>NC_059072.1:245731815-248131815 GCF_020497125.1 Mauremys mutica | reverse complement strand
TTTCTAACATTGATTACTAGCTGCTCCACAGAACACTCTTTCTCAGCTGAAAAGAATAAAAACCCCTCAGAGGACAACAATGTGTCAGGACAGACTTGATTCACTTTCTCTATTGTGTATGGAAGCGGACGTGCTTCGTCGAGTCAGCTTCAATGAACGTATCCAGAATTTTGCAATCAAAATCTAGAAAAGGTATTTTAATTTCAGCATACATGTCAGTTGTGTCATTTCAAAAAATAAATTTTTATTTTACGATATAGTATTGTTTTTATTTTGAATTACATATGGGGGGGCACCATAATCTTTTCAGTGCTTAGGGCCTCTAAAGGTCTTAATCCAGCCCTGCATTCAGTAAATCATAACCTTTCCAGTAATATTACATAAGCTATCTTGCATAAAGTACATCTCAGTTATGTCATCCATAAAAGCATATTTTCATAAACAATATGGAGTGTGATGTCACACAACTGCGTTGCCATAATGGGATGCTTACATCAATTGCGGACAAAGTTAAGTGTAGACATATGCACAACTAGGCAGTGGTGCTGGAACATTTTTAATAGTGGGGGAGCTGAAAGCCAGTCCCCTTACCCCTGTCTACCCCTCCAACCCACAGAGCTGAAGCTGGGAGCAAAGCCCTGGCCTCGAGGTGGCCTCAGAGTCTTGGGCGCAGGGCGGCAGCCAGGACTCCTGGGGTGCTTTTAGCATTCCTACTGAGGCCACTTGATGCGAGTCTCAGACGGAGACTACAATTTTCAATATGGGTGCCTCCATATTAAAGCCTTATTTAGGCACCTAAGTAAGTGGCTTACTTTTCAGACATTTGAGCCATTCAGGTTCTTAATAAGGATTTAAGTGCCTAGTTTTTGGCATCCAAGATTGCAAGTTTGGTAGTGGTTTCCAAGAGAGTTTAGGATCTAGCCTCGCTGATGACTTAAAAAAAGGTTCGGTAGGACCAGGACTATTTCCAGTCTTCAGTGCATTAAAGGGAGAGATCTCATACGGGTAGTTCTGGAATCAATGATGCACCATCTCTCTAGTACAAACTAGTTTATGCAAATAAAATTAATGTGGATAATCAAAAGTTCTTATAAATGAAAGCATCTAGGAACAGGGCCCTGTATTTTTATTATTATTATTATTACTCAGAGATTATCCTCTCTGCTGATTTAACAGATTCAGCACAAATTTTTCTACCAAGATAACTTGTTGCTGAAGTCAAGCCTCAGGTGTCATATCTGACCTTTGGATAACCATAGATTTCACCAAATTCACAGAATTGACATTCTACTGACTATAATAAAACTCTTTAAGATAATCTAATCTCTCTCTCTGCAGCACTGATACAAACTGTTTTTTCCGTACCTTCCTGTACCATAGGATGGAAAATGCAGTTTTAAAGTAGTTACATGCAAAATAGTAACTTCCATCAAAGGAAATATGTATTAAAAATATCTATTATGCTGCATACTCTTTTTAAAGAGCTAAAGGGAAGGTGTGATAAATGAAGTGGGGGGTAGCTCCCTTTGATGGGCACCCAGCCAGCTGTAAAATCCCTCTTGGTAGCTGTTCTTGACTTGCTTTACCTGTAAAGGGTTAAAAATTCCCTCAGGTAAACGGGGGGAAAAACGTGCACCTGACCAAAAGAGCCAATGGGAAGGTAGAACTTTTTAAAACTGGGAAAGAAACTTTCCCTTTGCCTCCAGAGAAGGAGACACGGAGCAGCAATGCTATTAGCAGGAATGCAGTGCAAGGCTTCCATACCTAGAAGAAATCATTGGACAGGGCATGTTTAAATAGATTAATAGATTGTAGGGCTGGAAGGGACCTTGAGAGGTCATTGAGTCCAGTCCCCTGCCCTCACGGCAGGACCAAATACTGTCTAGACCATCTCTGATAGACATTTATCTAACCCACTCTTAAATATCTCCAGAGATGGAGATTCTACAACCTCCCTGGGCAATTTATTCCAGTGTTTAACCACCCGGACAGTTAGGAACTTTTTCCTAATGTCCAACCTAAACCTCCCTTGATGCAGTTTAAGCCCTTTGCTTCTTGTTCTATCCTTAGAGGCTAAATGCGAGCAGGTTTATTTCTGTTTATTTTTTTAAGGCTTGTGGACTCCTCTGTGCTAACGCCAGATGCTTTTGTTTGCTTTAACCTTTAAGCTAACCCCCAAGAAAGCTATTTTGGGTGCTTAATTTTTGGAATTGCTCTTTTAAAATCTAGCAAAAGCCTAAGTTCCAGATGTATTTTTTTTTTAATAAAATTTACCTTTTTTAAGAACAGGATTGGATATTTGGTGTCCTTAGAGGTTTGTGCATGTTGTTTGATGGCTGGTAGCAACAGCTAATTTCCTTGGTTTTCTTTCTCAGCTCTTCCTCAGAGGGGGGTGAAAGGGCTTGAGGGTACCCCACAGGGAGGAATTCCCAAGTGTTCCTTCCTGTTTGTTGTTTTTTGTTTTGGTTTTTGCATTTGGGTGGTGGCAGCATTTACCAAGCCAAGGTCAAAGAAGAGCTGTAACCTTGGAAGTTTAATGCATGCCTGGAGTGGCAAATATTAATTTTTAAAATCCTTGCGGGCCCCCACCTTCTGTACTCAGTGACAGAGTGGGGATTCAGCCTTGACAGAAGGTCAGAATACAAATCTAGACAATTGATTTTTTGCAATCATCCAAACATATTCTGTTCAGTTTGGATCATCTTTTCACTAGAAAAATAATGTGAAACTTGAGAGGATGTGACACAGGGCAACAAGAATGTGTTCTAAGAAAAAAAACTGGAAAAGGGCAGGATTTACCCTTTTCTTTAAATATTTTCTTTAGTTTTCGGTACTGGGTGCAAGCAAGCCAAAAAGAGCAAAAGAAATGGAACAAAAACCAGTGAAACAGGAGAATTAGGAAATGAGACAGAAAAAGGAAAGATTGATAAATTTTTCACAGCACCTCACAGCGGGCCACGGAAAGAAAGCCTTCCACCAGCCCATCACAAGGATGGCTCCAACTAAGCAATGACTGGAAATCATTGATGTACACAGGGCCGGCTCCAGGCACCAGCGAAGGAAGCAGGTGCTTGGGGTGGCCAATGGAAAGGGGCGGTGCATCTGGGTCTTTGGCGGCAATTTGGCGGCGAGTCCCTCAGTCCCTCTCTGAGCTGTCACAGAAGTGCTGCTGAAGAGGAAGAGAGGGGGCGAAAGACCTGCTGCCGAACTGCTGCCACCGAAGGAAGCAGCACGATCGGCTTTTTTTTGTTTTTTTCCCCCCACTTCGCCACTTGGGGAGGCAAAAAAGCTGGAGCTGGCCCTGGATGTACAGTCTCAACCTTGAGTATGTTTTTAAGAATAAAGCAATGCCAAAACTGTGGGCACATCTCTGGCAAGCAGGCCACAGAGAAGGAACCATTTATTCTTGCAATAAATTATACAAATACATCTCCCTCACAAGCTCAGAGAGGATGAAAGAGATGGTACGCAACAAATGTGGATTGCATGCTTCAACATTCCACTCTAACCACCCTTTTCAATTATGTTCCCTTTTATCAATCAGCACACCCACCTGCACGCCCTTCTGTCCTCTTCCCACGCCATTCCTAGCTAACTACCGGAAATGTTGGTAACCACATAGACCAGAAAATGTTTTGTTTTTCTTTTCTAATCTAATGTAAGTTCCTGATGCTGACCCACTCCTTTGACTTTCCACAGCTGGATGAACTGAGAAGCTAAAGTTGTGTACTAACAGCAAATGACTCTACGTTATCTATTATTTCATACTCGTGCAGGGGCTTTGGCACCCCCTGGAAGTCTCCTCAAAGCCCTGCGGCATTCATTCCAGTGCAACTTGCTGGGAGGAAGCCATGCTGAGCTAGCCAATGACCTGGGGATTCAGGGGTTAATTGTCAGCTGCAATTCAGAGGTTCTGCCAACAGGAAGCTAATTAAATACAGCTGAGCCTATTTAGGCTCAATCCCTTAAAAAAAGGTGTTGCTCTGTGAGGAAAGATCACATTGAATCAGAGCAGGTTGCTCAGGGAAAAGAGAAGCTATACTACACAGTGAACTTCATAAAAAATACAACTAGTAAAGCTGCATGGAAGGAAATGCAGGTAGAGACTTGGCAAACTCTAGTAAATCTGAACTTCTGCAGCAGACCCTTCACACTTGAGCCTCTCGTGAACTTCTTTCTAATTATGCCACTCTGGGTCTGACTCATATCTGGGCTGCCTGGGATCTATGCTCAGTGGCTTGCAAGAAAACTATTTCAAGGCTTGGTCAGTTGGTGGTAGCTCCTCCATTAAATAAGCAACCACCCAGCCAAGACAGCATGTTGTCAGATTGTGGTGGTGCTTTCTCTATTGTTTTAGTGGCCTAAAGGAAGAATGGACTTGTGGGGAGATCTGGGTATAATTCATGGCTCTGCCAAAGACTTGGTGTGATCTTGGGCACATCACTCAATCTGCCTCAGTTCCTCCTCAGTAAAATGGAGTTAATATGTCCCTACTTTCTATGTACTTAAGGCATCACCCAGACATGAGTGCTGGTATCACAGTGAGCAGGTACCTCACTCACATGAGAAAGCAGTGCTGCTGTTATAGGGGCAGTCTGTGCTGCTGCAGGGGCAGGCTTCAACACCGAACCAAATCCTCGGTCTACTTTAAAGTAATAGGTAATGAAAGATTCACTGCAATAACTCCCTGTCAGGCAGACAAGTCAAACATGAGGCACACAGGGATACATGGAGGGAAGTTACTTGTACCAGTGGCTCTACAGATGAATTGTCTGTATTCATATCAGCCAGGAGGAATAAAGGTTTAAAGATGATAATACTTTACAAAAAGGTATTCTTAAACTAGAGAGACACTTTTCAACAGAGGATTCTGAACTTGGTTTGGAGGTAAAAACAGCTCCTTGTACACCTCCCTTCTAAACCTCCGGCTCTAGGCCACCAAAAGCAATGATAACATTCTGAAAATTTGCCAAGGAAGTGGACTTAATGACCTACAAGCGGAAAAAGAACGCTCTTCCTGGAAAGCTGCACTGCCATTCAGAGAAGAAGGTTGCATATGCCTATAAAAAAGACTGAAGGAAAAAGGGAATAATGCACTTTGCTCTCTTGCAAGAGAGCTTTTCTAATCTCTACCATTAGCATCACCATAGCACTTAGTTTCTGTTTGGTAGCATCCATAACAACCGAACATATTAGGGAGTTAGTCTCCAGGTCTTTTTCTATAGGATCACTCATTGATTTTGAGTAGAGTTACAATCATTGTATAGTATGTCCATATGATATGAGAATAATCTGTTTCCTGTAGATTTATCAATGTTTCTGAATCTCTTAGACAGACAATGTATCTAAACAACTAATGGATGAGAATTGCAGATCTCTTGCAAAGAGAAGCCAGAGGAGAGGAACAAAAACTTTGAAAAGCTCTGTCATATAACTGAATTTTCTTCTTTTCAAAAAGAAAAAATGGTGGTAGTGATGGATTTGGGGAGCAAAGGGGAGGTTATTAAAGACAATGTAGACAATGATATTGAAAGTTGTTATATTGACGTTGGGGCCTCAGGAGCTAAGCTAGACATTATAGTTCTCATGGTCTCTCCATAGCCAGCTACCAATATTTCTAATGATTAAATCCCCTATCAAAAGACAATGTCTCTTAACCATATTCATCTCCTGGAGTGACTATCTTGGGGCATACGAATGCTTGCCTTCCCTCGACTCTATGAGAAGATGCAGGGCTGGCTCCAGGCACCAGCTAAGGAAGCAGGTGCTTGGGGTAGCCAATACAAAGGGGCAGCACTCTGTCCGCTATTGGGGCAGGCCATCCGGGGTCTTAGGCAGTAATTCGGCGGTGGGTCCCTTGGTGGCAGCTCAAAGAGGAAGAGAAGGACCCTCCGCCAAAGTGCCGCCGAAGAATGGAGCGGCGCGATTGACCGTGCCACCGAAGTGCTGCCAATCAGCTTTCTCCCCACCCCTCACCCCCGCTGCTTGGGGCAGCAGAAACCTCGAGCCGGCCCTGAGAAGATGGATCCTATCTGAGGGCATTTGTCCCTCCATTTCACCCTAGTCCCCTCTTCACAAGAGATCAGATTTCTCAATTGGAGAATTAGGGCTGCCAGTTCTGATTTAGACCCTCATTCCTCTATGAATATGCAATCTCTATAAATAATTCCTTCTCCCTTTGCTTCTCCCATTCATCAAAGTTTATACTTGGGCTCTGAGGGCCTCCTGTGCACTAAAACTGGGTAACCACCACCCTGATTAATCAGTCTCTAATCTCTTACCCCCAGTAAGATTAGGGCTTTTATTCTGTTATTGGGTGCTGGGTTGATTTAAGGTTGCTCCTTAAGAAAGAAGCTAAAGTTTATTTTACAGTTGTTGATTTAGTCCACTGAGCAACCTAACTCCCCTGAGGGCTGGACCCTCATCCAGTCTAAGATCCCCTGCAGGTGCCTCATTCTGTAGAAGGATTTAATAAGATTGCAGACCAGAAAGGACCATTGTGATCATCTAGTCTGACCTGCTGCATAACACAGGCCACAGAACTTCCCTGAAGGAATTTCTGCTTGAAATAGAGCATATCTTTTAGAAGAACATCCAATCTTGATATAAAAATTGCCAGTGACAGAATCCACCACAACCCTTAGCAATTTGCTCCAATAGTTAATTACCTTCATGGTTAAATTATTCCTTATTTCCAGTTTGCATTTATCTAGCTTCAATTTTCTGCCATTGGATCTTGTTAGATCGTTAGCTGCTAGACTGAAAAATCTATTATCAAATATTTCTACCTCATGTAGGTATTTACAGATTTAGCCCTTCCCAACTGCTCAGTTACATTCATTCAAATATCACACAAGATAGTCACAGCAGGTCTTAGTACGACTCACTTCAAATATTCAAAATGTAAAAGATGAGTTCAGGATGTTTTATTTTATTACCTTCAAAGACACTAGTTAAGAGTTTAGTTTTATGAACTTCAAATAACTAAATCAGTGATTCGATTTATTTTGTGCCTCAAAGAACCTCAGCTGTAATACATGGGTAAAGTGAGTAATTCTAATTCACCTAAAGTGAGGTGTCCTGTTTATTATTGTGGGAGAAAATAGTAACAAAAGCTTAGGTCTTAACTGAACACCAAACATATAAAGTCAGTCCAACCTAGCCTGGACTTACAGCAACAGAGGTGCTGCAAATAATCTAATGAGTTTCAGCTGCAGCCTACAAAAATGTCTCACTACTTCCACAGAAAACCAGAACAGTCAATACAAGATGGATGGCCTAGATCCTGAACTGGTGTAAATGGTATAGCTCCACTTTCAGCCAATTTATAGCAGCTTGGGATCACACCACACATATATTGCATTGAACATCATCCCAGACAGAACACACACACACACACGCACTTTTAGGGGCTTGATTACGGTGCCAATGTTTTATTAAATAAGAACCACAGAATAATGCTAACATTACAGTTTTCTTCCAGGGAAAAGCTGAACTTGCTACAAATGCTTTTCAGCTTATGAATACCCACTGTTACTGGAGAAAAGTGCTTTTGTACACTTCTTTTCTGTGGAGGATGTGACTAATCTCATTATGTAACAATTTTTACCAAGAACTCTGCATCATTACATTCCTATACACAGGAGCTCTCCACTGTGTAGCTTTGAAGGCTCTGACAGCTATTGAGATAGACTAGCATCTCCATTCTAGCCATGCATGGATGTGGCTAGAACTGAGAATCACCAAGAACAAAAGACTTTGTAGTAGACAAAAGTAACCTCTTCTACACATTAGAGTAAACACACAGATCTTTATTTCAAGCATCTGTCTTTAGAACTTACTTGCATATGCACCTTTAAAACTTTGTAAAATAACTGAAAGACACAAGCAGAACAGGAGAGGCAAACATTGCAGAGCCATTCTTTTGTTGCATGGGCAAAAGTAGAAAGCATTAATGAAACAGCATGGTTTAGACACGTTGAGTGAAATCCTGACCCCATTGAAGTGAATGCAAAATTTCCATTGACTTTCATGCAGCCAGGATTTCATGTTAAATGCTAGTGGTGGGGGTCTGTATTCCTTACATTAACATTCCTTTCTTAAGGAACTGAACTGCTATAACAGGTTTTGATCAGGGAGTTAACATTTAAAAAAAACCCACTTTTGTCTGAAAAATGCCTGAAGCCACAACATCATCATACAATAAGATTTTCCATAAGCTTGGCAAAAGACTATTAGCTTCTGCAGGAATATGTTTTATGCCCAATTACAATGCTCAAGCTGAGATTTTTCAAAGCAGGTCAAAGACTTTACCCATGCATTTTCTATGGTTATTGGCCTATACTCTTTTGAAAATCAGACCAATATTGTTTTTACTCCCAGAAATGTGCTCTACAAGAGGTTTAAATTCATACAGCATAAGAAAACCAAACATTTTTTCAGCTAACAATAAAACTGAAGCATCTTATTATGATACACAGAAGTTTGGAAAAGTCTGTAACGGGGTGCGCTCACCACTGTGGCACCTCCTGCTGGCAGTCTTGGGAATTAGCTCTGCATGATAGTGCATCCTCTTCAGGTGGTGCCTCACCACTGTCATTCCTGCTCTAGGACCCACCTCTCTCCAAGGACCACAGCATCCTCTTCAGCGACACAGCCCTCCGACCGTGCCACACACTGTGCTTCCCCCTTCAGGGGGACCTGCAGCCCAATGTTCAGCCACTTCCCTTAGTGGCTACTGCAGTGAATTGTCTGGCCACTTCCTTATGACCCCAGCATCCTCTTTGCCCTGGCCTCAGGGCCTCCACCTGCAAACCCCCAACAGCTGTCTCTCATTCCCCCAGTCCCTGCTCGCAGCACTGCTCTCTCCAGGGGGCTGGCAGTTCTCTCAGCCCTTCAGAGACACAGTCCTTTCTCCCTGGGCTCCCAGCAGAGAGCTGCCCTCCTCTGCCCGGCAACTTTCTTTTTATATGGGCCTGCTTGACCCTGATTGGCTGCCTCCCTAGGGCTCTATTAACCCCTGGGAGCCCAGTGCGGGGCAGGCATCCCATCACAGTGTCTCTTTTGCATCTGAACCAAAGAAAGTTTCATGTCAGTAGGTTGTGTGTGAGGATCATAGTGATCCGTTAGGTGACCTCATTGCTGAAACAAAAAGAGGTTTGATATGAAGCTGGGAGCACATGAAACACGCCTATAGATGCTACACGTCTGTGGTTAGATTGATATACATGACAAGGTTACACTTGTATTTTGCTGCTGCACACACTCTGTGAAGACTGTGTAGATCAGGGGTAGCCAACCTATGGCTCAGGAGCCACATGCAGCTTTTCTGAAGTTAATATGCGGCTCCTTGTATAAGCACCGACTCTGGGGCTGGAGCTACAGGCACCAACTTTCCAGTGTGCCGGGGGGTGTTCACTGCTCAACCCCTGGCTCTGCCACAAGCCCTGTCCCCACTCCACCCCTTCCCGCCCCCTGAGCCGAGCCTCCTGCATGCCATGAAACAGCTGATCAGGAGGTGTGGGGAGGGAGGGGAGGTGCTGATTGGCAGGGCTGCCAGTGGGTGGGAGGTGCTGGGGGAGCTGATGGAGGGCTGCTGACGTATTACGGTCGCTCTTTGGCAATGTACATTGGTAAATTCTGGCTCCTTCTCAGGCTCAGATTGGCCACCCCTGGTGTAGATGATTTTAAACTATGTAACTTGGTATTGCCCCCTTAGGGTTGGATCCTGCAAATGCTTGCTGTACCCCACCGCTTAGGCCACGTGGTCCTTACAGTCATGCTGTATTCAGCTGGAGGGACCTAAACATTAGACAAAGGGATTTTTTAAAAGTGTAATTTTTAAGTATGCATAACTTATGAAGTGGTTTGATCAACTGCCTTCAAACATTCCAACAATACTTTAAAATGCCCTGAAAATAATCACAAAAATACTTTTACTGAGCAAAGCTATGAGGGGAGTGAGGACAGGGCTTGTAACAGAACACCGGTTGCAACCTTAACAATGAGAGTGCCTCCATGTGCAGAGTAACTTTAATTACCTGGAGTCCTTGTGGCACCTTTGAGACTAATACATTTATTTGGGCATAAGCTTTCGTGGGCTAACTCAAAAGCAGCTTGTCCAATTTTCTCTTTGCTTTTCACCATTGGGTGATTTTCTACCATACATCAGGCTACATCAATATAATTATTTAAAAAAAAAAAAAACACAAACTTGAAAAGCCAAGACTAGAACCTAAACCCTCGAACACCATAAAGCTCAGGTCTCTTCCACCTGAACTCAGGGAACACCCTCCATTAGATGCATCAGATGTACAACTGCTCATGTTTTCACTAAATTGCAAACTGATCTCATACAAACTAAAGGCATAATCCAAAGTCCATTGAAACCAATGGAAAGACTCTTATTGACTTCACCAGGCACTGGATCAAGCCCTGAAGCCATTAATGCTAAACTGTCTTCAAATATACCCAATGTATGTATTTTCTAGATCTAACTGTTGAAAGCTTTAAGGGACAGTAGTTACAAGCCATTTTTGAGTAGTGGCACACAAAGAGATTTCAGAAACAAGTCAGCATTTTCAATCACAGCAATATTTTAATGACCTGTAAGGAACTTAAAATCAACTCAACCCATTTACTCCAATTATACAGAGATTTTAGACAGTCTTCAGAGTAAGATTAATAATTTTAATGCCAAAGTTAGAGAATGCTAAATATACAGCTTGCAATGCTCAACGTGTTATTTTGGCTCCTGCTGGGGTGATGCCAGAAGCTCCAGCCTTCATGTGATTTTCTGACCGCCCAGGGGAAAACCTTCAGATTGGTTTCTTTTTACCTGCTTTTCCACCTCCTTGGGAAGAGGAGACAATCAGAGCTGCTGCAGGCAAACAGAGCTCTTCTGCTGTCTCTTCTCCCACCCCTGAGGAGCCAGAGAAGCTTTTGGACAGGGGAGGAAGGAGGAGATGAGAGAGCAGGAAGAGCTGCTTAGGAAGCCCTGCTCCCTCCACCCGTCCTGTGAAAAATAGATCAGCCTGCCTTCTGCTCCTCCCTACCCATTCTTTCTAATGCTGCACCATCTGGCCTGGGAAAGGGAAGAAGAACTTCCGCAGATGCAGATGTGGGGTTGTGGCTTGGGGATAGAAGAACTGTTTGGCTGAGTGGGCAGAGTTGATGTGGGGCTGGGGCAGTTGTGAGGACTGGATGGCACAAAATTAATTGATATGAGGCTGGGGGTGTAGAGCTGATTCCTTGTTGCTCAAAGAACCTCAGCCAAGACCTAGAATTGTCACTTATCTAGAACAGTTCCCTGGGAGTACAGGATGTTGACAGGAGAGACTTCATCAGGCAAGGTTCAAAGGTTTGCCTAGGCTCTCCACATTCACATTTTGGTTCATTCCTCAGCTTTCACTTGGTCATATTGTCACCAGTCTTTGCCATTTGGCTCTCTCTCGATTTACAGTACACCAATGTTTTCATTTGAGTCAGTGCCTGGAGGGAATTGCTCTGAAGGAATCACCTTCTCCAAGGTCATTGGCATTTCTGGCCAATATTTTTTTAAACTCTGTAGCCTTCCACAGTGGTATTTTGAGATCAGGGATTTTCAGAGGCAAAACACTTTCTGGACTACAGCTTCTTAGGTGGTGGAATGTGTCTGTTCAGTGGATATCATGTGCCTGTTTTTGTCTTTCCTTTTTACTGAAGGCATCCCACCACACTAAGGGGTGATCCCATCCTCAACAAGGCAGTATAGTGACATCTGGGAGTCAGATTCAAAGTCCCTGTAATGACCTTACAGGGTTGAATGAGTTTAGTATCAATTTTGTGTGTGTAGCTTGAGCATCACCATAATGGAGCATAGCACTCTGCAGCTGAGTAACACAAGGTAAGACTGGTTGCTCAGAGTGTTTTGGGGTCAGCTCCGCATTTTGTGTTGGGCCATTTCTGTAGTTCACATTCTTTTTCAGCTTCTTAATGTGCTTTTTGAATGTTAGCATTCGATCTACTGTGACCCCAAGGTAGACCGGAAGTTCATAGTGCTCAAGGATTGTACCATCCCACAATATCTGGAGTTTTCACTTTGTCTGATGGTGTTTCAAGTGGAAGGCACAAACCTTTGCCAGAGTTGGCTTTCAGGAACTAATGTGTGGTAGTATTTTCCAAGTATGTTCAGGGAGCTAGTTAAAACATGTTTAGTATCCTCAAATTTTTCTGATTGGGTGGCAGTACAAATATCATCTGAATAAATTAATCTTCCCATGTTGGGAAATTCTGGTTGATCATTTGTGTAGCCATTAAATAACAAGGATAACACCACTGAATCTTGGGGCAATCCATTTCATTGAGTACATCAACTTTCTTGACTGTCCATCTTGACAAAGAAATGTTGATTCTCAAGCAAGGAGATGACCTGGGCCATCTTTCCATTTCTCAAAATTATTGCCAATTTCAGTAGAAATGCATGATCGTTCACAGTGTCATAAGCAGCCGACAGATCAACAAACACAGACCTTACAATATTGCAAGTTACACAGAGTCACAGACTTTAAGGTCAGAATGAACCATCATGATTGTCTAGTATGACTTCCTGCACAATGCTGGCCACAGAATCTCACTCACCCACTCCTGTAATAAACCCTTAACCTATGCCTGAGCTACTGAATCCTCAAATCATGGTTTAAAGACTTCAAGGTGCAGAGAACCCTCCAGCAAGTGTGTGCCCCACGCTGCAGAGGAAGGAGAAAAAAAACCCAGGGTCTCTGCCAATCTGCCCTGGAGGAAAATTCCTTCCCGACCCCAAATATGGTGATCAGCTAAACCCTGAGCATGTGGGCATGACTCACCAGCCAGACACGCAGGAAAGAAATCTCTGTAGTAACTCAGATTCCAACCCATCTAACACCCCATCACAGGCCATTGGGCATATTTACCCGCTAATAATCAAAGATCAATTAATTGCCCAAATTAGGCTATCCCATCATATCATCCACAATATTGACATATTGAGTTAGGTTTGCAATTTTGCCACAACATGAATGTCCTGAGTAGAAACCAAGTTGGTCATCAGTCAGCTGCCCTTCCACTATTGGTGTGATTCTATCCATTATCATCTGCTCTTAGAGCTTATAGTTTGAGTAGGGTAAAGATATTGGGTGGTAACTCTTTGCCGAGGTAGGTCTTTATGTGATTTGAGTAGTGTAAGCACTTTGGGATGTCTCCACAGCCTAGATATCTGCATTGTGTCCATACAAGAATTGAAGAAGTCAAGCAGCCACCTCTGTACTCTTGTCCCAAAATGTAGTAATAATTTATTAGCTATACCATTGAGCCCAGTTGTTTTCCCACATTTCAGGGTTTTCATGGCTATTGTCAGTTCATCAAAGTTGAGTTATTCATTTTGGACTTTGCTGTCTCTAAGGAGTGACCAAAGTTCCTGCTTGACTTGTTTCATTCTGCAGTTTGTTTTGTGGGCTGGTTTACCATTTAGAATCAATAGGTGTACAGTTTGGCTGGGGAGACTGCAGCAATGAGCTTTGTCGCGGTGATTTTCTAGGCAATATTAATTCTCATACACAAATTGGAGGTGAGCAGCCAAAGCTCAAAAGATTTGGCCAGAATGAGATTTTTTTTAAAATCTCGTGTTTTATTCACATATACGTCTGACTCATGGTTTTTGAACGTTTGGGGTTTGCATTACTGGTAATGGAACCTGGTTTTAACCAGAATTAAACAGAGACTATCACTTCTAAATTTTTTAAGAGCCATAGTTCATCTGCTACATAGTTAAAATCATCACTAGATTTTTCATTTTAAATGGTACACCTCTACTCCGATAGAATGCTGTCCTCGGGAGCCAAAAAAATCTTATCGCGTTATAGGTGAAACCGCATTATATCAAACTTGCTTTGATCCGCCAGATTGCACAGCCTCCTCCGAGCACTGCTTTACTGCGTTATATCCAAATTAATGTTATAGCGGGTCGCATTATATCAGAGTAGAGGTGTATTTGCTCTAAAAATATAGTTTTGTTTGTCACTATCTTCCACAGATTTGGGGGGTTGTGCAATTTTCCCCCCCATCTTTGTCATTTTTGACATATTTCAAAGAAAAAAATCCCCCAAAGTTAAGCTTCTAAAAATCGATATTTAAGCCCTTGAATTATCAAAAGCACTGAACACCCAAACTTTTACTTCAGTGGAAACTGTTGGATGCTCAGCACTCCTGAAAACCAAGCCACTCACTAAGATATAGACTTAGGAGCCTGTCTTTTAGAAAATCTTGATCTTGTTATTTTCATGAATTGACCTATGATCTATTCTCTTTAGTCTCTAAGAAAAATGATGTCATATCTACTTTGGAAACATGGGGATCAGAGCCAAAAAACTAGCAGAACCAGATGTTATGACCCATAACAGAAAGTACACAGATGACGGGGGGACATGTGGCATACACATTCTTCCCTAGTCTGATGCTCAGCATCAAGATAGCTATTAGGCTTTTTTTTCATTATTTGTTTCTGGATCCAGTCAGGATGGAAATTTGCTGCCTCTTTGATTTTTCTTTTTTTTTCTTTTTTTTTTCCTTTTTAAAGGAATGCATGGATCCCTTTTCTTTCTGCTGCTTTTTTCTGGCCTTCCTATCCACCCAGAGAAGGCTCTAGCTACTCACATAATTTATGGGGAAATTTCACATTTTTGGGAAAGGTTCTTTCCCAAACCTGCAGGAATGTATTTTTCCAGTTAACTCTTTTATAGACAAAATGAAATTACATGATTTTTACATAGTCTCATCAAATGGGAAGGATCTAGTAATTATGTTAAGAATTAAAAAACAAACAAACAAAAAAAAACATTTTTTTTCTCCAAGCCCAATCACTTGATATTGGATTCCTGCAAGAGACACACCCTTGTGCTTCAAGAAGCAAACTGAAAAGAACCATGTGCATCATTTCATACTCACTTGTTGTAGTCTATAGATTTTTAAAATCCTCGTCAGCTGGTGTTGCACTACCGCTGGCCTCTGTGTCCCTCCTGGACCCCGGTGCCCCTTTCATTGGGTGCTGTCCCCTGGCAGTACCCCCAGTTTCTCTAGGTCTCTCTACCCAAGGGTTCCCTCATCCACTATCCCCACCTCACCTCAATATTTGGCTACTGCCAGTCACCATCTAGCCCCCGCTCATTGGGGCAGACTGCAGTGTCTCAGCCAGTCTTCACAGGCAAGGAGGGTTTGGACCTGCTGCCTCTGCCTACCCATGGGCTGCCCCCTGCAACCCCAGTACCCAATTGGCCTTAGACTAGGCCGCAGCCTGGGGTTTTCCAGGCCAGAGCTCCCCAGCTCCCTTGGCCTTCCCCCAGCCCTGCTCCATGCAGGTACCGTCTCAACTCCCTAGCAGCCAGGTCCATCTCCCTCTACAAGCAGAGAAAGTGTGTCTGTGCCTGGCTCAAAGCCTTTTATAAGGGCCGGCTGTGGTTTGGGGCGTGGCTCCCAGCTGTGCTTACTTCCCCTGGGAGCTGCATACCCCAGCCACAGCCCTCTGCTGGGCAGGAGCGAGTGACCACCTCGCTACAGGGATCCATTTCTAGATGGAGTTGGGGACACTATTAAATAGTCACTTTGTCATTGTTTGACGGTATTACTACTTAGCTTCGTTTTAGCGATCAGGTTTCAGTTTGTCCCTACACTTCCATCAATACCTCAGCAATGAATACTGTCTCTGGAGATGGCATACATGCATATCAATGTATATGTTGGCAGCAGCTGAATAAAGAGTGTGGAAAGAAGGGGAAAAGCCAGGGCGGGAGGTGGGGGTGTTACTGGCATTGTGTTGATTTATCACTCTATGTATAATATGTATCTAATGTGGTACCTGTGGGACAAAATCTGACAGGCACTTACCCTGGTGTGCAGGAATGGGGACTGTACAATGTGTCTCCTCTTTTGTGTACCCTGCCCAGAGCCCTGTCAGAATTACAGTACCTGTGCACTCGGACCTACGTTACTCTGAAAGGGTGGGAGGTAGGTGGAATCAGATCCTCAACCTCTTTCTGCAGGGCCTGCCGAGTAAGGGGAAATGTGCTGCCCCTTGTGATGGAGTAAAGCAATGGTGCATTCCTCCTGCACTGAGGAACTCCCGCTGGGGCAGCACAGCTCGGTCCACACCACCCCTAGTGCTGGGCTGTGCCTTATATGTACCCTTTAGGCCTGGGTGAATTAATGCAGTAAAATCAATAACATCCCTAAATTAAAAATGCAGTGTTATCTTACAAAATATGTTCAGGCAACAGGCCACACCATAGTTATTGACAGAATGTTAGTTGACACTAGGCCAGAGTGTGGGGGAAGGAGAATGGGGGTGGGGGGAAAGTATGAATGAAAAATCCCCTAAACAGAGCCAACTACATTCAGGCCCCAGGATGGAGAACACAATTTAGAGAACTGAAGTGATGTTAAAAATATCCAGTCAAACAAATCTCAGAACAAACAGGATGGTAAGAAAGGAGAAAGCCTGGAATGCAGGATAAATGGACAAAGCCAATAAAAGGTATATTCTTCCCACACTCCTCACCAAGTGCACAAGGACAAAACAAAAGCAGGGACAGTTAATATGAGTTCTATATAGTTCTGGTGCCCAAGGCCTAAATTCCTAGAAGTGTCCCAATAACTTTGGATGCCCAACTTGAATTACCTAGTAGATAATTTTCTTACATACATCAGAAAAAATGCTAATGTGCTACGTGTAATAGAAACAGAGGGAAGGTCTGAAGTCAACCAGTGCCCACTTCCCAGCAACCATAGAAAATGAGTAGGTGGGATTAACCCTTGTAACCAAAGATATGTAAAATTAACAAGCAACATTCCTGCTAATATGCCTTTGAGATAATTCCCTTCCCATCATCCCAAATTCAGTGATCAGTTTAATCCTCTGTATGTACACAAAATTCCACAGTTAGGAAGCTTATTCCATTTAGACCCTGAGATGTTATGGATGTCCAGGTAATTGTCCATTTTTCCCACTGAATTCTAGTTATCTGGATTCCACTTCTAAGGCAGAGAATTCCAAATGTTGATTATCCTGTGAAGAACAAAAAGCCCTTTCATCTAGTTAACTTACCTTCAAACAATCCCATGTGTTTTCATTGTAGGCATAAATACAATACTAAGTGAAAGTTGCCATCAGTTTTATGATTAACAAAGACTAATTAATGTTGCCGTCTGCATAGGCTAAGTTTTGTTTTTTCTTCAGACCCTAGCATACTTCCAGAAACTATGCTCTAGCTAGCTAAATTAAAGACAGATGTGTAGATTAGCTAATTGAATCTCTGATGTAGATTTTTGTATGTGTTGCTTTCACTGTACTGTGCAAAGATAATCTTTCTGTGGTTTTCAAGCAAAACCAGAGTAACGTAATGCCAGGAAACAAGATGCCAGAAATATGAGTTAAGACTGTTACCAAAATTCCCAAGAGAAAAAAAAAAAGAATGAATTCAGCTTCAAAATCAGCTCCCCCAACAAGAAGAGTAAACTACTTTCCCTCTTGTCATTCTACCCTCAGATGATTGGCTGAGATTTAACCATAACTTAACCTCCCCACCCCACACTTATTTCTACATGTAAAGACTTTAGAAAGGGTTTAAAACCTGCAGTTTCTCTTTTATATTAATCAAATATATATATATACAGGATGTATCTCATCCTGAATTTGGCTGATTTACCAGTTCAGTAGGAACAGTTCATCTTTGATTTAACATCTCTATGGAAATTATTCCCAAATTTTAGAAGTGGAGAAGTTTTGTAGGAACATGTTAATAGGCTTGGAAGGATTCTATTTTAATCAATAAATGTCAATAAACCTTGATTTTGCCATACACACACACATCCCAGCAAAAAATATTTTGACTGATAATAATCAAAATTTACAAAAAGGCAAAGCAAGAAAAATGCTGCTTTAGAGCTTATTAGAGTTTAAGAATATTCTCTTGTATGTTTTGACATGTAATGGTGACAATTTGTTTTAAAGTTTTAACTTTTTGAGTCTCAACATCTATTGTCATTAAATGATCATCTGATAGAGAAGAGAGGGATAGCTCAGTGGTTTGAGCATTGGCCTACTAAACTCAGGGCTGTGAGCTCAATCCCTGAGGGGAGCATTTAGGGAATTAGGGTTTAAAAAAAAAGTCTGAGGATTTGTCCTGTTTTAAGCAGGGGGTTGAAGTAGACCTCCTGAGATTCTATGATAATTTCCCACAACTATGAACATTTAAATTGATAAAAATGCTTAAAAGTAACCACTGATATCCATTGAAATTATTTTTAAAAAATTGAATTTTGCCAACCCTACATACTAAGCTTGACTCAAGAATTTCATCCCATTTCTGAAGCCACTTCCAGAAGGAGAAAAGCCACCAAAAGTTAAAAATATCACAAGAATTCCACAGCAAAAAAGGCAGTACAAATAAATGTAGAAATAAAACTCTTAAAACTGGTTGAAATATTTTGAATTGTGACATGGATGAAAATGCAAGATTTGAAAAAAAGTTAGTAGCATTTCAACCTATTTCCCCTCAGTTTAAAAGGTAATAGGTAATAATTGGAGATATACCAATCTCCTAGAACTGGAAAGGACCTTGAAAGGCCATTGAGTCCAGCCCCCTGCCTTCACTAGCAGAACCAATTTTTGCCCCAGATCCCTAAGTGGCCTCCTCTAGGATTGAACTCACAACCCTAGGTTTAGCAAGCCAATGCTCAAACCACTGAGCTATCCCTCCCCCCATCAACTATAGAGCTGCTTAAATTTTTTCAAGATTTCAAAAACAAATTTGCTTCACCCTTTGTGACCAACTCTAGAAATTTTTGGCGTGATGAAAAAAAGTGGGCAAAAATCAATATCTGAATTTTACAGGGTGCTAAACTCATGTAAAGAAATTGCCAGCCTAAAAGTTATCCGTTTACTATTCAAATTAACCAGCATCTAGGAGAACAGTAATAAACCACCTGACAAGCCTATCCAGGCCTGCATTTGCATGGAACAGCCTAGGAGAAAGAAAGCTCACAGTCAGTTGAGGCACTGGGGAGATTATGCAGCTTTCTAACACATGTATTCACCAGGGAGGGCACTGCCTGATTAGTCAAAGAAAGGCACAAGTTAAAGCAATCTGAGGACTGGCTTACCATAGAGTGGCATCGGGATCAAGAGAGTGCAAAGGGTAGTTTAACACCTCCAACCCTCCCGCAGCTGCACCAAGCCCTCTTTGGCCATTGCTGACCCAATTCATGAAATTACCTGAAGCCTGATGACAAAGGATGTCCCTCACAACCATCATTCTTAACACAAGAAGATTCAGGCCTAAAGAAGCAAAACGATCACTCATGAGCCAACTTCAAGTTTCTTGTAAGAAACGGTCAGGGGACCACTTTGTTTTTCAGAGACCAAGGGAAGGAGGAGTCTTTTGAGCTCTCCAGACCTGGTGGGCAAGACGGAACATGACAAGCTTTGAAAAAAAGTTTAAATAATGTCCTCCAACCATAGAAATGCCATTGAACTTTTAAGGATGTGCAGTTGACTGATTTAATGAGTAAGAGATACTGATAGCATTGAACAGTGCTTTGATTCTTTATGAAAAACTGTTGCTTGAATAACAGCCAGACTTCAAGGGAGTATATGGATCCCCTTGAAAGCATATATCCAAGGACTAAAACCTTATAATTGATTAACTCACATATTCCCATTTGTTACACAAGGTGTTTGTATCATCTCAGAGGGAGTGGGAGGAAAGGGATTGGCATCTGCTCAGCAGGCAGGCTACCATGAGCACATCAAACCTGTCCTCTGCTCTCTACACTGATTTCCCACAGATTCTGAATCAAGTTCAAGGTCTTGGTCCTTATCTTCAAAGCACTCCATGGCATCTAAAAGATCTCCTAAAGCTCCAGAATGAAGACAGTGGTTGAAAATTTCATTCCTCAGGCACAATGGAACTCTCTACAACAAGGTTAAAGCTCATCTGTACAGGAAACAGAACTTTCTCAGAGGCTGGTCCAAGCATGTGAAATCATTTCCCCCAGGAACAATGGACCATCATAAACCTCACTGCCTTATGCTCTGAGTGCAAGGTGCATACCTTTGACCTTGGCTTCTCTAACAAATATATATCATAGCAGTGTACACATTGAAAAACACGAAACAAAAACAATTCCACTGCACAGAACAAACAACATGTGACAGGCGTTAGTTATATTGCTTAATGCATTACTGAAAGACATTCAGGTATTACGGTGATGAGACTTGCTATTTTGGATCATCTCAAAAAGGCAGCGAAGCAGAAGTGTATGGCTCCTTTAAGTGTATGTTCCTAATTAAAACCTTTATTTTTGCTACCATAACATAAATGAGCTGAAATACTATTTATTCTGTTTATTTAGGCCATTCAGCGTCTAGCTCTACAGCTGAAATGTGTTGTCGTTTTTTATATATATAAAATATATATATCCAGATTGCCTTTTTAAAGCAGGGAAGAGACATGTTGCTGATCAGTGGACCACAGAGCTTACATAATGCAGCTTATTGTGGTAAAGAGGAAGTTACATTTTTACTCAGAAAAACAAACAGGAAGTGGGAAGAACAGAATGAGCAAGGCAGTATAAATTTTGTAAAGACATTTTTTCTGTCTACCAAGTGCAACATTTGTGCAAAACTGAATGAGCTTCCTTATTCGTTCTTCAGTGGACATGATCTATACAGACTTCAAAGTACAAAGGTTTGTATTATGTGAGAAATAAGAGCCAGCTAGAGCTGCACAGAGCCCCAACAGCATTGAAACTTCTATATGACCAAGAAATTATAGCTTCACTCGTTCATATCCCCTCTCTTTCCACTGCTATGTGTTAGCATTGTCATCACCTACACATCTGGACCTGACTCTGCGTGAAGTGAAAGGCATGTCACAGCCTGGCTTTTCAATTGCACACGACACCTACCTATGTGGCACACCTCAGTCACAACAATATTATTATAGGCCTTTTGCTGTATTTGAGAGGTCTGCCACACAGGTCACGCAATATGACAGTCACCTTTGCTTTTTAATTTACTATTTACAAAATAAAAACCACACCATAAAAAGAGAAGCTGATTCTGTGCTCTAGGCCCACAAAACCAGAAGAACTCACTATCCCATGTGTTATACCTTGGAAAAGTTACAAAAGGAGCAGGTTTCCCTTTAAGCTTCTTTTGCTGCCTTGCCAGGGTCAAGCATGAACATGGCCTGCTGCAGTGCCTCAGGGAGAAAGGGAAGCCCAGAATAAGGTAACACAGCCCCAGAAGCTACTCAAAAAAATTCAGCACAAGCTCCAGCCAAATTAAATGCCTGCTGTACCAGAAGTATATCATTTAGTCTTTGTTTTGGATTCAACAATCCCTTAAAGCACTCCATCACGGAGGCCTGTCCACCCTGCCAGAAGCTATGGAGACAAAAACTAAAATGGCAGGCTCTTCAGCAGGTGGGTTGTCTCTAAACTCTCAGAAAAGGTCAGAGTTGTGCCTCCATGCTGTCTAAAGATCCATGATAAAACCTGTGAACACTACTGTGCTGGAGAGAAAGCATTCAGAAATAAGCTTGATGTACTTTATATATCTTAAAGGATTTTATGAAAATATTAAGGGTAGAAATAAAACTGAGTTCTGTGTGCAGAAGGTTTTCACCCGCAACTAAGTATGCTCAACACAGTATAGTCTGCTCACCACCATCTCTCTCCTCCTTTATGAAGAACTAAAATGGGAGGGTGGGGGATGGATTTCTTAGGACTACAGCACAGGACAAGGAAGCAGGACACCTGGATTCTATTCCCTAGTATGTCACAGGCTTACTGATTCACTTGCTTGGATAAATAATGGTTACCTAACTCACTGTAGCTTTATACAACACCTAACACAATGGGGCCTTGATCCATGATTAGGGCTCAGAGATATGATTGCAATATGAATAAATAAGGTAATTAATGCTTTTAAATAATAATTAAAAAGTTCAAACCATTTCAAGAATCTCAGATGAAAGGAGCTTTAGAAAAACAAAATGTCTTTAAAGAGCAAAAAGAAAAGAGATGAAAATAAAAGGGAGGCATGTGAAATGAGGAAAAAGGTATGACTTGAGTTTGGATGTACCTTGATCAGATCAGATCAGATCAAATTATTTTCAGAAAAAAAATATCAATGACAAAACCACAGTATAAAAATCTAGGCATAATGAATGTTCATTTAAATGTATTCGTTATTTAACCTCAATTTAAAAAACAAAAAACTTCCCTGCAATAAGTTTTCTTTAAAGAAATTGCAAAAATTATGTGCCACTGCATTTGCTACATGTCAGCTTTAAATATCTGGGATACTGAGACAATGATTCAGATACCTCCCAATATCTGCACAATGGCATAGTGGCAACTGAATTTTTTAATCAACAACAAAATTATGTTGTAGAGGGTTTTTTTTAATCTTGAAAGCATCTAAGTGACTGAGATGACCAGTTGGTAATACACACTAGAAGCTTCTGAAGATAAATTGTCCATAGTAAATATTTTAAAGTGAGCTGGTCTGTGCCATTAAAATACAACATCATCATCTTTCTGTTGCTGCAAAATAGTGGAAAGTTTTTGGATCCAAAGAAGACACTGTTTGTCTGAGTGGCATTCGGTATCTCACATTTTTCCAGAACTTTGTATTTGCTGAGTGAGATTTCTCTGTTAAGTCCTCTTTCCACCGGATGGCCCCGTGCTTTTGTTTAATGTATTTAATGGATTCTGACATGTTCGTGTTGTCCTGTATGTTATCTAGTTCAATCAGAATAATTTTTATTTCATCCCGGATAAGAGCATTGTACACAGCCAGTTGTTGTTCAAAGGTATCTTCTAACACATTGTAACTCAATGCTTCTGATTCTAAAATTATCATCAGTCTTCTGCTTTGTTTGATGGTTTCATCAATAACATTGACCACAGCTGTAAGTAATGCAAGAATGATCAAATTAGGCATAGAAAAGTTTCAACTTATGCAAAACTTCTCTCATTATTTTACAAGTACATACTTATGGGGCAGTGGCTCGCTCAGAAGATTAGTAGAGTATAGAACCTTTCAAAAACAGATTGTTAGATCCAATCCAGCTCACTTCAGCAACAATCAAAAGTGGTTTCTACCGGAGAGTTGTCCAGTGACCTGTGTGAAATGAGTTTGTAGTCTAGATCTCATTGAACAGACGTCCACACCACAAAACCCACTAATTGCACGGTGGGAGGCAGTGTTCCCTGGTGGATAGAGCACTGGACTGGGACTCAGGAGACCTGGATTCTACTTCATTTGACCATTGGCCTGCTAGTTGACCTTAGGCAAGTCACTTCACCACTCCGTGCCTCAGTTTCCCCATCTGTAAAATGGGGGATTCTTACCTGCTTTGCAAAGCTCTTTGAACTCTACTGATGAAAAGCTCTACATAAAAACTAGATTAATTCTTATTATTATTAATCAATAATGATTGGTGTCCTTGTTATTCTCACTTGAGGGTTTTTTCAATTAAATAATGGCCATCTTGTATTTCTGTCTCAGAAGAGGAATTCTTCATAAGGAATAGTTGCTCCGAGTCCCTCATCCTTAAAAATTAGCAATGGTATAGTCAATGCAGCTAAACTAAGTTTACAAAATTAGTCAGTCTCACATTGTTTTTTTCATCACCAGCATACACAACAAATCTTAGAACAACATGTCAAAAGGAAACACAGCAAGGGTAATATTAATTTTGCTATTTTTAACATACCTTCCCCTAGTAAATCATCCCTTCCAAGTATAAAAAGATTATATCCACACTGTCTCTCTAAGACCTCGGGTAGTATCCTCAGAACAAAGTTGTTCAGGGTGTAGACACATCTCACCCCATTGGGTTTTGGATACATGACGTATGCATCATAGATCTTCCCATCTGAAGCTATAAAGAAAGAGCAAGAGACTCCTTTAAAAAAACCCTACCTTTATTACAATTTTTAATTGTTTAGTATTTAAAATCCTTTGGCAAACAACCAGGAAAGGGGATGAAATGCTCTAAAATGAAGGATGGATGACCAGCCATAGATCTAATTCATTGTCTCCTCATGGATGAGGGGTTTGCCACCATGTGGATTGGGCACAGCACCCTACGATCTGCAGGGAAAGAAGTCCCAGCCCCACTGGTCCTAGGTAGACATCCACAAACATACCTACCTCCTCCAGAATGTTCTCCAGCCCTCCTCCTGCCTGACATTGGCTGAACAGGTGGGAAATGCCAAATATTTGTCAGCAGAAAATTTGAGAACATTTTGGGGGTTTAGATTTGGTAGAAATTTCCCACCAAAAAAAATTATAATTTTTTCATAAACAAAACAAACAAAAATATTCAAATGCTTTTCAAAAACTATGTTGAGTAAAAAAAAAGTTTTTACCAAAACCCAAATTTTGGTTTTTCATTGAAAAACTGGAAAATTTTGTCACACGAAATTTTCCTATGAAAATTTAAATTTTTGACAAAATTCATTTTTTGTCAAAATTCCTTTCCAGTGAAATCATTTCAACCAGCCCTACTAAACATTAATCCTCTCCCTGAGCAGGACAGGAAGCTAATGCTAGTAGAAGAAGGGGGGAGAGCAGGGTTCAAAAACCCTATTCCGGTGTGGGGATTCAAACCTGGGTCTCGCACATCCTGAGTGAGTGCCCTAACCATGGGGTTTAAGGTTATAAGAGCAACACCCCTACCTCCCCATTGCTATAGGGGGAGCAGCAGCAGCAGCAGCATCACCTCTTCCTCCTCTACTCATTTTGTGACTTTAGCCCCAAATTATTACTATTGTTATTTTGGGCCCAAAGTATTTGGCAAATTTGTATCAAATTCACAAATAGTTTCTAATTGACCAAAACAGGAATAACCCATTCCTCCAAAAAATGTTTCCTGGCTCTAAATGTAAGCTGTGTGGGGCAAATGCCCTCTTTTTGTACTGCGCTTGTACAGTACCCAGCACAACAGAATCCTGGTCAGCGTCAGGCGTTCCTAGGTGCTTCTGTAGTACAAAGAATAATATATCATGTAGCAGCTGCTTCCCCTTCTCAAACCTTTGCACACATCCCCACAGTGCATAAAAGTAATAAAATACATGGTAATCAAGGAATGGGGCTGTGGTGGCACTTTTTCCCCCTCTTGCACCTGCCTCTCATAGCTTTCAGCTTTTAAAAGGAAGGGGACGGAGAAGGGGATGGATAAAAAGAGGAACTTGTAGACAATGTTCTCATCTTGAGAAAAGTCTGAGAGTCTGATTTTCAATAGAAACATTCCAGGCATTGCCTCTCCTATACAAAGCTTTTTTTTAAAAAAATATTTTTAACCTTAGGCGGTACCATTGCTGCTAAATGGCAGTACGTTGCGCTGGTGACATCTACTGGTCACCACCAGGTAAGCTATAAAGCTTATGGCAAAACAAGGTGCATTTTTTATCAAAGCAGACAGCAATCCACAGATCTGGGGAATGCATGGATTTCTGGGTTGTACCACCTAACCATCATTGCCACATATACTTCCAATTGTTTATCATCTTAGTATGTTATGCATTTTACTCACTCATTTCAAACACTCTCCAATTTCTTTAGAAAATTCTAAACAAGTTCTACTCTGGGGGTCATTTCTTCCCCATCATCAAAAGACCTTCCTAAATATTCTTCTGGAAGTTACAAAAATCAATATAAAAAGGTAGCAAACTGGCTGCTCTACATACCTTCTTTCTTTACAAAAGCATGGCAAGAACTACGATACCAAAGCACAATGTCAATCTTGAAAAGCTTGAAGATTAATAAAGTAACAACTGCTAAAAGCAGCAATGCAATGAATCCTCCAGTCAGTGATTTGTGAAAATCTGCAACTGCATCAGTAAAAGAAAAAAAGAAGAAACTGCGGAATTTGTCTAACTTCGAACTTTCAAACAACTGTAGTAATATTCAAAAGCTACATTTCTATATTCTCTTTTTTTTTTATAAAAATAGACTGTACATATGTATTACTATAGAACAGACATATCAATTATTAGTTGGGCAAATCAACAAGTAGAGCATCTAATACACAGGAAAACAATTAACATTTTATGTTTTCATAACACTTGCTACTGGAAGATGTGAATGCTCTTATAAGCATGAATAAATCCTCATAAAAACCTCTCTGGGTTAAATAGTGTTAGCAGTAGTTAATAGATGAAGAAACCTTGGCACAAAGAAATTAATGCACAAATTTTCAGAAGTAACCCCTAAATTTGACCCACTATGATTGATTGTTGTGTGTAGTCCAGGTTGAGGATTTCAGATGGTTAGTGTATAAGATGGTGAGTGAGTCAGGAGACTCAATTTCTATTCCAAGCATCGTCACTAACTCAGTGTGTGGCCATAAGCAAGTCATTTAAGCTCAAATTTCTGAGTGCCTCAACTTTTGATCATTCAACATACTGCACAGTAGTTTTGAACCTTGCTCATTCATTTCTATTCCTTGAAAGCTTCTCGTAATTTACTCTAGTGTAGAAATCCCTCCAAACTCTGTTGTTTAAAATTTCCCTTCACAGTGTGTACTTTCATCCTTTTATTAATCTCCTAAATCTTCATATGCTCACCTCCAATTTCTGTGCGCATGTACGTACACACACACACCACCTTCCCCTCTGATTCCTGTTCTTCCCCCCCCCCAACTCACACATCTTAAAGTTAATCAAAAGGAAAAGCAGTTTATCTATCTAGATATGTATATAACTCGTATAATTGTGGTATCTGAACACAGTATCCAACTCTTCCTGGGAAAGTCAAGTCAAATGTATCCAATAATGCATTACCTCTGTGTTTTAATGCTATATATGTTGCAACTTGACCAAAGGAATTCAAAGCATGGCAGACGAAGTGATGTTCATAATCCTCGCTATTCACTTTGGAAATGTTGAGCCTCACCGTAGCAAGACGGCGTCCATCATAGAAAGTTTCTCCTCTATCCAAAAAGTAGCAAACACAGTAATAAAAACAACTCAATCCTTACTGAAGTGGTTTCTTCGCTAGCAATCACAACAGGACAATAGTCACTGATCTTCAACACTATGACCATATATCAGATTCTTTTCAGAACTGACAGATGCCTGGAATCCATAAGGGGATCCTCATGACACTTTGTCTATCTCTGACAAGCAGGATGGAGATCAGGGGACATCCTTATATAAACACAGTTGGTGCACTGTTTCCTCAAAAGCATACACAGTTTCTGTAGGCTACTCATATAAAATATTTGCTTTATACATTAAACTTATGGGCACATTTCAGCTTGCAAAAACATGAGTGTAGGGAAAGGATTGTATTAGAGCTTTTAATGTCTTTCAACTCTGTGGATGCAGCTGTACAGGCCACAGAAATGGCTGGGGGAGAATGCCCCCCAGCATAAGTATACATAAGGAACCTACAGGCTGCCACACAAGGTCCTTCTTCCATCCCACCACAAGCCCTGGTGTAGGAAATGGGCCGGGGTGGGGCTGGAGCTAGAGGAGGTGGGACCATAACTCTAATACAATTCTGGGAATACTATCACCCACAGACAGTTCAGGCACGGCTGCCATTTCAGGCCCAGGAGTAGCACGGAATTAGGAGGGCTTAGTCCTCTCTTCCCTGGGCTGTGAGGTTTGTGCTGCACTTTTAAGAGGCCCAACACAAATTCTTCTCCATGGTATTTTCCAAGGCCCCTGTGGTGCTAACCTTATCACACATTGGCTTAGTAAAGTGTGGTGGGGTAAATGTTGCATTAGAAACTGTAACTTTTTAGTACTGGGAGAATGGAGGAATATCATTTATCTTGTTAATTTCATATTACGTGTCTCACATTAAAGAACCTATCTGCTTATCCAATTAATGTTTATCACTGAAAATAGTCTATTTACCATTTCAAATGTCAACTAATTATTTAAATATATTAATAAATGAAGGTTATAGACCTTATACATCAGTGATATATGGTTTAATTATCTACTACATACAATAAAACCCATAAACTAAAAGAATATTATTGAGGTTGCAAGGTCAGAAGTTAGGAAATGCCAGAATTATGACTGGACAACCTTAATCTGGGCCCCCTCCATGGCTGCATTATGATACAGTCTTTAGTTACATGATCACTTACTCTGTTTCCATAGGACCATGCATTATTCATTGCACAAAATGGATGGTGCTCACTTAATGAGCAACTATTCAATATTTTATTTTCTCCTTGTTGTTCAATGTGTAACCCTAGACCTGATTTACCACATGCTATTCAGACCACACTCTGAAGGTAGAATTAGTAATTTCCTTGTGGGATTTTCTTTGGATTTTCTTCACTACAGCATCTGAGTGCTTCATAAACATTCATTCATTTATCTTCACAAAGCCCCCGGGAGATGAGGGGTGGTGGAAGCCTCATTTTGCAGATTTTTTTTGCAAAAAGATTTTGATTTTGTCCTAGTCTCTTTTCCCAGCCTGTCCCAATTCTGCTCCTGTATCCAGACTCATCATCAGATCTGTTTCCCCTCCTTGCCACCTCCTCTCCTCACCCCACTGGTTCTCAGTATCCTTGCTCAGAAAGTCCCAATCTTCCCTTAGCTCTTCATACAATCTCAGTCCTACCCCCACCTACTGGCTTCCCATTCTTCCCGATTTACCTCTCCAGCTCCCAATCCTAGCCTCCTTGCCCACCCCAAGTCCCTCCTTCCCTCAGCCTCTCCCTGCCAGCCGCCAGTCACAGTTTCTGCCTCCCAAATGTTCCTTGTCCCTGTCTACACCCCTACATGTCTGGCTGTAGTCCCCCCTGCATTTGAATCAGGCAGCTTCCTCTCTCAAACTGCCTGGGCCCAATGAGGGTGCGCGCGCGTGTGGAGTCTCCCTGCTCTCAATTCAGGTGCCCAGACCCAGACCGAGCAGCATCCCAGAGCTGTGCAAGTGCAGGGAAAGTCCTGCTGAGCCCTCATCTGAAGCATTTGGATGGAATCTTCAGGGAATTTACCTGTAAAATCTAAGAAGTTTCTAAGGCTCATAATTTAGCCAAATTTAGGCAGATTTTCCTGGGGATGGCAAAATATTCAACCCGGACACAGAGGCTACCCCCAGCCAAATTTAAAACCCCTGCTCCAAAGCATATGGGCCCTAGATCATTTCAAATAAAAGGTTGCCAGAATTTTGTAACACAGGGTAAAAAAAATCGTTTTGCCCCAACCTCATTCTCAGAAATGCCAGAACCATTTTGACTGGAATTAAAAGGAAAAAAAATCAGCTTGAGGCAGAACCCAGCATGTAAAATTTCAGCACAAACAATTAAAGTGTGGCAAAGTAATAAGCAACTGAAAACAAGGTCTTCTAATGAAAAATGTTGGGAACCTTAGTCAAAGGCAGTGCTACCAGCCCCACCTATAATTAGATCACAAAAGTGTGTTTATTTATGTAACAGTAAATTTTTCATAGCTGCTTCAAACAAAACAGAGAAATTATATAAATTTTTAGCTGATAATCCAATACATTCTGATCTGGAAGCATACTTACTCATAATCTTCCTCTTCAAAAATTCTACTCTTATAATATAGATCAATGTATGTGTTGTTGACTGTCCAGTACACCTGAAACACTTCAGCGCCTGTTACATTGCAGTCCACTATGACACGTGAGCCTACAAGACAGTGTTACAAAGTGGCAATTTAAATAACTATATTGTAGTTAAGGCCATACAATTCTCTACACTAATATGTATAAGAATGCAAAATCCACTGGAAGTCAGCTGCAGGCATGGAGGGGGGCAGAGGATGGGCAAAGCAACAACAGCAGCTCCATACTACACTCTCCATGCCTTCCCGCTCCACTTCACAGAAACCCCTCTGACCCAAATGTACAAGTTCAGGGATCTGCAGGTTAGGAAGGGGACTGGCTGGGCCAGAAGGAGCTGAATTCAGGAGAGAATAGCCATTCTCTGTGGCATCAACCACCCAAAAGTTTCACAGGGGTTTCCTCACAGGATCTGTTCCACATCTGTAGGCGTTCCGGAGCAGCCACTTCTAAAGAGCACAGAAGGAGCTGTGCTGCAGTGAAGAAGGCGGCTGGGGAAAGCAATGTCGCATCATACAACTTCCTCTGCTTCTCAAAAAAATTCCCTCTTGTCTGTCCCACCTTCTTCTCCCTCAGGAAGTTAATATATGAGAGACCCTCTGAGCTGAATCTCATGGAGTTCCTGGCCACTAAAGGTTTGTCTACACAGTAGCTGAGAGGGTGATTCCCAGTGCAGGTAGACAGACATGCACTACCTCTGCTCGAGACAGCCTACTAAAAACAGCAACATGGCTGTAGCAGCTTGGCTAGCCACCAGAGTATGTTCACAGGGGGTTGGGTAGAATTAAACTTTGGAAGCTAGTCCATGCCACTGTGGCCACACTGCTATTTTTAGCATGCTAGCTTGATCAAAGCTTGTGCGTCTGTCTACCCATGCAGGAAAGCATCATCCCAACTGTTGTATAGACACACCCTTAGTCTTTTTTGTTGCATAGGGGGCACTTTTGCTGTAAAGGAGGATATGACTAAGCAAACAACACTTGGAAATCCTCGAGTCTAAATTCTGTTTAGGATACACATTATTACTTTGATGTAAGGAAACTTGCTTACCAAGTTCTACTTCAATGGAATTGTTTCTTGGGTAAAATATTTCTGGTGGAGTGTTCTGTGGACTCACTAAACAAAAAAACAAATTTATTTCAGAAATTCAATGGCAGCTGCAGCATATGGTAAGTGCTACACGATCACAGTGAAGACATTCCCAAAGAATGCCTTAAAGACAGACATGCAAACAGTGACTTCTGAATAGACAGTGATCAATATTAAAATGCAATAGCCAAACCCCTGATGTTTATGTTTGCTGCTTTAGGTTAATTTACTCTTCTCTCCTCTTTAAGCTCTGGGGCTGCTCTATCTTGACACAAGGGGATCAATCCTGAACACAATGGCAGCAGAACCACAAGAATATGAAAGTGAAGTGTAAACCATCATCTTGCTCTCTCATACACACACACACACACACACACACACACACACACTCTGTTCTTTAGCTGTAGCTGAGAATCTGGATAGTATTTTTGAAGTGCAAGGACATAAAAAATAGAAGGTATATACCTGTCACAGTTAGACTAATGTCTCGTGAAATGTTATATTGTTTTCCCTTGTAAGTATATGATGTTCTGCACGTGTAGTTTCCTTTGTCATGTAGAGTCACATTTTTAATCACAAGGTAATCATTGGAAGAGACAAACCTTTCCTCTTCAAGCAGCTCACACTCCTAAACACAATTACAATGCTCTGTTAAATCACAAATAGAATACAATATCATGTCCCTCCAGGGCTTGCCTGTATGCTGCAGCCTAAGCTTTTCCTAGACCATAAAGCTGGGACAGTCTCCCTGGTTTGTCTTGGAAAAACACAAACATTTCCCTAAGCTCTGAGGTTGTGATTCAAACCAACTCCAGGTCTGTCCACAGACAGCCTTACTTACAATAACTCATTTTACAGAGGGGAAATAAAAGCAATGAGAGGCCAGAATTTGCAGAAATGTCCACTAATTTAGGTCTCAAGAGTTTGTACGGACACTTTTGCAGCCTCTCGACAGCAGGCAGCCCTTGGGTGAACAATAGGTTTGAGAAGTAACCTTCTATTTCGCAAACACCACAGGTACTAAAACTATATGGATTAACATAAGGTAATTATCCATAAAGCCGTTCATAGACAGTTTACCACAAACTTTAAACAGAGAGAGAGAGAGATACATACAATGACATTATTACACCCAAGTTTAATCTAAGTGTTATTTCCCTTTTGTATGGATTGCTTGATGTTTAACAAGGACGGACCTCCGTGTGAAACTTTTTCCACAATCTAAGCACTTATGGGGTCTCTCTCCAGTGTGGACTACCTGATGTATAACAAGGTGTGACCTCTGTCTGTAACTTTTTCCACAGTCTAAGCACTTGTGGGGTCTCTCTCCTGTGTGGATTGTCTGATGTGCCATAAGATTTGATTTTTTTGTGAAACTTTTCCCACAGTCTAAGCACTTGTGGGGTCTCTCTCCAGTGTGGATTGCCTGATGTGTCATAAGATATGATCTTTCTGTGAAACTTTTCCCACAGTCCAAACATTTATAGGATTTCTCTCCTGTGTGGACTACTTGATGTTTAATAAGGTGTGACCTCCGTATGAAACTTTTCCCACAGATTAAGCACTTACGGGGTCTCTCTCCAGTGTGGACTGCCTGATGGTTAAGTAGGATTGACCTCTGTTTGAAACTTTTCCCACAGTCTAAGCACTTATGGGGTCTCTCTCCGGTGTGGACTACTTGATGTTTAACAAGATCTGATCTCCGTATGAAACTTTTCCCACAATCTAAGCACTTATGGGGCCTCTCTCCAGTGTGGACTACCTGATGTACAACAAGGTGTGATCAGGCACCCAACCTGACATACCAAGTATCTGATTTTTCAGAGTACTTAACTTTTTTTTAAATGGATCTTTGGATTGCACAGACATTAATCCATCCTCACAACATTCCTGCGAGGAAGGTGGATAACTATTATTATTCAGATTTAACAGTTTGGGAAATGGAGAAAGGAAGACAAAGGAACTTGCCAAAGTCAGACAGTAAGACAGTGGCAGAGGTAGGATTAGCTCACAGGACTTTCTGGCATTTCCTGTTTTTTGAGTGCTAGACAACTTTACCAGCACTCTTTTAATGTATTTTTTTTACTATGTCATAACCAAGAACTGTTTAGTTAAGAAAAAACAATTTCTATTATGTACAACTGTAACAGTCCCCTTCATAAATAATCAAGGTAGCTTGAACCCTGCACCTTCAAGATTGCCACACAGACCTCTACCACTTAAGCTAAAGGACTAACAGCAAGAAGCAGGAACAGGTTGAGTACCAGCCACTGGAGGAAGTCATGTAGCATATGGGAATGGTCGGCTACATATGCAGAAGTAGCGCCCATTTTACAGGTTGCACAGCCAAGCACACAGATCTAGCACATTCCTTCTAGTAGGCAATGTGGAAAAAAGGAAAAGATTTGAATCTGCCATATTAGAGATGTAGTCATGGGTTTCTGCATCCAGCAGACACCTGAGGATACCATCATGGAGATCTTACGAGCAGGGCCGGCGCTTCCATTAGGCGACCCTAGGCCATCGCCTAGGGTCCCAGGATTCGGGGGGTGGCATTTTGTGCGCTCCCCATGGGGCACACGGGAGCTTCCAGTTCCGCTCCCGTCGTGCCGCTGAAGAAGGACCTTCTGCCGACGTGCCACGGGAAAACAGCAGCAGGCAACTGAGCAGCTCAATGACTGCTGCTGTCGCCTGCGGCATTTCGGCGGAGGGTCCTTCTTTGGCGGTGCGATGGGAGTGGAACCGGAAGCTCCCGCATGCCCCGTGGGGAGCGCACAAAATGCTGCCCCCCGAATTCTGCCTAGGGCGCCAGAAACCCTGGCGCCGTTCCTGCTTACAAGATGCAGCCAGGATCAACTCCTCTTTACTAGCACCATGGCAGAAGATGAATGCCTTGAACATCTTCCTGATCCCACGTATTTCATTTGTCCTGAGGGGATCTGCCATGGTGAAGGTATCTCTTAACAAGGCAGACAGCACCTTCAGGCAGCTAGTGAAGAAGTTGATATTTCTTCCCCAGAGGGCCAGCAATGAACTGGTGTACATCTCACACAGGCAGGGAGGCACCAAAGTCCCTCAAATGGGTGATCTGTGCAATGTTGCGGTGATCACTCACACCTTCTGCCTACTGACGTGCCCTGACACCATGGTGAGGAACTTCGCGGAGAGTGCTATGCATGACATCATCAGGAAGTGACTAGCCAGGACCCCTTCCAACCAAGATGTTGGAGTGGCTTGAGTGGCTTCTGGAAGGCAAATTTGGAAGAGAAGGAGGAGACTACTTAATTCTGGACTTGTACCTGCAATGCTACACAATGACTGGAGAATGTATCAGCTGCCACTGGAAGTGGTGCGAGGAACGCCAGGAGCTTGCAGTCCTGGTGCCACAGGTGAAGAATACAGATCACACTATCATCACTCCAAGAGCTAGAACAGGGGTAGGCAACCTATGGCACAAGTGCCAAAGGTGGCACGCACGCTGATTTTCAGTGGCACTCACACTGCCCAGGAACTGGTCACCAGTCCAGGGGGCTCTGCATTTTAATTTAATTTTAAATGAAGCTTCTTAAACATTTTAAAAACTTTATTTATTTTACATACAACAAGAGTTTAGTTATATATTATAGACTTATAGAAAGAGACCTTCTAAAAACATTAAAATGTATTACTGGCATGCGAAACCTTAAATTAGAGTGAATAAATGAAGACTCGGCACAGCACTTCTGAAAGGTTGCCGACCCCTGAGCTAGAACCATGCTGGAGAGGACCCTGAAGGATGCCATCCGCTGCCAGTACGTGGAAAACCTGAAATGGAAGCCAGACCAGGGCAAGGCATTTGAGATGATATGCAAGTGGGACACCAGCAACCACTCCGGGGGCAGTTTCACCCAATTTGCTGATTGGAGGTTCATCCACAGGGCCTGGCTCAACTGCGTCCCACTGAACTGAGCCATATGCCACAGGAATCGGGACAAGCAATGCAGGAAGTGTGGCTATGCCAACAAGACACTACCCTACATCCTGTGTAGCTGCAAGCCCCATTCCAGAGCCTGGCATCTGTGACACAACGCCATCCAGAATTGCCTAGTCAGAGCCATCCTGCCACCCCTGGGGAAGGTGACCGTAAACTCTGCCATCCCTGGAACAGACAGCCAATTGCGACTGGACATCATCATCATCATCAACAAGGAATGGAAGAAGCTGATCATGCTGGATGTCACAATTTCCTTTGAAAACAGGACCCTGGCCTTCCACGACACCTGAACTCGGAAGCTGGAGAAAAACATCTTTTTGTCCAACACCTTGAGAGCTAGAGACTACGAAGTTCAAACTCATGCGCTGCTCAGAGCTCTGGGCGCATGGGACCCCAGTAATGAGCGAGTGTTTAGCGAATGCAGCATTGGTCAATGCTACACTTGGCTGATGCGGCAACTCATGATGTTGGATGCCGTCAGACATCTATCTAGAACACATCACAGGATATTGGCAATACCAGGGGAGATGAGCTGGAGTGCTGATGAGAAGCAAAGTCAGGAAAGTAACTGAAATACTTCCCTGATGGATTGTATTTTCTAAGGGACGACCTATCCTAATTTCTCAATTACTGAGGGACAATCTTCACTCATTACTATATTTGCTTTCCACAACCAACTTTCTGTATAACTTTTTTATGAGTGATGTACCCAAATATTTGGATACTAATATCTATACTGTATCTTTAGACTTATTAATCTAAATTCAGGTTATCACTGATTATGTACTATATGTATTGTATGACTTTTATTTCCATTTTATGTATTTTTAGATAATCTAACCACTACATCCAGATGTACAGACACTCTTTCCTTAAGGTGTGTATTAAATAATTTTAACATTAGCTTTAATAAAAAATTTAAATCTGTTCCCTGCGTTTTCAGAATTGATCTTGTGTAACTTCTCAATGGGATATGAATCCTTGCTCACTAATAAGGCTTGTAAAAGGCACCAAACACTGGTGTAGAAAAACGGTATCTAGAATTCATTGTTGGAGAGCCGTTAAAAGCAACTAAATATTAAGGTCCTAAAACAGAAATTCCTCTCAAAATGCATGCACGGGAAAACAATTTCATTAAGGTGTTTTTTGTTGTTGTTGTTGTTGTTTTTTTAATGATTCACCAAGAAAACTGGACTTTGAATGAAAAACCCATGTTTTAAAGAAAATAAGAAATGCTGACATTAAAGAATCATCATGTTTTCCATAACTCCCCCACCCTTTCTAATAGATTACAAGGTAGAAGGGGAGAACATATACTCACTTATAACACTGAAATATAACATGGGGAATTATTAACAGTAAGATTAGGAGCTTTGATAGCTACGTTTTTAATGATTTGTAATTATGGGTAGTGAATGAGTACAAATGAGGTAACTCTTAGGTCAAGACCTTGCTGGCATAAGCGTGGTTTTGGCAATTCCTTTATACAGAACTGATGATTTGCTTAAAATGATATTATTGCCAACAAAACAAAGGTAACATGTTATACTGGACATCTGGGGGTAAAAACACAATCCTGTAACAAGAAACCTTTTTTACAGAGAAGATCCAGGGTAAGGTGACACAAAAACAACATGTTTTTGTTTTTTCATGTTCTCTGTATGTATATATATCTCCTCACTGTATGTTCCATTCTATGCATCCGATGAAGTGGTCTGTAGCCCACGAAAGTTTATGCTCAAATAAATGCGTTAGTCTCTAAGGTGCCACAAGTACTCCTGTTCTTTTTACAAAAAAAACATGACAACAAAACTGCGAAACCAGAGCACTTGAATTTGAGCATGCACAATGCATGGGTCATTCAAAACCCAAAGGGTTGGTTTGTTAACAGCCCATTGGATAACTATTAAGTAATCTGTAATGCAGAAATGTATAAAAAAACCTAACTGAACAAGGGTCCAAACTGGAGAAACACCAGACCAGAAATTGAAGGAGAGGACTGAATGACCAGACCAAGAGATCGAGAAAACAACAACCATCAAGAATTCTAGGACTTCCAGTGCCCCGGAGTGTGGCAACTTGAGCCCTTTGCCAACTCCATCTCGTCTGTTATTATTTGTCTGGCATAAATGTATGTCCAGATGCTATAAGTGAAATAATTCTGTCAGAAATATTATGTATAAATAAAGGCCAAAATTGATTACGCCCAAATTGGGTGGATTTGTGACTCAAGTTTCCCAACTTTTACCCCAACATCATGGTCCCTTGGCTCTCAGCCCGGCACACTTTTGCTAGGCCAAAGAATATCTGGATGAGGGAAAGAGCTGCAGAAACCACTGCTATTTAGACTGCGTAACATAATTTTATAATGGGAAGCGTTAAGCAGCCTTAACATAAGAGGGAGCATAGCAATCCCACACCAGATACCTTCCCTTTATGAAAGATGAGAACATTGTTTACTAAATTTATTTTCACAAGGAAATTATATTCAAGGCAGTTACACTTCACTAGCAAGTAAGAATATGGCACCTACTGGCTATGTGGTTTGGTGGCTCCAATTAGAGCTCACGTTCTGATCCATAATTCATAAATACAAAGCACAGACCAAAAATTAGGGGGTCTCTAACTAGTACATACCTTTAGAGAACAAAAGCTAAAGGGCAATTGTCACCTTTTCTCAGTTTATTTTGCAAAAGCTCTTCTCACATTTAAAAAATGCTGTAGTTTTTCCATTGCCATTCATAAACATCAGAGATTGGTATTAAAAAATACTGATTATAGTTTACATATCAAGGAGTTATGACAGCAAAGTAGTACTATTTTTACCTTATACCACTGAAGGGGCAAAGTATTCTCCTCATCTCTGAAGTAATCCAAATGAGGACACACAACCTTAGCATTTGACGATGTTAGTATCTCCTCCCCAATGGCAAATTTTTCATTAAAGCATAAACCATAAATATTCTTGAAAACTCTTAGGTTCATATATATTTTTCTGCAGCTTGATAAATTCCTGCAATGGAACATAAAATAGCTGAATTAAACCACTTATCATATTATCCATGTGTATAGCCTCACAACTTCAGAATATGCAGCTTCTTTTAGAGGAGGAGGAGGAGGAGTTTGGAAGTCTGTAGTTTCTATAGTAAACTGACCACTATATTTGGCCATCTTGAAAGAGTAAAAATATTATGAACATCCTCTCTATTGTATTAATTCCCTCCACAGCAGTACTTATGAAGAAATGTAACTATATACTGATTATCACACCCATCCCCCGCAAAAAAAGCAAAACCAAAAAACCCCTACACACAACTTTGCAGCTTACTTCTGCAGTAGTATAACTTTTTTTAAAAAAGTCTTTACCTTATAACACATTCATAGGATCCTGAATCTTCTAAAGTTGCAGGGAGAAACCAAATGAAGTTATTTTTCTGGTGAATTCTGGAATGTTTGTCTTTAGCCACAGATGTTTGGCTACCAGTTTTGTACCAAGTCAAGTTGTAGTCTGTGTTTTCAAAATTCAGTATTTTATCTACTGAACAGTTGACAGCAAGTGGCTGTCCTTCATGTACAAAATTGTGCTTAAGAAACACATCATTCACATCATAGACTTCACATTCCTCTAAAGGAAGACAAAATGAAAAACAAGAGAAGAGCTTAAAAATTGTAAAAGAAAATTTTGAGTTTGTTTCTTTACTATGTTGACAAAGTTTACTACAATTTCAACTTTCATCCTTAATTGAGTTACAGGAGAGAGAACTACTGTTATTCATCTTCAGACTGGAAGATACCACATAATCATACTCAAATGATGTGGTGGATGTAGCTAGGCAACTGAAATGAAATATTCTGTGTTCTGCATGCTGCACCTTTAAATATGGGCAAATCCCTACTGCAGGGCTGCCATTTTTGTTTTTCATCTTAGATGCAGAATGTTAGTGAATCGTTGTTTTCTCTGACACACACACACATAGACTTATTATTTGTTCTTACTCTGTTTCTTAACTTAGCTTCTTCATCTGAAATAAGCCATCAATAGAGAATAATGCATGTTCCCATCTTTCTGTATGTAAAAGCATCTAGTTAATGGAATTTTGAAGATTAAAGTATAAATTGTACAAATATCAAGGGGTTTCCACTCAGCCACCCTTCTCATGAGCATGAAGAGTATAATTTTTCAAAGCACTCAATATTGGCCTAATTCTGCTCCCACTGAACTCAGTGGGTTTCAGTGAGAGCAGAATTAGCCTAGCGGTGAGCATTTTTGAAAAATCCCACCCTATGAACCTTTTGTTAGAGGTGTCAGCTCTGGTGTCATGGTCTATTTCAGACTCAATCACTACATGTTGCTCATCTAAAATTCCTTTTGTTTCCGTTGGATTATGGTTTTCTTCCTCATGCTCTATTTCAACACATTTTTTCTGTAGTACTGTGTGCTGTTAAACTGTTGCTACAACCTGTGACAAAGGGCTGTATTTTAGTGGTGGGTGAAGTAATTTCTGTACCTATCAAGCCAAAGCAATCCCTCCCCTTTTAAATGTGGAGGGTATGAAACACATGCAAATATTGACCTGATCTGGCTATAAAGAACATAAAGGGTACTGGAATAGGCTCCTTTCTGCCACCAAACCCTAAGCGGTATCCGAAACAGCGACATATTTTATGAACGCCCAATATCAATTTCTAGGAAGCTCACTCTGTGCTATCTAGCATTTTCATGGCACAGGTAAGAATTATAAGATGCATAGGCAGGGAGGCCAACAGGAGTACCTATTGCCATGCAAGAGAGCAGCCAGAGGATATCCCACATGATCAGCCCCTCCACACTAATGGCCTACTAGCCACAAAATTTTCATACAGAAGTTAGGACATCCACTGGACTAGTGAGCCACACAGCTCCTCTGTCCACAGACATAAAACCCATCTTCACCAGAATGATCTGTTAGAAACTCCGTGAATGAAAATTCATGGCATTTTTCTTTTAATCAGACTGTGTCCTGCTGCAAGCTTTTTGGATAGGAGGATTTGGTCCTTAGCCTGAAAAGCAATATAGGATCTTTCAGAATATAAAGGCATTATATGCTATTATGTAGCATTATCACTATGATATTATTACTACTGTTACATGATCAAATAACAATGGACAATATGGCATATTATTGTGTAAATGATATGCTAATACAAATAAGCTATTTTTTTCTAACTGTAGAGGCAAAGTCAACATTTATTGTATTACTGGATATGTTTAAGATAAATTTTCATGCTGCACCTCATCTATACTTTTTTTTTTTTTAACCTCAACTATATTATATTAAAAAACACAGTTAGGGAAAACCAGATATTTCTCCCACCCCAAACATCTAAATTCAAGTTCCACCTATTAGATCAAGTGAAGAAGCATTTTAGGTTATTGTATTATAGTAATTTATTTGTGCTGGTATATATGATAAGGAAGCAAGGCATTAACCAGGATATATGGAGATCACGCTAGCAATTCATATATTATTTCTTATTTTCACTAAATGTGCACATTTTGCATTAGTAACATTCTATGAAAATGCAATAACTGTCTGTCCCCAATAGCATCTTATTCAGACCAGATCTATTAGAAATTTATAGAGAGAGAGAAAGAGAGAGAGCAGCAGAAGATCTGGATCATTAGCCCATGACTGAAGGACAGAGCAAGATGGATGCAATTCAGAGCTATATCTATTACAAAAAGTAGGTTATCATAACTAAGTAAAGTGATTAACTGGTTACAAAGTTGATATCTTCAAATTTATGACCATGTGTATGTTTCATTATAATGTGAACACATTCAGCAAAGCTAAGCCCCAAAAGTTGTTCAATAAGACATTCAATATGCCAGAATGCTACATATTACACTCTGCTTCAAAGACTTCTACTGTTATGTTCTACTGCAATGGAAACAATTGCATCCCCTAAGTACAGCACTATTTTTAAGATTGCTTATCTTTAGATGTACATATATTTGGAAACAGATAGTCTCGAAGAAAATTACTGTAATGTCTGTGAAAGAACCAATTTGGGAACAAATCCTTAAGGATTCACTGATTAACTTACCTCCCTTGAGTGAATAAACAAATACTGTTATACTGCACAAAAACAATGTCGTTGATGTCATGTTTCACTAGATAGGGTGAAAAAAAGAAAGACCTCAATAATGGCTTTAAAAAAACACTTCAAAGCTGAATTTCAATAGTTTATATTAATGTACACTCCACACATTATTTAAATGTATATAGTATTTTTCTTCTAGAAGGCTCTCAACACGTTATATAAATTTGCAGTACATTGGAGGGAATCACCTACCCAGTAGTGCAGGGGTTTTCAACGCGTGGTCCACGGACCCTGGGGATCTGCAGACTGTCTAAGATTTCCAAAGGGGTCCGCACCTCCATTAGAAATTTTTTAGAGATCCACAAATGAAAAAAGGTTGAAAACCATTGTGCACTAGTGAAATGCACCCATCTCTGCGATGGAACAATGGGACCATTCTGCACCAGTCACTCTATACAGCACTTGTTTTCTATTAAGGGGGTGAAGAATAACTTCTTCAATTGAAACAGAGGGATTTTAGCTAGGAAGAATATAATTACCTAAAAACTGCAACTGGAGCAGGACACGAGGGTTAACCATCCTATTTTTGTGAAAAGGGCCACAGGATCTTTACATGATCACTGGTTCACATCTCAGGTTGAAGATGGCACTTCCAGCTGAGCAGTACCCCTTATACAATATTGTGAAATGAGCTCAGAAGAACGCCGTGTACTGAGTCAACTGCATTACATCTTGCAATACCTGCTTGCCTTTTACTTTTTAAACTCCTCCTTATATGTTTCCCTTCCAAGGATCAAACAGGACCAGTCTTGCTTAGCTATGAGAAAGGGTGAATGGCTGCAAGAATGTTGAGCACAAAGAGTATGTTGATCATTAAAAAGTAAAGACAAACATTTCTGGGTGGAATTTCAGAAACTTCCTATAGTGATGAAACCTGACATTTTCTCATTGAATTCAGTACATAAATAACAACGCTTAACTTAGCATAACACCTTGGTGTCACTTTAAAAAATGAAAATATTTTGATGGAAAGAGAACATTATATCAAAGAATGGGATTATTTCTGGCCTCCAGTTATTTTCTGCCATTTTCTCCTTTATAACTTTTTGCACAGGTTTGAGTAGATTTTTAATACCAGATATGTTAGCCTCCAGCTGTCTTATCTGTACTTAGTACCAGATGGCACCCCAACAGTAAGATTGCCATAAATGAAACATTGAGAAACAGAATGCTGGTTTCCTGCTGTTCTCTGGCCAAATCTCCAGTGCAGTTCCCTGCATGCTGCCCCTCCTCTCCAAACTGCTCTTTCGAGCCACCTAAGCTTCCTTCAGTGCAGGGCTGGCTCCAGACCCCAGCGCACTAAGTGCGCGCTTGGGGCAGCATTTTGCCGGCAGGGTGGCAGGCGGGTCCGGCGGACCTTCCGCAGTCATGCCTGCGGGAGGTGCACCAGAGCCGCGGGACCAGCGGACCTCCCACAGGCATGACTGCGGACGGTTCACTGGTCCCGCGGCTCGGGTGGACCTCCCGCAGGCATGCCTGCGGATGCTTCACCGGAGCCGCGGGACCAGCGAACCCTCAACAGCTGCGGGAGGTCCACTGGAGCCGCGGGACCAGCGGACCCTCTGCAGTCATGCCGGCAGGAGGTCCGCTGGTCCCGCGACTCCAGTGCACCTCCCGCAGGCATGACTGCTTGGGGCGGCCAAATTCCTAGAGCCGCCCCTGCTTCAGTGTGGGAGACCTCTAAACAGGGCATCCCAGGGATTTCCCTAGATGCCCCCGGGGTGCGTGTGTGTACAGCCCCCTGAATTTCCCCAACACCGCCCCCCGTTACATGCAGTACTGCCAATTTAGTTGTTGGTTGGAAATCTGAATTGAAATTGAAATGAAATTGCAATATTAATACACACTTTAAAAGCATAGAGAGTATATGAGAAAATACTTGTATCTGAGAAAGCATAATGGGTTTGAAAAGTATGAACAAAGACTAGCTTCCTCATACAGCTGTTATTTATGACAATGTTGGCACATTTGTTTTGGCTATATTGGCCTACCTAATAATTTCAAACTATACTTTATAAGGTCTGAATGAGCTCTCCCCTGATAGCTAGTGATGAGCCAGTGGTGGGTGGAAAGGTTTCAGGACCTGACTGTATTTATATGAACACACCTACTCTGCCTAGGTATCCAGCAGACAGAGTTGTGCTACCCACGTGATCAATTTTGGCTGGTGTCGGGTTACAAATCACTTAAGTATTAAATGTGGAGGGTCATGAAATGTTGTTATCCTTATTGTATGAGTAAAGGGCAGCAAAACTGTACTTAGCCTGACTGCACAAGGAGGGGGCGGGTCTCCCTCAGGGCTTAATCTGTGCTAGGGCTTGCCAGGGCTGAGCCTCGGCATTTCTAGGCTCGGCGGTTCATAGCCCTGGGACGTCTGGGTTTGTCACATCAGTTATGAAAGTAACAAACTTGCTTGAGCCCCAGCACCTCTTTCATTACAAATTAAGCACTGGTTACCCTCAACTGAACTGCACTCCCTAAGCAGGAGGTTTGGATGCCACATCCTAGTGAAGGGGGGAGGGTGCACAGGTGTTTTGTTTGGTGGTGTGGGCTCTGCCTAAGAGTCACAGGCACTATTTGACCTGTCCCTCTCTCCTGTTTAGCGAGAGAGGACTGATTAGACTTCATAGAGAGTCTTTTGGTTTGTTAAGTGACCACTAGAGCTGAAATCACTGATAATCGGGTCTAAGTGCTTAGACCTGCTGTGGGACACTGTTTCTGTGGAAGAGACAGCCCAGCCTGCACTAGCAGTGAGGTTTCCCCCACTGAGAGCTGAAATCACTGAGCAGTGGGTGGAACCTCGACAGACCGACTTGCAGAGGTCACAGTGGCAGGTGGCAGCAGAAGGTGACAGTGCAGGGCCATTGGAGATGGAGCGGTAGAGTGAATGGAGGCACAACAAACAACAGCAGACAGAGCATTGGACTATGCTTTAGTGACTTCGCTCCAGAATGCTAGATTTGTGACAGGAAACTTATATAAATATATGTTTCCTAGTAGGCCAAGATTTTTAAAATGCATTATTTGCCACGGTCATTATCTCACATCATCACTATCTCAAGAGATCATTATCTTGGAGAGTTTCTGAACTAAACTTTTTTATTATTATAATTCATTTTTATGTAAGAACGGCCATATTGGATCAGACCAATGGTCCATTTAACCCAGTATCCTGTCTTCCAACAGCGACTATTCCAGGTGCTTCAGAGGGAATGAATAAAACAGGGAATCATTGAGTGATCCATCCCATCGTCCACTCCCAGCTTCTGATGAACAGAGGCTAGGGACACTCAGTGCATGGTGTTGCATCCCTGCCCATCCTGGCTAATAGCCACTGATGGACCTAACCTCCATGAACTTATATAGTTCTTTTTTGAACCCTGTTATAATTTTGGCCTTCACAACATCCATGGCAAAAAGTTCCACGGGTGACCGTGCATTGTGTGAAGAAATACTTCCTTTTGTTTGTTTTAAATCTACTGCCTATTAATTTCATTGGGTGACCCCTGGTTCTTGTGTTAAGTGAAAGGGTAAATAACACTTCCTTATTCATTTTCTCTACACCAGTCAAGATTTTATAAGCCTCTATCATATCCCCTCTTAGTCTTCTCTTTTCCAAGCTGGAAAGTCCCAGTCTTTTTAATCTCTCCTGATATGGAATCTGTTCCATACCGCTAATCATTTTTGTTGCCCTTCCCTGTACCTTTTCCAATTCCAATACATCTTTTTTGAGATGGGGTAACCAGAACTGCACACGGTATTCAAGATTTGGGCATATCATGGATTTATATAGTAAAAGTGGAGGAGCTTGGTTTGCCAGACTGATCAGCTAAGCCAATTCTGACAACCTATATGAAAAGGCTGCAAAACACCATGCCTCTGGACTACATCAACATGCAGAAAGTCTTATAAGCCAGTCACTGTCAAAGCCAATTTTAGAAGAACTTAATGAGGCTGTTAAGAATGCTGGAGACACAACTCGGTTTATGTGAACCAACATGGCTTTTGCATTATACTTTCTATTTAAGCAACAGATACCACACACACTACAAACTGGAGGCCAATGCTAAATGCACTGCCACTTGTTAATCCTGAAATTGGACACTGGTTTGGAACAAGACTGGCAAATGCTCACTATCTTTCCGAAAAAACTCAGCTGACTCTCTAGAAGCATGCAGTGCAACAGTGAAAGACTCAGCAGTTGAAAAAGTGAAGAACTCTCTCACCATATTCAAAATATGTGCATACATGGCTGATGAATGCACCAATGCAAATAGGCATCAAGTATTAAGTCATTGTGTATGTTATCTTGATGTCTGTGGTAGGCCAATAGATGCATTCTACATGTTCAAGTTATAAGACACATCAGCTGCATCTGCGATATCTTAGAAGAGTTAAATCCTTATAAATTGAACTCCAAACAGATGGCTGCTTATGCATTTGATGGAGCTACAAACTTCTCTAGAAGACATAGTGGAGTACAAGCTTTGCTCAGAGAAAAGTGTAACCCTAATCTCTCCTATACACACTGCAGAGGCCATCTACTCCAGCTAGCACTAGTACAAGCTGCAGAAACTTCAAAATACATTAAAAAGCCATAAATGTAATGGCTCTTTTATACTCTTTTTTTTTCAGCAAGAGTCCAAAAGGATTGAACATCTTGGAAACAAATAGAAGATACACTGGGATTGAAGTTCAGATTAGTCCAACCTGGGAAAACCTTCTGGCTTTCTCATGAGTGATTCATGGGTGTTGTCTTAAAATTACTGCAACCGTTATTACTGGCTTTGGAAAGTATCCACCCAGATATCCACCCAGATAGGACAGATCAAAAGTAGTGCGGCTGGTGGACTACTTTTGTTACTAAGTTCAGAGAAGACAATTGCCATTCTCTCTTGTAAGTTTACTGGTGAAACCACTTGCGTCATTCAACAGTGTCATGCAGGTGTCTGCTACAACAGTAGTAAATCTTTGTCTACCCTTGGATCAATCAGAGATATCCATTGAAAATGTACTGGAAGAAGCAAAGACTTCAGTCCAGAAGTTGACTAATGAAGATACTTATATTGACTCCTTAAGTGAGGACAAGAAGTGTTTGTTAAGCCAGCTGAAAAAGTACACAGACTTGATTCTTACAAATCTACAAATCTTACAAATCTACAATAGCGATTTCTGGATTCTACTCAACCTCCACGTAGCTTTTACAGATGCCTGTCTTATAAAACACCTACAGTTGAGTGGAGTGAGGCACTACCTACAATAGGGCTGCTATGTGATCAGGACAGAATAGAGAATTTTGAACACAAAGTGGAATATAATACAACGAACTAAAGAAGATTTAATTTCAACTTTTTTAACATCACTAGTGGTTCGACCCAATCTTTGTGCTGTTTCCTGGGATGAAAGAAGTAGGAATTCATCTCTTGCTACTCCCAGTCACAACAGCTACAGTTGAGCATTCTTCTTCCTCATTAAATAGAATTTTGTGTTCTGAAAGAAGTCGCCTTCTGCCTGATCATGAACATATCATGAAGGATTGGAAGTAACGGACATACATGAAGACACCAAAGAGTGCAAAATTACAAGAAACCAAGAAGGAAGTAGATGTAGTGCTTCACAGTAGGCTTGAGTAGCCAGCTTTAATTTTTGTGATGATTTTAAAATGAGTTAAATCTAATAAAATGGTTGTGAAACATTTTTCAGTTTTTACTATGGTGCCATACAGCCCACCTTCATCCTCACGGTCTCAACCCTCATTGGTCCTCACCCCTTGAATATTCCAACACTCCTCCCCCCCCCCCCCCAATTTCAATTCCTGGGGAAAATACTGGGGCATCCCTCCCAGACACAGGCACAAAACAACTTAAATCAGGTCCCCTCTCTCCTTACGGTCAGTAGGGAGAGAACCATCCACAACTCAGCGGTGAGCTGGAGCCGGTTCCCACCGGTTCGCGGGAACCGGTTGTTAAATTTAGAAGCTCTTTTAGAACTGGTTGTCCCGCGAGGGACAACTGGTTCGGAAAGGGCTTTTAAATTTAACAAAAGCTCCAGCAGCTACCTGCCTTTCCCCCGGCCCCAGCTCACCTCACTCCACCTCTGCCTCCTCCCCCTCCCCGGCTTCTCGCGAATCAGCTGTTCACGCGGGAAGCCTGGGAGGGCTGAGAAGAAAGCAGCAGCTTCCCACAGGTGAGCTGGGGCAGGGGGGCGGGGAGGGCTCCAGGCACCGCACGGCTCCGGTCTGGCCCCGATCCCTTACCCGGGCGGCGCGCCTCCGGCCCAGGCCTGACTCCAGCCAGCGCGGCTCTGGCCCGACCCCGACCTCGGCTGGCCGGGCAGCACAGCTCCGGCTCAGCCCCCGGGCCCGGCCAGCCAGGAGGCACAGCTCCAGCCCAGCCCCGGTCCTGGCCAGCTGGGCGCCCCGACTCTGGCCCCGGACGAGCGCCCTGGCTCCACCCAAGCGGCTCCAGTCCCAACCCTGGCCGAGTGGCCCAGCCCGGCCCCAGCCTGGCCCCCACCTCCAGGCAGCGTGGAAAGGGGGCAGGTGTTGGAAGAGGGAAGAGGAGTTGGGGGGGGGATTAGTGTCAGGGTGCTCAGAGGGCAGGGAACAGGGGGACTGAATGGGGGCAAGGGTCCCGGGGGGACTGTCAGGAAGGAGCAGGTGTTGGATGGGGCGGTGAGGGGCAGGCAGGGGCAGGGGTTCCAGGGGCAGTCAGGGGACAGAGAGAAGGGGTGGTTGGATGGGGCAGAGGTCCCAGGGGAGCCACCAGGAATGAGAGGAGGGGTTGGATGGGGCAGCAGGGGGCAGTCAGGGGACAGGGAAGGGGGGTGGATGGGGCAGGGGTCCCGGGGGGAGCTGTCAAGGAACGTGGGGGGTTGTATGGGGCAGGAGTCCTGTGGGGGTGGGGGGGCATGACCCCCTCGTGGGGTGAGGGGGAGGAAACCAGTTGTTAATATTTTGGCAGCTCATCACTGCCACAACTGTGAATGTAAGTTGCTGCTCAGTGTGCTGAGTTGGGCCCCTGCTTTAAGGGCCTAATCCTGCACTCACTGAGGTCAGTGAAAAAACTCCAATTGATTCCAGTGGTGCAGGATCAAGTATTAAATGTTCCTCCTCCTATCAGATTCCCCATATGAGCAAAACTGCACTGCTCTCAATCCCCACTATTCCCCAGTGCTGGCTCCCCATCTTATTTCTTCTTTATTCCTCTGAATATTGATATACCCAGTTAAAACACTAGAATTAGTCTCACCTAATCTTTAAAGAACTGTAGCCTTCAATGTGTGTAGGATGAACTTTGCATACTAATAGCTTTCTTTCTAGGAAAGTTTTGAATGCCCTCTGACCAGACAAATGGATCAAAATTGTAAAATATGAGTGAATCCTGTTTCTCCAATGTGAAAGGAACAACACATAGGCAGGCAAAATATCACATTTTTCCTTTTAAATAAATCCATTTGTATTTTGTACCAGGAAAAAGGAAAATGTATTTTTAACAATTTTTATAAACTGCAAAGTATTCTGAATCCCTTTAGTCATCACTTAAGAATTCACGCCTCTTAATTTTCTCACTTCTGATCAAAAGAGAATTGCTCTATAATCCTATTAAAGTCTTTGCAAGCAGAGGCATTCCTCCCAAGAAAGGACCACCCAACCGGTGTTTGTACATTTAACTGATACTGAAGATTTAGACCCCGATCCTGAAACTTTATCTGAAGGGGTGGACCCTCATGCACAAAGATCAGCTGACGTCATTGGAGTCCAGCCATGGGCATGCAGTTGCAGGAGTAGGGCCCAAGTTATATTGATTAAGTATTTTTCTGTGAGTAAGATGAAAACCCTTCAGAACCCAAGTGGATAACTACAAAGCAGCAGCATTATTTCTTGAAAGTCCCAACCAGAAGTATTTGCATATAATTAAAAAACATATGAATAAGAAAGTAATTTCTCGGAGTTGTAAGAAGAACATAACTGAGTTGCAGGTTCAATCTCTACACATTTTAATTGGAGTCAGCTCTGTGATGCATGCTCAAGAGAGCATACAGTGATTGTGGATACTGTTCTCCCAGATCAGGGGTTCTCAAACTGGAGGTTTGGACCCCCTCAGGGGGTCACGAGGTTATTACATGGGGGGTTGCGAGCTGTCAGCCTCCACCCCAAAACCTGCTTTGCCTCCAGCATTTAAAATGGTGTTAAATACATTAAAAAGTGTTTTTAATTTATAAGGGGAGGGGGTCGCATTCAGAGGCTTGCTGTGTGAAAGGAGTCACCGGTACAAAAGTTTGAGAACCACTGTCCCAGATCATCTTCCAGACCACAAAGCCAAGGCAGAGTAAAGGGTCCTTATGTGTATAATTTCTCTCAGAAATTCACACATAGTAAAAAGAGTAATTAAAATAATCACTCTGTTATTTGCAGAGAAAAATGTTGCCTGGTCAAAAAAGTACTGGACCCAATATTGTGACTCCATTCTCATACCCATACCATCCAAAAGAGACAATACTTAGGCTTCCTCTCTGCCCCTTCTTCCCATATAAAAGAGGGAATCTTTTAAATTGTATCTTTTAAATACAAGATATTCAAATGTAGATTTTATAGCACACTCTGGATGACCTAACTTTTCCATCAGGAAACCAGTACCCCCAGTTTTGTGATGCTAATTGGACTGGTTCGGTGGCAGTCGCAGAATAACGCGAGACAAGGTGGATGAGGGAATATCTTTTATTGGATCAACTTTCTGTTGGTGAGAGACACAGCAGTTGGTCCAATAAGAGAGATGACCTCACCCACCATGTCTCTCTAATATCCTGGGACCGACACAGCTACAACTACACTGCAGTCAGAATAATGAGCCATGCCAGCAGTAAAATCAACAGGAGACCCTACTCTATAATAGATATTCACTGGGTGGTCACCGTGTAAAGACAGGAAGAATAATCTGACCCACCTATTTTCTCCTTTTGTATACATCAAGTGTACCCCATTTGAACACGTTTCCATGCAGCTTTCTCCTCCTTTCGATGACACAAACTGCAGTCAGCAATTAATCCTGGGCTGCTTTAAGTATTTTTAGTTTTATCTATTAGGATGGAAACCAGGTTGAAAACCCGAAGCTCGGTTTGCATTCATTCTCAACGGAAGCTCCAATTTCAGAGGTTGGGTTCCCAACCAAGCGAGGATCCTTTTCTTGCTCGGTTTTTCCGAGCGCGGATTTAATGGGCACTAACAGCCCCCACTTTAAAACCCCGCCTCACGCAAAGAGCAGCTGCGGCTGCGGTGGTTGTTACTCAAGCGCGGCTTGCGCAACGCGGCCACCGCACGTGGGGCTCCGAGCACGCCACCGACCCCTCTGTAGGGCCGGGGTCTGAGTTCGGGTTCTCGGTCAGTCCTGACTCCCGGGACCCGCCGCCGGGGACACGGCACTTGGGGGGTCCCGACCGCTTCCCGGGGTTGCTCCTGGCTCCCTGTATGGGCAGCGCCTTCTGCGGCGGGGCCGGGGGCTGCGCGGGCTCCCTGCGACCCGCCCGCCAGCCGCCAGGATGCCGCCGAGCCCCGCAGCCGCCCTGCCCTGCCCTCCCCTCCACGGCAGGTGCCCCGAGGCGTCCTTGGGCGGGGGAAGCCCGGCGGGCTGCCCCGGGGCGGGGAGGTGTTAAGCCGGCTCCAGGGGGCCGGGGAGGTGGGAGGGTCCCACGCACTCACAGCCCCTATTGCGGGCGCGGCCCCCGGCCAGCGAGCCCCCGCTCCCCGCACGGGGACGGACCCGGCGAGCCCCCGCTCCCCGCACCTACCTGCCGCCGCGGCGCTGCCGCCTCCTGCCAGCTCCCGCCCGCGTGAGAAGCGGGCGGGGGCGGGGCCGGGGCGGCAGCCGCGGCCCCGGAGAGACCGAGCAGCAAAGGGGCTGGGACCGGGAGCGCAGCAGCCCTGGGTGCCCTTTTGCCCCCCCCCCCCTTCTCCAGGAGCCCCGATAGCAGCAGGGGCACCCGAGCGGGTCCCTGCCCCCAGAGGATGGGGGGGGTCTCTCCTGTGCCTTTATCAGTCCCCCTGCCAGACCCCTCTTGCTACAGCAGGTGGGGCAGAGTCCCTGTGCCTGGGGTCACTCACAGCCAGCAGGGGGAAGCAGCTGGCGGAGTTTATAGGGACCATCTAGCAGGGCCGCCCAGAGGGAGGGGCAAGTGGGGCAATTTGCCCCAGGCCCCGGGCCCAGCAGAGGCCCCCACGAGAGTTTTTCGGGGCCCCTGGAGCAGGGTCCTTCACTCGCTCCGGGGGCCCCGGAAAACTCTCGCGGGGCCCGGGTTCCCGGAGCTTCTTTGCTCCCGGTCTTCGCTGGCGGGGAGTCCTTCCTCTCCGGAACAGAAGGACCCCCCTGCCACCGAATTACCGCTGAAGCAGGACCCGCTGCCGGAGTGCAGCCGGGTCTTTGGCGGTAATTCGGCAGCGGGGGGTCCTTCCGTTCCGGGACCCGCCACCGAAGTGCTCCGAAGACCCGCGGTGGGGGCTGCACTTCGGCGGCGGGTCCCGCTTCGGTGGTAATTCGGCAGTGGGGGATCCCCGCCGTGGGTCTTTGGGGCACTTTAGCGGCGGGTCCCGGAATGGAAGGACCCCCCGCTGCCGACTTACCGCCGAAGCGGGGGCCCCCTGCCGCCGAAGACCCCGGGCCCCTGGAATCCTCTTGGCGGCCCTGCCATCTAGGTATTCAGGGCTTAGTCTTAGATAGGTGCCTATTAACCCCCCACCCCACCCCAATTTTTCACACTAGTTATATGGTCACCTTACAGCCAGCCTCTGCTCAGCCCTGCATGACCTGGCCCCAGCCACTAATTAGGCCTTGTCTGGTTAAGGGTGGGGAGGTATATTTAACCCTACCCTGCCATTAGTGCAAGGGACTGGACTAGATGGCCTACTGGGGTGACTTCCAGTCCTACACTTCTATGAGTCTATATTAAAAGTCCCAAGCCTAGGGGGCAGGACCACCAGCTACTGGCCATGTGGGGCTTGCTGTGTTCACCGAAGATGCAAATGCAGATGCAAAAACTGCAGCTATATCTCCACTGCTACCATGGTCAACCCCCATCCCCCAACATTCCTTTCAAGATTTGTGGATCTTACACATGCCTATCACAAGCTGTGGCGTACCTCATCCAGTGCACTAAATTCCGCAATAGGAACTATGTGGGTAAAACCAGCCAATCACTACGCTCTCGAACTCACACAGGAAACGGATAAGACAAAAACACCACATCGCCTGTGAGTGAGCACTTTTTATAATGCGATTGGTCTATAGCTGACTTATCTCAGTCCTTATCCTCAAAGGAAACCTGCACAACACTTTCAAAAGATGAGCCTGGGAGCTTAAATTCATAATTCTACTAGACACAAAAAATTATAAACACAATAGGGACACAATTTATGCTCCGGGGCTAGAGCAGTCATGGGGAAAAATTAGTGGCTGCTCTGGAAGTAGGCAGATACCGGACAGTGTTGGTATAATACTCTAAATGTTTTTATTGATTATAATATAAACCCCACTCACTCTACATTCACACTCCTTTCATACTACACCAGAATCTGAAGATCTGAAGGAAATCCCAATGACCAGTCGAAACTCAGTCCGATCACAAGGTGTGGGGAGCCCCACATTACACACCTCTTCTTTTCCATGATTTTGAGTCGGTGTCTGACTCCAACTTCAGCGGTAGAAAACAACCATTTCTATAGACCAGTCCATTGCGTCATAAACTCTTTGTCTCTTTACCAAGCCTTTCATCCATAACTCCAGAAGAGCAGTTCTGGGCAGGCCACCATAATCCAAGACATTCCATTTCCTCTTACAAAGTTTGTTTTGCACAGATAATCCTCATGACCTTAAATCAACTGCCAGCGCGCAACTCACATACTCATGTCAAGCATACAGCATTTATACCGGGCCCATGTAGCCTATAACATATGCATCACAACAGTCCCCCTTTTGATACATGATTAATAACATTGATTATTGTATCACTTCTATAATTTTGCAAGCAGCTCAGCGCTATATATTACCTGTTCCAAAACTCCTTGTCATTTTATTTGACAGTACAAACACAGCATGACAAAGATTAATAGAATCATTAACTAGAACAATAAAACAACAGGATACAATGCCACATTCAGGAAGGCTGTGGCACTGGAAGACCATCCCTTAAAGACATTGTACCAGTGGTGGACTGTCAATTCTTCCCCTTCTTTTCCTAATTTTAATATTAAGATACTTATCTTTCCCAACTGTGCAGATTTAGATACATCCTTTGTATATTGCTTTATTTTTTTCCCACTTTTATCAACCAATTCCTCCCATTTTTCCCAATGTACCCCTAAAATCAAAGGACCAGACCACATCTTTTGGTTCCCAAACAATTTCCTTTTTTATGAATAAGGGTCCCCGATAAACAATTCCTTCAATAATAACTTGTTACATTACATTTGCATGACTCAATTGGACCTTTTTCTGTAATATCTCCCCAAAATATATATTTTTCAGTGGTCACAACAAAAATGCACCCATTGCCTACATCAAACACTCTTATGCCATTAGAGGCTAAATACTGTATTATACATTGTCCACTTGAATGATTTAGATGACATCCCTCTAAGGACCAAGTTAGCTATGGGCACACATTTATTTTGCCCCCACTGCTTACAAGGTTTTATCCATTCCACCAATTTATAGCCCCCCTCTTCCTGGATCAAATGTCTTCCACTTAATTTCTATTTGCCATAATTCTCCATTAATAATATTTGGCAGCACCCAGGCCATTGCAGCTTTTATTTTTTTCCAGTGTTATGTGATAGCATCCTACCCTTCCAACCCCTTTGATTCCAATTAAACCCAAGGTTTTTTTTCCCCATCCTATAATTTGTTGTTTCCATATATGGGAGTCTGAACCATTCAAAGGGCCATTGCCCATTACTCAGTATATTGACTATCCTCCTCTCTATATACTGTACCCCATAAGCTTGCATCTGTACGCATCATATTGCTAACGGTCTTGTTATTAATTTCTGACACACTCAATAAACTCGCATTTAAAGAAGTTTCCAAGGCTTGTATTTGTTTTAATTGGAGCACTACATTCCTTGCTCTGATAATGTGCCAAAATTTTGTATTACATGCGTCTGGTTAGCTCCCAAAATCTGAATCAAGACATTTTCCCTCATAACATCTCAATATCAAATGAATTCTACATCCCAGCACCAATGTCTCCCACAATATATTCTCCTATACCTCTTTTAGCTCCATCTCCCCATTGTTATTGCCATGCTAGTAATAGAGGCAAGGCTTATGGCGTACACTCCAAATGTTGTGCACTCACATCTAATCGCGACTCTTCCAGCCAGATCATTTGGTCCACAATAGCTGGGGCTTCGATTACTTCCCCCCCTTCTATATTAGAAAGTTCATCCACCATGATTCTTGATGAAGTTTTATTTACTGGTATTTGATTAAGAAACACGAAATACCTACCATATCCCCAAAAGTATATTCTCCTATTGATTTTCCTGCAACAGCTTAATTTCACCATTATGGAAGAATTTACTATAGCATCATACATCCATGCTTTGAGAGCCGCTGACTCATTCCATCCCACATGGACATTAACCAATTCTTTTTCATAAATCACATCCCAGGTAGTTACATTAAATCCCAATTCCAAAAAGTGTCGTTCAAGGCACTTATATTCAGGTTATTTTCATTATAACAATTTAAATTTAAACATCAACCAGCCATCCCCTTTTAGAATATAAAAATACCTCAATTGCTTCTCCAAGTCCTCTGGTTTTAAATATTCCCAGGTTAAATTCTTACCATTTTCCCACCATATTTCAAATTTCCCCTCAAAAGGTTTCCCCTCACATCTGTCTTTGTTTGGTCCCGTTTTCTCTATCGTGTCCCATGGATAGTTGAATGTATTATCCCTTTTAATCCATACTTCCATCTTAGAGGTGCTCCCATGTGTATATCCTTGTACCCCTAAACTTCCTCAGATACTTACAAAACATAAAAAACAGAAGCCATATCCCCACCTTTCAGGGTGCCATCAACTTCCCTGTTTTTCCTGAATCATTGCTGACAGTGTTAGAACTTTTACTTCAAAATCAATTTTCATTCCCTGCAAGCTTTCCCTTTTTCTGGTTCCACTTTTGCATTCCTCTTGCGTTGAGGTCATGTCGTTATTCCATAAGAATAACGTCCAGTGCCTCTGACTATACCACCCAAAGTGCTTTTGTTAAGCCTTTCTTTGCTAAACTCTTCTATCTTCGCTCGAGCTCTGGTATTCTTCCTAAAATGCAATTCGCACAACACAATCTTTTCACCAGACAAATAATGCAAAGCAAAGTTATCATAAGCAGCAAGCCAACTAAAAAAGTCATAGTACTGTATCCACACTCCCAATCCAGGATCTGTTCGGGATATCCTTCGATGCAGTTGGACATTCCCCTTTTATTTCTGTAAAACAAACCAAAAGGTTATCTAATCTTTGTGCCATAACTTTAATTGTCATGTGGGTACCCATTTCCCCTTTTTCCCCAGGATTAATTTGCTACAGTGGGGGAAATTTTATTCATAATTGAAAATGGTCCAACCCATTTTGATTCCAAGACATGATCTTTTGCTGTCAGCCTCAGATAAATCACCTTATCTCCTATGTTCCACAATTTCATATCTTGAGTGGCTTGTGAGTCCACATATTCTCTTGCTTTCTCAATTGCATCTGTTAATCTAAATTCCATATTCTTAAATTCAGGTCGGTAACTCTTTAACCCATTGGGTAACCAATACTTCCTCTACTTCTCCTTCTCCTTAACGCAGTAGAGGGCGCCACGGTCTCATAGGCCTTCCAAAGACAATTTGGTACGGCTGGTACCCTGTACCTAACTGATCACTACTTCGAATTGCCGCAAACACCAATGGTAATTTCTCATCCCAATCTTTACAAGTCTCCTGTAACACCTTTCATAGAGCTTGCTTAATCATTTGATTCATTCTATTTACTGATGATTGAGGGTGGTAAGGAATGTGTAACTGCTGCTTTATTCCTAAAACTTTCAATACGCTTTTCACTACTTCCCCCACAAAATGCGGTCCATTATCCGAATAATTTACACTCAAAGTTCCATACCTGCTAAAAACAACATCCCATACTTTCTTAGCAGTTGTCTCTGCAGTATGCTTCTGGGTAGGAATCGTCTCCACCCATCCGGCAAAAGAATCCATCACCACCAGAAAATACTGATTTCCTCTGGAAGTTTTTGACAACTTATCAATATCGTCCATTTGTATCCTATCCCATGGCCCTACAACTCTCCGATGTAACAACGGCCGTGCACTAGATGTTCGATTGCTGTCTGCCACGCATTTTATACAAGTTTTAACAAATCTTCCAATACTGTAGGCCAAATTCCAATTTGTTTTACCTTAATTATTTCTGAGCAACTTCAGTCTCCCTTTTTCACTTCAAAACATTTTTTTTCCTTCTCAGACCAAGTCGCAGCTTCTGTCTCTTAAGGCGGTCTATTAACTTTGCTTCTGACTCCAAACCCTGTTGTGCCAAGTTATCTTTAACCACCCCTAACTCTAATTTACAATCCTCCAGTTGCCTTTACTGGAATAGCACCAAACTTAAAAATTACTGGCAGTCTCCCGTAATGCTGCCTTTACCCTAAACCTCATACAAGTGGACTTAAGTGCCTCCTTTCCTTCTCCCTCTCCCCTGGTTCTTGTCACACAGACAGAGAGCAGAAGACCAGAAATCCGAAGTGCAAGCAATGCAAAGTTTATTGGGGTTAATTCCAAGCACACATATTCATAGCTCTACACACTGGCAGAGTCTGTTCCCTACTATTCCATTCCCAGCTCTGATGCCGCAGAGCCTTGCTTGTGTCCCCATTCCATCCTTCTCTTTTCCAATTCTCTATTTTGTTTTCCCAGCTGTTCCAACTGAGTCTGCATTACTTCTGCTTGCCATACTTCCTTCTCTAAACTTTCCTGGCAAATTTTAAGACTTTCTTGCAGGGTCTGTAGCTCTGCACATGCCTCTCCCTTATATTCAATTACCTTTTTCATAGCCCACCGCAACCACCATATCACAGCTGTCTGCTTCTTCCTGGCATTAGGCTTCTATAGCTGTACATACTTCTCAAACATGTTTTCTAATGTATCAATTATCACATCAGGTTCCAGAGCACCCTTCATCCAAGGGCAGGTCCCAAATGCAATAATCTCCTTCTCTAATATAGAAGGAGCTTTAACTTTAATCCATTGGGGTGCCTCCTCTATCCCTTTACTCTTTTTAAACATTATCTGAATAACCTCACATGGCATCTCCCCACACACTCTCACTCACTCAACTACTTAATGTAGCACGTTTCCAAAACTCCATGCAGTATCTCCCCAGGCATACTTTTAATCTCACAAATAAGGAGTCACCCTTTAGACTCCCCCAACACTGAGACCCCCATCTCATAATCCGGCACTCCTTATATCTCTCCCCCACTCGCAATTCTCCATCAAATGTTAGGCTCTGATAGAGGCCTCCCTATCGGATAGGGGAGCAGGCAGATACCGGACACAGTGTTGGTATATAATACTCTAAATATTTTTGTTGATTACAGTATAAACCTCACTCACTCCACAATCACACTCCTTTCATACCACACCAGAATCTGAAGATCCAAAGGAAATCCCAATGACCAGTCAAAACTCAGTCTGATCACAAGGTGTGGGGAGCCCCACATTACACACCTCTTCTTTTCCATGATTTTGGGTCGGTGACTGACTCCAACTTCAGCGGTAGAAAACAACCGTTTCTATAAACCAGTCCATTGCGTCATTAGCTCTTTGTCTCTTTACCAAGCCTTTCATCCATAACTCCAGAAGAGCAGTTCTGGGCAGGCCACCATAATCCAAGACATTCCATTTCCTCTTACGGACATGACAAAGTTTGTTTGCACAGATAATTCTTGACTGCTCATAACCTTAAATCCTTGCCGTATGCTTGATACGAGGACATGAGCTGCGTCTTGGCAGCTGAAGCATTTATATGAGGACCATATGGCCTATAGCATATTACAACATGTAGATCACAACACAATCAGTCCTCTTCAAACTCAGCCATTTCCAAATTCTATTCTCAGTAGGTTTGTATTATGGGATACTAGCTTTTAAAAAATTAAACGAGGCCAGGTCTCCATTCCCCTGACAACTTCTGTCTCACAGTCTCGAACCTCTTCAAAAGGAATGACATTCCAGAAATATGCCTCATAGGCATTTATTACTGGTTTTCTTCATAATTTGGAAGAGATTGCAAAGCAGACACACTAATCAAAGCTCATCCATAGTTTACCCTCTCATAAATCAGTCAAGTTCTTAGCGTGAGGTTATCCAAAAAGGGTCATTCTGACCCATGTCTGCCATGTTACCAAGCCCACTGATCGCATGATCTTACATGTTCTTTACTTTGTGGGCTGGTTTCCCTGCTGATATTCCAAAGTTTGACGTTGAAACACGCATGCCGATCGAGCACCTCCCATAGTATTTCACTCCATTTATCTAATGCTTAGAGAATCCTGCTCCCAGAATCCTCTAGTAGGTCCAGATATACCAAGCCATACCAAACTCATGCTTGCCACGTTTATCCATATCAATCACAGCAATTCATAATAATTTGGCACAGTCTCAACACCTGGGGCATCATCCCTCTGAGATGCGGACAACTATCTATACTCTAACTTATTAACTAAACTAATTAAAACTATATACAACAAATTCAAGTCCAAACCACCAGGGTAAGAAAGCCTTTCAAAAGCAAGAAGCCGTTCCAGCAACTGTCACGGGCGGTAAGAAGGAATTGAGAGGCTGTGGGGATGGCGGCGCCCCTTATACTGGCGCATGGCGCAGGGCTCCAGGGGGTGCTAGGGCTGTCCCGACGGACACCACTAAGGGAAAAAAAATTCTGGCAACTGTGCATGAGGTGTGTGCGCACCTAGCATGGAATTAACATGGTCAAGCACTCGAAGAACCTGGGATTTTTTAGTTGTCTTCTAGAACCTCCGACCACGTCTGAAAGCACCGTTTCTCCGAGCCTTATGCTGAGTGGGAGATCACCTGTGGTTGTTGGTAATGCTGCACTGCCAACCGCAGGATCAAACAGAATGACTTTTCCTTCTATAGGGTGGTCAGAAAGCTTTATTTCCTACATAGGTTCAACTTTTAAATAACCACATTAGAAAACAAAGAATATAAGTCGGGGAGAACCTATACATTATTCTCCAAAAACTGGTAGAATGCATGGGCCCTTATTAGTTGTAAAGATAGACTTCTCCTTGTAGTTAAGTAGTAATCTTTTAGTCAAAGAAGTGTAAAGGAAATACCGGTATATATACACCTCTACCTCGATATAACACTGTCCTGGGGAGCCAAAAAATCTTACCGCGTTATAGGTGAAACCGTGTTATATCGAACTTGCTTTGATCCACCAGAGCATGCAGCCCTGCCCCCCCGGAGCGCTGCTTTACCGCATTATATCCAAATTTGTGTTATAGCGAGTCGCGTTATATCGGGGTAGAGGTGTAGTTGCAAAGCTTCCTAAGCTGGTTCTAAATACTTGCATACAAAAACAGTGAGCCTCACTCTCACGTCCCATGTTGAACTCTGACCTCTTCAATCTGATTCTTTATTCCACTTTCTATTTTTAAATGACAGTTACCTTACAGAAACACACCACCATCCTACCAATACAGCCACTCCATTATTGCAACATAAAAAGGAGTGTAAGGAAGGGAAGAAATTGATATAATGCCTCCACCAATAGAAAGCTACCCCTGTAGCCAGCCACAACACTCTGAAAATGAAGAGGTATAGGGGCATCACTAGCAAGTGATGGTGTTTTGGTACATGTACAGTGCTAGAACACCATCATTCATTTCCTGGCCCCACTTTGACCTCACTCTAGAAGTTTATAACTTTTACTAGTGGCATATTCCTTTTTTTAAAAAGCCTACATTTGTTAAATGTACACTCGTGTAAGTTTGTGTAGAGAAATGTTTTCCTTTTTAGGCCATATTTGATTGCAGAAAAAAAGAGTGTTTTAAGACAGTCCAATGTACCAAAAAAAGAGGAGATGGTGAAGATAAATATTTAACAAAGGTCAGTAATGTCTGAGTTTCAACATCATATGTTTCATTTTTAAGGAGGACAAGAAGCTAGATAAGAAACTATCTAGTTTTAACAATATTAGGGCTGAATCTCTCACCTTAAAAGTAAAGATTTAGTTGAAAACAAGGAGTTTACTACTAATGATACTACTACTAAGCATTTGTATTGCACTTTATATATCTTTAAAGCTCTGTATATTTAATTCTCAACACCCCCTAAGGTAAGTTAGGCATTGTTGCCATTTTACACTGGGGTAACACAGAGCGTGAAATCCTGACCCCATTTAAGTCCAGGGCAAAACTCCCATTGATTTCAATAGGGCCAGGATTTCACCCAGAATAGCTTGTCTATGGCTATGCCTCAAAGCATGGCAGTGCCAAATCTAGAAGTCAGGAGTCCAAGTCTTGAGGTCCAATAGATCATATTGATTAACTAAGTACAGCAAGTGGAACAAAGTGTTCTATATTAAAATCAAAATTTCTCCACGTTGGCGTCAAGTGAACACACACCCCAACTCCTCCCCCCTCTTCCTCCCCCTACAATCAAAAGGGGAATAAAGAAAACCTGTACTATCTTATTTTTAATGTAATGTCAGTATTGAGCTGAAATCTTCATGTGTCTGGAAAAAAATTATGATTTCCAGAACACCATATTACATATACTTTACCTCTTAGTTGTTAGACTAATCACATTTCTAGGCTACATGGCTCTAAATAAATACAAGAGAGGCACAATAGGCCTCAATCCTGCAATACTATCCTTGCAAGCAAGCCTTTATGCATACGTAGACCCTCAGTAAAGTCGGAGTCCAACTGTATGCATTTCATCACAGGATCAGGGCCACAATTAGTCAGAGATACAAAGTTTCAAGAAGACAACTTTACCTTGTAAAAAGAGACTGAGAAAAATTATTCCATTATGTAACTGTGTATGATGCACTACACACACACACATTATTTTAGCACATTTCTAATGAAAACAGGTAAATGCAAGTAACAAAAAACAAGCATGTACTTTTGATCACGTTCTTACAGTTTTACTGGGTAAAAAATATTTGCACCTGTTTAAACCAAATGGTTACATAAACCATGACTAAAACACAGAAACGTAACTTGTAATACTAGACCAGGCTGCTGATTCTGTTGCACTGCTATTCTACCTCAAGCGGAGGTCAGTGCCTGAGGCTCAGAGAAAAGGAGAAAACCTCAAAATAAACACACCCAGTTGTGGAATGCTATAGATGGAAAATATTTCTTCCTGATGGCACCACCATTACCACTCTATTCAAACAACAGTCAGGAGGTTTCATTATATTTCTCTTATTATCTTTAAAATAGGGTGACCAGATGTTCCGATTTTTGGATCTTTTTCTTACATAGGCTCCTATTACCTCCCACTCCCGTCCCAATTTTTCACATTTGCTGTCTGGTCACCCTATCTTAAAAATATGTATGTTTTAGAGAGGAGAGAGAAAGAGAGAGATTTCATTGACTGATACAAATATAATTTATCATATGTAAAATATAGATACTGAACATTTATAAGCACAGTTTTGACCCAGTGATATAATTCCTTCCTTTTGTTGCTGAACCTGAGAGCACATAAAGTTCATATTTCCCCATACTCACCTTTGATCATAGCCAATTACAAAAATGTATTGCTGCACTTGCTAGAATATCTATAATATAAACCATACTTATCAGACCCTGAGCAAGTTATTTTGTTAAGCAGTATTAAAAAAGAATGGATCCTGCAATCAATACATGAATCTTCACAGAAGACACTGCATCTATAGTCAATACTAGGGGTTGCATTTGTTAATTTCAAACCAATTACAGATTAATGTCAGGAGTCAGAGCCCTTTTACATAGCTAACTTCTATATGCATTGAGAGTCCCCCTTGTCACAGGCCCCTAGGCAAGCAAATACTAAGGGTACGTCTACACTACGGGATTATTCCGAATTTACAGAAACCGGTTTAGTAAAACAGATTGTATAAAATCGAGTGCACGCGGCCACACTAAGCACATTAATTCGGTGGTGTGCGTCCACGGTCCGAGGCTAGTGTCGATTTCTGGAGCGTTGCACTGTGGGTAGCTATTCCGTAGCTATCCCATAGTTCCCGCAGCCTCCCCCGCCCCTTGGAATTCTGGGTTGAGTTCCCAGTGGTTGATGGGGAAAAAATCATTGCCGCAGGTGGTTGTGGGTACAGCCTTACCCCTCCCTCCCTGAAAGCAGCAGACAACCGTTTTGCGCCTTTTTTCCTGGGTGAACTGTGCAGACGCCATAACACAGCAAGCATGGACCCTGCTCAGCTCAATACTGCAATCGTGGATGTTTTAAACACCTCGCGCACTCTCGTGCAGTATATGGTGAACCAGGACCTTCAAACCGAGGCGAGGAGGCGGCGGATACGGCAGCGCAGCGATGACAGTGATGAGGACGTGGACACGGAATTCTCTCAAACCGCGGGCCCCTGCGCTTTGGAGATCCTGATGGTAATGGGGCAGATTCTATCTATTGAACGCCGATTTTGGGCTCGGGAAACAAGCACTGACTGGTGGGACCGCATTGTGTTGCAGGTTTGGGACGATTCCCAGTGGCTGCGAAACTTTCGCATGCGTAAGGGCACTTTCATGGAACTTTGTGACTTGCTTACCCCTGCCCTGAAACGCCATACCAAGATGAGAGCAGCCCTCACAGTAGAGAAGCGAGTGGCGATAGCCCCGTGGAAGCTTGCAACGCCAGACAGCTACCCGGTCAGTTGGGAATCAATTTGGAGTTGGAAAATCTACTGTGGGGGCTGCTGTGATGCAAGTAGCCAAAGCAATCACTAAGCTGCTGCTACGAAAGGTTGTGACTCTGGGAAACGTGCAGGCCATAGTGGATGGCTTTGCTGCAATGGGATTCCCTAACTGTGGTGGGGCGATAGATGGAACCCATATCCCTATCTTGGCACCGGAGCGCCAGGGCACCCAGTACGTAAACCGGAAGGGGTACTTTTCAATGGTGCTGCAAGCACTGGTGGATCACAAGGGACGTTTCACCAACATCCACGTGGGATGGCCAGGGAGGGTTCATGACGCTCACGTCTTCAGATGCACTACTCTGTTTAAATGGCTGCAGCAAGGGAATTACTTCCCAGACCAGAAAATAACAGTTGGGGATGTTGAAATGCCTGTCGTTATCCTGGGGGGACCCAGCCTACCCCTTGATGCCATGGCTTATGAAGCCATACACAGGCAGCCTGGACAGTGGTCAGGATCTGTTCAACTACAGGCTGAGCAAGTGCAGAATGGTGGTAGAATGTGCATTTGGCTGTTTAAAGGCGCGCTGGCGCACATTACTGACTCGCTCAGACCTCAGCCAAACCAATGTCCCCTATGTTATTGCTGCTTGCTGTATTCTCCACAATCTCTGTGAGAGTAAGGGGGAGACCTTTATGGCGGGGTGGGAGGCTGAGTCAAATCATCTGGCCGCTGATTACGCGCAGCCAGACACCAGGGAGATTAGAAGAGCACACCAGGAAGCGGTGCGCATCAGAGAAGCTTTGAAAACGAGCTTCATCACTGGCCAGGGTAGGGTGTGACTGCTGTGTTTGTTTCCCCTTGATGAACCCCCACCCCCCTTGATTGACTCATTCCCTGTAAGCAACCCACCCTCCCCCTTCGAGTACAGCTTACTTATGCAAATAAAGTCACTCTCATTTAAAAATCATGTATTCTTTATTAATTCATTATAAAAAGAGGGAGAGAAGTAAGGGTGTGGTTTGGGAGGAGGATAGGAGGGATGGAGAAGGCCACTTAAAAAATTTCACAGTAATGACAGCCTTCTGGTTGGGCTGTCCGCGGGGGTGGAGTGGGCGGGTGCACGGAGCCTCCCCCAACGCGTTCTTACACGTCTGGGTGAGGAGGATGTGGAACATGGTGAGGGTTGAGGGTGGTTATACAGGGGCTGCAGCGGCACTCTGTGATCCTGCTGCCGTTCCTGAAGCTCCACCAGATGCCGGAGCATGTCAGTTTGATCACACAGCAGCCCCCGAGTTGCATCCCACCACTGCTGATTTTCCTGCCGGTCTTCCTGCCGCCACCTCTCATCTCAGGTGTCCCTCCTGTCCTCACGTTCACTGGCATCTTTCCTGTAATTTGATACCACGTCCTTCCACTCATTCAGATGAGCTCTTTCCTTGCGTGTAACTTCCATAATATCCGAGAACATTTCATCTCGCGTCTTCTTTTTCCTCCGCCTTATCTGGGCTAGCCTTTGGGATGGAGCAGGGAGGATTGAAAAATTTGCAGCTGCATGAGGGAGAGAAGTATTTAAAAAGATACATTTTACAGAACAATGGTTATACTCTTTCACAGTGAACAGCACTATTCACCTTACATAGCACATGTGATTTCCCTACAAGGTCGCATTTTTCATCTTAATACTGAGTGCCTGCAGCTCTGGGGTTACAGATCTCACAGACACAGGTCCGGGCATCAGAATTCAGCTTGCATGCGGCCATGGTAAGCCACTGTCTTTCGGCTTCTGCAGTGATTTACCCCTCCCCCCAACGCATGGCTAATACCATGCTAGCTCCCTGCTAATCAACACCCTTCCCCCTCCCCCACTGCATGGCTGGTAGCTTGGGGAAGATCCCCGCTGACCAAACACGAAAAAGATCATCGGCATTTCACTCCTCCCCTCCCCCCGCTTGGCTACGTGCAGGAAAGGATTTTTTTTAAGCTGCTGCAGTCCACGAACCCAGTAGGAAAATGGCCATCCCCCTTACTTAAATTCCTGATTTTCAACCAGGTTACCCTGAATGATATCACTTTGCTGAGGATAACACAGCGAGATAAAGAACAGATGCTTCTTGAATGCCAGCAATCACCGGGACCATACGCAGCTATGCTTTGCCATGCAATAATACCAGATTACTTGCTACATGCATGGCGTGGTAAAGTGTCCTACCATGGTGGACAGAACAAGGCTGCCTTGCCCAGAAACCTTCTGCAAAGGCTTCTGGAGTACCTCCAGGAGCACTTCATTGAGATGTTCCTGGAGGATTTCCGCTCAATCCCCAGACATGTTAACAAACTTTTCTAAGTAACTATACTGTCTGCGAATGCATCCCAAGTCCTCAGGGCAAATCAATCATTAAAAAACGCTTGCTTAAAAAACAGTGTTTGATATTTGCAAAAGTACACTCACCAGAGGTCCCTTCCATGGCTTCATTGTCTGGGGTAGTGGCTTGGGAGGGTAATTCCGTCAGGGTGAGAAAAAGCTCCTGGCTGTTGGGGCTCACGGAGTTGTGTGTGCTGTCTGCTAGCTCGTCCTCCTCTTCTTCATCGTCATCTTCCCCGTCCACATAATCCTCAGCCATGGCAGAGATTACAACCCCCACCTCGGAATCCACGGACAGGGGTGGGGTACTTGTGGCGCAGCCCCCTAAAATTGCATGCAGCTCAGCATAGAAGCGGCATGTTTTTGGCCCTGCCCTGGACCTTCCGTTTGCTTCTTTCGTTTTCTGGTAGGCTTGTCTGAGCTCCTTAACTTTCACTCTGCACTGCAGTGAGTCCCTGCTGTGGCCTTTATCCGTCATAGCCTTAGAAATTCTTTCAAATACTTTTTCATTTCGTCTTTTGGAACACAGTTCTGTTAGCACTGAATCCTCTCCCCATATAGCGATCAGATCCAGTACCTCCCGTGCAGTCCATGCTGGGGCTCTTTTTCGATTCTCAGGAGACTGCATTGTTACCTGTGCAGATGAGCTGTGCGTGGTCACCTGTGCTGATGAGCTCTCCACGCTGGGGAAGCAGGAAATGAATTTCAAAAGTTCGCGGGGCTTTTCCAGTCTACCTGGCCAGTGCATCCGAGTTCAGAATGCTGTCCAGAGTGGTCAGTGGTGCACTGTGGGATACCGCCCGGAGGCCAATACCGTCGATTTGCGATATGTTAATCCCGATATTAGCGCTACTCCTCTCGTCGGGGAGGAGTACAGAAACCGATTTAAAGAGCCATTAAAATCGATATAAGGGGCCTCTTAGTGTGGACGGGTGTGGCGTTAAATCGGTTTAACACTCCTAAAACCGGTTTAAACGCATAGTGTAGACCAGGCCTTACACACACGCTTAACTATTTTTTGCAAGTAGTCCCATTGTAATCATGGGGCCTTAAAAGCTTTAGTTTCAGAGTGAAATAACCTTTTCTGGCTAATTTAGAAGGCAATCAGTAGATCCACAGAACGTCAGTATAGTATCCATACATTTAGATATTCGATATTTGATCTCCCAAATTTCACCACAGTTTTCCAGTTTTATCTGGCCTGCCCTACAGGTTTTCATTTCTCACATGACCAATGTGAACTCTGCAACTTTACTCTTCATTTCAAGAGCATGATTTTTTCCTATCATTTACAAAAATACAAATTTCCTTCCACCTGTAATCCACTGAAAGCCAATACATTGACTAGCTCGTTGTTGTAAATCCCTGTATCTTAAACATATTCCAGGCCCTTGTAGTCCTCTTCAGTACAGACTAATTTCTTAGCAGTTGTAGTCAGAACACTTGGATAACTATACATAGACTACTCTATTACAACCTGCAAACATTAAATCCTCCACTGTGCCAGGAAAGGTCTATGAAAATCTTGCCTCCTTTTCTCAAAAAAGGTATCATTTCTAAAACTTCTGACCTCTCCTGGCCAGCAACCTGTGTGTTGTAGTTCAGTGTCATTTGGTTAACAATACACCGCTGCTTCAAAAGGGTTATATCTTCCACAAAACTGTAAGAGGCTTTAGCAGTCTTTATAATTTATACAAGAGGGAATTATACCATCAAATCCCTGCAGTTTGCTTCAAAAATCGACTCAAAACAGTACTGGAAATTTATTAAAAATCAGCTGCAACTATTGCACATATTTTTTTTAAAAATCAAACCAAAAAAAACCCACACTTGCCCCATTAACTTAATACTTATACCTGACCAATATTAAACACACTGCTATCATTTCTCATCAATTCTTAGACGTTAGGAGATGGGAGATCACCTAGTCTGCCTTTCTGCCAGGTCACTGACTGTTCAGTATGGGACATTTTGTAATGCTTCTAGTGAATCTCTTTGGATTAGATTGTATCATTTTATGCATGGATTTCCGGCCTTCATATGTTTACTTTGTTCTCCTTGGTGCTTGCCTCATACTCCAAATTAGTATTATCAGTGAAGTAATTTAACATTTTACATCTGTTTAATCCTTTGCCCCTCTTCCAGATCATTTCAAGTATGTTCAGTAATATTATGCTTAAAAACTAATCACTGTGGCATCTTTCAGCTGAACTGCCTCCATCTTTCAAACTGTTCATATTCATCTAAAAAGGTATTTGTTGGGAGTTGAAGATCTACAATTCAGAGTAAGATGAACTTTTGCAGGATATGCATGGCAATGTCTGACCATGCTTGGTGGCGGGGTGAAGAGGGTCTAACTTGGGTGGACTGAATAAGTTAGTGATAAAGAACAGATTAATGAACTGCGCTAACTACTGCAGTTGTATCACAGGCTAAAGACATATAATATCACTAACAAAACTCAATATAAATCTGGACCCAGTTAACATAACATAACATAAAAGATATCGGAATATTCTGCTTTAATACATTTTTTTTCTAGAAGCACACGTTCAAAAAGAGTCTTAAGTGTCCTTTCAAAAGCTTATTTTTTCCCCAGAGGTTTCTGCTGTGTTCAGTGCTGCTTTTCTGCTGTCGTTATTCTAATATTGTCATTAATATAACATTGAAGGAATACTTCTGTGTATCCTGCTGGCTAGCTCTGCGCAGAGGAATGAGAATTAGCTTTCTTTAACCTGTGAATGCAGTCCTAAAAGGTTTTAAGTGAAATCATCCATTTACCATGTACACAATCAGCATTCTAACAAAATCCATCAAAACAGCATTCAAAATGGAGCTGCCCAGGGCCATTAAAGTGACACATGCCTCATCTTTCTGTGGTTTGAAAGGTGTTCAAGGCTGTTGGCAGCAAGTGTAGTTCTGAAAAAACTGGACGTCTGGGTGGCATTCGGTATCTGACATTTTTCCAAAATTTTGTATTTGCTGAATGAGATTTCTCTGTGAAGTCTCCTTTCCATCTGATGGCCCCATGCTTTTGCTTAATGTATTTAATTGATTCTGGCATGTTCGTATAGTCCTTTATTTTATCTAGCTCAATCAGAATAACTTTAATTCCATCCCGGACAAGAGCATTGTACACAGCCAGTTGCTGTTCAAAGATATCCTCTAATAAACTGCAACTTGATGATTCTGGTACTAATACAATTATAAGCCTTCTGCTTTGTTTAATGGTTTCATCAACAACATTGACCACAGCTGTAAAAGACACAAAGAATGATCAACTTTTAGCTCATACAAAAGAATCTCTCGCCCCCCATTAAAAATAGATATTTACTTTTTCTTATGTCAGCACAATTAAAGTGACAACCCTCCTCTAATATAGACACAATTATACTGGCATATTCCAGTACAGAAGCAAAATAAGCTATACACACACTTTTATACATGTATAATTGTGTCAACACTAGAGAGCTTTTTGGTGGCAAGAAAACCATACACCTTACCAACATAGCTATGCTGGTAACATTTTTAAATGTGCATTCTAGGCCTTACTTTAATGATACAGCTGATTTGTTTTTTTTTTTAATCCATGCAAAATTACCTACCTTATAGTAACTGGAAGTTCTTCAAGATGTGTGGCCCCTATCTGTATTCTACTGCGGATACACAAGAGAGCTTTGGATGAAAAGTGTTTTAGAAGTGCTGAGTAGTAGTAATATTACTATTACCACACCATGAGTGTATATGGCCCTATGATTCTTGCACAAAACTATAATTCTCACCTGCAGGATTGCTGCAAAACCCTGCTTCTCCTTAATGAGTCACTTAATAATCATTTAATGAAGGGAGATGTTGTCTTTCTCAGTGTGCCAGGCACACATCAATCTACTGTTTCAATTTCTAATGAGCAGTGTTGGACATCAAGAAGTTTTGCTACTGGGGTACTAGACATGTCTGGGCTGAAACAACTCTCTTTTTTTCCCTGTACACTGCAGACTTTTGGCCCTTTCTACAAGAAAACATAAACAATGTACTATTTTTGCTGATGCTGGGCTCAGTGTTAAATGTGGAGGATTTCATATGAAATGAGAGAGAGAGAGAGAGAGAAGAAATAGCCCTGGCATTAAAGTGTCTTAAAGTCACTTTCTGATTTTTAGATGACCAAAATCCATCTTCCCAAGATTTAAGGAATTTTCCTCCAAGACAGATTGGCAGAAGCCCTGAGGGGTTTTCACCTTCCTCTGCAGTGTGGGGCACAGGTCACTTGCTGGAAGGTTCTCTGCACCTTGAAGTCTTTAAACCACGATTTGAGGACTTCAATGGCTCAGACACAGGTTTGATAAAGGAGTGGGTGGGTGAGATTCTGTGGCCTGCATTGTGCCGGAGGTCAGACTAGATGATCATAATGGTCCCTTCTGACCTTAAAGTCTATGATTCTGTGTTTTGCATGCACTCAGAGCTGGAGAATTTTGAAAGCAGTGTCCATTGGTCCACACATGTGCCTTGGCTCACCTTGTGCCATCAACCAAGGAGATAAAGGGCGGGGTGGACCGACTGCCTCTCCAGTTCCTTCTCTACCTCAAATCACAGAAGATCCAAAGCAGAGGGGAAGGAGGGCGGGTAGAGGAATACAGATAGGGACCACACATCTCAAAGAATCTCTAGTTACTAAAAGGTAAGCAACTTTCTCTTCTTTTAGTGCTGGTCTCTATGAGTATTCACTGTTGGTGACTGACACGCAGTACTCAGATAGGAGGAGGGTGAGAAGTCATTGATGGCAGAGCCAAATGAAGGACTGTGATTCCAAAAGATGTATCAGCAGAGGAGTCCTGTACCAAGGCATAGTGTCTCACAAACACGTGGATGGAGCCCCTTGTAGCTGCTCTGCAGGTATCGAGTAGCAGCACCTCTCGAAGCGATGCCAGAGACGCTGCTTGCCCTCTTGTGGAATGAGCTCTTACCCTATGTGGCGGGACGGGGGACTGGACAATTAAACAGTCAGATCCATTTTGAGATTCTTTGAGAGGATACAGTCTGATCCCAGTATGTTGAGTAAATCCCCCACCCTTGGTACTGAAGAGCAATCTTCTTTATTGCTCCCCGCTGTAAGAGGGATTCCACTTTGTCTGAGAATCTTATCGTGAGAGTGGCCCCCATGAGGGGGTGAGGAAGGAGGTTTTGGAGGAGGGAGGGACATAAACTCTATCGTACAGCCAGAATGGATGATGTTCAGCACCCATTTATCCACTGTACTCCAGGTGCTGAAAAAGAGTGCTACACAACCCCAAAAAGTGTGTGGGAGTAGGGAGATGTTGGACTTAGCAGTCTGCAGGTGCCAGATCACGATCTGGTGCCAACGGAGCCCTAAACATGCAGGCTTTCTTGTCATGGCTCTGAGACATAGGACTTACTAGGTTGTCTTGGGCTGAGCTTATCGACTTGCTCGGTTTAGACAGGGCTGAATCCGACTTCTTCAGAGTGGATTTGGAAGTGAACTTAGCCTAATGCTCATGAGAATGCTCCCTACTCTCCCAACAAGACCCCATCAAGAGATCTGTGGGGTAGACTTCTTTGCTCCTGAGTGAGACTTCATGGCAGGAGATGCACTCTTGGCAGAATCAGACTGATGTATGCTGGGGGAAGGAGGGAATCCCCCAGCCTGATCTGATTGCTGCCTCTTGGCCTTTTCCATTAGGTGCTTCCTATGGCAAAGTTCCTGCCCTTGTCATGATGTGGACTCCCCTAAGGCAGCACACGCAGCATTGGTGGTTGTCCCTGATTGAGAAGGATTGCAGGGAGGAAGCACACATTTTGAAGCCCAGGAGTTCTGGGTATAGTCCAGTACCTAAATTGGGGAGGAGGGGGGGTGCTCCCCAGGTCAGGAGAGACTAACTAAATAACCATAAAACACTAAAACTATCAGATAAAAACTTTAAAATTTTAGAACTACAAAAAAATATTGACAGATATCTATTAATAAATAAAAGAGAAAGCCAAAGATTGGGACTCTAGAGATTCTGAACTGGACCATGGTGAGAAGGATATGAAGAGGAAGTCGGTCCGCCTCGTCCTTTACCTCCTCGGTCAGAGGCATGAAGTGAGCCTGGGCGAATGTGTGTGGACCAACAAACCCTGCTTTCAAAAGTTCTCTGGCTCCGGGTGCATGGAGTGAATGCGTATCCACAGTGGAATACACATAAGGGCCAGCACTCGAAGAAGAACGTCAAGTGGCCTTCTCTTCTCCCACTTCCACTAGTAGTTGCATTCCAACCTAGCTCCAATTTAAAATATTTCAGAGCATCTATATTCCCGAAATTACTATTATAAAAATTGGTGCCTTACTCTCCTGCCTCTATGTCATGATGTGACCCATGCGACCATACTGATGTGAAACATTCCTGCCCCGCTCTAGTATTCAAAGAGAATGATGAGAAAACTCACCCGGTTCTACTTTAAAGGCAATGAGAGAATACAATCATTTTTCATTTTACCTTTTCCTGGTAAATCATCTCTTCCAAGTATAAACAGATTATATCCACACTGTCTCTCTAAAACCTGAGGAAGCAGCTTTAGCACAAAGTTATCTGGTGTGTAGATGCAATCTACTTTGTTGATTTTTGGATACAATACATAAGCATCATAGATCTTCCCATCTGAAACTGAACAAGATAGAAGCAATGATTTGTAAGACAAAAATTTTAAAGGAATAAGAATATTTTCCCACCTTTTCTATTTTAAACTTTATTTCATGAGTTAATTGTTTGAATAGAACATACAAATAACCACAGGTTAATAATAAAGCAATTTTTGTTAAATGCTGAAAAAAAATACCAAAATTAACTGCATTTCATTATTCAGGCAAAAATAAAAATTGTGCAAATTTACTGTTTTACTACCTATTTAGAATGACAAATACTAAGAGTTGCAGGGCTGGCTAGAAGTTCTTCACTGCTGCCATAGCGCAGTGGTTCTCAACCAGGTGTATGCGCATCCCTCGGAGTACTCAGGAAGTCTTCCAAAGGGTACATCAACTCGTCTAGATATCTGCCTAGTTTTACAACAGGCTACATAAAAAGCACTCACAAACTAAAATGTCATACAGACAAGGACTTGTTTATACTGCTCTATATACCATATCGGCAATCCTCAAACTGGGAGTGAGTTCATTTCAATGGGGTCACCTGAGCCAGCGTTAGACTCACTGGGGCCCAGGGCGGAAAGCCGAAGTCCAAGCTCTACCGTGCAGTGCTGAAGCCAGAGTTTTTAACTGAGGTGAAATGTGGGGCATGCAAGACAAATCAGACTCCTGAAAGGGGTACAGTCTTCTGAAAAGATTGAGAACCACCCCGATTTCTGTTTTAACACTGAGCCAGAAACTACCTTATCACGGTATCACCTTGTCAGCTGCAGCAGTAGCTCTTGGTGACATCAGCCTTTCATTACAAGAACTGCTCTGCAGCTGTAAGTATTTTGTAGTATGCATGTCTCGCAGTTAGAAATAGTTTCCCTGCAAAGCAGAGAGCAGATAAACCTGAAAAAGGTTTTTGTTTCTAGTAGATTTACATACCTGCTTTACTACCTACACAAGCCAAAGTCTGGTAGCTTACATATATAAGGCATTTCACACTCTCTGTTCAAAGTGCATTTAAGCCCAGATTTTCAAATGGCAGACTTCCTTTTTTGTCGGAGCACATTTTGCACTTTCAAAGACTGCACCCATATTTTTTTTCACCTTCAATGAATCGTAGGTTCACATCTTACAGTTAAAATTATAATGGTTTTTCAACAAGCACACTTTCTCCCATCCTGTCCCTATGCCTCATAGAAGTGCCATATCAATATCTACAGAAGTACCGCATTGTCCCTTTTTTCGAAACCCTCCATCTCTGTTATGATACTTACTTTGGACAATGATTAAAACAGTGCTGTTCTGTGATCATTGCCTATCATGCTAACCCGTATCATTCCACTGGTGCCTTTGTGTTCCCCTTGACTGTCTATCATATCCACCTGTTGTCTAGGGAGTCTTAAATTGTAAACTATTCAGTGCAGAGATGGTCATCATTTTGCTATATGTTTGTACAGAGCCTAGCACAAGAGGTCTCTGGGCTTCTAGATACTACCACAATACAAATAAAAATGACACCACTAAGATGGCCATACTGAAGTACTTCGGCATCTAAAAAGGGGGATTTGCACTCATAACTGACTTTGCATAAAATACGCTGGAGAACATTGTGTCTGCAAAAACAGACACTGAGTAGAAGCCCTTTTAAAAATCTAGTACTCAATCTTTTCATCATCCATATTGCAAACACAACGCAACACACAGATGGAAATTCCAAGCAAGCTTGCTCATTCAGGGACATTTCCTGCATCTGCTCCCGCTTAAAAAGGCTACACATTATTCTCTTAAGAATTCTTAATGAATCCTGGGATTGTATGCCATGTACATTAGCTACATGGCTATACACACCTACCTTCTTTACTCAGAAAGGGATGACAGGATTTTCGATACCAGAGCACAATGTCAACCTTGAAATACTTGTAGATTAATATGGCAACAATTATTACAAACACTGGTGCAATGAGTCCTCCAATCAAGTATCCTTGAAAATTTCGAACTACATCCGCAAGGGAAAAATACATAATATATTGAAATGACAGCACTGGTCAAGGAACATTCAAACAAAAAACTGTGTAGAATTCTGAAATTAGAGCCCTTTTAAGCTGTCTAAAGACAGTTATAACTGTGTGAATAATCTATAATAAAAATCAGACATCTTTCTCCTCTTTTTCTGTTCATTAATTTTCTGCAAACTGATTGTGATTTTCTTGAATGTATTCATTATTCCAAATAATTGCTGACAAATAATTCCAGGTCTACTGCTTGTTTGTAAGCAGTTCATTTGAAGGTATTCAATACTTGAAATTTATGCTGTCATGACTGGACACCTGAGAACATGGAACACTTTGGTTCTCTGGCTGGAGAAGCACCACTCTCAGAAGCAGATGTCTGCTGTAAATTCAGAATGTGCTTTTCCATATGTATTCTACTCCATCTGCAAAACCATTGATGTTTTGGTGAATAATGCTATCAGTAAATCTGTAGTAACTCCTTTGACATTAATGAAGCTACTTCCAGATTTACAATGATTTTATAGCCCCTTTCCTGCCCATTATCCCAAGTTTTCACACCCCCTTAGTCTGTCCCTTTTCAAAGCGTTCCCCTCATCTCCTTTTTAAATTAACTCCTGACTACAAGAGCAGTTCAGAACATTATTAAGACTGAATGCCTGACCTGGCTGTCTTAATGCAATGTAGGCTGCAACTTCACCAGCATGACACACAAACTGACATCCATAATCCTCTTGCTTCACTTCTGTGATGTTGAGCGTCACTGTAGAGAATAAGTACCCATCTGGGAAAGAATCTTCTCTATCCAAAAAGGTAGTGAATAATTAAAATAATAAAAGCCACATTAGGCAAGTTTCTTCATTTGAAAACAAAACAGGACAATAGTTATATTTTATCTTCTGAAATGTGCCTTAATCTTTTCAAAACAGATGGATATCTGGAGTCTACGATTATAAATTATCTGAATTACAGATGTACCTCAGAACTCCAGTCAAGAGCATGGCCTCATGTGTAGGCACATAGGGAGACAGCACCAGGAGCTCTCAATCAAAATAGACTAGATTTACATACACGAAAGCATCTTATTCATGCTATCATTGCCCAGTGTGAGAGAGAGAGACATGAGGCAATTCTATATAAAGACAGTGCTGCCAACTCTCATATTTCAAACAATTGATTTGTAAGCATATAGAGGATAATACAGTGATAAGTAATAGCCAACTTGGATTTGTCAAGAACAAACCACACCAAAACAACCTAATTTCCTTCTTTGACAGGGTTACTGGCAAAGTGGATAAGGGGAAAGCAGTAGACATAATTGAGTATGCGCCAACAATGTGATGCAGTTGCAAAAAAAACAAAAAACAACCTAATATTCCAGGATGCACCAACATGAGTGTTGTATGTAAGTGACAGGAGCTAATTGTTCCACACTACTGGGCACTAGGGAGGCCTCAGCGGGAGTACCGTGTCCAGTTTTGGGAGCCACACTTTGACAAAGATGTGGACAATTTGAAGGAAGTCCAGAGGAGAGCAACAACAAACAATAAAAGGTTTAGAAAATAACCTATGAAGAAAGGTTAAAAAACACCTGGGTATATTTAGTCTTGAGAAAATAAGTCTGAGGTGAGACCTGGTAACAGTCTTCAAACACAGTCAGGGCTGTTACAGGGCTGGGATGCTGATCAGTTGTACCCCTTGGCCACTGAAGCTACAATAAGCAGTAATCAGCTTAATCTGCAGCGAAGGAGACTGAGGTTAGACAGTAGGAAAACCTTCTATCTGTACATTCAGGCAAGTGCTGGGATAGGAATCCCCATCATTGGAGGATGTTAACAACATTTTAGACAAAACACCGCTCTGGGATGGTCTAGCTCAGTGGTGGGCAACCTGTGGGCCACACGCGGCCCATCAGGGGAATCCACTGGCAGGCCAGATAGTTTGTTTACATTTGCACGGCCACCCCGTGCTCCCATTGGCCAGGAACGGCAAACCGCGGCCACGGGGAGCTTCAGGCAGATGTGCAAATGTAAACAAACTGTCTGGCGGCCCGCCAGCGAACTACCCTGATGGGCCGCGTGTGGCCCGTGGGTTGCAGGTTGCCCACCACTGGTCTAGGTCCTCCATCAGCATGGGGGGGGGCTGCACGAGATGACCTCTCAAGGTCCCTTCCCTACCCTACATTTCTATAATTTTATTACGAAGTTTCATGGTATTTGGCATTTGCCTGAAAGCCCCAGCTCACATAACTGAATACATTTCTTGAGACTCTCAGTCTTCACTTAAAAAGAAAAACATTTCAAGCCCTCATAACTGAAGAGAAAAGCTTAAAAATGTGATCCAAGTGCACCCCAAAAACCAAAAGGCATATAGAAAGAACCCCAAATCAATTTTTATAAATCTCATGGTTTTTTGAGACAATTTTGCTAGTTTGGAGGATCTAACTCATGATTTTTGAACTCTCAGGGTTGGCAAAACTGCTAGTATTCTATTTTCTAAAAAGCACATGAGGTTTCTATATGCAGCTGTTGGACAAATTTGCTTCAGTAGCTCATACACTTAACTTTCAGGAATATTTTTCTTTGGGTAGGGGTAAAACCAATGCAGACTGGTGATGCTTGGGGGTTATATCCCCTGAATGGTGCCATGCCCAGTGAACAGATTTTTTTGTAAAGCAATATGTTCCAAAGTACCCATGTTATTTTTTCTCCTAGGGTCTATTGAAGTTTAGTAGGATACTAGTTGTCCAAATTGGTTTTTAAGAAACACAGAATTAGGATCCCTCCTGGGAAGCAAAGAGAGGCATTACAAACACTAAGGGTATTTTCATACATTGCAGTCAGTGATCAACTGATATACACTTTTATATGCAGTATACTTACTGATTTCCCTCTTGGACTCTCCCCATAAACAAAAAATTGACTAAAGTATTATTGACTCTCCAGGATATTCCAATTGAATTATCTTTAGAACTTGATACATTGCAGTCCACGATAACACTGGACCCTGAAAAATAGCATTAGAAAATGGCCATGAGATACCATTTACTCTGCATAGTCATGAGATCCACTCATGTAAAGGAGCATGGGAAACGTCAGCAACCAACACCAGCAAATATCTAAAGAGCAATCTGACAGAACAAAGGAGGTAGTTTCCAGAATTATGAAGCTTTAGCAGATCCCTTGTCAGACCATCAGCTGTTTGTTTTACAAGAGCTAATTATAGCAAATTATAAAGAGCCCAGTCAATTAATCCCTTCAGAGAATAAATACGTTAATTCTATTCTGAACAAAATGACCATAATTGCCTCTTAAATTTGACACATCTATTGATGAAATAATGTTCTCTCAGGTTTATGGCTTCAGTGCAAAGCTTGAAAAGGTCAGAGCAGAAAATTCATAAAAGAACAAATACAAAACTCTTCCATCCACAACAATTAGGAGAGGTTTAAATATATCACAAACCTTGTCATTTTCTACATTTGGTCCAGATACAGCAGATCACTAGGACAAAATCAGCTGCTCTTTATCCTGCAAAAATTTTCTTGAAGTGTGCTGGACATTCTCTTATTGTAGAAGACATAACACCATATTTGTTGAAAGTAGAATTCCAGAACCACTTTTTATTATTGTTGGTATAGCACCAAAAGTGAACTAAGTGCTTTTTCACACAAGCATGAAGACAAGGGATACACCTGGGGGAAGTCTGAGCCTAACAATTCTGTACACCATATTTTAAAATTCTGCAAAATTGTGCATATTTTATTTGTCAAAACAACACAATATAAATACACCAGTTTCAATTATTTTGGTAATTTATTTCAAAATACATCTCAGCAAGTATGCCTGTAACAATACAGATACAAAAAAAAAAAAAAGATTCAGGATTATTATTTTTTTTGGACAAATAGATTCCTTACTAAGCATGCTTTTACAGAAGTTTGAGTAATTCATTTAAACTACAATACAGAACTGTATTTCTGCACCCCCCAGAAGCATTGCAAAGACTTGGGGGAGTCAGGAGTAACGGAGGAGCTGAGGGAGCAGAAAGGAGCCTCGGAGTGAACTTGGAGGGTTGTTGGGTGTGGGTGGGAGAAGTATGGAACAGTTTGTTTTGCGGGCGGGATTCTTAGGGAGTTGGGGACCCTCTCCCAAGCAGACCCCAAGCCTCTCCCATTCAGACAGGCACATCTGCCCCCATCCCCATATAGCCCCAGAGCCCTCCTATCCCCCATCATCATCATATGGTTTTGGAGCCGCCCCCCCGGTTCAATGCTGTCACTCCACTAGCTCCTGAGCCCACATCCCAGCCTGTGTTCCGATTAGCTCTTCTGGACCCCAGCCCATGACCCCCCCAGAAGCTCCATGTACCCTACTCTAGCTCCACCTGCAGGCTGCTGTAATGAACACAGCTGACTGCTAGATGTTAATGCCAGTCGGTCAGCTGTTCTGGTGCCACAATGGCCTCCTGTGAGCAAAAGGCAGAACTGCAGAACTTCTTGGGCAGAATGTATTTTCTGTGGGGAATAAATTCTGCACTGAACATGAATTCTGCACATGCACAGTGGAGCACAATTGCCTCAGGAGCAAAGGGTCTTGCCCCAAAGAATTCATAAGCCAAACAGCATACAGGATATGAAGTAACAAAAGCAGTGATTTTTTTTCCTGTTAATTATACAATTTTTGAATGATTTTATTTGTGGTAAAAATTTCAGGTTTTCCCATTTCTAGGGTTAAAGGTGACCCACAAGGGAAAACACAGATTTCTGCCTTTGTTGTTTCTTTTCAACAGACTAAGGTGACATGAAGTGAGGGTTTGTTTAAGGGTCCTCCCCCACTTTTTAAAAAAACATTAGAAATTCACATATCTTACCTGCTTTATTTTCCCTGAGAGATTCTATAAATAATCAGAAGACTGGTAGAATTATGATATTCCAAATACCAAGCAAGGGAAATTTGATTAAAGCCAATCCAGTAAACACGTGTGTGAAGTTCGGGGCGGCTCTACATTTTTTGCCGCCCCAAACATGACAGTCAGGCAGCCTTCGGCGGCGTTTCTGCGGGAGGTCTGCCCCGGTCATGCAGATTCGGTGGCAGTTCTGCAGGAGGTCCGCCGGTCCTGCGCCTTTGGTGTACCCGCCACTGAATTACCGCTGAAACCGCAGGACCGGCGGACCTCCCACAGAAACGCTGCCGAAGGCTGCCTGACTGCTGCCCGCACAGTTACCCGCAGGCCGCCCCCCACGGCTTGCTACCCCAGGCACACGCTTGCTGCACTGGTGCCTGAAGCAGCCCCTGGTGAAGTAACTCATGTGAACAAGTGTTTGTAGGATCATGGCCTGAAAGGAGTGGCATTTATCCAGGCTGTTTAAAAGTCTATTAGGTTTGCTTTTGTTAACATCTATTTAACTAAAACATCCTATAGAGATTTGAAGATCTAATGGGAAAAAAATCTGTTAAAGCTTCGACATTCCCCAGTTCTTCACTTAAGGGCTGAGAAAGATCACAGTGCACATCTCAGTCTGCAAGCAAATCCCATTCTCCCCCACCCCCCAGATAGATATATATAGATATACACACACACACACACGGACAGGAAAGACACGACTGGACAGTCTAAAAAGATGCAAAAATGCAGGTTTGGTTAAGAACATAAGAATGGCCATAATGGATCAGACCTATGGTCCATCTAACCCAGTATGCTGTCTTCTAAAAGCGGCCAGCACCAGATGCTTCAGAGGGAGAGAACAGAACTGGGCAATTATCTAGTCCAGTCCCAGCTTCTAACAGGTTTTTATTTTAAAATTTGAAAACACATGCCAGGTTTTGTTTAGACATCGCAAAGCAGCAAAATCACTTACCCTTTCTCCCCAGCCCTCTTTTCAAGTCCCTTCTAAAGGCAAGCCTTGGAAGGTGAAAAATGAGACACTGAATCAGGGTGGGCACCCCTGGCATTTGGGGAAGGGACATAGATCACCCCACCCCAATTCATTAGAAAGTATTTAAGAACATAGGATTTGCCACACTGGATCAGATCTCAGGTCCATCTAGTATAGTACTCTGCCTCTGACAGAAGTCAGTGCCAGATGCTTCAGAGGAAGGTACAAGAACCCTGTGGTAGGAAGATGTGAAATAAGCTGCCCTCCACATTAGGTCTCATCCTGATCTCTAATAGTTAGACATGGGCTAAAGCCCTGAAACATAGGATTTAATATCCCATCCAAAATAAATCATATCATTAACTGTAAAAAGTGTGGCTATTCTTATCTCTATCGACATCCAAAACAGTTTTTGAACCTTGCTAAATTTTGGGCTCAAAGACTTCCTGTCACAGCAAGTTCTACAATCTAATTACATGTTGTGCAAAAAGCACTTAGTTCCACATCTGCCACCTTTTTACTTTAATCGAAAGACTTCTTGTTGTGTTAGGAGACAAGAAGGGCTGAAGCTCCTACGTTAGATATAATTTATTATTGTATATACTTTTATCTATCTTCGAGTTTTATATTGTTGCCCGTCAACATGGCATCTGAACATCTTCCACATGAAGTCAATAGCAGTAGCACAGTCCCAAGCAGACCATGCAGTCTCTGGCACTTTTCCCTTTTTGGAATCAAAACTCTGCTTGGAGCAGGGTGGGGTTTTGTTTGTTTGTGAGGAGGATGTCTATCATGTCCCCTCTTGTTCATCTCCTTTCAAAGGTCAGGGCTGGCTCCAGGGTTTTTGCCACCCCAACCACCAAAAAAAAAAAAAAAAAAAAAAAAAGCCGTGATCGGCGGCACCTCCACCGTGCCGCTTTCTTCTTCGGCAGCAGGTCCTTCCCTCCGAGAGGGACGGAGGGACCCACCACCGAATTGCCGCCAAAGAGCCCGACGTGCCGCCCCTTCCCCTTGGCCGTCCCAAGCACCTGCTTGCTGAAATGGTGCCTGGAGCCGGCCCTGTCTAAGGTAAACAATCCAAATCTATTACATTTTTTCCACATCCTTAATTGTTCTCATTGCCCTTTTCTGAACCACCCCTTTATCCTCCTCACTGCAAGTTACTCAATATTTATGTAAGATGGTCAAAAGATATCAAGTAGACCACTTTGCAGCTGCTACTTCAGCCATGTAGAAGCAGAGCCAGAGCCTCAGACTTTTTAGCTATCCCAACAAGACTGACAGGAGACAGATGAAGAACCCATCAACCCCCTTTTACAAAAATAAAAATATCAATGGAGGTTCAATGAATTTTGGGAAAATACAGGAAAGGTTTCCCAAACTCAAGAAGTCTGAGGACCATAAAAAGGGGGTTATGGATTCACAAGGAGACAAAATACTCTCAAGTTTTATAATGTGCTATGAGCCCATTTCTTACCAAGTTCCACTTCAATTGTGTTGTTTCTTGGATAAAGAATTTCAGTTTTCTTCTTCAGTGGGGTTTCTAAAAATTAAAAAAAAATGCATAAATACAAAATTTTATCAGAAATAATCACAAGGACATTTAGTACAGCACTAGTTTAGAAATACCACTAACGGGCAGGAGTGGTTTATAGATGAACTGCAGAACAAGAACACAAAACTTTTGCTTGTAGCCCTTACCGTTCCTTTGCAATGAAAAGAACCTCAAACTTTTTCAAAAAGTATTTTTCTATACGTTTGTTTTGCATTTGCTTGTTCTTTTCTTTCTGAAGAACTTCCATAAAACAATAAACAGACCAAGAAAAGTAGGGGAAGAGGTAAAACACATTAACAGTTACAGTATCCCAAAATATCAACAACCCTTCACTCTCCCTGCTCCATCCCTATTTGTAGTGACCAAGATAACAGTTCTCGACTTAATCCAGACCAAAAAAAAAAAAAAAAAAGATGAACTACATCAAGTTAAATACCAGAAATACTTGCAAATACCTTAACGATATTAGTTTTGTAGAAAAATCAGAACCGTTTTCTTATCAAATAGTTGTGCTTAATTTGTGATGGGTGACAGGGTCAACCCAAACTTATGCTAATAAAACCTTTATACCCTGCCACTCCATCCCATTTCTTATTCCTACAGCCTCAGCATGCCAGACACTGGACAGACACATAGTAAGAGACAGTCCTTTCCCCTAAAGACTTTATGATCTAAGCAGACAAGACAGGCACAGGGCAGGAGGGAAAAAAAGAGGAACAGAAGTGATGCAACTTACTCCAAGCCATGCAGTGCCATGATTAGAACCCAGGTCTCTGAAGACCCAATCCAGTGCTAGAGCTCCTGGACCACAGTGGCTCCGCAAAGCATTAGTTAATTATAATTCACTTTAGCACTACAATTATGGCTATAGAGCTCCAGGTGTGAACATCAGTACAGTGGATACTGCTTAGTAACCAAAAGTGGTTGTTCTCCAGGTTGTTAGCAGAAACATTTTGTTAAACCGTTTGCATTTTGTTAAACCCTTTGTATACTGGCAACAGGCACGCCCACTACTGAAAACAGTTTTTGTGGAAAGCCCCAGCCGCAGGCAGGTTTGCAGCCAGGGTAGGAAGGACTGGGATATGTCTTCCCCAGCTGCAGTCCCTCAAACCTACCTGTGGCTGGTGCTCGGCCTCTTCTAGCACCTCCTAAGAATATAAGAATGGCCATACTGGATCAGACCAACAGTCCATCGAATGGCCCACTATCCTGTCTTAGTGAGCGGAAGCCTCGCAAACCTGTCTGCAGTTGATGCTGAGCATGTCCAAGAGCTTCCCTCTAGGGCTGCAGACAGGAAAGGAAGCGCTGGAGCTGCATGGCACCTCTCCCTGCGTTCTCCAGGCTGTGTTCTGTCCTGGGACAAGGGGACCAGACTCAGCATGTCCCAGCGCTTCCTTCCCTGCCTGCAGTCCTGCAAACCTGCCTGCAGCCAGGACTTTCCTTGGAGCATAGGGATGCTGGGATGTGCTGAGCCTAGACCCGCAGTACCAGGGCAGGATGCAGTCTGGAGAGCTCAGGGAGAGATACTGTGCAGGCCCCCAGTTCCCTCGTTTTCTACGGAAAGCCCCAGCATCCAGGCAGCAGCCCTCTTCCCCACTGCTGCCCTATCTATGGCCTATCCTGGGGCGCAAGATCAGCATGTACCAGTGCTTCCATCCCTGGCTGCAGCCCTGCAAAGCTCCTTCCACTTACTGGCAACTGTCGGATAACGACAAATTTTTGCTGAAAAAAGAGGGGCTGCTAATATGAGGACTCTATTGGATAAATACATGTCTTCTTGTGCCCTGGAGGATCCCAGAATGCTTTACAAATGATAGCATTATTATATATATCCCCCCCCCCACACACACACACACACAAAAGATTAAGTTAACTCAATCTTACCAAATTGCAAACCCAAGTGTTCAAAAGCCATGCACCAAAATAACAGAGAGTGGCTTAAAAATTATATATGTATTTTTTTAAAGATAATACATGTTGAGTTCTTTTTATTTGCCTTCTGGTTTGGTGACCTTCAGGGTGCATTAGAGTGACATCTTCAAGTTTTTCTCTGCAGTCATGAGGGCTAGAAACTTTTTTTTTGTAAAAAGTAACAGCAGACTCAAATAATCATGACTCCATGAGCTGGGGATTTGAAAAAGAAAAGACATCAAATAAAGCAAGTTAAGGTTGCTAGACTGCATCTCTCACCAACTCAGACCAATAAAAAAAAAAAGAAGGGAAATGGATGACTGGAGCATATGGGGTTGAATGTCCCAACTCCTTATTTCTTTGCTTTTTTGCAGTTTGAGTTGGTGGGATGCAGAGTCTGGCAAGCTTAACTGAAAGTTAATGAAGAGTTGTGTGGGGAACTTTCCAGGTGTGTTTTTAACATGTATCACCACAGTTATTCACATGGATAGCTATCGGCTGACATATATTCTGTCCCTCTGTAGAGACCTAGCATCTCTCATGCTCATCTTCTCCGAACCATCTTGAACCCTCTTCCCAGCAACCCACAGAGCTGCGCTCCTCTTCCGATGTCCCTTTAGCACCCCCATCTGTCTCCATGCCCAGACTGCCCCATACACTTCCCCCTTCATCCTGATCCACAGTATAGTCCCTCCAACATCCCTGCTCCTTACCATGTTCCCCTACTTCCCTAGAACATTCAGGCTTCAAGTGGCAATCACTGACTTTCAGTGCCTAGTACTTTTAATGGCTGCGGCTATTCTGTGCTCGTAAAGGACACTTTATTGCCTAGGAAATAGCAGTGACTGGCAGGGGCAATGGACGAGAAGTAGCCAAGTAATGGGATGAGTTACTTTGACTGTGGTTTTTTATTTAAATTAATATATAAAATAAGTAAAGGCAGTAGCTTCCAAAAAGTAGAGGTAAATAAAGAAGGGCAGTGATTATTAAAAATAACCTCACAAAAACACTGGAGAAAGCAGCAGTTTAAAATACTATTAGAAAAACTTGCAAGTGCAGTGAATACTTAAAGCATGTGGAAAGGTAATGTTCTTAAAACCTATTTTTGTAGCCAAGAATAAAGATGTATTTATTTTTAAGAAGGTGAGAAATAAAAACACAAATCCGTAAAGTAGGAAAAGGGAATCATACAGAAAAATGAATCTAACTCATCTGACCAGATCTTCAGCTGCTGTCATTTGTGCTGCTCTGAGGGCCAAGGCAGCCTAAAATCTGCTCTTAAAGGGAAGCTAGAAATTGCCCTGGCATAAAACTAGCAACGCTAACTCTGCACCATACACTCCTACCTCACTCTGTGCGGGCAGCACCTGGGCAAGGGAAGGGTGGGGCCGGTGTACATGGTAGAGCGGTCACCTGGGACAGGGGCTATTTTATCATCAGAATCAAGGGAGTGGGAAAGTGGCTTTAGAGTCTTTTCCTCTCCTCAGCTGGAGATTATTAAACCAACCAAATTGAGCACTAGTTAGACCACCGGATCTTATCCCTGAGAATTTTCCTTCCTCTGATTGTTTCTTAAACACAACTGTGACATCCTGTCTTAAAATCAGGACCTGTCTATGTTGAGAGTATTTGTACTGGTGCAGCTGCTGATGCAAGACCCCAGTGTAGATGAACTGTCCCAGGTTAAAACAGAGCTTGCACTGGGGGGTGGGGGGGGTTGCATTAGTGCTGTGGCACCAATACAAATGCTCCCAGTTTCAAATCATGGAAAAGCCACACTAGTGCAAGCCTCATTTTACACCAGGGAAGTGCATTCCCCCTAGAGTTTGCTTCAATATATGGTACTAGTGCTGTTACACCAGTACATCCATCCCCAGTTTAGAACAGACCCTTATATTGTAAATTAATCCAGACAAGGCCTGTGTTTTCCTGTGTGTTTGTACAGCTCCTAGCACAATGGGACCCCAGATCCTGACTGGAATCTCTATTTATTTTACTGTAATACAAACAAACAAAAATAATATTAGTGTTTTTCAGTCTTCTGGCTCTCCCTTAAATTTAAAGTTATAAAAGAATTACTAACAAACGATATCTTAGTTGTCCAATTTGGCATTCCTTTGAATCCACACTAACCAATGAATTGACTGAAACTTCTAGATTTGCAAAAAAAAAAATAACATTGAACTCTACAAATACACCAAAGAATAAAAACGAGACTTACCTATAACAGTTACATAAATGTTTCGTGAAATGTTATATTCTTTTTCCATATAATTATATGTCATTTTGCATGAGTAATTTCCTGAATCATTTACATTTGCACTATTTATTATGAGATCATCATCCCAACTTAGAAATCTTTCATTGTCAATCAGATTACATTCCTAAACACAACAAAAAGTGCTCTGTTAAATCACAGAGAATAAGAATACAGTACTAAAAAAATATAAAATTCAAATATTCGTTGCCATGGAATGTGGCAACGTAATTTCACCAGTTAGGTTCAATATGAATCTTATGTTAAAACTAGGGTTGTCGATTAATCCCAGTTAACTCACGCAGTTAACTCAAAAAAATTAATCAAGATTAAAAATTTAATCACGATTAATTGCAGTTTTAATTGCACTGTTAAACAATGGAATACCAATTGAAATTTATTAAATATTTTTGGATTTTTTCCTCCATTTTCAAATATATTGATTTCAATTCCAACAGAATACAAAGAGTACAGTTGTCACTAATATTTTATTACAAATATTAGCACTGTAAAAATGGTAAAAGAAATAGTATGAGGTGAATTGAAATACAAGTACTGTAGTGAGATCTCTATCGTGAAAGTGCAAATTACAAATGTAGATTTTTTTTGTTACACAACTGCACTCAAAACCAAAACAAATGTAAAACTTCAAAGCCTACAAGTCCACTCAGTCCTACTCCTTGTTCAGCCAATCGCTAAGACAAACAAGTTTGTTTACACTTACAGGAGATAATGCTGCCTTCTTCTTATTTACATATGATCTATTCTTTCTCCCCACCCTCCATTATCAATTCTAAACATAAGTTAAAATACAAAACAGTGGCTGAAATGAAATAGGGGACAGATCCCACATAATCTGATACCTTATACCAGTGAATGGGTAAAGTATTTTTCTCATCTCTGAAATAGTCTAGATGAGGACACACAATCTTTTCATTTGATGATGCGGATATCTCTTGAGCATAGAGAAAATCTCCATTAAAACACAAACCAGCAGTATTTTTGAAAACTGTCACACTGAAATATATTTTGTTGCAGCTTGTTAAATTCCTGTAATGAAAACAAAGCAGCTGAATTACACTTCTAATTTTTCATATTTATATCCTTTTCATACCTGCTGCCCTCTCTCTTTGGCCAGTTCTAATGAAGCTTTAACATCAGGCTGGAAAGTTGAGAACATAGTCCCACCCCCCACATTCCCCCTCCGCCAGAAGCAAATCCATTGCTGTCTAGCAGACTGACTGTCAAAGGGTCTTGTAACAAGAATTTCCTACCCCGCTCCCATCCTCTCCCCCAGCTCTGCATTCTCTAGCATCAATTCCTTCATTCATTCCATAATCCATGAAGCCCATACAATTACCAAAACAAAAAAACAAAAACAAAAAAAAAACGACAGCCTGGTCAGGTATGACACTGCATAAAATGTTACCTATATCTATGAACAAATTAAGAGACAGATCCTGAGGGAAAACTAAGCTGCACAGAATGCAGATCAGTATGTACACACACATGGCGTAAAGCTCTCCACTGCACTCCTCCAAATCTGGCGTGCAGCGCCAATCGCCCTTCCAAGTTAAAACAGCCTTCAAGCTGATCTAATTTAAGGCTGCAAAGAAGGGGATAAAAGGATTGGTGTGGTGTAAGTAGGGCCGGCTCCAGACCCCAGCACGGCAAGCACGCGCGTGGGGCAGCCCTTTCCCGGGGGGGCGGCAGGCTGGGCCGGTGGACCTGCCGCAGTCATGCCTGCGGGAGGTCCACCGGAGCCCCGGGACGACCGGACCTGCCGCAGGCATGACTGCGGAGGGGGCGCTCGTCCCGCGGCTCCAGTGGACCTGCCGCAGACATGACTGCGGACGGTTCGCTGGTTCCGCGGCTCGGCTGGACCTCCCGCAGGCATGCCTGCGGCAGCTCAAGCAGAGCCGCCGGACCTGCGAACCGTCCGCAGCTGCGGGAGGTCCAGCCGAGCCGCACAACCAGCGGACCCTCCTCAGTCATGCCCGCGGCAGGTCCGCTGCTCCCGCGGCTCCGGGGCGCCTCCCGCGCATGACTACTTGGGGCGGCCAAAAAGGTAGAGCCGCCCCTGGGTGTAAGGGTCATCTAGCTATGCTTCCTCTTCAGCTATTCTGGCAGCAAGGAAAGGTAATAACCTAAGAGCCCCTACACTGGCTTTATATCACCAGAAAATTGTCCTTACATTGGCGTGATCTTCCCTGAGCTGCTTATGCCAGCTTTATGACCAGAGGATTTTTGGGTCAGAGTCCACTAGTGGTGCAAGACCAGTTGCTGCACTATACCAGAGAACCTGCTCTCAGAGTCCTTTTCTTTGGGTCTGCCTAATTACTTCAGACGGTCAATGAACTGACTGTTTTAAAAGTCTGAGAGAATTTGTTTGCTAGTAGTGTTTTAATTAGCAAAAATTCCTCCAATCCCTGAAAACTCACAGCAAACAAACACTGTTCAAACTGGGGTATGAACCTCCTACGTGCAAATACGTGTCCATGAATGAACGTCATCATACCCTGGCTACTGGCCTTCAAACAGTATTCAGGCAACTAGCTTATGCTGAAGAAACAAATGATTACTGAATTTCAGTGGCCCAGGAGAATGCTGTAGCTGGGAAAGAATAAATCAGGGGTTCTCAAACTGGGGGTCAGGACCCTTCAGGGGGTCGCAAGGTTATTACATAGGGGGTCGCGAGCTGTCAGCCTCCACCCCAAACCCCACTTTGCATCCAGCATTTATAATGGTGTTAAATATATAAAAAAGTGTTTTTAATGTATAAGGGGGGGTCACAGGCTTGCTATGTGAAACAGGTCACCAGTACAAAAGTCTGAGAACCCCTGGAATACATCAGTTTGGATCAACTCTTAGTTCTTCAAGGGCCAGAACAGGGAAAGATTTCTGGGACCATGGCTACATCTGCATTACAACTGAAAATTAAGGCTGGGCATGGTTTTCTGGAGGCCTGAAGAGGGTTAGGATCGGCATGAGTTTTTAAAGCTGGGCAGCAGGACCAGGGTGTACCTCTTGGGGGAAAAAATCATTGGGACAGATCCTTCACTGTTGCAATTTGTCATGTCTCCATTGAAGTAATTGGAACTACAGCAATTAATACCAGCTGAGGATTTACCACCATTGTGTCATATCATCATATCATCTGAATAGACACAAATCTCATGATATCATGGCTAGGGCTGGCTGAAAGTGTTTCATCCGAAAGTTTTTCAAGGAAAAGTGCTTTTCATTACAACTTTTTGCAGCATTTGTAATTTTCTGATTTTCAACTACATGAAATAAAAGATATTACCAAGAAACAAAACTTAACTCCATTAAATTCCAATCAAAATGAAAATGTTTTATTTCCAATAATTTTCTTTTAAAAAAAAATATCAAAATTCTGAAAAAAAATTCAAATTAAAAAAAAAGCCTCCTTTAGTTTGAAAGCTTCCATAGAAAATAATTAGTATTTTCTGACCAGCCCTAATCATGAAGTCGTGTCAGCGATTAATGTACTTGGGATTCTTTTCTAATAAAGTCTAACAGCCTCATCAAAATCAGCTCTGCTGTAAATCAAGATGAATAGCTCTGTTTTTAATATAAACCATAAATGTTTGTGAAGGGAAAAACTACAAACTAACCCCAGACTTAATATCAGAAAAGTAATTCAGATATTTGTTTAATGATTCTTTTTCAAACTCACATCTACAGCGATGTAGCTTTTGTAAAAAAAACAAACCAAAGTTAAAAACACATTCTTACCACATGACACATTCATAGGATCCTGAGTCTTCTAAAATTGCAGGCATAAACCAAAGCAAGTTCTCGTGCTGATGTATTCTGGAAAGTTTCACTTGAGTTACAGGCATTTTTCTCCCACTTTTATACCAAGTGAAGTTGTAATTCATGTGCTGAAGAGCCAGTGTTTTATCTAATAAACAATCAATAATAAGCGGTTCTCTTACCAGTACAGATACCAAATTTTGACTATGCAGCACATCATGTACCACGCATTCCTCTAAAAAACATGATGGAGACAAAATTTAAAAAAAGACATGAGTATAGAACTATGGAGACAAATTTGTCTATTTCTTTAATAGGTTTTCAATATTCATCCTTAAATACTAACATAAGAACATAAGAAAGGCCGTACCGGGTCAGACCAAAGGTCCATCTAGCCCAGTATCTGTCTACTGACAGTGGCCAATGCCAGGTGCCCCAGAGGGAGTGAACCTAACAGGCAATGATCAAGTGATCTCTCTCCTGCCATCCATCTCCATCCTCTGACGAACAGAGGCTAGGGACACCATTCTTACCCATCCTGGCTAATAGCCATTTATGGACTTAGCCACCATGAATTTATCCAGTCCCCTTTTAAACATTGTTATAGTCCTAGCCTTCACAACCTCCTCAGGTAAGGAGTTCCACAAGTTGACTGTGCGCTGCGTGAAGAAGAACTTCCTTTTATTTGTTTTAAACCTGCTGCCTATTAATTTCATTTGGTGACCCCTAGTTCTTGTATTATGGGAATAAGTAAATAACTTTTCCTTATCCACTTTCTCAACATCACTCATGATTTTATATACCTCTATCATGTCCCCCCTTAGTCTTCTCTTTTCCAAACTGAAGAGTCCTAGCCTCTTTAATCTTTCCTCATATGGGACCCTCTCTAAACCCCTAATCATTTTAGTTGCTCTTTTCTGAACCTTTTCTAGTGCTAGAATATCTTTTTTGAGGTGAGGAGACCACATCTGTACACAGTATTCGAGATGTGGGCGTACCATGGATTTATATAAGGGCAATAATATATTCTCAGTCTTATTCTCTATCCCCTTTTTAATGATTCCTAACATCCTGTTTGCTTTTTTGACCGCCTCTGCACACTGCGTGGACATCTTCAGAGAACTATCCACGATAACTCCAAGATCTTTTTCCTGACTCGTTGTAGCTAAATTAGCCCCCATCATGTTGTATGTATAGTTGGGGTTATTTTTTCCAATGTGCATTACTTTACATTTATCCACATTAAATTTCATTTGCCATTTTGTTGCCCAATCACTTAGTTTTGTGAGATCTTTTTGAAGTTCTTCACAATCTGCTTTGATCTTAACTATCTTGAGTAGTTTAGTATCATCTGCAAACTTTGCCACCTCACTGTTTACCCCTTTCTCCAGATCATTTATGAATAAATTGAATAGGATTGGTCCTAGGACTGACCCTTGGGGAACACCACTAGTTACCCCTCTCCATTCTGAGAATTTACCATTAATTCCTACTCTTTGTTCCCTGTCCATTAACCAGTTCTCAATCCATGAAAGGACCTTTCCTTTTATCCCATGACAGCTTAATTTACGTAAGAGCCTTTGGTGAGGGACCTTGTCAAAGGCTTTCTGGAAATCTAAGTACACTATGTCCACCGGATCCCCCTTGTCCACATGTTTGTTGACCCCTTCAAAGAACTCTAATAGATTAGTAAGACACGATTTCCCTTTACAGAAACCATGTTGACTATTGCTCAAGAGTTTATGTTTTTCTATGTGTCTGACAATTTTATTCTTTACTATTGTTTCAACTAATTTGCCCGGTACCGACGTTAGACTTACCGGTCTGTAATTGCCGGGATCACCCCTAGAGCCCTTTTTAAATATTGGCGTTACATTAGCTAACTTCCAGTCATTGGGTACCGAAGCCGATTTAAAGGACAGGTTACAAACCTTAGTTAATAGTTCCGCAACTTCACATTTGAGTTCTTTCAGAACTCTTGGGTGAATGCCATCTGGTCCCGGTGACTTGTTAATGTTGAGTTTATCAATTAATTCCAAAACCTCCTCTAGTGACACTTCAATCTGTGACAGTTCCTCAGATTTGTCACCTACAAAAGCCAGCTCAGGTTTGGGAATCTCCCTAACATCCTCAGCCGTGAAGACTGAAGCAAAGAATCCATTTAGTTTCTCCGCAATGACTTTATCATCTTTAAGCGCTCCTTTTGAATTTTGATCATCAAGGGGCCCCACTGGTTGTTTAGCAGGCTTCCTGCTTCTGATGTACTTAAAAAACATTTTGTTATTACCTTTGGAGTTTTTGGCTAGCCGTTCTTCAAACTCCTCTTTGGCTTTTCTTATTACACTCTTGCACTTAAGTTGGCAGTGTTTGTGCTCCTTTCTATTTGCCTCACTAGGATTTGACTTCCACTTTTTAAAGGAAGTCTTTTTATCTCTCACTGCTTCTTTTACATGGTTGTTAAGCCACGGTGGCTCTTTTTTAGTTCTTTTACTGTTTTTCTTAATTTGGGGTATACATTGAAATTGGGCCTCTATTATAGTGTCTTTAAAAAGGGCCCACGCAACTTGCAGGGATTTCACTTTAGTCACTGTACCTTTTACTCTTGTGGGACAAGCAGCTCCAGCATCTATAAACTAAATGATATCCTATAACTATACACAAAAATTCTGTTAGTGAAATTCTAATCACAAAGAAGTCACAGAGTTCCCCAGCAATGTGAATTCTGACTATTTTTTGTGAAGGAAACAGAGAATATCATTAGAAATTGTTAGCTTCAATGTCATAGCCAAATTCTAGTTTAAGTACCGGTAATTATATTTTGCCTATCTAGAATGCCCCACACTGAGTTTAGATTGCATATTTTTGTTTCACCTCCCTTTCTGCACCGAGTTGGAATTTGAAAAACATTAAATAGCAACTTACCTCTGCTCTCACCAAAGTCAACGGGAGCTTACCATTGGCTTTGATGAGAGCAGAGTTAGGCTAATAGAGAGTACTTTTGGAAAATCTCACCCTATGTTGTTTTGTAGCAGTACTGTCCAGTCTTCAATTGTTCCATCAGACCAAACAATAAATGACTAGTTTAGCCAGCATCAACTCTCACTCTGAAATATGCTGAATGCAAGAGAAGCATGTCAGCTTCCAGGAAACAGTAATTATTCTCTACCTGACTTTTTCCATCCAAATGTGCAGAAACCTGATCACAAAATATTGGTACAAAGGCTCTTCTACATTCTCCAAGTCTGCACGCTGTGGAAGGGTGGGAAACAAGGAGAATGTTATGGCGTGGTCACTTCCAACTTCTGCTACTCTGTCCCCTGCTTGTGTGAGCTTTCTGCTGCTTTGCTGTCAACTGAAGCATGCAATCAACAGATACATGGGTCCTTGAGATTGTAAAATAATTTGTCAGCCTAACCCTTCCCAGATCTGGAACAATAAGGTGTATACATTGTAGGATTACACATAGACGCTGAAAGATTTACAGACATAGGTCTTGAGAATTCTCCACACTGAAAATGTCAAATGTTTGTCAGTGCATTATGCATGCTTTCCACACATAGGCACTTTTAAATGGGCACTGGAAAAAGTATTGAATATCCTAAATCTGACACACATCACACCAGGGCAACTTAAGATCACAAAAATAAAAGACACACTGTTTTATAATGAAAATACAGCACACCCTAAATATAGAATTCAGACTAGCATCACTACTGGTTACTACATCTCTGTTCTTAAATAGCTGTTTTTGGGTATCTGAGAAGTAAGTTACTTTAATACATATGTGTGTAAAAGAGTACATTTCAGAGAAGGTAATTAAGAAACCATCTGATCAACTTACCTGCCTTCACTGAAGACAGAAACACTAGGATTACGCTACAGGTAAACACAGCTGCAGCCATTACGTTTTACTAGGACAAAAAAAATAAATTCAGTATTGTCTTTCTCAAAGCAGTTCAACTCAGAGCAGAACAAAAGTTACAAGCGTCCACACTGTAGCCTATATTTTTATAGATCTTTTTGTACACCAGGGTCTCATAATAATGGCCATACTGGGTCAGTCCTACAGTCCATATAGCCCAGTATCCTGTCTTCTGACAGTGGCCAGTGCCAGATGCTTCAGAGGTATTGAACAAAACAGGGCAATTATCGAGTGATCTATCCCCTGTCATCCAGTCCCAGCATCTGGAAGTCAGAGGCTTAGGGATACCCAGAGCATGGAGTTGTGACCCTGACAATCTTGGCTAACAGCCACTGATGGAGCTATCCTTCATGAACTTAACTAGTTCTTTTTTTAACCTAGTTATACTTTTGACCTTCACAACATATCCTGTCAACGCATGTCACGCTGTCTGGAGCAGCTCACGAGTGCCTACCTCAGGGCAGACTGTCAAAAACAGGGCAGACTGGTGGTGTGTTTTCTATAATTAGATTTCACCAACCCGGTAACAAATGTGAACTCCTGGTGTAACAGTCTTACCATGGAGTCACAGACAGTCCCCTTACACTCTCCAGTCTATCTTGCCACCCAGGCAAGCTGGACTCAGTGATAAATGGTCACACCAAAAAAAAAATAAAAAAAAAAAAAATCACACAATATTCAGGTTGCTTCCATTTCTAAGAGACCAGTCACTTAAAGACACCAAAGACAATGCCTGTAACCAATCCTGTAATAAACTATCTAAAGATTTATTAAACTAGGAAAAAGAAATAAGAGTTATTTACAGGTTAAAGCAAGCAAATATATACACACAAATGAGTTACCATCTAAATCACTAGAGTGACAGAGTTGTAGAGATCTGTCAATTTAAAGTGTCTGGGGATATCTGCCTCAGTCTCTGGCCCTCCCAGAGTTCAAACAGCAAAGAGAGATGGACAAATTTCCTTCATTCAGTTTTCAAGTCCATAGGATGAGCTTCATTGCACGTAGCTTTTCCCAGGTGTGATAGGGCCATTAACCAATCCTTTGTATTGCGATGTTCCTTGATGGCTCATCTTTATTTTGATAGTCCTTCTGGATAGCTGAGGAGAACAATTCCCATACCTGGGTTCAGAACAAACATTTTCTAAGTTATAAAGCAAAACTTAGGTATTTTTTGTAGCACAGAATAGACATTAAAAGTGAGATTCATGCATGCAGCAACTTACAAGCATTTCACAGTCTAAACACTAAATACATTCTAATAAGACTAATTTTGAGCAAAACTAACCCACAGGTGAACTGGTCCAATCTCCAGCTATGAGTCTGTTAGTTCTTAGCTAATGCCTGCAGTCTTGGCAAGAGCTGGCACCTGGTTTGCCAGCATCACAATGAGTTCCACAGCTTGTCTGTGCCTTGTGTGAAGAAATACTTCCTTTTGTTTGTTTTAAACCTGCTGCCTCTTAATTTCATTGGGGGACCCCTAGTTCTTGTGTTACATGAAGGGGTAAATAACGCTTCACATTCTCCACCCCATTCATGATTTTATAGATTTCTATCATTTCCCCCCTTAGTTGTCTCATTTCTAAGATAAAGAGAAACAGTCTTTTTAATCTCTCCTCAAAAGGAAGCTGTTCCATACCACTAATCATTTTTATTGTTCTTCTCTGTACCTTTTCCAAGATGGGGCGACTAGAACTACATGCAGCATTCAAGGTGTGGGCATACCATAGATTCGTATAGTGGCATTATATTTTCTGTCTTAACTATTCTTTTCCTAACGGTTCCTAATACTGTTTGCTTTTTTACTACTGCTGCACATTGAGCATTTATTTTCAGAGAACTATTCAAGTTGATTCCAAGATCACTTTCTTTAGTAAGAACAGCTAATTTAGATCCCATCATTTTAGTTTAGTATAGTTTGAATTATGTTTTCCAACATGCATTACTTTGCACTTATCAACACTGAATTTCATTTGCCATTTTGTTGCCCAATCACCGAGTTAATGAGATCCCTTTGTAACTCTTCACAGTCTGCTTTGGACTTAACTAACTTGAGTAATTTTGTATTGTCTGCAAACTTTGACACTTTGCTATCTACCCCCTCCCCTTTCCAGATCATCTAGGAATATGCTGAATAGCACAGGTCCCAGCACAGATCCTACCGATAACCATTTTCCATTGTGAAAACTGACCATTTATTCCCATCCTTTTAACCAGTTTCTGATCCATGAGATAACCTTCTCTCTTATCCCATAAGTGCTTACTTTGCTTAAGAGCCTTTGGTGTGAGACCTTGTCAAAAGCTTTCAGAAAGTCCAAGTACACCATAACGACGATCACACTTGTCCACATGCTTCAAGAGCTGGTGCACCATACCAGCGTGGACCGGCTTCCTGAAGCCTGGTCTACACTAGGCGTTTAAATCGGTTTTAGGAGCGTAAAACCGATTTAACGCCACAACCGTCCACACTAGGAGGCACCTTATATCGATTTTAATGGCTCTTTAAACCGGTTTCTGTACTCCTCCCTAACGAGAGGAGTAGCGCTAGTATCGGTATTACCATATCGGATTAGGGTTAGTGTGGCCGCTGATCGACGGTATTGGCCTCCGGGCGGTATCCCACAGTGCACCACTGACCGCTCTGGACAGCAATCTGAACTCGGATGCAGTGGCCAGGTAGACAGGAAAAGCCCCGCGAAGTTTTGAATATTTCCTGTTTGCCCAGCATGGAGCTCCGATCAGCACGTGTGGCGATGCAGTTAAAAATCAAAATAAAGAAAGAGCTCCCGCATGGACCATGTGGACGTGATCGCTGTAAGGGCAGGCAAATCTGTTCTATCAGCGCTCCGTTACAGAAGACGAAATTCAAAATCATTTTTTTTAAATCTCCAGACAGACGCCATAGCAGGGGCTCAGCGCACTGCTGCGTGACAAGCGTAACGGAAAGCCAAAGAATCAAATGGATGCTCATGGACTGGAGGACTCAAGCTATCCCACAGTTCCTGCCGTCTCTGAAAAGCATTTGCATTCTTGGCTGAGCTCCAAATGCTTCTAGGGTCAAAAACAGTGTCCGCGGTGGGTCAGGGCATAGCTAGGCAATTTACGCACACCCCCACCCACCCCCAGAAGTGAAAGGGAAAACAATCCTCTCTTGACTCTTTTACATGTCACCCTATCTTTACTGAATGCTGCAGATAGACGTGATGGTGCAACACTCAACACCAACATCCTTGCTCCCCCCACGCTATGGATGGCTAATGGTACAATACGACTGGTATCCGTCCTCATCATCAGCCTATTGGCACATGGGGCAGTGCAAAAGGACTGGTAACCATGCTGACTAGCATCTGTTAGGTCAATCAAGGGCGCCTGGCCCTAATTTTTCCTGGCAGATGGTACAATATGGCTGATAACCATCGTCATCATAGCAACAGGGGGCTGAGCTCCATCAGCCCCCACCCTTCATGTGTAAAGAAAAGATTCAATTGCCCCTGACCTAGCAGAGGGATGCTGGGCTCCTCTCCTACACACTCCTTACTGTCCTGTCTGGACTATCATAGCAGCTGGAGGCTGCCTTCCACTCATATCTCACTAACAAGTCACTGTGTCTTATTCCTGCATTCTTTATTACTTCATCACACAAGTGGGGGGACAATGCTACAGTAGCCCAGGAAGGCTGAGGGAAGAACAGAATCAACAGGTGGGGTTGTTGCAGGAGCACTCCCTGTGAATAGCATACAGCTCATAATTTCTGCAGGATCTGACACAGAGCAGCTGTGCTCTCTGGTTCTCTGATACAGTGGTTCTCTAGTACACTTGCCCATATTCTAGGCAGGACTGATTCTATTTTTAGATACCAAAAAGGAGGGATTGACTCAGGGAGTCATTCCCAATTTTGGCTTTTGCGCCCCTGGCTAAGAGCAGCCAGGGGCACTTATGACAGCAGCAAATGGCACAGTGCAAAAGGACTGGTAGCCACGATCATCTTATTACCAATTTATGGTATGGTAGATGGTACAATATGGCTGATAACCATCTCTGCTATCATGCAAAAGCAAAAGCATGCTGCTGTGTAGCGCTGCTGAATCGCCTCTGTGAGCGGCATCTAGTACACATACAGTGACAGTCACAAAAGGCGAAACAGGCTCCATGATTGCCATGCTATGGCATCTTCCAGGGCAATCCAGGGAAAAAAGGCATGAAATGCTTGTCTGCCGTTGCTTTGCCAGCGGAAGGAGTGACTGACGACATTTACCCAGAACCACCCGCGACAATGATTTTTGCCCCATCAGGCACTGGGATCTCAACCCGGAAATTCCAAGGGGCGGGGGAGGCTGCGGGAACTATGGGATAGCTACGGAATAGCTACCCACAGTGCAATGCTCCAGAAATCGACGCTAGCCTCGGACCGTGGACGCACACCACCAATTTAATGTGTTTAGTGTGGCCCCGCACACTCAAATTTATACAATCTGTTTTGTTAAACCGGTTTATGTAAATTCGGAATAATCCCGTAGTGTAGACCTACCGTGAGGCAGCAATTTAAAGGGCTGGAGCCCAGGGCCCTTTAAATTGCTGCCAGAGCCATGAGGTAGCGGCTGCGGGGCTCAGGTGGCGATTTAAAGGGCCCAGGGCTCCTGCCGCTGCTACCGCCCCGGACCTTTTAAATCACCGCTGGGGCCCCACTGCCGCTACCCCAGGGCCCCAAGGACAATTTAAAGGGCCTGGGCCCTTTAAATAGCCCCTGGCGCCTGCCGGAGCCCTGGCATAGCGGCGGCAGGGCTCCGGTGGCTATTGAAAGGAGTCGGGCTCCTGCTGCCTCTACCACCCCAGGCCCTTTCAATAGCCGCCGGAGCCCTGCCGCCGCTACCCCAGGGCTCCAGCAGCAGGGCTCCGGAGACGATTTGAAGGGCAGCAGGAGCAGGCGGGTTTCAGATCGCTCCTCCCGCGTTTCCAGCCCGGGGAGGCAGAAGCCCTTACCTGTGGGTGGCGAGGGGAGCGAGCTGGCCCCTCGCTTCAGCTCGCTTGGGCGGGAGCCAGCCCCTGGCAGCTGCCTCCCGGGCGACGCCAGCCAGCCAGCCCAGGCAGGCTGCTCTCTGCGCGGGGAGACGGGACACGCCCCAGGCTGGCGGCGCTCGGGGATGGTGGGTGGAAGCCGGGCGCTCTGCGGGGATCCTGCCCCTGCTCCCGCCTGCCCACCCTTCCCCGTCGCCTTGGCCGCGCCCCCAGGCGGCAGCGGGGTAACCCGGGCGCCGCCACGGAGACAGGGGCCAGGCACCAAGTGCCGCTGCGCGGCCGCCGGAGCCTGGCGGTGGGAGCGGCTGGGCGGTGCCCTGGGGCCCAAAACCAGCCCGGCCTCTCCCCACCCATGCGGTGGCCTGGCTCCTCCTCCCTCCCACGCCTGAGCAGCAGCCGTGTAGCCCCTTCCCCACCGTGCTGCACCGCAGGCCGCTTTGCAGCCCCTCGGTGTAGCGGGGACGAGCCCCGCGCTGCTGCCGTCCGAGGCGGGAAGCGGAAGGCACATTGGGGAGAAATCGATCGTATTTGAGATTTAAAACACTTTAAATCGCCGTGATTTGGGATTGCAGCCAAGGGGCCGCGTGGTTGCACAGGCCCTAACCTTGCGTCAGGCAGCAGCAGGAAAAACAAGCCCGGGCACAGAATTTAATGTTTGATTGAACACAAATTTGACATCGCCGCACACATGTTTTTCCATGAACACGTGCAGGAAGGTATGTCACGCACTAGTACAAATATGATTTATCAGACAGAGCAGATATAAGTATTTTGGCTCCAGGCTCATTGAAGCAATTTTCCTTTCACTGTACAGTACTGGCTTACAAGCAGCAGTTTCCTCATAGCGCACCTCTGCCTCACCCCTTAAAATACCTTGGGAGCACAGCTTGTACTGGAAGTTGCACATAAAACCTGCTTGGCAGACCCTGACTTCTCACTCCTCTACGTATGACATTTCTTTCGACTTTGACGCTCGGTCCCACAATGGAATGGATTGCGGTTCCAACTTACGACGCAATTTTCAGGAACCGATTGTGTCGTAAGTCCGAGGACTGCTTGTACATACTTAGAACTGGAAGAGGAAGCAGGTGGAGCCAGACAGAGAGAAAGCAGAAGGAATCTCTCTTCTCTCTGTCTGAGCAAAAAATGCTGCCTTGGATTTTGACACAGGCCTGCAGAAAAACGTTTGTAATCCTTAGGCAGGAACTAAGGCTATGTCTACACTGCACACCTTACAGAGGCACAGTGTCGCTGTAAGGTACGCCGTGTAGCTGCTCTTTGTCAGTAGGAGAAAGCGCTCCTGCTGACAAAATAAAACCACCCTTAACCAGGGGGCGCTTTTTGTCAGTAAAACTTCCGTCGGTCGGGGTGAGTTTTTTCATACCCTGACCAACTAAAGTTTTACCAGCGAAAGTGAAGTTTAGACATAGTCTTAGGTGAATCTTACATTGGACATTGTTTCTACTGGTTTTTAATCACAAGTCCTTGAGAGGACACAGTAGAGAGTAGTTGGACCAGTCTGTGGCCTGGTCTACACTAGGAGTTTATACCGAATTTAGCAGTGTTAAACCAAATTAACCCTGCACCCGTCCACACCACGAAGCCCTTTATATTGATATAAAGGGCTCTTAATACCGATATCTGTACTCCTCCCCGACGAGGGAAGTAGCGCTGAAATCGGTATTGCCATTTTGGATTAGGGTTAGTGTGGCTGCAATTTGACAGTATTGGCCTCCAGGAGCTATCCCACAGTGCACCATTGTGACCGCTCTGGACAGCAATCTGGACTCGGATGCACTGGCCAGGTAGACAGGAAAAGCCCCGCGAACTTTTGAATTTAATTTCCTGTTTGCCCAGTGTGGAGAGCTGATCAGCACAGGTGACCACGCAGAGCTCATCAGCACAGGTAACTATGCAGTCTGAGAATCGAAAAAGAGCGCCAGCATGGACCACACGGGAGGTACTGGATCTGATCGCTATATGGGGAGAGGATTCCATGCTAACAGAACTCCGTTCCAAAAGCCGAAATGAAAAAACATTTGAAAAAATTTCCAAGGCCATGATGGAGAGAAGTCACACCAGGGACTCAGTACAGTGCCGTGTGAAAGTTAAGGAGCTCAGACAAGCCTACCAGAAAACCAAAGAAGCAAACGGACGGTCCGGGGCAGGGCCACAAACATGCCGCTTCTATGCTGAGCTGCATGCAATTCTAGGGGGGTCTGCCACCACTACCCCACCCCGTCTGTGGATTCCGAGGTTGGGATAATCTTAGCCATGCCTGAGGATTCTGCGGACGGGGAAGATGAGGAGGAGGAAGAGGAGGATGAGCTTGCAGAGAGCACACAGTACTCCATTCTCCCCAACAACCAGGAGCTTTTTCTCAGCCTGACAGAATTGCCCTCCCAAGCCACTATCCCAGACAATGAAGCCATGGAAGGGATCGCTGGTGAGTGTACCTTTGTAAATATAAGACATGGTTTAAAAGCAAGCGTTTTTAAGATAAGACTGAGAATATATTATTGCCCTTATATAAATCCATGGTATGCCCACATCTCGAATACTGTGTACAGATATGGTCTCCTCACCTCAAAAAAGATATACTGGCACTAGAAAAGGTTCAGAAAAGGGCAACTAAAATGATTAGGGGTTTCGAGAGGGTCCCATATGAGGAAAGGCTAGGACTCTTCAGCTTGGAAAAGAGGAGTCTAAGGAGGGATATGATAGAGGTATATAAAATCATGAGTGATGTGGAGAAAGTGGATAAGGAAAAGTTATTTACTTATTCCCATAATACAAGAATTAGGGGTCACCAAATGAAATTAATAGGCAGCAGGTTTAAAACAAATAAAAAGAAGTTCTTATTCACGCAGTGCACAGTCAACTTGTGGAACTCCTTACCTGAGGAGGTTGTGAAGGCTAGGACTAACAGCATTTAAAAGAGAACTGGATAAATTCATGGTGGTGAAGTCCATAAATGGGTATTAGCCAGGATGGGTAAGGAACCGTATCCCTAGCCTCTGTTTGTCAGAGGATGGATATGGATGGCAGGAGAGAGATCACTTGATCACTGCCTGTTAGGTTCACTCCCTCTGGGGCACCTGGCATTGGCCACTGTCGGTAGACAGATACTGGGGTAGATGGACCTTTGGTCTGAGCCGGTACGGCCGTTCTTATAATGATTAATTTGCCCTGAGGACTTGGGATGCATTCGCGGCCAGTAGAGTTACTGGAAAAGTCTGTGAACATGTCTGGGAATGGAGCAGAAATCCTCCAGGGACATCTCCATGAAGCTCTCCTGGAGGTACTCCAAAAGCCTTTGCAGAAGGTTTCTGGGCAGCGCAGCCTTATTCCGTCCTCCATAGTAGGACACTTGACCACGCCATGCATGTAGCAAGTAATCTGGTATTATTGCATGACAAAGCCTAGCAGCGTATGGTCCTGGTGTTTGCTGGCATTCAAGCAACATCCGTTCTTTATCTCGGTGTGTTATCCTCAGGGGAGTGATATCGTTCATGGTAACCTGGATGAAATATGGGAATTTAATTAAGGGGACAGAGATGGCCATTCCTACTGGGCTGTTTGTCTGTGGCTGAAAAGAAATCCTTCACTGCAATTAGCCAAGCAGGGGGAGGAGGGGGGGCGGTGATTGGTGCTGAGCTTTTTTGCGTTTGGCTAGCAGGGATCTTCCCTGCTACCAGCCACGCAGTGGGGGTGGCTAGCAGGGATCTTCCATGATACCAGCCGCGTGGTAGGGGGAGGGGTAAATCGATCATCCCAGAGAATTGGATGGGGGTGGTGGTTCTGGTGCTGCATGTTAACAGGAAAGAAGCAGCACTCAACGGGCTTTGCTTGCTATTTGGGAAAGGAGGGTGCTGGATATATGAAGGCTGCAGAAGCTGAAAGACAATGGCTTACCATGGCCGCATGCAAGCCGAATTCTGCTGCCCGGACCTGCGTCTGTGATCTCTAACATCAAAGCCACAGGCACTCAATATTAAGATGCAAAATGCGACCTTGTACTGAAATCACATGTGCTAGGGAAGGTGAATAGTGTTGTTCACCGTGAAAGAGTATAACCATTGTTCTGTAAAATATATCTTTTTAAATACTTCTCTCCCTTTTTTCCCCTCCCTCCTGCAGCTGCAAGTTTTTCAAGCCTCCCTCCTCCGTCCCGAAGGCTACCTCAGATAAGGCAGCGGGGAAAAAAAAAAGACACGAGACGAAATGTTCTCGGAAATCATGGAAGTGACCCGCAATGAAAGAGCTCATCTGAATGAATGGGAGGACGTGGTCTCAAAGTACAGGAAAGATGCCAGTGACCGTGAGGCAAGGAGGGATGAAAGTGAGGACAGGAGGGACACCCGAGATGAGAGGTGGCAGCAGAAAGATCGGCAGGAAGATCAGAGGTGTCGGCAGGAAGATCAGCGGTGGCGGGATGCAACTCTGGGGCTGCTGCGTGATCAAACTGACATTCTCCGGCGTCTGGTGGAGCTTCAGGAACGGCAGCAGGATCACAGAGTGCTGCTGCAGCCCCTGTATAACCACCCTCCCGCCTCACCATGTTCCATAGCCTCTTCACCCACCAGACGTGTAAGAACGCGTGGGGGGAGGCTCTGTGCACCCGCCCATTCCACCCCAGTGGATAGCCCAACCAAAAGGCTGTCATTATTTTGAAAAAATTTTAGTGGCTTTTTCCTTCCCTCCTATCCTCCTCCCAAACCCCACCTGGGCTACCTTGTCAGTTCTCTCCCTCTTTTTATAATTAATTAAATAAAGAATCATGATTTTTAAACAAGAGTGACTTTATTTCCTTAGAAAGCAAGCTGTAATCAAAGGGGGAGGGTGGGTTGCTTACAGGGAATGAGTCAATCAAGGGGGGGGGGGCAGTTCATCAAGGAGAAACAAACAAACAGTCACACCCTACCCTGGCCAGTGATGAAACTGGTTTTCAAAGCTTCTCTGATGCGCACCACTTCCTGGTGTGCTCTTCTAATTGCCCTGGTGTCTGGCTGCGCATAATCAGCAGCCAGGTGATTTGCCTCAGCCTCCCACCCCGCCATAAAGGTCTCCCCCTTACTCTCACAGAGATTGTGGAGCACACAGCAAGCAGCAATAACAAAGGGGACATTGGTTTGGCTGAGGTCTGAGCGAGTCAATAATGTGCGCCAGCACGCCTTTAAACAGCCAAATGCACATTCTACCACCGTTCTGCACTTGCTCAGCCTGTAGTTGAACAACTCCTGACTACGGTCCAGACTGCCTGTGTATGGCTTCATGAGCCATGGCATCAAGGGGTAGGCTGGGTCCCCCAGGATAAACAACAGGCATTTCAACATCCCCAACTGTTATTTTCTGGTCTGGGAAGTAATTCCCTTGCTGCAGCCATTTAAACAGAGTAGCGTTCCTGAAGACGCGAGCGTCATGAACACTTCCCGGCCATCCCACGTGGATGTTGGTGAAACGTCCCTTGTGATCCACCAGTGCTTGCAGCACCATTGAAAAGTACCCCTTGCAGTTTATGTACTGGGTGCTCCGGTGCCAACATAGGGATATGGGTTCCATCTATCGCCCTACCACAGTTAGGGAATCCCATTGCAGCAAAGCCATCCACTATGACCTGCACATTTCCCAGAGTCACAACCTTTCATAGCAGCAGATTAATGATTGCTTTGGCTACTTGCATCACAGCAGCCCCCATAGTAGATTTGCCCACTCCAAATTGATTGCCGACTGACCGGTAGCTGTCTGGCGTTGCAAGCTTCCACACGGCTATCGCCACTCGCTTCTCTACTGTGAGGGCTGCTCTCATCTTGGTATTCTGGAGTTTCAGGGCAGGGGAAAGCAAGTCACAAAGTTCCATGGAAGTGCCCTTATGCATGCCAAAGTTTCGCAGCCACTGCGAATCGTCCCACATCTGCAACACTATGCGGTCCCACCAGTCTGTGCTTGTTTCCCAGGCCCAAAATCGGTGTTCAATGGCTAGAACCTGCCCCATTACCAGCATGAGCTCCAACGTGCCGGAGCCCGCAGTTTGAGAGAATTCTGTGTCCATGTCCTCATCACTCTCGTCGCCGCACTGCCATAGCCGCCTCCTCCTCGCCTGGTTCAACATAGACTGCACGAGAATGCGCAAGGTGTTTAAAACGTCCACGATTGCTGTCTTGAGCTGAGCAGGTCCATGCTTGGTGTGCTATGGCGTCTGCACAGTTCACCCAGGAAAAAAGGCATGAAACGGTTGTCTGGTGCTGCTTTCACAGAGGGAGGGGTGAGGCTGTACCCAGAACCACCAACGGCAATGTTTTTTGCCCCATCAGGCACTGGGATCTCAACCCAGAATTACAATGGGCTGAGGAGACTGCGGGAACTATGGGATAGCTATGGGATAGCTACCCACAGTGCAACGCTCCGGAAATCGACACTAGCCTCGGTACCTGGACAGACACTGCCGAATTAATGTGCTTAGTGTGGCCGCACGCACTTGACTTTATACAATCTGTTTTAAAAAAGGGTTTCTGTAAAATCGGTATAATCCCGTAGTGTAGACATACCCTGTGGTAAGAGGATAATTCTTTGTAGGATGGTACCTAGGGAAGTGGTATGCGAGCCAGCCACAGACATGGGGAAAGGCCTTGGAAAGCTCTGTGAATCATGAAGGAAACAAAAGGGGCTACAGAAAAGACACTGGGACAAAATAAAGCCAGTAGCCTTCAAAGAAACAGAGTTTAGGAGTCAGACTGGACTTCTGCTTTCTTTTCAGATTCCAAAGCTAGACCCACACACCCCTCCCCGGAGAGGTTCAATGAAAATTCCTACCCAGCTGTCACCGTAGTAGCTGCCTTACAGAAGGGATTGGAAAATGAGGCAGGCTGACAGGCTAACAAGGACACTGTTCCAAGAATAGCCTGTGGTCTTAAAAAGCACTGGAACTTGAGTGATAGGAGACCAAAGGCACAGTAAGACAGGAGTTGAAGGAATGTAGTACAGACAGACAGACAGAATGATTGTGTGAAGACACGCAAGACATTGCATAGCAATAAAAACTAAGTGCAAGATTATATAAATGTATTGCTTAGGTTGTCAGTTTAAACACAAAAATAGGAAATGCAATCATGAAGGTTCCCATGTCATCTGCATGATTATATTTATACTCCATCCACTCAGTTCACTATTGGGAGAAGCAAATGCTACCCTTGACTTCTGCCAACAAGTTCAATCTTCTGTGTTGTCATGTATTTTTACCAAATTTTGAAAGCTTTCCAAAACTGGAAGTTATACATTAAAATCTAGTGCACAGTACAAAGAAAAATAAATTCAATATAAACTTTAATAGGGACAAAATATACCACTGGAGTTTCTGATGTATCTTTTACGATACAATACATATTCAAATTTAAAATATCTAGCTTACCCCACACTTTTCCTCAGTAGATCTCAAAGCACTTTACAAGAGAGGCAAGTATTATTGCCATTTGACTCTTTGGGAAACTGAGGCATGGAGAGGCAAAGTGACTTGCCCACATTCACATAGTAGGCCAGTGGCAGAACTGGAAATAGAACCCAGAAAAACAAGTGTTGCCCATATCACCACTTGCAATTACTTAATTCATCATCATCATCATCATATTAGTCAAAACAAAGGATTAATGCTTTGTACAGAAATTAACCCTTCAAGAGGTGCAAGTTTACCCATTTTTTCTAAAGTAGGTCAGCAATAAAGCTTGGCATCTTCTACAGAACTGGTGTCCTGGTCCTCGACAAAATATAATTAATGGACAGTTTTAAAGCAAGGAATGTCAGAATGATCATACTGTAATCAGTATATGAAAATATTTAACTCAAGCCTGAGTAATTTATAGATTTTCATGGAAATATTTGAGCATCAATTCAAGAAAATTCAGAAATCAAGGGTTTTCAAAAAACATGACACTGTGTACACAGTCCATTTTTAGCACTCAAGCAACAAGACTCCAAAATTGCACACAACATTAAATCTAATGACTTGAAATGTATATCTAAATATACAATATGTAAGATGTGGGCAATTTAATATTGCCATGGGAAAATTAACTTCTGTATCTCCTTATTCTTTAAATTTACAACCTTAATGCTATGTTAACAGGTTTTTGGAGGGCAGGAAAGTTCCCCTCAAAAACAAAGGAGAGAGAAAATCCTAGCTGCTCCACTTTGGAATGTGTACTAGGACATTTGTACAGCTCCAGATTTCAAACTACACTACTATCTACATACAGAAACTCAAGTGTAGCACAATAGTTCAGCAATTACGTTGTGTACATGATGAATTAAAAACAGCCAGCTACAAATGACACTTTAATATTTGGCCAATTGAATTGACTGTGTGCAAAAAATCTGATTTTTGTTCGGAGTGGGATAATGTACATATACACTTATCAGTTAACTCAATCTGAGTAGATTTTCCTTAAACATTAAAAAATGCAAAGACCAAACATTATACGCTTCAGTCCCAAGAGGATTTTTTTGAAGATAAGATTGAAAACATTGGTTTATAATAAAAATGTTTCTAGCCTTACAGAATCAGCTACTGCAAGAGTTGCTCTAGAAAGTAATGCTGAAAAAAGGTTAAATTCTTTGACCGGCCAGTACAAGGTCCCCTTCTTGTCTTATGTCTCCCTCTCACCTCTCCCCTTGGACAATACCACATGATGTAATATAAGGATTCTTCTTGTAGTGGATTGAACAAGTCCATAATTAATAGATTGCAACACATGTATGAACTAGAGTTTTAATTGTTTCATTCAAAACTAGTTTTCCAGACCTAAACCCATCATATAAAAGTCAGGATATAACAACACTATTTCCTTCATTTTCATCCTTTTTCTATTTGGAAAAAAAATGTCTTTAAAAAAGTGCAAATAATGTTTTTCGTTTTCCTTACAAAAAATGTATTTCTTGAAGAAGTCCTGCAGTTCTTGTTACAGGCCACTGCAATATTGAAACAATGCTTCAGAGTGTTCTGTTGATCTGCTCAGGGGAATGGATGGTCAATCAGCTTTTCAAATCTGTCGATGATGATGTTGTGGAGGCTTTAATCCTGTAAGTCTCCAAATGAGATGGACAGTGTATAACACATATGGGTATCCTATGACCAACCATTTAAAAAGCAATTGAAGTGAGCTGCTCACAGCTGTTAAAACTGAACTTGGGTGTCATCTTTCTAACGTTATTGTATGTGGAGAATTAAAGGCTGTTGGTAGTAACAGTAGTTCTGAGGGAGACACAGTTTGTCTGGGTGGCATTTGGTATCGTACATTTTTCCAGAATTTTGTACTTGCTGAATGAGATCTCTCTGTGAAGTCCCCTTTCCATTTGATGGCCCCATGCTTTTGCTTAATATATTTGATAGATTCTGGCATGTTTGTGTAATCCTTTATTTTATCCAGTTCAATTAGAATAACTTTAATTCCATCACGGATAAGAGCATCGTACACAGCCAGTTGCTGTTCAGAGGTATCTTCTAACACACTATAACAGGATGATTCTGGTACTAACACAATTATCACTCTTCTGCTTTGGTTGATTTTTTCATCAGCGACATTGACAACAGCTGTAAACAAAGAAAAGCAGAGAGAGGTTTTTTTACTCCTGCAAAAGCTTATACAATGTTTGTTACTTTCATTTTTTGTCTGTTTAGTTTTCAGAAACAAAGATGTCTTACTTGTTTCCTTACTCCATATTATTCATTGATATTACACCTGTCGCTGTAAAAAGTTGGCATTGTTTTAAAAAAAACACACATTAAATCCATACATATCTTTAGATAAAGCTACCAAATCTCATTAGTATATTAATACATGCAACAGGCTTGCTTGCCCCTGTGCTTTAGAGCCTGGGGCTAAGCCAGCCCTGATTACAGGACAAGCCACACCTGAGTTGAATCAAGTGATCCCAGAGTAAAAGGCATCAGGAAGCTGCAGGGAAGGGGATCAGGCAGAGGGAAGCTGTGGGCAGGGCCGGTTCCAGGGGTTTTGCCATCCCAAGCAGCCAAAAAAAAAAAAAAAAAGAGCCACGATCACGATCTGTGGCAATTCAGCGGGAGGTCCTTCGCTCTGAGCGGGAGTGAGGGAACGTCCGCCGAATTGCCACCGAATACCTGAAAGTGCCGCCCTGCTCCGGAGTGGCCACCCCAAGCACCTGCTTGATAAGTTGGTGCCTGGAGCCGGCCCTGGCTGTGGGGGGTCTCCTGCAGTGGTCCCTGAGGAAGGCACAGTTCCTGAGGGAAGAGGGGCTGTTCCCAGCTTAAGCCGGGGGAGATTGTATTGTGAATGTTCTAAGAACTTTGATAATTTAATAAAAGGCCCAGACCCAAGAAGGGCTGTGATTGAACGAGACTGCATGGAGTTTGCTGAAGGAGCCCTGAAGAAGAGAAAAACCAGGGCAGGACACTGCAGAGGCACCCGCTGGCCATGAGAGGATGGTTGAGTGGCAGCTGGCCCCAGTACACTAAGTATGTTGCAACCAGACCATCAGGAATAAGTATCAGTGTGGAAAAAAAACAAATTCCTATGAAAACTAAAGCAAAAATACTCTGGGCCTTAAATAGTGCCCTGCAGACTGCTCAAGGAAGTAAATTTCAAACAGGAGGACCCCCACCCATGAGAAGGCCTGCTAACGAATAGAAAGTTCTAGGAAATGACAGCAAAAGCCAATGGCCTACACTACAGAGCCAATGGCCTACACTACTTAGGCCTGGCCTACACTACAGAGTTATGTTAACGTACAGCAGCTTATGTCAACCTGACTGTGTACGTGTCTACATTACAATGTTGCTCCCGCTGATGTAAGTCGCAGGCTTTACTGACCTAATAACTCCACCTCCATGAGAGGCATAGCACTTAGGTCGATGTAGTTAGAGTGGCACAGTGTCTGTGTAAACACTGTGTTACTTACATCAGCTGTTGGCTGTCAACCCCACATGGGGCGCTCAGCTGGGGCCCAACAGCCCCCACACTGCCCTACTTAAGTCAGTGCAAGCGCTTCCACTGAGGATGTGCAGCACTGGCAGAAAGAGGGTAGCGTGGACATGAAACGCTGCTATAATTACTGCAGTGGCTCTACGGTGACCTAATTTACATCAACTTAACTTTGTAGTGTAGACAAAACATTAGCCACAGAGACCTAGTGTAGGACAAGCAATATAAATATTCATTCTAGTAAAAATAAGTTATCTGCATTACTAAGAATTTATTTAGAAATATGAATGCCTTCTGCTAAAATTCTATCTTAAGACAAAAGTATGTGTAACCCACACACCTCCTGGGTATGGTGTTCTGTCCCCTCTAGTGGCACCAAGACCACTGAGAGAGAGAGAGAGAGAAAGATTTAACTAAGGCTGTAGAGCAGACTCATTAGAGACACTTGGCTTTTAGCTCATACATTAGAGGCTCACGCATAAAGCACAAGAGATCCCAGCTTCGATCCCGCCCACCAAGGACCAGGGTCTGTCGGTGTTACACATGTTCATATGGAAAAGCTTGCTTTTACAATACTAAGCACATATTGGTTAGTCTGACAAACTTCCAATAGAGACTTATTTGGTTAAACAATTTGGAAAAAATAGACCAATTTTTAAGCTCGGTTTTACTGATTATTTTATAGTGCATAAGTACAGCTGAAAAAGTGTATACAAGACCATACACAAATAACTCAGAGTGTTCTCCCCACCTTCTCCTCAGGAAAGCAATCAGTGAAAGATCCTTCCTCAATTTCAGAGCCAAATGTTAGAATCTTAGTTTCAGCAATATATGGCAAAAAGAAACATTCCCTCAGGATGTCCCTTTTTAAAGGCACTTGGAGAACATATTGTTCTGCTCATATTTAGATTAGAGTCATGCATTTTCTCATCTCCTACTGATCTTTTCTGATACTGGACACAAAAGAGTTGCTCTGTAATAATTTTTATTTTAAGTTGCACCATTTTGCCACACTTAAGTGCCCTCCCCCTCTTCATTGCCAGATGAGTCATTCAGATTTTATTTGCTTTTCATGGGCACTTGTCAGAGTGGAAAAATAAAGAGGTACATTTGCCGGAGGTGAAATGACACTCTACAGTGACTGCCATGACACTTCCCTCCCTTCACAAGTGCTGCTCTGCCATTGTTCCTGACCCTGTGGACAAGGAAGGCTGTTGCCAGTCCTCTCCCTCTGATCAGCACACCAGTCCCAGCTGCTTAAGCTACCTACATATTGAAGGAAGAACTAGGAGCTGATCGGAGGAAAAGCTGTGAGGCAGACAGGGCTTTATGGGAGCCCCAAGCACAGTACGTCCGTGGGATTACACAGGAGGGAGGAATAGGGATAAGAGACTGCCTACGCCAGGGGTCGTCAACCTTTGGCACGCGGCTCACCAGGGTAAGAATCCTGGTGGGCCAGGCGGGTTTGTTTACCTGCCGTGTCCGCAGGTTCGGCCGATCGCCGCTCCCTGTGGCCGCGGTTCGCAGTACCAGGCCAATCGGGGCTGCGGGAAGCAGTGCTGACCAAGAGATGTGCTGGCCGCCACTTCCCGCTGCCCCCATTGGCCTGGGACGGGGAACTGCAGCCAGTGGTTGCAGAGATCGGCCGAACCTTCGGACGCAGCAGGTAAACAAACCGGCCTGGCCCACCAGGGTCCTTACCCTGGTGAGCTGCGTGCCAAAGGTTGACGCCCCCTGGCCTATGCTAACTAGGATGCCTGGGCCACACAAGTTTGCTTATCTCTATTTCGAGGATCATTGCAGCTTACCTTTGAGACTGGTGAGAGAAAATAGAGAAATTCCAATTTAAAAAAAAAAAATCTTACCTTGTCCTGGTAAATCATCCCTTCCAAATATAAAGAGATTGTATCCACACTGTCTCTCTAAGACCTCAGGTAATATCTTTAGCGCAAAGATATCTGGTGAATAGAGGCAGCTTACTCTGTTTTTTGGATACAGCACATATGCATCATAGATCTTCCCATCTGAAACTAAACAAAGTGATCAAAATGATTAAGACCAAAAAGCATATTTAATAAAAAAGTAAACTATAGTTTTCCCCACACAACACTGCCATGGGCACAAATCCTGTAATTAAAGTTATTGTGGTGTAATTATACTTATGGAAGTAATAGTTTTACACGTAGACCTTTAGACTTTAATATGCAAAGGTGTAAAATTGATTACCTTTGATCAGTCTTTGCTCTACACTAAATTAAAAAAAAAAAGCAATATCACCAGATTATCTGTTTCAAGTACAGCATATTATTTAAATTCCAAGTTACTCATAACTGGTGTTTACTGCTTATGACCTTAAGATATAAAAAGGCAATATTCAGAACGATCAGGAGTGTTATGATTTATCTGGAACAAAATTTCCAGTAAGGGCTGATTTAATAAAACTTTATACAACTCCAGTAATTACCTCAATGCAGTTATTAAATACTATTTACTTCTTTCGTGGTACATCTACTCATGATTGATCTAAATTTCAGTATTCTGCTCTCTTGTGTATGGGATGCCCATTGCTAATGCAAATTCCAGGAACATAAGAGAGAGCCGAATATCGGACCAAAATATGGATTTGAGAGAAATGGTCTTTAAAAAACAGGTAGATGCTTAGGATTTTTCTCTGCGCTCTTTTCCAAAAATGCACTTTCATATGATTTATTAGTACTCTTCCAAACAGTAATTAAAGGGAAGGTAGTTCCATAGCTGTACATGTTACAAGTGGAGAATACTTCAGTCAGCCATTTTAAGGCAAACAGCAATACAGTACATCAACCAGTCAGTAAACGGCTATCAAATATACAAGCCAATCACTGCCATTTTAGAAATCTGAAGTACTTTACATAATCTAAATCAGAAAATATGCTAATAGTTTTCATCATACATCTCAAAAATGTAAGGGCACCCACTTTGGGGGAACTCCAAATGGAATCACTCTCACTCCAGGATCATTTCCTGAATGCATTCCCAATTAGATTTTAAATTCTGTAACCTTTTTTCTTAAGAAAACACATACCTTTTTTACTCAGAAAAGGATGGCAGGAGTTCCGATACCAAAGCACAATGTCAATCTTGAGTAGCTTGTAGACAAACACTGCAGCAACTATTACAAATACCAGTGAAACAAGTCCTCCAATCAAGTAACCCTGAATGTTTGGAGCTGTATTAGCAAAGGGGGCAGGAAAAGATACATTGGAACTGTAGCATGTGTCAAACAAGAAACATTCAAAACATTTTCTACAATCTAACAATTTGGTCTCTTAAAGCCAGCTACTTGTTTAAGGATTCAAATCATACAATCAGCAAACAAGAAAAAAGACTAAAGATTCTTCCTGTATGGTTTCAACATAAAACTGCTATTGGCCAGCCTGCTAGTAAACCCAGAATGCATGCCGTCCTGTCTCAACAGAGGCCATCTTAAAGTAAAAAATGTTACCGCACAAATGCAAAGAAATTGTATTCTCTAACCAGAAAAGAAATGCTGATGTTTATTCTGACAAGACAACTAACTCAGAATTCTCATACAAGTTTGATTTAGGATTTGTCAACACAAATATTCAATTCGCAGCAAGCTGGAGTGTGAATCTACCCCATAGTAGCCCGTTGCAGATTAACTGTGTAATTTTCTTTGAGATAGAACTAGCTCAATGCCCCTATAATCAACTGTGAATGTGCATCAGGAGGGTGCACCTGGTCAGTTAATCCATGGCATGCTAATATAAAATTTAATAATAATTGGAGATGTACCTATCTCCTAGAACTGGAAGGGACCTTGAAAGGTCATCGAGTCCAGCCCCCTGCCTTCACTAGCAGGACCAAGTACTAATTTTTGCCCCAGATCCCTAAGTGGCTCCCTCAAGGATTGAACTCACAACCCTGGGTTTAGCAGGCCAATGCTCAAACCACTGAGCTACATTCACAACTTAACTTGCCATGAACTAAATCTTTGTGTAGAGAAGCCCTGTTAAAAAGTGGCACACGGTTGTAGAAAAAAGTGAGTAGTAAGCCAATCCCACAAGAAGACAAAGAAAAGTGAACACATTAATGTGTTCTCTTGTTACACCATATGCTCTCTGGAACTGGAGCAGGAATGGTCATTTACTAAATGACTGTTCTGTGTCTAGCACAGTGGGTGACCAAGCTGATAGAGGTTTCTAAGTGCTAATGCTGTATAAGCAGCAACAAACAGAAAATTCCCAATTACTGGAGTGGGAGTTGTTAGCACTCAGCACTGTGGAAAATAGCCCATTTAAGTGACTACATATGGTTTTAAGAGCACAACTTTAGGCACCCAAACTTTGATAGTTTGGGATATTAACAGAATGAGACCAGCCACAAGTAGTACACCTCTACCCCGATATAATGCGACCCGATATAACATGAATTCGGATATAACATGGTAAAGCAGCGCTCTGGGAGGGCGGGGCTGAACAATCCAGTGGATCAAAACAAGTTCAATATAATGCGGTCTCACCTATAACGCAGTAAGATTTTTTGGCTCCCGAGGACAGCGTTATATCGGGGTAGAGGTGTAATTTTGTAGTATGAACTATCTTGTAGGAGGATTGTATTGTCTCACTTTAGTGCAGTCTGTGTTCTGGGGTTACATTAATGGAGGATATGATTCACAGTCAGAAAAAGTCCCAAAGAGATGCAATATCTCTGTAGGCTCCATTCTCATGAATGAAGTTGTGTCCATTGTGGAATGCAAGTTTGCCTTTTGTACTCAAAAACTGCTTTGGGGTTTGCTTTAAAGTAGTGTTTTTAAGTCTTATAGGCCTCTCCACTCTGCTATACATTTATAAACTCTAGCTCCCTCTTCTACTCTCATTTATGGCACACTTAGCCAGTGGTTCTCAACCAAGGGTAGACAGAGATCTTCCAGGGGGTACATCAGCTCATCTAGATATGGTCTACTTTTACAACAGGCTACATGAAACACACCAGTGAAGTCAATACAAACTAAAATTTTATACAATGACTTGTTTATACTGCTCTATATACTACATCAGTGTGCCTCAACCTGGTAATTATGATTTATTTTATTATTATATGGTAAAAATGAGAAAGTATAAGCAATTTTTCAGGTGCTATGACACCTGTGTATTTTTATGTCTGATTTTGTAAGCAAGTAGTTTTTAAGAGACTTGGGTACACAAGACAAATCAGACTTCTGAAAGGGGTACAGTAGTCTGGAAAGGTTGAGAACCACTAGACTAAGCTACTGGTTGTCATTACAGTCACCTCGACAAAAAGAGTTTATGAGAAGTGTACTAGCAAGAGACAGAGCACTTTGGTTCTTTATGCCTCTCCTTTTGAACGATTACATAGCACCTGTCTTCCAAACATTAACCAATTCATCCTCACAACTTCTCTGTGTGGTAAACAAGATCTTAAGATAAAAACAACCTCCAAAACAGGTTTCTCTGGGTTAAATAGGCTTAAATGTAAGCCATTGTTTATTAAATCTGTAGTAGACGTTGGCTGAATTATCAAGGTACATCTTGCAATAGGCAGTAGTTTTGATTTCAATATCTTATTACTTTTCAAGTGAGGTTTGAGAATTAATTCTATTTTAAAGCAGACTGGCCTCAAATTCTGCTTAAACAAACTTGAGAGAGACTTAATTTGAACTTTGGTGTCTTATATTAAAGTTACCTGAACTCCCATATATGCACATTTGTACTCATTTCAGCTTTTCAGCTTTGAAAACCAGAACCAAATGTTAAATGTGTCAGCACAAACTGCTTATTATGTGCTGAGTCACAATGACTTTGGCAACAGGGACTTTTTCATGTTTCACACATTCCACATTAAACAAAGCAAAATCTACACTCTGGGGCAAAAAAACAGAGCATACAATATGGGAGTGGTGTGTGCATGAATTCCTGCCCATCTGTTATGGAGTGATGAGGATAGAGGGAATCAAAGGAGCAGCAGCAGCCACTGCTACATATACCCTCTCCTCCTCCTCCACACCTCAACAAAAAAAAGCAGAGATGCTGGGGTCATGGAGTTACTTCGAAAGTGAAGCAGTAGCCACAAAATTTGTGCCCAAATGCTCCTTTCTGGTTCTTCAGCTTTCAGTTAACAACAAGGTGAACAGAAGCATTATTGCAATAAGGCAATATGGTGTATAAAAGAGAATAATTAACTGAGAAAATACTGTTTTAAAGGGGAAAAAAGGTGAATTTGAATGAAGCTATTCAGGAGGAAGAGGGGGAATATGTTTTAACAAACGTAAGAATTTAGGATTAAATTCAACAAGGGCAGCTACAACTTAAGAGGAAGGAAGACAGCAAGAGTGCTAACATGTAGTAGTTATCTACCATGTGTGGCATAAGCTAATGATAAGTTTGTTTTAATTTATTTTTTTACTGAAAAGTATTTCATTGGTATTTTCTGAAAGGCTGTTGAATTGAAATATAGAGTCCAAAGTTCATTAAAACGGATAGTTTATTTAAATTTGGTAATAGAACGAATGTAGAGTACTTTAGTTAACATACGTATACAATTGTAACATCCCAGTCATGTTCTGTTTAACACAGAGCTGTTTTACACAGTTATAGCCAATTATGGTTGATACTAGCTGAATCTTTATTAAACTGTTTCCTTTTCCTTAATTTCTCATTACATGATCAGGTTAGAATTGTAGTTATAAACTTATTTAAATCTCTTACCTGGGCGTTTTAGTAAAATGTATGCTACAGCTTCGCCATAGGGATGGAAAACACGACAGAAAAACTTGTGAGAATAATCCTTACTTTTCACTTTTGAAATGTTGAATCTTGTTCCAATTATAAAACCACCTCCCTGGGAAGGTTTTCTATCACCACAAAAAAAAAAAAAAAAAAAGCCACAACACATCAGCAGATAGAGAAATTATTATATATTAGAATTTCAATATGGACTAGGTAGACTTAACTGCAAATACAAGAAAGTTAACTTTTACCCTAAAAAATGTATTAAGCAAGTAGAGTTCAGATCACTTGTGAGCAAACATTGATATTGGGAGTCAGGACTTTATAGTACAAAGCTTAGTGTAAGCAAAATGAAGTACCAGAGCCAAGGGTTTGAAACTACACAGATGGAACAATGACATTACACAGGTTGAATTACTGCCCACATTAGAACATTTAAACTTCTGTAGGAATTGCTGTCAGGTACTGTGCCTACATATTTTCAGTTCTGATACTGTTGCTGACCACTTTAAAAAATAGCTACTTTCCATACCAACTGAGCTTTGGTTAAAACTGATTTAGCTGAAAACTATTATGGCTTTATAATTTAAAAGATAGATGAGGACAGGTTGCAAACTGATTTAGTTGTATTGGCATCCCATAAGAACAGTTACATCCCTTATAGTAGCCATGGGTCTTCGAGATGTTCTGTCCATATGGATTCCACACTTGGTGTTCATGCACACCATATGTGTAAGATCAGATTCTTTTGACCAGCAGTGTCCACTGGGGCCAGGCCTGTCCCCTAAGCATCCTCTCAGCTCCCTCATCCGAGACCATAAAGTGCGGCGCAGGCCCTCAGTGCCTTCACCAATACAGAATCCCAGAGAAGTAGGATTCCATATTAGGGAAGGAAGGCAGGTCATGGGATCCTTGTGGATAAAACATCTCGAACCACAGAACTGTAAGAAAATAACCAATTTGGGTCTACATGGTAGGTGCTAGGAGCCCTAGTTAAAAGATTGTAGGACAGCCTTACCAAAATGAAGCTTCTTACAAGACACAGCTTTAGTAAAGTGTGTACCAAACTGTTCATAGCTGCCCTATAAATTTCAGAAATAGACCACCTGAGCTCTAGTGCTCAGCTGTGCCTAGGTGGCTCTAAGCTGACTGGGCTAACTCATAAGTCCATTTTGATAACTTCTGTGAGGTTACTGCCTGATCCCTAAACATATCCACGAAGGCCATGAACAGTCTGGGTGTTCCTGAATGGTTTTGTCCTGTTCAGAGAATATAAAGCTCTTACTGCATAAAGTGTGTGAAGTTTACTAGTAATGCCAAACCACACTCCAAGACTTTCACTGCACTGCAGCAGTGTCCACACAGGATGTTACTGTGCTGTAAGCTGGTGCGCTGATGGTTCACACCTTGGCTTGTGACACAGTAATTTGACATGTAGACAGTTGGGCTACTGGCTGCCAAGCTTGTGACAAATCTAATGTTCACTCTTTTGTCTCAGTTCCAAGAGTCTTGAGAGGGAAACTTAATGTCTCATTTCTGGAGTGATGTTCCTTTCTCAAGGAAATCAACATGTGGATCTAAGTCAGGGGTCGGCAATCTTTCAGAAGTGGTGTGCTGAGTCTTCATTTATTCACTCTAATTTAAGGTTGTGTGTGCCAGTAATACATTTTAAGAAGGTCTCTTTCTAGAAGTCTATAATACATAACTAAACTATTGTTGTATGTAAAGAAAATAAGTTTTTTAAATGTTTAAGAAGCTTCATTTAAAATTAAATTAAAAGGCAGAGCCCCCCGGACCGGTGGCCAGGACCCGGGCAGCATGGGTGCCACAGGTTGCCTACCCCTGATCTAAGTAGACAACTGGGACATCTCAGCATTGCAGCTTGGCGTTCGAATCATGGCTCATGGGGTGAACTAGCTAAGGAGGACTAGAGGGAGGACTGAGACTTAACTACTTCCTTCTTCTCCATATCGGAGATGGCTGTTGTGGTGTTGTGTTACTCTAGAAGAAAAAACTTTAGGTGCCCAACCCTAGTGTGACACACTACCTCAGAGGAGCATCCTTGAAGCCCCATATTCATTGTTTGTATATAATTGTGCTATTTCATATAAAGCATGCCATGTGAGGTATCGTGGCAAAGATTATGATCTGCTGAAACACACTGTTCCATCTAAATATGTACAATAACTCCTCACTTAATGTAGTTATGTTCCTGAAAAATGCTACTTTAAGCAAAACGATGTTAAGTGAATCCAATTTCCCCATAAGAATTAATGTAAATGGGGGGGGGCGGGGAGTTAGGTTCCAGGGAAATATATATATACACACACACACAATAAGTTTTAAACAACTTAATCCTGCACACAGAAATGATGATTGTGAAGCTTGGTTGAGGTGGTGGAGTCAGAGGGTGGGAGATTTCCCAGGGAGTGCCTTACTGCTAAATGATGAACTAGCACTCGGCTGAGCCCTCAAGGGTTAACACGTTGCTGTTAATGTAGCCTTACACTCTAGAAGGAAGCACAAATGGAGGAAGGAGACACAGCATGGCAGTGGCTGCAAACATTGGAAACTGAAAGGGGTGATGAATCCACCCTATCCCAATGGAGCGCACCACTCCCTCCAGTTTCCGAATTGCCGGGAGGTGTAGGGGTGTGTGTGTGTGTGTGTGTGAACGTGTGTGTGTGTGTGTGTGTGTGTGTGTGTGTGTGTGTGTGTGTGTGTGTCAACAACCATTGTCCTCACAGAGAGTTACAATTCAATGACTAACTTGCACAAGGCCACACCAGGGGAATTGCTCAATCTTGCCTGGGGATTCAGCAATGCCCACCAGACATGCCTGGACTTGTGTTCTCCAAGCACATGGGACTAAGGGTATAAAACAGAATACAGTGGCCCCATGCTTGGCCTTTTCTCCTCCCGCCACCTACGCTGCAAGCAACAAGGACACTCAGAAGAATGAAGACTCCAACAGAGGAGACTGGCCCAGGTTTCAAGGGTGAAACCTGTTGTCATAAACAGATAGTTAAGGGTTAATGTCTCTTTTACCTGTAAAGGGTTAACAAGCTCAGTGAACCTGGCTAACACCTGACCAAAGGACCAATCAGGGGACAAGATACTTTCAAATCTCGGTGGAGGGAAGTCTTTGTGGGTGTTTGTGTTGTTGTGTGTTCTCTCTTGGGATTAAGAGAAGCCAGACGTACATACAGGCTCTCCAATCTTCCTGAAACAGTCTCTTCTGTTCAATATAGTGAGTATTAGTTAAAAAGGCGGATTAGTCTTTTGTTTGTTTTCTTTATTTGCAAATGTGTATTTTGCTGGAAGGATATTTTACCTGTTTGCTGTAACTTATATTTTGGCCAGGGGGAAGGGAGTCCCTCTAGTTTCTATATAAGCTGAATACCCTGTAAGCATTTCCATCCTGATTTTACAGAGATAAATTTTACTTTTTTCTTTTTCTTTAATTAAAAGCTTTCTTTTTAAGAACCTGATTGATTTTTCTTTGTTTTAAGATCCAGGAAATTGGGTCTGGACTCACCAGGAGTTGGTGGGGGGAAAAAAAAGGAGGGGGGATGGTTAATTCCTCTTTTTTTAAGATCCAAGGAGTTTGGATCTGTGTGAAGCCTCTCAAGGCAACCCAGGGAGAGGGAAGTCTGGGGGGGGAAAAGGAGGAGGAGAATGGTTAATTTCTCCTTGTGTTAAGATCCAAGGAGTTTGGATCTGTGTTCCCCAGGGAAAGTTTTGGGGGAACAGGGAGTGTGCCAGACACTGGAATTTCTGGCTGGTGGCAGCGCTATCAGATCTAAGCTAGGATTTAAAGCTTAGAAGGGTACATGCAGGTCCCCACTTTTGGACGCTAAAGTTCAAAGTGGGGAACAAACCTCTGACACCTGTGTACTCTGAACTGCAATATCCAGTGGCATGAGAAAAAACTGCTTAATCTAGATATTGCCCAGTCTAATAGGGTTGAGAGTGTAGGCTGCATGCTTATATATTTTATTTTATTTTAGTAACCACTCTGTCTTTTTGCCTAATCACTTAAAATCTCTTTGGTAATCAATAAACTTGTTTTACTGTTTATCTTTATCAGTGTTTGCCTGAAGTGCTTCGTAAATCTAATCAGATTTACAAAAGCTGGTGTATGTATATCCACTTTCCATTGATGGAATGGTGAACCAATTAATAAACTTGCATTTCTCAAGAAAGGATCTTGAGCGGTGAAAGACAGTATATTCCTGAGGTACACGGCTGGGAGATGGGGGGGGTGCGATTTGGCTGGTGCCTTTCTCTGTGTGATTTATGAGTAGCTCTGGGAGCATTCATGCAATCTAGCTGGGTACGTGGCTCCACATGCAGTTGTGCTGAGTGATAACAGCACCTGTGGAGGGGCTTGCTGCTTGTCACTAGCAAAGAACTGTGAGAGAGAGCCCAGGCTGGAGAGTTAAGTGGGCAAAGTTATCCTACAGTCCCAGACTGAACCCCGGGGATCCTGTCAGACCTAGCCTTCGGAGTCTGTTTGGAAATAGAGCAGCAGATGGAGTACCAATAAGGTACATGACCTTCACCTAAATCAAAAAGGCATCTAAGGGGGCCCATCATTGAATGGCATAGAAGCATCACAGGAGAAGTATGTCAAACCCTGAAGATTTAGCTTCTGCCATAGTGGTTCGAGTCCTGGTATCAAAGGGAGAGAGGGGGTTCTGCACCTAACCACCTATCTACTGAAAAGGAATTTATTAAGCCAACAGGGACATTAAAAGGACTAGCTTAACAACTATATTAACTAATCACTAACACTAACTACAACAGAGTTGCAGAGAAGCAGCATGTATTCCATCTTGCTGCCATCGATGGCAAAAAGGAATTGAGGGATAGTTGGCCCCCTCCCACGGGTGGGGTAACGGAGCATGAGGATACCTAGGGAACAGGCATAGTCCCAACTGAATTTGATTTGGTCAAATGAATCCAATTTTGTGTGCCTGTGCACCAAGAGTAGGATCCATGTGAACAATCATTTGAAAAAGAATACCAGCTTCTACCCTCCCCCTCTACACTCCCCCAAAATCATTCTAGGTGGTTCATGCATCCAGCATTTTTGGCTTCTCAGCGGATAGGCATTCTGTCATGCTCCTGATGGGTAGCTGGGAGACATGTTGGGAAGACTCCTGCGAGTTAACACGATCAGCAACAGTTGGCAAATCATTCAAGCTTACACGAAGCTGACTACAGAGTCCGTTTATAGAAAGAAAAAAAAAAAGTCAGCTAATATAGCCCATGCTAACAGTGTGGCTCTGTCCTCTAGTGGTTAGCCCATGTACAGAGGTTTCTGAATTTGCTGCTGCTATTGAACTATGGAAACCAGTTCATCAGTTCAAGGAGTAAAGCTAATACTTTTAGATCACATAGGTCTCTGATTCAATCCCAGCTATCACCTCCTCCAGAGACACAGTGTTATATGTGCAGCAGCAAAGTACATCTGTACTTGAGCTCAGCCCCAAGTGCCTATCAGGAGCTCATCCTTCAAAAGAGTGCAAGGAGGAAGCAATAAAGAGAAACGGTAAGACAGGATTAGGACAAGAAATAGCAGAGCAACAATCAGGCCAAAATTTTCATACCGTAGTGCCTGAAATTAGACACCTAAAATGTTTTTTGGAGATTCCCAGGTATCCAACAGCTCCAGCTGACTTCAAGGGAAGCTGCAGGTATTCAACACCTCTGAAAATTAGGTCACCTAGAATCTATATTTCTTAGGCACTCAAGTTGAAAGTTTTTGCTTAGGGCAAAAGTAACAATAATTAATTTACTCCTGGTGCCTCAATTATCAGTTATGTGGGACACTAATGTTTAGAGGTAAGCAGGGACTGTTCATTATTTTTTTAGCCCATGAGACTATAATACAACAAAAATCTCTCACCCTATAAATTTACAGGAGTTTGGGGATAAAGTAAAACTAAAATTCAAGACAATTTTCCCGAGGAGCAGGTTGACATAAAAAATATAGTTAAATAAATAAATAAGTGAATGTGCCAATCTTCTCTAAACAAGAAAATGTTTTATGACGTTTCCAACTTGATTCAGTGGCAGATGTTATGTAATTCGTGAACCTGGCCACCACACACATGCAGGCAGAGCAGCTGATCTTAAAAGAACTCAAGGAAACACCTATTGTATATATAATGAATTGCTCCCATACTGGCAAACTCTTTTTCAACGGGGCTGGTTGAGAGCAGCCCTTAATCTATGGATGAAGAGTACTAAGTATTATCATGCTATTATGAATTTCCAAAATCTAGATAAGATGGCCTCAATAAATTACTTACAGAAAAAATAGATAATTATTAAATGCACGGCAAATTTGTTGAACATGAAGTACTTTCAGTAGTCTATTGGCATTCATTAGGGAAGATTGAAAAAAGTGGGTTTGTTTAGTCTGGAGAAGAGAAGACTGAAAGGGGACACAATAACAGTTTTCAAATACATAAAAAGTTGTTACAAGGAGGAAGGAGAAAAATTGTTCTCATTAACCTCTGAGGACAGGACAAGAAGCAATGGGCTTAAATTGCAGCAAGGGAGGTTTAGGTTGGACATAAGGAAAAACTTCCGAACTGTCAGGGTGGTTAAGCACTGGAGAAAGTTGCCGATGGAGGTTGTGGAATCTACATCATTGGAGATTTTTAAGAGCAGGTTAGACAAACACCTGTCAGGGATGGTCTAGATAATACTTAGTCCTGCCAGGGGACTGGACTAGATGACCGCTTGAAGTCCCTTTCAGTTCTACAATTCTATGATTAGACACTATTTTGTCCAATAGTTACTTTTATGGATGATTCACACCAAATAATTTTAAAATATTTTAGCATTCAATACACATGCAATTTGATCTGTAAGAATACTTACTCATAGATTTGTTCTTCGTAGGTATTATCAAAGACATTAACATCCTCACCGTTGACTTGCCAGTACGGATTCAAAGCACTTATGCTACTGGATATATTACAGTCCATGATGACATGAGATCCTACAAAACATTTGAATGTGACAATTAAAAATTGTGTACCATAAGCAGGCAGGCTCATATGATGATGTAAATAGTTTGGGAAAGGACCGTTACTTAGATTACAGCAACTGTGGTTCTCAGAGATGTGTTGTCCTTATGTGTTGCACTTTTGGTGTGCACACTCCCACGTGCTTGAGACCAGAGTCTTTTGGCCAGCAATGTCCATTGGGGCTGTGCATGCATTCTGAGTGGCCTAGTGCTCCTCTACTGAGGACATAAAGGGGGGTGTGGGTCCAACTGCCACTCAATTCCTTTGCCACTGCAGAATCCAGATGTTACAGAACTTCACAGGAGCAGGAAAGAGGGCAGGTCATGGAATACATGTGGACACTGCATCTCAAAGAACTCCAGTTATTATAAGGTAAGTAATTCTTTTTTGAGTGCTTGTCCGTATGTATTCCACTCTTGGTGACTCACAAGCAGTAACCTGATGGAACCAGGTAGGTGCTCAGAGTCTGCTTAAACAAAGATTGCAGTACAGCTCTGACAAAAGCAGCATCAGACCTCAATGCTTCTACCAAGAAATATTGTTTGGTAAAAGTATGGCTTGAACTCCAAGTAGCTGAAATGGATATGCTTAGCACAGAAGCCGCAGAAGCTGTCCAAGTGCAGTGGAGCAAGGTCTAATCTGAGTTGAGGATCTAAACTAGCTGATTCATAACAGCTCTTACCACATCACGAAACCCACTTGGAAAGCCTCTGGGCTGATAGAACTTCTCTCAGAAAATATAGAAATGTAAAAAATAAATAGTCATGGGGAAATCCCGAAGGATTTGGTTTTTTGTAAGTAAAAGGGCCCTGCAAACCTCTAAGGTGTGCAGCCTAGCCTTCCCCGGATTAGTATGTCATTTCTAAATGGACATTGTCATATTAATCAGTTGGTTTAAAGGAAAGTCCATAAATCCTTTCAGTAAGAACTTGGGATGAGGTTTAAGTGAAAATTTATCCCTATGGTATATGTCATATATATTTACCAGATTCCAGGAGAGGGTCATTAATGGGAAGTGCCAAGTGACCAGGCATAGAGAATCGCCAAACATTTGGGAGGATTTTGTACCTCTTTCACAAGTTTCTTGAGAGACTCAGTTATATGTGTGGACAGATCTTGAAAGCTCTTGTTATCATACAGGTGAGATGGTCTAGAGCAGGGGTGGGCAAACTACGGCCCGCGGGCCACATCCGGCCCGCGGGACTGTCCTGCCCGGCCCCCGAGCTCCTGACCCAGCCCGCCCGCGCTGCACGGAGACACGGGAAATCGCAGCGCCTGTCCCGGGCGCAGCGGCCCCGATCGGGACCTGGGCAGCTCGCAGGGCTCGCGAGAAGCAGGACACCCCTCCGCCGCCGCTGGCTGGGCCCCCCGGCTCTGCAATCAGAGATGCAGCGCTCGGCTGCTCCTCTGCCCTAAAATCCAGCTTCCCTCCCGGCACGGGCTTGTCCCTCCTCCGCACACAAAGGCTGGTGCGGGAGGCAAAGTCTCGGGAAAGGGTGGGGCCGGGGAGGCCGCAGGAGCAGGGGGCAGCGAGCTCCCACCCGGGGCCGGGAGAGCCCCGCAAAGGAGGCACAGACACGCCCCCCCCTGCAGCTGCCATAAGCGCCAGTGAACAAACCGGAGCACTCCCCCCTTGGTGTGGGACACACTCACTGCCGGCCCGAGCCGCTTCCTCCTTCCTCCGCTGCACTCAGGGGCGGGAGGTTTCGGGTTACAGCGCCCCGGACCCACCACAGCTGCCGCCAAGCGAGAGGCCCGGAGCAACTGCCCCACCCTCCTCCCTCCATCCCTCCTCCTAACCTTCTCCTTCTAGCCCCCTTTCCATATCTCCTCCTAATCTCCACCATCCATTTCCCTTTCACATTTTTTCCATCCAGCCTCCTTTTCACATCCTACTTTTTCCACCACCTCTATCCATCTCTTTCCATCCCCTTCCTCTTCTATCCCCCTTCCCAGATCTTCTCCTCAACAACCTGTTTTCCACACCCTCCTTCCTTCATTCCTTTTGCTTCCCTCCCTTCTCTTTCCCACCTTCCCTTCTCTCCTCTATCAGTTTCCAATTCTCTTCCCATGTTTCTCCAATCAGCCATCCCCCTTTTCACTTTCTTTCCTGACAGGTATCTTTTCTTTCCACCTCCCCATCTGCCACAACCCCTTTCCTCCTATTCCTTTGACCCTCTGTCTACCCTCTCACCTTCTCTGCGATTCTTTTCTCCCTGCCCCGCTTCATACTCACAGGTCCAAATTCAGAGATGATATGTAACTTAGATTCCAGTACCCCAATTTAGACTCCTGTAGACATTGGTATATGTAACTTTAAGTGTGTGTGGGGGGAGGGGGTATCTATATGAGCACAAAGGAGTCATGCTGTATGAAAGAGATTGCCAGTACAAAAAGTTTGAGAACTACTGAATTACAGCAACCCCGCAGGCTGCTCTTGCAGCAGAGGTAGGCAAACTACGGCGGCCCGCAGGACCGTCCTGCCCGGCCCCTGAGCTCCCAGCTGGGGAGGCTAGCCTCCGGCCCCTCCTCCGCTATCCCCCTCCCCTGCAGCCACGCTCCCGCATGGGCAGCGCTCTGGATGGCAGGGTTGCACGCTCCTGCAGAGCAGTATGGCAGCGTGTCTGGCTCTGGCTGGGTGATGTGGCTGCCAGACATGCTGCTCTGAGCGGCATGGTAAGGGGGCCAGGGCCGTGGGGTTGGATAAGGGGCAGAGGTTCGGTGGGGCTGTCAGGGGATGGGGAACTGGGGGGGGGGTTGGATAAGCATGGGAGTCCCAGGTGGCCTGTCAGGGGGCGGGGATGTGGATAAGGGTTGGGGGGTAGTCAGGGGACTAGGAGAAGGGGGGTTGAATAGGGGGTGGGGTTTTGGGGGGCAGTTAGGGGTGGGGGTCCTGGGAGGGAGCGGTTAGGGGACAAGGAGCAGCGGGGGTTGGATGGGTCAGGGGTCCTGAGGGGGCAGTCAGGAGGCGGGAAGTGAGAGGGGGTGGATGGGGGCAGGGGTCAAGCTGTTTGGGGAGGCACAGCCTTTGCTACCCGGCCCTCCATACAGTTTTGCAACCCCAATGTGGCCCTCAGGTCAAAAAGTTTGCCCACCCCTGGTCTAGAGGGTACTACCACCTCATTTAAGGTCAAGAGAGTATAGCCTCAGAAATTGCCTGATCCTCAGCTTGAGAGTGGCTCCTCCTCAGAAAACTCCTCAAGGGGCTCTAATTCATAGGTTGCAAGCCTAGGTTCCTGAGAACATATAGGGGAGGAGGTTCTCATTCTAGAAGGTGGCGCAGAGGTGTGATGTCTTGGGAGGTGAATACCCCAGAGGTTCCAATAGAACCATGTTGGAACACTGTATGGAAATGAGGTGGGGGGCACAAGGAAGGGTACCAGACATATGCCCACTCCTACATCCCATCTGAGACCTTCACATAACTAAAACCCCCTTGATTCCTTCTCAGAATCACAATACCATAAGAAGGGATCCTTGGAGAACAAGTATGGGACCCCCCCCCACCCCAACGTGTAGTGAGTCAGAAGATGAAAACAAGCACTCCAGATTATTTTTTTGGTTGCGGGGGGTGGAGGGGCATATAGCAGGGGGAGATGGAGGGGAACATTCCTGGAGTCAGAATGCCAAATTTGCACAGTAATTCTAGAGGCCATCAGCACTGGGGAGATAATCTGGGCCAACGAGGCTTGGAGCATCAGTAGAGACCAGTGGAGAGCAGAGGAGATTCTGATTCCTCCAAGAGTCTGGAGATCCCTCAGTACTACATACTTTCTTAGTATCGACAGGGACGGTGCTACAAACCTGAGTGCGAGAGAAGAGAGTATCAGGGTTGATGGTATGGACATGCCCAGTACTGACACACTTGGTGCTGAAGAGAGTAGCATCAAGAAGAGCAGTACCAATGAGGCTGATACCATCACAGATGGCATCGAAGCACTCAGTGTTGAGGTAACTCCCAATGCTGTGGCCTCTGTACTGGAGGCAGTTAACTTTGGATTCCCAAGATCATGCCAGAGCCCTAGTGCCACACTGCCTTAGAGCTGCTGTGGTTCACAGGTTGGGCAATGGAGTTTCTTTAGAATGGGAGCAGTGAGGTGACTTAAGACTTCTTACTGAGAATGCCTGTTGGGAGATCGGCCCTACTTTTCCCACAGAAGTGATGCTCCTTTTTGTCTGATGACTTTAAACAAAGTCCTAACTGAATCCAAAGCTAGAATGGTCTTAGAAGATGGAGCCTGGGAGCTAGTGAATCCAAACTCACAGGAGCACTTCTGGAATGTCAGGGGACGGAGGGAGGAGAGGAGACTGCTCCATGCAGCCAGCCTCAACAAATATTTCAAGACACGCCTCCCCAAACCTTTAAGGTCCTTTTAGAAAAGAGCTTGCACACCAACCATATGTCAGAGATATGGGCTTCCCCATAGAGAAGAGATGAGGTATCTGGTATGCCTGTCATCAATCACAATTGCTGCCTTACAGGAGGGGCAACAGATTCACATAGATTCCAGGCTGCGTGATTTAGGAAGGGGACATGACTAAATCCTGGGGCCAGAAATAAAATCCCAATCTGAGGAAAAAAAACCCACAAAATATGGAAGGAAAAACTTCCAAATACCAATAAAAAAATATTTAAAGCAGTGGTTCTCAACCAGAGATACATGTACCCCGGGGGTACGCAGAGGTCTTCCGGGGGTACATCAAGTCATCTAGATATTTGCCTAGTTTTACAACAGGATACAGAAAAAGCACTAGTGAGGTCAGTACAAACTAAAACATCATACAGACAGTGACTTGTATAGTATATAGAGCAGTACAAACACTGTAATGTAAGTGCAATATCTATATTCCAATTGATTTTTTATTATATGGTAAAAATGAGAAAGTACACAATTTTTCAGTAATAGTGTGCTGTGAGACTTCATATTTTTATATCAGATTTTGTAGCGAGGCGTTTTTAAGTGAAGTGGAACTTGGGGGTACGCAAGACAAACCAGACTTCTGAAAGGGGTGCAGTAGTCTGGAAAGGTTGAGAGTCACTAATCTGAAGTTTGCCAGTAGGCAACTACCCAAACCATCTATAAGTAACACTAATCTACAAACAATTAACTATAGCAATTACGAAAAAAGATGCTTCAAGAGGTAGACACTGAAGAGCTCCATCTCACAGCCACTGGTGGTGAGAAGGAACTGAGTGGCAGTTGGGCCCAGTCCACCCTGTATGCCCTCAGTACAGTAGCACAAGGACACTAAGATTATGTCTACACAGCAAAGAAAAACCCGCAGCTGGCCTGTGCCAGCTGACTCAGGCATGCAGGGCTCGGGCTGCGGGGCTGTTTCACTGCTGTGCAGACTTCCTAGCTCGGGATGAAGCCTGAGCTCTGAGACCCTCCCACCTCGCAGGGTCCTAGAGCCCGGGCTCCAGCCCAAGCCCAAATGTCTACACAGCAGTGAAACAGCCCCACAGTCCAAGCTCACAGGCCAGCTGCAGGTGTCTAGTTGCTATAGAGACGTACACTTCCCCCCAGTGGGCATTGATGGCCAAAAGACACTGATCCTGAGCATGAGGAGCACATGTGCTCCAAGAGCAAAATATGTATCGGCAAGCAGTCAAAGTAGAATTGTCATCTGGCTTTTAGAAATCCTCAACTCCACAGGTAAGATCCTGGCCCTATTAAAATCTATGAGAGTTTTGCCATTGACTTCAACAGAGCCAGGATTCCAGATTGTTTTTGCCAGGTTGCTATTATGATACCAATCTGGGAGGGGTTACAAGCACTTTGGAGTACTGGATTAGAATTCAAAATTATTTTGACAAACTGGAGAAATGGTCTGAAATAAACAGGATGAAATTCAGTAAGGACATATGCAAAGTACTACTCTTAGGAAGGAATAAACCAATCACACAAATACAAAATGGGAAATGATTGCATAGAAAGGAGTCCTGCAGAAAAGGATTTGGGGATTATAGAGGATCAGAAACTAAATGAAAGTCAACAATGTACTACTGTTGCAAAAAAAAAACCAAACATTATTCTGGGATGTATTAGCAGGAGTTTTGTAAGCAAGACACGAAGTAATTCTTCCACTACAGTCAGCACCGATAAGGCCTTAACTAGAGTATTGTGTCCAATTCTGGGCACCACACTTCAGGAAAGATGTGGACAAATTGGAGAAAGTCCAGAGAGCAAAAATGATTAAGGGTCTAGAAAACAGGACCTACGAGTAAAGATTGAAAAAATTATGTTTGTTTAGTTTGGAGAAGAGAAGGCTGAGGTGGGGACACGATAATAGTCTTCAAGTACATAAAAAGTTGTTATAAACAGGAGGATGATAAATTGTTCTCCTTATCCACTATGGACAAGACAAGTAGTAAAGACCTTAAATTGCAACGGAGATTTAGGATAGGTATTAGGACAAACTTCCTAACTGTAAAAGGTAGTTAAGCACTGGAACAAGTTACCTAGGGAGGCTGTGGAATCTCCATCACTGGAGATTTTTAAGAACAGGTTAGACAAATGCCTCTCAGGAGATGATCTAGATAATACTTAGTCCTGCCTCAGCACTGAAACTAGTTGACCTATCAAGGTCCTTTCCAGTCCTACAATTCTATGATTTGTTATTTGTTAGAAGGCAATTACTTACCAAGTTCTACTTCAATCGAATGGTTTTTTGGATAAACAAACACTGGTGGTGTCTTCTTTGGGCCCTCTAATAAAAAAATTTAAAAAAAAAGATTAACAACCAATGGGCATTACCCCTGCTACACTACTGGTTTTACAATAGTTCTGTTTTATGGGTAGTTGACAATGATGTTACCAAGTACTGAATATTCATGCACATAAAGGTCATTTCAAACTTTCCAATATCTGTAATAATAGATTTTCTTTATTTGGTTAAAGGATTTCACTCTAGGATCAAACTGGGCATAAGTTTCACCTTACCTGTAAATATGCAAACATTTTCAGATTTATAGGAATAAATCTATAGGAACCCTAATACCAAAAAAATTCTCATGATACTCACAAGGGCAGTGGGAAAAAGGGGGAGGACATTTCACTGACATCTTGGATGTTCACCACAAATCTATGTTTCATGTATGTTTTATCTAGTAAAATAATGTCTGGACTGGAGCTTCGAGTGTATAGTAATCAGGAATTGTATTGTTTTGTATGCTTTATCAATCACGGTCAGTCTTCAGCAAGTAATAGCTGTCCTCTCGCCACAGGTAAAATCCTATTCTATTTAGGCTCTTGTAGAATACCAACCAATGTTATGCAAGTATCTAAACCAAAGAGATCACCAAATCAAAAATCTTGAAGATGGAAGTTTCATCTCAAGCAGCCTTTTTTTTGAAGAATGGTTATTTTCATGGTGGTTCTTGTAGCGTCAGTCAGCATTCGACACCACAACATTGCATATACATATGCATCAGCCATGACACTAGCAGTGAATTCGGATCTCAGGACTCCCCTTAGATGCACACAAGCACGTCTGGCAATACCAAAGCTAGTGCTGATACTAAGGCAGTTTCCCCATTTTAATATTTTAGGTTTGCTGGAGGCTCAAGCTTTGGAACTAACTTTTTATTGGAAAAGGACTAATGTAACTGCTAGTGATTTTGTTGTAGTCAGCTATTTTATGCCCCAGCCACCACTCCCTCTCCACCAGTAGTGGTTCTAGCCGATTCCTGAAAACAAGGTGATCACCCAAGCCATAAGGAGTAGTTTCCCAGCAGGTTTGCTTGCATGGTGTGTGTGTGTGTGTGTGTGTGTGTGTGTGTGTGTGTCACACACACACAGAGCAAGCGAGCGTGTGTGGTTTTATGCATAAAACTCCTTTGTGGGCATTCCACTACACAAGTCCCTCCATAGTAACCATCAGCTCCCCCAAACCCATCAACTTTTTCTCCCTGACACATGGACACTTAATTTCCTTTTCCCTTATCAATTCTTCTTTAGATGTCATGCCCTCCTTCTCAGCAACAGCTGGTGCTGCTGCTCACAGTGGCTGAGATTCTCTCCTTTCCTCTGAGAGCCTCACAGAGGGAGAGGGGAGGAACTAAATTAGAGTGAGCAAGAGACTAGCAGGGTAAGATGATGTTCTCAAGTCAAATCTGCTCCCGCTACCTATTGGGAACCTGTCAAATGCCAAATATGTCAGCAGGAAGACTGGGAAGCTGCAAGATGGGGCCTGAATACCAGAACACCTCTAGCCAAATGTTAGATGTTGGGCAGATCTGCTTCCCAAGCAACTATGTTTCTGAATGGCACACTGAGCCCTGAATCCTGCAGGAAGGCACTAGAGCTGGTCAGAAGTTTTTTGACAAAATATTTGTCAGTCAAAAAATGCTGATTTATCAAAACTGAAACTGTTTGTGCAGAGTCAGTTTAGAATTTCCTGACTTGAAAAACAAATTCAAAATTGCCAAAATGTTTTGTTTATACATTTTTTAAATGAAAACTTTCAGTTTTTTTAGTTCAAAAACTACTTTGTTTCAAATTTTAAGCTAAGTAAACTAAAAAGGTTAAAGTGAAAAGGTTGAAATTGGAAAAAAATGTTTTAATTGACCCAAACAAAAGAAAAATCAGGGTTTTTTGGTTCACAAATATTGGAGATTTTCACTGTATCAAAAAATCAGGCAAAAAACTTATGAACCCCAAGAGTATTTGCCAGCTTGGAGAACTGTTCCCTGCCTAGCTCTACTTGCCACATCCTTCTCTCTGCAAATTAAAAAGAAGTCCTAACCCCATCTTGCCTGTCCCTCCCCCATCTCTGCTGCTGTATTTCCCATCCATGTCCTTCTGAGTCAATGTTCTGACCCTTTTCCTATTTATCTGCCCATATAAAGCAGAAAGTTTGGACGCCATCACAAGAAAGCACTTGTGCTCCTAGTGCAAGACAGAGATAAGGTCTCAAATCTTTTAGGAGTTACACTGAGATTTCTATGTTATATTTTAAATGTATAATACTTCCTTCCACATGTCTACGGAGGCCTGTAAATACACATATATACAAATGTGTGTCTTCTCACAGAGATACACAAAGCCCAATATTCTGCCCTAAAGGTCAACAAAACCCAGGCTCTGTTGCATCAGCGGAAGGAGCTAATCCTAGAATCGATAATACTCCAATGGACGTATCCCAGATTAAGCTAGGCGTTTGGTTGAAAGCTAAACTGACTTCAAATGCTGTGGCAAACCACAGGGACAGGCAGTAACCCAGATATCAAGTACCAAAAAGCCAATACCTTAAATTGCACCCAAAAGCAAATAGGGAACAGGTGAACTGTTGAACTGGTAGAGTGCGTTCCTATTGCCTACAACTACCAAAGCAGGCAGGAAAACATGTTTTGTTCCTGCTGTAATCTTCAAGTGGGTCTTGTGTGGTCCCAAACAAGCCACACTGTGGTAGTCTAGTCCATAAATCGAAGAGGCATAGATTAGTGAAATAAGGACAGGCTTTGAAAGAGGAGAACAAAAATGATTAGCCAGATGCAGAAGAAAAGGTGCTCTTGGCCACCAACTCCATTCAAGTTTCTAGAAGTAGTTGCTGACCCAGCAACGTTCCTAGCTCAGCAAATACAGGTTTTGTGCAACTTGAAACTGGAATTCCCCCTTCTGATTATGTATTCTTTTGGTTTTTATGTCTTTTCAGGTGAGCACTTTGCAATAATTTAGGCTGTCACAGCTACAAAGACAAAATTCCCTACATTATTTCCAGCTCTGCACATATACACACACTTGATTTTTCATTTTAAGCAGAATTGATAATCTTGCCAAAGGCAATTTCCTCTTATTGTTTTCAGTCAGGACTGTCGTGTGCTCTCACTGGGAGAGTGAATCTGTTTTATACTCCCCTCTAAAGAGTCTTATGGACCCTAGTGAATTCTTCAAGTGTAAAAATACTATGCAGATAATGGCCTATTCTTGCCGAATATTGATCATCTTTTGTCCTCAACTACCTACACAATGCTAAGAACAAGTGACACTTCCCTATACTACCATCATCACAGGTCACCTCTTCCACAACTGTGTATTGAGACACTGAAACACATGCACAATTATGTCGCATTGGCCTTCAGTAAAATAAAATACTGCAGGACCGACAAAATTATTTTGGAAGTGTACTGGCAAGAGTAATAATTCATACACTTTAAGCCCTGGCTATCATTTGCTCTGTTATGCCAAGTACATTGAGAGTTTGGTTTCTGGTAGTTTAAATTTTATCAGTAGCTCAGCAGAAATTAGCGTCACATGGTCTTTCACCCTCTCCTCACAAAGAAACAGATCTCAAGTCTAGGTTTTTTTCAACTGCGTGTGGTAAACCTTTTTCCACAAGGTGACTGCAAGCCTTAATTTGATCCAAAATACAAGTAGGGGAAAGAGTAATTGTTCCAACACAAAATTCTATTGTACTTTATTTCTAACATTCTGGGGAAGAATAATTTGGAAAAGTTTCAATGCCTTTAAATTTTACAAACCAGCCGCACTTTTTGAAGGTGAAAGATTAGTAGTACTGTGGTGTGCCAATAACTAGCTCTATTAACCCTAAACTTTAACACAGGAGAGCCAAAGATTTTTTTTAAAAATAAATAAATAAAATGAATACCTTCAACGTCTACATAAATGGTTCGTGAAACATTATGTTGTATTCCCATATAAGTATATGTTGTCTGGCATGTGTAGTTTCCTTTGTCATGCACAGTTACGTTATTAATTATAAGATAGATGTCACCCTTTGAAGAGAGAAATCTGTTGTCCTGCAGTAATCCAGGCTTACATTCCTAAATAAAGCAAAAATAGCTGTGATTTGGGAGTATTAATAAAATATTGATTATTAAAGCATTTGCCAAAAAAAAAAAAAGAGTGTTATTTCAAACATGTAAGATGCAGCTCCCTGCCCAAGGTGTATATACACTACCAAATATTCTCTGAATATGGCGAGGTAGTTGTCAAGTTTAATAAGAATTTCTAATAACTGCTAATTTAATGTACAGAGCTTTGGGACTGAAACACTGACAATGTCATTCTATTTTAAGAGACGCTACCAAGACCTAAAGTGAAATGTTTTGTTAGAGGATTTGTTAGGGTTTTTTTAAAATAAATAAAATGGGAGTCATATTCAAAAACAGAAGCGATCTTGAATTGAAAAGATTCATTCTGAAAAAGTCAAGGGGCAGCTTTTTTCTTCCAGCTGACACAATTCAGTGAATTCAACACAAAATTGTGAAATGCTTCAGTTGACCCATGCCTTTTTAAAAAAAATGTTAGTCCAAAAATTTTTAACCAGCTCTAGCTAGGACATCTATCCAGATATTTAACCTTTACAGCATATATTCGTGCTGTTTCTTACCTGGCTGGCATAGGCATTTAACTATCTTGCAGGAGCTAAGTGCTTTCTTCCTACACTAAGAGATCACAAGTAGAACTCATTTCTTCTTCCTGGCAGTGAATAACGAGGCCCTTGAATTAATGGATTTTATTTTTTGTTTTTAAATTTTGGAAGAGATGTTTTCAAACATTTAAACAGATTTTTCATTATGTTCTCTTCCAATTAAAACATTGTTTTAGAAGTTTTCCAATGAAACTTCCAAGAACAGTTTCCCATGATACTCTAGGGAAACGGGTAAGAGGGAGAATTAGTCAGGGAGCACATTGCATGGCTGAACCATCATATGGGTCTTGATATTAAACGTACTGTGTATTCTTTAAGTGATGGATTACTTTAATTTCCCACAGAGTGCAGCAAGGAGGTGTTTCTATGAGTATTAATTTAAACCCCAATTTTTAAAGCAGTGTAGGTATCCCCCCCCCAACCTAATCACGGTGCATGCAGAAAGATGCAATTTCTCCATTAAGCAGACCCCCAAAAACCACTTAAGACTTTGAAGATCAACAATTTGAATTGTAGCTAGAAGCGAATAGAAAGTCAGTGCAGTGTACAAAGCCCCCATATAGCATGCTCCTTAAAGCCAACCCCACTAAATAAGTGGACTACCGCATTGTGACAGCTGTAGCTTTTAGTTAATTTTCAAGAGTAAATCTCTTGTACAGTGCATTATTGGTGACAAATGCATAGATCACTGGTGATTTATATCAGAGTTGTATGTCACCGCAATCATTGTGCTAATATGCATATGAAAAAAAGTTTGGCCACTAATGTCTAAAACAACAAAAGCACTCCTAAAACGGTATGCCCACCTATCATCAATAAGGCTGAATCCCTACTCCCCCTCCCTCCATCATTTATACAGGAATATGACACTTCTCTAGATGCTTCCCCAGGAAATCATCATCATCATCACCACCACCACCTCCATCTTGCCTAGATTGAGTTTCAGCCAGTTTGCTCTCATCCTAGGCTTCATCAGACACACAAGCACTTGTGCCCCCAGCCAGACAGAGGACCACCTATAACAGGGCTTCTGGGTTTTGACTTTTACACAGGAGGCCAGCTGTTCCCCTAGATTATTTAGCTTGCTTTGGGACCAGAATCTATACCCTTTCAGGTCTGTGTGGCCTAAAATGTCAGATACTTTCCTGTTACTGAAGCAGAAGATTTAAGAGTTTTGATGAGCTTTATTTTCTTTGAAGCTGAAGCTGAACTAGTAATGTAAAGTGCCAGATTATTTATTTCATCTTTAGTAGACAAAGCAAGTCCAACAGGTTTTTACGAATTGTAAACTACAAAAGAAAAGTGTCCAATTGCAGGATTAAAAGTGTAATGTGTTCATGTACTTCATACTTTTAACCAATTACACATCAAAGTAACATATAGCAAGATCACACTCACATTTTTGATGCCGAAATATTATGGACTATCTTACAATTTAAGTATAGATCAGAATCCTTTAGAATATGCTTTGGAAAAATAGAGGGGTTGGGTTTTTTAAATGCAAGCACATTCTTATTATGTTTCCTATAATATTCCAATAGATTTGGAAAGTTAGGTAGCCATTCACATTACACAGAAAAAAAATCTTGTCTTTTTTTCTCTCATTATCATGCACAGTTAGCTTACTAGAAGTGTTAAATTATATGATAGGGAATGTTACAGTAAAAATACATATACACAGTACCTTATGCCACTGTATTTCAGGTACGGTATCATTTTCATCATTAAAATATTCCAGATTAGGACATGTAATCTTTCCACCAATTGACATAAACACTTTTTGTTTATACATAGTTTCTCCATTAAAACATAAGCCATCATTGTTCTTGAAAACATGTAGCTGTATATATTCTTTGTCAGAGCTGTCAGAATTCCTGTAATGAGAACAGCGACAAATTGGACCATTACTAGTACTTCCCAAGTCCACAATAATGCAAGTCAGGCTCTGGATCCCTGACTGGAAAGGCAGAAATGAGACTTCAGCCAGAAGTCAAGATTTTCAAAAATGAGTAAAGTTGGGCTCCTAAATCCAGATTTTAAAAAGGTATCCATTTCTGAAAATCTTGGCCAGAGTCTACACCATTGCTGATCAGTGTTAAAGGTTTTGTGAAGTGACTGAACTCTCTCCCCAACTCAGCTAGAGCAGTGCTTCTCAAAGTCGGGCCGCCGCTTGTTCAGGGAAAGCCCCTGGCGGTCTGGGACAGTTTGTTTACCTGCCGCATCTGCAGGTTCAGCCGATCGCAGCTCCCACTGTCCGCAGTTCACCGCTCCAGGCCCGCGCCGCTTCCCGCAGCCCCCATTGGCCTGGAGCGGCGAACCTGCAGATGCAGCAAGTAAACAAACTGGCCTGGACTTTCCTACCAGGGACTTTCCCTGAACAAGCGGTGGACCGGCTCTGAGAAGCACTGATCTACAGTCACTAAATAGTCTAAAAATAATTCAAAGGAGAGAAACATGATCAAAGACAATTTTTACATTATCAGGCTAAAATTTATTTTTTATAGTTTACTTTTAGTATTTCCATGAGTCTGAAAACAAAGTGAAATTGGAAGGAAAGCAGTTAAGGGCAGTAAGAGTGGCAATACCATACCATGTCATCCTTGCTTCTGTGCTGCAGCTGGTGGCAGCTGTGCCTTCAGAGGTTGGCTCTTGGTCACCAGCCGCCGCTCTCCAGTTGCTTAACTCTGAAGGCAGCGCCGCCACCAGCAGCAGCACAGATGTAAGGGTAGCAGTACCGCAACCACCCCTACAATAACCTTGCAACCCTCACCCCTACACACAACTCCTTTTTGGGGTCAGGACCCTACAATTACAACACTCTGACATTTCAGATTTAAATAGCTGAAATCATGAAATTTATTATTTTTAAAATCCGACGACTGTGAAATTGACCAAAATGGACCATGGATTTGGTAAGGCCCTACCAACAGGGAAATGCACTTGAACCTTTTTTTAAAAAAAATATATATAAGGTTTGGGTTATATCACTGCTCTGCAATCAGGTCCCATCTATATACTTTAATTCCCACACAATGGGGGAAAATAAGAGGTGCCTAACAGACTATTGCCACAACTCAAAATTGAATATTTAAAAACTGGGTAAGCCCATATCGCCATATTTGGGGTCGGGAAAGAATTTTCCTCCAGGGCAGATTGGCAGTCGCCTTCCTCTGCAGCATGGGGCACAGGTCACTTGCTGGAGGATTCTCTGCAGCTTGAGGTCTTTAAACCATGATTTGAGGACTTCAATAACTCAGACATAGGCTAAGCAGTGGTGAGCTTGAGCCGGTTCGCAGGAACCGGTTGTTAAATTTAGTAGGCCTTTTAGAACCGGTTGTTCCAGGACAACCGGTTCTATAAGGGCTTTATTTAACAAAAACTCCGGCCCAAGCTCACTTCCCCCTCCTCTCCTGCTCCGCCCCCCTTCTCCTCCCCCTCCCTTGCTTCCCACGAATCAGATGTTCGCGGGAAGCCTGAACAAGCAACAGGCAGGCAGGTAAGCTGGGGCGCGGAGGGGAGGGGAGGGGAGGAGAGGTGCGGCTGGCTCAGCGGCTCCCTCCAGCCCAGCTCCTGGTCCCGGAGCGCGGCTCCCTCCAGCCTGGCACCCCCTGGCCGAGCGCCCCCCGCCCCAGCCCGGTCCCGGCCCCCGCCGAGTGCCCCCAGCTTCGGCTCCACAGCTCCAGCCCGGCCCCCACGGTGCCGGTGCTGGTTCCGGCCCCCGCGGTTGCAGCTCCGGTGCTGGTCCTGGCGCTGCGGCTCCGGCCGGTCCCGGGCGCCGGTCCTGGCGCAGCGGCTCCGGCCGGTCCCGGGCGCCGGTGCTGGGCCCGGGCCCCGCAGCTCCAGCCCGGCCCCCGCGGTTGCGGCTCCCGCCTGACCCCCACAGCGCTGGCACCGGTGCTGGCTCCGGCCCGGCCGGTCCCAGGCACCGGTGCTGCGCCCGGCCCCGCAGTTGCGGCTCGGGCCCCGCGGCGCCGGTGCTGGTCCCGGCCCCCACGGTTGCGGCTCCGGCCCGGGCCCCGCAGCGCCAGTGCCAGTGCTGGTCCTGGCGCTGCAGCTCGGGCTCCGCGGCGCCGGTGCTGGTCCCGGCGGATCGGCTCCAGGCAGCGCTGTAAGAGGGCAGGGGAGTTTGGGGGGTCATGGGGGGGTGGATAGGGGTGGGGCGGTCAGAGAGCAGGGAACAGGGGAATTGAATGGGGGCAAGGGTCCTGGGGAGGCAGTCAGGAAGGAGCAGGGGTTGGATGGAGTGGCAGGGGGCAGTCAGGGGCAGGGAGAAGGGGTGGTTGGATGGGGCAGGGGTCTCGGGGGGCAATCAGGAATGAGAGGAGGGGTTGGATGGGGCAGCAGGGGGTGGTCAGGGAAGGGGGGATGGGGCAGGGGTTCTGGGGGGTGGTGGTCAAAGAACGCGGGGGGTTGGATTGGGTAGGAGGCCGGGGGGGGGCGGCCACAGCCCCCTCGTGGGGTGAGGAGGAAGGAACCTGTTAATATTTTGGCAGCTCATCACGGAGGCTAAGGGTTTGCTACAGGAGTGGATGGGTGAGATTGTGTGGCCTGCGTTGTGCAGGAGGTCAGACTAGATGATCATAATGGTCCCTTCTGACCCTAAAGTCTATGAGACTCCTAATTGAGTTAAAATAATGCTGGATTGTTTGATGGGACGTGCAAGAGTTGCATTCCCTCTCACCCTGATGCTTGCCAATTTTTGACAAGTCGCCACTTCAAAGGTTAATGGGATATACAGCCTAGGTCAGGGGCATAAATCAGAAGTTCAAGCTCTGAGCATGGTCAGTGCTATTTACCCCTGTCAGTAATGCCTCCAGACTACGTCATTCCATTCGCAATCCAAACCTGGTGACCCTAATTCATGTCCTTGTGACACAGATCTAATATTACTGCAGTGCACTCCGGATTGGGCTACTTGAAAAACTTATGTTGACGATAGCCAGTGTGCAATGAAAAGGAGGAGAATTCCTGCCCACCCACTGCTGTACTTTTTGGAAAAAAAATCCTGTTGGTACAGAATGAATATTAGGCTTTATTTCTAATGTATAAAATCCTAATGTAGGCAGAGCCCTATGAACAAAACTGAGCTTCTGTCACCCTATGAAGTAAGGAGAAGTGGGATTTTTAAATCCCAAAGGAAGATGAGAAGAATTGCTTTACTTTCTTCTTTGCTTCTACAGTCCTGGCTCTCGTTTTGGATGAAAGATATTCCAATCATCATCATCTTCATCTATCTGTCCTCTTAAAAAAACTGAAAAGCCTAAAGAGTATTTGACAAAGCAGTCTGTATAACATGGTGCCTTGATTTTCAATAAGTTGTATTTCTTTTACTCTTAGTATTTTAATTCATACTTTAAAATAGTGTTTAGTGAGACATGTAAAACTACCGTAGATAACTATTATTTTTAAAACGTGACTGGGCTAAATTCACCTCACCCCGATATTTCTCAGTCTCCTGATTAACTTAATCAAACCAAGAAAGTAAAATTGTTTTACTGTCTGTCAGAAACAGACTATAAAATTAAATATGAAGTGATTCATTAATAGAGTTAAAAAGTATACTTACAAATTTACACTTCCAAAAAAATTCAATTAGTTAATAGTGCTAAAGCACTTTGATGAAAAACCATTATACAAGCATAAAGTATAATTTTAAGTCAAGTTCTACTAGCATGGAAGAAACTCAGATATATCAGTACAGTATCAAAAACAGAGCTGAAAAGATGTCTAACTGTTTCCATGCAAATATATAAAAGTCTTTACACACTAGATTAACACCAAAAATACATTTCTGTCCTTCATGTGTGATCATTTTTCCCTTTTGTAGAACAATTTTGCATGTAAAAACATTTATAAAAATACAGGCCCTTACCTTATGTTACATTCATAAAGTCCTGAATCTTCTAAAGTTGCAGGAATAAACCAAAGCACGTTATCTTGCTGATGGATTCTGGAATGTGTCTCTGTAGTTATTGGTGTATCACTACCATTTCTAGACCAAGTCAGATTGTAGTCAGAGTGAAGTGTTGGAATTTTAGCTATTTGACAACTGATAGCAATAGGCTCTCCTACAAGTACAAAATGACTAGACAGCTTCCTTTCTTCTGAAAAAAAAAATAAAAATAATAATAAGAAGAAATTACCAAAATTGTTTCTTTTTTTTGTTAATTTTTCCTCAATTTTACTGGTAGAGGTAACTTAAATTATTCAGTTACAAAGATACAAGACTGAGGAGTTATTTTTCAGTAACAATTTATATTATTGTTTGCATTTGTTTAGCACCTTCCATTTGAGGACTTCAAAAACATTCACAAGCTTTAAGTCACACAATACCCTTTAAAATAGGTGGTCATACAAGAGATATATTTAACTCCAGTAGCCTCAATATAAAGAGCAGTATATAAAGATGTCAAATTCATTGAACTTCATGATCTTCAGGATGTAATTTTCCTGTTCTTTCTATTTAAAGACAAGCAGTGAATTTTAGTACTCTACAAGATACTAGATTGGCAATGTAAACATTGTCACAATAAGTGCTGTACAGGCTAGGGGCAGTGCAAGTTTCCCCCACAGTGCTCTAGACAATGTGACTCAGTTCTGACCTGGTGGGACCAAATCCAGGCTGGAGAGGGCATTTCAGTGGTGGTTTCTGGCACTGGAGAACGATAGGCAAGAAAGTTGACAAGATCTGAATCTGCAGCATGTAACATGACCAGATGAGGTCAGTAGCAAGTCAACCGTTCAGACCAAGTAGTCTTCAGTTTTAGCATATATCCCTGTGACCAATCCTGCAAGTTGCCATGTCTCCCCCACACTTCCAGATTTTCATTTAATATGGCAAACGTTGCTTGAGCATTACATGCTAAGCATAAACAGGACTTCACTAATTATGACTACCGGTATGTAACAAGTTAAGGCAAGGCATGTACACTTGCAAGAAGTCCTTAAACAAAAAAATAGGGACTGCAAGCATTCAGACCTCAGTGGAAGATAGAACAACACAGATCTGCATACCTAAGAGGTCAGTTTAACCACAGCCATATAAACGGAGCAGGTCAGTTGGCCACAGAACCGATTTCACATTTTTTCTTACTTTTGTAACACTGAGTGTCTAAAATACTTGATAAAAATTGAACCTTACTGAAAAGCTTCTAAATCCATGATATATTGAATTGCTATACAAATCCAGAATTGCATTTTTAAAGAGGAAACCCACATTCATATTTTATTGCATAGAACCTTAAAATTAAAATTTTTCACTTACCAATTTAGTCCTCCTTTTTCTCCCCCCCCCCAAACCCGGTCTATGCCATTTGCCAAATAATTTAAAATATACTCGCTAGTTTTCAATGGAGTACAAATCAATTTGGATCTGTTCAAGACTGCTCTCGTTAAGAGGGGAGAAGAATGTCATTGCTCTGTGCAATCCTAATTTCTATTAAGTCAGTACACAAGTAAACTGGGAGCTACATACACAATTTCAGGACCAGACTAACATTATGCCCTCTAAGGCTGCCAACACTTTAAATATGTTACAGTTTACATAGAATTGAAAAGATTTTTTTAAGTGATTTATCTATAGCTTTCCTGAAATACCTAGAGAAGGGGTGGTCAAACTGTGGTTCACGAGCCATATGCGGCTCTTTTACCATTGAAGTGTAGCTCACAGAGCTCCCCCCTCGCCCCGCCCCGCACTCCATTCTCCACCTACCAGACAGGGGGTGGGAACCTTGTGACCTCTGCCTTGCAGCAGAGTGCTGAGGCAAGGACTTCTGCCCAGAGGGGAGGGGGAGTCTTGGGGCTTCTGCCCCTTGAGGCATACCTGCCAGGGCTTGGGCCTTCAGCAGGAGTGGGGTTGAAGCCCCATCAGGTGCCTCCTGTGACGCTGAAGCCCCGAGCCCCTGCAGGTGCGCCCTGGCTCTCTCACTTCTGAAGATTATCGAATGCGGCTAGGAGGGTCAGTAAGTTTGGCCACTGCTGGCCTAGAGCCATAACCCTAGTCATTAGGGCACCTTGTACAACATGTAACCACCTTAGCAATAAAAACACAAAAAGTAAGATCTTGTCACTGCCTTATACTATCATGAATTTAGAATTTCACAGACCAGTGTTTCCCAAACGGGGGTCGCCGCTTGTGTAGGGAAAGCCCCTGGTGGGCCGGGGCAGTTTGTTTACCTGCCCCGTCCGCAGGTTCCGCCGATCACGGCTCCCACTGGATCGCGGTTTGCCGCGATCCAGTGGGAGCCGTGATCGGCGGAACCTGCAGACAAACTGACCCGGCCTGCCAGGGGCTTTCCCTACACAAGTGGCATCCCAAGTTTGGGAAACACTGTCATAGACAGAAGAAATAGTCAGTAAAGCCACTGACTTATATCCTCCCTGCGAATTTTGAATTTCAATTAATTGTTTGCAAAAACAAAGTTTGTTTTTCAATAATAAAAGTATACTTTTTTCACTTATTTTACTGAGATACTGTGCGTACTTGACTTCACATATTATCCCCTTCTGGAATTTCTGAATGTTTTGGATAAATACATTTGAATTCATAAGCACCAGAATGTTATTGGCGGAGACTACTAAACTCATATAATCTTTCTTTCTGAGAGATTAGCCTTGCTATTCACTAAGCACAACAGTTCTACTCACTGGGATATTATAGATGCTGTAACAGACAAAGAAAACTCTCTTCAGTAATACAGTTCATGCTCCACTCTGTTACAAAGAGATGCTAAACAGAATTTCTATCCTATAGAATGCTCCATGGCAAATGAAAGACAGTCTTCACTGTGACAGAAGTTAAGGAGAGTTGTGACTTCCAAGTGAATATGGGGATAAGATTACAAATTCAGTCTTCAACCCTGCAATCGTAAACCCAAAAAGCAAGATTCTACCTATGACTGGAGCCAGAAATTGCCCGCTAATAGGTGCATAGCTATCATTGTCCAGGACATTCTGAGTAAGCTCAAAAGCACTAACACAGGGGTTCAAAAACTGGGGGTCAGGTGGTGAGGTTATTACATGGGGAGGTCGTGAGCTGTCAGCCCCCACCCCAGACCTTGCTTTGCATCCAGCATTTACAATGGTGTTAAATATATTAAAAAGTGTTTTTAATTTATGGGGGGGGGGGTCGCACTCAGAGGCTTGCTATGTGAAAGGGGTCACCAGTACAAAAGTTTGAGAATCACTGCACTATCACCTATATGGATGATATCTACCACTGGTGTGCTGAGCTATTGCACACCTTGAGTATGCAAACGCTACATCGTAAACAATGCTGTTATAAAAAGACCGTTTTAATTCTAGAAATAAGTACTTTTAAGAAAGATTAAGACACCTATTTTTAAAGTTTCCCTCTATATTTGTAGAGTTTACATTTTGATACATTTACAAGTCTGTCAGGCCACATAGCATGCAGTCATCATCATCTTTGGTAAAATGACACCCTAGAAAGGGCATCCAATCAATACACCCACACCTCTGGTATGGCAGAGTGCAAGACAGCCTTCTCTGTTGTACTATTACTGAACTCATGTATATACTGAAAATAACTCATTTTAGAAATAATTCAATTATTAATAAACATGTTTGACTTACCAGCATTGAATGAAGAAACATAAGGAATTATACAGCAAATGAACCACAATGGAGAGATCATGTTTTGCTGCAGAGAAAACAAGATATTTCATAAACATGCTAAAAGTGTTCAATTTTTTTTAAATTATGTAATTTTGTTATATAATGTATGGAGGTATTTTACAGGGTAGATAAAAGAAATAAACAAGTAGCAAAGGATGCTTATATGAAAAAGCAGAGCTCCAGACATACTTGGAATATATTAAAACATGTCAATTCAAACTTCAAGCAGCTTATATATAAAGTTCTACAGTGCATTGGGAAGAATTAGCTGTTCTTAACATGCATGCTTCAGTTAAATGCTGGAGAAGATGAATACCTCAGTTTGTGCATGCATTAGTGTGTAAAACAATGCATGCACAGCTCCGAAGGACTGAATCTTCTTCTCTAGATCTTCCTCTTTTCCCCCATTTATAGGCCTGCTTTCTCTAGAATTAGTCTCTTCACCTTAAAGCACGTCAAGCCCTCTCCCAACTCATCTGCTGTTAACCAGCTTCCAAGTCCCTTGCTCCTTCCCATTATGACAACCTCCTCCCTTCCAAGTAATAAGGAAGTAGTGCATCATTTTAGCTAAATTAATCACACATTTATTTTAATGTAATTGCCTCCCTAACCATTCTGTTTCTGTCAGAGGGAAACAAACAACAGCACTATGTGATCTGCCAGTTTTCCATTGACCACATTTTGGGAGTCTCTGATCTAGACTTCTGCAGATGGTTTGCCTAGGTCAGGGGTCGGCAACCTTTCAGAAGTGGTGTGCCGAGTCTTCATTTATTCACTCTGATTTAAGGTTTTGTGTGCTAGTAATACATTTTAACGTTTTTAGAAGGTCTCTTTCTAGAAGTCTATAATATAGAACTAAACTATTGTTGTATGTAAAGTAAATAAGGTTTTTAAAATGTTTAAGAAGCTTCATTTAAAATTAAATTAAAATGCAGAGCCCCCCCCCGGACCGGTGGCCAGGACCCGGGCAGTGTGAGTGCCACTGGAAATCAGCTCGCGTGCCGCCTTTGGCGCCCAAGCCATAGGTTGCCTACCCCTGGCCTAGGTCACTGTAGAAGAAGCAGCAGAATTCGCCCACCCCCAAGTTCACTCTCTGTTCAGCTAGGGAGGTTTCATGTTTATTTTTTGGACTCCACCGTATTTTTTTTAAAGAAATGTTTGTGAAATCTTAATATGTAATCAAAACCAAACAGCTAACGGCTGGATCTGAGCTGAGCTTTTCTAGTGACAGTCACACAAATAAGTTTGGGTGAAAAAATAAAAATTTCTGAGCAATGGGAGATAATGCATAGATTCTGAAGGTAGAACAAGAAGAAATTGGTTTAATCTGCAGCAAGGGAGACTGAGGTTAGATATGAGGAGAAACTTTCTAACTAGAAGGACAGTTAACCACTGGAATAGGCTTCCTAGAGAGGTTGTAGAATCCTCCCATCATTGGAGGTTTTTAAGAACAAGTTAAACACCTGTCAGGGATAGTCTACCTGACCCTGCCTCAGTGCAGAGTGCTGGACTTGATGACCTCTCAAGATCTCTTCCAGTCCTGCATTTCTATGATTCTAGGATTCATTCAAGAGAACTGGGCTCTATTACAGAATTTAACAACATCCAAATGTGTCCTCCTTTCGGATTTGTTGCTTGAGAAAGCATTCATACCTTAGTCTTTATTTAGCTCTCTTCTATGTATTTTTCCTGACATATGCCAAGGGGTTGGTCACCATCCTTGAAATTTAGGTTTACCTGAAAAGAAAAACATAAATCTTACAAAAGTGTCAAATGCATCATGCAAACAAGAGCATAACAAATTTCCAAAGGCAAATTTCCAGGGTCATTCTAAGTAAGTCAGCAAGGAAATATCTTCAGTACTATAGAGCAAGATACTTTTTCATTTAAAGACCTCTGGGTAAAACTGGACCAGGTGTTCATGTATAGACCTCAAAGAATGCCATCTGTACCACCACATTCTTCATTTTTAAATATGACTTCTGAAATACAATTTAGCAAAAAGGCGGCATTATACAGGTGTCAGAGTTAATGCCAATCAAAAGCGAGAAGAGGGGAAAAGCCCAGATAAAGAATCTGACTGTCAAAGCATACAATCTGAGAAAGCCACCCCTCCCCGCCCCAGATGATGAAGAACTAGACAATCACACACACACACAGGTTAACTTGACATATTTAAATCAAGACAGGATATCTTCCTGAAAGACATGCTACAGCTCAAGTAGAAATTAGGGGCTTGATGTAGACGTTATTGGGCAAGATTATTTGTCTTATGTTTTGCAGGAGGTCAAATGAGATCATAGGCTAAGACCATAAGGAACAGCTATGAAAATAATTTAGCTCCAGAAACTAAGTAAGGTGAGGGGGAGAGGGAGAGTATACACATTCATAACCACGCCACCAGACTCCATCATGTCGTATAATGTCCTCCTAATATACAGACAGAGCAGGGAAACTAACTGTATCAGCTCTCATAAGGGGTCACAAGGTAATGTTCATTGTTGATATAGATGCAAGTATATCTGTATTATATGACCCTCACCAAGCCATGTCACCGTTGGCAGGAAGAGGAGTCATGTTTCTTGAAACTTTTATGAAACAGCCTATCACACCCACTGATAGCCCACATAGGAGTTTTATGCAGGACTCGTGTGTTTGCTCTGGCAAAATTACCAAAACCACAAAGCCTGTTGGAAGCAGATTTTCTGATGAAGCACAGGTTAATTTTAGATTTGACTAACAAGCTGATTTGTCAAACAGTGGTAAATGATTTGGGGAAAGAACCCTTTGTGATTCCAGTATTACATGAGCCATGTCCCAAAGAGACATGCATAGCTGGAAGATTATACAGTTATACTATATTCAGACACTGTTTGGGTGTACAACTCCTTAACAGACTTTTTACTCTTTCAGCTTAGAAGTGGTTTTACCTTTACTGATGGCTCCAAGATAAAATACCCTATTTTAGTATATAATATGGTTGAGTTAGCCTTTTGTTTACAGAAGCCCCCTTTGATTAAAAAGGCTAAGGCTCACAGTAAAACTGATCCATGTGCCATCCAAAAACAGAAACCAGACTGGCTGGCTAAGTAAGGAGCAGCAGGAAAAAAAAAATCTGTCAGTGTGTAATCAATTATAGTAAAACACCTGTCGCCTCCTAAAAGGAAAGGGTTCAGGATGTTATTCCAAATCTAAGAGAATTCAAGAAATTCAACATCCTGAACCTTAGAAGCAGCAAAGAGTCCTGTGGCACCTTATAGACTAACAGACGTTTTACAGCATGAGCTTTCGTGGGTGAATACCCACTTCTTCAGATGCAAGCTGATGTCTTGCATCTGAAGAAGTGGGTATTCACCCACGAAAGCTCATGCTGTAAAACGTCTGTTAGTCTATAAGGTGCCACAGGACTCTTTGCTGCTTCTATAGAACCAGACTAACACGGCTACCCCTCTGATCCTGAACCTTGACATGGCTGGATCAGGTTTGCAGTCAGACTATTTAATAAATGCCTGGGTTAATGACTCGAGGAGTTGTAGGTGCAGGTTGGATTGGGAATAATGCTCTGCCTGAGAAGTCACCTTAAAAATCCTTTGAAGGAAATTCTGAAATAATTGATGGGATTGGAATGTACACCAAAGATGTGGGTGGTACCTACAGCTCATCCGTTTGGTTCATGATTCTCCCATGGGAGGACAGCAGGGAACTGAAAAGCCCCTCCAACAGCTGTCCACTCTAGGATGGTGGCTCACTATGAGAGAAGATATTCATGAACATTGACAGTCTTGTCTTGTTTGTGCTCAAGATAATCCCACACCAGGAAAAAGAAATACTCTTTCAAGGTCACAAACGCATGAGGTCCTTGATATACCTTACCAAACAATTTTATAGGATCCCTGACAATTACTCAGAAGGGAAAAAAAATGTTTGTGATTGATTCCTTTTCGAAATGATGGGAAGCTTTCCCCATGTAAACCAATACAGCACTAGTCTCAGCTAAAGTTCTGGTACTACAGGTGAATCTTTCCTTACAGAAGCAGCGGCCCCTGTTTGAGAAACCCTGTCTTAAGAGAAAAACATTTAGATAAAGATACATTTTTAAAATGTCCATGGGTCTGAATTAAGGATTAAATTAACTCTATTTTCTGTGGTAAATGGTGGTTTTATTATGCTGGCCACTTAAGATTTGGAGAGTCCTGTTAACTTCCCTGCTCTTAAATGTTTTGATTTTGTAATTGATATGAGAGGTAAGCACATCATCACTCACCAGTCTTAACTTGGTTTAGAAACACTCTCTTCTGAGACTAATATAGAAATGGGGCCAAATGTGTAAAAGCCAAGTAATGAAGGAGGATAGGGGGAAAGAGACTCAGATTTTCACTGAAGTCCCTGATGAAATCCTACACATTTGGGATAGATTCCCATAGATGGCCATGACTGCAAATGACACTAATTTTATGGGCTCCGTCTGGCTTCTAGCTAATATCTCATCACCACAAGCCATTTTTAAAACAAATGATAATGCTGCCCAAGAGAGACCCAAGACTGGAATAACAGAGTTGCTTGTCAAATTTGATGTGCACTGGCAGATCTGCATATGGAAACCTGACAATCTCTTACCCCACCAATACCTCACTCTAATCAATACTTGATACTGGAGATTGACAAAATCCACTTGCTAGTGGCTAGTGTGATGCTGTCTCTAGTGAGTGTAAGGGCCTATGCTATACTTTTCTGAAACATTTCAGTATTCATTTAAAATATTGAAATTCTAGCTCTTATGGTTAAAAATAACCTTACAAATGTAAACCAATACATTGTTGTTGCCTGAGTTTGCAGACTATGCTCAGTGCTTTGCCAAGCAGAAGTGGAAAATTAACACAACTGATAGATTTCATTGCTAGTATTCAGTGTGATTGTTAAAAGTCATTTCAGTTTCACACTGCTGGCTTTTCTGGGACAGCTATGAGCAGAGGCAGAGTTAAAGTCAAACTGCAGTTACTCACTTTTTTGGGGGTGGTTGTCTCCTGCAGCAGGGACTCCCTTGGTTCCACCACTCCTTGCATCAGTCATTATATAGTCAACTTCAAAGTGACAGCATAAATTATGTATATGTTAGTTAGAATGACTTTTTTTTTTTCAAATAAGTATCATTCCAATATATCTGGTTACAGATTCAGTATTCTGGACTTATTTGCATACACTGGACAACATAGCAAAGAAAGTAATAAAGTATTAAGGACAATTTCAGATCCTGGGTCACTGTCAGTTAACCAAAATTAAGTCTCCTTATTAGTAATTTCAAAGATATGGTTTCTGGTGATTTTTAGGGGATTTCAAAGGTTAATTCCAAAATTTGTCCCATTTCCTGTTACAAATACTCCAAACATTACATGGAAAGAGTGCAGTACTGCTACAATTTTACTTTCTAAACATGATTTCCTACCTGTGTTTGAGCACAGTCATATATTATTTGTAAGTAGACAATGCAAACCTAAAAATCAAAATCACTGACTAGCAAGGAATCTAATGCTTTATAAGCAGTAAAACCAAAAAATAATAAACGAAGACATCCTAGTCATGCTAACATACAAATCAAATCCAAAACAAAATAATAAATTCAACTAAAATACAACCAAATTTAACCTAGACACTTGAAATGGATCAAAAATTTTCGCTGAATAGTTTATTCACTGAAAAATATAGTTTCAGGTCACCAAAGCTAGTTGCAAATTGGAAAGAACTAGGTGGGCTGGATTCACAGAAAGTGAGGATGTCTCTGTTGCCCAAGGTTAGAGCACTCACTTAAGAGGGGGAAGACCCCAGCTCCAGTCTCTGCTCCTTAGCAGGAATTCAAGTCTGGGTTTCTCAAATCCCAGGTGAGTGCCTTAACCACTAAGCTATTAGTACAAAGGCAGACCTGACATCATCAGTTTTATTAATCTAGCCCTTCACTTCCTTTGCTTTTATTTTAAAAAGCCAAAAGTTAAAAATGCCCCCAAAACAAAATAAGATATTCCATTCAGCATTCCATTCCTTTTTCAATTCACAAAAAAATTCCAATTGATTTTAGTCAAGCCGAATTTCTGGGTTTTTTTGGAACTGTCTGTGAACCAAAAATCAGTTTTTCCCACAGCTGTACTAGACACTGAGTTTCTAGACTCAAAACCTAGTATTCTACTGTTTACAACACCAAGCAGTGTATCCAAATTTGTGGCTCCAGACAAGAAATGTGGTACTTCCTATTAACAATGGAGACATACTATACTGAAAGTGCAGAAACAGAGCTGCTCTCTGTAAATCAAAGTAGCAATTCACAAGGTGACAAAATACACAACTTTGAAAACTTGACAGCGTTAGTATCTGTTTGCACATATCCTCTGTTTCCCTAAACATCTTTTTATATGATATTCTTTACCATTAGATAAATCCAGTTTGATTCGTAAGTAGCATTTGGGGACAACAGTAAGAAACTGGTCCAGAAACTAACATCAAATACTGAAATATGAACACGAAAAGGCCTGGTTTCAGAAAGAAGCTACATTTCAACCAATTTAATGGTATCTATTCCAAAATAAAACAGTCACAGAGACACTAACTCCTGTCACCCCACCTCCATATTGCCTTGTACTGATGAGAAGTTCAAAAATGCTCAAGAAATGGCATCAATTTTTGTGAAATTATTTATAAGGGCCAGTCCCTAATCAAATCAGTTAATGCATTCTTCAGTTGGTGATGCACCCTACCCTCCCTAATTTCACTTACCACCAATTTGACAGGCAAGGCGATGTAAGCATGCAGTAAATCAGGGGTAGGCAACCTATGGCACGCGTGCCGAAGGCGGCACACAAGCCGATTTTCAGTGGCACTCACACTGCCTGGGTCCTGGCCACCAGTCCAGGGGGCTCTGCATTTTAATTTAATTTTAAATGGAGCTTCTTAAACATTTTAAAAGCTTTATTTACTTTACATACAACAATAGTTTAGTTATATATTATAGACTTATAGAAAGAAACCTTCTAAAAACATTAAAATGTATGACTGGCACGCGAAACCTTAAAGTAGAGTGAATAAATAAAGACTCGGCACAGCACTTCCGAAAGGTTGCCGACCCCTGCAGTAAATTAATTAACCCCTGCACACAAGAATAAGCAGATAGATACCCTGAAGCTTCACACCCAAGAACCCACAGGGCTGTAGCTTATGGCAGTGGTTTTCAACCTGTGGTCCAAGGACCCCTGAGAGTCTGCAGACCATGTCTGTGATTTCCAAATGGGTCCGTACCGCTATCTGAAATTTTTTAGGGCTCTGCAAATGAAAACAAGAGGTAGAAAGCCACTGGCTTCCAGAGATACTGGAACAATTTGTATAGTGGGGGTGCTGAGAGCCATTGCACCAAACCTGTAAACCCACCCTATCTAGATACGATGGAGACCGCTTCAAGCCAGGGGGTGCAGACCACCCCTAGTCCCAGCACCTACGCTAGCTAGAGGCGTTTCTCAGCCCGCCTGCTTTCAGCTGGATCACAACAGCTCCTGCAGAGGCTGCTGCTGCAGATGTTGCAAGATCTCAGGGCAGCCCCCCTACCCGCGTGCCACAACAGCTGCTCTAAGGGCTCCTGCTGCTTCCCGGGAGCCCGGGCACTGGGTCGGGGAGGACACCGGCGGGGCAGAGTTAGGGACCGAGGCTGGGGCCAGCCCGGCTCTGGCTCACCCGCACCCGGGGCTCCACAGAGACGCCCCCTCCCCAGGGCCCCGGGCGGCTCCCCCGGCGCTCCAGGGGCTGCAGAGAAGCGTCCCGGAGCAGAGACCGCCGCAGGCTGCCAGCCCCCAGCCCCGCCACCCCCTCACCTCCGCCAGCTCTGTCCGGGCGCCGCCGGCCGCACCAGCCCGGCTCGCTGCGCCCCGGGGCGCTCCGCAGGCAGGCGCGCTCCGCCCCCATTGAGCAAGGAGCCGGGCCCCGCCCCAGCCCGGAGCGAGGGCGGGCGGGCTGCGCTCCAGGTCCTCAGCCCGCCCCCGAGCGCCGTGCGCGGAGCACCCCAGAGCCGGGGCAGCGCTGCGTGGCGGGCCCCGCCCGTCCGTCCCTGCGCCCCGCGCTCAGGCACCTCGCTCCAGTCCAGGCTGAGGGCGCTGGGTTGTTCCCAGCCCTTCACTAGGCGGAGCTGGGTTTAAGTGCGGCTCAGGGGGGCAGGAGCTCCAGAGGCTAGAAGGGGGCCGAGCTGCTTCCTGCCCTTGGCTGCTGCGTCTGCTTCCCCTCCTGCCTTTCCTCCCCAAACTGCTTCTCCCTCACCCTACAGGCTGCGCCCTTACAGCCAATGCAGCCCAGTCCCATCCACCCCTGCCCCTGTAGTGCTACACTGCCTTATGGTGCTTTATAAGTGGAAGGGGGAGCAGGGGAACCCCTAAGCATCTGCTCCCCTGATGATGTTATATTAATAAAACATGACTGGGCTTGGCCCGATTTGATTTTTATTGATAAATGTCAGTTTCACTGAACGGAGTGGAGTTGTAGCCCTGTTGGGCCCAGGATATTAGCGAAACAAGTTGAGTGCGGTAAGATCTGTTGGACCAACTTTTCACTGTACACACACAAACTGACAAAAAATATTTCTGTCTAATAATCCAACCTGACAGATGGCAAAGTAAGAAAAATGCTTCTTGAGTAATTATTAGTTTGATTTAAGGATATTTAGCCTTGGTCTACTTTTAAAATTTAGGTCAACCTGGGTACAACACTTCGGGGGATGGGTGTGAAAAATTCACAGGAAAAAAAAAAGAGTTCTTGTGTCCTCCAAGCTACTGCTGCTCAGGGAAGTGGATTACCCATGTTGACATAGGCAACATCTACACTACAGTGGTACAAGAATAGCTCCCATAGTGTAGACATGCCCTTACTTTGTATGGTTTGACATGAGATGTCGACAGTTTGTGTTTTAACAGGTTTCAGAGTAGCAGCAGTGTTAGTCTGTATCCGCAAAAAGAACAGGAATACGTGTGGCACCTTAGAGACTAACAAATATATTTGAGCATAAGCTGTAGCCCACGAAAGCTTATGCTCAAATAAATTTGTTAGTCTCTAAGGTGCCACAAGTACTCCTATTCTTTTTGTGTTTTAACTGTTATAAAGCTTTATCTTTTTGAATCTCAACACCTATTTTCATTAAATAATTGTCTGACACCCCCCCCAATAATTTCCCACAACTGTGAAAAAGTAAATAAAATCTTTTAAAATGCTTAAAAATAAACATTGCTATCATTCATTGAAATTATAAAAAATAAAATTGAATTCTGTCAAGCCTAAATATGACACATAGTGGGGAATGCTTATTAAACAGTCTTTACTAAAAGTGCTCAGCTTACTTCAAAGACCCAGAAACCTGTCTGTGTAGAACTAGATACTTACAATTAACTAATGGCAAGTTAGGTTGTAAGAACACAGAACTTTCTGCATCAATTGGACACATGCAAGCGGAGGATTGACTGCCAAAAAATATCTCCAACAATTCTAAGAAATTTTCTCAGAAGTGTAAGACAGTGATTGGAAAGTGATTTCCACCCTCGCTGCATCATTTGTCCGTGGCAGAGTGGACTCCTATTACAATACCCCTCCACTGTTATTTGCATATTTCTCCTGGTGAAGGATTTTTCTTGGTAAGAGTGTTCTAAATAAACTCATCATAAAACTCAACAATTTTTATAGAGTCTGTTCTCATTCAACTTGTCTGTTCACTTTATGCCTGTCTTTTCATGGTGTTACAACCTGGCCCAGTACCCTACTATGTGTCATCAATCTGTTGCAAGTGGACCCAGTTTCTATGTCCCACATGCTTCCAAACCAATGGGGTAGAGTCTAGTCACTGTTTCTAGCTTTGGGGCTCCAGGGCACACTCTCTCTCTGACCTCTTGTCTGACACCCTTCCTTGGGATGTCACCATCCACCCACCATAGATCCCTAAACCAGTGTTTGAGACCTCCCTCCCCCCCCCCACCCAGTCACTTACAACTGCTCCCTCGAACTCTACCTAGATTGTGGACACTGGACTTCTAGTTTAACCCCTTCAGGGACCACACAGTAGGAAAGCAAGGAGCACAGGCTTAGCAAAAGAATCTTAACAGACACTTTACTCTTCTAGCAGTCAAGAGTTACAGACCTTTGAAAATAACAAAAGACTTGACATCCATGCAACAACACGTGTTGACCCCTTTTGTGAATCTCAGGTTTGTCAGCATTTCAGGGTGGGCAGAGTCCCTCCTATCCTCTCTCTCCTGCAAGTCCTTTTTATGTGGGGTGATAGTAGGCCCCCTACTCAGAGCAGAACCCCAGTCTTAAATAGGTCCTACAGAGCTAAGCCATCTAACTGAAGCTTCAGACCCACCACTCATGCTTTCCCCTTCCCCACTGCAGGTCCTGGTATAGAAAACCCATTGTACAAGGTGAGTGAGCCAGCTGTTGAGAGACAACCAGAGTCATTTCCCCAGACTGAAGTCTTGAAGGTTCTTGGTTGTTAGTCCTTCAACAAGGTATCAAGCATCTTTCCCAGACAGTGTGGCTGTCTGGAATGCAGTACAATAGTTATCATTGACCAGGCCCGTACTTTGGCAGTAGCAGTGTCCACTATTTCCACCCAAAGACTTAGACATATACCACTGTCACAGTAAGTCCACAGGTCCGGCAGATCGCGGCTCCCACTGACCGCGGTTCGCCGCTGCAGGCCAATTGTGGCTGCTGGAAGAGGCGGTCAGTAAGTCCCTCAGTCTGCACCACTTCCAGCAGCTCCCATTGGCCTGGAGCAGCGAACCGTGGCCAGCGGCAGCCGCAATTGGCTGGACCTGTGGACGGGGCAGGTAAACAAACCGTCCCGGCCCGCCAGGGGCTTTCCCTACACAAGTGGCGATCCCAGTTTGAGAAACACTGCTTTAGGTGAACAATAGGCACTCATGGAAACTTTGAAGAAGACCTATTTCCTAAGCATCACTGGTAATTTGCTACACAGATTAACATAAGGCATTTTATCCACTAGGCAGTTTATCACAAACTTTAAAGAGACATATAGACAATGACATTATTTCACTCGAGATTCATCTAAATCAGGGGTGCTCAGACTTTTGTACTGGTGACCCCTTTCACATAGCAAATCTGAGTGCGACCCCCCCCCCTTATACATTATAAACACTTTTTTATATATTTAACACCATTATACATGCTGGATGCAAAGCGGGGTTTGGGGTGGAGGCTGACAGCTCGTGACCCACCATGTAATAACCTCGTGACCCCCTGAGGGGTCCCAACCCCCAGTTTGAGAACCCCGATATCAAGGTTAATATTCCCTTTTGATCTTTGAATCAATACCTACAGTGATAGACAGGAACTGTCAGTTTACTTGGCTAACATCTAACAAGATATAAGTATACACATACAATTAGCATCACCTCTAATTCTCTAACAATACAGGTTTGCACTTCAAAGTTCTAGGGCCATTCCTTGTTAGATGGGCATATTACCATTTATATACTTTTCTAACATGTCTCTAAAGGTTGACTCTGGATTATTTAGCCTGAGAGCCGCTTAACCCTTTCTGGCCATGCGTCACGCACTATAAGATTTGTTGCAATTATATAACTGTGGTAGCAATGATGATTTGCATGGTTATACTCTAATCAGATAACATCACATCCACTTTTATTTTCAGCTCTCCCGTTCAGACTTTTGTAAGACTGTTCTGCTTATCTCCTGACTCCAGTATTTTCAGCTGTCAGGGTTCTGTCTGAACTAAATGGATAGATCTGGAACATGAGGTCCAGCACCTAGGAACTCTATAGCCTTGCTTATTACAACATGATTGAACGGATCCAAAATATTTGCTTTCTTGACTCTATCACTGTGCTGTATAGGTAAGCTGTCAGTGCTTGAATCACTGGTAATAACCAAATATTGTTGGTTTAGAGACAAAGAGAATCTCCTGAGTCAGATCCATGAATGGTTCCGGGGCTTCAATTTGTCTCTGTAAGATTTCACTGAAGTGGAGTCAATGGTTTGATGCTAAGATCATTGCTGGGGGTGGGGCGGGGAGGAAGAGTACTGAGACCTGTATTATCCACCAGGCAACTCATTATCTTGAAATTGGAATTCCACAATTTCTCTGGCTGTTAACAGACATTCAAGATCTAATTCTACTTAGTATGCTGTGAAGCTTGGAAACAACAGAACCATAGGTGCTGGAATTAGGGGTGCTACAGCACCCTCTGGCTTGAAGTCGTTCCCATTATATACAGGGTTTATATTTTGATTCAATGGCTCTCAGCACCCCACTATACAAATTGTTTCAGCACCCCTGAACAGAGCTCTGGCCTGGTAGTTGGGGAGGTGTGGCATCCGCTTGGGTGTGGGCACACTGCTCTATCTGGGCATGTACTTTTCCGACACCCATCTTTCCCTGCTAGAGAATTGGGTCAAATCAAGGCCAGGGTGGCTGATTGATGGCAGAGGTGAATGGGGCTGCTGCAATGCCTTTCCGTTTGGGGTAGTGCACTGTTGCTCAACCAGCTTGTCCTGTCCATGAGCTGGCATCGGTTCAACACCCTGACTCCACACCAGGGAACTATGGCCAGCCTCCAAAAGATGATGCTGGAGTCTTTTTGGCCAGGCCTGCACTGGGTCTCTGCAGGGGTCCTGAGCTTCCCCAAGAGGGAGGGTGGACAGGGCTTGGTCTATATCTGCTTGTAGGTCCATGCCTTCTGCCTTCAGACCCTGCGGAGACTCACAGTGCAGGTGGTCCAGCATGGAGCATGCTGGTGCACACCTTCCTCTGCCACCTCCCAGGGCTCTGATACAACTGGCAACTCTTTTTTCTTCACCCAAGAGGTCTCCCCCCTCTCTGAGCTGCTGGTCTTTTACCAGGACCTCCTCAGGACCTGGAAGCTAGTTTCAGTGACCAGGTCCATAGTAGCCACTAAAGGGGAGTACCTCCTAGTGGAACCCCTGCTACACAACCCCCTTCTCCGTGTGCAGGTGGTGGAGTCCCCCTTGGTGCGACAGAGGATGGTTGGTCCTAGTTGGTACCACCAGAATTGGAGATCATCTGGACTAGGAACTGGGTGGACCCTGCTGTGCTTGGCCAGCACATGGAGCTGCCCATCCTGCGCATCCCTTGTCATGTGCTCCGGGAGTGAGGGCAGCCTTGACTCTTGCTTCTCTTGCTTTCCTCAAGTGGGTCCTGTGGGATGAGGGGGTGCACCCCACCCACCTCTCATCCCTGGCCCTCCAGACCTCAACATCAGGCCCCTGCCTGGGAGTCTCCTTAGCCACCCCCGACACATCACCTGAGCCAATTGCATGGTGGACCAGGTAGCTGGTCCACCTCCAAACTGTGCCCAGAGAGCATAGGTACACGCTTGTGCTTCACACCATCCACTCCTGTCCTGCCCCAACACCCCGTAGTGGGACGTGCTGCCGCCTGAGAGGGGCGAGGAAGCCCATTGGGCCACCCTGTACTCCAGTCTGGTTCCATGGCCTGCTGGGGATATTAGTTGGTGGCTCCTTCACACAGCAATGAGCATGTACCTGGCATAGTTCACAAACTCCCCTGGCACCTGTGCCTTTTGCAGTGGGAGGGAGACCCTAGCGCACATCTTTGTAGAGCGTGTCAGATTGCAGCCCCTTTTCTGGCTTTTCCAGAACCTCTTCCTGAGGTTCTGGCTGCACCTCCTGATCCAGGCACACACCATTCATGGCCCCACAAAGTCATGGGACTTCCTTGTCAGCCTCTTCCTGGTGCTGGCCAATACAGCCATCCATCACACCAGGAGGAGGAAGCTGAACAGGGAGGTACTCTGCAACTGTGGGGCCTATTTCTGGTCCCTTATCTGATTACACCTCCAGGCAGAGTTCTTCTAAGGGTACGTCTTACCCGCCGTATCGGCGGGTAGCAATCGATTTCTCGGGGATCGATATATCACGTCTCATCTAGACGCGATATATCGATCCCCGAACGCGCTCATGTCGACTCCGTAACTCCACCAACGCGAACGGCGGTAGCGGAGTCGACATGGGGAGCCGTGGACGTCAATCCCGCGCCGTGAGGACAGTAGGTAATTCGATATAAGATACTTCGACTTCAGCTACATTATTCACGTAGCTGAAGTTGCGTATCTTATATCAATTTTCCCCCGTAGTGTAGACCTGCCCTGAGTAGTGTTCACTGACTCCCTGGACACTTTTGAGGAGCAGTGGGCACTGCCAGGGATTCTCTGTTCAGTGTCCCCCTCCGGATCCCTAATTCTTTACCTCTGAATTCCTGTTTTTTTCATTTGTTGTCCCCCATAATCAACTGATGCCTTGGTCCAGTGATTCCTTCCCCTTAAAGTTTTTGGTGGTTCTACACTTGCTCATCCGCCCACTCCTTTAAATAGTACTAACTCTCAGTGGGGACACCTAGGGTATGTTTCCACTGCAATTAAAAACCCACAGCTGGCCCACGCCAACTGAGTCAGTCTCCAGGGCTCTGACGAAGGGCTGTTTAATTGCTGTGTGGACATTTAGGCTTCGGCTGGACCTCGAACTCTAGAACCCTGTGGGGTGGGAGCGTCCCAGAGACTGGGCTGCAGCCCAAGCCTAAATTTTTATGCTGCAATTAAATAGCTCCTTAGCCCAAGTCCTGGAAGCCTGAGTCAGCTGGCATGAGCCAGATAGGGATGTCTAATTGCAGCATAGACATACCCTTACTGTGCACTAACAGAGCACCGGGGCAGTTTAGCTTAGATTGCAGTTTATCTCTGCCCCCTTGTACATGTGCGTTACAATGCAGTTTTAGTCATGCTGATGTTTCTCAATACAACTAGTTTACCTTAACTGAACGAGGGTAAATGAGGAACTGATTTTAGGGCCCTTATTCAGCATTCTAAAAATAATTAATTTTTGCCAGAAAAAGAGGAAGAGAGATACAGGGGACAAAAGAGAGCTTTCCAGGGGAGGGATAATGGATATAGAAATAGATTTACATAATGAAATAGAGACATATGCATATAAATGTCATTGAGGAGAAGATGGTGCATTGCTGCAATATAATCAAGACTTGTGCCAGAATATAGCTTTTGACACAAATTGTCCAAAGCCATAATATGATCTTTAAATAAAACTTAATTTTCCGCCTCTGAGAAAAGGATTGTTTTTGAATAGGAGATAAAATTGTATTGTGGTTTCTAGATACATTCAAAAATCACCTATAATGCAACCTAGATGGAGCTACTATAAGGTGGGTGCAAAACTGGTTGGAAAACCGTTCCCAGAGAGTAATTATCAGTTGTTCACAGTCATGCTGGAAGGACATAAGGAGGGGGTCCCACAAGGATCAGTTCTGGGTCCACTTCTGTTCAATATCTTCATCAATGATTTAGATAATGGCATAGAGAGTACAATTATAAAGCTTGTGGACAATACCAAGCTAGGAGGGGTTGCACGTGCTTTGGAGGATAGGATTAAAATTCAAAGTGATCTGGACAAACTGGAGAAATGGTCTGAAGCAAATAGGATGAAATTCAATAAAGACAAATGAACAGTAAGAGTCATCCATATTTCACAATCATTGCTTATGTAAATGTGGAAAATTGTCAACATACAAACTTGCATATTTAATTACTTAAGTTTTCCTGATTGTGACCTTATAGCATCTCTCGCTCTAAAATAGCAAACTGAGAAAAAAACACCCAACAAATTGAAATTCCATCATGTGGCATCATATTGACACCTACCTGGGTCATGAGCAAAATTGTACCCTTTAGATCCACTACACAGGCTTCTGCCACCAGAGCTAAAGAGAGCAGTAGTACATTGTCATTGTCTACGTGGACCAGCACTACAGAGGGACGACACACACTTTGCCAGTACACCTCATAGCTATTTCTGACAGCAGAGGAATGGTGGCTCTTTGTCGCAGTGTCGCTGAGCACCCACTATTTTTTTCCATGGATGATCCAGCAGAGGAATGGTGGCTCTTTGTCGCAGTGTCGCTGAGCACCCACTATTTTTTTCCATGGATGATCCAGCTCTGGAGCACCCATGGAATCTGCACCTATGCCCAGAAGTATTAAAGACCTCTTAAGGAGACTTATATTTAAAAAAGCAGTTCATTACTTCTATTAAAGGCTTTGTAAAAGAATACTTTCCCCCCACCCCTGCATGAAAGCTAGCTTTCCAAGTATTTATCTGGAATTCTATACCAGAAAAATATACTAAAACGTTATCTTCAATTTAAAGAAAAGTACCAAAACAAAGCACAAATGCACTCTCATATTTTCCATCAGTAACTAGAACAGATACAAAAGCCATTTTATGAAGTGTACAAAGTATTGGTTGCTTAAAAAAAAAATCCCTCCCCCTAAAAACAACTCCCAATTCAATTAAATCAGATAATTTCCTGCCACCTTCCATCAACAATTAGGTCACCTAACCACAATCACTTGCTTCTGTTCACATATCTTCTAAGAAAAATAAAGTGTTTGTGTATTTCATTGTGATGCTTTGCCATCAAACCTTCCATAACATCATTTCAAAAACTGAATTTACCTGGTCTACCTTACATCTCTCTCTCTCTCTCTTTGTTTGCTTTAGTGTAACCTTTCCTTGGTTTTTGTTTTTTGGTCTATCTGACCTTTATCTATTTTGCCATAATTTTTAAATGTTCTCTGTGTGTGTGTGTGTGTGTGTGTGTTTTCTCTCTCTCTCTAAGATTAACCTCTTAGGACACTTTTTGGATTCTGTTGTCTTAGCTTTTTATTTCTCTCACTTTTTCTCTTCAGTTTTCTTTTGCCTCTTTGGTAAAATTATATGCATATTTCATTGACTTAACCCTTTTCTTTATAAAACATATTTTTCCTCCTCTTTCTCATCATTTTCTGTCTCCCGTTCCTCCATCTCCCTTCTTTCACTGTCCAATCCAGCCGCACTTGTTTTTTGGTCACAATGGAAATTTGCTATTGTTTAATTCAGGATATTATGAAAATGTTTGTTGTTGACAGCTCATTTCCTAAATTTATGTGGGGAAATATTGTAGGACAGTGGAATATGTCCAGCCTTTGCTTTTATATACTAAAATGAGAGTAGCTGTACAACTTGGACTTCAGACTCATGGAAGCAGATGATGATGTGTGAAGTTGTTTTGATTCCTATGATGCATGATGTTGCCGGACAAAGGAACACACAGATACATATTATAGGTGGGACTGGTAGCATCACCTTTTATTAAAATTGCCTTATTAAGAGGGTGGGAGAAAAACCCTGTTTTCTGTTCGTTCTTATGTTGCCAAATTTTAATTGTTCAGGCTGCAATTCTCCATGCTTGTTGTTTGTCTCAGGCTGAATTTTTTGGAAACTTTCAGCCAAGTTACAAGCCTTAAAAAAATTGCAAGTCACACATGCTCAGTAGAGACTTCAATTTTAGCAGCTAAAACATGTGACGAGTCCCTCCTCACTGAGCATGCCTGAGTCTCTCTCAGCTCCTAGTGCTGACCAGCAGACACCCCCTGGCAGACAGCTCCCCACTTCCCCCCAGTACCTGCCACCCGCCTGCTGCCCTGCCGATCAGCACCTCCTCCTCCCTCCCAGCGCCTGCCACCCACTGCGATCAGCTGTTTCACGGTGTGCAGGAGGCTCTGGGAGGGAGGGTGAGGAGTGAGGATGGGGCATGCTGGGGAGAGGTGGGAAAGAGGCAGGAAGAGGCAGGGTGAGGACTTGGGGGAAGGGATAGGGTGGGAAGAGGTGGGGCGGGGGGTTGGGAGAAGGGGTCCGGTGGGGGTGGGGCCTGGGGCGGAGTTGGGGGTTGAGCACCCCTGGGACCTGGAGGAATCTGGCGCCTATGTTTCTGGGCCAGGTGCTGCCACCCTTATTATACCCTTAGTAGGGCAATATTTACTGGAACTGGCTGTGGAGTAAGGCACTACCTAAAGTGAAGAAGGGCAGCAGATTCTGGCCCTTTGTTGCAGGGCAGAAGAGTCACAAAATGCTTCTAAAGCTCTTCCTTTATAGCCCATCTGAGATTACATAAGTGTCACATAATGAAAATACAAACTATGGTGGCCATTTTAGTCTATGATTTTCTTGAACATCAGAGTAGAATTGCAACAAACCTTACTAGAATATATTCTTAGCTAGTCTAATCAGAACATTTCTTCACAGTACAAAATCCAGCAGTTCAATTTACAGGGATGCTGCCCTAATTACAGTAACAGTATCAACATTATGCAATGAGTCTGACAGTACTCAACTTCAAAAAGATTAATAGCTGTGCATAAAGAAAAATGTATTATAGATGATTGTAACAGGGGGGTCCGGGGCTCAACCCTCTGAGGGGAGGAGGGGAGCCACACCGGCCCGAGTAAACAGTACAGAAGCTCAGGCCTCTTGTAGCCGGCCGAGCCGTAAACAGTAAGGGAGCTCAGGCCTCTGGTAGCAGGCTGAGCAGTAAACAGTAAGGGGGATAACTGCCACCCATGAGTGGGGTGGCAGGGGGGACACAGGCCCACCCACTCCACTGTGTCCCGGCCCGGGGCCCTAGGCAGCGGTCGTTACCGCTGACGGTCAGTGGGGATCCTGACCGCAACACACTGACATGGGTATTGCCTGATCAGTAGCCTGACTGAGGTCGGCTGCCCCCGGGCCACTTCCAATATCCCCCTCTTGTCCTACCTGGTCCACGGCGTCTGGTCCCGGGAAGTCCCACTGCATGGGTTCCTCACAACCCAGGCTGGGGGGTAGATCGGGTAGTTCCTTGGGGAAGTCCGGCCACTCCTGCTCCGGGGGTTCCTCGGGGTAACAGCACGGTAGCGGGGAAGTTCCTAGTGGCTCCCCGTCGTAGGTGGCGCGGGGAAGCTCCGGCAGGTCTTCCCAGTAGCGAGGTAGGGTGCTCTCCGGCCAGTCCAGGCAGCTGCCCGGGGCTCCAGCGGTTCCTCCATTAGGAGCTCCCTCAGGCAAGTCTGCTCTCCCCGGTGGCTGGGCACTGACTGGGCTGGAAGGGCCGGCTTTTATCCTTCCGGGTCGCTGTCTGACCCTCTGAGGGGCGGGCTCACCACTCTGTAGCCCCGCCCCTTCCTGTGTCCGGGGCTCAACCCTCTGAGGGGAGGAGGGGAGCCACACCGGCCTGCTACAATGATAAAAATAGGAAGAAAAATACTGAAATAAAAATAATCCTCAGAATTTAAACAGTGATTAAACTTAGTTCATTCCCATAACTGTGTTATGTTAGGAAAAAATCCTCACTGTCACAGTGTCAAATACAGCACTCTAAAAAGTCCTTGGGCAGATCCTCAGGTGAGGATCTTCAGTTGAGGCCATGCCTATTTATATGAGCTGAGAATTTGTTGCCTACACTTTCAGGACCTGATTACTCTCACTGCAGACATAAAACAAATGGATACAAATGTGGGCATGAGTCACATGCATAAATACCATGACTGTGTGTGCAAGTCTGCACACTGCACACATAAATAGCGAGATACATGGGTAACAGGCCATTTGTGTGTCCAATTAAGTGACTGGATCATAGCATCAGCATACACAAATTAGGTACGATAGTTTTGTGCGTTCAGTGTTGAAAAGCAGGTCCTTAACTTTTCAAATTCTCATTTTCAAAATGCATTGTTATTTTAAAAAAGAAAGTGCTTCAAAATTGAAGGAAGCAAGAAGGAAAGGAAAGGAAAGGAAAGGAAAGGAAAGGAAAGGAAAAAGAAAATATTCATGCATACTAGTCATTTACTTTGCACTTTAAGTAAACATGCAATTACTGATGTAGGGAATATTGTGTTATTTTGACATAGCAAACAAAACAATCTCCTCCTGCTGAAGGACTCGACACTGCAATGGTTATTATCTAGGGAGGAAATGATTGGTGCCAAGTATTATGCCTTTTTCTTCTGTAGAAATTTGTACCCTATCAGTGCCAGTACATATCTAACAGGTAATGGGATGATTTCTGTCAAACTGGAAAGCTGTTCATGAGGACACATTTCCACTCCCAGTTGCACTTCTGCATTCCAATATTTGTCAGGTTTTAGAATGTTGTTTCACCAATACTGACAATTAAAATGTATTATAAGTGATATTTATATTATGACAGTAAACACGGAGGATTTTCTCTCCATTGTGCTGGGTGCATTACAAACATAGAGTGAAAGACAAATCACTGCCCAGTTGTAAGAGCTTTGTTACCAACTACACAATGATTGATCAAAAACCTTTGAACAGTTTAGGGATGAGGCAAATGTATGTCCTGTAGAATCCATAGTGAGCACAAATACTATATGATAAGTACAGGTGTGTACAGCATTGTATAGCACGGTTAGTATTTTGGATATAATTTCTAATACAGAAAAGACATGACTTTATCCTGTAAAGGTATTCTTCCTCCCTTCTCTACCAGATGTCCCTGTGGGCACAGATATAAAAAAAACCAGAGTGCACTGGGAAACAATGGGGAGAGGGGGGATAGATGACCACATTCTTTTAAATTCACTTTTTCCTATCTGAACATATATTAACCCTTATATGTCCAAAAATCTTATCACCCTATAAGAATGTTGCCAACCCTTGTGATTTTATCATTAGTCTCAGAATATTTGATGTTTTCTTACAGCCCCAGCTCCTGGAATCCTGTGATTATGTGTAAATCTCACCTTTTTCTCTTAAATAAGTTTCTAACTCTCATGGGTGAGGACGAAAGCTTGAAAGTGTGACAGAAGTACACCCTAAAGACTCAAAACCCAAAATAAAAAACGTTTTTAAAAAAAAATCTCATGATTTCTGGAGTCTGACTCATGGCTTTTGAACACTTGAGGTTGGCAATACCACAAACCAAATTTGAGGACTGAGTGATACAGTTGTCTGGAGAATCCTTTCTGTCCCAGCTTCTGGAGACCTTATTGCCTGATCTCAGAAACATCCAAAAGAAAATTATTCACAATTTTTTGTATTAGTCTTTAACAGCCTGGCCAATTAAATAGGAAGGATGAAAGACAGGGTGCTGAGAACAATAAAATCAGAGGTCAAAAATGGTTTAACACGTGATAGTCTAAAGCCTCACATGCAATTATTTAATAGTCTGTCAGCAATGGTTCAGGTGCCCGGGCTGGCCATAAAACACTTTGGCTAAGATGTTCAAAGCCACCTACAGGTTTTGGACACCAATTCCCTGTTGGGAATTGATCAATGGGCATCCAAGACCAACAGGGCTTTGAAAATCTCAACCTAGGGATCCATCCATGAACGTTCTAACCTAGCAGGCATTACCAGTACCCCTGTGAGTGCACCACCTTGGAGCAAGGTGAGGGAAAGCCTCCACCCGCACGGAGTTACTGCACACTGATGCAATGAAATCATGGATGGAAGCACAGGTCTTGCAGCTGCACTAGTCTAACACCTCCCAGCCCAACAAGTCCCATAGCCATCTTATCCATCCTTCAATGACAGCTTTATGCTTTTCCAATTGACCTTCCAGGCCCATTTGTTTCCTATTAGTTGCTGTCTAATAAATTGTATTTGAGAGAGTGTTCCAGAGTAGCCCCTGTCCTAAGTGACCATGACAAGGTTGGGATTCGAGCCCCACAGGAATCCTGGGCCCAGCCTTGTTGGGGTTACAAGGACTCTGTCACACAGGAGAGTGGAAGGGGAGTCCTTGAGGTCAGGTAGGCCTCTAGGTAAAGGGAGTGGGAATGAGGACTGAGATCCTTTCGCTAGCCAATTCCACCAGCATAGTGTATAAGCCAGGAATGTTCCCCACAATACCGGGACCATTCCCCTGCTTACACATCAAACTGGTGGTGAGTGTCAGGTTACTGAAAAGTAGCCAATGTGACCTTAAAATTTTGTGAATGATCTCTCCCGCCCTCAGACCAGGATTTGGAGAATGCAGAGGTAGCTCAAAGCCTCCATAGCTTCCCCTTTCCCAGGGCCTCTACACAGAATTCTCACCCACTGTCTTATAGCACAATTCCAGTAAAAGTTTTCATGTCTGTGTCCTGATATCTTCCAGCAAGTGAACTACCAGAATTAGAGACAGATGTGAACTGGCAATTGTGTTACGCAGTTTTGTGCTGATGTAACCAGTAGAAATGTGGAGTTACACCACATAAATCTTGACTAATTTAGTGTTGAATGCAGCTCCTTTCGTTTTGCTATTCTTTTTCCTCCCCCTTATGTTTGTCTCCTTTTGTCTTAGAAAGAGCTAGACTTTAACCCCAAAACCTATGAGCTACCACCTTAAATTTACTCTTTCTGAACAAGAGCATTTGCAAACCATCAGAAAGTCTTTCAAGCAAGGGTTTTTCCCTTTAAAAAAATCCATATTCAAAAAGGTATAAGGGAGATTAATTTTAAATTCAGTAAATCTTAATTTAGCAAAGTGGTTTTTCCTCCTTTTTGATGTTTAATAAATGCTGAAGATTTTTGGAGGTGGGGGTTGGTAATGCAGAAAAAATGAGATCAAACCGTTGGCATCATAACCAAACTCTAATTATGGTGAATGCTGGGCCAGTAAAGAAACTAACAGCTAGGGAAGATTTAAAACCAACTCCTAAATACTTATCTGATCCTTACAATATGGCAAAGAAGCCAGGGTAGAGGCAGGTCATTGTGGTCCAGTGAAGAACTGGGAAAGAGGGGATGAGTCATCTGGCTATTCCTTGAAAATGTCAAGGAGAGAGAAAGAGGCCCTGGCTTTCCATTCCAGAGCTATCTTTATACATCATATACAAGCAAAAAGGGGTGCAGGGATAATTTATTTTCCATTTGCAGATCACCTTTAAAGTGACTAACTTAGAAAAAATAGTGCATTACTGCATCAATTTCCAAACAAAACTCCAGATATATTTAGCAAATATGGTTACAATGGTGGTGTCAGTCCATTTCCTAGTGGTCTGACCTCCTTGTTATGATGAAACTGTGACAGGCATCTCTCTCGCTCTCTGGAAAGGAGAGGGGAACCTTGCTGTTCTGGTCCCTGTCCCTGAAAGACACCATAACCATCTCACTCTCCACAAAACCGTGCCATTCCAATAGATTTGAACTCCATGCAGGCAGATCTTTTTGTAGGATCAGGACCAAAGCTGGTACACACACAAAATGAAAACAAGAATTTCTAACATGTATATGTCTTATTAAAATAATAATAAATAAGTGGATTGGTACAAGGCATTGTACTTTAATTGACCTTAATTTCCCCAGTCCTAGCAACAAGGAGGAAAGCAGATCCTGCTCTAGCTGTCTGAGATAAGTAAGTATGCTGACTTGTTTTACCATCTGACCTAAGTAAGATAAATGAAAGTGGTAGAACTCTGAGTCATTTTAATTGAAAGGCTGTTCGGAAGGAATGACACACATAATAAATTGAGAAGTTTTGCCATGTTTTCCTTAACTCATTAGAAGACTTAATGCACAGGATTTCCTCGCCAGGAACAACAACATTATTTATCTAATGACCATGCTAATGTGACTGGATTAGGATAATGTCTGCTCCATCTGGCCTTTTGTAACAAATTCTGCTTTAAACTGCAGCCCTGAAATATTTAGATATCAGATTCTATTTGTATTTATTTATTCTTAGACTTGGAAAGATTTAATTTTTAGTGTTTATAAAACTTGACAGACAATATTTGTTTTGTTTTTAATCAAAGTTATTGCAGTAGCAGGAAATTTAATAAAGCTAAGACACTAATTATTTGCTTTGATTTTATAAGCATACAAGTCAGTTTATAACAGGTACAGAAATAAAATGTCATAATATTGTATATGGATTGCCAGTTCAAACTGAGTCCACAAATTACAAGTGCAATATATAATAACTTTCTCTTTCTGTATCTGTAGATTAGTTTTGGAGAAATAAGTGAAGCAAAAAATAGATGAATGCCATTATATAAGCCCAAATTCTACAGACTTACAATATATGAAGTTAAGCACATTCATGAGTAGTCACAATGACTTCAGTGGGGCAAGAATTTCACCCAATGGGAGTTTTGCCATTGACTTCAATGGGGCTAGGATTATACTGACTTCAGTGAGACTGTGCATGGTGTGTAAAGTTAATCATATGTGTAAATCTTTCCAGGATTGGGACCTTCCTCATTAAAACCTAATCTTAAGACTACTTATATTGTATTTTACATTTTATTACTGCATTTTTTAATTCTACTGATCTTCAGTAGGATTTCCCCTAAGAGTGTAAGCAATTTGGAGCAAGGACAGTCTTTTGTCACCTAGCACAATGGGGTCCTGGTCCATCACTAGGGCTCCTAGATGGTAATACAAATAAATATACTCTGCACATGGGGTGAATTTCGCTCTAGAAGAGCAATGATGCTGGTACATTGACTATTACTTTCTAAAAGCTGTATCCTGTGTCCCTAAGTGCATGGAAGTACTATTGAAGTTATTAGGAGTTTCATGAATGCATCAAGAGCTTGTAGAATTGAACCCCTAAATCAAAAGTTGTACTTTAAAAGTGAAATGTACCCACAGTCTATAACAACCAATATTTTGCACTTCCTTGGTATCTTCCATTGGAGGATCTCAAAATGATTTAAAACTATGAATCAGTTAATCCTTACCACACCTCAGAGAGGTAAGTATTCTTATCCTCATTTTACAGACATACAGGAAACTTAAGTGACTTACTAAAGAAAGTCTGTGGAGGAGCCAGAAATGAAAACCAGATCTCCTTGCTTCCAATCTTGTCTCTAACCAAGAAGTTTGGCCTCTCACATTTTCAAAGAACCTACAGAAGTTATGCACCCAGTTCCCAAAAGTCCCAGTCTTAATCTCAAACCCTAACTAATGCGAGTGGTCTCATTGACTTTAATAACTTGAATAAGAGAGTTTTAAAGACTGGGCCAAAAATATATAGTTTTCCTGATGATAGAACTATGCAGGGATGAAATCTTCAAAGTGCATAGACTGATATTTTCCAAATACTTTTAATAATAGTGCACTGGATAATTTCAAAATTGGAGCAAAATATGACATTTCTAAACTGGATCAATAGCTAATGCTTTACAGACAGTGGTCCAAACAATATTGATAGGGGAAAAAAACCACATTACTGAAATAGGTTTGTAGCAACTACTTTTCAACAACTTTGTATATTCAGTTTGGAGCATTACCATGTTTTATTCAGGAAAGCAATTCCTTGATAAAGGCTAAAAACCACTGAAGCCGATGGACAGACTCCATTTTACTACAGTGGGCTTTGGATCAGGCCTTAAATGCCAGTAACTCTGGACTTAATATTGAACAGGTACAGAACAAAGATAACAGGCTCTGGAGAAGTACTGCTTTCTTCTGACTGGCTGGCTAAGTTGCAAGAATTCATAATACAGGATGTGAAAAGGACACTTCAAAACATACACAGCCTGATTCTCCTCCCACTTACAGTAAATCAGGAGCAAGCAACTCCATAGAAATCAGTGGGGTTGCAGTGGTGTAAATGAGGCCTTATTGTTTTATAAATACCCATTAGAATTCCACAGGGACCCATCACCTTTCATCTTTCAACACTGTATGTAGTTGCTTTTTAATCACAAGATTAAATGTATTAAAGTAACTAAGTAACCGTACAAGAAACCTTTATAGAAAGATGCAATATCATAATAAAAATGACATTATACAGTTGCCAAACTTTTTAAATGAATCATGTAAACTGTTGTGTAACTACAGTACATTGTTACAAAACTGAAATTTTTTTAGTTACTTAATAAAATATAAAGGAAATGATCTAACAATAGAACAAGTTGAGAGATTATTACAATCCAAGCTAATTAAAGACTCAGTTTAAGTCTCACCTCCAATATCTGGGTTTCTTCCTAGTTAAGATACTTGTTTAATTAGACATATTGCACCTTGCTAATAGAGGTCAGTTTTAACTGTACATTTATTTGCTTATTTATTAGTATTCTTCACCACCTTACCATTCTTTGGACCAAATCCTCTCAATCCATGCAAAGTTCAACTAATGGGGAGTTCCACCGGGATTGATTGATTCTTGCCTTAGCTCCCTTGGAGTGCTCATGCTGACGCCTCACAGCCAGCATTACACCCATGGGCAGGGGCTGAGGCCACTGAACATCCCAGCACAGGTAGTTTTGGCCAATGAATCTGCCTAGCCACTGACCATGCATCTGTACCCAAAAACAGAACAAACAAAGATTCCTCTGGAATCTAAGCCAGATAGTGCCCCATTACCTTCTCCTCACACAGAAAAACTAAAAGAAGGGCCAAAGCTATTTGGGTGGGGGTGGTGGGGTGGTGGGGAGGAAATCACATGAGTTTCCATGTGCAGAGTTTGGAGGTCTCATGCAGGCAGGGGAGCTGGGTTTACCTTCCCATTTTGTGGACAGGAGGCCAGATATCTCAGAGCACCATGGAAGCATAGAAGGTCCATGCAGGTGGCCAAACTTCACCTTCTCCCTTTCCTCTAGCAGCATAGCTCCACCTCATCTGGCCCCTTCCACTTCTGTCCTTACTTCCTCAAAGGTATAGCATTAAGTCCTGTAGATATTTGCTGAGGCATAATTCAACGTAGCATGGATCTCCCCCAGCCATGGCCCTTCATTGCTCAGTGATGCCCACTAAACAAGAGCCCAGATTTGTACCATTTGTCCAGAGAAGTTTCAGCAGAACCAGAGGGAAAGGAGGGATGATACTGTTTAAATTCATCTCCTCTCCCTCATTTTGCTAACATTTGAGCAAGTTTTCTGAACTTTTCATCCCTTCTTAGCTGAGGGGCTGATAGAGATGATAAATAATAAAAGCTCTTACATTTAGTCTTCAGATTGGGAATTTCCTGTTATATAGCATGTGCTTGAAGTTCACTGCTTATTCGTCCTTGGAATTTTTCCATTTTATTTCCCAATCTCCACATTGGTTTCGTAATAACTACCCTGGCAAATAGATTCAGCCTCCTCCTACTTTTAATTAACACTATGTTATCAAAAACATGTTGATAAGTAATAGACCTTACATTTCACCCCTGCACTGTCAGATATAGTAGTTTTGGTGTCCCCACCACCACCACCTTTTTTATACACTAGATTAATTGATTGAGTTCAGTAGAATTACTCCCAATTTCCAACAGTGTAAATGAAAAGACAATCAGTCTCAATGAGTTTACAATGCTCAGCCTTTTACCAGCCTAGGAAGAAACTGGCGATTTAGGACCAAATCTTGTTTGCCTTGCTCCTGTGAACAGTCCTATTGATAAGTGGGGCCAGCAGTATTTGGTCCATAGTCCAGTATCATATTGGATCTCCATCTTTGCTTCCTGATATAGCTACATGGCCTCCCCTATCTGCTTCTTTGTTCTGCTGCATGCCTAAAAGTGTATCTGTTGGTCCATTTCCAAAGAAGCCAACAACTCACACTTAGTTTAGGTGAATAACCCGGAGTAAGTATGTGAGTGACCATCAACGCAACAGGTTGTAAGAATATAAAAAAATATTCTGTAGAAAGTGAGCACATTATCTAAGTTTTTTCAGAACCTTCAATTAGCCCTGTTTGTTACAACAGCCTTAGTCATCCTGGCCCAGATCCTCAAAAGGTATTTAGACACCTACCCCCCCAGTGAAATCAATGGGAATTAAGCACCTAATTACCTTTGAGTATTTGGGCCCTTGTCCCTAGATGACTTCAACCTTATTGTTTACATTTCCTTTCTTTTTTGAAAAAATGATTCTGAACTTGGGAGAAGGCATCATCTCAGACCCTAAGGACACCTGAATTTACTACACTCATGAACCCTTTGTGAAGTAAAGCTTGACTTTTATTGCCACCCCAGCTCAGTCCAAATAGTTGATGTAGGGCAGAAGCAAGTGGGAAAACAAAAGCTGTGCAGAGAGGTTTATGCTCCTTCCAGACTCCTTCAGATCAAGTGTATGCACGGCTTAAACATTCACAAATACAGTGGCCCCGAATGTCCTCCTGATCCGTGAAGTAAAATACACAATTCTGACATCTCAAGGTCCATGTTTCCTGAAATGATCAACAGCCACTACAAGCAGCAGCAGCAGCAACAAAATCAAAATCAGGTTCTGGGCAACTTTCAATAGTCAGTTTGTGACCTAGGTCCAATCCAACTCCTGTTGAAGTCAAAATGACTTCAGTGCAACTTGGATTGGACCCCACCCCCTAGTGAAAGGAATTTGAATTGATCCTGACCAATGGGAAATCTTGACAAGTGATCATAACAAGTGGTGCCATCATCTTCATCAGGGTGTCAAAGTCCATGACAGGAGCTGGCTCCTACAGCTTGAAGAACGAAGAGCCCATAGGAAGCAAGCAGTTCCCAACCAAGATACGTACATTTGCAATAACTGCCAAAGATCATGCAAACCTCGGATCGGCCTATTCAGTCACATGAGACATTGCAAACCATCTACATCATAGGCTGCAATCCCCACCATGTCTCACAGACAAAAGGATGCCAAAATAGGTTTAAAAACAGAGCTGGAAAAATGAAAGCACTTCTGAAACTGAATCTAGTGTAAGATGCAGTGTTGTTGTAGCTGTGTTGGTCCCAGGATAGGAGAGAGAGAGATTGAGAAGGTAGGTGAGGTAATGTCTTTTATTGGACCAACTTCCATCTCTCTCACCAACAGCATAAAAACAGATTCCCCACCCAACTTCTCTCTAGTGTCAGACTCTTTTCCAGCTCATGAAAATACACAGTTTCACCCTAGTGTAACACTGTTGTAACTGTTGTAAGTCAACTTTGACCCCTTACTTGTGCGCTGGTTTATCCAATTGTCTCTTGTCATTTCAGAGTTATTTCATACAATTGAAACAGGAATAACAACATTTCATAACATGCAGAAGCACTTGTCATAGAATTTCTAAGACAGACAGACTTAGAGAACTAAATAAAGTCTTTTCACACGGCATTAATTCAAGCTTATGTTTCGGTCTACCTACTTCTTAACAGAGTATAAAATATATTTTATGGGAATGTAAAACCCCCTCAATCATCTTAATCACTTCCTCAAAGAGGACGTGTGGTCAGGGGCGGCTCTAGGAATCTGGCCGCCCTAAGCAGGGCGGCATGCCGCAGGGGGCGCGCTGCCGGTCGCCGGTCCCGCGGCTCCGGTGGAGCTTCCTCAGTCATGCCTGCGGGAGGTCCGCTGCTCCTGCGGCTCCCGTGGACCTCCCGCAGGCATGACTGCGGAAGGTCCGCCAGAGCCACCTGCCGCCCTGCCGGCAAAATGCCGCCCCAAGCGCGCGCTTGGCGTGCTGGGGTCTGGAGCCGGCCCTGCGTGTGGTCCAGTAGCTCAGGTGTTAGTCTGGGCTTGTAATTGAAGCGAGACATGATGGTGCTTTTGAAAATTCCAGTAGGTGCTGAGTTGTATGAGCTGGCTCATGAGGAGGCCTCATTCAGTGGACTGGTTTTAACCCCAGCTACCCTTGTCTTCCGATTAGAAGACGACTCCCTCCAACAGCTATTTTGCCAAATTGCCCATGACCGGTTCTTCTACAACAGCCTTAGAAATGCTTACGGATTGCATGGCCACAGTTGTACAGGAAAGAAAAAACCTGTGACAGATCTAAAATAAGGCTCAAGACAGCATGGGAGGTCTGGAGCTTATTTGTGTGAGCGTTCCTCTCATCTGTGAGTGTTGCAATTCCCTATGACTCAGGGATTCTTTTGCATCCCACAACAGGCTGACCTTTTCCTTGACTGTTCACAGCTTCCTACAGACTGCAGTTACTGAGTGCTCAGTAGGACTTAGTGTTCTATGGTTCTCAATTTTCATATCTATTAAACTATAAATACACAGGATAGAGATTATCTTTATTCAAACATTCCTGAAATGCAATGCATGCATTAGCTTAATTTATACTCACAAACAACTGTAAACGTTTGTTATAATGCCTGGGATTAATGAGAAATCAGTGGCAGATAGATACTCTTTGAGGGCCTGATCCAAAGTCTATGATGTCATTGAAACCTCAGTGGGCTTTGATTCAGCCCTTAAAGCCAGTCAGAACTTCTCATAAAAATTTGTCATTTTACTGCACAACATAGAAAAGCTAATGACAACATTAAATCCAGACAAAAGAACACATAGTCCAATAAACATTTGACTTTAGCTACCTTACTTCACAGGTAAATTGGGAACGGCACCTCCACTTCGGTGTTTCTGTCTTACAGGTGATCCTCCAAAGGAAGAATGCTATATATGAAGAAACCTATATATGAAGAAAATTAAGAAAACACTTTCAACAAGCAGCACTTCAGTTCTCCATCTTTTTCCTCCCCCAAAGCTTTTATACCCAGTTTTTACATTATATTAACATATACATACAGGACAGTTGCTAGTATGTTTTTATCTTGCTATTAATTACTGTTGTTTGTGAAAGAGCAGCAACGAAAGAGAACGTTCTTGTCTTATACTTTTGTTACACTGAATCAGTTAGTTCTTGAATCCTCTAGGAACGGCACATTTCAGAAAGTCTGAACAGGAAACTATGACCTGGGCATATTGCCAAGGAGTGTCCGAAAGATGCCAGAAAGTTGCAAAACACAAGCTTTAGTCAACTCACATTAACCACTAAATGGCTCTCTTTTTAACCATTCCCTTCACTCAAAAATTCTTTGAAAAGCTACTGAACTGAATGGCAGCATCAATTTCAGTAACAAAACCCATGGTGCTGTTTTTTATTCTATACTCTTCATTTCCTCATCTGTCACACCATCTCCTGTGGTGTCTTTACATGAATGCACACACAAAGTCTGATCTGATCTCACACCGATTTTTCACACGAGTACTTCAAATAGATCACTCCAAAAGTACACAGGGGTAAATGAGATTAAAAACCAGACCCAAATGTGTAAACATTCTGTATAGCAGATCATAAAGATTAAAGCTTTTAGAAAGTTGGCTGCTACCAGATTTTGCTGTCAGAATGCTAGGTTAGAGATGTCAATGGTCTGATCTAATATGGCAGATCCTAGTATGCTCCTATACAGATCAGGCAATGCAGTAACTATAGGTGATTATTTAATATAAAAATGATATTTATGATCAAAATTATTTCCAGCACCAGTGGGGAGAGGATACAAGGTATCTTTCCCTTACATGCAGGAGCTGAACACAATGCCACTGCTTCCATTCAGAGAGAACAAAGGCAGATCAGGGCTGCTAGGCAATAACTTACCCAAGGGCAGATGGGTTCAGCTGGACTATATCCCCCAAGTTCTTCACATTGGCAACAAAACTGGCTGGGCACACAGGGGGATTGGGCACTGCACCCCTCAGAGGTGGCATAGTGACTGTTCCCCTTGCCCATGCTGGAGCTGCTGATGGCATCCTGCCCATTTGGGGCTATTTTCCATTTGTGGCAATCTAATGCATTTTCCTGAATGTACATGTTCATATGGGTTGTGAAAATGTAGCCATTTTGGTCTGTTTTATTATTACAGCCTAAGGGATTGCATGAGCCCAACTGATTGGCGGCAAGCCACCCATTCCCAAGACCTACTTAAACTGATTTAGCAGAAATAGTTGAGTGCCCTATAGAGGGGTTTTTTGTTTGTTTGGTTGGTTTTTGTTTTTGTTTTTTTGAGGTGGGGGAGCCACATCCGCTAGGGCTTGCCAGAAAACAAGAATTCTGTATTGTGAAAAATTGAGGTTTTGACGTGTTTTTTCCCTGCTACTGAACAAAACCAAGATCTGAATTTTTTTGCAAAAATCCAGAAAAGTGACAGACAATAATCCAGTGGTTACGGTATGTGGGAGACCCAAATTCAAGTCTGCACTCTCCCAGAGTCCAAACTATAGAGTCAGTCTCTCACTCTCTCCTGTTGTGCTTCTTCCTATCAATAATTACATATTCATTGGGGCGTAGCAAGACTACTCGATAGCCCAGTGGTTAAGGCACTCATCTGGGATGCGGCAGACCCACTTGGCTATTCTCTGGACACACACATCCATCCTAGATCTGAGAAACATTTGCATTGAAAACAATAGGTTTCCATGAAGAGTTTTGATTTAGAAGAGGGAGTGGGGGAAACCAACATTTGCCATCAAAAAAAGCTTTCTTCAGAAGATTCCTAACCAACTCTACGAAAGTCTACATTAGGGGTCGGCAACCTTTCGGAAGTGGTGTGCCAAGTCTTCATTTATTCACTCTAATTTAAGGTTTTGTGTGCCAGTCATACATTCTAATGTTTTTAGAAGGTCTCTTTCTAGAAGTCTATAATATATAACTAAACTATTGTTGTATGTAAAGTAAATAAGGTTTTTAAAATGTTTAAGACTCTTCATTTAAAATTAAATTAAAATGCAGAGCCCCCCCGGACCCGGTCAGTGTGAGTGCCACTGAAAATCAGCTTGTGTGCCGCCTTTGGCGCACATACTGTAGGTTACCTACCCTGGTCTACATTGTTAAGGGAAATTTGCCAGTCAATTCTGTCAAACCATCTAGCAGGGTAATTTCCTTTTTTCAAGACAACTGCAGTCACAGCTGCTTACATTTGAGCCTGATAGTAGCAACAATCTGCCAATAGCATTTTAATAACCAATGTAAAGTTATTTCAAAACCATGTGTAGTACAAATCTCTCATTGCTCTAAATGTGAACTCACTTCAGCCTTGCCATGCCCATTAAAATAAAGTTTAAAGTCTTATGTATTTTTAACAAAATTTATTTCATTTGATAGAATCATATAGAGAAAGAGGTACATGTATGTTTAAAGATGAATGAAACTGGCACAAGACAAAAAGTGCTGGAAAGACTTCATTGCCCAGTCATCTCTGCTGAACAGACAGAGGAGAATCAGAGAGAGAGAGAGCGAGACGTGTTTCTATGTTAAGGCCTCACCCACTACCTATTGAGGCCAATAATCAGACCCTTAATCCAGCCATGAGCTCTCTCTGCAGCCAGATAGAACTGGTCCTGGAATCCTGCCAACCCTGGCCAAGTGCAAGCTGCAGCAGCCAGGAGCTGTCTGAGAACACACTTTCCTTTTTTGACCCTAAAAATAAAAAACCTAATAATAAAAACCACAAAATGAAAGAATTGTCTTTTTTCTTTCCCACAGATAACTGTGGAGCAAATATGTTCAGGAATATGGGTGGGAGAAAAGCTATTCTGAAAGTTAGCCTAGGAAAAACAAGACCTTTTAACACTTAAACTTGAAAGATTTTTAATGCTAGAAACTATCATAAGACTCCCACTTAAGCCCTGTTTGGAGGGCTTTGGGCTGACCTTGCACAGGAGTGAATTTCACCCCGGTGAAGCAATTAAGACATTTTGTGTGATAGAGGGGAATATACCCTTCTGTCATGGGGTACACTCACCACTAAGGGTGCCTTCTCCTGGCCACTCAGGAGATCAGACATGAGTGGAGCTAATTCCCACTTCTGTCACTCATTCATGTACCTTGCCGCTTCGCTCTCTGTGTCTGCAACTCATGATGCTCTTTATAATTTGGCCCTCCAGCCAGGAAACTATACCCCTCCCCTTCCAGGGTACCAAAGTCCCACTGGGTGACTGTCCTAGACAGTTTTCTGCTCCACTGCCTGGTCTGTGCCACCTCCCCAGTGGTTGGTAGGGGAAACCAGGGCCCACCTACTATTCCAGGTTCCATCCCAGGGACCCTACAACCAGCAGCCAACATCTGCACTGTCCCAAACCTTCCTAATGTTTCACTGGGCTGCTCCTACTTCACCTCTGTCAGGCATTTTCTCCATTCTTCTCTGGGTTTGCCCTTCCCCCAGAGCCAGGACTTCAAAGCTTCTAGTCTCCCTCCTTTCCTTCCCTAAGGCGAGAGAGAGACTGCAGCTCCAGTCTGCTTCCTAGATTTATCATAGCCCAGCCAGTTCCTTCTCAGCTGGGATTTCATGTAAATATGATGTTGTGTATATGCATATTTCATTCCAATGACGGATACACACAATAGAACTGACTTGGTTCCTTGTAGCTACTCAAACAAGCCTTTAAACCTCTCCCATGCAGGAAGTGTTTAGCCAAGAAAAAGAACATTCTCTCTTATATCCCTCCCCCCCCCATTTTTCATTCTTTTTTTCCTTCACCCTCCTCCTATATTATAAATAATGAGAAGTAAATGAAGATAAAGTGAGATGGGGAGGTCTCCACGCACTGCCCGAGTGCCAACTCCACAGCTCCCATTGGCTGGGAACTGTGGCCAATGGGAGCTGCGGGGGTGGCGCCTGCAGGCAGTGGCACATGGAGACCTCCTGCCTCCCCCGCCTAGGAGCCGCTGCCAGAGGGGTGTGTGCGCCAGTTGCTTTGGGAGCCGTGCCACCCCCTCCCAACCCCCTGCCCCAGTCCAGAGCCCGCACCCAAATTACCTCCCAGAGCCTGACTTCCACACTCCCTCCTGCACCCCCAATCCCCTGCCCCAATCAAGGTACCTCACTTTATCTTCATTTACTTCTCATTATTTATAATATAGGAGGAGGGTGAAGGAAAAAAAGAATAAAAAATTGGGGGGGGATATAGGAGAGAATGCTTTTCTTCTTGGTGATTGATGTGTGTAAAGTCCTCCTGTATGGGTAACCAGACGTCTAAGTCGGGACAGTTCCCTAAAGGAACACTGGCTTATTTTATGCATTTTAGGAAGGGTCCGGACTCCTGTAAATTTCTGGAAAAATGATCTAGGCTAACTCAGGGGAATCCCAAAACTCAGTGGCCACTGTTAGGATCTTAGGACAAAGACCGAGTGGACATCTTAAAAGACAAACTCGGCCAACCTAAAACTAAATTGGCTAGAGGAGAGGTTGATTGTTTCATGCAGTGGTGGGAAGAGGCAAATCGTAGGTGGACAGAATCGAAACTCGCCTCTCTCAAAGATTCGAATGATAAGTTAAAAACTTTATTGGAAGCCTCCTCTCCCACCACCAAACTGAGCGCTCCCCTTTACCCCATTCTCCGAGAAGACTCGGATTGATCCTAACCCCCTTCATACTCCCATCTCATTATGGAAGAGGACGAAGAAAGCCCCTTGTTAAATTCTGGGGACGATGATGAGGAAGACGCATTAATTGGCTTGGCAGCCTTGCGTCGGATCAATAGATGGTCACCAACCTCCCCAGTTCAGGAACAACTCTCCGAGGTCACCAGTTCAGGCCAGTCCGGATTGTCTGATACTGCCCAGACCCATTCCTCTGGTACCGCTCAGACCCGTAAAGAAAAAAAACCCATTTCCCCGAAACCCTCCAGTCTGTCTGACTCCTCTGCTTTCCCTCATACGAAGATAGCCTAAATAACGATTAGCTCCACTGCTCATGCTCTGGCTCTAAAACTATCCAGGCTCCCCTCTGAATCCAACAGGAAGGTCCCACTTGGAGCTATAAACCCTGGACTCATACAGAGCTCCATTCAATTGTAAAAGGCTTTCTGAAGCCCCTGGAAAATACCACCGAATTTGCAGAGGAATTTTTGTTAGCGTGCGGCACCTATGAACCCTCTGAGGCAGACCTGCAGCTGTGCAAGCTACTTGTAACCCCTAGCGAGCATGGAAAATGGCTCACAGCAGCAACCTCCAAACCCCTGCCTCGCCTGTCTCAATACCCTTTAAACCCCGAAGCAGAGGCTGGCATTGCTCCGGTCATGACTGCCCTGCGGGAACAAGGCATTATTCTCCCCTGCTCCAGCCCCCTATCCTCCCAGATCGAAAAGCTGATGGTAAATCTTGGCGTTTGTTCAGGATCTTTGAACCATTAACCGCATTGTCATAGCCGCCTTTCCTGTTGTCCCTAACCCAGCAACAATTCTGGCTTCATCCCACCAGGTGCAACTCATTTTACTGTTTTTGCTTTGTGCTCTGCTTTCTTTTCTGTCCCGGTTCACCCTGACTCCCAGTATCTTTTTACCTTTTCTTACAAGGGGCAGCAGTACACATGGAGCACACTCCCTCAGGGATATGCTGAAAGCCCATCTTACTTTTCCCAAGCATTAGCCCGAGACCTCGCTGACCTTGTTTTCCCATCCAGGTCCACACTAGTCCAATATATGGATGATCTACTCCTCTGTTCCCCTTCGTTGTCTGCCTCGGAAACTGATTCTTCAGTGCTCCTTACTGCCCTAGCAAACAAGGGTCACAAGGCTTCTCGCTCTAAGCTACAGCTCTGTCAAGCATCTGTCACATACCTTGGCTTTATCCTCTCCCAGGGTTCCCGTACACTTTCTCCCAGCCACGTCCAAGCTATCCTTAGCTTATCCCGACCCCGCTCCCCACGACAGGTCTGAAAGTTTTTGGGCATGGCTGGATTTTGCAGGCAATGGATTCCCCAATATGGCTCCCTTGCAAAACCTCTCCAGGCACTCACTCGATTCTCTGTGCCTGACCCCATGCCGTGGCCCCCTGAGGCCGACTCTGCCTTTGTTTCCCTCAAACAGGGTTTGGCTTCTGCCCCACTTTAGGGCTGCCTGACTATTCTAAACCTTTTACCCTTTTCTGCCACGAACAATCTGGGTGTGCACTTGGAGTTCTCACTCAGATGCACGGAGACAAGAACCACCCATGGCTTATTTCTCTGCCACTTCGGACTCTGTTGCCCACGGTTGCTCTCTACATCCTGATTCCCTTTGGCGTTCGCCAACTGGCGCCTTTGTGGCCCCCTTTTCACTCTACGCCCTCTGGCCGCCCTGCTACACGGTGTTTCGCATGTCGGAAAGGAGGGGATGGTCTCTGCTGTAACTAAGGCAGGATGGTGGGTCCCCCATTTCAGCTCTTTTGCAGCCCGCCACACTGCCGCCTTTACCACTTGCCAAAGCCACAATATTGGTAAATCTGTAAACGTGGCCCAGGGGTTCCGGGGCCTGCCCCAAGCACCATTCTTGCATTGGCAACTTGATTTTGTACAAATGCCAAAGTGTCAACCATATGAATTTATTTTGGTTATGGCATGTTTATTTCCTGGTTGGATTGAAGCCTTTCCTTGTCGTAAGGCTGACTCACTGTCTGTTGCCAAATGTTTGTTAAATCATATTATGCCTGCCAAGGGAATTCCTGCCACTTTCTCCAGTGACCGGGGTACACATTTTACTGGACAACTTGTTCAACACCTGGATCGTATATTACATATCACACACCTGTTGCACTGTCCCTACCACGCACAGAGTGCAGGTGCAGTTGAAAGACGAAATGGTGTACTTAAGAATAAGCTTGCTAAAATTTGTGACTCTACAGGGTTAAGCTGGCCAACAGCCTTACTGTTGGCCCTCATGGAAATGCGATCTATTCCATCCCAAAGGCATAAATTGAGTCCTTTTGAAATTGTTATGGGACGCCCTATGCGAGCTATGGCTACCATTACTCCAGTCACAGACTTGAACTTGACTCACAGTATGCGCCTTCAATATTGCAAGGGACTAATGCAAGTTGTAAGTCACTTCCATTCCCAGGTTCGAGCTGCCTGGCCGACGGAGCCCACCTCTGCCTCTTGCCATGACCTCGAGCCATGTGATTGGGTCTACGTACAGCACCATCATCAAAAAAAAAGGGATTTATCAGATGCTCAAGGATATGTAAATAACATAAGCCCCTTAACCTGGGAAGAGGCCACTGGCGGTTCCTTAATCCCACTTGGGGGAGTAATACACCATGCAAAAAGGCTCCTGAGGTTACAAGCAGTAGTTGAAATAATGGCAAATGAAACCGGAGAAAGTTTAAGAGCCCTGGCCAAAGAAACAGGGGCCATCTGACAGATGGCCCTCCAAAACCATCAGGCATTGGACATAATGCTGGCCGCCAAAGAAGGGACCTGTGCTCCCATTGGAAAATAATGTTGTGTGTATATACCTGACAACACCAATGAGGTAATAGATTGCGCTAGCCACTTAGAACAAATCGCATATCTTCCCCATGAAGAGCCAAGTTCTTTATGGAAGTGGCTAAGTAACCTGTTCAATTTCTCTGGCATAGGAAACTGGTTGTTTCAGGGAGCCCTGACTATCTTGTTTGGAATCCTAATGATTTTTGTATGTTTTCAGTTAATCTCCTGTTGCATCCAAAATTGTATAAGACATGCCACACAGATAGCTGCCCCAAACCAGCGTGCTAATATGATGATTTTAAATATCACTGATGAACAAAGAGATAAAGAACAATTCATATGTGGAACCCACTAATTGTTAAGTATCAGGCCTGGTCTACACTAGGACTTTAATTCGAATTTATCAGCGTTAATTTGAACTAACCGCTCAACCGTCCACACCAGGAAGCCATTTAATTCGAACTAGAGGGCTCTTTAGTTCGAATTTGGTACTCCACCCCGGCAGGTGGAGTAACGCTAAATTCGACATGGCTAGTTCGAATTAGGCTAGGTGTGGATGGAAATCGAACTTAGTAGCTCCGGGAGCTATCCCACACTGCACCACTCTGTTGACGCTCTGGACAGCAGCCCGAGCTTGGATTCTCTGCCCAGCCACACAGGAAATGACCCGCGAAAATTTGAATTCATTTTCCTGTCTGGGCGGTTTGAATCTGACGTTCTGGTTGCACATCGGGGCGAGCTCCGCAGCACCGGCAGCAATGCAGAGCTCTCCAGCAGAGGAGTTCATGTAATCTCTGAATAGAAAGAGGGACCCGGCATAGACTGACCGGGAACTCTTCGATCTGATCGGTGTGTGGGGCGAGGAGTCTGTGCTTTCGGAGCTGCGCTCCAACGAACGGAATGCAAAGACCTACGAGAAGGTCTCCAAAGCCATGATACAGACAGAGGATACAGCCGTCATGCAACGCAGCGCCGCGTGAAAATCAAGGACCCCAGACAAGCCTACCAAAAAATCAAAGCGGCCAACGGACGCTACGGAGCCTGCCACCACTGCCCCACCAGTGACCATGGACTCTGATGATGGGACAGTGTCGACGGACAGTTCCTCGGTGATGTTCACGGACGGGGAAGATGAGGAAGGGTTTGTGGAGGACGAGGCAGGCGATAGCGCTTACAACGCTGGTTTCCCCGACAGCCAGGATCTCTTCATCACCGTCACGGAGATCCCCTACCAACCCTCCCCGGCCAGGAACCCGGATCCTGAATCAGGGGTAGGAGCAGTCGGTAAGTGCTTTAACCATGTTAACTTTTATTCTTAATATAACAGGAATCTGAAGTGTGTGAAAAGGAGGTCTCTGTATATATGGTGATAGAACAGAAATCCTCCTGGGAGAACGCCACGAAGCTCTCCTGCCGTTAATCGATAAGCATCAGCAGGAGGTTCCTGGGGAGAGCTGCCTTATTGGGTGCTCCGTGATAGCACCGTTTTCCGCGCGAGGCTTTCATGCGGTATTCAGGGAGCACTGCCTCCCAGAGCACGGCTGCATAGGTCCGTGGTTCATGCTAGATTTCACGCAGCATGCGCTCTCTATCTCCTTCAGTGCCCGTCCTCACGGTGATCTCGCTCGGAGACTCCTGCATCTAAGTAGGGGAAGAAATGTTACGTTACGCCTGGTCCAAAGTATTTTTAATAAATAAACGGACAGACGGCATAGCACAGACTCAGCACGCAGCTGCGTGACGAGCGTAACGGAAAGCCAAAGAATCAAATGGACGCTCATGGAGGGAGGGGGAACGAGGACGCAAGGTATCCCACAGTTCCTGCTGTCTCCGAAAAGCATTTGCATTCTTGGCTGATCTCCAAATGCTTCTAGGGTCAAACACAGTGTCCGCGGTGGGTCGGGGCATAGCTCGGCAATTTACGCACCCCCCCGACCCCCAGAAGTTAAAGGGAAAACAATCCTCTGTTGACTCTTTTACATGTCACCGTATCTGTACTGAATGCTGCAGATAGACGCAATGGTGCAGCACTCAACACCAACATCCTTGCTCCTCCCACGCTATGGATGGCTGATGGTACAATAAGATGGAAATCCATCCTCATCATCAGCCTATTGGCACATGGGGCAGTGCAAAAGGACTGGTAACCATAACGACCATATCAACTTGCTTGGGACAGGTCGGTCAAGGCCGCCTGTTGCTAATTTTTCATGGTAGATGGTGCAGTATGGCTGGTAACCGTCCTCATCATTGCAACAGGGGGCTGAGCTCCATCAGCCCCCACCCTTCATTGTAAAGAAAAGATTCAATTGCCCCTGGACTAGCAGAGGGATGAGTGGCTCCCTCTTCCACACCCCTTAATGTCATCTCTGGACTATCATTGCAGCTGGAGGCTTCCTTCCACTCATTTCTCACAAACGACTACCTGTGTCTTATTCATGCATTCTATATTACTTCATCACACAAGTGGGGGGACAATGGTATTGGAACCCAGGAAGGCTGGGGAAGAACGGAATGAACAGCTGGGGTTGTTTCAGGAGCACACCCTGTGAATAGCGTTCAGCTCAAAATTTATGCAGGATTGGACAGAGAGCAGCTGTGGTCTCTGGTTGTATGATACAGTGGTTCTCTAGTACACTTGCCCATAATCTAGGCAGGACTTATTCTATTTTTAGATACCCAAAAAGGAGGGATTGACTCGGGGAGTCATTCCCAAATTTTGCTTTTGCGCCCCTGGCTGATCGACCAGGGGCACTTATGACAGCACCAAATGGCGCAGTGCAAAAGGACAGGTAACCATGACCATCTTATTACCGTCTTCTTACCAGTTCATGGTATGGTAGACGGTGCAGTATGCCTGGTAACCATCGCTGCTGTCATGCAAAAGCATAAGCATGCTGCTGTGTAGCGCTGCTGGTCCGCCTCTGTCAGCGGCATCCAGTACACATACGGTGACATACACAAAAGGCAAAATAGGGTCCATTGTTGCCACGCTATGGCGTGTGCCAGGGCATTTCATGGAAAACGTGCTCGAAATGATTGTCTGCCGTTGCTTTCCCGGAGGAAGGAATGACTGGCGACATTTACCCAGAGTCCACCGCGCAAATGATTTGTGCAACAGCAGGCACAGGGGTCTCAACAAAAAATTCACAGAGACAGCCTAGACTCAGTTAATTGTTCGCAAAAAAGTATCATTGCAAGGAATTCACTAACTGTTTCCCATCTCACAGCTTCCACTGTCTCCAGACCTTCCACAGCATCCCCCTCGCAGAGGCTGGCGAAGATTAGGCGGCGAAAGAAAAAGACAAGGGACACGATTTTCGATGAATGTGTGGGCTGCTACCTAGCCGAGGCGGACGAGCAGAGGCAGTGGAGGGAGAAAGTCTCTCTGTACCAGCGCTCACACAGCGAATGGGAGGAGAGGTGGCGTGAGGAACACAAGCAGGCGAGTCAAGCAATGCTTGTACTACTGAGGGAGCAAACGGACACGCTCCGGCGACTTGTGTATGTTCTGCAGGACTGCTGCAGGACAGAGCCCCCGGCAGTATCTCTGCAACCGCCCTCCCCCGCCACAAAGTCACATACCCCCCTCACCCTAAATAACCAGGAGGATGCCCGCCCTGGGCCGTGAATACTGTCACTGCACCCCAGCAGAGTGCTCAAGTAACCAAAAGCTCTCATACCCTACGTTTGCATAAGTCCTTCCCTTCCGGACTCAAACAAGTCCCAATCCCAGTCCCATCCCATAACTGTGTACTTAAGTAATAAAAATACTTTGCTGTTAAGTACTGTTTCCATCATGTTTCTTCACTGAAGACTGTGTTTGAATGGGGTGCGTGGGGAAGTGCGTTGCTAATTGCATAGGACAGGCACCTTTCGCAGGGTACAGACATGGGGGCCGGATCAGCAGCGGGTAACACACACAGTGCAGTCAGCAGGCACCGTGGTCGGTATGGGAGGTGGTTTCCAGGTTCTGTGTGGGCGGTGGGGATGTGACTTTTTAGCGGGGGAGGGTGGGTACAGATCTTATACAGCGGTCCTTGTCGTGGACCGCTGAGTCACGCAGCAGAGGAATCTGTATCCGTCCTCCTCCGCCACAAGGCCACATAGCCCCCCGCACACAGAATCCCAAAAAGGAGGAATGGCAGGCTCCGTTGAAACAAGCAGTCCGGCAATGCGGACCGCTGTAGGAGCAGGAGCCTGTCATTCCTTGAGTTTAGAGGCGGTCTTTACATCAGCGCACACCCTACCCACCGCAGTCTGCGTTCCAGTTTCGACCCTTTAACGAAAAGTCATGAATAAAGAAACCTCTCCTCAGTAACAGTGTGACATGTATTTTATTTTTACACGTGTCTTGGAAGTGGAGGAAACGGGGAGAACGGGGTATTTAACCGAAGAGGAGAGTCAACAGTAACTGGGTAAAGAAACAGGGGCAGGTTCAGCTTCTCTGTAAAGAAACTGAACAGTCACAGGTCACGCTGCTCGCTGGTATTTAAAGAGTTCCTTGTCGCTGTCCCAGGCGCCTGTATAGGGCTTCATGAGCAAGTGCATTAGCGGGCAGGCTGGGTCACCGAGGATCACTATAGGCAAATGCACATCCACAACAGTTATTTCGTGGTACGGGAAGAAACTACCTTCCAGCAGGCGTCTGAGCAGCCCACAGTTCCTGAGAACACACGCATCAGGAACCTTGCCCGGCCATACGACGTTCATGTTGGTAAAAAGGCCCCTATGGTCCCCCAGTGCTTGCAGAACCATTGAAAAGTAGCCCAATTTCTCAGCAGCTGAATGTGGAAGAGGTGGACGATAAAGTGCGAGGAGGAGAAAACGGTGAGGATCGCAGCGGGCTCCATGCTTGCAGTGCTGTGGCGTCCACGCTGTCACTGACCAGAAAAGTGCACAAACCGATTGCCCGCAGGCGCTTTCAGGGAGGGAGGGAGTGAGGGCGTGATTGACGGTTCAATGACGACAGTTACCCAAAACCACCCTCGACACATTTTTTCCCCCAGCAGGCATTGGGGGCTCTACCCAGCATTCCAATGGGCAGCGGGGACTGCGGGAACTGTGGGATAGCTTCCCACAGTGCACCGCTTCGAAAGTCGACGCCGGCCCCGTTAATGTGGACTCAGAAGTTCGAATTAGTGTATTTAGTATGGATACACAAATTCGACTTCATAAGGTCGAATCCACAAATTCGAATTAAGTAGATTCGAAATAGTCCTATAGTGTAGACAAGGCCTCAGAGGGGTAGCCGTGTTAGTCTGGTTCTGTAGAAGCAGCAAAGAATCCTGTGGCACCTTATAGACTAACAGACGTTTTGCAGCATGAGCTTTCGTGGGTGAATACCCAATTCACCCACGAAAGCTCATGCTGCAAAACGTCTGTTAGTCTATAAGGTGCCACTAATTGTTGGTCATTGCATAAGCTTGACCAAAAAGAGGGATTGCGAAAGTAGAATGAATTATATTGTAAAAATAGAATGCATTAAAGAAATGCTGTATGTTCCTTTAAGCCGAAATAAGGAATGTTGAAATATAGTTGTCAGGAAGAGAAACATTAAGGTAGGAAGCAATGGGTCCACTTAAGCTAATGGTGGAACATTAACAGGAGATTGGTAATAGTAAGGAAATAAGATATGCATGTCTAGCCCAGGTAAACTTATCAGATTCTGCTTCCTTTTGTTATCTTGTTACCTTCGTGCCCTTTTAGCTGTATAAATAAGATAAGTTGGGTCTTGCATGGTGCTCACATTATCTGGGTGTATTAGCAGAGCGCTTTGCTAATAAAACAGAGTGGTCTGACAAATTGAGAGTCCTGAGTCTAACTTTGACAGAGACTAGTACATTTTGGCCATGAATAATTAGTGGAATAAGTAGTTGTCATAGGCTACCCCACCTAGAGTGCCCTGCAGCAAGCCAGGTTCACCTACCTCAGTTTCCCCCTTCAGAGTCCCCAGAAACTTCACATGAGCTTTCTTGACCCAGTATGGGGACAGGTTATCATCAAAACATAGCCCATAACAAAAGCTCCCAACATCGTCCATGTACCACACCAGCTTATGTTGCCCTTAAAGACCCATGACATGATGCCCCACATACCGCATTCTAGGATATTCCACACCTCATGGCTCTAACTATCCTCTTCAGTCCCTCCACCCATACAGCCACCCCAGCCTTTCCAACTGAAGTGCAACCCTGCTCTTCCTAGTGCAAACCAGCACAGCATCTTGGCTGGGAGACTAGCTTCACCATTGTACTCTAAGGAAACCCTGACTCCCTGGGTCTCTCTTGTAGCACCCAGGTGCCCTCTTTTAAGCTTAAGTGGGTCAGCTGATAAGGCATAGGTGCAATGACCCTGCTCCCTCTTAAAGGGCCAGTGTCATCCTGTGACTGTGGTGAATTTTAAGGGCATTTGCTTGTACTTCATAGGAATAGATGCAAGCAGTATGAGATGAGAAATCAGAGCTCAGTACACATTTGGGGCCAACAATCCTGACTCATGAGAATTCCCACTGTATTCAATGAAAGTAGGAATGGCAGGATCAAGACTTTGAGAGTTAATGTAATTGTCTGCACGACCCAGGCGCTAAACAATATACAACGCTCCACCGAATTGGATATATACTGACTTTTTAAGAATATGTAGCTAGTATATTGGGTCTCCAGTGCCACTGAGCTGAAGCAGCACTTCATGCTATGTCATGTTTCAATTTTCTAAGACACCGGTTGATCCAAACTCTGATCTTCCTCCAGGATGTCATTTCACTAACAGCAATGCTGTCCAGTACATAGTGGTTAGAAGCTACCCTATGTCCTAACCTCCTATGCACTCCAAGCATAGTTGCTGACAGGAAGCCTTTCACAACAAGCCCAAGATTTGTAAAGCTGTTATTAATTGGGAAACTCACCAAGACATTGCCATGTCCTTTCAGGTAGTTCAGCTGTATGATAATTTATGCCAGGGGGTCTCAAACGTGCGGCCTGCGGGCCGCATGCGGCCCTCGGAGCTCTTCCCTGCGGCCCGTGGAGCTCCCCCAGTTACTTCCTGTCGCCGCCAAACTCCCCTCACCCCCGCTCCCCTCCCCGAGTTATTTTCTGTGCCTAAGCTCCCCGCGCGCTGGTCCCCAATGTTTGGGGCCGGGTCTCTCCCCTGGCCCCACCTGCCGCCCCCACGCGCCTCCCCCCAGTGTCTCCCGGCCCCTACTTGCTGCCCCCTCACCACCCGGGAGCCTGCCCGGGAGCTCACACTGACTCCACTCCTCCGCTATGCCGACTTCCGGCATCACCTGCTGCCGCAGGGTCCTAGCGCCCCCCTGCACTAGGGCCAGGGCAGGCTGCCCTTCCCCTGCCCTTCTGCCCTAGTCCTGAGACTCTCCAATGCCCCAAGCCTCTCCAATGCCTCAAACCCCTCACCCTCAGCCCCACAGCCCTCACCCCTGCACCCCCTCCTATCCCCAAACTCCGTCCCAAAGCCTGCACCCCCACCCCCTGCCGCAGCCTGGAGCCTGCACCGAGCACAGAGCCTGCACTCCAGACCCCCTCCCCCACCCAAACTCCAGCCCAGAGCCTTAGGCAGTAAATCTAAGTGCGTGTTTTGTCCTTTGAGTGAGGTGCATTACTGAGTGTATATATTTATTAAAACTGCTTGGAAATGACTTCGTCAAAAAAAAGAACACTCATGGAAGAAAAGAGAGTTTTCCAAGACAAATGGGAGAATTTATATTTTTTCACAGAGGTAAAAGATAAAATTCAATGCCTTATTTGTCAGCAAACGATTGCTGTTCTCAAGGAGTATAACGTGCGTCGGCACTATGACACGATGCACCGTGAAAAATATGATGCATTCACCGGAAAAATCCGAGAGGAAAAAGTTCAGCAACTTAAAGCAGCATTTGCCAAGCAAAGAAATTTATTTTCAGGGATTAACAAATCTAGCGAAGATTCAGTAAGAGCAAGTTTTGTGATAAGCGAAATGATAGCTAAATCATAGCGACCTTTTACAGAAGGCTTATTCGTAAAAGAATGTCTTATGAAGGCCAGTGAAATTTTATGTCCTGATAGGAAGAAAGTTTTTGAAGGCATAAGCTTGTCTGCAAATACAGTTGCCTGCAGGATAACGGATTTAGCTGATAATGTGCAAAAACAATTGATTCAAATGGCAAAAGACTTTGAAGTATTTTCAATTGCTCTTGATGAGAGTACAGATGCATCAGATACCGCGCAGTGTGCAGTGTTCATTAGAGGTGTGGACTGCAATTTGAATATAACTGAAGAATTGCTAGACTTAATGCCACTGAAGGGTACCACAACGGGACGTGACATATTTCAAGGATTGGAAGAGTGCATTGAAAAAGCTGCGCTGCCATGGAACAAACTCGTATCTTTGGCTACGGACGGTGCGCCATCAATGTGCTCTGAAAACATTGGTGTGGTTGGATTATTGAAGAGCAAACTGAACAGCCTCAATATACCAGGAATTAGCTTCACCAGTATACATTGTATTTTGCACCAAGAAGCCCTGTGTAGTAAAAGTCTACAAATGAAAGAAGTTATGGATGTAGTTGTTAAAACTGTTAATTTTATACGTGCACGAGGGCTGAATCACAGACAGTTCACTTCTTTTCTAGCAAGTATTGACAGCGAATATGGGGAACTTCTGTATCATACTCAAGTTAGATGGCTGAGTTGTGGAAATGTTTTGAAGCGTTTTTTTGCACTTAAAGAGGAGATTGATTCCTTCATGAAAATGAAAAACAAGGAGGTTCCACAGCTTGCTGATTCCACTTTTATCTGCAACCTTGCTTTTCTAACAGTTGTAACTGATCACCTGAATGCACTGAACTTGAAACTTCAGGGTAGAAAACAGGTGATAACACAGATGTATGACAGTATTAAGTCATTCAAAGTCAAGCTTACTTTATGGGGGAAACAGCTGACTGCTGGCAATTTGGTCCATTTCTCATCTCTGAATTCCTTAGGAAAAGTTGAACCCAAATCCTTGAAAGAATATGCAGAGATCATTTCTAACTTACACAAACAGTTTGATGTTCGGTTTAAAGATTTCAAGGCACTTGAACCACATTTTCAACTTTTTTCCACACCATTTGCTGTTGAAATTGACAATGTTGCAGAGGAAATGCAGATGGAGTTAGTGGAGCTTCAGTGTGACACGATTTTGAAGCAGAAGTATACAGATGTTGGAATTCCAGAATTCTACAGGTTTCTTTCACAAGAAAGATGTCCCATGTTATTCTCTGCTTCTGCAAGGATAATGGCAATGTTTGGAAGTACATATATATGTGAACAGTTTTTCTCTTCCATGAAGATTAACAAATCTTTGTTAAGGTCAAGGCTCACTGATGAACATTTGCAAGCAACACTGAGATTGGTTTCGTCTCAGGATATCAAACCTAATATTGATGCTCTGGTTGATGCAAAACGCTGCCAGCTAAGTGGCCAAAAATGAAATGACTGTCAAAATTAGCACTGACGTTTCACATTACAGTTAAAGAAGTTAATAAAAAAGTTAATAAATTGACTTTTAATAGCATACTATATTTTAATACTATACTACTATATTACTCTTCATTTTTTTTTCTGCCTACCTCCAGGCGCTTCCCGCCGCCAAGCCGCCAAACAGCTGTTGGTGGCGCTTAGCACTTTCCAGGAGGGAGGGGGGAGGAGCGGGGAGCCGCGCTTTTAGGGGAGGAGGTGGAGAAGAGACAGGGCAGGGGCGGGGCCTCATGGAAGGGGTGGATTGGGGGTGGGGCCAGGGGCAGCAAGGGGGCATGTCAGTGATGCGGCCCTCGGGCCAATGCACTAGTCCTCATGCGGCCTTCGGGGTCATTTGAGTTTGAGACCCCTGATTTATGCCATCTTGCTGCTAAGGTACTTAATTGCATGCACTATACCCACAGTAGCACCACACCTTGAGTTTCTTTAAACATTTTGAGGGTTGTAGAACTGGCATTTAAGTGTTCTGTGAATCAGCTGCAGGTGTAAACAGGCACTTTATCTAATGGGGAAGGGAGAAACAACCTTTAGCATGTTTTTCTTTTCTCGTTTTAAAAGGAATGATTATGGAAAAATCCCTGCACCCTTCTAAAAAAAGTTACTTCTCATGGCTGTCATCATCAGACAGCTAAATCTGTTGGCTCTGACATTATAGTCATGAACTATGATCTCTGGAATATTTTTTTCAGAAGCAACATTCAATTTAACACCCACGTCCTTATGTAGGCAAATAGTTCTTAGTGCATTTTATAACACACTTAAATCAGGCAGTTAGGTTTGTAATTGCAATAAAATATAAGTGCACCTATTTGAGGCCACTATTATTTGCAGGTATAAAATTATCGAAGCCAAATCAGAAGCCAAGTTCAACATAAGAAAATCCTCAAATAAATTTTGCAACATTATAATCAATAGGGTTGTGAACATCAAACACTAACGTGAACCATTTGCTGACTTGCTTCTGACGTCCAATTCTCAGCTGCCAAAATAGCCATTGCGTAAGTCACTTGAAAACAAACAGTGAGAGCAAATAACATTTGAAGTGTCTTTCTGGTAAAAGCAAATAACTCATAATGGAAACTTACAGAAGACAAGTCAGACGGAAACTTAGGACAAAAATACAAAAAGGAAAGTTTATATCACTTTTTTTAATGTGATACATGACAGCTTTATTATGCAACCATGCTATTATTTTACCTGTGAGCCTGCAATAAAAGAGAATTAATATATCAAAGACAGAGAGAGAGAGAGAATTTTTGTCTGGTTGAAATCTTTAGTAGTCCATGAATAAATACAAGAAAATATCTCTAGGTTCTGATTACTTTACTTGAGTTTACTCTCATAGTTACAATGACCTCACTAGAACTACAGGTTTGTGTGTCCCCTAATAGCCTGGGACAAAAAAATATATAGGGGCTTCAAAATCCATGGATTTAAATTAGGGCTGTCAATTAATCACAGTTAACTAACATGATTAACTCAAAAAAATAAATCTTGATTAAAAAAATTAATCACGATTAATCACACTTATAACAATAGAATACTAATTGAAATTTATTAAATATTTTGGATGTTTTTCTGCATTTTCAATATTGATTTCAATTACAACAATGTGCACAGTGCTCACTTTATATTATTTTTATTACAAATATTTGCACTGTAAAAATGATAAACAAAAGAAATTGTATTTTTCAATTCACCTCATACAAGTACTATAGTGCAATCTCTATCGTGAAAGTGTAATTTACAAATGCAGATTTTTTTTGGTTACATAACTGCACTCAAAAACAAAACAGCGTAAAACTTTAGAGCAGGGGTCAGCAACCTCTGGCACATGGCAGGCCAGGGTAAGCACCCTGGTGAGCCGGGCCAGTTTGTTTACCTGCTGCATTGGCAGGTTCTGCCAATCGTGGCTCCCACTGGCTGCGGTTCGCCGCTCCAGGCCAACGCGGGCTACAGGAAGTGGGGCAGGCTGAGGGATGTGCTGACCACAGCTTCCCGCGGCCCCATTGGCCTGGAGTGGCAAACCGCGGCCAGTGGGAGCCACAATTGGCCGAACCTGCCAACACAGCAGGTAAACAAACTGGCCCGGCCCGACAGGGTGCTTACCTGGGTGAGCCACATGCCAGAGGTTGCCGACCCCTGCTTTAGAGCCTTCAAGTCCACTCAGTCCTACTTCTTATTCTGCCAATTGCTAAGACAAACAAGTTTGTTTACATTGACGAGAGATACTGCTGCCTGCTTCTTATTTACAATGTCACCTGAAAGTGAGAACAGGTATTTGCATGGCATTTTTGTAGCCAGTGTTGCAAGATATTTACGTGCCAGATATGCTAAACATTCATATGTCCCTTCATGCTTCGGCCACCATTCCAGAGGACTACTCTTACCCACTGCAGACGCAACAGGCGAGGGAGAGAGAAACAAAATCTCACACCTCGCCTGCCTCCTCCCTGTTACAGTGTTCTCTACCCAGCCCACATTGCTAGTCATCTCCCATTTCTCCTTTCACTGGGACAATCCTTTCCATTTTTCTATGAAATGACAAATTTACTGATTTACAAATTTCAGAAGCCATTTCATTGACTTCAATAGGAGCTGGAACAGATTCTATTTTGGATGTTAGCAAGGAACTGTAATCAAGGGCGTTAGTCAGAAATTGTCATGACTCACTGGTCTCAGACTTTTAGAGGTTTTCACCCGCTGAGAGGAAATTGGTTTGGCCCATTGGGAGCTGTGTTAATCTCAGAGTTCAAGAAATCAAAGTACATAGCAGGGGGAAAGGAAACATATCTGAGGCTCAAATGTAGCCTGAAAGAGAGCTGTGCAGAGGCAAACCCTTGAACTGGAATATCAAAAACAAAGCATGTAAGTTAAGATGAAATATGTTTATCACCTATTGACTACTGAGCAAAATACTTTAGGAACTGATTGACCTTTGAAATTCAATTACACTTTTCTAGCAAACTAGTTCATTCCAAAAATGTAGAAAGGAGATGTCTCTGTTTGTAAATCTTGGGGTGACAGAAATCACATGATCCTTTTACTGTAATCAACAAGCTTGATTCCAATTAAGGTTGACATCAGTTGGCAGAAGTTCAAGGAAACCTTTCTCTTCTTCAGTAGAGCTAAGCAAGCAGTGCAGTGATGCTGGGTACGAGAGTGACGTGATTTCACACTAAATGTTTTTCTAGCCAAATTGCAGCTCAATAGCCTGAGAACAGGGAAGAGAGATAAGAATGCGTCACAGATAAACCCGAGGAGTGGGAGTGGGTAATCAAGGAGAACAGGATTGGGACAAGGAGCTGGGGTGGGGTAGATATCAGATTGGGACAGGGACAGGTTGGTGCAGATGAAGCAGAAGGGCTCAAGCTTAGAGGAACAGGCCACTAAAACACTCTCCCCTACAGAACCTGGAATGAAACTCGGGATATCTGAGTCTTGCCATTCATTTGCTGTCAGGAAATACCTGTGAAACTCATGGCAGATTGTATGTCTCATCCTCCTCTCGTGCTGGTCCACGCAGAGGATTACAACCAATACTGGTATCAGTTACTCCATTAGGTTCCAACACAGCTGATGACTCAAGTGGGTGTTGTTTTCTCAAAAAAGCATCTTAGAAGAACAGTATTAAGGCTGCAAAGTCAACCACTCAAAAGTAGGAAATGCCAGAATTAAGATTGCCTGTGCTACCTTAATTCAGCTCTCTTATGTGCATCAAAAAAGACAGAGAGAATCAAATTTGTCGTCATTTGCAGGTGATAGGGTGAGATGGGAACTCTATTTCTGGATCCTAAAGTAACTTTGCGCACCTTATACATGAAAGGGTGAAATCCTGGCTCCACTGAAGCCAACCAGAGTTTTGCCATTTATTTCAATGAGACCAGATTTTCACCCTAAGTATGTTTTGTAACATAGAAACTCCTTTGGAGGCACACAACTGGGGGTACGTCTACACTACGGGACTATTCCAAATTTGCATAAACCGGTTTTGTAAAACAGATTGTATGAAATCGAGTGCACGCGGCCACACTAAACACATTAAATCGGTGGTGTGCGTCCACGGTCCGAGGCTAGCATCGACTTCTGGAGCGTTGCACTGTGGGTAGCTATTCCATAGCTATCCCATAGTTCCCGCAGCCTCCTCCGCCCCTTGGAATTTCCAGGTTGAGATCCCAGTGCCTGATGGGGCAAAAATCATTGTCGCGGGTGATTCTGGGTACAGCCTCACCCCTCCCTCCCTGAAAGCAGCAGACAAGCGTTTCGCGCCTCTTTTGCTTGGTGAACTGTGCAGACGCCATAGCACAGCAAGCATGGACCCTGCTCAGCTCAATACCGCAATCGTGGATGTTTTAAACACCTCGCGTACTCTCGTGCAGTATATGGTGTGGAAGCCAGGAACTAATTAACAAGGATTTGAAGGGATCTTAATGAATGTCAGTTACTTAGAATGAGTTAGGCTAGCTGTGACCCTAATGATGTGAGATTTGTAGAAGCAAGATAATGTGAGACAGTGAACTGTGTGAAAAGTTATTACGACCTTGCAACAGTCTAACCAAATATGCAGGCTTGCTTTTCTTAGGAGTGAGATAAATAAGATAGCAGAAAGGCTTATGTATAAACAAAATGTATTTGTTGCTTTTTACTGTCTGTATTATTGCTAGAAATTGTCTGTAACAAAGGTATAAAGCTTGGTGTAATTGTTTACCAGTTGAGAGACCTGTCCGGGACTGGGGTGACCCTGTGTCCTATGGCACTCTCTCCCTCCATTGTAATTACTGGAGAAATAATAAAGTATTTGATTTTGCTGCACCCAAACAAAAAGCGAGAACTGAGTTTTTCTCCGACAATGGTGAACCAGGGCCTTCACACCAAGGTGAGGAGGAGGCGGATACGGCAGCGCAGTGATGACAGTGATGAGGACGTAGACACAGAATTCTCTCAAACTGCGGGCCCCTGCACTTTGGAGATCCTGATGGTAATGGGGCAGATTCTATCCATTGAATGCAGATTTTGGGCCTGTGAAACAAGCACTGACTGGTGGGACCGCATTGTGTTGCAGGTGTGGGACGATTCCCAGTGGCTGCGAAACTTTCGCATGCGTAAGGGCACTTTCATGGAACTTTGTGACTTGCTTGCCCCTGCCCTGAAACGCCATAATACCAAGATGAGAGCAGCCCTCACAGTAGAGAAGCGAGTGGCGATAGCCCTGTGGAAGCTTGCAACGCCAGACAGCTACCGGTCAGTCGGGAATCAATTTGGAGTTGGAAAATCTACTGTGGGGGCTGCTGTGATGCAAGTAGCCAAAGCAATCACTAAGCTGCTGCTACGAAAGGTTGTGACTCTGGGAAACGTGCAGGCCATAGTGGATGGCTTTGCTGCACAGGGATTCCCTAACTGTGGTGGGGTGATAGATGGAACCCATATCCCTATCTTGGCACCGCAGCACCAGGGCACCCAGTACGTAAACCGGAAGGGGTACTTTTCAATGGTGCTGCAAGCACTGGTGGATCACAAGGGACGTTTCACAAACATCCACGTGGGGTGGCCAGGGAGGGTTCATGACGCTCGCGTATTCAGAAGCACTACTCTGTTTAAACGGCTGCAGCAAGGGAATTACTTCCCAGACCAGAAAATAGCAGTTGGGGATGTTGAAATGCCTGTCGTTATCCTGGGGGACCCAGCCTACCCCTTGATGCCATGGCTCATGAAGCCATACACAGGCAGCCTGGACAGTGGTCAGGATCTGTTCAATTACAGGCTGAGCAAGTGCAGAATGGTGGTGGAATGTGCATTTGGCCGTTTAAAGGCGCGCTGGCGGACATTACTGACTCGCTCAGACCTCAGCCAAACCAATGTCCCCTATGTTATTGCTGCTTGCTGTATTCTCCACAATCTCTGTGAGAGTAAGGGGGAGACCTTTATGGCGGGGTGGGAGGCTGAGGCAAATCACCTGGCCGCTGATTACGCGCAGCCAGACACCAGGGAGATTAGAAGAGCACTCCAGGAAGCGGTGCGCATCAGAGAAGCTTTGAAAACGAGCTTCATCAATGGCCAGGGTACAGTGTGACTGCTGTGTTTGTTGATGAACACCCAACCCCCCTTGATTGACTCATTCCCTGTAAGCAACTCACCCTCCCCCTTCGAGTACAGCTTACTTATGCAAATAAAGTCACTCTCGTTTAAAAATCATATATTCTTTATTAATTCATTATAAAAAGAGGGAGAGAAGTAAGGGTGTGGTTTGGGAGGAGGATAGGAGGGATGGAGAAGGCCATTAAAAAAATTTCACAGTAATGACAGCCTTCTGGTTGGGCTGTCCACGGGGGTGGAGTGGGCGGGTGCACGGAGCCTCCCCCCACGCGTTCTTACACGTCTGGGTGAGGAGGATGTGGAACATGGTGAGGGTTGAGGGTGGTGATACAGGGGCTGCAGCGGCACTCTGTGATCCTGCTGCCGTTCCTGAAGCTCCACCAGACGCCGGAGCATGTCAGTTTGATCACGCAGCAGCCCCAGAGTTGCATCCCGCCGCCGCTGATTTTCCTGCCGGTCTTCCTGCCGCCACCTCTCATCTCGGGTGTCCCTCCTGTCCTCACGTTCACTGGCCTCTTTCCTGTAATTTGATACCACATCCTTCCACTCATTCAGATGAGCTCTTTCATTGCGTGTAACTTCCATAATATCCGAGAACATTTCATCTCGCGTCTTCTTTTTCCTCCGCCTTATCTGTGCTAGCCTTTGGGATGGAGGAGGGACGCTTGAAAAATTTGCAGCTGCATGAGGGAGAGAAATATTTAAAAAGATACATTTTACAGAACAATGGTTATACTCTTTCACAGTGAACAGCACTATTCACCTTACATAGCACATGTGATTTCCCTACAAGGTCGCATTTTTCATCTTAATACTGAGTGCCTGCAGCTCTGGAGTTACAGATCTCACAGACACAGGTCCGGGCATCAGAATTCAGCTTGCATGCGGCCATGGTAAGCCACTGTCTTTCGGCATCTGTAGTGATTTACCCCTCCCCCCAACGCATGGCTAATACTAGCTCCCTGCTAATCAACACCCTTCCCCCCACCCCACCCCCCCCACTGCGTGGCTGGTAGCTTGGGGAAGCCCCGCTGACCAAACACAAAAAAGATCATCGGCATTTCACTCCTCCCCTCCCCCCGCTTGGCTACGTGCAGGAAAGGATTTTTTTAAGCTGCTGCAGTCCACGAACCCAGTAGGAAAATGGCCATCCCTCTTACTTAAATTCCTGATTTTTAACCAGGTTATCCTGAACGATATCACTTTGCTGAGGATAACACAGCGAGATAAAGAACGGATGCTTCTTGAATGCCAGCAATCACCGGGACCATACGCTGCTATGCTTTGCCATGCAATGATACCTGATTACTTGCTACATGCATGGCGTGGTAAAGTGTCCTACCATGGTGGGCGGAACAAGGCTGCCTTGCCCAGAAACCTTCTGCAAAGGCTTCTGGAGTACCTACAGGAGCGCTTCATCGAGATGTCCCTGGAGGATTTCCTCTCAATCCCCGGACATGTTAACAAACTTTTCTAAGTGACTATACTATCTGCGAATGCATCCCAAGTCCTCAGGGCAAATCAATCATTAAAAAACGCTTGCTTAAAAAAAATGTTTGCTATTTGCAAAGGTACACTCACCAGAGGTCCCTTCCATGGCGTCATTGTCTGCGATAGTTGCTTGGGAGGGCTGGGAGGAGGGTAATTCCGTCAGGGTGATAAAAAGCTCCTGGCTGCTGGGGCTCACGGAGTGCTGTGTGCTCTCTGCTAGGTCGTCCTCCTCTTCTTCATCTTCATCTTCCCCGTCTGCATAATCCTCAGCCATGGCAGAGATTACAACCCCCACCTCGGAATCCATGGACAGGGGTGGGGTACTTGTGGCGCAGCCCCCTAAAATTGCATGCAGCTCAGCATAGAAGCGGCATGTTTTTGGCCCTGCCCCGGACCTTCCGTTTGCTTCTTTGGTTTTCTGGTAGCCTTGTCTGAGCTCCTTAACTTTCACTCTGCACTGCACTGAGTCCCTGCTGTGGCCTTTATCCGTCATAGCCTTAGAAATTCTTTCAAATACTTTTTCATTTCGTCTTTTGGAACGCAGTTCTCTTAGCACTGAATCCTCTCCCCAGATAGCGATCAGATCCAGTACCTCCCGTGCAGTCCATGCTGGGGCTCTTTTTCGATTCTCAGGAGACTGCATTGTTACCTGTGCAGATGAGCTGTGCGTGGTCACCTGTGCTGATGAGCTCTCCACGCTGGGGAAGCAGGAAATGAATTTCAAAAGTTCGCGGGGCTTTTCCTGTCTACCTGGCCAGTGCATCCGAGTTCAGAATGCTGTCCAGAGCGGTCAGTGGTGCACTGTGGGATACCGCCCGGAGGCCAATACCGTCGATTTGCGGCCACACTAACCCTATTCCGATATGTTAATCCCAATATTAGCACTACTCCTCTCGTCGGGGAGCAGTACAGAAACCGATTAAAGAGCCATTAAAATCGATATAAGGTGCCTCCTAGTGTGGACGGGTGTGGCGTTAAATCGGTTTTACGCTCCTAAAACCGGTTTAAACGCCTAGTGTAGACCAGGCCTGGGTGTATTCATTACCAAGCAGATCTCTAGTTGTTAATATCCTATGTAAGTGTAATGACTGCTGTGAATAATAATGGGTTCTGAATACCTTGAGAGTTGTTCTACGATTATTTTTTTCTTTGTCTTCTCCAAAATAATTCACTAAAAGGAACCCAGTCTTCAAAGCAGAACACAGAGACTGATTTGATACAGATCAGGGTCTGAAACCCTAGTTTTAAACCATAGGAAGGGCTGACGATTCTACAAAAAAAAGCTGTCCAGGAGGCATAAGCAGCTGTATTGCTGCTGGAATGTGTATGAACTGCATAAAAATGAAACAATTAACTGAACATTAAGTGTTGAGTTAAACTTTTGGGCTAGACTATATCAAATAAATCACAAAGGCCCCGATCCTCAAAGCTAGGGAGGAGGCACCTAAAGACCTTGGAGAAACTTGTCCAAAAAGTCTAAAATAGTATCACCTATAACCTTGAAGGCAGTTGAGAGGATAATAGTTTCACAACCATCTTCAGTTTAACTGTGACCGTTTGAATCTAAAAATGAGTGTTTCACTGATACCGAGAATTAGCAAAATTCCCCTGTGCAGATATTGACATTTAAGCAAAGATCAGTGATTTTTTAAAATTAAACAGCTTGAATTATAGCTGTTTGTGTGCAGGGAAGTAAAAAAATCTCTGAGTTGCATTTAAAAAGGCACATGTAACAGAAAATTATTTTGGAGATTAAAAAAAAAGTAGTGCTTCCTTCAATTAAAATCTAAACAACTCCTGTGCCCAGACTGACACATTGTCTTAAGTGATCGAATTCAGATTTGTTGTAAACAGCAGCAATTGTATTCGTCAGTAGATGAGGACATAATTTTTTTTTTTACACCACCTTTAATTCTCACCCCCATGAACTTGGTGTACTCACTGTTTATTAGTATTAATTATTGACACCAGAAATACAAGATCTTGAATGTACAGTCCTAGATAACTTCATATTAGAAGCATATACCCCGTGTCATTTTACGTTTCCTGTTCTCTAGGGTTTTTGTTGTTGTTGTACACATTATTTATGTTCTTGGGCACATATTTTAAAGGCTAGTGTGTCACATATTTGGATCTCATGGATGGGTTGAGTGCTTATGTTTCTGACACATTATGACTATATATACACACACCACAAAGATTACGTTAACTCAGGGCTTAATTTGGAAAGAGAGAGGTGCCAGGCTCAAAATGGCATCCACCACCTAGCATGACCTTGCAAGCACCATACATGTAAGGTCACGCCACATGGAGGACTCCATTTTGTTCTAAGCAATGGCATCTTCCAGGTGACCTCACATGCATGATACACATGAGGTCATGCCTTGCATGACAGACAGAAGAGGTGCCAGGGATGAGCCCTGAGTCAACAAAGTAAGCCCTGTGATAATGGTATATTTTTACATGTATCCAAAATATTATGTATCTGCTTGATTTCTGAGATTGTGTGTGTCATACTTACAAAGGGGTCCCATCTGCTCAGACAGTTTCAACACCCTCACCCACAAAGGAGACAGTCATCAGACCAGTGATTACAATCCATTAAGACTGACTGGATCCAACTGCCCAAACAATTGTGCAGCCAAGACTGGGGTATACTCCTGGCCAGACATCACTTGAATGCTCCAGCCCTCCGGGGGAAAAAAACCCCAAAACCAGTCTGCGGCCCCAGGAGGGTTCATGCCCAGACCCTGGAACAAAGGCAACTATCGAGCAATATGGTAATGCATTCCCGCTAGTACAGCAGAGCCTCTCTTCTACTTAAGAGTGAGACAGACTCTCACACAGAGGCCAGTGGGCAGGACAGCAGGGCATGTTGTCAGCTGTGATCAGGGTGGGTCACAGGACAATCTTTGGTTTCCAAGGAACTGTGAGCTGGTTCATCTCTGCTCTGCTGTAAGTTAAGAGGAAATCCTGTCTAACTTGTAGTGAAGTGTACGACTAAAGGAGACTAAATACTTTGCTGTTTTAAGATCATTCTCTAATGCTCTCTCCCCACTGCCAAATACAATATTTTGTTTTTAAGGAAAGGGTCGAGTGTCATGAAATCCACACTGGTCAACTCACCTCTGAAGAGGCTCATGAAGGCATCCTACCCAGAAGGGTCTACAAGGTAACAGACGTGTGGGCTCTGATGCATTCACCCTTCTTTCGGTCTGGAAGAGCCTGGATTGTTGAATCCAGACTTGCTACTCTACAGGTTTTTCCCCAGTTGACTACATGTTTTCAGACCCTTGCAGAGACTAGGAGGGGAAAATCCCAGGCACCCATCTCCTGCGGTAGGAGAGCCAAACACTGCTGCTATACAGGCTGATGGACTGATCAATCCATCAGCCTGTGTAGCAGGCCAGATCACTGCCCCACCACCCGCAGCTCTGTACAGGGCCGCCTGGGGGGGGGGGGCAAGAGGGGCAATTTGCCCCAGGCCCCGGGCCCCACAGGGGCCCCACGAGAGTTTTTCGGGGCCCTTGGAGCGGGGTCCTTCACTTGCTCCGGGGGCCCCGGAAAAATCTGGCAGGGCCCAGGCCCCCGGAGCTTCTTCCGCTCTGGGTCTTCGGTGGCAATTTGGCAGTGGGGGCTTCCCACCGCCAAAGATCCCAGGCCCCCTGAATCCTCTTGACGGCCCTGGCTGTGTAAACAGAGGGCTGAGAGCTCTTGGATCTCAGACCCTGCTGGGGAGCAGCTGCTCCCTGCTCTCTCTGCTCATGTGCCCTGCACCCACATGCACCTCTGACCTCGGCACTCCCCCGCACACTCACTACAATATCCCTATATTCCTCCCCATCATCTCTATGTGCCCTCTGCCCCCACCCATGTACCACAGGCCACCTAGTGCCTTCTGCCTCCCCATGTGGGTGTGGAGTGTGTGGCTGGGTGCACAGAGTGAGAGGCTATTTGGATTCAGGGTGTGCATTTAATATGTGGTTAAGGGAGACTGGAATACATGGAGGTACATGGTGAAGCAAGTTGTGTCTTGGGAATGTGTGTGTAATGAATGTGTGGGTGCAAGATAGGCTGGAGCGAAAGCAGTTGTGGAATGAATGCTAGTTGAAATGTCTGATGTGGGCATTATGAGGACAAACGGGCAGCATGTTTGAATTTATGCAAATTTATGTAAAATAAACTACCTGTTTTTTGTTTGCAAAGGTTGGCTGGTAGGTGTATCCACCCTGTAAAGGGGAGGCTTGAGGGACCCAGGGAAACAAGCTGGTGCAATTGTCCTACCCTATCAGGGGTGCCAGAAGAACCACAGAAAAATTCCCCCCCCAATCGCAAGCACCAGGTCACACTGCTAATCATTCAGATTTGGCCTCCATCATAATTGTTCCACAATTATACCACTCAGCTCTGGACAGGGGCTATGGAGGCCTGGACCTCACCGTCATTGTGTTCAAGGTCTCAAAAGTCTCCAGTATCCATATCCCAGGAGATTGGGTCGTAGGCAATCAGGCCTGATGGTTAGAGCAGGAGTCAGGCCTAGTAGTCTGAGTCCAAATGCTAGTGACCAAGGTCAAAGCAGTCAGAGCCAGGATGGGAGCCAAAGGTCAGAACCAAAGCCAGAGTCCAAATGATAAAGCCAAGGGTCAAGAGAGAGTTGGTGCCAGGACTCAAAGCCAAGGGTCAGAAGCAGAATACCTGGAGTCAAGGAAGACAGGAGCAGGGCTCATTCTAAGGCAGGAGCAAGGCAGGGACAGGACTGGAACAAGGCCAAGTGCAGGACAAGGTCTAGGCTGGAGCAAGGTGGGGTGCAGGGCAGTACCTCAAGTCGGGGGCAGCTCTAGGCACCAGTAAAGCAAGCAGCTGCTTGGGGCAGCCCATTTGCAGTGCGGCAACTGGCAGGGATCCAGCCTGGGAGCTGAGAACCAGCAGGGAGCCCTGGGAGCTGTAGTTCCTGGTTAGCTCCCTGCCTATAGAGCCAGCCCTGGAGCAGGGAAAGAACTACATTTCCCAGCATTCCCTTGGCCACTATCAACAGGAAAGCGGGGGAGGGAGTGTGGTAGCTGAAACCTCATGCTGCAGCCTGAGCTCACTGCTAGAGCGAGGTGGCAGTGTGAATGGGGAACAAGTGTGCCCAAGGAGTAGAAGGCTTTGGCCCAGATATCCCCTTCAGAAGACATCCCCAGATTGGATTACGCGGATACTGGTGTGACCTCACCTTGCAGCCCCCAAAGAAGGAAGTGGGTGGACTAAATGGACAGTGCCCCTCTCTAGCTGAAGCCTAGCAAGGGAGGTACATGGATCCCACTAGAATTTAAAATGAAAAGTAAGGGAGGGGAGGCTGTGGACCTGGACAGCTTTAGATACAGTACCAGGCATGTAGGAGGATTTCCACTTCTGAGCCATGGAAGCAGAAATTGACTTTTCCTTTCCAGATTTAGCTAATATTCAGAAAGGGAAACTAGCACCTGCCTTCCAGATTTGAACACCTCAAAATTCAGGAGTGGCTGAAGCGCAATTTGGGCAGCTGTTACTTCATTTCTCCCAAATCAAATATACTGATCCACTGTAACTTGCTGTAGAAAAAGTAGGATAAAATTGAGCAAGAAATGCTTCCCAGTGGTTTTTAGGACTGGAATTGCTATTTTCAACAGCCATTGCCTTTTTTTTTTTTTTAGTTTTATTTGTTTAAAAGGAAGACAGTGATATTGCATTGGCAAATTCCCCATAGAAACAAAGAGTGGAACAAAAGAATAATAAAGGCACCTCAACTTTTCCTCATTTATGGAGGACAGTCTTATAATATGCATCCAGATATCCTCCAATCACACAAGCTGAAAATTGTTCCATTTTACTGCGGTTCTGTAACCATATGGGAACCAATCCTGTCTGTGTTCTGTGCACATCCAAAATTCCTGCTGAATGACCCGCCCTGGGAGCGAGTTACCTGTGACCCAGGGCTGTGGCGGAAGGAGGGTGCAGGTGGGGGGCGGGGTGGGAGAGCCCAGGGCTGGGGTGGCAGGGGGTGCGGGGGGGAGAGCCCAGAGCTGGGGTGGCAGGGGGTGCAGGTGGGGGGGGGAAAGCCCAGGTCTGGGGCAGCAGAGGGTGCAGGGGGGAGTCCAGGGTTGGAGTGGGGGCAGCCAAAATTTTTTTTGCTTGGGGCGTCAAAAAACCTAGAGCCGGCCCTGCCTAGAGTGGAGCAGTGCAGGAGCAGGGCTTGGAATCAGGCAAGTACAGGAAAGCAAAGAATCCACAGACATATGTATTGAGTAGCCACTGATCTGCTGAGGCTTCTGGGCTTAAAAGCTGCTTTGCCTTAGCCAATCAGATGGTTCTGCTGTGGCCCAGTTGCACTCACTGGCTGCCTGATGACTGGGCCGGCATAGCTTGCCTCTCTTACTCATGTCTGACACCATGTACCCTATTTGTGTACGTCCATTAAACACAACATGCCCGTCTCAAGTATTTTTCACATGGAACTATGGTTTTGTCCTTCCCATTCATCCCACTGTTATTAAAGATTCCGCAAGGGTCTAAGGCTGAAGAGAGTGAACATATAGCACCTTCTGCAGCAACCCTCTTCCATATCCAGTCCAATTTCTGCATCCTCACAAGTGCTTTTATAAAAACACACTACAGGTTAAAGCTAAGAGGGCACAGACATGTAACTGCTGAAACTGACTGGCTTGGCTATTTGACCAGAATGAACCAGAACCAAACTTATTCTACTTAAGTTATGCTTTGTCTGTGCAAACAAGACGCAACATGCACACCTTATCACATCATTACTGCATTCCTTTCATTGCTTTCTTTTTCTGAGAGTGAAGGAGATTAAAATTCCTCCAAAACTAATCCATCAGGTTTTTTTATTTTGTTTTTAATTTTTGCCCAAGGAGAACTGAATGTATTTTTGCCCTTTTGACCCAAGCAGCTAGTCAAAGTCTGTGGCCCTGGGAATGTTCCATTTGGAAGTAGAAATTGGTGAAAATCAGGTATTTCTTTGAAGCTGTTTTGTTTGTTCACAAAGAAGGTACAAAGTCCCAGGTCTCTGAATGCAGAAGGAACCAAGAACAAATGGAGCAGGTGTTTAGCTTACAGTCCCCAAACATCTGTGGCCAACACCAGACCCAAAAGTGCTCTCTCTAGCTTTTTCCAAAGTCACCCTGTGCTTAACAGGCCCCTGCTTGCCTTTTCTTGCCTCTCTTACTCTGTCTCTCTCTCTCTGTTCCTGTCTGTGACCTCAGGATCTGTGTGTTCTCTCACACTCCCACGCACACCTACCCAAAACAATACCCAGTCCAAAAGCTCCAGGGCATATTCTCACACAACATTTGTCTTAGGTGGGGCTTATGTTTACAGTTATGAGTTGTGAATCCACTATCAACCTCAACGGTGTATTAACCCAACTCATAACAATGTTTCACCCCGACCCAATTCACAACAGTGTTTTCTTAGCTGGTGTTAAAAACATTTGATGTCAAAGTTAAATGCTCACAACAGGAAAATTAAGTTACAGATTTGATGACTGATGTACACACGTAATGCTACGTATCTGGACCTTGCCTTTGTTAAATAGAAGGATGACGACTGAAAGATTAGATCAGTGGTTTAGGAAAAAGTCGTTTTTCATCCCCATAAATCAACATTCTGGTTTTCTACTTGAAGTAGAAAGCCAGCTCTACAGAGCAGCAATAATTCTGCAGAGTGTTTTTATAAATGCAGAGATGTCAAAGGTAAAACCTATGGGCCAGATCCAGCCCACAGAACAAGTTTGTCTGGCCCATGGAGTTCCCATAAACCTTTGGGCTTGTCTGCAAGTCCCCAGCGTCTACACAATAGGGGTGAGATTTGTAGAGTGCCACACTGTATAGTCTATACAGTGAAGTTTGAGCTCAACACACTGGTGCACTCAACAAATCACACTCCTGGAGTCCAGACACAGGTGCAGCAATCCAGCAAAACCCCATGTACAAGCATAGAACTACGTGGTCAGTTTTAGAGGTGCTGGAGAGGTGAAAGCTGCTACGTGTCCAGGTGAGGGAAAATGGCACTGAAAAATGCTTACTTGCCAGCTGAAGGATAGATACCCCAACCTGGCAAGTCAAAGAAAAGGAAACTTCAAATAGTCAAAGCATGAATATATTATCAACATGGTTTATCTTTGGGCAGGTCTATACTAGAAAGGTAAGTAATTTGCAGTAACTGAGCTAGGCAGTTAAATGGTTGATGCGCTACAGTGCAGGTACTACACCAGGGGTCGGCAACCTGCAGTGGTGTGCCGAGTCTTCATGTATATACTCTAATTTAAGGCTTCGCGTGCCAGTAATACATCTGAACGTTTTTTAGAAGGTCTCTCTATAAGTCTATAATATATAACCAAACTACTGTTATATGTAAAGTAAACAAGGTTTTCAAAATGTTTCAGAAGCTTTATTTAAAATTAAATTAAAATTCAGATCTTATTAGTTTAGAGTTGTTGCCGGCACAGAGGGCCGAGGACAGCAACAGTGGGGGTTCGTTGCCCGGTGTGCGCAGCACTAATTAACACACCAGGGTGGAGAAACAAACCAGGTTTATTTGAGCCCAAATAAGGTGCAAGGGAGACATAGCAATCTCAAATCCTGCACACAGATACAAACAGCTCTCTCTCTTTATACATGATTTCAGCTAAGCATTTCCATTCCCCCCCCACACTCCTCCCCCCTTACCCCTCCTTCTTCCCCCTCCCGTCTATTTTCTATAACAAATACATCATGCAAGTAGCCATTACACTAAGCAGATTAAATCATACTTGGCAAAAACCACTTTAGCTCGTTAGTACCTCTTCTGTGAACAGTTATCTGTACTTTCCCACCGTGGGGGCTACGTTCTCATGCATATAACTTTAATTACAGCATCTGCTTTCCGCCTATCTTATTTAGTATTGGCTACATCTAGTGTCAAGCAGCCTTGCAGCTGCCAGTAGTTAGCACATAACACAAGAGGTTACAAAAGTTTAGTAAGGCTAACAAAAGCACTTTACATAAAGATACTTTGGGTCACATAGGCCCAAAGCCATCCTCCCGAGTTACCTAGATTTATGCCTAGTGACACCAACAGTGTGATCCTTGCCCCTTGCTTTTCCTTGCCGAGTTTTCCAATGTCGGATGGCACCTATTTAGATACTTTAAGCTGCACACAGGCTTCTGAGTTATAAGTTGATTTCCGGCTGGCAGGAGGTCAGTGGCTGGAACCCCAGATCAGCAGCTGAGGTGAGTGGAGCTGGCGGCTGGTAGGGCTGAGCAGGGCCAGAAGCCTGGACCCTGGGGGCCTGCACTGGACCTCCAACTGGAAGCAAGGTGAGTGGGGCTGCAGGGATCCCGGCTGGCAAGAGGCCTGCAGCCAGAACCCCCGAGCGGCGGCGGGCTGACCACCAGAGCTCTGGGGTTTCCACCACAGGCTCCTGCCAGCTGGAGTCTCAGCCCGTTGCCAGCCTGGGGTCCCTTCTCCCAGGCCAGCAGCGGGTGCTGAGTGGGGCTGTGGCGGGGGTGGGGGGACCAGCAGCGGAAACCCCAGAGCGGCGGCGGGCTGAGCAGCTCAGCCCATCACCGCTCTGGGGTTTCCACCACCAGCTCCTTGCCAGCTGGGGTCTTAGCCCGCTGCCAGCCTGGGGTTCCTCCCCCCAGGCCAGCAGCTGGCTCTGAGTGGGACCGGCGGCAGGACCCCGGCTGGCAGGAGCCAGTGGTGGAAACCCTAGAGCAGGGAAGGGCTGAGCAGCTCAGCCCACCCCCACTCGGGTTTCCCGCTGCTGGCTCCTGCCAGCTGGGGTCTGAGCCCACCGACAGCCTGGGGTTCCTTCCCCCAGGCCAGCAGCGGGTGCTGAGTGGGACTGGGCGGGACCCCGGCTGGTAAGGGGCCAGCAGCGGGAACCCCAGAGCAGCAGCGGGCTGAGCAGCTCAGCCTGCCCTGCGTGCCATGAAAAATCGGCTCGCCTGCCACCTTTGGCATGCGTGCCGTAGACCCCTGTACTACACTATGCTGCTGTGAATCAAATCTGGGTTGTAAACATTGTTAAGGAATTTATTATCATCCCTCTTTCCTCAGTTAAACTTTCAGCGCCCTTATTTGCAGCCCTTTCCTGAGCGAAGAGATTTGGCAGATGAAGAGACGTAAATATTGAACACAATTGCTGGATATGCCTGTTAGGCTGCAAAGCTTTGTAATCCTGTCCAAAGCCCTAATGCATTCTAGCTGATGAACAGAGCTGCCAGTTGCCTCAGGACAATAGTCTGTATTGGAGCCTGGAGCTTGCGCTGGCGTGTGTGTTCCAACTCTAATTACCGTCCATTGTAACAGACAAGTTATCTGTCTTTATGACCCGAGTGTCTTATGTTAAGCAGGATGGAGGAGGATCTTCTCATACTGGTATTTCCTTTCCCACACTGCTTTCTGAATACCACTCTTGCTTTGTTTGTTTAGTTGCTTAGCACACTTTCCTGAGTACAGGGGGGCTAGAATTGTGGCTTCTAGCTGCAATCCCAGACTGGGGGAATTGTGGAGCAATGCTGCCCCAGAGGGAGCACCAGTAGGCTTTGGGACTTAGGGAAGAAAAAGTCCTCTTGGAGACTAGAAGTGAGCAGAGGGAGTGTACCCACTGCTCTGCCCCAGAAAGGACACAGTAGTGAGAACCTGCTAAAAGCATAGCAGTGGTATGGCACAGTAGAGTCCAATGTACATCAGCAGAAAATTGTTGTAGAACAACGATGGTGTCCACTTGCTGAAACATAATCAATCGAGGTGTGCCAGTAATCCTTTAACACAGGCGGGTCAAACTGAGCTGATACCCTGCCACTTGGCGTGGGCCACATTCAGCAAAAGTGATTAAAACAGAAATAGATTGGGGCTTGGTCTACATTAGAGTTAGGTCAAGATAAGGCAGCTTACTTTGACCGAATGATGTAAGTGTGCACATTACAGCCTTGCTCCCACCTGTGTAAGTGTCCTTCTACACTGATGTCATAAAGCCATGTCCACAAGAAGCGTAAGGCTTATGTTGGTGTAGTCAGGGCGACACAGTGTCCCTATAGATGCTGGTTACTTACAAGAGCTGCTAGCTGTCATTCTTGTCAATTTCACAGCTCCATGCTGGAGCAGTGAAATTGACAAGAAAACCAGGGGTGGGTGGGGAGCTCCAACTGGATCCCAGCTGCTGTGGGCCTTCCCGCTCCCAACCAGGCTATGCCCATCCCACTCCTTGCAGGGAGCCCGGCTGCCCCCAGACTCCCTGCTGCTGCTCTGCTCTGAGCCAGGCTGTGCCCACCAGGCTCCCTGCTGCCAGCTGGGCTTCAGGTTCCCTGCAAAAGAGAAGAGTTTCAGGAAAGAAAAAAAATCCATCCATCAGGCAAGGGAGGACAGAGAGCAGGGAATAAACTGAGCCAGCACTCTGACTACTTGAACACCAGTTAACTCCCCGGGGGTGGACCTGACTGTGCTCAATTAGTGGATGAGAATGGCTGGGGATAATTAAAGAGTTAATTAGCCATTAATGCAGAAGGTAGAAAAAGGGCCTAGGAAAGAAGTGTTGGAGGTCGGGGGGGGGGGGGGAGGGAGGTTGCAGAGTCAGGATGATTGTTGCATGGAGAGATCTTGTCCCTCCTTGGTGGAGGACCTGGGAAGAACGGATAGCGTAAATAGTGTGGTGTCTGGTTAGTAAAGGTGGTGGGAAGAACAGCTGTTTAACAAGGGAAGGAGTCTGAATTATCTGTGTAGACAGAGTAGGAGAGAGATTTTGTCCTGTCACACCCCCATACATTGTTTGGGTTAAACTCTGAGCTACCTACAATGGGTAGTGGAAATTAAGTAGCTTGTCTGAAGTTTTGTCCCAGATATCTAGGGACATTTATAGTGTAAATGGATCACAGTTAACAGTGTAGTTTCTATATGTTCTTGAAATGCATGGGGTTATGCTCCTTGGTCTATGTCAGTGTATTATGATTCCTTTATTTGGAATTAGTGCTTGTCTTGATTCTGTTCCAGCCACTCTAGAATTCCTACAGCTGAAATATCTGAATATATAATTTCATAGGGGGAATTATGAGGCCTGCTAATTTTGGGAACCTATGTAAATCTGAAGTCTTAACTTTAGCTCTCTTCCTTTCCCATGCTGTAGACATGCGGACTCACCCCTGTGGCACCTCCTACTGGTTGTCCTGGGGAATTAGCTCTTTCCAGCCAGGAGCGCCCTCTGCAGGCCAGTGATCCACCTGTCTTCTGGCCCCTATGTCCCTCCCTGGACCCCAGTGCCCTTTTAACTGGGGTGCTGCCCCCAGGCAGTACCCTACCAATCTGGGTCTCCCCTCCCTGGGGAATCCCCAACCCACTACCCTCACTTCACCTCAGAATATGGCTATTGCCAGTCACCATCTAGCCTCCGCTCCCTGGGGCAGATTGCAGTGCACACGCCATTTATCACTGGCAAAGGGGGGTTTGGACCTGCTGCCTTTGCCTACCCTTGGCTACCCCTCTGTGGCCCCAGTACCTGTCCTAGCCTTTATCAAGGCCACAGCCTGGGGCTTTCCAGGCTGGAGCTCCCCAGCCTTTCCCCAGCCCTGCTCCACTCTAGGTACCTTAAGCAGCCAAGCTCTTCTTCCCTCTACAGGCAGAGGGAGACTGCTTGGGCTCCTGGCTCGCAGCCTTTTTATACAGGCCGCTTCCCCAATCAGCCCAGCTTTTAGAGCTGCAGCTTTCAAGTCCTCCCAGGCAGCTTTTTAAACCCCTCAGGGCAGGAGTGGGTAACCAACCCGCTACACATGCACATGGAGATAATAGCCATGGCATATCACGTTACTGTTCCTCTACTTTCACATATATTAATGCTTGCACGAGAAAGAATTATCTAGACACTATGTTATGTATTTGATTTGACCCTTTGTATATTTCAATTTTAAAGTACAACACATTGAGCCTGATTCTGATTTCACAGCAGTTTTATACTTGTGTAATTTCATTGATTTTAGGGAAGTAATTGTACTGAGGAATCAGGCCTACTATATGTAACAGTGGTGCATAAAATAAGTAGATGCTCTGAGACAAGGTTATGTTATTTTTACTGGTGGGTTGTCAAATCACTTCCAGGAATCAAAGCAAGTATTAGTCAAATGATTTATGGAAAATGCATTTACAGTTCCAAGACAACAGGAATGTCCCTCCAGATTGTTTTCATAGCAAAGATAAAAATCATGTTACATTTGCCTATGAATCTCTAGCTACCAGGCTTCTGCTGACTAAATGGAATGGAATTCTCCATTATGTTTACTGTATCTATTATACTGATGTAGAGCTGTTTGTTTCTTTTGGAAAGTGAATAATATCCCAAATAGAACATGATCCAACAAAACTTGAGATTTCTGTGGAATAGCACAGTAAGCAGGCATGAAAATAATTCCTCTTGTTATGATGACTCTGTTTGGCAGCAGAAAGGAGCCTGGTTCTTTTTCAGTCTGAGAAAAGATAAGGTAGGCAGTGCAAATAAGCAATACCTTTGCCCCCACTGGAACTGTACTTCTGGGAACTAGCATGCTTAAGTCACTCTTTTAATTATTATTTTCTTAATGATAAGATTACAGTAGTTACAAGGACCAGGGACCACTCCTTTCCTCCGCCTCCTCACATAACCAGGAGGCAGACCAAAGATATGCAGACATTCATGACACTACAAAAAGCTCTTCAATTGCAAAATAATGGCACACCTTTTTTCTGTACACAGTCGTTTACACAAAAAACACCATATTTACAGTTTAACCAAGTCAAACAAGATTAGATAAGAAAAAGTATCTAATATCCACCCTCCTAGAAAATAATGTGGCTAGCCTGAGATATTTTGCCTTGTTTCATTTAAGGTATAGGCTGGATGAAAACGTTTTGGTTGATGGTTGAAGACTAACACAGGTTTTCCCAGTTACAACTTGGCTATAGCATATCCATTACCAGCTCTCCGCTTCCAGCATTTGTGCATGCATAATCCCCCCAAAATCAGGCAGGTCAGGGCTACCGGAATTGCTGCAATATGCCAGGGGAAACTGAATGCTGTAAAAAAAACAAAGAAAACTGTTATGTATATTTTAAAAAGACAATTACCTAAATTCAGAAAAGCATCCCAAGAAAAATCGGTGTCTGATCCTACAGCCCTTTCTCACAAAAATAATTCATTAGTTTTAATGTGGTTAACCTCATGGGTGAGAAGAACAGTGTAGAATGAAGACTGCAGGATCAGAACCTTAAATTACTATGAACAAAACTGATTGAAGCTGAAATTTTTATTAAAGTAAGTTGGATTGATTTCCAAGAGTAAATATTTTCCAATGGAAAAATTATAATGCAGCTCATTTTGGATTATACCATTTATCTTTCACATAGGAACCAAAAACTAGCAGAAAGATCAGTCTCCATGTCATTTCCTTCACCTGAGTAATATCTAGGTACCTAAACAACTCTGGGAAGCTGTGATCAATTTAACAAAACAACCCAAAAGAATAAACCCCAAATCACAGTAGACATGAGTGAACTGTGACTGATGAAAGCAATAAATGTTACTGTGCCTTTCCAGTGCCAAATGAGCAAGCTTTAGTCACTCACCAACATCATGCAAAGAAAAAAGAAAAATCTGTATTATTTCAAACTGTTTTCACAGCTGTTTCTCAGTCCACGTGTCCAATGGTCTTTTACATCATAACACAGTTGCACTAAACTAAGGCCTAGTCTCTACGCAAACTTGAACCAAAATAACTACGCCAGTTGTAATTCTCACCTTTTGTTATTTCAGAGCCAGTCTGTATGAGACAAACGGGGACATTAAGAATATCCTTGTTCTGCCATTTCCCTCACCCGAGGCCCTGGGTGAAATCCTGGCTCTTTGAAGTCAATGGGAGTTTGTCATTGACTTCATTGGGGACAAAATGTCACCCATTATCTTTAAAAACTTAGGCCCCTCCAGCAACAGGATCCCTCACATGAAGCCCTTAACCATGGGCAGAATGTCACTGAAGTCACCTCCAGGCAGTTTCTATAGAGACAGTGGACAGTACCTTTCATGCTAGAAATACACCGAAGTACGGTACTGTCAAGAACAGTGAGTATGTAGGTAAATGAAGAAGCCATTATGTGCCAAGCAATAACTCAAACACAGCCCTAGCTATTGGAACGTGGCTTAGTTGGATTTTAAAGCCAGTAACGAATACAGCGTGACATGCATCCGACAAACTGGGTATTCACCCATGAAAGCTCATGCTCCAATACGTCTGTTAGTCTATAAGGTGCCACAGGACTCATTGCTGCTTTTACAGATCCAGACTAACACGGCTACCCCTCTGATACTGAATACAGCATGCTTTCACCCTAGCATGCAGTTAAGATAAATACCTCCTTGTTCGACTCGTGTTAGCAGCACTTGGTGTCCGAGACTATTCTGGGCTTCACACTTAAAATCTGTATAAAAATCCATTTCTCTGACTGGATCAAAAATTAGTGGCACTTCAATGTAGTTCTCATCATTTTCTACAATTTCCCTGGAAGAAAAATAATGCATTTGTCACGTTTTTTATACCTGAATTTTCCAGAATATAATAATTTTGGTGATTTTGATACATTCAGTTACTAGTTTCTAACACTAAAATCTATTGTATATTGATTTATTTCCAAAATCACTGTGGGATGCATCCTAAACCACACTGTTCACATTATAGTGCATTCATGACATCCATTTTGCTTAGCCTGGTTGTTTAATGGCCTGATTTTTCAGTACTCTGTCTATCTTTTTTATTCATACAGTCGTCTAGGAAAAACCAGGTAGACAAGATCCAAATTTCTTATTAAACAAAATGCAAGCAGAATCTTCTTTGTGCATCATAAAAGCAGCAAAACAGACACAGGCCCAACTGTTTTTCCTCTGCAAGTCACCTTCTCATTTGACATCACAGACAGAATTTCTGAGACTAGTTCTAGATGTCACCTGGGATAGTGACCAAGGAGGGCCCAATCCTGTTCATGCTTACTCAAGTTAGAATGCCATTTGAAACCCCTCACCTGAGTAAGGACTGCTCACGTGTAAGGGGATTAGGCTTGTGCCCATATTGAAAATTGAGTGGAAAAGGCTATCAAAAACGTTCCAGCCTGCTATAATAATGGCTTAAATGGAGAGGGAAAGGAATATCTCGAATTAAACGTTTTCTTCAGAGTTCTTTTTATGATTGAATCATTATTGATCTGATGGCAAATGATTTAACAATCATAAATGTGTTGTATAATGGGGGTTTATAGCCCCCTGGTGCCTTCCCTCTGTGCAGTAGAGCTGGAGTCATTCTGTGGGGCTGGAGGCTTCTGGTATGGATTTTGACTGTCTAATGAAATTATAGGATCCATGGGACTAGAACCCAAATCTGTAGAGGCCGGGACAGCTGAGAGTCCCACATCACCACAAAGAGGCTATGCAGGACCCCATCTAAGAAGCACTGAGGAGATTAGGTGGCACCGGAAGTACTGCCCAAAGGGTCCAGAGCAGGGATCTGCAACCTTTGGCCCGCAGCCCACCAGGGTAAGCCCCCCGGTGGGCCAGGCCAGTTTATTTACCTGCTGCATCCACAGGTTTGGCTGATCGCAGCTCCCACTGGCCACGGTTCCCTGTTCCAGGCCAATGGGGGATGCGGGAAGCAGCAGCAAGCACATCCCTTGGCCTGCGTCACTTCTCACAGCCCCCATTGGCCTGGAGCAGTGAACCGCAGCCAGTGGGAGCTGCGATCAGCCGAATCTGGCGGGCCACGGGCCAAAGTTTGCCGATCCCTGATCCAGAGCAACACCTCCCTTCAGCCTTCTGGTTGACCCATGCTCTCTATTTAACCCTGGTGCCCTGGGAACTTGTCTGGGCAAACACACAAACTTCTGGTCTGCTATGACTCCTGACCACACCTTGCTTTCCTGACTTCTGCTACCTGATTCCAGCTCAGTAACCACCTCTGATCTCCTGTCTCTGACCCCAATTCTTGCCTATCAATCCCAGTTCTAGCAGTTACTCTGATCCCCGCTTGCTATCAACTTGTGAACACCAGTCCAGCTGTGACTGCCAGGCCAGACTGCCTATACGCCTGTCCCTGAAAGAAATTCACCCCTGTGCAGAGGCCTATGTGCCAGTAAAATCCCACTTAAGTGTCTATTTTGAGGTCTTAAGAAGGATTTAAGAGGTTGATAGACCTTGTGCTGGCCCATTCCACAGCAATGAACTTCACCCCCAGTTAGAATGACTCCTTTTCTTGTTATGATTATGTCAAACTTATACAATATTAACAAGATACCATAGCTGCAATTTTCTTTTAAAGCCTATAGAAATTGTACCTCTCCCTCAGCACATTTTCTGTCGCACAGCCATTGTTATAAAGGCCTGATCATTTGTGCAGGTGAATAATTTTATAGATGTGAATAGTTTCACTGGGAGACAATTGGACTGTTTATGTCATAAGATTCCTCACTTGCTTGTGTGTTTGTAAGATCAAGGCTTAAATGATAAAGTTAAATAAACTCATTGATTTTATTCAGAAACAAATAGTAGTGGTGGTTTTGGTTCAGTTTAATTTGGTTGTTTTCATTTTTTTTCCAACTCTACCATTTTCAGCAGAACATTTCCCACTTCACTCCCTGACATTCAATAGCATGGTATGTCCCTATAACATTTCTGAGCAGAAAACAAAAAACAAAGAGTGTGACATTTCCTTAATACTTACAGATGCTTTCCCTCTGTAACTCTGCCCTGTTTGTATGTTATATCAATGTAAGTGTCATTTGCTAGCCACGTCACAAACGTGTGAAAATGTTTACTCGAGCCAATAAATACTTTACATGGAAGGATCAGTTTGGAGCCTGTTTAAAAAGAAATAAGAAAAAGAAAACATTCACAGATGTATTAGCACGTACTGTTTCGCATAATGAAAACTCCCACAGAAAGAGTTGGTAAACTCCCTACATACACTGAGCATGGGTTTCTCTTTTGGCTTTGTACGTAGCCTTGAAAAGTAGAGAATTTTTGTCCAATTAGCCATTCTTGGAAGCTATCCCCAATATTGAGAGACTAACTGATTATCTATTTTTTCCATACATTAGTTGGTAACATTTGCTCTAACCACATTACTCAGAAGACAAGTCCACATTCCAGTGGCACGAAGCTTTGAGACACTGCAGTTCCTGTGTGTCAAGGGAATGATTTACAGCTCAGGAAAAACCTGACGAGCCAGCAGTGTAACATCATTCGCAGCTGGACTGTCTGCTTGAGGCAAGCCTGTTAAAACCGGACATCAAATACAAAGAGGGGCCTCCAAAGATAGGCAAACACCACTGTGCAAAAATTAGAACCTTTGCAAGAATAATAGCACAATGTACCTTCACCAGGATGCACCTACTTTATATTAAAAATATAGAGCCCAATGAAACACCTAGTTTAATCATTTATACTTGTGTGGAGTGGGTGCAAAGTGAGTGCAAAACCCTGAGGTAGACAAGGGAGGAATTCCCATTTGCTATTAGTTTTAGGCAATAGAAGGTGCCAGGCAGTGCATAATCAAACTCATAGAGCAAAACTTCATGTTTAATATAGAGTAAGATAGCCTATTAAAATATATGCTGGACTGGGGGGGGTGGGGCGCAGTAAAGGAAAGAGTGCTTAACATTCATGTCATAAAATAATCTATAAGGAAATGACACTGAGACCATACCAATCTGCGCTGTAATTAGTGACCAGAGTGGCTCAGAAGTTACAGTTCAAATGTCATGGGCAAGGAAATCATTTCTTCCCCAAGAAAGCCACGCGGGCCCGTCAAAGCTACCACATACCCTAGATCCTTTTTACAGAATGCAGAGCAGGGAAAGTTACTGATAGAAAGGATAAACTCGTCCAACATTCTAAGGATCCTGGAATTGCTTTACTAACTATTAAAACATATTGTCACTTTTTTTAGTAACGTCTACTGGAAAACAATGTGTGATACTTTTAAAGAGAACAAATGAAAATCTCCACACGGCAGATCCTCAGCTGGTATAAATCAAAGTCAGTGGAGCTGAATATATCCTATATGCTCTTGCTTTTGGAAACAAGTGAATAATTATTGGCCTTACCAAGAACAGCTAATGTAGTCTTCTGATCTGGATATACAATCACTGGACCAAATCTCTTTTCTTGTTCTGCCAGGATTGAGAGAATAGTCATGGAGAGTGCAATAGACAATTTAATAGACTTACAAGAACCACAAATAGAAGTGTGCCATTTTTATTGCTTTTATTCCACTGTAAAGCATTTTGTGATACCTTCATCAAGCAGAACTGTGGTTTCAAGGGAAGGGACATAGGTTAGGGAACACTGTTACAGATGTGCTTAGGCTCAGGTCTTGATCCCAAAAGCACTGGCGCACGGTGGGGAGCTTAAAGATAGATGTGAGCAAGTGGGAAATAGCTGCAAGATTAGGCACCAGACATACAGCACTTTCTGCTGAGCAATAAGTCTCAAGCTCCCAGCACATCCGCTCCCAAACTCAGAAGAGCACAGAGTGAAAAATGCATGAGTTGTGAGCAGAGGATGCAAGCATGTGAGGAGTCAAGAGATCAAGAATGAGCCTCCGCATCCAAATGAAACCCTTAGCAGCGTGCTTCCCTTTTAAACTTTGCTCCTGCTATTAGGTAGCGGTATTCTGGCAGCCCTGAAGCACCATTTTCATTAATGCACTGTTTCTTCTGCACAACTTGTCCTGCTTGTCCCTTTTAACATTATGTTTATATGCACGACCACTGCATGGGTTCTGTCCAAAGGCTGAACACTACAATAAGAAGCCATTTACTGAAGAACTGCTTCTATGCAGATTACCCACACCATTCTGCAGTCAGGTATGAGAGATTAAATTGCAGACCGCAGTCTGACAGGCACTACTCAAGCAAGGAAGAGTTGAAGGATTTGAGCCATTTGCAGCGTCAATAGAATAAATACAGAGTCATGTTTCTTGGTCTTCGCATATTCTGAACAAGGTACATGTAACACTCCTGCCCTCTGTTGTTTGTGTTGTGTACTGACAGCCATCGTGTGTGTTTGTTTCAGTGCAGCAGGCAAAGCAATTTGTACCATTTTACAAAAGAGAAAGTGAAATGAATGTCTTTTCCCACCATTCCCTATTAGTTAAACTAAATATTATATTTCCTAAGCCCTCTGAAGATGTTTGCATTGACTCTTGTGACAAATTATTCAGTTTAATAACTACAGGCACTTTCAACATATGGTTCTACCGCCCAGAAATGTGCTGCTTAATCCCAGGGCTGGTTCAACTGTTAGCCAAACAAAGAGCTGAACTGAACAGTGCCTGGAGTTGTCAGGGAAAACTGTTTTGGACCATTATTACAAGTAAGCAGAATGCATGCTGCTCTGATGTTCCAGTTTTCCTGGCAGCTAACCAGCTTAATAGCATCACTTAATGTGAGTTCCCTTCTGCACATTTCATTGACAAAGACCATTCTGGCCAAATGTTTCGTTAAGTACTGTACCATCTCAAGTGGGAAGTATTTACCCAAAGTCCGTAGCTGAATAGTTCTGGTGATGTTATACTGTGTGCGTCCATAGAGAAAAGACATTTCACAGGTATAATAGCCAGAATCTTTTGATGACACAGAGCTGATGTAGAGAAAGTTTGTGCCTTTCAAGCTTTTGAATTTTTTATTGTCTTCATCCAAAGGTACAGAATCCTAGAGAAATAACAACAACCCCATGGTTAAAATAGGCCAGGGTGTGAAGAGACCTGGATTTGACTTTCTTTGTAACCATTGGGGAGGTTACTTATTCTCTTATCTAAGATTTTATATCACATTTATGATTACAGTATCTGAGCACCTCCATTTCCCTACCTATAAAATAGCAGAACAACACTTGTGCTACTTCAAGGGTGAGCATTGCAAAGCTGAATCCATCAATAATTGTAAAACGCTTTGCAGCCCACCAATGTGAGGCCCTATGCGAAGTGTGATGCATTGTTATTATTAACATATATTTTCAAATGCTGTTATCTTAAATTATGCATGTTGGCTAAAGAGAATATATAATGAGCTTCTTTCCAGAATCTCCCTACATACAATACAAGAACATCTTAGCGATCGTACATCTTCCCATGGCACCATATTATTTTCCCCTGCCAAGTCTTGCAAGATGTGACATGTTGCCAAGCTGTTATCACCGATACTCTGTTGAGCTTTGCTAGCAACAAGTGTGTGCTTTCCCACTGCGGACAGGCCTGTTTTTTCCTGACAGCCATGCTATTAATCCAGCTGTAGAGCTGAACTTTATGTTACCTAGGCAAATAAACTATAGCATGTTTCTCAGATAAAAGCTGGACAGGGAAACTTTGCTAGAATGATTTCAATCCCAGTAAAAATGATGCCTTGTAAAACCAGCCTCATGACCTATGCTCGTTATTTGCTGTACCACTAGGTACTGCAGAATTTCAAACTGTACAGAAGAGACTTCTGGACAAAAATGATTATTGCTATTGATTTGTGATGCCTTAAAACAAGAGCATGGTAAATAAGTAATGCATTTTGCACAGTCCCAGCATGCAACCAGCAAGCCACAGGAACTTCTCCCATAAAAGAAGATGGAGAGAAGGTGAGGCAGTGCCTGGGTTAGGCAAACTCTAAAACAGCTCAGCTTCTAGTTCATGTTTCATGTTCCTAAAAGTTCACCATTCAGGGCTTCAGTCAGTCACCTGCAGGGGTCAAGTAGGGATGTTCCCTCCCTTCCCCTCTCCCCCCATGTATTCTGGGTTGTTGTTTTTTCTGTCTCCTTCCTCTGAAGCCTGAGAGGGGGCCACAGCTAGAGCTGAGACACTGGACAGGGTGGGTTGATGCTCTGAGGTGGTACCAAGTATCCTCTCTCAGGTACTTGGCTGACTGGTTCGTGCTCACATGCTCAGCATCGCCCTATCCTGAACGAGAAAGAAAGTTTCCCACAGGTCAGATTAGTAGGGACCTTGCATTTTTTGCCTTTCTCAGCAGCACAAGGCCTGGGTCACTTGCCAGGATTAGCTAGTTCTCTCTCACTTGTTCAATTCTCTGCCACTGCAGGAGCCTTAGGCATTGGGTGCACCTTGTTCCCACCTATTCTCTGCCTGTGGCATATTATCATCTAAATCTGTGGACGGTAACCCTTTAGACTAATTTCAGTTGTTGGGTTTATTGTGCAGGTGCTGAGTGATGGTGGTCGCCTGTGAGACATAGGCCAGACTAGATGATCAGATGGTCCCTTCTGGCGTCAAACTCTATGACTCTTTAGAAGAGGTGAAAGTTCTACCTTGTACCATTTTAGCTCCAAGTCTGTTTCCTTTTGTATGAAATCCCCCAGATCAGGGCAAACAAGTTTTCCAGAAGTGAACGTGAAGAGAATTTGATTATAGGAAATCTCATGAACAGCAGTTTTCTCAGTAACTGTTAGGTGAATGGAGACATCAGCACAGTAAGAGGAATTCCTGCAAGCATATGAAGGACAGGTGTTAACAGGTGTGCACCACACAGAAAGGGCAGGGGAATGGCATACATTTAATGCTTGTGCAAGGTGCTTGATCGACAGCCCTAGACACCAAAGTCCTCTGCTTACCAACAGAACCAACACAGCATGGTCAGTACAAGCTTCCTCATACTGTCCTGCTGCCATGACTCAATTCTGAGGTGAGAGAGGCCACTTTAGCTGCCATGCGCCTTCAATCTATAGCCTCTATTCTAATGTTATAAATAATCCTTTCAAAATACAGAGAAGAGTCTCATTTCTCTTCATAATGACCAGAAGTCATTCAGCCAGAACTCCAAGGTCAGACTTCACCTGTTATTTCTTTCCACTGGGGCCAGACAGCTTGTATTAAATTTTGGTAGCTCTGTGACTGCAGGGATAGTTTGACCATGTTATGTCTTTCTTGCCATCAACAGATTCAGATTACATCTGGGAATACTTCAGTCAGCACAAAGGCTGCATTGTCAGAGCTTAAAGTAGGGGGCTGATAGTCAGGACTGGTAGGTTCTAATCTCTACTCGGTGACCTTGGACAGGTCAGTTAACCTCTTTGTACCTTGCTTTCTCTCCGTAGCTGGTTTCTGGTAAGTCAAGTCTGAGTCAATACTAGGTCACGAGCAGGGATTCTGGGAAGTTACCAGTGTTGTTTTTGGAAGAATGAAAGCTTTTTGGTGGTGGGTTGTTTATTTTAAAATTCAAGCTTTTCCTTTGGAACACTGTGTTTGTTGCATTCACTGAGGCAATCTCCCCCTGCTAGCCCCGCTTTGAAGGGAAAAAAGAAAGAATGTATCCTGCTGAACAGCAGCAGCTCTGATGTGAACTGTGTGCTTTTGCACCCATACGCGTCAATAAGATCTTAATTGTACCATGCAGGTGTTGGTGCCTATCAGGGACAATCTAAGCAACAAATATGAAATCTGAGTTAGAGCACTTATTAAAAATATGGCGGCTGCTGTTTTATTACTGACAGGCATTTATAGAGTGACAGGTGTACATAGTACTTTACAAAACCTAGACAAAAAGACACCTTCTCTGCTTTGAAGTGTTTATAGTATTTAGTATCTCCTTCCAATTTGACCCAATGGGGCTTTTGTTTATGTAAGTTTCAAAGCAGGACTTTCCAGACAAACTATATCTACTGGCACCTTATAGACTAACAGATGTATTGGAGCACGAGCTTTCGTGGGTGAATATCCACTTCGTCGGATGCATGTGGGTATTTACCCATGAAAGCTTATGCTTCAATACATCTGTTAGTCTATAAGGTGCCACAGGACTCTTTGCTGCTTTTACAGATCCAGACTAACACGGCTACCCCTCTGATATATATCTATTGGATAGATAGATAGGGATTCTCTCTGTCCATCATTTTAGTTCCCAGTCTTATGTCCATTGTAACAATTGCATAGTGGCAGTTTGCTTCCAACCCAGAAGACTGAACAAAAGAGCTATTTGCCCATTGTTGCTTTAAGCAGAATTACTTTATCATAAAATACCTGTCAAGTATTGTTCTGTAAGTTCACAACCCCAGCAAGTTTACCTGTGAGACCCTAATCTTGCAAAACACTTAAGTGAATTTGCTTTAACTTTATGCATAGGGATTAGTGCCATTGATATAAAAGGTCTGCAAACGCTTGCAAGACTGGGACCTATTCTTTTGCAATGCTCAGGCTCTCACATTCACCCACTGCTGTCTGTTGCTGCATACATAACTGCTAACATTGTTATAATATCATTACAGTGTTGTACATATAGCTCTAATCCATAATAATTGCTAATCAGTTTGAAATTACCAGTCAGTAGCAAAATAATTGCTAATCAGGCGGAGGTGGAGATCTGTAATAGTTTGCAAATATCCTCATTTCACAGTGTACTGAAAAATATGGTAAATTCCTTAATGGTGGTTTGCAAGAGGAAAATTATGTTTGCTTGTTTGTGCTTTACCGCTCCTTTATAAAGACAGTTTCAAATATTTACATTTTTAAACTCTGTCTGTTTCTTACATTATAAATCTCAGGTGCTAGCTTTGTAGTGGAGGACTGAATGGAGGATAGGAGAACTGGATCAGGATGGTGGCAGATATAGCTTTTAAGAGTCAGAAAGAATCACGGTTCAACCTATTGTGATGTCTCTGCTGATGGATTCTCTGCTCCAGACATTCAAGCAGCACCACCAGATTCTGGATCCTTCCTTGAACGTGAAAGTTTCTTTTAAATTTGTAAACCTTCCAAGTGTGACTGTGGCAAGAGGCTAGAGTCACAAAGGGATTTCAGCTTTGGGACATTCAGTGTCACCACCCCTAACTTTTAGGCACCTAGAAATCATTGTGATTCAAAAGCCTGAGTTCAGCTCTCACCAGCATGCTAGGCAACTCTCTGCCTAAAGATAGTCATTGGAGATGCCCAGGAGAGGTGTGCATCCTAAGCCCCACCCCTCTCAGGGAATTCAGCAGGCACCTATCTCTGCTTGGGATTCTCATGTGTGATCCATTTCTTGGAGGTAGGGTGCCTCTTGCAAGAAGAGCGGGGGTGGGGGGAGATGCAGTTAGCTGCCCAAGTCCCTTTGTGCCTTGGTCTTCCCTGAAGGTTGGAAAAGTCTCAGCTCAAGTTTCAGCCTAGTTTGATGTAATTATTTTACTCTAGCTGTCCAGTCCTATAAAGGGTCTTCCTGCAAAATCAAGGAGATCAAGACTTAATATTTTTAATGTAAAACAGAGCAGAAAAAATAGGGGAAATAATTCTGAAGCCCTCTCTATGGTATAATCAAAATTACAAATATATATTTACTTCATAAACTTTACTACAGGGATCCAAAGCCCACTGAAGATAGTGGGAGTCTTTCATGAACTTCACAGAGCTTTGGATCAAGCCAATAACGTCTTTTAGGCACAGTCAAGTAGTTTAATGGACTGGATTTTTATTGAAATGCCTACCTTCGAGTGCAGATATATTGTCCGGAGTCTTCTAACGATGCTGGTAAAAACCAAAGAGCATCACCTTGTGCCCAAATTCTTCGTTCCTCATCTCCTCCTTGGTTCATCGGTTTTGAATCATTCTTAGACCATGTCAGATTACATGGATGGTTGGAAAAGTCCAAGTGTTTGTATTCAGAGGAAGGGCATTTCAGGATCACAGGTTCTCCTTTCAGTGCAAAGTAGTGTTTGAAATACGTGGTGTGATCCTGGCAGTTTTCTACATAAACCGGTGAAATTGTTTCATTAGTGTCTCACTTAAAAAAAAATACAGGTAGGAAAACAAATGCTCTAGCCCGAATCTTTGATATGAGTTTTGCCATTACCTGTGCTTTCCACACGCTGGATTCTGAAGGCAGAGGCATCCACTATGTATGTACAGATAAACAGGAGCCCAGCCATCTTCTTCCAGGGGAAACAGAAAAGAGAAAAATGGGGAACAGCATCTTGAAACCTGCAGGCAAGAAGATCACATGTATAACAATACACAAGATAATATAAGTGCTCTGCATCACCTCACATCGTACAATATATTTTAACGGCTAACTGCTCTTGCCCTATCACCCTTTGCCCCTTTGTAGTGCCCACCCTACATAAAATCTATCCCTATATAGTTTTTGAGATAGTGGTCATTGGACTGTGTGGACTAACGAGAACAACAACTCAGCAGCTTTTCTTTGTATTCAGTTTCTTTTGGAATCTGGACCAGTAGCAGGGTACACTTCAGTTGGGGTTGAATCCTAACCTACAGGATGGATTCAGACTGGTTCTCAAATATCTCTGGTTATATCAATTGATGACCAGAAATAAAGGTCTCATCCCAGTTACACAGAAACTATCCTGAAGAGCATCTGAAACTACAGAAGCCCCAAAATAAGATTGTTTTAAGCAATGGGCTTCAGGAGACTAAAGTGACATATACTGCAAATACTGGCAGGAACTGATGCTTCGTGAGCCTCTGTCATCCCTGCAAGGGGGTGGTGATGATGTATGGCTTCCGAGCTAATGCACTGCTACAGGCTGGGGAGTGACTGGCTAAGCAGCAGTTCTGCAGAAAAGGACCTGGGGATTACAGTGCATGAGAAGCTGGATATGAGTCAACAGTGTGCACTTGTTGCCAAGAAGGCTAACGGCATATGGGGCTGCATTAGTAGGAGCACTGCCAGTAGATCAAGGGAAGTGATTATTCCCTTCTAGTCGGCACTGGTGAGGCCACATCTTGAGTATTGTGTCCAGTTTTGGGCCCCCCACTACAGATGTGGACAAATTGGAGAGCGTCCAGTGGAGGGCAAGGAAAATTATTAGAGGGCTGGTGCACATAACTTATGAGGAGAGGCTGAGGGTACTGGAGTTGTTTTGTCTGCAGAAGAGAAAAGTGAGGGGGAATTTAATAGCAGCCTTCAGCTACCTGCAGTGGGGTTCCAAAGAGGCTAGAACTAGACTGTTCTCAGTGGTGGCAGATGACAGAACAAGGAGTAATGGTCTCAAGTTGCAGTGGGGGAGGTCTAGATTGGATATTAGGAAAAACTATTTCACTAGGAGGGTGGTGAAGCACTGGAATGGGTTACTTAGGGAGGTGGTGGAATCTCCATCCTTAGAAGTTTTTAAGGTCAGGCTTGACAAAGCCCTGGCTGGGATGATTTAGTTGGGGGTTGGTCCTGCTTTGAGCAGGGAGTTGGACTAGATGACCTCCTGAGGTCCCTTCCAACCCTGAGATTCTGTGATTCTATAATTAACACTGATGGGAGAGTTGACAGGTCCATGTACCATGTTGTGCAGGTGGATGATGGCTGTATAAACCTTGTATAATTCCCATCACTGTAAACTCTCATAAGAGACCGTTAGTAGCATAGGTGGCAGGTTATATACATTTGCGGTGCTCGGGCTCCAGGAATATTCAGGGCTGGGGGCCCTGCTCCAGCAATATTTGGAGCTGGATCTCTCCCCCGGCCCTGCCTGGATTGGGCCCCGGCCCCCGCGGGCCTCCCCCCCCCCGGCCGCATCCCTGCCTGGAGCAGGTCCCAGCCTCCGCCTGCCACCCCTCCCCCTGCGTGTCCTCCCCTCGGCCGCTCCGCGTCCCTGCCTGACAGAAAGCAGCCCGCACCTCTCCCCTGCCTGCTCTGTGCTGCCGGAGTAGAGCGACTCCCGGCAGAACTGCTGTCTGCTGCCCCAGGGTCCTAGCGCCTGCCCTCCACAGTTGGCAAGGGAGGCTGCCCTTACCCTGCCCTTCCGCCCTAGCCCTTAGCCTCTCCAACGCCCCAAACCCTCATCCCCAGCCAGAGCCCTCATTCCCCCGCACCCTAATCCTCAGCCCCAGCCAGAACCCTCATCCCCTCGCACCCTAATCCTCTGCCCCAGCCAGAGCCTTCATCCCCCCGCACCCTAATCCTCAGCCCCAGCCAGAGCCCTCATCCCCCCGCACCCTAATCCTCAGCCCCATCCCTGAGCCACCCCCGCAGCATGAATCTCTCATCCTCAGCCCCACAGCCCTCACCCCTGCACTCCCTCCTATCCCCAAACTCCCTCCCAGAGGGTGCACCCCCTCTCCCTTCCCACACACCCCTTCCCACCCCCAAACTCTCTCCCAGAGCCTGCACCCCTCACCCCTTCCAATGCCCCCAACCCCAGCCCAGAGCCTGCACCCAAACTCCGTCCCAAAGCCTGCACCCCTCACCCCCTCCTGCACACCCACCCCCTACCCCAGCCCGGAGCCTGCACCCAGCACCCAAACTCCATCCCAAAGCCTGCACCCTGCACCCCTCCTGCACCCTAATCCCCAGCCCAGGATCTGCACCCCAGATCTCCCCCCCTAACTCCCTCCCAGAGCCTTAGGCAGGTGGGGGTGGAGTTCTGGGTGGTGGGTTCTGGGCACCACCAAAATTTCTACAAACTTGCCACCCATGGTTAGTAGAAAGAAAGACAAAATAAAATCCTGGTTAAAAGTAACACTGCCGCAGAGAGGAGAGGGTAAATACTAAAAACCGAACCGCTTTGCATAAATTGAGATTATTGGGATGCCAGTGGAGAGAGACTTTCAAAGTCTTTTGAATGGGAAAACATCTCCTGTTAATTTGTTCGGTCTAACTGTTTGGGAGGCTCCTCTCTGCATAGAAAAGTGCTAGCAGGTCTCAACACACTGTAGAGATAAAAATAGCATCTCAAGAGGGAGTGTTAGGGTAAGTCTACACTGCAATAGAAGATCTGCAGCATGGCCGCTGCAAGGCATGCAACTCTGTATGATTTACATACCTAATTTGCACGAGTGCACACAACACATGAATTGGCCAGGATATCACTGGCACCAGACAGAGGGCAGGAGTGAGTAGTGGTCAAAAAAATACATTTAGAAAAAGTTTAGTGTTAGCCAAACAGGCAAAGAAGAAAAGTCTCTTAGGGGAAAGTGAAATATGAATAACAGGTTTCAGAGAGGTAGCCGTGTTAGTCTGTATCAGCAAAAAGAACAAGGAGTCTCTAAGGTGCCACAAGGACTAACAAATTTATTCGGCAAAGATCTGCATGCTTAAACTTTTGGTACATCTGGGACCTGGCTAGCTTTGATCCAGTCCACCTTTAGTAAACAGAAACCTCTAATCTGCACTGGTTCAACTAAAAAAAAAAAAAAAAAAAGAATTGTTACACCCTAGGCATGTGGGCAAGACCCACTAGACAGACACCTGGGAACAAATTCTCAGTAGTAACTCAGAGCCCTCCATATTTAGTGTCCCATCTCTGGCTGTTGGAGAGATTTGCTAATAGCAATCACAGCTGGGCAATATGCCATTGCTGGCAATCTCATCATCCATCCCTTCCATAAACTCATCAAGCTCAATCTTAAAACAAGTTAGTTTTTTTGCCCTCCCTACTTCCTTCCTCTGACTTGTGGCATGATAGAGTCTGGCTGAAATATCACATAGATACATTAGCTTTGTCATTCTTTTCATTTCATAAGACCCATACAACTTGCCACAGAATTCTGCAGTTCCTACAGCTTTGGTGGAACAACCCCTCATAACAGCAAACATGAAAATGATGAGTCAACATTTTTAGGGGCTTCATCCTAGTCTTCATTTGGGACATAAAACTTGGCCGTCAAATCACATGCACATCCAAGTTGTTGGGTGTTCAATCTGTGTGCCAATGGGTTTTCAGCATGAAAATTACCATTGATGCATACAAATAATCATGAGCAAACCCACATACAAAGTTCCACTTCCACAAATAGAAACTGAGCCAGAGACAGAAGAAGGAATTTAAAATAGAATGGATATGCTTCACTGCCAATCATTCATTAGCCACAATACATGCTGATTTAGCAAGGGAAAGGTGTAGTCTCTCTGTGCATATATGCTAATGCTACAGGACTGTTTCTTCTCTCACACCAGTTTTAAACTGGTATAACTCCACTGATTTCAGTAGAGTTCTTCTTGATTAACACTGTACACACACAATATAGAATAGACACATAATATACATATAGTATACAATTCACAGCCATTCTGTGTTTAACTAGAAATGTGCTACACACACACACACACACATACACATGCTATATACACAGATACACTTACACACATATACACTTAACAGTGTTACTTCCCTGGATACCAAGGAGAATCACCTTGAATTCTCTCCAAAAGAAAAAAAAGACACACTTTTCCTGGTACACACATCATATTCATACACAGACATAAATAGGCTTCGTCTACTTATGTTGCCAATCTGTTTATTCAGCTTTTCTCCTTTCTACTAGCTCAGTTTAGCTAACGACTGCTGGTTTGACTATAACCATGCATTTTCAAGGTAGGGCTATTTGCCTTCTTCACAGGGTTGACAAAAACAAAATTCAATGAAGAAATACTGTATTATTGCAAACATCTCAACATCTTCTCTGGTTTTTTGGAAGGGGCCAGGGAGCTGTTGAATTAACAGTTCCTAAGATACACCTGACATCCTACAGCAAAGTTCTCTCTCTCTCGCCTTTTGATTATTTGCATGATGAAAATATTTTGCTGCTTTGTTCACCTATTTACGATCCCTCTATTTTGCTGTCCAGCAGTCTCCACAAACTTGTTTTTTCCAGATGACATTTCCCTCCCATTTACTTACCTCTGATTCTGCATTCTTTTGCCCAGTGGATTCTCCTGTGGAGCTGTAGGCAAGGCTTTCACGTAGCATTGGAAGGTCCTAGTAGATGGCTTTATATGCAACTCAATACACAACGGAAATGCTTTCACATTGAGCAATCAGCTATGTGTCAGAACCAAAAACTTTTTTGGATGCACCTTTCTCATTCCAAAGAGTGAGAATGAGAGAGAAAAGGGGGCAGGGGGAAAGAGGGGAGATTTCCCAACAGGGGAAATGACTGCTGCTAAATATGTTACTGTGTTTCCCTTTTTGTGACGAACAATAATTTACTTATGTCCTGTTGATGGTGAGTTCAGCTGACAGTTTTACTTCCTAATTTACCACAAAAATACATAATGTATTTAATAACCGAAGAGTTGATGATCTTTGCTTCTTTGTCTTCAGTAAGTTTTGTTATGGAACCCTAATGGACATTACTCCAAGCTCTGAGTTTTTCTGCTATTTGTGCTGCTTGAAATTTGTGAATCAAAAATGGGTAATTTTTTTCTTTGCCTACTTATTCCACAACATTGACAGTGGATTTTGTTTGTCACACTTTATGCCAAAGTTCTTGTTCTAAATGGTATATAAAGGGTTAACAAATGATGAATGGATTTCATAAGCATGTTCCAGAAGTGTAATAAGCATGTCAGCAGAAGATGTTTAGAGGGTTATAAGCTATGTCGATATTGTTCTAGGCCCTCCAAACAGGTCAGGTCAGGTCAATAAGGTTCTGTTCCAAAACTGGGGTGCCTAGGATGCCACAAGACAAATAATAATTAAAAATCATATCACAATTAACTATTTAAGACAACAATCATTTATTAACCCTTTATAAATCAGTTATAAATTGAACCTTAATATAAACTGTGACCATTTTGTTTATCTGTTCTCAGTGTATTGTATATTTCCATATGCAGGGTCTTAAAGTATTGCTTAAGAACTAGCCATTTGACTGATATTATGGTCAACCTGCTACTTTGAAAACAGAGTAGGGAAAACATCCTTGGTGAAATCTTTCCTCCACTGGCTGGCTTTAATCACTGGGGAAAACTGCTTCTGTGGATAGAGAGAGGACTTAAGTCTGCAGGCCTCACAACTAGACACCTCTCACCAGCATTAATTCAACTTACAATAAAAACAAATGACCAAGAACACTCCACACAATTATAAAGGGCACGCTACAAAACGTAGATTGTCTAGATTTATTATTTATTAAGCATGAACATGGGAAAGGAGCCAATTAAGGCTTCCTGATCCATTCCAGGGAACATATCCATTGGCTTTATGGCCCCTTTGCACCATTGTTTAAAGCAGAAAATCTGACCCCATAAATCAAAGAATTATGAAAGGAAGGAAAAAGTATTAGATCATAGCCCACCTTTGCCACTGCAGCACATAGGTCCTCTATCTAAGTACTATTAAAAATTATATAATTTTAATATAGGTCAAAGTTTGGGTTTATATTATATGACCAAAAAGAATGAGGAGTACTTGTGGCACCTTAGAGACTAACAAATTTATCTGGGCATAAGCTTTCGTGGGTTAAAGCTCACTTCATCGGAATGCATGCTGTGGAAAATACAGTAGGAAGATATATATATAGATAGATATAGATATATACACAAAGAACATGAAAAATGGGTGTTGCCATACCAACTCTAACGAGACAAATCAATTAAGGTGGGCTGTTATCAGCAGGAGAAAAAAAAAACTTTTGTAGTGATAATGAGGATGGCCTATTTCCAACAGTTGACAAGAAGGTGTGAGTAACAGTAGGGGGAAAATTAGCATGGGGAAATAGTTTTTACTTTGTGTAATAACCCATCCACCCCCAGTCTTTATTCAAGCCTAATTTAATGGTGTCCAGTTTGCAAATTAATTCCAGTTCTGCAGTTTCTCATTGGAGTCTCAGCCACATCAGAGGCTTGTTCACCTGCACATCTACCAATGTGATATATATGCCATCATGTGCCAGCAATGCCCCTCTAGCATGTACATTGGCCAAACCGGACAGTCTCTACGCAAAAGAATAAATGGCCACAAATCAGACGTCAAGAATTATAACATTCAAAAACCAGTCAGCAAACACTTCAACCTCCCTGGTCACTCAATTACAGACCTAAAAGTCTCAATACGCCAACAAAAATACTTCAAAAACAGACTCCAAGAAGAAACTGCAGAAGTGGAATTAATTTGATAACTGGACACCATTAAATTAGGCTTCAATAAAGACTGAGAGTGGATGGGTCATTACACAAAGTAAAAACTATTTCCCCATGCTAATTTCCCCCTACTGTTACTCCCACCTTCTTGTCAACTGTTTGAAATGGGCCATCCTGATTATCACTACAAAAGTTTGTTTTCTCCTGCTGATAATAGCCCACCTTAATTGATTAGTCTCGTTAGAGTTGGTATGGCAACACCCATTTTTCATGTTCTCTGTATATATCTTCCTACTGTATTTTCCACTGCATGCATCTGATGAAGTGGGCTTTAGCCCACGAAAGCTTATGCCCAAATAAATTTGTTAGTCTCTAAGGTGCCACAAGGACTCCTCATTCTTTCTGCTGATACAGACTAACACGGCTACCAATCTGAAACCTATTATATGACTGTCTTCCCTCACAAACAATACAGATTGGAGTCTCTTCTTGAAATCCGATAGGAGGATTTTACCCAGTTTTCACCAAGTGTTGAAAGAACAAACTCAATAGGAAAAGATAGTTGATTTCAACATAAGGGTGTGAGCCTGCCAAATGGCACAGACATATTCATTCCATTTAGTGAACACCTCCCCGCCTGAGGAATGGGGGCACCCCAAAAACTATATGCTACTTTCATACATTTTCAAGAAAAACATCAGATTCAATCAACCCCATTCTGAACTGGGTGAAATCTTCATATAATATTCCAAGAAGAGCCTCCTACCATTGTTATTTGCGAGGGAAGATGGTCATATAATATAAACCCAAACTTGAGCTACTCTAAAATTGTTATCGCATTTTTATAGCACCAACTAGAGAAACTATGTGGTGCAATGGCAAAGGGTGAACTATGATCCAATACTCTTTGCCTCCTTTCATAGTTCTTTTTTTCCTTTAATGTCAGTGGAGAATGACTGACTAAACTCATGCTCTCACCACTACATTCAAATATGATGTCTATAAAGGCTAAAAGTCCTGTTTAATATAGCTCAGGAGGAAATGAAAGATAAACCAAGTGTTTTTGGCAGTCTGGTGCTCTGAAAACCATGCCGTTTTGTGATGAGCTGTTACTGATATCACCCTCTAAAACAGAAATTGATGCAATCCTGATTCACACTCATAGACCATATTTAAGGAAGCCTGTGTAGTTCTGTGGTTTGGTTATACGTTACATTTATTTCACAGAAACCGATATGCCAGAACACAGCTGTACAATTCCTGGTTCTGATACAAGAATAAAGGTTTACTTATTCCCCACTTCTCCGCAAAGGTTTCTGTTTTCCCCCCTCTTGGCAGTGTGCAGTGTTATGCCTCTTTCAATCATGCTGACAGTTACATTAGGAACGATTTTTTTCCTTCACTAAAACATCAAATCAACTAAGAAACAACATTGTCATGGGTCTCACCCCCACTTGGAGCTGTTGGGTTCACAAGGTGGGGACCTGCATGGATCCTTTTAAACTTAAATTTTAGTTTAGATCTGGTAAAAGCTGCCACCACCCAATAAGGTACGTGTATTGGGACACAGTCCTTCCCCAAAATCCTTGGGGATCCCAAGAGCCCCAAATCCATGGAGTTCTTACACCTAGGAGAAATAAACCATTCCCCCCTGTTTCCTCCCCCCTCCCTTTTCCTAGGAGAGATACCGGGATCCAACTACAGAGGGATGCCTCCCTCCGCCCCTTTCCCTGAGAATCCACCCAAGGAAAGATCAACCAAGTTCTTAACAGAAAAGATTTATTAAAGAATAAAGAAAGTAACTTGTCTCTGTAATCCAAGATGGAACAATACACAGGGTCTAAACTTATTAATCTCTGGAGAGAATCCCCCCTCCTTTCTTTCTCAGTAAAAGCAAAGTAACAGCAAACAGAAATAAAGAATTTCCTTCAGCCAACACACAATTGCAAATGTAGAAATCAAATTATAAGACTAATCCGCCTTTCTAATTAATACTTACTATTGAATAGTAGGAACTACTCCAGGAGAACTTGGAGACATGTCTGGCCTCTCTTAGATCCAAAAAGAGAACTCTAACAAAGAACACAGACAAAGGTTTCCCTCCACAGAGATTTGAAATTATCTTGTCTCTGATTGGTCCTCTGGTCAGGTGGTCATCAGGTACTGCATGTTAACCCTTTACAGGTAAAAGAGACCTTAACCCTTAACTATCTGTTTATGACAAACATAAGCATCAAGTATTATGTAGAATTTGTGCAGTTCTTTACGTTTGAGGGTCTTCAAGTGCTTACAAAGTAGGAGAAGTATCACTATCCCATTTACAGATGGAGAAATTGAAGCGCAGGCACCAGGGAGGTTGAGCAACTATTGACTAAGTGGCAGAGACTGAATCCATTTCTCCTGCCTCTCAGTCCCATGGCGTCCCCACTGGCTCGGAGATTAGTGCTGAATGAATCAACAAGGAATTTCATTTAGATGGACATTTCTATTTATTATGCCATTCAGTTTTGCTGAGACAGCCTCATGTGATCAAATACAGAACAGAATTTCCTTGACTGGGAAAGCCATTGTGAATTAATGAATTTGGCAAGTTACTGAGTAAATACACACAAAGTAAATCAAGGCATCACAAAATGTTCTTTGTTTATTGATTTTGGCAACCCTAGATTAGTTTTAATTATTTACAGTGTATTAGTGAGGAGTACTGCATCACTAGTGGTCCACAGAGGGCTGGGGGAAAAGACGCTAATCAGCTCTAACAGCAACAGAACAGATGGGAAGGAGAAATGAAATAAAGAGCAGATGTAGATAGTGTGATTAGATGTCTTGAACTAAAGAAGGCTATAAATACATAAATACGTGCCTGGTATTGCTTTGCAACCTCAGCAGTTGCTGTAATTGCCACAGATAGTGTGTGGTCTTGACTGGGGAGAAGCATTGCTCCATGTGATCATGAATAGAGGGAGATGAATGATGAGACGCTCTTGGTTAAGATATGTAGCATATTTCGTTAAAGTAGTGATGGCTCAGTAATGGGTGGCACCACTACATCACTGCTTTAAATCTTTGCCTTTTCGGGGTGAATTATAAAGTGTGCATGTAATGGGGTGCAATGGGGTGTACCACTCACCGCTGGTTCACAACCCATAGCATGGCACCTCCTCCTGGTCACTCTGGGGATTAGCTCAAAGCCAACACCCCTGTCTGCAGTTTGCACACTGTCATTCTGTCTCTGGTCTGCAGCTCTTCTCATTCCAAGACCCGCAGTGGCTCCTTCGTGACTCAGTCCTCCAGCTGGGTCACTCAGTGTCTCCCCTTCTGGGGTAAAAGGTCCAACAGGGCCTATCTGCTGCCCCGTTTCTGGGCTCAGTTCCCAGGGCTTTGGCCACTCTACCTGTGAGCAGGACCCAGGCCCACCCACTACTCCAGATCCCAATCCAGGGACCTACAAATAGCAGCACCATCCTGCTTCCTTTAACTCCATTGTTGCTATTCCCTGGACCACTTCCCATGTATCTAGCTTCCCCCCAATCTGGGTTTGCTAGCCTACAAACACCATCCACTCAGGTAGTGACTGCAGTCTGTCTACAGTCTGCCCCTCTTCTGTTGCAGCTACCTGGTGTTACACAGGCCCCACCTCTTCCTGCCCAGCTGAGCCGGCTTTCACTCCCTGCTCCCTGGCTTCTCTTCCAGGTGCACCCTGTGGAGTTAATTAGCCTGTCTGGCCACCTTAACCCCTTTCACTCTTGTGTGCAGTGGACAACCCAACACAGTGCAGAATAGAAAAGTGCATATCAGCAAAGTTCTACTATCCTTTTATTCATCTGGGAGTCAAAAAGCTGCTGCCTGGCTGGAAATTGGCTATACATGGTCACATCTTAGCCAACAAAACTGTTTCAGAACCCATAGCATGGAGCAGGGGTCGGCAACCTCTGGCATGCGGCTCGCCAGGGTAAGCACCCTGGCAGGCTGGGCCAGTTTGTTTACCTGCTGCGTCAGCAGGTTCGGCCAACCGCGGCTCCCATTGGCCACGGTTCGCCGTCCCAGGCCAATGGGGGTGGCGGGAAGCCACGGCCAGCACATCCCTCGGCCTGCACCACTTCCCGCAGCCCCCATTGGCCTGGGACAGCAAACTGCGGCCAGTGGGAGCTGCGGTTGGCCGAACCTGCCAATGCAGCAGGTAAACAAACTGGCCCAGCCTGCCAGGGTGCTTACCCTGGCGAGCTGCATGCCAGAGGTTGCCAACTCCTGGCATGGAGACTTTTCTTCATCTTTCATAATAATATTTTACGTTCTCCACTTCTGCCCCTTCTTTCTTTCTGGAGTGGCTATGGGGAAAGAAGAATGACATTATCCCACTTTCTCTTTTCTATGTGCTGCAGTAGATACCACTCTTTGGTTTAGTGTACTAGACCCGAGTTAACACTTTGTCATCTTTACTACTAGGCAATCTGGGCTTTATATTGCATAAAGAAGAGCACAAAATGTCTAGCCCTAAATCACACTGGTCCACATTTCCACCCTATTTCTCAAATTCAGTGCTTTGGATTATCTTCTCCCTTAAAAACCAAAAACAACCATCACCAACCCCCCTTTTTATTCATTATTTCTTCATTGTTTTAATCCAAGGCTGGATTGGAGAGGCCATGGGCAGCTGCTAGCTCCACGGATGTAACACTAGAGGGCAGAACACAGAACTGTCTACGTCAAAACCACAAGCTTCCATCAGTGGAATGTATATAGGCAAACTAGGAGTTGGTCTATACTAGGAAAATGACCCATAGCTGACAATGCTTCTCACTTGCCCCAACTCATATTATTTATCTAGGGTGACCAGACAGCAAGTGTAAAAAATCGGGATGGGGTGGGGGGTAATAGGTGCCTATATAAGACAAACTCCCAAATATCGGGACTGTCCCTATAAAATCGGGACATCTGGTCACCCTACTATTTATCTAACTTTTAGCTGCTAGTATGGCTCTCATCATCACAGTTTGAGTGCTGCCCAAATATTGAAAGGAAACTGAACAATTTCTCGCATTTGCCTCCCTCCCTTCCCTGTGGGCAAAACCATAAGATGTACCCGCCTGTATTAAGTTGAGTCAGGTTTTTCAAGAGAAGTTGAATGATTCAGGAATGATGGCACTGAGATCCAGGGGATAAAAATAAATAGTGGGTATTATCTTTATAATAGCATTTATATTTACAGTAACTCATAATTTATTGCCTCAGTTGTGTGGTATCCATTTATATTCCATAAACTGTACACTGGCTTTTACTGATTATGAAAATAACTGATATTGTCAACAATGTAAAGCCTTGTCCCAGCTGTACTGAGGTTTTTTTTGGGCAAAAGTGGGATGCAGAGGAACATGTGGGGGGTGGCAGGGCTCAGGTTGGGAGCAGGCAGGGCTCAAGTGAGCAGCAACGCTTGCCCCATGGGGGCGGGGGGCAGGCCGGGCTCGGAGAAGTAGTGATGCCAGCCCCAGGCGGGGACGGGGGGATGGGTTCTGGCCAGCCCCATGCGGGGGGGAGGGAGGGGCTTGGGCAAACGGCTTGGGCTAGCCCCACGCCGTGTCCCATTTTCCCTTTCAGAGATATGGTCACCCTATTTAGCCATCACTGAAATGCAAGCATCTTTGTATTAAAACACAGCAGTACTTATAGCATACAGCAAACACAATACGTGAAAGGAAGAATACTATATCCAGTTGAAACTACAGGGAGACAGGAAATTATGCAGAGACTGTGTAATTATGTGCATTGGAACAACGATAACAAAATTGATTTTTTTTTTAAATAAACAAGTTTAGCAGATGGCTTAAACAAAAAAAAAGGATTTCAAAAGGCTTTGAAGAAAGAATTGCTGGAAAAAAACCACAGCTTTTGATGACTGATTTTTTAATGAAAGGTAAATATAATTGTTGACAATACTAGTTATTTTCATAAGCAGTAGCAGCCAGTGTACGATATATAGAATATGATAAGAGAAATGGGGGTGGGAGCTTGGGGGAAGGAGTGGAATGGGGGCGGGTTGCTTGCTACTGCAGGCGCCAGGCCCCCTGCTAACTCCCCAGGCCACCTTGGACCATGAAGGCACCTTCTTAGGGTGGACTGTGCCAATATAATGGGCAATATGATGGGGCTTCTGGCAGGGAGCATCGAATACCTGGTATGCATCATCACAGGTTTTTTAACAACACTAGCTGTCCTTATTAGAACAAATTACTTCCTTAGGCTACCATAATGATTCCCAAATCCTTTTCATTTAATTAGTTTATTTTTATTCAGGTTTTTTTTAAATGTGCTCATTAAAATAGCCCACAGTGCACAAACACATTGAAATGAATACAGCAGAAAAATAAAGAATAAACATACGCAACCTTCATTGTAAACAAACACAGGAGTCAAAAACAGGGCCTGGCTTGCTGCACCGCTGGATACCGTTGTCACCTGTCCCCCATAGTCCTCCTTCTTATCACTGTTCACAGCTGGGGCCCGTGACCGCCTGCTCCCCCAAAGTATCCCCAGGGCTCTTGGGATGGTGCTGGGGTCTATACAGAGGATGGCATGCAACTCTTTGTAAAATCAGCAAGTCTGCAGCTCCCACCAGAACGACTGTTAGGTTCCCCGTCCTTCTCGTATGCCTGCCGCAGCTCCTTGGCTTTCATGGAGCGCTGCTGCAGGTCCCTCTTGTAGTCCTTCTCCTCCATGCCCCAAGTGATCTGCTTGCAGATATTGCTGTTTCTATGCTGGATCAGCTACACTACAAAATTAAGCCTCTTCTCCACGCAGATCCAGAAAATCCAACACCTCCTGCCTACTCCAGGCAGGGGCACATCTGCAGCCTGTAGCTGGCATGGTCAGATGGACAGTTGCTAGGTAAGCTCTCCACATTGAGCAAACAGGAAAGGAATTTCAAAAATTCACGGGACTTTAAAAGGAGAGGGGCGTAAACCTGTGTGCCTGGCCACCAGGCAGTGGAGTTCAAAATGGTTCAAAACGAGGCATGGTGGGATGCCACCTGGAGGCCACTACAGTTAACGTAAGTAACATAGTGTTCACACTGACACTCCGTTAGCCTAACTACGCCTCTCGCAGAGGTGGAGTTATTAAGTTGGTGTAGTGAGCGAGTTATATCAGTGGGAGCTACATTTTAGAGTTGATGCTTACAGAGTTAGGTAGACGTAAGCTGCCTTGCATCGACCTAACTCTGTAGCGTAGCCCAGGCCTAAGGAATGAAGTTGGAGAGAGAGACAGAGCCCAAAAGTGGAGTTCACTACAGCTTGGCTGGTGAAATATGGCTTAACCAGAAAGGACTGTGCTTTAACCTTTATTTCTCAGTGCTAATCTAAAGCCTTCCAATGTGGCGTTCCACTTGACTAATAAATCCTACTCTTCTGAAAATGGTGTTTGGGGTATCACTACAAATACTGCCTGGGGTGCATTAGTCTCTAAAGAGTGGTCAAGTCTTTCCTAAGAGTCTCTCTCAGTTGGACTCCCCAAGCAGAGCGCTCAGTGTGAAGCAGGAGTGCTGAAGCCCAGTAGTTCAATCTAGGAGACAGTGAGGCTGCATAGCCAACCCTGAAGGAAGACTGAGACCCCTGAGGGGTTTGGAACACTAAAGGGGTTCCTCCAAGAGACTGTTTAAAAATGGGGTGTAGCACAGATCCTGTGGATCCATGACCCCTGTGAAGGGTCCAAATAGCTCATTACAATTTGATTCCTGGACACGTTCACAGCCAACTATGCCACTGCCCAAAATATTACCAAGCCACTAGGAAAAAAAGGCTATCTAATCCAAGGATTAGTCCAAGTAACTGTGTAGCTCTTGTGTTACACAATCCAGTCATCGTGATAGGCAGGGAACAAAGGCATTCTCAGATCACTGCAGGAAACGCACACAGCGATTGGCACCATTTTTAGCAGAGGCTTTGCTTGTCTCACCTGCCCAGATGTCAATCAAATGAATACAGCCCCGTCATCAGATTTGCTCCCCCTAGATTTTCTAGTGAAACTCTTCTATTGCTTTGAGAAGAGTGCAAAAGGAAAGGAACAAGCACAAGAGAAAATGTGTCAGAGAGAGCAACCCATCAGGAAATTGTACAATGAGCAGGAGAACACATTGTTTAACACGTCCTGTACCCTGGTGAAAGCCTAGGGGATTTTTTTGCAAGTGAAATTTTGCAGTGGATGAACAAAGAACAGTATTGCATCAAGAATCAACTGCTTTGTTGCTGTGCAGTGTGCCACTTATGTGAGGCAAAAGGCAGCTCAAAGCTGCTCTGTACGTTTGTCACCTCTGAAGACTCTAATGGAGTGTCAGCACCTTCTAAGAATGCTGTGGCATTCTAGTACTACACAGACTCACAGCTCAGTGGAGAAAAAACAAAGGCTCAACGTCTAGGAAAGGACCCATTTTTCTAACAAGCTAAATATTATCAAGAAGGAATGTCATCTAGCTATTAAAGCAAAGGGGATCAGGAGTCTAGGGCTCTGTTTCCAGCACTGCGGGTTTCTCTTCACTTTACCGTTAACTCCGGCTCTGATGTGGGTGTTGCCACTAACTACTGCTCTTGCCAATACGTGCAATTCTCTTAGCTGAGGTTAGTGGTGCTTCTATTCTGGGCTAGGTGGCTTGTCTGGGATGGCTGCTAAAATCTGAGTGAAGGACCAACGAGTTTTCCCACAATTCACTGGGAAAGAATCAGAACAGCTCAGCTTAGTGCAGAGCAAAGACCCATGGGATGTGCGCCTATAAATCCTAGTGACTCACATTGGTGGGTGCAGCAGCAATAAGGATCCAGTAACCCATCCAGGGTGGGGCTTTGAGGTGTGGAGGATTAGACCCAAACTAGGCTAACTTTGGTGCTGATCACCCGAGTTAACCCTGCAGCGAAGACCTTCTCTGTCTGACCTTGGGTGAGTCATTTATGGCTTAATTTTTCAGATATATCGATCACCCACGATTCCCATAAGTTAGACTCAACAGAGTGTTGTGCGGGTTCATTCATTAATGTTTGGAAAGTACCTTAAGATTCTCAAATGCAAGTTGCTAAACAAATTCAAAATGGTGGAATAGATGTAACTGATTATATGCAAAACAATCGTGAGAGAGAGAAGACCAAGAAGAAAGGACATGCTACAATGTAAGCAATCAACTATCCATTTACAAGAACTGTGGGAATCAATTAAATTGATTCCTAATTATTTAATGGGTTCATCCTGGTACAAAACTCCAAAAAAACCCAAAAACCTCTAAATCTGCTAATATTTCCTCCATTCTTACAATCCTTGCATCAGTCTTCACTGCAGAGGATGTGAGAGAGATTCCCACACCTGAGCTATTCTCTTTAGGTGACAATCTGAGGAACTGTCCAGGATTGAGATGTCAATAGAGGAGGTTTTGGAACAAACTGCTAAATTAAATGGCAATAAGTTACCAGGACCAGATGCTATTCACCCAGGTGAATGTCAAAATGCAGAACTACTAACTGTGGTATACTTTTCATACTCTGTACCAGATGACTGGAGGATAGCTAATGTAACACTGTTTTCTTTTAAATGGCTCCAGAGGCAATCCTGGCAATTACAGCCCAGTAAGTCTAACTTGAGTACCAGGCAAATTGGTTGAAACTATAGTAAAGAACAGAATTATCGGACATAGATGAACACTGTGTTGTGGGAGAAACACCACAAGTTTTGTAAAGGGAAATCATGCCTTGCCAATCTATTGGAATTGTTTGAGGGTGTCAACAAGCATGTGGACAAGGGTGAGTCAGTGGATATAGTGTATTTGGACTTTCAGAAAGGGTGCCTCAACAAAATCTATTAAGGAAAGTAAGCAGCCATGGGATAAGAGGGTAGGTTCTCTCATAGATCAGTAACTGGTTAAAAGATAGGAAACAAAGTGTGGGAATAAATGGTCAGTTTTCACAATGGAAAGTGGTAAAGAGTGGGGTCCCCTAAGGATCTACACCGGGATGAGTGCTATTCAACAAATTCATAAATAATCTGGAAAAGGGGGTGAAAGCTGCGATGGAAAAATTTGTAGACAATACTACATTATTCAAGACTGTGAAGTCCAAAGCTGAGTGAAGAGTTACAGAACAGGTGACTGGGCAACAAAATGAAAGATGAAATTCAGTGTTGATAAATGCAAAATAATGCACACTGGAAGACTTAATCCCAACTATACATACAAAATAATGATAAAAAATAGTTTTTACCATTCAAGAAAGAGACACTGGAGTCTGAGAAAGCATCTGTTCAGTGTGCAACAGCAGTAAAAAATAACTAACAAAAACGAGGAACTAGTAGGAAAGGGATAGGTAATTTCTGTTTTATCATAATGCCATTATATAAATCCATGGTACGCCCACACCTTGAATACTGTGTGCAGTTCTGGTCATCCTATCTCAAAAAAAGATACATCAGAATTGGAAAAAGTACAAAGAAGGGCAACAAAAATGATTAGGATATGGAACAGCTTCCATGTGAGGAGAGATTAAAAAGACTTGGGCTGTTCAGCTTGAAAAAAAAGATGACAAAAGGGGCATATATTACAGGCCTATACAATCAAGAATTGTGTGGAAAAAGTAAATAAGGAAGTGTTGGTTTCCCCTTCTCATAACATAAGAACTGGAGGTTACCCAATGAAATTAATAGGCAGCAAATTTAAAACAAATATGAGGAAGTACTTCTTTACACAATACACAATTAACCTGTAGAACTTGTTGTCAGAGGATGATGTGAAGGCCAAAAGTATAAGTGGGTTGAAAAAAGAACTAATTAAGTTCTGGAGATAGCTCCATCAAAGGCTGTCATAACTATAAAGGAAAGGGAACAGCCCTCCTGTGTACAATACTATGAAATCCCTCCTGGCCAGACACCAAAATCCTTTTACCTGTAAAGAGTTAAGAAGCTCAGGTAACCTGGCTGACACCTGACCCAAAGGACCAATAAGGGGACAAGATACTTTCAAATCTTGGTGAGGGGAAGGCTTTTGTTTGTGCTCTTTGTTTTTGGGGGTTGTTCGCTCTTGGGACTAAGAGGGACCAGACATCAATCCATGCACTCCAAATCTTTCTGAACAAGTCTCTCATTTTTCAAACTTGTAAGTAACAGCCAGGCAAGGCATGTTAGTTTTATCTTTGTTTTCTCAGCATGTAAATGTTCCTTTTTGCTAAGAGGATTTACCTCTGTTTGCTGTAACTTTGAACCTAAGGCTAAAAGGGGTTCCGCTGGGCTCTATGAATCTGATTACCCTGTAAAGTTATTTTCCATCCTGATTTTACAGAGATGATTTTATCTTTCTTTCTTTAATTAAAAGCCTTCTTTTTAAGAACCTGATTGATTTTTCCTTGTTTTAAGATCCAAGGGGATTGGATCTGGACTCACCAGGAATTGGTGGGGGAAAGGAGGGGGAATGGTTAAATTCTCCTTGTGTTAAGATTCAAGGGGTTGGATCAGTGTTCACCAGGAACTTGGTGAAGAAGTCTCTCAAGACTATCCAGGGAAGGGAGTTAGCATTTGGGAGTGGTGGCAGCAAAACCAGATCTAAGCCGGTAATTCAATTTAGGGGTTCACATGCAGGTCCTCATATCTGTACTCTAAAGTCCAGAGTGGGGAAGGAACCTTGACAAAGGCTATTAGCCAAGATGGTCAGGGATACAACTCCATGCTCTGGGTGTCCCTAAACTTCTGACTTCCAGAAGCTGGCACTGGAAGACAGGAGATGGATCACTCAACATATTGCCATATTCTGTTTACTCCCTCTGAAGCATCTGGCATTGGCTACTGTCAGAAGATAGGATGCTGGGATAGATGGGCCATTGCTCAGACCCAGTATGGCCATTCTTATGTTCTCATTTACTAAAATGTGTGGGTTGTTTTGTTTTGTTTCCCACTCCATCAGGGTTGTGGTTTTTCCCTCCACTGTGTAAAGGAAAAGTCAGATAAATACAACAATCACAGGACTGACTCCTTAAGCACCTGTCTGGAATGTGTGGAAAGAACAATTGTGTTATAGGGAATGTTAATTTGGGGTACTTATGCTAAAGCCCTCATGCAGCCAGTAGCAAAACATCATTAGAATTTCTACAACATTTCTACCATCAAAGGTATTGCACCCAACATGAAGTAACACTATTTTGAACCTTGTTATGATGGATAAAGATGAATTAATCACAGAACTAGAAGTTAGTGGTTGCCTAGGGAGCAGTGATCATGCTTTGATTACATTCAATATCAGCAAACAGAGGACAGTTAAACCAGTAATGTACATATCTGGTGCTTCAAAAGGGCTGATTTCCCAAAGTTGAGGAAAATTATGAGTGAAACTTATTGAGGGGAAAAATTTAGGTGGAAAAATGTGAATAAAAATTGGGAGTTCTTTAAGAAGAGTTTATTAGATGGCCAAAAAGCCATGATTCCATGATCAAGAAAGAGGACAAATTTGGCTAAAAGCCCATCCTGGTTCAGTGGCAAAGTGAAGGCAGCAATTAGAAATAAAAAATAATATATAATGAAAAGGAGAAATATCAATCTGTAGAGATTAGAAGTTATGAAGTATAGAAATTTGATAAGGGAAGCTAAAGACAAGGAAAAATCCTGAACAGGCATAGCTAAGTACAATAAGGAGATCATAAAAGTGGCAATAGTGCTCCAGACCAATGATCCATCTAGCCCAATATCTTGTCTTCCGACAGTGGCCAATGCCAGGTGCTTCAGAGGGAATGAACAGAACAAGCAATAATCAAGTGATCCATCCTCTGTTGCCCATTCCCAGCTTCTTGCAAACAGAGGCTAGGGATACTTCCAGCATAGGGTTGCATCCCTGACCATCCTGGCTAATAGACATTGATGGAGGGGTTTTTTTTATTATTATTATTATATTAGCAACCAGGGAAATCCTAGCAATAGTATAGTCCCATTACTAGAGGGAGATGGTAAAACTGTTAATAACGATGCAGCTTTTACCTAGGAATTCAGGGAAGACAGCTGGGAGATGCTCATGCAATCTCCATGCCTGATTCTAATACTGAGCAGGAGATAAATCAAGTAAAAGAAGATACTGGGAAAAGGAACAACAGAGGGTAGGAAAAAATACCAGTAATAGCCAGGTAGGCTGTAAAAAAAGGCTGATGCAGTCCTAAGAGGCATTAGGCAAGGTATTTCCAGTAGAGACAGGGTAGTGTTAGTACCCTTGTACAAGGCATGGAATACTGTGTGAAGTTCTAGTCTCCCATGTTTAAGAAATATTAATTTAAACCTGAATAGGTGCAGAGAAGGAGTGAAAGGATGATCAGAGGACTGGAGAATGTGCCTTACAAGAAGAGACTCAAGGAGCATGGCTTATTTAGCCTAACCAAATAAAGACCGAGGGCAGACATGATTGCTGTCTATAAATACATCAGTGGGATAAATACCAGGGAGGAAGCAGAGTTATTTAAGGCAAGGGCCAATTTTGGCACAAGAACAAATCGATATAAACTGGCCCTCAACAAGTTTTGGCTTGAAATTAGGCAAAGGTTTCTAACCATCAGAAGTGTGAAGTTCTGGAATAGCCTTCCAAGGGGAGCAGTGGAGGCAAAAAACTCTAACTTGTTTCAAGACTGAGCATGATAAGATTATGGAAAGGATGGTACAATGAGGTTGCCTACAATGGCATATAGCCCATGTGTGTGTCTGCTATAGCAAATATCTCCAACAGACAGAAACACTAGATGCAGAGGCCTCTGAGTTATCACAGAGAATTCTTTCCCAGGTGTCTGGCTGGTGGCTCTCACCCACATGCTCAGGGTATTACTGATAGCCGTATTTGCGGTCAGGAAGGAATTTTCCCAGATCAAATGGGCAGAGACCATGAACGTTTTTCACCCTTCTCTGCAGCATGAGGCATTGGGTCACTTGGGGTTTGAACTAGTGTAAATGGTGGATTCTCTGTAACTTGAATTTTTTTACATCAAGATTTGAGGACTTCAGTAACTCAGCCAGAGGTTATGTGCCTAATGCTGGAGTGAGTGGGTGAGGTTCTGTGGCCTGCAATATGGAGAAGGTCAGACTAGTCTACCAAGATTGTTCCTTCTGGCCTTAAAGTCTATGAGTACTCATGTCACATGAGGATGATCAAATATTTTCCAGTCCATTAGTAACCAAAGGCAATGTTAAACAACATTTAGTAGTGATAAAGCTTTTTAAATCAACAGCCTGGATAATTTGTACCTGAATGTCCTTAAAGAGCTGGCTGAGGATATTGCTGGCCTGCTGATGTTCCTTTTTTAATAAATCCTAGAATGCCAGGAAAATTCCAGAAGACTTGAAGAGTCCTAATGTTATGCTCATATTCAGAAAGGGCAAGCAGGATGGCCTGGGAAACTATAGGCCAATTAACCTGACATCGATCCCAGGAAAAATAATGGAAAAGCTGATAAGGGATTCAATCAATAAAGAACTAAAGGATAGGAATATAATTAAATGGCCGTCAACATGGTTTTATGGAAAATAGGTCTTGTCAAACAAACCTGCTTTCATTCGTTGAGGAGATTCCAAGCATCGATGCTAGAACTATGGGTACTGGGGGTGCTGCCACACTCCCTGGCTTGAAGTTGTTTCCATCATATACAGGGTTTACAGTTTGGTTCAGTGGCTCTCAGCACCCCCACTATACAAAGTGTTCCAGCACCCCCAATTCCAAGTCTGGTTGATAAATGTAATATTCTGTAAGGTGTTTGAATTAATAACGCACAATATTCTGATTACAAATTAGCATTAAAAATGGCCATATTAAATGGATTAAGGACTGGCTAACTGACATTTCAGAGTACTCATCAATGGGGAATCATCACTGAACTGAGAGTGTGTCTAGTGGGGTTCTGCAAGGATTGGTACTAGGCTATTCAACGTTTTCATCAATGATCTGTAAGAAAATATAAAATTACTGCTGAGAAAAATTTGTGGATGACACAAAGACATGAAATAGTAACTAATAATGAGGACAAGGCAGTCACACAGAGCAAGCTAGATTGTTTACTAAGATGATCCCATTCATACAAAATGCTTTTTTTAAATGCAGCTAAATGCAAGTTCTACATCTAGAAAAAGGAAACTCAGGCTGTGCCTACAGAGTGGGGGACTGAATGCTGGAAAGCAGTGCCTCTCAAAAGGATGTAGGGATTATAGCAGACAAGCAACTGAACATGAAGTCCCAGTGTGATGCTGTGGCAAAAAGGGCTAAAGAAATCCTTGGATGTATAAACAGGGGTTCAGTAAGCGGAAGTAGAGTGGTGATTTTACTTCTGTAAATGGCATTGATAAGACTGAGACTAGAACACCGAGTCCAGTTCTAGAGCCCACATTTTAAAAAGGATGGTGAAAAACTAGAGAGGGTGCAGAAAAGAGCCAGAAAAATGATTTGAGTGCTGGAGAAAATGCCTTACAGTGGGAGAAAAGAAGATTAAGCGGTAACTTGATTACAGTATATCCTTTATAGGGAGAATATACTGGGTACTAAAGGACTCTTTATCTAGTGGAGAAAAGCAGAATAAAAATCAAGAATTAGTAACTGAAGCCAGACAACTTCAAATTTGAAGTTAGGTACAAATTTTTAACCATGGCGGTGATTAACAATTGGAACAAACTACCATGGGAAGTGGTAGATTCTCCATCTGTTGATGTCTTCAAATCAAAATTTGATGCCTTTCTGGAAGCTATGCTTTAGTCAACACAATCAGTATAGGGATAACTGGGTGAAATTATGTGACCTATATTATACAGGTGAGACTACATGGCCTAATAGTCCCCTGGCCTTAAACTCTATGAATCTATGACAGATTTCTATGAAAATAAGCATCACTATAGGAACATATTTTCTTATTGGAATTATAGCCCTACTAATTTTCAGGATTTACAACTCTGGTAATATTTACACTTTATATAGTCAAACAAAATGATGAAATAATTACTCCCTTGTATGCTACCATTATTAAACTTATATTGCTATGCCCATGGAACAGCAGCTGGAGTCAAGGAGAAATCTCCCCAAGTCCATGATAAAATATATAGGCCATTGCTAGAAACCAGAGACCAGACTGGATGCACTCCTGGTCTATCTAAGGGTTTTGCACTGCTGCCCATCACCAGTGTATTCGAAACCTTTCCACACAAAGTAGGCAATAGTGCAGTTCCTAATTGACAGCACTGAGTCTCTCTTCCTGTGCCCCTTTTCCAGTTAGAGAAACTCTGCTTGCATGTCTTTGTTTTTTTATTTTGTGGGGGGAGGAGAATGAGACCTGGTTGGTGTTATAAATGTCATTCCGGTTTTGGTGGGAAAGCTATATCAAAGAGAAACACTTCCTAACCATGATCAGGCTCCGGATTTGTCTCATCTCTCTGGAAATGTGTTCCACAGCAGGAGTCCTTCCCCTGACAGAACTTTGTCTCTGTCTTCATACCATTCTGTCTGAACTTTCTGCAGGGCTGCCCGGGGGGGGCAAAGGGGACAATTTGCCCCGGGCCCCGGGCTCCGCAGGGGCCCCCAAGAGAAGAGCGGAGGCTCCCGCCTCCGCCCCGCTCCTGGAGCCTCAGCGCATCAAGCGCCGAGTCTCCGGCTGAGCCCCTGAGCCCCGCCCCGCTCAGAGCCGCATGGGGAGGGGGCGGGGCTGGGAGCTCCGGGCTGAGCCCCGCCCCCTCCCCACGCGGCTCTGAGCGGGACGGAGCTCAGGCCCCGCCGGCCACACGCTGCGGCTGTTCCGGCGAGGCGCTGAGGCTCCGGGTGAGGAGGGAGCCGGGGGTAAGAGGCTGGGGCCGGGGCGGGGGGGAAGCGGGACCCGCCGCGGAAGCGCAGCCCGGTCTTCGGCGGCGGGGGGCCCTTCCGTTCCGGGACCCGCCGCCGAAGTGCCCCGAAGACCCGCGGCGGGGACCCCCCCCCCGCCGAATTACCGCCGAAGACCGGGCTGCACTTCAACGGCGGGTCCCGCTTCAGCGGTAATTCGGCGGCGGGGGGCTCCCGCCGCGGGTCTTCGGGGCACTTCGGCGGCGGGTCCCGGAACGGAAGGGCCCCCCACCGCCGAAGACCCCGGGCCCCCGGAATCCTCTGGGCGGCCCTGACTTTCTGACCTGCATTGGCCCAGAGCAGCACAACTGTCTTAGTGGTTCATAGATTGAAATGAAGTATCTAACATCTATTGGACTTGATCCATTGATTGCTTTGAAGTTAAGGACCAAGGCCTTAAAGTGGGAACAGTGGGAGGACTAGAGACCAAGCTAGATGCTTACAGTTTTATTTATTTATTTATTTGTTATTCCCTGGTGTTTTACATGCCGGGGTCCCAGTAGTCACATGTGGTAGATTCCTCAATCTTTTGGTTTTCCTCAAAAGTCTGTTCCATTCCAGCTGACAAAAGTTTTTAGCCAAATACAGAACCTGATTAAGGCTTAGTCGACAGTTTCCATGAGAACTTTCACTTCTCTGCAAACCACAGGAGGGATTTAGAACAATGGATTTAAGTCAAACGTGGGGGAGGCAACCAGGGCAGGCAACATCAGAGTGACGTGAGGTGAGTCAGAGAAGGAGCAGTATCACATATGGATCGTTTCTACGGGAGGAAAAGCTTAGTTTTTGCACATAAGAAAATAGGAAGCAGAAGAAACTGAATCAGCTGTGAATGAAAAGGATAAATTCTAATATCTTCCATTACACCCTAGGAAAGAAAGGCCATAACATTCTAAAATAAGGATCCAAAATGCTGCAATAATAATGACAAATGTGCAAGATCCTGTGTTTGCTTGCAATGAAGGCTACGTATGTTTATTCTTTGTTTTTCTGCTGTATTAATTTCAATGGGTTTGTGCATTCTGAGCTATTTTGATGAGCACATTTTTTAAAAAAAATGAATAAAAATAAACTCATTAAAGTGAAAAGTATTTGGGAATCATTATCGTAGCATAGGGAAGCAATTTGTTTTAATAAGGACGGCTAGCGTTGTTAAGACACCTGTAATGGTGCATACCAGGTATTCATTCGATGCTCCCTGCCAGAAGCCCCATCATATTGGCACAGTCCACCCTAAGAAGGTGTCCTCATGGAAGGAAAGAGCAGCGAGTTCAGACCACCAGGGTTTGCCTAGAGAGGCCTCCCATGATCTGTTGGCAAGCAGAACCAGCAAGAGTTGGTCCTCTGGCACCTAGAAGAGCCAGGACCAGGCAGAGGCCAATCAGAGACCAGCAAGCCAGATAAAAGAGGCTGGCTGCTTTTACTGGGTGCCAATTCTGGGTACAGCCAGGGTAGGGAAGGAAGGCTCTTCCTGCCCTAATCAAGTAACCTGGCCCAGACAGGGGCCTAACCTTCATATGTTCCAAGGCCAGAAGGGATCATTGTGACCATCTAATCTGTCCTCCTGCATAACTTGGGCCATAGAACTTCTCCGAAATAATTCCAAGAAAAAATAAGAAAAAACATCCACTCTTGATTTTAAAAATGTCAGTTATGGAGAATCTACCATGACCCTTGGTAAATTGTTCCCAGGGTTAAATGACTCTCCCTATTAAAAATGTACACCATATTTCCAGTCTGAAATTGTCTAGCTTCATGCTACACCTTTTTTCCCTGCTCAAATGAAGAGCCCATTATTAAATATTTGTTCCCCATATAGATACTTATAGATTGTAATCCACTCATCCTTTAAACTTCTCTTTGTTAAGCTAAATAGTTGGAGCTCTTTGAGTATATCACTATAAGGCATGTTTTTTTAATCCTTCAGTCATTCCCATGGCTCTTCTCTGAATCATCATCAATTTATCAACACATTTCTTGAACTTTGGGCACCAGAACTGGATGCAGCATTCCAGCAGTGGTTGAACCGGTGCCAAATATAGATGTAAAAAATCTCTGTATTCCTACACCAGATTCCCATTTATGCATCCCAGGATTGCATTAGCTCTTCTGGCTATGTGTCACACTGGGAGCTCATGTTCAGCTGATTATCCACACCACATCTTTTACAAAGTCACAACTTCCCAGAATAGAGTCTTCCGTTGTGTAAATATGGTTGACATTCTTTGTTCCTAGATATATACATTTACACTTAACATGTATTTTAATGTGATTTGCTTGCACCCCAGTTTACTAAGCCATCCAGATCACTGTGAATCAATGACCTAGCCTCTTCATTTCTTACGACTCCCCCAATTTTGTGTCATCTACAAACTTTCAGTGATTTTTTGTTTTTTTCCTGGTTATTGATAAAAATATTAAATAGTGTAGGACCAAAAAGCAAATCCTGCTGGACCCCACAGGAAACACAACTGCCCAGTGATAATTCCCTGATTAGAGTTACATTTTGGGACCTCTCAGTTAGCCAGTTTTTAATCCATTTAATGTGTGTCTTGTTAATTTTATATTATTCTAGTTTTTGAACCAAAATGTCATGCAGTACCAAATCAAATGCCTTGCCGAAATCTAAGTATATTTTGTCACCACTATTACTATTATCAACCAAATTTGTAATCTCATCATAAAAAGATAAGTTATTTTGACAGGAGCTATTTCCCTACACCCATGTTGATTTGTATTAATTACATTACGCTTCTTTAATTCTTTATTAATAGAGTCCCATTTCAGCCACTCCTTTATCTTGCCTGGGATCAGTGTCAGGTTGACAGGCATATAATTACCCAGATCATCCCATTTACCCTTTTTAAAAATTGGTACAACACTAGCTTTATTCCAGACTTCTGGAACTTCCCCAGTGCTCCAAGACTTAGTGAAAATCAGCATAAATGGTCCAACAAGCTCCTCAGGCAACTTTTCAAAAACTCTTGGATGCAAAAAACCTGGACCTGCTGATTTAAAAATGTCTAACTTCAGTAGCTTCTGTTTAACATGCTCCTGAAATACTAGTGAAATAGAAAGAATATTATCATCACCATATGCTGAGCCTATAGTTTTGGTTTTCCCCAAATAAAGAATTGCAATATTTATTGAATACTTCCACCTTTTCTGCATTATTATTGATAATTCTACTATGCCCATCTAGCAACGGTCAATACTATTGTCAAGATTGTTTTTTTTTTCTTTTAAATATTGGGAACAACATTAACACAACTCCGCTGGCCATAGAGTTCTCCTTGTGTCTCCTTGCTTTCCTTATCAATTTTCTATAATACCTAACTTCTGATTTATCATCACTTTTCCCTTTCTTCCATTTCTTATATATTTTCCTTTATCTTTTATAGCTGTCTTTACTTCCCTTCTACAGTTTCTTAATCAGCATGGCCTTCTTCCTCAATTGTGGCCTTTTTGGGTCTCTAATAAGGTGTTCTCAAATGATTCCCAATGATCATTCATGCTTTTCTGATTAAATTCTTCCTCCCAAATGATTTGGCTCATAATTGTTTTCTGCTTTGTGAAATTGCCTCTATCAAAACACCAACTATATATTACTGGTCTGTACTCTATTCCGTTTCTATGTTATAAATCTGATCAATACATGATCACTTGTACCTAAGCTACCACTAATTTTTAGCTCTGTGTGCAGTTCCTCTTTATCTGTTAAGACAAGGTCTAATCAAGAATTCCCCCGTGTTGGTTGCAACATTTTTTTTTTATTAGGAAATTGTCAACATTGACAACATTGGCCTTGGGTCTCTGTGAAGGAAAAGTGTTTATATTATGGTCTTTAATGCCCAAGTAGGGCATTATGAGGTAAATTGAGCTGAGATGTACTTTGTTCCCCCTGGAAGGGGACTGGCCTGAGAGCTAACCTGGCCAGGCCTCAAAGACAGCAGACCATTGCAGAATCAGGACCTGGGGGCACTAGAAAGGAAGAGTTCCTGCAATGCCGCATCCTAACATGACAAGGCACGCTGGTGGGGACTGCATATTATAACACCACCGTGGAGGGTTATGTTAATTTCATGACCTCTGACTAAACAAACAGGCATAGAAACATAGACCAGGGAGGCAAATGTCTTTTTAAAACTGAAGCCAAATTTTTGGCAAACTGATTCCCCAAGCGGCTCTGCATTCTTGCTGGTCCAAACAATTTCAGATTGTGGAGGATACTGGGGCAGAGCCTTCTCAGAAAACAAATCAGCTGGCTTCAAAGGAAATTGAAGGTGCTCAGTGTCACAGTTTCAGGGCTAACTGAACCTCTCACCTCCCATTCTTCCTCCAAGGCACTAATTTAAAAGTTTCAGGCTTTCTAGTTACCACCTCTCTTGAGCAGAGACCATCTCTCTCATCCTCCTGACTGAAGGTTTAGACTTGCAATCTCTCTGTACTTCCCTAGCAAGTCTGATCAGCATCCAGCACCTGTGGTTAAACTTTCTCCAGGGGCTATGACAGTGTATGCCAGTTGCCAGCCAGCTTCACAAAGCAAAATACATTTAGTTTCAGGTAAAAGCATTACAGATAAAACATAAAAAAAACCCAGCGGTTCCTAAATGCATGCTAAAAACTTACCAGCAATCACCCATTAGTCTGATGGAGCCCTAGGAAGCCAAAGTCTTCCCAACCCTTCCACAAGAATTGAGGCCTGCTTGCCAGAAGGTCCTGCCCGTTTGCTGAATCAAAAGAAGAGCCTGCGTCAGTTAAACTCAGCTTTTTTAAACTGAACACCCTTTCTTTGTCTGGTCTCTGAACCAGTATATGTAACCCACCGCCGGGAGGGGTACTTCTCTGGAGTTGCTTACAGTTTCAGCAATTAGCCTTAATCATCCCATGCTGTTAAATGCCTGGAGGAACTGTGGTAACCCCTCCTACCCCCCATAGTTGTATACAATCCCTGGCCCACAATGATTCATAAAATTAATGTGTTTCCCCATAAGTCACTGCATGAAGATGCAGTGTGTCACATTTAGCGTCTCTGCAGAACACGACATTGGTTAATAGAGCCATGACCCTGATCAGTTTTCTATCTATTCTATTTTGAATAAGTTAGCCAGAAGTCCACTGACATCATCACGGTTTTATGACGTAGAATCTCCTGGCTCACACTAAACAAGTGATACTGACTGTGTGCTATGCCATTGTAAGGCTATTGTCTATGTAGTAGCCTTAATTGCTTCCCCAAGCCTGTCAGAAGAGCACTCACTGAGAGTTAGTTCAGGATGGCTGAGGTTAGAAATTGAGTCACATACACGGTGCTCTCACACGGAAACCGTATTGTTAGTGTCTCTTCTTTAACATGAACCAACCAGCATCCAGACCAAAAGTACATGGTTGCTCTTCAACTATAGAAACATATAATAATGTCAAGTTCCTATATACTGCTCCAGGTTGAGTAATATTGCAGGGTTCAGCTCAGTGCCCCATTTCTCAAGTTGCCATGACTGTTGAGCAAATCCCAGAGGTGTAACAGTTCCCGCGTATCCTGAAAAGTATAGTCTCTAAAGCTTCCTAAGAGAGATCTGGATCTGTTCAGCCAGAAGCCATCCATATAACTGCAGATAACATAGGAAAAGTGAGAGGGAGACCAGTAAGCAAATACATAATCCTTGGAGAAAAGTTTGTGATGACACCTTCTAGTCTAATTAAAAGGGAGAGGGGGAGATGCTGCCATCTAATGTTAGCAAAGAACATTTACTTCAAATAGGTGAGAGATGTTGGTTACAAAGAGACATAAATGTTAGAGAAAGGAGAAGGTGAAAATAGGCAGTGCTAGAGGAGATTAACAGACAATGGCTCTGTGAACATGGAAAGACTGTTTCCAAAACCAAAGGCAACAGTGACTCGACTTTGGGTCCCATTTTATCCAAGACTGAGAAGATTTGGCTCTATAGCTCACTTTGGCTCATCTATATTGGGCCACATTTTGTCCTGTGGGAATTACACCCATGAGAATGCTCTTCTATGACATGGCACTTCATAAGTGCAAGATGGAGGAAACCGCCACTTGGGGGAACTGTTTGGGAAAGACATGATGCTGTTCTAGTATTTTGCTGGCTGAACTACTGAAGTAGCATAGCACATTTTGCAGACATTTTATTTCCTGAAGTAGAACCCTCCCTTTCTTTTTTCCTTTTAAGTTCTGAGATGAAGAGAGACACCTTCCTATGCCCTTTGTTCTGCTTTGATGCTAGAACACTTAGAAAGCAACAGGAAACGTCAGAGTACTTGCCCAACTAGCATAATATCCCTCTATAGAGAGATTTGAAAGGATCACTTGAAAAAATGTCAGTGTTATTTTCTAACTGAAGTTCGTTGACAAAGAATACGAAGAAAACAAACCTGGCTTGGAAAATATTGCTAAGGGGACTGCTTAGTATTCACCACTTTTAGAATTAGCAGGGTTTTGTGAAATTTAAAAAAAAAAAGGGGGAAAAAAGGGGCCTTGTCCCTTTGGTGAAAATAGATCTAGCTTAATGAGCACTTCAAAATACTCTGTTCTCTTGTAGCCATGTGTTATTGCAGTCATTTACCACTGCCCCCTTCTGGATGATTCCTAATCCATTATGAGCCAGGGATGTGACCTGCAGTGTTCCAGCTACTGCTGTTTCTAATGCAGTATCTTTCAGCTAGAACACCTGGAGACCAAACATCTCATTTCTGTCTTTGAAGAAAGCAGGTAGGTAGGTCAGTGGAGCTGTTGATCTCTAAAAGTTTTGTTCAAAGGGATAACCGTCATAGATTTTTATCCTGCATAGTTTGTTCAGGATCAGCAAACCAGTTGAGCTATAATAAGATCCATCCAAAACCTTTGCTTATGACCACAACCTCTAACTGTGATTCAAAAAAGTTTGTGAGGCTCGAAAGCTTGTCTCTCTCACCAACAGAAGTTGGTCCAATGAAAGCTATTACCTCATCCACCTTGTCTCTCTGTTTTGCCCCTCTCATTTTTGGGCTGTTCTATGCAATTGGAACTAGAAGTTGCAAAATACTGTGTGAAATCCTGCTCTTGGGAGATTTTCATCCTCATTTTGCAAAAAGTCAATTGGTTTGGATAAGCTTCACCAAGCATCCAAACTTTCATATACTTGTTGAAACCCATCTGATATGTTGACAGAGAGCCATTACTGGTTTCTAGCATGGAAAATCTGGTGTGATAGGCAAATTAACACGTTTAGGTATAAAGCTACAATTTACAAAACAAATCACTAGCAACAGTTTTGTATTTTCAGGGTGTGATGACTTTATTCTAATGATGAAATACTTGTAACTTGACATCCTCCTGGGGAGTTATGATAACTAAATGTTTGTGGAACAATCAGAGTTTGAATTTAATTTTCTTCAGCTTGATCATGCAGTATAATCTCTTACTCTTAATAAAATTTGTCTTTTCTCTTTCCAGATTCAAACTTTGCTTTTTCTATTTACAGATTCAAGTGCTATTATTCCAGACAATATAAAAACAAAAGTTTTTCAGCCTCAAATTCTCACAGGTCTTATCTCTGCCTGGCTTTCTGATGGGGTAGAAGTGATGTCCTCTGAAATTTTCTGACAAGGTATGTCTAACCAAGAAAGATATGCAGTGTTGTCTCTTTACAACTCACGTAGCCAGTAATAAAGATTTCAGCCTTAACAAATGTAACTTAAACAAGTGTTTCAAAAGCCTATACTGTTGTAACCATGAAAGAAGATTTGCAGAATTGTTATTTGGAATTGCTGCTTCTCAGAAGATGAAGAAACAGCACTTTGCAGGATCCTGTTATTTTGCCAACTTTGAGGTTGTTGTAAGAGGTATTTTCATCACATGTGGTGTACATGAGGCACAAATCTTTAAGACTCAAGTTTTAAAGATTCAAATAATCTGTGGTCATAACAGTGCTTTTTCCTGACTCACTGACAAGAAGAGAACGGTCATGTGATTGTGCAAAGGTCACTAGCCCCAGTGTACTAATGCACAAGGATCACTAACCCTGCTTCAGTGACATGGAGAGGTGGTGTGTAATGGACATCAGTTCTGGTGTAAAAGTGAGTCAGGGTCCCTCCCCTCCACGCAGTGTCCTTGAGGTGCCATTGTGCAATGGCTACTAGCCCCAGAGTGGTGATCTGGAGTCCTGGTTGTGCAAAAGTCACTGGGCTCGTGCAAAACCCTACCACCCCAGTGCCGGACAGCCTCCTGTGCCAGGGTGGCTCAGGTAATCCGGTAATTTGCTATCAAGTCCTTTTGCATTTTATAAGATTCAGTAACTTAAAGGACTGGGTTTGAATTACATAATATTTCATTATACCAGATTTTGTATTATGTTCAGTCTTAAAAGGGCAATGCATATATATTTTTGTTTTACAAACATGATCAAGAACTAGAAGAACACGGAGTTATATTTACACAATTGTGGTGTACTTCTGAAGTGTTTTCCCTGATTGCACCATTTCTGTGAAAATCAGTTACAAAAGTAAAGTTCCATTTTAAGACCAAGCTGAGGCAACGTTTGATGTGGATGGAGAAAACCTAAAGTTTACTTCAGAAAATATCATCCAGAACACTGGTGTTTGCACTAGTGCAGCAGGGCTGCGTGTCAAACACTGTGTCAAAGCATTCCCAGAACGCAGATGTTAGCAAGATAAAAATCTACTGAAAGCACAACATATTTCAGGATGTGTGTGTGTGTGTTGGGGGTGGGGGGCGGGAATCAGTTAAGCTTAAAAGCATTTTGTTTCAGGACTCTGTGCATATTACAACATGCAGGGTTGCCTAATAGTATTTCAGGTTCAAAAGAAACCAAGGCAAACCTGCGCATGTGCCTGCTTGAGAAATACAGGTCTTTGTTAGGAGCTGTGGTTTATAATGAGTAAGAAAGACCACTGTTATGAAATATCATTATCCAGATTTAAAGTTAGCACACTCATGTCAGCATATTAGAGGATATCTACGCAGAATGTTTGCTTAATACTAATAGTTTTCAGTGTTGGCAACCCTAAACATTCAAAACTCATGAGTCAGCTCCCCCGAAGCCTTCCCCCCAAAAATTAGCTTCAGAATTCATGATTTTTTTTAATGTTGGATATTAATTTGCCATCAGGTTTTTGAGCACTCAGGTCACATTTTCAAGCTTTTCTCTGCAACTATGAAAGCTAAAAACATTTTTATTTAATGAAAACTGAGATCCTCACATAATCACTTTACTTAAAGCTCCAAGTCTTGGAGGGAAAAAAAAAGTATTACAAGATTCATGATAAAATTATGAGAGTTGGTGACACTGAGCTCTACTGGTACAAATACTCAATATCAAATCAGTGACAAGAACCTACATCTTAGCTGCCATTAGCATTAAATTGGCCATTCAGTGAAGTTTGTTGATTCACAGGTTGATATACCTCTCGATTCAGCCCCATCCCCACCTCTCTTTCAATGAGCTCCCCGGCAATGATTAAAAAATTAAAGCTAATCAACATTTTTCAAAATTTGAAAATTTTGATGGAAAAATGCACGGTTTCCACGAAAATTTTACTTTGTGAAAAACTTTCTCTTGTTTCGGGCCAGCTGTATAGCTGGTTTAAGGTTTCAAAAAAATTGAATCACTATTTTAATTTTCAATAAGAAAGGGGAAATGTACCATTTGTTAACTAGTGCTAAAAATAAGTCCTCTCCCCATCTCTGATCCATAATATATACGGTATGTGTTATGTAGTGTACACTTTCAACATTCACTTTATTCCCCGCCACCCAGCAGCACTACACAAAGGTAACTTTGAACTCACTGTGTTGTTTCTGTTCTTGTACTCAGATGCATCAAATCTGGGAAAGTTCTAGAACAACTGCTGCTGCTGAGGTAGATCAAACAAGCTGTTGACCTGACATTATGTATCATCTAGCTGAAGTAGGTTAGGGTGCTTGTGCATAGCATGGTCATATTTTTGGAACACAATCCTCACAAAGATCCCATCGATTCCTTCCTAGATACCAAGCTGATAGGCAGTGCTTAATTTGTACCAGGGCTGAGCCCTGGCACCTCTGGGCTTGGCAGTTCATAGCTCCAGCACCTCTGGGCTTGCTGCATCAATTATGACTGTACAAAAAGTGCTTGAGCCCCGACACCTCTTTTGTTACAAATTAAGCATTGCTGATTGGGAATTATACATCCCTTCGTATTTTGGAGGGGGCTATAGACCAAGAAAAGCAAGGTGATTTCTTCTCATGTCCCTCTTAAATGTATTCTTGAGGATTTGCCTCCTGCAGCAAATCCCAAGTCCTCTTCTCTGCTCACCTGTCAATGTGGTAACTTGAAAGACTCCCCCCACCCCACAGTCAGAAGGAGAAGATTTGGATCTTGTCCATGAATTGCAGATGAGTTTATATGGCAGAAGTTGTGATTCACAGTTCTGGTTTCCTCAGAATATTGCATATGTTATTTATGTTTGCCTCCATATGCATATGAGAAAGTATAGAAATACTGTGGCTGCACAAGGAGTTACAACTGCTGTAGGGACAATGTATTTTCCTACATTTTTTAAAAACTTAAACTGAAAAAATTCATCCTGATAGAACCATATTGACCCCCACATGGGTCAACAGCAGGGTTAGAATCGCTAGATCCACAGCCCAGTCCTGAACCGCTTGACAAGAGTTACTGTAGCCAGTAGAAGGCTATGTGGCATTTCCACTATAGAAGGACAGAGAGATGTACTTTGCCAGGACATTTCACAGTGCTTCCTAGACAGCTGAGACTCAGAAATAATGGGTTCTATTCTGGGCTCTGGAGGTGGGTGTCCTCCTCTAGTGCTTACAGACCTTTCTGCCCCTCTCCTTCCCCAAGCTCTCCCTGCTCACTTGTTTCTATCCTCCCTTCTCTAGCTCCCGCTCCAGTTTTGTCCCCCACCTCTACTGTCCGCTTCCCTGGCTCCTGCCCCAATCTTCCCTCCATCTCTGACTCCCATCTTCCCCACGCCATGGCGCCCACCTTTCTTCTTCCCATTGTATCTATTCTTCCTCCCCCGGTCATCTGCTCCCCTGTCTCTCTCCCTCCTAGGACCTGCTCATAACCCTCCCCTCTTCCAGGTTTCTATCTCCCTCTCCTCCTCCGCTCCATACCTTGTTCCTCACCCCACTGTATTCAAGTCAGGCTTCTTCCTCCAAGTCCTTGCTGCCTGGGTGCCAGCAGGGGGAGCACTGAGAGCACAGGAGACAAACTCCCTGCTCTTGGCTTTGGTGGCCAGGGCAAAAAATGTTTTCAGTGCCTCCTTCAAGCAGCTGAGTTAAACAGAAAAATACACAGTAATATGGCAACACTGGGGTGACTGCCCTGCTTGCGTGCCCCTAGAACTGGACCTGGCAACCATGACCCCCGCTTGGATCATCCGGAGGGAGTAACTGAAGGGGAAATCCTGCTCAGCTCCTGCAGCCCACAGCTGGAGCATGCTCAGTCACTCTGAGGAGTGCTGCACAGGAGATGGGCAGGGATGGAACATGCTCAGTGCAGAAGTCACCTTTGGGGAATTTAGCTGCCAAACGCTAACAAGTCTCCACTGAGCATGTGCGAATGGCAATTTTTCAGCCTTATAACCTGGCCAAATTTGTAGGAAGGAAGAATGTGTTAAGTTTCAGGAAGAAGCGCTACCTTTTCCTTAGAAAGACACTGTGTAGCTCATGTTTTGTAAGAGAAGAGGTTCTGAATACCCTTCTTGCCAACATCCAGTTGTCTCAGATTGTGAGGAGAGGTCAGTCCCAGAAAGGCAACCGTCTGGTAACAAATGTTCATTTCCCCAAATGGTAGTATGATGGTGGTGGAGGATGGTATTGCCACCTCGGAGACATAATGCGCCCTTTGCCCTGACTACAGCAGAAGCCCCTTTCTGTTATCAGAGCTTGGAGTTGTTCCCTATAGAGCAGTGTCTATCCTGGGGATTTTTCTATTAGTGTGTAGCTACCAGTATTTCAGGCTAGGGTACCACACCTGTGCAAGCACTGTATTGTACCGGTGTAGCAGTTCTACATTGCAGTTTATACAAATATCCCCAATATGGAGAGACCCTTAGTTTTAAGCTCAAACCAATTCTGGCTGATCTGGAAATTCATGCAAATAATATTTTAGCTGCATGAATGTGTGTATACTGCAAATGATGATAACTTGAACAGGCTGAATTGAAAACCTGTTTCTAACTTGTTGAACGGTTTGCATACCAATATTTCACTTACACATCCAAATCTTCTGAGTCCTGGCAATTTGAGTCCTGACTAATGCAATTGCGTAAGAGAATTCTGAACGACTAACTCTGAACTCAGCTGGCTGAGTTGACTCTTATTCCTCAACCACTGCGTGCATAAAGGCCCACATAAGTTCCTTTTGGATTTGAAATACTATTAAGCAAGCACATGTTGCAAGGTCTAATCAAAGTACAAAAAGAATGACTCCCAGGAGGAGGTGACAAACAGTGAAGAGTATGCAGCTTCCAATAAAGTCTTTATTTGTCTAACATCTGTCAGCAGGATGTGCTTTCCAAGCATGCAGAGCAAAAGCCTTGTATGAATTTTGTGCAATAAAGAATTACAGGCTGTGAGTGGCTCTCTCATGATTGTGCGTCTTACTGGGGCACCAAGAGCAAATTCTTCCATCCATCCAAGCCACTGTAATGTTAAAAAAACGTACAGTTCTGTGCAAAGTTGACACAATTAAATTACTTAACGTTGAGGATGTAAATGCTGAAAATCAGGACATTCACTTCCAGTTCTCGCAGCATCATATGACTGTGTTTAGACTGAATGCTTTAGTATGGTGGATCCCTGATTATGGTCCATGGAGCTGTTAGTGGTCCATGCCACCTATGGAGATTTTTGTGACTCGGAAGGGGGTGGGGGTGGGGGGACAGGTGTATGTGCATGGCCTGGGAAGACTTAGGAGATGGTTGAGATTCCATTCTAGATGGTGGGGGTGGGGGTAGGGAAGGAGTCACAGTTGTGGAAGGAAAGATAGATCAGATGCTGTGATTACTTGACTGCCATAACTCTCCTTAGGGTAGGTCTATACTTACCGCGCGGGTCGACGCGGAGAGTTCAACTTCTCGGAGTTCGAACTATCGTGTCTAATCAAGACGCGATAGTTCGAACTCCCCACGCGCTCCGGTCGACTCCGGAACTCCACCACCGCGAACGGCGGTGGCAGAGTCGACCTTGGAGCCGCAGACTTCGATCCCGCAGCGTCTGGACGGGTGAGTAGCCCGAACTAAGGTACTTCGACTTCAGCTACGCTATTCGTGTAGCTGAAGTCACGTACCTTAGTTCGACACCCCCCCCCCTTAGTGTAGACCAGGCCTAAGAGTTGTAATGCCAAGGGTTATTCTTCTTAAAGTTCTCAGAGTTTTGCCATTTAGTCCCTACAAAAAAGGCTTCTGAGAAAAGAGATTTCTCTTTTTCATACCTAGTGAAGCCTAGCATTAGAATGCCTAGTCAATGCAAACTACATTCATGCCAAATGATGGCTGAGATTTTAACTGTATAATGTCAGTAATCAGTTACTAAGAAAGATTGAATCTTGCTGTGTTGTTTGTGTAGTGAATGAGGCTGTTGTCTGTAGGACCGCAGAAGTTGCAAAGCTGGAAGGCATATGGTGACAGAGGCTTGGCATTACAGGAAAGGAAGAGATGATCTCATGGTTAAGCCAGTTGAATATGACCCTGGAGAATTGGATTTTATCCCTGCTTCTGCCACAGAATTCCAGTGTGATGTTGGGCAAGTCACAAATTAAAATTTTCATAAGTTTGTCACTTTGTACTTCTCATTTTCTGGGTACTCAACTTGAGACACCCAGTGTCTGATTTGCAGAAGTGCTAAGCACTCATAACTGTAACTGGGAGCTCTGTTGTAAATATATAAAGTGCTAAAAAATGCAAATTACTCTGAAAAATTCCATCCTAGGTGTCTCAGGTTGGGCACTTAAAATTAGTGGATACTTCAGATAATTTTGGCTTTAATCTCTGTGCCTCAGTTTCCATGTGTAAAATGGGGACAATAATGACAGTTGGCCTGGAAAAATCTAGAACATGATTTTCCAACAGAAAATACAGTTTCTGCCAAATTGAATTTTTCTGCGGGAAAATCTCGATTTTGCCAAAACATTTCAAAAATTGAACTGAAACGTTTAGTTTCAGGTCAGCTTGACTCACATGGGAATATTTTGTTTTGTTGTATTGACCTGATACATTTAATTTCAAATCAGTTCAATAAAATGTTTATACATTCCAATTTCAGCTCATTGCCTAATGGAAGTTGTTGTTTGAGCCCCCATTCTCTCCTCTGGGCCCAAGCTCCCTGGAGGAAAACATCTCTCAAAAGTCTCCATCTGGCCTAGCTCCTGAGTAGTACATCATGGGAGTCACATGACTCTGGGTGCATCATGGGATATGTAGTCCAGCCAGAGAGCCTGGCCCATAAGGGTCTGGAGGTATCATGTTCCTGAAGTACTACTACCATGACGCAATATAGCACGATGGGAAAATGCAGTTTACTGCTGAAGTGACTTGAAAGAAGGGTCAGTTAGGGTCATTTCAAACAAACATTTGGATTTTGGAAATGTTGACATTTTTATTGCTATTGCAAATGCTGAAACATTTTGTTTCAACAATTCCAAATAGATTTTTTTTCCCCCAGAAGCACCATTCAGTGAAAATTTCAACTTTGTCTCCCATAAGTTGAGCCCCATTGTGCTAGATCAGTGGCTCTCAACCTTTCCAGACTACTGTACCCCTTTCAGAAGTCTGATTTGTCTTGAGTACTCCCAAATTTCATCTCACTTAAAATCTACTTGCTTACAAAAAATCAGACATAAAAATACAAGTGTCACAGCACACTATTAGTGATAAATTGCTTACTTTCCCATTTTTACCATATACTTATAAAATAAATCAATTGGAATATAAATATTGTACTCACATTTCAGTGTATAGTATATAGATCAGTATAAACAAGTAATTTATGAAATTTTAGTTTGTACTGACTTTGCTAGTGCTTTTTATGTAGTCTACTATAAAGTCAGGCAAATATCTAGATGAGTTGATGTACTCCCTGCAGAAGACCTCTGCCTATCCCCAGAGGTACGCGTATCGTTGGTTGAGAACCACTGAGCTAGATGTCACACAAACATAATAAATGACAGCCCCTGCACCAAAGAGCATACAGTATTGACAAGTATCTTGAGACACTAAAAATTCATACAGGGGACGCAGCTTCATAGCAACCCTAATATGAACAACTTCTGGTTAATAGGAACATTTTGCTGGGAACCAATCGTGTCTTATTGGCTTTAATGTCAGATATTGGCACCGGCACACCACTTATTGAGAACTCCTTTTGGAAGAAAGGTAGACTTTAGCAAACTCAGGGAGTTGGTAGGTACGATCCCATGGGAAGCAAGTCTAAGGGGAAAAACAATTGAAAACAGATGGCAGTTTTTCAGAGAGACATTATTAAGGGCACAAGAGCAAACTATCCCACTGCATAGGAAAGATAGGAAGTATGGCAAGAGACCACTCCGGCTTAATCAGGAGATCTTCAATTATTAAAAAAAAAAAAAGTCCTACACAAAGTGGAAACGGTTAAATTACAAAGGATGAATATAAACAAATCACACAAGTATGTAGGGACAAAATTTGAAAGGCCAAGGCACAAAAGGAGATCAAACTAGCTTGAGACATAAAGGGTAACAAGAAAACATTCTACAAATACATTAGAAGCAAGAGAAAGACCAAGGACAGGGTAGGCCGGTTACTCAATGAAGGGGGGGGGAAAAAGAATAATGTTGAAATAGCAGAGGTGCTTAATGACTTCTTTGTTTCGGTTTTCACCAAGAAGGTTGGTGGGATTTGACATCTAACATAGTGAATGACAGTGAAAATGAGGTAAGATCAGAGGCTAAAATAGGGAAAGAACAAGTTAAAAATTACTTAGACAAATTAGATGTCTTCAAGTCACCAGAGCCTCATGAAATGCATCCTAGAATACTCAAGTGGCTGACTGAGCCATATCTGAGCCATTAGCTGTTATCTTTGAAAAGTCATAATGGAAGACGGGAGAGATTCCAAGACTGGACAACCCAGGGAATTACAGACCAGTGAGCTCAACTTCTGTACCCAGAAAGATAATGGAGCAAATAATTAATCAATCAATTTGCAAACATCTAGAAGATAATAAGGTGATAAGTAACAGTCAGCATGGATTTGTAAAGAACAAATCGTGTCAAACCAACCTGATAGTTTTCTTTGACAGGTTAACAAGCCTTGTGGATAGGGGGGAAGTGGCAGACATAGTAGATCTTGACTTTAGTAAAGCTTTTGATACTGTCTTGCATGACTGTCTCATAAACAAGCTAGGGAAATGAAGCCTAGATGGAACTACTATAAGGTGGGTACAAAACTGGTTGGAAAACCGTTCCCAGAGAGTAGTTATCAGTGGTTCAGAGTTATGCTAGAAGGGCACATTGAGTAGGGTCCTGAAAGAATCAGTCCGTGGTCCAGTTCTGTTCAATATCTTCATCAATGATTTAGATAATGGCAGAGAGTACACTTATAAAGTTAGTGGATGATACCAAGCTGGGAGGGGTTGCAAGTGCTTTGGAGGATAAGATTAAAATTCAAAATGATCTGGACAAACTGGAGAAATGGTCTGAAGTAAATAGGATGAAATTCAATAAGGACAAATGCAAAGTACTCCATTTAGGAAGGAACCATCAGTTGCACACATACAAAATGGGAATTGACTGCCTAGGAAGGAGTTCTGCAGAAAGGGATCTGGGTGTCATAGTTGACCACAAGCTAAATATGAGTCAACAGTGTAACACTGTTGCAAAGAAAGCGAACATCTTTTGGGGATGTATTAGCAGAAGTGTTGTAAGCAAGACATGGGAAGTAATTCTTCCACTCTACTCTGCACTGATTAGGTCTCAACTGGAGTACTGTGTCCAGTTCTGGGTGCCACATTTCAGGAAAGATGTGGACAAATTGGAGAAAATCCACAGGGCAACAAAAATGGTTAACGGTCTAGAAAACATGACTTATGAGGGAAGATTGGAAAAAAATGGGTTTTAGTCTGGAAAAGAGAAGACTGAGAGGGGACAAAACAGTTTTTGAGTACATAAAAGGCTGTTATGAGGAAGAGGGAGAAGAATTGTTCTTCTTAACCTCTGAGGATAGGACAAGATGCAATGGGCTTATATTGTAGCAAAGGAGGTTTAGGTTGGACATTAGGAAAAACTTCCTGTCAGGGTGGTTAAGCACTGGAATAAATTGCCTAGGGAGGTTGTGGAATCTCCATAATTGGAAATTTTTAGGAGCAAGTTAGACAAACACCTGTCAGGGATGGTCTAGAATCTGTACTTAGACCTGCCATAAGTGCAGGAGCCTGGACTAGATGACCTGTCGAGGTCCCTTCCAGTCCTATGATTCTGTGTGTGAACAGGGATATTTCAAAAGCCTGTATCTTGGTCAATATGGGCAGATTACCACAGGGATAGCAAAAGGTACATCCCCAATGCAAAGGCCAATCCTCCCTGCCCATGGCCAAATTTCAAGTCCCTGCTCCAAGTAGGGGGAGCACTAGATCATTTTAAAGACATGATTTCAGGAATTTAATATGGACAAAAAAACAGGTTACTTACCTTTCTGTAACTGTTGTTCTTCGAGATGTGTTGCTCATATCTATTCCACTTAGGTGTGCGCGCGCGCTGTGTGAACGGATGTCGGAAACTTTTACCCCAGCAGCTACCCATCGGGCCAGATGGGGAGCCCTCTGGAGTGGCGCCGAAATGGCGATCTATATAAGCCCCTGCCGGCCTGACCCCCCCCTTCAGTTCCTTCTTGCCGGCTACTCCGACAGAGGGGAAGGTGAGGAGGAATGGAATAGATATGAGCAACACATCTCGAAGAACAACAGTTACAGAAAGGTAAGTAACTGCTTTTTCTTCTTTGAGTGATTGCTCATATCAATTCCAGTTGGGTGACTCCCAAGCATTACCTTGGAGGTGGGGTCGGAGTCAGTGAAACACAGATTGAAGAATCACTCTGCCAAAGGCTGCATCATCCTGAGTGTGCTGGACGATGGCATAGTAGGCTGTGACGGTATGAACCGAGGACCACGTGGCAGCCCTACAGATTTCCTGGAGAGGAATGTGCGCCAGAAAGGGGGCTCCCCAGCCAGCCCGACGGGTAGCTGCTATGGTAAAAGTTTCCGACATCCGTGCACGCGGCACGCGCACACACCTAACTGGAATTGATATGAGCAATCACTCGAAGAAGAACAATGCATTTCCCCCAAGCTTTATTCTTTGGAACAGCTGCACCACTTTGGCTGAAATTTTCCCAGAAAAAACAGCCTGAGGCATCCGGTTTTCAACCGGAATGCTGGGTCAAAAAGGAACCCTGGCAGCTCCAGTCAGCACTGTTGACCGAGCCGTAAAAAGTCTTATCAGTGGCACAGAGGGAGCCCAGGGCTAAGGCAGGCTCCCTGCCTGCCCTGACTCCATGCGGCTCCCAGAAGCGGCTGGCGTAGGTGCATGGGCGGTCAGGGAAGCTCCACGCGCTGCCCCCGCCTCAAGCGCTGACTCTGCAGCTCCCAATGGCTGCGCCTCTGCCTAGGAGCCAGAGGACATGTCGCTGCTTCCAGGAGCCACCACAGGCAAGTACCACCCAGAGCCCACACCGCACCCCCTCCTGCAACCCAACCCCCCTCCCCCAGCCCTGAGCCCCCTCCTGCACCCCAAACCATCATCTCTGGTCCAACCCCAGAGCCTATACCCCCAGCTAGAGTGAGGGGAGATGGAGTGAGTGGGAGCAGGGCCTCAGAGGAGGACTGGAACAGGGGTGTTTGGTTTTCTGCAATCAGAAAGTTGTCAACCCTACCTGAAGTAAGGCATGGGAAGTCTAGCAACCCTAACAGGCTATAAGCCCTGCCTGGAATAAGGAGCAGCTCAGATCAGGCGACTCTGAATCAGAACCTGAGGGTGTTCTGTTCACAGCTCTGCCAGTATTTGACTACCACCTTTAGTAAGCGGCTTAAGCAGTTTGTAGGTTGTGTCAAATTGAGATAGTCCTCACCATAAATACACGCAAGTACTCAAACCCTGGATGTTGTCCACACACAGAGTTAATGAATCAGATTGATTCCAGCACATAGCAACTGAGTCAGCAAGGGACTGACATGAGAATTATATTAATAAAATGAAAATATTTGCATTTTACTACAGGTTGGTCAAATTACTGGAAAAATCAAATTTCAACAACATATTAAAGTTTCTCTTTATAACAATGATGAATTCCCACTTCTGCTTCCTTTTCTGACCAGATCTAAATTTGCAAACAATTTTTAGTCTGAATAAGCCAAAATGCTAGCGATTAGTGAATTTCTTGTTAGTGGAGAGACTCAGTGTTTCGTGTAATGGCTAGTCTGCCATCCTGAGGAGGTAACTTTGTTTAGTGGTTAGAGCGCCAGACTATCTAGAATTCTGTTTTATTGCTGATTCTGCCACTGGCTCCTTGGGAGACCTGGGGCAAATCACTTACCCTCATCTGTGCTTCAACGTCCCCTATTTCAAAAACTGGAATCTTATCAATCATTCCTCATAAGGTTCTCCTGAGAGCTGTTGTAAGCACTTGGAGATAAAAGGCTAAGTGTAAAATACTACAAAATCCCCTTACTTTTCTGTGTTTGTTTCAGAATACTGAACACACTTGAACATGGGTAACCCGGTGTAGGCAAAGGGTATTTAATATATACAGATATGAAATTAAATTTAAACTGAATGTGCCGAAATCCCTTTTTAACTGACAAAGTATGCTGAATGACAAGCATGAAGTTATGAAACAGCATTTCACAGACAGAATAAGTAAAGTGTGAGTGGCATAAAGCACAGCTGGAAGAAATTTGATTAGCTTTCCCATGTTACATACTATTTACCCTGTAAAACCACAATAGCCTCCATGTGACTGGTAAACCCAATTTCCTTTTCTTAGTTCAACAGAGGAAACCCCCCTGCCATGTGGCTTTATCGTCCCACTGGAATGGTACATTTGCATTAAATTAACAGTTTGCTCTTTTAAATAACAGAACACTCTTCTCCTCATTTTTAATTTTAGACTTGAGATTGGGATGAATTAGAGCAAGACATTGGGGGAGAATAAGAGGGTTGGTGTATTTTAAAAGGAGTTTTCTTCAGGAATTAAATTTATTTGGGCATAAGCTTTTGTGGGCTAAATCCCACTTCATCAGATGCATGGAGTGGAAAATACAGTAGGAAGATATATATAGCAGTACATAAAAAGATGGAAGTTGCCTTATCCAGTGCGGGGTTGAGACTAATCAATTATCAACAGGATGAAAAATCACTTTTGTAGCGGTAATCAGGGTGGCTCATTTCAAATAGTTATCAAGGTGTGAGTAACAGTAGGGGGAAATTAGCATGGGGAAATTCTGCATAACTGGAATTAGTTTGCAAACTGGACACAATCAAATTAGGCCCAAATAAAGACTGGGAGTGGATGGGTCACTACAAGAACTAAAAAAACCTGAATTTCCCCATACTAATTTCCCCCTACTGTTACTCACACCTTCTTGTCAACTGTTTGAAATGAGCCACCCTGATTACCACTACAAAAGTGAACAGGAGTACTTGTGGCACCTTAAAGACTAACAAATTTATTTTAGCATGAGCTTTTGTGAGCTATAGCTCACTTCTTCGGATGTGATCACCCTGTTGATAATAGCTCACTTTAATTGAATTGTCTTGACCCCTGTGACACAGTAGGGAGCGGGGTGGATTAACCTGGAAATGTCGTTTAGTTTTATTGGGACTGTCTGCATGGGGGATGGGAAAGCAGGGGATGACTTTAGGTGAGGGACAGTACCGAAGCCTGTAACCTGAGCCAGGAACGGGGGTGGGGCAAGTCAACACCTTTGCCCGGAAAACTGGACAAAGGGAGAGGGGGAGAGAAGGAGGGGAAGAGAGCCTGCTGGAGGGGTTTTGGTTTTCAGTTTTGGGCTGGCTGGGAAGAGGCAGGGAACCCCAAGACTGGGGTCTAAAATCCTTGCCCCCCAGAGGGACCTGGCTATGGGATCCTGGTTGTACCTACAAGCCCTGCTTGGAACCATGCTCCTGTTGTCTAATAAACCTTCTGTTTTACTGGTTGGCTAAGAGTCACGGTAAATCGCAGGACATGGGGGATGCAGGGCCCTGACTCCCCCACACTCCGTGACAACCCCCCACTGGGTAAGGCAACTCCCATCTTTTCATGTACTGTTATATAAATCTTCCTACTGTATTTTCCACTCCATGCATCTGGTGCAGTGGGTTTTAGCCCACGAAAGCTTATGCCCAAATAAATTTGTTAGTCTCTAAAGGTGCCACAAGGACTTCTCGTTGTTTTTGCTGATACAGACTAACACAGCTACCACTCTGAAACCTCTTCAGGAATTGTTAGCCAAGGCAGCATTTCACACAGAAAGTGACTCTCACAGAGTAGCATTCTTTGTGTCATCGCTAAGTGACATGACCACAAAGAAAACTGAGATTGACGCTACCCTTCCCCTCTCTCCTAATTCCGTGATATGTGGCTTCTACAGCAATATCACCTATCCCCCATTCACAGCAATATCAATACACTCAGTTTTAACTCCTTTTATGTCACCTCAGAATGTTGCATTGATGTTTTTAAAATCAAAAGGGGTTCTACATTTTAAGATCTAACATGTGATCCTGGGATGAAAATTATCATCATCATCTTGATGCCAGAGCTCCACCAAAGATGTGCGGGTCCTGGGATCCATCCTTGCTCCCTCAGTTCTCACAGCCACTCTGCAAAAGCTGCTCTTTGTACTTTCATCCCTGACATGTACTGTAGTGTTTTCTTTAGATCGGCAGGGAGAGTAATCTCCACTCCCTGGAGCTTACGTTCTGGCAAATGAGATATTCTTCTCAAGTTGTCAAACAAGTATTCTCACCATTTAACTTCTGGGACTAAAAAACTGAATGAAAGAAAAAAAAAATCAGCCACCCATAAGTAGACAAGATTAGTATTATGATATTCTTCAAAACTAATACTGAACGAGCCATTTGGAATTAAACTGGTTTCTTCTTCACAATGCTGCATGGCAATGTGCCCAGGTGACTTCAAGGCAGCTTGCCAAGGAGATCTGAAAGTTCTGCACTGGTAGTAGAGTTCTTCACAGTAACAGAGAGATGGGCGCTACAGTTGACAGTAAAATGGGCTGGTGTTGTGTTAAATGCTAATAGTGGAAATGGAACATATATTATAAGCAAGGTCTCGCGGTTTCTGCAATTTTCTCACTGCAGAATCCAGTGTTAAATTTACGGCGCTGAAATGGCTTTTTTGGTTTTTAGCTTTTCCTTTATCTGGCTAACTGCAATTTATTATTTTTATTATTCAATACACTGGTTTTCCTTTGTTATTTTGCGTGGGCCTGATCAACTTGTCCATTTGCATATACACAAGCCCACAAGCCACACAGAAGGATGATATTTGGCTCCCAGCTTTTAAGATTTGTTGGCTTCTTCCTGTGTCTTTCCCACTGCAATTGTGAATTTTTTTTTTCCTGTGGAGCATGATGCCTTTCCCTGTTTTCCATCGCCTTTGCTAACACCCAGTAAGTGGGCATCAAATTTGATCACTAGCATTAACCACAATCAGCTGCCCCAATATTAAATATGACAGTCTTTGCCTATGATGAGTGCTAACTTTTGTTTAGCATCATTTTAGCTAACGTTTTAAAATTATATGATTTTCTAATGTAGACAAGCCCTCGAAGTGAATATGCTTGTTTTCTCCTTTGACAATTTTGTCCACTAGTCCCTTACTTACACTTGGTAGGCCTGGACTTCAATGGAGCTACATCATTTACACCTGCTGAGATCTGCCCCTAGATTTCAGTTCACCACACTTGCTTAGTACTACCACTCCCAAAAACCATGGGATTTTAAAAAAACACCACCACCATTTTAGGTTCCCCCTGAGTGTCTTCTGAGCCTTTGGGTGCAACTGATTTACATTTTAAAGCTTTTCAACACAACCATGAGGACCAAAAATTAAAACCACAAACAAGAAAGCTGAGATTCTCGTGAAATCATTTGGCTCCAGGAGCTGGGGCTTAAATAAAAATACCAAATATTGCTGAACTTGCAGTAAAATCATGAGATTTGGTAATGTTGCTTTTTTTCACCTTCAGTGAAATAAGGCAGTAAACACCTTGGTTCTCCAGGACCAGAAAAATGTTTAAAATACTTTCCACATCCAGTAGGTGTCATTTTGACTTTATTTAAGGAAAAATGGGGAAAAAAACAGTAATATCCATAATACACAGAAGACAAGTTAGATAGCACTGCAAAAAAAAAGGCTGAGTGTTTACTTGTCACCAGTCTGCTTTGCAGCTCTATAATTAGTAATTTTAATGCAGTTTGTCATTTGTATTATTGTTTAGCATCTTTATAATCAGCAGAGTTTGGGGTTATAAGTCACAAAAAGTGTACTATTACTAATATGAAAAACTAAAAAAACCCACAAAAATCACTTTCAAATAAACCATAAATATGTGATGCACATTAGTGTAACAAAACCATTTTTGTAAACATTTTCTCCAACATAACATGTGCATAAGATAAAAATAAAACACTGCAGTCATACAGTTAGGGTTACTTTGACAAAGATACAGAAAGTATTACTTATTAAAGCTTAAAACTAAACCTAGGAGCTTTTTTTCTGCTCTTGCAAAAGCACTGTTTAAAGAGTCCAACGTTCTAGATGTAGTGGTTTTGTAACACTGTTTTTACTTGTAGTTTGGCCACCTTGGCACTTCTGTGGAGGCAGAAGCTGCCATCCAGCAGTTCCAGTGAATGAGTGCCGCTCCGGAAGTATAGGAACTTCAAAAGCACATATCCTTAACCTGGGGAATCCCTGGAACATTCTCATGTACATGAATCATATTGATTTCCAAGGTAGTGTGTGAGGTGGGGACAAGAACTAAATCCATTTTAACCACACAGTGCTGGAAGAATAAAAACCATGCAGAATGACATTGAATTGATCAGTGTCAGCTAATTATGCTACAGGGCCATCTCGTGATTACATCCATGTCTATGATTACGTCGGACTTCTGAGTCCCTTTAGTTCATTATAGTACAGAGAACTGATAACTCTTCTGGCTGATTGTAACAGATACTGAAGAAATGTGTCCCCACCCTTGACCTTCAGTGCTATCCAAAAGTCAAACAATTTAAAAAAATATTTCTAAGTACTCTTCTGCCAGCAAATGTAAGGCTTTCTTGATATATATGTGTGTGTGTGTGTACACCAGCTCCCTTTTAAACTGTGTCTGATGTTCAAAGGAGAACTTTCAGCAAAAACGCTGATTAGATTAGAAGAATTTACAGCAGTCAGGGTTGATGCCAAAAGAAGGGTTCGTGGAGCAAAACACTTGCCCAGTTGGTGCTGTTACTGTTAAAGCAATCAAGTGACCAGTCACTTGAACAATCAATCTGTTTGATTAAAGAATGTTTAAAAAGCCCTACCTGTCATGCCATGAAAGTAAATTAAGCACAGCAGAAGACAAAGCCCGTGAAACACTGAGAGCCTGTTCACTGAATGAACAGCTTAAGGCAGCTGTCAACAAAGTACCCCACCAAAACAAATAAAATAAAATAAAATAAAAATGGTTGAATCATGACACTGTGCATTATTACATCACCAACAGATTATTATACACTCAAGATTTCTCAAGTAATGAACATGTAGCCATTAAACAAATTATTACTCTTGAGACATTTATTACAAATGTCAGAAACTTATTCATAAAATAAAACTGACTTTAAAAAAAAAGGGGGGGGGGGAAGGGGGGAGCCAGAGCTGGGATCTTACACCTAAACACAAGTATATGCTGTTTTATGAATAAGCAGTATTAACTACATTCTTAAAATAGTTTTAGTGCATTGCATTCTTAGAAAAGAAAAACATCACCTCCCCAAAATGTTTCCTACAACATTTAACAGTTTATAGAACTAGACTAGTTATTGTTACCTGCCTGTTACTAAGCCCACATGTTAGAAGAGTGAAACCTCTGGTTTTAGGCTAAATTCATCAATCTTCCATTACTGATGAAGTTGCTAAAAATATTCGATTTCCAAACTTAGTAAGCAATTACATTAGTCAGTGTCTCATTGCCATAAGGCTATTTCAACCATCTCAATGGACTACTCTCCTCTTCTGCTGAAACTTGCTACAGAATAACAGTCAAACCTTTCATCTGGTAGTTTTGGTATTAAGATTAAATTAGACATTAATGGTTTTTCCTCTAAAAACGTATAAACTAAACCACCTCTTTTATGCATTAAAAACAATGAGGTAGGCACAAAAAATAAACATATGTTGTTTGGAATTTTTTTTTTTCATTCTGCAAGTGCAGACTGTGGTAAAACTGTTGTTGCACTTCTAGGTTTAAACAAAAATTAAACCTTTAACTGAGGCAGTGCTAATACTGTGACATCACCAAGTTCTGTCCTAACACAGAATCATTATAGAAAATGAACAAACTTTTTATCATCTGCACGTTTCAGGCAAAACCTGGTACACAGAAAAATGACTAAGTTCTTGGCCAGGCCAAAATAAAACCAACCAACCAAAACCAAGAATTCCATCCCACCCCCCACCCTGTCCCCAAAAAAGAAGTTATCCTAGCCACTGTGTCGTTCACATTTTATAAATATTAACTTCTTAAAACCTGCACCTTCCTCTTTGTCCACATATTGTCACATTACAAAAAAGAAATGTCAATTAAATACATTGTTTAACATTACTAGATTAGATCTGCCCTCTGCTTCAGCAAGACTGACTCTCACCACCACTTGTCACCTTCTCTTGCCTGCCTCCTGCCAAATCAACATGTTCACATGAGCCTCTCTCTTTTCACACTAACAAACGGAGTCATTCAAAGCCTAGGTATTCTGGAGCTGAAAGGGGGGGGGGGGCGGGGAAAAGACCTGTTGCTTTCTAGTGTGATCCCAAATCTCAAAGACTTATAGCACCTGATGGTAATATCTTTACAGCACCAGCTGCATCGCAGCCTCAGTTTAAAAACAAAGAAACCTAACACTAGTGATGCCCGCACACACATTCAGATGGAGTGCTTGCATCAGTGCAGGTCTGTACTCCAGTTACTAATAATTCCAAGTTATGAGGATCTCGAAGACTCTGGATGTCAGCAATCCCTTGTCAAATCACATGGCTTCTACCAGCTCAGAAGAGAAGTCCTGCCTAGGGTCATGAAATAAACTTGACTGCTTCCACCAGACCGTACAGAAGCAAAGAAAACCTGTGAAGAAAAAGACAAAAACTATTTACGATGGTAGGCAAGCGTTCAGATTATCTACTTGCTCACCGAAGTCTGATGAGTAAGAAAGAAAGCAAAAATTTGTATTAAGCTTTAATGTTCGAGATATTTATAAGGCAATTAAAGAACATGGTGTAACCGAAAGCAAGAAATTGCAAGCAAAAAAGAAAAGGATACCTTGTCATTCCGTTCACACAAGAACTTGAGTCTTTGTGCCCTTTTGTGCATGAACACACCGTCCAAGTGCCCAGTTTCCACTGATCGTATCTCAATAGCCTTTTCTCCCCAGCCCATAATCTGATTGGATCGAATGTATGCTATAGAAACAAACAAAAAAACACCATGTATTAAAGAGCAACATACAGCAATTGTAAAACCCTCTATCTTAAAGGTGGCCTGCAAAGAAAAAAAAATTACCTTTTTATTTTTTTAAATAATTCTTTATGATGCATAAGAGAACAGTTTAATTTTTATTTTATTTTTTTAATAATAAAGAGAAAGGGGGTGGTGTTTTTTTTTCTTTTTTTTACCAAAAGTATCCTTTTTGCTGGAGTATTCATTGGAAGGCTAAAGTGAAAATGGGAGCTTTCACAACTCTCAATTAAATGGTTTGAGTGTTCAGTTTTACACAGAGCTTTTCTCCTAAGTGTTGCCAGCAGATAGGGTTAATTAGATGTAGGCAATAATGAAAAAACAGAACTCAAGATTTAAATGGAGTAAAATCCTTTCCCTTCTAAACTGCCCAAGTTTCAGTTATGTCTCTTGTGGTGTTATAATTCCACTAATTATAATTCTCCTCCAAGGAGTCTGCCAGCAAAAACAGAAATTGATACAAGGGGGGAAATTGCTCATGTAAAAAACAAGTCTTTTTCAGTTGGCATATTTTTAAAGAAGTTTCTTCCATTCTGAAAAATTCTACTAGTTTGAAAGATATTCTCTGTATTTTATATGGGACCATGATATAGTAAAAGCTTTGTTATCCAGCATGTTGGGGGAGTGAGTGAGTGAGTGAATGTGCGCGTGCCAGTAAATCAAAAATTCCAGTTAGCTAAGAGGGAGGGAGTTTGGGTGTGGGAGGGGGCTCAGGGGTGGGGCAAGGGTAGGGGTGCAGGAGGGAGTTTGGGAATGGGAGGGGGCTTGGGTGGGGAGTTGGGGTGCGGGAGAGGTTTCAGCATGCTGGATCCAGGCGGCACTCACCTCGGGCGGCTCCCCGCAAGCAGCGACATGTCTGGAGAAGCCCACCCAGGCAGCTCTGTGTGCTGCCTCCGCCCGCAGGCACCGCCCCTGCAACTCCCATTGGCCGTGGTCCCCAGCCAGTGGGAACTGCAGAGCAAGAGCTTGGGGTGGGGCAGCGGCAGCGCCCAGAACCCCCATGGCCATTCCTCCACCAAGGAGCACTGACCGTGGCCAATGGGAATTGCAGGGGGTGGTGCCTGCGGGAAGATGCAGCACACAGAGCCACCTGGCCGTGCCTCTCCGGACATATCACTGCTTGTAGGGAGCCGTCTTAGATGAGCGCAACCTGGATCCAGCAGCCTGAAACCCCTCCTGTGCCCCAAACCCCTGCCCTGGGCCCCCTCCTGCAGCCAAACTCCCTCACAGAGCCCACGCCCCACACCCCCTCCCGAAATGCCTGTTTATAGGGCATTCCAGTGTGTAAAGTGCCGGATAACGCAGCTTTTCCTGGAGCTTTCAAAGTGCAACTGTACGTCTCCTTTCCATCATCATAAAGCAGCAAAACAGGACACTTTTTTCTTTGAATGTCACCTCTAATCTCCATTAGCTAAAGAGCTTGCTATTAGCAGAAGGAAAAGAATTCTTATAGTAGTTCAGTAATTACTACTGGGATGCAGTGAAATCTCAAAAAGAAAAAGTTGTCATTATAAAAACGTATAGTCAACAGATAATCCAGGTGTTATTCTGATGAGCTCTAACAAAGATAAATGGAGGTTACTTACTGTAACTGGAGGTTCTTTGAGATGCGTAGTCCCTATCTGTACTCCACACATGGATACGCATATGCGTCATGCGCCTGAGTCTGGAAATTCTTCAAAGCAGTGTCCATTGACCCACAAATGTGAAGTAGTGCCTCTTGAGCTCCCATCCAAGGGCATAAAAGGCAGTGCGGGTCGACACTGCTCCAGTTCTTCTTACCACAACCCAACTGGATCCCAAGCAGAAGGGATGGAGGGCAGGTAGTGGAATACAGATAGGGACCACACAACTCAAAGAACCTCCAGTTACAGTAAAGTAACCTCCATTTCTTCTTCGAATGATGGTCCCTGGGTGTCACATGGGTGACTGGCAAGCAGTGTTCAAACTGGGGGAGGGTGCAAGGATGGTGGCAGCAGAGATGCTTGTAGTACTGCCATTCCTACGGCTGCATCTGCAGTCGCTGCTTGGACTAGAGCGTAGTATATCAAGAACACTTCAAGTTGCTGCCCTGCAATGGAACGTACCATAAGGATGCTGAGGAAGCAGCTTGTGCTCATAGTGAGTGAGCTATTATACTCCCAGGAGGGGAAATTTTTGCTATTTTGTAGCATTCTAAGATGCATCCCGAAACCTACTTGGAAATCCTCTGGGAGGATATGGCTTGCCCACACGATCTTTCTGCTATGGCAGTGATTTTTAACCTGTGGTCCGTAGACCCCTGGGGGTCTGCAGACTATGTCTAAGATTTCCAAAGAAGCCTGCACCTCCATTCAACATTTTTTTAGGGAGCCGCAAATGAAAAAAGGTTGAAAACCACTGTGCTATGGCAATAAAGAATCCTGGAGATCTAATGGGTTTGGTTCTCTGCTGGTAGAATGCCAGGGCATGCCTGACATCAAGGGAGTGAAGTCTCTTATCTTCAGAAGAAACATAGGGTTTGGGGAAAAAAATACAGGTAACTATTGACTGACTGATATGGAACTCAGAAACAATCTTGGGAAGAAATTTTGGGTGTAACCTAAAGGAAACCTTCCCTTTGTGAAACACTGTAAAGGGAGGGTCTGCCAAAATGGCTCCTAGTTCAATGACCCTTCTTGCTGAAGTGATGGCACTAAGAAGGTCATGGCACATGTTGCCATAGGTTCGAAAGGCAGACCTGTGAGTGCCAATAGGACAAGGTTAAGGTCCCATTGAGGCACAAGTTTAAAGACCGGTGGGAAGGTTCTGATCAAGCTCTTCATAAATTGCACAGTTGCCGGGTGAGTAAAGACAGAGGGAGGAAAGCACTAATCGCTGCTAGGTGTACACCCAGCAAACGAAGGGCTAGACCTGCAGTCTTAAAGAAGAGGAGATAGCCTAGGCTAACTGGAGTGCTTGCAGTATCTAGTGAATGTTGGCGGAGGTGTCCCCAGGCCAAATAACCCTTACATTTAGCTAGGTAGCAGACTCTAGCCCAGGGGCAGGCAAACTTTTTGGCCTGAGGGCCGCATCGGGCTTTGTAAATTGTATGGCGGGCCGGTTAGGGGAGGGGGTCGTGGCTCGGTCCCCACCTTCTATCTGCCCCCCCCCCCGGGACTCCTGCCCCATCCAACCACCCCTGTTCCCTGAGGGCCCCTCTGGGACCCCCTGCCCTATCCACCTCCCCCCGCTGCCTGTCCCCTGGCTGCCCCTGGACCCCCGCCGCCCCATCGAACCCCTTCTCTCAATTCCTGACTGCCCCCCAGGACCTCTGCCCCATCCAACCACCCCTTCTCCCTGTCCCCTGACCGCCCCCGGAACCCCTGCCCCTGACTGCCCCCTGCTGCCCCATCCAACCCCTCCTCCTTCCTGACTGCCCCCCAGGACCTCTGCTACTATTCAACCTCGTTTCCCCCCTGACCACCATCCACACCCCGACCACCACTCTGAACTCCCCTGCCCTCTATCTTACCACGGTGCCTGGAGCACTGGTGGCTGGCGGCGCTACAGCAGGCCATGCTGTTGCTGCTGCCACTACCACCATGCAGCACAGAGCACCGGGTCAGGCCGGGCTCTGCAGCTGCGCTGCCCCAGGAGCTCACAGCCCCACCACCCACAGCATTGCGCCGGTGGTGGAGCGAGCGAGCTCAGGCTACAGGGGATGGGGGACAGCAGGGGAGGGGCCAGGTGCTAGCCTCCCGGGTCAGGAGCTCGGGGGCTGGGCAGGATGGTTCCGTGGGCTGGATGTGGCCTGCGGGCCGTAGTTTGCCCACCCCTGCTCTAGCAGAATCCTTTCTACTTGGGTTAAGGATTTCCTGAACGGGGGCAGAGCATGAGCGTTCTGTTTCTGATGCCTATCTAAATACCAGGCCATGAGGTGGAGTTCCTGGGTTGGGGTGCTTGATTCCGCCCCCGGGTTAGGAAATCCAGAAATGGGCAGATCCTGATAGGCGTGTGTACAGACATCGTTACAAGTTCCATGAACCAGAACTGTCTGGCCAGGAGGGTGCTAGGAGGAGGATGGTGGCTCTGTCACGATGGCTCTTCCCTATGACCTGCAGCAGTAGCAGGATGGGCAGAAAGGCATATCTGAGGCAATCTGTCCAGGAGAGCGTCACCCTTGGAATCACGAACCATGTCCCCCCTGGAACAATACAGGGGAAGTTTTCTGTTTGTCCGGGAGGCAAATAGGTCCCATAATGGAGTACTACATTGCATAAATTTCTTGGTTAGGACTGTGTCATGGATCTCCCATTCATAGTCCGCAGAGAAACTTCTGCTTAGTTTGTCAGCTAGGGAGTTGTGTACACCTGGGAAGTAAGCAGCTTGTATCGTGATGTAGTTTCTGATGCACCAGTTCCAACATCTGTCTGCTTCTAGGCAGAAATGAGATCTCTCTCCTCCCTGTTTGTTTACATACAACACCATGGTGATATTGCCTGCCATTATCTGTACATGGAACAAGCATATGAGAGGAAGGAAGGCCTCGCATGCAAGGTGGACCAACCTCAGCTCTAGTAAATTTATATGCAGACTGATCTCTTGTGGAGTCCAAGTAACCTGAACAGTGTGGCAGTCCAGGTGAGCGCCCAGCCCCATAAGAGAGATCTCTGTCAAAATGGTGACTCTTAGTATGGGACGGCTGAAAGGAGTCCCCACCATGACTTTGGTTGGTTTGACCACCAAGCGAGGGAGGGCGAGAACAGTCACCTTGGAGTCGATGCAGTCCCTGTTTAGCCAGTAAGTCAAGTAGAGCCAAGCTTGCAGACACCGCAAGTGGAATCTGGGGAACAGCATCACATAGATACATGTGGCCCAACAGCAAGCGACACTGTGCACTGTAGTATGCCGTTTGCGGGTGAGGCAGTAAATCAGGTTGTTCATCATGTGAAATTTGCCTGCGAGGAAGAATGCTCTCGCAGGGACTGAGTCCAGTAGTGCTCCTATAAACTTTATGGTCCTTGTGGGTGACAAACCAGACTTTTCTTCACTTATACAATGTCTAGTCTAACAAGATGTTGTTCAAGAGATCCTGTCATTATCGGCCTACTAGGAGCCAGTTGTCCAGATATGGGAACACTGTATAGCCCTGGCGCCTAATCTGGGCTACTACCACAGAGAAAACTTTCATGAATATCCTGTGTGCAGTGGTGAGTCCAAAATGGAGGACCTGAAACTGGTAGTGTTCTTCTCTCACCATGAAACGCAGAAAATTCTTGTGGGATGTGTGAATGTCCATGTGGAAATATGCCTCCTTCATGTGAAGAGCTGCAAACCACATCCCTTCCTGAAGGGAAGAGCTTATAGATGCCAGAGTAATCATCCTGAATTTCAGCTTTCAGATAATGATGTTTAGTTGCTGAAGGTCCTTGGTAGGTTTCCACTCCCACCCCCTTTTCTGGGGATTAGGAAATATGGGAAAGTAGAACCCTCTCCCTTGGTACTGAGGTAGGACATGTATCGTCTCCCTTGTATAAAAGAGATTCCGCCTTCTGATGAAGAATCAATTGGTGAGAGTAGTCCCCGAAGGAAGACTGGGAAAGGGGTTTGTAAGAAGGGAAGGAGACAAACTCTATGGAATATGCCTGATAGATAATCTCCAGGACCCAACTGGTGATCCAGCTGTGGGCAAAGAGCATGAGGCGGCCCCTAAAGCTGACAAGAGGAGAAGTGGTTGGCCTTGCTTTGAAGAATTTCTGGACTTGGGCGCATGACTTGCACGCACACCCACGTGTGGAATACACAGGGGGATCATCAGGCGAAGAAGATCAAAGGATTTAATAAGGAAAAAGGAGCTGCCTCTGGTTTGTGGATGTATTTTCAATAGAAAAATAAAATTACGATTTAGCAGCTCTTAGTAAGATGTCCTAAAATGTTAAGTCTCAAATATTTAATAGCACTCCCATTTCATACAAGAACATATTTACCTGTTAATTTATAGGGGAATTAAATTACATAACTTGCTATGGTATAAGAATATTTACCATAATAATGAGCTTTTTATTTATTTAGGGTTTTTGTGGAGGAGGGGAGGGGAAGAAGAGGAGGGCAATCTGACTACTAACACATCATCTTAAAATCACTAAACAAGATCTTCAGTTGGTGTAAATTCTCATAGCTCCAACTGAAGTCAATGGAGCTATGACCGTTTATACAAGTTGAGAATCTGGCCCCTAACGTTTACAAGAACAAACAGTAGGGGTCCAGTCCAATTCTCACTGAAGTTAGTTCAAGTCTTTCCATTTACTTTAATGGGAATTAGTCTGGCGTTAACTGTCATAGAAAGAAATGTGGTAGGTCATTATGGTACGAGACATTTTGTCTCATTAAAGTGCCTCCTCTATACTTTAGGTAACTATGGTAATTTAAAAATATTTTTAATATACAATACTTTACTGCTTAAGATCACAATAAGACTATCAAATCACATATAAGCCTATTATCAATTAAGAAATCTCTCAAAATAATACCAACCCAAATCCCTTTAGAAATGCAGGTTATCACAACTTAGCAAAAATATATCTATTTTCAGCAGGCTACTAGGAACTTTATGCTCAATAAGCTATTTTGTTTACCCCAGTACTCCATAACATGCATGTGGACCGTGGGGATGTGCTGGCCACCACTTCCCACAGCTCCCATTGGCTGGGAACAGCAAACCGTGGCCGCTGGGAGCTGCGGCGGGCCGTGCCTGCGGACAGTCAACATAAACAAAATGTCTTGCGGCCCACCAGCAGATTACCGTGATGGGCCATGTCCTGAAGTTTGCCAATCCCTGCTTTACAGGTTACGTTTGATTCTCACAGGATACATACCAACTGATGTGGGCATCTCTCCCCACTGCAGAACCACATCTTTGGTGATCCTCCCATAGGTATTAACATAAACCCCTTCATCCTCATAGCAAACCAGCAGCTCCATCCCATCGGTGTTTGGGAGAATAATGATTGCGTGTGGTTGGATGCTGCTCTGGATCTACAGAAGCAAAACAAAATCAAAGACACTGTTTTTCACATGAGCTGCTCCAGTATAACCTTTTGTTTTAAAGCAGGCCATGATGAGGTAAGGGCCCTTAGGGGAGACATATCAATATCTAAGTCCCATCAAACTGTCATCTCCAGAATATTTGACTGACCAGTTCTATTGTATGACCTATAGTGACTCATTCATTAGTCTGTGGTTGAGATTTTCAGTGCTGACTGAGCTACATGGTAAGATGGCAATGCGAGCCAGAGCGCAGAGCACTGGACTGGGACTCTAGAGACCGGGTTGTATTCCCAGTTCTGCCATTCACTTGCTGTGAGACCTTGCGAAAGTCACTTCACCTCCCTGTCCTTCTGTGAGCACGCCCACCATTTATCTGGTTAGACTGTAAGCACTTTGGGGCAGGGATGATCTCTGATGGTGTGTTTGTACAGTGCCTAGCACACGGAGGCCCTGGTCTTGGTTGGGGCCTCTAGGTGCAAATAAAGATAATATAGTCAGGTGATCTTTAAGATCCATAAAATACTTAATCTTCAAGCTATTACCCAGTTTATATTTAATTCCTGATGTCATTTTATTTCATTTCTGAAATTTAATTTTCTCAGTGCACCAGCTGCTCTGTAATTGCCTGTGTCTACTGCAATAAAATGATAATTCATTTTATTTTTTAATAATTCTGGTCAATTCATTTTAAGGATAGAAAAGAAAAACTAAAATCAGAAATGTTTCTACTAATGACTTGGAAGTGGCCTTGATTAATAATTCTAGAGTATACAGATGAAGGAATTATGCAATTTAGTATTTTTTTCCAAATTGATATGACTAGCTATAGCTATTATAGTCTATTATGATCCTGTTTTTGCTCTCTCTATAGGAGGGCTTCATGTTTGCAAGTCTTGAACTCTTACCAATAGAAACCTTCTAAGGCAGAAATGTATTGAACAGCTTTACTTTTTTTTTTCTTTTAAGTTAAAAAAAATTTGTCTTGCAAAGAAAACCAAGAGCACACAACAAAACCCACAACTCCCACACAGAACTGTCCTTAAAAACTATCAATGACGGTAACGGATGCCTCCTCTTTTAGCCTTGTCCTGCCTAGGCTGTGTGAGTGGCCTCAGGGAACTGTTGCCCTGCTCTGCCTCATCTCTCCTCCCACCTGGTAGTGATCTCACCATTGTTTCAGGCTAGCTGGGACTGTGTTTTCGCTGCATATCAAAGGTCATTCCTCTTGCAGTCAACTGCTTCCAAAGATTTTTTTGTCAATATGGTCACATATTTATACTTTACCAACCCTTCTGAGTTTGTGGTTTTTCAAATGTAAGATCCCGTATATGTTCAGATATAGGATAGTTTTATATCTTTTACACCAGCGGTTCTTAACCAGGGGTACATGTACCCCTGGGGGTATTCAGAGGTCTTCCAAGGGGTACGTCAACTCTTCTAGATCAGTTTTCAGAGTAGTAGCTGTGTGGATGGGCAATTGAACAAAGTAAAACTATTTCCCCATGCTTATCTTTCCCCTCCCTACAGTTCTTTATATTTCCTTGTCAAGTACTTGAAATGGGCCATTTTCATTACCACTACAAACATTTATCTTTCTCTCCTGCTGACAACAGCTCACCTTAACTGATCACTCTCCTTATAGTTTCATGTTCCCTGTGTATATATATATCTTCCTTCTGTATTTTCCACTACATGCATCCGATTAAGTGGGCTGTAGCCCACGAAAGCTTATGCTCAAATACATTTGTTAGTCTCTAAGGTGCCACAAGTACTCCTGTTCTTTTATCTAGATCAGTGTTTCTCAACCTGGGGGTTGCAGCCCCTGGGGGGTCATGGAATAGGTTTAGGAGGGCTGCAAGTGCAAGGTCGACATTAAGGGATGACAAGCAGGGCAAATGCTGGGGTTCCATGCCAGAGGAGGCCCCAAAAAGCTAAGGTACATGCTTCAGCCCTGCTGCCTGGGGCTCAGGCTTCAGACAAGGCTCACAAGTGAAAATCGCACTGAAATGTAAGTACAATACTTATATTCCAATCCATTTATTTTACAATTATATGGTGAAAATGAGAAAGTCAGCAATTGATCAGTAATAGCGGGCTGTGACACGTTTGTATTTTTATGTCTGATTTTATAAGCAAGTAGTTTTTAAGTGAGGTGAAACTTGGTGTGTGCAAGACAAATCAAACTCCTGAAAGGGGTAAAGTAGTCTGGAAAGGTTGAGAGCCACTGTTTTACACAACATCTGTTTTAACAATTTTCATTCTTGCTGTAAGACATGTTAACCCCCACAAGGCCTGAACTAGCAAGCGCTCAAGATCTTGAATAAGTCTGTTAACTGTATTATTCTGAGCATGCATTAGGACTGGCATTAACAAAATATGTTTTGTACCTAGTACTTAGAGGAGATGTAATGTTCTATGAAGAAAAAGAGGTTTAGGATTTTTTTATTTGTGGGTTTGGGGATTTTTTTTTTTTTAATTTTTTTTTAAGTGTAAGATGCTCTTATCTTATAACTAACCCACAAGTGATAATCACAATTTCAGAAGTTAGAAAAACATAGTGAAGGGAATAGATGACTTTTCTGCATAGTTGCTCTTGGTATGATCGCATTTGAACACCTGTATATCTTTTCAATGTGAAGTAAGTGGAAAAAACCCTAAGAAATAAAAATCCCATACTGAGCCACAATTCTTACATGCGTTGGCAGATAAATATCATAGACTGATCCTGAGTCCACATCAACAGCATGGAAACCAGCACAGGAACCATAGATCACCTTCAGCCTCTGACCTTCCTCTACAGTTAGATCCACCAGCAATGGCTTATGTACCAATTCTCCAAATGACTGCAAGACAGTAATTAAAAGGGGTCGTCAGATCTACATCTCTGCTTACCACACAACACTGAGATGGGAGTCCTTAAAACATGCTTATCACACACACACACACACAAGAGCGCGCGCGCTGGCAGCTTGCTCCTGCAAAGTCATCACGCTTGATCCAGCAGCGTGGTTAAGCACACGCCATTACAGATGTGAGGCATTCCACTGAGGTTAAGCTCCTGCTTATGTGCTTTGCTGACCTGAGGTCAGAATATTCATATCTGTGCAGGATTAAGCCATATTACATTATGAACTAAAACAACTTCCCTGGACTAAAAAAGCAAAAATAAAAACTAATCATCAAGACACGTTAAACTCCTTTAGTATGTTTTTAATTTGTAATGACCATCTCAACTTCTGCACAACAGTTTGTGTAGTGTGCAGTGTGGCCTCCCGCTGTGCCCAAGTGGGCGGAGCCAGACCTGCCTCGCCCCTCCCACCAGAAGTGGGTAACCGGAACAGGAAGTATAAAAGGCAGAGCCTCTGGCTCACTTGGAGCCAGGACACCGAGGGAGACGGACATGTCCTGCTCGCTCCAGCCTGCTGACTCTGCGGCTGAGCCATGTGACCCCCCCCCTGCCCGCCAGAGAACCGGTGTCTGCTGTGGACCTGCCAGGACTACCACTGGCCACCTAGCTGGAGGAGACGAAGATACCTTGTGGTTTCAGGTACACCCTGAGGGGAGGGGAGGAAGTGGCCCAGCGACAGACGACTTCAGTCTGGCTGTAGCACTGCTTGAAGCACAATAGGTGTGTTGCAGCTGGATTCCCCGCTGACCCAGTGGCAGATCACTCCGCCCCCGTTAGGGCCCTGGGTCAGGGCGTGGTGGAGTAGGGTGGATCCCCTGGGGTGGAAGCCTCCCCTTGCCAGGTCAAAAGGCCTAAGTTTGTCAGTTGTCCACTGGAACTAGGACACCCGACCCCTGGGTTTTTGCTCTGGCCCTACATCAAAGGCCCAGAACTAACTGGTTTCAGAGAGGTAGCCGTGGTAGTCTGTATCATCAAAAAGAAAGAGGAGTCCTTGTGGCACTTTAGAGACTAACACATTTATTTGACCAAATAAATGTGTTAGTCTCTAAGGTGCCAAAAGGACTCCTCGTTCTTTTTCCAGAACTAACTGACTCCTGGGTTTTCGCTCTGCCCCTGGACCATGGGCCCAGAGATAATTGACTATTGTGTTTGCTTCTGCCCCTGACTAAAGGGCCCAGAGATTATAGATGGCTGGGTTTACTCTGTCCCTGCTTAATGAGCCCAGAGCCTGCAGACTACGGCTGCTCTGGCCCCTGCCAAAAGGGCACCGAGACCACAGACTAAGGCGTTTGCCCGGCCCCTGCCTAAAGGGCCCAGAGGAATAGCTGGTTGGCTGCTAAGCCCCAGTCTAAGGGCCAGAGCCTACTGGCCCTGGGATCCCTGCCTCTGCCTAAGGGCTGGGACCAATTGACTATCTAGGGGCTCAGCCCTATTAGACTGGTCAGAACACTAATGCCTAACACTAATTACCCTGATACTAGGCAGTGGTCCTGACGGTGCAGAGAGGTGCTGTGGCCTCCCTCTGACCCAGAGGGGGAGGGACTACCGCCCCACGACTAGTTTGGTAATGATACCATGTGACCAACGATATTCTTACAGCACTCGTAAAAACAAGTGAGACTAACATAATTTAGTGATTTGGTCACTTGCAGCAAGATTGGGACTTGGCTCAATTATCTGTCTCTTGATTTGCATATGTAGAGGACAACACACACACTTGTGTAGTACCTCAAAAATTAATCTGCCTAGAATTGAAGCACGGTCTGGAGGCTCACAACCTTAGTGAGTGTCTCCTACATGTGACCACCTAAAATAAATTACCCGCAGAGAGGAGAGAAGTCCAGCAAGACCTTAAATTTTCATTCTCCTTAAGCAGGAGTCACTGCCACAGCTTCACAACTGACTGCTCCTCTGCAGCTGCCACGTCATGCTGTCACCCTGAGCAATCTCCTTGTTAGGTTTTCCATTTATAGTTTATGTTCAGAGTTTCAATTCAGAATGTTAGTTTAGTTACATACACGGACTCTTTCATCTAATAAACATCAATAATGGCATTATAATGTAATCCAGAATTAGGGACAGATTTACTAGAGAACATGTAACTATTTATCAACATTGCGGGTTGTTCAAACGTTTTTATAAAAGCAGCTCTGCAACTGCAAATACACATTAGAAAGCCCAAAGATGGTTAAAATAGACTGTTACCTTGAAGGCCATAAATTTGTGGTATGGCTTTGGTGCCCATGCATAGACTTCCACAGAACTCTTCAAAGCAATTACCAAGAATTTGATTCTTTCATATTTTACTGAAATCAAACAAGAAAATAAACTCAGCAGCAACTCCAAACTTTTAACTAACTTTAGGAAACAAGACAACTATAAAGTTGCCACATAATTTTAAACATTTGAAGGGTCCAGTTAATATCGCAATAACATTCCTATTTCTAAGTACTTTAAAGTAGGGTTTAAAAAGTAACACATTTTTAGTCATCTGCTTCACAAGAATATTTAATTTTGTCAGTGACTCAATGAATATCCATGTCTGGAATAGCCTTGCCAGTACGCTACATACAAAACTTATATGCATATACAAAACATAGATGCTGTTTACATAACAAAACGGAAAGTTAACTTTTGGGTCAGGGTCCTTTTTCACCTAAAAACCTGGTGAAGAGTTGATGGGCAGACTTGCTTTCACAACATTGCTCTTATTAATGCATTGTGATTAAGCTGAAGCATAAGGTACTAGAGGAAGAAGACAAAGAACTCAAATGAAGGAAGGAAGATAAAGCCAGTTTTAAAAGCAAAAGTAACAACAAGTTTGCTAATGGAGCACTTTCCTTTACCTCCAAGATCTAGAATTACTGCATTAGTAGGGGACACATTAAAGTTGTGTGGTGAATAGGGGGATAATCATCCTCATGGAAAGGTAGGAAGAGGTGTGAAAAAAAACTGTTCCCAAAAAGTCACAAAAAGAGACTAACATTTCAAGTACTGGCCAACATCTGCTCTTCTTCCCTTATAGTTTAGACTCCCCCTGCCAGGGGGAAATGGAAAAATTCTCCAAACTGGTAAAGAGTTAGAAAAAAAGATTTCTAGGCAAACATGGAACATTTTTCCAAGTTCACCTCAAATTTTTGAGCGGTAGTTTTTTCCCCCAAAACAAGAAGTTGCAAAGCAGTCTCACACACACACACACACACACACACACACACCATTGTGCTGCATCCCTAGTAAAGTCTCATTAGGGCAGAAAAAAAGCTGCATGTGTCAGACAAGGTAATATTTTCAATGTGTAGCAAATCTGTGAATTCTCAAACCTCTTCTGCATTCAGATACAAGATAAAAACTGGTCCTCTGGTAGAGCTCTGTTGGCAACTACTGTTCAGACTGGTTAAGATATATGGGATTGGGGAGGACCAGGAGAAGTAGGAAATGGCCATTCAACTAGAGCTGCAGACTCTCCATTTTCCACTTCCATCTGAGTTTGTGAAGGATAGTATCATGGTCTGTCTCAATTTCTATTTCTGCTAGCCTCTTTTGTGATACCAGTTGTGGGTGGGTGATACACAATCGGCTTGCACATGTTTCTACTTTCCAGCTAGCCCAGGTAACAAAGGATTTGAAAGTTTCCTGAAGTAGTGAGAAATCCTTTCCCCTTACATTTCACATCCAGCCTTGATGCAAACCGCATGTACTGCAGAAAACAAGCCCACTGTTTTAATACATACTATTTTCATGCCTTCTAAATACTCTCTTTATTGCCATATGGGTCTATATTTGTTTTCTCCAGGCATGCGGTAGGGAGATGGAGCTGTTCTTCAGAAGGAACTTGGCTCCATTTACTCAACAGGGAAGTAAAAGCAGTGAATTTTAAGTGCTGAAGACCTGACACATTTTCATCTACAAAAAGTTGTGTTTCAAGTCTCCAGTTGTATTGAGTTTGCCTCTCTGCAAAATACAGTTTTTGTCCAATCTTGTCTATCTTGAAATAATTCTTACGGTTTTTGTACATGAATGTCATCTTATCTGTGAAAAGGAACTTTTGATGCCCTTCTGTGTCTGCTTGGGGTCCTTTCTGGAACATATCCAATCTTAGCTACCAAAGAGTAATTTGTCATCTGGGAGAGCCAGAAACTGCCACAAGCATCTCTGAGATCCCTACATACCACTTCACCCTTAAGTCTGAACCCACTGCTGCATCAAAGAGACAAGAAAGACATGAGAGCCAACTGTTTCAGTGCACAAAGCCACAGTGTCAGCTCCAAGACTGCACCGTTATTAGATCTGCAAATGCAACTATTTCCAGAGCTCATCATTCTTGGGAACTAAAACATACTTGTCAAAGAGGCCTCTCTACTACCTGAGAAGATCTACTGTATATTTATGGTTCACAGTATAGTTCAGTGCTAAACTATAGATGAGTGTAACAAATCACTCTTCATTTGGAAAAGAATGCTCTCAGTTTCATGTCCTTCACCATTGGAGAGTCCCTTTTATATAGCTGTTAACATATTGTTAAAAAGGTTGCTTCAATAGGTTGCTGAAATCTTTGGGTATGACACAGGAGAAGTAAGTTATGAATTGCTTTTTGGATCAAGTTTTTGGTTCTGCAGTTTCTTGCTGAGATATTTATTGACTACTCACTACTAGTAGATTTTTCAAATGTGTGCACAAGCCAGACTGATTGATTACAGTCCAATTGCTCAAACTGCTACTATACACTGACCAGCATAGTCTGACAAAAGGTAAAGCTTTGAAGCAAAAAGACATGAGTTTGAAAGACAGGTTAGTTGCTGTAATGAATATACCTTAAAGTGAAAACAAAGCAAAATCATTCCAGGGCAATAGTGGTGCATCATCACGGCAAGATCTCATTTTGAAGCTGAGCCAGCAGAAACAGTACTAATTTACTGATGTTTTCTGGATAGTAACTCACAGCAGGTTAACAGGCTTATATGTACTGTCTGCCATCCATCACAGGCTTTGGTTCTGAGGGGGTCTATAACCCAATTAATCTCAGCAATTTAAGAAGCACTAAAAACTATCTATTTAAAGGAAAGACACTTCACCCCACAATTGCACTTGGCTCAGTCTGAGAGTGCATTAGGAAATGCAATGAGGTAAGGGAAATCAATGAATCATCATTAACTTAAACATATATTCCTGTTACCATAAACGCCTCCAAAGCTAGCATGCTTTTTTGTTTTTGTTGTTTTTACAACAATTAGCCTCTAAGAGAAAAATAAAAAATACATTCTTTTTCATTCCAGTGTAACTGGAGGTTACTGAGCTGTAAACGGAGGTTCTTCGAGATGTGTGGTCCCTCTCCGTGTTCCACACACAGGTACACATGTGCACCATGTGCCTGAGTCTGGAATTTCTTGTAAGCAGTATCCATTGGCCCACATATGCTCAGTAGCTGTCCTTGTGCTCCCAACAGAGGGCATAAAGGGCAGAGTGGGCCGCCACCACTCAATTTCCCCATTCTTACCACAGTGTAACCAATCTGCAGCAGAGGGGACAGAGGATGGGTGGTGGAATACAGATAAGGACCACACACCTCGAAGAACTTCCAGATACAGGTAAGTAACCTCTATTTCTTCTTCGTGTGATGGTCCCTATGTGTATTCCACTCGTGGGAGATTAACAAGTAATAGTCAAGCAGGTGGCGGTGCCAGGACACAGAAGCGATAGCTGACTGTAGTACTGCTGTCCCCACAGCCATATCAGCAGTTGACGACTGTACCAAGGTGTAATGTCTCGTAAAGGTTATGCAAAGAGCTCCAAGTAGCTACTCTACAGATCTCTAGTATGGGTATGTCTTTCAGAAATGCAGCTGCCCCCTGGTGGAATGAGCCTTTTCCCCTTCCAGGATAGTGGGGAGGGGCAAGGAGGAGGATGCCAGCTAATTGGTAACCGTGAACAATACAACCCGAGGTTCATTTTGAAAGTCTCTGAGGTGATATAAGTTGACCTTTTTATTGCTCTGCTATGGAAAAAAATAGGTGTCTTTCCAACACCCTTTGTTCTTAGCAGATAAAAGGCCAAAGCTTTCCGGACAGCCAGAGAATGCAGCCTTTTTGCCTCTTCCAAGGCACATACTTTAGGGAAAAATACATGTAAGTGGACTCCTATCAAATGTGGAAACTACCTTGGGTATGAATTTGGGGTGGGCGCGCAGCAAGACCTTTTCTTTATAGAAGGTTATATGGTGGGCCCACTCTAAATGTTCCCAGCTTACCAACTCTTTTGGTCAATGTTATAGCAATGAGAAAGGTCACCTTCATGGGTGGCCATTGAGCATACGGCCAGTGGCTCAAAGGGAGACTTAGTGAGAGAACAGAACAAAACTGAGGTCCCACTGAGGTGCAAACTTCACTGCTGGTGGAAAGGATGTGAGAATTCCCTTTAAAACTTTAGTTGTGACAGGGTGTGTGAAGATTGTATGGTTATGCACCAGAGGATGGAAAGCGCTGACTGCCGCTAAATGCACCCATAGGAAACTGAATGCATGACCAGAAGACTTAAAAGTAAGTAGATACTCTAAGATACCAGGGATTTCAGCAGAGTCCAGAGACAAATTGTATTTATGAGCCCAAGCGGAGAAACGTTTCCAGTTAGCTGAGTAATAGCGTCTCATAGAATTTTTTCTACTTTGGTTAAGGATGGTTTGCAACTTCTTGGAACATGAGCATTCTATCTCCAATGCCCATCCAAATACGAGGCTCTGAGTTGCACCGGCCCTGGATTGGGGTGTGTGACATTGTCCCTGTGTTATGTTCCTGGATGGGTGCACTGAAAGCTTCAACAGATCCATGTACTGGAACTGTCTCAGCCACTTGGCCACGATGAAGATGACTCAAGCTCTGTCTTGGCGGATCTTCCATAAATCCTGCGCTATCAGAGGAATTAGAGGTAAAGCAAACCCCAGGCAACCCTTCCATGACATCAGGAGGGCATCTCTCAATGAGTTTTTGCCCAAGGCTGCTCTGGAGTAATACCAAAGAAACTTCCTGTTCCTTTGTGAGGCAAAAAGGTCCGAGGCCGGCATTTTCCACTGAGCAAAGACACTGTTGAGAATCGAATTGTAAACCTCCCATTTGTGATTCACAAACAAAGTGTTTACTCAGGTAGTCTGCTAGGGAATTTTGCCTGTGGGTGCTCTTGTGCCTAAGATCCTGATAAATATGTTGCTAATAGGGTTATTTGATGTTTGATGCTCCCATTCCAGAGGGTGACTGCTTCTGTGCACAAAGAGAAAAATCACTTCCCTCCCCACACTTACTTGTTTATATAAAATACTGTTGTCATACTATCTGACATTATCTGAACGTGTTTGGATTGGATAAGTGCATTGGAAGGCGCGGCAGGCTGGACAGACTGCCCTGGGTTCTAGTAAGTTGATGTGCATTCTGAACTCCTGCGGGGTCCATACATGCACTCCAGCCCAAGTAGGAGACATTGGTAACAATAGCTTGACTCGGCTGTCAGTGTGAGGAAAGGGATCCCTGCCCGAATCTTCTCCAGTTTTGTCTGCCACACAAGAGAGCCTAATACCTTGGGTGGAATTGTGACCTTGTCGTTCATGGTGCCTTCTGGTGAGCGCACAAAGAGAAGCCAGGGTTGTAGGTAACGCAGATATAGCCTGGTGAACAGTGTCACATGTGTGCATGAAGCCATGTGGTCAAAGAGGAAAGGCAAGTTCTGACTGATGCCCTGGGTCTGATAACAACCTGCTCTATAAAAGTGTGCTCATGGCCTGAAACCTTTTGAGAAGTAGATATGTTCTTGCTGTAGTTGAGTTTAATGATGTCCCTATGAAGTCCATACACCTTGTGGAGGTCAACATGGATTTTTCATGAATGATGCAGATACTTAGGGAAGGTAAAAGTCTGAGCAGAACATGGGTTGCCCTGTGGACTGCCTCATAGGAACTACTTGTGAGAAGCCAGTCGTTGAGGTCTGGGAAGACTGTAAATCCTTGTCTTCTCATCCAAGCAGCAACCACTGAAAAAACATTTGTAAATACCCTGGGTGCTGTGGCCAGACCAAAGGGGAGGACTCTGAATTGGTAGTGGTTTTGGTCGAAGAGGAACCTCTTGTGGGCCATTGAGAGCCACAAACAATGTGTCCTCTTCTAATGAGGAAATTATTGATGCTCAGGATATCCTGTGGAATTTTAGTTTTTGGATAAACTTGTTTAACTGACATAGATCGAGAATCAGCCTCCATCCTCCACTCTTCTTGGGGATCAAGGAGAATAGAATCCCATGCCATGGTGTTGCACTGGAACCTTTTCTATGGCTCCCCTGAGGAGCAGGGTGTTCACCTCCTGTCGCAAAATCTCCTCATGAGAGTCGTCCCTGTAGAGGAAGTGGGAAGGAGTTTTCAGAAACTCAATTAAGATAGCTGCCATGGACAACCTCTGATACCCATCTGTCTGTAGTTAGTGCCCACTGGTTTTTGACCAATTGGGGAAGGCAGCCTTCAAACATTTGAAGAGGGGAATGAAGAGTCATCATAAAAGGGGCTTGGGTCTCAACAGTCCCATCAAAGGAAACACTTTGTCTGGGGTTAGTGTACAAAGTGGCAGTGGATGTTGCAGAGACTGGGTTCATTGGTCTATTTTGTGTGATGGCTCCTGAGGACACTGATGATAAAAGGGCTGAGGAGATGGTCTTGCCTTATAACCTTGTCTATGATGGTTCCTCTTGAGGGGCAGGAGTATAAATGCCCATTGAGCAAAGAATTGTTCTTGACTCTTTGAGGGAGTGGAGAGACCCAACAATTTTCTAGTGGAATAGATTGATAGTATCAACGGGTAGATCTTGAATGTACTCTGCAGCTCTCCAGCGAAACCCAAGGATTGCAACCACAACTCTCTCCTCATGACAATGGCTGTAGCCATCCCCCTTGATGCAGTATCTCCCACGTCCAGCCTGGCTTGGAGTGAAGTTCTGGCCACAAATGTGTCCTCATCTACTAAGGCCTGGAAGCGATCTCTATCCTCCTCAGGGAGCTTGTCCTTAAACTCTAGAAATTTAGCATAATTGATTAAAAAAAAGAGCCTGATAATTAGAGATCCTGAACTGGAGGGAGGTGGAAGAGAAGACCTTTCTTCCCATAAGGTCGAGTCTCTTGTGTGCCTTATCAGAGGGAGTAGCCTGTGGGTGCTGTTGCTTCGACCATTCTGTAGCCACCTGCAACACCAGGGAGTTTGAATGAGAGTGAAAGAAGAAGAGCTCTCCCCACTTGGATGGGACAAAGTAGAGCTTCTCAGTCTTTGTTGGTGTGGTAGCACAAGAAGCAGGGATGCACCAAACCACTTTTTCTGGATCTATAATGGCCTCATTGATGGAGAGGACCACACTATTGGGACTGGAAGGCTGCAGAATGTCTAGTAAGTTGTGCTTCCACCAACTGGATGTACAGCTATGCAATAGGAGTGGTGAATGCAGATGGGGGAGAGCAAAGATGTGTTCTGGGGAGACATATGTCTCCGACCACCCCAGAGTACGAAGAGAGTCAATTGGTGGAGCTGGCAGAGCCAGAGCCTCTCTGGTCAACATGGTTGTTGGCTCCCTCCAGAGCCACATCACTACCAGTACCCCATGGCTTCCAAAATGGACAGAAGCACCAGGAGCTGTCTATCCCACATCTTCACCATCAGAGCTGGTGTCTGAACCGTCGGACCTATACCCTGGCAAGCCTCCTTCTCTTGTTGAGAAGATTGAATTGTGCCTAAGATCTTAACGCCTGTGTGAACTGGCTTTTCTGACTGTGATGGGGTCAGGGAGGGATCCCTTCTTTTTGGTACAGTCTTAGACATTGATGATTTGTCCTTATGTCTATGAGAGTGCATCTTACTCTCCTGTGAAGCCTTCTCTTTAGGTTTAACAGACTTACCCTCCATTCCCAAGCTTGGAGGGGCACTGCCCACTTGTTGAGGCTGATGTATGTGGGGGGAATCTGGTGGTGATGGCTGGTGACTCGGCCCAGATCTGACTGGGGTTTCATTGTCTTCTCCATGAGATGTTTTCTGAATCTCAGGTCCGACCCTCAAAAGTTCGGGGGGAAAGAGCAGCAGATACTGCACTTGGCAGAAATGAGAACCTCATAAAAGGCAGCTTTGATGTTCATTGCTCACAGAAAAGGAGTATGGGCAGGAAACAGTTTTTGAATGCCAGGACCCTGGGCATAATCCCAGACTTCTTTGGGGGGGGAGGGGGAGTGATGATCTTGAGATGGGGAAAAAATGCTAACTATATATGCTATACCACACTATAAAAACTACTAAAAAACCTAACTAGATACAGTTTTTATAGGAATGAGACAGTATAAAGGATCTGAGGACACAGAACATTTCAACTCAGACCATGCACAGTAAGAAGGAACTAGAGAGGCATCGGCTTGCACCGCCCTTTATGCCCTCAGTTGGGAGCACAGGGAGAGCTACAGCACACATGCTCTTCAACTGACATTGCTTGCAAGAAATTTCAGATTCAGACACATGGGGTGCATGTGTTTCCCACATGTGGAATACAGATAGGGACCATCACTCGAAGAAGAACATGGCAAAACAAAAGTTAAGAGAAATCAGTAAATATAAACAACAACTATCTTAGTAAGACTTCTCTGTTACCTAATTTTAGCCTGACAGATTGTCACAATTCATTTGCTACTTACCAACTTTATAGTGCACACAGCCTTCCAAGTCGCCCACAGTTGTCCAACCCTGTTTCTTTTCTACTTCAGGATCATTATGTAGGATTTTATTTCTTAACCAGGACAAGTAGTAAACTCGCAACTTGTTCTTCTTACCTAGTCACAAAATGCAACATTTGTTTTAACAAGGATTTCATGCTAATCACAACAAAAAGACAAACCAAAAGACCACCACGAGATGAGAAACTGCTGTGAAAGCAAAGTGATCCTGCTAAGCATTCCATAGTCACACTCAAGAGTTTTGAAGCCAGAAGGATCATTCAACCATCTAGTCTGACCTCCTGGGTATCACAGGCCATTAACTTTCAACCAGCTACTCCTATATTCACCCCAATAACTTGTCTCTGACTAATCTGTGTTTGACTAAATTTACATTTGTGATCAGTACTGAGTGTACAAGATTATAGCACCACCAGCACTATTCCAGAATCCTTCCAAACGTAATTTCATAATAACCTCATAATAACCTGATAATATTGCATGAACATAAAATGACAAACTTAAAGAAATAGTTCTGGGGCTGTTTTGGTTTTGATGTTTTAAAAAAAAACCCCACTTTTTATTAGTAAGATTGTAGTTCCACAATAGCAAGCAGCAATCCTTTGTGTGTGGAGACTGAAAACAGCTATGATCTACAGCAGCTCTTATTTGTGTGACACCAGAAAAGAGAGTGAGGAGAAAGTTTTGTGGTTGAAAATCATTTACACGCATACCAGAAAATGGCAGTCATTACTGGGACCAGGTCTGAAAGAAGGTAAAAGCAAAGCCGGCTTTGAAATTAGCATCTATGAGTTTCAATACCTAGTGAGCAGCACTTTTCAACCACTCTAATCATCCCTCGGTACCCAAACATAACAGGTTTTATTAGTAAATTATTCAAACAAGGAAGAAGTTGTACCACAGAACAGTCTTAAACAGAGTCTCATTGAGTGACATTTATTTCCAACATGTATAGTGTAAAAATGTTTTTAACAAACAGCTAAGACCGAGCTGCGGTGACTTATACTGAGAGTATCATGTATTGCTAAAACACATTCTCCCTCTTGCTAAATGTTGACAAAAGCTTGGTTGGCAGATTACTTGTGTCCCAAATGGTGCAACACTGCAAGCAGGACAGGAAGCAGGAGATGCTTATTTACCAGAGATGTGATCATCTAGATTTTGGGAGAAATGGCAGCTTGGACACTTATAATGGTCACCTCTAGCCCAAGTTTCAAGCTAGAATGATAGAAGAAGAAAGAAACCATGCATGTGATGGGAAGGAACTAAAATAAAAATACTGAAACTAATTTTAAAAAGGACATGTTACAAAATATGGAAATGGTAGCATCACAGTCAAGCTCATCAATGGTTCTTGCACAATGTTCAATGAACAACTGCGGGGTTAGATAGCATTTCCTATATTATCTGTGAAGAGCTGACAAGTTACTGCTTCTTCTAGTCCTGGCTTCTTCTCCTTGCTTCCAGCTGTTTCATTGTAAAGAAGTAAGTGCAGGCCCATAAATACAGCTGGAAACAAAGAGGAGGCAGGCTCTCTGCTTCCACTAGGAGTTCTCATGGACCACACCTACCAGAAGAACAGTTACACACAATTAAATGTTTTCCCATTAATACCACTACTCCACATAGGCATTTGAGAGAGGGAAGTTGTGCGACTGTGATGAGACAGGGGGTTGACAGGACTCAGACTAGAGAGAGTAGTCGTAGTGGGTCTCTATTATAGTCAATGGAATTGGTCCGCACTCTCTCTATTATGATGTGGGTCCATATTATGAAAAAAAGGAGAACCCACGAACTACATTGTCTACCACAGTTAGGTTCCACAAGAGAAACATGCTGCAAAGTATAAAAAACATGAAGATTCTAGGTCCAAAAGCAACCATATATGCACAGACAGATCACACACTACACTGCCATAGTGTGGGTCACTACCATTTTATACATTAATCGACATTAAGTTTAATCTTTTTTGTCATAAATTTATATTGTTGGCCATAAAAATTTGCTTTGGGCAACAAGATATCCCAGGAACAAGCTTTTAAAATGATTTTTTGAGGGTGTTGAGGGAGGGTATGTGATGAGATGACCAATTAACTTCACTGAGTTGAAGCATGTGAAGAGGAATTTCATTTGAAATACCATAACTTAGAACCGATATTCATTTTTAAAAGGTCTTTCTGCTTTGATCAGACCAAAACATACTGAAAAAAGTAATGAAATTAAGGGTAATGTTGTCCTTAGTTTATCCCTACTTTGCTTCGGTACAGCATGGTCTACAGAAGGAGGTCATATACCATTCAGGTTGTTGGTGTAGACCATCCTGACAACACAGTTCTTTGGTACAGGATCTGTGCCCTTTGTGCTTGAGAAGTATCTACACTGCTACCCTGATATAACGCCACCCTATATAATATGAATATGGATATAACGCGGTATGGCAGTGCTCCGGGGTGGGGGTGGGGGGCTGTGCACTCCGGTGGATCAAAGCAAGTTCAATATAACACGGTTTCACCTATAACATGGTAAGATTTTTTGGCTCCCAAGGACAGCGTTATATCGAGATAGAGGTGTAGTACATTATGAGTCCTTATACTACAATATATATAAATTAATTTTAAAAGCCCTATGTTATAAAACTATTATTAAGGATGCAAAAGTAAGTATTCAGGATTAGGGTTTGTTCACGCAGCCTTCACCTGCCACTTCATATGTATGCACGATACAGTGTCCCTGTTTGAAGTTTACTTGTTAGAATTGCAGCAAGTAGTTCAGTCACAATAGTTACCTGTCAGGGATTTCTGAGCCTTAAAAATCAATCAAGCGGAAAGTCGCCATTAGGGCTTTCTCTCTAAAACCCATTAATAAGTGGAGTCATATAAATGTATGTATGAATCAGCAAAAGGTCCCAAAGAGCTACATTAATAGTGTTGATTGTGAACAGCCACTTGAGCATATGGCTCATAATGTATTACTTTTTCACATCTATTTGAACTAATTGAGTACAGGACAGATGCTGGACTACACTGGGATTAACCATTTTTGGAGAGAGGAGAGGGAATACTTATTGGCAGGCTTTACTAAGCTTGGCTCTTTAAATATTAAGGGTGCGGCCCCTCACCTCTGTGCCAGACCCTGAACACCAAGTAAAAGGGCTAGAGTGGTGCAAAGTAGCCCTAGGGGCCCCAAATCTGACCGAGGGAAGATTCTCTCTGGCACATGCACTGTGAACACAGCCGTGAGGCTGCCTCTAGAGAATCCTTTCACAAGCCCTGGAGTAGAGACTGGAGCCAAGGCACGCAGTACTGCAGGGATCCTGGGCAATGTCATAGCCCAGTGGGCAGCCCAGGGAGGCTGCTGGAACTTAGCTGGCCCTGGGGACCTGTCTAAGTCACACTGGAGTCCTCTGCAGTCCCGGGAGCAGCCCAGACCAGGACGGTGCAACAAGTGGTTTAAAACCACTGTAACAGCCTGAACCCCCAGGCTGCAAGATCTCCTAGAGGATTAAATGGAATCTGGCAAAAGTGGGAAACATTTAACTGTCTCCTAAAGAAAACCAGTTAAAAACATGCTTACTCCCAGAGTACATGGTTTGGTTTTCTTTCCCCATCATTTACTAAAATTTACCAAATAAAGACCAGTAATAAGTGATACGGATGGATTTTCCCAGTGTATGATTCTTTATTCATATCTGGCCACAAGATAAGCAAGCACAAGGAGTTTCTCAAACCAGAAATAGCTTTCAAAATGACTTTTAAAAAAAATCTTTGTGGTCTATACACAAAAGAAAGAATCACACGACAGGCAGGAAACTCCTCTGCCTTCCAGTATGCATCCACTCTGACATATAAGGTTAGTTACATAAATGTGGCTATGCATGTATTTACACAACTGCTAAACAAAGTAAATTGATCTGACACTGTAGTCACAGACAGATTCAATTATAACTGGCGTATTTCCTATGAAGCATCCACAGAAACGGAGCACCAAGAATAAAGAGAAAATTAAGAAGAGTCTTTTAGGTTTAGAGTTGTAAATTGTTCTAAAAGTCTGGGGGGGTTGTCAATTGCAAAAACTCTATTTTGGCCCTTGAATAAAAACATCATTTCTCGTGAGCATCACCATGGACTAGCAGTTGAAGTGTACGACTGGAAGTCAGGAGATTTGATTTCTGTTTCTGGCCTTGTCACAGGCTTGATGCGAGATTAAATTCAAATCACTTAATATGCAACATTTTCCTTATTTGTAATACAGGAAAATTTTAAATAGCTCCACTTATTTGCTGCAACTGTTCATTAACGTTTGTAAAATCCCTAGGAATGTGTAAGGACAAGTGATTGCTTTTATTACTGCTGAATTATTTACTTTTGTTTTCAGCCATTTCTAGATGTTCATCACTGTAGTATCTGAGCATCTGATACATCTTTGCCTTCTAACAGATTAAGGACCTGCAACTTGCTTTTGTCAACTTGCATCAAAGTCTTTTGAGTGTCACAATAACAAAATAAAAGCATCTAAGCAATTCATTTTTCAGCTTTTCATGAAAGTAGTAAACACATCAGCTAAAGATTTACAGTTTTGAAAAATAAAAACAAATGACATTTTATGTTGATGTAATTTTATTAAATTTTCCTCCTAAAATCCTCATGCAAGGCAATTCATTCAAACATGGCGGAGATGCTTTTCAAACTTTAACATCACATACATTCAAATATTTATTTCCTGAAAAAGGTGTTTAAACATATTGTGGACCAGTTACTTATGTACTTACATTGCTTAAAGTGAAGTTCCTTTAAACAAATCCAAATCAAACCCCAAAGAGACAATTACATGACTATGCCCATTAAGCCAACTGTTGGGAGAAGTTTGGTTAAAATTAAACATTTCCATTTGCTCTGAGTGATGTAGGCAAAGAGAACATCTTAAATAGGGAATGGAAAGATACCCAAGGAAAAGCTCAGGCTCAGAATAGCTAGGAACTGGTGAAGGAGTGGGGGGAGGGGTGGAAGAATGGGATGTAGAGCATAGCAGGCAGGAGACCTGGGAGAGAAAGGGCAGTAGGCTTCCCCCACAAAGTCATCTCATGGGCCAGAATCTCTGCTAACTCTCATCGAGCTCCCATGCTAAAAATAACAGGGTAGCTGTGGTAGCATGGGCAGCAGTGGCATGGGCTAGCTGCCCTGAGTACAAACCCATCTGGACCCCATGGTATGTATTCAGGGGGGCCAGCCCATGCCGCCATGGCTGCTACCCGAGATACCGTAGCTACACTACTATTTTTAGCGTGTTAGCTTGATGAGAGCTAGCGCAAGTATGTCTACTCAAGCTGGGCATCAACCCCTCGCTCCAAATGTAGATGCAGCCTCTGTGGGTAGAAACGCTCCCTCCTCACTGTACTCTGGTGGCCTTCTGTAAAACCCAGGATAGAGGACAGTGCTTAAGGCATAAGCCAGCGACAGCTCAACCAATTTCTTCAGGGTTAATGTAACGTGTCTGAATAGAGGAAGCAATAGTCTTGAAGGAAACAAACTGGATGTGTCAGGGTGTTTGAATCGTGACTCACACAACTGTAAACAAAGCTAAAAGAATTTCACATGAGATTTAGCCACAGATTTTCGTCACCAACGTGGGATACATTAACTAATGAACATTATATAAGCTGGGTTAGGTGGTATCTTTGTTTACAAGTCTATTGAACTATACACTGCGTCAGACGATTTAATGGTATCATTCAAATAGATACCCAGGGAGCATGTTGGAAGCTATCATGAAATATTGTACATTATAAAGGTATAAGTTTTTTTAAGTTCCTGGTTTAATCTTTTTTTGTAATTCAGTCGTCAGCCATAAGTGAAATGTAAATGAGTTATAGCCGATGAAAAGTTTACAAGTGTGTTTAAATGGAAATGCAGCGATGGGCTTTACTACACTGGCACAAAGGTGGTACTTTAAATAACAAACATGTACACTCACATACTGCACTGAGCAGGCTAGGGTCTATGTGTACCACTATCTTCTAGCCAATGGTACCAGAAACTGCTCCACTGTAATACATAATGGAGAGTCTCCTTTAGCTCCAATGTTAGGGGTCTATGTTCTTGGAGCAGAAGGATCAGAGTCCTATCCCTGCTGCCATCAGTTCTGAGTGCCTGTGGAGTGCAACACAGTGACCACTGTGTGAAGCCCTAAATGACCCGGGGTTTCATACAACAGAGCATGGCAAAAGGTAAAATACAGGAGAAAGGTAGACAGATCTGTAAGAACCATTTGCTGTAAACTCAGTGAAATTGTGTAATAAATGAAGTAGCCCTTTTAAATAGCCCCTTGGAGCCCAAAGCGTCTGGAGTCCCCAGATTTAGTAAGAAACCATTATTCATTAGGACACGTTAAAGTGTGAACTATTTAAAGAATGGCCGTATCTCTCCCTGTTCGATCAATGGGCTACAGTCTCACTAAGTAAAGACACACCCAGATGCGACATCCATCTACTCCATCGTATCAGTAATTTAACCATGCCCATCTATGCTGCCCTTCCTCCCCGTCCTTCCATGCTGCCCTACATCTGCACTCTGCAACGGATTTTCTATTCTAGTGACCTAGACTCAAAAGAGGACTTATAACTTCCTGCACCCATCCACTCCCAAACACAATACAAATAAATAAAATAAAATATTTTATTATGTTATCCTCCATGTTATCACACTTGTGAAAAAAATTTTCCTTCAAGGCAGGCAGTTTGGGGTGTTTTGTGTGGAAGCTGGTTCATAGCATTAAAAAGTGTGAAAGCATGAAGACTGAAAAATCCTGGCCCCACAGATGTCAGTGGCAAAAACTCCCATTGACTTCAGCGAGGTTCGGATTTCAGAGAAATAACATATTGAAAAATGGGCATTACCAGATATTGTCACCAAGACATTCAGGCCTTCGAGTACATCCATCTGCTGGAACCGTCTTCGGTTTATTAGAGGATAAACCTTCCCCTGACCACTTCTGTCTAGCAGCATCAGACCACTCTCAGTTCCCACTAACAAATTCACTCCTAGGTTAAAAAAACAAAACAAAACACCCAAATTATAATGCATGTTTTCCAGGTAAGTTGATTAAGTCATGCTTTACAGAACACCTTACATTGCTTTAGGTATTCAAACCCAACACTGATTCCATCTGCACACCTGGCAGAAGGGCGGAGTAGCAGAGACCCCACCCCACTAACTGGGATAGGTAGGTGGAACATCAAATTTATCACACACACACTAGCAAGAGGCTGATACGCAAGAGGAAGCCTTCCAGAGCAGGGTCCATCCTCCACTTTCCAAGAGCTGAAGATAGCAAGGGTCTTATGAAAAAAAAGTCATGCAGAAATTAATAAAGACAGCTTAAAACCATTCTATAGAACTTAATAGAATGATCTTTCTGCAACTGAATTCTATAGAGTGGTTTTTAAAACCTACAGATATATCACCATTAAATACTATAGGGTTTTAGAATAATTTTTTATAGAATCCTATTTCATTTTTACAGAACTGTATTGGTTTCATCCCTATCTAGTTCTATAGAACTTTATTACAAAGGGGGTTTTCAATGGGGAATTGTCCTTGACCTCAATAGTTCCCCCTTTACATACACCACACTCATCTGGTTAGTAGAAGTCTATTAAATTTTTCAATCCTTGCCACCATAACAGACAGCAATTGCCACAAAATTATGTGAAGAGAGCAAAAGGACAGTTGAAATACAGCACAAGGGATGAGAGTCAAACCAATTTTGTGACTCACTTTATTAGACCTCCTCAATCATTTATTAGACATCACAACATAAAGCTTTTATTTTTAAATGCAATAAAACAGGTTGAAATAACATAGGTAAATTCACAAAGCTATACAATTATGGCTATTGAGAGTTAGAAGCTGTCACAGTAGGCCAAATTAATCCCTGGTTTAAATGTACTGGTGATAACAAAATTACACCAGGGATTAATTTGGTCTTGTATCCTAAACTGAGCACTACTAATACAGTAGACCTGATTCAGCTACACAGAAATTAAACAGTGGGCAGCCTTTCAAACTACATTTATAGCAATATCTAAACAACAGGACAGCATTTTAGGATGCTATGACAGCCTTAAATCAGCAGGCTCCTTGCTTTTATTGATTACTGTCTTGTAATTTCAAAAGGTACATTCTTCCCTACATCTCACAGATCATTATGTCTAAGCTGTGAGGAAAAGTACCTAATCATACTATAGCAATAGCACAGGGATGGCACTAATTAGTAGAGCAGATATTGACTGATTTGTTCTTGTCATTAGAACTCTGAACAGAGCCTTAATTCATTTAGGCTTCTTAGTATAGGTTATGCTATATGCTTAAAAGCAAACACACATGTAAATTTGTTCACTCAAGGTCTTTTCCATCCCTTTCAGGTGTCAGGGCCCTATAACCCTTGCCTATATCCTTCTGTGGTATCTTTAACTCTTCATGTATTTCTGACAGGTATTTCACACCCCATTATATATAGCCCATTGTTCCTTACACCTCCCTATTTAAAAAACTGATATGGGCAGTGAGCCAGCAGTAACTAATGCCTAAACTTTAAAACGTCTTTGTATTTGCAGCATTCAGGCCTATGAAAATCTCTACATTTTCCCCCCTGCAGCTCAGTTCTAATTTTTCAAAGTGTGCCTGCTACCACAAGTGCCTTTCTTTTGTATTGGGGGACTGGGCATCTACTTCTCCGATATTCCATCTATATTATTAGCATTGAACTTAACTATTTAGATAACTTCCTGAGAGAATCTTATAAAAATTACAGCCTTAAACATTATTTCATTACAATTAGTAAAAGGCAATAAAACCCCCTTCTCTCTTTACAGGAGCTATCATACTTATGGCAAGGACCAAACTCCTAGCAGGGATAACTAGGCACAAATCCATTGAGAATAAAGATGTGCCTGCATACACCAGCATAAATTTGGCCTAAATGTTTAACAAGAAAGTGTTTGTTATAGCTGTAAAATACCTCCAGGATTTTATTTCAAATCAACAGAAGAATGAAATATGTAGATCAAAGAAACATGAAAGTGCTAAACATGAGTGATGGCCCAGCCCCTACTGGCAGAGCAATTTGGTTTGGCATGGAAGTTTGTGACACTTGTTCCCAATTTATTTGGTGTGATTTCATTTTCCCTTCTCTCTTTACTCCCCTCTCACTCTGACATCTTCCATTTGCACAAAATTATAAATTTGCACTGAAAATTATTCACACCAAAGCATGTAAAAATATTAAGCCTACATTTGGGCAAAAACTGACACTGGTGAACTTTGATAAAGCTGATTGATGAAAAGGTGCCGGAATGGCGACAGCCCCCAAAAACACGTAGCCTCATAGAATGAATACTGGGCAGGAACTGCTTCTACCCCCATTCCTATTCCTGTCCCTCCGCTCTTCCCCCAACACACATCTGCTGATAACTGGCCATACTCCTATTTTTGAATATAGCACTTTATGAACATGAACTCATGAAGAAGATACATATAATTAGCCTTGCTTTATAGATAGCAAAACTAGTCTACAAATGTAAAATGAAACATATGAAGCTAGGTGGTGTCAAAGCCAAGATTAAAATCCAGGTCTCTTATGTCTATCTAGCCCTTCTCTTCATATGTCCGTATATTTATGTCTGCATCTGTAATTTTCACTCCATTCATCTAAAGTAGTGGATTTTTTACCCACAAAAGCTTATGCCCAAATAAATCTGTTAGTCTTTAAGGTGCCACCGGACTCCTCATTGTTTTTATGTCTATCTAGACAATTGTGCTTTCCAGGCAAATTGTTTAGATCAACTACCTCAAACTATCACACCTAAACCCATCTTTAGGCACCTAAATGTCTAAATTTTCAAGTGTATTGAGTATCTGCAGGACTTTCACTAAGTTCAGCTGCCCAGGTTTGAAAAATTGCAGTAAGACAGCTTTGCTGAGCCAGTTTCCTAATACACAGAATGAGAACAACATATCTATCTACCTACCAGTATCTTAAAGCATGCATGTTTTCAGACCTCCTGTATAGTACATATCATTGTCTCCTATTTTACAGATGGACAACTGGGATTTAGTGAAGCAAGTAGAGAACCAGGAGACCTAGATTTTGAGCCTAGTTTTTATTTATATAAACTCTGAGCAAGTCACTTTACTTCCCTGAGTGCCTCCTGTAAAATAGCGAACAATATTTACCTACACACCATAACTTGTAAAGTGCTATGTAAATGAAAATATCACAGCAGCCCCACGCTTAATCTACTAATCATGTGACTTTGGGGAAGGACCAACTCTTTCTCCTCCAGCTTTTTCAACATTCACAACTGTTCAGTGTTTTTGTTTTAAAGCATTAAAACATAACAGTATCAAAAGGCAGGATTCTGGCAATTAGTGTGGCCAGTGTTGAATTCTCATGGCACAGGAAATTTTTCTGCTACTGTAAAGCCAGTGGAGATGACTCCTCTACAAAAACACCCTGGGTGTAGGGGGCATATCAAGGTAGGAAATGGGCATCAGACCAATCCTTCTCTGGCATAAGGTAACTAAGAGCCATAACTGTAAATGGCACATTGGCACCCCGTGATCCTAGCCCCAAATGCACTGAGCAGAGCTTGGAAGAGAACTTGGCCCACAGTCTCAAACAGAAGTTTCCTAGTTACTTGCCCTATTCTCTCCAGGTAATTATGTGATTCCAACTAAATTGATGTGAGATCACTAACATAAAAGTTATAACATGAAATAGGTTCTAATCAAGCCCTTTGATTTCTCAGCAAGAATTCTGAGAAGCAAAATCAAATACAATACCATTTTTGAACCTATCATTAACCTAACAACCTTGTACTGACACATAATGTACAGCAAAGATTACCATAACCCACAAAAGCTGCAGACATATACTAAAAAGAGGTTTAAAAAGTTGAAAAGAACGTCCAATTGGCTGACAAAATTTTGAATGATTATTATTCAATCCTGAGAATATACCAGTCAGAACTTGCATGAAGCCAGACCTCAGAATAGCCACATCGTAAGCACAATAGCAACCAGATCTCACTATGATGACATCAGACTGAGCTTTTACTACTATGTAGATATTTCAACGTATCGGACACTTTTTTATCCTTGCTCCTTAAATGAATTTATGAACAGCCTAGACCCCATTTCCAGGCCATTAAGCTTATACTGGTGTGCTCTGAGCTGCAAAACTATTTTCATATACACCAAGAAGTTGTAAGAGACAACCTCCCATCCCTCCCTGTGTTGTAATCTACGGCTTATTTGGACACCGGATAATTGCTGCAGTACAAATTCCTCTCACTCTTCATGCACTTAGAGAGAGTTCATAAAATCAATCAAGTAAATGACAAAGAAAAACAAGGAAATAAGGGGAGGAGAGGAGGAAAGGGAGGGACACAGATGTACATTACCCCATAAGGCAGCGCACAAAATCTCAGAATTGAATCTCTTCTTGTATTTGCGAATCTCTGGGGTGTCACTTTGTGGTCGTGTATTGGTAGGATTCACATTGACAACTGATCCCTTCCTGGTGGGATCTTGCCTTATTGCCTCTGACCTCATGGCTTCACTAGAAAATCCCACTGGGGGAAAAAAAAAAAAAAAAGTACATGTAATACTATCTTCTAAGTGCCAACTACTTACTATATACTTTCTATTAAATAACCCAGATCAGTAACTGATAATATTAAGCAAGTCTTTCTTTTTGTAAGAAATGTAAATGGAAAAAGGAAATAAACTATGCAATCCAGTGCAAATCAAGTAACAAGCATGATGGAAACATTCTAAACTATTTTAAAGAGCAACTCCAAGTCACTGAACCTTTTTTTCCCCCAGTTGTCTTCTTGCATCTACATTACTTACCCACAGAAGTCACAGTTGTCCCACTAGATGGAGAAATCTGTAGTAATCTGGGGTCTATAAAAGGTGTAAAGGAGGAGGAAGATTTGTGTTTCTGGAGTGTGTTACTAGCGGACTGAGTCTGCAATGTAAATTTCAACTTTATTAATACAAATGACAACAAAAAGTGATGATAACAATGAACATTTCTAAGTCACTACAGAATTTTACCGTTTTTCTGAAGCCCTTTCCCACCCATCCCCAACCTTCTATACTTCCTATATACATATGGCAGGCACCATAGATGCACATTTCACACATTACCACTAAATGTAGTCAGTGTGTTCTTCACCCCTATTATCTCAGATTTTAAAGGAGACGTTTGAGGAATGGTCACAACAACAGGCAAAAAAGTAAGGGAATATCTTCTTATCATCGGTTAAACTATGTACGGTACTTATGAAGTGATTAGAAGCTAGCACTACTTCATTACATAATTTTAATTTTCTATTTGTGAACTGCCCACTACATACTTCTATTTGTTATGCATCTCCTGAAATGAGCTTGTTTAATATGTTATGGAATTTGATCTCTTAGTTTGGGCAACAAAAGCTAAATAATCTGGGATCAGGCATTCACTTCTATGATTGATGAAATTTCAATGTCTGGTACTTCGTGTTAATTCTCTACTTTTGTTTTTTTAAACTGAGCCTCTTGCCAGAAAGCTCCAGCAGTTTCTTCCACCATCATTTTACATAGCAAATATTACACCTGTATCAAACAACGGGCTCATTAGTGTGAAAGGTGCAGTAAACAGTGATATGAAGCTATGAATATGTAGTTGATAAAAGCACTGGTGCTTTATTTAGTTTTGTATTCTAAACACAAAGAAAGGCAGAAAGACAAGTGAAACAATGAACTGTTAAAAGTGGAGATGGAATGACTGAAAAATCCTTGCCAGTTTAGTGAGTTAAGTGTTATAGTGATAACATTGCACATTAAAGCAGAATGGTACAAATAAAAAACAATCAAAAAGTGTGAGTGTGTTTCTCTGTATGTGTAGAGTTACTGTGGACAAAAGGAATGTGCCTCTGTTCAGCTTGTTTTATGCTTTTGCAAACAAGATTGGAGGAGCTTCCTCACTGTTAACCAGTCTAAAGCCTCTGTCCCCTCTAAACCTCCACCTTCCTCACCAAATATAATTATTGGGCTTAACCATACTGAACTTTTCTGCAAAGCACAATATTTTCAACCACATTACTAATAACTTCAATGTCACCAAAAACAACTGCCATAGTCTCCTTATCAAAGCTCAGTTTGAGCTAAATTGATTGAACCCTGCTTATTTGTTGCTTAGAACAAAGTAATGAACAGGTATATCCTTGAATCACTGAACTGGTCTATGTAACCTATCAGAGTGTATTTTTACAAAGTTAAAGACTAGTGAAGCACAGCTGAAAATGAAGGATGACAAGCATTACAAGGACTGAATTTCTGTGACAAAATGAATGCTTGCTGTCACACGGTTCAATATGTTTCACACGCGCTTTTCATCCTATTGTGAAAATGGTGCATCACCATTACCTCAGGTTCTTTTGTAACTGTACACAGACTATCTCATCCTGGCACTGATGTAAAAGCACCGGTGTGTTTAAAGTTCAGTTCTATTCTGAGAAGCAGCAGCATGTTGTTGCACATTTATAGGGGCAGGTTGACACTACATCACACTTGTTTACAAGTCTAAAGATGTTTTCTCTAAATGCCAGGCCTGCCTGTTCAACCTGGAAACTGGAAGTCATGCTGGGTGCTTTCCTTCTCATTCCTTGCCACCAGCATTACAGGATGTGCAGGCCAAATTCATTCACACCTGTGCATCCTCATCACCTTCAAAGAGTCGCAAAAGTACAAGGATTCACTATATAACCAGGATTTAATGAACAATTCTGTTGTTGGTTTATAAGAATGAGAAACAGTCCCTCTTAGCACTGCGGAGCCAGCAAAGATAACAGGAGTAAAATTCTGGAACAGTGAAGGCCTCAGATAAGACTCCAACTAGAGATAAGACAGCAGACTTGGAGAATAAGCAGGAGTCATTTTTCCATGGTCATTTTTCATAGCACAACTATTCCATAAAAACCTGAAGAGCTCCTGTAGTACACTATTCCAAACAACGAATCCCCCAAACAACCTAGCTTTCCTGAAATGGGCACGAACCCCATGTGGCAATTTCAAAGAGTAAAATCCTTCAATGACCCTGAAACCAACTTCCTATCTTGTGTTGGTAGTTTGCACAAGTGAGTTACTTGCACATGCCTAGTTATTTGCTCCTTTTTAATGGTAAAATCAAAACAAAAATTACCAGGTTTGATTTAATTATTTTTTAAAACCCCAGCAGATTCCTTGCAACTAGCCTGTTCCCAAAATACAGAAATTTAAAAAAAAAAAAAACTTGTCTGAATATATGGTAATCTAGTTTAGTTTAAACAAAAGCCATGCAATTAATGACTCACTATAGAAAGCAAAAATAGTAAACTAGCAAGTTTGGGGTAAAACTGATCTAGAGTTAAGGGCTTTTCATACAGAACTGAAATGTGTTATTTTGGGGGTGGGAGAAAAGTGACAGAAAAAAGCAGGGGAAGATTGGCTGGAGTTCCTCTGCAAACTAGCTATTAGGCAATACTGGAATAACCCTAAGAAAGCAGCCAGCTGTGGTGCAAGACATACCTCATTAGTAGTTAGCTTGTCCTGGGGTGTCTGTGGGGACATGATGGGTGTCGGCTGGCTGGAGGATGGGGAGGAGGAGGTGGAAGAAGTGGAGGAGGAATGGCTTTGCTGTAAGAGATCTGGCAAGAGGTGAATGCGACCGGCAAAGCCATTGCTCTCATGATGGCTGGCACGCTTTGTGTCAACTGTACTCTGTAGAAAAAACAGGCACACTTGTCTTGCTCAAGTGCTGCTTAAGGCTTTCATCCCTATCAACTTTATCTACTTTTTTTTTTTTAAATGTACCGATATCCTATGCCTTGATGCCTGGGTTAGAAGTGTGCTGATCTTCCAGAACTCAGTAAATACTGCACCTCTGGCAAGCAGAACTGAGTCTCTCACTTAAGCTGATTCACTTGCAATGCCAGCTCATTTACCAAAAGAATAATTGTGCCAGTAAGTCTATGCTGCTCCTACTACAACCAAATGGAAAAGCTATCTGTATTTGTTGTTTGCCATCATTTTATTTAATTCTAGCTTGAGTCGCGTTCTGACAAGAACTTGAAATATCTGGTGAATTCCCTAATCTAGCTATTTAAACAGTCACCATGAAATCTTAATTAGCAAACTGTAGGGTTCAACTAAAAAAAATTACATTCAGTTGCAAAACTCAAGAATGTGATTACTGAGGAAGTCCTAGGAGCTGACAGACTCATTAACAGATGAGCTAGTTTAATACACAAAGCAGCATCTTCACAAATCATAAAGATAGAACATTTCAAAATAGAAGGAAACGAAACAACACACCTAGATCCATCCACAGGCACTGCCCTGCCCCTTGTAACGTTCCCTCCCAGCCCCCCGCACCAATTGTTTGCTACCTTGCTTTTTTGTTAGTTTGTTCTTGACTTTAGGCTTAAAATAGTTAAAAGAATTGAGCACTTTTCCACCACCCCTTTCTAATTCCGAGATCCAGCATCTGGTTCTACCATAAAACCAGGTTAAGTTCTTCTGTGCTAAGAGCTTTCTTCATACACCTGCAGATTTTCTATCACTTTTTTGACACAGACTTTGAGGTGCTCTGCGTGGTGCTATAATGGATGTCATTGCAAAGCATGCAAAACAGTAGCAGCAAGGGATGGAGACTACTCTTTTCTCTGCATGCATCAAGTGTCTGCACATCCAAAATATGCTACATCTGTGTCTTGATAACATGGACAACAAATATAATGTAGAAACAGCATGGGTGAATGAACAAGCGGGTTAATGATCACAGTAAAGGCACAGCACTGTGCAGAGAAGGAAATACAATACCTGTCGGACGATTAAAGTACCCTCCTTGGAAGGCGTCATGGCAGGTTCACTCTCCACATCATCGTGGACAATCATGGTTTTCACTGACTCTGTTTCACCATTGCTCAGGTTCAGAGTTGATCTATGCATCAAGCAAGAAATAATTTGAATAAAATAACCCCACAGTATTTCTGTTTTAGCTCTATCGTCATGTATTCGAATCAAGTGCATGTCATAGATCGTTTACAGCTGCATCCAAAGTGGAATATTGACATACATCATCAAGGAAGAGCTTCTTCAGGAAGCAAATAAGTCTAGAATTGCTAAAAACAATTCTTTACCTTTTATAAAATGCAAACAAGGGAAGGGAACGACCCACAACACTATAATTTGGCTTCTAGTAACACAAGACAAACATTAAGATTTAAAGGACCAAATTTTCAAATGGTGCCAAAGTGACTTAGGAGCTTAAGTCCTATTTTTAAAAGTGATTTAGGCACTTGCTCGTTGACATTCAAACGCACTTAGACTAAATGCTAGACACTAGACACTTTTGAAAACGGACCATTTTTGAAGATGTTACCCTACGTGTTTCGGAAACGTGAGCATTAACTGACTGCTAAGTACTTCTGATGGACTCCTGAATATGGTCTTGTTAAAAGAGGGCTAATGAACGAAACATACGTTGTGGTCTTTTCTCCATATCCACACAAAATAGAAAAAACACAGAACAACTAACACAGCTCTGGCATCCTCTGGCCCAGATGTAGATTCATCTGCTCCTTCTTGTTCCATATCGTCATCCTCCTCATCTGTCGTCCCCGACTCTTCACTGGATGATGAATAGTCTGTCACCTTGTGCGGAGGTCGCACATCCTCTACAGCTCGCAATTCCTTTGCCAAGGCAGTCAAATCCTAACAAGAATGAGACAAAGGGGAAAAAGAAGAATATGAAATACAACAGTGAGGTTGCAGATTGGAGAGGAGGAGAGGCAACGTATCAGCAACACAGCTGCGGGGACTGAGTTTGTTCAGTTTGCTGCTGCACTTCCATAGTTCCCAGCAACAGGTGTTTTTTTTGTTGTTGTTGGTTTACTGATTTCTTTGTGCTTTACTGGCAAATTAAAAAAAAACAAACCCTAGAAATTTAAGACTATGTAGGTCTTTGCCCCCTGTTACTCCCACCAGAACTGCTGGAGCAATGAACACACTGTAAGGCATTGTTTTAAGGAGTCCAACATTTTCCCTCCCCAACTGTTCTGCATATTGACAAACTACAGTGCATGGAAATTTGGGCAGCAAAGTTATAAAACAGCCTAAATTTACTGAGCTATCTGTTCAGCTGAACACAGTTTGTATAAAATATTTCACATACAGACGCTCCCAGGGTTACGCAAGACCCGACTTACGCAAATCCGCACTTACGGAAAAAGCGTTTTTTTTTTTGCGTGTAATAGTCGGAGATACGTTTCCAACTTACGCAAAATTTGAGTTACGCAAGGCATTCCAGAATGGAACGCTTGCATAAGTCGGGGAGCGTCTGTAGTTTATAAACTGATGGGATGGGAGCCACCACCTTCCTGTAAAGGACTTCATTTGATTTGGGCATTTGAGTGCTAGGGCAATATAAGAATAAACAACATATTCATAGATTTTGATTCAGATGGAACCATTGGAATCATCTACTCTGACCTCTTGGATACCAAAGGTGCAAAATGCAATGATGATAACTGCAAAAAATAAAAAATATATGCTGTGACATTCAATTGTAATAGCTAAGTGCTTACCACTTCTCCCTGCACCATTCAGCACAAAAATGGTACGGTTGGGTCAGATGAATCATCATTGGTCCAGCCACATGAAGAGTACACAGGATTGAAGGAGAGGTTTGAAAGGACGAAAATGAGAAAACACAAAAATTCAAGAAGCAAATAAAGTACATTTAAATGTTTAACACTTCATAGTATGCAACTGCCAAACTAAATCTCTAATTCACTAATAATGCTTGGATTCACCATGTAAGTATTTGTAACGGACCTATCTAACAGCAAGTAAAAAAATTAGATAATGAGCAGAGTTAGGTTTAGCTTACAGCAGGCTTGTTGGGTCTGAAGACTTCCTTCTTCTCTTCAGGTTTTTTGGCCACATTTTCATGACGTTGAGACGGTGAACCTTCAGATTTGGATGATGCTACATGTGTCAAGCCCCCCCCAAAAAAACACACAAAAAAGGGGGGTCATTGTTAAGTTAGGATTTTTTTTATTTCTGCAGCAAAAGGAGCACAAGGCCTTGTCTACACTGGGTATTTCAGCCATAGGGCTATGAAAAGGGACGGCATATACAGAGGATCAAAAACTTCCTAGTCTGATACTTTAATTAAAAATTCCTTTTAAGTGAAGATTCATTGTCCTTCATTCGTATTACTATTATTATTAGCTGCTGCACAATCCAAACATTACAGAATCCTCTAGCAATCCTAAAGGAAGGGGGAAGGGAGGGAAGAAGAGGACTTACATCTCATTCGGAACCGTTCACCAGAGCCACTCTGAGATCCAGGATGGGACCCTGGCTGTGAGCTGGAGTTACTTGAGCCCGAGGAACTGCCGCTGCCTGGTCTTGGCACAAGTTTCTCCACCCTCTCCCATAGCAGACGAGGCTCTATATTGCTGTCTCAAGAAAAGTTCATTTGTCAACTTTAATTTCAGATGTCGCTTTTTAAACTTAAAATCAAGCTTGGTTACTCATCAATATTTCATTAATGACTGATCAGAAGGAGTGTACTAATCCTTGTGCTTACAACTTTCACAGCAATTCACATCCTATGCAGCAGCCACACTCGCCATCTTAATACCTGAGGAACCAAACTTTCACACACACAAAAAATAAATTAAAACAATGCTTAATTGCTTTTTGTGTTACTTTTTGTTTGAGGACTGGCTATACAACACTACAAAATTTGAGAGCTGAAAAGCCTTTGGGTTCTCTTAGCCCTAGATTCCGTAGCTACTTACTACTGGGCACCATGCTTGCTCCTGGGAAAAGCTTCCGCTGCAACACAAAGGGACCATTTGCAGCAATAAGTACAATACCTGATAGCAAGCACTTGCATGACTGGGCCCTTTTTTCTAAATGTTAAGACTACTCTGAAAATATTGCAAGACTTACTCAAACAGCCCCTTCAAAGATGCAGAGGCAAGAAGAAAATTCATTAAGGTTTGTTGAACTATTTAGGTCAAAGAAACTCAACATTGACTGCTAAGAGAAAATGGGTCCACTTTCCTCCTTCCTTTACATCTGAGAGATAGGATCAGTGGCATTATCTCTGGTTTCCAACTAACTTTCCCTTACAAAACAGGAGAGAGAGAGGGAAATCTGGGCTTACGAACCTCGTGGAGTTTCTTTGCCCTGCTTGATTATTTTGCTGCCCACTGCCCTGCAGTGGAGAATCTCGACGTGATAGGACAGGAGACCTGGACGTTGTTCTCACAGGTACCTTGGGTGAAAAAAGAAACGGTAAAAAATAATGTAGAAAGGAGACAGGGGGAAAATTAAGATTCTCCTGGCACAGCAAATACAATTTGAATAACATTATGCTAAGTCAAACTCAGTATAATTGAACAAAATGAAAAAAACAAAACAAAACAAAAAAAGAAAACATGAAGAATCTTTAGCTGGGCTGCTGTTTGGATACTGAAAAGAACTGAAAGTTTAGACTAACATACCTAAATAGCTACCACACAAACATATATACCCCTTACCCCCAGACTACTGAGACATTTTAAAAGAATATGGCATTTTGACTGAAGCAAGGGAGACACAAAGCAATTTGCTGAAATAGCATGAGTATTAGGAAAATAAACTCAAAGGAACCAAACGAATGTCCGGTAATGGATCAGCAGGAGACAGAGACTGGTGGGAAGCAAGAACATATTCAGAAGAAGCAAATCCCAAGCGGAAGGGAAAAAAATATTGAATGTTTCTTTTTTGTTCAGTTCCATCTAAACTTTAAATAAGTTCATGGTTTACAGCTCAGTTTTCCAATTGGAAATAGAATAAAATACACTTTAAGCTATCATGTCAAGGGTGTTTTAAATTATTTCCTGAATATTGTAATGATTTGTTAACTTTGCATAACAAATCACTTCTCTACAAGAGCCACAGTGTGTAAATATTTGTCACTGTCATCAGAGGTTGTAATTCCTTTTTTTAACATGTTATCATGGGCCAATTGACTAGATATGTACAGTATAAACTCCCTTCAAAAATATGTTCCCCAATCATGGCACTATTCTGTAGACCCGGTTTTTCCAGTGCGTAAACGATCACACTCTTCAAATTAAAAAAGAAAAAAAAGCACACTTCTGTCTTTCTACTCCTTACCCTTGGAGGCACCTCGTCACTGTCTGATCTAGCCCAAGCCTTTTGAGTGGGGTCAGGTACCTCCGACTTAGAGTCAGAACTCTGATTTAGCACTTCACTGCGTGAAGGTGGATATGGGTCCTGAGAACGAAGATGGTGATGTGCAAATTTGGGAGAAGGGTCACTGAAGGAATGGGATCGCGAGACAGGGGAAACATTGTTCTTGAGAGATGCCAGATGGGACCACTGTACCTTACAAGAAAACAAAACATAAAACATTCAATGCGCTCTGTACAACTGGCTTTTTTAACAGAATAAAGGTGAGTGGGTAGGGAGAGACAAATTGGTTATGGCATAAGGCAAGCGTGAGGTGGAATAAAAAAGCAAGGAAGGTGCCCAGAGAACGTAACAGACTTAGAACACAGCATGTATGCATTTTGGTGAGGTGCGCTCTCCAAATACACATACACTAGTAACCAGAAAAAAAATAAACATAAGATCTGCACTACGGGCCTGATCCAGAGCGCAATGAAATCAACAGGAGCTTCTCCTCTGGCTTCACTGGACTCTGATCAGGTCTTAGATAGAAGCACCTGTTGGATGGACAATTTGAAGCAGATATCAAAGTGAAGAAATCTGTAAGTTAAGAATACTGCCAAATGTGCAAATCTAAATACGTTCTGATTTATATTATAACTAAAATCTTAAATTTACTAGACAACACAAAACTTTTGAAGGAAGACCATAAAACAAAAGCCTTTATTCCTTTACAGTCATTGCAGTATTTTTCTATATATATTACATATATAATATATATTTATATATTATGTATGTTATATGTTTATTATACACTATGTTACATACTATTTATAATGCATATTATACATTCACCATATATACACTATACTGTACAAACACACACACATACACGATGGAGGCACAGCAGCAGCTCCATAATTAAAGCTCCATTAGCAGTTCTATTTCTAAGCCTCAAATTGACCCTCCACCCTATTCCCTTCTCAACTGAGAGCTCAGTAAGCCATTTGTTTGAAAAATGCTTTCTGAAACAGATTAGAATCATAGAATCATAGAACTTAAGATCAGAAGGGACCATTATGATCATCTAGTCTGACCTCCCGCAAGATGCAGGCCAGAAAAGCTGACCCACCCACTCCTGAAATAATTCTCTCCCTTGACTCAGCTGTTGAAGTAAAATAGGAGGAAAATCCTTTCCAGATAAGATCATAACTCTAGGATACATTGTTTTCACCCACTCAATCAACAGTTAGCATTTAACCTTAGTTTTATGACAAGTCTCTATTTGGCTTTATAAGTGTATTATTGAATTGTTTTATTAGACAAAGCTGTGCAAGAGACAGATTAATCTGGGTGCAAGTCAAAGGCAGGACTTCAGAAATAGTTGACATGGTTAGCATAAAGTAACACACATCAGCCCAAGATTATCAAATACTGCTACAAGTCTCTCTGAAAGCCAGGAAAATCTGAGTTGAGGATGACATTTGGTCACGATTCCTCCCACTCTCCCTTCTGATCAGATTTTGCAGTTGTCCCAAACATTTGCAATAGTTCGTCACAACAAGGTAAGCAGGGACAGTTTTAGGCATCACTGTCAATTATGTATAGACTTATCAAAAGAAAAAAAGACAACATCTTATGTTCTGCCTGGATACATAAGTTGCATGCCAAGTTTAATTTAACTAATGTATTTAAATTTTATATCTAGCCTTTTTGTAAATCTTAGCTTGTATTTATTTGTACATTCATACTCTAAACTCGATAAAATACAGGCTCCCAAAATTTAGAGATTCATTAGGAAACAGGACAACCAAGACAATCAGTTGTTCTTGCATCTAGTTCATTTTCCTACAGGGATGGAAAAGTTAAGCCTGGTTATTTTGTTCTTACACATCATCTCCAGTAATAAAAGGCTGTTTGGACCACATTATGACCAGTGCAACCTCACTGTAACTTTGACTGGAATGAAGCCAACCATTCTGCTGATGCACAGGTAGGGACAGAACGCAGCTAGCTCTCCTTGGTAGGCTGGCTCTGCTCAGAAGTAAAAAGCAATTAAACCCACAGGCTCATCACTAAAATAAGCAGGCTTGACTCTGAATACATACAGAGAGCAAATCTGTTGAATAAGTCACTTTGAAAAGTACTACTGCACTTTAAATATGTATTTTTATATCCCAAGATCTTCAAACCTAAAGCTAAGTGAATTGGAGCCTCTAGGTTTCTTCCACCCATTCCAAGATTTTCTGCTTTTACCTGGGGTTCCATCGGTCTTTGTAGTGCAGGCTGAACAGGCTCTGAGTTTCCATTGGAAAAGGACTCTGATCTTGAAGGCACTGGTGGCTCCAACACTTTGCCCGCCTGTTTGGACTGTGCTTCAGGGGACCCCTGATTAGTTTTTCTAAATCTATCCTCCACCTAAACCAAAGTTATAGAATGTTAGAAGCAGTTGTCAATGAAGTGGAGTATGTAGGAATAAGAGAGCAACCACCTCTCTTTCTTTACAAACATATTTTATGTTTGAAGAAAAATCTTTCCCTAGGTACATGAAATGCTGAATGAGCAGGAGCAAAATAGCAGGTAAATCTAGACTGGAATCCATAAATAAAGGGTTAAAGGGTGGAGGTAGTGAGACATGCCTTGACAATGAAAAACTGTTATACAGTCTTGTCAACCTCAAGAGATCATAATTTTTCAGGCGTAAAAAAACCCATCAAATCACATTGTTTAGTCTGTCTTGTCTAGTCCTCAACTAATGTGAGAGAGATAATTTTAGGCTGGAACATCAGCCTTTAGAGCACACAAAAATGCCTCTCCCTGGCTGCTCAGATGGAGACTGCCCTTATCCTCTCCTCACCCCTAATACAGGGAAACTGCCATCCATTCCCTGGAGGTGTCTTTATTCTCTCCTCTCCTGGTTTATTTCCTTTGATAAAAGGAGGACTGGATGGTACACAGTGCGAGAACCGCTGACCTAATAATGCATCATCATTCACACCTGCACATAGAACTTGCAAACTTTTTAGGGTTGATGAGTTACAGATATATTTATTAAAGAACTTTAAACTTATATCAGTTCATATAACTGATAATGCCACAATATGTGATTGTTTTAGCCTTTTGCAAGAAGCAACCCTTCCCTGACACGTCTCTCTATCCGACTTCTCTGCCAGAGACTTGCCATCATTCTCCCCCTCCCCCGACTCGTCCCTTCCCTCTCCTGTTTCTCCACCTCTGCTTTCCCTCCCCTGCCAACTCCTGCCATCCCTACACCTGCTGTGGACCCACTTCTAGCCCCCTCTTTCCCCCAAAAAACCTAAATCTGCCTCCTGCTCTCCCTCACTCTCCCCTTTACAGTGTCTTTGCTGTTCTTCATAGTCTCTGTATCCTGGCCAGCTCCCTGAACCATGCAGTAGCCATCATTTTGTCCATGGACATAGCTTCAATCTCACTAAAAAGAAGGGAAATTGCAGCCATCTTTATTAAGGGCAGCCTCAGTTTCACATGCAGATAGACTGTAGGGAAATGGTGGCCATCTTGCTAGCTATAGACCCATTGACAGAAATAGGAGATGGTGGCCATTTTGAGTAAATGAAAATTCATGAGTGGGCAGCCTTCCTTCATGTTTCCAAGAACACACCCAAATTGCTAGAGTCACGATACAATCGTAAAAGTTGGCAATACAGGTTATAATACTCCAATTTACTAGAGAAATTTACTGATCAACAGTGTTCTTCTAAGCCTGTAAGACAGGAAGATGAATGAAAACAAAGTCATTATCTTTATAATATAAAAAAATATTTTCCATATAATACTCTGTGATATTAGTTCTAACTAAAAAAAAGAATCTGTGGAAGATTTTTTACGAGATGGATTTACTTCATAGAACTTACTTCTTCCACAAACCAAAATATTTGGACTGTACCTCTCTTCCTGCAAATATATGTCAGATTTGTGCATAAGGCTGCAGTATTTGACGACAGATGATCTGCCCTCATGTCAGGTGAGTATTTCCAAAGCTCTATCGCAGCATAACAGTCTGATTTAGTAGAATAAACAGAATTGCTCTACCATCTTATCTGTGTTAACTGTACAGATGGGCCCTACAGATAGAGGCTATTGCATAGTAACCTGGAGAACTTATTTTGGGTGACACCAACTGGAAGAGGGGTCAGTCCCAGAAAGGAAATCAGGTGACCAAGTTTCCATTCTGGATCTTTACCTCTCCCAGTCTGTGACAACTGGAACAAAGTGTGTACTACGGAAAAATTAGTAGGGAGAGAGTGGGAAGACAGATAGATAGGAAATGTTCTTCCAGTTCCCTAAAATTAGAAGTATTAATCTGTTTTGGAATCACTGCCTGGCGCACCTTCCTGCCAAAGGATCTGCTGCAGAGGAACAGAGATCAATCCTGCACTACTCCATGAAAGTGTTGAGAGGTGACCTGGTGGCAGCTTGTTTGATTTCTTTTGTGGATTTCTGCTCGAGACCACTATGGATCCCCTTTGGGCACAGCTTTATCTGAATATGCATCTTCAGTGAAGGAATTGTTCCATGTTACTGTGGAGCATTTGGATGATTTCAGGCCGGGGCATTTAGGGTAGTAGTAAGTGAATAACCATGTTTCCCTGAACTGGGTCAGTTCTATGTTTTTTAAACTGTTCTTCTCACATCCAATATCATTAATGCTTTTTCTTTAAAGTGGTGAAGTTGGGGGAGAAATTAAGGAAGAATGATTTCCTGTGAGGTATGGAACAGAGTTTACTTTGGCTACCAATGACCCTGGAATACCATGAGCCACCATATCCTCTTGGAAAATGCAAGGAGGCTCAAGAAAAAAATATACAGGGATTGGTTTGTTAGAGCTTGTAGCATTATGAGTAGATCTCGGGTAGGAAAGACAAAGCAGCACATTATCTCAAACCAATAATCAGATGTAAAGAATCTCATCCCTTAATGTTAGTGTTTAGCGATGAATCATGACATGCCCTGGTGAAGATGTTAGGCCCAAATCCATAAATGCTGGAAGGTTGTGTTTTCTAGACTTGATCTTCTATTTTGACATCAGTAGGAGAAATCCGTCTGATCCCCTTTGTAGTCCAAGAAGGAGGAAAGCCTGTGTAAGACTAGAAGAGTCTCTACTGTTTTGGCATATCATCCCAACATGTTTAGGACTTGCTGCTCAATATTCCAGCTGTTGAACTCAGGTAGCCTGAAGCGGGATGCTAGAACAGGAGTTCCTGCCCTGCTGTGAAGATGGAATGGAGTTTTCTGAGATATCTCCACTACATCCAAGTACCATGGTGCTGTTGGCCGTTTTGGAGTGATAAGAATGACTGGCCCTCCTTTTTGATATTATGGATCATTCTTTCTAGTACAGTGGTTCTCAAACTGAGGGTCAGAAGGTTATTAACAGGGGGTCGTGAGCTGTCAGCCTTTGCGCATGCCGAGACTCCGGCTGTCAGCCATGCACGGAGTTGACAGCCCAAGCCCTTCAAAGCTGGGTGGCTGGAGAGCAGCGGCTGCTAGCCAACAGCAGTGCAGAAGTAAGGGTGGCATGGTATGCTAGGGGTGATCACTTTTGGCAGGGGTCATCGCGGTCTGAAATATTTTCAAAGAGAGTCACAGCAAAAAAAGTTTGAGAATCCCTGTTCTGGTAGCACAAGTGAGGGATGACAGCTCGGAGACAATTGTCTGGTTCCTGTCCAAGCTTTCCTGCATTGGGAAATTCTAGCTCTCCTTGTGTCTCTCTCAACTTCTAAGTGGATGGTCCTCATCGAAGATCCAGGGGATCCTATAAGTTTAATATGAACCCATGTGCCTGGAGTAGGAAAATGGTTCCCTGGCAATAATGTTTTGGTGAGATTCTTTTTTTTATGACAACCTTATATGACAAACAGTGATAGTGACTGGGTATATGTAGATAAGCTTCTGCCAGGTGCACTGATGAGTAAAATGTTTCCTGGAGAGATTGCAACAATAGTGGAACCTGGAGCCTCCATCCTGAATTTTGTCATTTTCATTGCCCAGTTCAGCCTCCTGAAGTCTAAATGGACCAGACTCCACTATAATCTTTTCTTTAGATATGATGAAAATAAGATAAAGCCCTGAGCACCTTTTGTCTTGAGTGACAGGCTCTACTGCCTCTACCTATAGGAGGTATGATGTCTCTTCCAGAACGTACACAGGCTGCACTATCTGAATTTGATTAGGAACAACAGTGTTTGAAAGTGGGATGGGTCTATATATTTCCAGACGGAGACAGGCTCTGTTTCAGTCTGGACAATGGAAGGGTTAGTCCTGTTTTCCAATCTGAGCTTTCCTCCAGTGTTCCAGGTCCAACACCTGGGGTAAGATGAATCTTTTCTCAGATATTTTTGTTGTTGTTTGAAATTTGAAGAGCCCTCGTAGGAGGGTTTGTAATCCTCGGACTTCGCTGGAGTGAGGAGCAAACCCACTTTGGCTTGATCATGCTATCAGCCACCACCTCAACTGGCTGTGCTCCTCCCCAAACAGGATTCCTGCTGAGGATTTTGAGGCACAGAGGATTTACTTTGAATAACCACTTCTTGTCAAAGCTTCAGCCCGAGAGTTACGGACTGGTCACCAGAGTTAATTGCCACAGCTCCCGCTAATAGGCATAGAGAGTCAGTGGGCCCCTCTACCCTCCCCCCGCTCCCCCCACGAACGGCCATACTGGGTCAGACCAAAGGTCCATCTAGCCCAGTATCTGGTCTTCCAACAGTGGCCAATGCCAGGTGCCCCAGAGGGAAGGAACAGAACAGGTAATCATCAAGTGATCCATTCCCAGTCACCCATTCCCAGCTTCTGGCAAACAGAGGCTAGGGGCACCTGCAATCATTGCCCATCCTGGATAATAGCCATTGATGGACCTATCCTCCATGAATTTATCTAGTTCTTTTTTGAACCCTGTTATAGTCTTGGCCTTCACAACATCCTCTGGCAAGGAGTTCCACAGGTTGACTGCGTTGTGTGAAAAAAATACTTCCTTTTGTTTGCTTTAAACCTGCTGTCTATTAATTTCATCTGGTGATCCCTAGTTCTTGTGTTATGAGAAGGAGTAAATAACACTTCCTTATTTACTTTCTCCACACCAGTCATGATTTTATAGACCTTTATCATATCCCCCCCATCATCTTTTTTCCAAGCTGAAAAGTCCCAGTCTTATTAATCTCTTCTCATATGGCAGATGCTCCATGGCCCTAATCATTTTTGTTGCCCTTTTCTGAACCTTTTCCAATTCCAATATATCTTTTTTGAGATGGGGCGACCACATCTTCACACAGTATTCAAGATGTGGGTGTACCATGGATTTATATAGAGGCAATATGATATTTTCTGTGTTCTTATCTATCCCTTTCTTAATGAGTCCCAACATTCTGTTCGCTTTTTTGACTGCCGCTGCACATTGAGTGGATGTTTTCAGAGAAATATCCACAATAACTGCCGTTGTCATCGACCCAGATGACGTATCTGCTGCATCAACCACTGATTAAAGTGTGGTTCTGGCCACCATCTTATATTCTTCAATAAGAGCCTGGAAGTAAGCTCTGTCTTACTGTGGTAATTTGTCTACCAAGTCTGTGAATTTGGAATCATTCAGATAGTTGTTCGTAGTCAACAGTGACTGATTGCTCACTATATGAAATTGAAAGCTAGAAAAAGGCTGGTTTCTTCCCAACAAGATATTTAGCCTCCTTGTCAGAAGGAGTGGATTTAAGATGATGTTGTCTAGATGCCTCTGTAGCAGCCTATACAACCAGAGAGCTCAGTGCAGGGTGGGTAAAGAGAAATTCCACTCCTTTAGCTGGAATGAAACAGTGTTTCTCTGCCTTCTTGTGGGTTGCGGCGTATGTGGCTGATGTATGCCAGACTGCTCTAGCAGCTTCCATACTAGCTTAATTAACCAGAGCTGCTATTTGACTGGGTCTTGTGGTTTGCAGGATATCCCAGAGTTTGTGTTGAGGGTCCTGAACCTCCTTGAGGGAGATCTGGAGTTCCTCTACCACCCTTGGCAATAAATCCTGAGCTATTTATGGTCATCTGGAGGGGATGGAGATGCTTCATCAGGAATTGAGGACAATCTTGTTGGTACCAGTGGAACTGGTTCTTAGTCTTCCTCTTCCATGGGGTCAGGAGGAAATTCTGACTTTTTCCTTGGAGTGGAATGGTGGAGTGACTCAATGGCAGAAAGCATGGGCTCTGTATATCTGGCATACGGGTCCCAGGTTCCCCAGTATGGCCAGTACACTGGGTCCCCATAGCATGGGGCAAATGTCAAGATAGAGATTGGTACAAAGAGAGCTCTGGATCTCCTGTCTGGACTAACATGTTTCAGAGGAGAAGATGATAGCTCTTCTGGTGGTTCAGATTTTCCCAAAGACGAGAAGAAAGGCTCCAGATCCAATGGAGATACCAACAGTTCCAACAGAGGAAAGGCCCAGGTGGCAGATGGAAGAGGGGATAGGCTTCTGTCAACAGTAACATCTCCTGAGACAAGGTCCTGATGCTGTGGGAAACTGAAGCTCGGGAATAGCAAAGACATGTTCTGGTGTAGTATAAGTCTCTGACCTCCCAAGAGCAAGGGGTAGGATCCACTTATGCCAAAGGGGGCAGAGGAGAGAGGCTCCGTCTGGCCAGAGTAAGAGACAGTGATGGTACCACCAGCAGTAGCCCTTAGGGGTTGAACAAGCAGATTTGCTTGATTTAGGCAGAGCTGTGTCGGATGTCTTTGAAGCAGTCGTAGAGGAAGACCTGTTCTTATGCTTCTGCGAGCGTTCTTTGCCTTCCCAATAAGACCACAACAGGGCATCTGTGGGTATGGATTGCTCTGCAACAGAGTTGGACCTCATGCTGGGAGGCACATTCCATGTTGATTCAGACCAATGTACCTGGAGTCCTTCAGTGTGAATCCAACTGTGGCCTCACAGCTTACTTCATGGCATAATCCAATACCTATAATGGGGTGGGAGGCGGGGAATCTATCTAACTAGGAAAAAAAACTCTAGTAAAATCTATAAAAACTATTTAAAACTTACTAATTATAAGGAACTATACACAAAAGGCACTAAGGCAATCTTTGAAATATTTACAGATTGAAGAAATCCAAAGGAGAGCTGCAGACACGGGATGTTCCAACCAAGGTCATGCAGTGGTAAGAAGGAACTGGAGAGGCAGTCGGTCTGCTCCCCTCTTTATTCCTTCAGTTGGAAGCACAAGGAAGACCAGGCCACATGCGCAGACCAGCAGACACTACTTGCAAGAATTTTATAATTTCAGCTGCATGGAGCGCATGCGCACCCACAGTGACATACACAGATGGACCAGCACTTGAAGTAGTGCTGCTCATGATAAAAATACATGTCCACTATGAAGTAGGTGAAACTACTGTGATTTAACAAACTTGAAACCAGTTCTCACTGCTGCTCTTGTTGAGAACTTTTCTTTCCACCCTTTATATGTATGCATCCCTGGGCCTCTGAGCCTAGGGATCTAGCCTGAGCCAGAACATCTGCTCTGCTAATTTTAGCTCTGCAGCATGAGCCTGGGTCAGTTGACCTAGGGCTCTGAGACTCGCTGCCATGGGTTGTTTTGTTTTGTTCTGTGCAAATGTACCTTAAATGACTTAAAAACCTAATTCCGATTTTCAAAAGTGATTTAGGCTTCTAAATTCCACAGTGAGCCTCATAGGAGCCTATGTCACTTTTGAAATGACTACCCAACATCTCATTTTGGTACTTTGGCTTTCAATTCTTTTGAGCCCCGTTATAACAGAATCATAGCGGTCAAGATGTTTGATCACTGAGGACAGAAGAGCACATAACGGGAATAATATCAGAGAGCAAAAGTTACCTCACGTGCTCTTTCAGTAGGTTCATAATGGGACTTAGGCTCAGGGATATGATAGCTTTGTTTATTCCTTTCTTGCTGCTGCTGCTGTTGCTGCTGATGCCGCCTGTGATCATGCTGCAGTGACAGGAGATACGCTTGCTCCTGTTGCAACTGGCGCTGGAGTCTCTCTGCTTGTCGATGCTCCTCCATCTCTCGCCATCTGTATTCCTTTGAGAAAACGTGTGAGTAATTCAAGACGTGACACAGAACTTATGGAAGGTATTTCCCCTCTCCATCCCTAACAAAAATTCATTTTTTTCCCCCTTAAGTGTAAGGTATAGAGAACTAAGTTGGACCAAAATGGCATATATGTTTCCTGTTGGGAAAGTTGAGAGTGTTTTGCTATCCTTGACGGAACTGGAGAGCTACAGCAAAATGTATTTTAATACAAAATTATTTAAAGTAAATCCACTGTAATGTTCAAAAAACAATGATTTGGAACAACACTAGGCCATTGTATCCTGGGGTTGATTCACATATCATGTGCTTTTGATCTGCAGCATAAGCACTCTAGTTCTTCACTGAATGCCAAGGTCTGTTCAAAAACTTGACCACCAAACCAAACTGTTCAACTTTAACATAAATCCTCCTCTTACTGCACAGAAAGCAGTATGACCACACAGTACTTCTCATGTGTGCCTGTCAGCCCACTACACTAGCATAAATGGCCTTTTAATCAAGCTCCATTGTTCATACAGTAGGTGCAGCTGTGTCCGACTAAGGGAAGCCTAGGACTGGCCAGATGAATGAATCCTATAGCTACTGAACAAAACAGATACAGTGCGTTACCAGTAACATGGCCTGCTCCTGGAGCAGCTGCTGCTGAAGAATTTCCAAGTGCCGCTGCTCCTCTTCTAGCTGTCGCCTGATATACTCCTGTCACATAGAAATTACCCAGCAATAAATTTATTCAAAAGGAATGCATCAGAACCACCTGAGTGGAACACCACAAGCTACTTTCCCAGTCATCTTTAGTAATAAATTCCCTTAGTGCTGGATTAATGCCTAGAGAACAATTTAGAAAACCCTATAATCTACAATTCTTAGTTGGCTGATGTATCCTCATTTGCACTACTGTAATATTCGAGGCATGGGCCATAGCTTGTTTATGTATTTTGAAAGTGGTTTCAGAAGAAGCAAATGCACTTAAAAGTTTGAGAGTTAAACACAGCAAGTCTTACTCAATACAGCCAACACAAAATCACATGCAAGTTTTATTAAAAATTAGTTTTTCATACTTGTGTGATGAACAGTTAGCAACAGCAAGAGCCAGGCTTAGTATAGGCAGACCTTGCGCAAGCTTCCCCACGGGGGCTCTGCCAAATGCAGTTCACACCTGACCTGCCATCTCCCCTACTAGCCCAATCAGAAGCCTCTCCTAAGCAGACACTGCCAATCTTGCTGAATTATGCGATGGTTATGACACAAACAAACATCCACTAGGAAACAGATTTTAGACCAAACAAACTCACTTTCTCTTGTGACCTAGCCATAGTTAAACCTACATCAAGAGGTCAAAAGCTAATACGTTTACCCACTATGTCACCAGGCCCCCTATACCAACTCTAACTATGAAGCACCCTATCCAAGCAGATAACATCCTATCATGCAAATAATGGAAGTATGTAATATATGCATGCGTGCAACATATATACACACACACACACGTACAGTGTATGCATAAAGAAATTAATGAGTCAGTGTTATGGAGACGGGAGCTACAGAAAAGTCTAATGATAGATCAATGATGTACACCAGCTTATCACAGGAACCCTGGCAAGTCCACAGGTCAGGTTAAGAAAAATAAAGAGGAAATGTGTTACATTTCTTTAAAACATGTAGTGGCACAATTTGACTGTCTCAGTTAATGATTGCCACTGCATTTCTGTGATTTCATAATTAGCATCTAAACATTTTAAGGTGCTACTTGGGATAAAAGGCATCTGCCTAAAAGCAAATTATGCTTCATTCATTCATCCAGTAGGCTCAAACTTTTATTTTGTGCCCCATCAATCCAAAATGTCTTAAAACAAAAACAAAAAGTCCATTGCATTCAGAAGGGAAATAGTCCATAATATAAAGGTACCACACCTTTAAGTAGATGTTAGATATTTCTGGCCAAATCCTGCTCCCACCGAAATTACTGGGAATTTTGGTATTGACATCTGTGAAAGCAGGATTGGGCCCTTCATTTGGAATGAGTATTTGAAGCGCACACAAAGTAATTACCCTGATTAAAGTTTATAACGGGTTTTTAAGTGTGCAGGTTTCATGCATAAGTTCCACAGCTCAGTGACACACAGTTTGAAAGACCTCGCTTGTACTTTAAACATTAAAAGCACCTTTACAGTACATAAGATATTCTAAGTGTTGTTTGAATTGGCATACACGACTGTGGATTCCCCCCTCCACACACACATAGAAAAGGAAAATACGGTACAACTCAAATTAATATAGTGTTACGGGTTCATTTTTCAACTCAGCATATTCAGAGTTATAACTAAGCCTTTGACTTAACTCATCCAGCATGCCAAAGCATTACAAATAATATGTCTATCTTCCTCTGAGGTCCTCTGGACCTGGCTGATCCTGTGAGAGCTACTGTTCAACAAAGAGAATCAAGAACCCATTTTCAGTATTTGCAGATTCCATCTTCAGAGGATTTTAGACAAATGCTGGGTGTAAATTTAGCTTAGAGTCTTCTGTGGGCGACATTTAAGACTTCACTTTGCAAGCAACATGAAGGTCACTTTATTTCCCCATAGAGCTTTATGTTCTACTTTTCTGTGTTTTTTGTCAAGGACAACAGAGAGGTTGGCTGGACTCCTCGGTGTTAGTTCTTTTATATTTAACTAATTTTTTTAAAAATAGAACAAAAAACCTAATGTATTTGTATCATGGACTCACCTGCTCTCTCTCCACTCTCCTCTTCTCTTCCTCTGCTCTCCTCCTCTCTTCCTCTTCCTTACGCCTCCTCTCCATTTCTTCTAGACGTCTTTTCTCCTCCTGTTCTCTTCGCCTCTGCTCACGCTCTTGTTGCCTTCGAGCTTCCCGTTCTCTTCTTTGTTGCTAGAGTAGGAGAAAAAAATAAAATGTTACTTTTATGGTTACCTAAGAGAGAAAGTTGGGGTTGATTTCTACTGGAAGGCTGGTAAGTAAGGTTTGTAGGCCCCAGCAACTAACAAAAGAGTGTTCTTTAATGTGCAGTAAACTATACCGTACATAAAAGGCAAATATCCTGACATCATCAGTTATACTCTTGAGCTTCTTCACAACGCTGCATATAACGTTTTCCCAAACACTAAGGGGTTCACTGCTGCTGCTGCCCCAAGACCAGATGTAAAGTTCAAAGCCAAGCATCTTTGAAGAAAGAATGCAGTCAGGTAGTAACATGCAATCAGTCACCTTCTGAATTATCCAAATTTTGCCAAAAAAAGAAAATGAAATGAAATAATCCCTTTCTGGATCACTTGCAGCAAAAACAACAATCCATGAATATTTGATAAGCTTTTTAGTCAACATGATATGTCATATGCTAAGAATTTAAATGCTGGTGCAACAACCCAACTGATGAAAAGGCACCATACATTAATTCACTGGCAAAAAAATTTGTTAATGAAGAACTGAGGCTGCCCAGAAGTGCCTCACCTTTCCACACATAAAATGCACTGTAGCGGGGTGGTTACCCGCTCCTGCCCTGAGGGGTTTAAAAAGCAGCCCTAGAGAGGGCTGCAGCTCTAAAAGCTGGGCTGATTGGGGAAGCAGCTGAAGCTGGGCCATGCCCCAATCAAGCCACAGCTGGCCTGTATTAAAAGGCTGTGAGCCAGGAGCCCAAACAGTCTCCCTCTGCCTGTAGACAGAGAAGGGCCTGGCTGCAGGGAGCTAGAGACAGGGTACCTGAGTGAAGCAGGGCTGGGGAAAGGCACAGGAGCTGGGGAGCTCCAGTCTGGAAAGCCCCAGGCTGCGGCCTAGCATGGGCTAATAGGTACTGGGGGTTGCAGAGGGCAGCCCAGGGGTAGGAAAAGGCAGCAGGTCCAAACCCAACCTTGCCAGTGATGGGTAGGCTGATACTGCAGTCTGCTCCAGGGTGTGGGGGCTAGATGATGCCTGGCAGTAGCCATATACTGAGGCGAGGTGAGGATAGTGGATGGGGGTTTCCCGGGGAGGGGAGACCCTGAGAGAAAGGGGTTACTGCCAGGGGGCAGCACCCCAGCTAACAGGGCACTGGAATCCAGAGAGGGACCCGGGGGCCAAGCGGTAGTGGATCACCGGCCTGCAGAGGGTGCTCCGGGCTGGAAATCGAGCTAATTCCCTGAGAGACCAGCAGGAGGCACTGCAGGGGTGAGTCTGCACGCTTACAGCACCTATTTTTAAACCTCTGAAATTCAAGAAACACGAGTTTACATCTTTATGGTTGCACAGATAAGCTTCCAAACATGAATCAAATGTAAGCTGGTGCAGTGATGTCTGCTTGACTCTGCAGACAGCCCTGAACAATAGCTCTGAGAGGTGTGAACTGAAAGATTCATGTCCATACAGCACAAATTTAGTAAGCAAGACTGATATTTATGCTTCAGTCTAACTGCTGATAATTGTAGCAGAACCGTCCAGCTAATGTGCCTACCTCAAAATCTCAAACTGCCTCCCACGCGTCCTCAAGTGCCAAGAGACCCAGCTGTCTCCTGCTTAGCTGCCAAAACCTATCTCCCCTGACAATTTCTACAACATGCTTACGTGCTTCTAATACAGAACTCTACAACTTGTTGAGAATAAAATTTAGAAGACCTGTAAAAGGAGATAACTATAATGATTATTCTTTTTCACATTTAATTCAATAAAAATTCAAATTTTTGGTTTATCTGAAGCTGCCACACAATCAGTAGTCTGCTGAGCAAGAGTGCCACAGTGAGCAGAGGCCTTGCCAGAGAATTTAGTCAAACCTGTGATGGAGTTCACATGGCCATGGCTATAGGTGCTCTCTCTGCAATTGTGCACACTGAAGCACTAAAGGCCATGCTTCACTCCCGTCCCTTCCTGCACCTGCTGCTTGCTTTACTAAGTACACACACAACTTGACTGCTCATTGTACAGTAAGTAAAAATGCAACTGCTTTTTTCTTCCCCCTGGAATCAACACACTTTGCCACGGGTGTAGAGGAGAGTGGTTGAGAGGAAGGTGACTAATGCAGTTTAAGGCTCAGAAATACATAGCTAATGCTCTACACTTCCAGTGCTTCTTGACTAGTAGCGCTTTTGGAAGCTATGCAGCTTTCTTAGACATATTTGTTCACATATACCCACACCACATCTATTGGCAACATTCCTGCTTTTCTTTAGAGTTACCTGGGATTCACCACCACCTTCCTTCTCTTCTAATTTCATTAGACATAATTATGCTCTTTCCTCCAGTATGTATTCTAGATGTCTCTACACACACAACCTTTGCATTTTTCCCTCTAAATAGGCACCTAGATTTCTGTGATTTAAACAACTTCTCTTCAATGAGTAGAGATACAAAAATAGCAAAGACAGCTCAGGAAAACAGTGGAGTTCTTGGGTTTTACTACTTGTTTTTAAAGCACATTAAAAAGGGTTAAGTGGGCTCTTTTGTTTCAGAATCTACAAATCTCTTGTCAAACAAATTCTGTATTTAAGTGAAAACATTCAGGTGCCTCTTGGCTAATCAAGTCTCACGGGCTCTAAGTTATGAAGCAGAACAACTTGGTTGTCCAGAGAATGCAAGAGGCAACAAACTGTGCTTAGTTAAGATGCATGTTTATTAGCTCTAACTCTTCTTATACACAATTGCTCTAACACTTCTTAAACATAATTTTTTCTAAGAAATTAATTCTAGGCTTAAGAAAATTTCTTGACTCCCAAAAAGCAAAGGCAAAAATACTTTCTGGACACAAATAGTCATCATAGATCAGGGGTAGGCAACCTTTCAAAAGTGGTGTGCCAAGTCTTCATTTATTCACTCTAATGTAAGGTTTTGCATGCCAGTAATACATTTTAACATTTTTAGAAGGTCTCTTTCTATAAGTCTATAATATATAACTAAACTATTGTTGTATGTAAAGTAAATAAGGTTTTTAAAATGTTTAAAAAGCTTCATTTAAAATTAAATTAAAATGCAGAGCCCACCCGGACTGGTGGCCAGGACCCAGGCAGTGTGAGTGCCACTGAAAATCAGCTCGTGTGCCGCCTTCGGCACGCATGCCATAGGTTGCCTACCCCTGTCATAGATCAACAATTCTTTCTATTTATTGCTGCGGGGCCAGAAATAAACAAACTACGCTGGTTTGTTGCAGTATCTATAGCCCTGTCAGGTCATGATAACAGATCTTAAAATTATATTATTCAGATTGCTTTCTTGCTATCCTCCTTTCCCATTTCAACTCGAGCTGTTCTCAAAATACCGACAGCTAAAAATCAAGTCAGAGATAGAGACCTATACTTGCTCTACCTAAAAGAAATACTTTATACCATCTATCAAATTATATAAATCCTTAATATGCAATTCAATGGCTCATGAGACACTCAGCTGCTTAGTTAGTGTCACTAATAAGCTTGGAGAAAGAAAGATAGAACTGCATTATTCTCATTATCTAAGGTCCATCTTCATGACATACCAGAGCTAGAAATGGAATTGGTATACCATTGGGAAGACGAGAATCCCAGCACGTGTTTCCCATCTTCATGGTTTACAAGATATTCCACCTTCAATCTGACACCAGTTTCTGTCTAACAGTATTTACTGACACGATACAGGACATATTGCAAATCTTGGACCAGTTCTTTCATTCCTTGGAAGATGGACACAGTTTGGGTCATTTTAATGAGATGAATCTATCATTTCTTGAAGCTATGGAGAGGTTTTCAGCAGTGACTATAAATAGAAACACCTGATAAGATAGCAACAAACAAACAAAAACAACAAAGGAGTTCAAAATTGACTGGAAGAGTGTAGCACTCTGTACCTCAGAGCAGCAGCCTGGAACCCCCATATTCACCAATGTCATATAATGATATGTTTTGTACAAAGTATTCCTTGTGAGGTATCATTTTAAAAGTCTTGATCTCTTGAACATTAATATCCTCTTGGATTGTATGTGCTATCATTGTACGTGAAGTTATGGAAGTTTTCCTATGTGTGTGTGTTATTGAAATATGTTGTAAGGTTGGGAGACGCCCATAGCCAACCTTTCAGGTACAACAGTGGAGTAGCCAGATTCACACTGCTTGACCCATATCATAGCTAAAGATCTTTCCAGCAAGCTGATAGAAACAATAAAAGCAGGGGAAGTGACATCATGACCTGGCCTCACCCCCCCACAACTCAACACCTGATAACAGGTCTGGAGGACAAAGACTTTGAACTGGGGAGAGTGGTTCTGGGCTGGAAGACAGTTCCAGCTTGTGTATTAAAGCTCTGCGAACTGTTTCTACCATCTGTCAGGGTGAGTCAGTGCTTGATTCAAATCCTGTTTAGTTTATAGAACTCAGATTGTGAATTTACTTTTATTTCTCAGGTGACCAACTTTGATCTCTACGCTTACTACTTAGATTGCTTTTAAGTTATTATTTCTGTAGTTAATAAATCTGTTTTATATTTTACCTAAAACAGTGTGCTTTGGTTGAAGTGCTTGTGAAATCTCAGCTCACTTTACAAAGGCTAGTGTGTGTCCTTTCCACATCGAGAGAGGGGCGGACTGGGTAATGAACTTACACTGGTCAGGCTTCTGACGAGGGCAAGATGGTACAGTTCTGGGTTGCAAGGCTGGAGAGCTGGGGGGGAACTGATTGGAGCCTCTCTCTTGTTGGCTGGCAAAGCATTCACGTAACTCAAATGGATGTGCCCCTGCCTGTGGAGGTCTGTGTAAGTGCAGTACCTGTCAGAGGTTTGTAGCGTGGCAACAGCATCACGGGGTGGGAAGGATACCCCAAAGTTGGTGGGACAGAGGGTTCAGTGGTCCCACAGTCCAGGTTGCACCCCGGGGGTCCCATCACAAGGAACATGCCAGTTTCCCATACCATGATGTAAATAAAAGAATAAAATTCTATTTAAAAAAAAAAAATCTTGAGTTTCAACATCCACAGTGCATGTTTACCACCCACTAGAAGATAAAGAAATACAAACCTCTGCCACCAGTCTGCACTTAAAGCAAATCTCTGAAGCACAGCCATGCTGTTGTCTGTGTGCCAAAGCGCACAAAGGGATGGAGTTTCTCTACACCAGTTCTACCTTCCTGTTAGCACCACTTTAGCTGACTTGCTAAATGAATGGAAGTCTAGGCACCTGGCACTGCTTACCAAAAACACCACCTTCCCAAGGTCCACCGAGTATCCAGAGCCCACCTTATAAGACTTCCCTTTCTTTGAATATGGTCTGTGAAAACCAAGCCACTGAAGCAGCAAACACTAAATACACAGAATTATTTTCAACCAGTGAGGAGAGGAGAGATGTATTGTGATAAAAATAGAGTTGGCTCTGAGAGAGATTTTCGACATGAGTAATGATCCTACTAGCAAGCTAAAGATTTCCTTACTTTTAAAGCAAGACGATCCACCTGACCTCCCACTGTGCACTTGTGCTTTTTAACCTAAGATCACCTCGCTGGCTAGTTTTAAAAAACTTTTTTTGAGGAGTGACAGGGTATGTTCACAATAGCTTGCCCTAGGAAGGTTCGCTCATGATAGATTTTTTTGGTCTAAGATATAAACTGTAAATGCTGCTTATGTAATTTCCTTCTTGATTTTAAAAATAAGTGCATTAGTTACTATACCTCTAATTACATGTCACAAAAAATACACAAAATTTGGTATATAGCCTGGTTCCTGTACATACTGAGCTAGCTAGGTGGCATAGGCTGTTGCACTGTGGCTACAAGACAGTCTTTCAGATCTTCTTTAGCTGGATGAGAGATATGGTAGGCTAGGACCAACCTCAAGTGATGCTGAATGTAGATTAGCAGATTATTTTCAGACAACTAGCCACTAAAGAAAAGGCAAGCTACAGAGTGCTGAAAGTAAATTTCTAAGAGACGCAGATAGAGCAATGATAAAACTGCTAGGATCCTGATAACTGTCCTCCTAATGTCACCCATAATACATTCTAACTCAGGTCTCATAATGGTTCATGATTTTATAGGTCTGAGCTCACAGACTATGCTGTGTATGGTGATTTACCAGAAGGGGGCAATGCAGCTACACATGCAAACTGCTAGTTTGCATATAAAAACAAATACAGTACACTAGCTCACACAAGAAATCACGAATGATGAATGCATGGATTAGAATATAAAACCACCTCTATATAGCTGTCTTATAGCCACATAAAGGTAGATATATACATGCATTAATGTTGGTGACCGAATACTTGAAGGTGGGGCGAGGACAATAAAATAATCATATTAGACACGAGTCCAGAGTGTAACCAACCCAAAATGTGGGCAATTCAAATGAAGTGGTGCCTGGATGGAAACCATTCCTCTTTTAGTGTTGTAAAACAAAGCCCTGGCAAAATCACCCTCCACCTCAGTTGTGCCCAGCTTAATTGGAACCAATTATATCAGAACCCTCTGAACTGTGGAGGTTATTTTTATTATTTGTATTACTGTAGCACTTAGGAGATCTAGTCATGGAGGCTCAGGTACAATTGGACTTGCATTGCAACTAGTTCTCATTTTGCAAAATCAAAACTAGACTCAGTTTTGGCAAGCACTAATTCTGATGATACTTCATTCCCTTTAAGACCAGGATTGCTTTTTTCCATTTTGTTGAAGAGAAAATCTCAGATGCAGGCACATTTAAAGTCTAGGAAAGCTCAGATTTCTTTTTTTAAACACCTAAGTCTTAAGTGTCATACAAGTGATAGTTATATAAAAGCATACGTCTAACCAAAAACTTGCAAAGCTTCAGATAATCTTCTACACTTCAGCAATGTATAATTTCCTGCTTCTAAGTAATGCAGAAATTATAAGGTCTCTGAAACAATTGTTTTCAGTAGTCACTTATATGCCTTTTAAAAGCAATCTTCTCTCTAATACTGCTAAGAATAATGCACTTTTGGCATGAGTCCTAAACACTGTTCTTGTGGCAGTCTCAGTCAAAACTGTCTAGGATCTGTGCCAGAATTGTAAGAACAAGTGCTCAATTTTAATTTAAGAAAGGAAAAAAAAAAAAGACATGTCGGCAACATGTCCAGGGAGACTACCTATGGTCTAAAAAGTTCCTCTAATTCTCACAAGTGAATGTCAAACACAAATGCAAAAAAATTGCAACTTCCATCACTCCAACCAAAAGCAGTACCAGAAACCCAAACCGAAAAAGCTGGGGATTTGAAAGCAACACTATTCTTAACTCACGTTATTAAGCTCTTCTTTCTTCATAACACAGAGTAAGTTAAGAACAAAGGTTCATCCTTTTGGTTTCTTGGCTTTCATCACTCTGTGCCACAATATGAATGTTATCTAAGAATGTTTCTTCCCCTCACCCTCTTTAAGAAAGTTTGTTCTGGCTAAAGTTTTCCTAAGAATCTCTCAGATAGATGGATGCTTCTCCAAGAATAGAAGAGCCAAACAAAAAAAGTTCAAAAGAACTACATATGCTTGTAAGCATTTTAGTAAGCATTGTAATCGATCAGTTTGAAGTCTTTTTTGCAGTAGCAAATTATTCAAAATTGCTCTGATTTTTTAACAAAGGGTGAAAGAATACATTTAAGCAAAAGAAAACATGATTTTATAAACTAAAAGAAAAGCTATCCAACATGCTTATGCTGGAATAAACTGAAGAGTCAAGTGAAGGATAGGCTATCTAAAGACAGAAAACTAATCATATCTCCACACAGATCCATCATTGAAGGAGGTAGGTTTACATATATTAAATATTGTGGGTTTTTTTTTTTAATACATAAGAACATTCACTTACAGGGCCTTTTTGAAGAGAGTGTGGGATTGACCTAAATGCAACTTCCACCTGATTTAGCATTTTCGTTTTTTTAAGTTTTGCACATATTTACACATACCCTCTAACACCTAAATAACTCCTTCAACTAAACTTTAAGACTCTTTCTAGCAAACAGACACATTGTTCTGTTTCTGTTATTTGCAGCATTTTTCCTTTTGTACTGACAGCAATTTCAAATTAAAAAGGTCATATTGATCATGGCAGTTTAAATGGGTTACGTCACTTAGTTATTTAAAAAAAAAATGCCTGGAACTAGAGTTTTCAGATGTTTAAAAGAAAAAAAAGTTTTACTTTTGTATTAAGCGGGATTTCAGATTAACATCATCATGCAGGGGACTAGCAAATCATTAGATTAGGGTCACCCCAAAGTTTTAATTCAAATCCTGACTCAAGTAAAAACTAAGCATCTCATTTTAGCTTTCCCCAGTCTCCTTTATGACCAAATAATAAAATTGCTGCACAACTGACAGTCTCTTTAAGACAGGCCAAGACCTGGAATTACAATGATATTTATCTTGGCAGTTTGAGGAGGGTGGGGGGAGACAGAAGAGAAAAGAAGCTTTCATAGCCCCTTCCTGCTGAATGTGTGTGGCTGGGTCCTTGCTATCAGTTCCTCCTTATAAAAGCAGTAAATTTACTCACACATTTGAAGGGGGTTGGGAAAAACATCTTAAGGTAACCTGCAAAACTTTATGTTACACTATTTATTGGGTTAATACATAATGCAAATCTTAAAGTTATGAATCGTAAATGTATGTGTAAACTTGATGTACTATGTGGAGCTAATCTGGTCTTCATTGCATCGTTAAAGATTATCAGTGCTTGGAAAACTAGATAGCTTTGATGAAGAACTACATGCCAAATGAACAGCTGTAACAGCAAATCAAACAAGGATCATTTGAGGACAATTGGAATTTGACCCTGTACTTCCTGAAGAGCTAAATGATTGGTTTCACTTCATCTCCCCAGACTCAGTTTTGGTCTGCAAAATTTTTTAGAAAACTTTCCATCTGTCAGGTCCTAAAGAACCTTTTATTTACTCACTAGCTGTTGTGCTAGTAAGTAACATTTAAATAAAGAATGTTTAGAAACAAAATAATTAAGATAGACTCACAAGGGACAAGGTGATGTACAAAAAACTTTTGAGAAACAAAATCCAAACAAACTATGTAAGCAAACAATTAGTATATCCCAAAGAGTAAATATGCAAAAATGTACCTGGGGTTTTGTTAAAAAATTCAGATGGATATAGATACAAAAAAAATGTATGAAAATGGCATGTCTCCTACAAGATAAATGGGAAAAAAATCCAGTATACTATGTATGATTTGCTACCTATGACATTTCTAAAACGAATAATGGGTATTCTATACCATATACCTTTATGCTACTACACATAGAATTGTAGGCCTGGAAGGGACCTCAAGAAGCCCTCAAGTCCAGCCTCCCACATTGAGGCAGGACCAAGTGAACCTACACCATCGGCAACAGGTATTTGTCCAACCTGTTCTAAAAACCTCCAATGATGGTGATTCCACAACCTCTCTTGGAAACCTACTCCAGAGTTTAACTATTCTTAAAGTTTTTCTAATACCTAACCTAAATCTCCCTTGCTGCAGATTAAGCTCATGACTTCTTGTTTTATCTTCAGTGGACACGGAGAACAATTGATTACAGTCCTCTGCAAAACAGCCCTTAACATACAAGACTGTTATAAAAAGGTGCCCTCCCTCTCAAGACTAAACATGCCCAATTTTGTTTAACTTTTCTTCATAGGTAGATTTTCAAAATCTTTCATCATTTTTGTTGCTCTCCTCTGGACTTTCTCCACAATTTGTCCAGAACTGGACACACTACTCCAACAGAGGGGCTCACCAGTACCAACTAGAGTAGGACAATTACTTCCCGTTTCTTACACGAGTCTGCCCTGCATCAAAAAGAGGTTGCCATCCACCACGCCTTAGTGCCAAATGCAGATGTTTAAGAAAGCTCTAAAAGAACTCGGATACATACCAGGGACAGATATTTCTAAAAGTCATCTTAGTGGCATGATCTGGTTTAAGCAAGCTGTACACTGATAACTAAACATAAAAGTCTTCCCTTCTGTACAGCTACACCAAAAGTCTCAAGGCCAATGACCTAGTATTTTGAATAGCAACAGATATATAAATACATAGTTATCTCCATTCAAAATACAAGGCAATGCATTTAGGCTTTTGGAATCAATTACCTCCTGGGAGCTGCAGGGTGTTCAGTACTTTTGGAAATCAGACTACCACGTCTACACATGGATGTAAGAGCCTTACTTTAGGATCCTGGTTTTGAAAATCTTAGCTAATGGATATACATTGTTCTTGCACAATATACAGGGAATATTTCTTAAGCTCTTGGGACAATAAGCATAACAGGAGCTCTGCCACCTTAGCTCCAGTCTTCTATTTCTACCTCTTCTAGCCGCCTCCTTTGCTCTTTCTGCTGCTCTATGCGTTTCTGTCTCTCTGCCAACAGCTGCCTCTTGTACTCCTCTTGCTCTCGGAGCTGCTGTTCCTGTAGCAGCTGCTGTCTCCGAAGGGCCTCTGAACGTTCCTTGTTTTCCTGCTGCAGTCTCAGGAAATCACGTCGGAGGGTAGATTCTCCAGGCACATTGACAATCGAACTGCAAAAGCAGAAAGTTAAGCCTCCCATGCCACAGAGCCTAAAGAGCCATTAAATACCTTCTCCAAAGCTTATACAGTACGCACGCACACGCACACACACAGACACAAACAATTAGTTTAAATTTTAATCTCTTGCCTTTCAAAATAAACATACTGGATGCATATCAAACAGGTACTCTCTCTGGAAGATGTCAAACCAGGTCAGGCAAAGAAAGAGTCAACCCAAACTTTTTCCCAGTCCTTGAACCGAGCCTACATCCTCTCTTTAAACTCTGAGAGAGGTCTGATTAGAACCCTAGCTACCTGTGTACTTTGCCCCAGACACATACACTGTAAGTCTCACACACCCACCACCTCTACAGTAGTGATTCTCAACTGGGGGGGACGCACAGGTCTTCCCGGGGATACATCAACTTATCTAGATATTTGTTTAGTTTTACAAGAGGCTACATAAAAAGCACTAGCAAAGTCAGTACAAACTAAAATTTCATACAATTGCTTGTTTATATTGCTCTATATACTATACACTGAAATGTAAGTGCAATATTTATATTCCAATTGATTTATTTTGTATTTATGTGGTAAAAATGAGAAAGTAAGCAATTTTTCCGTAACAGTGTACTATGACACTTTTGTATTTTTATGTCTGATTTTGTCAGCAAGTAGTTTTTAAGTGAGGTGAACCATGGGGGTACGCAAGACAAATCAGACTGCTGAAAAGGGTACAGTAGCCTGGAACGGTTGAGAGCCACTGGTCTACAGGGTATCAAGTCCCTCTATCGTGTATCCAAGTTTAGAGTGGACGGGATGGGGACCTCAAAAAAGTTCAGAGGTCTGAGCGAATGTTCCTTTTGAGGTTCATGTCTCATGAATGTCTGTGATTAATTATATTTAGTAACAGGTGTAAAGGCTTATGAAAAGGAAGTATACTCCAGATTTGTCAAGGCAGGTTATAAAATTATTTATCTAGATCTTTTAATAGCCTCCCATCAGCAACTATTACCTTGGCTCTCCTTCTTGTTCAGGCACTTCCTCCTCCTCTTCCTCACTGCCGCTATATTCATATTCTGTCTCGTCTAGCAGGAAAGAGGAAACAATATTCCATGTGGCTCTTTCAATTTTTTATCTTAAAATACTTAGCTCCTGCTACAGGGCCTCAGCAATCCAGTTCTGACCATCTTAAATGATCAGATTTATATACAACATTTTGGAACCATTCAAATGTCATCTCATCCCAGAGACAGAAGGAGACCTTCATTTGGATGTGAGCTTCAGTTTAATCCACAGGCTTTGTATACAATGATAACTATATGGTCTTAGATTTTTTTGTAAAATCAGAAGTTGGTAGAATATCAAATAATCAGTTTTTTAAAAATATATACAAGTAAGCACAGGCTTAATTTTAAAAGTCTGCATACCTTTCTCTCCTCTCTTCTTCCTGGTCCTGTCTATGTGGTCCTTAAGCTGGATTCGGACTTGCCTTTCATTTGGCTGATCGCGTATAAAAGGATGTTTTAAAAGCTGCTCGGTGGAGGGTCTCTGCATATAGTTCTTCACTAAACAACCTTCTATAAAACTAAAGAACTTTTTTGACCTGAGGAAAAAAAGAAGTGTAAAGCTAAGACTCAAATAATCCATTTTTTCAGTTTTTCCTCATTAGTCCAAAAACCTTCAGTTCTCTCCCTCAAAACAGCATGCTTCTGTCTAGCAGCATAAATGGTATCTTAAATAGATGTCCTCAAAAGAGCCACAAAAATGCTACTAAGACAATTTGGGAACTCTTCCATTATTGCAAGTAATACCAACCTGTTTTTATATGCACTTGGCTTAGTGGGATAGGTCTGTAGGAACTGAAGAACATTTTGTTTTTTTAACTATGCATTTTTTAAATAACATTTTCTCAATACTTAATGCCTTATAATCTGTTCAGTCGGGACACACAGGACCAAATTAATCCCTGATTTAACTACTGGAGTTTAGTGATGGAATTCAATTCACTTCTGTATAATGGATACAGGGATGAGGAATACATGTTTGGTAAATGAGAACGTTATATTGCTAAAGTAGTAACTACTCCATGATACTCCTGGGGGAGTTCTGCGCTACTGCACAATGCAGAATTTTGCAGAAATTAACATTGTGTGTGCAGAATTTCCTTTTCCCGCACAAAAATGGGCTGCAGTACTGCTAGCCATCACTAGAGGCCACTGGACTCGACAGATCCCAGCTTACATATAGAAGACACTGCTGGGAGGAGGGAGAAGGAACTAGAGGGTTCCTGGCAGCTGCAATTCCCAGCATGCCCTGAGGAAAGGAGAGGGCGGCACATAGAAACTCCATGCAAACCCGGGACCAAGCATCAGGCTGTTTCTCCCTCTGGATCCCTGGACTCAGGGGGGCGAGGGGGACAGATGTCGGGGCAAGGGGGGCCCGCAGCTGGGTTCTGGGGGGGAGGGATTGGGTGTCTAGCCCCCCAGCTGGGCTTGGGGAATGGGAGGAGGGGGGAGAGAATGGGTAGAGAAGCAGGAACTACATTGTCATATCGGCTTCTTTAACTCTCTAATCCTGGGGGAATTTTTGCGTGTGTCTGTATTGTTACAGACATACTTGCTGACAGGTATTTTGAAATAAACCAAAATAATTGAAACTGGCAATTATGCAGTGTTATTTTGACAAATGAAATTTGCAGAATTTTGCAGAATTCTAAAATATTGTGCACAGAATTTTTAATTTTTTGCTGCAGAATGCCCCCAGGAGTACATGAGACATGCTTAAAGAGACACTTTCAGGATAATTTTCTCCTTACCTCTGTTTCTAATAAAACTTGAGAAACAGAGTGAAAATAATGCTTAAAATTGTATTTTTCATCACGTATCCTGTTTACTTTTTGCCCTTCATTCACCTCGCTAAGTAAAAACACTATCAGTACCACTGCTGTTTTTAGCCAGTTTAACATTCTGATTCTTATGTACTAGCAAAATGCTGCAATGTTGTGGTCATAAACACTACAGATAATGCTTACATCTAAAACAAGCATTTCTTCATCCTTTTTCAAAACTCTATGAATAGGTATGACTTCATAAACTCCATGTTTTATAAAAAATTATTTAAAATAAACACACTCACACAGATGCTCCAATAGTAACTACTGTATGAGAAAGTCATTCCAGCATTCCAAACAATGATCCAGTGCACCAAGTCAACAGAGTTAATTATGTTATTTATAGATCGGTGTAACTGGTCACACCACTTTACTAATTTATTTTTTGACGGGACTCTACCATTCAACCTCATAGTCATACAATTTCCATTCACCGAGGGCATATTTCTTGTATGAAACAAACACACACACACACACACTTTTCCTTCACTTAAGAAGAAAGCACAGTAAAGCATTACTTTTCTTAATGCTGAGGCTTTCATTGACAATTTTAAGGTTATCATGTTCAACCTACATAAACCCTCATTCTAGTGAAAATTATTGCTTCATACAAATCAGTTGTGTCTAATAATGGGGAGGAAAATCCCGTATTGTTAAGGGATTATTCCCAGCTGGCAAGAGGAACAATTTCAATCGTTTGCAATAATTATAGTAAAAGCCTTCATTAATTTTAATAGTTCCTTTCAACTCAGCATCTAGAAGTCAATGGCGCTGTCCTGTTTCTTTATAATACTGTATCTTAGAAAAGATATTGCATATTAGGAATGCAGCAGAAGTCTAGTCTTTGAGCTGTGGTATAATTTGTCACCTTAATATGATGCTGCTCTGTCAACAGAACAGCTCATTTTTTGTCTCATGATTCAAAAGACAAAATTTTGCTGAAAAAAAAAAAGAGCTAAAAAATAATCAATGCACATCTCATTTTGTGCTTTGATTTAATAGTGCAGAAGATAATAAAAGATTGATTTTAGCCAGCCTAAATTATTTTACAGTTCATGGAAATGGTAACAAAAAAGCATCCCATGAAATAAAAAATAAGAAAGTGCTATGTTGTAAAGGAAACATGAAACAGACTACAGAAAACACAGTAGCTTCTACATACCATTTCTTGGATTTTAGCCGTGGAGGAGGGTTTCTGGGTATAAGAAACAGCGCCCTCATTGGATGCATGTCACAGAGGGCTGGAAAAAAATAAAATTTTGTTCAGTTGTTTTTCCACTTCTCATGATTCTGCATTTTCACTGTCTTCACTTCAGAATTATTTCATTTTCATAGACATTTCCCCACCATCAACCCCTACATGTGATGGACACGGGAATGACATTAAGCAGAATTAAACTGAAATGCAAAAGTTAATACTAAAGTTCTGCCCCTAACTCTGAGTTCAATGCAGTCAAATATAAAGGCCTAGATGATCCCCTCAGATCCAAACATGATGGGGACCTCTGTGCAGAGATCTCCATCTCCCTCATGGAAAGGAGAGTCAGCCTCCTCTGCAGCACCGTCCCCACACCGTTCTCCAAACACAAGAGCTCTCTGTAGTGTCAGGATCCATAAAGGTGGCAGGGGTAGAGACATAGCAGGTTGGGGGCCAAAATGAGGACAGGAGCAAGGGGGCCCCGTGGCAAAGGAGGACATCCTGGTATCTCAACTTCAGCTCAACACCACTGCCAATGAGTGAAGGGGAAAAGGAGGTGCTGAAGACTAGAGATGGTAGGGGGGCAAAGGACTCTGTGCAGATGGCCCTAATCTCCCATGCTTGGCAATGGATCTCTAAAACTATCCTGCAGGGAGTGCAAACCTAAAGGAATGACCAGAGAGGATACCGGTGAGGGGTTCATTATGACTCATTTCCTCCCCCAACAGACCCCATTGTGAGTTCTTCTGTAAGAGGGGCCAATCTGAACCCAACAGTTTAGCATGAAGTAATATCAATTACCAAGTCCAATCAGGTGAAATGCACACACAGGCTTACAGAGCCCAGTGACAGAGATTTAATTAAAACAAAAGGAGGTTGCTTACTTGTAACTGGAGATATATGGTCCCTATCTGTATTCCACTGTATTCCATCATGCATCCAGACCCAGAGATTTTGAAAGTAGTAATGTCCGTTGGTCCACCCGTGTGCCCTTGGCTCACCTCATGGTTTCATCCAAGGTGATAAAAGGTGGGGTGGACCGACCACGTCTCCAGTTCCTTCTCCCCCACAAATCCAATGGTTCCGCAGCAGAGGGGAAGGAGGCCAGGAAGTGGAATAGAGATAGGGACCACACATCTTGAAGAGACTCCAATTACAGGTAAGTAACCTCCTCTTCTTCTTCGTGTGATAGTCCCTATTTGTATTCCACTGAGGGCGATTAACAAGCAGTATTGACATCAGAAGAGGGTGTGAGGATGAGGATGGAACAGCTGAGTGGAGGACAGCCGTGCCAAATAAGGCGTCCATAGCAGAGTCCTGCACCCAAGCGTAATGCGTAGAGAAGGTATGTACTGAACTCCACATGGCCACCCTATGTATGTCCTGAACCAGCACATCTGAGCGGGTGGCCATGGTCAAAGCCTGGGCTCTCATGGAAGGGGCCCTCACCCCAGGGGGAGGAGGCAATCCTGACAGCTGATAGCACAGTGGAATGCACCCCGAAATTAATTTAGATATTCTCTGTGTGGAGATTGCCTGTTCCTTAACTCTCTGAACTATAGTAATAAACAATCTAGGAGATTTCCTGATCGTTCTTGTCCTCTGCAGGTAGAAGGCCAAGGCCCGATGGATGTTGAAGGTATGAAGTTGTCGTTCCTTTTCTGAAGCATAAGGCTTCAGAAAGAGAGCAGTAAGTGGATGGGCTGGTCGAGATGAAACTTGGATATGACCTTTGACAGAAATTTGGGGTGTAGGTTCAGAGACACTTTATCCTAATGGAAAGTGGTGAAAGGAGGGTCTGCCATTATGGCCCCATGCTCACCTACCCTTCTTGCCGAAGAGACAGCTGCAAGGAAGGCAACTTTCATGGAAAGGAGGGACATGGAACATGAAGCCAGCAGCTCAAAGGGCTGTTTCATTAGTGCCAACAGAACGAGGTTAAGGTCCCACTAGGGAGCAATAGGCTGTAGGGTGCGATGGTTGCGATGAGGCCTTTCTGAAACCTAGCAGTCAACAGGTGTGTAAATACAAAGGGTGGAAGGCACTAACTGCCGCTAGATGTATCGTGAGGGAGAGATGCAAAGCCTTCAAGGGCAGGAGGTAATCCAAAAATAGGGGAATCAGCACCTCTTCTGGGGAAAGCCCCTTCTGCTGGGCCCAGGGGGTGAAGTGGTTCCACTTGGCCTGGTAGGAACACCTAGTGGACTCTTTCCTGCTGCTCAAGGGGATGTTTTGCATCTCTCATGAGCACACCTGTTCTAGATTAGATGCCCATCTAAATACCACACCCTGAGGTGAAGCATCCGCGTATCTGATCCTGTTGTGGTGTTGCCTCAATAGCTTGGAGAAAGTGGGGACCAGCTGACATGTGGAGTAGGTTGGGAAACCAGAACTGACTGGGCCAGCATGGGAAAATCAAGATGACCGTTGCTCTGACCTGTCTGATCTTGTGGAGTACTCGTGGCAGGAGTTGTAGAGGGGAGAAGGCATAGTTAATCTGGTCCGACCAGCAGAGTATGAGCGCATCATCTTGAGGGAAGGGACCACTACCCCCCTGGAGCAGTAAGTGCTGCATTTGTTGTTGACTGCAGAGTTGAATAGGTCCCTGGTCAGAATCCCCTATTGGTCGAAGATATCGCATACTATGGTGTCATGGAGTTCCCACAAATCGTCTGCTGAGGGAGAATCTGCAATCATATTCTGAGTCCCTGGGAGGGAGGCTGCAGATAATAGGATCTGGTGGGTGATGCACCAATTCCAGAGGTTGATCACCTCCATACAGAGAGCAGTTGATTTTGTGCTCCCTTGTTTGTTGATGTGGTAAAAAGTGGTGGTGGTGTCCGACATGGTAAGAATACAATGGGGATGGATGGATGGGAGAAATACTTGGCATGCCTTCCTTACAGGCCGGCGTTCTGGAATATTGATGTACATCCTGGATTCCCAAGGGGTCCCACGTTCTCTGTGTCATGTGATCTGTGTGCACTCCCCATCCTATGAGGGATGCTTCGGTGATGATCGCTCTGTCCAGAGAAGATGGGAGAAAGAGGACCCCCACACAAACCTGTCGTGGGTCCATCCGACACTGAAGGGAAGAGAGTACCACATGCTTCCTTACCTCTCAGCTAGACCCTGGCGCATGGTCCATAGCGGTGGTACCACCAGTGCTGACTTCAGACTCCGTAGCTGGAGGCGCACTCCTGGCAGCCTCAGGCCGATGTACAGTGGAGGCTACCCAGACAGGGTCTGAATGAGGTTTCATGGTGACTTCTATGAGGGGCTTCCGGAGGCAGAGAGCCCAACCTTCTCAGGTATGGCTGGGGAAGCACTGACAGATACTGTACCGGGATGCAATGTGAGCTTCTCCCAAGCTCTTGGGAGAAGTGTTGATGTTTGTCGCAGTGTTGATGTTTGTCGCAGTGTTGATGTTTGTCGCAGACGGAGGCAGTGTTGATGTTTGTCGCAGACGGAGAAGGAATGCAGGCAGGAGGCACAGATTTTAAAGACTGAGGTTTTCAGCATAGTCCAGTACCCACATGTGGGTATGGGTGGGAGGGTCCACGCGGAACAAAACTCCCCAGAAAGAACCCTAATTCTACTCCTAAAACTAACAAACTACTAAAAACTACTAAAAAAACAATAGGAACAGTAAACTACTCTAAAAACTATGTTCAATTGTATATTTTTAAGGCGCGTCACATGCAAGAGGACACTAATAATTCCAACCCAGACCATGCAGCAGTAAGAAGAAACTGGGGACGTGATCGGTCTGCCCCTCCCTTTGTCACCTCAGACAAAACCATGAGGTGAGCCAAGGGCGTATGCACGGACCAACAGAAGCTGCTACTACCAAATCCTCTGGCTCCAGACATAATGCACATGTATAAACCCTCAGTGGAATACAATAGGGACTAGCACTGGATGAAGAGCAAAAAAATATTCACATGATGTGAACCAAAAAGTGGTTTAAGAAACCTAAAGAACTACGGTTACATGCAAACTAATAGCGAAATAGTGGTTCTAATGCTGTTAGCTTTGTGCTAGTTGATTCATCCTGAGAGAAGCCTCTGTAGATTTGGACCCGTGCAAATGTGCAATTATGAGAAAAACCCATCCAATCTCTTAAAACATGAATGTGATAAGAACACTCAGCTGTACGTTAGATTTAAAAATCAGAGTTGTAAGCATGGGCTCCAATGAAGCTACCATTTTGAGGCTAGACAAAAGTCAACACCCCTGAATGTCTGAATGGGGTGGTAGGAAAAAAGACAATTTGCAGTTTTACAAATAAAATAGTTACTTAAAAAATTGATAAGCAATTTTTCTTTTTTTTGTAATTCAGTTCTTGTTTTTTGCTCCCCTTGCTGCTGTCAGCTTCATGCTTTGTTAATCTTCACAGAGGACGTGAAGGAGAAAAAAGCACCATGGAAAAGTTAGGCATTTTTAGTTTTTAATTTTACCCTCAAAAATCATCAGACTTGACAGCTGAATATACTCAGATAGTCTGCTTTTAAAAGTTCTTCCCTGACAGTGTTAAAGCTAAATCTATAATTTAAACCATTGTCTTCCAAGAGTCTTCTACTCTGTCCAATGAAAACTAAAACAATTCATAAGAGGAAATTTAAATAGATAAGTCTCAGAGTTCAAAAAGAATGTTACTATTACACAGACTCATGTAAATCAGAGATAGAAAGGGCCTACTAAGTCATGCAGTCTATCTCCCTGACAGAGCAAGATTTTTCAAGCCAGTACACTTTTAGCATTTTTTAATCCCAGTCTGGTTTTAAATATCCCAAGCAATAGGGCTTCCACCACTTCCCTGTGGACACAATTCCAAAGCCCAATATATCTCATGGTCAGGAAGTTTACAGACCCATTGACTTCCAAATAGTCCTCATTGCTATTACACTACTACAATTACAATCGCTGTGAAAGTAATGCTTTCACACTGTAGTAGTATCTTTATCAAGAGAGTTGCCATTTATAGGATTTTATATTTATGGTGCAGGAAAAACCAAGGAGTACAGATACACCATCAATGTATTTTCAGAAACCTCAAAACTGGGTTTGAATTACGACCAGCAACTCATAAGTATATGTTTCTGTCTTAATGAGCCCCTTAGGAAAAAGCACACATATCACTTACGGGGAGCTCCTTCTGCCATCTCAATGGCCGTAATGCCACATGACCAAAGGTCACTCTGCAAAGAGAGAGACCATATGTTAGTAGGTACGCTTTCTCACTGTCATACTCCATAATGGCATTTACTAATGAACTGCAGGTAAGAAACTAAAACCAGCTACCAAGGGTATTTAAACAACATTTTTAAAATGGCTTTTCCTCTTTTAGCCCTAATATAAAATGCCAAATATGATGCCATATAGCATCTGTGTTATCTAAACACACATACAATTCTGCACACATAATTTCTTAATAGTATACAAACACTTTCATATTAGGACATTTCAAGACATAATTAGGTCATAATTGCCCAAAAGTTAAGTTCTGTAAAAAATAATTATATTTCCCTGGATATAGTTATTGTAAGAGGTGAACATTCCCCAGTAATATTTGCAATCCAAAGATTGAAGCCCTCTCCTAGCATATGAGACCCTGAAAATGCATAGATTAGAAACAAAAATGAAACCAAGTAGTCAGTTTTCAGATGTGTTAATTATCAGAAATACAAACCTTATATAAAATAGTTCTAAAAATTAGATTTTAAAAACTCTTTTCTGCTGTTGATAGTCTAACAGTATTTTTATGTAGGGATTTTTTTAAAAAATTGAGCCCATCGCTGCTTATTGTCAGTTCAGCCAAACCTCTACCTTTACATTGCCCAGTAAAATTAGAACATGTCTTAGCAGCATGAATTCCTAATGCCAGGAGACACAGAAAACCGGCCATGCGCTCAATAAAAGTAAGAAGCTACTGTTCCATGGACCACTGGTGGCCAGAGTGAGCACCTCATCCCAGCAGTCTTGTATTATTTGTGTTATTATACAAGGGGGATCCTGGAATGGAAATCTTTCAGGATATTAGCATTGGATAGCCACTAGGACCACAGGATAACTGCATTCCCTGCTGAATCAGAACTATGGTTTAGAGATTCTCTTCCACCATAGGAACACCAAAAATAAGTAACTGCTGAAGAGTCCTGGAATGGAATTGAGCTCAAGGGGCTACAGTAGGTCCTGACAGGAGACAATATCACCCCCATTCAGCATGTGGAGAAGAGAACTACCATTGAGGAAAATAGTGCTCAGAGCTTCCAGGTTGATAATCCTTTTAGAATATGGGAAGACATCCTGGAATGGGTGAACAAACTCTTCTCTGTGCTCACCATTAGCTCCAAGCAATGGAACAACTGCATTTTCAGGCCCCAGAAGCTTCCCAACCAGGCACCAGTTTGTTCTGGCTCAACCCATCAGTTGCAATGATTAAAGTAAGCCTGTAAAACACTAATTTTCTAAGAAATAGAATATGTAGTAGGAGGATATTGAGATCTCTCTATGTGAAGTACCTCCCCTTCACATCAGGAGCAATAAGGGAGTGTTTTAAGAGACATGAGCATAAATCACAGGTTTGTATGCCCCATGGAATTCCTTTACATTTGATCCCCTTTAATTATTAAACATGTAGATTAGTTTGGGGGTTTTCTCCCCCTCAGAATAATTTCTATCTATTGAGGTCTGTTATCTTACTTTAACCTTCACCCTTATGTCTTATCAACTCCACCCTGAAAGGGATTAATTTTTTTCCACAGATCTCAATCAGGGCAAGGAATATGTAAAGTTATTAGTCAAGACAAATGGGCTCAATCCTAGCTAGATGTTCAGGTGTGCATAACATCAACCAGGGACATTCATATATCTAACACGAGTATCAACCCCAACGCACTAGTTCCAGTGCTCTTGATGTAACTATAATCACAGACTTTCACATTTCCTAGCTACCTCTCTTAGTTTTTAAGGTTGGAGAGATGCATTAGTCTGAGTAAAGATTAAAAACACATTTCATATTTTATTCCCTCTCTTGTGGCTCCCTGAAACAAGCTAAAAGGTACTTAGGAGATTTCCAGAAAGCTTCTATAAAGGAATTTAGCTTTAGAAGATGTAGCAAAAACAAAAACAAAATTTGGTATAAATACCATCAAGCCAATTTTACTTTTAGGGAGGTTAGATTTGATGCTTGTAGCTCAGTGCAGGACCAGTTGTGTCCAATTAATTTTTGGAGAAATATATTGTTTGATGGCTAAATCTTCTATGTGATTGTGACAGAGTGCTGAGAACAAGCAGCTGAACCACCACTCTGGTCACTGTAAATCCAATTAGTTCCCCCCACTCCAGGAGGGGGCTTGATTGAGGGAAGGACTGACTAGTTACTAGTTCAGGCTCAGCTGGGGAGAACTAAGGAGATAATTAGCCCATTAACTGTAAGTGTAGAAAAGAAGCACAAGAAGGAAGTGCAAGAGAGAGAGAGGCCAGCAAGGCTAACGTAATGGGAGACCTCTGTGTAGAGAGCTCTCTTCTGTCTGGCAAAAGGGGATGATGATTGTATGTCCCTTTAAATAGAATTGCTGCATGGGACTGTCAAGGGGTGTTGGCTGGCTGATATAACAAAAATAAAATACATGATGTGGGTTACAAACCAGAGGTGGTAAAACCATTTGTGCAGGAAGACAAAAGTGGAGAGCTGTGCCCAGCCACAGTGATTAACATTCAGATGATCTCTCAAACCAGGACAGTGCATGCTTTAACCGGCTCCTTCTGCATTACATTGTAACTTAACTCTTCTATTCTGGCAAAAAGATGCATTTCAGATGGGGGCTCTATTTAAGGCAAATGTTAAAATGTATTGTTTTGACATTACCACAATAAGCAGGATATATTAAACAAATTAAAATGCTAAGATATTCATAGAAATCGAAAAACAACAAAATTTCTTGTTAGACTCTTTCTACGCCATTTTGTACTATGCCTAGCACAAGGGGATCCCTGTCCCTGACTGAGGCTCTTAGAAGCTACTGCAGTACAAGTTACAAATACAGTGTTATTAATTATGATCATCTAGTAACGATCTGTTCTTTGTACTCATGTTATACAGATTTACCTTTACAAGAAATCACTCTCACAACCATACACAGAGACAAAGTAAGAGACAAATATAAGAGCTGCCTTCACTCATGGTTATTAGACACTATGTATCACTATATTATTACTGTGTGAACAGGACTTTCTTACTCTGTAATCATAAGTAGCATCTGGATTTTCATCACAGGCAATAACTTCTGGAGCCATCCAGTATGGGGTTCCAATAAATGTGTTTCTCCTGCCGACCGTCCTGTCCAGCTGGGCACTAACACCAAAATCCACTGTGGGTGGAATAAAGATTAAAATAAAATAAGAGGGGGGAAAAACATGCTGTGATTACTTCTCTAAGATAATTTGGAAAATAAACCCATGTAGAAGATCCATGTTCAGGAGAAACCATTAAGGTTAATACTCAGACTTGCCAGAGTCCTCAGGCATCAGACCACGAAAAACAGGAGAAAGAGCAAAACACAAGCAGCTCTTCAGGACCTCTCACTGGGCTGCCAGTGCAGTCTTCCCATTATCTGTGGAGCTCCCTTCCCATAGCAGCGAAAACGGATGCAAACATATTGTCTTGGGGGCAGAGGGAGACTTGCTATCTCCACTAATCATGAGGCAGGGTGTCTTGGCTTATCCAGAGCGACCCTGCTTTCCACAGATGCTCTCATGATGTGGCAGCACCACCAGGTCAGCTCGGCCACCATTTGGTCCTTCACTCTCTCTGCCCAAAATTCAGGAGAGAAAATCAAGTACTGCTCACCGGGACTGCTTCCTGTCCTAATACATGTGAATGAGGCACAGTGGGAAGCAAATGCGGAGCGCAGTTCAAAAGGTACTAATTCGGGGCTCATCTACACACAGCTTTTGCAGTTACTGATTAATTAAATTGGTAGAAAAACAATTTTATTAAATTGATGCAACTGCCCTTGCACAGACATGGTTATACTGGTTTAACTGTTTTGGTAGGTGTAAATTTAATGCACCAAACTATATAGATATAAACCCCTTCATATAGTGTGACTGCATCCGTATTAGGCAGTGTTTCTCAAACTGGGGCTTGTGTAGGGAAAGCCCCTGGTGGGCTGGGCCGGTTTGTTTACCTTCCCCGTCTGCAGGTCCAGCCGATCGCGGCTCCCACTGGCCGCGGTTCGCTGCTCCAGGCCAATGGGGGCTCCTGGAAGTGGTGCGGGCCGAGGGACGTACTGGCCGCCGCTTCCAGCAGTTCCAATTGGCCTGGAGCAGCAAACCACGGCCAGTGGGAGCCGCCATCGGCTGGACCTGCAGACGGGGCAGGTAAACAAACCAGCCCAGCCCGCCAGGGGCTTTCCCTACACAAGCGGCAGCCCCAGTTTGAGAAACACTGGTATTAGGTGTGAACTCATTTAACTAAATTTGTTTTTCTACCAATTTAGTTAAATCAGTGCAAAACCTGTGTAGACAAGCCCTATTAAACCAAACAGTATAGGAGCTGCTGTGTCCTGCTTAGAAGACCAAGAAATGGGTAGCTCCCCGGAACACTTTTATCCCAGCAGACAAGGTATCTTTCAGAGTTCCGTCTAAAAGGAAGGTGTGTGCTGGGTGGGAGGTCCTTAACTTGGGTCTATATTTCACCAAAAGAAAGGTGACAACCTTACAGTACAATAAACGCACAACATTAAAATGTGTAGTAACTGAAAAAGGCAAAATAAATCAGCATGGAAGCATCCCACCCATGTGGAGCCTGGAGGACAAGTATCAAAACAAACATGTAGTTAAACCTCAATATGTATAAACCACTAACTACACAGTACATGTTGAGAAATTAATTTGTAAGTGGTTGGGGACAGGGATAAAAGAACAAATCTCATGTGAACTCCTCTGTCTAGAACAGAAGTGGCCAGAAATGATAATAGATTCAAATGTTCCAAACGGGCATTCCAGGGCTGGAACCAACTTAGACGTTTTGCCTCAGACCAGTTGTGAGTGCTGTACACATTACATAGATGTTTGGATCTGGAGCCTGAGCAGCCAGGACTTCTTGAACTGAACGCAGATACAGAAAGATACCCACCACGTCCTAATTTTGTGCCATTGGCTTCTAAGCCCAAATTCAATGGAAGCAGAACCAATTCTGGCTCTAAGCTGACCTGTAGAGTCATACAAAGAATAAGTGAAGGACATAGAGTGATCTACGCACTGATATTGATATGAGAGCCAACAATTTCCAGCAACAACCGCAAGAATCCCTGCATTCCTTGACAGACGGGGAGGGAATAAGGCCAGTGTCCTGACTCAGACTGCAGCAATGACACAGGATATAGTACTGTACTAAAGAGCATGCCACACTCCTAAGAGGTCAAATAAAGTTAGGGAACATGCAAAAAACATACATGAACCAGGAAGTAAACATGCTTGCCTACTTACCAAGCTTCACCTCTGCATTTTCTGTTAACAATACATTCTGCCCTTTGATGTCCCGGTGAATCACATGGTGGGCATGAAGATGTGCCAATCCCTTCATTTAGAAAAGGAAGACATCTAGGTTTAGGCTCTTAGCTTTGCAGCAACAGTCTCATAAAAAGTGTGAGTTGACACAGACAACATACTTAATTAGTTACCCTGGGAGCTGTTTTAAAAAGAGCCCACACCGTTCTCCAGTGGCTCTTGGGATCCTGTCCTGAATGCATGAAACATGATCCACAGTAGACTTCTAGCAGCGTGTCACCCGCCTACATTTTCATAAGCTAGCAGGGAGGAAGGCCTCAGGTTGTGCACATACTGTACACAAATAAAGTCCAACAAATGCTTTTTAGCTGTAGCTTTTAGGGAATTTGGGATTACATGAAGTTTCAATGCAATGAAATTGGAGTTCAGTCACACACACAGTCACCCTTAGAAGAACAAGAATGTAGTGTGGGAAATGAACCAACCCACCTATATTTTAATGTGAGTTATCTCACAAAAAGAAAAGGGGGTACACAATTTATGTTTGGGGATAAAAGGATACTGGCAAGAGACAACAGCACACTTGCAAAGTTACAGTTCTGTTGTTTAGCCTCCATAAATCTGATCTCTGATCATTCTCCTTCAAAACACACCACATTAAAAAAAGAGCATTATACTGTCCAAAGGAAACAAAACCTACTGGCAGATGGTGCTTTTAGTGGATACAGCACCTGGATGCATGCCCCAAAGCATCACACTGCACAAGTCCTGTGGAGGGGAGGAGGAGGACGATGTATGTGGTATTTTACTGTTTACTGCAATTTGTGGAGCAACGAACAAACGTCTCAGCAACTGATTTGATTTTGGTTTCTCTCCAGCATCAGTTTGGAAAATTATACTCTCTAGTGGCATCATCTTGCTTGCTCATGCTCCCCTCACATATTTTTAATTTTTTTTTTAACTTTACAGTTACAGAAGGTTAAAAGAGCAGTAAGTTGCTGTAAAACAGTCTTTTCTAACACATGTTCTTCATTAAACACTCATTGACCAGTTCGGCTCGTCTTTTTTTAAACCGTTAGTAAGTATGACAAACAGTACAGTTTGGAACTCCTCCTTGTAGAGGTTACGAGCTAATGCTATGAATGTTTAATGTCCTTGACATCATCTGCTGGGCATTAACACTAAGGTTAAATTTATTTCCTTGTGGAAATTAAGGCTTCTGGTTGCCCTGGCTTGGCACAACAATTTGCAAAGCCTCATGCCCACACTGCACCAGCCAGGGAGATAGTCACGTGTTCTCACCTCTTTACATCTAATCATATGAAAAAGTCCATGTGTGTTTGGGACGGAATAAGAGGACAGAGAAAGGTCAAAGACTAGTTACTTCTTTCAATTCAAATTTTGAACAGTTGCCCCACCACCACTTGGCATATGTTCCCCTAGGTTTTCACTTGCACAAATCTTTAGCCCACTAGCCCATCTAACTTTCCTTCTCTTTATTATACACTGAGTGTGGCTTCACATCTTTACCTGATGGGGACCTAGAATGTGCAGAATATTGTATGTTGCACTTCAGAAAGAATTTACATACAGTCTCATAAGTGTTGCAGATCAAATGTAACTAACATTGGTCAAGCTAAATGTTACAATACTGAAGTCAGTTATCCATGTGACTAAAACAGAGCTGCCATCGGGTATTCATGTCACCCACATTCCTATTTGCTAGTAAACAAGAATAAAACATGGGCCCAAATGCCCAACAGCAGCACTTTGCACCATCGCTCAGAGTTAGGGCAGGAAGCCAAGATTCTTCTTTTGCTCCCTCATCTCCCCAAAAATCACTCTGCTAGCAGTGTACAAATGCACAATGGACAAATGTGGATTCCAGAAGCACTGATTTACGTAAGGACCACTTATGCTTTTCTTTAACATAATTCCCTTAACTACAGGGATTATTACTGGAGCAATTCTATTCACATACTGTACTCAGGGTAATAAGGTTGGGAGGGTTTTTGCTTTTTAAATTAACCATGGAAAGCTGGACCATGGCATTACTCAGCATAGCAATCAAATGCCAAATCAAGAGACACTATTCACTTGTACCAGCTGGAAATTAGACTTGAAAAGTAACAAACCAAAAATCTCCATTTTTCAAACTACTGTAGATGGCGGCCATCTTTCAAAAAAGTACAATTACTTAGTACTGTACTCCAGTAATAGAGGTGCCTAATTGAACACACCAGTTTGCATTCTGCCTTGCATGTGATTTCGGAACGGATTCATGTGTAAACATTAAGAGTAGGATTTTCAAAGGCATGCAGTATTGGCCTCTCTCAACTCCCACTGGCTTCAAGAGGAATGGAGGTAACGCCAGTACTGAGCACTTCTGAAAGTGTCAGCCTAAATCTCATTTTTTACTATGTCATTGTTGGGTATTGAGGTGTTATAGTAGTCAGTGGGCTACAGCGATATGGAAAATGGTTCTCAAACTCTAAACTGGTTTCCCATGACACAGTTCTCCACTTTTCAGCAAGATTGCCATTATACTTCACAGCAGCGATTTGAGGCTTTTATTCGTAGAAGCTCAACCTAGACATCATTCTTAGGCTGCACCTGTGTTAGTACAGAAATAGGATTATATTTTTTCCAGACACAATAGACTATCCTCCTCACCCTGAGAATCTCTCTGGAGATATACGCTATCCAGTCTTCTTTTAGAGTGTTCCCTTTTGTGTTCTTCACAAGGTCTGTGATAGAGCCTGCACCACAAAATTCCATAACAAGCTGCAAAAGAAACATAAGGACAAAGCCAGTATTAAGCAAAAAAACTCTCACTTGTGTACAGCAGCAAAAGAGCTCAGGGTATGGGTGCTGTGATGTTCAGTACAATGCTCATGTCACACAAAGACAACTTTTAACGTCTCCACATGGAGAGTGGATCCAAACCAAACGTCTCTATTATGACATATAGTACCCCCTTGCTATAATGAACCCCCGGGGATCCAAGTCATTTTTTCAGTATAGCCAGGGGTTGGTTATAGTGAAAGGAGGAGAAACAACTCCTCCAGCATGGGGCTGCAATGAGGAGAGAGAGCTCCTTCAGCCCCAGGTAGGAGTGCACTGCAGCACCCCACCATAACCCTGGGCTGGAGGAGCTGTCAGCCCTGCCACCACAGTGGGCAGGGCTGGAGGTGGAATCCAGGGACCATGTTTGCTATAGCCCAAGGTTCACTATTGCTATGGGTGTTATAGTGAGTGCCTATTGTAGATGGAATATGTCTCATATTAGTTAGCTCATCTTCAATGGCTGATTTATTCACTGTAATTTGATGCTGAGCATCTGGATTTTCTCAATTAACAGCATTGCTCAACAAGCCTAGTGCTAAAGAGTTAAACTGATCACACCATCACATCCTCTCCGCAGTTTCCATGTATTTACAAGGCTCAGGAACAGCTATTGGTTTTGCATGCACATCTGTGCCTCAGCTTCCTGAGGGGCTGGATACTGTTACCCAAAGCAAACTCAAATGAAAACATTTAACATTAAAATATTTTCTACTTGTCCAAGCACTAAAAACCAACTTCCCTCTGTTCATAGCACCCTTAGAGATTTCCAATATTTGATTTAGAAACTAACAGATTTACGGTATGCTGATTCTAAAACATGTGCATGCCTGTCTTACATCTCTCGCACTACTGAAAGCTAGATTAATTCCTAGGCACTACACGCTTTAACTAAACATAACTGTACACACATTAAAAGTATCTTACAAGGCTCAATTTACTGTATACCTGTACAATAGTTAACTGTATTTTAAATACTTGTCAGTTATCAGGGCACAGAATGAAAATGTTACTGTTAAGGGGACAATAATGCAATGTAGATGGTGCTGATAATGCAGATGGTGATGCTGTGGACATCCCATAAGCATTAAAGAAAAGAGAAATCATAAGCGCTGGTTTATTTTTAAGGCAACATTCTCTTGCCACTCAGTATCTCTGCTTCATTAGCAGGAAATGTGTTACTATCCAGCTGGGAAAGGAAACAGTTACTTATCACAGAAATAGGGCTTGAAAGGATCTTTAGAAGTCATCAAGTCCAGTCCCCTGCACTGAGGTAGGATGTTTATGTAAACCATCCCTGACACACATTTGTCTAACCTGTTTTTAAAAACCTCCAATGATGGGGATTCCACAACATCCCTTTGAAGCCTATTCCAGACCTCAACTACCCTTATATTTAGGAACTTTTCCCTAACATCTAACCTAAATCTCCCTTGCTGCAGATTAAGCCCGTTACTTCTTGTCCTACCTTCAGAGCACATGGAAAACAACGGATCACAGTCCTCTTTCAGCAGCCCATAATATATCTGAAGACTGTTATCAGGTCCCTCACTCAGTTTTCTTTTCTCAAGACTAAACATGCCCAGTTTTTTTAACCTTTCCTCATAGGTCAAGTTTTCTAAACCTCTGGTCATTTTTGTTGCTCTCCTCTGGACTCTCTTCAATTTATCCACATCTTTCCTGAAGTGTGGTGCTGAGAATTGGACACTACTACAGTTGAGGCCTTACTAGCACTGAATAGAGTGGGACAATTACCTCCCATGTCCTACATGCAACACTTATATTAAAACACCCCCAAAATTATTTTAGTCTTTTTTGCAACTCCTTCATATTGTTGACTCATATTCAATTGGTGATCCACTATGAACTCCACACCCTTTTCAGCAGTCCTACCACCTAGCCAGTTATTCTCCATTTTGTAATTATGCATTTGATTTTTCCTTCCTAAGTGAAGTACTTTGCACTTGTCTTTACTGAATTTCAGATCAAGTCTCCAATTTGTCAAGGTTGTTTTGAATTCTAATCCTGTCCTCGAAAGTGCCTGCAACGCCTCCCAGCTTGGTGCCATCTGCAATTTTATAAGTACACTCTCCCCTCCATCTTCCAAGTCACTAATGAAAACATTGAACAGTACCGACCCTGGACTGACCCGTGGGCCCAATCAGATACACCCTCCCAGTTTGACAGAAAATCATTGATAACTAAGGCTGCGAGCCTGTCACGGAGGTTGCGGAAGTCACAGATTCTGTGACTTTCTGCGACCTCTGTGAAATTCCACAACAGTAGTGGCTGATCCGACGGCCACCCCAGCAACTGGCCCCAGGGAACCACCTGAGCAGTGGCCGGGGTGGCTGGCTCCAGAGACTACCTCAACAGCAGGGACCCCCAGAGCAGCGGGGCCCCGGGGCAGCTAAGATTTAGTCAGGGGTGTTTATAGTAAAAGTCATGGACAGGTCAGGGGCTGTGATTTTTTGTTTATTGCCTGTGACCTGTCATGACTTCTACTAAAAATACCCGTGACTAAATCTTAGCCTTATTGATAACTACTCTGAGTACGGTCTTTCCAACAGTTGGGCACCAACCTTATACTAATTTAATCTACACCAGGGATTCTCAAACTTCATTGCACCATAACCCCCTTCTGACAACAAAAATTACTACACGACCCCAGGAGGGGGGACTGGGGCCTGAGTCCACCTGCCTGTCACTGTCCTGTGCAGGGGAGCTGGAGCCAAAGCCCGAGCCCCATTGCCCTGGGCAGGGAACGGTTCAAAGCTGAAGCCCAAGCCTGTACCCTCAGGCTTCAGCTTTGGTCCCAGGTGGCAGGGCTCGGACTTCAGCCCTGAGCCCCAGCAAGTCTAAGCCAGCCCTGGCAACCCCCGTTAAAATGCAGTCGCAACCCACTTTGCGGTCCCGACCCACAGTTTGAGAACCACTGATCTAGATGGCATTTCCCTAGTTTGCTTATAAGACTATCATGTGGGACTGTGTCAAAGGCCTTACAAAAACCAATATATATCACAGCTACTGCTCTTCCGCATCCCCCTCCCCCCTCAAAAAAATCCAGTTAAGGTGGTTTGTCATGATTTGTTTTTGACAGATCCATGCTGGCTATTCCTTAAAACCCCATTATCTTTTAAATGTTCACCAACTGAGTGTTTAATAATTTGTTCCAGTATCTTTTGAGGTATCAAAGTTAGGCTGACTCGTCTATAATTCCCTGGGTCCTCTTTGTTACTCTCTTTAAAGACAGATACTATGTTTGCCCTTCAGCATTCATTTGAGACCCCACTTGTCCTCCGTGAGTTCTAAAAGACAACGGTCCAGAGATTGCTTTAGCTACTCCTAAAGTATCCTTGGATACATTTCATCGGGCCCTGCCGACCTGAATACATCTAACTTATCTAAATATTGCTTAACCTGTTGTTTCCCTATTTTTAGCTTGCGTTCCTTCTCCCTTGTTGTTAATATTGTGTTGAGTATCTAGTCATCATTAACCTTTTTAGTGAGGACTGAAGCAAAACGGGCTTCTTGATATGATCAGCTCTTAACTCTCCTCCTCTGCTATGCCCTGTTCTGCCTTTGTAACAACACTACAGGGGTATAGTGTTGATAGGTTTGAAATGCTATTATAACTTGAAACATGCTGGGGAAAATCAGAAAACACAAATATGATGGATATTAGGCATTTATGCAGTGTAAGGCCTAGTGTGACACACTTGATTTTTAGTTATCCAAAGTAGGCCTCAGGACTTAACCACAGGTCATAAGTTGTGCCTTCTCATTCTGCATACAAACAATTTGACAGCAGAAAAACAGGTACACTGCACGCCTGCAAAGTTACCTTGAAATAGCAGGACAGTTGGGGGCTTTTGCAATATTTTGTAACATAGTAAGTAGGCATCTAGACTGCCCTGATATATATGATTTAGTAAGAAAGTGATTGACACAAATTGCTGAGGTCAGTGATCAGAATTATAATTATAGTTATCTGGAGTACCACATAAATAATGGGCAGAAATAAAGGTTATGATGATCTAGGAAAGGGTCAAATATGGGCATGCATCTGAAGGGTCACATAAAGGATGGGTATAAAAGATCTGACTTTATTCCCTAAATTTTGGGTGCATCAGGTTCCTGAAACAGTAGCAACTGGTTCATGACCTGCTTTCTTTTGACATACTCCACTGACTGAATTCTTCCGGCTTTGTTTTACATAATCTTCAAGGATATGTGAGTTTGCTATCAATCCTAAAACCTATTTCTCTGTATGTGTTATGCTGTTTGGTTATAGTAATGAGCTGACCCATTTGGATTTTAAGTAAAGCTTATTTTTACGTTTATCATCTCTGTTGTTGGTCACATCAATCCAGGAACGAACAACAAACTTCTGTGTAGCCGCCTGAAAGGGAAGAACCTGTGCTAAAGAATTAACAATCCTAGTATGCACACTAGCAATAATTGATCAGGCTACAGGACCTACACTTTACTTCTTCTTTCTCTTGTTCCTAATGTATTTAAAGAACCTTTTAGGTCCCTTGCTAGGCGTAACTCATTTTCTTCTTCTTCTTCTTCTTCTTCATCTTCAAGCCCTTCTGATTTTCTCCCTACATGCTAGTTATATCCTTTTCTACTCCTCCTTAGCAATTTGTCCACGTTTCCATTTTTTTTTATAGGATTCCTTTTTGACTTTCAGGTCATTAAAGATCTGCTGATGGAGCCATATTGGCCTTACTATTCTTCCCATTTTTCCTTTGCAACTGGATAGCATGCAGTTATGCCTTTAATATTGTCTCCTTGACAAACTGGCAGTTATCCTGAACTTCTTTATCCATTTGCTTCCCATGGGTCTTTACCTATCAGTTCTCTGAGTTTGCTGAAGTCTGCTTTTTTGAAGTCCATTGTCCTTATTCTGCTGCTCTCAGTCCGTCCTTTCCTTAGAATAATGAAATCTACTATTCCACAATCACTTTCACCCAAATTGCCTTTCACCTTCATATTCATTACCAGTTCCTCCCTGTTGACCAGAATCGAGTCAAAAACGGCTGTCCCCCTGGTTACTTCCTCCCCTTTCTGAATCAAAAGGATGTCCCCTATACATTTCAAGAACCTACTGGAAATGTTGTGTTTTGCCATATTACTTTTCCAACAGTTGTCTGGATAGTTTAAGGTCCCCATTACTACCAGGTCTTATGTTTTAAATATTTCTGTTTGTTCTAAGAATGCCTCATTCACCTCCTCTTCCTGATTTGGTGGTCTAAATAGACACCTACCAGGATGTCACCCCTATTTATTTTTTTACCCCTTTATCTTTACCAACTGGTCTGCTTCTCACCTCCTTCTGGACTTCAGCACAAGTGTATATATTCTTCATGTTCAGTACAACACTTCCCCTTTTTATCCTGCCTGTCCTTGCTGAACAAGCCATACCCTTCTAGACCAATAATGGAATAAGTCTCATGACTGCATAAAGTCTCTGATACACCAAATAAGTCAGAATTTAGCTTACATTCTAATACTTTCAGGTCTTCCCAGTATATTCCGCATACTCATTGTGTACAGACATCTAAGATTTTCATGGTGAATTAAACATTACATAGCAAATTAAACATTAATAGCAAATTTTAGCTTGATTTTCTTGTTAAGGCTGCACAATCAGCCTGGGTGATTTATAATAAAACAATCTTCATAAAAACACCACATTTCATTAATGCTGTTTTTCCAATATGATCTTTCTGTTGTTCTCAAATTATAACTAAAGGGGAAAAGCCTATGAGTATGCTGGGGAAACATCAGCTTACCCACAATTGGTCATCATGTCCTGGGGGACTTTTCTTAATGAAAGCACCGTAATAAGTTGCAATGTTTCTATGATGCGAATATTTCTTTAGCATATTTATCTCCAGTTTGATTTCTTCTTCTTCATCCTTTGGAACAAAACAAAAAGCACATATTTTATATGACAAATACATTATTTATCTCCTCTCTCACATGCATGGATAGATAGAAGGGAAAGTTCCATTTATATCAGCAGCATGATCAGTAAATACAATCTGGCTTCATGCCACAGAACTTCAGTGCTTATTGGGAAAATTATCTGAAACAAACAAACATTTATTCTCCAGAACTTCAGTAATGCTGAAAAGAAATAAATCACTGAAAAGATATACACGTAACTGATTTCAATTCCATGAAAGATTCCCACAAGTAGTGTTTTGAAACAAGAGTGTTTTGGAAAGATCAGAAGGGTTCACTTAACAAAAGTAATAGTAAGTAGGACAGTATCTCTCGTCAAAGTTATTATAAGCATACAATTAAAAAAAAATAGCTGACAAGCCTTTCAATGTGACCCGCAGAAGGCAACTCAAAACTAGAATGGATTAAAAAAAAAACCACCCTGAATTGGGAGGGTTGGGGGGGGATTTTCCCCTTCTTGAAACATTTTTAAAGTTGAAAAAAAAATTGACCAGTTATAGTTAAATCCCACTGAGCAGGTTTTCACAGCTGAAGTGTGCTTTCAGGAGTGGGTTGGATGGGAGCCCATCTTTCGCAAAGAGCAGCAGACAAAGTGGGTCTGCATCAGGAAGACAACTTGGGAACTGAGGAAGTTGTCTCACTTATGTGAATGAGTCATTTGCACTGCTCATTAGAGTTCGTTCCTGCTCCATATGGCCGTAGAGGAAGAGCAAGTGCATCAGGAAGAGCATGGCTGGGAATCCAGCATGTAAACAGGATACTGTACACAAAGACAGAGGAAGGGGTTTCACTCCCTTGGTCAAGCATTCCTGCACAGGCGAAGAAAGGCATCTGGTTTACTCCAGACCCAAACTGAGCAGAATAAGAGGTTTTCTGCAACAGATAACAGTACACTCAGCAAATCATTGATTTTTTTGATTCAGTAGCTGAACCAAAAAAAAAAAAAATTTGTTTTGTTTGAAACCAAAACTAAATGTTTTTCATTTTTTTTCAAAGCAAAAACACTAAAAACATTTGGTTCGGGTGAATGAATATTTTGAATATTGTTTCAAAGCAACATTTTAAAAAATCTGATTTGAAACCAAGTGTCAAACTGGCTCATTTTGACATTTCCAAAATTTGTTTTCAAGGTTTTTCTTGCACAAAACGTATTCAAACTGAATTCAACCCAAATTTACAAATAGTTTGGAACTCCAAAAATGCATTTCCAGGCAAAATGCCACACAAATGTAATCCAGCTCTACACATAATGTCTTAGAGGCAGCTAAAACCTGGGAGCTGGAAAGGGATTAAAGTACAGGTAGAGTGCATGATGAGCGAGGAGTAGAGTTGCTTTGGGGGTGAGAAGCAGAACACATGCAGGGGTGAAAGTAACTTACCGGTATGCAGGGAAGACAGGGTCCTGAGCCGGGGTGAACCGGAAGGGGCGGGGATGGGGCTCCAGTGGCGATTTGAAGGACCTGGGGCTCCAGCTGCTGGTGCAGTAGCAGCGACCAGGAGCCCTGGGCCCTTTAAATCACTGCCAGAGCCCCATGGTAGCGGCAGCCAGGAGCCCCAGGGCTCTGGCGGCAATTTAAAGGGCCAGGGTCTCCACCTGCGGCCAGGAGCCCTGGGCCCTTTTAAATTGCCAGGCCCAGGCAAAGCTGCCCCTTTTGGCCCCCATCATCAGCGGCCCAGCCGGTACGGTTGGCTGTGTACCGGCTCTTACCGGTACACTGTACTGGACCATACCGGCTTACTTTCACCTCTCAACACATGTCTGGAGGCAGTATGGCCGTCTATGGAGGGAATGTTAAGAAGCAAGAGGGGCTCAAAACCTACTAGTGAGGAGAAACACCAGGTATGCTCCTGTCCTAACCAACAATAACCCTGGAGTCCCTTTAATAGACCGGGGGTGACCAAACTGCAACTCTCGAGCCACATGCAGCTCTTTTACAGTTAAAGTGCAGTCTGCGGAGTCTCCCCATTGCCCCCTCCATTTTCTGCCCAGATTGGGGGGAGTGGAGGGGGGAGGAAATGTACAGGGGAAAAAAGACACATGTAGCCTCAGTTCGACCGGATAGCGAGCTAATCAACAGCCCAGCAAAACTGTTGATTCTTCCACAGTATCAGCAACTGATATGGGGAAATTCTAAACAGTAAATTTCTTTGCAATCTGTAAAATGCCTGATAGTAAAGTATACTATTCACAACATGTGCAGGTGTCAGGTAACAGAACACTGGCTAAATATTAACCATATTGCTTTAGCTTTTTTCTTAGCATAAAAGAAACACCCACTGCTCTAAACAAAAAGTAATTACTTTACATGTAAACTTTGTCCTCCATATTAGTCTATTTTAATTATTAATCTGGGAGAACCCCAAATGCACTACAATTAACCTGTTTTTCTCTTTTCATTAAGTTTTCTTTTTAAAAGATGTTTTGTAAGTGCTGGGTATGTTTAGAACATTGTATAAAATATTAAAATGATGTGGTGAATCAGAGTCCTTTATAAACATTGTTCCTGAGAAAGAACAATCATTTCATCATTTCTAACTATGAGGCACGATGTTTGAAGTAACTGGACTCATCTGCTATTTGGAGTGACTTCTGATGCATCATAGTTCTTTTGTCGAATCCACAAAAACACAACAAACCTTGAACTATAATGGGCAGGCCATGCTGAAGGCTGGTCACACATATTTATGGTCCTAGGCAAAAAGACACTGCTTACAAAGGATACATTTCTCAAAAATAGTATTTAAAAATACTCCTAAGTAGTGCTGGTCTCAGTCCTGCTCACAATGACTTTAACTGGAACAGGACTGGACCCACAGAGCTATGGTCGGGGTTTCCGTTCAATCTAGTAGCTTTTAGGAATAATTCTAGTGAATTTTAGAATGACAAAAGGAAGGCTGATAGAACTGGTTAAATCTAGCAATACACTGTCAGTTATCCCATTCCCATGCGGTTGTGTCAATGCACCTCAGTCCCTGACCAGCAGCAGCCCTGCTTTTCCACGTCTGGGCCTCTTTCTTAATAATAACCACCAATCACAATGCAATATGACAAACTGTTAGACTAGTTTCCGAGGGAAATTTGTCCACATCCCAAAAGAAAGTCCATACCATATGGTTTCTATCAAATTTGAACTCTGGGTTACAGAGGTGAACGACTCTGGTGCTCTTAGCGTCACCAAATCTTCAAAGAGGACTCAATTTTTCCCCCCACTTAAATCAATAACCTAGTATGCCATTAAATTATTTCTTTTTTGGTGAGTTCACTGTTTGAACTGATTCTTTATACTCAGACTAGTCCCCCTAACCACTATATACTATATAGGCAGTTCAACCTAGCAATTTAGGAATTTGTGACCTCGGTCTTCAAAGCTGACAACCAAGTTACTCTAATCTTCCTTTATATTTCATAATTCTTTGTCTATTATATTAATATTAATTTATATTAACTAATTACACACAGAAAAAAAGAAGCAATGACAATGAAAGATAACAAAAAGTACGGAGTCCTAATTTATGGTAAAGTAGTTCAGTAAGCATAAGTCTGAAAGATATTGACTTGCCTAGCAATATCACAGGGTTTTTTTAAAATATAACAAAGGCCTTCCAAAATCTGTCCAGAAATAATCAGACCAATTCTACCTACTAACAAACCTATATTTTCTTCCATCGGCCTGAGGGTATAAACAATTAAAATGGGGTATCACATCGGGGAATATTACTCCTGGGGGAATCCTGTGCCACTGCGCATGTACAGAATTTATGTCCCCCGCAGATTTCTTTGCTTCCCCGCAGAAAAATGATTTTCTGACAGGGAAGAAAGGGGAAGCCACAAGAGATGTCACGCGCCCCTCAACAGCAGTATGTTTCGGGTGCCCAGGGCAGCCGGCAGAGAGGTAAATCACTGTGGGGCAGGAGGCAGGACTGAGAAAGACACAGCTCCCTACCCTGCGCCGGACTCAGCTGCTAGTCCTGGCTGGGCTGGGCTGGGGAGGACAGGACTTCCTCTTCCCTTGTGCACGGCATCTGGGGCTGGGTCAGACCCATCCTCTGATTTCTCCCCAGCTGCAGAAAGCTCTGCAAACTCCCCCCCTGACACACACACACAAACACACACACACCCCTTCCTGTACCCATTGTTCCTCAGCTGCAGGGGGAGGGATCCCTGTACAGGAATCTGCTCCCCATCCACCTAACCCCCATGCATCCAGACCCCCTCATACCCAGACCCTCCCGCCAATCCTCAACCCCCCACACTTAGAACCCCACTCCCCTTGCACCTAGACCACCCTGAGGAGCCACCCACACCTCCACCCCACCCCACCAAACCTCAATCAGCTCCACCTGGATCCCCACCCCACTGAGCCCCAATCCCCCAGCATCTGGACCCCCTCCCAAGCCCTCCACACCCAGCCCCGCCGCTGAGCTCTATTCCCCCACACACATCCAGACCTCCCCCCCACAGCTGAGCCCCAACCACCTTCACCTGGACCCCCCCTGCAGAGTCCCATTACCGTTGGATCCAGAACCCCCTAACAAGCCCCTGTGCATCCAGATCCCCCCTTCACTTGGTTCCCCCACTGAGCCGCCCGTCCCCAGATTGCCCCACACAGAACCCTCTCAACCCACACCTGGATCCCCTCCACACTTGGATCCTGCCTTCCTGCCCACAGCTGGTGCACCTGGCACAGAGGGGCAGGGCCCTGGGGATGTTTCTGCTGCAGGCCCAGTCCATGCGCTGTCTCGGAGTTGGGTGCAGTCTCACCACTGAGTCCATGTCCTGGATTGGGGGGTGGGGGAGGGCGCTGCAGGGTGATCTCCCATCTCTGTGCAGCCAGTGGCCTGTGCTCCCCACTGCCATGCTGGAGCCTCCACATTTATTGGACAATAAAATTTGCAGAATTTTAAAACATTGTGCGCAATTTTATAATTTTTTGGCGCAGAATGCCATCAGGAGTAGAATATCATTAAAAACAATCAAGTACCGTTTAAGGCAAAAAATACATAACCATTTAACTATATTTGCTCACTTGAATCTTAATTCTGAGCATTACAATTTTTTTTAACCCAAGGATTAATGTGTCAGCCTTTAGGTTTAAATCATTCTTTGGCTGCAAGTACAGTAAAACCTGCCCTTAGAGACCACCCGTAAAGAGAGACCACTGTCACAGCACCTACTTGCTGAGGCCACAGAACACCTCCACTCTCTGGTGTGCAAACCTTTGAAGAGAGACCACCTCTTGCAAGAGACCACTTTTGCTAACTTCCATGAGTGGTCGCTCTTGGCAGGTTTTACTGTAGTACGTACTTAGACCCCAATACTGCAAGTTGTTACGATGCGCAAGCATTTGCTAGATTGGGGCCTTAGACTGTAAACTCTACAAGGCAGGGACTGCATATATTTGAACAATGCGTAGCAGAAAAACGGGACTAAGGTTTCTAGACGCTATGGCAATACAAATAGTAAGAAAATGTGGTGGTCTCGTTAGCAGAGCTGGTTGCTAATTTTCTGACCAAATTTTTCATCAGAAAATGCTGATTTGTCACAAGTGAAATTGTCCACGGGAAAGGATCACTTTTGACCAATCTCCCAATTACAAAACTTTTTGAAAAAAAGTTTAGAGGCGGTCAAAACATTCCACTTTGACATTTTTTAAATGAAAAGTTCCATTTTCCAGTTCAAAGTGACTTTTCATTTTGAAATTTTAGTTTATTTATATTAAACAAGGTTAAAAATAAGAAAATGCCAAACATCTAAATGAAATGTTTTGATTGACCCAATCCAAAAATATTTTTTTGGTTTAATCAATTCGTGATTTTTTTTGAGATTGACTATTTGTCACTATTTCAATGGGAAAAATCTTGGAAGTCTCGAAAGCTCTCACAGGACAGGAAAACTATTTCCCACCCAGCACTACTCGTTAATGCATGCTTCACTGAAAGGATATTTTGTAACATGACTGGCAACATCTGCCCAGAAAAGACCTGGGGCTGGAACAGAAAGGTTGTTGTATGTTAGGATTAAGGTGCATTGAAAGCTGGCACTCCAGCCTACACTATATTCCTTGCACAGTTACTACTATTCTGTCAATTTCCAGAGACCACTGGTCACAAAGACAAAGAGTAAGTTTAAAATGATTGCGGAGAGAAAGTATCCCTCTCAGGAAGAAATACAAGGCTACATCCTATTCCTTGGAAGGCAGAGGCAGCTGGTAAGCCCCACTTAGTGATTTTATGCAGCTGGCACCAATTACCACTGTAGGCCATTATCAGTGATACAAACTCCCATAGAAACATTCTTTGTCTCCGTCTGCAATACCACTGCTCTAAGTGTTTTCACTTATACATTCACCAGCTGCTTGTGACAGAATGTCTGATTACTAGTAATTTTTGCAGTAAGCTATATTTTTGTAAGAGCTGCATGATTAAATCAAGTGGATTCCTCTCCGGTTTTCATTATTTAACTACAGATATTACTTTAATATTTTAAGACCATTTAGTATCTCTAGGAATTTCTAAATACAGTCATTCTAACAAAGGACCTCGCCTGCAAATTGACTAGTGGTTACAACAGTAGTTATGCTGAGATCCAACACAATACAGTAATACCATTTCTCAAGATTTAAACTCATATACATCACAAATAAACAGAATTCAGACTATTATCTGTAATAGTGCCATCTGGCGGCCACCGTATACCTTGCACTTGGAAATTACAAAAGTTTTTGTTCCCTTCCTAACAGATACTCTGTGTGTTAAATGCATTATTTACACACCCAATAGATATGTAACAGTACTTCTCACTAGACACAGAGCAATGCGATAATTAGCAAATGTAATTATTTAAATTGGCTATTTTTAAGGGATGGCATATCTGAACACAATGTGACTAGAATAAAACCCACCAAATGCAAGTAGCTAGAACAGGTCAACATAAAGAACTACTATACTACACTGGACAACTAAACTCTGCAGGTTCAAAGATCTTTTCTAGAGGTATTTTTAGAATACCAAAATTTCTGCTTAACATATATATAAAGTGAAGAAACCACCAGGTGCAATAAGCATTTAGAGGACACTGTCTTCCAAAAACATTTATTGCAGTATGTGACTTCCTACACATCTTGCTAAGGCCCAGCATTGGGCAGCTGACCTAGAAGGCAGAGCTGCACAGCAGTTACAGTTGTCTCAAAAAACACCCATTGAGCTGTCCTATGTTTTGATTCTATACTCCTAAGATAGGGAAAAAACTAAAATATTTTTGCATGTTATGGCAATACCTGATCTATGTAGTGAATGATAAACCATATCCATGCAAACTTGCCCACAAACCAAAACTGCTTCAAGATGTATCACTTGATATCATCGTCACAGCAGGAGAAAGGCAACGCACTGGCCTAGCGTCCTGGATGGACTGCAGAAAATAAGAATATCCTTGCTACTGCAAAACCCATACTTCACTGGGACTGGCCAGGACCCCAGGACCGTTCTTCATTGCTTCAAGTTTCTACCAAATGGGTTAAAAATACACAGCTGCATTCAAAACAGAGGGGGGGCTTTTCTACCATTGGGACAGTGTTCTCTTTTCTGTGTGCTGAGGGTAGAGATCGAGGCAGCCATTGCAGAGCAAATGAGTTGAAAACTCCTGCTTTACATCCACAGCCTCATTGATAGCATTGCAAGTGAAAGGTAACTGCACAAGGGAGTATGACAGATGGTTATGGTTTTTAAAGGATTTTCAGCAATGCCTGAAGCAGCCTGTACAAGCAGCGCTGTGTGAACACAGGCTGGAATCGTTTGCATGAAAATAGGAGCCAAAACTACTTAAAGACAATACTCATTTGTTGTCTCCCTAAAAGGACTTCCTCCCCTAATCTCTAGGTCTAGGATATTCCCTTTTATCTCAGTCTGCCTCTGGCACCTTTATTACTCACTGCATGACTTGCATTAAGGCCACAGCTGAAAGAAGCTATGTAATATTAGAGGTGCATTGCAACTGACCTTATTAAGACAAAGACACTACAGTATTTGCTGAGAGCAACCAAGAAAGCAACCCCTCAGGGCAAACCCCTTCAAAATATTTCCTAGGTCGGTGCCCTGATTCTTGGTCATGGTTACTTAATGTTTTACTACTCAAATGCATATTTATCTCATCTGTATAATTTCATTGTCCATCTTCATGACATCTGTATTATTTACACATTTAATAACAAACTAGCCTTTAACTTTCTTGAGCTCCCACAAAATGTGGAGTGTTCAGCACTCTTCTTACATTACCATTACTTTGCATCATCGTTACTTGTATTAAAAATATTTGCTCTCTCTCTCTAGAACAGGGGTCGGCAACCTTTCGGAAGTGGTGTGCCAAGTCTTCATTTATTCACTCTAATTTAAGGTTTTGTGTGCCAGTAATATATTATAACGTTTTTAGAAAGTCTCTTTATATGTCTATAATATATAACTAAACTATTGTTGTATGTAAAGTAAATAAGGTTTTCAAATGTTTAAGAAGCTTCATTTAAAATTAAATTAAAATGCAGAGCCCCCCGGACCGGTTGCCAGGACCCGGGCAGTGTGAGTGCCACTGAAAATCAGCACGCGTGCCGTGTTCGGCACGCGTGCCATAGGTTGCCTACCCCTGCTCTAGAATCATATTTCAGATCTTCAGACCTACACGATTAAAGGAAAATTCTAGCTACAGGATGTAAAAAACGAGACTGCAACACAAATGAAATAAAGGACTGATTTTCCTATATGGGGGACCACTGACAAAGAGAGATGTGGTTGCCATAAAGAAAGATTTTCTTGTGCGAAAACAAAAAAGTAAGGCAGCATTTCTGTGCTCAGAGGAAGGCCAGCTTTGACGCAGAAGTAAGCTAGGAAGACTAAACCTGTTAGTGTACATTGTTGTTTCATGTCACACACAAAAATATATTAAAGAAAAGTTCATGTGGAAAAGTGAAGCACCCATGTCAGGAAGTGAAAACACTGGTGTAACCTTAGCTCTGGCTAGAGTTGCCAACTTTCTAATCACACAAAACCGAACACCCCTTCCCCGAGTCCCCACCCCCTGCTCACTAGGAGCTGGACCTGCTGCTGGCCGCTTCCAGGGCACAGCGCGGTGCCAGGGCAGGTAGGAATTAGCCTGCCTTGGACCCTCAGCACCGCCAACCAGACTTTTAATGGCCCACTCAGCAGTGCTGCCCGGAGCCACCAAGGTCCCTTTTTGATTAGGCATTCCAGTCGAAAACCAGAGGCCTGGCATCCCTAGCTCTGGCCTTGTGCATACATTATGATATTCTATAACTAAACAAGCACATTAAAAATCATTTCCACAAGACGTCCGACTCCTTCAGTGTACAGGATACACTCAGCGAACAAGTCACACAGTGCTCAGAGAACAAAGTTAAATAGATATTTTTCTCCTTACTTTTCAAAGTCTGGCCCCATGTATCACATGTTGTAGCCATCCAACTCATCCAGTGAATGAAGCAATGGTTTGGCACATTCCTGCCTCATTCACCATCTAGCATCTGCCATGAATGAGGCAGAAACTATGAAAACCAAAAAAAGGATGTGACCGTGCAATCGAAGATGGTGTCAGAATGCACACCATCAAAAAGGCAGAGTTAAGGCTGTGTGGGCAAACTAGTGTTGCCATTTTCTGTGCTTTATTTAGCAGCCTTATTTGGGGGGAGGGGAGGTTGGAGGGGAAGGGCTGAGATGGCACAGAATTTTTTAAAGAAAAATTGAAGTCCACCATGTGTAATTATTTGTTAGACCGCAATGAAGGGGCTCTGTACTGCAATTCATGGAGCCATGTGAAATGCGAAACCCACTTGAATCCCAGGGTACCATCGCTCATCTCTTGCTTCTCCTTCCCCACTGGCAGCATGACTGCTCATTGACTATGACAACACAGTCCTGTACGTGTTACTTTCAGCACAACTGTGAGTGGTAAGGTGCTGACAGCCATGGCACTGATATCGTCCATCTTTAGAAAATCTTCCCAATGACAATCCACTAACATGAGTGTCTGCTGTGTTCTTGGTGGGCCACATCTAGGGCTTACAAGCCCATTCAGTCTCCATACCTAATCAACCCATGCTCTCTCTTTGCAGACTTCAGTATCCTTTGGGTGCCAACCATGATGGTTGGTGCAATCTTGACACTTAGCCACTAACAAGCGGATTGAAATACCAACTCTTTTCTCAAAGGCCACCAAATAGCCATCGGAGGACTCACAGAAAGGTTGATTACTACTAACCTGAGCTTGCTTCAAAACCACAGATAGGAGGCAAAATAGCTTTGTATCATATTGCTAATCCCTGTGGCCATCCAGCTCCAAAAAGTCTGACCGGGCTTTAATTAAGCAAATACTCCTCACTAATATGTCTACACTAGCAATTTTGTCAGAAAAACTTTTGTCGTTCAGGGGTGTAAAAAAAAACAACACACCCCTGACCGACATAAGTTACACCCAGGGACGTGCCGGTGCAGACAGTGCTATGTCAGCGGGAGATGCCCTGCTGCTACCATAGCTACCACCGCTCATTTGCGGTGGTTTAATTATGCGAGCAGGAGAGCTCTCTCCCGTCGGGATAAAGCAGCTACACAGGAGACTGTACAGCTGCATCGGTGCAGCCGTGCCGCTGTAAGGTCTCCAATGCAGACATACCTAAAACATTGCGAAGGCTCTGTATCTCCTTTAAGTGCCTCAAAGTGCAAAGGTAATGCTGACAAACGGGGTGCCGTGTTAGAAAAATGGCTTTAAAAAATAAAAACACACTTAAAACATTTTGTCTCCCGTCTGGCAAACCACTTAAAGAGTAACACTTCACTTAACACACACTATGAAGAAACAAATTTAACACTCTTTAAATAAAAAAAAAAAGAAGTCCTATTGAGATAAACTGCCAGACAAAACAACATCTAATACACTGCTAGCAAGTCTCCAAACATCTAGGTAACAGGTTGGTGTCGCTAACAGCCATGTTTAATACTGACTGTGTGTGACCTTCACACACACCCTGGTTTATACCCAAAGAGGGAAGTTTCACATATGGAGCCAAGGTGTAACCACCACGGGCTCCTTAGCCTAGGTCTAGCTTGAGACCATAAGTAGCCTTATGCAATATAGGATTTCTTTAATGAAGCAGCCAGGATACGTAAATTATTAATAAAATGCACCTCAAAATCTGCACACCTCTCTACAAACATGACTAAGAGACACAGTGAGTAAATACACTTACCAGGAGTCTTAACTTAAAAGTAATCTCAGCTCCTTTTTGGATGCTCTGGTCCAATATCACTCCAAATTTTGAGTTTTTGATTAAAAATTCAATTTTCAGTAGCCCCTGGAAATGTCTTTAACATTTCATCAATATCCCCCCCCCCAAAAAAAAAACCCCCAAAACCCCACAGCAATTACAACCATTTGTTAAAATTTCAATTACATTTTTTATCTTTTTTGACCACAAGCAGCATTTAGTAAGAACAATTCCTCCCTGATTATGTTGCAATAGCATCTATACGACAAGATCAGGGCGGGGGACACACTGTATAATAAGCACTATACAAACACATGGGAAGATGCCATCCTTGTCCCCAAGAGGCTACCATCCAAGAAATGGGTTAGTGGCTGTGGTGTGAGAGAGGTTTAGTTTAGAAGTTGACCGCTATGCCTTTTGACTTCCTGTATGCTTTCACACAGGACTGCAGGAAGGGACACTGTGGCTGTGCAGAAGCCCCTGACACTTTTCCTTGGGAGGAGTGTTTCTCATTGCAAAGGGTAAAAATGAGCCTGTAACTGATGTCAGAACAGATCCACCATTGGTGCCCTTTTGTCTTCTTCTGTAGCCTGACTGAAGCCTTCTGTCAAGAGACACCTTCGAGAAAAAATTTAAAGAGATGAATTAGTCTGTGTGAATGAACTATGTGGCAGAATGGAAGCAATTAGAAAAAAAGACAGGCTGAGAGCAGCTCCGCTGGAGCAAAGATTTCTGCTCGAATTGCTTGTTCTCATAAGAAAAGATCCACGTTCATAACCCTGAAGGTTACAGAAGCAGGAAGGAACCACATCTTCTAGGCTCAGCAGACTGTATTTTATCTTTAGAGTCTGTCTGTACTTGGAAAATTAACCATTTAAAGGGGAAACCATTATAGAATGATTTACAACTGAGTGACAAGATGATTATTATATCAGTCTAGTATAATTATTAGACCTAATCACTCAAGTTATAATTTACCCTCAGACGATCAAGTCACTTGATTCACTGCTAACATTTTCTTCAGCATATACTAGGTGCTGCTGATGCAGACAAGACACACACTATCCCAGTCATCATAACATTCAAAAACCAGTGGGAGAACACTTCAACCTCTCTAACCACTCAATGACAGACTTGAAGGTGGCAGTTTTGCAACAAAAAAACTTCAAAAACAGACTCCAAAGAGAAACTGCTGAACTCGAATTAATATGCAAATTAGATACAATTAACTCAGACCTAAACAGAGTTGGGTCATTACACTAATTGAATCTATTTCCCTATGTTAAATTCTCCTCACACCTTCTATGGGTCATCTTAATTATCGCTTCAAAAGTTTTTTTTCTCCTCCTGATGATAGCTCATCTCAATTGATTAGACTCTTCCTGTTGGTATGCATACTTCCACCTTTTCATGTTCTCTGTATGTATAAATATCTCATGTCTGTGTGTTCCATTCTATGCATCCGGAGAAGTGAGCTGTAGCTCACGAAAGCTCATGCTGAAATAAATTTGTTAGTCTCCAAGGTGCCACAAGTACTCCTGTTCTTTTTGCGCATCCAGACTAACACGGCTGCTACTCTGAAACCTATCCCAGCCAGTGACAGTAAGTGTGGCCATCAGACAAACGTATTCAGGGATGGCAGTCCATGTCAAGTTTAACCTTATGTTTGTGCAAACCCATCAGCACGGTGGACGACAAGAACAGTGCTGAGGAGGTTTTTATCCTGTACCAGACTGAGAACAGCTGGTAAGGTAGGTACATGAGTATGTACGCATGTGCCTGCCTGCTAAATACATAAATTGGTTGTTGAGGTTTTGCTTTCATTCGGTACATCTGTACTGGGTTGCTAGAGGTGTATTCAGGCTGTGTACTTTAGTGTACAAGTAAATGTGTTTGGCATTTCTCCATTATGTACAAAATCATTTTCATACAGCTGCCAGCAAAAAAGAACTATATTCTTGAACCAGATGTTTTTGGTATCAGTGCTGCCAAGCATGCATGGAAACCTCACAGCTGAGCTGCTCTGGGAGAGTGAATTAACAATGAACAGAGTCACAAAATGCTAGTGTCCATCTATCAGACATAACGTCACAGCCCTGCTAGAGGCATGAGAGCTGATGACAGCCAGCTAATTACTGTACCTGTTTGAGAACAATTACTCTTCCCCTCCTGTGAACAGAAATAAAGGCAGCAAATATTTCTAGAAACATTATACCTCGACGGCTTTTTATAGACCTAGCTGAGCAGTTGACAAGGAGGCTGTGATTAACAGCTAAGCAAATAAGTCTGGAGAACATATAAACAGGCCCTATATCAAAACACAAGTTTGTTTTCATCACGGGGTTGTGAACAGGCTTCCATTTATAAAACAACGTGTTCCAGTTGAAATCCAGAGTTGCTGTGGCATTTCACTGCCCCACTAAAAACAACAGAAGTAAAAACCAGAGCTGCCAGGGCAAATTGCTCCTCAATCCACCTCCTGATGAACAGAAAAGATGGAGCCTCAGAAAGACAGGCTTTGTAGTGAAGATGTTGGCCCAGGGCTAGGGAAATCTAGGTTCAATTCCCAGCTCTGCTCACAGTCTCTTCTTGTGAGACTCCAGGCAAGTCACTTCATCTCTCTAACTCAGTTCTGTACAATGGGATCGTAACTTCCTTCCTCCCAGCATTTGTCCACCTTGTCTCTCTAGAGTGCAAGCAATTTGGGATGGGGACGGTCTCTTACGATATGTTTGTACAGCATCTAATGCACTGAGGCCTCTAGGTGATACTGTAATACAAATAAATTATAACTGCTCTTTGCGATGGTGGACTCAGTTTTATAGCCAGTTAGCAGCAAAGTGACATAACAAGAAGGAAAGCGGAGGGAGTGGGGAGGGGGGTGAATACTCACGTGCAATAGAATTGAAATTAGGTTCACCCAGCCCACCAGTAGAGAAACTCATTGACTCATCTCACTCTTAACAAACCATGAAAATTATCCTACACTGTCCAAAAAAAGAGAAAAGCCTAAGACATAAAACTTGATCCATGTCATGATTCTTGTATATTTGGGTGCTACTTCTGGCAGCAAGAGAGGGGGAAAATGTTGAGTCTACTAGAAACTGTTTTGGTCTTTCCCTTCTTCTCTAAGAAAGATAGTTCAGGCTAAAATGAGTCCCAGCAGCCTGCTGTTATACACCACACCCACAGACACTGTCCTAGCCTGTAAGTGTCAGAACATGATCATTTATAGCTCAGCTGCCTCCTGTTCCCCATCTGACTGAAAACATATGCACATATTTGCACAGTCACTTCCCAAGCAGATTGCTTTATGCTTTCAATGGCAGCATTATTGTTTTTCAAATGAAGTCACAAAATAGATCTCCTTCCCATTTTCTCAGTTAAAAATTATACTCAGCAGCTTGACTGTAAAATAAATGCACATGTAATGTGTTTTACTGAAATCCTCCTAGACAGAAATAATCTGATCTCTCTTGGAAAGAAGAGCATTTCAGTTTCCTAGTCTCCAGTGGCTACAGCATCTTCTGTGCCAATCACAGCTCCAACCCATTTAGCCAAGCCAATCAGCAAGCATCTGCAGAATAACAGCAGTTAAATCTAACGTCTGACTATGGCTTCATTTAAGGACTATTCAAATGTTACATGTGCAAAATGGGCAGCCATTCTCTTCTGCATAAACAGTTTCTTTCTCAAGCCGTTTACAGAAGTAATACTATCACCCCAGGGTCTCATGGGAAGATGATTCATAAAAAGGAAAAACACTATAACTGCATGCTCAGCCTACTCAAGCTAACAACTTTTAGATAATGTTTTCACCTCTTAGCTCATATTACTACTTATATTAGCCCAATAATATGACAAAGTCACAGACTGGAAAACCTTTAATTGTTTTGAAAAAAAAACAAACACACAGAGTGGACCCAATTCACCTCTCACTTATACCAAATAGCACTAAAATAGCTCCAATCGACTTGATGGAGAGAAACTCCATTTACACCAGTGGAACTGAAAGGACAACCAAGCCCAGTGGATCTGAACAGATGGCTAAATTCAGGACTCCATACAGACCTCATGCTTTGGGGAGTGGGATTCATTAAAGGAGAATACATTTCATGTATTTAAAAATGAGCCATATCATGAAGGGACCGACTGAAGCAGGCATGCCAGTCACACACACAGGGTAAGAACCTAGAGGTTAGCTGAGAAAGGTTGTGAAGCAACATGCCAAGCGCAGACATCCCCAGAAGTTTTGTGCAAGTCTCTCATGCAGGAATAAGATCTCTTTTAGCTGGAGAGAGGAAGCAAAGTGAAAGTCCATGCATGCTGAAGGTCAGCTTCTGTGAGCTTTGAAACATCCGAACAATTCCAATCACTGCTGGTGTCCCACTCCCAAGCAATGGAAGAAGAAAACCCTATAATGTTTTCTGGGAGGTTCTGGGTTCAGTTTATGTGCATTTGCCTTTATGCTAACCAATGCCAACCCATTAGAACAAGAGAAGATAAAAAGGGAAAGGAAGACGAGACAGGGTTTTATAAAGGCAGCAAAACCTAATAAAGGAGACAGAAGTTACGGTCCTCTTTGGGATAATGGATAGAAGCTTTCATAATCAGTTCCAAGTAGAGTCCCAGAGTAGCTGGACATTTCTGCCAAAACGATCAAAAGCTAATGAGTTAATGTTGTCTTTTAATTGTGGTGTGCTGACTTTGAAACATATAATGACTACAGAGATAAATGGAAGAAGTCCAGAACTCTTAGGACTAAATGCTGAGCTTCCTACACAAACCCAATCAAATGATTATGGTGTATACTATATCGAAAGTACAAAGCACTGTGGGATAAAAGGTATAATGTAAACGGGCACCATATAAATGTTTCCCATGAAAAATTAAGAACAAGTAAGGTTGGCCGAGAGCAAGACCCCCACACAAAGCCTTTTAAAAGTAAGATGTCTAGTAAAGTGAGCCTTTAATTTAACCCCCACTCAACACATTGCCCACTTTCACTGACAGACTCTCCCTCTATAAATGTCTCATACACCAGATCCCTCATGTCTACACTAGAACACAAAACTTCAGCTCTGCCCACAGCAGCAGGAGCATGCATGCCTGTTAGACATATGTGCACTGGTGAACTAGATGATGTAGTTTTTTCTCCTATAGGGAAGTAAGTATTGGAGCATTAAAAAAAAACCAATCAGTCACTGCCTACCAAGTACTCTTGCACGCCTCATCTGGAAGAAAAACCTCACCCTATTTTACATTCTCAGTATAAAAAGACAACTACTAGGCAAAGCAATAAAAAACATGAAACCAAATTCTCCACCAAGAAGGTAGCTGAGAAAACTGCCAACAACAGTAAACGCTGGAAGTAGTGTAACCTATTGGTCGATAAGTGTTACAGGTCCCTCCTTCTGTACTTGGTCCACAGAGGATAGGGGTTTCTTACAGCTCCCCAAAACAGAGCCTGGCTCTTGCGCTCATGCTGTCAACACTCATGCTTTTAGCTCCTGAGGTCCTCGGTTATCTTGGTGTCAGCCAAGATGGCGGTCGTCACATAAGTGACACTAGCTAGCAAGTTGTCCCCAGGGGAAAAGGCACCATATGGTGTTCTATGAATGATCTTGGATTTGGCACCAAGGCTGAGCGTCATGAATCCACCATGAGTGGCTCTTACCTAAAGCTTTACCAACAAACCAATATACTTCAAGACAATTGTGGAAACCCCACAGTGGGTTAAGCAGGACCCTACTGGCCCTGATACTGCCAAGTCCAGTCTTCTGGTCTATCTTCATCCTTTCCACTAGGCACAATCTTCATTTGCCATTGACTAGAGCTGCAGTTTTTGGAGTTCTCACCACCACAATGACACTGAAAAGGCTGATAGAAGAGGTCTCTTCATTCAGCTTTGAAATAACCTCTCTGCTCCCCACAGACATACCAGCTACTCTCAGTTTCACTTCCAGAACAAATTAAATCCTGGAGGGACACTATTGTGAGTATGTTAGATAGGGAGGTCTTTTCTATGCAAGCTTGCAATACCTTTGCCCAAATCCACCTACTTTAAACCCTTCTGCTTCAACAGCCTGTTTGCTCAAATGGAATTTTACCTATTACGTGGCTGAACGCACTTTTAACCAGAAAGCAGCAGTCATTAAACACAGTGCGTGGAATCACGTCCAAGTGGGCACTGTTCTCCACCCTGACCAATAAACCGTGTTCCAACATTCAAATCTCTGAACCTTTTTACAGCTGCTACCAAGGAAATTAAGGCTTTAAAGCAGAGATTCCCAAACGGTGGGACATGTGCCCACCCTTCCTCCCTCCTAAAGAGCCCATGGGGGGCCGGGGGGGGGGGCGCGGGGGGGGAAATGATGAGATTATGGGGCGGGGACTTGATGTGGCCGCACTGAAAGGCTGGAGTCAGGGGGGAGCTCTGTGCGGCAGGGGAAGCAGACCAGTCTCTGTGCAGGCCGTCTCAGCTGCCAGGACCTGTTCTCTGCCCATCTCACTCTCCCAGTGGCACAGCTACCAACTGTCAGTCACCCTCCTTTACTGGGGATGCCAGCAGGGACTCTGCGAGTGGGGAGGCAAAGGCTGCATCCTGTGCATGCTGACTCCCCTTCCGGAAAGAGCCTCCTCCTGATCGTGGCCCATCAGCACTACCCCCATCTGGTTCTCCTGCCTGACAGAGCCTGACTGCACACGGGGAGCGGACGGAGCCACACTGAAAGGCTGGGGTAAGGAGGGGGCTGTGTCTGGCATGGAGGTCAGTACTCACAGGGTGCAGCCTTCTGCTCCTCTCCTGACCCGAGTCTCACCAAGACCACCTGACCACTTCAGGTAGTGGAAGGCTTCCTTGATGGCCACATGGTGAGCACACACACACCCCCAACCCCTGTGGGTACCAGGTTCTCTTCCCCCTGCCATGATCAGTACAGGGCACTCCTTTCCTGCAGCCCCCATGGGGGTTGGGGGTGTCGTACATGAGTCATGAGCCTCTGAAAGGAGGAGGGAGGGGGAGCCTCAGCAAACGAAAGTTTAGGAACCTCTGCTTTACATCACATCATTAAGTCAAGTTAAACCAATCGTCAACCTGATGAAAATCTCCACAAAAAGAATGAAATACCTAGTGAATTAACTGGGTTCAGTGGAATTATAGAGGTGTAAATGAGGGCAGAGTTTGGACAACTATGTTTTCATCTGGAACACATTTTGAGCCAGTCAATGCTTTGCATAAACATACCTACTTCCAGTGATTATCTGAACCAACTCATTTGAGGTTCACCACCTGTCACGACTGAAAGCACTATTAAACGCCAGCAAAATACTTCCCAGATTAGCAAGGCTCATAGTCTGTAAACACAGTGCATAAATGTGGCCTTTCTAAGACAGCCTCCTTCAGGTGCCCAATTCATAAAGTCAGTTTGCACTGCACACTTTTCCTGCTGTACTTTTCTTGGCACATTTTGCTCTAATTTTGAAGCCATGTACTCAGCTGACTCTTTGCCTCCTATGTTCTTGTGCAGCACAGTCTTGATCTTGACTTTGGTGTCACAATAAATTCTATGGCAGTGGGACAATGTGACAAGTAAAGTCATTTCTGAGCCAGGCAAATGGCCTAGAAGTAGAAGGTGCAGAGAGTGTGGGTGGGGGAAATCCCATCTCAAGAGCCTCATCTGGTTCTTTGTTCCCAAGTCTACAACGCATTTGAGCACTGCAGGGCCTCCCTGCTTAGCACCTACCAGGGAGGGAATACCCCTCTAGCAACCTCTCCAAATGAATGAGATGCTACCATGACTAGCTCTGAAAGGAGTCACAGCCAAAGCTTCTTCAAGGCCTAGGGAAAGATATTCCCAAAACAGGTCCTTGCAGGGGGGAGGCATGGGGAGACTCTCTAGGTACTCAGATGGCCCCTTCGTTTTAACAGTCTCTCAACTATTTAAACAGACAAGGTGGGTGAGGTAATATCGTTTAGTGGACCAATTTCTGTTGGTGAGAAACGCAACTAAAAAGCTTGTCTCTCTCACCAACAGAAGTTGGTCCAATAAAAGATATTACCTCACCCACGTTGTCTCGCTAATATCCTCGAACCAACACAAGGGCTACAACAACACTGCATATCCCTCAGATTTAAACATAGAAAAAAGCAAGTGCAATTCCTCTTCCTCCCTTCCCAGTGTGTAGGAGAAATCCCTTGATTAATTTGTTTGCTTTGTTGTGTTTGTACAGGAGAGAGAATGCATTTAGGATTTAAATGCTGATTGTCCCTTTTGCCATAGCACTGCCAATGACAACACTCAACTAATTTGTATTGCAAATGAAGGATTAGCAAGGTAGGTTTAGAAAAAGGGTTGTCTCTCAACTACTTAGGCTATCTACTCAAATTCACCCTCAGATTTTAACCAGAACTGGGAAACGGGGGCTATATCCTAGCATGGAAACAGGCTATTCTCTCAGTGCCTTGGGTTAAATGGAGACCTATTTCATGATGCTTTACCCACAACTTTCACTGGTCTATAAATCAGTCCACACAACTCCATATAATTTTATAGTTCAACTAGGGCTTTGTAAAACCTTTTTAATTAAAATACAATACTTGTTTCAAAGTGCAATAGCTAAATTCCTACAGCAGTTGAGGTGGGAGCAAGGGAAATTTGCCAATCAAAAAATAAAAATGCATCTCATTACAGTTTAGAAGTGGGTCCGTTGCACAGTAAGAACAAAGAGAAAACCGACAGCAAAAAAGCTACCGAGGTGAAAAATGCAACACTCGGTTAAACATTCCTAAATCACATTTTAGCATCACTATTTCCAGTGCAATGCCTCACTGCAGGCAACCCCTTGAAGCAGCATTCATGGGGACAGGCTAGTAGATAGGGGGGTGGAGCCTTCATTCACAGGGGTTTCCCTTTTGCTTGAGGCATGTTTTTCCAGCTAAATTTCTGGTTGCTAAAAACAACGCTCATTAAGTGACAGATTTTCAGGGATCATGTGTGTGTTCTCATTGCCTGCTCCTGTACTTGCATCCAAGATGCTTTGACAAGCTAGTTACAGTTAATTTAAGTTATATGGGCTGTTGAATTTATACTGGGATTTCCACTCGGTTCCTACCAACACATGTTAAACTAGAAACAGCCATTGGAATTCAATTCAGAGGGGGAAAAACTGGCTGAAGTGGAAAATATCCATGTAGTGGTGAAAAGCTGCAGAAACACCTCATATATCCTACTGGCAAATGGAAGTTTTGTTGCCTGACCATTTCATTTCTGGGACTGACCTCTTCACTAGACACACAGATATCCATAGTGCCCCTCTTTTCCTGCAAATACCAGAAATAGTTTAGACCAGTTCATGGGGCTCCAGGTATGGCCACAAAATTAGTCATGAATGATAGATAAACATGACCAAAAGATGCTGGAACCTCTTCCCTAACCATAGCACTATTGATCTATTTGGGAGATTGCCCCTTGGATCAACTTACTGCTGAAGAACACCAGTGCTGAGAACTGGAGATTAAGCCTGTAGTGCTTTTATAAAGACGGTACTGGTGATCTTTGCAAGGTAAGAGGAGGTGACGATATCTTTGCAGATTTCTTCTGTGGTGGCTGATGACCTCTCTGTCCAGGAGACTATATGGGAAGATCTTAGGTACAGCTGAATGTGTATCAGTCATACACTAAAACCACTTAGCTATGGAGGATTTGGACACTTTCAGGCCCAGACTATTCAAGTGAAAGGAAACAAGAGTGCTTTCCTGAACAGATCATTTGCACTAAGATAAGTCTGCACAGCACCTGCACAGCTCTTCTCACACCTAGCATGCATCATATGCGGCTTCTTTTGGATACTGAGGAATTAGGCAAAACCAAAGGAAAATATTGTCCTGTGAGGTATAGAAGGGAGTGTTAACCTTGGTTACAAGTGAGCTTGGACCATGAAAAATTACCTTATTCTTGCGTATCAGCACTTCCTGTCATAAAATCTACGTCTAGGGTTTGGTTTTAAGACTGCAGTTTAGCCAGCAACTTTCATATGCAACCTCTCATATGTTCTGTTTTGTAAAGGAACGCCATCAAGGGATTCAGACTAGATACTTCTCTCTCAGTAACAATTACAATACCCTTTTACATGCATATACATATAGCTGCATACACACCTTTGAAAAAAACAGATCACACCAGATAATCTGAGATGTACACTACAACTTTTGTAGGCCCATAACTTAAGAATTGCGCCAACAGGAGGTTTTTAAATGCCTAAAAGTTGTTCCACCCTGGATGGATTCCCATAGCTACAGCTTCTCCACATAAAAGAAAGATACTAGGCTTGTTTCTTTTAAAATTATCTACTTCCTCTTGTTGTTTTACAACAATGCTGGAAAACATCTTTGCTCAAAAGAATGCTACTGGGACAGAAGACAGGATACTGGGCTAGCTGGACCATTGGTCTGACCCAGTATGGCCGTTCTTATGTTACTTATATGGAGAAGGGGGAGAAACACAACTGAAAAGGAGAGGATGAGAGAATGGAGAGTGATTCCACAATGAAATGCTATGTGATACACCTCTACCCCCGATATAATGCGGTCCGATATAACGCGAATTCTGATATAACGGATACAGCGGTAAAGCAGTGCTCTGGGGAACAGGGCTGCTTTACCTCATTATATCCAAATTCGTGTTATCACAAGTGGTTCCTGTGCGCCCGCCCGTTACTTGCTGTGGCCCTCCCCGGGGCCCCCCCACCCCAGCTCACCTCCGCTCCGCCTCTGCCTCCTCCCGCGAGCGCGCCGCAGCTCCGCTTCTCTTTCCTCCCAGGCTTGGCAATGGTGCAGCAAGCCAGGGAGGGAGGGAGAAGCGGAGCGGCGGCGACATGCTCAGGGAGGAGACGGAGGCAGCGCGGAGGTGAGCTGCGGCGGGGAGCGGTTCCTCTCCCTACCCCGCTATAACGCGGTCTCACCTATAACACGGTGAGATTTTTTGGCTCCTGAGGACCACGTTATATCGGAGCAGAAGTGTATACGGTAATCATGATGTATGGTGAAAGTGTCCCATTTAAAGAGACATCAACTTGAAAAAAAAATCCATCTGAATATTTTTAAACTACTATAACAAGGAAAATTTTAAGATTACTGTAACAAAGGGGCTAAAGATTATTTTTCTTTGATTTCCCCCCCCCATCCCCCTAAGTTTGCTTACTTTGTGCATTTAGCAGTACTTTGGATACAGCAAGTTTCACTGTTTCCCCTCTACGGTTAGCCAGTTTTCCCTGTGTAGGTCTTTCACACAGCAAAAGGGGAATTTTTCAAAAATAAGGAATGTGATTATAAAAATCATAAAACTTTGGCTGGAGGGACTCTGGGGCAGGTGTAGTTCAGGAACTACAATTAAACACACACAAAAAGTTTAAGACTGACTACATTTCACATTAATACAAGCAAATGAATTCCCAATCCTGAACCCTCATTCCACACCCCAAGACTAAGGTCCCATCTACACAAAAATAACCACATTTAAAGAGTTTGGGCTACAATAATTAGTTTACTATTTATTCTTGCCTGCATGGACAAAATAAACATGTTATAGAACTGTGTTTTAGCCTAGGTACCTACCAGAATTCAGTCATGGTTCTCGAACGTGATTATAATGGGTTTTTATTCTGGCAAGAAAACACATGTAGCATTTTATAGCCACCTTGTCTTGACTACTCTAAGAAAATGAGATATCAAATTCACCACCCATGGAGAAGCTGCAATGTAGAGTACAGCCAGTTTTTTTGTTTTTTGGGGTTTGTTTTTTGTTTTTTTAAAAGGAGGGAGGGCAGGGGAAAGAATTTTTCACAAATATTCACACAAGAACTTTCTGGTTTTAGTCAACAAAATGTCAACGTTTCACATTTTTTCTACTAGCTCAGTAGACAGAACTCTGAGTTTGACACCACGCTAGTACCAACCCTCACATTACTGCTACTCCTGGTAGAGATGCACCATCATTAGAACAATGTCAGGAGATTTCACAAAATAATGTTAGTGTAGGCACAGCCCTTAAGCTGAGTTAGATGGCCTGATTGTGAAAGCATCTAACTCCTTTCTAAACTGCAGCATCCATCGGTGAAGAGTCTTGACTTTACCACTGTAGATGTAACCAAGTACTAAGGCCCAGGTCCCGCAGAAATTTACACATACTTAACTTTATTGGGGACTATGTATCAGAACTACTCACAAGTTGAAACTTAAGCATTAGTGTGTTTGCATGTTTGGGACCTGTATCAGTTAGCCTGCTCATAATAGGTCTAAACCAATGTAAAAACAGCAGTAGCTGGTCTACACTAGTGGCACTACATTGATGACAACATAGCTGCATTGGTGCTAGGGAAACAGATGGATATTTTAAGAAAAGGGTCAATGCAGACAAGATAAAAAAAACTTTCACAAAGTCTCTCTTTACTCACAACGAGAGGAAATGTAAAATTAATTTCATTTCATGGCATGGTTTATTTCATGTTCTACTCCAAGTACATCAAAGCAGTCTGAGTATCATACACTGAATAACAACTCACACAAAGCTTCCAGCAATAGCACAGTTACTGCCACGATGGGTTACCCACTTCTTATCTGGTGCTCCACAACATGCTATAACATGGTTCAGTTACGCCTAGGAAGAAATAATTAAACAGTGTCCATATTAAGGGAATTACATTCCACTTAAGGTTACAACACAGTTCCCTCAATAGGGTTATAAACCCAGTTTTGCCCCGGCTACACGGGTATAACACAAACCATGTTGTAGTATTTTATAGGACACCCAAATGGAAACTGGGTCTCTCAACAAGGCTGCTCTGGCAGATGGGACCAAAGCCTTAGAGATTACAACTAGCATAATTAAGGGTGTGTGGCAGGGGTATAGACACCACAGCTCTTGAGCCTGGAAATGGGATGTTACCAAATGAACCATATTGATACTTCCTGGTCAAAAATCCTTTAAAAACACACACAGCATATGAAATAATGCTGCTATCCAGGATCTTTATGAAAGTCAGATAACCTTTGTTTCTTCCAGCCTTGAAACAATCAGGTTCTCAGATAAGGAACGTTTAAAAAACAAAAATTTATTATTTTTAGTAGAGTCTCACAGGAGACAGGGCATGCAATCAGTCTTTTGTGAAGATTAAAGCTTTTGCACAAAAGAGGAACAAGCAGGTAGGAGTTAAACAAGTCCTCCTTTATAGGTCAGATGTTTTTGACCATTTTTCTCTACTGTCCCCCCTTCTGCCATGTTAGCTGACATCTTTGTGAAGCTGCTCTCTGCTGGAACCCTGACAGCCTCGTACCTTCTCACTGGACAATTCCCTTCTCCATAGTTGTGCTTTGCATTGTCTACAGCTTCCCAAATGATTCTTCTTCAGTCACTCAAACCGTGCTTAATTTGTGCCAGGCCAGAACCCCAGCACCTCTAGGAGTGGCAGTTCATAGCCCTGGCACCCTCTCGCCACCAGTGACACCCTCTCACCATTGCTTCACCAGTGGCACCTTCTCTCCATTTTCACTTATACCCCACCATTGCTATGGACACCTTTCCAGTCTTCCTGCTTCCTAGTTCAGACTTCTTTAGCATGACAGCATTGCTATCCATCCCAGAACCCGAACAGATACTGAAAACGTGTCCTCTCTAGCAACTGGCTCCAGTATTGTGATGGGAAAGTTATTTGGAATATGTCCAAGATCCAAATAACTGACTAAATTCAGTTGTTAAATTGGTTCTCTTTGTTGAGAAATAAAATCATTGTTTCCACTAGTTGGGTTCTTTTCACTGTTCAGGGAAAAATCTGTTTTGAATTAACTTAATTCTACTGTGTATCAACTATGAAATGACAGCTGAACATCCATCTGCCACAAAAGGATTGTGGTATAACCAGTGTTGTGAGCTTCACTGCAGGATCCAATATGCAGACAAGTTTTTTTGTGACAACGGATGCCCTTGTTTGAACAGAAGTATCACACACAATTTGTGAAGCAGAGCTAACCAGAGGGATCCAGTAAGTTGACACAGGGCTGTTCAGGGCTCCAGCAAAGAATAGCCCCATACAGATGTCAACAAGGCAGATTGTGCAAGCATTGCTCTGTTAATTGGCTGAGCCTCTGACACAGCGGCAAAGAGATCAATTGCCATGGTGCGCAGTGGAGGGGGGAAAAAGAGCTATATTGCTCAGGACTGATGTAGAAGAGGTGTTAGATCTGAATTGGCTAATGGTAACAGCTAATTATACAAATATGCTTTTCAGAGCTGTCCACTTCGCAGCAGAGCCGTGTTACTCTTTGTAACCCCTTCTCCAAAATGATACATTATGGCTGGATGAACCATACAGCCCGGCTTTCCAAACTTCCTCGCAACTTAAGAGAAGTTTTCAGAAATGTCTTTGAACTCACACTGAAAGTGACTTTGGAACAAGTTAGATTAGCAGAGAGGGATGTGCGGACTTCAGGAGAGAGTAGTTTGGAAAGGATGCAGCCTGTGAGTGCTCGCCCTATCCTCTTCCATATCATAATTCTTCAAGCTGAAGTTGCCCATCCAAGAATTGTACAACAAGCAAGCCTTTCACCCTTCGGAGGTAAGCAATCAGATACGGCTGCAACAAACACCTGGATACGTAAGCATTACAGATGGGCAAACTCAGACTCAGACCACATTAGGAAGTAGGAACATGTCAGTATGGTTGTCAGCAACTGTGTGACCTGAATTAAGGCTAAAGGCAAATGTACTGGTAAAGCACAGACAATCTGGCAGTACAATGTATTAAAATCTCATTCCAAGGGCAAGTTAGTGATAGAAAAGCAAGGGAGGTGTCATTTGAATCACAGAAATCTACAGAGTCATAATTTCAATGCTGTCACCCACCGTGGCGTGGCATGGCAAGGGCGCTGCCTTCCTAGCTCCAAGTCCTCTGGTTAGTGGAAAAGTCTGATAATACAATGTCACTGGAAATGGGTCAAGTTGGGTATAATTCGAAAACCCTCTCCCACGAACACAATGGTATTAAACGTGAGAAACCTAGAACAATTATATATATATATATATATATGGACATGACAAACCTAGAACAAGTGTGTGTGTGTGTGTGTGTGCGTGTGCGAGAGAGAGAGAGAGAGAGAGAGTCTATTTGAGAAAATACTTAAAAAATCAACTTTTTAAAATTATACTTTAACACAGGGATGCACTGCTTACCTAAAAAAGATATTGATCTTTGGTAACCTTAAGAAAGTAGGTTTGAGAAGTAGGACTGAAAACATTTATTCAAAATCATTGTGTCATCTCCATCTAAGGCGCCATTGTTAGGCATGTTCTCACACTAATCCTCATTCATGCCACACTCACATATCTCCATACTGCTGGCCAAAAGTTTGCAGGATGGTGAGCATCTAGCCTTTGGCCATATGCATTAGCAATTACCTTTGAAAACTCCTGGAAGATGGGAAAGATTCTAGAGGACTGGAAAAGGGCAAACATAGTAGCAATCTATAAAAAGTAGAATAAGGCCAACCCGGGAAGTTACAGACGAATCAGCTTAACTTCAGTACCCAGACACAATGGAGCAAGTAATCGAGCAATCAATTTGCAAACACCTAGAAGATAATAAGGTGATAAGTAACAGTTAGCATGTATTTGTCAAGAACAAGTCATGGCAAACCAAATCTTTCTTCAATAGGGTAACAAACCTTGTGGATGGGGGGAAGTGGTAGATGTGGTGTATCTTAATTTTAGTAAGGTTTTTTATACAGTCTTGCATGAACTTCTCGTAAACTAACTAGGTAAATACAGCCTAGATGGAGCTACTATAAGGTGGGTACATAACTGGTTGGAAAACCATTCCCAGAGAGTAGTTATCAGTTGTCCACAGTCAAACTGGAAGAGCATACTGAGTGGGGTCCCGAAGGGATCAGCACTGGGTTCAGTTCAATTCAATATCTTCATAAATGATTTAGATAATGGCATAGAGAGAGTACACTTATAAAGTTTGGGGCGATATCAAGCTGAGAGGGGTTGCAAGTGCTTTGGAGGATAGGATTAAAATTCAAAATGATCTGGACAAACTGGAGAAATGTTCTTAAGTAAATAAGATGAAATTCAATAAGGACAAATACAAAGGACTCCACACTTAGGGAGGAACAATCAGTCGCACATATACAAAATGGGAAATGACTGTCTAGAAAGGTATGTGGAGGTTATCGTGGATCACAAGCTAAATATATGAGTCAACAGTGTTATACTGCTGGGCGGGGGGGAAATCACCCACAACCACCATTCTGGTAAATATTAGCAGGAATATTGTAAGCAAGACACTTCCACTCTATTCCACGCTGATAAGGCCTCAGGAAGAATATTGTGTCCATTTCTGGGCACTACATTTCAGGACAGATGTGGACAAATTGGAGAACATCCAGAGCAGAGCAACAAAAATGATTAATGGTCTAGAAAATGTGATCCATTAGGAAAGACTGAAAAAAATGGATTTGTTTAGTCTGGAGAAGAGAAGACTGAGGGGGGACATAACAGTTTTCAAGTTTATAAAAGGTTGTTACAAGTAGGAGAGTGAAAAATTGTTCCTGTTAACCTCTGAGGTAGGACAAGAAGCAACGGGCTTAAATTTCAGCAAGGGAGGCTTAGGTTGGACATTAGGACAAAAGTTCCTGTCAGGGTGGTTAAGTACCGGAACAAACTGCCTAGGGAGGTTATGGAATCTCCACCATGGAAGGTTTTTAAGAACTTAGACAAACAACTGTCAGGAATGGTCTAGTTGTTAAGTACTCATGCTTTGGGTACAGGGGACTGGATTAGGTGACCTACTGAGGTCCCTTCCAGTCTTACACTTCTATGATTAGCTGAAAGATTGATTTGGGAGCACATAGTATTTCACACAAAACTGGAGTGATAATCCATCCTCCAAGACCCATCCAGGGGAGAGTAGTTTTGGATGTGCTCGACCATCCCAGAGTTAGTCCACTGCTCGACCATCACAGAGCTATTCCACTGTCTAATAATTTGTCCTCTTAGTAGCAGGTATAAATTCACCCCTTGTCAAGGGCAATTCTTCTCCATTTGTCTGTTTTCTGGGGAAACATTCACCAGTGTAGCTCTGCAAGTGTGGTAATGCTGGTCTTCAAATGGTAAACTCTGCATATGAACTCCTCCCCTGCATTTATGAACTTATCAGTGACTCTCTTGGCCATCCCAAGGACCTTCAGAGCAAGGAGGCTGAATCAAATGTTCTTTCCAGCTAACCTCCCAGTAGCATGACATCTTGAAAAGGTGTGGAAGCCTGGTAGTGCAGCAGCTTTCAGTGGTCCGAGTGGTAGGAACACATCTGAGGAATGTGCAGAAATTCAGTTTCCTGGAAGCAAACACAAAAACAGAATCTTGGAATGGGGTGGCACCCACCTCTCACAAGTGCCCCCTTTTGGTCGGGTGTGAGCCTGCTGGTTTTTTTTGTTTGGAACAGGGGTGGCACTCACTTTTCAAGAGCACTTCCCCAGCCGATGGTTTCTTCAGTGGGTCTTCAGTGGCTCAGCCCTCTGACTGAGTCACACAAGCTGTCCCCCCTTCCAGGGTACACAGTCTCTAGTTCTTTCTTACAGCCATGGTATGGGGCGACAGCACTAAGGCTGCCCCCTGGAGGCACTGCCTTCCTTAACAGCCCAACAGGGACCATCTTGGCACCTTCAGTTGGTGTCCTTTCAGCAACACTCGCCTGGGGCTCAGTCTTCAACCAGACCAGCAGGGCTCCATCATGGTACTCACCCTCTCTGGTTAGGTTCTGGGCTCAGTCAGCGGGCAGCCTGTCTGCACTGACCTGTCCATAGTCCTGGTATTCTTCCAGACAGACAGGCACCCAGTCCTCGCTCTTTGAGCTCCACGGAGCAACTGACTGCTCTGCTTCTGTTGCTTCCTTTTATATGGCTCTTCTGAACTTTGATTGGCTGCTCCCCTGTAGCCTCTCTAGGCTGAATGGAGGACTTCTCTACTCTTTTCTGGGGTGGAGAGGGGCAGGACCACAAGGCCTCCAGCAGAGGGACTCCAGACCTAGTCCTCCCTGTCACAGGAAGTCTTGAGTAGCATCTCACAGAGTGTACTAGAATATCTGTTTCTTGTGCAAAAATGGAATTTAGTGGTACTTCTTTATGCAGCACTGATGGCATGCAACATAATTTTAGCACCAGCCTCCGCTGAACACTGCTTCATTATGCTAAGTGATGATGAAATTCTTTGCATGCTGGAGCATTTTTCCTGCAAGGTGTGCAGTTAACTCATCCTTTGTACGAGTCCAAAACAGCAGCTTCTTCACTGTGACACTGGAGATGTTCATGGAGTCAGTGGTTTTGTGTTGGACAGGTGCAATACAGAGTCTTTTCTTTCTAGTAATATTTTTTAATTGATTCCTCTGTATACGAGTCAAATATGAGGTGGATTTTGTCATATATGTCTAGTATTTTCTCTGTAGCCTCACAAAGTGTTTAGCCAAATCTCGGCAGGTGTTAACAGTTTCTGGTTTGCTGAGAGCTTGACAAGACTATTAATGATTGCTATGCTGAAAGGCCTCTGTTGGCATAAGGTACTTGGTCACATTGTCAGTAGGTGCTGGTTTAGGAAGACCATACGAGACGTGCATTAGTTTGAGTGTGATGGAACAATGCATATGTGCCTAGCGAAAAGCAAACATCAATTGTGATACCATGGAGAACTCATAATTTCCCAAAGTCTAACATAGATCAACATCATGCTGCGGTCTGGACACAATCAGAAGATCAGCAAACAATGACCTCTCTACGTTTAGCTCTTTAATAGTCTCTGCCACCTTCACTCTGACTTTCTTCTTTGCATTCAAGCACAGCTTTAGTCTGTTCTTGTTTGGAGCTCATAGAGATCAATGGAGCCTTGGATAATTCTTTGGGTTTTGAAGGCTTCATACACATCATGATCCAAAATATCCATTCAACTGACATCTTTAGTGATCTCCTCACTGAAGCCTGCTTTCATAATTATGTTAATAAGCTCCATTTAGGGACGAGCTCGGAGATCCTCCAAATTTGTATGAGGTACACAATGCCACCATGCAGATGAACAATAACAAGGCAGCAGGTCTAAATGGGATCCCCGCTGAAATCTTCAAAAATGGTGGACCAGAGCTAATTCAGCAGCTTTACCTGCTTATCCTTAAAATCTGGATAAAGGAGGAGATACCCAGTGAAGTGAGGGATGCCCTGATTGTCACCCTCTTCAAGAAAAGGGATAAAGTGGATTGTGGAAATTACTGTGGTATCTCTCTCCTAGCCACTGCAGACAAAGTTCTGGTGCGGATCCTTGCAACCCGCCTTCTGCCCCTGTCAGAAGAAATTTTACCACAGTCACAGAGTGGTTTCTGACCATGTCGTGGAACTGTGGATATGATCTTCACAGCACAGCAGCTGCAAGAGAAGTGTTGGGAGCAAAACCGACCACTGTACATGGCTTTTATTGAGCTAACAAAGCCTTTGACTCAGTGATCGCTGTACCCTCTAGACTGTACTTTCTAAGATTGGATGTCCTGATAAATACATCGGTGTCCTAAAAACTGCTTCATGATAACATGAAAGCGACTGCTCTGAGCAGCACTGGCTCCCAGAGTGAACCTTTCAAAGTCCAAACAGGAGTCAAACAGGGCTGTATCATTGCTCCAACCATGTTTGCCGTTTTTATTGCTGTCATTCTTTATCTAATTGCTGGGAAGTTTACAGCTGACATTGAAATCACTTACAGAATGGATGGAAAGCTTTTCAGGCTTAGCAGGCTGAAAGCCAAGAGTAAGATTTCCACAACATCTATTGTGGAACTTCAGTATGCTGATGACAATGCAATCTTTGCCCACTCTGAGAAAGATCTTCAAACTATCTTGTGTTTGCCGATGCTTATGCATGTCTTGGTCTCCCTCTTAATATCAAGAAGACTAAAGTGCTCTATCAGCCCTCTCCAAATGAGGTATTACATGTCCCATCTATCAAAATTAATAGAGTAGAACTGGAGAATGTCAATCATTTCCTCTACCTTGGAAGTCATCTTTCATCCAAGGCAGATATTGATGCAGAAATTCAACATCACCTGAGCTGTGCCAGAATAGCTTTTTCTCATTTATGGCACAGGATCTTAGAAGATCACAACATTCAAACAAACACCAAACTTCTTGTTTATCAAGTCATTATTCTCCCAACACTGTTGTATGGGTCCGAAACTTGGACAACCTATAGACACCACTTGAAAGCCCTTGAGAGGCACCATCAACGATGCCTTCGTAAGATTCTGAAGATCAAATGAGAAGACAGGTGCACCAATATTAGTGTTCTGGAAGAAGCAAAGACCACCAGTATCGAGGCAATGATCATCCGTCAGCAATTCCGCTGGACTGGTCACATTGTCCGGATGCCAGACCATTGCCTCCCAAAACAGATCCTGTTCTCTCAGCTGAAAGAAGAGTACCGTAACGTGGATGGACAACGGAAGCATTATAAGGACTTGCTGAAGGACAACCTAAAAAAATGTGATATTGACATTGATACCTGGGAGACACTTGCCCAGGACTGCTTAAAATGGAGTGAATTTCTACGTGATGGTCCCCTGCATTTTGAACTTGCTCGCCAACAAGCCGAAGAGGACAAGAAGTGCAGGAAGAAGGAGAGACTGGTCTCCAGTCATCGTCAACAGCCTCCCGCTGAGCCTGAAAACCTCTGCCCTCATTGTAATAGAACTTGTGGTTCAAGGATTGGCCTTATTAGCCACCTGAGGACCCATAACTCCCATGGAAGATGATCATACTCGGTAATGAGTGATCGCCCATCAATGATCTCCAGTCTCCGCCTCTAATGTAGAACAGGCCTTAGGAAGGAACAATCAGTTGCACACATACAAAATGGGAAATGACTGCCTACAAAGGAGTACTGGAGAAAGGGATCTGGGGGTCATAGAGGATCACAAGCTAAATACAAGTCAACACTGTAACACTGTTGCAAAAAAAGTGACATCATTCTGGGATGTATTAGCAGAAGTGTTGTAAGCAAACACAGAAGTAATTCTTCTGCTCTACTCTGTACTGATTAGGCCTCAACTGGAGTATTGTGTCCAGTTCTGGCGCCACATTTCAGGAAGGATGTGAACCAATTGGAGAAAGTCCAGAGAAGAGCAACAAAAATGATCAAAGGCCTAGAAAACATAACCTATGAGGGAAGATTGAAAAAAATGGGTTTGTTTAGTCTGGAAAAGAGAAGACTGAGCGGGGACATGATAACAGTTTTCAAGTATATAAAAGGTTGTTACAAGGAGGAGGGAGTGGGGAAAAAATTATTAACCTCTGAGGATAGGACAAGAAGCAATGGGCTTAAATTGCAGCAAGGGAGGTTTAGATTGGACATTAAGAAAAACTTCCTAACTGTCAGGGTTGTTAAGCACTGGAATAAACTGCCTAGGGAGTTGTGGAATCTCCATCACTGGAGATTTTTAAGAGCAGGTTAGACAAACACCTGTCAGGGATGGTCTAGATAATACTTAGTCCTGCCATGGGGCTGGGGACTGGACTAGGTGACTTCTCAAGGTCCCTTCCAGGCCTATGACTCTACGGTCTGCCACTGTTAAATTGTGTAGTGTAGACCACAAAAAGAGGATAAGCAGCTTGTCTACAGTAGTACAAAAAGGCAATGGCAAAGTTGGGGAGAGAACCTAGATCTCCTAACCCAGTTCTGTATTTTCACTATCAAAAGGCAAGAGATTTGACATATGTTTCTGCCATTGGCTGCTTACATTTTTATGTAGGACATGGGGAAGGGAAAGAAAAAGAGAAGCAATAAAAGTAATCAACTTTCCTTTACAAATCAGCAGGGTATCTTATCCAGCCATTTACTTGCATAGTTTTATACAGTAACTCCTTGCTTCATGTTGTAGTTATGTTTCTGAAAAATCCTACTTTATGCAAAATCATGTTAAGCGAATCCAATTTCCTCATAAGAATTAATGTAAATAGAGGGGGTTAGGTTCCAAGGAAAAATTTTCCACCAGAGAAAAGACACTATATACATATACAGTACAAGTTTTAAATAATTTTAAACCAACAATTTAATACTGTGCTCTCCAATGATGATTGTGAAGCTTGGTTGAGGCAGGGGCGTAGCGAGGTCACAGCAACATAAGCACTGAACCAAGAACAACATTTTTACAGTGTTTTGTAAGGTTTGAGCCGCATAATTGCCATTTACTCTAGCAGGTATTATATGACTCTACTTTACACTGATCAGAAAGTTAAGTTCACTTTAAATTGAAAGTTATTGACACTTGGTTGGTCAAAACGTTATGGGCCCAGTCCCACAAATGCTTAGCAACACCACACAGTATTAACTCACAGCAGCAGAGAATGTTTGCAGAATTGGGCCTTTATTATTTACAAGTTCGAGTTTGGTTATGTGTTGCTGTCAGGCATCTTGAATGTTTTTACCTTCTTAAATCTTCAGCAAAGCATTAATTAGAGCAAGGTGATTAAAAAGGAGGCAATTTGCGTGTCTCATATTCTCTATAGAGTATAGACAAAATCATCACTTATATCCATCCATGCCACCAGTCAGACTGGAAAAGTTCTGGTTTTGAAGCAGAGCAACAAGCTCAATATTAACGCTTTTACCAGCAAAACTAACACTGCTAGAGCTGTAGTACAGCAATCATACTGATCCCAATCACTACAGTTAAGTTTGTAAAACAGCTTCCAATCAAACTCCATTTTCACACATGCACCCACAGTTCTTTAACCCAGCAACCTCTGGAATTCACACGTCCAGCTATGGAAGAAGTATGAGATTCTAAATATGAGAAACCCAATGTCTTCAGAGCAAGGAGTAGTGATGGAAGATGTTTAGCCCAACACTGAAGAATGTACAGTGCCTCTGCAACCTCCACAAACCTATTACATTGGAACAAAGAACTTACAAATTCTACTGGGGAAGCCTGTGATACTTGCAAGCTCCACAAAGCTAGTATCTCAAAATTTCTTCTCTCTTTCTTCTTCCCCAGCCCCACAACAGTCTAGTGCTGTTAAGTGAAAACAGTATTTCTACAGTATTAAGGTTGCAAAATCAAGCGCTCAAAAAGAAGAAAATTCCATAGCTAAGGCATCTCCCCCTAACATTAACTCAGTCGCAATGTACATGGCTAATATTTTTCTACTGTTTTCCTTGTTTAACGTAACCTTTCGATCCACACTGTTAGTTATTAACGCATGCCCTAAAAAGAGATCTAGGGTGTGTAGCATAATCAAATTCAGGTTGTGGAAGAAACCCTAATTTTGTAATAACCTGATTTGGGAGTATTTGCTGCACTGATACTATCATCTGCCATTAAAGAGCACTTGCTCTAAGTCAACGCACCCTAGTATTCCCTGCTTCGCCTGCGTGCCGACTACAGTGAATACAACCGTGCCTCTTCACAAAGGCAGCCTTGGATAATCTTACAGCTGAAAATTGATTTTTATGAAGAAAGCATGTCTAGCTCTTGGCAGACATAACAGCTTAAGTTAAATCAGCAGTCTCATCTGATACAATCACACAGAGATCCAGAGATATAACTGAAATCCTATCAGTTAACCTATCCCTGGCTGCTGGTTTATATATTTTTTTTAAATGGTTTACCCATAAGGCTCTAATCCACCCTCCTGGGATCCTGTGTCCAAGGTAACATGTCCAGTTGGGAGTGTGTGCGTGCGCATGCGTCAAAACATAAAACATGCAGTGATCTTCTTAACAAATGAGTATGTCTAAGGTGTACATTTACTTGTAACATCATCGTTCTGCTGATTAAAGACCCTGCTTTGTGCACAACACCCCCTGAGCTTTAATGCATTTTTTTTTAAAAAGAACCACAGGAGATGAATGGGGTTGAGAACAATAGGATGCTTGGTTGGATGATGCGCTCTTCAGAGGCTGCTCAGTCAGTATAATGCTACCGAAACACACACAAAGATTTTGTCCAATTCTAAATCTGAAGTCTATGTGACAACTGCATGTAGAATTAAATACAACACAAGTGGAATCTACAGGAAAAATCCTCTTTATTCTGATCTGTTTTAAATATTTTTAATTAAAACTAATCTCCTTTTGAACAGAGTAAACTAAAGTTATTATATATGTACAGATTTAAAAATAGACACATTTTTATTTTTTTTGGCTGGGTTAATTTCCCCTCTTTCCCATCTAAAGCTCCACAGTGAATCCCCCTGAGTCAGTTACAACTACTACTTTACACTGCTGAATTCTGCCAGCAATCTGCTCATCATTCTAGCAGATGTTTCTGCTTTCAGGCCACTGGGAGCTTTATTGGACCCACTTCCTTTTCAGCCTAAAAAGGGTATAAAATGTATTCAAAAGTACAAGCGGAAGGAACTATGATCCTCAAGTTCCTGCCCCATGTGTCCCCCATAACCTTATTTTACTATAAAGCAGAAGGTTGAAGTCACATTTAAAAATCAGTATCGTCATCGTCCTTTGAGAACTTTCTGAAAAGGAGATGCTCCTGATTCTGAGATACTTTGGGACCACCTGCAGCAACTTAAGTAAATGTCCCTCATGAGCACAGAAAATCACAGAAGGGCAGACTGTATGGCAGGTCAGCTCCTGCAAACAGAAAGTGATCAGTCTCACGTGAGAACTGCCATTAAAAAAAAAAAAAAAGTTAAACCACTTACCAATTCCTATTGTTCAGTTTTTTTCTATTTCTAAAAAAAAAAGAATATTTTCTTTGCTTACCTCAGTAACGTCCATGACTTTGATGGCTGCCAGTTGACCTGTTTTGACATGCCGACCCTGAAAAACAGAAAGAAGAGTCAGCACCGGCATTCCATTTAATCATTTAAACACACACAGAGCAGGACCGTCAAGACACGATTTCCAGACAGTGGGTTTCCCCCATCCTGGCTTGCCTATTATCTTTCCTATTATTTCATGCTGAAGACAGGAGATAAATACTTTAGATAACTAACCAAAGAGTTTAGTTTAAAACACTTAAATTAGCAAGATTGTCAAATTATAATTAAGCACAAAAGCAATACATTTGCATTTACCGTTCCTTTCCATTTTCTTTAGCATAATTCACACAATCTACATCAGTCTCCCATAGCTAGGCAACAGACATTTTAGCCATGTTCATAAGGTAAACTACTCCAGATACTGTGCATTCTAAAAAGGTATCTTCGGAGCACATTTAGGTAAGGCAGAGATTCCATCAGTATTTTGCCTTTATATTTTGCTGTGAACTCTGAGAAATACTGTGTAAAAGCATGTGAGTCAGACCACCACTGAAAGAGGACATTTTCTTAGACCTTATCTTCACTGCTTAAAATAAAATAAAATAAAAAGAGGGGGGGAGTTTACAGGGTAAAAAACAAACACACAGTAGTTATCTCACTGTAAAATCTTTAGTGGAGAGAGGCTCCTGCAGTGTTTTCCACAAGGTAGTTTAGCGAAGCCAACACTATACCTTCACATGGGGTTGACCTCACCTTGTTTTGCTGGCAGTAACGCCGATGTACCTATGTTTTTACACTGCGATGGCTAAAGTGTGTTAGTCATCCTATGTTATAAAACACACTTGGCCCCACCCCTCCCCCCGATTCTCCACTTCTTCCATGTAGACCCCTATACCTAGAACTCCACCCTCACAACCCAGTCTGTTATTGCTTCCCTCAAGCCCACCCTATCATACATTTCTCTGAACCAGCCAACAAAGTCTCATCATCTGTCCGACCTCAGACTTTCTTCTTACCCCCAATCCCCTTCACATAAATACAGTTAAAAACACAAATCACAGAGGTTACCAGTTTCCCATGCTAGACTACACTGGCCAGTCACATTGCCTCTTGTTAGAACCATTACCTTTCCATAATTTGTAAACTTTTCAGGAGAGGAACCATGGCCAAGACTTTCAAAAGTACCAGCGGCTTTGTTTGACTAACTTTGACACAAATGAATGAGACCTTATTTTCTCAGTGACTTTCTGAAAATACAGACCTGGTAACCATCTCAAGCTTGCTACCCCAAAGTTGAAGCACCCCAAAACCACTAGCCATTTTTGAGCCAGGTAACATCTCTTAGGTGTACATATCAGTGGAGTGCCTAGTATGGTGCTGGTGCCATAAATAAATAGTTCTAGTAATAGGAAGATTTTCTGCCTCCATTTTCATTTAGAACTTCGAAGAGCTGACCCACTCCTCTCTCAATGACCATTCCAACCCCTTTCTTTAAATAAGTTACTATGCTTATGCTACTGTCTGTTCCAAAAAAGTTCCTTTGCTGCATGCATTTCTTTTAATATTTTTGTCACCTTAAATTAGTAATGCAATCGCTTTTTCACTGAACTGGTTTGGGTATGAGAAAAGAAGTAGTGCATCTGAATGCATGGAAGTACAGACACATACGTGCGCTGTAGGGAGTCAGTATTCACATGACAATGCCTGTGTGTTTCTGTGGCCCATGCCATCCTTTCAGTTGGTCTAGGAAGGTGTTAAAGTTAAGTCAGGGCTGGCTAATACATGTTAGCCAACCCTGACCTAACTTTGACCTCATTTCCTTATCTAGACAAAACCTTTCAGTAAGCCCAGGAGGGGTCTAAACATCCTATATCATGACAAGAGCCACTGGCCTGGACCCTAATGCTCACCAACCAGCTGCCTCCCTTAGCCTGCTGTGGGGAAGGAATACATGTTGCATTACACCCAGATAAACAGTGCTTCCTCTCTCAGACTCTCCCTCTTCTTCATTGTGGATGGAGTTGAAGAACCAAGAGACCAGGAAGGCATGGGGGAATGGTAATATGAAATGGAGGGTACAGAGAGAAAAAGACATTAAAGCTAAAAACAGAAGGGACAGAAGCCAGATCTGAAAAAGAAACGGAGTCAGAGAAAAGGGTGAAAATAATAAAAAAAAAATAGATGAGCAGTTAATATTAACTCTGCAGGAAAAAACAAACTCTGGAAAAGTGAAGGAACAATATACCAAGATACATGGTACACAAAAAGTTGGGCAGTTAGAAAGGAAAAGAATAAAGAAAGTAACAAACGATACACAGGATGCCATTTATTTTCATGTAAAGTTTTCTTTATTTTCTGCGTTAAATCCGTGAGCTACTGATGGCCTGGCCATTTCCAGAAAGAGATCTGAAATTATTCCCAGCCCTTGCCAAGAAGAGGTGACATTCTCCTCAGAGAGGTTAGCCCGCTTTGGATGACTAGCACATATCATGCTCAGTTCTTTTTGGAAAAGCTGTCCTTCCCCAACAGCTTCAAAAGATCCTGCTGGCCCCTCTGTTGCTCCTTATCATCTTGAGGCCTCAGCAGCTGAGGCAAAGTGCAGCTACAACTAACACTTCACTCTACTGATCCTAGGGAAGGGATAGGAACTGTTTTGCCATAATCCTCCTAAGGGACTGTAAAGCGGGGGAATTGCAGACTGTGGGAAATGCAGGATTCCCAGCATCCCAGGCCAAATTTAAGCCCCAGTCATATTCACAATATTGTTAATCATTCCAGATACCTTCTTCATAAAGTATGGAATACTTCAGATGCTCTGTATTTAAAGTATACCATGGGATTTCTCTGTATGAAACAGATTTATGCATCAAAACCACAGCAGCATTTTGAAGCTGCATTTCTTTTCCTTTACAATATACGTTTAAAGGAAAAAGCAAGCGCTAAATCAAAACACAGGCACTGGCGTGGCTTTTTTTGTTCACTTCTTTGCTTTCTCAAGTGCTCCCTTCCAAAACGTAGACTCATAAGAACATTAGAATGCTGGTGTAACATTACCTGCTACATCAGGAAGTATCTAGGTACTACTGTTTTGGAAAGTGCTCTTCAGATTACCATTGCCAGGTTTGGTTTTGGGAAGGCTCATAGAAGAGGTTCTTTTCTAAAATTACTTTATATCATCAAAGAATTATAGATCTGAAGATGGAAGAAATTCAGATGAGCAGGATAGTACCCAATTCCAAAGACACCTAATGACTCTGGATTAAGGCTTCGTCCATACAGCAGCTCTTTAGCATGCATGTAACCTGTTACACATACAGCTGCCAAAACCCACGGTTTGTCTCCACACTGCACACAGTAAATAACCGTGGCACCATCCCTGCAAGCTGCCCAATGACGCGTAGTTTGGTTCCTGTTAGACAAATGGCTATTTTGCTGTGCACCAAAGAGCCCCTTAACGACTGCCACTGTAACCAACATCCTCTGTCTGTTGGGTGGTATGTGGGGGTGACCAGCCTACCCACAACCAGAAACCTCCCCCAGCAGCAGGAAGCTGAGCAACCTCCTCTGCTTCCTGCCTCCATCACTCCTCAGCTGCAGGGAGAGGGGTCACTGTATAGGGAGCTCCTCCTCCATCCACCCAACCCCCATGCATCTGGACCTCCCATGCCCAGACACCCCTGGCTCACGCTCACCCAGAATCCCCCTAGCCCTCCATACCCGAACCACACCCCACTGAACCTCAATCCCTGCATATGGAGCCTCCCTGCCTCTGGACCCCCACCCCTGCACCCAGACCACCCCTCACTGAGCTCCCTGCACTCAAAGCCCCATCCTGACTAGCCTGAGCCCCCACATCCAGACCCCCACACCATTAACCCCCAACTAGCTGCACCCAGACCCCCACCCCACCAAGCCCCACTCCACCAGACCTCCCTGATGAGACCCCCACACTCAGACCCCTCCGCTGAGCCCCAACCACTTTCACCTGGAAGCTCCTGCAGAGTCCCACTGCCCCTGCATGTGGAATACCCACAATGAGCCTCTGTGCATCCAGATCCCCCCACACCTAAACCCCCCACTGAGCTGCCTGCACCCAGAATGTTCCACACAGAATCCTCTCACTCCACACCTGGATCCCCCGACACTGAGCCCCTCCATATTTGGATCCTGCCTGGTTGAGCCTGCCTGCCCCACACCTGGTGCATCTGGCACAGAGGGCATGGCCTCAGGGTGTTTCTGGGGCAAGCCCAGGCCTTGTGCTGTGTCAGGGTCAGATGCAGCCTCACCACTGAGTCTGTGTCCAAGGGTTGTGGAGGCTTCAGGGTGATCTCCCACCTTCATACAGCCAGTGGCCTATGCTCCCCAATGCCATGATGGAGTGTCTGCATTTATTTATTGACAAATAAAACTGTTACAATTCTGCAATGCTGTGTGCAGAATTGTTAATTTTTTTGGTGCAGAATGTCCTCAGGATTACGTAAAAGGGATCATAACTATTGTCTAGGTACCTGAATAACTCTGTGAGACTGCAAACACTATCAATACTATAACTACTACTGGCTCTCTTAGATGGAAATGGGAGAGACTCCTTAAAAGTTCCTATAGACACCAACACGTATGGGATAATTGCCCAGAATGTTGTACACCTCTATCCCGTTATAACACCACCCGTTATAACACGAATTTGGATGTAACGCGGTAAAACAGCGCTCCGGGGGAGAGGGGGGGCTGCGCACTCCAACGGATCAAACCAAGTTTAATATAACACGGTTTCACCTATAATGCGGTAAGATTTTTTGGCTCCCGAGGACAGCGTTATATCAAGGTAGAGGTGTACTAAAACATTAAAGCCAAGAACTCGGCATGAACGCAACATATGGGGTGAAGATGGCATATTCACCCCGTAAACTCAGGCATAGGGACATATACTTAACAATGTTAACTGTAAGCAGTTAAGCTAACAGAGCCTCCAAGAGGTTACAAAATCACAGCTGTAGGTTTTCTGTGGGTGAACCTTAATGATAAAGTCCTACATACAATTTCATTCAATTTAGCTCACCGATTGAACTCTCCCAGTTCCACACCCCTTACTGATTGCTGTTTTTGATGCACCTACTCCTGTCTTCTTGCTTTCATTTATTTATTTTAAAGCAGTTGTTTCTCCTCCCCAAAAAGGAATGCAAGCATTTCTTTTTTTAAAAGAGAACTACTCCAGTTTTATTTTTAAATCAGCCATTCAGGGCCTAATGCAGAGCCGGGATGAGCAGGTCAATGGAGTTTTACCTTAATTAAGTCTTAATTTAGCTGTATTTTTTTCTTATGTTGTGGTAGGGTGACCAGACAGCAAGTGTGAAAAATCGGAACAGGAGGTGGGGGGTAATAGGAGCCTATATAAGAAAAAGATCCAAAAATCAGGACTGTCCCAATAAAATCTAGTCACCCTATGTTGTGGTCAGAAAGTTCGTATATATTTCAAGATTCAGGATAAAAAATTGTGTTCTGATCACATATGCTTCATGGAAAGTGAAGCGTACAGCAACATTTAACTGGATCAACATGATGCTAAGCATGTTCCCAACAGAGCATCAAAGCAGCCTGCACTTTATTTCTCATCTCTGTGAAGTTAAGATATACATACTTGAGAAAAAAAAATCAAATATGCCATCGTTAATAAGTTGCCAGGATACGCATAATGCTATAAATTCCAGCCCTACCTAAAATCTTCAAGCCAGGCAAAACATGTACATTGCATCTCCTTCTCCCCTCTCACCACACACAGCTAAGTTACCCAGTATATGTACATCAAGTAAGCTGCATTCATTACCCAACATATTGCTGTGCCTTTAGGGAGACTGTTCCTGGAATTCTGCTCCCCAGCCAAGTGGCAAGAACACGCAATATGAGGTGATGCTACTAATTACAGGTGAAGGCAGCCCGCACTGCTCATAACTCACAGGGCTGGATTGTCTTGTGCACCAGGTGTCATTAGCTTCTGAGAAGACCTAACCTACCTTCCATTATGGAGATAGCTATAGGGTGAGGAGAAAAGAGATTTAACAGAAAACATACTGATAGTTCAGTGTTTAACTGCTACAAGATATGCATAAGCAATAGACAATATCTAAACACACTATAAAGTGAACATTGTGATCTCATTTTACTGGATTGCTTCCCTAAAGCTGTGCCCTTGTGCCAATTAGTTTTTCCATTATGTTTCTTATTTAGTAGATTCTGATATACAGAGTCCTAACAGCCTTGGGCAATATGCACTACTGCAATACTAGAGTATCACTCTACAGTATTATAATGGTCGATGCCTTCAGGCAATGCGATTGTATTATTTCAATTTATGTTTCCAATTCAACTCCCCTGCCACTCACCACCACAGATAGCTCTCAGGTAGCCAACCTCATGCTGAGTACCTTAAACCTTACTCACTGAACACACAAAGAACTCCAAGGAGCCGCATCGAATCTTCCCGTGCAAAAAAATAAAAGCAAAGCCAAGGGCAGGTCAAAGTAAATGTAACTGGCAAGGGAAGAGAGAGATTAGGAAAAAATTAAATAAACCTCATGCGTAGAAAAAATGAAATGGTCATGAGCAAGAAGAACAAGAAGTTGCATTTCTAGTTAAAACAGTATTACTGTTAAGGATTTGTACAGTACTTTACAAAGGAACTAATTAGCCCTCCTAACACCAGCTATGCAGTAAGGATTATCCCCATTTTACAGATTAAGACAGCATGAAAGTTCTCTCAAAAATTAGCAAACAATGCTAGTACTAACGCCTAGCAAATTACTTCAGATCCATACAAATCATTCAATTAAGTAGAGAAACAGAAAAAAAAGCCTAAACCGGAGTTCTCTTTTGTGAGCTATATTTGTTTTCTTCTGCCAGCTGTATTTAAAAGCCAATATTAAATAAACAAAAGGAATGAAAAAATAAAGTATAGGCATAAGGACAGGGCAGGATTCTGTGTTGTGCCATTAACTCTTGACATCTAAAAGCCTCAGAGCACCGATGTACACCTATTCTTTACCTTGCTTTAGAAATTACTGATCCAATCTGCTGTACTAGGGAAACATGATGATAGCGTCCTTGTGTATCATGCCATGCCTCATCTGAAAGGCAGACTGACCGTATAAAGCTATCCTCATAGTCCCATGTTTCCTATGACACCTTCACCATCTGACGCACAGTATGGAAAGCAGCTCTGTGCTACAATTTAGTGTTATTGTTTGTATTACACTAGTATCTCCATTGCGCTAGGCACTGTACTCACAGAGAGAGAGAGAGAAGCAGCTGACATGAAGAGCTCACTATCTAAATAGACAAGGCGGGAAACAGAGGAAGCAACTTTCCAAAGGTGTCACAGTAGATCAGTAGAAGAGCTGGGAATAGATCCCCAGTCTCCTGACTCCTAAGGCAGTGCCCTATCCACCAGACCACACTGCCTCTCACAAGTCACCAAACAGAATCTTTATTGATGTCATCTACTGCTAGGAGAGAACTAGAATCCTGAACCCAGGTTCTGGCAGAGGCACCATCCCGGAAAGTTGTTTCTTGTATTCGTCCTCAGCGGCTTTTGTGTCCATATCTTTGCTGTTCCTGCAGAGTCGACTTGCCCAGCAGGAGTCAGGAATGAAAACTGAGACTGACGTCAACTTCATTTTACTGGGAAAGCAGCACGTAGGTAGGTGACCCTGGGATTGGGGAAAAAGGACAGTAGTGGGGAAAAAGGGGTGAGGGATCTAGTGGCTGCACACTGAGACAGTGCTGGGCACATTTCTCCCCAGCACTGTCAAGCTAAAATGCTGAGGAGTGAGAACACACAGGCAGTCATGTGTGCTTTAAGGCTCTATATTCAGCAACTCAAGAGCAGCAAAAATATACATCACTAGCAGGTGGAGTTTGAAGAATCCCTCTCTGCCAAACAGAAAGGGCTGATGAATGTTAGGATCATCAGCAACATGCGCGGCGAAACTGCAACACATTTTGCATGGTCCTACACCTTCAAACTATCTGCGGCTAGATCAGAATGCCCCTTCCCAGAAGGAACACCTGTATTCTGTGAGCGGCACTGGCCGCCAGCTGAATTCTGAATGCAGTTTAACATGTCGGTTTTGTTCTATTTACGTGTTTGGGGTCCTGCCAACTTTAGAAATCTCATGTGACTGGGGCACACGAGCCACTACAAGAGGCAGGAAGGGGTTAATGGGCTACTAAAGGCCCAAGTAGCCAAACTTAAGGCTCCAGAGAGAGACTTACAAAGAAAAGTCCTGCTCAGCTGGAAGGGAACAGCCAAGGAGAGCAGATGCAGACCTCTCACTGTTGGGGAAAAGGCTGGCTAGGGCCAGGGACTGGAAAGCCTGGTGCCTAGCTGATCTCTTGGAAGAGAGGGCAGCATTTATGTTTACTTTGCTTCAGGCTGGTTCTGCACTTTCAGAGTGCCTCCGAAGGAGCGGAACTGTAAGTGGTGGAGCCAGAGGGCAACCCAGAAGACAATGAAGGGTGGGAAGAGCAGTGGGGAAATTGAGGCTGAGTGGCTGCTGCACTGCGTAATATGCCTTAAGGGGGCATTCTGATCAGGATGTACTGTAACACCTTCTTTCCCTCCTCCCCTTCCCCCCATGACATCATAATCAACTGATGCCCCTGAGCAACCAGCCCACTGATTTCAATGGGGAAGGCTGGCAGCAAATAGTCTCAGTGAGGAGCCCCCAGATCTGGATTTCACCTCCTCCCTTTATCCACTAAAGCCTAGATGTAGTGACCTTCAGGCGATACTGTCTCTCCCACTTTCCTGGGATTTTACTAGGGGCAGGTCCATGCTCCCCCTCCCCCCACCTTACTGTCCTCTCAGAGAAGGTGCCCCACCCGACCCCTAACTGTTTTTTAGAAACACTCTACTATTATTTGTGCTTTTACATTTTTAAAAGTGTACCTAGATCATCCGATAGGGTCAGGACTGAAAAAACTGGAATAAAATAATGGTAAGGGAATTCTCTCACCTCCCACATATGCACACTTGGCTCAGTGCCCTATTAGCTTCCTCAGAGAGTGCTGGCCACAGCTCCCAGCAGAAAATTCACCTCCCTCCATGCCACTCCCTGCTCGCATATTCAAATAAGTCCTTCACCATATCTTTAAGATTTAACCATTTATTAAATTCTCTACTTCTAACACTGATTCATTCCTGCTGGCGCCCTGTAGAAGTCTCTTTACACACTGCAATCTATTGCAGGCAACTATAATTAAGGACAGGCCTATAAACAGGATGAAGAACCACAGAAGCAGCATTTAGATCAGAATGAAAAAACATTCAGAATAACGTGGCTACAGCCATTTAGGGCCCCGTAAGTATCATTGTGTTTGATGCCTATGTGCATGTAGTGAGGCGGCCTGGCTCCCGACGGCCCCTGAGAGGCAGGAACCGGAACAGCCACCTCAGTGGGCGGAGCCACCGCCGCCTGTTCCCGCCCCCCGGAAGTCAAGGGGCGGGACAGGAAGTATAAAAGCCCGGCCTCAACACTCAGTTGGAGCCCAGCGGCCGGAGGGGACGGACGCTCCTGTTCGGGCTCCTGCCGGACCGAGCCTGCCCCGAGCCAGGTACCCTGACGCGGACGGACAGAGCCTCCCTCGAGCCAGGTACCCAGACGTGGACCGACCAAGCCTCCCTCGAACCAGGTACCCTGAGGTGGACTGGCCGAGCCTGCCCCGAGCCCGGTACCCCGAGGAGCTGCCCGAGTCCGGAGGAGCAGCCCGACCTAGAGAGCCCTCAGCACGCCGAGGAGCCCATGGTGTGGGACCCCGCTGCAGAGCCCAGCGAGAAGCAGGTACCCATGGAGGGGGAGATGGAGTATAGCCCGGGGGTAGCCGACCCCTGTCCGGCTGAGGGCACTGATGTGCCCATGTCAGTGTGTTGCGGCCAGGATCCCCACTGACTGCAGCGGATCCACGCCGCTGTTAGGGCCCCGGGCTGGGACACAGAGGAGTGGGTGGACCTGTGTCCCCCCCTGCCACCCCACGCACGGGTGGCAGACTCCCCCTCCTGCCAGCACTCAGGCAGAGAAGCCTGCACTTACCTGGGCCTTGAACTATGGTTTATTGCCCGCCCTGACTAAGGGTCTGGGCTTCCTGACTTGTTGCTGTGGTTCAGCTCCTGAGACAAGGACCTGAGCCCTGGACTGATATTACTGCTCAGCTCCTGATACAAGGACCTGAGCCCTGAACTCTCATTGCTGCTCAGCTCCTGATACAAGGACCTGAGCCCTGAACTATCATTGCTGCTCAGCCCTGCTGTAAGGACCTGAGCCTAGAACGGCTGTGTTGCTGCCCCGCCCTGACTAAGGGCCTGGGCTTCCTGACTTTGTTAGTGCTCAGCTCCTGCTGCAAGGACCTGAGCCCCCCTGGACTCTTGTGTGTTGCCCCGCCCTGACTAAGGGCCTGGGCTCCCTGAAGTAGTGTGGTAGCTCAGCTCCTGCTATAAGGACCTGAGCCTTGAACTATTGTTTATTACCCGCCCTGACTAAGGGCTTGGGCTTCCGGAACTATTGCCATAGCTCAGCTCCTGGGACAAGGACCTGAGCCCCTGGAACTATTGTTTGTTGCCCCACCCTGACCTAGGGCTGGGTCTTACTGACTATTGTTGCTCAGCTCCTGATGCAAGGACCTGAGCCCTGAACTATTATTGTTGCTCAGCTCCTGCGGTAAGGAGCTGAGCCTAGAACTGCTGTGTTTGGTGCCCCGCCCTGATTGAGGGCCTGGGCTTAGCCTGTTAACTTTGTTACTGCTCAGCCTGCAGGGGGATCTGAGCTCCCTGGACTCTTGTGTGCTGCCCCGCCCGGAGCTAGGGCTTAGGGCTTACTGACTTTGTAACCGCTCAGCTCCGGCTGCCAGGACCGGAGCTTAGAACTGGTTCGCTGCCCCGCCCTGAATGAGGGCCGTGGCTTATTGACTTTATGGGTGCTCAGCCTGCGGGAAGGATCTGAGCCTAGCCCTAGTGTCTGCTGTCCCGCCCTGACTGAGGGCTGGGACTCATTGCATTAATCGTGTGCCTTCTGTTCAGCCCCTGCTTGAGGGGCAGAACCCCAAGACCTTCAGAACCCGGAGACTGATTTGGGCCGTGTAGTGAGGCGGCCTGGCTCCCGACGGCCCCTGAGAGGGCACGGCCCCAACCGCGGACTATTACAGTGCCCTTTTTCATCCCAAAGCACTTTACTAATCTTTGCAGACCACCACTATGGAAATGAAGATACTTCTGGGATGATGGCTGTAGCCAGTCTGACACAGTGTGGTCATGGAGAACAGGGAAACATAGCCAAGGACACCAGGGCAAACTGCTACTCCAACAAGAAGTGACATGGGAACTTAACTGAATCAAACAGTGCAGACAGGACTAAATTTAAAGGTCTTTTTCTAAAACTTAGTGAGAATCATGCTGTACTGAACGTATCTACCTCGCAGCAAAGAAAGGTTGAATCCACCCAGCTAGTTCAGAATGTCCTCACTCGGAAAAGGGTGAAGGGCACTTCTCCAAGCTCTGCCCAGGAAGTAAGATCTGCCCACGTGACTCGCCAGAATGAGGTGCTGCTCAGAGTAGTTTGTGTAGGTATTTAAAATATGATCATGCGGCTCCCTGAGCTCTTTGAGCTTGGCTCCCTTTGGTGGGGCTTGAATATACCCAAGAGCTCCACCAGACTCCTTGCACTTGGCCCCTTCTTGGTTCAGGAAAAAAGTAAATGGTGGTATCTCCCAATCACTGTCCACTTGTGGCAGATCTGTCACCCTCTCTGTTTTTGTTTTTTAAAAGAATGAAACAACATTGACATTTACATCATCACCACCACCACCACCGGACATGCAAGTTTACTCCTCCCTCAGATAAATGGAGCAGTTAACATCTTTTGTTTCAGGCTGTCTGCAGACTCAAACATTTGCGCTGAGGTTACACTAAACTCATATTTTTGATATTTTCTTTGCAACCATAACAGCTGCAGATTTACCTTAAAAAACAAAAACAAACACACAAAAAAAGATTCTGAAGAACATGATACTAGCTTCAGACTAATGCTGGTATGGGGCATCAACATGTACATACTGTTTCCAAGGCATAGGCGTGGATGGCATGCAAGCCAGGCTCAACCCAGCTTAGGACAAAAGCATTAGATTTAAGCACCAAGTATAAAGTGCAGAAAAAAGCAAAACAGAACTGCAGTTAAACCCAATAGATACATTCACATACACAGGGCTGTTTTGAGAAGTGTTGAGTTCTCCTGGGACACTCCAGTGCCAAAGTTCCTTGGCCAAAGGAAAAAGATCTTTTTCTTAAACAATGAGAGGGGGAAAGTGAGCATATGTGCACACAAACCTTGGTTTATTTGTTCTACTGTCAAGAAGGCAACGGTTACAGCTGCTGGACTGACACCAGACAAGGTAACAGAATTCAAATCAGAGAGCATGGCAGCTATATGGCTTTAAACACCACCAACATGCATGTACAACAGCAAAGGGGAAAAACAAAACAGTGTTGTGATCAGAATGCTGCAACCGATCCTTGAAAGCACAGCAAGTGAAAGTATCCATCACTGGCTGGCATTAGGCAGGCAGCGAAAGCATACATGACCGTCCAAGAGTTTGAACAGTGTTTCTCAAACTGGGGTCACAGCTTGTGCAGGGAAAGCCCCTGGCAGGCCAGGCCGGTTTGTTTACCTGCCCCGTCCGCAGGTCCGGCTGATTGCAGCTCCCACTGGCCGAGGTTCCCCGCTGCAGGCCAATGGGGGCTGCTGGAAGCAGCGGCCAGTAAGTCCCTCAGCCTGCGCCACTTCCAGCAGCTCCCATTGGCCTGGAGCAGCGAACCGCAGCCAGTGGGAGCCACGATCGGCTGGACCTGCGGATGGGGCAGGTAAACAAACCGGCCCGGCCCACCAGGGGCTTTCCCTACACAAGCAGTGACCCCAGTTTGAGAAACAGTGAGTTTGAAGATTGACAATTAACCATTATTGGGCTAACCCTTTCAACGCCATCAGCTGCTGCTGCTGACACACTTGTACGTGTACAGCTATAATGCTTTGAGACTAGAAGACAAAAAAAAAAGAAGAAGAAGAAGAAGAAGAAATCACAACAGAGTTCTGCAGTACCGAGCTGTAACCAATACTGAAGGCACTGACAGGGTTAATGAAATGACTATCCATTTTTAGTTCTGAATACCACCAACAGACGGAGTTCTTTCACACAGCTATTTTGGAAAAGCACAAACCTTCACAACCCATCCAAGTTCTCCCTCAAAAAGAGGGAAAGAGGGGGAAGGGAGAAAAGCAGCCTCCAAACACTCCATGTTTTGTCATTCAGACTAGCCAGCTAAGGGGGGGGGCTTACATGCTGCAATATTCAGAATTAAAACAGGCTGCTGGAAATCCCTCTTCAGACCAGTTGGAGCAGGGACACTAACAGACCTATTTTAAGAACAAAGTTGCACACACAAGGTATCCTAATCGTACTTGGGGGGAAAATATCACTTATGATTCAAGTATAATGTAGATTAACTATATTGTTTATGATCCTCATAATCTACCGTAATTTGGATTGCATGCTCTTTGGGCCCGTAGCATGTATGGTCTTGTTTTTGTGAAGCACCTAGCACGTTCTCGAGCATATGGCAAAAAGTAATCAAAGTACACGGGGTAATTTACTTACCGATTACAAAGGAATCCAACAAAAAGAACAGCAGTCTAAACATTGCACAATAGCTTTCATGTTATACAGTCGTTTTATGTAGAAAATTTGGTGGAATCAAGCTTTTGTGATCCAACCCAAATGATAGTCAGATAGCATCATAACCAGAATTGTGTTGAGTTTACCCTTTCTCCCACCCCCTTTTTTGTCTAAGTAAATTATGGAATTGGAGTCTTCCAAGGTAAGATTTTGTTGTTTACAAGTCTGGCAAAGAAAAGGTTATTTGTGCAGGCTGGAGTTCTGAGTCAGATTCTAGTGCTGACAATGCAGAAAGAGTTTCTGAGATCTGAAAATATACTGTAGGAGTGTTTGGAGATAGCTCATGTGGACACAAAGCTGTTTATGGGTGACTGTCCATTTGCCAAGTTTTCAAGGACAAGGTGTTTTGTTTCACAATCTCAGATGTATTTGGCAAGAAATAATAAATATTCTTGGGAAACAATTTTATATTGAAAATTGTGGTTTAATTAAAAATATGCAACTTTAGGCTAAATGTGTGTTTTGCATTTTACAACCAAATTTACAAAATATTAAATCTTCTCCCTTTAACAATTAGCTGTTAGACACTCCTTCATCTTATAAAATGCAGAGGCCCATTGCACAACATAACATTTCACCTCAAATGACTCCTTTTTGCAGAAAGCTAATCCCAGTTATGATTCATTATTCAGCTGATTCTACAGTGCAGTTTAACTTTTGCATGTGAAAGTGGAACACCGAGAAGGGACCAGATTGCTTTAACAATTCATCTTTGTCAGGTGGGCTATTTCTTGTCTCTCTCTCCTATTACTCAGTGAAGTGTGTATTCTACAATGTCAAGTTGATAGACAATTCTTAAGAGCCATTACACACGGCACAGCACTCATCCGACTGTGATATTTTTTCCCCACATATCACATGCCCTGAATGCTATGTGACACAGGCATCTGCATGGATTTCAGTTCCAGCATTAACCAGATTGGCTGCCTACCCCATAGTGACTAACTGTGACTGAGAAGCAGTGAGTTTCTCTCATGTTTTATAGGTAAACTGAAGAAGTACCTTAAAGCATCTAGCTGCCTTTATGCTTTCTGGCTTTGGGCTTTTCATATTAACTTTATTTCTTCTGTTTATCTTGTAAAACTGGAGGAGTAACAACTAGACTCGATTTTCATTATGCATTGTCAAGTGCTAAGAGGGATTTACATGTTCTGCAATTAGTGCAAAAGTGTAAATAGTAAAGAGAGGAGGGGCCTGGGTGACAAGGTTAGGTGTGAAATCATGGTAAAAATAAAGTTGACATGAAAACAATTTATAAAGTCTGATTACCCTGTTCTCTTCAGCTACATAGTTGCTCTGCGATGGCATAAATGAAAACACTCTTGTTTTTCAAGTAAGCAAAAATTATTTCAATTGAAAAGAATTTGTGGGATTTCTGTCCCAAATTTGTAAGCCTTCTATAACTACATCTGATGTACACTTCAGACCTTTTAATATTGCACTACGATTGCACTACAGCAAAAATGAAATCTCCTATCACTACTGTTGTACACAAGGATATTATTCATCTCCTGACATGATGCTGAACACAGTTATGGACCACAATCACTACTTTGGAGGAGAGTTGTCACATATAAACGCGGGCATCAGATATGCAAAATAGATAGTTTTAAAGTAATGGCCATGAATAATTTAGTAAGAGAGGGCAATAGGAAGATTCACCATTGCCTTGGACTCCTTACTGGGCTTGACAGATCTAGTTATTTGCAACAGCACAAACAAAACCAGCTCCTCCTTCCAGCTCAACAGGATGGCTAATGAGGTGTAGTAGCAGTGGGCATTCTGGGTAATACCAATGTTGTGCACCATGCTAGTTTGATAGTAAGTGACTGCAAATGTCAGTCATACAGTAAATGAACACTGAAAACCAGCATTCAATTGTGGAGAATGATTCCCACATTTCATAATTGATTGTATTGATTAAAGCCAGGGAACTTATCCCAGCACAATCATTCATCAAACCTATTAACATTGCACCACTGCACAGACAACAACAGAAACAGAAGGGCGGAGGCAGAGGAGATGTGGGAGAAGCACACAGGCTAACTGAGCCTTCTGCAAGGGAGAAAGGCAACCAGAGCAGACTTCCATTACTCTGTGGCTGAGGGAGCTGGGGCATAACTTGGGTGCTGGAGATGGAGAGAAATTGGGGATGCCCTCAAGGGAGTGAGGGAACAATGTTAGTAAAGGAAAGTAGGGCCCTCTGGGAACCAAGTGCAGCAAGCCAGCTCTATTGAAGACAACCAACCCAGGAAAAGGCAAGCCAATGGACCAACCCACATAATAAATACAGAGTCCAGCCACCCCTAGGCCCATTAAACTATGTCCAAGAGACTTGGGTATGGGAACAAGCGAGTGGGGGGTTCTATTAAAGTTCAGAGAAAACACCCAACTCAAAGCAGGAGATGTTCACTGTCTAGCTAAAATCTACTTGTCAGTCATTTGGTCTACAACTAAGAAGAGGAGGTTACTTACTTATAACTGCCAGGTTCTTCAAAGTGTGATCCCAATCTGTATTCCACTGGGAGTTTACACATGCGTACCAGGAGTCTGGAGCCGGAGAATTTGAAAGTAGTAGTGTCCGTTGGTCCGCGCACACACCCTTGCTTCACCTCATAGGGCTTGTCTTCACTACCGGCTAAGTCAGCGCTGCTGCAATTGATGCAGCAGCATCGATTTAGTGGGTCTGGTGAAGACATTGTAAGTCGATGGCAGAGCACTCTCCCATTGACTTCGGTACTCCACCTCCCCGACAAGTGGCAGCTATGTCGATGGGAGCGCATCACCTGTCAACATCCGCGGCAAATCGATTTAAGCTACATCAACTTAAGTTATGTAACTAACATAACTTAGATTTACTTACCTCGTTAGTGTAGATGAGGCCATAGTTCTGTCTGAGGTGATAAAAGGTGGGGCAGACCAACCACATCTCCAGTTCCTTCTCCACTGCAAATCCAACAGATCTGCAGCAGAGGAGCAGGAGGGTGGGAAGTAGAATACAATTAGGGACCACACATCTTGAAGAACCTCCAGTTACAGGTAAGTAGCCTCCTCTCCTATCTTTGAGTGATGGACCCTACTGTATTCCTCTGAGGGTGATTAACAAGCAGTACCTAATTTTGAGGAGGTGCAAGGAGGACAACAGAATGGTTGAGCAGAGGACACCATGCTGAATGAGGCATCCGTTGCAGAGTTCTATGCCAAGGCATAATGTGTAGTGAAGGTATCTACCGAACTCTACGTGACCGCCCACCTATGTCCCTCAGTGGCACATCACAGAGGGTGGCTGTGGGGGATGCCTGGGCTCTAGTGGAATGGGCCCTCATCCCGAGGGATGGAAACAGTCCCGAGAGCTGATAGCATAGTGTAATGCACCCAGAAATCCATCTGCAGATTCTCTGTCTGGAAATTGCCTATCCTTTAACTCTCTCTGCTATTGCAATAAACAATCTGGGAGACTTTCTGATCGATCTTATCCTCTGCAGGTACAAAGCCAAGCCTGGTGGACGTTGAGGGAGTGAAGACATCATCCCTCTGCCAAGGTGTGAGGCTTTGGGAAGAAAGAAGATAAATGTATGGGATGTGCAAGGACTTCTTGTCAGCTAGCTGGATTTTGAACTACCAAGACTTGTTGGCCAAATATGACTTCCTAAATATGGCAAACTAGAGGACTTTACTGAAAAAGATCAAGTCTGGTTCCAGTCTATTCTGGAGGAAGAGAAATTGGTGGCAAGGAGAGCGCTTCATTAAATGTCCACTTGTTTAATTTCATTTTAAATTAATTGTAGTGTCTAGCTATTTCATGTTTTTTTCTTAAGACCTCAGTAGATCAGATTATGTGTTGCTTTTTGTACACATTTGAAGACTGGTACTACACAATTTCAACTTCATCTGCTCATTAGTTTATGAATTTCAGGAGAGAATACCTAAATAAAACTATACAACACACATCATTATCTGAATGAGGCTCATAGCAAGAACGTATGATCTGCCTAACTACACTATTACTACTCACACTTACAGTTAACTTGCTATCAACACAAAAAATTCAGTAAGAAAGTTTATATGAGAAGAAAAAGCAGAAAAGGCAACTTGTATTTGTAAAACAGGCAACTTGACTACTGTATTAATGTATACTAGCAAAAGCTTTGGAAAAGTGATCACAAAAAAATAGTACTTTTAAATGAGATCATCCCAACTCTCCAGTCTTCATTTTCATCTTTATCACAGCCAAAAAATATTAATTTCTTTCATTAGCAGTAAGTCATGACAGAAAAGATCCAGGGGTTATATCAGGGTTCCCATTAAAATTATAAATACCACAAAGTTAGTCATGAGAAGAACGAAATTTAGCATAAAAAGTTAGTTGCCTCAGAGAAGTTAGGAAAAAGTTGGTTTGGTTGTCATCTTAGAATATTTTTAACAGTACACAATTTTACAATTTCATAAACCTTTTAATAACTAAATAATTGCAATGACTTCAATAAATTATTGTCTTAAGCATGTAATAACCAATTTGCAGTATGACCCAATTTGGCTTTTACTGGGTACCGAAGAACTGACTAGATCTGATTCTAGGGCATGACCATATTCAGTATGTATAATATACAAGGAACACAAAGAACATTTCGAGTTAAGGCTGATGACTTCTGAGATTGCTTCCATCCCTTCACACAAGCTACCCCCTCAACACACACTCACAAACTACCTGTGTTAATAACCGTCAGCCTTAACTTCCATTTCCTTGCCAGTCTGATTTATATTAAAGTTGTGACTTAGTCTGTTTTTACTATTTAAGATATACTTATTAATAATCCCACTTAATTTGCATGAATATGATGCTAGCTAAATTAGCATGACAGAACTTCCACTAATTTCTTCAAAAAGTGATGTCACCACATAGTCCAAGTATTAACCTTTACAGGCTTGCCAGACATCATATTTCATTGACAGCAACTGATTAGGTACTTCTGTAGAGCACTGAGGGAGTTTTCCTAGGTGAAGTTCCTCATTTTGGTTATCCATAAATGGTGTCTAAAATAATTTTTTCCATTGTATGATCAATTTCTTACCCAGGCCACAGCTTTTCGTCGGGGTTCTATTTGGGGCTTTCCCACAGCCCGAAAATACACACGTATTCAATAGTGCCTTAAAACCAGACAGTGAAAAGAAAATTTGTGACTGTTCTAGAATTTGTCCACAAACTATACTAACACCCACCTAATTGCAATGCGATCTGCATATGACCCTGCCATAAAGTTGCACACACAAAATATCTGATCATGGGTATGTACTTAACTAGCTGTTGCAATCCTTATAACTGCAAAATACAAAATCCAGAAGCGTAGGAAAGTTCAGGCCAATATACTCTGAGAAGAGGTAATCCACATCCCAAAGGAAATCACTGAGTAGACAGCAATGAACAAAATTAAGATTGGAACCAAACCTTAGTCTTTCAATGAAATCTGTTCAGGAGTGAAACCTTTAGATTCAGTTTTGCTAACCTGTTATGCATGACAAAATGACAAAAGAAATGGAGTGGAGAAGGTCAGCTTATCAATTTCTGCACTGCCATACTAGTACCGGAATTAATTAATTATTGATTACCACTTTTCTCATGATTTTGGGTAAGAAATGGAAGCTGGAGGGTTCATGATCCCAAGGGAGTGAGAATACTTCTACTATGGGTGCAGGCAACAGTGTGATAGCATCAGAACTTGAGAAATTTTATTTCTACAATCAAGCACAGCATACGAGTCTCCTTTGGTTTACCCTCCGCACCCAACTTTCAACATTCTCAGGGTGTCTACGCTTAAACCACTAGAGCTGCACCTCCGTAGCACTTCATGTAGACACTTACTTCAGCAACAGGAGAGGTTCTTCCATTGCTGTAGTTAAATCTACCTTCCCAAGAGGCAGTAGTTAGGTCAATGGAAGAATTCCCTAGCCCAGCCCCAACTCTGTCTACACCAGAAGTTAGCTTGAATACATCACTCAGGGCAGGGGTGTGGATTTTCACATCCCTTTGCAATATAGCTGGGTCAATTTAACTTTTTAACATAGACCTGGCCTCAGTGACCACACTCAATTCAGACACCATGATTTTGATTGAGAATGTCTCATAAGTCCATGTATTGTCAGGAAACTCTCTCTCTAAATGAGGAAACAAAGATTTCATTTCTCCTTTCCTGGTTTCTCAGTACAAGATTATATGGATGCATTGTCTGTCCAAACCATACTGCCATCTGGATCAGGTGATGGTGAAGAGCAATCAAAATTAGCCAGGACAAAAAATAAAAAATAAAAAATTCTCCCCTAAGAATTTTGCTTGCTCTGAATTGGAGAGGAGTTCAAATGGAACTTCCCATCCTCAGAGAAAAGAATCAAATGATGAATATCCATATGGGGTAGAAAAGTGGAACCCCTTTCAGGATGCTGAATGGAATAACCACAGAAAAAAGAAAATTTACAGCTTCCATTATGATGAGCCATCACAAAGAAACTCTGCATTGTGACTGCTGGAAAATGAAGACATGACAGCAGACCATTGTACAGACAGGCTCAGGAAACAAGTGTCTATACAAGAGATTAAGAGGATGAGGAATTCCAGCATTTAGTAATCTTAGCTACCACTATCACTTGTTTATTTGTACTCATGCAGAGGGATTTCTTTTGAGTATCAAACTTCAGGTATAACATCTTTAGTGACTTTTTGTAGAGATCTGGAGGATTAAGTTTAGTCCTTCAATTCTAGGTTTTGAAAAAGTCGGAATAACCTATTTAATTGTATTTTAAAATTGAGAAAGGATGGATGCAATGGAGGACAGTAACGGCAGCAATAGTTCAGGAAGATTTCTTAATCTCCATTAATGATGCCCGAAACTCAGGCTTATCAATTGTGCTTCAGGTTGAAGTTGGCACTTTTTGGTATTTATCTCTACGTTTTTGATTCTAGCACCCCAGGATAAGACCAATGGGCCAAAACTTTTGCACTCAGATACCTCAAGTTAAGTACATAAAAATGGCCTAATTTTCACAGGTACAGAACCACCAAATTTTTACTACTATTGTTTATTATATGTTTGCAGCAGCACCTACAGCATGCTAGGCACTTTTCAGACAAAGGAACAATCCCAACCCTGAGGAACTCACAGTGTAAGGACAGATGGACAGGCAGACAGAGATCAAGATAAGGGAAACAAAAGGTATTTTCTATATGTATCAAAAGGATTCTAATATGAGCAATAAACTATATACCTCCTAAACTACTACTGAAGCCAACAGGAGCTTTGAAAATCTCATCATTTATGTAAGCATTTAAATATGGACTCAGATGCTTACTTTTAAGTAACTAAATATGAGAAAATATTGAAATTGATTTTTGCTGAACTCAACATTTAGTAGCAACTGCAAGGCAGCGGTCACGCCTGTTACTCTATCCTTAAGGAAACTATATGGGGAAGGGGTTTCTCAATTCTAAGTTCTGTCTGTCCACATTTCTCAAGCCAGTTTATTACTACCAAAAAAAAAAAAATCAATGGATGATTTCCTTTTGTCAGAACACAACATATCTCTTGCATTTCCTCATAAGGGAAGGTAGCCTTCACATTAATGAACTCAATAATAGTGTGCACATGCATTTTGCCTTTGCTCCAAAGGCAAAACACTGCAATGATTAATTGCAAAAGGGAAAGATAATTAAGTACCATTAACCCTCTACTTGTAGGAGACCAAAGGATTCTCCAAGCACAATAGACAAAGAGGAAAATGGAATTTTCTCAGGGTCTAAAAGAGAAGCATTGGGAATGGAGCTCTCCCCACTGAGGAACTTCAGATCTCTCTCTCTCTCTTGCCTCCTCCCCGTCCCCTCCTCTCGCCCTCCCCCCCGGCAAGGTTTAACCTTTTTTTGCCACAAAACCCCCCAGAAACTCCAAATTTGTTCAAGGAGAAAACATTTATTTCAATAGTAAATCACTATCCAGTGCAAAGGGCTGCCACAGCAGGATTCAAAAGTGAAGGACGCATGAAAATCACTTACTACTGGGGGCATCTGTGTGGCTTGCACACTAATTTGGGGTGTTTGCTTTAGCTAGATGACTATTTTTCCCCTTGCAGGAATTTTTACAGCATCACAGTGTATTTCTTGATGACAAAGGATTTGGAAAGTAGGTGAGCTGGGTTCTGTTTGCATCTCTAGCCATATACTTCCTGTGTAATTTTCAGCGAGCCATTCAATTTCCTCTATTTCTCGCTTCTTCAGCTATAAAAACAGGGATAGTACTAACCAACTTCATAGCTGTGTTGTGAGGCATAATTCACTGATGTTTATAAAGTGCTCTGAGGTCCTCAGATGGCAGCTGCTACAGAAAAATTAAGTATTAATTATTGAATACCTAGATACTATAGAAATTGGTGCCTTATAAGTATATTTAAAAATAATTTGCTGTGAATAGTCATTTTAAACCAGGAAGCTGAAGAGTTCATGTTTCCAACAGGTGTGTCATATCCAGAGCTTTTAGACGTTTTGGAAGAAGGCAGATGATATTACAGAACTGAAGTTAAAATCCCGAGCATTAAGAGGGAGAACTGGGAGGAAGTGGAGTCAGACTTCCTTTCCTCTGAGCTGGCAAACTAGAGGATACAGACAGTCAATGACTTTTCCCAAAAGGCCTGAGGGAACTCTTATTGAAGGCTATAAAAGTATTTGCTTATAGCAGGGGAAGGTAACCTATGGCACTTGTGCCAAAGGCGCAAGGCACACGAGCTGATTTTCAGTGGCACTCACACTGCCCGGGTCCTGGCCACTGGTCCGAGGGACTCTGCATTTTAATTTAATTTTAAATGATACTTCTTAAACATTTAAAAAACCTTACTTACTTTACATAGACCAATAGTTTAGCTATATATTATAGACTTATAGAAAGAGACCTTCTAAAAAGGTTAAAATGTATTACTGGCAAGCGAAACCTTAAATTAAATAAATGAAGACTCGGCACACCACTTCTGAAAGGTTGCCGACCCCTGACTTATAGAATCAATGGTAGTCAGGTTAAAAAAATATTTAAAAAAACCATTTAGACATACCGCCAACTGAGTTAGGCAACTCCTAATAGTGACCAGTACATGGCAGACACTTGCCTCTCATAACACATTTCTTCATACTCACCTCAAACCAATGAACATATGATGATGGACTGGGTTGTTGGCCTTTTGAAGCAGGGAAGAAGAGCTCATATGATTTTGAGGAAATGCCTTGATACAGGTAGGACAAAGAACTCACAATAGATTGTGCTCTTCTAACAACAAACCTTCCAGCCTTCATTAAAACCCAAGCCGCAAACAATGATGCTAATTTAGCAGACTAGTCTGAGTAACCAGGAGTTTCTATTTAAAAATATTACCATTTAGAGCAGGCCGTCACAACTCATAAAGCGGCGAGGGCCATATTACTCCAAAGAAATCAGCTGAGGGCCGAACCCCCCAGCCCCGCCAAAACACACCCCCCAGCGCCGCCCAGCCCCCCCGAAACACACACCCCGCCCCAGCGGCGCAGAAACAAACCCTCCATTCCCAGCGCCGCCCCACCGAAACAGCTGTGGGTCGAAAAGGAAGGGGGGGGGGAGAGAAACAGCGCGCATAGGGTGACCAGATCACAGCAGTAAAATAGGACCCTCCCTCTCCCCACTCGGCCCCACCATCACACCCCTCTTCAACCCCCCAGGGGTCACTATATTACTGCACACAGCAGTACCAAAAATTAAAATACTGAAAATGGATGCCACCAACTCACCGCTCGCCTCCTAACCCCACCCCCAAGTATAAAGCCTCGCCGCCACTGCCCGCCCAGCTCGTCATCCCCCCCATGAAATACGAGGAGGGGACGTTTGAAGGGATTTTCTGGGGCTATGAACTAAGGGGAGGAGAAAGGGAGGCAGTGTGAAGGGACTGGATGTGACTGTCCAACACACAAACACAAGGAGCCCAAGGGGGGTGGGGGGAGCAGTGTGATAGGATCCGGGGAAGGTCCCTGGACCAGAGAAGGGGGCAGCAGTCGGGGCAGGGCGGGTGCAACACACACACACACCCCTCCCCTAGGGATTTCCTGGCTGCCCACAGACAGTTCAAACACACACACACACACCCCGATCACTACGGAGGCCGCCCTGGGACCAACCAGCGCAGTAGCTGCCCTGACCCCAACCGAAGGGGTGGGCTTGGGGGGGGTTCAGCCTAGTCTCCCACTCCCCACCGGAGCTGCGGCTCAAACCCAGGCCGGGCGCCCCTCCCCTCGCTTGGCACTTACCAGCTCTGCCTCGTGCCCAGTGCTTCCCGCCTCAGCGGGCTCCGGAAACGACGCACCCGCTGTATGCCAGGCAAGGGGAGCAGGAGACGGAGACACATGGGGTTCTAGCTGTTAGAGCGCGGCACACGCGCGGGGCTGTGAAGCGGAGTCTTCCCCCACACACACACACCCCGGGCAGGGGGCGAACCCAGCAGCCCCACCTCGCCTCTTGCCCGCGGGCCACACAGTGAGCCCACGCGGGCCAGGGCCGCATGTTGTGCAGGCCTGATTTAGAGTGTCCTCATTGGGCCACTTGCCTGTAAGAAGAGCTCTTTGCACCTCTCTAGAGTTTTGCATCCATTTTAATAGAATGAAAACCCTCTTTGTGATAGAATGAAGGTACTCAAGGAGCTCATATGTTCAGCACATCTTTTAGCTTCAAGAAACTTCAATAACAGCCACATTAAGACAATAGAACTCATCCTTTATTTTTAAAGTCAGTGCTAGTTGTCAAGTATCAGAGGGGTAGCCGTGTTAGTCTGGTTCTGTAGAAGCAGCAAAGAATCCTGTGGCACCTTATAGACTAACAGACGTTTTGCAGCATGAGCTTTCGTGGGTGAATACCCACTTCTTCGGATGCAAGCTTCGGCTATAAGGTGCCACAGGATTCTTTGCTAGTGCTAGTTGTTTAATTGCTCCTCAATATTGCAACAGAAAATGAACGGGTTTAAACACTATTCAATGCATCTTTCTTACAAAACAAAAATCTATGTTTGTTTAAAATAAATATTTAAAACGCTGCTTAGAAGAATTTATAAAAGACATTACAAATCTGAAATTGGCTGACAGGAAGGTAACCAGAAGGAAATGCAGATCTTTATCTATAAGCCTGAATGCAGAAACTTCTAAACTTCACCTCCATAGAGATATTTTGTACTTTTAAGGCTAAAATGCTAGCTTACTCTCTGCCTATGGCTGCCATTTATATTCCATCTTATTTGGAGTTGGCACTGCAACAATACTTGGGGCCTGTCTACACTTACCGGGGCATTGACGAGCGGTGATCTATGCATTGGTGGTCAATTTAGTGGGTCTAGTGAAGACACGCTAAATTGACAGCAGATCACTCTCCCATCGACTCCTGTACTTCACAGGATCGAGAAGAGTGGGGGAGCCGACGGGATGTCGCGTAGTGTGGACCCCGCAGTAAGTAGATCTAAGCTATGTCGATTTGAGTAACGCTATTCATGTAACTCAAATTGCAGAGCTTAGATCAACTTTTCCCTGTAGTGTAGACATGGTCTTAGAGAAGAAGTGTTTATGCTTTCACGTTTAAAATGCATTGGATCCCTCTGACAGTCCATGTTTTGAAAGTGGTGAGAAAGGAAAGTGATGTGCTGTAGTGCTCCACAATCTTGTGAAATCCTCCCATACTTCTCAGTTAATAGTGCCATAAGCAGCTCTCCCGTACACCACATTCTTTGAAGCACTGCAAATTCAAGGAGCCTGGACACTAAGAACAAGTCAGCAGCGCACTGCACTGGGGCAGCACAGTTGTCCCCTAGCCTCCCTTGTTTGATGGAGGACATAAAATTTGTAATAGACTTATCACAGCATTATGACTGCACAGATCTGACTTAAAATTACCAGGAGGGAGAGCTGAGGAAATCTCAAAATTGCAGTGAAATGGGGTTTTTTGTTCTCAATCAAATTGTTCATTACATATTCAATAAATTAGTGTACTGTACAGCATTATGGACCACTTTAGGATGCACATTCACTTGCATCTTCAGTGGTCAATTTCACTCAGTGTTTCCCCATTCACTCATAAAAATTATGGCCATTCAAAAGAATGTATCATACAATCAATACCAGTGATTCATCTGAACTATTGTGTAAGCCGGTCCCTTCCCCCACGCCCCAGAAGCAGATGGGGTTCATACTAACAGAGGCTTAAGCACCTTCCTAATTAGGCCCTGAAGTGTAAATAAAATGTGATTTTATGTCTCTCAGACTCATTAGAATATTATAATATTACTAAGACCTGATTCAAGATAATAATGTACGTAGCAGGGCAGTTTTCATAATTGCGGGTAATAAGCAATGTTTAAAGGGAAGATACACAACTATATTATGAATTCAGTGGAACAATAAAGATGAAGCATTTCAATTACCTTCTCTACAGAGACAAATTTCAAATAAAACCCTTCACTGGACTAACCGTACAGCACTGAAACAAGCTGCAGTGGTCTAAACCCTAACAGATGACAATAACAGGACAAGAAGATTAAGAACTAGGATCAGAAGACATTTGATGGTGACTAGGGTACAGATATTACTCCTGAGGGAATTCTGAACCAAAAAATTAATAATTCTGTGCCAAACAAAATTAAAATTCTGCATAAAATATTTTAAAATTCTGCATAATTGTGCAAATTTTATTCGTCAATTAATAAATGTGGAGGCTCCAGCATGGCAGTGAGGAGCACAGGCCACTGGCTGTATGGAGGTGGGAGATCACCTTGAAGCCCCCACTCCTCCCAGGACACGGACTCAGTGGTGGGGCTGCACCTGACCCTGACACAGTGCAGGGGCCAAGCTTGCCCCAGAAACACCCTTGGGTCCTGCCCCTCCACTCCAGGTGCATGAAATGTGGGCGGGCAGGCTCAGCCCAGCAGGATCCAAGTGTGGAAGGGCTTGGTGGGGGGAGAGCCAGCTGTGGGGGGCCAATATGGGTGCAGGGGGGATCTGAATGCACAGGGGCTGGTTGAGTGTGGGGGTTGTGGGTGTAGGGGCAATGGGACTCTGAAGGGGGTCCAGGTGAAGGTGGCTGGTGCTTATTGGGGGGGTCTGGGTGCAAGGGTGGGAGTCTAGATGCAGGGGTATAGAGCTCAGCAAGGGGGGTCTAGATGTAGGGGGATAGAGTTCAGCAGGGAGAGGATAAGGGGGGGCAGATGCTGGTGGAGTGGGGCTTGATGGGGTGGGGTCACAGGTGCAGCTGGTTAGGGCTCAGTGGAGTGGGAGTCCGGGTGCAGGGTCTTATCAGAGTGGTCCAAGTGCATAGGGGGTGGGGCTCATCAAGGTGGGGAGTTTGAGCATGGGGGACTCAGCAGGGGTGCGGCTCGGCTGGGGAGTCTGTGTACTGGGGGGTCTGGATGCACGGGGTTGGCCAGACAGGGGAGCAGCTCCCCATACATTGACCCCTCTCCCCACAGCTGAGGCGTGTTAGGTGCAGGAAGCGGGGGGGGTGGGGGAGGGCGAATGTTGAGCCAGAAGGTTTCTGGGCATGGGTCTTACCCAGCCCCTGCTGCTCCAGACAGGGGAAGTGTGCTCCTCCCCTACCCCCAAGACCAGCCAGGACTAGCAGCTGAACCCGGCACAGGGTAGAAGCCACGAGCCAGGGAGTCCCTAGCCTGGGTGAGGCTAGGGAGGGCCAGGTGCTGGGGAGCTCAGTCCTGGGTGTGGGAGGTTGAGGCGTGGTGTGGGAGTCTGGGTAGAGGGGGTCTGGATGCACAGGGGTTGAGCAGACGGAGGATGGTCTGACTCAGCGCTGGCCAGGGCATCCCCAGCCTCCCACGCCCCTCGCAGTGCTTTACCTCTCTGCCGGCTGCTGCAGGCGCCTGAAACCATGCACCCTCTTGCAGCTTCCCTTTGCTGCCCCATCATTTTCTGTGGGGAAGCAAAGAAATCTGTGGGGAGAGATTAATTCTGCGGGTGCACAGTGGCACCCAGGAGTAAGATATCCCAACCAGAAAATGGAACCGGTCTCACAATTAAGCACCAAAGCACACTTGGTTTTGTGTTGTGTCTGTGAAGTGTAAATCTTGGCCAAATTTCCCCTCAGACGTCCATCTATTTGAGATGCCAGTTCTGATACCAACCATGTGTTTCATCTTTTATTTTAAACAAATATGTTTTCTTCACTTAACAAAATTGTTCCAGAATTATGGGGCATGTGTACAGTGAACCAGCCTGTACGTCGCCTATGGGTCCCATGCATTGGTGTACTGACTCGAGGGTCAAAATGAAAGGAGCCCATCCTTCTACACAGGAGCCTAGCACAATGGGAATCCTTTAGCTCACAAAGTGCAATGGAGCTGCAGGGCTGATGCCACTGGTTTCTGCAAAGGGATGGGGAGGAGGTGAGGCCTCAGCCTCCCCATTAGCCAGCAGAGCTGCCTGGCTGCAGAGGGCAGCAGATGCTGAATGTTCATTAAAGGTGGTGCGCAGCAGCTTACTGGGATGGAACGATTTGCACACCCCCCCAATTAGGACAGTGGTTCAATGATACATTTTTTTACTTATTTGTATTGCAATAGCATCCACAGGCCCCATGTCAGGATGGGCTTGGGTGTACAAACACCCAAAGAGAGACGTTGCTTCTGAGGCTTCACAGAGCCATTTAAAGGGTGTTGGGGGAGGAACTCTCCTCTCCCCAGAGAAATCTGGATCAGCTAGGACCTCTCCCCTCTTTCCTCCCCACAGAAATCAGGAGAAGCCAGGACCTTCTCCTCACTCCCCGGCCTGTCCAGAGCTAAGAGCACCCCCCCACACACACACAATCCTCCTCCCTCCCTCCTACGCCATAGGGCTTGTCCACATGGCACCACAAAGTCCTGTCTATGGGGGTGTGAACTGCAGTGTGCTCTAGTGTGTAGTGCTCTATGGGCACCATGTATACCCTGCTGCCGTGACTTAAAAGGTACCTAGTGCACGTTAACATAGTCCTCTTCATGCCAGCAGGGTCTACACGGGGCCATGAGAGTGCTAAATGTTCACACCTCCATGGTGCTTCTCCCATAAATCTGTTGCCCTGTGCAACAGCCTAGTTTGCCAATAGCTAGAGCGGCCCCTGTTTCCATGTACCTGCTTAAAAGTGGTTGGCCCATGGCCCAGGTGGCCCCCCCAGCTCTGCACCCTATGCATTGACTCCTCCAAAGAGCTTAAAATCAAAGGCCCTGATTCTAGATAGCACATAAGCCTGTCTCTGTTTAGGACAGCATTGCTATTAGGCATGTGCCTGAATGGGGGGCGGGGGAGGGGGTGTTCCTGAATTGAGGCCTAATTCAGACTACAACTGGTTCTACAAACTCTGCCCTTCCTCCTGACTGTTTTGCTGCAACATGTCTGAATTTACCCTGTAAGCTCTCTAGGGCAGAAACAAATAAGTTTCTGGGAAGTGTCTAACAATCTGTCGGGTGCTGCAAATACTAGTAAAGCATTGTCTAAATTAGGTATAAAATATACATCTGAGCCAAAATTATTTGGGGTTAAAAAAAAATAGAAGAACCACCTCTTTTAAATGCACACTTAGGTCAGAATACACCAAAAATTGCTGAACCTTTACAATGTAAGATCTGCCATGTTTTTCACACCCATGAGTTTAAGGAAGGATGTTCAGGGTGTTTTGAAGGCTCATACTGTGCATATGCACATTTCAGTGACAGCTAACATCTCTGTCATGCCAATTTTCCTTAGTTTAAAATTTCAGCTTTAGCCACAAGTAAAAAAAGCTGGAATTCTATAAAATGACAAACTCTATTCCTCCCTTCACCATGCTGAACTCAAATGGCTAAGCAAGTCTCCCCAGACCCGCTTTAAAAATTCACTACTCCTGGGCTGAAACAGATATGGAAACTTTCATTCCCAAAAGAAATGTTTCATCTAGTTGGAGGGCCTATAATCAAGGGCTTATAACGGAAACCATTTTACAACTTTAATTAAACCTTTCGCTAGAAGCTAAATTTATAGTGCATACTTAGCATATGTATATATGCCTTAAATTGAATCAATTAAACATTAAGCTTATTGGACTTCCTTTTCCCTTGCACCCTGCTTGGCAGTATATTTTACAGCAGTGAGTTTCAGCAGCAGTTCATCCATAACTATGACGCTATTCCCTTTCATTATCGTAAAGACTAAAATCAGAAGACATTTAATTCTTCTAATTCAGTATTCATAAATACTGAAAAGGAAGTAGGATCATGAGTACAGGGTTGCTATAAGGCCACATCCATGGCAAAGAGTTCAACTAGAAAAAATATTATTGCCAAGAACATCATTTTCAGTGCAGCTTCACAATTAACCACTGCCGGTGACCTGCTGTTAGACTGGGGTATGTGACTTACTCTCTCTCTTTGCTTCAGTTCTTCCCTCTCTGGAAAATGAGGAAAAATACCTCTCTTCACAAAGATCTATGCAAAGTGCATTCAGATCGGGGTCTGAATGGTACAATGGAAGTGCAAAGCAATTTAGTAAGTTGGAGCTAAGTCCATGATTTTTGTATTTGTTATCGTCTCTTTGACTTGACATTCTGGGACACATGAACGATTGGGCTCGCGTCACGGTCTGTCACTGTCACTAGGAACAAGGAAGGCTAGCTACCCAGTTAAACCATGGGCTGCACAGGAGGCTGCCACAGAGCAAGAGCTCAACGCCACCACTGTAGCAACAAAGAACTAAATCAGAGAGCTGCCGCAGAGCACTAGCTGCACCGGGGTGATTAGGTTTCTGTTTCCACCAGAGTATGAAGAAGAAATCAAAAAAATTGGTTTCACAAAAGATCTGCTGTGCTATGGCAACAAATGGCTTCACTGTGCCTGTGATGTGCTAAATGCTAGTTATTTAGACAAATATAGGGAAATGGCTTATTTGGGGTGCAGACCATTAATTTTTATTACATTTCCATAACTTCTTCTAAGAACTGCCACGCTAAAAGAAGTCCTACTTATCAGCATAACTAATTCTGACACAGAGTGGCAATACAAATTTAGTCCTTTCCAAACCTGCCTCTGGGAGACCTTACCTTTTTACCCTAGCCAGATATGGGCAACATATTGCCAGTTTCAGAGTCTTTCCTGAAACACAGGCATCCAATTGCCATGCAGAGGGGTAAGGGGGCTGGTGCTGCTGATGTGACTGAACAAGTTGCCATTTTGAATCCAAGTGGAAGGCCAATATCCCAGTTGGTAAGGAGCAACTCTTTCATATCTCGAGATGTACAGGGTCAGGTACTAGAGCACACAAGGAATTTGGCAATTTTGAATAATTTTTAAAAAACTAGTTTGGAAAAACTGAGATTTCCCTAGTGGAATGTGATAAGAGTAAAAAGCCCTTTCTAACCACTAGTCTACACTGGCAATGCTAAAGCGCTGCCGTGGCAGTGCTTTAATGTGGCTTGTGTGGTCACAGCAGAGCGCTGGGAGAGCTCTCTCTCAGCTAAAAAAAACCTACCTTCATGAGGGGCGTAGCTCCCAGTGCTGGGGCACTGTCTACACTGGCGCTGTAAAGTGCCAGTGTAGACAAGCCCTAAGAGACTTATTGCCCCTCCCACAAGAAGCAAGACAATTTGCAGGAGGGTGTTTTGTTAGGCTCCAGCGCAGCTGCCTAAGCATGTTCCACTCCTTGATTGGAGGTGAAGGTGGCACGGTAGGGAAGCAATAACATTATGAAGAGAAAGAACATGCTGGAAAGGGGCAAAAGGTGCAGCAGGGCAAGATGTAATCTGAGAACACGTGTACAGAGAAGGTCAGGAATAGGAAATCCAGATTCTGTACATGAAGGCACAAGGAATCCAGTGTGAAAACAGGTCAGAATGTGTCTACCCAGGGTAACCTGCACCAGTGCAAGTCACTGTTTATACCGTTGCACCGTGTCTACACCCAGGGTTGGAACTCTGCAAATACCCCAGTGGGTAAACCCCAGGGCAGACAAGGCCCAAGCAAAAGGTGAAAGGAGAGAAGTTAACAGATCACAGCTCCACACCACACTGTTCAGAGGCAGTGCTGCAGCTACTACTTTGCTGTGTTCTGCATTCCTAGCAGCAACAAGCAACCAGGAAATACTTAGGTTTTTTCCCCAGAGATCAACCTTATTTGCTAAACAAAGCAATTCAAACATATTTTTACTTTGTTTTTGAAAACAGTGTGAGCACTTTTACTGATGTAACTATCCACTGGAGAACTTATTGAATTGGAGAGGGGATGCCCTATATCCCCACTAAAATTTGTAGTGGATCAACCTTACCCAGAAAGGGCTCTATATTTTACTCATGATGACATGTGGCATAGGTATACTAACAGCTGCAATGCAAGTTAGCCCTTTTGTTCTATATATAAGGACACTGGCTGCAAACACCATGGTCTTCAGCAGGAATCAAATTCCTATCTTTCCACGAAGCGTGAAGCGAAAGGAGCCCTCCGTTTGCTAAGTTGTAAGCTGTTAACGTAACTTGGGCCAGACATTAAGGGCATGTCTGCACGTACAGCACTGCAACAGTGCCTCTGTACCCGCTGCAGCGCATCTGGTGAAGACGCTCTATGCTGTGAGAGAGAGAGCTCTCCTGACAGTCTAGCACTGTGCACACAAGCACTTATGTCAGTGTAACTGAAGTCGCTATGGGGTGGTTTAGTCACACCCCTGAGCGACGTGAATATAGGCTGACGTAGACATAGCCTTAGAGGGAGAATCCAACATACTAGACCAGCATGTTACATGTACATGACCCTGACAGCTAACGGTGCCCTGATAAACTCTCTCCCAGCTAGGATGTGTGCATGCCTCAGCTAAGTCTCTGTTACACTTAAAAGACTTAATGGTGCTGGAAAGGAGGCAGGAGACTAAAGATGCACTAGACACTTATCTCCTGCTGCAAAGAAAGTATTCACTTGAAGTTATGCTATTTCTCTCCTTTTTCTCTTCCTGTCTCCCGTCACAACAACTCCCCCCTTGTGTTACCAGAACACTCTGGGTGGTGTCAGGGATCAGAGGGTTGCAAACTTTCCTGAGGAAATGCCACTGAGATGGTATCATAAAAGATTATTTGAGAATTGAGCACAGATATGACCACATTCTAGGAGATAATTACCCACTTGCACTAGAGAAACAAGATTATTTTTTCTTCTACAATAGCAAGGCTTTCACCCCTAAATCTCTAGAGAATTTTCATCTCACAAGAAAGATTAATCTGCAATTGTAAAACACTCTGGTACAAATTGAAAATGCCCAAACTTGCTAAAATGACATGGGTTAAATAAAGAAACAGTATTTGAGTCACATAGGGCAAACTGCCCCACTCTCACTACTTTGAGTGGTTGTCCATTTTCTAATGTGTACACTCACTCTCCACTCCTGCCTCTCCTCAAAGTCTCTAGCTGTTTGAGCTCATGACCCTGCTCTACAAAACTTGTTCCTTCCTTTAAAAAAAAAAAATATGCAGTAGTTATCTAATGCATTTTACAAACATGCTTAAGTACCACTCAAATGTTATGGCCAGTTCACGTTACAAGACAGTTTAGCTAACCAGGGTGTTCTTGTCTACCTGAAATCTCTACCTAATCGGAAGCATGTTTTTTCAGATGTTTGTGACATCAGCTGGCTCCTTCCACAATGGCTAGCAAAAGTATGTAATAGTTTTGTTCAGCCATAAGAGTTTAAACCATGCTTAAGTTTGCCTTTTAACCCCAGCTAGAAGTCCTGTGTAAATGCAGCCAGAACTATTTGCTTTCTCCACTAGTGAAAACATTACATCAAAGACAGTGCAGACTTATAAATGGTATCTGCTCTATTAATTATTATTTGTATTACTATAGTAGGAGCCCAACTCATGAAGCAGGACCCCACTGTGGTGGGTGCTATATAAACAAACAAACAAAAAAAAAAAGTCCCTGCCCCAGGGGGCTTCCAATCCAAGTACTTCATCATTTCAAACATTTCAAAATGAATGTATAGAAATTCCAGCTGGGGTTTTTGGTCGTTGTTGTTTCTTTGCTTTTTATTTTTTCTTTCCTTTTTTATTTATTTAAGTCCATATATGGGAACAGTTACTTAACATGGAGGTGTGAACAATACTTTATTAATTCACTGAGCTAGTTTCTAAGACTAGTATGAGAAATACTTGTAGAAAAAACTGATTAACCTCAGAACATATCTTTTGCTTGCTAAATATTTTCAGCATCAACAACTGATCTGGGGACTCAAATTAACATACATTGAGGGAGCCTGATTTTCAGAGGGCAGGTACTAAGCATCCTCTGAAAAGCCAAGCCCCTTTAAAGTGTCTCAAGTTGGATACCCAAAGTTAAGGAACCCAAAAATCACTAGTCACATTGATCGCCAATTCTTTGGGGACAGGGACAGTCCTTTTGTTCTGTGTTTGCACGAGCCTAGCATGACAGGGTCCTGATCCAGGCCTAGGACTCTGAAGATACAAATAATACAGTAATTTCAGCTTATTAGCAACCCCTCCCTCCTTGTTGCCAGCAAAAAAAGTTGCCATTACCCAGTAGTTGCTGATAAGCAGGAAGGCAGGTCTGTGAGGCAGAAGCCAGGGAAGGAAGCAGTGGGGAGGGGGACTGAAGCCCAGATGCCGGGGCTTTTGCAGGGAATGGGGGCGCGGGGACTACACCGTATCTCTCCCTGAGCTCTCTGAGAGCTAGGGCTCAGCACATCACAGCATTTCCTTCCCTATGAGCAGCCCCCAGGCAAGGCACAGCCTGAAGTATACAGGGAGAGGTACCATGCAGCTCCTGCATCCAGGCTTCAGCCCCAGGCTGCTACTGCCCTGCCCACAGCCCCCACTCTCAGCCCCTTGCCTCCTGAGCGATCCCTTTGAACAAGCAGGTTTGCAGGGCTGCAGTCCCAGAAGGAAGTTCTGGGTAGTGCCTTCCCTGACTCCAGCCTCGCAAACCTGCCTGAAGCTGGGGACTTCCTTAAAAAAAAAGTCTAAGAAGAAGCATGTCATTGTAGGTATCTAAATCCCATTAACACTGATGTTAATGAGACAGGACTGGTTCCTGGGAATATGTTGGCATTAACTAGTTGCTAATATCAGGATCGCTGTAAGCTGAATCTACAGTTATTTGAAAATTTTGATCAGAGCACCTAAACTCTATGAGGTGATGAGAAGGTTAAGTTTACCACTAGTACAAACGTTATCTCAACCAAAACAAGGTATATATTATCTGGCACGAAGCGGTTCCAGTCCGCAGAAGTAACAGTGTGGGGGAGGTAGTTAAGTGGCAAGAGTGTGTAATGTTTTGTGAATTTTAGCCATACTGAAAGCAAAGGTGCCATCACTCCAGCCTGAGGCACTCACAGTGCAGGCAGATGCTGTAGAAACTTATCTCACACAGTTCAGACCTGACCTGTAAACATCCCTCTCTTTTCCAGTTGAGGGCCTCCGCTGAACACAGATTACCACACACACCAAAGCCTGCTCAACTGTGCAGTGTTTGGGATGTGGGTAGTGCCCAGAGACAAGAAAGACCACCAGTAGTTATTTAAAGTCCCATCACAGAGTGAGTTACAGAACTCTTGCAGTTTTGGTAACAATTATAGAGTAAAGAAAGGAAAGATGATAAGATAAATAGATATATATCCCATTTGTAATGATGGGTTCCACAACAGACAATATCAGAGGCTAAAAATAAATATACAGGACTTACTCTTGTAACTGCACTGTTACTAGCTCATAAAGCATTCACGCTCAATATATAGATTTGACCCAAACTTAATGCTTCAAAGTCTGAAAACTTTCAGTGATTTGTTTTCTATTTAGTCATATTTCAGTACAAAAGAAAGTATTCTGCATTCTTCAAAGGCTAAACTAGTTCTGAAAGTACCCAGAACCACAGGGGTTCAAAACCTCATTAAGTTCTAGCAGCCCAGATGCAAGCTTGATATTTTGAACTGGGTAATCAAGAGATTCTGTGAAGTGTCAGTTATTTCTCCTTGTACTTTGCACTATGTAAAAACACCCAAATTTCATATTTGCAACACTTCTAGAAAATCTATTAGGGGACAGACCCCCTCAATGTGTTAAACAGTAAGTAGGTGCTTTATGTTGCATCCATATAGGTATCCCTACTTACACAACACTGGAAAAGCTGATCGCCAATCAAATATAATTACTTTATTAAAAAAAACCCTAAAAGTTCCACTTCTTAGAAAAAGGGATAATCCCCTCCCCCTCACGCGTGCCCGCGCACACTCTATAACACTTATTCTCCTGAGCCTCACAGCTTTTATGAAAGGCTTGTAAGCTCTGTTGATCTTCAGCCCAGATCCTAACGCAGTGTTGCCAAGAATTAACATTTATTTAATGTACCTATTGTTCCAAGCCTTCAAAAGATTTAAGCAGTTTATAAAGTACCTCTGCCCTTCCCCCCCAAAAATCAACTTCAGAGTCGTACTTTAACTCCTCCTCCCTCATAAGACAGAGAATGTAGGTCAAGAATGTGTAGTGATCTAACCCCCTCAATAAAATTAATGACACAGCTCAGAGATTTAATACCCGATTTATTTTAGATATACCGGTCAGCTTTAAATCCTTAGATACAGTTCTGATATTAAGTTTAAAATAATAAAGGGAGTTCAAGATTTACTAGGCTTAGCAATTTTCTTTCTAAAATAAATGATGTAGGAGTAAAAGCTGTTGATAAAAAAGAAAGAAAGGAGGAAAGAATAGTCAAAGCCCAATGGGTGAAGTCTGAAATCTTGGCTCTATAGATGGGCTTTACTATCTTGCATGCAGCGTGTACAATGTGGTCAGAGGAGCGGCCAATAAAAGAAGGACACCAGATGAGAAGATTTGTAATACAAAACAATTAGGTCCAATACTGAAAGTTTTCCTATCTGGCAAGAGGGGGGAAAAAAACTTTCGCGAGCTCATTAAAGCGTGTTATATACAGTTGGTAACACTGTGACTCTACCCTCACTCCGCAACCCCATAAAGTCTTTTGAAAGAAGCATGAGCACTACTCAAGTACCTGTTGGTACAAGCTGAACAGAGTTGGAGATGTCAGTCGTGTGCAATGCCACTACCACCAGTGGTCTGCAGAACCTACACAACGGCATGTCTAAAGCAGCAGCATTTAGCTACAGCCAAATTTATGACATTGCCTTCTGCAAACAAGTCAAAAGAAACCAATAAGAGCATATTTGAAGCAGGAGGGAAAATATTACACACAATTGATTTTCAGAGTTAAGAAAAATTAAAGAGCCTGCATGGACCAATGAAACAGTCTGTTCAAAAACCTACTAAGAGTTACTACCAGTTAAAATACTAAAGCTCTTTAGTTTCTGTAAGAGTAACAAATCATGGATTTTATAGTAACTTTGGTGTAGATTTTTCTCTTAGCTGAATTTAACTGTAGGGGGAAAATTGGGCCATGCTCAAAGAAATCAGTCATGGACCCACAGAGGGTGAGGGGGAGATAAGTAAATCCTTTGCTTTGCACATGTCCAGCAGTTATTTATCCCCTCGCTGTGGTCACGTGAATTGAGAAATAGTCTGCAGACAGAACAAAAGGCCTTTGCTAGGAAGTCTACAAGGAGGCCTTTAAGAATTTCAGCACAGCATACAAGTATCTTTCCAATTAGTCTTTAAACTGTGACACCAAAATAAAAAACCTTCTATGCAACAATGTTACCCCTTCACCATTCAACACAAAGTGGCTTGAAACACACATACCCCAACCTCTGAAAAAAGAATCTAAATTTAGATCCCATATCTAGTAACAAATGCAAAATTCTTTATTCACTTTGCCTACTTAACACATTGTAATGTAAGAGAAAAATTTCTCGTCCCCCACCCCATTACCTTACCTTAAACAGCACCATAAGTCATTTTAATTCTGTTACAAAGGAAATGCAGCAGAGAAACCAAATGGATTCAACTTAGTTTGATGTTAATTAGAAACATGCTATAGAAAAAACAAACCTATATACATACCCTCTTGCCGAAACTTCACATCTGAAAGGTCAATGCATTGCAAAGAGAGTTCTTGTGTATTGATAAATTCACCACCTGTATTATTCTCTCTCAAAAGGTAACATGCCACAAACAGGACTTCCTCTGCAGAACAATATGAAGTAGCATTGCAGAATGTTTTAAAGAGATTACTTCCCTCTCTCCTTCCATAGCCCGAGAAAGTTGTAGGCCATCCAGGAGCCTGAACCTGCAATCTTCACTCACATGATAGCCTTGGCGTGATTTAACTAACCAACTAACTGCTTCAGCAAGGACTACAAACGAGTACGGGTTTGCTAGACCAGGCCCTAGAAAACAGAGTATCCACTCCTTTTATTAGCTAACTGTGCTGATTCCCTCACATCAGTTCTTTTTATTACTAGACTGACAGCCATGTAGTAAACTCAAATACCTGTCAATTCATTCACGTTGCCAGTTTCCATACTACTGAGGACACGTCTACACTTAAAACACTGCAGCAGCGCAGCTATACCTGTGAAGTGAAGACACTACTATGCCGACAGCAAAGCTTCTCCAATCGGTGCAGACAATCCACCTCCATAAGAGGCAGAAGCTATGTCGATGGGAGAAGCCCCCCTGTTGACATAGCACTGTCTACAGAGGGGTGTTAGGTCAGTATAACTGGGTCGCTCGGGGTGTGGATTTTTCACACCCCTGAGCTACCTAGTTATACTAATTTAAGTTTATAGTGTAGGCCTGGCCTGAGACAATGACACATCAAAGAAAGCTTTCTTCTGCGTAGTTTACATGCTGCAGTGTTCTGTGTATACAATGACATGAGCTGCCTCTGAAAAGTCATTCATACAGAAATAAAGTCCTATCCTGAAAATTTTATCCTGACATCAAATCAGTACTCTGACCCTAAAATAGTTTAAAAGCTACACAATAAGATTCAGTTTAACAATAATGATTTTTTTTAAATACATACATTTACTACAACTTACATCTTACTGAACTCCTTTGACTTAAAAATTGCATTCCATATTTTACTTTGGATTATTTCACTCTAACAACATCTGTTGGCAATTAATATCAATATACTACCAGACAAATCTCTATTAAGATCAGGAGAACAAAGTATTCCTAACAAAAAAAAATTTCAAAGAAAATGTTGGTTTCTGAGGTTGAAAAATGTTTAGCAGACTAAATGTTTATACAGTACCTAACACAACAGAGACTCGCTCTTGGCTGGCTTTTAGGCACTACCATAATAAACAGAATTACGGTGCTTTTTTACTGCTGTTTTAATATGAAAAAACTGCTCAAAACTTTTTTTCTCTCTTTTTTTTTTGGCAGTTCCAGGGGATGCCAAAAACATTTTTCACTCTTTCAGTTAGGCTCCTTCAAAGTCATTGATTGCATGAGTCACATGGTTTCGGGTTGCTTAAGTTTGCCAAACCTCCTCTATATGAAAAAGATAATTAGCAAAAGCACCCAGTCATTTCCATCCCTGCCTGATCTGGCATGTGCACGAGTATACATTATAAAGTGCATCTGCCCCTTGTGCATTGGTCTGTCCCTTCCCGATGTACAAATAAAACAGATATTTATAAACTATTTAGACACAAATGTTTTATAGAGGCAAGTTCGCAAACTTTACCAGATCTATTCTCTGGTTTAAAAATTGCACCGAATCCTGATTTAGGCCTTGTGTACACTGGCAAATGTCTGCACAGTAAAGCAGCGTTTTGCGTTGTAACTCCAGAGTTGTACACACGGCCAAGACACTTAGTGCGCAGAAACCGCGCAGTTGCAGTAAAAAAAAAAACAAAAAAAACACACACCCCAACGAGAGGCGTGGAGCTTTCTGCACCCGGGCTACAGTGCTGCGATGCCAGTGTAGACACCCTGATTGATTACAGCGTGGCGACTGGCCTTCAGGTGTCGTCCCACAATGCCTGTTCTTGCCTCTCTGGTCATTGGTTTGAACTCTACTGCCCTGCCCTCAGGCGACCAACCATCATCCCCACCCCGTAAATTCCTTTGGAATTTTGAAAGTCCCCTTCCTGTTTGCTCAGCCTGCTCGGTGATGTGTGCAGTGGTCTCAGAGCATCTTTCCAGGTGGCCATGCCTGCTTCACGCACCAGGCGATCTCCCTGCTTGGAGCAATGCCGCGCTGCTGGACCTCATCAGCATTTGGGGAGAGGAGGCTGTCCAGTCCCAGCTGCACTCCAGCCATAGGAAATATGACAACTACAGACAGATCTCATGATGCATGACAGAAAGGGGCCATGACCGGGACACATTGCAGTGTAAGGTCAAAGTGATGGCGCTGCGGAACGACTACCACATGGTGCAGGAGGCAAACCACTGTTCCGGTGCTGCACCCATGAGCTGCCGGTTCCACAAAGAGCTGGACACAATACTTGGTGGTGACCCCACCTCCACTGTGAAGGCCACGGTGGATACTTCGGTGGCTCGCATGCCAGTCGAGAGTGGACTGAGCCAGGAGGAGACTATCTTGGATGAGGATGGGGTGTCCCAGAGGCAAAGGACAACTCGGAGGTCAGAGATGCATGCAGCCAGGAGCTCCTCTCTACCCCAGAGGAGGCTAGCCAGTCACAGCTATCGGATCTTGGCTAAGTGCAAACAGGAGAGGAGGCCCCTGGTATGTGGATTTGATTTTGGGAATCACTGAAGCGAGTCGTTGGGGGTAGGAGGGTTGCAGAAAGCGGGCCTGTGTGTGTGTATGATGCGCATACCACCGCATGCCTAGTCTGGGCAGTGGAACAGGCTGTTGATTGACTCCCTCACTTTATAGGCACCTCCCTCGGAGATCTCTCATGGAGATACTGGGCAATCCGCTGCCGCAGGTTCTTTGGCAGAGCTGTTTTGTTTCTTTCCCCATGAACGGTAACTTTCCCGTGCCACTCTGCCATCACGGGAGGAGGGACCATTGCTGCACACAGGTGAGCCACATAAGGGCCAGGGCGGAAGCCGCAGTCTTGGAGAAGACGCTCCCTTGACTCCCTGCTCACCTTCAGCAGTGAGATATCTTCCATAATGAACACAGCCTGTGGAAAGTGTGGGGACAGGAATGATTATCAGGCCCCCTCTACAGTACTGGCTCTCCCCAAGAGCCACGTGCCCAGTGTACAGTAGGGTCCAGGAACACTGATTTACCCTGCCCCTGTGGCTACTCACCATTTTTGGGGGTCTTGTGGCTCATGTGTGACAACTGTGCCACCAGTTAGTGACAGGTGTGTGAGTACTGACTGTGTTTTAAATCACTGAATCAATGTTGTGTGTGTTGCAAACAATACTGCTTCTGTAAAATGTTGTGTTTTGGCTTCACAAAGATGACCTTGGGAGCCCAGCCTCCCTCTTTGTAATCACCGGCTAAACGGCTGCGCAGAATTAGAAAGTGGCCATGAATAACTAAGGAGGACTTTCTGCATGATGTTATGATGCACGCCACGGCTGAGAAACAGGAACTGAAGAAGTGGCAGGACAGAGAGGAGGAGGCCTGAAAGGAGAACTGCCAGAATGAAGCCACGGAGTGGCTCTTTAACGTTATGGAACGCCTAGTGGACATGCTCCAGGCAACACCAGCACTGCAAACTGAGAAGCTCCGCGCCCATCCTCCCCTGAAGCCACTGTCACAAAACTCTTTCCCATGCACCCCAAAGACATCGCCAACACACTCTTATCAACCTTTTGGCTCCAGTCTGTACTCACGGCAGTCCACTCCTCCCCGTCACAGTCAAGCACTGCAGATTCCCAGTACCCACTGTACTCAACACCCATCCCTCTGCAGTTTGGCCCTGCTGAAGTACAGTACCCACTTCACTGTATTCCAAAGGAGAAGGCTGGATTTGATCCCTGGACATACACAAATCTTTAACTGTCCCGGGACCCCACCTCGTACTGAGACCTTCCCTCCTCCCATCTCCCTCCCTGCTGATTTTTTTTTTGTTTGACTCTCTTCTCCAGTTGTTGTTTTTTAATTAAAAAATTGTGTTGGTTTATTCTAGTAATTGAAAGCAAACAGAGCCCTGCAAAGCTACAGACAATTATCTTAAACCTTCATATTGCATCGTCTGCACCAATCACAATCACCTCCTAGCATTACAAGCAGTGCGCTCCCGAGCAAAGCGACAAATATTAGTGGCTTTCAGCTTCAGATTGCTGCCTCAAGACATCCCTGAACCTTACGGCCCTGAGCGGCACCCCTCTAATAGCCCTTGTCTCTGGCTGTTCAAATTCAGCCTCCAGGCGCTGAGCCTCTGAGTTCCAGCCCTGAGTGAAGCTTTCACTGCTCCCTTCACAAATACTATGGAGCATAGGGCATGCGGCTATAAGCATAGGAATATTGTCATTGGCCAGGCCCAGCTTCCCATATAGGCAGCGCCAGCAGGCCTTTAAATGGCCAAAAGCACACTCAACAGTCATTCTGCACTTGCCCAGCCTGTTGTTGAACCGCTCCTTCCTGCTGTCAAGGTGTCCCATGTATGGCTTCATAAGCCACAGCATTAAGGGGTAGGCAGGGTCTCCTAGGATCACAATGGACATTTTAACTTCCCCTATGGTCATCTTCTGGTCCAGGAAGGAAGTCCCTGCTTGCAGCTTCCTGAACAGGCCAGTGTTCCAAAAGATGCATGTGTCATGCACCTTTCTGGACCAGCCTGCGTTAATGTCTGTAAAACGCCCACAGTGATCCACAAGCGCCTGGAGAACCACTGAGAAATACTCCTTGGCTAGGTGGTCTGGTGCCAGAATTGGAATATGCGTGCCATCTCGCATCCCTCCGCAGTTAGGGAAGCCCATTTGTGCAAGCCATCCACAATGTCACACAAGTTGCCCAGAGCCACGGTCTTTTGGAGCAGGATGCGATTAATGGCCCCACACACTTCCATCAACACGAGTCCAACGGTTGACTTCCCCACTTCAAACTAGTTAGGAACCGATCGATTGCAGTCTGGAGTAGCCAGCTTCTACAGTGCAATCGCCACACGCTTCTCCAACAGCAGGGCAGCTCTCATTCTCGTGTCCTTGTGACGCAGGGCTGGGGCAAGCTCATCACACAGTCCCATGAATGTGGCTTTCCTCATCCAAAAGTTCTGCAGCCATTGCTCGTCATCCCAGACATGCATGACGATGTGATCCCACCACTCAGTGCTTGTTTCCCAAGCCCAAAAGCGGCATTCCACTGTGGTCAGCATCTCTGTGAATGCCGCAAGCAATCTCGTGTCGTAGCTAGTACACGTGGTCAATGTCGCACTCCTCTTGCCTCTGTAGTTTAAGGAATAACTCCACTGCCACTCGTGATGTATTAGTGAGAGCGAGCAGCAGTCAACAGTTCGGTATCCATTCCCGCAGACCAAAGAGGCAGGGCGCACAGTACACAAACTGTTGAAAGATGGCACCAAGTGCAGACGGAAGCACAGGGATTGCTGGGATGTGAAGCAATGCATCATGGGGCATTGGGACAGGACCCAGGATGCCCCGCAACCCCCTCCGCCTTCCACAACTCTTAGCGGCAGAAGAGGAAGAGATGCTCTGTGGGATAGTTGGCCAGAGTGCACCACTCCGAATACCGCTGCAAGTGCCGCAAGTGTGAACACACTATTGCACAGGCAGCTGACAGTGTGAACACACAACAGTAGTTTCCCTTCAGCGCTCTCTGAGCAGCACTGTAACTGCCGGCACTGCAACTCTGCCAGTGTAGATATATCCTTAGCCTTCAGAAGTTCAGTGCTGTGTGGCAATTAATGCCTACATTTTGCACCCATCTTTATCAAACATCTTGTATGTTATACCTCCTTCAGAACAAACAAACAATTGTGGAGTTTCTAGAACAAGCCTTTCTTGTGCCATATAAAAAAAGGGCTCTTTAAAAGGTTAAGATCAGTATCCACAAAATGCTCCGACTGATTCCTAGAAAATCTTACCAGATGCATTCTTCTCTGGCTAGAGAGCACACATGAAAGTTTTAGGCAGAAAGGAGCTTTCTTGAATTAGATGGGAGTTACAACTGGGATTATGGCAGCCAGCAAATTTTAACTCTTAACAATGGAGCCACTACCAAGGCTCCAAAATCCAGAGAAAGAGAACACACTTTTTCATAGGTATGTTCAAATTAAGTGACAATGTGAAGTTAAAAAAAAAAATTTAAATCCTATTCCTATGTTTTACACACACTTGAGCAGCCAGTGTTACTCAAAAAAAGTTGCTGCTTATAACAGTCTTACAGCCACAAATGGTCACATCACCACATAATGGAACTATGATAACTCCATCCATGATTTGCTGTAATAGCACCTTGGGGCTGGCTATGATCTGGTCTTGCTAAAAGGGGTCAGTCTGGTCACTTCTTGGATGGGAGACCTAGAAGGAAAGCCTAAGTCATGGGTTCTCAAACTTTTTCTTTCTGAGTCCCTCCTACCTATGCTATAAAAACTCCACAGCCCACCTGTGCCACAGTAACTGGTTTTCTGCATATAAAAAAGTCAGGGTTGGGATTAGGGCAGGGCAATTGCATGGGGTCCCATGCCGCAGGGGCCCCCACAAAGCTACAATGGTCAGGCTTTGGCTTCAGCTCTGGGTGGCAGGGCTCAGGCCCCCGGACTTCAGCCCCATGCGGTGAGGCTTCAGCTTTCTGCCCTGGGCCCCAGCTACTCTAACACTGGCCATGCTTGGAGGACACCCTGAAACCAGCTCACAGCCCCGCCTGGTTGAGAACCATTGACCTAGGCTAATATTTTCACTGCAAAAAAAATAAAAATAAAATCAAAGGTATGTCTTTCCATCAGGATAGCTAACTCAAATTAGCCATCTCAATGTAAAATCTTAGTGGCGATAAGGCACTGATTTTTACCTCAATGTTGCTAGTCTAGGGGTACATCCATACTACCCGCCGGGTCGGCGGATAGCAATCGACTTCTCGGAGTTCGATATATCGCGTCTCATCTAGACGTGATATATCGAACTCCGAACGCGCTCCCGTCGACTCCAGAACTCCACCACCGCGAACGGGGGAGCCGCGGACTTCGATCCCGTGCCGTGAGGACGGGTAAGTAGTTCGAACTAAGGTAGTTCGACTTCAGCTACGCTATTCACATAGCTGAAGTTGCGTACCTTAGTTCGACACCCCCCCCCCCCCCCAGTGTAGACCAGGCCTTAGTAAATGCCAGGTTGGGGACATAGTGTTGACCTAGACTAATTACGTCACAGTAAAAACTACTTGCGTCTCCTCTCCACTAGGATTTTACCTCAAGATGGCTATCTTGATGTAAGCATACACAATTTTTGCAGTGAAAACATAGCCTGAGCTGCCACAGAAGTGTTGAATACTGAGGCAGCACTCCTTCCTAAAGCAATGGAGAGAGCTCTCCCACAGCTCTAAAAAAAAAAAAACTCACCTCCACAAGGTGAATGGTTCCCAGCGCTGGTGCACTGTCTACACTTTACAGCGCTGAAACTTGCAGAGCTCAGAGGGGTGTTTTTTCACACCCCTGAGCGAGAACGTTGCAGCGCTGTGAAGTGTCAGTGTAGACAAGCCCTTAGTCTCATATTGCCTGTCTTTAAAATATCGCAAAGAGATGTTCTGAAGACTGGCTAATGTTTGCATACTGCTCTGATGGTGTAAAGCACAATATAAATATATTTAGTATTTTATTTTAAAAGCTACATAAGTATCCAAAGTAAAATATACTGATCCTTCTGCACTTTTAGCAATCAGCAAGTCTTAAATCTTTGCAAATAATCCTCAAGAAAAGCTATGCTGCACCGTTATCCCCCAAACAATTAGTAAAAAAAGAAAAAAATCTAGCTAACTGAAGGGGGTGGAAAACCACAGACAAATCTCTTTAAATAGATACAGCAACTTCAAACTCCACCAGATGTATGGCACATTCCCTTCCCATATGATTAATAATCCATTACTGAGTACGGGAGTCAGATTGTGATGTCAGTCACACTGGTGAGCATATGAAGTATCTCACTAATGCCAATGGAGGTACTCTGGATTTATATTAACGTGACTGAGAACAGAGTCAGATCCATAGTATGAATTTATCCTCTGATCGGTGTGGGCAAGACTGACTTGAAAAAAGCAAATTTTCTGGAAGGCCAGAAGAGAATAGAACGTACATAATCACAGCTATATTTTGCAAAAAATGTTGGTTTCCAAGGAACACCAAAGTTAAAGAGAGATTCACATAACCACAGTAAACATTTTTGTTCTACCTTTTCAATATACGGTTTAGAAAGTGAGGGGCAGACAGAAGGCAAAAGACCTATGCCGATTAACACAAACTAAGGAGCTGAACGTACAGTAAGTTTCTATGTAACTGATTACACAGAGGCTATTCCATTGCCAATGCATCCTTAATTCAGACCTCTCTGTACGTATTATAATACAGTCTTTAATTACATAATCACATACTACATTTTCCACAGGACCCCTGCCTCCTTCAGTGCATAGGATAGATGCACAAAGAGCAATCGTAAACCTGGCATTTCCTCACTTTTGAGTGCTTGACTTTGCAACATTAATTACTTGCTTTATAAGTATTTTTGTTTGTAAGTGTGTGCATTATACACTAGGCAAGAAACCATGAAAGCAAGCACTGGAGAAACTAATCCCCATAGCAATGTCCCAACAATGTAACTCAATTATTGACTTCAACTGAGTTACACACTGATGTAAATGAAAGTAAAATTAGACCGCACAATACTGAAGTAAGCAGCATTTTCCACTGGTGTTGCACATAGCCAGAAACTCAGCTTATTCTACAGTTCTATATCGCAATTATACATTAAAACTGGAATTTCATGAGCTTATTTATACTCAAAATTTGAAAGTGCCTAGAAGTTATTTAAAAAACCTTATAACTAACAGAGCATTAAATAGTTCAAGCTAAAAATTAAGAGTTTTTTAAATGCTGTTACCATAAACAGAATAATTATGTCCCTTTTTCATGGTAAGCATCAACTCCATTAAAATAGTAAATGGATTAATAAAAGTGTTTGACACAAGAACTGAATGAGCCCCAGCCTTCTCAATTGAACAGCGAAAATACCAATGGTGGAGCTGAGACTTGTTCCCAAAGTTCAGTGCACTCCTGGAGATGAGGGTGCACAAGACAGAAGGAAATCACTTTGGCCTTGCCTACATTGGGAATTTGCCCCGATTCCAGACACCAGTATAGCTGCAACCAGTGCAAACTGCAAGTGTGGACAAGAAAAGCCACAATTTGCATTTGTACCAGTGCAACTACAGTGGTAGCTGGCCATTGATTGCTGGAGTTGGTGCAAATTCCCGTAAGTGAAGATAGAGAAGGCCTAGGCGCCTGAGAAAACAGCTCTGTTTTGTTTCCTTGACTGATAAAATGCACTTAAGTGCATATGCAAGTTGAAGAAATGTTAAATTACCTCATAAGTTATCAGACTAACTCACTTCCAATTAAAGGACTTGTTTATTTAAATCTCCTGTCCCTCCTCTACTCCTTATCCCCAAAACCAAAGCAATCACTCCGTGCGCTCCCCAGGGGGAAAAAATAATGTGTATAGTTACAGAAGACAGGCCTTGTTTTGCGCCTTGGAGGTCACATCTTTCTATCATAACTCAAGAACCTGTATTCTGCCGCTTGGAATTTGCCAGAGAATCCACTTTTAAGTGAAGAATTTTGCTTTGAATTTTTAAACAAGGTGATGTATCTAGCCCCTGTGGTTTAAAAGTTTTAGATTGGAACCAAGCGTAAACCAACGTGTTTTCTTCTTCCTGAGTCTGCAGGCAGCTTGAGACAGTAACTCGGAGGTGTCAGCTGCCCCCTTCACCTCAATGGCGTTGTTAACTCTGAGAACTTAAAGATGACCATTTAAATATCAACTTTGTTATTTCATGTTTATTTTAGCAGAAAGATTCTGCTAATGTTCTTATCCCACAATCTCAAGCCACTTCTCAGACCTGCCTCACCAAGGACCAACAGCTCCAAAGGGCCAGACCTCCAGTTTCTCCTCCCCAAGCATCTCTTATGCTGGACCATTTCTACAATGCAGCTATGTTTTATGACAAAAGTTTGAAGTGCACTGCGGGCTGAAAATATAAAACAAACTGACTGTAATGCCAAATACATTGGGGACAATACCGCCTGTATTATTTATTTTCTTTTTAGTTCAATGAACAAAGTAAGTTTTGAATTTCAACAAAACTACTGCAGAACTTCCAGAGTGTCTAGGCAGAAACCTGAGGACCCCACTAATGACTTGACATAGAGGTTGCCAGAGAACATACTATGCCTCAAATGCGGGAGGAAAAGAGGTCTGCAAGGAAGACAGGACCCAAATCTTAAAGGGTATGCAAACGATCAGCATCATTTCCATCTTGCCTGAATTGAGTTTTAACCAGCTGGCTCTCTTCCAGGCCCCAAGCTCAGCAGGATATTGGAACAGCAGAGACAGTGAATTCTCCAGATCACACAGGAAGAGGGAGATGCGGGGACTGAGGATCACCAGCATGTTAATGGCAATACAGCCTCACATATCTGCTGAAGAGCAGACCCAGATTAAAGAATTTTGGGGCGCCGGGCACTATGGAAATTGCCCCCCACCTTCCATAAACTAGACAGCAAAGCACCTCCCACCCCATCCCCAAATGTTCTTCCCACCCCACATATACCCCAACAAGCCTCCACCAGTCTCCACTTATCCTGACAGCTCCCACACACATCCCAGCAGCCCTGACATACGTCTCACTCACCGCAGCCCCAAATGCCTCAGCTCCACCAGCCAGTCTCCAAAACCTCCCACTCACCCCTCCACATCCAGGCCCCCAACCTCACTTCCCCCCCCATGCCCCCTCAGTCACCCCCCAACTCCACACCAAACAGCCCCCCGCAACACTCCCCACTCACCCACAACCCATCAACAACTAACCCCAGCCTTTCATCAACTGCCCACGGGCTATTCCTGGCCACTCACCAGCTCCTGCACCTTCCCACTCAGTGCTCAACTCCTGTCATGGGCTAGAGCGGCTCCTCTCTACCCCGGACACCCAGCTCCACTCACTTCCATACCCGCCCCATAATCACATGGCCCTGTACCCCTCAGGTTTGGCCTGCCCTATCTTCTGCCATGACAGAGGGGGAAGCTGGGCCAAGTTTGAGCGAGTAACCTTGCAATACAGCATATAGGGACACAACGCCACTGTTGATCCCCCACCCCCAATCAGGAGCCCTGTGCAGGTGCACTGAGTGCACATTGGTTAATCTAGGCCTGCTGAAGAGTGGTTTCAGAATAATTTCTGCTAACGACCCACCAGGGAGCCCTTGCAGCAAGACAGAAATCCTCTAGAGCAGCGGTCCCCAATCTTTTTGGCACCAGGGGCCGGTTTCGTAGAAAAAAAAATTTCTGCGGACCTGTGGGAGGGTTTTGGGACGATTCAAGTGCATTACATTTATTTTTGTACTTTTATTTCTATTATTATTGTAATATATAATGAAATAATTATACAACTGACCATAATGCAGAATTAGTGGGAGCCCTGAGCTTGTTTTCCTGCAACTAGACAGTCCCATCCAGGGCCGCCCAGAGAATTCAGGGGGCCTGGGGCAAAGAAATTTTGGGGGCCCCTTCTATAAAAAAATTGCAATACTATATTCTCCTGGGGGCCCTTGCGGGGCCCATGGCAAATTGCCCCACTTGCTCCTCTCCACAGGCGCCCCTGGGAAAAATAAACTTTCCGCATTTCGGCACAAACCCAGTTTTGAGAAAACTTCTTTACAAGGTATCACCGGTTCTCAGCATCAGCTAGTGCTAAAAGGCATAAAGCTCATTAAAAGGGTTGGACAAATATTTTCCATCAAGACTTTTTCTGGATCGAAAACTAGGGGTTTTTAAAAAGCAGAGAAAAATCACGAACAATGTCTGCTTTCCTTCAAAATTTGTTGTGTTTATTTTTTTAATTGAAAAGCTGAAATTAGTCTGCCAAAACCTGAACATGGTTTGAGGTTTCAGAAGTGTGTGGCCAAATATTTGCTGCTTGCTGTATTTGATTGTTTAAAAAAAACAATAAAAAAATTCTGCTTAAAAAAAAAATCCAAAACTTTTGAACCACCTCAGCTTGTAACCAAACACCTGAGCCCATCCAGGCAGAGATTTTTCCAGGTTTCTGATACTCTGCTGGCTTCCTTGACTCATATCTGACTCCATAACTTTGGGTTCATTTAGCTTAGAACACAAGAGCAGCCATACTGGGTCAAACCAAAGGCCATCCTGCCCAGTATCCTGTCTACCGACAATGGCCAATGCCAAGTGCCCCAGAGGGAGTGAACCTATCAAGTGGTAATGATCAAGTGATCTCGCTCCTGCCATCCATCTCCACTCTCTGACAAACAGAGGCTAGGGACACCATTCCTTACCCATCCTGGCTAATAGCCATTAATGGACTTAATCTCCATGCATTTATCTGTTTCCTAGAGACTGGCTCCATGTGGTCCATCACAATCTGGAGACGGTTACTGTGGGTTTTTCTTTACTATAGCTTATGTACATACTACACAAACTGAGCATTTGAGCTTGTTCCAGAATCTGGGATGAGCCTATGTTGTCAAAACTGAAATGCTCAAAATAGCACATGCATGTGAATGGACACAGGGTGCTAAAATTAAATTAATCCAGGGGTTCTCAAACTGGAGGTCAGGACCCCTCAGGGGGTCACGAGGTTATCACTGGGGGTCGTGAGCTGTCAGCCTCCACCTCAAACCCCGCTTTGCCTCCAGCATTTATAATAGTGTTAAATATATTAAAAAGTGTTTTCAATTTATAAAAGGGGGGTCGCATCAGAGGATTGCTATGTGAAAGGGTCACCAGGACAAAAGTTTGAGAACCCCTGAATTAACCGCTCTGAAGCCTCAGGGAATGCAGGGGAGGGGGGTCTCCCTTGGTAGGGTTGGGAAGGATATTGCTCTTCTCATGTGATCCTTCCCCCCAGTGGCTAATTTTAAATGAAGCTGCCCTCCCCTAACATGAATCTCCCTATGGCACTGAAATTACATATAGACTATAATTTGGCATTTGAGAAGTGAAAGGGACGGTAGCCCTAATGGAAAAGCTAACAGCTTGGCTCTCCTGCAAGCCTCAAACTGCTGAATGAGCATTAGGGTAGGGAAGGCTGTGCCTCCCAAACAGCCTGGCCCTGCCCCCTATCCGATCCCCATCCACTTCCTGCCCCGCGACTGCCCGCCCCCCTCAGAATCCCCGACCCATCCTGCTCCTTGTCCCCTCACCATCCCCCAGAGACCCCCACCACCACCACCCTGGGACCCCACCCCTGCTCCCTGTCCCGACTGCCCCAACCCCTATCCCCGCCCCCCCGCTGAGTCCTGACAGACCCCCCCGGAACACCCACAATCCAACCCCCCCCATTCCCTGCCCCCTGACCGCCCCCCCAACCTCCGCCCCCTCTCTGTGCCCTGACTGTCCCCAGGACTCCCTGCCCCTTAGCCAACCCCCCTGGGCCCAGCCTCTTACCCCCGGCTCCCTCCTCACCCGGAGCCTCAGCGCCTCGCCCGACAGCTGCAGCGTGTCTGCGGCGGGGCCTGAGCTCCGTCCCGCTCAGAGCCGCGTGGTGAGGGGGCGGGGCTGGGAGCTCCACGCCGAGCGGAGGCAGCTGAGCTCAGCCCGGAGCTCGCAGCCCTGCCCCCTCACCACGCGGCTCTGACGGGGCGGGGCTCAGGGGCCCCACCGGAGACACGCCGCTTGATGTGGTAGGGGTCGGTTCACGGCCCGGTTCCTAACAGGCCGCGGACCGGTACCGGTCCACGGCCCGGGGGTTGGCGACCCCTGCTCTAGAGCCTCTCAAAGAAGAGAGTGGCACCACTGCCTACTCCACAGAACTCCTCAAAGGGAGCAGAATGCTCTAAAAGACTCGGTATGGACATGTGAAGAGGAGACTGGCCAATGAGACCAGAGCCATCTCTGTACCACATGCATGTCTAGAACCAGACTAAAAGGATCCTAGGGAATCTTAGGACTGCAAATAATGCCACATTGGCTTTGCCATAGCCTTCTCAATAACTCTCCCTCTGGCAAAGAGAAAAAGAGTCTCAGGTCTGGTCCACACTGAACATTTAGATCAACCTAGCTATGTCCCTTGGGGTGTGAAAAATCCACACTCCTGAGCACCATAGTTAAAGCTGGCCTAACCTCTGGTGTAGATTGAGCTAGATCAGTGTTTCTCAAACTGGGGTCACCGCTTGTGTAGGGAAAGACCCTGGCGGGTGGGGCTGGTTTGTTTACCTGCCCCATCCGCAGGTCCAGCCGATCACGGCTCCCACTGGCCGCGATTCGCTGCTCCAGGCCAATGGGGGCTGCTAGAAGCGGCGCGGGCCGAGGGACTTACTGGCTGCCACTTCCAGCAGCCCCCATTGGCCTGGAGCGGCGAACCGCGGCCAGTGGGAGTCGTGATCGGCCGGACCTGCGGACGGGGCAGGTAAACAAAGCAGTCCGGCCACCAGGGGCTTTCCCTACACAAGCGGCGACCCCAGTTTGAGAAACACTGAGCTAGATTCACTTAGCAGAATTCAAAAAAGTAAAAAGATCAGACATCTAAGGAGTAAGCCTTTACATGGATGAAAATATCCCTTTACATTAGACTAATTTTTTTAAAAAAGGATATAAACCCTCATGCTTCAGGGTAATACAGGCCAACTGGAGTGGGCCAATAAGTGGAATGACATCATGATTAAAGTGAAGGGGAGCAGCAGAAGGAAGGATTCCTTATAATTAGTTATGATCTGTATGACTGTACCACCTAGGAGTTCTACTCATAGACCCAGACCCCAGTAGTGCTCGGCGCTGTACAAACACAGAACAAAAAGACAAGTCCTGCCCCAAAGATCTTACAGTCTAAGTCTGGGGTTTATAATTCGTGTACTTCACAAAGGCAGACCGTCTACAACAGACAGTAAAATCGAACTGGGAAAGGGGAAGAAGAAACCCTATTACCCTTTTACCAATATATTTGGAGAAGCAGAAATAAAAGGGGGGAATGAGCTTCTTGCCTCCTGAGCTACACGTGAACAAGGAGGCAATCACTTTTAAAAGCTCTCACATTTAGACATGTGAATATGTTACTTGTGGCCATTGCTATTTAACAGTTTATAAGAAGATTTTAAGTTATATCATCAGAGCTCGCCAGAGAAACCTAGGAAATATCAAATTAGCAGAGAACAGAACTTTGTTCTATATCTGAGGACTCCTGTTGTGCCCGCTGCATTGAGCTGGGCTACCCAGAAAGAACTCTCTCACTGTATTCATAGTAAATCAGCATGGAAGTGAGACATCATCCCTCCTCCCCACCAGCATTTCATTCTGTGTAACATTGACATGTTCTTCTATGGAGTAACTGGAAAGCATAAGGAAAGAATTATTACTCACTCACTGACCAATGATAGGATTTAAAATAGGTGTGCTCTGCTACTTTAGTTTAATCCTAAACTCAAAGAACAGTTAACTGTTAAAAAAATAAGAGTAATGTAAGCACAGTGGCTCCTTGAAAATCCCTTTGGGAATTTAAGGGAGAAGCCGTACACTCACATTAGGAACCTAGATGCTGACAACAACAGAACAATAAACTGCTTTGGGTTCCAATTCACTCCCATGCAGCAGTTGATTTTAACATTCTCATGCTCAACTAATCCAGACTGGCCTTTTTACTCTGCTAGCCCCCAAGACTCTGAAAAGAGGAGTAATTGACCAGGGTGTGGTTTTCCTATTTCCTCAACTCCAGTTTGGATGTTTCAATTTGCAGTCATCCCTGGTGCAGACCAATAACTTTTCTCTTTTTAATTACACAGCGGGGATTATCTGTTCCCTAAAGAACTCTTTAATTCCTCTTTGCTTTACCTCCCATCCCCCTACTTCAGTGACCACTTTTGCATTTCACAACAATTGCAAGATCCAGAACACAAATCATCATCTCCAGACTTGCAGAAGCTTCAGTCTTTATTCTTTGGCTGTTTCAACTCTGAAAAAATCCACACCAGGTAAACAAACAAAAAAAAAAAAACTGCCAGAATCTACAGCACAAGCAAGTAGATTCATTCACAGAAAATGCACTCTTTTCTTAGGATCACTTGGGCCATTTACAACACAGAATTTCAATGTAATGTTTTTTATTTGTCTAATAAGGTAAATTTCTAGACGGAGGTAGAACCGGACTCAAACCACTAAAAGAAGGGGGGGAAACACAGCAGTTAAGATTCAACACTATAGAATAGGACAGGGGTCGGCAACTTTTCAGACGTGCTGTGCTGAGTCTTCATTTATTGACTCTAATTTAAGGTTTCACGTGCCAGTAACACATTTTAACGTTTTTAGAAGGTCTCTTTCTATAAATCTATAATTTATAACTAAACTATTGTTGTATGTAAAGTAAATAAGGTTTTTAAAATGTTTAAGAATCTTCATCTAAAATTAAATTAAAATGCAGAGCCGCCCGGATGGGTAGCCAGGACCCAGGCAGTGTGAGTGCCGCTGAAAATCAGCTCGCGTGCTGCCTTTGGCACAGGTGCCATAGGTTACCTACCCCTGGAATAGGAACTAAAGAACAGAGTATACTGATGCTCAGAATCAGCATACAGCAATTTATGGTTCAGCTGTAAAGCAGTTAATTGTCCTAGACACAGTATATATTGCTATGTCAAAGATGTTTGTTTGCTTAACGTACCTTACCCAGTTAAGTTTACAGAACTCGAGAAAAGGCTGAGAGAGCAATCTCTGACATGCCATATCTGGAGGTTCCAGACCCTTGTAATAACAGCCCCTAAATTCACATATTGCTAGGGTGACCAGATGTCCCGATTTTATAGGGACAGTCCTGATTTTGGGGGCTTTTTCTTATATAGGCTCCTATTACCCCCCACCCCCCGTCCCGATTTTTCACACGTGCTGTCTGGTCACCCTACATATTTCCATCTTACCGCATGTGTACTTACAGAGAGAGAGAATTATATTCCTGACAAAATAAAAATGGGAGGAACATTTCAAATACTAATATTTCAATACTTCTCTCCTCCCTCTCCCCCACTCCCCTGTACGAAAACTGAAAAAGGAAATACTGACAAAGGAAGCACTTTGATGCCAGGTCCACAAGGGCTGAGTATTGTAGATGAGTCGCACTAAAACCTGATGGGTGAAGGAGCATCCAGAATTGCTCTCTACCGACCCCCTAAGGTAGCTGCATCCAGCCCGCCTTCATGGGAGGGTTGCTGCAACACTGAGCTTTTAGGAAGAACTTTAAAACTTTGTTAGGAAAAAAAAAAAGGCCATGAAACAATCCAGGGTCCTCTGTCCCCTATTTCCCACCGAAAAGGAGGCCCCATACTGTTCATCACCACCACTTGGTAGCACTGTAAATTATTAGTAGGGTTTCTGAGAAGCAGTATGGTCTAGAGCAGTAGTTCTCAACCTTTTAGGGCTCAGGACCAACTCAGGCGGTTTCAGTTGGGTCCTGTCGCCCGGGGAGCAGAGGATCCTGCCCAGCACTCGCCACACAGTGGCAGCTCCTGTGCTGTGGGGCTTGCTGGGCCTGGCTTTCTGGGGCATTGCAACGTCCACGGTTTCAGCACCGCTCAGGTTTGGCCCCGTGCCGCTGATTGGACCAAGTTTGTGAGAGTGGAGATGTGACCTGGCTCATGGGGTTGCAGTGCCACTCAGTCAAATTTGGACTACCCAGGCTCCCATCTTCATGATGACTGGGAATAAACCTGAATGGCACTGGGACCCCAGAGGTTGCAGCTCCTGGAGCAGGGAAGCGAGCCCAGCCAGTTCCATGGGACAGGTGCCACAGGAGTTGCCGCCTGACCCTCTGAAACATTCTGGTAACCCAATGTTGGGTGCCAACCATAGGTGCAACTTCCCCTCTTCCCCGTGGGTGCTCGACCTCCACCTCTGCCCCCAGCCCCACCCCCACTCCACCCCTTCCATGGGGCCCCGACCCTGCCCTGCCTCTTCTCGCCCCCATTCCAACTCCTTCCCCAAATCCCCACCCCACCTCTTCCCCGCCTCCTCCCATGAGCACGCCACGTACCCACTCCTCCTCTTCCCTCCTGGAGCATGCTAATGCTGCCAAACAGCTGTTTGGTGGCGGCCAGGTGAGAAGCACTAGGAGGTAGGCAGAGGAGCAGGAATGCGGCGCACTCAAGGAGGAGGTGGTGGTGGGACGGAGAGGAGCTTGGCTGCCAGTGGGTGCAGAGCACTCACTAATTTTTTCCCCGTTGGTGCTCCAGCCCCGGAGCACCCACAGAGTTGGCTCCTATGGTGCCAACGCAGGCGGTGAGAAACCCTGCTCTAGTGGATTGATGACTGAACTGGAAACCAGGAGCACTGGAGTGCTAACTCTGGTTCTGCCAATGACTGAGCAAGTGGCCTTGAGTAAGTCACTAACCTTTCTGTGTCTTAATCCCCGTACATTCTTCCCCCAAACACTATCCCACCACAATCTGGGAAACAAGGGTAACAATTCCCTACCTCAATACCTTGTGAGGATTAATGATTTTAAAGCTCTTTGGAAAATGTGAAGTGCTAAGCATAATACAAAATAAATAAATGTTAAGCACCATCTAAGTTTATAGCACAGGTCTGAAAAGTCATGTGCCAGAGTTAATTTAAAAAAAAAAAAACACACACACACACACACACACGGAAAACCATTCATGAAAGATGTTTGCCCCAAACTTTCCAACCAGCTACAGAGCTGACAGAAAAATAAATAAATAAATTGGGGAAAGTTTCCACTGAGTTTGTTTCCTCCTCTCCTCCCCATTCATCAAACTTTCAAGCCATTCAGTGTGTTCCAACTAGTTCTAGTCATCCCAGTGCTACCAACTAGGTCTTCTCTATCATAACCGGATAAATTCAGTACTTGTCATCTAGGTCACTAAAAAGAAAAAAGTAGGTACACAATGTCCAGCACGTGCGCACATTTTCCCATCCAGTGCATTATGGTTTCTCCGTTTACGCAGCAGGTTAGGAGTAGATAAAATGTATTAGTATCCTGTGCTTTTATAATATTGTTTCCTACACTTCTTTGCTTGTGGACCACCTTCCCCCCACCCACTCTCAGCTCCAATGCCACATACTCTCTGCTGCAGCTATATTGGTTACTTGAAGGCTACTCCAGTATCATGAATATTTGGAGAGTTAGTGTGCGGCAAGCCGTGTGTGAATCTACTGCTCACTAACTTACTGTGCATTAACTGGCCGTGTGGACCCTGCTACCGTGCACTAGAAGTTCAATAAGTCAAAGCATACAGGTGGTAGCAGAGTCCACACAGCAACTTAGTGCACAGCAAGCAAATGAGTTGTGGATTCACACCCTGGTTTGTTGCACTGTAGCTCACCATGTAGACACGCCATGGGGCTTGGAAGAGAACTAGCAGGTTACTTTTTTTTTTTTTAAACTTGGTTAAATAGAAGGTTCGTTGACAACATGTAAGAGTCTAACATGTAGTCAATGAACCTTCTATTTAACTTTAAACTGCAGGGGTGTGGGTATGGGGGATGGTAGTAAACAGTACTTTGACCCCGATAATTAGGGTTATCCCTCAGGCTATCAAGTGCCTGCAGGAAATTATCCCTGTATTTAATGAAGAATTAACACAGACCAAGAATATATTTTCCATGTGCTGACACACCGTAGGTCAATATATTGCCAGTGGATGAGAACAAGCAACAGGCATCATTAGTCAAAACATCAATAACGGGCAGAACGTCTCTGTTTATTCTACATGGTTTTGCTACACAAGGTTGAATTAAGCTTTCAAAGGTCTAGACCAGGGGCTCTCAAACCATGGGTGGGGACCCCAAAGTGGGTCACAACCTTGTTTTAATGGAGTCGCCAGGGCTGGCGTTAGACTTGCTGGGGTCCAGGGCCGAAGCCGCAGGGCTTCAGCCCGGAGTGGTTGGGCTCAGTTTACAGGCCACCCTGCCCAATGCTGAAGCCCTTAGGCTTCGGCTTTAGCCTCCCCGCTCAGGGCAGCGGGCTCAGGCTTCGGTCCCCACTTCTGGGTCGTTTACTAATTTTTGTTGTCAGAAGGGGGTCGCAGTGCAATGACGTTTGAGAACTGCTGGTCTAGAACTCAACATTAATTCTTTACCACACCATAAAAAGGCGACTTAAGCAGAATGCCAGGCAGCCACTGCTGTAATCGCTATATGCTTTGAAAAAAAGCTATATTAACAAAAACACATGCTCTGTTGAAATGAAGCAGAGGTTAATAGAATAGCTATTTGTTTAAAGTGTCCCACAAACAGAGATGGGAGGAAGAATTTTTAAAAAATGGTTTCCTCTACATTTTTTCTTTCTTTCTGTTCTCTACCTCTGAGAAATACTTTTCTAAAACACAATTAACACTTTGCCTGGTTTGCACTGACTAGATAAAGCAAAGAATACATAGCTGTTAAGATGCAGTGTAGATAAGGCCCAAGGGTTAGGGTTAGGCTTAAGGGTTAGGCTTAGGGCTTGTCCATACACTGAAGTTTCTATACTTTGGGTAGGTGTGTTTTCTCTTTCATATATCAGCCAGTCTGGATGCAGTTACATTTTTATAAAGGACACCTTATACCAGTATAGTTAAGGCTGTTAGAAAGTTGTGGGGTTTTTGGTCCAAAGTTTCAGCCATGGTTTATTAAAGTTGCGGGTTCAAGTCATGCAACCTACTAGGACAGCATCACAGAAGAGACGCTATGCGTCCCGCTTGGCTCTCACAGGCAAGCATGACACAGGGGCGGCCAGGCCAAATTTTAGTAGCATTGAGACCCTGTGCACCAGGTCACAACGCCACGCACTCAAATTTGGCCTGACTGCTCCTCCAACTTTGAGCGAGTGGCACTGTGACGTGGAGCACAGGGTCGCAACACCACTTAAATTTGCAGCCACTAATATAGTTGAGTTTTCTACAACAAAATCATAGCCTGCAATTTTCTTACAGCCCAAAGTATAAATATGGGAATAAGCTATACCAGCACAGAAGGGCTTGCTCCAGGGGTAACTAAATCAACACTAAGCAGGGTTGGACCACTTTAATTATACTTGTATAGTTACTTGTACAGTTAAAGCACTACAGTTTTCTAGTATAGACAAGCCTTAGTTTTGCATTCTGACAGGTGAAGGTTGAGGAAGCCTGCTTGTTTCTAACAGCTTTTAGCAGACCTATAAACAGTGTTGTATGCAGTGTTGTTGCAGCCATGTTGGTCTAAGGATATCAGAGAGACAAGGTGGATGAGGTAATATCTTTTATTGGACCAACTTCCCGTTGAGGAGAGACACAAGCTTTTGAAGTTGGTCCAATAAAAGATATTACCTCACACACCTTGTCTCATACAAACAGTGTAATAGTCACATATATGTATGCATAGAGGAGAGGGATACCACACAATTTTTATATCACACTAATCAATCCAAAGAAAACCTATTTCTTGACTTCTAATGCCATCAAACTTTTCTCTCTCTCTCCCTCTCCTCCCCCCCCCCCATGGAACTTTGTAGACTTTTGTTCAATCTAATGGTAATTTAGCACTAGGTCAGATACAACTTTTAGATAATGTTTTAAAAACAGCAAAGAATCCTGTGGCACCTTATAGACTAACAGATGTTTTGCAGCATGAGCTTTAGTGGGTGAATGCCCACTTCGTCGGATGCAAGAGTGGAAATTTCCTGGGGCAGGTAAATATAAGCAAGCAAGAAGCAAGCTAGAGATAACGAGGTTAGATCAATCAGGGAGGATGAGGCCCTGTTCTAGCAGTTGAGGTGTGAAAACCAAGGGAGGAGAAACTGGTTCTGTAGTTGGCAAGCCATTCAACGTTTTAAAAACAAACGTTGAGAGCTCTCAGTTTTGCACCAGAACATTTGATTCTCCCTCTTACTCTTTCACTTCTCTAGAAATATACATATGCAGCCTTTAGCCAGTGGGAGGTGGCAGTGGGAACACCCATCAATAATTGAAACCAAGAATGAAATTATTTCAGTTTCAACCTATATATGACTAATCAATCCAGATATCCTGCTCTCAACTTCCAGTATTCTTGTCTGCACTTGTATAAAGGTACTGAAGGGCAAATTCTTAATCAACAAAGACTCAACACATTTCGTATATTATAAAACCTATCATTTTATATACCAAAAACAAATGTTTTCCAACTGTAGGTAGGAGCAGTAAATCCCTCAGAATTATGATTCTTTTCCTTCCTCTCAGCTAAGGGTTTGAGCGCTGAGGCAACCCCTTTCTTCTCTGCCTTGGAAGAAATGCAACTTCCTGTGGCTGGTCCACTAGCATTTTACATATTCGTAGGCAATAAATTTAAAATTTCCTGATTCCCTGTTCCTCAACGAGCCATTTTAAGTGGACCACGTCCCCATTAAAGACCATTTTAACAGCCACCGTAGCCTCTCCACACAGACTGAGAAGACAAAGACAACCACATATTACATTTTAATTTGTTCTTAAACATATGGAATAGGCAAGGAACCTAACGCAAAACAAGAAGTCTAAACAAGGACTTTGCTCTTATTTTACTTAGCCCCTGACGACTTCACGTTCTCAAACACATCCATTGTTTCCTTTCAGTTCACTAGCACTGGAAGACTTAAGCCTGATCTTCTACACTAAATTGAGCATTCTAAGAACTGTTTTGTCCTTTTAGCATTCTTATAAAATAACTTGCATCCATGCACAGAAGTGCCTTAAACATGTCATGCCAAATTCTGCTCAGATTAGTCTTGTTTAGCAAGTCTCAACATAATTTCAATCTGCACTGCTTCAGAGTCAATGCAGACAGAGGTCACTGGCACAGCACAGAGTCCTCCCCCACTATAATCCCATAGTGTACCAGTGGCTTTTCAAAATCTCCCAGAATCCACTGCTTCTGGGAGATGTGGGAAAGGTACCCAGAAGGTAACACTATTGAAGGGGTTAGAAACACACTGCTGTTTACATAGGATAAAACTTCAGTAGTTCACAATACAGGTGACGTGGGCACACAGAATTGCTTGTGCTTAAACAGGTTCCATCCCATGGGTATAATTAGGAATGGTTAGTTTCTCTAGGTTTTGGTAAATTAACATTTTTTTCCAGAGTAAACTCAAATCTACAATAATTCTTTTTCTACTAAACAGGAGATGAGACAAAATCTTTCCTTCCTAATGGCAGCCTCTAGCACTCTTCCCCTTGATTTCTTTACAAAAAGTTAATATATTCCACATTAGTAGATCATGATTCAGCTATGACCAGACAGCTGATATCCTGATTTAATTGTTTAAAGAGATGTCAATAATGAGCAAGGATTTTCCTTGTTGAGACGTATCCTGTTTTTAGCAATGTTGTCCTTGTGGTTGGTATCAGCTCATTGTACTTTTTCAGGATTCTCTTAGAAAAGGGAGACTTGTTTTTCCCCCAAACCTCTTGTAGTTGTTATAGATTAACCAGTGCATCAGTCTGTTGGAAAACAAAGAAGCTTAGCAAACACTTTAACTCAGTCTTCAGTCTGTCATTGTTTCTGACCATGGATTTAGCTAAAGAGATCAGACTCGGCAGACTTTTAAGTATTCGCACACCTGTTTACCCAAAAGAACATTACAAGGTTATTATTGTACCAGAGAAAATAGCAAACCTAACACTATGTGTCTAGCGTGCTTTTTGAGCCTTACTTACATTTTGATACAAGCTGTTGTTAAAAGACAAAAAGAAAACTTTTTATTTTGGTTTGGGTTTTTTCTAAGTGGAATGCTGATTTCACAGCTTTGATTTCCATTAGAACACAAGCAGTTTTGAACTCAGTAAATGCTGGAACTGTAGTACCTGGTATTCTCTTTGGCCTTTTTACATTAGCCAGCTTCATTGCTCTAATTCACCACTGGTGCACCTCAACCAGCGAGAGCAACCACGGAAGCTGAAGTGTAGGCTCAGGGTTTGTTTGGGTTTTTTAGACCGCCATGATGTCTGAGCCCTGTCTTCATTACCGAATCCAAATTTGCTACCAATGCTGGAACTGAACAGATGGCAAGTTACAACTACTGAGCTTGCTAGTGAAGATTCAACTTCTACCTTATTAACCCTTTCCAATATTTAGAACTTTTTGTGCTTTCAAGGAATTGACTATTCATTTGAGAGCAATATCTTCATTTTGGTTTTAAAATAATGGGATATGACTGGCAATCCTTTACCATAAAGCTTCACCCTGACTCTCAGAAAAAGTTTTCCATCATCCATAGAATATCAGGGTCAGAAGATCATCTAGTCCAACCCCCTGCTCAAAGCAGGACCAATCCTCAGACAGATTTTTTTTACCTCAGTTCCCTAAATGTCCCCCTCAAGGATTGAACTCACAACCCTGGGTTTAGCAAGTCAATGCTCAAATCACTGAGCTATCCCTCCCCTTCATGGCAGAATCCCTTTGGGTCCCACACTCCTTGACCAAAGTCTTCTTCAGCACAGTTTTACTTACCAAGACAGTGATTTCAGATGCCTCCGAACTTCTAGAGCTAGTTGAAAATCTTAAGGGGTTCCCCTCCCCCCCCCTTTTTTTTTTTGGTCAGAAATGTATCCCTTTTTTACCTGCCTTGCTCCTTGGGTTTCACACATTGTTTGGAGCCTCTTAGCTCTTATTGACCTGTGAATTAACCAAAAACATGAAACCTACCCCCATGTGTCAGCTCTATACAATGCCAGCAGCCTGCCTGGAAGGTTAAGGGAAGAGGCACAAAAATTATTTTAAAACATTATTGCATGTTACCACCATTCTACAGGCTTCATTATATTTATTAGAGTATTGTACTGCACACTGCAAATATTACTGAAACTGGACTATCCAGTTTAGGAAGGGAAAACGAGAGGTGGGGGAAAATGTTCTAAGAATCAGCAGTCGCATTTTGAAGTAGCTGGTGAACCAAGGGGAACTCACTACTTCCCCACAGTTAGTTTCCAGTGGTCAGTCCTACCACCTCAGTCTACAAGTGAACTAGGCCTCATAAGTGAAGCACAAATGGGTCTGGTCACTGCACAGTTCAGAGACCTCTAGAGAGCACTCAGATGTTGTAGGAAGTGATGTGGTAGTTACTCTTCCAACTTGAGCTGTACGAATCTATGCTCCAGCATAGTGTTAGCGGGCACTGTGGTATTGGAAGTACCTTAAACCAAATGCAGAGTCTACTAAATGCTCCAAGACCTCTTGCATTGTACTTTTTGCGAGAATAGGAGAATTTTAATCTCTCTGTCTTGGCCAAATTACTACTTGTATAATAATTCCATTCTACCTAAGAAGTATCCCTTGGAGTTTCATTTGGAGAAACTATTCACCTCTTTAAACTGTAGTGTCACATTGTTATCACAGAATTCTGTTCTATTTAGCTACTTAGAGCACAGTGGTTCTCAAACTGTGGGTCGGGACCCCAAAGTGGGTCGCAACCCCATTTTAATGGGGTCGCCGGGGCCCAAGGCCAAAGCCCGAGCTCCACCACCCAAAGCTGAAGCCTAAGGGTTTCAGCCCTGCATGTTGGGACTCTGATTACAGGCCCCCCCGCCTGGGGCTGAAGCCCTTCAGCTTTGCCGGCCTCCCCTTCCCCCTCCCCGGGGCAGTGGAGCTCGGGCAGTCTCAGCCTTCGGTCACCCCTCCTGAGATTGTGTAGTCATTTTTATTGTCAGAAGGGGTTCACAGTGCAATGAAGTTTGAGAACCCCTGTTCTAGCACACCCATCAATGCCTGTAAGCACCTTCCACAGGAGAGATGGCTGCATCTGAATGGTGGGGAAATGCGGAAGTGCTCCCCTGTCCCCCACCCCCCCTCCCCCACACACACACAGTGTCTAACATGCTGTGACAAACAAGCGTGACTATTTCTTATCCATCCATGTAAAACATGCTGTATTTTCATACAGGCAGGGCCCAGCCAGGGGAGCTAAGTGAAACAAGTAGGGGCATGCCCAGATTTCCTGTCTGGTAGAGCTATCAGAACCACGCATGACAGCCAGAAGGTGAGGGTGAGGAAAAGTATTTGGAAAGGGCAAAGAGCTGGACTTACACTTCCAGGAATGGGGAGAAGTGGTGAACTAAAAGTTTAAACCACAGACTGGGCAAAGAGAGGGAGGCAGAGCCACAGCTAGCAGCATGGAAAAATGCAACTACCAGTTTGGGGTCTTTGTAGGGTGACAGGATGTCCCGATTTTATACGGACAGTCCCGATATTGGAGTCTTTGTCTTATATAGGTGCCTATTACCCCCCACTCCCTGCCCCAATTTCACACTTGCTATCTAGTCACCCTCTAGGTCTTTGTAACTCAGGTTTCCCATCCTGCATAGTGCAGTTTCCAGTAGCTGCATCCCTGCAAGATTAAGACTAAACCCTTGTTGTTTATTCCTATTTTTTTTCTTCCCTAAATAATAGTAGGCTGTTTAAATGTGGCTGTAATTGGGATTTGTCCCTTGATTGGAGGATTACAGCTGTTTACCACATTCCCCTGGGAAGAACTCAAGATCCTCTTTCCTCAAGGGAGAAAGAGGAATCAGGAGAGGTTAACTATACTGCAGGGAACCAGGTCAGCAAAAAGGGTCTTCCTTCTCTATACAGGTACTACCACAGGCAGTGTGGAAGGCAGGGAATTCCAGAAATCATAACAGTGATCCTTCCAACTTCAGGAGCATAGTAATGTACTGCTACACGCGTGCTATAAGATAATAAGAACAATTTTCAGTTAAAACCATACGATCTTATTTAATAAAAAAGAGTACTGTGCTTTTAGGAGTTGCAACAGCACTCACTAGTATAAACCCATCTCCCTTGTGGGAACATACAAGAAATGGTCCTGTAATTTGGGAGGAGGAAAGAAACAAACATACAATTTTTTTATTTTTTTTTTTTAAAAACACAATGTAAAAATGCCCTCTGTGAAAGGCTTTCAGATTATACAGTCGAGTATTGTGAGGGCTACAATAAGGATCCTTACAAAGAAAACAAGGGAAGGATTTTGTTTATGCTGACAGTGCAAATTGAGCAGACCAAAACCTATCTTCAAATATTTATTTTCACATTGTGAATGTCAACATTTTTTTCTGTCTTCACAACAAGTGGGTAATGTTGAGTAACTGCAGACAACCAAGGTCAAAAACATTCCTTCAAGGTTTCATTAGATGGTATTAAAGGACCGATTTGGCCAAGGTTTGAGATCCATAATAAAGTGGGAGACTGAAGAATTCGGAGGAGCAAGGGGGAGGGTGGGGGGTCAGGCAGGTTATTAATGTTTTAAGTTATAAAGGGTGAAAGATTAATTGTTAAGATAATAAGCAGAATTTCAGCCAACAGATCCACTAGTACTTGTTCAGCAGGGTTCTCGACCCCCACGCCATGCCCTGACTTCAGAGCCTGCCCCCTTTAAGTTTTGTGTATTGAAATGATAAAAAAAAATCCAAACTATTTAAGCTGTACTTTTCATAGCTACAATTTCTTTCATGCTGGGGGTCACACATGGGCTCAATTATTACCATTATTTCAAGACTTTGCGGGAGAAGGGGCGGTGAGTGGAACAACTTTCTACAGCATTTTGCGACTGATCAGTTGCAAAGAAAACAAATAAAAGAGTCATCTAAAGAATATGGACTGTTAATACAACAATTTCAGTACATTGCTTGTGTGCCTATTCACAAATGAGATGGACTTCTTACAAGCCTTCACGTATTTCAAATGCTATATTAAACCATTATCTCAGGCAGCAAATGATTTAAGTGCAGGGGATCCACTTTGCAACTTGGAAGGACAATGACAACCTTCTAGGATCCTGAGAACTGCATCTATTTGGTGTAATAATTTACATTGGCTGTAACTGTATTTTTAAAAGGCACCCAAAAACAAAAAATGCCAAACAACCCTGTATTTTCTTTTACTGGAACTTTCTGTGATAAAGTGGTTGGCAGAGTTCATGAGCCATGAAAACCTGCAGTCTATCAGTTTGTCTTTCACACTCCAGCTAAGCAGACACTTTTACAGAAAATATGAAGCTTTAAAAAAGAAAAAGAAAAGAAAAGGGGGGGTGGGGTAAGGCCCAGGTGTTCACAGAACCATTACAAAAACTTAAAATGAAGGTTCTAGACTTTTTGGTCTCCACAAGTGACACCTCCATGTTTAAAGGCAAACTGCAGAACAGAAGGAGCCATTAGAGGCTAGATTTTAGGATCCCATGAGCCACAGTAGGCCCACTAGCTGCATTTTGATTTGCATAAATTTGTGCAATTGTGAAACTAACGATGCTGGATCACCAGGGCTTGGCTTCCAAAAATAAGTTATTTCAGAGAAGAGAAGTAGATATTCAGGGCAAACATTTTCTACTTTATTATAGTCACATTCTTATATTGCACCTGATGGGTCAGACATTAATGAATCTCCAGGGTCCAAGCCTGCAACTGAAGTCTGGCCTAAAAGTCCATTTAAACCAGCCAAGGCGACCTTTGTCTTTCATGGCTTAAAGGACAAAATTTTCACCATACTGCCTGTCTGCAAGCCTCTAGGTTCTCTTGCAATGCACTTTTGAGAACTTTATGATGTTCATTTAAATCCACATTGGTGCATTCTGGAAAGCAGAACCATCACAGCTATGTGCATTCCTACCAGTCCATTGTAATACAGTGGAGAATTAGAGTTTTGGGGATTGCCTGGTAAAAAAAAACTTAGTAAAACATTTTACACAGACACTCTTTACAGTTGTTTGTGTTACTAAATGTGAGAGATGCAGTTAAAAGACAATAAGGATGATACTGCAGAGTAACCAGAAACTCAGACTTTTTGTTTCCATCTCCTTCATCTGAGTCACCTGTCTGAGACAAAGTGCAGGATCATCGCCTCAAGCAAACAGAGGATGACGTGGAAAGGAAAAAGGGTGCGTTTCTGGGATTTTTTCGTTTGGTTTGAACTGTGTTAATCATCATGTTTATGAAGGATAGTCACCCCACCTACAGAGAGGAGCAGTGCTGGCTTTTCTCCTAGTATTACTATCAAACACTCTACTTGACGTTATTCTCTGAGCCGTCATACAAAAGAGCAATTAGTAAATCAGAAGGAGGTTGCAAAATTAACTAAATCCAAATTTATGTAGTTTAGAGAATAATCAACATGTACAAGAATTAAATCATGTCAGACACAAATTAATAGAGATGTATTACAGCATTTGGTTCTAGAATTTGGTTCCAAAATATTAGACACTCTGGGAGTAAGTTACAGATATGCAGTGTTGGAAATGTCAGAGTAGTAATACTTAACTGAAAGTTTTACACTTTCATCACTTTTATTATTGTACTATCAAAATGTTGTTCCTCTCCGCTGTTACTGTATTTACTTAAAAGAAGAAACCAGAGCCCGGTCAAAGCTAAACAAGGCAAAAATCAGGCTGAAGGTGCACAAAGCTAACTAAATATAGAGTAGATCAGAAACCTTTATTTTTATTTTAGAGGAACACAAAGGATGAATCTATGAGACTGTAAACAATGCACTTGCACTTCACAAAAAGGGGACACCTCCAAACGTCACAAAGATGAAAACGAAAGCCACAACAAAATGATAAAGCTAAGGTTTGATTATTTCAACTACATGGTTCATCATAGTTAGTTGTTAGCTCTGGTTTCTCCCCACACCAGTCTATGGATGGATCTTCACATCAGAGTGAACTCAGATGATCTGCACCCACATAAAAGCACCCAGGCTGGCCTAGCTCGGGCGTGAGCAACCATACTGCAAAACCACACACGAGTGTAGTGTCCACTCAACTGCACCCACACTGGTGCTGTACTACCTGAGTGAGGCACTAGACATCTGGGGCCATATCCTATGGTTCTTAGCACTGCAGTATGCAGAGGGGCTCAAGGATTCTTCCCCAGTGAATTGTGGCAGAACTGCTGGGTACACAGGGGAATAGTGGGAAGGCACTGCAGGACTACCAGCACTTGAGTGGCTTAGCTTCCACACTGCACATTGGGTGGGTTACGTGAGCTGTAGCCTTTACCTCAGAACAGGCCAGCCAGCTCAAGTGAGAGCCTCGTCTGTGTGGACAGCAGACAAGACGGGGCAACTCTGAAGAAAAAGCCTGAAATCTATGCTTATGACGAATTGCAGTAGATACTTAACTACGAACACTGAAGAAAGGTAATGCCAAATCATTTAGATTGCCCAAATCATGGTCCCCTCTCATCCTCACACGCAGCCTTTGACAGGGATGTTGGTCCTGAAAGTACTTTACTTTTCTCCATTCGTGTATTCCATTCCCTGAAATTCTATACACCCTTACAACTTGGTCCTAAGAAGATCCAAGAATCAGGATTAGAGGAGAAAATATATTAAGACCCTTTCCCAGATTGCTCCAATACTCTTACAGCATTTGAAAATCAAACAGAAAGGAACCTGCCTGCCCTGCAGTTCAGTTTGGTGAGAGGAAGCAATAGATATTAAAGTCCTACATTTTAAACCATGCTGTTCTGCTTTAACCTAAAGATTACTCATCACCACAGTACAAGGAATTGGAATATGTATTTTCCTGCATATGCTTGTCTATGATTCCTCCTCCAGCCTTCAGCCACACCCACGTGACTGGTTCTCAGTTGCTCACCTAAGGGATGCTTACTTCTCAAAGGCAGACAGTAAACAAAACAAAAAAGAGTGTTCCCAGGTCAAGCAAACAAGAGGGACATGAAAGAAAAACACAAACTCAGGGAAATGTTGTAAAGAAAGGCTGTAAAACTTACTACAGCCCCAGGGTAAAGCTAAATTATACACCAGTTACTGATGGAAGTTTGACACACTAATTTACTCTCCCATTGAGAAAAAGAAATGGGCACTTAGTATTGCATTCGCTGGCACATATGCTACCTCATGGATACAGTATAGGGCGGGGGGCAGAGAAGAGACAGTGAGAGATTTTCTATTAATAACGTTTTGAAAAACAATTAAAAACCAACAGACTGTAGAGTTCTGCTTGGGTCCAACATGGTCCACACCATGTGTGTTCCTCTTCCCGCTTTTCACATATGTATGTGTACAACTGAAAGCTTTCAAGAGCTCACAGCGATGGGGGGATAGAGGCACCAAGAGTTATCACAAGAGATCAGGTAGCTGCAGGCGTTCCTGGTTAACAAGGCAATAACCATATATTGGGCTGGGCTGAACAGACATTCTGAGGATGAAGCCTATGCGTCTATCTGTTCAGCATGCAGCTGTAACTTCAGGGTCATCCATGTAATAAATTCCCCCCACTGGCCCTTCCGCCAAGCCGGTCTTTCCCAAAATTACGTGGTGTGCCCAGCGGGCGGAAATTGGTGCAGAGGATTAGTTGGGCTGGAGATGAGTAGTAGTGCAAGTTTCTCCCATGCTGCCCTGCTACCGCAGAAGGATTGAAGGGAGTTTCATCTTCCTAAATGGGATTGGGAGGGTGGCTCAGCTTTCAAAAGTTTGGAAACCTTGTTCTTTCAACGCCCTGCTGCTTGGCCACCTCTATAAATGAGTCCTTTTAATTTATAAACAGCTCCTTCTTCTCCCTCAACCCTTGCCCTTAAAAGCAAATATTTTCCCTTCCCGATTAATTTTAAAGCTTAGTACTGAGAGGACAGATGAGAGGCAGAAAAGTGGACCATTGGGCCATGTCTGCACTACAAGCCTTTGCTGCATAGCAATACCAATAGACTACACTGGCAAAGTATTCTTGGTGTGCATGCAGCTATACAGGCAAAACCGTGCTTTTGCTGGTACAGCTTATTCCAGCGCCCTTCCCACCCTTGAGCAAAACAAACTACACCAGAAAACGTGCAGTTTTGCCAGTGTAACTGCATCGACATTTGGGACTTTTGCCAGCACAGCTATGTCAGGCAGAGATCATCTCACACCTCTTCACACCTCTGCCTGGCACAGGTACCCTGGCAAAAGTCGGGAGCATAGACCTGGCCTTGGACTCCCTGCCCACAAGCCCCAGCCCTAAGACAGTGGGAAGCTGTGGGGAAGGGAGCAAAGGAAACTTCTAAACCAAGCATAATTTAGAGCAGAGACTGGGTCAAAGCAAGTGTTGACAAAATCTGAAGCCAACAGAAACGTTTCCATGAATTTCTTCAAAGAGTTCCAGGGTAAATGTTATTTGCAGAGTTTGCTACTGAACACTGCAGACCCTTGAAGTGAAACTATTCACAGAAATGAAACGCACTTCATTTAACGATTATATTTAAATATTTATTGTATTCCAGTCCTCCTCCCCCTGTTTTATGTTTTCTACTTAGGCTGAAAGTTCTTCAAGGCAGGACATGTCTTCTTACATTTATGTGAAGCACCCAGCACATTTTTTAGAGCTAGCGTAATAAAAGTAATGCATTTATTTTTGCAGTCTAAGCAAAAATAAATGAGAGAAGTAGAAAAGTACATCAGCTTTTTAATCATATATATATACATATTACTATATACATACATTACATCTGCATATACTTATTTATGTATTAGTAGTAAAGGTAAAGAAACATGTTTGGCAACTAAATCATGTTATGAACAGTGTACCTATAAGGTTTTTTTAAAATGTTTGAAGACAGCAGAGGATTGCAAGGGAGGAGGAGGAGGAGGAAGAGAGAATAACTGAAATGTGTGGGGCTAAAAGATGGGGCAAGAAAGTAGGAATCAAGAGATAGCTGTGCTTGTTGTGGACATGCATGTAGATTGTTAAATGCAGTAGCCAATCAGAGCAGAAGGCATAGAATGTTGCTGAGAAATAACCACGCAATCTATTAAAATAATCATACGTAGAATTTCTGATGTTAAGGTAACAGTTGCATGTTGGTATTGTACAGCATTCCGGCACTCTGAGTGTCTAAAGCAATGTCCATCAAGCACAATTCTCTTTAGAATGTTTAGAGATGGTTATTTCTGTAATATAATCAGGGCTCACCAATACACTTTAGAGGACTATTGTTCATCAGTTTACTTTGTCACAATCACCAAAAGCTGCACTATACAGAGACCTCTCCTCTTCAATACTAAAATGAAGCACACAAATGTTGACTGATGTGCTGAGCCAAGAAATGGGGGGAGACTCACAATTCTGTGGGTTTAAGAATACAGTTTCAGATCAGAAGCTCCAATTTTAAAGACGCTAGCAGCCTACCAGAACAGTTGGCCCTACATCTCTAATATGTTAACATGCATGATTTATACCGTTCTGATGTGCAACATACATAGTGGCTCTGGTACCCTGAAAAATTCATAACAAAATTAAACAGGGAAAAAACCAAGTGAACATTACAACTACAAGAGCTCTTCGCTCAAAAGTGACGTACAATGCTCCGATTCAAATGCTCCTTGCATGTGGCTTTGATTCAGCGTAGCAATTCTGGATCTTCCCGTTATCTTCTTCCTACCCATACCCACACTTTTCTTTTTTAAGTTTCCCCCTTTTGCAGGAAGGCTGAGATCAGCATTTCACATGACTGTTATTCAGCTCTTCTATTAAGATTTTGCCAAGATCCTCCAGCATAGAGAGGGACAGACACAAACAAAATTCATCACAAAACAGACTGAAGGGCAAAACCTTTTTTTTTTTTTTTTAAGCACACTTTAATCCACTTTTAATCACGCTCTATCAGCTCAACATATTTGAGGCCTTAGCCTCACCTCTCTGCAAACAGATTTTCTGGGAAAATTATTTTGGAGCTGATTTACATATTGGTATAAAAAATATGTTTCTTTGAAGAATTTTTTTTCTTAAATTAAGAAAGTATACTTCAGATGAGGCAGCAAAACGAATAGCTATGCTACAAACAATGACACTGATTATACTGTCAATATTAGATAGAGTTTTAGATTCAAATCCAGCACACACTTATGAGTAGTTGCCTATGATAGCAAGGGGCTGGACTTGGGGATCCAGGAGATCCCTATCAGTCCTATGGAGCCATTTCAGCCAATGGGACTACTCATAATAGAAGTTCAAGAAAAAAAGGCCTGTATGTAAGAGTTAGTGCATTCACTTAAGAGCTCAGGATTGAATGCAAAAACTTACAACAGAAGGAAAGCGTTTTCAATATCCAGCTTTCACAGTTAGCTGCAGGTGGATTGCTGCTTCTGGCAATCTGAAACTCATTAAAACTGTCTGCAGTAATTAAGAGTGGCATCCAATCATACACACATCTCCTCAACTCTAGACTCATGATTTACTAGGTGAAACCAAGGTAGCAGACATCAGGCTGAGCACCAAGCTTGAAATCCTCTGAACATGTTAAAACTTTTGAAATTTAAAGACTTGTGAGGAGAGGTGCTGGAACAATTTTTATAGTGGGGGTGCTGAGAGCCATTGAATCAAACTGTAAACCCTGTATATAATGGAAATCAGTTCAAGCCAGAGGATGCGGCAGCACCCCCACCACCCCTAGTTCCAGCACCTATACCTGTGAGGTATCATTTGTAAACTAATAACTCACTGATCGTTAATATTCTTGTGGGGTGTATGGAGGCAGTGCATATTAAGAGTAACGGATATATACTGGAATTATGACTAACGTGTACTTAAACCAGGCATTTCAGGGGGAGTTGGTAAAAAGGTCTGCCTTACAAAGGAATGTGTATTTGATTCTCTGGCCAGCCCTATCTTCACACAAAGACAATGAAAGTTCATTTTTACATATTGGGTAAAAAAACTATGAAGCCAACTAATGGGGGAAGAAAGAGCATGGCGCTTCCTACACCACCAGACTCCATGTCGCCTTCCTCACAGCTTGAATAAACTTTACTTTGAGGGGTAACCCTCAGAAGACTCCATTTCAAAGGTTTACTGGTCTATAAAGATAGGGGCTGAACCTCAAGTGATAAGCTACTGAATCAGCTGATTTGATACAATAACAGTGTAAAGGGTGAGTCTTTTCTGGAAACTAATGACACACCAGTGATTAACATCACTGTGAAATGTATGTATTACCACTATACAAGGAAATATAGATTGTTAATTATATTATGTTTTAAAATCTGTGGCCAAACAGGGAGACACAGGTGCCCACCCAGACAAGAGGGAAGGCAGCTACCGGTATTTATCTGTTTCCTGTGTACATTAAGCATGGTGGAATCAAAACAATGGGAGCTCCATTTACATACAGGGGGATGGGAGGCCCACAGCAAGGGAAGAACAGCATGAGGTCATCCTGCATCTTGAAACAAGGTCACTGAACTTTGGAAAATATAAGCAAAGACAGAAGCCATCTTTGGCATCCATCACTAGACACAAGAGGTCAGCGCTCTTGAAAGCTAAGAGAGATGGGTCCTTCAACCAAGGTTGTTGAGGGGCTGAAGTCTCTGGGAACTGAATATAGGTGTAAAACCTGCTTAGGCAAAGATCTGTCACTCAAGAAGACAAGGGAAGTCAGCCCCTTGTGCATCTATGGAAGGTCCTGACAGAGAAAGTCAGCCACAGCTAGGAAAAAGGAAAAATGGTGAGAGAAACCACGGTGAGCAAAGCCTGTATCTTGCTAGATTGAGTTTTAGACTTTTAGATGCGTGTTTTCATTTTTATTTGCTTGTAACCATTTCTAACCTTATTCCTTTTACTTGGCATCACCTAACCTATGTCAAATCATTAATAAATGTGTTATTTACTATAAACCAACTCAGTGCTGTTTTTGAGAGAAAAGTGTATTTAACGCAGTTAAGTTAATAAGCTCTGATGTGCTTCGGTGTCTTTAGAAGAACAAACAAACCACATGATTTCTCTGAACTGTCTAGGAGCGGGCTGGACATTGCACAGATCACCTTGCTGGTTGTAATCAAGGCTGGTGAAAGCCAGAATGTAGTGGTGGGGCTAAAGACAGGCTGCTGGGGTCAGAGCTGCTGAACTAGGGCTCTCTAGCACACCGACACTCAAAGTGTGACCTGAATGCTTGTAGGCTGGTTGTGAGCATCGCAGGCTCAGAGCTACAGCAGCAAAGCACTGTTCAGCACCCAGGGTTGCAGGGCAAGTGGAGATTGCACCCCGAACCCCAAAAAAGACAGTAGTTACTAAAATACTGAAATCATTGTAAGCTCAAATAGTTGGAAGTGGTGCTGGACTGGAGTGATAGATTTGAACGGTAGCCTTTCCCCACACCTTGCAGTGCAGGTGACACGGCACAGTCCCCATCTTGCCAAAAACCAAGGTGCTCTTCTGTCAATACCTCTAGGTTCTCTCCAGTTCCTTCTGCTTTTTCCTAGTTGGTCACGGGAGAAAAACCCTGCATTATAGTAGTACAGCAGCACAACTATAGTTAAGGTTGCATCACAACTTCTGTTTAAAGATTGACCTTTCTAAGGCCTCTAAAATCAACATGCTTAGTCAGATTCCTTTGCGATTTGGTGTGCCCCAGGGGATGCAAGGTAGGGTTAGTGATCCCAATTTGGTGTCCTGTGAGCTAGGGATTGCTGAGATAAGCTCTGGGGGGAAAAAAACAATCATTTTTTTCAAAAAGTTTCTAGATGGATTTTTTTTTGCAGAGAGCTAGAGGTCAAAGTATTGATTTGATGTGTGTCAAAATGGTCTCAAACTGTTGCGTTTCACCCAAAGTAGTGCATGGCACCCCCTAAATCTTTGGGGGACCCAAACTGAGAACAGTATTTAAGCAAAGGTACATTTTTACAGCACACGTGCACCAATACAGAAAAACAGAGGGTTTCCATTCCTGCCATTTCATATGCTTTAAAGCTCAACTCTTATAAGCGCTCTGAGATCTGTACAGTTACTCGGATCGCTTTGAAATTTGGTCTGCCTCATGTGAATGTGGGTAGCATTCCAAAATTGGGGTTATTTGACTGAGGGGGTTTCCAAGTTACGGGGGGGGGGGGGAGGAAACAATTTCCTTCTGCTGCCTTGTACTGCTAAAGTGGAAGGTACTAATGAGTGGATGAATCACAAATTTTCTTCAGACTGATGGCTCTGAACTCACACTTTAATTAACTTAACTAAGGATAAATTCATTACAAGCAGCAAGCCCCCACCTAAGACCGAAGGCTTTTTGGACTGAGTGTCTGGAGGTTACTACAATTTGAGTCATGGGTGGAAGTTTTATTTTGGAGGGAATGTAATCAGTCTTTGCGGGGGGGGGAGTATTAGACGTGAGAATGATGGGAGGGGCTTTAGGGGGGGCAGAGGAGTAGGGTTTGGGGCTGCAGCAAGAGGAGGTTATGGGAAGAGGAGAGAGGGTGAGGGCTCAGGTGAAGGAAGCGTGTGACACTGGGAAGGTAGATGTGGGGGTGAGTGGCAGCAGGACTGGAGGAGAACAGGAACAGCACCAATCAGTCCCTTCTGATTCCCTCCCATGTGCGTGCTCACATCTATGGGGCTCTTGCCATCTAGGGGAGTCTGAGCACCCCAACCTGGGCCCCTCATGGGAACCTTGTTCCCCCTGGAGTTGTCTGAGTTGCTCTTGCTGCCCCCTGTGTTGGTGCCAGGATCTGGGTGGGCCTGTGCTCATCTACGGGAATTGGACCCGCCCTTTTCCTAAACCCCATTCATAGGGAGTCCCCCTCCCTATTCCCCATGTGAACCAGGATCGGGGCAAGTCCTGTCTCTTTGGGAGTGGAGCAGAGAACATGCCCATCAGGGGCTCCAAAGCTCTCCCAGGGGGATGGGAACCCCACTGAGAAGAATGGAACAATTCACACCTCTCAGAGCTATTGCTATCAGGTTGTATTCATCTCTACAGGGCCTTCTCAATTAGCTGAGGACATAGGCCACTTCACACTTTTCAGAGCCTGAATTCTGCAGGTTTCTCTCCACTGTCCCTCTCCTTCCTGGTTAAAGGATGACATTTTTAAGGGCTCTGAAATACGTATACTTAACTGGATTTTCTTAAAGTTTGCTATGCCTCTTGGGGTCACTGGAGTCAGGGTTCTGGAGGTGTAAGCCCCCCAAAATAGACCTTTTCCCAAAAAGTTCCTAAAGGGGGGCTGTTTGTTGGAGGGGGGGGTTCACAGAGCACTGTAGCACCATAGAGTAGACACTTCTTAAAGCAACAGAAGGGTTTTTTTCCCCCCTCGATCACTATACTTAGTTACTGCCTCGGAGAGGTGGATTAAGTCGATGGAAGAATTATTCCATCAACCTAACCACATCTCTAATGGGGGGCTAGGTCAGCTTAACTATGTCACTCAAGGATGTGAATTTTTCATCTAGGCTGATCTAAATTTTAAGCGTCAACCAGGCTCAGGTCCCACTTCTTAAGTGGCTCCAGAAAGTAATTTTCCATTTTTGTGCCATTAAAACAAAGCAACAAGCCAACAGCTAGGAATCCTTTTCAGTAGTTTCTTTGCCTGCAGCCCATCTCCACGTTAGGGAAGGTCAGATCCGCCCACCAGGCAAAGCCTTTTTCTGTCCCGGCATTTCTAATATGTTCATCACTGTGGTATCTTAGGTGCTTCGTCACCATACTGCTTACTGATGCAGTAAAAGTCAAGTCAAAATTTCAGTGGTTTAGTAGCTTTTAAGCACTGCCGGAAACTGATCCCCTGGGCTGTCCCCTCCCGCACATCCAACCTGGTTAAAGTGGTGAAAACAGAACCTTTCCACAATCCCTGGTGGTGCTGGAGAAAAGCAACTTTCCTCCGTGGCCACGGCATCAGCAAAAAGCCTGTTCTGAATAGCGTGTATGAGGCTTACAGCTTCTGAGAGAGACCCTAGACAGCAAAGTAAATGCCAGACAGACATTTGGAATTGTATTTACAGCCACAAACAGCTCCCAATATTCAATATATAGCAGCCACAGCTCCCAAGCCTCAGAGGCTAATGGGGGTTTTCAAGTTTGCCACTGAACCCTGTTTCTATATGTCCAGGGAGCAGCAGCAGCAGCACACTTTAGTCCAATTGCATCTGGCAAGTTGCTATCTTTTCTTTCAGATGCGGACCACACTGTCCATGTCTTCACAGTCACCTCCAGACTAGATTATTACTGCTATGAATACAGCTGCCCACACACCAGTGTGATCCCTGTATGAGGAACCACTTACGCCTGTGCTTCCATAGCCTGCACCAGCTTCCGGTTCCTTTCTGGGTGCAATACAAGGTATTGATTTTAAACTATAAAGCCATTTATGGTTGGGTTCCTCACACGTTACTGAGCACCCTTCTAACATTCAAATCTAGCTGCTTAGATGGGTCACTAGATTCGTACTCTGGTGGCAGGCCATTTGCATTCCCTCTGCCTCCCTATGGTCCAGCAGAGCCCTCATTTCTTAACCTTTAGGGGCACACTGCTAAACCTACGCAGGCTTTTTCCTCAAGGGATTGCTTGACGGAGGGAGTTTGTTTTTACGGACGTCTGGCAGGTGCAGGGTAGGGAATTATTTGGTTTAGCATCTATTTAGCTGAGGTTTTTATTATGTTTACTGTAAGTACCCCTAAAGACTGTTAGGCACATCAGATAAATGGGAAAAATAAAAGATTCAAAAGTCTGTCCCGAGAAGGTACATGCTTTCACTGCAAACAGGGAACAAAAATCCTTTTCCCCTTCTGTTTGAATTTCTTCCTTTATTCTTCAGCTTGCTTCCCTGCCAAGACAGCTTCCGTCTTCAAAATAAATAAATAAATAGAAGGGTAATAAAAGCCCTCACCACTGATGTACCCAAGAAAGAGAGAGACGGATAAAACCCCCATTCCATCAGCAGCTGAATATCCAGAAGATAAATAGTTTTTCTTCCATTACATTTTCAAATGTAACATGCCAACATAGAAGACCTTTGACATATGACCTGAAGAGATGCTATCAGCACTCAGTGCACACATTCCCACTTCTCCATGACAAGGCTGGCTACTTCCCTTTAGCAAGACAGGTGCCACAAAAGGTCCCTCATTCAGTCACTACCACCATAAACCTAATGGGTGCAACATCATCATACTGTCATGGAGCGTGACCTCCTAACCTACTTCGAGCAGGAAAGGGGGAAAAGAGACCAGGTGCCAGCTGCTTATCACCCAGTTTTAGCAGGTGCTACTGAAACATTTAGCATGGTCCTTCTCCTCCCACGCTCACATTACCAGCGGGGGACAGTGGGGGGGGAACAACCACAGATGGGGGGAACTGTTCACTTCCTATCTATCATGAGTAGCAGCAAAAGGGCATAGAACATAGCACCACCTTTCTTTACTTCCCACCCAATGGCAGTGGCGGGAAGGCTCACAGCATGGTGCTTCTCCACTCAGGTACATTCATGTACCCAAGGAGAAACCAGAGACAACGTTAGAGCATCACAGGGAGATGTGCAAGCAAGTTTTAGAACATGCACAGTGGTGCATGAAGGTAGGAGCATGTTGGGAAAATGATCCATACACCAGAGCAACGTGCACAGCCATACACACTGGTAACACAATCCAGTTCAGAGTCTTTCACTCTTTCCTTCATTACACCTCTAAAATTAAGAAAGTGAAGAAAGCAAACATGTGACTGAAGCAAATACTCCATGGGCCACGATTCTGCAAAATGCCAAGCACTCGGCCTCTGAGCCATACTCATGTACTTGGAGTTAAGCACATGCTTGTGCTGACAACTCTGGAGCTGACCCACCACATTGCAGAATCGTGTCCCATGGTTCCAGCTAAAAGGAGGTGATAAGAATGGGAGAGGGGTAGAGTTTTGCATTACATGATGTGAATAATTGTTCTATTCCTCCTACTTTCCTGTAGCTGGTGTCATTACCCTATATAGGGGGTTTTCTTTTATTAGATGGGGAGATGATGGGGTTGCCACCCATCCGGGTTTTACCTAGACAATCCGTTTTTTAACTTTAGGGTTGCAAGTACCCAATTTTCAACCAAGGGGACCTGGCAATGTCCGATCAGATGTACTGATCAGACACCAAAAGTTCGGTTACTGCGGGGTGGGAGGAGGCACTGGTTTATTAACCTGCACCAGCCCCTGCTCAACCAGGGCCGCCTCCTATCTCCAGGCAGGCTCCTTGTCAGGCTGCAGCAGCTACAGGATAAGAGACAAAACATAGGGGAGATTTTTACATCCTGACCAAAAAAAACCCAAGAAAACAAAAATCTCACACAAATGTATTCAATGTAATATTAGACGGTCTACATTAAGTATGGAAAAACTGATATGACTTATAAACAGCGCCTAAATGATATATACACTAAATTTGTCTGATACTATTGTTGAATAAAACAGCTATTGTCATATATTTATCAATAATCTTTCATAAGTTTCCCTAGGGGTTTACAGTTTTGAAAGGAAAATAAAAATCAGTTCCAAAAAAAAAAGTTTACAAAAAAGTCTCAGCTTACAAGCTACCTTTCACTGGATTTCTTTCGGCACTTTATAAATGTTCTGAGTGACTTTTACATATATACGATCATAAAGGTACAATGTGCAATATTAAACAATGTCAATGTTCAAAATAAAAGTGGAACGCACAACACTGATTTATTTTGAGAGAGGGAGTGTACAGAGGGGACAGGAAGATAGATTCAGGAATTAAGGCAGAGTAAGAAGTCAGCAGCAAGGTGCTCCTAAATTGCAGGAATATGGGGGCCTCCCTTTTTAACCCCCCCACCCTCCCAAAGGAACCCTTAGCAATCCTGAAGCATGTCACGTGATTTTCACGTGTTCACACAGAGAACTGACATCCCTTGCCCCAGGTTGCTGGGGCCCTGCCTCTGAAGAATTAATACCTTCTTCTCCCTGGTTTATAGAAGGTGGGAGAGTTTCTAAAGTTTAGGTCTTGAGACAGCAGTAAGCTCTAGTACAGGATCTGTTCTCATCTTGAAAGGAAAGCACCATATTCTTGTGTGTGCTACATCTGTACGCACCATAATGGGGAACCTCTCAGCACAATCCAATAATGGTTGAGCAGAAAGATCATCCCTGGCTCAGGTAGTACAGGACTGTGTGTGGTAGGAGGAGAAGAATGCAGTCCAGCCTGTATGCCATCCAAGCAGATATACCCCAACTATTGGGGTGTAAGTAGTGGGGGAACCCCCATGCCACTGCCTCTCTGAGAAAGGAAAGGCCCCCTACGACTGGCAATCCAAGGGAGATACTGAACTATTGTGCAGGGATGGGCCACAAAGGGCTCTGTGTTGGTGTGTACCTTAGGGCTCCAGATTGCCTCAATCTGCACACTTTGCAGCCCAGAGCTCTGCCTGGCACCAGTGACTCATCAACTCAGCCCCTGGATACCATGTTCCCCGCATGCCCCAAAAAACGCCACACACCTTCAGAGATAGACAAAGGGGTTCCTGATAAGCCCAGAGAGCTGTCCTCCTGCTTTCTGGGGCTCCTCCTTTAGGAAGTACATGCTCCCACCCTGCTGCTAGCTTAATGCACTCTCCTTTGGGGTGGAAGTTCCCCAAAGGGCAAAATGGCCACATGTCAGACACCCAGCTACAGCAAAAGGGCAGATTCTGCTATGGAGTCCTGCAGCAATTGGACACAATAGCAAATTGTGTGTGCAGTCCCATGAGTCTGGGATCACAGAGTTCATAGAGCCCTGTCACCATAAACCATTTTTAAAACTGGATTTAAATGTAAGAGTCCAACTGGAATAGTTTCCTCCAGTGGGGTCAAGGCATCCTGGGGTTATAATGGTTTCTTGACAACCATTATCAGAACTAGACAGTCACCATTATAACCATATTATGTGCCATCCACACTAAGGAGACAGATATCCTGTGTGTACAGAGAAAGTTCACACCCAGATATATTGCAGCAGCCAATCTCCCTTTCAGGCACAAGTATAAGCAAACAGATTTTACACCTTTAAGACAGTGTTCAGCAAGTGTAGCAAAACACACAGGGCCTCTTCAGGAGGCTGATGCACTTGTCTAGGGATCCCAGTGGGGTAGACATTAACCTCTATGAGGAAAGGAAAGCTTGCTTGAGCAATCTGCTCAGCACTGAATCTATTTTAGGAGCAATGACCTAGATCTTTTTTTGGCAGCAGGTAACTTGTGTAACTGAGATGAACTGGCATCAGGCATTGTCCAGGTGTTAATCAACAGTAGAGGAGCCCAGGTGATGCAGGATGGTACCTCCTCTGTATGAGCTTGAACCACCTCAGGCCAAGGGTGGGTCTACACTACAAAGTCAAATTGACTTAACTACTGAGGGCTGTGAAAAATTTCACACCTTCTGCAATGCAGTTGAGCCAAGCTAAACTACGGTATAGACACCGATAAATCGACGGAAGAATTCTTCCAGCGACTTAGCTACCATCTCGCGGAGAGGTAGATTTTCTAGGGCACGCCTACACCAGAAACACTACAGTGACACTGCAGCACTATAGCATAAACACTTACTACAGCAATGGAAGAGGAATCTTCTGTCAACCTAGCAGAGTCTACACTGGGGTTTAGCTCAACTTAATTACATTGCACAGACCATGACATTTTTCACAGCCTTGAGCTACTTAGCTAAACTGGCCTAACTTTGTAGTATAGACCAGCCCCTACAGGGAGAGAAAAACCCTGTCCCCCTTTCCATGGCTGTAGTGTCTCCAGTACAGCAACACAACTATAGACATACCCCAATTCTACGCTACAAGCTTTTGCCATTATAGGTATGTTGGTCAGGGGGTTAATTTGTGACCAATATAGCTGTGCAAACAAGAGCCCCTACTGTAGACAGTTATATCAGCAAAAATGCATTTCTTCTAGTATAGCTTATTTCCCCGGATGTGGGGGGGGAGAGGCAATACCAGTGTTTACCTACAAAGCACTCCTACTGTAGGCCTGGCCTCAAAGTCCAGGTGGGGTGAGCCACAGCAATCCAGTAAATTTAGCCAATGTTTTGGCTCACAGCCAGCACATCTTTTACACCTGAACACTTAGGGTGATTGGGAACACCCTTCCTGATATTCTCAGAGAAATCAAGATCTGTCAGAGGCAACATGGCAGTGTGAAATGACCAAGTTGTTGTTTAGGCTGAGCCCTAACCTTCTCCATTAAAGTCTTCAAAAAGCGTGAAACACCACAAGGCATTGTCAGAGAGCGCTAAGGAAATGGAGGGGCAGGGAAGACATTTTGCCATGACTGGCAAGATAGGTAAGTGTCTAACAATAAGCACTTTTTTTAGCAGGGCTGGTTAATAAGCAACTGAGCTCTTGGTAAATAAACAGTGGGGAGCCCTTGCTGAGACCTTGAGACTGGCAGATGATGGATTGGAGGCTTGGCACAAAAGACAAAGCAAGCCAAATTATACTTTTTGTCACAGTGAGGTATTTGTTTAGTTTTTTGCTCTTACCTTCATCCGTGCCTGAGCCATTTTACACACACAACCCTTGTAGGAAAGACCTAGTGAGACTGAGGATAAACTATGGTAGGGACTATTCTGGAGGACACAGAGTTCAGAACCATGCTGACCACTTTTGTTACCAAAGAGCAAGCAGGGACACTGACAAGAGGCGCTCACTCACTTAGCCAAATGTTCCAGTTCTGCAATTCCATTGTCACTTGTGTCTGGCCAAGTGGTGGCATGTGTGAAAAGCCCTCAGGTTACAGATGGGCCTAAATCCAGTGGGAAAAAACCAACACTCAACTCTGTAAAGACTATAAAACCAGTTCTTTACGGGTCAGTATTACAGCTGTTCAGATAAGATCAGCAATTTTATCTTTAACTTACACCCACTTCCCTCCCCCCCACCCACCTTCAGTAAGGACCACTATACTGCCAGAAAATTTAAAAATTAATTTTTCCCCACAGGCTTGGATGTGCTGGATCACTGCAAACTATGTGAAAACCAGCAACAAAGTATCACAAGGCTGTGCTGAACAGCTCCCAGGAATTGTTTATATTTTCTCCTTCAACCTCCCACCATTCAATGTTTTCAAAACAACGGAGTGCTGGTCAGGAAATTGCAATGAGAAGAAAAAGGACAGAAGTAGGTATACCTGCTCAATACAAATGGTCTTTGTCCAAGACTCTATAGAAGGACAAGATTGCATAAACAATCCCTGAACAGCCTATTAACTGCAGCTAACTAGCAATCAGGTGAAAGCGCCAACCTTATGCCCACCAGAAGCAATGCAAACAAGCAAACCAACCAGTGTGAGCAGCATGAGTATTTGAAGCCATACATTTATAAGACTGAAGTACAGTTATATGCATTTCACACATCCCTCCCTATATGTTTGAAATATAGGGTTGACAACAACCTCTTCCTCACTACAGGCAAGTTTTATCAGTGTCATAATAAAAAGGCTATCGGATCTCAAGGAAAACAGGGATGTAGAGGAGGGGAAAGGGGGGGGCAGGAGGATGTCACTCTTCTGCCCCCAAACACACACATGCTACCAGTAACACTAGAACAGGATACTGTGGGGCAAGAAGAAGAAAGTGGGTATTTTTACATAGAATACATCCATAGTAATAAGGCAAATCCAACACTTCTGATGCACTAAATGTCAAACGGCTTTGCTCCTGCCATCAGGCCTCCTAGAGTTAGAAATTTATCACTAATTCTGCAGGGATTGTTCTGTACATCTCCAATTATAAGACTATGATTATAACCAAGTAATCATTCTCAGACTGCTAGGAAATAGGATCATTGCATCACACGTTATTTTAATTGGAAGTAATTTCTTTGAATATAATTTTCTAGAAAGCACAACTTGCCACTTACAAGAAAGGATTAAGTTACAATGTCGGGGGGGGGGGAGGGAGGGTGGAATGGAATGTCAATGCTCTTCAGGCTTAAAATCTTAAATAATTAAAACCAAAACCAGAATTCTAGTCTACTACAGATGTATCAAATATTTAATACAAAAAACCCTTACACAAGCCACTATCACAACTGAGCTTAAGAGAAATTTCCTTCTTCCAAGCATGTGGCTTAATCTGTTCCCAGGATGCATTTCTTTACTCTTTACTGATTTTTGTTTAAAGAGAACTGATCTGTGGATGTACGTTAGCTAAATTATTGTCCTTTTTGAACACTACTTTTGGAGGATGGGCAGGAGGGGTGCTAACCTTCTCTCCCATTGCACGTTCAGTGCCTCTTATCATGGACATAAGAGGATACCTTTCTATGTTATGTCCTTTAATCCCTTTGGTGCCTCAGAACAGTCCTTAGACAGCACACTGCCTTTGTGTGGCACGTTTTCACTCTATAAAATAATCACCCTGCTCTTTTAAACAATCCCAGCACTGAGACTGCGGCACAGAAAGGGTTGACTTCAGCAGAGTAGGACAAACATGGATCTATGTCTGAGGGCAAAATGAATGTCTCCCTTGGATTTGCACTAGGGATCCAAACACTCAAAAGGGTAAGTTGGATATGTGCTGTAATTTAAACCCTTCCCAGGCATTTAACCATTTCCAGATAGCTGAAATATTTATAACTATTACTGCTACAGCCATGCCCAAGTCAATAGAGAGAAGGAAGCAATTCCCAGCTATTTAAGAACCCATTTTATTATTGAGTTTGCCATACAGAAGCAATTAACAATGATTAGAAACTTTTGTCTACTTATCGCATTAAACAGGTCAGCATCAAATCCTTTCAGAAGGATTGCTTTTCAGATTTGCCCATTTACCTGGACTTTCAGCTAAGTATTTTCTGCTGCTAGGAAACACGCAGACCGACATATAGAGCTGGTTGCTTTTCTCAAACCCCAAACATCATCATTTCATCCTTCTTTTAGCTCAAGGGCATGCGCGCACGCGCGCACACACACACACACGCCTTTCTAAACCATTTGCTTGTGGAATCAATGTGGATCTTCCACAAATGAACCAGATGGCATTCTCACAGAAACTCCTCTGAGTACCTCCTAATACCTAAACAACAGTCTTGGCTCAATCCCCCTGTCACCTCCTTCAGATGAGGGAGGAAGGAAGGAAGGAGATATCTCTCTCTCTCTCTCTCTCTCTCTCTCTCTAAAAAAAAAAAAACCACCAAAGAACAAAAAAACCCTACACCTTCAATGAAAACCAGGTAAAGTGAATATCTCAGCCAAAACTGTAGGCACCCAAATTTGAGTGTTTGGGTCATTTTATTTTGTTATCTGCTATTTAGAGGGACAATTAGCAAGACTTGGTTGAATAAAAATATAGCAATAATTTCTACATGTATGGTTGGAGCAGCAAAGAGTCCTGTGGCACCTTACAGACTAACAGACATATTGGAGCATGAGCTTTTGTGGGTGAATACCCACTTTGTCACATGCATCCGACGAAGTCGGTATTCACCCACAAAAGCTCATGCTCCAATACATCTGTTAGTCTATAAGGTGCCACAGGACTCTCTGCTGTTTTTACAGATCCAGACTAACACGGTTACCCCTCGAAGGGCTTGGCTACACTTACAAATTTGCAGCGCTGCAGCAGGGTGTGAAAACACACCCTCTCCAGCGCTGCAAACTGCGGTGCTGCAAAGCGCCAGTGTGGTCAAAGCCCCAGCGCTGGGAGCGCGGCTCCCAGCGCTGTCCCTTATTCCCCACAGGGAGGTGGAGTACGGACAGCGCTGGGAGAGCTCTCTCCCAGCGCTGGCGCTTTGAAGCGCTAAGTGTAGCCATGCACTGATACTTGACTACATGTATGGTTGGAGATTAAATGTACATAAAGGTACCATCACTGGTTGCCCTGCTGCTCTATTCTATCCAAGGTGGATAAAAATAAATTATTAAAAAAAAAATCGGATTTTTTTTATCTTTTTGATAAAATGCATCCAGCAATCATCCCTTCATAATGCCAATGATGATAAACTTCACAGCTAAGGGGGAACCATTCAAGAAATAGGTTTGCTGATGATGTTTTAAAGAAAGTCAAACCAGTGAACTGGTAGAAGTCACTTAAGCACTTGGATTCACAGACTCCTGAAGTGATAATCTCACTTATCAGCAGAAGAAGCTTCTGCAGGTGTAGAAAGAATATTTTCTTCCTTCGGACTAATTCATTCCAAATTGAGAAATTGTTTGGGCCCTGAAAAAGCAGGAAAGCGTGTTCTTCTTTTCCAGATTATGAACAAACAGGAAAATGAAGGTGAAGACGACTAAGTTAGCTGCAGAAGCCAATATTGTAAGTTTCTCGTGTTGACCTGGCTGAAGTAGTAGATTTAATTTTTGTTTTTCTTTTAAAAAAAATAAATAAATAAACTATTTTAGTATAAAACAATTTTTACAAAAACAAGCCTGATTTTAAAAAACTTGAATGTTTAACTAAATTCAAAAATTCATACTTTGTTTTGTTAAAATATTATATGTTTGCTGTTGAAGAAAAAAAATCCAGAAATACATAACGTTGTTGTTTTAGTTAAATTAAACAATTTAAATGTCTGTCTGGTGATGTTCTCCTCCTAATACAGGATGGCAAGAAAATCCTCCAAATATTAATGATTAACCTGTTGAATTGGAGATAGTTCACCTCCCAATGACTTCATAAATATCTGCTTCAATTACCTTTGATAAATGAAATAACCAAACAATCATTCATTTTCTGATATAGCTGTAAAACTAATCTGAAAAGTTTTCAAAATAAATCAGTTTAACAATGCATAGTGTGTATCTTCTAAAAATGAAACCTACATCTATCTCTGAGTTGTGAAAAATAATAGAATATCAGGGTTAGAAGGGACCTCAGGAGGTCATCTAGTCCAACCTCAAAGCAGGACCAATCCCCAGACAGTTTTTTACCCCAGTTCCCTGAATGGTCCCCCCAAAGATTGAACTCACAACCCTGGGTTGAGTAGGCCAATGCTCAAACCACTGAGCTATCCCTCCTTAATATGTATTAAGGTTATAACAACCAATAAGAATGCACTTTTATGTAAAAATCCATGATTAAATCGAGTCTTCCTGACTAGTGATTTAAATCAAATCCACCCTGACTCTATCCCCAGTACTTGTGTTCCAGTGCACCATTACGTGAGCCAAAGTACTTGCCTGGGGCCATTAAGAGAAAATTTGGGTAGATGACTAATTGTGCTTCGCCTGGGTAGGTAAAGAATGCAAGCTGGTAAATGTGGCTGCATACGATTTCCTGTACCTTAAACACCCACCCGCTTCCTGCTGAGTGAAGAAACATCAGATATAAGATAATAAGGTATGAGTCAAAACGTAAGGGCATGTAACCTCAAGATGCATTTTAAAAATTCTTCCCAAGCAGTGCAAGACCCTTGCATTTGTGTGGAGGACTTCTAATCAACAAAGAAAACGATGACTAAGTGTCAGATTCAAAGGACAGTCCCATAACATTTTAGGTTTCCTTTACAAAATGTTACTGTTTTCATTATAATGAATTTGATGAACTACTACACCTACTCCCTAAGTCCCTGATCTTGCAAGCTTATCTACAGTCACATGGGTTCCACCCACACAGATCAGCTTGCTTGCAGGACTGGGGCCTAAAACTGTAGTAAAGCCAGAACCTTGGAAAAGGCCAGGTTTGGGCTACACTTACACGGGCATGTCTATGTAGGTCAAGAGGGTGCTCCCTCCCTTCCCCCGCAACTAACAGCACAGCTCTGTTGACAGAACCCTCAGTGTAGATGGCAACTATGCAAACAGAAAAGTGCTCCTGCCAGCAAAGTTCACATCGTTTGGGGAGGTGGTGTTCTGTATATTCTCTCTGAAGCATCTGGCATTAGCCACTGTCAACAGACAGGATACTGGGCCTAATGGACCATTTGTCTGACCTAGTATGGCCAGTCTAGTGTTCTTAACTATATTGTGGGAGAGAGTAATGTTTGCTATCAGGACTGGAGAAATTATATGTTAGATGACATTTGTTTTGAATTTGGGCATGGCAGGGTGGGATACAGTCAAATATATGCTAGAGAGGATTGTTTTTACAATATTTACAGCTTTGACTTTTTTAAAAAAAAAAGTTTTTGCCTGTAAAATAGCTGTGGCATTTGCTTTTTTTCTGATGGCGTAACTGGCAACCATTTCCTCCACATGGCTGTTCTAAGCCAGGTGATATTAGTGACTTCATTTCCAGAGCCCAGTGCACCATGTTATAAATGCCCATTACCGTAAGCTATGGATGGGTCAATAGAAGATTTCTCCCCCCACCCTCCTCTCCTTTATGCACACACAAATGAGTAGTGACTTTATGTATGCTAAATAACCACTCTTACAATACAACTTCTTTAAAAGTTATGGATTGCGGAAACACTATGGAGGGAGAATGTGAGGACGGATCATTCTTTTGGTTCTATTATGCCATGTCTACACTACAGATCTTATGCTGGAGTAGCCCCCTACTGTGAGCACAGCATGTGCCAACAAAAGGAATAATTCTGTTGGTGTAGTAACAGGGCAATTATCACATGATCCAACCCCTGTCATTCAGAGGTTTAGGGACAACAAGAGCACAGGCTTGCACTCTTGCCCATCTTCGTTGATAGCCATGGATGGACCTTTGCTCCATGAACTTAGCTAATTCTTTTTTCAATCTACTTATACTTTCCGCCTTCACCCTTGGCAGCAAATTCCACAAGTTGACTGTGCATTGTGTGAAGTACTTCCTTTTGTTTGTTTTAAATCTGCTGCCTATTAAATTGGATGACCCCTGGTTCTTGTGTTATGTGAAGAGGTAAATAACACTTCGCTGTTCCCTTTCTCCACACAATTCATGATTTTATAGACATTATCATATCCCCTCTTACTCATCTCTTTTCCAAGCTGAACAGTCCCAGTTTTTTTAAATCTCTCCTCATCTGGAAGCTGTTCCACACCCCTAATCATTGCTACACTTTTCTATAGTTTTTTCCCAGTTCTAATATATTTTTTCTGAGATGGGGTGACCAGAACTGCAAGAAGCATTCAAGATGTTGGCAGGCCATGGATTTATATAGTGGCATGATGACATTTTCTGTCTTATTTTCTATCCCTTTCCTTATGGTTTCTAGCACCAGTAGCTTTTTTGATTGCCACTTTACATGGAACAGATGTTTTCAGGAACTATCCATGACAACTCCAAGATCTCTTGCTTGAGTGGTGGTAACTAATTTAGACACCAAGGTTTTGTATGTATAGCTGGAATTGTGTTTTCCAATGTGTATTACTTTGCATTTAACAATAGTGAATTTCATCTGCAATTTTCTTTACCAGTCACAGAGATTTGTGAGACCCCTTTGCAACTCTTAACAGTCTGCTTTGGACTTAACTGTATTAAGTAATTTTGTATTCTCTGCAAACTTTACCATCTCACTGTTTACCCTTTTTCCAGATCATTTATGAATACGCTGAACAGCACTGTTCACAGTACCGATCATTGGGGGATCCTGCTATCTACCTTACTACACTGTGAAAACTGACCATTTATTCAGACCCTTTGTTTCCTATCTTATAAGTAGTTACTGATCCATGAAAGAACCTTTACTCTTATCCCCCTTGACCCTTACTTTCCTTAAGAGCCTTTGGTAAGGCACCTTGTCAAAGGCTTTCCGAAAGTCCAAGTTCACTATATCCACTGGATCACCCTTGTCCACACATTTGTTGAATTCTAATAGATTAGTGAAGCGTGATTTCCCTTTACAAAAACCACGTTGACTCTTCCCCAACATATCATGTTCATCTATATGTCTGATAATTCTATTCTTTACTATAGTTTCAACCAATTTGCCTGATACTGAAGTTAGACTTACTGGCCTGTAATTGACAGGATCACCTCTGAAGCCTTTTTTAAAAACTGGAGTTACATTAGCGACCACTCATCTGGTACAGAGGCTCCGAAGCAATAGGTTACAGACCACAGTTAGTAGTTCTGCAACTTCATATTTGAGTTCCTTGAGTTCCTCTGGTCCTGTTAACCTATTATTGTTTATCAACTTATTCCAAAACCTCCTCTACTGACACAATCTGGGACAGTTCTCAGATGTAGCACCTAAAAAGTGTTGCTCAGGTGTGGGAATCTCCCTCACATCCTCTGCAGTGAAGAAGAATGAAAATAATTAATTTAGCTTCTCCAAATGGCCTTGTCTTCCCTGAGTGCTCCTTTAGCAGCTTGATTGTTCAGTGGCCTCGCTGACTATTCTGCATGCTTCTTGCTTCTGATGTACTTAAAAAAAAAATTGCTGGTAGTTTTTGTCTCTTTTGCTAGTTGCTCTTCAAATTCTTTTTTGGCCTGCCTAATTATACTTTTTACACTTGACTTGCCAGACATTATGTTCCTTTCTATTTTCCTCGGTAGGATTTGACTTTCAATTTTTAAATACCTTTTTGTCTCTAACCACTTCTCTTACTCTGCTTTTTAGTCATGCTGGCATTTGGGAGGTAGGGGGAGTATACATCTAGTTTGAGCTTTTATTGTGGTATTTTTAAAAAAAAATCTCCATGCAGCTTGCAAGAATTTCACTCTTGTTCCTTCTCGTTTCCATTCAACTAGCCTCCTCATTTTTGTGTAGCTCCCCTTTTTGAAGTTACATGCTACCGTAGCGGGTTTCTGTGGTATTCCACCCCCCTTCATCTCTCCTCCCCCCCCCATGCATGTTAAATTTAATTACAGACTCTCCCCCCCACCCCCCGGTTACGCAAACCCGACTTACGCAAATCCGCACTTACGGAAAAAGTTCCATAAGCTAGAAATAGGAGTTGGGGGGTTTTTTTGGTTTGTTTTTGCGTAATGGTCAGGTATACATTTACAACTTAAGCAAAATTTGAGTTACACAAGGCGTTCCGGAACAGAATGCTTTCATAAGTCGGGGCGCGTCTGTACATTATGATTGCTATTACTGAGAGTTCAGCTATATTCACCTCTTGGACCAGATCCTATGCCCCACTTAGAACTAAATCAAGAATTGTCTCTCCCCTTGTGGGTTCCAGGACTAGCTGCTCCAAGAAGCAGTCATTACTGGTATCTAGAAATGTTGTTCTCTCTGTATCCCATCCTAAGGTGACATGTACCAGTCAATATGGGGATAGTTGAAATCCCCCATTATTATTGGGTTTTCTGTTTTTGCAGCCTCTCTAATCTCCCAGTGATTTCACAATCAACATCTTGGTCAGGTGATTGGTAGTAGATTCCCACTGCTATACTCTTCCTATTCAAACATATATTTCTGTCCAGAGAGATTCTATGGTACTGTTTGATTCATTTCAGATTTTTACCATATATTTGACTCTATGCTTTCTCTCACATATAGTGCCACTCCACAGCCATCATGACCTACTCTGTCATTCCTATATATTTTATACCCTGGTATTACTGTGTCCCATAGATTATCATTGTTCCAGCAAGTGTCTATGATGCCTGTTACATCAACATCCTCATTTAATACCAGGCACTCAAGCTCATCCATCCTAGTATTTGGACATCTTGCATTTGTATACAAGCACTTACAAAATTTGTCAATATTTAGCTATCTGCCTTCATGTGATGGAACTGATTAGGACTCTTTTTTCGTTACAGCTTTTAACTGCTTAAAAAGAGATTCTAAACAAACATCTGCACCAGAATCAATAGTGAAATGTCCCAATGCTTTTTCTGAAACTCACTGCTAGAGTAGTAATGATTAAGAATGTTTTGAAAAGTGTAAAGATTAGAAAATAGATGTTTTTCTAAAATGTATTTCTAATATTTGTAACGAAACTTCCCTCCAGGCATGCATTTTCAAGACCATGCAGAGAAGTAGCATGAGCATGAAACAGACAACTGATTTGCAGAAGCAGATCTGAAGACTTGAAGGGGCAATTTGAAGATAACAGCAAGGCCCTGTTTACAGACTTGGGAAAAAGCTTTTATCTTCTTGGCTTTTTGAACCTTTCCCAAGCATTTATCCACAAGTTGTTTAAGACTTTCCCTCCCACCCGCTCTGAATGTGCCAACACTGGCGTCAAGTAGCCTTGGATAAAGTGGTCAGTCTACTTGTTAATTCAAAGGAAAGCTGTATTTATACAGTGGTTGCAAATAGTGCAGAACTGAGCAAGCTATCCCTTCACACAGCTAGGCTGCTCCCAGACTTAAAAATCAGAGTACACCTCTACCCCGATATAACACGGTCCTTGGGAGAGAAAAAAATATTACCGTGTTATAGATGAAACCGCATTATATCGGGTAGGGAAGGCTCCTTGTCCCCTAACTTCCCCCAAGACCCTCTGCCCCTTATCCAACCCCTCGGCCCCGGCCCGGCACCCTTAACACGCCGCTCAGAGCAGCGTGTCAGAGCCGTCCCTAGACGGGTGCAGGTCCTGGGACAAATCAGCCTCCCCGCTAGTCTCATCACTGTCCACCCAGCACTCCCGCCCGCCCACCGCTCGCCTCCTCACCCCACCTACCCGCCCGCCTGTCCGCCACTCACCTGTCCGCGAGTCTCCTCACTGTCTGTCTGGCGCACCTCCTCATGTCCACCTGACCACCGCTCTCCTACTCGCCGTCTTCCTGCCCGCCTGCCTCCTCATCCACCTCCTGCCTGCCACTCACCTCTCCATTCGCCTGCCCACCCGCCTCCCACCTCCCTCCCACCCTTAACACGCCACTCAGAACAGCGTGTCGGAGCCAGACATGCTGACGCGCTGATCCACCGAAGCGCGCAGCCCCGCCCTCCAGAGCGCTGCTTTACCACGTTATATCCAAATTCATGTTATACCGGATCACGGTATATCGGGGTAGAGGTGTACCATATTAAGTCCTGAAGTCAATGGGAGTTGCACCTACTTACACCAAGGAGAAACTTGGACCAAAGAGTAGGGTCTCTGTCATGCACCCACATCTAACTTTTCACAAAATACTATGTTGCGACTATGTTCCTATCTTTCTCACCACAAGTCAGAGGATTACTTTGTCCTATGAAAGAATGAAGTCACTGAATAAGTCAGTCCCCCAGCTTCAAAAACAAGCAGGCATTAGCCCCAACACTTTATTTCAAGATTGAAGGGAGTTTGTTTTGTTTTATTAAATTTATATATTATTTTGAACACTAAGTTACGGGGATGGGGTGTTGAAGAGAAGGAAGGAAGTTAAAAACTATGAAAAAAAAATAAAAAGAGTAAATAACATCACATGAAAAACTCTTAGTCACACAGGAGTTAGTGAGAGAAGAGATTTCCACATTTTACTACTGTTTGTTGGTAGTTTTGTTGGGTTCTAGCAAAGGCGAACTCTCCCCACCTCTGATGAGTGTCACAGCCTCAGGGGGTTTGTCTAGTCCAGGGTTTAAAATGTGAGGTTAGCACATTAAGGCATAATGCCTAAGGCCCTGTCTGGATGAGGTTTCTAAAAACAGGGTTAGTTACCCTATGCTAACCTCAAATTTAAAGTCCAAGTCTAAGACAGGCTTTGAGAGACAGATTCTTTACGAGCTCCCTCTGCATACTGCCCCTACACAGCAGTCACTCCATATGGTAGAGGTCCCCAAACTGTGGGGCACGCCTGGAGTAATGTTCAGGGGGCCCCCCACAGGAAAGTGAGGAGGGAGCACCACTCAGCCCAATTCCACTCCAGCTCTGCTCCAGCCCTGCCCACAGCTGTGGCCCCAGCTCCTGGTCCCGCCACAGCCTTGGCCCCTGGCTGCATCTCTGTTCCCAGCCCAGCCCCTCTCCCTGCCCCAGCCCCGCCCCCCAGCTGTGTCCCCAGCCTCGGCCCCCTTACCCCTGTCTGCATCTCCACCCCCCACCAGCAATGGCCCCGCTCCTGGCCCCAGCTCCGAGGGGGGGCACAGACAGGAGTAAGAGGGGGTGTGACATTGAAAAGTTTGGGGAACCACTGCCGTATGGCAACATGAGGCTAACAGATCAGCAAGCAGGAGGGCAAAGAAGTACCCATACAATCCCCACAAACCATCCTTTGTGAGGTGTTCTGACCATGGGGCTTTTACATCTCTGAAAGAGAACTCAAGTCTCTCCCTAGCAGCACTCAGAGGCCAGAGGAAGCACTGAGCTCCCACTCACACGCAAATCCAGCAGGAACACTGACTAGAGCAACTTTCGGAGCTCCCAATAGCAGGTCCTCACTCAGGTGCTTCTATATAGAGAGAGGTCTAATAAAATCATGACTGGGGTGGAGAAAGTGAATAAGGAAGTGTTATTTACCCCTTCACATAACACAAGAACCAGGGGTCACCCTATAAAATTAACGGGCGGCAGGTTTAAACAATCATAAGAAAGCATTTCTTCACACAACGCACAGTCAACCTGTGGAACTTGTTGCCAGAGGATGCTGGGAAGGCTGAAAGTATGACGGGGATCAAAAAAGATTCAGATAAGTTTATGGAGGATAGGTCCATCGATGGCTACTAGTCAAGATGGTCAGGGATGCCACCCCATGCTCTGGGTGTCCCTAAGCCTCTGACTGCCAGAAGCTGGGACTGAATGACAGGGGATAGATCACTTGATAAATCACCCAATTCTGTTCATTCCCTCTGAAGCGTTTTGGCACTGGTCATTGTCAGAAGACAGGATACTGGGCTAGATGGACCATTGGCCTGACCCTGTATGGCCATTCGTATGTTCTTAAATCACCGCAGCTTCAAGAGATGGAGAGGATTCTTTCACTTCCCAAAAGAAAAATTCTGGGTTTTCGCTAGAAGCAGAAGAATATCCATCTGCTACATCCCCTCTCACTCCAGTGAGGAAAGGGGGCAGAAGAAAGGACAACCCCTCCCCCCGCACAGAAAAGGTAATGCAGGCTAACAACTGTTACCACCTCCTCTACCCCCAAAAAATGGACCCTGGGAAGGATCTGAAGAGGATGTAAGAACAAAAAGGGGAGAGAAATTACAGAAATAAGAACCTTTATACTGGTAGAATTGCATCTATACTTGGGGTTGCACCAATGTAACCATATCTGTTTTCAAACATACACAGTTAAATTGGTACAAAAACTGCACAGATATAGCTAAGCCCTTTGAAGGTACTATAAGGAGAAGTAGTAAGACTGAGAGAAAGAGGGAACGAGGAGATGTTTAAACCAGGGGAGAGAAGAAAAATGTAGCAAATAGTGCGCAGATGAGAGAGAAAAAAGGGTGTGTGGGGGGACATCTGAAGAAAGGCACAATCAGATATGACATTTTCCTTAGAGAGAAGATGAAAGAAAGTAAAAAACAGAAATATTGGAGAGAGGCAAAGACCTGGGAGACATTATATGTTAAATGGTGATATGAGAAATGTATATTTTATATGAAGTTTTAAGTGAAAGCCCGGCCTCCAATGAAAATGTGCTAATTCCTTCTCCATAGTTCACACAGGAGCCAGATCTTCACCTGACGTAATTCAGAATAATTCCTTTAACTTCAACAGAACTACTAAGAGTAACACCAGCCGAGGATCTGCCCCATAAATTTCCAGGGGGAGGGAAAAAATGCATTAATAAAATGAACACATACTCACATGCTGTAATACGAAGGATTCGTTCTATTGCACTATTACGCTGTTCGATTTATTTTTGTGTCAAATTATATTTACATGTATAAATTATATATGTGTCACAGTCTGCATAAATCTGTTAAAGATATAATTCCCACCACTCAACAAAGCAAGAGAGGCAACTTCATTCAAAAACATTCAGATCATAAAACCAGATATTTGCTGAAGAATAGTTCATTTCATACTCTCCCCACAGGACTCTTGTTGACATAATGCAAAATTCCTACTGAAGTGAGGTGGTTTAACTCAGTGGTTCTCAACTTATTTTCAACTGTAGACCCCTAAAATATTTCAAATGGAGGTGCAGACCACTTTGGAAATCTATTGTCTCTGAAGAAAGTTGAATTCTGTTCAGTCAGTTTTCAGTCTAAGTCTTTTGCAAACCCCTTATACAGGGGCCACAGACCCCAGGTTGAGAACCACTGGTTCAAATGATAGGGCGCTCTGTTCTGATTCAGATGCAAGTCGCTAGTAAATTTAGTGTGCTGTCTTCAACATCCTTCATAGCAGCCCAGAGTCATTCATAAAAGAAACTTAAGTAATTCAACACACTGAAGTACATATATAAAGCATGCTTCTAAAGAAACCCATGACTGGACAGCATTCACACAGAATCATCTCTCACTTACACAGAAAGAATGAGGTCTCACGGTCAGATTATAAACAAGGCTCTACGGGAAGAAGTTTGTACTGTTGCTAGCTACACAGTGCTTAGTCTGTAGAAGAAGGAAAAAAACAAACAAACATCTTCTTTGGCTGACAAGCTATAAAAAGCTTTGACTAGGTAAAATATTTACCAAAACCAGTCTAGTAATTTCCACTATTAGCTGTTAACATAATACATTTATTTGGTAACTGGAATGCAGTTAATGGAACCTGAATACAAAGTTCTTCCAAGGAAATTTAAAGCCATTTCTTCAGCTAACCTTGATCAAATGGCAAGTTTTAGTGTGGTTCCATGAGGAAAATGGCTTTCTAGAGGGCTCCATGATTCTTGCATCTTTGATTCCAGATCAAATGTGCTCAGTTTACAGGTAAAGATACTTGTTTTTCCCCTAATTGCCAGCCCTGCCAGCTCAGCCTGAGTTTTATTGTTGTTTTTTCTGAGGGTTTTTTTTTAAATCACTTCTTGTGCATAATCACAAGTTATAAAGGCTCTGTGAGCCAAATCATACCTTCATCATTAACATCTCTACAACCCAATGGCTTCAAAAGGTTTGCACAGATGTAATACATTTGAATTTAGTGAACACTTTTGATAATGACAAACAAAGAGGAACAGAATCCAGCTCATACTCTCTCAGCTGTGTTGACTCTGCAGACTTAACAGGAGAAGAAGGGGAAAAAAAAGTAGTAAAATATCATTTTAGTCACTAAGGCTAATAGACAAGACTCAGTAGATCTGTCCCCTCCAGGTCCATTCTGAGAGAGGTGGTGCCATTTTTAAAGTCAGTTTTCTGACTAGAACTGCACTTTAAGTATCTGTGCAGTTACAACCTCTTTCATTTAATTTGTCTTCTCTTACCTACTATAACCCACTTAATTGTGCTAGTGTATGACTGCATTCTCCAACAAGTCAAGAAGCTTCCCACACAGCTGCTTCTAACACAATTCTATACAATGTGTCCAAATGAATACACCTTACCCTACCAAAACAAAGTAACAAACACTGCTTAGAGCACTTGCAACCTTCTGCTTCCTTCCCTCCTCCCTTCTGCAATTCAAAAAAAATTTAAAAAGCCACAGATGGGAACCATAAAATGCTACTCCTTGCGTAAGTTTCCCCTTATAGCAATAAAATAAGTATTTTGAGGAACATAACAGCAGAGGAGGCACTCTAAGGGCATGGCTACACTTCCAGATGTAGAGCGCTTTGAGTTAAACCAGCCTTCATAGAGCACAGTAGGGAAAGCGCTGTAGTCTGTCCACACTGACAGCTGACAGCACACTGGTGTGGCTACATTAGCAGTTCTTGCAACGACCACAGAGAGCAATGCATTGTGGTAGCTATCCCAGCATGCAAGTGGCTGCAATGTGCTTTTCAAATGGGAATGGAGGGGTGGAGTGTGACAGGGAATGTATTGTGTATATGTGGGGGAAAAGGTTTTTGGGGAGCTGAGAGCATGTCAGTATGCTGTCTTGTAAGTTCAGGCAGCAGCAGACCTCCCCCTCCCCGCACCTCTTTCTCATACACACAGCATTCCGCGGTAATGGTTGCTTTGTCTCGGAGCAGATAAGCATGCCGGTTGTCAAACAGAGCTTTCAAAGGGCATATCCAAAATGATGACAAGAGTGGCCACTTGACTTAAGGGGATTATGGGACATTTCCGGAGGCTGATCAGAGCGCAGTAATGCAACACCTCATTCACACTAACGCTGGGGCGCTCCAGCAGGAGCGCATCAAACTTTATTCTAATCACCGAGGTGGAGTACCGGCAGCGCTCTAGCCATGGAGTCAGAGCGCTCTAGCCATGGAGTCAGAGCGCTCTACATGCCTTGCCAGTGTGGACGGGTAGTGAGCTAGTGCGCCCGGGGCTCCTTTAATGTGCTCTAACTCGCAAGTGTAGCCAAGCCCTAAGACAACAACCAGAATACCTTCCTTGGAGCATGGAGGAACAGGCACCTTGTTCTGTAACTGAAATTCCTGTGGGTCTAGGAAGAGTCAGTGCGCTACTCCAGCTTGCACAAGAGCTGCCACTACATTCCATTAGATAGAAGGCACCTCCACAACTTGATAACTTTAACCAAAAAGAAGTTTTGCCAGTAACTAACATACTATTGTTTCTATTATGAAAACAGGGCACTCTTCCATTACCTCACAGGAAATCTAAGCAAAGGTAGCTTTGTTCACAGACACTGATTTACTGACTTTCTGCCTTAAGCCACTAGATTTGAAAACCATCAAGCCAGTGACATAAAACAATTATCTCATTCACAAGAGCTCTTTGAACCTAAATACAAATCCAATTAGGTCAATATTAAAGGTTTTATTCCCTACCATATAATATACTCAAAAAGATCAAGACATTCTTTCCCACCCCGCTTTTTAACATTCGAGCAATTTAGCAACCCCAGTTTATTTTAAATGATTGGAAATATTTTCCTCCATATTCACTTGTCATCACGCTAGAGTTTAACCCGTAGAATGCACACAGAATGCTTAGGAAGTTGTACATTTCAGTCTCGGCAGTCTCTAAAGATTAAGAAGATTTTTACTCTTTTTGGGGGGTGGGATAAAGGATATGTGCCTTTTCCAGCACTTGTATTATATAAGGTTTTCATTAATTTGTTATTCAAAGCATTCAAGGGATCTGTAATAGATGAAGGGGGGAAGTTGTACAGTAGCTATTAATAGATCACCATTCTTTCCTCCCCCACAAGACTACACCAGAAACACATGGGAAGGTGGCAATTTAAACAAGAACATGCCAGCTCTGCTTGGCGAAATTTAAAGAACCTACACACTGCATTCATGCAAATGCACAAACATTTCTCTGAATTTGTGTGCGTATGATATATAAAATCTGACACACACAATTTTTTTTAAATACCATTGCTTAAATAAAGCAAGGATTTTTACAGTAGAGGCTTCCCTACAGCTCCTGACACACTCCTTTGTGTCTACATCTTGTGATACAGGATCAGTAACTAGGTACAATTGGTAAGTTGAGCACATAGCAGCAACTAAAAAAAAAAAAAAAAATATCCAGAAATATTTGCAATTTTGGTTTAACATGCATGATTAATTTAATGCATTCTTAAACTGTTTTGTTTTTTTTATTTTTTTAAAGCCACCAATATCTCTCACAATAAAATTCCCTTGGAATTATCCTTAAGTGATACTGACCTGAACTGCACAGGTATACCAAATTTTAGAAGTCTCAATAAGCTATTAATCCATGGTAAGTAAGGGGCAAGAGAAATTATCCAAGATCTTTTTTAAACCACTCTATCTAAAAAATGGTTTAGTCAATTACTGTGGGGAAGAAGAGCGAAATACAGTTGCAACTGGGCACTTAGATTCAGCACTGGCTTTAGACCAGTGGTGGGCAACCTGCAGCCCATCAGGGTAATCCACTGGCGGGTCACCGGACAGTTTGTTTACATTGACATGGCCACACACAGCACCCAGTGGCCGCAGTTCAACGTTCCCGGCCAATGGGAGCTGCGGGAAGCCGCGCAGTTTGACTTCGGGCTAAAGGAAAGTATGCACTAACAGAGCTGACAATCAAAAGCCAGGGTTTTTGTTGTGTGTTTTTTGTTTGTTTGTTTGTTTTTTGGGGGAAAGGGTACCAGGCAAGCAGAGAAACTTATCTTTGATGAGATAAACAGATTTGATGTTAGGTATTTATTCTCCACCCATCTATTTTGGTCATGTTGCATTTAGGTATTCCTATAGCTCTGATCTAAAAAAGTAAATAAATAAGTATGGCCTCTGTACAAGCACAATTTCTCAAGGAGAAAAAGATTCAAATAGCTTATCGCTGTGGACATAAGAGTGGAGGTAGACAACATGCCTGTTTTTAAACCAAGAGCTCATCTCAGCCAGATTCCTGAGAAGTTCTACAAAAATAAAACCATCTATATTTAAATACTAAGTCTTAATATAGGTATGACAACTAAGTAGTGAAGAGATGATACTGGCTAAAGAAAAGCAAATTCACTCCTTGGCAAATGCATACAAAATAGGTCACCTTTATAGGACACTTGGATCAGGGGACCTTCCATTTCACTGACAGGTATTCTATTTGCAAGTACAGACTTCCTCACTTCTAAATTATGAAGATGTGTGTTCATTCCTAGAACATCTTCTACTTCTTGATAAAGGACATAATGAAGGCAGGAAAAAGGAATTAAGTGCATGGTTTGGTGTCTTTCTAAGTGCACTTTCAAAAATGTAATGTGAACCCAGTTAAGAAAAAGAAAAGTTGCAAAACAATGAGTGAGCATTTCTGTGTGCAGTGCTCACTCTACAACCCATTTTCAATACATCAGCCCACTGCGAAGAAACTAATGATACACAGCTATCCATTTTCTGGAGAAGCACTAAAAAAATGCAATTAAGGCTTCCACTCTGTAGATACACCCCACCATTTTTTTTTTAATTCAGACACCACTGCATCAACTCTCTAGAGGGGTACTTTACAATATTACAGCAGTATAGATCAGTGATGCTACGGTTACGGGTCTGTCAGCACTTCCATTACGCATATAGACGCCTATTTTCAGAGCATTCAGCCACAAATATTCCCTACTGATGCCTTGATGGGCTGATGCACAGCTGACAAGAGAGGGGGAAGAGGAGGACAATTGTATGGAGGCCCTGAGTTTAAGGGAGCCCCCAAAACATTTGTAACTTGGGTGAAATGGGAGGGGGTGGGAATCCAGCAAACATGGTATACCAGAGCCCCAAATTTCTTGGGGGGCAGCATATAAATTTGTTAAACTTTCAGTCAATTTTTGTGTTCCAAGACTGAAGAAAAAAATACGCTTTGGGATACCTTTTTTTTCTGGCCCTGAACAGCTTTTTAAAAGCTTACGTATTTTGCAGATCTTCAGGTCAGAGTAAGGTCCTCTACTAACACCTCTTAATTGGCTAAGGTGCCTGGGAAACATTTTTTTTTTTAAAGCAACACTGTCAGTTAGTTGGAGCCAATAATTCAAGGATTAAGAAAAGTTAAGACAAAAATCTTTTGAACTCATGATTTTAGTCTGGATTTAAACAAATTTTTAAACCACTGGTGTTCTAGACGTTTGTACTCCCCTAAATACTGAAAAGGAGAAAGTGAAACATACTCTAAAAATTGAACTTTTAATGTCCAAATCAAAATGCAAAACCATCTCAAGTTGCACCAATTGTGATTTGGCAGCTTTGGCACACCCGAGATGTTAGTGAAACACATGGCTGTTACAACAGGATTCTTTAAACTGACGACGGTCTTTTCCATATCCGAGAGGAGATATGTCCCCTCTGTCACCCCTCTGCTGTCGCACTGAAGGAGCTGAGCACACAATTAGATCCAACAGCTCCATGTTGTGCATTGGTACAAGGAGTTAAAAGATATTAGCCAATAATTTCCAATCCACATTTAGACACCAAGATAAAAGTGATCTGATTTTTAGAAGTGCTGAGCTCCCTCAAATTCTTGCAAAGGCAAAAGGAGCTGTTACTGCAGTTAAAAACAAAAACAAAAACACCTCAGGCCTGTCACTTTCAGTGGGAGGGAAGGGAGGAGTAGGGAGGGAAGAGACTTATGACATCAAGGTATCAGTTAATAACCACTTCACAATCAGAGAGTTAATTGCTTTTAATGTTGCAAGTTAACAATGAACACTTAGATTCTGCAGAAGCCAATGCAACTTCGCAAGGAAAAAATCCTACTTGCTGCACGACAGTTGATTTCTCAGGCCTGATTTTGTTTGCCCCTTGTTAGAGAGGCATCATCAATTTAAAAATAATAGGTTGTTCACTGAGCAGCATTGCGGATGTAGTGTTCTGTGTCACAGTTTCCCAATTTGGGGAGGTCTTTCCCACAGCAACAAAGGAGAGAAAAATATTTGTAGAAAATATTAAGAAATGACGGTAAAACCTCATGGTTCGTAGAAGGGCTCCTCTGTAGTGTCCAAAACTACTTTTAATTCTTTTTTTAAGCAGATTACATTTGAAGTTGATGGTGTCCCTTTTAAAACCGGAGTAACTGTTTTTTGAACTGGGGGGAATACCTTGCTCTAAGTGACAATATTTTATTTAAAAAACATAAAAATCTTAAGTAGAGTTAGGAGTTGCCTCCCAGTCCACCTCCCATTGAAGTCAATAGAACTCTTTCCATTGACTCCAATGGGAATTGAATTGGGACCAAAACTAATGCTGTAGGTAACGGTCTACTGGGATTTCTGACCACGTCAACCCATATTGTGCAAGTGAATATCACACTCTTGGATGTCAACAGCTTTCAAAGCAAAGTGGAAGTGAGAAATTATCTTGTTAGAGCAGGAGTTTAGAGACAGAAATGCAAAGAAGAAAACCCCTAATTACTTTCTAGGATGGCAGATCTTAAGAATAGAGGTCATGTCTACACTACAGTCACTGCAACTGTGCCGCTGTAGCGTAATAGCATAGATGTTTCCTACATCAACGATTTAGTTACTCCATCTCTCCAAGAGATGGCGCAGTAGCTAGATCAAAGGAAGAATTCTTCTGGTGACCTAGCCGCATCTACACTAGGCGTGAGGTCAACCTAACTACAGTGCTCAGGACACAAAATTTTTCAGAGCTCTGAGCGACATAGCTAGGTCAATCTAAGTTTTAAGTGTAGACCAGGCCATAGTTGAGCAGCTGGAATTGCTATTCAAACTACAAACTTCACTTACACTTCACTTCACTCGTAGGGGGAAAAAATACTAGACTGCAAGAGAGAAAAGTCAACCACACTTTGAGTTCAAGATTTACACTAAACCAACAAAAGCAAGATGGTATAAAGTGCTGGTCACCTCTTCTAATGCAGGATACACAAGAGGGGTCCAGGAGAAGGACATCTACATGAAGACCCCCTTCTGGAGATTCTCCTACATTACCCCACTGGGGAACAGGACTTTCCTCACCATAGCTGCAGAGGGCATCCCACTGTCCTGAAGTATCCCCTGTTTCTGCACTGATGGCACCCCTCTGCTCTCTGGCAGCAGTCCTCCCTGTGGAGAAGGCTCCACAAAGAATAATACAGCCTCCTCCCACTCAGGCCCCCAGACTGGTAGAGGGACTTCTCTGGGCCCTGTGAAAAAGGGAGAACAATGCTGTGAAGAAGAGTGAGCACCCCTTCTGCATGAACAAAGGATCTCCTTCCTATACAAGTCTGAGGGCACAATCCTCCCCAGAGTTAAGTAAACAGGCACAACTGAGTGAGTTGGGTGCTGAGGAGAGGTCTCCCAGCAACAGCTGTTTACATAATAAAAATAGATATACTACAAAAAACAAGCAGAACAGGCAGAGAAAAGGAAAAAGTCTTAATCAAACTTCTCCTGACCTCAGTCAGAATCTTTCCACTGACATAAGGGGATTTAGACCAAGCTATTAATACTGTATTTCATTCCTTCCATTACAGTAGCACCTACAGGCCTCACACAGGATCAGGGCCCCATTGCGCTTGACACTGTACAAACTATGATAAGAGACAGTCCCTGCCCTAAGCGCTTGCAATCTGACGTAAGACAAGATCCAAAAAAGCAGGTTTGACAAACAGACAGATGGAATGGGGGAGGGAGGAGGAGAGTAACAGTAAGAGAACCATGTGGTTACCCACAATTAGCAGGTTGCACTTTTTTAATAAAAATAAATATCAGTAATCCCCACTGGCCACCTGCCTCGCCTTTGTATATTTAATTAAAATAATTTGGAGGGTGAAGGATGATCAAAAAGTTCAGTGAGCTTTCTTTTGAAAATGAACAGAGAAGACGTTTACCTCTAGGAACAAGAATACCAGTTTTCTGCGTCAGAACTACGATTTTGGCATCCCTGCTTCCTCCCGAGAAAACCACCACTACACAACTGAATTCCCCCAGAAAGTAGGAGCTAAAAGGAGGGCAGCTCATCCTTAAATAAGCTGGTCTGGGCCAGTTCCTGAAACCAAGTGACCTCATTGATACTGAATACAGTTTGTCTTTAAAGCAATAAGACTGGAATTGTATTCACATTTAACACCATCATTAGAATTCACAATGTTGTCTGTTTACTAAGGGGAGAACAAAAGAAATAATCAATTGGCTATTAGTTAGGAATACCAAGCACAGAAAAAAAATGAAGCCACCTTTTAAAATAAAACTGCATTAAGATAAAATAGAGTGCCCTTAATGAAGGGAAAATACCTCTCTCATTTTTAAACTTATTTTCAAATCACCATTTAAATGATCATATCTTACATCATGTCCTTTTAGGAGCCAGAAGTTAGACAATACGAATCATTTACATGCAGTTTTGGAAGGCTGTGACAGAAATCAACAACAGAAGCCTTCACTATGAATTAACTCTCACAAGACTCTTAGAAAGCAACACTAGCATGAGTTAAGGGTAATTAGAAATTTCATCCCTAATTTTGAGCTTCCTGGCACTTTCCTTTTATGCCTCAAACCTACTATGGACACCTCCCCCCCCCCCCCAGTCATTACAGAAATATGAGGTCTCAAAATATAACCCATGAAGAAAAGAAGCAAGACCACATGAACAAAAGCTTTAAAATGTTGATATCTTAGTTATCTTTTAAAAGAGTACAAGAGAAAAACCACCATATGGTACTATACCTTAATCTCAAATTAAAGTTACTTTACAGAATATGCATCTATAATGAATTTAAGAAGATCTGAAATCAATATGTAAGGGTTATTGAATATTTATAAGTTACATAGCTCCCTTTTTGTACATTTTATCAAATGAAGAATAAAATATTTGCTATGAGATTTAAATATTATCTAAAATGAAACTTGGTGAACATTTTCATTTTGGGTGAATAAAGTTATCCTTTAATGTAAGGTTTACTATTGTGATGTGGAAAAAAATGTTAACTATAGAAGTGCAAAACTGCTCCACCAATATTTGCAAATGATCCCAAAAATTCTAAAGACATGTTGCCTAATCAATGACTGTAAATTCCAGTTACACCTAAGTGCTCTGATAAAGTTTGACTGAGTCAAGGACCCGAGGCCACCCTATATGAAGACTTAATTGTTCCAAAAGATAGCCTCAAACCAACCATGATAACACCATTTTCCTGCTAAATTCCATGCCATTCAGATAATTCCCCGTGAGTGCCCTATAGTAGTTAAATAGGGGGTATACACCTGGGTAACAAATTAAATAATTCTAAAAACTACTTTTGTCTATTGTTTGTTTACAAAAGAAATTGAAGGTTATGCAATATAAACAAGGCAAAAACACAGGGTAAATTTTTTCAACAATCCATCAAACCACTGAAACTCCTTTTTCTGCAAGAAGGAAATATATGCTTGTGGGCAAGTCTGTACATGCCATTTAGCTCGAGATCAGTTGATATGAACCTGTTGAAGAGAAACTCCTCTCTCAAAATTATAATAAGAATTCTTTGCTCTCTAAAACTTTTATTCTTTTTAACAGGAGGCCTAACAGTTCTCTACATCCATAGTGATTCAGAGGTTAACTTCACCCACTGTATCTCACAAACTTTAACCCTTTTCTTCCTAAACTAGAACAAATATGACTCAGAAGAGCATAATTCAGGGATTTGTTATTATTATTTTCATATTTCTGGGCTAATCTACAGAGGAACAAACAAGCTGGATTTAAGTTCATATCATGAAGAAAGAAAAGTCATCTGCTGAGAGACTGTTAGCTACAATCTTTTAGACACTGGGACAAATACCGATAAATTAATTATCCACCCTCTACTGAACATACAACCACCAAAGAATTTCCATCTCATTCAGTCACATGCAGACCAAGAAACCTCGTGCAATATTTTTTTCCTGATTCACCATTGCATCACATGCTTTTCTTACGTGCAAAGCAAGTCTCCCCAGGGAAATGTGGAGGCATAAGCAAAGCTATGGAGGAAAGAAGAAAAAAGGGGAAGCTACTGATTCCAATGGGAGCAGCTGGGTGCTCAGCAGTCCTTAAAATCATGCCACTTAGGCCCCAATCCCACAATGAGTTCCATGCTGGCAGGCCCTTGTGACTACACAAAGCTCCAACGAAATCCATGTGGCTCCATGTGGGTGAAGGCTCTGACCACATACTGCTCATTGCAGGTCTAGAGCTTTATTTAGGCACCTACATAGTGATTTAGGAGCCTAATTTTAGGTGCCCTTTAAAAAAAAAATCTTGGCCTTTTTTTCTTACATGCAGGGAAACATTTTCAAAGAGGTCTGCTGGGGTTGGGAAGGGAAGAGACTGTAATATTGACTATATTCAACAGGTGAATGAAGATCCCCGGAAAGATAAATGACCATCAGTATAAACATTGACGTATAGAAGCCAGACAAAGAGACAACAAAATGCACTGCCATATAGAAGCCAGACAACCATATCCCTATAGTCTGGGTGGCATCTCAGTGATGCCAACACGCAAACAAGGAAATAAATCAAACTAGCCATGTTTGAAAACTTCTAACCATTGTTTGCCAAATAGAAATAAAATGTTCTGGCATCTGAGGCATATGTTACAAACATTTGCAGTTAAAAAGTAAAAACAATAAAAATACTTGAACACCACATCACAAGGATGGGGCTGAGAGAAACAGAGGCACACACGGTTCAGTTAATCACTTATTTCCCCAAGAAGTCAAATTTATTTGTAAAAAAAAAATCAAGTTCTCATCTTTGGATGATATGGGATTTCCCCCCCCAAAAAACAAGAGTAGAGCTGAAGGAAAATTAATTATTGCTTTACAGCCCAATGTTGCGTTCCCTTCACACCCAAAACTCAACTGGACAAGAAACTCAGAATCGCGCCCATGGTTATTTAAAAAAAAAAAAAAAAAAAAAAAAAACTTATGACATGTTCATGTTTTGGGCAAGCGTGGTGTGGTTACTTTAGTACATACAAGTACACCACTTACACAAGCACCAAGCTGATGTCAGAGGGGTTTCTTTCTATAACAAATCAGCATTTAATTAACTTCTGAACTGCAGTACCCAATCAGCTTTTCTCAAAATATTAACTGGGGGAAGGGAGAGATATTTTATCACTTTCTAATACAGAAAAAAAAAAATACCACCTATGTTGAAACCAGAGCTCAGATAGACAAATGTCTGTTAGCTTGTGTGTTGTCAGTCAGAGTAAAGTGATTGCCACTTAAACCTAGCATGATTTTCTATTCTTCCAAATTGGTAAACATATTTGTTCAGCTTAGAGCAACCTATTTTAAAAACTAAGTACTTAACCAAAATGAAATTTACATCTCCTATTGTCAGACAGTTAACCCAACAAGGAATGCACTAATTAATTCGAAAATATTATCAGGTAAGTCAGTTAACAATGTAACAACTGCAATAATTAATAGGGGAGTTTAAAGTCATACACACACCCTTTTTCTTTTAAGGAGGGCTCAGGTGATGCAAACTTTGTAGGCACAAAGATTACAGAAAAGTAATTATTAAATGGGTTAGCCTGAGGGAGGTGTCAAAGGTCAGCCTCTAATCAATCTTCCTATCTAACTCAGGCCTGTTGAGCCATATGGTTTTCTACCTTTTGCACACAGAAACAGTCAAATTACTTCATTTCTACTTTTAAAATTTGACTTGTATAGCGAGGAGACGCATGCTGTTTCTCCATCATCCAAGAGGGATGAAGTTCACCCTCTTAAAACAAACCTAAATGTTTGCAGAAGACATACCAAAATGGCTTATTTAGAGACATGTAATGGTAGTTTGATAGTGGTAAATTCTCTTATTAATAAAAGAAAACCATGTTCTGTTATAGCCAACTACAACCACCACCCCCCGCCCCATCCCCTTATATCTGTACATAATAATTACTGACTTCTTCAATCCTTAACCTCTTTACTAAACTGCTACTCCTTGCAAAGTCATGCAATCTCACATTTGCTTGTTCCATTTATTGAACACTGTATAAAGTACACTGTTTTCACACCCACATGGGCAATCTCTTATTTCTCACTATCCTACTTTGCTTTTTTTTAAATCATACCCTTGTCAAACAGGTTATTCTAGGAATTCTGATTTTACTATCTTCAGACAAATAATCTGTCCAGCTATGGTTGCCCCCATCACCCACGCCCTGTATATTGTGCATAAGAGTAGCATATGATGCAGCACCACTTAGCCTAGACTTTGCATCTTAAGCATTTTGAAAGGTTTTCAGCAAAGAAAATTTTGTCACAATTTTAAGTAAGTAATTTTAAATGTTTTCTTTAAAGAAAACACAAAAGCACTACCTACCATTAAAACATATTTGATTTTTCAATTAGCACACACCTACTTATATGAACCCCCATAACCACAGTACCTTGGAGTGATCTTTTGTTTTGTTCTATATCCTATCAAATAAATCAGGAAGATCTTAGACCCTGCCGGAATAGGTAACTCTGAGAAAGTAATTTATGCCCCTTTTCTAAACACCAGTAGTGTCATCTGGAAAGGTAAATGCCAGTTGGTCACAAACAACAAGATGATATTTTTTTTAATTGTGCTTAACTTTTGTATGCAGAATAGGGTGACCAGATGTACAGTAAACAAAGCAGGGAAGTAGGTGCTGTGCAAAAAGATAAAGGAGAGAAATTCTGACACAAACCTTATAGACTTGCCCATATGTGCCATTACCAACTACTTCCACCAGCTCAAAAATCCCAGCTGGGTCCTACAAAGAAAAAAGAGGGGCGGGGGGAGAGAAGTAGCAGGGTTACATTTTTGAAAGCACTCGCTAATGGCAGAGAGTCTTGTAAAACGGGGTCTGGAGCTAGAGAGGATGTTGGCTGTGCAGCTGTTGCGCCCTGTTTTTCCATGCACATGCCAATACATGCAAACAAAGGAAAGCAGCCCAGGGCTGAACTCTCCCCCCCACCCAAGTAGCTCCCACTCCGGGGGGTCGGGGCAAGGGAGCAGCCAGACTGGCCAACAAAGTGCCCCTCCTGGGCGCCAGCTGCCCCCAAAGCCGACTGCAAACCCAGCAGCCCCTTCCCACCCACCCCCAGCCCAGCCCTCTCTGTGCTCGCAGTAACAAAAGCCCTTCCAGGAGCCAGGCGAGGGGAGCGCTGCCCCCTTTGTGTGCGGTGGGGGGCAGCGCCGCGCACTCACCCGCAGGGAGGAAAGGTCGATGTCCACCAGACTTTTTGCAGGAGAATCGTTCGCCATCTTCCCGTCTTTTCTTTCTTTCTTTTTTTCCGGGGGGGGGGGGTGTTAATAATCAAAACCTGGGAATTGCAAGAGCTGCTCTACCTCCTCCTGCCCGCTTCAGCCGGGGTGCGCCTCTGCTGCATGGGGCGGCCGGCCGGGCTGGCCTGGGGTGGGGAGGGGAGGCTGCTGTGGGCGCTGGTTTGGTTCCCGGCGAGGAGTGGGGTTGGGTGGCTTTTTCCTCCCCGCTCTCCCAGCCTCTCTTCGGCGGGTGCTGCGAGGCGGTGTGGGAAGCGGATTTACACCATGTTGAGGTGGCAGCGGCGGCAGCTCCCAGCCGGTCTCTCCCCTGCACGCCCGGGCACGGGCATGACACACCCGGCGCGAGCCAAACTCCAGCAGCCCCGCTCCGGCATAGGGGGCTCGCAGCCACCCAGCGCGCTAACAATGAGAGCTCGGCGGGTCCCGTCGGGCTTCCTCTTCCTCTGCGGGGGCTGCCGGGCTCCTGCACCCGGGGCACACGGCACTGGCAGGGGGGCTCCCGACCTGCAGCGCTGCTGGGCTGAGTTGAGGGAGTGAGACAAAGATAACCCAGGGAGGAGGAGAAAAGGGATACAAAATAGATTGTGGGCAGAGAGAAAACAGCTCCCCCTTTCCTTCTCCGGCAGGAAAAACCAGCGGAAACACACAACACCCCAAAGCACTTCTGGGAAAAAAAAATCCTCGCTCCTCTCCCAGCCGCCGTGTGTGTGTCTAAGCGCCCAGCTCAATATATTCAACAGGGGTGTGGCAGAGAACAATAGATAACTAACTCCGGCCTCACTCAGCGCTGCTAAACTCCCTGCCCTGCCTTAGCGCCCAGGCGATGGCTGGAGACACGCACACATTACACCCGCCACCCACCCCTAGTAACAATACACGCTCCATGCGCGTGTTAGGCACAGAGCTAGATATGGAAACAGTCCAGCAGAGTCTAGAGCAAATCCCAAAGGCTAGAGGAAGAAGGAGAAGAAGAAAAGCCGAGGAATACACAGTTAAAGGTGAAGGGGCTCACAATATTCTGCAGCAGTAAGGGACACCTCAATATTAATAAGGGTATTTGCACTTTGAACATGCAAAACACCGTGTAAGTGAGAAGCATTATTATTTGTTATAAGTGATACCTTTTCATCAGCCTAACTCAATATTCTTCAGCATAATGGAAGGATCAAAGAAATTAACCCATTGAGTGCCACCGGCAGCACGGATTCAGGGACCACAAAGGTTGGCTGGGTTGCTCAGACTGTGAAGATGTTTCTTGTATGTGTAGAGTTATGCTACTTTTACTAAGTGACAAAAGGGCATCTAGGAAACATGATCTATTAACACCCTTACCTGTACATTTCTAGGTTTTTATTGTTCCCTGTAAAAAAAGGAATTATTCAAAATCGCCATTGTTACACCACCAACATGGTTCCAGTTGACTATCAGTAAAGGGTAAAGAGTGGTATTGCAATGGATTTGCTAAAAACAAAAAAGCATTCAATCTGCATTAATCTACCCTGAGACCTTCATGCCATGTAGAAGCGATGCCTTCCAACCACTGAACCACCTCCAAACCATCCTGCATCCCAATGACTTTAACAGAAGTAGAAGACAAACAATAGCTTCCAGAATCAGGCCTTACACGCCTGTAAGGGTGCTTTTAGCAAATCCATTACTGACACATCCATAATTCTGGTTTAGGCCCCAATCCTGCAAAAGACATACTGATGGGTATACATTTGTTCACATGAGTCATCTCATTGACTTCATTTGAACTGCTTACATAGGTCACACACATGCACAAATCTTTGCAGGATTGAGCTTTTATTGGAGTTCTTTGCCATATCAAAACAGCAAAGTTCACGTCACTATATACAATAATAAAAAATGCTACCTAGCTGCAAGAATGTTGAGTTACGCTTGCTGTCAGCACCTGTCTCTTTTGCCTTTAAAACTTTTATATTCCTTAAACATAGTTTCAAGTATTTGATTTAAGTTTATGGTAAATTCAAGATTTCCTACATAAAAATATTTTAAAAAATAATGAACCTGTTGAAGAGTAAGAGTTTAAAAATTATCTTCAAAGTTTAGTATTTCTGTTTTACCTAAAGCATAACAAGAGAAACAGCAAATTTAGGCCTGGATCATACTACATCTGCATGGACAGAACCCCTGGTCCTTGCAAAGACCCATTGACTTCAGTGGGACTTCAGTGAAGGGATTGGGCTGCATAAATGCAATTACAGGATCAGGGCCTGACATTATGCAAAATTTACAAGTATATATTTTACCCAGACATATTGATAAGAGATTTCTTAATTTACACCATTGTGAGTGCTTCGTCCTTTTATGCCCTAATGCTTACACAGATTTACAGGTTCTACAGAGCTGGCACAGATTCTAGTGCTTAAAGTTGAATGTTTGTCTGCAGCCAAAGTCTTCGTCAGGATAGGACCTAAGTCCTTAGGGAAAGGGCCCGAGTGTTCTTTTCTATGTAGAAAGCACCTAACACATTCTTGGTGCTACTGGAAAATAAAATAAAGTTACTAAGGAGTTTGCACATTAAGCCTAAACATACCATTTCACCGTGTTAGTCCAGTTAGACTTCGTCATTGTAGTACCTGCATGGATTCTTGAAGATTACATTTTATCCCAGAGGGCGATGGGGGAGAGAGTTGCGTGTTTGACCACTCTGTTCAGTGCTAGGATATTAGTAAAACGAGGCAAAAGTGCAAATAAAACTCTGTGTCTCCAGTCTACCTGGCATTTTACAAAAGTCAGTGTTTTATCTGAGTGTTTGTAAACCCCCACAAGTCCCGGAAGACCTCCCAGAAAGAGCCCAGCATGACGCATCCCTCTCACTCATACCTACTAGTTTACTAGCCAGCCCTACTTCTCACACAAAGGGGTAGTTGAAAGGAGAGGGAGGAATGTTGCTTGCCTGCCAAACCCCCTACCTGTACACACCTCTCTGACCCCCACCAAAACTGTGTGCTCGACACAGCAGGTTTTTCATATGGAAAATCTAATCCTGCAGGTGAAAATTAAAGGCCAAACCCTACACTCAGGGCTGGATTACCCAATAGGCACACTAAGCACATGCTTAGGGCACCAGCAAAGCAGGGGGCCCCAAAAAAAATGAGATTTTTTTTTTAAATTTGATATTTGATATTTCAAAAAAAACATCAAAGAAGTCATCATGGGACAAATCAGAACTTCGTTAGACTTCCTTACACTCCACTACACACTCTTCCCCGGTTTTTCTGTTCTCTGTTTATTACTTTTCCCCAGCTAACCCAGGGGAGGCATCCTACTAATGTAGATCGAAATAATGCAAGGAAATCAGATCCTGTCATATATTACAATAAATTTATGTTTTATTATTGATATATTCTTCTGAGTTATACGTACTTGATTTGTTTTTTCTTTCTTATATATATATTATATATATACATAAAAATAGTGTACATTGTGTAATTTTTTGTTTAAGTTCAAATAACTGAGATAAGGGGCAGGATGAAACATAACCAACTGATTGGAGCACAGAAACATAAACTGGCAGAAGAAAAGAAACAAAAAAATAGTGAAATTTTCCAAAATCTTACAAAGCTGACATCATTTTTCAAAGCGGATCCATCAGAAGCAACATCTTCTCTCAGTAGCACAGACATCGTTCCAAAACCTGTAGGTGTTTCAGAGACTGACCCGTCTCTGAAACAAACACCATTCCAGAACATGTGGCTGTGTCAGAGACTGTAACTGATCATCCTACTCCCGGTGGTAAAACAGACAGTGTTCTAGAAGGTGTGGATGTGTCGGAGACTGAACCTGCTCATGCTGTAAATAATAGGAGAAAAGATCCTGGTATGTGGGTTGATTTCAGTACTGATGATGTACCTTACTGGATAGATCGTGGACCAAATAACTGTCACCACCACACTGGGCCATTTGAGAAATCACATTGGACTTTTACCAATGGCAAACAAACATGATAGTGTCCACAAATAATATTTTTTGGCATGAAAGTGAATGGTGCGAAATACATTCGAGAATGGCTACTGTATTCACCATCAACAGGGTCTGTGTTCTGTTTGCAAACTTTTTGCATATAAAATCTTCAACATCCCGGTTTGCTGAAGATGGATTTAGTGACTGGCGGAATACTGTTTTAATTGAACAACATGAAAATAGCACGACTCACAGAGATTCAATGTTGACATATTTAAATTGAAGACAGGGCTTTGGATTGACACAAAAATTGGAAGAACAAATTAAAGGGGAGCATGAATACTGGCAACATGTCTTGCAGCGTGTTATAGCTGTTATTCAAACATTAGCTGAACATGATCTGCCTTTCCGGGGATCAAATGACACCTTTGGATCATTGCAGAATGGAAATTTCTTGGGATTGTTGAAACTTGTGGCTCAGTCTGACCCATTTTTAGCAGGCCATATCTCAAAATATGGGAATGCTGGCAACAGTAACCCATCATACTTATCCAAGACAATATGTGATGAACTCATTGGTCTAATGAGTGACAAAGTTTGTTCAGCTGTTGTGGATGAAATAAGTATTGCTGGGTACTTCAGTTTATCTGTTGACTCTACACCTGATCTTTCAGATATTGATCAATTGAGTATTGTACTAAGATATGTATCTCCCACAGATGGAAAACCAGTTGAGCATTCCTCAATTTGAAAAGCCACACTGGTAAAGAAATGGCAAATCAAGTACTGCATTATCTGTGCCAAGTTTGCAAAATAGATTTCTCAAAGTGTAGAGGTCAATCTTATGACAATGCTGCCAACATGTCAGGGCGTTATCAAGGAATACAGAAGAAGCTTTTAGAATAGAACAAATATGCCAAATTCATACCATGTGCTGCACACTCTCTCAATCTTGTTGGCCGCAGTGCTGTTGATTGTTGTCCGGTGGCAGTATGGTTTTTCTCAACAGTCCAGTTACTTTATACATTTTTCTCTTCCTCAACACACCGATGGGAAGTTCTTAAAACATATTTGGGCAATGATTGTGTGTTGAAATCTCTTTCTAATACTCGCTGGGAGGCACATGCAGTGGCAACAAGTGCAATTCTGGAGTCCTACTCAAAGATTGTGGATGCATTAGAAAGTATAGCCGAAGAGCAATCACAAAAGGGAGAAACTATACGAGAGGCAGAAAACATTGCAGACAAGATGGAAGAACTAGAGTTTGTATTCATGTTGACCATGTGCAATGAAATTTTACAACACTTTTACCACACAAGTCAAGCTCTCCAAGAAAAATAATTGGATTTGAAAACATGATCAAACCTCTGTCAATCATTAGCAGACCACTTACACACTTTGAGGAATGATTTCAAAAGATTTGAAGACATATCAAAAGATACCTTGCCTGATACTAACTACAAAGAAGCCCAGTCCTGCAAGTGAATCAGGAAAAAACAAGCACATGATAGCAGTGCAACAGAAACAGCATTGAATCCTAGAGACAAATTTCACGTATCTACTTACTACGCTATAATTGATACACTTGAAGCTCATATGAAGAGGAGAGGTGAAGTGTACAAAGAAGTATCAAATAGATTTTCTTTTCTAAACGATATGGACTTATCTGATGAACAATATTCACAAGGTTCCCAAAAGCTAGTTGACTCATGCCCTATTGACTTGAACGTGAATCTCTGTGGAGAAGTACGGCAGTTCCACTGTTATATGCGCACAAAGTTTAATGAAACAGGAAAAATGAAATTCAGTCACATTGATCTTCATGACACAATATTGAAAGATGGAACACAATGTGTATTTCCAAATGTAGAGATCTCACTATGTATTTTTCTAACATTGATGATTACTAACTGCTCCGCAGAATGCTCTTTTTCTCAGCTGAAAAGAATAAAAAACCCTCACAGAACAACAATGTGTCAGGACAGACTTGATTCACTTTCCCTATTGTGTATGGAAGTGGACATACTTCGCTGAGTCAGCTTCGATGAACTTTGCAATCAGAAAATCTAGAAAGAAGCTATTTTAATTTCAGCATACATGTAAATTTTGTGTCATTTCTAAAAATAAAATTTTATTTTACGGTATAGTATTGTTTTTATTTTGAATTGCATATGGGGGGGCACCATACTCTTTTCAGTGCTCAGGGCCTTTAAAGGTCTTAATCCTGCCCTGCCTACACTCTTAAAATAAAAAGCATTCAGAAGGGAACTGGCAACTCAGGAAACTCCTCAAGATTCCTTGGAATGCTTCCCTGAGATACATGGGAATTCCTGGATGAGACAAGAGGCACAGCCTCTAGGCACAGTAGATCCTGGTGGTTTGCAGGGAAAGAAAAGCTTCAGCTCACTGGAGTCTCATCTCTTGAGCAGAGATCGCTAACCTTGATCTTTTAATGACTCATGGAGTCCAAATGTCACAGATTGGAGAGTTTCTGTAGGTGCAGAGGGGAGAGAAGAGGACATTGCAGATTCAGTGTCCTTTCTGTGTCCTCCAGACCTAGGTCTACCAGCTTCTGCTCTGCTCTGACCACATTAGCAGGGGGGAACATATAGCTCCATGCCTAAATGTCACTGTCAAATTGTTTAGGCCCAATATGTACGGTTTATGAATGAGAGGTCGTTGTTGTTGGGTTTTTTAAAAGACTGATATGAATAGAAATGTTTTAATGAATTACTTCTTACATTTAATTAAAACCATTTTTTAAGTCAAAATTTCTCCTGCAGTGATGGAAACCCAAACACAATAGCATTGTGCTGGGGAATGAGAACCAGAGAGTGAAATTGACTATACACAGACTATACACAGGCTGGTTCTGCTGTCCAAGCAGATCGAAATACAAAAGGTAAGAAAAATCAGAAAAGCATGAAGAGTGATTTTGATTTTAAAATTTTAATAACTGAGAATGTTATTAGTAAAACAGGTAATTAGTAAAACAGGTAAAAGCACCTTTTAAAAAAAATACCCAAGGCCAGAACCTCAGGTACCTTGCAGCTACTCTGTACTTTGTTGGTGATAAAAATTTGGCCTTAAACATGGTTTGAACAGCCCAGAAAGGATCATCCCAGTGAGTGGATGATTCTGCAGTGAAAGCCAGGGCCGCCCAGAGGATTCAGGGGGCCTGGGGCAAAGCAATTTCGGGGGCCCCTTCCATAAAAAAGAATTACAATACTATATTCTCGTGGGGGGCCCCGGCGCAAATTGCCCCACTTGATCCGCACCTATGGGCGGCCCTTCTGCATCTTGGCACAAATCCAGTTTTGAGAAAACTTCTTTACAAGGTATCACTGGTTCTCAGCATCAGCTAGTGCTAAAAGGCACTAAAGCTCATTAAAAGGGTTGGACAAATATGTGCCGTCAAAACTGTTTCTGGATCGAAAACTAGGGGTTTTTAAAAAGCAGAAAAAAATCACGGACAATGTCTGCTTTCCTTCAAAATTTGTTGTGTTTTTTTTAATTGAAAAGCTGAAATTAGTCTGCCATAACCTGAATATGGGTTGGGGTTTCGGAAGGGAAATATGTGGCCAAATATCTGCTGCTTGCTGTGTTTGATTGTTTAAAGAAACAATAAAAAAATTCTGTTTAAAAAAAAATCCAAAACTTTTTGAACCACCTCAGCTTGTGACCAAACGCCTGAGGCCGTCCAGTCAGAGATTTTTCCAGGTTTCTGATACTCTGCTGGCTTCCTTGACTCATATCTGTCTCCATAACTTTGGGTTCATTTAGGTTAGAATATAAGAACAGCCACACTGGGTCAAACCAAAGGTCCATCCAGCCCAGTATCCTGGCTACTGACAATGGCCAGTGCCAAGTGCCCCAGAGGGAGTGAACCTAACAGGTAATGGTCAAGTGATCTCTCTCCTGCCATCCATCTCCACCCTCTGACAAACAGAGGCTAGGGACACCATTCCTTACCCATCCTGGCTAATAGCCATTAATGGACTTAACCTCCATGCAGTTATCTGTTTCCTAGAGACTGGCTCCATGGAGTCCCTCACAAACTGGAGACAGTTACTGTGGGTTTGTCTTTAGTATAGCTTATGTACATACTCCACGAACTGAGCATTTGAGCTTGTTCCAGAATCTGGGATAAGCCTATGTTGTGAAAACTGAAATGCTCAAAATAGCACATGCATGTGAATGCACATAGGGTGTTAAAATTAAATTACCCCAGGGGTTCTCAAACTGGGGGTCGGGACCCCTCAGGGGGTCACGAGGTTATTACTGGGGGCAGCAAGCTGTCAGCCTCCACCTCAAACCCTGCTTTGCCTCCAGCATTTATAATAGTGTTAAATATATAAGAAAGTGTTTTTAATTTATAAGGGGTGGGGGTCACACTCACAGGTTTGCTATGTGAAAGGGGTCACCAGTACAAAAGTTTGAGAACCACTGAATTAACCCCTCTGGAGCCTCAGGAAATGTAGGTGGGTGGGTTTCCCTTGGTAGGGTTGGGAAGGAGGTAGGTGGTGTAGGATATTGCTCTTCTCATGTGATCCCTCCCCCAGTGGCTAATTTTAAATGAAGCTACCCTCCCCTGACATGAATCTCCCTATGGCACTGAAATTAAACACAGACTATAATTTGGTATTTGAGAAGTGAAAGGGATATTAGCCCTAATGGAAAAGCTAACAGCTTGGCTCTTCTGCAAGCCTCAAACTGCTGAATGAGCCTCAGGGTAGGGAAGGCTGTGCCTCCCAAACAGCCTGGCCCTGCCCCCATCTGACCCCCACCTACTTCCTGCCCCCCGACTGCCCTCCCCCCCTCAGAATCTCCCGACCCATCCTGCTCCTTGTCCCCTCACCGTCCCCCAGAGACCCTCCACTACCACCCCAGGACCCCACCCCTGCTCCCTGTCCCCTGACTGCCCCAACCCCTATCCACCCCCCCGCTGAGTCCTGACAGACCCCTGGAATGCCCACGATCCAACCCCCCCGTTCCCTGTCCCCTGACCGCCACCCCCCAACCTCTGCCCCCTCCCTGTCCCCGGGACTCCCTGCCCCTTAGCCAACCCTGCCCAGCCCTGGCCCCTTACACCTGGCTCCCCTCTCACCCGGAGCCTCAGCGCATCCAGGAGCTTCGCTCGACGGAGGCAGCGTGTCTCCGGCGGGGCCTGAGCTCTGCCCCACTCAGAGCCACATGGTCAGGTGGCGGGGCTGGGAGCTCCACGCTGAGCTCAGCTCCCTCTGCTCAGCCTGGAGCTCGCAGCCCCGCCCCCTCACCACGCGGCTCTGAGTGGGGCGGGGCTCAGGGGCCCCACCGGAGCTGTCCGGGACGCTGCTGGATGGGCCGAGGCTCCGGGAGATGGGGGGGGAGACGGGGCCGGGGAGGGAGCCTCAGCCATGCTCGTGGGGGCCCCTGCGGAGCCCGGGGCCTGGGGTCAATTGCCCCACTTGCCCCCCCCTCTGGGCAGCCCTGGTGAAAGCCAGGCAGTGTACTTGTGGCCATGTCGGTCCCAGGATATTACAGAGACAAGGTGGTGAGGTCACCTCTTTTACTGTGGCTCAAAAGTCTGTCTCTTTCACCAACATAAGTTGGTCCAACAAAAGATATTACCTCATCCACTTTGTCTCTCTAATGCCAGAGTATGACATATATCCTCCTGCTACTGGCATAGCAGAGAAAGATGATGTAATTGCAGAAAAGGAGGCATAGGTACACATCATTGCTACACCAAGTTGAGCCTAGGCTGCATTTTTGGACCCCTGTGTTTGTTAAAGGTCAGTATAAGTTAGAGAAGTCTAGGAGCTTTTCAAACACACTGAAATGGGAAAGGTATGAAAACAGTATAAATGGTGACTTACCCTCTGTGTGTTTCAGCCATACCCAAAGATTTGGCCCCGGATTTTTATAATTACCATGCTCTTTTTACACTATGGTATCACTGTGTTAGAATATAAAAGTAAACACCACTAATAAAGTTTACAGATAGACTAACCTGCTCTTTTAAATAATAAAGAAACAAATTTCTCACTCTCTCCCAACCTAAACTGCATTGGGCCTGATCTCATTCCTAATGAATTAAATGCTATTTACTTCATTCAGAGCAGGATTGGGCCCTCTCAATGGATCAGATCCTCTGGCCTGGCCAAGTTGCTCTCAGCATAAGACCCAGAGGGAGGAAAAGGTGACCTTAAGCTACCTATGCTGCCTCTGAATTCTTGAACCGATCTTTGCCCCAGACCCCATGAGCAAGTTACAGCAGCCAGAGGGCTAATGTAAACTGACTGCCCATAACCAGATGCCGAAGGCTTAGGTTGCTAAAAAGTTCACACAAGTATCCCACCTTTCCCCCCAACCCTTTTGAGATGCTGCCTGCCCCTTCTCTCTGTCCTCCTGGCTGACCAGTAGCAAATGTTGAGTTGCCAATGGTGAGGAATGGCAACTCAGTAACCTCACGCCTTTTTGTCAACTGTCTGAAATGGACCACTCTCATTGCCACTTCAAGAGTTATCTTTCCTCCCTTGGTATCCTGCTGTTAAGTGAATTGTCTCATTAGACTGACCTCACACTTGGTAAGGTAACTCCCATCCTTTCATGTATTTATACTTGCTCCTGTATTTTCCACTTCATGCATCTGGGTTCTAGCCCACAAAATCTTACGCCCAAATAAATTTGTTAGTCTCTAAGGTGCCACAAGGACTCCTCATTGTTTTAGTCTGTGAAAGAAGCTTATTGGAACATCTCTGAGGGTGAGATATTAGGTGTAATTAGTTTCATAATGTATTAGGCTTAGACTTGTATGTTTTTGTTTTAATTTGCTTGGTGACATAATTTGTTCTGTTATTACTTGAAACCAAACTTGAAATCCTACTTTTTATACTTAATAAAATCACTTTTGTTTATTAATAAACCCAGAGTAAGTGATTAATACCTGGGGGCGCAAACAGCTATGCATATCTCTCTATAAGTGTTCTAGAGGGTGGACAATTTATTAATTTACCCTGTATAAGCTTTACATAGAGTAAAACGGATTTATTTGAGGTTCAGGCTCCCAGAAAGGCTGAACACTGGGTGCTGGGAAAGTCCCTGTTAACTGAGAAGCCCCTGGGCCGAGTGAATCTCAGTTTCAGTGAACTGCAGAGAGGTGTGGCCCAACCTCTCGGTCTGTGCTGGAGCTGACTGGAGTGTCTAACTCAGCAAGGCAGGAGTGGAGGGGCTCCTCTTTTGGCAGGAGGGTTGTTCTCAGTGGTATCCCAGCTCATTGAGTGACAGTCTCGAGGGAAGTCTTGCGACCGAATCCATCACAACTGTAAATGACCTCCAGGAGGTGTCCCACAATGCCCATTCTGACCACTCTGGTCAGCAGTTCGAACTCCACTGCCCTGCACCCAAGTACACTCCCCCTTTAAAAGCCCAGGAATTTTTGAAATTCCACTTTCTGTTTGCTCGGTGTGGACAGCTCACATCGCATCTTCCCAGCTGACCATGGCGGCTCCACACAGCAAACACTGTCCCGCTTGGAGCATACCAGAGTTGTTGGATCTGCTGGCACAGTGGGAAGAGGAGTCTGGGGAGTCCCAGCTCCACTCCAGCTGTAGGAACTTCGATACCTATGGTCAGATTTCTCGTAGTTTGTTGGTTAAGGGCTATGAATGGAACAGGCAGCCGTGCCATGTAAAGATAATGAGCTGAGGCAGGTGTACCAAAAGGGAGGCAAACCATGGCTCTGATGCTGCACTGAAGACCTGCTGCTTCTATAAGGACCTGAACGCCATCCTTGGCAGCAACCCTACCTCCACCGCCAAGAGCCCCATGGATACTTTGGCGAGGCTGGATCTAGCCCTGAGGACAAAGTCGTGGACGAGGAGGTTGAGTTGGAGGACAACGTGGAGCACACAGCAGGGTCATCCGGTGGCACAGCAAGTCAGGAACTCTTCTCCTCTCCGAAGGGTCTAGCCAGTCCCAGTAGTCCTTCTCCGATGCTCATGATGCAGGAGAGAAGAGCACTGGTAAGTGATCTGTTTGAGTTGATGCTGCTCAGTTATATGAGGTAGAGCTGTCCCTTTGCTCTGTATATTCTAGAAGTGAGTAAAGGGATAGAAATATACAATACTAGCTGTGTTTGAGTGTGTTCCACATTCTCTGTGAAGCTTAGCAGTGTGGCGAAACAGCGTGTTAATGCACACCAAGATTTCACGGGAATCCTCCAGAGAGATCTCTAGGAAACTTTCCTGGAGGTACTTGCCAATCCTCCACTGAAGGATCCTTGGAAAAGCTGCTTTGTTCCTTCTCCCATTGTAGGAAACTTTCCTACGCCATTTGGCAATCACTTGTGCAGGAACCAAAGCGGCACATAGACGAGCAGCATAAGACCAGGTCTGAAGCCGCATGCGTGCAGTAGATGTACCCTTGCATCCTGGCTTACCCTCATTAGTGAGATATCAGCTTCAATGAACTCCCCTTTGGAAAATGATGGCATAATTTATAATATTGTTCCTAGTCGTTTGCACCAATCCCTTTAAAAAAAATCTAGACTCTTTGCCCCATCTTAAATGCCCAACCTGGATCAAACTCACCATGTTTAGAGTGGTCACCAAGATGTGTGCTTGCCAAGGGACAGTGAGAAAGTGGTTGCTATGTTAAAAGAGGTACATTTTACTGTAATGATTCAATGCTATATGTGAACTAACAATCATGCTTCTGTGTATTGTTTCTTGTGCTTCTGCTGATGTGGCCTTCAGGGGAAACCTCTACACATTAGTGGAGTGCCTCTGCCAGATAAGGAAGTGACCAAAGCGTAGTGAGGAGGTCATTTTCCAAGAGGTGCTGCAATTCTCAGAGGCTAAAAAAAGAAAATGCAGGGAGTGGAGAGAGACCTTGAAGAAAAAATTTAAAATAGAAAGGCAGGACAGAAAGGTAAATGAGTAGTGCATTGTAAAGGGCCAGGAGCAGATGATTAAAGTGATGGAGGAGCAAACAAAGACATTGAAGTCCCTAATCACGCTCCGGGCAGAACACATGTGTTCTTGCCCTCATCCTCACCCCCACCCCACTCCCTGCAGCTAATACAGAACTGCTTTCCATGCCCTCCCCAAACTCCTCCCACACATTCCCTGCAACTTCCCAGAACCATCTCGGTACCCCGTTCACTCCACCCCTTCAGACAGCTTTCAAAATGATAGCTGGACTTACACACAGCTATGAGAGCCTACACTGCCCTGCACTCTTATCTCCCTTCCCACCAAGCCTTTTGTGTGTGTTGTTAACTGGTATTTAATAAAAACAAATGCTCTGAAAGATAACCAAACTTCATTTGTCTCCTACACATAGCTGTTGCTGCTGGTTGTAATACATAGTGGCAGTTTGATCATTTGCTGATTACAAATCCTGGTCAGGTATCATCACAATTTTCATGCAAGGTGGCAAGTTAACAAAGCATGGCAGAGTGCTGTATAGAGAGACACACGTTACTGGTGCTCATTATCAAAATGTTGCCTCAAAGCCTTCCTGATTTGACTAGCCCGCCATTGTGCCCCTCTAATAACCCTGGTATCTGGCTGTTCAAAATCAACCGCCAGGCTGCGCTCCACCCCAGGAGAAACTTTTCATCCTTAGCCTGACAAATATTATGGAGTGGACACCAGGCTGCAATGACCACAGGAATATTTCCCTCATTTAGGTCTAACTTGCCATAAAGGGATCATCAGCACACTTTTAATCTGCCAAAGTCACATTCCACGGTCATTCTGCACCTGCTCAGCCTGTTGTTGAAGCAGCTCCTTGCTGCTGTGTAAGGCTTCATGAGCCATGGGAGTAAGGGGTACACTGGGTCTCCCAGGATCACTCTGAGCATTTCAGCATCCCCCACTGGAATCTTCTGCTTGCAGCTTTTTGTACAGGCCAGTTTTCCTGAAGATGGATGCATCATGCACTTTCCTGGACCACTCTGTGTTGATGTCAGTGATACGTCCATGGTGATCCACAAGCGCCTGCATAACATAGAGAAGTACACCTTTCTATTGATGTACTCCATTGCAAGATGGTCTGGGGCCAACATTGGAATATGCGTGCCATCTATTGACCTGCCGCAGTTAAGGAATCCCATTGTCACAAAGCCATCCACTATTACACACACATTGCCAAGAGTCACAGTCTTTCATAGCAGGATGTGATTAATGGCCTTGCACATTTGCATTAATGCAGCCCGAACAATCGACTTCCCGACTCCAAACTGATTCGCAACCAACCAGTAGCAGTCTGGAGTCACCAGTTTCCACACAGCAATCGCCACACTCTTCTCCCCTGAGAAGGCTGCTCTCATTTTGGTATCCTTGCGCCAAAGTCCTGAGGCAAGCTCTGCACACAATTTCCGCATCCAAAAGTTCTGCAGCCACTGCTCGTCATCCCAGACCTGCATAATGATCAGGGCCGGTGCAACCACTAGGCGAACTAGGCGGCCGCCTAGGACGCCTAGTGGTTGAAGGCGCCTAAAAGCCCACTCAGGCGAGGAGGTGGAGTGGAGGTGAGCTGGGGCAGGGGGAAGCGGGGAGGGCCACCTGCAGTAACAGGGGGGGTGCACAGGGGAACCGCTCCCCGCCCCAGATCACCTCCACTCTGCCTCCTCTGCTGAGCACACAGCCCCCGCTCTAATTCTCCTCCAATCAGCGCCACAAGCCTGGGAGGGGAGGAGAATTAGAGCGGCGTTGGCGTGCTCAGCGGAGGAGGCGGAGCGGAGGTGAGCTGGGGCGGGCTTCCCAGGCGGGGTTAGCTGCAGAGGGGGGGTAGCTGCTGCGGGAGGGAGGCTCACTGGGTTACAGTAGAGTTGCACTTTAAATCCTCAGTTCTACAAAGATTTATGCACGTGCTTAACTTTATGCACTGTCAGTAGTCTTAGTGAATTCAGAAGTCTTTTCAGGGCTGGGACCTAAGTGAGATAAATTATAAAGAATGAAATTAAAACTACAGTAAATGTTAGAGACAAATTAACGCTAGTGCATTGAGCTAAAAGAAATGTAAACAGTTCAGAGCGAGCTTTAATTTTTAGAATGCTTCCATGATACTGTTTCCATCCTTGGGTTTCAAGTAACATTTGTTTATTTCAGGGGGAGCTGAGGGAGAGGGTTGTTTCTGGAGCATGGTACTGTATTTTGGAAATAACTGTAAAAATGAGGAGGTAGTTATCACTACAATCCATTTAAAAAAAAAGCTGTAATTAACAATCCTTTTGAACAAAAAAGCTATTGCTGCTGAAGGAAACCAAGAGTGAAAGCAATGCCAGGTAAGGATTTTAAAAATTAATACTCAGCCTTACTGTTTTAAATTCTCTTTAAATTTGTATAGTCTTTGGGTGCACTAAGTGTCAGCATGAATGTCTGCAGCCATCAGTGTGCAATGTATAATGTAACAGCAATACACCCAGCAATAGTAATATATCCTTAAATGAAACAGCATTAATCACCCTTGGACAGATGTTTGACACAATGTAATGCCCCAGATTCAGGTTTTGTTGGGGATTTTTGTCATCAAAATACCGCAGAAGAGTCCAGGAAATTTTTATTTTGTGATGCAAGGCAGGGTATTTTAGCTGTAACTGAGCTGGGAGGGACTGACATTTGCCCTTCCTTCTCCTTTTTTCTTATGGGCCTTGTTATTACTTACCAAATGGTCCTTTGGTATGCTTTACCTATCATCTGCAATTTGCTTTGTCAAAGCCAAATATTAGGGACAGTTTGCCATTCCAGTTTAGTAAGATTTTTCAGTATAACCTTCAGTAATTAACTTTGGAACCAATGCATTATTTTACTTTCTAAAACATGGGGGTATCCTGCTCATAGTTTAAACATTTGAACAAAGAAATTGGATCTACAGACAATCACTGCTGATACAAGACACAGATAGTCAGAATTTCAAGAGCTGATTTTTATCTTTTTGGTATTGTTAGTTGCTTGACTCTTAAATAGTGATATAGGGTTCACTGTACAATCCTTATTCCTCTTGGGGAGTATTTCTGCCCATGGATAGTCCGACTGAAGTCAATGGGGCACATGCTCATCTGGTGTAAACTGGCATAGCTCCTTTTACTTCAGCTGAGAATCTGGATCAATGGGTTTGCTCGACAAGTAAGTGCTCACCACCAAGACTAAGGATTGCACATCAGGCCTGTAATAATTATTAATATTCCTGTAACATGAATATGTGGCTTACTCTGCACTGAGTTTGATTAACTTGAAGATTAAACAAACAGAAAAATGCCAATGAGACAGAAGAGTAGAAGACAGTGCAGATGACTTTCAAACTGCATTTGAAAAAATTCCCACAAATTGGATCCACCGCTATGATGTTTCTCCTCTCCTGAGCCCTAACAGGCATATTTGTTTGCAGGGGCGGCTCCAGGCACCAGCAAAACAAGCAGGTGCTTGGGGTGGCACATTTCTAGGGGCGGCATTCTGGCGCGGGCCCCCGCCGCCCCCACTTGCCGCCCCAGCTCGCCTCCGCCGGCTCCCCTGAGCGCCAGGCCGCCACTTCTCTTCTCCCCCCTCCCTCCCAGGCTTGCCCCGTGCGAAACAGCTGTTTCCTGCAGCAAGGCTGGGAGGGAGGAAGGAGAAGCCCAGCGGCAGGCGCTTGGGGGAGGCAGCAGTGGTGGAGCGGAGGTGAGCTGGAGCTGGGAGTGGTTCCTCTATCCCCCGTTACTTCCTGCGCCCCCCCCCACCCTAGCTCACCTCTGCTCCGCCTGCTTCCCTGAATGCGCTGCTGCTCTGCTTCTCCGCCCTCCCTTGCCTGAGAGGGAGGGGGGAGAAGCGGAGTGGTGGCACACCGGGGGGAGCAGGCGGAGCAGAGGTGAGCTAGGGTGGGAGGTCGTGGGGGCCCCCAGGAAGCAATGGGGAGGGAAATGCTGCACACCGGGGGAGGAGTCGGGGCTGGGGATTTGGGAAAGGGGTTCAGAAGGGGTGGAGTTGGGGAGGTGCCGGGGGGCATGAAAAAAAGGGGGGGCAGCCAAAAAATTTTTTGCTTGGGGCGGCAAAAACCCTGTTTGTTTGGACTATGTGAAAAAAAATAGATAAGATTGATACGATGCAGCAGCATACATGGGGGAGAAAGCTCAATACTAATTAAGGCCCATTCAGAAAAGTACTAAAGTTAATGAGGCTTAAACATTTGCTTACAAGTTTTTCTGAGTAGGAATGCTTTCCTGAATCAGGTCCTAAATTTGTAGCTAGGGTGCTATGCAGTTTTTTCCACAAAACTTTGCCAAATGCACTGAAATCCTGCCCTTCAACCAATCTGTTATTCTAGACCTTGTTTTCTCCAGGAAAACAACTTTGATTTGTGCTAAAATATGGTTTGGCAATATCAATATATATTGTGACAGACCCAGACCAGTGGGGTACAGGAGTCTGGTAGAGGGCAAATATACTGGTCACTGGATGAGTAGTTTTCTGTTCCCTGAGTGACCAGAGCAGGGGCTGCACTAGAGTAATCAGGAACCTGCTAGAACCAATTAAGGCAGACAGGCTGATGAGATCACCTGCAGCCAATCAAGGCAGGCTAATCAAGGCACCTGAGTTTAAAAAGGAGCTCACTCCAGTCAGGCGAGGGAGAGTCAGAGGAGAGGAAGTGTGTGTGTGAGGGGGAGCTGGGAGCAAGAGGCACAAGGAGCTGAGAGTGAGAGGCTGTGCTGCTGGAGGACTAAGGAGCACAAGCAGTGATTTCCCTACACCCCCCCAGGGGGGGTGTACACCCCCCCTGAATTTTCCCAACACCCCCCCAAGTTTTGTGAGCTAGTTACATACCAATTTAGTGACTGTCTGGAAATCTGAATTTAAACTGAAACATTAATACACACTTTAAAAGCTTATACAGTGTATGGTAAAATATGTCAAGTATCAGAGGGGTAGCCGTGTTAATCTGGATCTGTAAAAGCAGCAAAGAATCCTGTGGCACCTTATAGACTAACAGATTTTTGCATTTTGGGATAGGGTAACCAGATCTGCACACAGTATTCAAGGTGTACATGTGCCATGGATTTATATAGAGGCAATATGATATTTTCTGTCTTATTTTAAAAAAGCAAAGGTTTCAGAGGAGCAGCCGTGTTAGTCTGTATTGCAAAAAGAACATAAGCTTTTGTGGGCTACATCCGTTGAAGTGGACTGTACACGTTCTTTTTAAAAAAGCAAACAGAATGTTAGGAATCACTGACTGCCGCTGCACACTGAGTGGATGTTTTCAGAGAACTATCCACAATGACTGCAAGATCTTTCTTGAGTGTTAACAGCTAATTCAGACTCCTTCATTTTGTATGTATAGTTGAGATTGTTTTCCAATGTACATTACTTTGCATTTATCAACATAAAATTTCATCTGCCATTTTTGTTGCCCAGTCACCCAGTTTTATGAGATCCCTTTGTAATTCTTCGCAGTCTGCCTGGGACTTACCTATCTTGAATAGTTTTGTATCATCTGCAAATTTTGCCACCTCACTGTTTACCCATTTTTCCAGATCATTTATGAATATGTTGAACAGCACTGGTCCCAGTACCGACCCCTCAGGGATACCACTATTTATCTCTCTCCATTCTGAAAACTGATAATTTATTCCTACCCTTTGTTTCCCATCTTTTAACCAGTTACTGATCCATGAGAGGATCTTCCCTCTTACCCTATGATGGCTTACTTTTCAAAAGTCAATTTAAATTAAATACTTTTTTTAAATGTATATATTTTTTAGAAATCTAGACCTGTTATGTGTTTTGGTGTAACTTGCATTATTCTTATGTTAAATTTGCATAATCCTAACAAAACATTTACTTTATTCATATCTCTTTTATATATCTCATTGGTCCTGACACCCCCCCTGTAAATTCGAACACCCCCCCTAATTTCAATTCCTGGGGAAATCACTGAGCACAAGTGTTATCAGACACCAGGAGGAAGGTCCTGTGGTGAGGATAAAGAAGGTGTTTGGAGGAGGCCATGGGGAAGTAGCCCAGGGAATTGTACCTGTCATGCAGCTGTTACAGGAGGCACTATAGACAGCTGCAATCCACAGGGCCCTGGGCTGGAACCCGGAGGAGAGGGCGGGCCTGAGTTCCCCCCAAACCTCCCAACTCCTGATCAGACACAGGAGAAGTTGACCCAGACTGTGGGGAAGATCATTGAGGTGAGCAAATCTGCCAAATAAGTGCAGGACCCACCAAGGTAGAGGAGGAACTTTGTCACAATATCCACTAAGGATTAAGGTGATGCCACCAAACTAATTTTCCCTTGTGACCAGGGGCGGCTCTATGTTTTTTCCCACCCCAAGCACGGCAGGCAGGTGGCTTTCGGCGGCGCACCTGCAGGCGGTCCACTGGTCACGCGGATTCGGCAGCGTGCCTGCGGGAGGTCCGCCAGTGCCTCTCCATTGGCGTCCCCGCCGCCGAATTGCTGTCAAAGCCGTGGGACCGGCGGCCCTCCTGCAGGCACGCTGCTGAAAGCTGCCTGTCTGCCGCCCTCACAGTGACCGTCAGGCTGCCTCCCCGCGGCTTGCCACCCCAGGCATGTGCTTGCTGCACTGGTGCCTGGAGCCACCCCTGCTTGTGACTTGAACCAAGATTTGTGGCCAGACTCTCTGCTGGCAAGATACCACTGAAGTCAATAAACTTTGCCTTTAATTGGACCTAAATCTGCTGAGGTGAAAAACTTGTGAAAAAGTAAAATGAAATAAAATAAGTGCTGCTTTGATTTTCTTCCATCTCTCTTAAAAAGTAGCATGAAAACATGTTTTTATTCTATTGCTAATTTAATGGAGGCCTGGCTAGCAGAAATCATGGCCCCTTTAATAAAGACCAGTTACCTTTTAGACAAGAGTTCCAACACTTTGTAACAGTTAGTCACTTTCTGTTCTTTCACCGCCAATATAACCTAGGAAGGAAATGCCCTTTCCCAGGGCCGTCTCCAGGCACCAGCTAAGGAAACAGATGCTTGGAGCGTCCAATACAAAGGAGCGGCATTCCATCCGCTATTGGGGCGGCCCATCGGGGTCTTCGGCGGTAATTCGGCAGCGGGTCCCGCAGTCCCTCTCTTCCTCTTTGAGCTGCCGCCAAAGTGCTGCCAAAGAGGAAGAGAGGGAGTGAAGGACCTGCTGCTGAACTGCCACCAAAGAATGGAGCGGCGCGATTGAGCTGCCACCAAAGTGCCGCCAATTGGCTTTATCTTTTTTTTTTTTTTTCCCCTGCTTCGCCGCTTGGGGCAGCAAAAAAGCTGCAGCCGGCCCTGCTGATAGTATCTCACTTTGAACACCCAAAACCAGTGGCTACCATTGAAAATTTGAGGTTAAGTGATTCTGTGGCAGGGGCAGGAATAGCACCCCAGTCTTCTGAAACCCACTCTAGTGCCCTACCAAATGGATCACCTGCTGTGTTTTAGCTAAAGCACAGAATTATCTAGGCAAATATAAAGTACAAATGATCTTTTGATACTTTTATGAAAAGTGTCAAGTAGTCCCATGTGCATGGTGATGTTTATGGTCAGAGGAGAGAAGAGAGTGTGGTGGCTAGAGCAGGAAGCCACGTCTACTGGCTTTTGTTCCCAGCTCCACCATTGATTTGCTGTGTGATGTTGGGCAAATCACTTAACTTTGCCCCACTTCATTGAACACATTAGTTCTCACCTGCTTCAAAGGGGTGTTGCGGTAATGAATGAATGCTTAGCGAGTGCACTGAGTTATTTGGGAGAAAAGTGCTATGACAGTTATAATATTAATTTTTAAACACAAGATTAAAAAGACAAAGGTGTGAAACTGATGAAAGGAAAAAAGATATGTAGGGACAGAGGTTTAATCCTGCTGCACACGACTTATTTGCAAATGTTATTTAAGTGACCCTGGGTCATTCACAATCAATTTGAAAATGAGCCAAAAAGAATGTTGGGTTTTTTTCTGATTTGCCCAATTTGTTGAGGTGAGTCAGCCACTAATGGACATAACAAAAAGTGTCCGTTAAAAAAATACCAACATTCAGTAGAACAGCAACTCCGTTCATAAGCTTACTTGTCGTCATGGAATATGATAAGGTAGGCCTGTCGCCTCGCTCATGTTGTTCTTGTCTGGAATCCTGCAAAAAGCTCTGTCCAGCTGGGGTTCAGCAGAGCCATAGATAAAGGCTCTGAAGCCTTCTACCTGTGGGAGGGAAGGGGAAGAAAACACTTTATATGTAATAAAGAACATGGATGAAAAAGGCTTAGTGAACAAAGCAGCACTACCCTGTCACATCTGGGAACCCTGGTTAAAAAAAATCCAATTAGTTCTAACTGTAGTTACTACAGTGGTCCTAAATCAGCCCCAAGAGGACAATTGCATCAGATAAGCACATCACGCAATTACTCCAAACATTCTCTCTGAGGTTTGCCACAGATGGCAGTCTCCTTCCAAGAGAGATAGGTGCCCATTAGCAGAGAGTCAGAACTCAACTAAGTGCCTCTCTTGCTCCCAGAGAAGGGGTGCTGGCAAGAAATGGAGTCGCATGCTAATGGTGATGTACTGAACTTTCCCTTCTGTGCAAAAGAGACCACTGTTCTACAATCTAACGTCTAAAAACTCCTGGCAGATATTCTTTCACTGTAAAGACACTTGGGTAGGGCCCTCAGCATTGAGCCCTATTTATTCAAGTGCTGTAGTTCACTAAGTACAAACCACACCATATCAGGCTAGCAGGGTTCTCCTGCTGGTTCACCTTGTGAGATGTTGGAACCCAGTAGGGATCTGCAGGTTAATTAAGACCAATTTACTAGGGCTGGAGTAGTTCGTTAGACTCCATCCTGGAATTAAGGAAGGCAGAAGTAGCCCTCTGGGGAGAGGAAGGCAGTGTCTGTGGAAAAGGAATCTTAGGTACCGTGAAATCTAGGGAGTAGGCTGAGGGTATATGCAACTTGGTTGAACTATGCCGTTCATTAACAAAACCAAACCTCAGAAGGGGGGTTCTTTTTGACTCTGTAAAACAAGAGTGTGATTTGATGAAGGTCAGTGGTGACTCTGGTACCTGACATACAAAACCAATTAAAAAAACCCTACACCATCCTGCTGGACATCTCTGAAAGTGACTGCATGGTGCTATGCGTTTAGGACTTGATCCACAAAGGGGACTTAGACTCAGTATTGCAACACTTAATATTGAGGCACTCTGCTGCCTGGTGAAATCCACAACTCTGAGTTAGGCACACAGGCTCCCTACAGGATGCACAGGGAGAGTTAGGCATCTAAGAATGAGATCCACAGAAGCCAGCATGCTGAGCAGGGAGATGCCTAAGTAAGCCAATAGAAACAACCCAGGTGAGGCATGTGGCCTAAGCTCCACCCCTCTCCTGGAGTTAGATGGCTAAGCCAGGTCAGCCCTTTCTCATACAATATAGCAGTGGGGATACCCTCCCTTCTACTGTACAGCCTGGTGGTGAAAGTACTCCCCATCGAGGAGGTGACAGACCTGGGTTCAACACCACACTATACCTGATTCAGAGCTGGGACCTGAACACTAGTCTCCACTCCTAGTTCCTAAGAGGGTGCCCTAACCACTGTTCAGGGAGAGCACTAGCAACACTCCTTCCTCTTTCTCCATTTTGTACAGAGCCTGATCTGGCTGGCAGTCTCTGAGCACACCTACCAGACAGGCCCCGCAGGTCAGATAGGTGATGACATCCCAGTCTGAGGATCCCCCGGGGCTTAGGTGTGAGTTAGGTGCTGAGCTGCTTGGTAGTGCCAGGACTTAGGTGTCTGTGTGCACGCCAACTGGCAGAAAATAGAGGCCTAGAGAGCTTTGCCCTAAACTTAGATGCCTTGGGAATTTAGGCACCTACAGGGTTAGGCAGTGGTTTTAAGGATCTGAATTTTGGATTTAGGCACCTAAAGTGGCAGATAGGCACCTAAATCCCTTTGTGGACCTAGCCTTCGGTTGTTGTCTAGGTTTGTCATTTTAGGCCCTGAATGGGATTGGGCAAGTCACAATATTTTTAGAAAAATATGCTATTAGTTGTAGAAGTTTGATTTAGACCTGCCATCCTTTATGAAATCTCAAGTCACACACAAATCAGAATTGCTTGTAAGCTCCTATAACAATGAAAACCCCAGCACTGTTGCCCTTTCTAGAATTAAAAACCACTTGTTTTTTTTCTTTTAGCACTCCTGATAGAAGTGATGGGCAGCAAAAGGAGTGTGGTCCAATTTCTCAAGAGACAACATGTAGGTACTTACAATATTTCATGTCAAATGCACAATAACAGCAAGCTGATTATCATTTTAGATTATTTCCTCGGGACCCACAGAGCTCTCATCTCAGTTTGCTGTCAGTAGTGGATTCAGAACAGTCACCTATTGGGCATTTGGTATAGTCGTAAAACAAGGTTAAGAAAATCACAATGAGGCTAGAGATTATTTCCCAAAATACCCAATCTCATGGCAACTTCAGAGCTCTGATTATGTGAATCCACCTCCATCCGTGATGTTTTATTGTGCTGAAAGCTCCTTTGTTAACTACAAATTAGACTATGTGATTCTTAAAGAATCCTACAGGACAGAGATTATGGGCCAGATGTGGGTGTTCAGCTAATAGGATGTGGCATAGGGTCAAGCAAATTTAGCATAATACTCACTGGGCACTATTCCTCTCCTGGAGCCACTGAGCCTAGTCCATGCTAGTTGCTTCTGTGAGCCACAATCAATCATGTAACAGAAATCAGAAATGACTCAGAGGAATAGAAATCCCATATTCTCTATTCATGGAACAAGGTGACAGAACAGTGTACAAGGGTACAGGAAAGTGACATTCTCCAAGTTCAGGTAAACAGGCAGCTCTCTCTGGTACCATTGCCCTCCGGGTACTGCTGTAGACAAAAACCCAATGTACAAGTCAAGAAAAGCCAGCCACTGATATATTTCCTACAGGGATAAACATCAGAGACTGGAAAATAGTCACCCTATATTAATAGGCTTTTGAGCTATGCACATGAAATGAAATTGGTCAATAAGTTACACCTTTAATGCATCCTGGTCATGTCTGGGAATGGTTTCAGCTGGGCCTGGAATCAGCTATTTTTTTGCTTGCTTTCTCAAAAGAGAATCATCAGTATTGCCAACCCCAAGTATTTACAAATCATGATACAAGCCCCCCAAAAATCATAAGGTGAAAAATATTGCAGTTCTTATTTTCTTTGGGGTTCTGAGCCTGTGTGGAGTCACGTTATCAAGGTTTTCTCCACCACAACCACAAAGGCTAGAAACTTTCTTATAAAATGATGTGGAGATTCTAACAAAGCCCTAGTTGCTGGAGTCATTGGCTTAGTAAATGTCACCAAATGTCACAAGACAAGTAAAATCATGAGAGTTAGCAATGTTAATATATGTAGCTGTCTTTTGGATTAGTTTCAGCCTTTGGAGGGACATCAGTTCCCTTTCCGTTTCTCTCCAACTCGTAATCAACAAGATCAGAGCTGCAGAATATGAATCTATTTTGGAGTCTATGAAAATACAAACTAATGGTGAGACTGCTGTACTTGGGCACATCAATCATTTCTATGGCAACAGACTATGATACAACAATAACGTATAGAATCAAGCAGAAGCTGGATTGTGTGAGAGAACCCATTTATACAGTACAAGTATTTTCATTGGCTGCTTGTGGTAGTAAAAGCAAAAGGAATAAAGACAATTATAGGTAAAAATAAATGGATTTTTGTTTAAATGATCACAGGTTTTAGTTTTCCCTAGTAGAAAAATCTTTTAATACAATAGTGAACAAACACCTTGCTATATTCTTCTCTGGGTATTTGTAGGTTCTTATTTCTACTACACAAAAGACTGTATATCTATCTATCCATACATACATAATCAAAGTTTATTCCTCGCAGATAGCACAGATGGTAATAAGCACATGGGAGTTCAATATCAGTATCTGTTTCACCCTATCACAATCATTCTCTTATTGCCATGATATCAATCATTAATACCAAATTGTGGTAGTAACAGTTTCAAAACTAAATATTATGATGTAATTAATATTATAAACCTATAACTGAGCCCTTAAGAGTTCCAATCCTGTACCCTTTACCCATACAGCAATCCTAATGCCTTCGAAGGCAGGCAAGATCAGGCCCAGAAAGGATTGATTTACTTTGGATGTGTTGTCTTGGGGTTTGGGGGGGGCATGGTGGGGAGGAGGAACTTTTCCAGAAGCAATTTAAAAATAAAGGATGCTTTATACTAGGGAAGTCTATACTACCTTAAATGCTACTTTTCTGTGGTGTTCCAAAGAAATTGAGCCATCTATACCTACCCTTCTATCAGGAGACCATACTGAAATACTGTTACAAGTATTTTATACATTTTGCCTTTTGTTTGGATTTGTTGTTTGTTTTGTTTTTTCACTTTTAAAGTGAATTTAGTGTTGATAAGCAGTGGATGACAGCCGTGTAGACTGAAGACCTCTCTCCACAGAGCAGTGCGGGCAGCGGTAATGCAAGCAGCGTGGGCAGTGGTAATTGCTCTGTAAAGATTCTGCAAACCTGACCCAGAGGAAGAGTAATTCATTCTTATGCCCATTTAATCTGTCTGTCTACTTAGGTGCCAAATAGTACTGACCATGATTTTTATGATTTGGACACCTAAGAGAAACTGGATGAAACCAACTTACATATCAGAAGTCACCATACAGTTGTCAGATATACACATTTAACTTTTATTGGAAAAAAATGTACAGCTAGCAGTGGCAGCAGGTTTGTATAATTTTTGGTGGTGCCCAGAATGGGTCCAAGTCCCCACTCTCCCCCAACTGCCTTGTAAGCTGATATATATATTTTTTAAATAATGTAAAAATGGACTGGAAACAGCGTCGAACAGTTTCCCTGTCAATATCACTATCGTAAGAAAAATTAATTTAACTAAGAATATCAACTTTATTAATACTCTTTTGAATATGGAAACAACCAAGCACTCTTGGATCAATAACCCTCAAAAGCAAATACTTTCTAAAATTAAAACAAAATTTTGTTTTTTGTGATATTCTTCAGGAGGCAGCAAATAGTATTTTCAATGGAATTTAAAAGAATAAAAGAGGGGGAACATTTTTCTGTTGTGTCTTAAGAGTTTGTTTTTATAAAACTAATTTTTAGATAAAGTGAAGTTGTCACCTTACTAAGGGCTTGTCCACACTGGGGTTTCACACTGAGTTAAACTGTGCCAACACAAGTCATGGTTAACTGGGTATGGATTGTCTATGCTAGGGGCTTGCACAAATGAAACTATGTTGGTGTAAAATAACCTAGTGCAGACAAGGCCTACAAGTCAGACAGTCTAGCACCCACAATCATAGGCGCCAACTTCTCCTGGTGCCGGTGGGTGCTCAACCCCCCCAGCCCGCCCCGACTCCACCCCTACCCCGCCCCCATTCCAACCCCGCTCCAAACTCTGCCCCTCCCTGCCCCTATTGGACTCCTTCCCCAAATCTCCGCCCCGGCCCCGCCTCTTTCCCTGAGCGCGCTGCGTTCCTGCTCCTCCCCCCATTCCCCCCCACAACTTGTTACACCATGAAACAGCTGTTTCGTGGCAGCAAGCACTGGGAGGAGAAGCGGGGACTGGGCGCTCACAGGAAAAGAGGTGGAGGTGAGGTGAGCTGGGGGCACAGGGCAGGGAGCTTGGTTGCCGGTGGGTGCAGAGCACCCACCAATTTTTCCCCATGGGTGCTCCAGCCCCGGAGCACCCACGGAGTTGGTGCCTATGCCCACAGCAATGCACCCCTAAGAACCACTTATAAAGAACAAAGGAAAGAAATGCCAACTCCGAAGCAAAGAATGGGGCCAGGGATGAGGGGTTCACGGTGCAGGAGCAGGCTCAGGGCTGGGACAGAGGGTTGGGATGCAGGGGGGTGAGGGCTCTGGGTCGGGGTGTGGATAAGGGGTTTGGGGTGTGGGAGGGGCTCAGAGCTAGGGCAGAAGGTTGGGGTGCGCGGTGAGGGAGGTGGGGTGGGGGTGAGGGCAGCGGGGTGGGGCCAGGAATTAGGGGCTCACAGTGCAGGAGGGAGCTAATGGCTGGGGAAGAGGTTTGGGGTCGGGGGGGTGAGGCCTCTGGCTGGGGGTGCAGGCTCTGGGGTGGGGCTGGGACGGGGATGAGGAATTCAAACTTCGGGGTGCAGCAGGCAGGATGGCCCAGGGCCCATACAACTCACTGTCCCTGACAGCTAGATACGAATATTCTTAATCTTGATACAAAATGGTCTATTGCAAGAGGACCTACATAGTCACACACTGAAATATGAAGTTTTGCTTTACATTTATATACACAAATACTATTAGACTAGATCTTCAGGGCTGGTATTATGTCATGTACATTTCTACCACTGTAAAGCACTATGTACATTTACAGTGCTATATAATCATCCAGTGCCAGACAATGCAATGTAATAGCTGTATATGTTTTCCAGGAAGTCTCTCTTATTTCAGTCTCCATACTTCTGGCCAGGAGGACTCAGGTAATAAAAATGAACATGCGTCAGTCCGCACTGCTTTGGATTGTTATCGAGCAGAACCTGTCATCAGTATGGACGCGTGTCCCCTATATGAATCTTTAGTGCATCTGACACATAAATATCTTGTGACACCGGCTACAACAGTGCCATGAGAACACCTGTTCTCACTTGCAGGTGACATTGTAAACAAGAAGCAGGCAGCATTATCTCCTGTAAATGTAAACAAATTTGTTTGAGCAATTTGCTGAACAAGAAGTAGGAATGAATGGACTTGTAGGCTCTAAAGTTTTACATTGTTTTATTTTTGAGTGCAGTTTTTTTGTACATAATTCTACATTTGTAAATTCAACTTTCATGATAAAGAGATTGCACTACAGTATTTGTATTAGGTGAATTGGAAATACAATTTCTTTTGTTTTTGTACAGTGCAAATACTTGTAATAAAAATAAATATAAAGTGAGCACTGTGCACTTTGTATTTGTGTTGTAATTGAAATCAATATATTTGAAAATGTAGATAACATCCAAAAATATTTAAATAAATGGCATTCTATTATTATTTAACAGTGTGATTAATCATGATTTTTTTTTAACATTTGCTAGATATGGCTGATGTGTTAAATATGTGTATATAGATATTTCATTCAATTTAATACAATCACTAGAAATGACAAAGGTGTTGTACTGATGCTTTCTCTGTAATATAACACTGTTAAATAGAAAGATCTGATTACTATAGTCTTCTTTAAACAAAAGCTAATTGTTGTAATGATTGTTTTGTTTCTGATAGTTACATGGCAAAGATTTGTAAACATATTAAAACTTCCTAAATAAACACATAGAAAAAAAGTAGAAGTAGGAGTTGTTCTGTGCCTTTTCTCTAGCCAAAGTGACTTCAGTGTGGTTTGCTGAACATTACAAGTGTCTCTAAAAGTTTCATCACTAGGACTTTCGCTATTCCCACTAGTGGCTTGCAGCTGAAAACAGACTCTATTATGTATGCACAATACAACTGAAGATACAAGTCTGCTTTGAGACATAGCAAAAACAACTTTGTGATTAATGTGAATGTTGTGTTCCTGGTGACGAGCTAAGTATTTTCTTCACTCCAAATTAGTTACAGGCCAAATCCTGCCCTCTAGCAAGGCTCCCACTAGAGGCAAAGCGCATTTTGGCAGACCAGGAATTGGGTAAAGACTGCAGGATCTGGACATATGAAGACTACAGCTTTACTAAAACACACCCATAGAGTTACAGTGTATTCTGCATATGAAAGGGTTTACACTGCATTACTAAGTACCTTGAGGTGAATAAAAATTCCCTCAAATTGTAATGTTTACAAAGGCACCATATGTCAAAAGAATAAAAAAATCAGAGAGGAAGGTGGACACATGTAAAGATTTCATTGTTTGGAACTAGTTATTTCAGATGTTGCTTGTGGCACTTTATGGCTATTTACTAGATTACTATAAGAGGGCCACCCTCCCTGGAAATGCCAAGGTCAGGGCAGGCTGCAAAAGGGATAGCAGATACTCCCAGCACTGATGGGTAACACTGAAGTTAATCTCCCCAACCAGTCACAAACTACTTCTGATCCATCAAGAAGCAGAAAGAAAAAAAAAAGGCATCACATAGCCCCTTCTTGCATTCCAGTTCTCTGGCTCCCAGTTAGCACCTGGGTCCAGTACAGTGAGAAGTTATGTAAAAAACTCTGCTCACATATACAAAATGTTCTTCTGATCTGACCCCAAAGGGCCAGCCACGTTACCAGGTATAGGTTTGGATCTCACCAAAATACCAATCCGCCAGCCAATCCTTTAGTGCCTAAAACTAAAGGTTTATGATAAAGAAAAAAGAACGAACAAGAAGAGAGGTGTTAAATGGTAAAGCAGTCACATACATACAAAGACGTCAAAGTCCATATATCAGGTTCTTAGCAGTATTGGTGAGTTTGCTGGCTTGAAAGTCCCTCTGGAATACATCCACAACTTGGATGGGTCACTCAGTCCTTTGTTCAGAGCTTCATTTTTAGAAGTTACTCCAGAGCTAAGAAGCAGGATTGAAGACAAGAAGCAGGACTGAAGACAAAATGGAGATGATACAGCTGTCCTTTAGCTATGTGTCTGGTACTTCCTTTGTTTCAAACACAAACTCATAGCACATGGCATTGGAAGGCCTTAGCGTTCTCTCCATAGGCATGCCTCTGCATGCCTTGCTGAGTCATAAGATGTATTACCAGCCCTTTCAATGGGTTCATTGTAGAGTTGATGTCCCTTGATGGGCCATCAAGCAGGCCTACTGCCTATGCCAACCTGTCTGGGGGTGTCAACCAGAAACACAGCACAAGTTTGGAAATACAGATCTACCATACATATCGATAATTCACAATACGAAGGTGATACAAACATATGAACAAGATCATCATAGTTGGCAAATTATGACATTTTTGCAGATACCTCACATGGCATATCTGGCACGATTCATAGCAATTTTATAATATTGGTATCAACAATATCATAAAGTGTCTCCCATGTTCCATACAGCATCACAACATGTTTATTCTTAAGTGAATGAGAAGAAAAAAGACTCAACATCTCTCACCAAAAATCAAACCAAACACAAATAAAAAGCAATTGTGATCTGCACCTCTGAGGTGTGACACATTTCCTCTAGAATTACAAAACAGTCCTATATTTTCATTACAAGATACATTGATATGTGAAGCTAACACACCTAATGACAGGGAACGGCTGCCAGCAAGCAGGTGTGAGCTAGCTTTCCTAAGACCAGGCCCTTATCCAACTGGGTGGAGACAAAGAAAAGGAAAGATCTTTTCACTCAGCTATATCATTGCAGGGTGAGTCAAGGGAGTCATACTCCTACTTTGGTGCATTGAAACTCAGAGTGGGTAGGTACAGTCATGTTCCCATTAACTTCAGTTCCAGTCTTTCAGGCTGCTAGCTGTCCCCTTCCCCTTCATCTCCCCAGTGCAGGAAAGCAATTTATGCCTGTCCCTTACATGGCTATTCCCTCTCCCTGCATCCTCTTCCTTTCTCACACAACAACACAGCAGGGTGTTGCAGTTTAGCCCTATCAACCCATTTTTTTTCCTTTGGACACTTGGCCGCCGGTGCCATTGGCACCAATGAAACAAATTCTGCCCTCTAACATGCACACACAGCTCCCACTGGCTTCAGAGGAATTTGCAAAGGAATAACTAAGAAGAGTTTTGCTAAAAGGATCTAAGAACTGCATCTTAATAGAGTAAATGTAATGAAAATGCAACATCAGCTCTGTGAATGGCAGTAGTGAATATTTTTATAAAAAAGAATTCTACTTCATAAATAGAACTGATTGAAGAGTAAACAAAAACCTGGTTCATTAACATTTTTGTGATGAAAGTGTTGAATTCAGCTCATTATTATTTGTGGGGGACTATATTATTGATTATTTGTGAATATTCACAGAACTGCTACATATTTCTGTAAATGCTCACAAATCCTGTGTTATGAATTCAGCATGAATTATGTGCCTGAAAAGGCATACAAGAAGCAAATTTATCATTCCTTATCTTTCTGGTATAAGTTGTAGTCCTCTGATGAGGGAGCAGAAGCCATGCCATACTTAGGTGATCAAGCACTCAGTGTGAATAGTTAGTAGTCAAATCAAACATTTCACACACAACCCATAATCTGAGTATTTGAAACAAGTATATTGAAAGAAAATTAGGATTGTTTGTGAACATTTCACTAACTCAAAAAGGGGTTAAATTAATAATTAATATTTTCAATTACTTTCACCAGGTTTACCCAGAAAGTAAAACACAAAATACTTAACATGTTTGGAAAATCACTGTTGCTGCTAGCTGCAACACAAAGGAAAAAAAGTCATCTGTTGTATAGTCCAGAGGTTTAAATTAGCAAATTCTCATTTTCCTACCCAATCGTAGAACTTAGAGAGGGAAAGCACCTTTTATATCAACCCATCTCCTTCTGTCAAGGATTAATCTTTAAAAGTACAAGCAATGGGGCTTTCATCACTTCTCTGGGAGACTATTCCATGGCCTAACAGATCTCCCTGTCAGGAAACTTCAGCGGGGAGCAATATGTTTCACTTTTATCCCTAAACTAAAATCTGAGTAATTGGCCATCAGCAGGGCCGGTGCAACCATTTAGGTGACCTAGGCGGTCGCCTAGGGTGCTAGGATTTGGGGGGCAGCATTTTCTTTGGCAGTGACTGCGGTGGCCGGATCTTCGGCCGCCCCGGTTGCCGCCGGCATTTAGGCAGAGGGAGCTGGGGTAGAGGAGTGCGGGGAGGGCCGCCTGCAGCAAGTAAGGGGGGGGGCACACAGGGTAACTCCCCGCCCCAGCTCACCCCTGCCCCGCCTCCTCCCCAAGCACGCTGTGGCTGCTTCACTTCTCCCGCCTCCTAGGTTTGCGGCGCCTAAGCTGATTGGCGCCGCAAGCCTGGGAGGCGGGAGAAGTGAAGCAGTGACGGCGTGCTCGGGGTGCTCATGGTCGTGTGCGGAGTAGGGCTGAGCTGGGGCAGGAGGGTGCCTCAGGGCGGAGGGGGGGAGCTTCCGTGGGGGGGGGCACCTCAGGGCGGGGGCTCAGGGACGGGGGAGGGCGCAAGGTGGAAGTTTCGCCTAGGGCGCAAAACATCCTTGCACCGGCCCTGGCCATCAGGAACAGTTCAAAACTTTCTTAGCTGGCTGTGTTATATTTCAGGACTGGCTGAGCCATGATACACAAAGATTTCCAATCACCTCTTAATGCCGAGCCTTTAGTGGGATACAATGCATGTGTGAAACATGAAGCTTCAAATACCCACTGTCAGAAGCTTCTAAATTACCACAGGCCAATCCACAATAATACAACATAAGGACCCACTTAGCTTACATAGGTGGGTCAGTGACTATCTGTAGCTCTTAAGAATGGAGATGGGTCCAAATCAACACACTGAATCCAAGCATCCAAGAAGTTTTGAGGACATTTAGATCAAGATTCAGCAATGAACTTTCTGACTGATCCTAAGGGCCCCATCTAACTTCACTGATTTCAGTGGGAGTCTCCCTTTACTTTAAGAGTAGTTGTATCAGGCCCTGTATGTGGAATGGACTGGACCCAAACTCCAGATCTGAACACCTGCAAGCTTAAGGAATACTTAGCTTCTGATCTGAACTTTGCAGCTTAGATTTATCTCTAATCGAGAATCTTCCCCTACCTACAGTATATTTAAGAGAAATTCTCTGTAATGAGATTAGTGTATCTGAAGCCAAAAGCTGACCTTCCACTAGCACCTAGGAATGATTTTCAATAATCTAGAATACAGGGTGCATTCTGATTGTATAAATATTGTATGCAGTGATGTGATTAATGATAATGATGCATGAGGAAATGTTTGCCATGGGCTTTGGCCAAAAAGGTCTGAGTAAGATCATGCATATTTTTAGCTAAACTGAAAAAGCTGATATGAAATGGATCTTTAAAATGGAAATGAGCTAAAAGAAAACAAATCTTATCAAGAAGAGAGACAAGTTCTGCTTCCTGATGAACAATTATTTGTGATGTAAGCCTGGAGATTTTGGTCCAGATCCTACACTGCAACTGGGGACTGCAGAAGGCAGCTCAGAGTGTTTGTGTGTTAGGGGTGGGGGGAGGAAATCAGTACAAAAATGGCTTTAAACTCAACTGATTCTGGGGCTCTCCACGCACCAGGCAAGTCCCCAGCAGCCAAACATACATAAGGGATGTTCCAGAGAAAGAGAATTCAAGCTATGCCTCCATTTCTCCAGCCACGTGCCCTGCACTGATGGCCAGGGATGGGGATGCAGGAGCTGCTATAGTAGCTCCACCTGGCACAAGGATCCCCTGACAAAGGGAGACTGCTCTAGTGGCCAGGTTATATAGTTTAAGGCAGCATTTTTCAAAGTGCGGGTCGCAACCCAGTACTGGGTTGTGCCATATCAAGCACTGGGTTGTTCTGGTCAGCACCGCCGACCGGGATGTTAAAAGTCCCATCAGTGGTGCTGCCCAGCTACCTGTTCTGACACCGCGCTGTGTCCCGGAAGCGACCAGCAGTGGGTCCGGCTTCTAGGCAAGGGAGCCACAGGGCTCCACATGCTGCCCCTGCCCGAGCACCGGCTTTGCACTCCCATTGGCCGGGAACTAGCCAATGGGAGCTGGGGGGGGCAGTGCCTGCGGGCCTCTGCCTAGGAGCCTGCCTCTGCACCCTGGCTGCGCCGCTAACTGGGAGCTGACAGAGGTAAATCCATGCCGCAATCCCCTGCCCCAGCCCTGAGCCCCCCCCCACAAACCCAGAACCCCTTCCGTGCCCCAAACCCGTCATCCCCGCCCCACCCCAGAGCCTGCACCCCCAGCCCAGAGACCTGACCCCCTCCTGCACCCCAAGCCCCTGCCCCAGCCCATAGCCCCTCCCACACCCAGAAGCCCTCATTCCCGGCCCCACCCCACGGCCCTCACCCCCACACCCCTACCCTCTGGCCCAGCCCTGAGGCCCTCCAATGCCCCAAACCCATCATCCCCAGCTCTGTTGGGTCATGGGCATCAATAATTTTTTTCAACTAGGTCCCCAGAAAAAAAGTTTCAAACCACTGGCAAGGTAGCTTCACACTGACAGTGGCTTCCTAACACAGGACAGGATCTGGACCTTTGTGTTCCTGTTGCAAAGTAAATAGTAGTGGGGTGTCACAGCTGTGTGCCTTACCCAGTATCAAGACCCAGCCACTGATTCACATTCCCCTCAAAGATGGTCTTTCGTAGGCTGATAAAGTGATTTGACCTTCTAGCCAAGTCAGTAAGAAACCTCCAGGGCATGAGAGAAGAATGCAACAGTCCTCAGGTCCTCACCAAGCACAACAGTCCTTCTTCCAGAATTTACCTGGGCTTCTCACTTGGTCGGAATCCTTTCTCCCACTCTTTGTGGAAGTCCCCGACTGGGGCTCTAAACAAAGACACGTGCTACCACTGAATCTGCCACCACCACACCAATACTTTGTCAGGCCTTTTCTTTCTTTAGTGTCATTCCTCTCTAGTGTCCTTCTACATTCTGCCCACATACAGGCCTCTTCCACAGTCTCTCTTGAGCCAAGAGTTTCTCCAGTTCTCTTTGTGTAGAGCCCCTAACCAAGTCTGGTCTCTCCTTGTGCTACTGCAGAGACACTTACAAGCACGTCCTGCTCTCCTCAGTCTATCGCTTGTATAAGCCACAAACAGTTTATTTAAATCTTGCCATCACATGACACCACCCCTCATCCCTGACCCTTTTAGAGACTACAGCTCCTGTCTTCTAAAGGCCAGACTTCAAATTAGGAGGAGCTAGGCCCAAGCCTATCCTTAAAAGGACAGCTCATCCTGTGACATGGGGGAGACCAAGTCATTTTATGATGAAATCTATTTAAAACACCCTCCAAAACAGTGGTTCTCAAACTTTTGTACTGGTGACCCCTTTCACATAGCAAGCTTCTGAGTGTGACCCCCCCTCGCCCCCCGCTTATAAATTAAAAACACTTTAAAATATATTTAACACTATTATAAATGCTGGAGGCAAAATGGGATTTGGGGTGGAGGCTGACAGCTCACGACCCCCCTGTAATAACCTCATGACCCCCTGAGGGGTCCCAACCGCCAGTTTGAGAACCCTGCTCCAAAGAGACTTCTGTTTGTCTTCCTTGTTTGTGCGTCTGCACAAGGCCAGGTCACACTGTCTGGCTCCAAGTGACTAGTCCAAAGTTGTACAGTGAGTCAGCAGCAGAGCTGGTAATAGAACTCATGAGTCCTGACTTTCAGGTCTTACCGTAATCGTGAGAAGACAACAGACTTTGCTTTCCCCACACTTTCTCCAGCAACATCTTAATGAGTAATAAGGGTACAAAAATACCAGCCATAATTATGATTTTTCCATTGAAATTCTTGATAGAGTAGCATTGCTGCAGATTTATGAGCCTCTGTCTGGATTTTCTCCAGTCTCTCGTCTGAAATGCCATCTGTAATTCCTTTCCCCTTTATCCCCCATTTTTACTTCAATAACATTTCACCAGTTGAATTCTGTAGCTTTTATTACTCATAGTGTGAGCAAACTGAATGCAGCTTTTGCAGGTGAAAAACTAATTTCGCTGCAAAATAAATAAATAAATAAATAAATAATGATTAATAATAATAATTAATAATATTTTTGCTGTGAAACCAAAGAATTTCTCAATTCTGCCCAAAGGAAAGTGAAAGTGTATTGCAAAGACTAGTGTTGAGTGACAGAAAAGGCAGCATTTCATAGGAATTCAGAAACAATGCTCAGGAAAATCCTTTCCAACCCCAAATTGGTCATTTGCCCAATTCAATATCCAGTATTCTTAGTCATTCTTTAGTAACAATTCATCCTCCTGCAGAGGGGTGGCATAAAGCCGTTTACAACAAGACCAATAGGGGAACTGAGGGCAGAGGCGTCATGCAGTAAGGCTGCCACACCCTCTGCCTGCAGCACAGACAGTCTCCATGCTAGCTCTAAATAGGCCAATGTGCTCACTACGCACAGTGTGCAGAGGGCAGCAATTGATATGCTAGCCTTTAGAAATACTAGAGAGAGAAATTAGGTATCATAGATAGAATGGTATTTAGCGTAGATAGAAGTATAGCCCCACAGCCTACCCATTGGTTCAGGGATTGGATTCTGTTCCCCATTCCTGCTTGTTCTCTGCACAAAGCCAAATTACGCAGGTTCTGTGCTGTAAGAGATGAATTTCGCAGTCCTTGTTCATTCCTTACTCCATGTTCCTATTAATTTTGGACTTGCAGGATATGGCCCATTCAACCAGCAAGATATACATTTGTTTATGTATGACATAAACTGATGTCTAGGTAGAGATATGAGGTGATCACTTGTGAATTGATTTTCCTTGATACCAAAATCTTTTCTAAGCGCTGTTGTCGCTAGGCATTACAGTTAAAGACATTCTCAAATGTTTTATATTACATGGCAGTTTTATATTTTAATTATGGCAACCTTAAACAGCCCCTACAAAGATACAATCTTTTCAATTTGCAGCAGAAGATCTGACTGCATGAATGACAGTATCTCTTTTGGAATCTTTTTTTTCATTTGACTAGAGAGCATGAATTATATAAATGCATTTATTTAAAAAAAACAATGGTGATAGAAGTAATAGAGATCTTGTAATGAACTCATCTAAAAAATCTTATTTATAATAACTATCAGACCAACTATGCTGTTTTACGGACACAGGAAAAGATATTCCAGCATCCTGCAGGGATATTTCTTCTAGTGAACCTCTTGGGAAGAACTAACAAGTGAGACTGAGGTCATAACTCCCAGACTCCTGAAACATTGTCTTTGAAGATAATATTGTAGCAGTATAATCACAATACCACTTGGTTACAACCTTAGGGTAACATTTTTATGCTAGTATTTGCATAGAAGCAAACCCTTAATTTTTTTTTAAAGAGTATGCTCTCTGATCCACTATGTTTAACTCACAAAAGTATGTTGGGTGAGCTATGATTCGTTGCCCACTTCACATTGCATTTTGGAAGAGTTATGCTTCTGTTGGTGCTCTACTTTATTTTACTAGTACAGTTTAAATCTGGCCTGAAAGTGTCTAATATGATGTGCTAGTTAGTACATTTTCTCCAGTATGACTCATTGTCATAATGAGCTTACTAAATTCAATGTGATCATTGTTTGCCATGTCAGCAGGCATTGCACAGACCTTAGCGTTATCTCTTCCTAGCTTTTAGACCACTGACTGGGGCAAATAATTCTCTCTTCTCTCCTGCCTCACCTGTGGGGACACAGTAGCAAGGGGGAGCTAGTTCAGCCAGCGCTGCACTCTACCAGCCCCACCAGAAGCAGTAGGAAAACCTAAATACCCTTAAAGGGGCTGGCTCCCAGTTCCTCCAGCCATTCACTCCTCCTCCCACTGCTGGGTTCATGGCACCAGGAGAGGGGCCACTGTTTACTTTTGAACAATTTTGAAAATGATTGAGGAGACAATGAGAGAGATTGAGAGCTGTGATTCCTCTCCCAGCCCCTCCCTTCAGTATGGGAGTCCCCATCAGGAACAAGGCTCCCAAAGGGCTCTGCTGCTCTACAGGGAAGCTGCCCTAAGCCTAAGCCCTACTCTTCCAGCCTTCACCACCATCTTCTGACCAGGAGGACATTTTACAGCTGCAACTCTCACATACTACTCAATAGTAAGTGTGATCTCCCTTCCTCTTTCCCCTCCCCTAAAAGAGATAAAGGCAGCAGTGGCATCATGACAACAGACAGCTTATTTCAAGGGAATGGATGTCTGATGCTATTGACACTCCCATTTTCTGGGTTTTGACCCTACCTAATATTATTGTTGCTATTATTATTTCCATTGTTGTTTTGCCACCATGCTTCCAACACACTCACCGCTCCCAGGGCAGATTGTGCAAGCTCCAGCCATTCTTGAGAATCAACCAGGTCAAAGTGCCAAAAGGTTATCCATCAGACCTGCCTTTCCCATGGTATTTGATGAACTGAACAACCTTTCCTCCACTCAGAGCATCTCAAGACACAACTCACTATTTCACTTATCACAGTTCAAATTGAGAAGAACAGTCCAAGGAGACAGCAGAGCAGACATAAGAAACTGGACACTAGACATTTAGAAAGTGAATAAGAAAGTGTTATTTACTCCTTCACATAGCACAAGAACTAAAGATCACCCAATAAAATTAATAGGCAGCAGGTTTAAAACAAACAAAAGGAAGAATTTTTTCACACAACGCACAGTCAACCTGTGGAACTCTTTTCCAGAGAATGTTGTGAAGTCCAAACTATAACAAGGTTTAAAAAAAAAGAACTAGATAAGTTAATGGAGGATAGGTCTATCAATGGCTATTAGCCAGGATGGGCAGGGAAGGTGTCCCTAGCCTCTGTTTGCCAGAAGCTGGGAGTGGACAACAGGGGATGGATCACTTGATGATTACCTGTTCTGTTCATTCCCTCTGGGGCACCTGGCATTGGCCACTGTCAGAAGACAGGGTACAGGGCTGGATGGACCATTGGTCTGACCCTGTATGGCCATTCTTATGTTCTTATATTCTTATGACTAATCCATTGCAAAGGACCATTTCTGAGACATGAGCCCAAAGGAGGTAGCAAAAGGCTAGTTGAACTAAAACTGATGCTGATCAATGGAAGATCTATCACCAAAGAACAATATACAACTTCATCAGCAACGAAGCACCCAATAAAGCTTGCATCACCAGGGTCTGTCTGGATGACCCCAGGAGCCCTATGCTAGCCCATCTTGTCCCCCACTCTCCAGGATACTTGGCCCATCACATACCACACAGACAAGAAGGCAGGCAGCACTGCATTATCTTCTCTTCACACAGGCATGACAAGTTCGTTTGAATTCATTCACCTGACAATAGAAACCAGAGCCAACACTAACATAGATTTAATGCATATTTACAGACCACATGAAACTAAATGATTCATAAAGGAGCTCAATGATACCTTGCTGGTGATGGTAGTGAAGTACCTCAGACTTGTCCGGAGAAAGTTCAACATTCATATTGACAAGACCACAGATGCCAAAGCCCAAAAATTCATCTCGTCACTTGCCTTCCTAGGACTTTAGTTGGTCATCTCTGGTCCAACACACACAGCCAGTCACATCCTGGATTTGATCTTCTGTTTAGGTGACAATATTAAGGACAAAACAAAACATTGTCTTAAAGAGCTATCACCTAATTAAGGCAGTGGTCAGAGATCTCCCAGCTCCCAGACAACAAGAAAGACCCCTGACCCTGATTCAGCTATGAATCTTAAACTCCCTCTAATCCAAAGTATGTTGTAAGACAACAGCACTCCACCTACAAGATAAGAAGTTGAGAATCATTGTATGCTAACCTTGACCACTGACACACTGACCCCCAAGCAGCAAATAGATCTTCTTGGGTTGATGCCCTTCAGATGAAGAAAGAGTCAGAGTCAGAAATTCAAGCACAGCTGGTAAAAAATGAAGGCTGAAACAGAGAGATTGAAACAAAGAATTACTCCAAGCTTACACTGAGGCTGTATTATAAGCCAAGAGAACCTTCCTATCAGCCTCCATTGAAGCTGCCAAATCTGTGCCCTAAGGAGCCACCCAGGACAGTAAACCATTTCATCATTTCTGAGTGCCACAGGAGAACCCAGCACCAAGTACTGTAAAGAATTATCATCCTACTTCATGTAAAAGATTGTGCACGTTTGGGAAGGCCCTCAAACAGATTGGATCTGTTCCTCCTATCCTGGCCATAAATCAGATTACCTGCATTCCCAGACTTCAGCACATTCATTCTTCAAGAAGTATTGGACACCCTAAAGAAGTCTTGACCCATGGCCTGTGAATCTGACTCAAGCTCTTCATGGCTGGTAAAAAAGAGTCATGAGTAGAGCTGGGCAAATTTTTTCTGAAGACTAGTAAATTTGCCCAAAACTGCATTTTGGGGAGGGGCGGGGACCAAAACTATTTGTGAATTTCAGTTGAATTGGGCGAATACTTTCAGTTGAAAAAAAATTGGAAAATTTTTCAAAAATGTCAAAATGATTTTTTTTCAGGTTTTTTTAATTTTTTAAATGAACTGTTCTGACATTTCAAATTGCAATGAAATGTCATTTCAAGATCATATTTGAAATGTTTTGTTTGACTGAACACATTTTTTCAGATTTTTGTTTTGGTGACAAAACCAAAAGAGTCATTTTGAAATTAAACAATTTTTCGGTTTGGCCACTTTGACTATAAAAGCATCCCAGTGCAAGATGGCAAGGGGCTCACTGGTATGTGGTAGTGAGTTTCAACTGGCCTGACCAGTTCAGTGTACCCCAGGGGCCACCGCTTCCCGCAGCTCCCATTGGCCAGGAACGGTGAACCGCAGCCACTGGGAGCTGTGAGTGACCGTACCTGAAGATGCTCAGCTAAACAAAGCATCTCGTGGCCTGCCAAGGCTTACCCTGAACAAGCTGCGAACCAAGTTTGGGAACCCCTGGTGTACCCCAATTTTTAATGTCATAAATTGTATCTGATATGTGTCATGTAAGGTATCACTGGAAAACTAAAAACCCACTGCTCACTAATATTCTTGCCTGGTGTCTGTACAGTAAATGCCCTAGGGACCATATAAATACGAAGGAAATGTGAAACTAAAAATGTGTTTTTCAGACAAGTCTGGGGAATGGGTAAACAGGTTTCTACCAGGCAAAGGACAAGCTGATGCTTCCAACCAAGTGTCATCAGAGTCGATTGGCAATCTTATATCAAATGGCCATTCATTTACATCAGAAGAGGCAGGAAAAAAAATCTATTTTCATTACAGCAAACAGCAGCAGGGGAAGAAACTAGCATGGGACTTCCTTCCCCACCAGACTCCATGTTTCCTTCCTCACAGATTAAATGAACTTTATTTTGGGGGATAACCTTCAGAAGAATCTATTTTAAAGGGTCACTGGACTACAAAAGAGAGGGGCAAAGAACCCCAACTTATCTTTCACCTAAGAAGACAAAGGAACTGAGCACTTTGGACTTTGTGGGAGATCCTGACCAAGGGGGTGGTCAACCATCTTGCTGGAAGAAAGTTTGATCAGAATCTTATCTTGAACCAAGACTGCATATTCATTAAATCTTAGCCCCTAGAAAGCATTTTTTACTTTTATTTGCTTGTAACCACTTCTAACTTTATCCCTTACACTTGAGCTCACTTAAAATCCTATCTCCTTTTGTTAATGAACTTGTTTTACTTTTAATATAAACCAACCCAGTGCTGTGTCTGAATTGAAGTGATTGTTAACTCCAGTTAATGGGGCAAGCTTTTGGATATTGACTCTTTAAGGGAGCAAACCAGTCTTATTATTCCTCTGAATGGTCCAGGAAAGGACTGGACATTGCAGAGTCCATGATTTTGGGAAAATTCAGGCCTGAGAGTGTGTTGGGGTCACTTGCCTAATAATAACCAGCGCTGGTGGATACCAGAGTGTGGTTGGGGTGTAACAAGCAGGCTGCAGGAATCAGAGTTGCTGAACTAGAGCTGTCTAACACAGAGACATTCAGTGCATGCTTGCCTGCAAGCTGTTGGCATCCAGGCTGTGAGCCAAGCAGCAGAGCATTTAAGGCACCCAAGGTTACAAGGGAGGTGATGACACAACCCCTTACTTGTCCGTACTGCGCCCCAGAACATGGCAGTCACTGAACCAAACAACCAATTATTCACTCAGTTCTAGTCATACTTGGTGCTATTTGTGACCAAAACAGCAAAAGCCTCATTTGGGAAATTAATGTTCCCTTCCCTCCTTCAAATATGCAACAGTCCAATCAACACTGAAGAAATCCATCCTGGATATATCCGTTCTAGCTACCGCCCAGTATCACACCTTCCATTCCTGAGCAAACTCATAGAAAAGCTAGCCAAAGGCAACTACAAGTTCATTTGAACTAACCTTGTTATCTCTAGCCTGCTTCTTGCTTGCATATATATACCTGCCCCTGGAAATTTCCACTACATGCATCCGACGAAGTGGGTATTCACCCACGAAAGCTCATGCTCCAATACGTCTGTTAGTCTATAAGGTGCCACAGGACTCTTTGCTGCTTTTACAAGTTCATCTAATTCAAGATGTTTCCTTGACCCAGCACAATCCTGATTCAGGCTAGGACATGGGACAGAAACAGCTTTAGTGGCACTAGTGGAAAATCTCCTGCTGTCAGTGGAGAGAGGGACAAGATCTATTCTCATCCTCCTGGAACCCTGTGGAGCATTCAGTATTGTTGAGAGGTGGCAGGGGTTCAGGAGCATACACAATTTACTCCTGGGGGAATTCTGCACCAAAAAAATAAAAGTGCCGCGCACAACATTTTAAAATTCTGTAAAATTCTGCAAATTTTATTTGTCAAAAATAACACTACAGAATCACATCAGTTTTAGTTATTTTTGTAATTTATTTCAAAATACCCATCAGCAAGAATGTCTGTAACAATACAGGCACAAAAATTCTCCCAGGAGTAGAGAGTTAAAAAAAAATGTATGACAAACCAGTTCCTGTTTCTCTGCTCCCTCCTCCTCCCAGTCCAGCCGGGGGACCAGACACCCACAACCCCTCCCTCCCAGAGCCCAACCATCTGGCCCCCCCAGCCAATACACCTGAATCCCCTACCTCCCATAGACTAGCTGCACCCTCCCCGCAGCTAAGACCCCACGGATCCAGAGGGAGAAACAGCCTGATGCTCAGTCCCAGACTTGTGTGGAATTACCTGCACGTTGCCACCTCCTTTCCTCAGAATATGCTGGGAACTGCAGTTTCCGAGATCCCTGTAGCTCCTTCCCAATCCCTCTGGCAGGATCTTCTATGTGTGAGGGGGGCTCTGCCATGTCCAGCGGCCCCTAGTGGTAGCCAGTAGCACTGCAGCCCATCTCTGTGGGGGAAAGGAAATTCTGCACAAAAAGCATTAATTTCTGCAAAATTCTGCATTGCGCAGTGGTGCAGAATTCCCCCAGGAGAAAGAAGTAGTGATTGGAAACTGTACCTTTGCCACTAGACCCCTCTTTTGTGGATTCCCACAACAATCAATTCTCTCACCGGTCCTGTTCAACGCTTCCCTGCAGCAATTAGGTGAATGGGTCACAAGACAATGCAGCTGACAAACAGACCTGCTTAGCCTTCACCACATATGACCACAGCACCACCACCAAGATGACTTTGTGCTTGGATGAGATCAACTAATGAATGTAGAACAGCTGAACCAAGCAAGACAGAGGTCATGCTGGTGGGCAGAGGAAAGTACTTTGAAGAGTTTGCAGCCATGGGGAAGTATCCTTTGGTTGATACACCCACCCCCCATTGGTCAATTCAGTGTGTAGTTTAGAAGTGGTCCTGGGCTCCTTGCTGATGTTGAGCTCTCACGTAGCAGCATCTGCAAGTAACACTTTCTATCATATCCAGTTGGTGAGGGGACTCCATCCCATTCTGGCAGATGAGAACCTGGCCTCAATTATTCATGCCCTCAGCACCTCCCATCTGGACTACGACAATGCAATATATCTGGGCATGCATCCATCAGCCCTTAGGAAACTTCAGTTAGTACAGAACACTGCAGCATACCTCCTCAGCAACACAGGTTACTTCAAGCACATTAAACCTGCCCTCTGGTCCCTGCACTAGCTTCTCAGTACTGCTTTTGCCAGAAGATGGTTAGACCATTTGTTCTGACAATGTTATGTCCTGGGGGTTTAGTTGTCTTAACCAGTTGTGATCAGGGTGGATTAATTTAAATCAAAGTGATTTAAATCACCAATTTTAATCATGATTTAAATCAGCAAGTAAGGAATCTTGATTTTAATAATCGATTTTAATCATGTTTTGCATTTGTACTTCAGTTATTTTTCTAAAGAAAGGTTTAATGGTAGCCCTTAAAACATAGATGTTGTTTTGCAATTAAACAGAGCCTTTGTACTAAACTTTGTAACCAGGAGGATAGATTATATGTACACACATTTATTTAAGCAATTATGTACCTTAATTTATATTTATTCAGTTCTTAATTTGTACTTTTATGTTAGAAAATAGTGAATAATATTATTTACAAGCTGATCATTTTTTTTATTTGTGATCTGTGTCAAGCTCCGTTTGGATAGAAATTCAAGTTCAATTAAAATGCACTAAAGCAGCTCTTAAATTTTGTTTTAATTTAATTAAATACCTCTAATGTGCTAGATACATAAGAAAAAAAAGGTTATCTAAAACAATTTTGCATTTAAAATTAACTGATTTATTAAACAAAGGAAGTATTATTTGTAGATAGAGAACTGAACAGATTTGTTTCTGATCACCATGTCCTTTAAGATTTTATAGATTAAGAGGAAAACAAGTTTTCCTGCTTTTTCAGCTCTCAGCCAGTTTCTTATCTTTGGATGAATTAGCCACTGAACCAAACTAGTTCAATAAACTGAAATGAAGAAAATCTTTCTGCACCTGCAGAAGAGACTATGGCTGTCAAAGGCTGGTTTCCAAGGGCTTAGCAGTGACTTCCCCAAGTTCAGTGGTCTGACCTTCTTCAAAACTTGGCAGCAAACGTACTACTTAATATTTTTTTAAATGTAATGTTTTAATAGATTATAATAAGTTTAGGCTTTGACAGAGGTTGTGAATTTCAAATTTAGTTTTAAATAGGTGAATTTTTAAAAAACAAACTTGTATTTAAATTTAAAAACAATGATTTAAATAAAAAATGCTATTTAAATGAAAACAATCTGATTTATTGATTTATTTATTTAAATAATCAACTTTGAACCACTCTGGTTGTGGCTGTTGCCTAACTGAGACTTTCTGAGGCAAAATGGCAAACTCATCTCCCCTTATCTCCCTCACTTCTGGAAGCTGGAGATTCTGTCACTTATTCTTCCTCACTACACGTCCTTCTGGGCTGACAAGATTGTAAGAATAATGAAGTAAATAAATAACAATGTCTATTTCTTCTATAGCATTTTTCATCAGTAGATCTCTAAGTGCTTCACAATCTTTGAATATATTTATCCTCAAGCATTGTTTCCCCTATTTTACATATAGGGCTGCCCAGAAGATTCAGGGGGCCTGGGGTCTTCGGCGGCGGGGGCCCCCTGCTTTGGCAGTAATTCGGCGGCGGGGGGTCCTTCCGCTCCGGGACCCGCCGCCGAAGTGCCCCGAAGACCTGCGGTGGGGGCCTCCCGCCGCCAAATTACTGCAGAAGACCCAGCACTTCGGCAGCAGGTCTCACTTCGGCGATAATTTGGCGGCAAGGGGTCCTTCCCCCTGGGGTGGAAGGACCTCCTGCCGCCGAAGACCCGAAGCGGAAGAAGCTCCAGTGGCCCGGGCTCCGCGAGAGTTTTCGGAGCCCCTGGAGCGAGTGAAGGACCCCACTCCAGGGGCCCAGAAAAACTCTGACGGGGGCCCCTGCGGGGCCCGGGGCAAATTGCCCCACTTGCCTCCCCACCCCGGGCGACCCTGTTTACATATGGGGAAATTAAAGCACATAAGAATCCTGTGGCACCTTATAGACTAACAGACGTTTTGCAGCATGAGCTTTCGTGGGTGAATGCCCACTTTGTCGGATGCAAGAGTGGAAATTTCCAGGGGCAGGTAAATATAAGCAAGCAAGAAGCAAGCTAGAGATAACGAGGTTAGATCAATCAGGGAGGATGAGGCCCTGTTCTAGCAGTAGAGGTGTGAAGACCAAGGGAGGAGAAACTGGTTCTGTAGTTGGCAAGCCATTCACAGTCTTTGTTTAATCCTAAACTGATGGTGTCAAATTTGCAAATGAACTGAAACTCAGCAGTTTCTCTTAGAAGTCTGGTCCTAAAGTTTTTTTGCTGGAGGATGGCCACCTTAAGATCTGCTATTGTGTGGCCAGGGAGGTTGAAGTGTTCTCCTACAGGTTTTTGTATATTGCCATTCCTAATATCTGATTTGTGTCCATTTATCCTTTTCCTTAGAGACTGTCCAGTTTGGCCGATGCACATAGCAGAAGGGCATTGCTGGCATATGATGGCATATATTACATTGGTGGATGTGCAGGTGAATGAACCGGTGATGGTGTGGCTGATCTGGTTAGGTCCTGTGATAGTGTTGCTGGTGTAGATATGTGGGCAGAGTTGGCATCGAGGTTTGTTGCATGGATTGGTTCCTGAGCTAGAGTTACTATGGTGCGGTGTGCAGTTACTGGTGAGAATATGCTTCAGGTTGGCAGGTTGTCTGTGGGCGAGGACTGGCGTGCCACCCAAGGCCTGTGAAAGTGTGGGATCATTGTCCAGGATGGGTTGTAGATCCCTGATGATGCGTTGGAGGGGCTTTAGCTGGGGACTGTATGTGATGGCCAGTGGAGTCCTGTTGGTTTCTTTCTTGGGTTTGTCTTGCAGTAGGAGGCTTCTGGGTACACGTCTGGCTCTGTTGATCTGTTTCCTTATTTCCTTGTGCGGGTACTGTAGTTTTGAGAATGCTTGGTGGAGATTTTCTAGGTGTTGGTCTCTGTCTGCGGGGTTAGAGCAGATATGGTTGTACCTCAGTGCTTGGCTGTAGACAATGGATCTTGTGGTGTGTCCGGGATGGAAGCTGGAGGCATGAAGGTAGGCATAGCGGTCGGTAGGTTTTCGGTATAGGGTGGTGTTAATGTGACCATCACTTATTAGCACCGTGGTGTCTAGGAAGTGGACCTCCCGTGTAGATTGGTCCAGGCTGAGGTTGATGGAGGGGTGGAAGCTGTTGAAATCGTGGTGGAATTTTTCCAGAGTCTCCTTCCCATGGGTCCAGATGATGAAGATGTCATCAATGTAGCGTAGGTAGAGAAGGGGTGTGAGTGGACGGGAGCTGAGGAAGCGTTGTTCCAGGTTGGCCATAAAAATATTGGCATACTGTGGGGCCATGCGGGTGCCCATAGTGGTGCCACTGATCTGGAGATATATATTGTCATCAAATTTGAAATAGTTGTGTGTGAGGATAAAGGCACAGAGCTCAGCAACCAGTTGTGCTGTGGCATCATCAGGGATACTGTTCCTGACAGCTTGTATTCCATCAGTGTGTGGGATGTTTGTGTAGAGAGCCTCTACATCCATGGTGGCTAGGATGGTGTTTTCTGGAAGGTCACCAATGCATTGTAGTTTCCTCAGGAAATCAGTAGTGCCATGGAGATAGCTGGGAGTGCTGGTGGCGTAGGGTTTGAGCAGAGAGTCCACATATCCAGACAGTCCTTCAGTGAGAGTTCCAATGCCCGAGATGATGGGGCGTCCAGGATTTCCGGGTTTGTGGATCTTGGGTGGTGGACTCTCTGCTCAGACCTCAACTGCTAGAACAGGGCCTCATCCTCCCTGATTGATCTAAACTCGTTATCTCTAGCTTGCTTCTTGCTTGCTTATATTTACCTGCCCCTGGAAATTTCCACTCTTGCATCCGACGAAGTGGGCATTCACCCATAAAAGCTCATGCTGCAAAATGTCTGTTAGTCTATAAGGTGCCACAGGATTCTTTGCTGCTTTTACAGAACCAGACTAACACGGCTACCCCTCTGATACTAAAGCACATAGAGGCTCTGTGACTTGCTCAAGGTCACACAAGAAGTTTATGGCAGAGTAAGGAATTGAACCAAGGTCTTTCACCTCCTCAGCAAGTGCCTTAACTACTAGACCTTTCCTCCCTTCAGCTGATACCAGTGCGCTTTGCAGCCATTGATTTATAGCCACACTGGAGCAGGAGGTGTAATTTCCACCTTGGGCAGACATACCCACAGTAGCTCTGACCTAGCTAGCACATTAAAAATAGTAGTATAGCGGGAGTGGAACTAGCTAGCTGCCCTGCCTATGCTCCCTCTGAAACCTTAGGTATGTACTTGAGCAGCAAGCCCACCCCCACTGCTCATGCTGCCACGGCTACACCTCTATTTTTAGTAAGCTCGATCAAAGTGGGCAGGGTATGTCTACCAGAGTTGGAAATTATACCTCCAGCTCTGCTGTAGACATACCCAGAGATGCATACTGTGTCACATTCATGAAGTGGTGGCAGCTCCCAGGGCCCCAAATCATATTGCTTTTTTTTGTTTAGCTTTATCTGTCTTTTTATATTTCTGTCAATCCCCAGTTCCTCTGACCTCAACTTCTCCCATGACAGGCCTTCTAGTTCTCTTTTCTGTTAAACAAAATGTCTGTATGTGACAAACCATGTTTTATTGGTGTGGTTCTGTAATTTAACAGTGCTAAGTACAGATCAATGTTTTACTCTGTAGCCTTTTTCAGTAGTCACCTTATTATTTTAACATCATTTTCCAGCCACCGGTTGTGTTATCTCAAAGGGGAGCCAAGATAACTCTCCATGTGTGAAGTGGTGTAGGTATCGGAATAGAAACAAGCTCCTTTTTCTCAAAAGAGCAGATTCGCCCTCTGCTGTATCTGTCACCGATGGACTGGGGCAGATCTCCTCCTCTCTCCCCTCATGTGGTGCACGATAAATATAACTGACAAGAGATAAAATTCAAAACAAACAGGTAAATGTAGGCCTGCATCCGGAGGGGGAGAGGATGGTGTTCCAGGCCAGAGTTTCCCGCTCCTCTTGCCTTCCCCCCAACCCTGCTCCACCTTAGGTACTCAGGTATGCTCCCTCGCAGCCAGGCCCTTCTCCCTCTAAAGGCAGAGAGAGAGACTGTTGAGCTCCTGGCTCCCAGCCTCTTTATACAGGCCAGCTGTGGCCTGATTGGGGCATGGCCCAGCTGCAGCCACCTCAATCAGCCCAGCTTAGCCACTCCCAGCCACAACCTTCCCCCAGGACTGTTTTAAGCCCTTCAGGGCAGGAGCTACAGAAGACCAGCTACAGAAGGCCAGAAGAAGGGGTTTGGGAAAGATTTCTTTTACATCCCCCTCCCCAGTTTCTCCAACCTCTTCGTCAGAAGGAAGTTCCCCACGGACCAAGACACACCAACTCAAAGTGGTACCAGACCCTGCCAGAACAACAGATGAGAAAACCTGGAGCCATATGTCCACTGCTACAATGATCAACACCCCTCGCAACACACCTTTCAAAATCCAAGGGTCCTACACATTCCTATCACAATCTGTGATGTACCTCATCCAGTGCACGAAATGCCCCAATAGCAACTATGTGGGTGAAACCAGACAATCACTACGCTCTTGAATGAACTCACACAGGAAAATGATAAAAGACAAAAACACCCTATCACCTGTGGGTGAACACTTTTCAGAAAGCGATCACTCTATAGCTAACCTAGCAGTCCTCTTCCTCAAGTGAAACCTGCACAACATTGTCAAAAGATGGAAATGTATTAAGGTGGGTTGAAAACAGGGCTTTCGGTAACCTCTGATGGACTACAATAAATATCTAAAGTAAAAAGCAACAAAGAGTCCTGTGGCACCTTATAGACTAACAGATGTATTGGAGCATAAGCTTTCATGGGTGAATACCCACTTCGATGCCACATTTTTATGTTGGCACCCACAAAAGCTTATGCTCCAATACATCTGTTAGTCTATAAGGTACCACAGGACTCTTTGTTGCTTTTTACAGATCCAGACTAACACGGCTACCCCTCTGATATTATCTAAAGTAAGTACATGGCTTGTGTCTTGTGGTTTCTTCTTAGCTGAATAAGGAAGGTGTTCTCTACAGTCTACCAAGCCCATAATTCACAGCCACTGGAAGAGTGATAAGGTAAGATGAATCTTCCAAATCTTTTATGAAGCTCTCTTTCTACAGTATTCTCTGCATTGGATGAATTATATTCAAGAGTAAGGTATGTTATTCTAAAGTATGTTAGGGAAATGAAGAACTATGGAGGTGCCCTGACACCTCATGCCCCCAGTCCAAAATATACAATATATATTGACATAAACCAAGATATCTTGGTTTATTCTAATACTTTGGATTTCAGTTGAGTTCAGTTGCATGAGATGGGTTCATATCAGCTACAGAAATTCAGAAAGAGAAGTTAATACAAACAAGCAAAGCTGATCCTTCCTCTCTTTGGCTTTATGACCAATTCTCAGAGCCCCTCTCAAAGGAAGCAGGGGTAAAAGTGAGTTTTCATGATTGTATGGAGGATACAAGGGCACCCATTTGTATATTGCAAAGGATGTCCTATGACTTTGGACCAGACTTGTGGCTAAGAGCTATAGTAATGGCAAATGACATACCCCCTTTCAGGGGCACCGGAACGGAGCGGTCAGGAGGCCATGGCCCGATCACTTTTAAAAGTGGGAGGGCTATGTCCTCTCACTTTTTACCAGCCATAAGGGTGAGTGACCGGGGGGGGGGAGAGGGCGGAGCAAGTGGGGGACTGGGTCTTGGGGGGAAGAGGCAGTGTGAGAGCAAGGTCTCAGGGGAAGACGCAGTGTGGGGGCAGGGCCTTGGGGAAGAGGCGGTGTGAGGGTGTGGCCTTGGGGGAAGAGGAACAAAGGATTAAAGAAACAATGTAATAAATCAGTACAAAAGCTGAAATACAATGAATAACTGCTTACGCTTAATAAAGATCTTTACATGTATACATCTGAGTCAAGTCCATGGTGCTTTTTTATTTGAATGTCCAAGTGAACCTGGGAACAAATTATATTGTTACATGGAGTGACAATATGCATTTTCTTTATTCATTATACATGACTCTTGCAGTAAATTCTTTTCTTAAGACTTTTGCTCCCTTAGCTCTACTTTCTTCACCAGTGATGTCCCAGGAAAGGTCCTATTCACATGAAAAGATCCAGTCAGCACTTTGACAGTGGTGCCTAAATTAAGTGGCTGGATTTTGTAGCAACTCCCATTGAACCCACTGAGAACAATCAGAACTGCTGGGTGCTGGGTACTTCCAAAAATGCTCATAAGGATCTGATCCAAAGCCTATTGAAGTCAATGGAAAGACACTCATTAATTTCATTGTGCTTTGGATCAGACCTCCTAAGTGATGAGTTCTGTAAGACAGCCCTAAGCTGATAGATAGATATCTTCGCTATCACAGAGCATTAGAAAGCATTATAGATAGTTGTATTGGGCAGCTATATTTTCTTTGTGGTATGACCAATAGTTTCTCTGATAAGGCCAAAAGTAAAGGTGACAATGAGTACTCACACCTATTGTGCCAAGCAAATACCATTAAGCTATAACATCTGACTCATAAACGCTGCTGTGATAGACATACATACATGAAGTGTTTTTTCTCCAGACCATAAAGTTAGGACCTAAACCACACAGAGCTTAAAATTTAAAATCCCTTGAGACCTCCAAATGCTTTTTTCATTGTCAGATGATAAAACAAATGTTGGAACTTGTGAAGGCTGAGCAGAGTAGTTCTGATTTAGTGTTTGCATTACACTGCCAAATGAATTCTGCCCCTGGACAAAACTCCCCTGGTCTTTTATGCCATACTGTTCCAAGTGTACTTGTTAGAGACTTGACCAGGGCCTTAACATTTGTGTTAAGGTGCAGAAAATGCCTATGTGGCCCCTATATCCTAAGTAAGTCTACCTGTTTTTAACAAAATAAAGGTGGTTGCATCACACAGACTAAAAAGTCTTCATTTATTTATGTATTTGTTGATGTATTAGAAGCACTTATCTATGACTTTAGGTGCTTTTACATCATTACAATATACAAAAGAAAAGGATTAAAAACCACAAAATGCATAGCAAGCCACCCAACAAAAAAACATCCAGACTAGAGCATTACTTATAATAATTGTAATAATAATTTTTAAAAACCCACTCATTTAAATCCTTTGGGTTAAAAATATAAAGCCTGTTGGATATTATGGAAGCACTACATTCTGGAACGCTGTAATATAGCTTATTCTTTTTCTAAGTAAATGGAATTAATTAGAGTAAAAAGTTTAGTGCTTATTATGCAACACTAGTAAAAATGAATTGAAGTCTAAAAATAACGGGTACAAAATATTTAATTTAGTAAAATAATTAGACTCCAGCAATACTTTTCTAAAGAAAGAGTTTGCTGAAAAACTTCAACATACTAAAAGTACCACGTAATAAAGTGCTTGTGCAATTAGTGATTAATCACTTTTACCAGTGACCTTTATTACTTATGAGAACAAATTAAAAAACTGCTTTAATTTCTCTATCTAAATCCTCAATAAGTAGCAGATATAGAGAAAACATCATAATGGATTTAAAAGCAATGCCACTTTTACCTCTGTGAGAATGATGAAATAACACTTGGCCCAATTCTCAGGTACATCTGAGCTGCTCAGACCTGTCAGAATCAGTACAGGACCTGAAAGGATGGGATCAAAGGTGGTTTTATACCACCTTTACATCCCCTTCCCTAATCCTGTGATTAGTTGGGACCTCCAGCACAATTTAGAGCAGCTTGAGAGCTGCTCTAATTTGGGGCTGTTGGCAACTGAGCACAAGTGGCTATTCTGGCACCCAGAAATATACAGAACACAGTGGTCCTGCAGCCAAACTCTCTACATGCTCCCCTGGGCTGGGAGCTGCAAGCAAGGGGGGTCATAGAGACAGGTGTGCCAGCTGTATGCCACGTAGGGATTCCTTCAGATCAGGGGACTCTTTCGCTGGCCAAAGAAATAAGCTACATATTCCCTTTCCACTGACAAGGCAGCACAAAGGGTCAGAGAGAAAAGTGTAGCCAGAAATATTGAGACATACAGCTTCAATTGGCTTATTCAAAGCAGCAGTGAGGTTTGGAACTGGGTATCTCCTTTGTTCAAGGGGCTAAGGCATTAGTTCATATTCTGTGCATTGCTAAATCCTCCTTGTTGATCACACTAGTTTTTACAAACGTTTTCATGTATATCTTTTGAACATTAGGGTGAGAATTTTGCCCCAGTTCTGATCCAAGTAGGCTGACTGGCAAATTTCCTGTGATTCCTTTTGCCACAGACTCAGGCCCTTAATTCCTTTCAAGAACTACAATGACATTGTTCTTTTATTACAAGAAAAGGTGGTTGACAGAGCCTGTGCATGTCCACAGGCTGCCCTCAGGGACCACCCACATCCAGCGTCCAGCTCATGTAGTTGGGACATTTTATTCATTAAGTCCTTACCTCAGTGCTTTGCAAGTGATACGGATTATGCCTATTTAGTCTGCTCAGAATAAAAGTATATTTCCTAAATGCAATGAATATTCCTAAAAATAATCCTTTCCACTACTTGGGAGCCTGCAGGAGCTTGGTCGTTCACCGGGACCTTGGTGTCTCTGGCTTCTGCCATCAGGGGCCTCAGCAGTTCCCGCTGAGTTGGGCTGCTTCCTTTTATACCTGGTCTCCAGCTGAAGCATGCCCAGCAAGGCCGAGGGAGCATGGCCTCATCAGCCCAAAGAGTAGAGTTAGCCCTTGCAGTACCAGTGCTGGGCGAGTTTCTCCTGAATGTTATTTGAGAGATGGGACAAGGTCACTGCTTCAGCTACAAAAGGTTGGATAATCCAGACATTCAGGGTGCATTTCTTTTGGGAAAATATTTATCCAAACTGGCTCTGAGAGAAGTCAAGTGATTCTTGATTGGCTCCACAACACTCAATTGTTCAGATTCTGTTTCGTCAATATCGTCAGTTAAGAACAGGAATGGAATCCTTAAACCAGTTTTCATCTTTGTTTTCCAGAGCTCTAGCTTTCTCTTGAATGCCGATATCTTGTTGTGCAGGTCAAAAATAGTACATTCCACTCCTTGCAATGAGACATTTAGAGAATTCAATTTGTCAAAAATATCAGCAAGGTAAGCCAAAAGCACAATGCAGCAGGGATCACAGTGTGTCTGCGTTGCTGAAATTCAAATCCAATAGGAAAAGTCAAATTTAATTTCTCAGTTCATAAATGTGTTGCAATACTTTCCCCTGGATAGCCACCTGATTTCCATGTGAAACATCAAAGCATCGTACTCTGATCCCATTTCTGCACAAACCATTGCAAAGAGATGTGCCTTTTTGGGCTGCATCTTGATAAAGTTCATGATTTTAATAGCAGAATTCAGAACATCAGTAAGTTCTCGATCCATGTTTCGAGTTGTTGTGTATCATACAATGAGTCCACAATATATGTGAAGTAATTCCAAACACTTTGGCTTTCTAGCCTGCCCTACCTCTAGACATAGAAGGGGCTCCATCTATGCAGATTCCGATGCAGGCTTCCCACTTCAAGTTGTGAGAAGTTAGGAAGTAATTTAAAATGTTAGAGAGTTCGAATCCAGTTGCCCACCCGCATCTTAATTGGCTTGCAGAACAAAAAAATCTTCCAATATTGATGTTTTGTGAGAGTACTGAACATAAGCAATTAAATGAGCTGCTTTTGATATATCCGTCACTTCATCCAACTGGATTGCAAATAAACTGGACTGCAATCAAGAGATCAGCTGTGCCTTGATATTTTCTGACATGTCAGAGATTTGGTGGCTGACTGTGTTGTCTGACAGTGGGATCATTTTTAACTTCTCTGCCGCACTGTCACCAAGCATCATCCTGCAAATGTCAGTTGCAGCTGGGAGAATCAGTTTTTCCCCAGTTGTGTAAGACTTTTCATTCTTGGCAATGTGGTATGGAACTTGCTATGATGTGCTTATCATACCGCATTTTTCATTGTGTTTTTTAGTTAGTTTCTTGTAGATTTCATTCAAAAAAAATCTCTGTTCTCTCCTACCAGATTACCATGTTTTGTTTCTAAATGGCATCTTAATTTTGTTGGCTTCAGGCTATTGTTTGCTTAAGTTACTGATTGAAGCCTAATTTCTTATTAACTGCAATGGAAGTGAAACCAAAAGTCCAAATATGCTTCATAATATTTTTTTGTTGTTGCAGATTTTTTCTCTGTATCAACTTTAGCCATTTGAGATTCTGGCTTCCGTTTTGGAACACTACCATCTTTTGGCAATATGTAACAACCCATTTTTCACCATGCAACGATATGAAAAAATATCAAACTCACCAGCAGAATAACTACTGCACAACTGTTTGTTGTAAGGACAGCATATGATACTGAACTGGAAGGCGGGAAAGGTAGTTGTTGCTATAGAAACGAAGGGCTGGTGGTTGGGCTCGCACTGTCAGCCCCGGCAGCTAAATGTGGGGCTCTGGCTTTCAGCCCCAGGGCAGCTGGAGCTCCAACTGGCAGCCCGGGGTAGAGGTGGGGCTCCTGCTGGCAGCCCTGGGTGACTGGCAGCCCCCCAGAATGTTTCCCAATGCCAGTCCGCGGCGGGGAACCCCACACTTTTAAAATCTCTGACCTAAAGGAACATACTGAACTCCAGAAACATCTGTGCTCAGAGAAACTTCAGAGCTGTATTTCCTTTGGAGCAGTTCTTTTCTGCTTTTATAAAATTCTCTTATATGGACTTTACATTAAACATTTTTCTAGCCAGTCCCTGACCTCATTCCTTCCCCCACAATTCATAGCTTCGCTCCACAAACATCCCTGACGCATAAGGGACAGTCAAAAATGGTTTGCAGGTGGTCGCCTACTCAGGGACAGAAACTAATGTCAGGGCTGCTGTTTTATTCACCAGCCTCAGAGTGACTCATCACCACTTTTTTATAGAGTTTACTCAGTTATTATTTAATAAGTGTAGCATACAAAAGTATAGCACAGTTATAGCCTAAGTAACACATTTATTCATCTTATAGCACAATCACCAATGGCAGATGATCATCTGTTCCTATTTAACGGAAAGATAACCCAACTACACATTCAGCATCATAAACAGCACAAAAAGAAAGAATGAGTTTAAGCACAATAAATACCATTTAGATTTGGAGAAACAAATTTGGCATCCTGTGCCAAGAACAAGTGAACAGGTTGCATCATCCATCCTATAAGTTTTACATCAGTCTCTGCTGGACAGATAGGCAGCTAAGCCCAGATCCTCAAAAGGTTCCTGGTATGGGCGCAGAGGTGTTACCTCAAAGGGGAGCCAAAGTAACTCTCAATGTATGATGATGTAGATATTGAGATGTAAAACAAGCCCCTTTTACAGACCCGCCCTCTGCCGTGTCTGTCAACTGGTGGACTGGTGTACAGGTCTTCCTCCCTCTTCCCTATGTGTAGTGCAAATAATAAAAACTGGCAATAGGTAAAGGTAAAAACAACAGGTAAGTGTATTGGGGGGATAAATTTACAAATCAGGGAAGGGGTAATTGTGAATAAACAGTAACTAGATAAACAATACAAAACAGTGAAACAGCAGCTTTAAAACAGGAGCATGAAGCTCGGGCCTAAAATATAAATCACCCTGGCAATAACACATATAAACCACCAACTGAGAAAACCCTATTTACCTCACTATATTGTCAGCACGTCTGTGGCGGCAGTGAAGTCCAGGACCTACATTCATTGGGTAATTGGAACCTGCAGAGGAGGAGCACTGGAGAGTCCCTTGATGTCTCAGGTGGAAGAAGCGGACCGAAACCCTCTGGTGATGTTGTATCCAGGAATAGGAGCAGGTAAGATGGAATGTCTTCTTCCCTTTCTCTTCACCTCAGGAATGGCGGTGCCCTTCAACGATGCACTGGTGCTGTGAAGGCCTGAACCGTGCACGCACAGTCACTAGGATGGACTGCGCCACTTGTCAGTGAGTTCAGTCCCTTTATGCCTTTAATGGTGGAAAAATATGGTACAGTCCCAGCAAAGGCGGGAAACAGTCTGAGGTAAAATTGTCCTTGGAGTTGCCATTGGCGGGAAAAAACAGTTGGATCCAGTTATGACTGGGCCATGATAACAGTAAACAACAAGATGGCGGTCACAAGATGGCAGCTCAAACTCCATCTTGGATTGCTGCTATATATTTACAAACTACATATTGGATTTAATATGTACATATTTTAACTATATGACTATAACACTATAACAAAATACACCCAACAGAGGTCCCAGGACCATATATAATCCCTGATGTAAGTTCATAGGTCTCGCCACCTGAAGCTCCTCAAGATCAAATTCTGGGTCTTGAATTGGCCAAAATGGCCCTCAAGTGGTGAATCATGGAATAGTTTCAATATCTGAAGACTAGGTTGACCCTCTGGAACATAAAGACAACTCTTGTGACAGAGGAGGCCATTCTGTAGTCAGAACTCATTGAAGGTCTGGTGGATCTGGGTCGCAAATATGTCATCAGGAAGCAGAGTGTGCATGGAGGACATCAGACTGCTGATGATTTTCCCCTTGACAAAGTTGGATGCCTTGAGCATGAAAGCAGAGGGCTCTTTGCCAGTTTTGAGATATTCATCTTTATGGGATAGGGCGTCTGCCTTCCCATTTCTTGGTCCTGGCCAATAGGTTACAATAAAAGTCAAAGTAAGTGAAGAGGGACCAATGGATCTTATCTTGGTTAAGGTGTCTAACAGTCAATAGGTATTCCAGATTCTTATAGTCTGTCAGGACTTACTTAGGGAATTTGGCTCCATCTGGAAGGTGGCATTAGGCCTCGAAAGCTGCATTGATAGCCAATAGCTACTTGTCACAAATATCATAATGTTTCTCTAGTGGTGTTAGCGTCTGAGAATATAAAGCACAGGGGTGGAGTAGGTTGTGAGATCCTGCATATTGAGATAATACTGCAAAGCGCAGTACTGAAAATATGGCAAAGTTCAAGGCATTGGCCTCAATCATCAATGTTGTACTGGCATCTCGGTGAATCAGTTTAGCTGCCAAGGTAAATGTCCTTTTCAGTTGATCAAAGACTGACTGAGCCTCTATGGACTGGGCCCCCTTTTGCAGGAGTGTCATTATAGGTGCAGCAAGTCTAGAGAATCCTTTAATAAATCACCTGAAGAAACTGGGAAACCCCAGGAATCTCTGCACTCTGCATACATCCTTGAGTGCAGCCCAGTCAGATATTGCTGCCACCTTATGTAGGTTCATGATGAGTCCCTCAGGTGAGCCAATATATCTCAAGAATTTCATAGTATCTTTCTTGAACTTGCACTTCTTAAGCTTTTTGTGGAGGTAGTTTTGGCAGAATGTCTCCAAGACAGTGCATACATGATGATTGTGGAGGCCCTGACTTCAGCAAAAATGAGGATGTTGTCCAGGTAAATGACAAACTGTCATTTATGAAATGACACTTATGGAATTCTGGAAAGTCACAGGGTTGTTTCACAACCCAAATGGAATGACCAAATACTTGAGGGGACCATATCTGGGAGGCAGTCTTTCATTCATCTACTTCCTAGATCCTCATCAGGTTATAAGCTCTGTGGAGGTCCAACTTTGTTAAGACTTTGGCAGAGTGGAATCTTTTGAACAGCTCATTAATAAGCAGTAAGAGATACTGGTTTCAGATTGCAATCTTGTTCATCATTTGGTAGTCACACAAGGCTGAAGGAAGCCATCTTTCTCCGCCACAAAGAAGATTGTGGCCCCCACTCAGGATGTGGAGGAGTGCATGAATCCTTTTGGCGGGTTTTCATCTAGATAGTTCCAGAGTGCCTGTAGTTCGGGTTCAGATAAAGAGTAAATGTGCCCAAAGGGAACCTCTGTTACTGGCTGGAGGTCAATGGAGCATGCATAGCTGCAATGGGGCTATAAGAAGTCAGCTTTCTTTTTGTTGAACATGTTGACAGAAAGTTGCTATTTAACAGGAATCCCTGCAGCTGCTGGGGAAGTCATGGGGGATGCAAAGGTCACATCTGAATCCTCTCTTTATATCTCTGAATTCTTTGGAGGACCAAGTAAGCCACAACAGTTGCTGGTCCTGGATTGGTTCTCAGTAAACAGGATTGTGGGCAAGACAGGGAGTCAAAGTGTATCGTCACTTGTCAGAGAGAAGGCTTTGGATTCCTTGACCATAGGATGGTATTCCAAGAAGGAGGAGTGCTAGGCAGAGACGAGCTCCACCTAACGACGAGAGGGAAGAGCATCTTCACAAGCAGGCTGTCGAACCTAGTGAGGAGGGCTTTAGGGTATGTCTACACTACAAGACTATTTCGAATCAACTTAATTCGAATTTGTGGAATCGACCTTATGAAGTCGAAGTTGTGTATCCACACTAAATACACTAGTTCGACTGTGCGAGTCCACAGTAACGGGGCCAGCGTCGACTTTGGAAGCGGTGCACTGTGGGAAGCTATCCCACAGTTCCCGCACTCCGCGCTGCCCATTGGAATTCTGGGATTTCCCCCCAATGCATGCTGGAGGGAAAAATGTGTCGAGGGTGGTTTTGGGTAACTGTCATCATTGAACCGTCAATCACGCCCTCCCTCCCTCCCTCCCTCCCTCCCTGAAAGCGCCTGCGGGCAATCTGTTCATGCACTTTTCTGCTCAGTGACAGCGCGGGCGCCACAGCACTTTGAGCACAGATCCCGCTGCAGTTATGGCCGTTGTCAACTCCTCGCACCTTATCGTCCACCTCTTCCACAGTCAGCTGCTGAGAAATAGGGCTACATTTCAATGGTGCTGCGAGCACTGGTGGACCATGGGGGATTTTAACAACATCAACGTCGAGTGGCCAGGCAAAGTTCATGACGTGCGTGTTTTCAGGAACTGTGGTCTGTTTAGACGCCTGCAGGAAGGTAGTTTCTTCCCGGACCACAAAATAAGTCTTGGGGATGTGCAGATGCCTATAGTGATCGTCGGGGACCCAGCCTACCTGCTAATGCCCTGGCTCGTGAAGCTCTGTGCAGGCGCCTTGCACAGCGACAAGGAACTCTTCAAGTACCAGCGAGCAGCGAGCAGCGTGACCTGTGACTGTTCAGTTTCTTTACAGAGAAGCTGAACCTGCCCCTGTTTCTTTACCAAGTGACTGTTGACTAGCATCTGCAGTTACATACCCCGCCCCACCGCTTCCCCAACTTCCAACACACGTTTAAAATAAAATACATGTTCCACTGTAACTTTACAAAGGTTTCTTTATTGATGACTTTGCGTTACAGGGTTGAAACCGGGACACGGACTGTGCTGGGTAGGGTGTGCAGTGATGTAAAGACCGCCTGTAAACTCGAGGAATGACAGGCTCCTGCTCCCAGAGCAGTCTGCAGTGCCGGACTGGATGTTTCAACGGAGCCTGCCATCCCTCCTTTTTGGGACTCTGTGTGCGGGGGCTATGTGGCCTTTTGGCGGGGGAGGACGGATACAGATTCCTCTGCTGCGTGGCTCTGTGGTCCAGGACAGGGACCGTTGCATGAGATCTGTAACCCCCCTCCCCCGCTACAAAGTCACGTACCCCCCCACCCACACAGAACCTGCAAACCACCTCCCATACCGACCAGGGTGCGTACTGACTGCAGTGTGTGTGTGACCTGCTGCTGATCCTGCCCCCGTGTCTGTACCGTGGTAAAGGTGATTGTCCTGTCAAATTACCAACCCCCTTCCCCCCCTTCAAACACAGTCTCCTCTAAAAGAACATGACGGAAACAGTAATTAACAGAAAAGTATTTTTTATTATCAATTAGACAGTTAGGGGATGAAACTGGGTTGGGGGCTTGGGTGAGGCGGGAAGGAAAGGACTTCTCAAAATTTAGGGTATGAGAGCTTTTGGGTACTTGAGCACTCTGCTGGGGTGCAGTGACAGTTTACACGGCCTCTGGCGCCCCTCCTTCTGGTTACCAGCCCTTTTGCACTGCCCCATGTGCCAATAGGCTGATGATGAGGACGGATACCAGCCAGATTGCACCATCAGCCATCCATAGCGTGGGGGGAGCAAGGATGTTGGTGTTGAGTGCTGCACCATCGCGTCTATCTGCAGCATTCAGTAAAGATAGGGTGACATGTAAAAGAGTCAAGAGAGGATTGTTTTCCCTTTCACTTCTGGGGGTGGGTGGGGGGCTGCGTAAATTGCCTAGCTATGCCCTGACCCACCGTGGACACTGTTTTTGACCCTAGAAGCATTTGGAGATCAGCCAAGAATGCAAATGCTTTTCGGAGACAGCAGGAACTGTGGGATACCTTGCGTCCTCAGTCCCCCCTCCCTCCATGAGCGTCCATTTGAATCTTTGGCTTTCCGTTACACTCGTCACGCAGCAGCGTGCTGAGTCTCTGCTATGCCGTCTGTCCGGAGATTTTTTACAAATACTTTGGACCAGGCGTAACATTACAGTAATTCCCCTAATTAGATGCAGGAGTCTCCGAGCGAGATCACCCTGAGGACGGTCACTGAAAGAGATAGAGAGCGCATGCTGCGTGAAAGCCAGCACAAACCAGGGGACTATGCAGCCGTGCTCGGGGAGGCAATGCTCCCTGAGTAGCTCATGAAAGCCTCGCGCAGAAAACTGTGCTACCACGGAGCACCCAATAAGGCAGCTCTCCCCAGGAACCTCCTGTGGAGGCTTTTCGATTACCTCCAGGAGAGCTTCGTGGAGATCTCCCAGGAGGATTTCTGTTCTATCCCCATATATAGAGAGACCTCCTTTTCACATACTTCAGATTCCTGTTATATTAAGAATAAAAGTTTACATGGTTAAAGCACTTACCGACTGCTCCTTCCCCTGATTCAGGATCCGGGTTAATGGCCGGGGAGGGTTGGTAGGGGATCTCCGTGACGGTGATGAAGAGATCCTGGCTGTCGGGGAAACCAGCGTTGTAAGCGCTCTCGCCTGCCTCGTCATCCACAAACCCTTCCTCATCTTCCCCGTCCGCGAACATTGCCGAGGAACTGGCCGTCGACACTGTCCCATCGTCAGAGTCCATGGTCACTGGTGGGGCAGTGGTGGCAGGCTCCGTAGCGTCCGTTTGCCGCTTTGATTTTTTGGTAGCCTTGTCTGGGGTCCTTGATTTTCACGCGGCGCTGCGTTGCATCCTGGCTGTATCCTCTGTCTCTCATGGCTTTGGAGACCTTCTCGTAGGTCTTTGCATTCCGTTTTTTGGAGCGCAGCTCCGAAAGCACAGACTCCTCGCCCCACACACCGATCAGATCCAAGAGTTCCCGGTCAGTCTATGCTGGGTCCCTCTTTCTATTCAGAGATTACATGAACTCCTCTGCTGGAGAGCTCTGCATCGCTGCCGGTGCTGCTGAGCTCGCCCCGATGTCCAACCACGAAATGAGATTCTAAGTGTCCAGACAGGAAAAGGAATTCAAATTTTCCTGGAACTTTTCCTGTGTGGCTGGTCAGAGCATCCAAGCTCGGACTGCTGTCCAGAGCGTCAACAGAGTGGTGCAGTGTGGGATAGCTCCCGGAGCTAGTAAGTTCGATTTGCATCCACACCTAGCCTAATTCGACATAGCCATGTCGAATTTAGCGCTACTCCCCTCGTCGGGGTGGAGTACCAAATTCGAACTAAAGAGCCCTCTAGGTTGAATTAAATGGCTTCCTGGTGTGGACGGGTGCATGGTTAATTCGAATTAACGCTGCTAAATTCGAATTAAAGTCCTAGTGTGGACCAGGCCTTAAACTAGGTTCACCGGGGGAAGGAGACCAAAGCCCTGAGGTAAGAGGGGAAGTGGGATACCGGGCGGAAGCATGAGCAAGAGGGCGCAAGAGGGGAGGACTCCTGCCTCATACCGAGAAAGAAGGATGATCAGCGAGTTATCTGAAGTGCCTCTACACAAGTGCAAGATGCTCAGAGCTTTGGTATGAAACTGCAGAAAAACCTGAGTCTCTGGATTAAGTTTAGAAGTGTGAGCAACAAGGGTGATGTTGTGGTGGGAGTCTGCTATAGACCACCAGACCAGGGGGATGAGGTGGACAAGTCTTTCTTCTGGTAACTAGCAGAAGTTACTAGATCACAGGACCTGGTTCTCATGGAAGACTTCAATCACCCTGATATCTGCTGGGAGAGCAATACAGCAGTGCACAGACAACTCAGGAAGTTTTTGGAAAGTGTAGGGGACAATTTCCTAGTGCAAATGCTGGAGGAACCAACTAGGGGCAGAGTTCTTCTTGACCTGCTGCTCACAAACAGGGAAGAATTAGTAGGGGAATCAAAGTGGATGGGAACCTGGGAGGCAGTGACCATGAGATGGTCGAGTTCAGAATCCTGACACAAGGAAGAAAGGAGAGCAGCAGAATAGGACCCTAGACTTCAGAAAAGCAGACTTTGACTCTCTCAGGGAACTGATGGGCAGGATCCCCTGGGAGAATAACATGAGGGGGAAAGGAGTCCAGGAGAGCTGGCTGTATTTTAAAGAATCCTTATTGAGGTTGCAGGAACAAACCATCCCGATGTATAGAAAGAATAGTAAATATGGCAGGCGACCAGCTTGGCTTAACAGTGAAATCCTTGCTGATCTTAAACACAAAACAGAAGCTTACAAGAAGTGGAAGATTGGACAAATGACCAGGGAGGAGTATAAAAATATTGCTCAGGCATGCAGGAGTGAAATCAGGAAGGCCAAATCACACTTGAAGTTGCAGCTAGCAAGAAATGTTAAGAGTAACAAGAAGGGTTTCTTCAGGTATGTTAGCAACAAGAACAAGGTCAAGGAAAGTGTGGGCCCCTTACTGAATGAGTGAGGCAACCTAGTGACAGAGGATGTGGAAAAAGCTAATGTACTCAATGCTTTTTTTGCTTCTGTCTTCACGAACAAGGTCAGCTCCCAGACTACTGCACTGGGCAGCACAGCATGGGGAGGAGGTGACCATCCCTCTGTGGAGAAAAAAGTGGTTCAGGACTATTTAGAAAAGCTGGACAAGCACAAGTCCATGGGGCCAGATGCGCTGCACCCGAGGGTGCTAAAGGAGTTGCCAGATGTGATTGCAGACCATTGGCCATTATCTTTGAAAACTCATGGTGATCCGGGGAGGTCCCAGATGACTGGAAAAAGGCTAATGTAATGCCCATCTTTAAGAAAGGAAAGAAGGAGGATCCAGGGAACTACAGGCCAGTCAGCCTCACCTCACTCCCTGGAAAAATCATGGAGCAGGTCCTCAAGGAATCAATTCTGAAGCACTTAGAGGAGAGGAAAGTGATCAGGAATAGTCAGCATGGATTCACCAAGGGCACTTGTGCAGACTTCACTGGAGTTGCAGTAGGGTAGTAATGGCAGAATTTGTCCCTTTATTTTTAATAATTCCTCATAGAATAAGCAAGTTGTACCTGTAGGGGCAGAATCCAAACTGCAGTCTAATCATTTACAATTCTAACCACGTGTAACTTTAGCGCCCTCGTGGCCAAGATGGAGTCTGCTCTGCAGGCAGCTTTGGCCAAGAGAAGGCACGCACAAGAATGCAGCAGGAGAAATCCCTTCCACCCCAGGGGCAGCTGTTCCAAACCCCCCAGAGTGAACAAACACACCCACCAGAAAAGTACAATGGATATCAGAAAGGGAGATATTTATTTACAGAGGGATAAGAGGAGAAAAACAACAAAGGGAAATATAGGGGGAACAGTAGAATAGGGCTGCATCCAAACCAAGGCCCCGCGGGCCCAGTGGTAGCACAGTCTGGAAGGGCAGACACTGAGCAACGTGTCTGCACGCAGAGTTCAGGAGGCCTGAGCAAAGTTCCAGCCCCGTGGTGAGTCTTGGGTGCTCCTGGTCATCTTCGGCACCAGTGAACTTTCCCCCAACAAACCCCTCCGGTGCCCTCTTCTGCCGTTTTCTGCAAAGCCACACAGAGCGACCACCTCCCCACTTAACTAGCTAGCAGCCTCCCTCCTTGTTCCCAGTGCAGAGTCACAAGCCCCAGTGCTCACAGCCCCATGCAGTGCTGGGCAGCCATGATACTGGGTCCAGCTCCAGCCTGTCCTTCTCGGGCGATTCCTCCCTGGCACAGGGCTCCTCCTGGCTCCTGTCCTGGGGTGTCCCCAGTCGGCCGCCCTGTCCTTTCCAGGCTTCAGGCAGGTTCTCTGCTACTTCACTTTGCGAGGGCCTCCAGGCCACCCCCTCTCTCCCTCCCAGCTACAGAGTCACTCCCTGGAGTTTCTCTCCTTTTTTCCTCGCTTCCCCCCTCCCACCTAGGAAAAAGATTTAAAGGGGCCATGCTCTCTAAACCCCAAAGGGGTTACAAGTGTGACTTGTTCATTTGACCCTGGACTCCATTTTGTGCCTGTAATTTTCCACAAACTGTGCTGTGAGGCTTTTCCATGTGTCTGGAGATTCTCTGTTTCAAACAGAGGATATGAAAGAACCTTGGATTATCTCCATGTTGCCTCTTTCCTGCTCTGATCTCTGGACTATGGATTTACACTAAAAGGAGCATTTGAACTATGGACTGAGGACCTGAAGTTACCAGAGACTTTACAAGCCAGCAGATTGTAACATCACTGCTACAAACCTGATCCAAGAACTTTCAATGATTGTGTATCTTTATATATATATATATATATATATATATATATATATATATATATATATATATGATTTCTTGGACCAGTTTGTAACTCTCTTCTTCTTCTTTTCTCTTATAAATAAATTTCAGATACTAGATACTAAAGGATTTGCAAAAGTGTGATTATTGGGTAAAATCGGAGTTATATATTGACCTGGGTATGTGGCTGATCTTTTGAGATCAGAAGAACCCTTTTGTTTGATGAAATTTGTTTTCAATAACCACTCATCAGAAAGTCTAGTGAAACAAGGGCTGGAATGCCTAAGGAGACTGCAGTTTGGACTTCTTGCTAACCAGTGTGGTGAGACGGAAGTTTCTGGCTTGTTATATCTAATAATAGAATAACCACCAGTTTGGGGTGAGTCTGCCCTATTTCTCAGCAGTTTGTCTTGAATCTGGCATCCTCAACTGTGACCCACTGAGGCATGGTGACCCCATTGATGGCCTTCATCCATACAATGCCAAAATGACCTTCATGAAGAACTTCCAAAACCTAAGACTGAAGTGATTTTGGGATGGTCACTCACATTCCCCATAAGATGCAACCATGATTCATATATAATTCACATTGACATGACACAAACTGTGTAAACAAGGGATTTTTTTGATCCAACACTGCACCTCTCACTACCATTCCCTTCACAAGAGAAAGCACATCATTCTTAGTGGTTTCTTTGTTGATGTCTGTGCTAGTGATGCATAACCAATCCATCACATTGAGATAGAACACTTAGTCTGAAATCATTTTGGGTTGACAGGAACTTGGGCATGGCAGGCATGACAGCCCATCAGCATTGCTGTGCTGAGTTCCTTTATGGAATTGAATAGTATAGGAAGGAGGAAAGTAGCAATGCCCATTATTGCATATGAACAGCTAATGATAGAATTCCACATTTCAGTGCAAAAACTCAAAGTAACAGGTGTTGAGCTGTCAGTAAGGCAGTGTCTACCATACAGATAGGTGTGTAGCTTCCAAATTCTGAAGACAATGCTGAGACCATCTCTCTCTATTTGTGCATAGTTCCTCTCATGAGTGGTGAGTGTTGGTGATGCAAAGGCAATTGGTTTCTCCATGCTATTAGGAAAAATGTGGGAAAGAACTACATCTGGTGAAGCAACACAAGCCAAGTCCAATGGTAGAGAAGCATCAAAGTGCATGAAAACTTTGGCTGATGTCAACAGTGTCTTTGCTTCCGTAAATACACAATCACACTCTTTAGTCCATTTCCATTTTTTCTTTGCTTGTAACCTTTCATGTAAAGGTGCCAATACTGTTGCCAGATTAGCCAGAAATTTACTGTAGTAGCTAAGTAGTCCTAAAAATTAGCATAACTGCGACCCATTCTCTGGCAGTAGCACTTGAAGACCCACCTTCTCTTTCTTCTGTGATTTCCTTCAGCCTGTGGCATCAATCACATGTCCAAGGCATTCACCTGAAGGTTTGAAAATCTCTCATTTTTCTTGACGTACTCTCAGACAATGGTCTTCCACATGTTGCAAGACCTCATCCAAATTTGGATGATGATCCTCTTGATCCTTTCCTGTAACAAGGATGTCATCCACATCTACTGACCTTGGTTCAGTCCCTTCAGAATCTCATCAATGGCTTTCTGGAACAGGATAGATGCTGAAGCAATACTGAAAAGCAACCTGTTATAAGAAAATAAGCTGTTTTGCATGTTGTCAGACATTTGTGAGATGCCGAATTGATCTCTATTAGTAGGTATACATTGAACAAATCTAATTTACTGAAACACTGTCCCCTCTGAAGAGCAGCAAACATATCTTCAGTACAAGGTAGTGGAAACTGGTCTGCACATAAAACTGGATTCAGCGTCACTTGGAAATCTCCACAAATTCAGTATGAGCCATCCTTCTTGGTCACTGGTAGAATAGGATGTAGCCCACTCACTGTGTGAAACCAGTGAAAAGACTCTGATGTTCATTAAACAGTCCAAATCTGCTTCTACCAGAGGCATCAAAGCATAAGACACAATTCTGGGCTTCCTATATTTTGGCTCTTTGTCAAATTTATGAGTGAGCTTCACTAACATGTTGCTAATCTATCCAAGCTTTTTAAAAAACTTTGGAGTGTCTGTCCAGTACTTCTTGAAAAATTTGGGGTGTTTTTGTGATCACCTTGATCTTGCTCCAATTCATCTTGAGCTTCTCAAGCCAAGATCTGTAAAATAATGGTGGACACTTCCCTTCAATCACATACGAGGGTAAAACAATTGATTGTCCTTCTAGTTGAACTTTCACCTGGAATATTCATTTTGGAACCAACTTTTCTCTTGTATAAGTCTTCAAAACTGTTGAGGTTTCTTCCAGGGAAACTTGTGACAAAGTTTGGTGATAAGAAGATGCAGAAATCAGTGAGATGGCAGCTCCAGTATCAAGCTCCATTCTTGCAGGAACTCCTTCAATCAAGGGTGTTACCCAGATGCCATCTCTGATTCCAGCTTCCAATAACACATGTAGTGCTGATCATTGTCACTAGAGCTTCTGTCTTTTCCCCAGTATGAATTCCCAACTTCTGTCTTTTCTTAGGTTCAGTCTTCATAGATGTCTTCTTGAATGGATAGTTACTTTATGTTGCTGATTGTTGAACTGTGCAGCAGGTCTTGGTGATGTGTCCTTTTTTTCTGGCACTTTCTGCAAATGATCTAGTGTGCCCAGCAATCCTTCTCAGTATGTGTCATTTGAGCACAACAGTGACATGGAAATTATTTACATTCCTGTGGTCCTTTGTCTCACTGATGCAGGAGGTGAACTTCTCGGTTGACATTAAAGTCCAGAGAATCCTTCCCTGTGGTCTCCATGGCAATTGTTATTTCCATATCCTTCTTGAATGGATGTGCTGATACAGTTAGTAACTTTTTCTGGATCCAGTCATTTCCTAATGCAGAGATCAATTGGTCACACAGTGCATCACTTAATGTTTGTCTGAACTGATAATGCTTTGACAACTTCCTTAGAGCAGCAACAAACTGTGCTACTGATTCTCCACTACCCTGATGTCACCATAGAACTGATTTCGTTCTGCTATCATCGATGGAGTAGGAGAAAAATGTTCCTACATTGCTGCAGTAATTGCAGCATACAGTAACTCCCCACTTAAAGTCCTCTTGCTTAACGTTGTTTTGATTTTACGTACCTGCTCCGTTACAGAACATGCTCCGTTTAAAGTTGTGCAATGCTCCGCTGTAACATTATTTGGCTGCCTGCTTTGTCCACAGCTGGCAGCCCCCTATCAGCTCCCCTACACCCACACCCACCACCTGCCAGCAGACCATGCAGCTCAGCGCCTTTTCCCTGCTCCCCTCACCTCCTGTCCGCAGCAATCAGCTGGTCTGCGGCATTCAGGAGGGAGAGGGATAAGTGAAGACTTTGCGCGCAGGGTCCCCCTCCTTCTCCTCCCCCCTGAACACCGCAAACCAGTTGATTGCCGCGGGCAGGAGGCATGGGATGGAGGGGGAGAAGCGAGGATGTGGCGTGCAGAGTAAAGGGGAGAATGTGGGGTGGGAGAGGAGGCAGGTTAAGGCTGGCTTGCAGATCCTGAGTTATGAGGTTCCTGACAGGGAACACAGCTCCAAAGTGATTGGGGAGTTGGTCATCTAATGACTTGCTGTGAGGGGGCAGTCCCGCCCCGCACTAGGCCCAGCGGCATCAGACCAGTAGCTCTGACGGAGGAAGTCCCGCCCCATTTGTACTGAGCATGCTCCAAATGCTCTAGGAGCATAAAAGGAGGGAACTCAGCTCAGTCTGGGCTGGCGGCTGCAGGGGAAGGACCTAACCGGGAAGCTCCTGGGAACAGAGGCTTCTACAGGCTGGCATGAACCCCTACTGCGGGAGGAACCAGGGGAGGCGATGGACATGGAGATCTGCAGAGAGCCTTGGGATTCGTGGGAGGCCCCCAACTCCCAGGCCAGTAAGAAGTGATCTGGAGGGGGTGGGGGTGATGAACTAGTACCTCCCCCCCCAGTGAGCCTCAGTGTGATTCAGTAGGACCCCCCTCCACTGCTGAGCCAGTAGTAAGGTCCTACTACCCTGAAATGAGGGCTTATGCTATGGACTCTGGCCACTAGGCCATGCTACCCTGCAACGAGGGGCGTAAACCCTCACACTTGCTATAAAGAAATTTACCAAGGAAAAAAAAAGGAAAGCAAAACAACAATCTCTAGATGTGTTTTTTCAAGTTCAGAAAGTTCAGCAAGAGGAGCAGCTGGACATTCCACCCTCTTCCACTCTCTGACTCTACCACCTCCACCAAGCTTCATACTCAGCAGTAATGATTGTAGTATTAAAATGTTTCTTTAAAATTGTTTAAAACTTAAACCTCTATGAAATTGCTTGTTTAAAATGTATATAATGCCTTTTGTCTGGCAAAACATTTTTTCCCTGGAACCTAACCCCCCCTATTTACATTAATTCTTATGGGGAAATTGGATTTGCTTAACATCGTTTCATTTAAAGTTGCATTTTTCAGGAACATAACTACAACGTTGCAGTTCCAGGCACTGTTGGAGACAATCGGTCACACAGCAGACCGTATGCCTTTGAACATATCTCCGTCAGCAAGTTCAAAACTCTTTGTCCATCTGGAATGGAATTGCAACCTTCAAATTACTTAATGTTTGAGGTACATTACCCATGGTTTGCAGATTTCACCAAAAGTCCACAAAAGTTGCCATTTCTCTGCTCTTTTGTGGGACTTCACACCTCCTAGACATCTCAGCCACAAGAATTTTTTTTTTTTATACTGTGCACTATTTGCACCAGATTTCCCTCTGCTGGCTCTGTCTACACTACAGAATGCTTCCTTTGGCTGCACTTGGGCTCCCTCTGCTGGCTATAAACCCTCAGTGTAGACTACAGGCTGTTTCTCTGCCTGCCTGCTGGCACATGGCTGCTTGCTTTCCCCCTCACTGTTTGTTTTGTTTGGACAGCTGTGGCAGTTACTACAGAACTATTATCCTTTGTTCTATCTTTATTTGTCTACTTCCCCCTCTCTAGCTAGCTGGATCACTGTCCTAGCAGCAGTTTGTCACCTTGTGCTTCTAGATGATTCCCCCACTCTTTTTTTTTAATTATTATTATTATTATATACATACTTTTTCTTCCCCTTGTCTAGGCAAATAGTAACAGTGGACATCTCGGCACAGAACGTTATTGCCAATATGTTATATCTGGATACAACAGAGAAGGAGATAGACACAGAACTAATAGAAATGCAGCTGCCAGCAATGGAGATTTTACTGTTATGGTAGCAAAACTGTAACCAATACAAAAGTGAGGCTTTGTACTGAGGAGGGGGAATGCTCAAACATTTAAAGGGACAGGACATCACCCAAGGGACCCTATTAACAGCAGCCCTGTATCACTTACTTCAATTTGTTACTGCTTATTCCCTTGGCCTCTTCCTACCTGGCCTCTTTATCTTTACCCATTATCTCAGGGTTAAAGTTCTCAGACCCTCTCTTTCCCAGCTTAACCAATGTAGCCTGCACCAGACTCTGGCTATCCCTCAAGCTCCTTTGGCCAGAGATAACCTTTCCCCTCAGGTCCCAGCCAAAACTGACCTGCTAATGTTAAGGCCCTGAAATGCCTTTTATCTGAGCCTGCTGGACTCTGATGGGATGCCTCTGTGAGGCTTCTCTAAGAAGGCCTGGAGGACCTATCTTTGCTGCTCCTTTCCTAGGGCGGGGTGTAATAGTGTGATAAATGAATGGGGGTGGGGGGAGCTCCCTTTTATGGACACCCAGCCAGTAGCTATAAAATCCCTCTTAGTAGCTGTTCTCTAATTGCTCTATCTGTAAAGGGTTAAAAAGTCTCGTTGCGATGCATAGGTAAAAAGAAGTGAGTGGGCACCTGGCCAGAAGAGCAATGGGAAGGCTAGAACTTTTTAAAGTTGAAACAAGTCTTCCCTTTTGTCTGTCTGTCTGTTCTAGGGGAGAGGCAGACAGGGAGCAGTTATGCTATGAAAAGCTTGGGCCAGGTATGAAAAATCATCAGTGTCATACCTAGAAACTACTCATCTAAAACCCCAGATATGTAAGGAAATCAGGAAATGTCTAGGAAGACACGGTTAGATTTATCCCTTTTATTTCTTTATGGCTTGTGGATTCCTCTGTGCTAACCCCAGGTGCTTTTGTTTTGCTTGTAACCTTTAAGCTGGACCTCAAGAGAGCTATTCCTGATGCTTAATCCTTGTAATTTTTTTTTAATCTAGCAAAAGCCTAAATTCCCAGATGTATTTTCTTCTTTTTTATTAATAAAATTTACCTTTTTTAAGAACAGAATTGGATTTTTGTGTCTTCAGATGTTTGTGCACATTATTTAATTAGCTGGTGGCAACAGCTGATTTCCTTTTCTTTTTTTCTTTCTCAGCTCTTCCCTGGGGGAGTGAGGAGGGTGAAAGGGCTTGAGGGTACCCCACAGGAAGGAATTCCCAAGTGTGCCTTCCTGGGTTCTCAAAAGGGTTTTGCAACTGGGTGGTGGCAGCATCTACCAATCCAAGGTCAGAGAGAAGCTGTAACCTTGGGAGTTTAATATAAGCTTGGAGTGGCCAGTATTAATTTTTAGAGTCCTTGTGGGCCCCCACCTTCTGTACTCAAAGTGCCAGAGTGGGGAATCAGTCTTGACAAATAGGAACATAGGTCCCCCCATGGGGGGGGCTCCCACTATTTCCATCAGGGATATTGATCTTTGGGGAATACACGATTGCTGCATCAGCTCTAGTTCTCTTATTTTTGTGTTGGGCGGCTTAAACTGTCTGAGCTCAGGACATGTGCAATCATGCCAAATGACTGGAGCAGGAGTCATGTCGACTGGTTAGAACAGGAGTCAGTAGCTAGGAATAGGAGCTCAGGGTCAGAGCTGGAGTCAGAGGCCAGAGCAGAGGGTCAGAGTCAGGAATTGGAGCCAAGGGTCAGAGCTGGGTTACCTGGAGTGAGGCAAGGCAGGACCAAGGTTATTGCAGCCAGCGGTGAATGCTTTGAGCAGCCACTGAACAGCTGCTGCTGCTGGGATTAAGAGCTAGTCTCCTGACACTTCCAACAGTCAGGCAGTGTAGCCATTTAGGTAGCCTACTACAGGCCAGCTAAACTCCTTAGATTGCCCAGAGACTGGCTCTGCTGCAGGCTCTGCTTCCAGACAAATTTGAGAGCAGCAATAGTTGGAAAGACTATCATGAGATATTAGATGTTTGCTTAAGACACAATCACTTATTTAAGAGAAGTTGGTACCTTGCCCTCCCTTGAGGAGATAGTCATCTCTAGCATAGCCCCTACAACTCCCTATGGCTTCATAGCTGTAGGAGCCCTGCTTCGTTAACACTGATTCAGCAATCTATCCCTATTCAGCAAAGCACTTAAGTATGCACTTAACTTTGTGTTTAGCTTAAGTGCTTTGCCAAACTGAAGTGGACTTAAGCATATGCTAAAATGTATTGCTGTACTTGGCCTTGATGCACAAAAGTGTGCATTAGCCCCCCATCACTTGCCGTAAAAGCCCTTGCCTTACTGAAAAAGTTGCATACAACACTTGGTGTGCCTCGTGTGTACAATAGTGTTCTACTCCTATCTACCAGACAGAGGCCCTAAAGAGCTTTGAACATGTCAAAACACTATGTTCATGGTGAAGGTGATTGCAGTTCTGTTTTGTTTTTGCTGCTGCTTCAAGTGTTGTGAAACAAAGAAATATAATCTTGTATTTTCTAAGAGCAACCAGGTTGATTTATTTCAAACTGAGAATTGCAATCTAGCTAGTATCTTCAAGATCTCTGTTCACAGTAAACCGATCAGATTGAGATAACAGCTGATCACTTGGCACCATTAAAATATCAAAGGGAAAAACCAGTCATTTATACAGATGCTACTGCACCATCCTGCTACACCCTGGTAGGTCATGTCGTGGAGATATGGAAAACAACAAAAATTCAGTGGATGAATTATTTCTTGAAGCAGCATGTTTACCTTTCTCAAACAAGACTTTTGCTCAAACACTGCCTAAACCCTGTCGTTCGTCATTTTAAAGACCTACTTGTATACTGTTCCAGACCAAGTTTCTTACCTCTTACCCATCATTAGGGCCCTATCAAATTCATGGCCATGAAAAAACCATCATAGACTGTGAAATCTGGTCTCCCACCATGAAATCTGGTCTTGTGTGCCTTTACCCTATACTTTACAGATTTCACAGGGAAGACCAGCATTTCTCAGATTGGGGGTCCTGACCCAAAAGGAAGTTGCAGGGGGGGTCACATGGTTATTTTAGGGAGTCACAGTATTGCCACCCTTACTTCTGCGCTGCCTTCAGCTGAGGCCGGAAAGCGGCAGCTGGTGGCTGGTGCCCAGCTCTGAAGGTGGAGCCCTGCCAGCAGCAGTGCAGAAGTAAGAATGGCAATACTATACCATGCCACCCTTACTTCTGTGCTGCTGCCTTCAGAGCTGGCGGCTGGAGAGTGGCAGCTGCTGACTGAGGGCCCAGCTCTGCAGGCAGCGCCAATGACAGCAGCAGCGCAGAAGTAAGGCTAGCAGTACTGTACCCCCACCTACAATACCTTGTGACACCCCCCCCCACCCACACACAACTCCTTTTTGGGTCAGGACCCCTACAATTACAACACTGAAATTTCAGATTTAAATAGCTGAAATAATGAAATTTATTATTTTTTAAAATGCTATGACTGTGAAAATGACCAAAACGGACTGAATTTGGTAGGGCCCTGACCATCATCACCAATTTCCACAGGAAAATAGATCAAGCAACTATCTCATAGAAAAATTTGTATTTTACTGCATTGAGTCAGTTACACTACTGCTACCAATGGTGGAAAAAGCAATGGAGACAAGATGCAAGTGCTTTGAGGACCATATAATCTTGCACTCTTCAGAATCTGTGCCTTTTCTATACTACCACTTCTGCTGTTGGTAACACTGGTACAGAAGAATGTTTCGCCAATTATAGATATACCCATAAGGGTGCCAATACTGTCCTGCTTGGCAGTTAGGGGGATGGTAACTGAAGAAGCACCTGGCTGAAACTAGGAAGCAATTATGTGCAAAATAAACTATTTAAGGTAATTTCTGACCCTTTTATGACCTCAAGGGTTGATTCAAATTTGTTCTAGCTACAGGTGAAGGTTGGAGGAAAGGAGTTTGCTTGGGGTTTTTTAATCAATTCAACCATACCTAATTTTAGGTCATAAATTAGTCTTGATTCAAGGGCAGATATTTTCCCTTAAAATGTGTCCAGAGGAGTTTCATTTAACATAAAGAGGATATCCACAACAGCAATAAAGTAGCCTGGTGTCTTTCAAATTATGGCAGAATATGGAGTTATGGTACTGTCTTTATAATCATTATGGCCCCAATCCTGCCATTGGAACTGAAGGGACAGACCCTGGAATCCATGGTGCCGCAAAGTTCTGTTTGATTAAACTGAAGGATCAGAGCTTAAGTTTACAATCAAAGTCCTTTAACCATTTGGATACTATGGTTTTGTCTGAAAATTGCCAGGATTATTCTGAAGGATAAGAAGAAATTTTCTGAAAAGTGGAAGAAAATTGAGTTTCAAACTTGTAACAAGGCACTAAGCCTTAGGGCACATGTACTCATCCTCCTGTCAGGAAGCTGGACATCTCTGTGACAGTGGGTACTATTTCTTACACCAGTTAAATCATGCATCCAGGCAGAGTGCTTTTGGGTGGGGTCCACTGACTCCATGAACAACTTTTCACAGTAGTGGATTCTTTTGGAGAATTCTCTGCTCAATTTTCCCTTTCTGGTTCCCTTGTTTTTAACCTCTGACCCAAGCTTGTCCCTGCTTGATTTTTGTTGCTCCCAGGAGGTCAATTGGTCTCCACATTTTTGTGACCCCTTCCCTTTGAAGGGGGAGGTTGTTGTTTTCCCAGTGGAATTAGTTTATCTTGAGGACTCCACCTACTTCATGGCATTTCAGATAGACCCAATGTGCCTGTAACAGTCCTTGGTCCCTTTAAAACTGCAAGCTGTGGTCACAATAGATGTAAGCATAGGATCCACATGATATAGGCTGCCTGTTTCTTAGGGGCAGTCAATAGGAGAGATCCAGGGTCAGGAAAAGACTTTTCTATAGTAGCCAAGATTCAAGAAAGGCTACAAGTGGGGGGAAAGATGTGTCCTTTCTACTACCAGCTTGCAGAATGCAGGGAAGGCTATTTATTAGCCATTTCATATTACTTTGAGCCTTTTGCATTTTTTATTTAATAAAATCTGCCCTGAGAAGAGCAAGATGGAACTGACTGCTGCATTTAGGCTTATTTTGGACCATCGCAGCTAGTGAATCTGCCCACTAACTTACAAGACCACTAAATAACTGGCCTGATTTGAAATATTGACTTGTCTAACCTTTTTGGCATTGCTGTAGCCGTTCATACTAAATCTCCTTGGAGATTCATATGCAGTCTACACTGGGAAAAACAGTTGTCAGGGCTAGGCTGTGGGTGGCCTGTGTGCATGAGTTAATTACCAAGTTATGGTCAGGAGATAAGTAGCAGAGTTGGGGTTGAGCTGGGTCAGGAAGTCAGGGTCAACCACTGACTTGCAGACAAAAGCCAAGTAATGAGGTCGGGGTCAAGATGCCAGGAAGTCTGGGTCAGGCACTGAATTACAGATAGGAGGCAAGTAGCGGAGTCAGGGTCAAACTGAGTACTGGGCCAGAGTTTGTGGTTTACAGCAAGGCAAAGTCTGGAGCATAAGCAAGCAGAAAGTCTGCATCGTAACTCAGAATCTTCTTGTGATGGCTTCCTGGTTTATATCCCCGTATGGGCAATCTGTGCGATGTGTAGGACTCTCAACTAAAGCCCTGATGGGCGGTACTTCCTGTTGTTTCTACTAGCATCACAGGATCCCCCAGCAGAAACCTGGCTTCTGGTCGCAATACTGAAGCGGTGGCCTGGAACTTCCTGGTTCTAGTCCTGCAGGTTGTTACTAAGGCTGTTATTAAACAGAGTTATTAATGACCGTTGTACCTAATTGCACTGGTTACTGTGTGTGTACATGAGCCTGTGTTTTATGCGACAGTTTTCAAGGATGGGCCTGAATCCCACATTGAGAACTGTGTGGATGAAGGGGCCTGCAGATGAGGTTCTCAATACAGTACTAGGGTTCTACAGATTAAAAGCAATGTATATTATACATTATGGCTTGTGTGCTGCCCCCTTAAGTGCAGGCTAGAATGTAGGAATATAACATGGACTAAAAAAACACATCTACCTTCAAGCTGTCTTTTTTTATTTGTCCCCCCTTTTTAAGTTATTTGTCTAAAGCAATGGTTTTCAACCTTCTTTCATTTGCGGACCCGTAAAAAATTTCAAATGGAGATGCGGCCCCCTTCAGACCTCTGAGACATAATCTGTGGACCCCTAGGGGTCTGCAGACCACAGGTTGTAAACCACTGGTCTAAAGACAAGTTTGTTTTGATCCTATTGTCATGATAAATACAACAAATCTGTCTGTGTAAAACCTTTCTGCTAGGGTATCAACAGTTAATTAACATTGAGAAGCCATGGCAGGTTCTGAGAGGCAGAATTCTGATGTAATTCAGTTCTGTCCACTAGGAAGCTTTTAGATGCTCCAACCATATATAATTTATTATTGTCAGTCATGTGGTAATAAAACTCATTTTGCATAATGGATGCTTGCAATGGAAAAGTGCTTAAAGGGTTTCAGTGGAGCAGACAGTCTTTTCATCTGTCTATATCAAAGAGAAATTAAAAAATTATGGGAGTTTAAGGCATCCTTATATAAAACCCTGTTAGTAATGCTTTAAAATGCCCACAAAAATGTATTAAAAGAGTGCTTACGTTATCCAAATGTACTGCTGCGTAATAGCTGCTTTATGCCTTTACCCAACATCTTTGCATACAATTATTTACATGTCATTAGTTTTCCTACATGCAATTCACACAGAAGTCAGATCTGGGAATGTTTTACTGAGTTCCAGGAAAGACCCTATTAAGGGTCAGAAATTTCGCTCTGTTTATGTTGCTGGGTACCTTAGACTTTGCTCCTGCCTAGCACTTGTGTACATGCTTAACTTTAAGCATGAGTAGTGCCACTGAAATCAAAGGCTCTTTCTGCACAGTTCCAGTTGCAGGATTGGGGCCAGGATTATGATGATGAAAAAGAAATGACTGTTATCCGTACTGTTGACAATATTGTAGATGTCAGGATGTCATTTTATTGCTGTTATGAGCATTTTGTTTATTAGAAGTGAAAAATAACTAGGACTGCTTGTGAACTAAGGTACTACTCAGTGTAAGCAAAGATGTCCTTTGTATTTTCCAAAGTTCTTTAAGAGGCTCTGGGCAATCTTTTGTGCATCTCATTGTTTTGGTACTAAGTGTCTCCAATTATAGACTTCATCCTGTTTCACTGGAAGTTAACCTCAAACATCCAACTGACTTTATTTGCGCAGGACTGGGCCCCGTTTGTACCCAATGAAGGCAAAGATGGAAGTCACAAGCAAAACTTTCTTTGTCAGTGGGCCCAGGACTGGGCATAAAGGAGAAGTACAGAAGCTGCTCCCTGCTGGTGCCTGTTTGAGGAGTGATGGAAATCAGGGGATGCAGGGCGCCAGCTTTGCGGATTAGGGGGAAGTGAAGCCAGGAGCAATGATTTCAAGAAAGCGAGGCTGGCTGGCGGACTTGGCTGTCTCTCTCTCAGGCTGGAGACGGGAGAGCTGCGAGGGTTTCCCCGGGAGATGAGGCGGGAGGGGCACGGGGCTGGGTGTGCAGCCGGTGCCGCTGAGCGTTACAGTCCGCCCCCGAGGAGCCGGGTCCGGCCGGGCTACTGCCGCGCGAGACAGTCCCTACGGCGGGGAAGGGGCTGCGAGCCCGCTCCGGGCGCGTCCCTTCCCGCCCGGCAGCGTTTTCCTGGGCCCCCTGCCGCCCGCGGGCTCCTCCGCAGCAGCCCGGCCCCGCCTCCCTCCGCGGGCTTCGCGCGTTGAGCCGCCTTCGCCCGCCCCGCGCTCTGGAACCGGCTTCTAAAGTAAACAGCGCCCCGGGGGCAGCAGCCCCTGCCCGGCCCCGCAGCGCCCCCCGGCGGCCCCGGGCTTGCAGAGGATGGCGGAGGGCGCGGAGGTTGCCCCGACCAGCAGCAGCAGCAGCAGCAGCCGCTTGTACCACTCCATCACCCAGTGGTGGGTGCCCGCGCCGGCCCCCGCGCTGCCCTGCCCGGGAGGGAGCCTCCCTTTCCCCGCTGCATGGCCTGACCCTCGGGGTGGTTTGCAAAAGGAGCCAGACCTGGGCTTTAGCAGCCCCAGGGCGGCAGATGCCTATAACTGCTCTGGCAGCTCCCGGCATGGGGCAGAAAGGGGCATTATACTGGCCACTGCGCTGGGACCTCCATGGCATGGAGGTGAGGCACCATGTGCCGCTTTGGTACCCCCACGGCTGGGCTGTTTGTGATGAGATGTGGCCACCACTTTGCACAATGGAATAGGTGCTATTTCACAGATGGGGCACTGAGACATAGGGCTTGGCTACACTTACAAATTTGCAGCGCTGCAGCAGGGTGTGAAAACACACCCTCTCCAGCGCTGCAAATTGCGGCGCTGCAAAGCGCCAGTGTGGTCAAAGCTGTCCGTTATTCCCCATAGGGAGGTGGAGTACGGACACCGCTGGGAGAGCTTTCTCCCAGCGCTGGCGCTTTGACTACACTTAGCCCTTCAAAGCGCTGCCGCGGCAGCGCTTTGACGTGTAAGCGTAGCCAAAGCCATAGACAGGCTAAGTGACTTGTCCAAGGTCATAGAATATCAGAGTTGGAAGGACCTCAGGAGGTCATCTAGGCCAACCCCCTGCTCAAAGCAGGACCAATCCCCACACAGATTTTTGCCCCAATCCCTAAATGGCCCCCTCAAGGATTGAACTCACAACTCTGAGTTTAGCAGGCCAATGCTCAAACCACTGAGCTATCCCTCACACAGGAAGTCTGTAGCAGAGCAGGGAATTGACTACAGGTCACATGAGTCCTAGGCTAGCTCCTAACCACTCACTGTCCTTTCTCCTCAATGAGCTTGTAGATCACCATCTTATATTCTTTCTGTGATAAGTTTATACAAGTTTGAGTTTTATTTTCTGTTTGGTATGTTGACTATAAAAATACACAAGATTTTGGTCCAAAAGTAGTCTAATACTCAGCATGAAGGCTGGCATAATGGCTGGTGGACCTAGCTGCGAAGGAAAGGATCACCAGGCCCAGCCTCTGGGGTGGGCTGTCCGGGCCCCTGTCCAGGGCGGCCCGCCAAAGAGGGCAACATGCGCAGGGTTTGGATTCCCGTCTGGCCTGCTGAGGGCCAGCTGGGCTGGCGGAGGCGGCGGGCAGGCGAGCGGCAGAGCTGGAGGGTGGGGAGAGACCTGAGCTGCAGGGGCAGTTGAACGACCAGCCGTGGGAACCAGGTGACTCCTCCGGAGCAGGGATTCCCCTCCTTCCCCCTGCTCGTGTGCAGCCACTGCTGTTCCTGCCCCCTACCCCACCCCACCCCCGCCCCAGCCTCCCCTGGCAACTCCGGACTGGGAGCATCCTTCTGTCTGCTGGGGGGGGCTTATGCTAGGGTGTCCCCCTCACCCATGCACCCGATTTCCACTGAGATGGGATGATCGGGGACAGGGGGGAATCTGTGTGTGTGCTGCTGCCTCTCTGGGCCTAGAGCTGCTGGCGGCTGCTTGTGTCTGAACACAAGTCTTCAGGTTCCTGACCCTGTGTGCTTTCTTAAAGAGCCAGCACACTCATACACTCAGGCACACACACATTCACTTCAACCCAACACACACTCTCTCTCACACACACACACTCTCCCCCCCTGCCCCCCCCCCCCGCAACACACACAGCAGGGCTCCTTGCATTCAGGTCACTTGGCTATGCTGAGGCATCAGCAGCTGCTGCTCTCCTGCCCTCTCCTTATGCAGCCCAGGGGGTGCATGGGGCAGAGGAGCAGGAGTCCAGTGGGGGAATGAGCAGCAATGCCAGCTGCTTTGTGTATCCAGGTGGGTCAGTTTCCTCACGTGGGTGCAGGAGGGGGATGCAGGGGTTAGGGACTCCGGAGGAAGGTGCAGGGGGTAGGAGTGAAGGGGGCACAGTGAAGGGGTCGAGGCACAAGAGAGAAGTGCGGGGGTTGGAGTGAAGGGGGCATAGTGCAGGGATTAGGGGCGCAGGAGGGGTCAGGTATTGGGGCACCGGAGGGGAATGCAGGGGTTGGCGTGAGGGGGCACAGACAGTGCAGGGGTTGGGGCACAGGACAGGGAGGGCAGGGGTTTGGGTGAAGGGGGCATGCACAGTGCAGGGGTTAGGGGCACAAGAGGGAGATGCGGGGATTAGGGGTGAAGGTGGCACAGTGCAGGGGGTGGGGGAAGGGAGGGTGGGGGGACCATAGGCAATGGTGGGTAGGGGCACCAAAATGCAAGTTTGTCCAGGGTGCCATTTTCTCTAAGGCCAGCCCTGAGGATCACATACAATGGACAGCAAACCCTGGAAAAATATGAGTCCATTTGGAACAGTTTCCTAGAACTGGTCAACTAAACAGCTCTGCAGGAAACCTGGTCAAAAGATGGGAGATAAATCGACACCCCCCCTCTCCTCTTTGTCTCTTTTCTCCCCACCACCCTTTTCTTGCTTGATTTTGATTTCCTTAGTTTTTGTTTGTTTCTTTAGATCTGTGCCACAAAAATCCATGTGCTGGAAATATTGTGGTTAATACATGGAAATCCAAGCATTGCATTTCTTCTTGGTCTTTTTTCTGATGCATAGTACTTCTGTACTTCTTTTATATGTTGGCACCTAGAATATGTTTGATATGTTTTAAGAAAAAAGATTGAAAAAAAATAACTAAAAACAAAAGTAGTTTAATATTATGTCAATAAATAGTTAAATGCACAGGCAAAACTATTGGATAAAAACATTATTGAAGTACAAAACTTGCATTCTTGTTTCCTAGAAAACTGACTAAAACCCTAAAGAAATTAATCTCTTTTGTAATTCAGTGGATTCCAGCGGTGTTATACCTGGGATGAATTTGGATCCAGGTTTAATACCTCAGGGACGAATGTTCAATTCTTAAGGGTTTTCTGATGGTTCTTTACCCAGGGAAAGGGAGGATTTATGGCTGCTGAGAGGCAAGTAAGGACTCTTCACTAGACCGAATACTATTTCCTCACCCCCATGATGGGAACACCCCATTATCTCAGCATGCCCTCTGCCTGTGTTCACTACCTTGATGCTGGTTGCTCATCCCTGCCTCTAGCTGTGAAGCAATTCATTCACAACAGGAGATGGTGAGAAACTGGCAGGAAGCCCAGAGCAGCTGTGTGCAGGGAGGTGAGGCCAAGCAATACTCTCAGGTGGTGGGCTGACAATCTGAGGTTGTAGGATTGTTTAGTGGATGAGTGCATAGGCTGCGAACAGGTGAGAGGTAGGGAGGTAGGCCTGGGGGGTCTCTTTAAAAGGGAAAGAGCAGAAGTGGGGGGACACTCTGTGGAGGAAACGAGAGGAGGCATGAGTAAGAAGCTGAGTTGAAATAATCCAGTCCCTCACATTAGAATACCCAGAAGTAATGTTCTTTCTCAGTTATATCAAATAATCTGTTTCAGCCAACCAGATTGTTGGAATCCTAACCCATTAGGATAAAAGATAAAGCAGAAAGATAAATAGAACAGGAGTACTTGTGGCACCTTAGAGACTAAGGTGCCACAAGTACTCCTGTTCTTTTTGCGGATACAGACTAACACCGCTGCTACTCTGAAACCTGTCAGAAAGATAAATGTTAACCAGCCTGAAATCAGGTTGTTAATAAAAACAGCCAATGCTATTTTAAAATGTGTACTTCATGGATAAGCTAGTGCTTCTAAGTCTGTTTTCTAAGGCAGTTTGACTGACTGACTAAAGAATGTCAGTAAAGGTACTATGAGTAACTGACTGCTAAAATAATTAAATCAACATAAATTATTTGGTATAACAGAAATAAAGTCGCTGTAATTGAACATTTTCATATGATCCATGAGTCATGCTTTGAAAATTAATCTTCTCCCTGTCTCAACATTTATTTCCCACAAATGCGTCAGTTTTGCTTCAGTATTTGTGCTATAGGAAGTATTATTCTTAGCCTGGATGCCATTGGCATTATCTCTTAATTAAACTGTATTTTTCTGGTGGTGATAGTAACTTAGGCTAACAAGAAACTACATTCAAAATCTTCCTCATCTTACTCACACAAGTAGTTTACTTTAATGTGACCACTTAGGAGAGTAAGGTGAGTGGGATTTGGCCCAAGAATGAGCATTTCAGCCAGGGTTCGGCAACCTTTGGCTCGGGGCCCATCAGGGAAATCCGCTGGCGGGCCAGGACAGTTTGTTTACCTGCAGGTTCAGCCAATCGCAGCTCCCACTGGCTGCGGTTCGCCGTTCCAGGCCAATGGGGGCTGTGGGAAGCAGCATGGGTCAAGGGACGTGCTGGCCGCCGCTTCCTACAGCCCCCATTGGCCAGGAACGGCGAACCACGGCCAGTGGGAGGTGCGATCGGCCGAACCTGCAGACGCTGCAAGTAAACAAGCCATCCTGTCCCGCCAGCGGATTTCTCTGATGGGCCTCGTGCCAAAGGTTGCCAATCCCTAATTTAAGCACATCAAGAGCAGTCTGGATATCAGCAGTGATACTGAGTAGTAATATCAGACTAAATTCTGCTCTCTTCTATACTTGTGCTAAAATCAGTGGGATTTCACAGGTGTGAATGACATTAGAATTTGGCCCTTTGTATTCTGGTGCGGTCTAACGTTTGTAATGCCCTGTTATACAGCATCTTTTAAAAATGAAAACAAATGCTTAATTAATATATTACATTTGGTTGTGGAGCCTTTTATATTTGCATTATACATTAGAAGATCACAGTAGTTTCCCATTTTAGAGATACTAATACTTTTCCATGTCAGCTTTAACTTTGATGTCAGTTTTAACTATGATGCTATTAAACTATAGTATAAAACAAAACCGCATAGTATCTGATAGGTTTGTTGCTCTGTGGAGTATATTCACACAACGTCTTGATACATAGGAACTGACAGGTCTTCCAATGGGAATTCAAAGGAACCTGAGAACAGTCTCTAATTCACATATGTGAGGATGTACCATTTTCTTTAGACTATGGATCCACTTAGAAGTAGTGGATGTGATTCTGATCTCACACTGTTGTAGATTAGGAGTAACTCTATCGAAGTCAGCAGAGTTGTACCAGTGTAAACCTGGAGTGATATCAGAATCAGGCCAATAACTTTCTAATCTTGACATAAATTGATATACATTTTGTACCATTTTGTTTTAAAGGATAGCGGATAATTTCTATGTTTGTGAAGGATACAGCATACCTCGTTGTCTACTTTATGAAATGTATATAGAGAATTGCACTCAGAATGCTCAGAATCAAGTAAATCCAGCTACATTTGGAAAGGTACAAAGCACATTGCTTTTATAGCATATATGGGGCTTAAGATAATGGGCTGAGACCTTGTGTAAATTCATAAAGAGACACTTGTACAAGGTTTGATCATGTTGCAAACTAAGGGAGCTTAATTTACAGACAAGGATAAGTAGTTATGCAATAAGATACCTTCAATGTAGAATGCTGGGAGAGATTTTGTTTGAAAGCTGCTATCCTATCTCTTGGTATAATATCCTCTTTGGCTCGCTTGGGGAATTTTATCTCCATTATTTTCTCTCTGAGGTCAGGTCTACATTCAAAACTTTTGCTGGTATTGTAATGTTGATTAGAGATGTGATTTTTTTAAAATGACATTTCTATACCTGCAAAAGCTCTAGACACAGCATAGATGAAATTATACCAGCAAAAAAGTCCTTTTGCTAGGACAGCTTATTTTATTCTTCAAACTGGCATAAGAGTTAAATTGTGTCTACAACAGGAAGGTTTGCCAGTATAGCTATACCAACAAACCTGTCAGGTGTAGACTGAAAACTTTATATTTCATGTAAACAATTAGCACTGTATTTTTTTATCCAAGTTTTGATGCTGCAAAGCATCCTGGTCTTCATGTTGTTTATCAGTAAAAAAAAAAAAAAATTTACTTATGAAGATTTTGCTCCACACACAGAATGTGTGTGTGTTTATAGAATCATCCAAGCAAAGCACGATGCAGGAGTAAAAAAAGTACTTTAGACAATGTCACTCTTCTAATAGTCTGGAGCTTTTATAGCCAATAGGGGAATTATCTTTTAAGACTCTAATCATTCAGTCCTAATAAACAGATGCCGTCCTGCTTAAAGAAAAAATAACATTTTTGACTACTGTTACCCTACACATTTTTTGCTCAAAATTTCCCACTATTGCTACCACTGGTGCAACTCCACTGGTATTCAAGCTATTGCTGGTATTGTAGGCCTTGTCTGCACATTAACTTGCCGCTGTTTAATTAGAAGTATTTTTTTAAAATCAGTTTAGTTTAGTTGTATAAGTTGTATGTAGCTATTCTTATTTCAGTTTCAGAGTAGTTTATTGTCGTTTCACAGGATTAAGCTAAATCAAAATAAGCAACTCTTAAACCAAAATATGGCACACAAACTTGCACTGGTTTAATTAAATGGGTTTTAAAAGACACATTTTGTTAAACTGGTGCAAATTGGTCTGTAGACAAGTCAAGGGATGAAATCCTTGTCTTATTGAAGTGAATGGGAATTTTACCATTGACTTCACTGCAAGGATTTCACCCCAAGACCTTTAGGTTATGTCTATGGAGGAATAAAAGACCTGTGACATGGCTGCTGAGCTGGTCCAGGTCAGCTGACTTGTGCTCGCAGGACTCGGACTGTGGGGCTAAAAATTGCTGTGTAACATTTGGGCTTCGGCTGGAGCCTGGGTTCTGGGACCCTCTCCACTTACAGGGTCTCAGAACTCAGGCTCCAGCCCACGCCTGAATGTGTACACAGCAGTTTTACAGCCCTGCAGCCCAAACCCCGTGATTCCGAGTCAGCTGACTTGGGCCAGCTGCTGGGTGTTTAATTGCTGTATAGATAAAGCTCCTTTATTTTTACTACTGTGTCATCTAACTCAGTTTAGATCAAATAGAGGTAACGCCATGGTAAAAATGCTGGCAGACACTGCCAACCTGGTTGCATTAGAACTCCCATCGTTACTACCAATGTGGGAGCTGCATCTTAGGGCAATTGGAAAAAAAAGTCTAGTGTAGACAAGGCCTTTGACACCAAACAACTTCATACCTGATTCATTTTGTTCCTACCCTGCACAACAAAGACTCCCAAGGTTTATCTAGAGTAGATGCCTTGTGTATTTGATAATCTGTTCCTGTTCTAAAGAGGAAAAGTAGCATGAGCTCTCTTGTTTTGTCTGTGGCTTTATAAGATAGCTCATACTCATGCTGTGTGTGTAATAATAGCAATCTGGATTATTACACTTAAGTATTATTACATGGTGCTAATCTTGAGAGGTGCTGAATGATTTCAATTCACATTTCCTTCAATATGAGCAAAGAGGATACTCAGCAACTTGATGAACTTGATTAAAAAGATTCATGTCAGACCCAATCCTGCAAACATTAGTTACATGAGAAAGCTAACTGAAGTCACTGGGGCTACTTTATATGTTAGTATGACTTGCCCAGGTAACTCTTATCTTTTGTGTTTTTTAGCTTGTTCGCTTAGTTTTCCCTGATCTGGGGACCAGAAGGCTGGGCACAAGGGGAAGTGCCAGGTATTATTTATTTTATTTTAATTATTTGCTTTATTTAAAAATGTTAATTACACCCTTTTGGGGGGGAAATAATAGAAATAACTGTATCCTCAGCTCTGTTAACTTGAGACACTGCTCTACCCCAGCTGAGGTTCTTGTTGAATGTCTGTAATAAATCACAAGAACAGCTCTATTGTGATTGATGGTGTTACCAGTAAATTAAAATAGGATTAATGTAATGAAAGTCACCATATCCAAGCTGTTTTTTTTAGCATATGAATTCAAGATAATTTTAATTTTCAAAACTTAAAAAATACTATTTAAAATACTCTGGTGCTTTTGAAGCACCGGCTTGTGTTGGGGGGGTGCAGAAGCTCACTGCCCTACTAAGGCGCTCCAGAGGCACTGTGTCTCAGGGATTCTTGTGATCAGGTAAGCCCAAGGACTCTTATTTTGGCCAGCCCTATGCAAGAGGCCCTAAAGATAGGGAGTCTCTTCTGTCCCTGCACACCCATTGAGTGACCCTTCACAATCTGGCTCATAATGGAACTGTTATAAACTGTTACTGGCTCCCTGATGGATTTCCCCCTCCCCCACACCTATACAGAGCATGGAGAGAATTGAGGCCCATTGACTTTTAATCCATTGATTTAATGTCCAAATTCATAACTGCTGAACAGAAGAAAAAAAAAGATTTTTAAGGTATGTTGATTGCATGAGCATTTTGCTTAATAAAGATGAAAGGACTGCAATTAAAATACTGATTCTGAGAGTGGCATATGTTTACTTTGATCTTCTAACAAATCTTCTGCATCAGCCTGGCCCCATCACTTCCAATTACTGCAGTGCCATTCTCACATTAGAATTTTGACTGATACACATGGCTGATGCTAGAGCAAACTAGGTTCTTTACACCAGCATAGGATCAGCTCAGTGAAGCTCTGAAATACACCCACACACCCAGTCTGACACATATCCTAACCTGGGATTAGAGGTGGCTGGTACACAAACTGCCTACACTCGGTTTATGCCATGCACTCAAATCGGGGGGACCGGATTATTTCTGCCGCAGAATATTTAAGGAACTAGCACAGGGAATTACTATTATTGCACCAAGGATTTTTAATAAACCTATCTATTTGGGGGTAGTACCATATGACTAGAGAATAGCTAACATCATACCTATTTTTAATAAAGGAGAAAAAATGTGATCTGGGCAATTTTAGTCTGACCTCATTGGTATGCAAGATTTTAGAACAAATTGTGAAGGGAAGAATAATGAAATTTATAGAGGTAAATGGTAAAGGGAGTGCAATGCAACATGGGTTTACCAAAGAAAGATCATGCCAGAGTAACCTGATTTCCTTCTTTGAGAAAATAATGTATTTTTTGAAGGGGGGGAGGGTAAGGAAAATGCAGCAGGTCTAATATATTTGGACTTCAGTAAAGCATTTGACACAATACCACATGGAAAATTATTAGTTAAATTAGGGATGATGTGGCTCAGTACAAACATAGTAAGGTGGATAAGGAATTGGATAAACTGGAGAAGGCATTGTGTTGTGCTGAAAGGTGAATTATCGGACTGGAGGGAAGTTACTCATGGAGTTTCTCAAGGATCAGTCTTGGAACCAATCTTATCCAATCTTTTTATTAAATACGAAAAGTAAGAGTGTGCTAGTGAAATTTGTTGATTATACTAAGTTGGGAGGCAACATCCATACACAGGAGGATTGAAACATACAGGAAAATCTAGATGATCTTGAAGACTCAAATAACAGAAATGGGATGAAATTCAATAGTACCAAGTGCTAGGTCATACACTTAAGGTTTAATAATAAGAATTTCTGCTATAAGCTGGGAGCTTTTAGTTGGAATCAACAGAGGAAGAGAAAGACCTGGGTGTGTGGGTTGATCACAGGATGACAATGAGCCATCAATGTCATGCAGCTGTAAAAAAGGCAAATGGAAAATATGATCCTAGGATGAATTAGGCAAGGCATTTCCAGTAGAGATAGAGAAATATTAATGCCATTGCACAAGGTGCTGATAAGACCTCACTTGGAATATTGTGTACAATTCTGGTCACTCATGTTCAAGAAAGATTAATTTAATCTGGAACAGGTGCAGAGAAGAGCTACTAGGATGATAGGGGAATGGAGGATCTATTTTATGAGACTAGACTGGACGAGCTCAGCTTGTTTAGCAAAAAGAAGGCTGAGGGAGGATATGATTGCTCCTATAAATACATCAGGAGATTAAATACTAGGGAGGGTGAAAAGCTATTTAAGCTAAAGGACAATGTTGGCATTAGAACAAATGGGTATAAACTGGCCATGAACAAATTCAGGCTGGAAATTAGAAGATAGTTTCTAACCATCAGAAGGGTGAGGTTCTGGAACAGCCTCCCGTAGGAGTTGTGGGGGCAGACCACTTAATTAGTTTTAAGAAAGAGATGGATAAATTTATGAGTGCAGTTGTATGACAGGGTTATTTCTGATGGTGAGGACTGGGTTCAGGAGCTCTGGACTCACTTCTGGTTTAAGTCCCATGTTCCTAAAGCACATGCTTCAGGATTTTAGCCAGCTACCAGCAGAGGTTAGGAAAGGAGTTCCTCCCTCCCCACCCCTAGTATACCTGGGGAGATTTGGGTTATTTTTTTATCTTCTTCCACTGAAGCATCTGCAGATGGGACACAATGCAGGGAGGGCCACGGCTCTAAAGTAGCACAGAGCATTCTTTCTCAGGTGCTTGGCTGGCTGGTGCTTGCTAATATGCTCAGGGTCTAACTGATCATCAGACTTGGGATCAGGAAGGAATTTCCTTCCAGGTCAGATTGACAGTCATCTTGGAGGATTTTTGTTTTCTTCTGCAGCCTGTGGGTATGAGACATTTGCCAGGACCATCTGGGTATATCAGTCATTTCCTCTGATATTGTGGGGCCCTAGGCACTGGTGCACCATGTTCTCTCCTATTCTCTGCTTGTGGCACATAATAGACTAGTTTCCTGTGGGTTGTAATATGTTGGTTTTATCATGGGTGCAGGATGGACCTCCCCTTCGGGGAGGCTAGCCACATGCCCTGCCCCTTCCACATGAGGCCCCATCCCCCATGGCAGGAGCCCTGAACCCTCCCCCCTCCGGCCCCTCCATTCCTGCAGTGGGAGAAGTCCTGGGCTGGCTGGAACCTTGAGCTCCCTCCTCCCCCACCACCTGAGGAGCCTCAGACTGGCCCTACTCCCGGGCCAGCCCCAGCCAGCCAGCTGGCCCGAGCAGCCTCAGTCCAGCATCCGGTGGCAATGGCTCCAGCCAGGGAAGCCAGAGATTTCCCTGGCCTATTATACCCACCGCCCATGGGGTTTCGTTTTGGTTACTGGGTTAGTGTGCGGTTGCTGGGTGGGTTGGTGGCTTGTGCTATGCAGAAGGTCAGACTAAATGATCTAGTGGTCCCATCTGGCCTTAAACTCTATGAGAGAGTGACTCTGAGGAAAGGGGAAATCTCTGCTGGCTTATTATGGTCAGAATTCAGGGGGTAGCCATGTTAGTCTGTATCCACAAAAATAACAAGGAGTCCGGTGGCACCTTAAAGACAAACAGATTTATTTGGGCATAAGCTTTCATGGGTAAAAAAACTCACTTCTTCAGATGCATGGAGTGAAAATTACAGATGCAGGCATTATTATACTGACACTAATACTGACACTAATCAGCAACTACTGACACCCACCCAGCAACTCCTCGTTGTTTTTATGGTCAGAATTGGGCCCACTAAGTATTGTTTACTGTCCAATATGTATCAGGCAAAAAGCCAGTGGGGAAATGGTACTTCAGAAGCTGTACAGTGGCATGACAGCAGTGTGAACAGTGGTTCCACACCACCCCAGTATCAACAAGAGGTGCCAGTGCTCAGTGGGGGATTTCAAAAAACAAGAGATTGAATTCCTCAGGCAGCAACTGGACAGGTGGTATCTTTAACTTGAAGTGGTTTTAATCTGCCATGGCTGGAGAATGGAGGCCAGATCCTCAGCTGACATAAATTAGTGTAACTCCACTGAAATAGCTTCTTTGACTTCAATGGGGATCCTGCCCTAGACTCTGTGCTTCTGCTACATTGGTTGACTGCACTCCTCACACTGCTCTAGGGCTGATAGTTTTTTAAAAAAAACAACATTTTATTACTAAATTACCAATGTTGTTTTAAAAAGTGATTGTAAAGTTATTTATATTTAAAAAAGTTTGTCAAAATTATGTGCTTATCAAATATTAGACAAAATAAGATTTAAACAATTTTAAAAATAAATACAGGTTTCCACCTATTGTTTTCTTATTTCAAAAGAATTACGAGCTGCTTGCAGAATACAGATGTGAATTCAGTGATGACTTGGTCTTGCAAACTGTATACTTGTCAATCCATCACATTTTGTATTTTTTTAGGTATCACTACGATGGAATACATATCAAGAAGAGCTCTTCCTTCTATGCTCATTATTGCTATCTTCTGGCTGAAAAAAAAAATCACAGGTTTGGTTTTAAATGTTCTTAATGATAAAAGGTGCATTAATACAATTTTCTTTAAAATCTACTTCATTGCCTCCTGAAAATCGATAACAGAATTGCATTTTCCTATAATAATGCATGTCATTAATACAAAGGCTCCCTTTTTAAAAAGTGGCAGTTGCATACCTAATTGAACACAAAATCACACTTCCATGCACTTGACATTTTCAACAGATGGCTCTTAAGTGCAGGAAATCTATGACAAAACTAAAACAAGAGCTTAAAAATGCTGAGAAACTAAATAAGAGGAAAATATAAGTGGTCAGCACCAGTGGTGTGAACACTTATTTAATCATGCTAGTGCATCTTGATTGCTAATCCTCACAATTTAAGCAATGTATTTGCACTTATAGTAATTGGGATTTATTGAAATGTATTCTATTTGCAGTTCTTTGTTTTCTGTTTCTTACCATTCAGATTAATGAGGGCTAGTCTTTACTTTGAAAAGGCCTACTTTGTTTTGGTTTCCTTTATATTACAGTTTTAGAGAGTTAAAAAGACAGCCACAAAAAGGGTGCAACTGTGAGAAAATACATTCAACAAAAGAGAACAAATTGTTTTATTTTTCACGTTTAGTCTAAAAATATGGTACAATGTAAGTCACTCCTGCAGACTCTTGTCTATGGGCAAAGGGATTGATTCTGTCCCACTGAAGTCAATGGAAGTTTTGTCATCGACTGCAATAGGAGCAGGATCCGATCCACAGTTCTCTACCATGAGTAGTCCTGAGTACTCATGGTAGTAAGCACTATGCCTGTTATTATTTCCAGGATCAGGCCAATAGTTTAAATAAGCAACTGTCAGGCTGATTCTCCACTGACTTGCACTTTCATGCCTGTGCAAAGTGGATATAAAATGCTATGAAATCAAAGTTCACTCATTAACAGTATTTGCACCCATTTCTCATTCATTTCCTACAGGAGGGGTAGGATGTCCCAGCAGATAGGGTGCTAGGCTGTGACTAAGGAGACCTGGGTTAAATTCTCTGCTTCTCCACTGTCTTCCTGCATAACCTTGGGCAAAATGGCCATTTAGGGTATGTTTACACTGCAAAAAACAAAAAACAAAACAATCCTGCAGTGTGAGTCCAGGTCAACTGACTGGGCCTTGTGCTCCGGGGCTAAAAATAGCCATGTAGCTATTTGGGCTCAGGCCAGAGCCTGGGCTCTGAAATCCGCCAAGGGGATGGTCTCAGAGCCCAGACTCCAGCCCAAGCCTAAATGTCTACATGGCTATATATCCCTGCAGCACAGTTTACCCAAGCTCTGAGACTCACTGCTGTGGGTTTCTTTTCTTTTTCTTTGGTTGCTCTTTGCAGATGTACTATAGTCTCTCTGTGCCTTCATTCCCCTTCTGTAAAATGGGGATAATATCACTTCCCTACCTCACAGGGGTGTTGTGAGGATACATACATTAATGACTGTGAGGCGCTCAGATACTATGGTAATGGGAGCCATATACATACTTATGATACTATAAATGACTATATGAGCTGCAAGGGAATTGAAAATTAGACCCCATCACTTTGATTGTGCACCCTGTTACACAAGTTTTACAGCAATGTAACCGTATAGAAGTCAATAGAGTGATGCTGGCATAAAACTGGTGGAATGGGGTGGAGGATCAGGCTCTGTAGCTGATCAACTAACAAATACTTATTCGGAGAATAAACAAATTGTTCTTAGAGAGTCCCAAATTCAAATAGTATCCATAGCTACCTATAGACATGGGTTTAGAACAGCCATCATGGGGAGCTCGCCTCCTGGTTCCTGTCTAGGAATGTGGCAAATAGATGTCTCAGTCTGCAGCTCCCTTGTCCTCCAGGAAAAGAACTAACAGTTCTAGTCACTGTACGCCTTAGCTTCTTCCTGTTGAAGAAACCACATCCAACTGGCACTGCCTCTGTTGCTGGGCTTGGCTTAGCCACAGGGGGCGCTGCTGTGTAACAGTGCCAGCAGCACCTGCTCCAGCAGCGTTGGTCTCTGGCTTACCTGCAGTTTGTCCCTCGCCCCTAAAACAAGCCACTGAGATTGGACCTCAAGACCTGCAGATCTAGGTGTTCTGCTGGAGGCTACCTGTTGGAAACTTTGTGTCACTACAGTGACTGTGGGGCCCCCTCTTCCCTTTTTCATCTCCCTGCCAAGGATATCCTTAGCCTCTGAAAAACAGTCTCTCCTTTGGTCACCCTGGTGATCAAGAGACATGCTCCAGAAAGAGGGCTGCTATGACAATGACAATGTAATGACCTCTTTCCAGTTTCAAGAGAGATATTTTGAGTTTTGTAAATCTAAATAAATAAAATAAACTCCTCTTCCTGGTTATAACAAAGAGAAATTCAACAAACAGTGTGATCATGTTTGTCTTAATAGTATTAACACACTTTCACAGGCCTCCCCATTGAGTCCATTACTTTCTGAAATCACCATCATCTTACATATGGGGTCTAATTAAAGCTGATAAAAAAACTGGTGAAATATTTAACTTTAAAAAAAAAAATTTACATCAACATTTTCAAAAAATCCAAAAATTCCAACAAACTTTATTGCTATTTGTAACCCCCAAACCCTGCAAAAACCATCACGAACAGTTCATCATTTTTTAATCATTTAAATTTTTTTTGGCAAAATATATAATAAAAATATCAAAATATGAAAGACTGGAGTTGGAGATTTCCAAAATCTGGTGTGATTAATTAATAAATTAACATAGAAGAAGATCTTAACATTTTCTTCTAAATAGTGGAAATTAATCTTGAATCTGCTATGGAATCTAATCTCAATACTCTTTCTATAAAACAGTTTATATTGCTCCTCCAACTGGAAGGAGTCTGAGAGAGGCCTCTGAAAAGGCTCTATTTCACCTGCCTCTCTTTTACCTGCCACCCTCTTCTTCCTCCTTTCCCTTCAGTCTTCCTCTTCCCCTTTTTCAGGCCTATGGTATTGTCCCTTCCCCACGATTTCTTTCCCATTTCAACTGCAGTTCCCCCCCGATTCTCCCCCAAAACACATTAACAGGAATGAATAAATATCAGATGATCTTGTTGTTACTCATCCTCCCCTTCCTCTACCACTTCCTTTTCTTTCTTTCCTTTTCACTTGCATCTTGAACTTATTGAGATGGTAAGTTCATTAGGGCAGGAACTTGTCTCGTTCTCTGTTCCGTGTGATACCTATCACACTTTTCGGTACTGGATAAATAAAAATAATATTTGCTAACAGTAGAGTCACATATATGTTAATTTTTCCGTGGCAGAGATCAGACGGTGTTTACACTTAATTATCTTTGAGCTTTCATCTGGCTGTTGAGCGGAGGGAGAGTGCTGCCACTTGTCCGTTTCTAGGCAGCAGCAGCTCTCGCACTCGCATGTTGCCTGACTGGCCCTAATGAAGGGGGGCAGCACAAGAACAAGTACGCTATGCCAGCCAGCCTACTGAGCGAGAGCAGGGCTGATATGTGTTGCCATAGTAGCAGCAGCACAAGATACAGCTGGTCACCTTCTCAGAGCAGGAACTGAAAATTCTCTTTTTTTTACATATTTTAGAAATCTGCAAAATTAACAAAATAAATGACAGGAAATACTTCTAGTTCTAAGTTTCTTCATTTCTTCACTCACCAGCTTAAAAAGCTCTGGATTTTGGGATAGTGTTGGCATTAAGCATATTATTGAACATACATAGTGTTACGGTCATGGCCCATAATGGTCACTGATCAACAATTTCATTTTTCCAGCAGAATGGAGCTTTCATGGGAGATCATAGTGGCAGAGGGAGCGGTGATCTCTCAGGTGACTAGATCCACCTTTAAAACCATGGATGGTTTTAAAACCATGGATGGTTTTAAATATCAGGACAGAGACCTTGAATTGGCCTCTGTTCTTGATGAGAAGCCAGTGCAGACAGCAGGGTGATAATGTGTTTTCAGTGACTTGTGTTTTTGAGGCCTGATCTACACTGAAAAGTTGATTCAGCATATTTATATCAGGCAGAGCTTTGAAAAAAGAGTGCTTCTGTCAACTTAGGGTCTGTCTATACTTAAACCACTACAGCAATGGTTCTCAACCAGGGGTACGCATAGCCCTGGGGTATGCAGAGGTCTTCCAGGGGGTACATCAACTCATCTAGATATTTGCCTAGTTTTACAATAAGCTACATAAAAATCACTAGCGAAGTCAGTACAAACTAAAATTTCGTACAATGACTCTATACTGCTCTATGAACTATGCACTGAAATGTAAGTACAATATTTATATCCCAATTGATTTATTTTATAATTATATGGTGAACATGAGAAAGTAAGCAATTTAGCACGAATAGTGTGCTGTGACACTTTTGTATTTTTATGCCTGATTTTGTAAGCAAGTAGTTTTTTAAGTGAAGTATAACTTGGGGGTACGCAAGACAAATTAGACTCCTGGAAATGGTCTGGAAAGGTTGAGCACCACCCACTGCACTACAGTGGCACAGCTGCAGCTGCTGCTCTATCGCTTCAGTGTACACTACCTAGGCCGACGGGAGGGGTCTCCTCTTGGTGTAGGTAATCCACTTCCTCAAGAGATGGTAGCTAGGTCAATGGGAGAATTCCTCTGTTGACCTAATGGTTATGGTGGCATAGCTATGTCTCTCAGGTAGAGTTGCCAATCCAAGATTGACCTGGAGGCTCCAGGAATTAAAGATTAATATTTAATTAAGATTGTTATGTGATGAAACCTCCAGGAATGTGTCCAACCAAAATTGGCAACCCTACTTTAGGGGTGTGGATTTTTCATCTGCCCAAGAGACTTAGCTATTCTGATGTAAGTTCCCATTGTAGACCATCCCTCAGATACTTTTGTTCGGGGAGGAGTTTTCCTAAACTGACAGAAAAACCCTTCCACCAAAGTAGGCTGCAGCTACACTACGGGGCTATGCTGGCACAGCTATAATGACATAGTAAATTGGTATAGTCTCTGTAGTGAGTGACTAATATGCCCTAAGCAGGGGCGGCTCCAGGCCCCAGCACGCCAAGCGCATGCTTGAGGCGGCAAGGCACGGGGGGCGCTTTGCCGGTCGCCGCGAGGGCGGCAGGCAGGCTGTCTTGGGCGGCATGCCTGCGGAGGGTCCGCTGGTCCTGCGGCTTCGGCGGACCCTCCGCAAGCAAGACGCCGTGCTTGGGGTGGCAAAATGCCTAGAGCCGCCCCTGGCCCTAAGTAGATATGCTGCTGCATTTTCCGTGGTTTGAGTTATTTCAGGGTGGGTGGCTTTCTCTCTACACACAATGAGTTGCAGTAAGCAAATCTTGAGGTCACAAATGCATGGATCACCATCATGAGGTCTGGACAGTCCTAACGCAGCTTCTGGGCAGCCATAAGTGGAAGTGTACTTTTTACACAACCGTGACTATGCTCCAAAAACACTGAGGAGTCCAAAAGGACCCAAAGCTATGAAAGTTCTTCAAAATGCTTCCCTCTTCCTGTCAGTATTACATCTCTCTTCTCTGTGATCAGCTTCAGCCAGCCAACCACAGAGAGAGCTGGGAGATGGTGTTGTTTACAGCGGCTGTAAAACAGGTAGAGCTGCATATTTTCTGCACATTCCTGGCATTTCAATCTATGTTGTCAAACAAGCTTCCTCAATTTGTTCATATAAATATTGAGTAGGATGGACTAGAGCTGAGCCTTGTGGGACACCTCAGATACATTACAAAGCTGAAGATCCAGTTCCCACTCTGAACAATTTACAATCTAAATTGACCATAAATGGGGGAGGAAGGGATAGGATGCACAATCAAAGTGATCAAGATGGTAAAATGGGCCCCTTTCATTATTTACATGTGTGTACTTCTTTTGTGTGTTTGTTTCAATGGAGTTGCATCCACTAATGTGAAATAATGAATTTGGCACAGGAAGCTGAAACAATCTAATCACCCACCTTTGCATTTTAAAATGGTCTTTTTGTTGATTTTATTTGCATGATGATTTTTTAATTATTATTACACAAATGGTTGTCAGTCCTAGTCTGATAACCTAGCTAATTAGAGATCATTTTCATACTAAAGACCTAAGAAGCCAACAGTTTTTAAAATTGGCTTTATATGTTATGTGTATTCCACCACAGTGGGGATGGTTCCAGTTCTGAGGATGCAGCAAATTATGAGAGCAACGGCTACAGAAAAGGAACGGTGAGTATCAAGTAAAGTGGATTTACTACAAAACTGAGAGATCAATAACGGTTTAATGAGCTAAAACTGTCACATGTTATGTCTTAGTGAAATGCAGCCTGCCCATAATACCCTTTAAAGTAGTATGTCTCTGTGCATAGGCTCATTAGCTGGTTACTTTTTTTTTGCTTACTTACTGGTTAAATATTTTTGGTCACCTCACTGTCTGCCCAAATCATTAGCTAGGCTTAGTGTGGAAGCTGTGGCTATCAAAGCCCAGGTTTGTGTCTTATCGGTGTCAGTAGGACATGGCCTTCCCTGTGCAGGCCCACACTTATAGACTCATTTCCACGAAACATCGGGCTGCTGAGCCAGAGTAGTACCATTCAAGGAGACTGTACTGGCATAACAAGAATTCAAGTATTGCCAAAGGGTTAAAAAAAAAAAAGACTTTTCCACCATTAGGGTCTGATGTGAAGCTCACCTACTAGTGCAGATGTTTCTGAAATAACACTGCTGGGAGTTGTCTTGACATTGGAATTCTTGGTAGTCTGCCAACAGGATGTGACCAATATGAGAACCCTGATTAAACTGAAGGAAAGGAGGAGTGTGGATGTATCTCTTATTTTTGTAGAGCACTCGGATATAGCAATGAGTGTATTACAAGTGTATGCAGTGATAATAGATGAAAAACATGCAGATACAGGACAATATTATATCTAGTGACCTCAGTAGCAGAGCCAGCTATACTTAAGATTATTTAGAATGTCATTATTATGAAATTTGTGTTAGTATGTCTACACTGTAGTGTAAGCTCGGGTGCAAGGCTAACCCCACCTGTGTCGACACTGCGATTGAGCTAACCCAGGCTAGGGCCCTGGACCCTGCAGGGCTGGAAGGTCCAAGCTCGAGTCAAGCCGGGACCCAGAGTCCAAACCCTATTGCTTTGCAGTGTAGCCACAGCCCTGCTTGACTCAGGTCCAGAAGTATTCTACAGTTCCATGTGACAACTTCCTTAGTCCTCTGTATCCCAACAATCTGCAATCCACTCTACTGAAAATGAAAGCCCTCACCCTAACTCCTTTGGCAAACAGCAGCATCTCAGGTCAGCATTAACCCATTCTGTTCTGATCACCGATCTGTAAGCCCACTATCACAGAACCTCCTGGGTTTGCAATGGAGAGTGAACCGACCAAGCTTTTGCAAAGTGAGATGCTTCCTGGTAATGTGCAGGGTGGACAGTAAAGTTTTCTCACAGTCAGGGCTGCCCAGAGGGGGGGGCAAAGGGGGCAATTTGCCCCGGGCTCCGCAGGGGCCCCCAAGAGAACAGCGGAGGCTAAAAAGTTCAATCACTTTTTAAAACAACGTTGGTAATTTAGTAATAAAATGTTTTTTTTTTTTAAAAACTATCAGCCCTAGAGCAGTGTGAGGAGTGCAGTCAACCAATGTAGCAGAAGCACAGAGTCCCACTAACCCTGGATTTACATTGCAGTGTAGACATACCCATAGAAAAGGTACATAGGATACACATATCACCAAATACATTCTGTGAAAAGAAATGTGTATTCTTTAGGCTCTGGATTTCTAGCCAGCCCATCCCTGTTCCTTTTACACACCCCTACTGTCCAGTGAATAGGTGAGGTGTCACAGTTCCAGGTTTAGCTGCCTCTAGCCATCACCTATCTATGGGTGGCAACTTGTATTCCTTTCCCCCCCAGACCAGAGTTTTAGGGTTGCAATTCCCTTACAATCCACTGTACTTACCCCAGCAGTCTGAGATTATGCAGTGCCTGCTCTGCTCTCTCCCAGGGCTCTGATAGGGTTTACCAGTGATCATCCAACTTTCACAGAGCACAGTATATTTATTTAGGACAAAAGCATTACAGAGAAAATGTATCATAAATGAATAAACAGTCTCCATCAGGGGTCGGCAACCTCTGGCACGCGGCTCGCCAGAGTAAGCACACTGGCGGGCCGGGCCAGTTTGTTTACCTGCCGTGTTGGCAGGTTCGGCCGATTGCGGCTCCCACTGGCCACGGTTTGCCATCCTAGGCCAATGGCGGTGGTGGGAAGCTGCGGCCAGCACATCCCTCAGCCTGCACCGCTTCCCGCAGCCCGCATTGGCCTGGGACGGCGAACCCCGGCCAGTGGGAGCCGCGATGGGCCGAACCTGCTGACGCGGCAGGTAAACAGACTGTCCCGTCCCGCCAGGGTGCTTACCCTGGCGAGCTATGTGCCAGAGGTTGCCAACCCCTGGTCTACATACATGCCAAGCTTACCAGGTGTCACCCATCTTCTATATGTAGACCCTTCCAGCAGGGTTTTGCCCTCTTAGTTAAAATCTCATGTCTGTTCATGGATTGAGCGAGGAAGCATGTCGTCCCTCAAGCTCCCCGATCCTCCCTCACTCCCACCCCCACCCCTCCCCCGGCTGCCCCAGTCTACTCAGGGCTCAGGCTGCTTCCTTATCCAATTCTCCATTCTTTGCCTGCTGGGCCTCTTGAAGCTGGTCAAAACTTGCATATGCAATTCCCCCCAGGTTGTTTATGTATGCATTAAATACCCCCATCAGCTTCTCCCCAGCTCCAAAACATGCACTGCCATGCTCAGTCTTCATCAAGGAAGTTTATTTCCTTAACAGAGATAGAAAACAGTCTTTTAACTCAATCCTTTGCCCCAGGCTTCAGGGCCACCCTTCCCAGGGGTCTCTGGCACTCCAGTGCCTGGCAGCATCCCAGTCTCAACCAGCTCTGCTCTCTTTTTGGAGCCCCAGCCCCAGAGATGCTTCCCACAGCCCCTGGCCCCTTGCACCAGGGACCTACCTCAGGAGCTAACTCCACTTCAGTGTGGGCCTCCCCTCCCCAGGGCAGAACCTGTCTCAATCAATCTCCCCTAGTTCCCCACTAACAAACCCTTCATAGACCCAGGGAGAGCCCAGCCCTCTTTAACTGGCTGGACTGGGTTTACTTGTTCTGGTCCAGGGGAGCTGGGCTTAGTCTATCCACAGAAGCCAGCTACCCTGTGATATCCTCCAGTGATTTAAGTTCCTGCAGGAAGATCTGTGATCCTCCCCCATGGAGCCAGAATTGAATCCCCTAGCTCACAGAGCTATATATAGAATTTACAGATATAATAATCTATGAAGAACCCATGTGCATATAATATCCGGCACATCTCAATAAAATATTCTTTGAAGCTTCTGCACTATGATACTCCTTGGGGATACCCAAAGTTGTGAGGCACCTCACTGCCACCTGGCCTTAACATGAAGCAGTTTTGTGTTTGCCTGCTGTGGATCAGCTCCCTGAAACCAATAGCCTCTGGCATCACAAACACTTCCTACCTTCCAGGCCTCTGAGGGCCTTGCTCACTCTCTGCAGGGAGTGACAGGCACCACCAACCACTGCGTCCTCCAAGTGTTCCCTGCAGTGTCTAGCCCTTTACCCACTGAACACACACACAATTACCAGGCCAGCTGTTTCCAAAGGAACAGTACACACCAGCTTTAAAGATTCAACATAGAATCATCACTTTACCTAACCCCAGCACTTAGATGTATTTATAGTGAAAACAAGAATAAGTTTATTATTAAAGAATAAAGATTCTATACACTTTTATAGACTGTAAGATCAGAAAGGACCATCATGATCATCTAGTCTGACCTCCTGCCCATTACAGACCGCAGAACCTCACCCAAGTCCTCAAATCATTATTTAAAGACTTCAGGTTACAGAGAACCCACCATTGACTCCAGTTTAAGTCTGCAAGTGACCCAGGCCCCATGCTGCAGAGGCCAAAACAAAACAAAACAGGGTTTCTGCTAATCTGACCTGGGGAAAAATTCCTTCCCAACACAGAATATGGTGATCAATTAAGTGGGTATTCACCCACGAAAGCTCATGCTCCAATACGTCTGTTAGTCTATAAGGTGCCACAGGACTCTTTGCTGCTTAATTAGATCCTGAGCATATAGGCAGACCCACTAGCCAGACTCCCGCGAAAGAATTCTCCGTAGTAACTCAGAGTCCTTCCTCCCTGTCTTGTGTCCCCTCTCTGGCCAGTGAGGATGTTTGCTATTAGCAGTCGCAGATGGGCCACATGTCATTGTAGGCAACCTCATCATACCATCCCCTTCATAAACTTATCAAGAAACAAGTTAGGTTTTTTACCCCCACTGCTCCACTTGAAAGGCCGTTCTAGAATTTTACTCCTCTGATGTTTAGAAACTTTCATCTAATTTCAAGCCTAAACTTGTTCATGGCCAGTTTATATCCATTTGTTCTTGTGTCAATTTTGGTGCTCAACTTTAACTCCTCTCCCTCCCTGGTATTTATCCCTCCACTGTATTTTAGAGAGCAATCATATATCCCCTCAGCTTTCATTTGGCTCGGCTAAACAAGCCAAGCTCCTTGAGTCTCCACTCATAAGGCAGGTTTTCTGATCTTCCGAGAAGCCCTTCTCTGCACTAGTGTGAATTAATCTTTCTTAAACATGGGAGACCAGAATTGCATGCAGTATTCCAGATTAGGTCTCACTAGTGCCTTGTATAATGGTATTAACACTTCCTTGTCTCTTCTGGAAATACCTGATGCATCCTAGGATTCATTAGCCTTTTTCACAGCCACACCACGTTGGCAGATCATAGTCATCCTGAGATCAACCAATACACACAGGTCTTTCTCCTGCTGTCACCTCCAGTTGATACATCCCCAGCCTATAGCAAAAATTCTTGTTGTTAGGCCCTATTACTCATGGGGGAATTCTGCATCACTGCACACAGGGCCATCCCTAGCCATTTTGGTGCCCTACGCAGCTCCCCCATGGTACAGTCATTATACTGTCAGTATCACCTACCTGACCTATCATTGGTATCGGCACTATCTTTCCTCTTGATGTCCATTATCCTACTTCTGTTGTTCCTTTCTCCATTGCTATATCCTTTCTTACTTGAGTTTCCTCCCATTCAGTATTACAATCAGGTGTGGAGAATACAAGAACATCTCCCAGCTGTCTCGCCCAGATACCTAGTTTGAAAGTTCTTTTGATCAGTTGTGCCAACCTCCATCCCAGAAGTCTGTTTCCCTCCCTACTCAGGTGGAGTCCATCCCATGAGAATAGTCTTCTGTCCATTAATGCTTTCCAGTGATCAAATACCCCAAAGCCCTCCTTATAGCACCACTGCCTGGCTATCATCATAATGGTTGATCATCATATTGTTGTCTCACCTTCATTCTCCTCCTCTAGGGACAGGTAGTATCCCACTCAAAATCACCCGAGACTCCATTTCTTAAAGTGTCTTACCCAGCCTGGCATAATCTCTCTTGATGCGTTCCAGCAAGAATCTAGTGGTATCAGTTGTTCCCATGTGAAGGACAGTAGATTCTTCCCTGCTCTCATTAGGATTCTCTTCAGCCCCAGATCCACATCCCATGTTTTAGCTCCCAGCTGACAGCACACCCTTCCGTTTTCCAGATCATCTCTGGTGACAGGTCTGTCTGTTCTTCTTAATAGGGAGTCCCCTATTGTTGTGATTCTCTGGTATTCCTCATTCTGTTCTTTCTGGCTGCAAGTCCTCTTATTTTTTGCTCTTCCTTGCAATCTTCTGCGAGTTGTCCCCTATCTTTCTGGGGCTCCAAACCCTGGCAATCTGCATTTACTGTTCCCCTCTTCTTGTAGGACTAGCCACTCTTCTCTTCTTCTTTGCCCTCCCACCTTCTGTTGCAGCCTGCTGTGCTCTTCATTGTACAACTCAGCAAACCTGTTCCTGAGCTCTATTTCTCCTTCACTAGCTGATCTTTCCCTCTGCCTGGTTCTCATAGTCCCATGCTTTCACTGGCCACTTTCCTCATCCAGCAGTCTACCCTCACAGTTCTCCAATCCAGCTTGCATCTGTGAATCTTGAATTTTCCCTTCAGCCTCCTCTTGCCTTCCCTTCATTCTCTGCTCGAATTCCAGTTGAAACTCAACCATTGTTTTTGTCTGTGTCTCCAAACCTTAGCTCTTCTCTTCCATCAGCTTTATCAGGTGGCCCTTCATACAAGCAAAGCACTTTTTGGGTACCCTCTTCAGGATAATGTACATCACACAGCTTCCACATTCCAGTCATCTTCATTGTCTCTTCCATTTCTTGGGTCACTACCACTGCTGCCTCTGTCACTGTCATATCCTTCCCTCCTAAGCTTCTGTCAAGGAAAACAAAAAAACCAAATCCAACCCAAAAAAACCCACAAACCCCCTTTCCCCCCAAAAAACACACCACACACCAAATAAAAAGACCACCACTTACTACCTTGCCCAAACTCCTACTCCCCTGTTTTCAGCTCTGTTTGCTGGCTTCTGGGCCTTTCCTTCTATGCTCCTGGCTGGCTGCTTGGCTGCCTTTATAGGCCCCCTAATCAGGGCTCTGCTGTGGTCAAAGGCTCTGCTTCTTTCACAGCACACTGCCGTCTACAAGCCTCTGCAAACTGAAAACAAACAAACAAAAAACAAAAAAGCAAGCGAAAAGCAAGCAAGCAAACAAACTCTCAAGAACTGGATTTAGGGGCAGACGACCCAGGCAAACTCCTGAGGTGCTGGGCTTGGGGGCATTGGGCTCAGGGCAGGTATTCAAAAATTTAACAAATGGGGGGAAGACGGAAGTGCTGAAGACGATCCTCACCTGAGGTGCCATTTGGTCTCAGGCCGGCCCTGGGGCCTGCCTCTCTTCTCCTCTAACAGATTGCCACTCAAAATCCCTTATTTTCAGCTATTTGCTGACTCCTATGCTGCTGCTCAAGTAATAATGAGTAAGAATATTGCAAATAAATGGTTACATACCAAACAAAATCATAAACTTTCTAGAGACTAAACTTTAACAGGTTACTCTCTTGTCTAAAGAAGCTTATCTCACCCAAAGTTCTCCCCAATGTTTTCAACCAAGCCTGGTTGAGATCCCTTTTTCATAAAGCAAAATCATTGTCCTTTTATTTCCTCAGTGAAGGGTGTCCCCCTGTAATGATCTTCAGTCGTGGGGAGTGTTGCCTAGTGGTCAGAGACTTAGGCCCTTCGACCTGCACAGAGACTTAGGCCCTTCGACCTTCTTAGGGGAGCCCAGGCCCTGCCACTCCGCCGGACTCCAGCACAGGGCCCTCTGAAGGCAATAAAAGGGTCTGACGCCCATGAGCGCTTTAAGGCTGCCCTCTCTGGACCACTCCCTGCCACCCCACTATTGTCCAAAGTTCGGCGTCTCTACAGGAAAGCATGAAGGGGGTCAGCTCACCACTTGGCACCTCTTCTTCACGGCCAGGCATGGCATGATAACTCTCTTCCTCTCTTCTCATGCCTGGGCCTCTGGCCAGGTCAGTTCCAAGTCTCACCCCTTCAGGGATAGTCTATAAGCCAAATACAGGGAATCAACACAAATCAATGGGTTAGTAATAGGTGAGAGGGGGAAATGCTTCCCTCTCAGGGTCTATCAGAAGCCGGTCCTCTCTTGCCTCAGGGAGGGACCTTCAGGCAGCTGTGGATGGGAGAGATCCTGCCTTCCCTCAGTCCTTTCTTCAGAAGCTGCAAGGTGATGAAGGTCCTTTTTCTTCCCTGGCCTGCCTCCAAGTAAGCTGTTCTGCTCCCTTTTAATTCCTCGTCCAGTCTGTGAATCTCTTGCAGGTCTGGCAGGGCAGGGCTGGCTGATGCCAGAGCAGCTCCTTAACCCCTTGTTGTCCAGTGCAAGACTTGTGTACCCCATCACACTCCCCATATATACTCCAGAAAACCTGTGATCTGTACCACCAGATAAGGTTCTCTCCCCACTGCTGTTTTTCTCTTCCTGTCAATTTCTTTCTGAAGTCTCCATAATCCTTCATTTGCATTTAGTTCAGACTGGTGATGGGAGACCCATTGTGAATGAAACGATATTAAGTTTACATGTAAACAGATAGATGGGTATACATCTCTTGTCTGACAGAAAGCCTGTTTTTTCACCTTTGCTGGTGACCACTATTTTTATCTAGACTTTAAGAACATATTTTCAGCTCCTTACGTGGTATGTACATATACAATTCACAAAATTATTGATGGCCAGTGTGACACTGGCTTTTATTTGAGACTTTACATAACACTCTTTTGTGAGCTAGAATGTACATGTCAGGTCCCAGTGATCTCTGTAATCCCTCTGCACCTCCTTGCTGGTTGGCACTAAGAGGTTCCTGAGTTCCATGCACTTCTAAGGTCTCACATCTTTCACAATAGGTATTGGGACAAGAATTCCCATGGAGAAATAGATGAGTTGCTGACAATACTGTTTATATAACATATAAACACACTAAGGCCCAGATTTTTAAAGGTATGTAGATGTTACTTTGCTCAGTGTCACAATGCCTAACTGGTTTAGGAGCCCAAGTCTCATTTTCAAAAGGAATTTAGGCACTGGGGAATCTAAATCCTATTGACTGTTGAAGGTATTCAGGCTCCTAAATCAGTTAGGTGTTGTGATGCTGAGCACAGCAATGCCTAAATACCTTTATAAATCTGGGCCTGAGTGCCTTTAATATAATGTGAAATGTTAGTAAGATAAGTGTGTTCTTCTTTTATTATTGTTTACATTTAAAAATCTAAGAAAGTGATTGTTTAAAAAAGCAAGCCTTTAAATTGTTTCCAGTCTGGTATCAATTTGAAGACAGAGAAGGACAAATTTGGATCCCCTTTGCCTGAATTCAAGAGATTTTCTTCTTGGGAACAAGAGTTAGGAAAGACACACTCTTATAAAATAGTAAGTTTAGCCATTCAGTGATCAAGAAAATTAGCTCTTGGCCTGTGTGATTGTTTTGCAGACTCTTTTTTGTTTGCATTCTCTAGGTTGCATTGCTTGCTGATGAGTATTGTAACTACTGTCAAGATGTTTTACAGAACTTGAGGAACAAAGAACTTGACAGGGTATGCCATTGTTTTAACAACATATCTGTAAATATTATTATTAGTGATTTATTTAGATGACAAAAACTGATTGCAATAACAAAATTATTTCCATGTAGTTCACTTTCTTTATGTCAGGTGATGATTATTTATATGCAAAATGAGCACTCAGTTAAATCATTCTGGAATACTTTATTAACATAACATACTTACGTGTTCCAAAGGCCAAACTATTTAGGTGCCTAACTCCCATTGAATTTAAAATGAGTTTGAATTTAAATACTTTGCAAAGGGCAGATGCTGACTTCTGAAAGAGGAAAAAATGCTTGGTGGATCTCAGAACACTATAAGGAGAACAAGATTTCTATCTACCAAACTTTGCCTTAGTTTTTGGCTGATTTGTGTTTAAACATGGGTTGGTTGTGGGGGTGATTTACAGAACTGTTCTTGAGAAAGGCCAAGTTCATATTCAGCCAGTTACCCCCATATCTGGGGCCATATTTACGCTACTGCTTCTTTTCTTCTTTTTTCTTCAATTTTGATTCTTCCTTTTAAGGTTTAACTGGCTCCCCCAGGCTGCTGTAACCTGGGCCTGAACTAGGACTAGGATGGAGCCAGGATGAGAACCAAGGAACCACTATCAGCTCCATCAGAGCTCCTCTCTCTGCTGCACTGGGGAGTGCTGTGTTGTTTGCGTTCAGTTTAGCATTCCACAAGTGCAAATGTAATGAAAATTAACCAAGGAATTTGTGCAATAGGTGGAAGACCTTATCACATCATTCTGGAAGTCTTTGCAGCCTGAAACAATAATGCTTATGTCACTGCCAGATATATGCCAACTGTTTAAATGCTATGATAGACAGCTGTTCAAGGTACTGTAGACACAGATTTGTTTATTGCAATTATTTTGCTATCTGTTCACATCTTTTCAGTAATTCTATTTGAGACAGAATCACAGTTGTTTATTATGCATCTGCACCCAGAAATACCACCTGAATCTTAAGTCTGTTCTTTGTACTCTATGTTGAAACTCTATGGCTGAGGTTTTTGGATGAGCCCATTGGAGTTTGACACCCAACTCTCACTGAATTTCCATAGGCTCTTTTAAAAGATCCAGCCTACATCAGTGGAATTTGCTTTTATGACCTTGGGCTATTTTAACATGAGGTTGCATGTGACTGATGAAGAATGAACATTGGATTGGTGCCATTTTTAAAAAAACACCAAACCTATGTTGTTCCTTTGACAGCAGTATATACTTTTAGTGAAACTTCCATATTGAAACATATAGTTCTTCATTCATAAGAATTTACCTTTTACCTGAAATTGGCCATTATAATAATGTTTGATAACTAAATAAAGAAATGATATTTAGGCTTCTATAGTTAGGATCTGTTCCTACTGCCATTAAAATCAATGGGAGTTTTGCCATTGACTTTAGTGGAAGTAGGAACAGGCCCCTAGTATTATGCAGATTTAGGCCATAAATATAATTTTGTCTTATGATTCTAGAAGCATCTGTAGCAAGCCAAAAATAATGTCGTTTCCCTATGAACCTCTGTTTCAGGAAATGGAGAGCATTCTGCTTGATGATTTCCTGGAAGATGTCACTATACAATATTTGAAGTCAGTCAGATTGTTCAGTAAAAATGTTAAACTCTGGCTGCTTACTGTTTTGGAAGATTTTCCACTCTTACTACGAATGTCCAAAATCAAAGGTATTCATGAGTAATAGAGAAATTATAAGTGGATGGATAGATGGATGGATAGAAATTGTTCAAAACTTTATAACAAATCTATTTTTAAGCTCCACCTACAGTGGAAAGAAGACTGTTACTAAACCATTTTTAAAATATGATTTAAAAAACTTTCAGGAGGCATGATTTTGATACCTGTGAGGATTAATTTGGTTACAACAAAAAATAAGTAGTCTCAAACAATTTGTAAAAACAGTTTTAACCAAATTATGTCCAGTCAATGCTAAACCATGCTAAGTAAGAGTGTTTATAAAACTTTTTGGAAAACCAGTGCCTTGGCATGGTCTCTTTGGCGGTGTCGATGATTATGAATAATGTGCAGAGACGGTAGATCATAGTTAGAAATAGCTGAAACTGACAGCAAGGTCTATCCTAAAATTATTGTATATCACCAACATTTTGGTAAACAAACTTTACAAACAACAGATAAATAGTGATACCATTTTGTAAGCTGTAACAAACTTCAAAATTCCTATTCATTTATGAAATTATATGCAGAGTTGGTAGCATCATCTATTATTAAGGTTGCCCAACACTTTCCATTATGAGACCCTGTTTTCAGTTTCTTATAACTTTGCTAAAGTTTAAAAATTTGGGTTGAAATTTTCCATGCTAGGTGACTGCCTTCAACTGAATTTTCTTGGAAAATTTCAGAGGGAACAGTACAGTCATTTATGAGAACGAGGCTAGGAGAAAATATGTTGTTTTGCCCATGTTAAAAAATCTGAAGCATTTTCTTTATTAATTATTAATTATTATTATTATTATCAGTCATCATAATCATCAACATCATAGCACCTGGGAGCCCAGACATGTACCAGAGCCCCATTGTGCTAGGTGCTGTACAAACACGGAACAAAAAGACAGTCTCTGCCCCAAAGAGCTTGCAATCTAAGACCAGAGACAACAGATGGATACAGACAGACAGATGGGGCAGTACAAGGAAACAACCAGCATGATAGGCCTCACAGCAAAGTACAGTTTTAAGGAGGATTTTGAAGGTGGATAATGAGGTCGCTTTGTGGATGTTTATAGGGAACTTCTCCCAAGCATGAGGGGCAGCATGGCAGAAAGCATATAGGTATTTGTTAGAAAATTTTAAGAAGTGGGTGATGATGGCTGACACCATGGGCTGATCAGAGTTGGGAGTCAACTTTTCATTACTGAATGAGAGATGTTAGGTAGGGTGGAGATAGGTCATGAAGGACCTTGAAAGTGAAGAGAAATGGTGTATGTTTGATACGATAGTGGAGAGGGAGCCAGTGAAGGGATGCAAAGAGAGGGGTGACATAGTCAAAGCCTAGGAGAATGATCTTTGCAGCAGCTTCTGAATGAATAGCAACAGGGCAAGGGCGAGGGAAGATGATGTTGCAGTAATTGAGATGCGAGATGAGAGCTTGGACATGAGTTTTAGCTGTGTGGATGGATAGGAAAGGCTGTATCTTAGAGGTATTATGCAGAAAGAATCTGCAAGACTTAGACATAGCCTGGATGTGAGGACCTAGGAAGAGGTCTGAGTTGAAGATAACACCCAGGTTACTAGACTGAGTGGCAGAGAAGATGGTTGTGTTGCCAGTGATTGAGAAAAGAGATAATGGGAAGGGTTTGGGTGGAGGATTAGGAGCTCTTTTTTGCCATGTTGAGCTTGATGGCTGATGGCTAGACAACCACAAGACGATGTCTGAGAGACAGGCTGAGATTTTAATTTGGACAGAAGGAGACATGTCTGGAGTAGAGGTAAATCTCTGAAATACTCTAGTGCCCTCATCATGCCTTGAATTTTGACCAAGAGGGAGGAGGAGGCTTTGTGTCAGGGATGTGCCTTATGCTGTCCCTGTGAAAATCAGCCCAAATTTGGCCAAGTTATGATCTTTGAAAAATTTCAGTTTGCACATGCTTACTAGATTTACGAGAGATTATCAGCTAAAATCTCTCACTGAGCATGCTCCATTCCCTCACAGCTCCTAGTAGGGTGACCAAATGACCCAATTTTATAGGGACAGACCCGATTGTCTGCTAACTGCAAGCTTTAGAATGATAGGGCTGAATCCTACAAGATGCTGAGTACCTCAACTGTCTTTCCCTATCAGCACTAAATACCTTGCAGGATTAAGCCCTCAGCCTTTCGCATTGCTTCCTCAGGGGCCCATTTTCTAAATTATAATAAAATCTATCTTCATAAATGTGCTTTAGAATTTAAAATGCCAATGATAAGAAACACCTGCCTCTTCCTCCTTAACAGAAGTTACTGTGTTTGTAAAAAGACTAAGAAGAAAGACGTATCTTTCTAATATGGCAAAGGTATGTTTTATGTACTTTTTAAAACCAGAACCCATAAAGCACAAGGCTTGAACATCTCCCACGTAATAAGCCTGACCTAATTTTTGGTTATGTATTTTACACACTCTTTTTGTAATATAACAACAAAACATTTCTTATGTTTGTGCATTGCTACAAGCCATGATTGGGAGACAAATCATACCTCCTAGGTCCACACACGGAGAGCACTCTCTTTTGCACTGTTTACCACTCTAGATCCTGCAGAAGCCTCTCAAATAAAGTCAGGATCCATGCTGGGGGAATCAGTGGAGACTAGCCAAACTTGTACAGGATGGTGGCTGCACATTGTCCTCCCTCAAATCCCAGGAGATGATACAACCTGGAGTTGTTACATAATAGGTTGCATTTAGTACTCCTCCTCCCGCCATTTCAGGGTGCTGAAGCCATCATGCCTGGTACCACAGCTGGTACCACAGCTGTAATGAAGCCACACTAGCAGGGAGCTGAGGAGGAGTTAAAGATAGAGTTCAAACTGTTTCAGAGACACAAGGCCTTTGCATGGATCCCTGGGGATCAGTCAAGTGTGGAGACATGCCTGTGCCCTTTTCCACTGGGGTAGGCCATCCTCACCACTCCATCCCCAATAGGACAATCAGCAAGGATCTCTGCAAGCTTGCTTTCACTCATCTTTCCTCCTCAGGGTCTCGTTCGATGGGTTTTGTCACGGGAGGGATGATCTTGGTCTAAAACTGGAAATATAAGATCAGGGGTCAGCAACCTTTGGCACGTGGCTCGCCAGGGTAAGCACCCTGGAGGGATGGGCCAGTTTGTTTACCTGCCGCGTCGGCAGGTTCAGCCAATCGCGGCTCCCACTGGCCATGGTTCGCCGTCCCAGGCCAATGTGGGTGGCAGAAAGCAGCATGGACGAGGGATGTGCTGGCTGCGGCTTCCCGCCACCCCCAATGGCCTGGGACATGGCAGGTAAACAAACTGGCCCGGCCCACCAGTGTGCTTACCCTGGTGAGCTGCGTGCCAGAGGTTGCCGACCCCTGTATAAGATCAATGACAGTGTGTGTCTCCCACTCCTTGTTGGCCCCACAGTGCTATTCTTCCTAAATAAAATGACAAGAAAAACTTCAGCAAGAAGCTGGCTTTTTAACCTCATAACTAGTGTGTTGTGTATTTTATAACAAATTGTATTTATTTATGGCTAGATCGCAGGGTGGGCTGCACTTCTCTCCCCTCCTTTGCATGAGCTACCTTTACATTGGGTCTAGATTTGGAGGGATAAAGAGTACTGCACATTTGCTTACTCTACCCCAAGCAGATAGGCAAGGAGTGGGCAGGGAGGAGGAAGGAAATGGGTGGTGTCTCCAATATGCAGACCAACAAAGGTGAGTCAAAATACCAGTGGTAATTACTACCCACCTCTTCTCCCTGCCCCCACCCCTCCAGTGCAAGGGGAGTCAGAGCTGCCTCTACCTAGGTCTGGCCTTTCATTTAATTTATTGAAAACCATATCAGCAGCAAAATAAAAAAGACACAATTTAAACAACTAAAAATAGATCAAACATTTTTAAAAACCAAATTGCCCCTTTCCACACACACCAGGCCTGTCCCGTGAGGGGACAAGCATTCTCAACTCCCACTGACTGCAGCATGCCTTAAGGGTGCTGAATACCTCAAAAAGGTCAGGCCCACACATCCCTAATCACTATTTCTTATGCACCTTAGAGAACGAGTGCAAGACTCAGGGTGCCTACAACTCCCATTAATTCAAAATTTGTTTATTTAGATTTACTGGGCTTGTTTTGTCACTGTCAATTTTACATTTCAGATCTCAAAGATAGGGCTGCTGTTATATTTTCTGAGCAGGATGTGAAAAACTGCCTGTGAATTTAATTGAGACACACACATCAATGTCCATTGCCATTGAGGAAAAGTTAGTCCTGATACACCTTTTCATTCTTCAGTCTTTATAAGACTACAATATTCTTTGATATAAGAGCAACAGGCTCACATACTGAAAATTCACCAGGCCAGTTTATTTTATATTGGTCAATATTGTCTGCTCCACTTGCTCAAGAATACAGAATATAGTTGCGAAGTAGATCATCAATTGCTGAACATTCTGTGAGGAAAATTTGAAATGTGCCTAACTAGTGTTTTGGGGACTAGACTGTTTGTGTAATGTCATTAAACTCCGTGTTCTAACTTAACACTGAACAAGGAGTACTTTTTGACAGAGAAGGGTTTAACAAAATTAAAGGTAATTCCTTTTTTTTCTTTATCTATAGACAATGAGAATAGTCTTGAACAACAGCAGCAGAGTTACTATTTTAAAATCAGACTTGAATGCCATCATCAACCAGGGAATTGTGGACATTCCTGGAAACCCCTTGCAAAATAAGTTTAGAAATATGGATGAAATGGAAAGTGACATGGAACTCAAATGTAATATTTTTATATCTTTTCTATTAATTGAAGCACTTGGCTCACATGTTATTTAAGCTTTAGCATTTCCCCATGTTTGTTTATTCATGATCTGTCTTAATTGGAAGCGTAGTCTTGCTATAACACTAATTATTGGAACAGGTCCAGTACAATTGAGATTGGTGCATATAACATTATCCCCTACGCATTAAAGGATAAGAATGATAAGCTTTCAGTTATGGTTCTGTCTTACAGCTTTCTGTAGCAGCAGCAGCATTTTTATGTCATTATTACAATGTACTTTGAGCAAAATGTTGACAAATGAGTATATCTATGTTTTATTGTTGTCTTTAATAAAAAAGAATGGAGAACTACATTTTGCATGATCCTGTGTTATTAATCAAATCACACTACATTATATTCAAATGGACAGATTTGAATATTGTACAATGAACAGGACAAAGGTTATTGACCTTGCAATCTGTGTCTTTATACTATGTCATTTATAAACAACAAAATGCAACATTTCTATGGAGCAATGACATAATACATTTGCCATTATAATGAATAATGATAGGACTATAATGACAAGTTTAATTCTTAGAGTAATGGCTGCCATTTAAATTAGGCTTGGTCTACACTGAGGGGGGGATCGATCTAAGATACACAACTTCAGCTACGACAATAGCGTAGCTGAAGTTGACGTATCTTAAACATCTTACCTCCCATCCTCACGGCGTGGGATCGACGGCCGCGGCTCCCCCATCAATTCTGCTTCTGTCTCTCGCTCTGGTGGAGTTCCGGAGTTGATGGCAGAGCGTTCGGGGATCGATTTATCGCATCTCAGTGAGACGCGATAAATCGATCCCTGATAAATCGATCACTACCCACCAATCCGGCGGGTAGTGTGGACGTATCCTTAGTGAGAGATGGGCAACTTGGTCTACTGGACTGAACATATGACTGGAAAAGAAAATCTCGAGTTTTGTTCCTGGTTCTGCCCCTGACTTGCTATGTGAATTTGGACATTTCATCTCTCTGTGATTCTTTTTCCTAGTTCACAGAGTATTTGTGAGAACTAATTAGATTATGCTTATATAATGCTTTAAAAATCCAAAACACTTTGTAAATGCAAAGTATTATTGCTACTAGAATTAGTGAGTACCTTATTTTTACAGAAGTGGATTTATTGATTGTTCTTGAACCTTCTTGAAGGAAGAAGACACAGGGACAAATTCTACTCTCAGTTATACTGGTATAAACCCAAAGTAACTTTACTTTTGTTACAGAATAATATTGACTTTGGTGTAGATCATAGTATAGCATTTGGCTTAGTATGTTAATTTTCAAACATTTTTGCTTTTGCCACATCTGAACTGAGTTTGGGCAATGGTGGCTACATTTTTTATTTCTCAGCAAAATTTCAGAAACTCCTTTTATCATTTGAAAGCAATTGTCTCCACATCAGCAGGTGAAAAAGACAGCTTTGTGAATCAAGTGAAAACTTAAATTAATAATCTGATAGTGTTTACAAGCTCAGTCCCTCCATTCTCCTTTCACATTTGAAATAACCTCTACTCTTAGAGGGCCAGAACCTGCCACCCTTACTCATAGTGAGTAGTCATGTATTACAGTGATGGAAAAGGACATGAACCTGAACAGAATGGAATTAATTTCAGAGTTAGGTGCCACCCTGCATTAATGGGGGTGTCAAAATCTGGTCCAAAATGTATTAATTATATGTTATGAGCAGTTTAATGTTTTTTTTTTACATTACTGCTAAAGAGAAGTGTAAACCAAATGCTACAAGCAATGCATATTCCTTTTATATTTTATAGGCTTGAATAACTTGATTTCCTTGCTGGATACTTCCACAGATGTTAGGGTTTTCCTGAACTGTATGTCTTCAAATCTTCAGGCTTTTGTCATTCAGGTACAAAATTAACTCATTATTTAAAAAAGAAAAAAACACTCATAAGAACATAAGAATGGCCCTACCGAGTCAGACCAAAGGTCCATCTAGCCCAGTATCCTCTCTTCCGACAGTGGCCAATGCCAGGTGCCCCAGATGGAATGAACAGAACAGGTAATCATCAAGTGATCCATTCCCTGTCACCCATTCCCAGCTTCTGGCAAAATCACACCATTTATCATATGTTTGTCTTTCATGTTACAGTCAAGTCAGTTGTTATCCTGCTTGTCAGTAGTTTGCAGCAGTGGTATTGCATACCAATACTCAGACTAGATTATCAATATTACATAAATTATGTAAAAGAAGAAAGCAATTTGTCAGACAAAAATTCCATCTTTGCATGCATCTTGTATAATCACACAGCTGGGAATGCAAGTCTAACTTCATATCCATGACACATTACCTTCCTTTATAACCTAAAAGGTATAAGAAAAGGCAGATAAGGCTGAGAACTATGCTTCATGATTTAGGAGATGCTAAAATCTGAGCAGCTGGTAGAAAAGTGGCTTTTCCTACTGAAATAGCTGTGCCTATGGAAATAGATGTAACTATCTTAATACTGTGTATACGTCTTCCCTTGACTCACCAGCCTTTCAGTATTTCCTCCAGTGGTAGATGAGAATTATCAGTAGCTGCAGTGGTGCTGGTAGTTTGGGCTAGATGGGATAATCATGTAAATTTAAATGGAGTTATGTACTTTTTTTTTCTCCTTCGAAGGAGCAGGGGAAGCTGTACTCCCTGTTAATTAATTATTCCTTGTTAGTTCCTGCTGTGATTTTTTTAAAAGTAATAATAGTACTTTGAACTTCTGTAGCATCTTCCCTCAGAGAATCTCAGACTGCTTGTACTGTTTTTATTTCTGTATACAAATTGCTTGTGAAGTCTTCAGTACTACATGTACATTCTTTATTTGACCTTATCATGAGTCAAGTCATTGTCTATTTACAGCCAAGCAAGAATAAAGAAGAGTTTAGAAAATTAGCAGCTAACTTCCAACTGAAATGGAACTTCCTCTTAACTGCAGTAAGCAAGGCTATGACACTGTGCCATACAGACAGTTTTGGTAAGTAAGAGCTTTTTTCGTGCTCCATGCTGCAATGAACATAGGCCCAGATCTTTGTCCCCTTTGTGTCAGAAAAGTCAGTGCCAATCTCTCATTGGCATTGACTCCTAAACCTCCAGCAGGCCCTTACTTTCAGGACACTTCAAGGTCTGGTCTCAGTTGCCTTCAGGCATAAGGGAAAGATGAAGAAGAGAAGCACTGAGAGGTCTTTAACTATTCTCTTGACTTGCTATCGAGATCTGATATTTGCTTCAGGAGGGCAGTTCTGCAATTCTTGTTTAATTAAAACTCCTTAGCCCATCCTCCTGGGGATTGCACCAACAACTACACTTCTACAAGTGGAAATATGCAGAGACCATTTCAAAGAAGAAAAAATGGTTACCTGCCTTATTCATAGATTTTTTTAAGGCCAGAAGGGACTACTGTGATCGCCCAGTCTGACTCTCTGCATAAGACATCACCACACACTTCCCTGAATTAATTTCTGCTTCGAGCTGAATAGCTGTGATTGAACTAGAGTATATCTTTTAGAAAAACATCCAGTCTTGATTTAGAAATTTCCAGTCATGGAGAATCCACCACAACACTTGGTAAACTGTTCCAGTGGTTAATTACACTCACTCACAAATTTGCGCCTTATTTCTTGTCTGAATTTGTGTAGCCTCAACTTCCAGTAATTGGATTTTGTTATACCTTTGCCTGCTAGATAGAATTTCTATTATCCAATTTCTGTTTCCCACATCGGTACCTCTGACCAGGGATCAGCAACCTTTGGCCCGCGCCGCTTCCTGCAGCCCTCCTTGGCCTGCAGCGGCAAACCGTGGCCAGCGGGAGCTGCGATCGGCCAAATCTGTGGACTTGGCAGGTAAACAAACTGGCCTGGCCTGCCAGGGTGCTTACCCTGGTGGGCCGCGTGCCAAAAGTTGCCGATCCCTGCTCTAGACTGTGATCTAATCATCTTTTAATCTTCTGTTTGTTAAGCTAAGTAGATTGAGTCTCTCACAATAAGGAATGTTTTCCAATCCTTTAATCATTCTTGTGGCCCCTCTGTGAACTCTCTCCAGTTTTTTAACATCCTTCTTGAAGCGGGGACACCAAAAGTGGACACACTAATCCAGTAGCAGTTGCACCAGTGCCAAATACAGAGGTAATATAACATCCCTACTCCTCCTTGATATTCCCCTGTTTATACATCCAAGGATCACATTATTAGCCCTTTTGGCCACAGCATTGCACTGAGAACTGAAGTTCAGCTGACTATCCACCATGACCCCCAAGTTTTTCAGAGTCATTGCTTCCCAGGTATCCTGTAAGTGAAGCCTACATTTTTTGTTCCTAGACCATAATCCAATAAGAGCAGAGGCAGTTTTTCAATTAAAAATTAACAAGTTCCTAGGCACAGCACCTTAACTGAAGATCCTTCCTAGTTTATGCCCATGTAAAGTGTTCATTCTTTGTTAAGATTCTTATTAATTGCTTATTTAGTGCCAACAATGTGCTTGGTGCGGAACAAGCCACGGAAGAAGACTTGGTCTTTTCTGAGTGGGGTTTACAGTCCAGTGAAATCAACGAGGGTCTTTCCATGGGCTTTGGCACAGGCTCCAAGTTAGGCTTTTCAGCGAGCCTCAAACTATATGCAATCAGTAGGATTTTTTGTTTGGGGAGGACTGGAATTATTAATCAGTGTGAGCAAGGCAACATAGATGATGGGAAGTTGTTAAGCCTTGCAAAAGAAGGAAGATGGACAACCACACTGTCCCATATTGTTAAAATAAGGGGGATCCCCTTTAGTCCATATTTAAAATCTGTACTTAGTGCATATTCTGCCTGCATGTTGATGAGCAGGCACACATAGTTCAAGAGTTCTTATTTGGTGAGTACTATGCTCCAAATCCTATTAATATAATGACACCATGTGGTTTACAAAGGAAGATGTACCTGGTTAGGTAGAGAATTTATATGAAACTCTAAAAGTGATGATGTTGCAAGTGACTTTTGTTGCTGTTTAAACCTAGGATCCTGGCATTTGTTTAATTTGCTACTTTTGGAATATGTTATTCACATTCTCCAATCCCATATAGAGGAGGAAGGAGATGGAACTCTCTCAGACATGCAGCAAAATGATTCACCTACCCAGCTAGCTCATGAACCTGCTCACCTTTGGGACAATTTTTCTGCTGAGCAGTTTCGAGCCAAAGCCCCAGAGCCAACTCGGGTAACTCTGACACAGAGCCAGAGTGATGTTAATCTAAACAGCATTATTCTCAGGGTCCTGAGCTGTCTGGTAGACTCAGCCACAGGCAACAAGGTAAAAGTAACAATACATTTGTTTAACAATAAAATAGAATTAATTTTCAAAACCCAACTGCAAGAGATGATGGCATGCGTGGATGTGTATTGAACATCTAAGAGTAATATAAATAATATTGTACATATGTAAGAGTTTTCAGATTTCTTCTTCATATATTGGCAGCATATATCTTAAATCTTTCTAGAAAGCAGCATCTAATGGAACTGGACACATGTTAATTGCACTAAGATTCAGACCTAAAGTTATATTATAAGGAGTTGTACCTTGACCCCACTCCAGTTCCTTTGCTGCCAACCTTATCTCCCAAGATTTACCACCTTATACACGTCTTCAGTGACAAGAGTGGAAAGGTACTGAATTGGGGTCAGGGCCACTGCTTCTTTCAGTCAGCACATTCAGTGCCACAAGTGAGCATCGATGTGGCTTCAGAGTGACATCAGAACCTGCATTCTGTCAGCTTCAGCAGAACACCACACAACCCAGGTATCCCATCTCTACTAGCAGCCAATGGTGTTATGCAACCCCACTCATCTGCCCAGCCCCATTATGCTTCCCACCTTCAACCTCCCGATCCTTACTTTCTCCCTCTACTTTGTCCTTCTCCTTCCCTATGCCTTTCCCCTAAACCACTCTACTCTCCATTTTCCTGCATTCTCCCCCTCTGCTCCTCCTTTCACATACCTCCCTCATCTCTCTTTCGTCACCCCAACTCTACTACTCCCTCAAAAAATAAATCACTTTAGAATGCAGGTTTTGGTATCACTGGACCAGGAGAAACAGGGTCTGTAAAGGTGCTGCTGGTGCTGTGTTCATTACTGCGATTGTTGAAGAAACTACAAGAGAGCTGGAGCTTATAGAGCTCCACCCCAAGAAGGTTGTAGGAGGAGTCAACTGATAATGGGGAGCCGCATAATGGTGGGTGATGCTGGACCTCGTGTCTCTGGGACAGCCAGATTTCTTGACATAACCTTGTCTTCTCCTTGTCTTCATGAAACTCCTCCATCTCTCCTGTCTGTCCAAAGTGCTGCTGCCAAAATCACCTCCCTTTCCCATCCCTTCAACTATATCACCCCCAGTGTGAGTCACTTGCCTGGTTTCCTGTTCCTCTGTATATCAAGGGTAAATTTCTTACCTTTGCACACAAACCCCTACCTTATGCAGCCTCTGCAAATATCTCTGAGCTGGTCTCCTTCTGCCTTTCCCTTCTTCCCCTTTTGCTCTGCCAACACCAATCTCCATATTCTTCATCTTCTTCTCTCACAGGCAAGTCCATGCTTTCTTCCAAGCAGCCTGTTATGCTTGGAAAACCTGTTTGTCACACTTCCACCCTCATCTTCTTGAAGTCACTGCTGAAAACACAGTTCTTCTGTGAAGCCTACAAGAAATGAGAGGGAGGATTAGGAATAATAGTCATAAATAAAAACCCTTGAATCAGAACCATCAATATGTGCCTATGTCTTACTGATTTCAAAGGAGCAGCCGTGTTAGTCCGTATCTTCAAAAAGAACAGGAGTACTTGTGGCACCTTAGAGACTAACAAATTTATTTGAACATAAGCTTTCGTGGGCTACAGCCCACTTCATTGGATGCATAGACTAGAACATACAGCAAGAAGATATTTATACATACAGAGAACATGAAAAGGTGGAAATAGCCATACCAACTGTAAGAGGCTAATCAGTTGAGATGAGCTATCATCAGCAGGAGAAAAAAATTGTCTTACTGAGTAACTCTGTAATGTTATTATCACCCTTGTCCATCCTCCTTCCTCCCATCTCTATCTGTTTATGACCCTCACTTGCTGAATGTAGAAGACTACAATTTTTGGCATAGGGACCATGTTTTTACTTGCTATTTTGAAAGGCACAGCACAGTTCTGAATACATAAACATCATCATTTATAATAATCATCTGGAAAATGGGTAAATATCAAGTTGCTTATTACAGAGCTTGCACTGTCTTTCCCTCAGCATGAGTAATGTTCATTCATCCATAAAACCCCAGCCTACACACACTATGCTTTCTCTGTTTACCTGTTACCAAATTAAAATCCCATTCAGCTGCACACCTGCAGTAGGTTTATCTGCAGAGCACTGTGCTGTAGTCAGTTCTACACCTACATTACATACAATACACTGTAAATCACAGGAAAGAGACCTAGGTATCTTATAACCTCAATGGACAACAATGGCAAATAAGCAAATCAAATGTTTTGATTTGTTAAATGGATAGAAAAAATAAGGAAATAATTAACTGCATTATAGAAATCAATGGTGTGTCCTCATCTCAAATACTCTATCAAAAAGGATATAAATGTGTTAATTAAAATGATTAGAGGCAGGGTAAATCTGTGGCCCCAAAGAAATTAATGGTATGAGTCCTATTGACTTTAACGAGACCAAGATTTCACCCTAATGAGGTATGCCACAGGAGCAAAGATTGAAAGGACCGGGGTTACTTATTTTGAAAAAGAGAAGAATAAGAGGGATATGACAGGGTATATACAATTATATATTATTATACTAAAGGCTAGCCTGGTGATTCTGTTAAACATATCCCACATTATGAGGAGACTTAATTAAATGAAAAGGTAAAAAATTTGGGGGCACAATCCTGCAAGCACCTATGCATATGAATAATCTCACTGAATTCAGCAACACTAATCATGTGCATAAAGTTATTCACAGGCATCATAATACCTAATTCTTATACAGTGATTTGCATCAGTACAGCTCAAAGCACTTCACTGTCTATATTGTAGCTATATTTACAACACACCTGTGAGACAGGGAAATACTATTATCCCTATTTTACAGATGGGAAAACTGAGGCACAGAGAGGCTAAGTGACTTGTCCATGGTCACACAGGAAGGCTGTGGCAGAGCAGGGACTCACTCCTGGATCTCCCATGTCCTAAGTTAGTGCCCTAATCACTGGATCATCCTTCTTCTAAACATAAGTGTTTGCAGGAGCAGGCCCTTGAAACAGATAACAGAAAAGACATTTTATTCAATAACAGGAGGAGCAGGTATATAATCACTCCACAGTGATAATATTTACACTTCCATGTTTTATTTGCAGCTCATCCAAGTCATGTTGGAAGACAAAGCTACTAAAAGTTCAGTTAAACTAAATCTTCCAGTTGGAAAGGAAGCACTTGTTACTCTGAAAGATGGACAGAGATTTATTATTCACACCTGTGATTCACAGCAGCGTTGCACTAGCATTTGTTACAAGGAAATCAAAACAGACTTATAAGAATTGTTTACAGGGGATTTATTGTACTTACCTGTATGCTTAATATAGATTTAAGAAAAATGTTTTATTTTTCTGTGAAATGAAAGGGCTTTTTGCTGTAAATACTAGCTACAGAACTGTGTTAAAGTATTATTTATTTATTATTAATTATTATTATATTTATCTATTTATTTATTTATTTAAAGTTTTCATGTATTTAACTGTTTGGCTTATTTGAGTAAATATATAAGAAATCCTAACATGGACTGTACCTGCCTACTTGGTTTTTGTTCTTCTCTGTTTCTCATAGCTCTGTCATTAATAATGTTAAAAACCTACCTGAAACCATAATGCCAAAGAAAGTCAACAGGAACTATGGAATGGACTATTAACCCCATCAAAATTCTTCTTTGTGTCTACAATATGGACACCAGAGTTCAGGCTGCTATTTTGTCTTTGACCTATCCTATTATGCTAGGTATCTCAATTTATACAGAGTTCAGCTCTAATCTCAGATCCATGGATATGCGTTGCCATGAATCTTGGAAAAATTCCTGCTGAACTTCCCATTTCTGCAGAATACTGTGGAGTCAGTATCTCACATACAATGTTATTAGTTAAGACAGAATAGGTCCTATAATATGTAATTGATTTTCCCATATGTCCAACACAAAATTGTCTCAATTTGCTGTCTGACCACAACACAAGCAGAATTATACAGAAAATATTGGGAGATACTGGAAATAAATGTGTATAAAAGTTGTGGTTTTCTACAGGATACTAAATTTATATCACACCAGCATTTGCTTTGGGAGACTGACTAGCTGTGATGTGGGCAACACTTGGGAATTAGCTCTTTCAAATAGTTTTAAGAAGCATTAGTACAGGAAGTTGATCCCACTATGTAAAATGTAATTCACTATTGCAAGAAACTGGGAGGCAAGGGAAGGCTATTTGATTAGAGCTCCCCTGACATTCCCGCTTTCTGCTTTTGGAAATCCTCACTTATCTTTCATATGCCTCCAAGTGGTTCTCAGCCCAGCCATGGGGAGGGAACTCAGAAGTGAGGAGGACAGTCCGGATAGCCTGCCAAGGGTCAGGTTGGGGTTATTTGCTAGAGAAAAAGGGTAGGGGTTCATTCTGTTGTGGGGATGAGATTAAAAGTCTGGAGATCTTACATATGTTGGGGAAAGAAGGGGATTGAGGGTCAGAAAAGCAAGCTTTCGTGCCATTGTTTAAGAATATCTCCTATTTTCACCATTTTTGCAGGTGTTTGTAAATTAAGATGAAATATTGCAGATCTGTGAGTCTGATAAATAGCACCATATCCCTTACATGAAAAATACTTAATAGTTCAAGTGATTTCAGTTCACTTTTATTTATAAAAATTCATATTTGAGATTAGAAATGCCACGTATTCTCACAAGGCAGTTCATCATGTAATGGAACAGGAGATCTAACTTAAGACCTGAACTGGGACATCCACTCTTCAGAACTGTAAGAGACTAGGACCTATAAAATGTATCTGAGTCTCCAATGAAAGGAAAAGGCTCTGATGAAATTACACGTCCCTGCCCAACCTTAAATTTGCCCCTTTTAATAATTTGCACAAAAAGTTAATAACACATTACTAAGAGAGAGTAAAATATCATTTCCTTAGCAAAGAGTCTACTATAATGCTAACAGATAGTACACAATTACTTTAAAAAATAAAGTACAAATGTTGAGCTCCAATCCTGCACAGATTTATGCCTGTACTTAATAGGACTAATCGTGCATAAAGTTAAACATGTGCTTAATCTTTGCAGGATCAAGGTCTTAGTTGGTAAACATACCAATTAACAAGGGATATATAAACAAATCTAAAAAGGTAGCACAATTTCTACACTGATCTACACCTTGTAAAATTCCACTAAATCAGAGAGATTACCTGGGATGTAAATCAATAGGAAATTTGGCCTCATGCATTCCATAATCCCAAAGATAACATTTTACCTTTTTTTCATAAAAATTCAGTTAACCTATACTAGCAGAAAATGTGTGTGGAGTTCTGACAAACACTACTGCACGATGGGGCTAAATTAGTTTTTAAATCTGTAGTCCAGATTAAATCTATAGAATATTATTTCTTTTGCAACTATCCAACAAGTCAGTTTAGAACATAGTGGGGGGTGGGGGGTGGGGAGGGGAATAGTGTACGGTGAAGAGGAAGGAGAGAAGATAGTAAATGGAAAAGGTATATTTGGCATGACTGAAGTGGCTGCATCCTTTAGCTTGTCACTGCCAGACTTTTGTCGGAGAACAATTATTTTGTGGAAATTATAATACATTTCTTGTATGCTCAGTAGACTCTGTTGATGTATACTTTCAAGCTGAATTCTTTTCTAGCCAAATTCTTTTGTTAGCAATCTTGCCTAGGCTTTTGTTTCAGGTGGCAGGGTTGACTTTCTATGCAGGGAGTTATACAGGCTGTTGATGCTTTAGCAAGAGTGTAAACTCAATCTAATCCATCTCTGAGCCAGCTTTCACCACAGGAGGGTGCTGCTATCATTCCAAAGGTTCAGGCTTTGCAAGGTTCAGTGTGGATCTTAGCGTGGAGTGTTTATTACAAAATGTCTGTGTGCTGCTGTCAAATACAGCTGAGGAAAAGGATTACACCAATATCCTGGCTTTCCTGGGTTCTGTGGTGCAGTGTGATGCTGTCTCCTGCTTGGGGGTATGTGATAGTCAACTCGGTTTCGTGGTCAGTTACCAATGAGGTGGAGGAAGAACTGGATAGCTCCTCAAACGAGGAGGCTCTCCCTGCGCTTCTGGAAGACACGACTAGCATCTGGAAGCAGAGCTACCCAGCCTCTGTTTACAAGGAAGATGGGGAAATGAGGTCAAGGCCAGTGGCTGGGAGATCCAAGCAAATCTCTTCTCCTTCTAGGATGTTTTCCTACAGGAGAGAGAGTGTCAAAGGAACAGACAGCATTACTCCTCAGGAGCAGGCAATCAGAACTGCCCGTTTCCTGACCCATTATAACAGCTGGGGCTTCTTGGCTACCGAGTCCACCCAGGAAAAGGTACCGTAAGTCACATCCTCTGCTAGACATTGACAATTCTCTTTGAATACTGGACTTATTTACCCACTAACAGTGGGGGAGGGCTTGCACATTGCTTGCTTGTATTTTACAGTTCTGTAAAAGGCAGTAAATCTGTTTTGAGAAAGCATTTAGTATATAAATTACACAAATTCTTTACTAGCATTAGCAATTTATTATAATGCAAAGCTACATAACAGCATCCCAGCACTGTTGTGGAGAACAATATTTACTGTCTTATAATCAACTACGTACTGATATCAGCTACAAAATATGCAGATAATAAAAGCTGTCAGTAATATTATTTAATCAGCCTGTAAAAATACAGTGCTGATGCCACATATTTAAGCAACATTCCCAGCTTTGCTTCTCTGCAAAAGATTTCTAGGAATAGAAATCATGCTTACAGTACAATAGAAGAGAGATGCTGAAGAACAGCACCTCCTGGCAAGATGCAGAAAAAGAAGAGAAAAACATTGGGCTAGATCCTTTGTTGAGGCCAAGGAGCACACACTACAGAGCTCACGGAAGGATGCCTTCGTGTTCCCCCAATCCTGGGCTGGCTGTGTGTCCTGCTGGTTCCCCAGCATAATATAGAGCAGCCTAAAGCCTGCTATAACTAATGCTGGCTGTCAACAGCCCCAAAGGGCTGATACAGTAGCCAGGGATCCGCAGGATATAAGGGGTATGCCAGCTGCGCTCCTTTTGCTTCCGCTATTCTCTCTACACTAGGGGTGGGGGTGGAAGCTACAGCACTGGCTCTAAGCCACTTGAAGATATGCCTGTTTGGGGGTCAATGGCGTAGCCACAGGTGGGCCTTGGTGGGCTGCAGCCCACCCACTTAGCATATGGTCTCACCCAAATATGGCTCCCTCTGCCCATGTCGGGCCAGCTCCATGGGCCTCCGGGACCAGAGCCCAACTCCTTCTTCCCATGTCGGGCTGGCTCCGTGGGGCTCAGGGAGCCTCTGCCCATGTTGGGGCAGTTCAATGTATGGTAAATTTATATTGGGATTTGTTTTTAGAGTGCATCCTATTGGGCAAATAGATAATTTTTTAAAAAGACTTTAGCCAGTCAAAAACAAAGCCATGTCTGTAAGGAAATGTGTGGGTGGAATATTGCCCGTCTGTAATAATTTGCGGCCCACCCATACTTACATTCCTAGCTACACCACTGATACGGGTGATCCTACTTTGACCATCTGTTCCCACTTCAGGACCACTTTGTCAGCGGTGTGATGCTGAGCAGCTGGCACACCGTGAAGAATGTGGGTCATTATTTTTCTAGCTGTAAAATACTCTCTTTTTTAAAAAGATGGTTTTGAATTGTGCATTAGTTTTCAATAATACTGATGCACAGGAAAAGTGAGTTTAACATTAATTCTCTTGTTAAAATGTCCACAAATTAGGGATTAATTTTTTTAGTTACATAAGAAAGAAAGAAAGAAAGAAAGAAAGAAAGAAAGAAAGAAAGAAAGAAAGAAAGAAAGTTAGCACCCAGTAAAACTTCTGGAAAGATTTAGTAAAGAAGCAGCTGCCTGGCAGTTTGTGAAATGCAAAGCATCAGAAGCTAGAAAAAATATCATTAATAAAATATTCCCAGTTGTACATCTGAAGTCTCTAATTCCATCTCTGGGTTCCAAATATGCTATTAAATCATATGATCTTAGTTGCTATGGTTTATTCTCTCATCAGAAACCTTTGATGGAATTACAATCTTATTAAAATATGTGCAGTTTGCTGTCCGTAATTATAATACATAAGTAATACCGAAAAATGGATTCATAATAAAACTTGTAATTCATGGGTGTGATGTCTTTGCTGTGAATTTTGAGTTATGTGGCCTAGACTCACAGTTCCTTTTTGAATGTGAACTGTAAAGTTTACCATGTATGAAAGACTCAAACTTAAGTGATTGAAATTTATAATGTTATTGACAACTTCTATTTTTTATTTTATAAACCTTAATAAGATTGGCTGGTTTCCTAGATATGTGTCTTCATAAAAAATACCCCCTATCATTTGCAGTATAGATTGTATATAAACATTAAAAGTGTATAAACATCATAAAATGGAAAGCATGTGATCCAGGTTAGTATCACCCATGGTTTTCTCAGTAACTATTCATGTTTAACTACCTTTTGTTACAAAAACCCATTGGTTATGCTGCATTAACTCAATATATTGATTATGATTTTTACTATCTAACATCTAATTGGTCATTTGAAATTACATACCTGAAGATATACTAAAAAAAAAACAATACAAGGTGTAGATCTGCTACTGTGATTTCTAATGGGATGAGAGACATGATACAATTATCATGTTATAGAGAAAATTATCCATTGTCATTCCTAGGCAATAGAGCTACAAACACAGGGTCTCCTTTCCAAACGTGGGTGCAAATTTTTGCACATGGAATATTCACTGCGCATGTGCAAGTCAGGGGAAAGGAGAGCCAACTTTTGAAAAACTAGCACAGTAGGGGCCTGCTCCTGTGCCCAGGCATGTCAATGGAAGTTTTGCTACTGACTGGGGATTAGACGGCCTATCGGGATTAGATGGCCTAGCCATGCTGAGTTGTCTGGAACTGTGTTTAAATTCAGTTCTAGCTAAAATAGTTTCTTCTATAGTTTGGCCAGCCAATGTGGCCACATTTCAAAGCAAGGTTAGAACCTCAGTGCAGAGGGGGCCAAAATCAGAATTAATCAAAATCTGAATTGGAATACGAATCCTTTTAGATTCCTGAGAAAAGATATCAGTGCCATCTGGGGCAGATGCTTTCATGATTGCTTTTTAATGCAGACATGTTTTAGTACTTGCTAGTTTCTTTTAAATGTTTGGCAATGTAAAGAAAAGGAGTTCTCCATATCACCATCGGGGATGGGGGGAAGGGGAGAGAGATTTGTTACCACAGCAGTATGATAAGTAAATCTAATTTAGAAAACAGTGGGGTCGAGTGGTGAGAATGGAAACTGGGAACCAGAACAACAGGTTCTATTCCCATTTCTGCTACTGACCTTGGGTAAGTCCCTGTCTTTATGTACAATGTATAAGTGCAAAGTTTTGAAGCATTGATTGTCTGGATTTTCTCAGATCCAAGGTGTACCATTTGGGAATTGTTTACTAGTCAGTGATGGGCCCATCAATAACAGCACTGGAATACCTTTCTTTTATGTGACTCCAAAGGACAACACTGTGATAGATCTCATGAAGAACTCTGTGGCTTCGCTGACATTGCCAGAGGCAGAAGGAGAATTCTGCAGGTACCAGCAGTCTGTCTTTCTGACAGCAGTCAATGAAAACAAATTGATTTCTGATAGCATTTACGTTTCTGTGTTGTGAGTACTGTACAACATTATTTGAAATACTTTTGGTTAAACTGAAGCAATACAGGCAGAGGCACCATCTAAGCATAGGAACAAGAGCCAAGAAATCCAAACACTACTTTGACAAACACCCATTCTGGTTTTGGACAATATTTTAGGCCACACATTTAAAAAAGTGACCTCCAGTTTTAGGTACCTGTGTTTTTGTGTTCCTAATGTTAGATGCTTAGGTCTGATCCAAAGCCTAATGAAGTCAGTGGATCCTTACACCCTGATTCCTACATCTGACATGAAGGGGGAACAATGGTGGCTTTATGCCACCCTTTCAGCTTCCCACTTCTGGGGCTGCATGGAGGTTATTTTGGCCCCCTGCACAAGCTAGAATCTCCACAGATTTGTTTTATATTATAGGAGAAATGCCTCAGCACAATCTCTTATAGGAAAGCCGAAATATGAAGTATATTCTAATATCTACATCTAACTACAGAGAGTAAGAGACATAGAACCAGTGTGCAACACCACTGACTTCAATGGCATTACAGCTACCGGTACTTTCAGAGGGTATGAACTGGTCTAGTATCATTAAAAATGTTTCATTGTCTTAAATACAACAGCTTCACAGTCAAAGAGGAGGCTTTCATTTTGATGGTCTGATGGAGGTTAAGATAGAGAAAATGTAGCTCACCCTTTGAAAGCATAAGAAAGTCAGGAGAACTGTAAAGTCGCTGTAAGGATAGTTCTATCCTTTCTTTAAAACATTTGATTAATATTTTTAAAATTAATTATTTTTAAATTGTACATTTTCACTCTCCCAACCTTCTCATGCATTTAAATGATAAGCTGAATATCTTCACCAAGAGTTTTAAAACTTGATGAGTAAAGTTAGGCTTCTTTGTCATAACACTTAAATAAGTGGCTTCATTTTCAGAGACACTGGACATCCAGCAGCTCCCGCTGATGGCAATGAGAGCTGCTGGTGATCAGCAGTTCAGAAAATCAGGCCACCAGTTTAGGTGCCTAAATATTGACGTAGGACCCTAACTTTGAGGGACCATTTTTGAAAATCTTGGTTTTGTGTACAGCTGACCTCATCAGACTTAACCACATGCTTGGGACTTATCAGTCCATAGGCAGCAGTCAGAGAGACTATTGGCAGTTTATAGAAATACTGAAAAACCTTTGAAACTTCATGTTTACTATATACTTATTTAGTAACTATTAGTTATTTGAGGTGCTAAAACTCACCTCTGCCATTTTCCTTTTAATGCTGATCCTCCAGAAGCTGCTCTCACTTATGACCAAAGCCAGAGCTGTCCCTTGAGTAGGGCGAATCGGGGCGACTGCTCCGGGCCTTGCGCTTTGGGGGGGCCCGTGGGCCGGTGTGATTGGCTGTGGGGGATCAGCCCCGGAAGACAAATCCGTCACTTCCGCTCCAGGCCCTCCACCACCCTAGGGACAGCCCTGACCAAGGCACTGTATATTCTGCAGCCAGCAGAACTGAAATTCTGCTGCAGGTAACTGTAGAACTTTGGTGCTAAATAATGTGTGGCAAACTTTAAGTTTGGTGTCAGCTGCAAGTAAATTAAAATGTAGATGTTGCTATTGCATTCAATATGAACATAAATATTCGAATCACTGTGACATTCCTTGCATTATTTATATGGATATTACGTTCCGTTTATTTTACATTATTTCTGAAGTTATCCATTTGCACAGATTTAGTATTAACAACGCAAAACTGCACTGGACAAGTTGTGAGAGTAAATGGGAAAGTTTGGAAGCTTATGAGTCACCATTGGGGTTTTTGGTCCTAGGCATGCGTGAAAAGATTTCTACAGGCTTTTGCACCTAGGAAGCGGTTGGGAATTTGGGCAGTCGGAGAAGATAACTCTTTCCTTTCCCTTCCCTCTGTGATCAGGGTCAAAGGTGATTTTAACTTTTGGGGTAGAAAAGCAACCCTTGACAGCAGCCAACTGTCACCTCCACCTCCATATCTGCAACTGCATCCCCTGAGTGATAAGTACATAGATGTTTGGGTAACCTGACTGGCAGTGAAAAAGTTATCAATTGCTGGTATTTAAATTGTTTTTGTTCGGTGTCAAAGTCATTCCCCAATTGAGATGACCAAGACCGTACACGTCTATGCAAGCTCTTGCTTAGGACTGTCTTCAAATGCACGAAGATACCACTGCACTGGTTTACATTCAGTTCATGTTTCTAAAGTTTTCTCCACATCCCTAAGAGCTAGACATTAAAATAAGTAATAGTTTGGATACTGCTGCACAGATCTGCCTCTGGGGGTAGCTTCGGGGCCAAATCCACAACCAAGAATCACAGGATACCTGGGGCCTTTCTTGCTGTCTGTGCAATGTGCTCTTCTGTGTCCTCCAGTACTAACTCTAGTATTGACAGTGCTATTGGTGACACTCTCATACCACAGGCCCTTCTGAACTGGCATTGCAAGCGCTTCTGCTGTGTGTATGTAGGAGGTATAAGGACAGTGCCATGTAAACAGCAGAACAATATCAGTGCAGCAGAAATGTCTCAATGACATCAAAGCACCTAGCACTATCCCCAAAGTTAGTATCATCAGAAGGTTAGGGCCTACATTTCTCAGTGCAAGGTTTTAAATGGGTGGATTGTTTTATATGCAGGTCGTTTTCTTCCCTGCTGCCCATTCACCATCTCAGAGGCAAGATCTACAAGCCCAACATAGCCTACAATGTCTGCCAGCTCAATGTTTCTCTCCACTGCTAGCGAAATAGTGAGATGAATAGCTATTTCTTGCATAAGAAAGTTCCATTGTATGAGTTTTTAATATAAGGTATCTTGCACAGAAGTTGTCTCAATCAAGGGTATCATTCATTTTAAAACTGAAGAACCATTATACAAAATAGCTAAACAAAGAGTGGATTCCATGAGAAAGGTTGTACCCAGTATGCGAGCAACGAATTTGGTCCTGTATCTTGTCTGCATGCAGAATTCTATTAGAGTATATACATACCCCAAGTTATAAAAAAAGAAAGAAAACTTGAAAGCAATCAAAACTCTTAGGAATAGTTTGGCACTCTGCTAAGTAATACTTCTGAGTTATTCTACACAAAATAAATCTCTGGCTTTAGAAACAATACACAGTTGGCATTTTAATAGACTTTTTATAACTAACAATTATCAGGTGATGTGTGTTCACATGTCAGACTGGTATCCAATTTATTGATTTCACAGTCTTACGCCTATTCAGTTGGAAAGAGAATTTGAAAAACCCAAACTTAAACTAATAACAGAAACAAAACTTCTAGTCATGCGAGAATGAGGGAAATGGCACCATCCTAGTAGGGGCTAATAGCAGTATATTATGATATTGTGATTATAATCTTGATTCCTCATCACTGATCAAAAGATTTCCATTTCCCAGAAGGATACAGGGGTCATTGATTTTTAGAGCACTCCCTGATGGCCCGTCCATGGAATAGCATTAACAAGTATCTTCAGAAGATACCAGTTGAAGTGTAGGTGTTATTCTGAAGAGGGACTGTAAGTGGGAAAAAGAGGGACAAAAAATTAAATGGCAAAAGGCCATTCCTGGAATGAATTAGTATAAAATAGCTCACTCTCCAGAAAAGGAGAAAGGGCCCAATCCTATTCCTACAGCATTCAGTGGGAGCAGGATTGGGCTTTAGATTAAGAAGCAAAAAACAAACCCAAAATACCATTGTTTTAAATTAAGACTGACACATGAGCTGCTTAGATTAGAGCATTTCTCTTAGCAAAGTACCAGGCCTCACTATTGCCCTGATCCTGAAAACACCTAAGCATGTGAATAGTCTCACAGAAGTCAAGTTAAGCACATGCAAAGGCGTGTCCAGGAGCAGGGCCATATACTGACCTCCTAAAGTAGTAATAGTTACAGAACTTCCTATCGTAGACTGACTTCCACACTGGAAAAAAAAAAGTGAAAAGAACATTCTGACAAAAAGCAGTTTTCTAGGTCAGTCATGTTTTTTGTTTTCCTTTTACTGTTAGGTCAGATGCTGGTGTTTTGAACAAACCTTTTGTTTGATCCACATAATCCTGTATTTGTGAGGTTACAGTCTGTTAACATGAAAAGGAATGGAATGCCACAAATTCAGCATTACACCTTCAGGCAAACCCTGATTTCGGTCTAAATATCTGACAATGAGTAAATACAGTAAGAAAAGCTATAAAAGCTAATTGAAAGGCAAATGAATTTGCTAGAGATGGGCCTGCACAGAAACCCTGAATCCAAACACCCCTGAACTTTGCAGAAGTTTAGATTCAGATCCCAATTTTGTGACACAGGAACATCTTTGCCTCTCTAGTATTTATGTTGTCCCTCTTTAGTCACATTCAGGATAAACACTGATGCCACAAGTACTCCTGTTCTTTTTGCGGATACAGACTAACATGGCTTCTACTCTGAAACTTCAGTAACTGTTACTCCAAAATCCATATTTAAAGATCCATCCAGCAAACACATAACTACTAAATTAGAAAGTTAAATATGAAACCTATTATCATCACCACGCAGCACACACAATATAGCTCTAAATTATTGTTTTCTTTTTTTCTTTACACTTAAATAATCAACTGTAGAAAATTCCAGTCTAGTACACCAAGGTCTGTTTCTTTCTCTGTGTTTACTGAAACTACCTAATGCCGTGATCCTCTTTTCACGGGGCTGACTGTTACCATAAAATTGGCTATCGCTGTGCCATACAAAATTCACTGCTTAATCATGTAATTCATAAGACCGTAAGAATGACAATACTGGGTCAAACCAATGGTCCAACTAGCTCAGTAGCCTATCTTCTGGCAGTGGTTGGTACCAGATACTTCAGAGGGAATGAATAGAAGCCTGCAGTTATCGAGTGATCCATCCCGTCAGCTTCTGGCAGTCAGAGGTTTAGGGACATTCAGAGTATGGGGTTGTGTTCTTGACCACCTTTCTTAATAGCCATTGATGGACCTATCCTCCATTAACTTATCTAATTCTTTTTGAACCCAGTTATACTTTTGGCCTTCACAACATCCCCTGGCAATGAGTTCCACGGGTTGACTGTATGGTGCATGTGCAGAAATACTTCCTTATGTTTGTTTTAAATCTGCTGCCTATTATTTTCATTGGAAGACCCCTGGTTCTTGTGCTACGTGAAAGGGAAAATAATACTTCCCTATTCACTTTCTCTGTACCATTCATGGTCTTATAGACCTCTACCATATCCCCCTTTAGTCATCTCTTTTCTAAAATAAACACTTCCAGTCTTTCTAATCTTTCCTCATATGGAAGCTGTTCTATACCCTAATCATTTTTGTTGCCCTTCTCTGTACTTTTTCTAATTCTAATATATCTTTTTTGAGATGGGGAAATCAGAACTGCACACAGTATTCAAGGTGTAGGCATTCCATAGATTTATATAGTGACATGATGATATTTTCTGTCTTGTTATCGATCCCTTTCCTAATGGTTCCTAACATTCTGTTAGCTTTCTTGACTGCCAGTGCACATTGAGTGGATGTTTTCAGAGAACTATCCACAATGACTCCAAGATTTCTTTCTTGAGTGGGAGCAGCTAATTTAGACCCCATCATTTTGTATGTATAGTTGGGATTGTTTTCCAATGTGCATTACTTTGCATTTATCAATATTAAATTTCATCTATCATTTTCTTGACCAGTCACCTCGTTTTGTGAGATCTCTGTGTAACTCTTCGCAGTCAGCTTTGGACTTAACTATCTTGAGTAATTTTGTATCATCTGAAAACTTTGCCACCTCACTGTTTACCCCGTTTTCCAGATAATTTATTAATATCTTGAACAGCACTGGTCACAATATAGATCCTTAGACACTCCACTATTTACCTCTTTCCACTGTGAAAACTGACCATTTATTCCTATTTATTTATTTATCTTTTAACCAATAACTCATAGACTTAAGGTCAAAAGGGACCATTATGATCATCTAGTCTGACCTGCACAATGCAGGCCACAGAATCTCACCCACTCACTCCTGTAACAAATCCCTAACCTATGTCTGAGTTATTGAAGTCCTCAAATCGTGGTTTAAAGACCTCAAGGTGCAGAGAATCCTCCAGCAAGTGACCCATGCCCCATGCTGCAGAGGAAGGCAAAAAACCTCCAGGGCCTCTGCCAATCTTCCCTGGAGGAAAATTCCTTCCCGACCCCAAATATGGTGATCAGTTAAACACTGAACATGTGAGCAAGACTCACCAGCCAGCACCCAAGAAAGAATTCTCTGTAGTAACTCATATCCCACCTCATCTAACATCCCATCACAGACCATTGGGCATATTTACCTGCTAATAATCAAAGATCAATTAATTGCCAAAATCAGGCTATCCCATCATACCATCCCCTCCATAAACTTATCAAGCTTAGACTTGAAGCCAGATATGTCTTTTGCCCCCACTACTCCCCTTGAAAGGCTGTTCCAGAACTTCACTCCTCTAATGGTTAGAAACCTTCATCTAATTTCAAGTCTAAACTTCCTAGTGTCCAGTTTATATCCATTTATTCTTGTGTCCACATTGGTACTAAGCTTAAATAATTCCTCTCCCTCCCTGATATTTATCCCTCTGATATATTTATAAAGAGCAATCATATCTCCCCGCAGCCTTCTTTTGATTAGGCTAAACAAGCCAAGCTCTTTCAGTCTCCTTTCATAAGACAGGTTTTCCATTCCTCAGATCATCCTAGTAGCCCTTCTCTGTACCTGTTCCAGTTTGAATTCATCCTTCTTAAACATGGGAGACCAGAACTGCACACAGTATTCCAGATGAGGTCTCACCAGTGCCTTGTATAACGGTACTAACACCTCCTTATCTTTACTGGAAATACCTCGCCTGATGCATCCTAAAACCGCATTAGCTTTTTTAACGGCCATATCACATTGGTGGCTCATAGTCATCCTGTGATCAACCAATACTCCAAGGTCCTTCTCCTCCTCTGTTACTTCCAACTGATGTGTCCCAATTTTTAACCAAAATTCTTATTAATCCCTAAATACATGACCTTGCACTTTTCACTATTAAATTATATTTCATCCTATTACTCCAGTTTACAAGGTCATCCAGATCTTCCTGTATGATCTTCCTGGTCCTTCTCTGATCCATGAGAGGACCTTTCATCTTATTCCATGACTGCTTGCTTTGTTTAAGAGTCTTTGGTGAGGGACCTTGTCAAAGCTTTTCTGAAAATTCAAGTACACTGTCACCCCTGTCCACGTTTGTTGACACCCTCAAAGAATTATTGGTGAGGTATAATTTCCCTTTACAAAAGCCATGTTGACTCTTCTTCAACATATTGTGTTAATCTATGGGTCTGATAATTGTGTTCTTTACTGTAGTTTCAGTCAGTTTGCCTGGTACTGAAGTTAGGCTTCCTGAACTATAATTGCCAGGATCGCCTCTGGAGTTTTTTTAAAAAATTGGCATTATATTAGCTATCCTCCAGTCATCTGGCACAGAGGCTGATTTAAGCTATAGGTTACATACCACAATTAGTAATTTGGCCATAGAAATTTGCTATTTATATGACCAAAGACAGTCAAGCATACCGAGAGCACTTAAATTGAAAGAAAAATCAGCCTAGGGAGGAAGTTCTTCTAGGAATTGTGGGGTGATCTAAACCGAACTAAACCGGGCATGTGACCAAACACAGAAATCAATTCTGTACAAAAAAGCCATTTTTTCATTCTTTTCTTTAACCTCGGGACTTTCCTTTGATTTAAACTGGAAGACTCTACATCCAAAAATAACGATGCCTTTTTAACTCTGTTTGAAGGAAGAATGAGAAAGAACATTCTTTTTTGTCCAAATCAGGGGGAAGGCAGGGCAATCGTACCCTGCGGCATCAAGCTGACGGCCAGCAGCAGCTTTTCAGATTATGAATTTTGTTTTCAATAGAGATTTTGTCCGATGTTCATACCACACAGATTAGTAATGCTAATACATACTTTCTATTTCAGATCCTTCAGGGTTGAATTTTGATGGCATATATAAGGCACATAACTTGTGCTTTTCTAAATATAAAATCAAAGTGCTGTGTGTTTTAATACACAACCATGATAATTATTTGATGGCATAACATTTTCTTCTGTAGACTTTAGAAAATAAATTCCTATGGTGTAGAACAGTGGTTCTCAAACTAGGGTTGCCACTTGTGCAGGGGAAGCCCCTGGCAGGCCGGGCTGGTTTGTTTACCTGCCGCATCCGCTGGTTTGGCCAATCGCGACTCCCACTGGCCGCGGTTCGCCGCTCCAGGCCAATGGGGGCTGTGGGAAGCGGTGGCCAGCACATCCCTCAGCTGAGTGGGCTTTCCCTGAACAAGTGGCGGCCCTAGTTTGAGAACCACTGGTGTAGAATATATTTCCAGAGTAGAAATTAACCCTGTGATCCTCATCTCAGTGTTGAGCTGTTGGAGCCAAGTGGAAGTGACTAATGATGCTAAAAGGAATCTTAAACAGCCCCTAGATTTGCATGTGTGGGAGCAAGAGACAGAACATTATCAGTGGAGACAGGGCCCTCGACATTGGAATTTACTCCTAGCAAAAGCTCTGTTTTGTTGGGTGTTAATGTAGCCATACCACTCTGAATTATAGTTTTGTCAGATCTGGACCTGGCTAATTTTTGGATGGGAATTCTCCAGTGAAAACTCAGGAGGTGACTGCAGTGACTAGTGTTGGGTGTACTCTCGTGCATGTAAATATTTTAATAAGTAGGTGGCACTCGTTACTCTGAGTCATTTTTGAACCATGACCCAACATGGGTGGAAATAGAATGGAGTGAAATGGGTGGAAAATGAAAATATTTGTTGGTGTGCACCTAGAGCATTGTGTAATTCCTAGAGATATTTCATTAGTATATGGTTTTTGCCATAATATGATCAAAAGTGACAGTTTCTTTTAGGGCTTAAAGCAGATAGTATGGTTCTTTTCTGTAGGACTGGAATGAAGTGAATGCTTTTGTATGCAGCTCTCTCCAGGACTGATCACACATGCTTAACATAAACAACTGGCTGACCAGAATCAAGTGTTGAATGCATGGTTTGTCCCCCAGGAGCAGAAAAATTGGGTAAATCAATTCTTTCCTCTCCTCAAACCTGATGAATAATTGAGATAACCTCTCTAAACCAATGTGCACATCAGCACTAATGTAGCTCTAATAAAATGCATAAGCTTTTGTCTGATTCCCATTAAGTCTGGCTTTGTTTAATCTCTTTAACAAGGTGTGTATCTTTTTATGTAAATGGTATTCATCTTGATTCCTTTGTCTCCTTTCCCAAATATGATCTTATGATGCTTTGGGGTTCAACCCAGACCATTAAGGGATTGTGTCACCACCTGCCCGGCAACTCTGGATGCCTTCAATGCTGTGCTGTTGACCAAAGGCCCTCATTCAAGCATGTAGGTCGCAGCCTGGCTTCCACTGCCCAGGTATTTTGGAGGGTGACTGAAAACCCCCCTCAGTCCCAAACTTCCCCAAAATCACCTGCTAATGTGACAATCTGCTGAAGTTCCCAGACTTGTGAGATACTGTGTAACCCCTCTCAGTCTCAGCAAGTGAGAATTTGGCTATTAAGATGGGTGACAACTCCCTGACACACCATTTTGTCTGCCTGCCCAGCAACTCTTCAGGACTCTACCCATTCCAGCCTTGCCTCCCAGGTAACAAACTATGAGCCCCAACTCCCGAGTTCCTCAGAAACGTCTCCCTGCAGCATCCAGCCCTCTTACTGAACATTCACAGAAGTTACTAAGTTTGTTGCTCCTTTAAAGAGAAAATACACTGCAATTCTTTAATTGAAGAGGGGTTGGACAAATACTCTTATTTCAATCACAGCACTGAATTGATTTATAGTAAAAGGAAAACAATTTTATCAAACAAAAAGTCATAGGTTTAAGAGATACCAAGTATAAGGAATAAAACCAGAAATGATTACAAACATATAAAAGTAAAAATACATCTCTAAGATTAAAACTTAATTTCAGCAAGTTACAGTCTTTGCCTAAGCAGGTTTCTCACCCATATTCAGTTCTGAGGGGCTTCAACCTCCTTGGCTGAAGGATCCAATGTTCTGTGATTTGAAGAGCTCTGACCCTTTTAATTCCCCCCCAGTGATAGATAACTATCTCCCTTTCTTTTTATAATCCAGTAAACCTGTAATTTGTACTCTTTGAAAAGTAAGCTTCTTTCCCTTGCTGGGGAAGCCCAGCTGTTGATGCCAGGCTGTCTTCTCAAAGTTCACTGAACTTGCTTCAAGAGGCAGGAAGGCTTCCTGGGGGTGCAGTCTCCATCCCCCGTTTATTCATATGTAAGTAGGACTTTCACTGTTTTGATTCGACACTACTTCATTTACATTGGAGACAGGTAGATAGCTGCCTTCCCTCCTCTCTGGGAGAAAATCTGTTTCTCACTGTGTCTGGTCACAGACTGTAAAGCAGGAGTTCTTAACTTTTTTCTTTCTGAGGCCCTCCAGCATGCTATAAAAACTCCACGGCCCAGCTGTGCTACAACACCTGTTTTAATGCATAAAAAAGCCAGGGCAAGCATTAGCGGGTAACGAGCAAGGCAATTGCCTGGGGCCCCATACTACAGGGGCCCCCACAAAGTTAAGTTACTTAGGCTTTGGCTTCTGCCCTGGGTGGCAGGGCTCAGGGTCCCAGGGTTCAGCCCTGGGCGATAGGGCTTCAGCTTTCTGCCCTGGGTCCCAGTGAGTCTAATGCCAGCCCAGCTTGGTGGCCCCCCTGAAACCTGCTTGTGGCCTCCCGCAGCGGGCTCCAGACCCCTAGTTGAGAAATGCTGCTATAAAGCATATCAATGTGCATCCGTAATTCCTCATATTGTATTAATACCTACATTTCACAATTATATTAATCACCAATGTGTCACAGGCTTTCATAAAAGGCCTTACTTGATATGCTTTTATAATGCAGTAATATTGTATACAATCAATTGATTCAATTGTTCATCAGTTGAGGTTTAGACCCTCACTGTTTATAGTTAAGAAGCTATCTCCCGCACTCGCTAGTTTGATGGCTTTGTTTACCTTTTATGTAAATGTACCTTCATTATCTCTGTCTGATGACCAGGCTGGTCAGACAAGCAAATATACATTCCTTTCTCTAGGGCAAACTGGGCTTATGCATTGTTTGCCAAACATATTTTAAGACCATAATTCTGGTGCATATTTGTAACTCTTTGTACACATCCCATAAATACATCATGCTAGAATTTTAATGATCAGTGAGTTACTAGTTTTTAATTATATATTATATGCCACCTTTTGAGTATATATCATGAAAACAGCATATTAGATGTAATGAATATGCCAGGCCTGATAAGTTACTGAAATAGAACAGCAAATCACCAATGGCCCTCCGTGTCACAAACATACACCTACTTTTACCTTCTCACTCAGTTTTGTGCCACAACAAAGCTAAGATGGATCTGAGGAGTGAGGACTGAATGTGCATGTTTTTATATAGAAGGCAAGAAATCATTACTAAATGTATAACTATATATCCCACTGACATGCATGAGGAGTTTATTAATGAAGAGAGGCCACTGGCTCACTCCGTATATCCATCTATTTCTGGGCAGCAAGTACCAAATTTACATCAGCTATACCAATAACACACTGAAAACACAGGACTTGTCCGTATTAGAGACAGAACTGTGCTAGCTACAACATTAGTGCTTGTACATGAGCTTAGAAAGAAAAAAAGCACATTGTAAGGGGAATACTATACCAAAGAAAATGCAAAAGTAGATTTCTTTCAGAACATTAAGCCTTTTGTTAGATAAAATACCAATGTCAATGTAAGACTAGGATACAAAGTTAACTGTTCTAGAATGGAAAAACATGATAAAAGTCAGTGATAAAAGCCATGCCAAAATATAACAACATAGTGTACCAAGTTCAGATGTGTCACTGTCCTTTTCTAGTATTTTGTCCAATTTAATCTTCACACAAAATTTGCTTGCTGATTTGCCAGCAAAACAAACTGCACCCCCCTACACTGAATATTTAAATATACAAACTACAGTTTGAACAAAGCATTCCAAAGACTAATAGTGTTTTAATCACATGTTCAAATAATGTAACAGCCCAACCAGTGAGACAAAAACATAGTGAAATCTACAAACAAAGGAAAAGGCCAAGGAGAAAGTACATGTTCAAACATTCTAAATATTGAGGTACGTATCTCTTGGTGTAGGCCGGTACTGAAAATTAACAGATATAATTATTTGATCTTTTTATGTACACATTTCTCTTTTATTCTAAAAGTTAGGAGGACGGATCTAACATGCTCTCTGACAGCTCTTGATTATAACTCACGTAGTCAAATCAAATCTCCCACCGCCATCTGTCCCATGAAATCTAACCTTCCAACAAGAAAGAATATCATTTTATATTTCCTTCTACCTGTAAGTAACTTGCAACAACTAACTAAGATATACCAAACAAATGCACTTACAAACTAATTTGCTTTTATCCACTGTTCAATTGTTTTGCTCCCTTTTCAAATATCTGATGGGCATGTAATGAAGAAATAGTCATGCATGCAGGTAGAAACAGGCTTATTAATTGAATTGACTTTCTACAGGTACAGATTTTGCTTGTTAAAAATTTCTTTCACTTATTTTTAAAACTAATCTAATTAAATAAATAAATAAGACAATGCTAATGCAAGCTTGAGGTTAAACACAAAAAGTCAGAGGGCTGGACTAATCTCAGTTACGTAGTGTAAATTGGGAGTAACTCCACTGACTTCAATGGACTTATGCTGATATAACTGAATTCAGAATCTGGTCAGGGGAATGCAGATTTTCAAGTGCACAGAGTAACACTAATTCCTCAGTCTGTACTAAAAAATGTTGCTGGAAAATTTCTAGATCATAATTTTTTAAAATAAACCAATGGTAAATAAAAAAATTGAGCTGGATCCTAGCCCCAACTCTGGTCTCTCCCTCTTTCCCCCACTGAATGTAGAAGGTGGGAGGAGGCATGATCAAAGTACACATTGATCTCAGTCAGCATAAGAGCTCCGTGGTAGCCATGAGGCTGCTCTAAGCTTCTGGGGATGGTAGAAAACCATCTTGAGGGTAAGAGAACCACATATTGTACCTTTGCAGCTTATGCTGTCAGCTGTGCCCAGTGCTTATTGGGCACAGCTGAGTATCAGCCCATTCTATTTTCTGGCATATTTATGTTCTTGGTCCTACATATAAAAGCAGACACTTTATCCAGTAGGCTACACAGTTTTTTATTACCATCTGTGGGGAATTTGCAGGTGTTAAATTAGCTGCAGGAACACTCCCATATGTTTCCATGCAACAGAAACATACTGAGAATTATAAGGAAAAAAGTAATGGCAAATTGCATATACAGTGAGGGTTCGGGCTAACGAGTTCAAGTCAAGATCTATGAGTAAAACTGCATGCAGATCAGGCTTAATTTACTGCAGTTTCCTTCTTTAGGTTAAAACACTTTAGAACAACAACTGCAATGCTTTTTTCTTAATGTGAGTCTCTGGGCCTGATTAAGCTGTTGTGTAGGATCCAACACTGTGCTGAGCAATTTCAACTTCTTTTGAAACTAATGGAAGTTGAGGCCACTCAGCTTCTCACGCAATTAGGCCCTCACAATGGTTTCATTATGATTTTGCTAGCAGTGGAGTTACTCCTCATTTATACCAATGTAACAGACAGCCAAGATGGTCAGGGATGCAACCCCATGCTCTGGGTGTCCCTAAACTTCAAACTACTAGAATCTGGGACTGGATGACAGGGAACGGATCACTCGAAATTGCCCTGTTCTGTTCATTCCATCTGAAGCATCTGGCACTGGCCACTGTCAGAGAAAAGATACTGGGTTAGGTGGATCATTGGTCTGATCCAGTATGGCTGTTCTTACGTTCTTAGAATCAGCCCCATAGCTGCACTTGTGATTTATTTTAAACGTCATTACAGTACAGGCAGAGCTGGAGAGCAGTCAAGAGCCCCCTAATTTGAATGAACTAGAAATGTAACAAAGAATCAGAGTTCTACTTTTAAAAATAGTGAGACTCTAGCTCTTTTCCTCGTGCAGATAGCCTTGAAAACATAAAGTGATGTAAACCAATCACTAGGGTAGAAACAAACAAGCAAGTGGGTCTACAGCAGAAGGCTACAAGGAAGGGAACTAAAGTTACATACACATTCATTTTTGTAATCGTGTAGGTTTTGGGTGTATGCTAACCATTTCACTAACCCTCCTCAAAACCCTGTGCATAGTGGTGTGATAAGAGTGGACAAGAATCAGTGAGATTTTTGAGGTGCTTGGGTGGGGCAACTTAAAATTGTTTTACAGATCTACACAAAAATTCTAAGTCTGGTTCTGTGCATGGATGGCTAATCCTAATTTTTGTTGCTACAGAATGACATCTATAAAAGTTCAACAGAAAATCAGCTTACAACATAAAAGATTAGAACAATTACAATTTGAATAGACAGAAGACATCATCTACCAATTAATTATTTTTAAAAGCATGGTTAGAAAATAGATGAATCTCTGTTTTGCTTCAAACTTTGGACCTGATCCTGTAATCCTTGTTCATGTGAATACTCTTCACCCACATGAACAGTCCCATGGACTATCACTACTCATGTGTATAAAGGTTTGCAGAAGCAAGCCAGGGGCTTAGAATATTACAGCTGCTAAATATGTGAGCACGAGCTCATATTCACCCAGAGCATGCTATATATTTAGCCAATATGAATAGCTTTTTAAAGACCTCTGCTGTAGAAAACAATCTGTTATACATGATTACTTTTCTCTGTGTGCAGAAAAAATATAATTGATCCTGAGGATCCACGGTGTGCCAGACTGACTCTCACAGGACAGATGGTCATGGTACCACCAGAGGAAATGGAATTTGCCAAACAAGCAATGTTTTCTAGGTCTGTATGTGATATTTATGTAATATAGTAATACCTACAATTTTGAGATGAATAAATTGTGAGTGAGGTGGCCAGTTGGGATTGAGGATCCCAGGAGTAACAGGCTTGCTCTTTACTTACTAGGCTGCTTAGGCCTTGGCTACACTTGAGAGTTACAGCGCTGGTAGTGGCTTTACAGCGCTGTAACTCACTCCCCGTCCACACTGGCAAGGCACATACAGCGCTGTATCTCCCTGGCTACAGCGCTGCATGTACTCCACCTCGACGAGAGGAATAAAGAGAATAGCGCTGCTACTGCAGCACTGGAGTGCCAGTGTAAACAGGGAATAATCTTACTACGCTGTAACTGACCTCCGGAAGCTTCCCATAATGCTTTTAAGTAAAGATAACTCTCTTTGTTTTGTTTTGATGCCTCTGTTTGTTTTGTTGTGAACTCGGGGCTCCCGGAGCTGCTTATCAAAAAAACAAACACAGCTCCTGTTTGCTGTGAATGAGCAAACAGGCAGGAGGCTCCCTTTGGAAGGCCCACAGCTAGTGTTTGCTTGAAGAGAGGGGAAGGGAGGGGGCTTGAGGAGAGAAGCAGCACAGCATGCGGGGGTGGGGGGGTCCGTTTCGGGGAGGCTGCTTATCTGGTCTGTGAGGAAAAAAAAGAAAGAGGGCTATTTGCTTTCAGTGAATGAGAGAGGGGTGGAGGAGGGGGTCGGAACTTGCAAGGCAGCTGCTGACACAGTGTCGGCTCCAAATATCCACTCTCTCTTTCCCACACGCTCCCTGTCACACTCCACCCCATCCCTCCCTTTTGAAAAGCACATTGCAGCCACTTGAATGCTGGGATAGCTGCCCATAATGCACCGCTCCCAATGCCGCTGCAGATGCTGCAAATGTGGCCACGACAGTGCACTGGTAGCTGTCAGTGTGGCCAGACTGCAGCGCTTTCCCTATTCAGCTGTACGAAGACAGGTTTAACTCCCAGCGCTGTACAGCTGCAAGTGTAGCCATACCCTTAGTAAATTATCCAGGCCTTTAGGACTATCTTGGTACTCTTGGGACAGTCAGATACGCCATCCAGATAAGTAGCGATCAACATGCATTTTGATAGAAAATGCTGTATATAATTCTAGGATTTACAAAAGTATTAAGAGTGATTCCTTTACCACCAGTATGTGTCGTCATATCTGAGGTTTCCGTGACTAACACTTTTGGCTTTTCCTCCCTTCCACAAAACAAGATTGTGCCATTTAGGCACACTCCATAGAAAGGGGCAGTGATAAAATCTACTGCCCCATAGGGAGATCCAGGAGGCAGCCTGAATGTTGCTACTTACACACCTTTGTGGGCTGCAGCTTAACATCTTCCATGCAGCTAGCCAGGTGTGATGGTTAGTGGGACAGAATTATGGCCCATCTCTGCCCCCACCCCCTTTGAGGTGCCATGCACTCTCACAGGACTAGGGAAGCAGTAATCCTGATGTTCCCCAAAGCACAAGGACTGCAATTCTTCCAGGCCTTTAAGTGAGCCAAGCAAGGGGATGAAGGCACCTTGGCCCAGATCAATAGAGGTACTTAAGTGCCTGAACCTCAGATTTTGGTGCCCAAATCCCAGTTTTAGGCTCCACTGTGATCCACAAAACCCCCACTCAGCTTCCACCTAACTCTGTAGGCACTTAAATTCACTGGGGGCATAAAGTTTCTATTGTGAAAGTTATTTAGGTGCCTAAGTTTCTGCCTCTGGGCACGCATACTGCTGCCTTACTCTAGGCATCTGTACACCTCCATTTCATCTAAGCCCCAGTGCAATCCATCAAGCAGGGGAAAATAGGCAGTGAACATCAATCTTGCCTGCAGGGCCCAATCTGGTAGGCATACTCAGAGGTCACCTACTGGATCAGTCCCCTTCAAAATCTTGCAGTGAGGTAGTGGTGCCACCACCACCTTGCAACTTTTAGCCCAGTGGTTAGGACATTCTCCTGAGCGGTGGGAGATCTCTGTTCAAATCTTTTTCTCTCTGTCAGACAGAGGAGGGAATTGAACCCACGCCTTTCATATCCCAGGTGAGTGTTTTAACCAATGAGCTAGAAAAGGCGTTGGCAAACTATGGCCCACGGACCGGAGTCGTTTTAAGCCAGCCCGCAAGCTCCCACTGGGGAGCAGACTCTGGGGCTTGCCTCATTCTGGCATTCCAGCCGGGGCCCTGGGCTGGGGGCCACACCACATGGCTTAGCCCCGCTCCAGCCAGGGCGCTGGGCTGGGGGCCACACCACGTGGCTCCCAGAAGCCGCAGCATAGCCCTGCTCCAGCGCTCCAGCTGGGGTGCTGGGTTGGGGGCCGCTCCGGCTGGGGCACTGGGTCAGGGGCCGCTCCATGCAGTTCCTGGAAGCCGCAGCATAGTTCCGCTCCAGCTCCTAAGTGCTCCAATGGGAGCTTCAGGGGCAGTGCCTGCAGATGGGGCAGCGTGCAGAGCCGCCTGGCTGTGCCTCCGCATAGGAGCTGGAGAAGGGCCATGCCACTGCTTCTGGGAGCCGCCTGAGGGAAGCGCCACTCAGAGCCTGCACCCCAAACCTCTCCCCACGCACCAACCCCCTGCCCCAGCCCTGATCCCTCTCCCGCTCTCCAAACCCTTTGATCCCAGCACAGAGACCCTCCTGCACCTCAAACCTCTCATTCCCAGCCCCACCCCAGAGCCCGCATCCCCCGCTGGAACCTGCACCCCTTCCTGCACTCCTGCCCCAGCCCTGATCCCCCTCTTGCCCTCCAAACCTCTCGGTCCCAGCCCAGAGCACCCTCCTACACCCCAAACTTCTCATCCTTGGCCCCACCCCAGAGCCCGCACCCCCAACCACAGCCCTCACCCCCTCCCGCTCTCCAACCCCAATTTTGTGAGCATTCATGGCCTGCCATACAATTTCTGTTCCGCGATGTGGCCCTCAGGCCAAAAAGTTTGCCCACCCCTGAGCTAGAAGTTATAAGGTAGGCAGCTCTGCCCTCGCCATCTTCTTTCCATTGTGTGTGGAGTCAGGTGCCTGCCTAGCTCATCCTCACATGAAGTGGTTTAGCTGCCTGACTCTAGGAAAGGGTTCCAAGCTGTGGCCGAGAAGCAGAAATAGGCAGGTGATGATCTCTGTGAGAGGGGCAGGGCTTGGGACACATCCCTTTCATCAGAATCTCCCACTGGCTAATTTAGGCAACTCCCTGACTAGGCTGCTGCTTTTGTGGATTGCATTCTTGGGCACCTTTCTCTCCCCATTTGTTGTATAGTTGGCCTAGGCACCTAACCCAAGTTTTGTGGATCCCATTGTTGTTCCAGTGATTCTCTAGGTGCATAAAAGTGAGTCACTGCAATGCTCCACATTGCAACACCCAAGTCCCTTTGTGGATGCAGGCCCTTGTGCCCTCTGCCAGCACTTTCCACCTATTTAAGGGCTGGGCAAAATCTGCCTTTTAATGATGGGCCACTCAGGTACCCTTCCTGCACTTTTATTTGCTGCCACATGTAGGTTTGGAGCAAGGTTCATTGCAAGTGAACGTGAGCATAGGTCAATGATGCTGCCTGGTACAGCCCAGATTTTACTCAGGTAAACTATTCTAGTTGCCCGAGAAAGTTAGCAACTACTGCATTGAAGAAAGAAGTCCACTAGAAGTGCATTTTGGCAAACCTTTTTGGAATTCTTTGTCTTTTCAGGCACCCAGTTATGAGGAAGTGGCCTCGTAACTATGAATGGTTCTTTATGAAAATGAACATTGAGCACATCTGGCTTCAGAACTGGTATGGAGGAGTTTCCACCATTGCAGTGGAAGAGTATTTCAAAGCAGTTCCAAGTAAAGAGTGATTGGGTTTGAAATATAAATCTTCAGTTTTCATATTTGCTTTCCAAAAACTTTTCCCAACACCATGTTGTTGGATGGGTATTTTACATAGATTTTTTTCAAAAGCATTCAGAATGGCCCCATCTTTTTTACTTGGATCAAATGCTAATAAACCAATATGGATCTTTATATTAAAAATGATATGTGGATGGTAAATCCTACACTGGAACACACAATCTTGGCATTTCAGATAGGATCTATACTTCCTGAATGCTACTTAAAAATGTTTTGGATCTGCCAGTTTTGATTTTAGTGTCATCCACCCATGTGACACTTATAATATATGCTAAATATGGCATTCTGATTTACAGAAAAACTAATTACCCATAAATGACTGCTGTACATTGTGGAAGTATTATTGCTACTTACTATCTTGTTTTGTAGGTGTTCTAAGCAAATATCCCTAGCTGCAACTATAAAAAGATGTTTTAAGTTTGCGTTTAATACTTTTAATGAAGAGATCCTTATTTTGGAATTTATGTTTTAGTCAGTCACACCCTTTTCCAAATTATCCAGTTAAATATTTTGCTTGGAAATTGAGGAGAAGGAGTGGTGGACCTTGCTGGCTATTGCAGTGGCAAAGTACAAGCAGCTCAAACAAAATAAATTCAGTACACAATGTCTTTTACCAGCACAAGGATGATTAAACATGTTAAAGGGTCAAACAAGAAATCAGACCCACCACAGGATAATCCCAATACATTTAACATTCTTTTTTAAAAATGTAGTCTCTACTAAACCTGTTTTAGATTATGAGACAGGAGAAATATTGAGTTACTTGCCGGACTAAGGTCCTATGTTTTTCACATCCTGTCTCTCCCCTCAGTTTCATTAACTCATTCCTGAGACAGACTTTCATAGCCAGTCCCTGGTTTCCCCCAGTGGTGGAGCCAGCCCTTTAATCTGGTTCCCTAGGTAGGTTTAAAAGGGAGTCTCCCTGACATTGTCTTTGTAAGGGAAACCTGGAATAATTAGTAGCATTTTCAGTTCAAAGACCAAGCAAAAAATTTCCATTCTCCCTATGAGGAAAGTCAAAACTTCACTGCAAAGCATCCGTTGGACTGGCAATTTTTTCCTGCAGAGCCAAGTGGGGCTGCTTTATCAGTTCTTAGCCTCTGCTTACTTTATGATATACCACTAAGGTTGTTCTACACCACCTGACCTAGAATATCTTACTAAAAAGGGTTTGATGGCTTAAGTGGCTACTTAGCTACACAGCTTGTAAGGAATGTGTGTCTATTACTTACCATTAAATTATACAATAGCTCTTACTGTAGCGCTGTAAGAGCTAGAGACTGTAAGAGCTTTGTTTGCCTGTAAAAAGTACAGGTCTTTTGATTCCTCCTAGTGCAGCGGTGGGCAACCTGCGGCCTGACAGGGTAATCCACTAGCAGGCCATGAGACAGTTTGTTTACACTGGCACGGCTGCCTGCAGGGAAGCGGCGGCTAGCACGGCCCTGTGGCCCGCGCTGCTTCCCACAGCTCCCATTAGCCGGGAACGGCAAACTGCAGCCACTGGAAGCTGTGGGTGGCCATGCCTGCAGACGGTCAATGTAAACAAACTGTCTCACGGCCCGCCAGCTGATTACACTGATGGGCAGCGGGCGGCCCACGGGCCTCAGGTTGCCCACCACTGCCCAGTGGGAACCTCAAAAGGCCTGATACTGTCCACCCCAGTGCACTCCTTAGCGGAAATAAACTAGGTAAATCAGCTAAGAACCTGGGCTTTTCTGCATTAATGCCCAGCCAGAGTTCAGATGCAGTTCAGGGCTACATTGCCAACTGGAAGCTAATTAAGTGCAGCTGAGCCTACATAGGTCCAATGTATTAAGAGAGGGTGTTATTCTCAGGCCACGTCTAAACTAAGGGCTTGTCTTCACTATGGGGGGAGATCAATGCTGCTGCAATTGATGCAGTGGGTATTGATTTAGCAGGTCTAGTGAAGACCCACTAAATCGATGGCAGAACGCTTTCCAGTTGACCCCAGTATTCCACCTCTCCAAGAAGAATAAAGGAAGTTGACTGGAGAGCGTCTCCTGTCGACACAACGCAGTGAAGACACCAGGATAAATTGACCTAAGTTACATCGACTTCAGCTACGTGAATAACGTAGCTGGAGTAGCATAACTTAGATCGACTTATACCAGTAGGGAAGACAAGCCCTAAGAAATTTTAGGAAAATTTACCACTGATGCTGGCAATACTGAGAGCCTACTGCAGACAAGCTGATGGCAGTCACTGTCATTATAACAACCATGCTGATTACACTTCCTACAAGTCTAAATGAAGGTTAAAAGGAGGGCAGCAGCAACTTGTCTACACTATGGGTCTGTAGCGGGGTAGTCACCCCGCTCAGGTCCAGAGGGGTTAAAAACAGCCCTGGGAGGGGGCTGTGGCTGGAGAAAGCAGCTTTTAGGTTGGGCTGATTGGTGGAAGTGGCTGCAGCTGGGGCCACGCCCCAAACAGACTCAGCTGGCCCTATAAAGGCAGAGAAGCCAGGGGCAGACAGAGTGTCTCTCTCTGGTCTGGTCTACACTAGGGGGCGGGGCGTCGATCTAAGGTACGCAACTTCGTAAGGTACGCTATTCACGTAGCTGAAGTCGAAGTACCTTAGCTCGAATTACTTACCCGTCCTCACGGCGCGGGATCGACGTCCGCGGCTCCCCCGTTGACTCCGCTACCGCCACTCGCTCTGGTGGAGTTCCAGAGTCGACGGGAGCACGTTCGGGGTTCGATATATCACGTCTAGATGAGACGCAATATATCGAACTCCGAGAAATCAATTGCTACCCACCGATCCGGCGGGTAGTGAAGAAGTACCCTCTGTTTACAGAGGGAGATAGGCCTGGCTGCAGGGAGCTAGAGACTGGGTATCTGAGTGGAGCAGGGCTGGGGAAAAGCTAGAGGAGCTGGGGAGTGCCAGCCTGGAGAACCCCAAGGCTGCAGGCCTTGATAAAGGCTAGGACAGGTACTTGGGCTACAGAGGGGTAGCCAAGGGCAGGCAAAGGCAGCAGGTCCAAACCCCCCTTTGCCAGTGATGAATGGTGTGTACACTGCAGTCTGCCCCAGGAGTGGGGGCTAAATGGTGACTAGCAGTAGCCATATTCTGAGGTGAAGTGGGGACAGTGGGTGGGGGTTCCCCTGGGAGAGGGAAACCCAGAATTGTGGGGGTACTGCTGGGGGGCAGCACCCAGTTAAAGGGGCACTGGGTCCGGGAGGGACACGGGGCCAGAGGACATGCAGATCACCGGCTTGCAGAGGGCGCTCTGGAGCTGGAATGAGCTAATTCCTGGAAGTCATCAGCAGGAGGCGCCGCAGGGGTGAGTCCGCACGCCTACAGGGTCCCAATGTTGCTAATACTTGGACAGCTAAACCAGCATTAGTAACCAGGGGGAAAAATTCAGAAAATATCCCTGCGGTAGACAGCGTCTCAGAGGGGATAAAGATATGGAGTTCAAGTCATACAGACTAGGTTGTAATTGACTAGAAGGCTACTGACTGCACTCTGACTCCACTAAGAGGAGATACAAAACACAAAGGATCACTTACTGATGCTCTGAGCATTATCAAATAATGTTTAAACAGATTTTTATCTGTGTTGATGCAGAAATATGCCACTGTAGCTTTGCCCGCATGAGGCCTTTTGCCAAATATCTCCCTGTTGCTACCACCAATTCAGATCCACCAGCACTAGCAGTGGTGGGAGTGCTAATTAAAACAAAGAGCTGGTAGCCACTATCTGTACCATGGCATATAGATCTGCTTTGAGCAGAATTGGATTACATCGTGCTTAAACTACCATGAGCCACCCAGGCCTCTCAACTCTGGGGTCCCCATTGTTGACATCACTATTGGAGCTGTGCAGGAATGGTGGAAAAGCTAGGGGCGGGGAACCTAAGGTAGACGCCTCGCTATCATATTCTTTTCTGTCCTCTTTCCCTTTTTCAGCAGGTTTACTGATTGTACAGATATTTTGCAGAGGGAACCGTGGTGCCTGCAGGACTAGTGGAGGAAATACCCTGCATAGCTGTTTTTCCCTTGCACTTTTTTCCTACAAGTTTGCCCAGACTGCACCCCCACTTTGCTCTGTGTAATGTAGGAGCACAAGAGTTGGTCCTATACAGATGTGTGGAATGCTATTAACTGATGCTTTCCCACATTGTTGTTGTTTTGACATTGGGATCTCTTTTCATTTTGGGTCTGATCCTAAGCCCATTGAAGTTAATAGGAGCTTTCTCATTGATTTCAATACGCACAGGTCTAATTCAATAAGGGGATCACTAAAGGTTTGCACAAATAGTGACTTGTAACTGTAATTACACATTATTTTTGCCCCAGTTTACCTTTATACCCAGAGATCCCTGAAAAAGTTCACACAAAAAGCAAATTAGACATTAAAGTTGGGAAAGTCTACGCACGTTGAAGAGGGGAAGAAAAATCAAAGTGTTAGGCATTAATAATTACTCATTCTTTCCTCTACATATTTTTCTACTGGCCTGATGACAGTAGAGTTCACAATTCCTCTCTCTCCTGTCAATTAATACTCTAGTCTTTGACGGGCTAAGGAGTTTTACCAACACATTTTAGGTTCTTGTCAAACCCCCATGAGACATCCAGGGAGAATCTTGAAACAGCAGTGAGGACTTAAGATGGGAAAGGAGGCTTCTTAAACAGATAGTCATCTTAATCAAAAGTCTCACTTCCACACCCCAAAAGCCTCTGAAAGGCAACAGAAGCCCATCACAAACCTGCCCAAGTAGCCTTGAAGTGACTTCTCTGAAAAAATGGGTTTGGGAATGGCGGGGTGGGGGCGGAGGTTGTTTGTTTAATTGGGCCTTAAATTATTAGCTACAAACTATCAAAAAAATTTAAATTGCCAAATTTCTCAATTTATACCATCATGTGGTATGAGTTAAGTGAATAGAGTTTATTAAACTTTTGACCCAAAGATTATTGTAAAGATTCTATAATAGATTAAAATTTCCCTCAGGCTATTGGTTATGACCCTGGGGTCTGATCTTGCACCTACGGATATCAATAGTAAAACTCCCTTTTATTTCATTCTGATCTTAAGGATTTGATCCTCAGTATCTATAAAGCACTGCAACTTACCAACATGCAATTTATTTTCATGTATTCTGTACTTCAGCAGTAAGAATCACATTTTAGTTTAATTATTTTACAGCTTAATATTCATTAAATATTCTCATTTCAGAAAAGCCTTGTTGTGCAAGCTTTCTTTAGTTAAATCTTCACTTGTGGTTCTGTAATAGTCTAGAGACGCATTTATTTATGACTGTATGTTAGCTGGAAAAAAGAAAATGAAGTTATGAATTTTGACTTCTGATGACCAATGTCCTTTACTAATTTGTACCAACGTAATGCATGTACAGTATTAAGCACAGCTAGTTTTAACTGCTGTTCTTATTTAACCAAAGAATGCTTCATTTCTAAAATAATTGTCATCATTTACTTGTATGTACTGTTTATGGATGCGTTTTGCACTTTGCAATGTATTTTGACTTGTAAAGATAATGAATGTTGTTTACAAATTGCCCATCAAGCATTAAATGCAAATAAATAGCAAAAGAGAAGTTGCTGCTTGAATATTTTGATGTCTGTAATATGATTTTAACAGGAATGAACAAGAGGAAGCTTGGTTGACAGCCTTTAAAATGTCTATCTTATCTAACGACTGTCTTTTTTTTCTCAGTCTTGTACAATCTTCCTGGTGGAAAGAAGGCCATCTTTGTTCCTTTAAAGGGACTCTGGGAATTGACAGTCAGATCTTCAGATGTTTAGGGAGGAAGGAGGATACACTGGGAAAACATGCACTTTTCTCTCTTCCCTCCCCCCCTGGCCATTCTTCTCTGTATTTACTTTAATCTCAATGTAACACAGCATCTGATAGCCATACATCATTCTTAATACAGCTCACCACTCACTCCTATACATGCAGGTATCAGGCAAGTGACTGGGCATTGGTTTCAATCTTTTGTGAATTAACAATACTATGGAACTTCATTTCAGTGCCATTTCTTCCCCCTCCCATTGCTCTCCCTAATCCTCACCTCCATTTTGTTCTTACTGACTACTCTCTGGCCAAGGCCCACCATTCTTCTCCTCTTCTTCTCCCACATTACCTACTTTCAGTAACCTTTAAGCTAGCCACCTTCCCCCATCAGAGTTCCTGTGCCCTATCCAATAAATTAATTTGACTCACAGGCTTTAGCTCCTATTTACTCCTCACAATCCTTGAAATCCAATCCATCTCTCTATCTCCAGACCAATCTCTTTCCTTGTGGCCATAACTGGCCTCTTGCCTTCCAACACTGTGGCAACAGTGTTGGGCTCCTTTCCTATCCATCTAATCAGTCAGCACTTTCTCCTCCCATTCCACCACCCTACATTCTGAAAACTGCATGCCCTGCAGCTGTTGTGTACAGTTTCCTTCATGTTACTGACTTCAATGCCAATTCATTCCTCCTCTCATCTTAATCTCCTACTCGCATCTGTGGTAACTTTAATTTCCATGTTGATGTCCACTGGCTTTTAATTGCCTTTCCATAATCTCCTTATTTGATCTTCACTTTTGGACTGACTCAATGCACCATCTCGGTCACCTCTCTCAATCAAGTTTTTATCAAACACTGCTCTTTTGTTCACTCTGAATTCCCTCTCTTGTCACTTGCTCTCCCTCAACATTGCTCACTTTTTGTCTGCCTCTATTCTGTCACTAACTCCATTCATCATCTCCAACTTATCGCCCCCTGACTTCTCTGCTGCTCCTACCCCCCCTTCTTTCCTCCTTTCTTTCAACTCCCATGATCTCTACATTTAACTCTTTGGTCTCTGCAGCTCTTGACTCCTTTTATCCCCCATCCCACTGCACCCCACCCCTGGCAGTACTTTATATGTTCCTTTAATTCTCAATCTTGGTTGTCCTCCTGATTTTTGCCACTTTGATCTTTTTCTTGAAATGCTGAGTGCCTTTGAGGAGAGTCCTAAAACTACATTGCCAAGAAGTTGTAGGGAGTGCTCTAACTATACTGGCTTCCTCTACTCCAGTGGCTCTCAACCAGGGGTATGTTTACCACTGGGGGTACACAGAGGTCTTCCAGGGGGTACATCAACTAATCTAGATATTTGCCTAGTTTTACAATAGGCTACATAAAAAGCCACTAGCACAGTCAGTACAAGCTAAAATTTCATACAGACAATGACTTGTTTATACTGCTTTATATACAGTACACTGAAACATAAGTGCAATATTCCAATTGATTGATTTCATAATTATATGGTAAAAGTGAGAAAGTAAGCATTTTTTCAATAACAGTGTGCTGTGACACTTTTGTATATTTGTCTGATTTTGTAAGCAATTAGTTTTTAAGTGAAGTGTAACTTAGGGGTATGTAAGACAAATCAGACTCCAGAAAGGGGTGCAGTATTCTGGATAAGTTTGAGAGACACTGCTATACTCCTCTTTTAAAGAGTGGTTGGATTGGGGAATTTTTACTTTAAAAAGGACCCCGGAATGGAATTTTAAATACATCAACCTTCATGCTGACAGGGAAAATAGCTGTTCTGCTGGTATAAATAGGGTCAACAGTGCTCAAGGCTTGGAACACTTCTACAAGGTATTATGATCACTACTGGTTCAATCAGCTTAGTGGGAAAAGGAGAAGCCTCGTTTGATAACATATCAGATGTAATACGATCATACCACATAACACATTTTTTTCTAAAAGAAAATGATGGTGACAGAGCATTAAAAAGTGATTGAGGACTACAGAGAGAAGCTGGGGAAACATGCAGATTACTTGGGCACTAAAAACAGCAAAATCATTAAATCCTTGATATACATTTTATTTTGTATAGCTCAAACTTTCCATACAACTAAAACAATATATAAAACTTATCTTTATTTTTGTTTTAGGCTTTTCTCATTTTGTTCACTTTTCTTTTTATAATTCAGTGTTTTCCAGTCTACAGGTTTTCCCTCAGACTAATAGCTATAACAGTGCTTCTGAACCTTTTTGGGCTCAGGACCCATCTGTAAATGTTTATGGCCTGTCATGACCCAGTAAATAATAGTCTGAGGGTGGAGGCCCTGTGGTGGTTTCGGTCAGGTTCTGCCTGGCACTCACCTGACACTGGTATCTCCTGTGCTGTGGGACTGGCTGGGCTGGGTTTGGCTCTCTGTTCTGGGCACTGCAACCTCTGAGGTTTCAGCACCTCTGGGGTTTGGTCCTGCCCCTCTGACTAGACCAAATTTGTGTGAGTGAAGGTGTGACCTGGCTCATGGGGTTGTAGTGCCACTCAGTCAAATTTGGCCTACCCAGAGTCCCATCATCATGATGACTGGGCCAAACCTGAATGCTAGGATCCCAGATGTTGCAGCGCCTGGAGCAGGTAGGCAAGCCCAGCCAGTTTTGTGTGACAGGAGCCACCGCCTGACCCTCTGAAACATTCTGGTGACCCAATTTTGGGTCCTGACCCACGGACTGAGAAATCCTGGTCTACAATTTGTTCATCCCTTTTAAAGGGGACACTTCCTGGACACTACAGTGCAAATAAGTGATGGTCACATAAACACCACCCTATACTGGAAACCTACTGACCGCTATACTTACCTACATGCCTCCAGCTTCCATCCAGGACACATCACATGATCCATTGTCTACAGTCAAGCTCTAAGATACAACCGAATTTGCTCCAATCCCTCAGACAGAGATAAACACCTACAAGATCTTTATCAAGCATTCTTAAAACTACACTACCCACCTGGGGAAGTGAGAAAACAGATTGACAGAGCAAGATGGGGACCCAGAAGTCACCTACTACAGGACAGGCCCAACAAGGAAAATAACAGAACACCATTGGCCATCACGTACAACCCCCAGCTGAAACCTTTCCAGCATATCAGTGATCTACAACCTATCCTGGAAAATGATCCCTCACTCTCACAGACCTTCGGAGGCAGGCCAGTCCGCGCTTACAGATAGCCCCCCAACCTGAAGCAAATACTCACCAGCAACTACAAACCACCAAAAGAAACACTAACCTAGGAACCAATCCCTGTAACAAACCCTGTTGCCTACTCTGTCCCCATATCTACTCTAGTGACACCATCAGAGGACCCAACCACATCAGCCACACCATCATTCAGGCTCATTCACCTGCACATCTACTAATGTGATATGTGCCAGCAATGCCCCTCTGCCAAGTACATTGGCGAAACCAGACAGTTTCTACATAAAAGAATAAATGGACACAAATTAGACATCAGGAATGGTAACATACAAAAGCCAGTAGGGGAACACATCAATCTCCCTCGACATTTAATAACAGATTTAAAAGTAGCCATCCTTCAACAAAAAAACCCTTCAAAAATAGACTTCAAAGAAAAAATGGCAGAGCTACACTTCATTTGCAAATTTAACACCATTAATTTGGGCTTGAATAGCAACTGTGACTGGCTGGCTCACTACGAAAGCAATTTTCCTTCTCTTGGGATTGACACCGCCTCATCAATTATTGGGAATGGACCACATCCACCCTGACTGAATAGGCCTTGTTAACACTGGTTCGTAAGGTAACTCCCTTCTCTTCAGGTGTCAGTATATTTATGCCTGCATCTGTAACTTTCATTCCATGGATCTGAAGAAGTGGGGTTTTTTACCCATTAAAGCTTATGCCCACATAAATCTGTTAATCTTTAAAGGGACACTGGGACTCATCAGTTTTAAATGTTTATTTGAGCTCTCTTTATCTCTTCTCCTTGTCATGCGCTATCTTTGCTCATCCCTTCTATCTCTACCTGGCTCTTGACCCTTCATTCACCCTCCCTTCCTCTCATCCATTTTGCTCCTTCCCGTCCTCCTCTGGGGTGACCCCTACAATTAAGGTGCGGAGTGTTTTGGAGGGTGGAGTGACTGACTTAACTTGTGTGTCACTGACCAAACGTGGGCGAGCCAGCACCCGGGCCTTCAATTAGTCACATCCTCTTGCTGGCATTAAAAAAACAAACACAGACATGCAAGTGCTCATCAGCCTCCGGGTCTCTTCTGCGTTGGCCTTTGCAGCCCACGACCTACAACCTACGCCCCGCTGGCAGGGCTGGGGGGGGGGGCGGGAATGTCTTGCCTCCAGACCCTGCAAACGCTTCAGGGCAGGCGCCCGGTTTCGCTTTGATCATTTTCGGGGGGGGGGGGGGATCAGCTGAGCACCTGCTTCCGCGTGGCCTCACGCGCTCACAATAAGGCCGCTGAGCGGGCAGCCGCCCCTCTCGCGCAAGCCGGGAAACGCCGGCTCCTCGAGCACGCTCAGGGGCGCGAGCCGTTCAGACTCCCCCCCACCCCCGTGTTCTCAGGGCCAACGGTCGGGGGCAGGAAGCAGCGGGTCAGATTTCGGGGTCAGGGGACATTAACTCTTCCGGTGCCTGCGCGCGCACAGGGCGGGTCTGTTGGCGGCAGCGGTTGGCGGGAGAGCCGCGCGCAGAGCTCACCCCGGGACACCCCCTCCCTTGGGAGCTCACCGGTCGGCCCCACCCACCGGTCACGCTGAGGGGGAGGAGCCGGCTCAGCCCGGCCTCCGCCTCCCATTAGCTGCGCTCCGGCCGCAACTCCCACTGGGGGCGGGGAGGGCGCCCGTTACCTGCGCCGCGGCGGCGGCGGCCTGGCTGGGGCAGTGGGCGGCGCCCCTCCGGCTCCCATTCTCCCCGCGGACCGGGAGGAGACAGGAGCGGCAGAGGGCGCAGCTCGGTCTCCCGTGCCATGCTGTGCCGTGCCCGCCTGGCGCTGCTGGCGGCGGCGCTGCTGGCGCTGGGGGTCCCGCGCGGCGGCGGCGGCGCCCGGCTCCTGGAGTGGTACACGGCCTGGGTCAGCACCGCCTACACCGAGCCGCTCAGCAACCGCACGGTGCGGGGCAGCGCCGAGAGCGGCCGCTACGGGGACAGCTCCCCCAAGGAGAGCGCGCAGGGCCTGGTGGGCATCCCCCGCGGCGCCTCCGCCCGCCACATGGAGGGCTGCGCCGCGGACACCGACTACGATGTGCCCCTGCCGCCGGGGAGCCGCGGCCCGCCCAGCGGGGGGGAGCCGCCGCCGCCGCCCTGGATCGCGCTGGTGGCCCGCGGGGGCTGCACCTTCAAGGACAAAGTCACCAACGCGGCCCGGAAGCGGGCGGTGGCCGTGGTGATCTACAACGAGCCCCGCTTCGGCAACGCCACCGTCTCCATGTCCCACCTCGGTGAGCGGGGCCGCGGCCGGGGCGTTGGGTCCCGGGGCCTGGAGTCGCGGCGGAGGGCGGGGCCTGGTGGGGAGGGGGCTCGAGGAAGAGGGTCCGGTGGGACAGGCGGACACGAGTGGGGAGTGGCGGTGGAGCGAGGAGGCGAGGGTGTCTGGGTTCAGCATTCCCCGGTGATACTCGGTGCTTTTCGGGGGAAAGGGGAACACCATGAAGAGCCCCTAAAAAGGACGTGTGGGGCTTGTTTCCTGTCACTACATAGACTACTAATGTACGTGCGCAAAGTTTTACACCAAGTCTCCAGGAAGGGACAGAAACTATCAAGAAGTGTTGCAATGAACCCATTGAGCAACTGCCCCAGGCCTTTCTGTGGTTTGTCTCCCAGTAGTATCTGAACATATGATACATAAGTTAATATGTTGCTCTTTAACTACAGGCTGAACAAAATTGTACTGGAGACTGCAGGGATATGTGAAAATGGCCACTTAAGACAGGGAATTACCTATTGGATGAGTCCTCAGTGCAGGCTTTATTGTAGTACTTACCACTTCATCATCAAAGTACACATAGTCCTCACACTTCTCTGAAGTACGGTGAGAATATAGTGATGTATAGAGGGATCAGATTGACTTGTCTAAGCGTGCCTGCCTTTCTGTAGCCTACAGAAGGTGTCTGTCACTATGCCAAGGTAAGAGCTCAGGTGTCCTGGCTCCACACAGTCTGCTGAATTTTTTGTGTGTGGTTTTTTTAAACTATTAAGTAGGTTTAAAGGCATAGGAGGAGACCTTCAGGGTAGGATATAAGGAGTAAGAAATCAAAGCATAGTGGGAAAGACCCTGTTGCAGATATCAGCGAACCTGCCACTGTGTAGTAATCTTACTAGTATCCAGGCAATCTTTCAAGAGGGTTTTAAATAAATTTTAGTCGTTTTTTTTTTTAAAAACAAGACACCGCTTTCTTTTTCTCTAGTAAAATTAGCTGAAAAAAGTCAACTTTGGAGTACCGTTGGCTCAAAGTATATTTGAGACCCTGAAAGGAAGCATGTCCCTCTTGAAATAATAAGTGAGTGGCAGCATCCTGCAAGTTGGAATCACGATTAACTAGTACTATTAAGCTGCTTTGTAGGGCTATGTCTACACCAGCACTTTTGCTGATAAAACTTCTGTCAGAGGTGTGAAAAAAAATCCCCCCTCCCCCCCACGACAGACATTTTACTGACAAAAGTGCCAATGTAGACAGCACTGTGTCGACGGAAGACGCTCTCCTGCCGACATAACTACCGGTACTACCGTTTGTTAGGGGTGGTTTAATTATGCCAATAGGGAGAGCTCTCTCCCACTGGCATAAAACTGGCTATGTGGGAGACCTTACAACCGCACAGCTGCAGTGGTAAACATACCCGAAGACTGTGTCTGTGTTACGCACTTTACAGCAGTGTGGCTGTGCTGCTGCAGCCTTGCTGTTGTAAGGTGCACAGTGTAACTGCTCTTTGTTGCTGGGAGAAAGCTCTCCCAGCAACAAAATAAAATCAACTCCAATGAGAGTATGGCTACACTTGCAGCTGTACAGCGCTGGGAGTTAAACCTGCCTTCGTACAGCTGAGTAGGGAAAGTGCTGCAGTCTGTCCACACTGACAGCTACCAGCGCATTGTCTTGGCCACATTTGCAGTGGCATTGGGAGCGGTGCATTATGGGCAGCTATCCCAGTGTTTAAGTGGGTGCAACGTGCTTTTGAAAAGGGGGTGGGGGTGGAGTGTGACAGGGAGCATGGTGGGAAAGAGAGAGTCGATTTTTGGACCCAACACTGTCCGCTCCCTGCCTTGCAAGTTCCGACCCTCCTCCACCCCTCTCGCACTCACTGAAAGCAAACAGCAGCTGTTTGTTTGTTTTTTCTCACAGACCAGATAAGCAGCCGCTTCCCAAAAGGGACCCTTCCCCTCCCCCCTGCGCCGCCTTTCTCTTCAAGCAAACATTAGCTGTGGGCATTCCAAAGGGAGGCCCCTGCCTGCCTCTGCTCATTCACAGCAAACAGTAGCTGTGTTTGGTTTTTTGACAAGCACCTCCCAGCGTTCACAACAAAATAAAGAGAGGCATCACAACAAAACAAAGAGAGTTATCTTTACTTAAAAGGATTATGGGGAGTGTCCGGAGGTCAGTCACTGCGTAATAAGGTTACTCCCCGTTTACACTGGAGCACCAGCATCTCAGCCACTCTGCAGCAGCTGTTGTTCCTCTTGGGGAGGTGGAGTACCTGCAGCTGTACACGCCTTGCCAGTGTGGATGGAGAGTGAGTTACAGCACTGTGGGCAACTTTATTGCGCTGTAAGTCTCAAGTGTAGCCAAGGCCTGAGGGGCACTAGCTTTGTTGCTGGGAGCACACCTTCTGCCAATGAAGTGCTATCCATATCAGTGCTTTTCATCACTAAAACTTTTGTCACTCAGGGGGGTGTTTTTTCACACCTCTGACAAGTGTTACTGACAAACATGTTAGTGTAGACATAGCCTAAGTGTCAGCTTGGGCTTCCTGGGTTTGGTTAATAACTCTCACAACCCATTAGGCCTCTTTCTCTGTCCGATGATACTCCTGTCTGTAGAAGGAAAAAAATATAAAAATACTTCCATCTTCTCCTCTCTGCTTGCAACAGATGCCTTTATACTATGCCTTGTCATAGTTGCTATCTTTGCTTTTCTGTGAAATCTCTTCTTCCCTTTAACTTTCTGCCTACATTCTATTCTTTCTTTTCCTTTCCTCTGCTTTTTTTCCCCCCTCTCCTTTTTAGTTTTCTATTTTTTTGTTTTGTTTCTTGTTTTACTTCCCTGTGCCCGCATCAGAAGGATTCATGTTTCTCAGGTTAGGTTTACACTACAAACTTTTCTTGGTATTGTCGATTGGGGTATGAAGAGACTTGATTCGTGACCAACATAGCTGTGCTGGCAAAAGCCCTTAGTATAGACAGGGTATACTGACAAAACTGCATTTTTGCTGGTATAGCTTATTTCATCAGAAGAAGGGAGAGACAACGAACAAGAGGACAGAGCAAATATACTTTCCTGTTTAAGATTTGCATACATGTGGTTCTGAGCTATACACATCTAGGTTAAATGTGCATCTGGCGTGGGATCCGAGCTACTCATGGGACTTCCTTGGGTCTCTATTTAGTACTAAGCTACACAGAATACATTTAAAAAGTGCTTAACAAAGGTTGATAAACAGTGCTGATAAGTAACCAGATATAAAAAAAAATTCATCTGTTGGATTACAAATAAGTAAAAGTATTTAATTTCGGTTGAGTGGCTTTGCAGATGAAATTGCTCTCTATAGCTGGTAATGGTCTTTGGCTTGGTTTAAAGATGGAAATTGTTTCTGATTTCTCCCTCTTCCTCCCCACCCCATTAACTAATTACTTGTTTTTATCCTTGTAAGGCCTAGAGTGGTGGGTGTTCTGTGACTAAAAGGCCAACTGACATTAAGATCTAAATCTTCTGGAGGGAGAGTCCTATTCCATTGGAAGAGCTCAAGCTTTAAAAACTTTGTAAAGATTTTTTGATGAGGATATTTGTATCTTTGAAATGAATTCTCAGTTTTCAGTATTTCTTTATGTCCACTTTAGATTGTAGGTTCCTCAGGGCAGAGACTTGTTTTGCTGGTTTGTAAAGCTCCATGTACAGAAGTGGCAGTGGATTAATTTCTTAACATGGATGAGTGTGCAGTCCTCTTAGGTTTGTGCGAGAACCCTCCTGCTTTCAGCATTATCCTGTCCAAGGGTTGCCTCTAAAGGATTTAAAAAATACTGGAGTCAGAAAATCTGGCCTTCTCTTGGTGGGTAAGGAAGGGGTAGGTTGAATTGTTAGCTTAACACAATTGAAATACCCTATTAAGATGCAGGCTAATACATTTGGAGCTGCAGTATGTTGTAGCTTAGGAGGGAGCTTTGGTGACATGACCAGCTAACATCACTTCAAACACAACAGCCTACATTTTATGGAGTTTAACACAATAGGAAAAATATTTTTTCCCATTAACACATCTTCATGGGGAGGAAGTAGTCTTGAATAAGCAGTCTGGAATGTATAAGGAAGCCCATGATGTCGATCCCAGCTTTAAAACCTGAAGTCAATAGTTTTATGAGTAGGGTGGGTTGAAATTATTCTCTATGCCACCCCAGGTATCAAGCTGGCTTCTTGTAGTTCTATTCCTCCTTTTCTCAGAACTGGGAGGAGAAAATCAGTCAGGGAAATACAATCTTTTGAGGAACCATAATAGTTTTAGCATACAGGGATATAGGGGACGATACAAACCGCACTCTTGTCTCCTCCCAGGTCACCTGAAAGTTGCACCTGTGGATCTCCAGAACAATGTTAGCAAGTAACTCCCTTTTCTTTGAGTATGTCTACACTACAGGATTATTCCAATTTTACAGAAACCGATATTTGGAAACAGATTGTATAAAGTCGAGTGCACGCGGCCACGCTAAGCACATTAATTTGGCGGTGTGCGTCCATGTACCGAGGCTAGCGTCAACTTCCGGAGCGTTGCACTGTGGATAGCTATCCTATAGCTATCCCATGATTCCCGCTGTCTCCCCCGCCCATTGGGATTCTGGGTTGAAATACCAATGCATGATCGGGCCAAAAATTTGTTGCAGGTGGTTATAGGTAAATGTCGTCTGTCTGCCATTGCTTTCACAGAGGGAGGATTGACTATCATTTCGCGCCCTTTTCCCTGGATTGCCTGGGCAGACGCCATAGCACGGCAACCATGGAGCCCGTTCAGTCTTTTTTCACTGTCACCGTATGTCTACTGGATGTTGCTGACAGACGTGGTACTGCAGCGCTACACAGCAGCATCCCCTTGCCTTTGCAAGTTAGCAAAGACGGTTACCAGTCATACTGTACTGTCTGCTGCTGTCATGGGTGCTGCTGGCTGGCCTCAGTGAGGTCGGTCGGGAGCGCATGGACAAAAATGGGAATGACTCCCCAGGTCATTCTCTTCTTTGTTTTGTCTAATGGAGAGTCAGTCCTGCCTAGAATATCAGGCAAGCCTACTAAAGAACCAGAGAGGCAAACGGCTGCTCTGGGTCAGAGCCCCAGACATCCCGCAGAAATGATGAGCTGCATGCCATTCTAGATGCAACAACGCCACCCGTTGCTTCCCTCCTCCCCCACCCCTCCTGGGCTACCGTGGCAATTATCCCCCCATTTGTGTGATGAAGTAATGAAGAATGTATGAATAAGAAACAATACTGACTTTATTGCCTATCAAAGAGGGGAGGGGAGGGCAGCCTCCAGCTGCTATGATATTCCAGGCAGGAGTGAATCTCCATTAGACAAAGCTTAAAGAAGAGAATGACCTGGAGTCATTCCCATTTTTGCCCAGGCGCCCCCGGCCGACTTCACTGAGGCCAGTCAGGAGCACTCACGGGACGACGATGACGGATATCAGTCCTACTGTACTGTCTGCCGTCCGGAAGGGAAGGGGATGCTCCTGTGTAGCGCTGCAGCACCGCATCTGCCAGCAGCAGCCAGTAGACATACAGTGACGTTGAAAAAAGGCGAGAGAGGATTTTTTTCCCTTTGCTTTCATGGGGGGTGAGGGGGAACGACATATACCCTGAACCACCCGCGACAATGTTTTTGATCCTTCGGGCTTTGGGAGCTCAGCCAAGAATTCAAATGGTTTTCGGAGAGTGTGGGAACTGTGGGATAGCTACAGTGGTCAGTCGCCCCTCCCTCCGTGAGCGTCCATTTCATTCTTTAGCTTTCTGGTATGCTTGTTTCAGCTCCTTAAGTTTCAGCACTGTGTTGAGTCCCTGTTGTGGCCTCTGTCCATCATAGCCTTGGAGATTTTTTTCAAATGTTTTGGCATTTTGTTTATTGGAACGGAGTTCTGATAGAACAGATTCATCTCCCCATACAGAGATAAGATTCAATATCTCCCAGATGGGTCCATGCTGCAGCTCTTTTTTGATTCCGGGACTGCATGGTCACCCGTGCTGATCAGCGCTCCATGCTGGGCAAACAGGAAATGAAATTCAAAAGTTCGCAGGACATTTCCTGTCTACCTGGCCAGTGCATCCGAGTTCAGATTGCTGTCCAGCGCGGTCACAATGTTGCACTGTGGGATAGCTCCCGGAGGCCAATACCGTTGAATTGCGGCCACACTAACCCTAATGCGAAATGGCAATACCAATTTCAGCGCTACTCCCCTTGTCGGGGTGGAGTACAGATATTGATATTAAGAGCCCTTTATATCGAAATAAAGGGCTTCATTGTGTGGACGGGTGCAGGGTTAATTCGGTTTAACGCTGCTAAATTTGAGACAAACTCGTAGTGTAAGCCAGGCCTTTGTTAGGTGCAATTTATTTACTTTAGAAAGATGTTGCAACAGACACCTCTGACAAAGGTCTAATAATGTGCTGTTTTCAATAAACTGAAATAAAGCCCTAGGGAGGGGGAAATTTTGGTTTTGTTTACAGTAAGTCCCATGCATGTCTTCTATTTATTGTCTGGCCTGCCACAGTGCTCTGTTTTTTTTTTTTTAAAAAAAAAGCACTTATAACTTCAAGTAACTCTCACAGGAAGATAGGGACTCTTGACTTGAAACGGTCTTAAGTATTTCCACAGCAAACTCTCTGACAGATACCGTTTAAAAAGACTTGAAATTCCTGTTGGTCCCATCCCAGAGTTGGATGGAATCTGTCTTGAGTACTTTGGGATCTGGCTTGAAACTGTCTATTACATATGGCAAAATGATCAAGCTCTTTTGTTCGATCTTCAGCTACTACTATAGAGTTATGAATTAACAAATGGATGCTCGTGAATGCATTTTAGTACTTTAAATAGAGACTTTAAATAGAGCCTGATAAATTGTATTGATCTTTTTATTTGCTAAATGAAACTTAAGATCAACATCCCATTCTGTGGAATGAGGCATGCAGGGCCTCAATAGATATATTTTATTTCAACTATTTCTGGTACGTGTATAAGTTCTTATTGTCTTTGTGAAATTCTCAAATGCAATAATATATAATGTAAGCTGTTTTAGTAATTAAACTTGCTTTGTCAAAGTAAATCTGCTTTGTGTTCAGAATTGTAAGCATTTTCCATTAATGTTGTTCTCCTCTTACATTTTAACTTTAAATGATTGAATTGCATTCAGATAATAAACTGGAGTAAGTGTGCATTCTGACTTTTTTTTCCCCTCTCTTCTCCAACAGGAACAGGAAATACAGTGGTAATTATGGTTGGATATCCAAAAGGGATAGAAATTTTGGAACCAGTACGCAGAGGGATTCCAGTAAAAATGACTATTGGTGTTGGCACAAGACATGTGCAAGAATATATCAGTGGACAGTCAGTTGTGTTTGTAGCCATCGCTTTTATCACCATGATGATTATCTCACTAGCCTGGCTCATATTTTACTATATACAGCGTTTTCTATATACTGGGTCACAATTTGGAAGCCAGGTAATTGCAGATAGTGATAATGATTTTAAAAGTAACCTTATTAACTTTTTCTCTCTCCTACATGTCTCCTGTAAAATTCTTTGTGTCCGATACTAATTTTATTGAAATGTTTTAGCACCATATTTTCTTGTCTATAGTAGTCCATGGATACTGCTTAGAATGAATACATTTTTAAATGAATACACTTATAAGCAGCATGTTAATTGACGTCTCAAGCCTATTTAGTTTTAATAACTAGATTTTTATCTGAAATATCTGCCTCCTACCAGATCATATTTAATTTAGAATTGAGCAACAATTTTAGTGGAACTTGGTACAGAGCAATGTTTGACTAGAGCTTACTGGGTGAGATGTATTATTTCTTTTCCTTCCTCCCAATTAAAACTGTAACTTGGGGAATTGCTTCCTCTTCCTTTTCCAATCTTCAGCTAGAGAACTCTGTTGAGTAAAGTTTAATGGAGAGTCACTGGTCCAGCCATTAATGCTCTTAAATTAATCCAGTAGTATCCTATAAACCTAAAATGTTGTATTGTAAAGCTTTACAAAAGCTGACCCTGAAGCCGTCGTCGTGATTGTAGTTCAGCCCGAATCCTCTGATGGGCCACAACCTGGAAATTGATTTCAGGGTGGATGCCTAGTGAGTTGGAGCAAATTACCTGGGCCACTAGGACCCAGTAAGAGTGGTGGGGGAAGGGAGAGGAGCAGTTCATTCCCTCCAGTTGCTGCTGCAGCTACTTCCTTTGCCTCTTTACAATCCCTGTGCTTTTCAAGAGCAGTTCCTCTGTGCTCACTGCTCCAAACTAATGGAGATTTGGCCCCAAGCTGAACCACAAAGGGCTGTGTAGTCAACTTCACATCTCTTTAGGACGTGCTGTTTCAAACTTCTGGACCTGATTACTGGGGAGAGAGTAGGCGATCAGTAGCCCCATTGGTGTATCTCATTTTTTTTAAAATTTATTTGAGACCCACATTTTTTGGGATGTGGGACAACTTCAACTATTTTGTGGGTTGCAGATTAAAAAAAAGTTAATCATTAGTCTAGTGGACTGCATATGGGGATGAGAATCAGAAGCTACCTAGTTCAAACTCTGCTTTTGCTATTGACTTACATGCCTTGGATGGGAGGCAATCAGTAATCTGCTTTCCCAGTCAGTAAAATGAATACAGTACCTCAGAGGTATTATAAGAAGCAGAGGTTTTTGTACAATGCATTGAAAATGAAGCCTTGTGTAAGGATTAGGTGTTACCGATAAAAATGTTTCCTGGAACTTCATATTTCCAGTCCAAAACAAATCGGCGGGGGGAATACTTTCATATCAGTATGTGCAAATTGCTAATAGTTGACAAATCATCTAGCTTTATGAAACAGATTAAGTATAACATCATAATTGGATAGATTACAGAAAGATAATTTTTAACATATGTAATAGGGTGCCCCAAGATGATGATATGGGAAATGTCATTTCCCATATATGTAAATATGCCTAAGAATGTGATCCTGCAAACTTTACTTATGGAGTAGTCTTCAGTCATACAAGTTGGCCTATTCTCTCAAGTAGGGTTACTTGTTTTAGAGTTACAGGATCAGGCTCTAAAATTGAGAAGAGACTACTACAGGCTGTCTTTTGGAATCGCTAATTTGATTGGTAGAGTTTGGGGGGAGAAACTTTTGCAGTTGGAAGCACAGTTATCATTCAGGGGCAAAATCTGATAAAATTGATTAGAAAAAGTGTATAAAGTTATATTGACAGGTCTATCTTCATTGTTCAAATTAATATTTGTGCAAAAAGTAGATATTAAGTTCAGTGTTTTTATGGGGGAACACCTGAAGTGGTATTAGTATCTTATGCCCTGATGCTGCATTTGGGTTCATGTGGCACTCCATTGGGTTTCTAAATAAGCATGAAGCTACACCTGCATGGATCCAAATGCAAGATTGAGATCACCCTTAAGAATTTTTTACTTTAATGAACATTTAACTGTACAGTGTCCTCTTAAATTGAAGTCCTTTCCTCAGGCCATTCATGTTACAATAAGGGGCATATGTTTGCATTTGCAGTGGAAAAGAAAATTGAGCAGACTGAGCAGAAAAATATTTTTCCATAATCACTTTTTCCAGATGTATTACAATCTTTATTTTAATCCTCATTCTATATCAAGAGGGGCTATTTAAAGTGTGACTGCTCCTCCTCATGCCCTCCTGTTTTACATGTAGTTGTAACTTTGCAGGGAATATGTAGCAGGTTACATTGATTTGGAGAATTGTGCAATTGATATTGTTTCTTAAACATCTCAGGTTAAATTAAATACGTTCTCTGATCATTGTCTGTGTCAGACCACTTGGCAAGATAACAGGGAAAATTATCAGTATGCTGCAGATACCCAGCTGTGTGTCTCCACGGTCCTTTTGACTATCCAATATGCACCACCAGTATATATGCTCATTGGATTAACTGTGGTCCTGTTATGTCTCTCCTTCTTCCCTTCTACACTGGTTGCCTAGAAAGTGGGGAATTGATTTTGTCCTTGTCTCCACATGTATCTCCACTCTGACAATATGCAATTCTTATGCATCTCACCAGTGTTTATATCAATAGATGATCATGTATTTGCTGTAGTGCCCCATACAATGTGGAACTCACTCCTCCTTAATGTGCATTGGTGGGTGGAAGGCTTTATAAACTTACTATAGTGACAAAAGATAGGAATTTCCTGAATGTATTCAAAGGCTTTGTAAACTATACTGAATACTCTAGTATTTAAGGCTTGTTCATAATTCGGTACTCTTTCACTTAACTAAACTGAATTTGTGTAACATTATTTTAAACATTCTCTCACCACTTTAAGGGCCACAGAAAAGAAACCAAGAAAGTGATCAACGAGCTTCAATTGCATACTGTGAAGCATGGGGACAAGGTAAGAGCTGAGAAAGAAGACAGAAGAGATTAGCTATTGCCACCAGCTAATTAAACAACATACAAGTCTGTCGCAATTTACGTACATTTAACATGTGCGATTTCAGCTTTACACTGTAGGGCCAGAGTCTGGGGGGGCGTGGCCTCAAGATTTAAAGGTCCTGGGGCAGCAGCTGTGGCTGGGAGTCCCAAGGGCCTTTAAATCACCCAGGGGGCTCCCAGCTGCAGAGGTGGCTGGTAGCCCCTGGGGCGAACTAAAGGGCCCGAGGCTCCAGCCACCGTGGAGCTCCAGGCCCTTAAAATGCCAGCCCCAGCCCAGCTGCCAAAGCTGCGGGCGGGATTTAAAGGACTCCTCCGGGCTCCCCACCGCAGCGGGAAGCCCCGTGGAGCCCTTTAAATCCCACCTGCAGCTCCAGCGGCCAGGCCGGGCGCGGGGGGCCCAGAGGAGCCCTTTAAATGCTGCCCCGGCCTGGCCACCGGCGCTGTGGGCGGGATTTAAAAGGCTTGGGAATGTAATTTTGAGTATACGCAGTTTTCACTTTATGTGCTAACCGCGGAACGGAACCCCCGCGTAAGATAAGATTTGCCTGTATGCACAAACCTCTTAGGACACCAAAAATCCAATCCTGTTTTTTAAAAAAAGGTAAATTTTATTAAAAACAAAAAAGAAAATACATCTGGAACTTCAGCTTTTGCATGATTTTAAAAGAGCAATTCTAAAAATCAAGCACCTAAACTAGATTTTTTGGGGGTTCAGCTTAAAGGTTTCAAGCAAACAAAAGCATCTGGCATTAGCACAGAGGAGTTCACTAGCCTAAGAAGTAAACAGAAATAAACCTAATCGCGTCTTTCTAAACATTCCTGATCTACTTGCATATTTGGGGTTCCAAATAAGTAGTTCTAGGTATGATCTATGATAGGCTTAAAGCTTCTCATAGCATAACTGCTCCTGTTCCCCTCTCTCCCAGAGAACCACAACAGAGAAAGGGGAAGTTTTTTTTCCCCATTTTAAAAAGTTCTAGACTTCCCATTGGCTCTTTTGGTCAGGTGCCCACTCCCTTTCTTTTACCTGGGGGACTTTAACCCTTTACAGATAAAGCAAGCAGAGAACAGCCACCAAGAGGGACTCCACTGCCAACTGGCTGGGCGTCCACAAAAGAGAGCTTACTCTCCACCCCGCTTCATCCATCACAATTGTAACAAATAATGTAGGGCTTTTTGTGTTTATAGCAACATTCAGAGTTGAAGCACTTTGAAAACACATGCATGTTTACAGTTGTGTGGATCTTTTATGAGCAGTTTGGGGGATTACTGTCAAATGGACACTTATTTGATTATGTGCTACATATGCCATGGTTGGCATCTGCCCCTGTTTTCAGTGAAAAATATCTGCAGTAGTAAATGTATTTTATGAATTTAACTTTAAACGTACAGACTGGCAACTAATATATAAATGTTACAAGTAACTTTTTATTTAAAATGACTGACTGTTACATACAGTGTACAAAATAGAAATTATGGGCCTGATCCTCCAATCTTACTCACATTACTAACTCATGTAAGCATTTGCAGTAATGGACACCCATACTTTTTAGTAACCTGATATGAAAGACTTGCATTGTGTTTTTATGCTAGGACCCTATTTGGATATCCTTCATATATTAGCTTTTGTATACAACTCAGTTAAAATTACTTTGTATACCATGTAATCAATTATCTTCATATTTAAGTTTTCCTTCACATTTATATTGCAACTGTAACTACAAAAGGGGCAAGACATGTCAGAATACATGGAGGAGTCTCCCAAAAAGTGTTAATTGCATGAGTAATTGCACATTGTACTCTGACTACAGTGCAGTGGTTCTCAACCTGCAGCCCAGTCAGCACACAACTGTGGCTATGTGACATCTTCAGGCCCATACAAATAGTATATATATTATGTGGATGCAGCCCATGTAACACACAGCTGCATATGTGGCTCACAATGGTAAATAGGTTGAGAACCACTGATCTATAGTCTCAAGGGCTAATGAGCATTCAATATACTCTTTTCTTACGATTGAATGAGTGAGAGGTTAGAGAGAGAGAGGTTTTAAGAATCTCTTGTTAAGCTGCTTAATTTGGAGTATGAGGGAGGATTCTTTCCTCTCCAGTTCTTCTTAGATTTCCTGTGCAAGCCTGTTTACCAGGGTACTGTGGGAGGAGAAGGCTGAAGAAACAGGATGAGGCACCATTCAACCCTATAAGTGTATGTAGAATGCTCATTAGCTCTTGAGACTGTAGATTGGGAGTTAAATGAGTTTCTGTTGCCATATCTTTCATGCTTACTTACCATGTGAAATCTCATACATCTGGAGATGGTTAGCTTTATTTATTATTTTTAGTTTACTAAAACGCTTGATTGTATCCCATTAAAAACACCAGTGTTCAGAGAAGTCACCTAAAAAGTGCTTGGATTGACATGTGATATATCTAGGTTTAATCACAATCAGTGACTTTGATTATATCAAACCACCTTTTGGTAGAGTATTTCTAATTGAATTAAATAAGAGAAAATTGCTTATTTATGACATTTTAAAGCATTCTGTTCAAATGATTATGCTGCATGACTCGTAATGCTTGTTATATTCATGATCTTTTTAATGTCATGGTCTACCTGTACATTTAAATGTGTTTTCTTTAGGGTTTAGATGTTGATGCAGAAAATTGTGCTGTGTGCATTGAAAACTATAAACCGAAAGATATTGTACGAATTCTGCCATGCAAGTAAGTTTGCCTTTTAAAATCTATTTTTACCATACTTTCCATAAGAAATATTTAATGAGGTTCCTAGAAACCTAAGCCATTTCTGGAGCATTGAGGTCGTAAAGCTATACAATGCACTGAAGTTGTGCTGTCTGTTTGTCCCGTAACATATGCAAGGGCATGAAGAGATGGTATTTCATAGATGTGGTGGGGAGTTCAGCCTCTCAAATGTTATAAACTTGTTAATTAAAATATTACCATATGTATAAATTATATAGCATATATATACTCGATCATAAGCAGGTTTGTTTATAAGCCTACCCCCCCCCCCCCAGATGGATAAGTAAAAATGGAAATTTTTTATAACCCGTTCATAAGCTGACCCTACAATTCAGGGGTCAGCAAACTTTGGCTTCCTGGGCCATCAGGATAAGCTGCTGGTGGGCCGAGATGGTTTGTTTACCTTGAGCGCACGGAGGTAAACCTAAGTAAACAGTGTCCCGGCGCGCCAGCTTACCCTGATGGGCTGGGACAGCAACTGGTGGGGACACTTTTGGGGGGGGGAGGGGAGAAGCTGGGAGTCAGGGGAGTAACCTGTGACTGCCCCCCACATGACTCCAGCCCTTCCCACCTTATCTGGGGAAGGCCAGGGGAGGATGTCTCTGACCTGGCTGGAGCTGCTCCAGCGGGCCAGACTGGGCGGCGCAGCCGCAGCCTGCTCCGGAGCTGCAGCTGCTTTGGAGGCTGGGGGGAGAGTAGCGTGGCCAGAATCAGAGAGACTCTGGCCCCGCCTCTTGCCTTCTGGCTGTGCTGTCTCTCCTTGCTCCCTCTGTTGGGGGGAGGGGCTGTGTCCCACCTCTCCCTCTCTATACTTGTTCATAAGCCGACCCCCTTCTCTGGTGCTTGCCTTTTTTACTAAAAAAAAAATTCAGATTACGAACAAGTATATACAGTATGTGACTATTACTAGTTTTGTGGGAACATTTTTTTTTGTAGTGAGAAACCTTTCTCTTCAGTTAAAGAAAATTAGATGTATAATTAGAAATATGGCAGACGTAATCTTGAAAGCAGCAAAGAATCCTGTGGCACCTTATAGACTAACAGACGTTTTGCAGCATGAGCTTTCATGGGTGAATACCCACTTCTTCGGATGCATGCTGCAAAACGTCTGTTAGTCTATAAGGTGCCACAGGACTCTTTGCTGCTTCTACAGAACCAGACTAACACGGCTACCCCTCTGATACGTAATCTTGAAAAAATCTTGGTACAAAAGAGAATTTGTAAACTAACGTTTCCACTTCTATTTGGGTTTTAGTGTGTTTGAAATATAAAACATTAATTCCTTATTTGTATTAATGTTTTGATCAGTCCTGAAGTGGTCATTTCTTTAAAAATGTCTAATCAAATGTCTTGGTTATGTGACAATGAAGAACAATTAGCCCTTGATTGGTAAAGTATTGTACTTTAATAAGAACAGTTAAAGATGAGATCTAAACTTTGTGCATAGTTGTTTCTGTGTATTACCAAATATTTGAGTAGTATATATTAGATTTAAAGGTTACTATAAAAAAAAAAAGTACTAGACATTACTTTCTCCTTTTTAATCACTTAGGAGTGTGGACTGATTCTTTAAAGAGAGGCTCTAGCTATAGATTCTGTCAGTATGCTTGTCCATTGCCTTCCACCTTTGGCAGATAGGTTAATATATTGAATAACTACTAAGATTAAAAAGGTATCTAATAACCTCAAGATGGACATACTAGAAAATGAATAGGCTGGCTGAAAGAATAAATCATAGTTTAAAAAAAAATAAAACCAAGTATACTGTTTTTCTTCAGGCATATCTTTCATAGGACCTGCATTGACCCCTGGCTGTTGGACCACAGAACTTGTCCAATGTGTAAACTAGATGTCATCAAAGCTCTGGGATATTGGGTGAGTTACATATTTATCTATCTAGTTAAAACTACACTGCAGACATTCAAAACAGGAAGCACGACTGCACATCAACCTGTTAAAAATTCAGAGCAGTTGTTTCTCCAGATTATTGCTGTGTGTGCGTGTATATATAGATATAGATATAGATACCACAGTGATGGCTGTGGTACAAGAACCCAAACAAGAGAAATCTGTAATGATTTATAATACTCATCCTTAATATTGCACTTAACAAAATGCTAACTATCTTGTAATACATTTCTGTGGTAGGAAAAAAATTCATTCTTTGAGTGTTTGTATATGTCCTTTACACTTAGGGGTGTGTATGCACCAGTGCCAGAGTTTTCCTTAGAGGTACCCACAAGGATAACCTTACGTACACCTGAGTGCTGCAAGGTTATAAAGCCACCCCTACCCGTCAGTGGTCTGAGTGTTTTGTGTGCTCTGTGAACAAAAAACTTCTCGGTGCTCTGTTGTCATCTAATGGTATTCCTTTTTTAAATCACGTGATGCTTAATTTTTCATTTTTTATTTATTTTATTTCAAATTTAGTTCTTAGCTGCATTGCAATGTTATGCTGTCAAAGCGGTAGTGCCTCCTGAAAAGTTGACAGGACACACGATCAGAGCATAGTTGATCTCAGCAGCCTTTGTAGCACATGCTGATTACGAACATTTATAGGGTGGCAACATGGCCTTCTCTTCATACATTCCCCAAGCATTGTGCACTATCTGCTGCTTCAAGGGAGGATGCAAATGTGGGAAAAGTGGTCATACCGTTCCCCCTTCTGATGAGACTGAGCCCCACTGCGTGGGATAACAGCTTCGGAGTTACCTACAGTGTAATGGACATATCCAAGCACTTGAAGAAAAATAGTTACTTTTTATCTGTATTTTGAGATGTGTTGCATTTGTCCAATACACGACCCCCCACTGCCTTCCCCAATGCATCGGAGTCTGCCATCAGCTTCCATTGTGAAGGAACTGAAGGCGGCAGGGTGGCTTCACTCTTTGTAGCCTCACTTCTGATCATATGGAGTTTTGGTGTGGGTGATGCCACCCCATAGGTACTTCTAGGGAAAACTCAGACATGGGTACATGGGACGCCACACACCAGCAGTGTAACGGACATATGCAACACATCTTGAACAACAGTTACGGAAAGGTAAGCAACTATTTTTATCCCCATTTTACAGAGGGGGAGGAAACTGAGGAAGAGAAGTGACTTGCCTACAGCTGTACAGTTGTAGAAACCAATTTCATGCTTCAGCTTACATGGACCTCAAGTGCCCTTTTGCTTTTTGAGTCCTTGAAACTTTTCAAATAGCTGGAAAAATTAGTTGACTGGGTCTGTATGCTCCCAGATATGCTGAGTAAGCATTTGATCTCTCTAACTGAATCAGTGTTCACTAAAACCTTCCTGAAAAATTTTAGCAATACTAGTCGAAATGATGTGCTTTCATTTTTCTGACAGTACCAGCAAAGAGGGATGAAGATATGTGGTAGGTTGTTCAATCACTGTTGAGAAGTAGTCTTGAGAAAACTCTGCCTTCAGTCCCACTAATAGGACGTGGATATCTATGTACCACTCCTCTAGAGATCTCAATAAATAGGGGCACTTACCATAAGAATAAAGTGGTGTGTTTAGAATGGTGTCTGGGATCTTTTCATAAAGTGCCTGCATTTTTTTTAACTTATAAACAAGAATACTGTTTGGAATGGTTGGAGACTTTACAATATACTTCATCTGATGCACTACTTATATCTTGTCAATGTTGTAAGAAAAGCAGTAGAATCCTAGATCTGCTCATCTACATGATTTCATTATGCAAAATGAGGCAATGGTTATACCATGTGGCCTAAAGATTCAATTGTTGTGGAGACTGGTCTGGAAGCTACGTTAAGACTCTAATAAGCTAGTTTGTCTTGTTTTCATACTATCCATATAGTTGAAGCCCACAACTCTACTTAATGATGGAAATTAGCAGAAAATGTATTTTATCTGAAAAATGGGTTTTTGTGATTATTAGAGTATCTGAGTTCCCTGAGTTCAGATTTTTGGGATGGACATTGATACTCTACCCATCACCAGCCCAACATATAACTTCTCTCCTGTTGATCAGACACGTCTCTTCATTGCTTGACAAAGGTGAATGTAGGAAATGTGTCGATTGCAACCCCCCATTTATTAAGGTATTCACAATGGATAATTAGTTAGACATCACAAGTTCAAACCCCATTCAAGTTGATAATGTGGAAAGTTACAATCAGGCAACCATTTAGAATCAATGTGGTGATCAGTCCATTTTAAGTAGATGAGCATTCTCATTACAGAAATCATCATTTCAACTTGTATCTTCTGCAGAGTTTGAATTAATAACTAGAGAGAACTGAACTATTCATAAATCTAAAAACTTGATACACCTCTACCCCGATATAACGCTGTCCTTAGGAGCCAAAAAATCTTACCGTGTTATAGGTGAAACCGCGTTATATCAAACTTGCTTTGATCTGCCAAAGTGCACAGCCCCGCCCCCCCAGAGCACTGCTTTACTGCATTATATCTGAATTCGTATTATATCGGTTCGTGTTATATCGGGGTAGAGGTGGACTTCTGGAATAGCTTGGAGGAACTTTAACTTCCATTGCCTGTTGTTGTGTGCTTGATTTGTAAATGGAGGACTTTGGTCCCCAAGGTGACTGTTCCAGTCTTAAATTCACTTGATTAAAAAGGAACCCCAATTGACAAGTTAACTACTTTCTGATGTAGTAGTCTTGCTAACTTACACTATTGACGGAGTCACCCATTGTGAATTATTGATTTACGGAACTAGCAAGTGCACAAATATTTGGGGGGTACCCAAACAACTCAGTGTATTTTATTCACTTATGTTGAAAAATGTAGCTTAGTTTTTAATTTGATACTTGAAAATATACTGATTATCTTTAATACTGTGTTGCTAAGATTTTAAATTGATGGGCATCCTAGAAATACCTTGTGTCTTACAGATGCGTGACCTCACTATAAAGCACTATACTAAGGTTTGCTGAGGAGTAGGGAAAGTACTATTGTTTATACACTACAAAATGGGCAGAACAGCTAAATTGTGTTGTAGTTTACATGTACAAGTAAACTATGAACTCATGTTGATTGCTGCTTTTTGAATATCAGTTTAATTTTAAAATAATTCTGTATATATACTCCTCCCATTCATTATAGGTGTTTGTAGTGATGCATATAGTTAAGGTTGCTGAGTACTTTCCATTAAGGTCTCCATTTTCAGTTGCTTATCACTTTGCCAGACACAGCTGTTTGTTTGGATTGAAATTTTCCATGCCAGATGACTGCCTCAGCCAAACCTTTTTATCCAAAAAAAAGAAGAAAAACCCCGCTCATTTCTAAGAAGGTGATTAGGGGAAAATGTATCTTGCCTCTGCTGACTTTTTAAATAACTGTTTCATTGAGACTTTAGTAACTTCATGCTTTGGGAGCAGGGACTTGAAATTTGGCCAGGGGGATTGGTGTTAAGGATGCACCTTGTGCTGTCCCTCTGAAAATCCACCTAAATTTGCCCAAGTTATAAGTGCTTGAAAAGTTGCAGTTGCCCATGGTCAGTGGTTTGTTAGCGGCCGGCAGTGGTATTCTCCAGAGATCTCCTATATAATGACCATGTTGCCTCTCTCTCGGCTCCTAGTATAAACCAGATTGGGATGACAAGCCCCACAGAGGGATTTAGCATGCTCCATTCCAGGGCTACTGGGGCTGGACAGGAATTTACCTTCAGTTGCTCCCCTCAGTTACTGTGGGCCACTCAGGTGCAAGACACCAAAACTGAGTGCAGAGACACCCTCCTATGCTCTCAGTGCTTCTGCTGGTGCCCAGGCAGCATGGAGGAGGAGGAAGCAGACTGATTTGATTAGAAAGGGGAAACAGGACTGCTGAGAGCAGGTTTGGGCCCCGGTGACACACTTTTTTTGGGCCTCCCAGCAAGGGTGGACCGGCTAAACAGGGCCGGAGAAGCCGGGCCCCACTCCGGACTGCCGGGCCCTGGTAATTTGTATCGGCTTCCCCCCTCCCCCTCGTCGGCCCTGGAAACAGATTGATATTGATGGGAGCTGAGGAGGGTGGATAGGAGAAGAGAAAGATAGGGACGGCTGGAGGGAACAGGCAGAGAAAGGTCTATGACCACTATAGTAAACTCCCTCCTAGAACCTGAAATTGAACCAAGGATTCCCAGGTCTCAATATTCCTTTGTGTTTAACAAGTAGCTGTGAATGCCACTGGCAAATGTCTCTTCCCCTCTAATGGCTGCAACACACAGAGGATAATGGCCTAACACTATTACCAGTTTTGTTAGCTCAAGTAGTAGAGGTCTCTTTTGTGAATATAAAGTTCCCAGTCCTGCTGATGACAGTATGCTTCCGTATATCATTTGTTGTAGTGCACTTTTCTTTTTTAAATCTTTGGAAATTACTTCCTACAAAACTACATTAAGAGAATGTTAAGGTTGCAAAGTCAAGCGCTCAGAAGTTAGGAAATGCCAGAATTAAGGGGACTCATGAAACCTTATTCACCTCCCCCTTGTGTGTATATTATGTACAATACAATCTTTAATTATGTGATAGTGCTATCTTTTCCCCCACAGGATGGAGAGTGCTCAAGGGTTGGGTAGTAAAGAAGGCTCTCTGTAGGTCCCCTACCTCATTTGTTGCAGAGGTTGGAAGATGTGACGTGAATAAAGCAGGGAGCTACAGGAAAACAGAAGATGACTTTGTAGCTAAGACAGTTGAATGCCAGCCTAGAGAACTGGATTTTATCCCTGCCTCTGCAACAGAGTTCTTGTGTGATGGTAGGCAATCACATAAACCAAACTCTTGACAGAATGATAGCTTCCCTTAGGGGCATACTGCAATGTCTTTGCAGCACTCCTATCTGTTGGTCCAGGAACTAATGGCCAAGATGCTTTTGGGCATGGTAATGCAGCACTGCTGGATCCATATGGTCTAGGCAAGCCTGTTGTTCTAAATTGCTGTGACAAAATCAAAAACAAGATCACAACTATGATGAGAGGAACCTGTGTAAGACTCAAGAATGACTTGCAGAAAAATCTTTTATAAAATATAAATCAACTCTTGTATTAGGAAGGGCGAATAGCTTTCCTTCAATTAATTCAATATGTAAAGGTTAATCAAAGAAACTTTTACTTTTGCAGAGTCATTAGAAACTTTGTTTTCTGATGTCTAAATAATTGCTTACTGAATATTTTGTCTACTTCTGAAGGGTGACCCTGAAGACGCACTTGAAGTTGCAATACCTGAATCGATAAGTGGCAGTGTATCAGTAGGAAGTTTGAGTATAGCTTTACAAGAAGATGATAGAAATGAAGTAAGCGATTTGTCAGCCTCCTCAACTAATGAATCTGTGTTACAGTGTAACAGTTTAAAAGAGGATGCAGGTGAAACCACAGCATTACTTGGTAAGTACAATGTAATGTGTTTCAAATCAATGTGTAAGCTATATAATAAAATTCCAGGATTGTCACTCTAAAACCTAGAATCTCTGAATCAGTGTGAAGCAATGGAAAGAATTACAAGCATGGTTGAATTTTTTTTAGAATATCACCAGATTCAGTATCAGTGGGATTTGTGGTTTAATATCCAATATTTTAAGTTCTCAGCCATTTTTTCTTTACAAATTTCACCCATGTGACAGCATGGGCTTTCAGTTAGTCAAACATGTATCTGTGCCATGCCAAGAGTCCTAGACCATTGTGATATCATTATCCCTCAACCAATCACCACTCTTATTCTACAGCTAATTTGTATGCAACAGTTTATTGGTTGTATGAGAGAAGCAGCATAGATAGTGGATTACCTGGCCCAGTGGTCACAGTTTAACCCATACACAGATCATCACAACTTTCCCAGAACATCCCTATTCACCCACCGTCACTCATATTTACCATAAAACCAGGTCTTCGCGAATCATTTGGATAATTCTTTAATTTTATTAATTGGAACTTTAGAACGAAAACTCTTCATTCTTGAGTTTACTTCGGAACTCTCAATACTGTGATGTTGAGGTGATGGCTCTAGTGAGTAGTACCGTTTTCTGCCACTTGGATGATTGGGAAACAAATTATTTCAGGCTGAAATCATGCCAGCCTTGGAAAATTGAACTTAATCAAAGAATGATCGATATCCCCCTTGCTCAGCTGCTGGCGGAGGCGTGGCCAGGCAGCTCTGCATGCTGCCTCAGCCCAGAGCGCTGGCTTCGCAACTCCCGTTGGCCAGGAGTTGGCCATGCCTCTGCCTAGCAGCTGGGGGAGGGGGATGTTGCCGCTTCCGGGGAGCCCCCCCCCAGGTAAGCGTCGCCCAGAGCCCACCTCATGCCCCAATCCTCTGCCCCTTCCCGCGCCCAAATTCTGCTGCTGCTTGGGGGAGGAGGCGTGAAGCCAGGTAGGGAGCCTGCTGGCTCTGCCAACCCCGCCACCAGCGGTAGTCCCGGGCTGCACACCGCTGCCACATGCCCCTTCCCTCCCCCAGCAGCCATGTGTTTTATTCACAGGTATTTTTAGTATAAGTCATGGACAGGTCACAGGCCATAAATTTTTGTTTACTGCCTGTGACCTGTCCATGACTTATACTAAAAATACCTGTGACTAAAATGTAGCCGTAGTTATGGTTTCTAGAGCAGAGCACATTATTTGGCAGGGTTCTTGCTCTGCACTTCATGGTGTTGAATTACAAAACTTGTGGCCAGTAAGATAATTACTTAATCAGGGAAGATTCATCTAGTTTTTCTCATGTTACATGAGACCAGAGTGGATGATTCAGCTAAGAATTCATTAGGTCATGTTTCCAAATGAGTGTCCATTATGATGTAAGGGAAGGTCTTAGAGGTGGTCTGCTGGGGCTGTCTGCCTCTGACTTCAGATGTAGATGTTCCATCCCAAACTGTATTCGTGTCCATCAGGGCATTCTTGGTGGAAGGCCTGCATGTATACCATTTGCTGCCAGTACTTGCCCAACATATTCCAAGTTTGATCTTCAGGGTATGGTGTGAAGTTCATCTACGGGGGGAGGGATAGTTCAGTGGTTTGAGCGTTGGCCTGCTCAACCCAGGGTTGTGAGTTCAGTCCTTGAGGGGGCCATTTAGGGAACTGGGGTAAAAGTCTGCCTGGGGATTGGTCCTGCTTTGAGCAGGGGGTTGGACTAGATGACCTCCCTGAGGTCCCTTCCAACCCTAATATTCTATTATTCTATTTTTCTTATGCTTTTGGCTGATGTTGATAGTATAGTCAAACAGTGTCAGAGTGGTTATTTCTTGGCTAGACATTTGTCACTGCCTTAATGTGTCTGTGTTCATTGGTGCACTTTTAAAAGTCTCTGTAAAATTTAAAACAGTAAACAATGGCTCAAAAGATGTGATTCCTAAGAGTTGGTTAGAGACTTGTTGCTCTTTTGTAACAGTTGCAATTTAAATTAAGACTGCTTAACATCCTCCTTGCTCTTATTACTCCTTGGGTTCATTCATGTACTCACTGACCTGGTGTTAATGGAAACAGTATTCTTGTTCACCGCTGAAAGGGCCTTTCTTCTCTGGAAAAATGTAACTCCAGTAAAGGCACTGGCAGTAGTAATGTTCCAAATTGTCAGGATCTTTGTCAGTGCCAATTTCCAATCCTTCAGCTAAAGCTGTCAAGGCTTCGAAGGCACTGTTTATAGAAGAGGGCTGACTGCCTACTAGAAAACAAAGTTTTGATTTTGTTGTATCCATTCTGAAGACAGCCACTGTTAGCAGTGCCAGATCCCATGCATCAGACTTAGCAGATCCATCAGATTCTGACATAGTCTCTACGATTCTGACTTTGAAACCCAAATTGGTTCCAGGTTTTACTTTGAAGTCCAGTGTTTTGCAGTCGAACATTAAATGAAATCTCTGTCCAACTCAGAACTCCTTTTAATAGGTTCCATACCAGACTCAATAGAAGGGAAGGATTTTCATCCAGAGGACCGGTTTCTAAAAATAGAGCAAGTGGCTTTGCAAATTTGAATTTGCCAATCCTGGAAGGTGATTGTCATCCTGAGTCTCATGGGCTTACTACCACTTATGTAACACCCTTTGATAGTCTCCGAATGAGACTGATGCAACATTGGAAGTCTCAGGTCTACACATCCAGTAGGGACAGTCTTCAAATGTTTGTCACTGTGCTTCAGGACATTCTAGATTAATTGAGGTGGTGGATGAAAAGATCAAATGTTTTCAGAGGTTTCCTGTTCAGTCCCCCTTCACAATCAGTTATAACAAGGTGGACAGGGAGCCCATTCAGGTTGGCTTACGATCTAGGGTAGCTGAGCTTTTGAGAAAAGAGCTGACACATTTGGCTGGCACATTTGGTTCTCAATCATTCATTATATAAAAGGGAAGATTGTTTAGTTGATAATACAACTGTTTATATATCACGAGAATAAACAAGGGGAACCTCATTCTTTCCAGTTATGTGCTGAAGTGGTCGGATTATGGGACTGGTGCATTTTTCACAAGATCTAGCCTTTGGCCCTGCATTTAGCAGAGGAGAGCAGTGTGTTAGCAAATAGTCTCAACAGGGACAGTTCTCAGATTCACAGATGGTCCCTGAAAGATCAGGTAATAATTCAAGACCCCTTTTCCCATTGAGGTTGGTCCAACATAGATCCTTTTGCAACAGGAATCAACCAAGTGTCCTCTTCTGTTCTAGAGCAGGGAGGCAGAGTCAGTCCATTTCAGATGCCTGCCTTTTACATTGAGGAAAGGGCCTCCTGTATCATTTCCCCTCTCTCCCCTTTCCAATGATTCAGAAAGTGGTGAAAAAGGTTCTTCAGGACAGGGCTAAAATGATATTGATTGATTTGCCCTAGCTCAGCTGAGACAGCAATGGAACATAAACTTGCTTCAGCTCTCAGATTGTACATGTGTCTTCAGCTCTCTTGACACAGCAAGAAGGCAGTATCCTTCATCCAGATCTTCAGTTTCTTCATTTGACAGCCTGGGCTTTCAGACTTTGACTAGTCTTGAGCAGTTATGTTCCTCATTGATACAGAGCATACTGCTTAATTTTAGAAAACCGTATTAGAAAGTGTTACTATTTAAAATTGTCTAGATTTGTTGCTTGGATGTGAGGAAAATCTGATTCTCCAGTGGCAGCTTCCATACCCTATATTCTAGAATATTTACTGTACTTAAATCTGAGTAGTTGTCTAATTCTTTAAAAGTTCACCTAATGGCTATTTGAGCTTACGTTTTGGTCAATAGTAGATCACCAGTTGTACATGATTCTGCTAAAAGATTCATGAAGGGGTTACCTAACGTGTCCTTCCATCTTGATATCTCAATCTGGTTTCATCTATGCTTATGAGATCACCCTTGAACCTCTTGAGGGAGTGTTCTTTTGTTTACCAAAATGATCTTCATTACTGGTGTAATGCAGCCAGAAGGGTCAGTGCATTATATGCCCTGCTGGCTATCCTGCCACTTACGATTTTTTTAGAGAAGGTAGTTCTTAGATCTGATCCGCAGGTTTTTACCAAAAATAGTGTTTGAGTTTCATATGTTACACAATTGGTATACCTTTGTCTTCCCCCTCTCCAGCCTAATGTAGCAGCATCTTTGGCTTGTCTTAAGCAGGTTCCTATTAGGGAAATTTGCAAGGCTGCTAACCTAAAAGTAAGTGCATACACTCACTAAACATAGTGCTCTGGATCTAGCTTCTAGAGTGGATGCTATATTTGGCAGATGAGTTTACAATCATTAGGGCTCTATGCTTGTCACAGAGGTTGCGGAAGTGAGATTCTGTGACTTCCTTCAACCTATGTGACTTCTGCAGTGGCCAGTGTAGCTGGCTCTACAGCCAGCCGCTCAGGCGGGCCTGCAGCCAGCCAGCCACGTCAGCTGCTGCTGCTGCAGCCTCAGCCCCAGGGCCAGCTGCACTGGCCGCTGCTCTGGCAAACCTGGGCAGCTGGCCCTGGGGACTGCCTGAGCAGCGGTCCCGGGGGCGGCTAGAGCAGCCACAGGTCGGCGGCTCCTGGCAGCGGTCCCAGAGTGGCCGGAGCAGCGGCTAGCCCTGGGACTCCCCCTCTCCCTTCCCCCCTCCTCACCTGGTGGTCATCAGTGCACACGTTCTCCTTCCATTATGCCATCTCTCAGTGGGCTAGATATTATTCCAGATTTGGTCAAATTGTTCTGCAGTCAGTAGGTCCATGAACTCTGATCCCTCCACTTATTCAACTGCTTGGGAGTCTCCTAGAGTGGAATGCACATATTTACTAATCTTCCATAACTGTTCTTCAAAATGTTACACATGTCCATTCCATAACCGGCCCTCCTACATCGGAGTTCTCTGGAAACAACTAAGTGAGGGGGCTGGGCACTTTATACTGGCACTACAGGCACGCAGGCTCGAGCTGCCACGATGGATACCACTGAGGAAAAATTTCTAGCAACTCTGCTTGGGACATGCACACCCTAGAGTGGAATGGACATGTGCAACACATCTCAAAGAACAACAGTTACAGAAGGTCAGTAACTGTTTTTTTCCTGCGCACTTCCCCCATCTCAGTCCTGTTATGGTCTCCCTGAGTTACTGGTGGAAGGAACTGAGGTGGTAGAAGGTGCAGTGCCCCCTCCCTGTATTTTGCCACACAGTCTGAATACTCCAAAACGTTGAGGGGAGATAAGAGGAGGGGTGCACATGCTCTCCTAATGGGCACTGCTTGAAGAAGGTTCTACCATTGGGTGCCACCAGATGGCGCAACATCCATAAGTGTGACTATGCACTCATCTCAAAGAATTCTGGTTACAAGTAACCTTCATTTTCTGTGCAGAATTTTGCTTTGCCATTGAAATCAAAAGGAATTTTACATAATTGACTGTAGAACTTGTCTCCAAGTTATTTCTCTATGGGCTAGCGTCAGTAAATGTAATAATAGCCTACCATGTTAATATTTAAATAACTGATTTAACAAATTATGATTTACTTTTTGTAACTCCCAATTTTTAGACATGGATGGCAGTGATAGTCGGCATGGAGAACATCTGTCTAATGGAAATTCCCACTGAAAAACTTCGTGGAAGACTCTGATTAGACTGCTTAAAGAACTTTTTATTTAATTAGTATGAACTTTTGCCTAGTTGATGGAAAAATAACAATGTAATTTATTTTATCTTGAGAACTTTTCTAGTTCATGTTCCAAAAGGGCTAATAACTAAGAATTTTGTATAAAGAGGATTTTTTAAAACTGATCTGTCTGATCCTATGAAAGATGCAATACCTCTGATATAAGAATCATTACAATGTCAGTGTGTTCCAGAGGGCTGTAACAAAGATGTAGACTAGGATGAGAGAACAGAATATAAAAAGTTTAATGGATAAATGTTGGTTACACTGTTTACGTTTAGCATGTGCATAAAGCTGAAAGCATTTACAACACTACATTTTATTAAACCGTACTTTAAAAAACAAATTTTACTGTAACTGGAGCTGGATGTTTAAGAAGCATGCAAATAGATTGAAAATATCAAATTTCTTTGATATTACATGGCATCTTCCACTCTTCCCACCACTGGATGAAAAATAATTGATGGCAATTTTCTTAATATCGTTGGTTCTTAGTGTTTTCCAACTCAGAGCTGAGTACTTAAATTTTTCCATCTCGTTAACTTCTACTAGTAACAGTTGACTTCAGTGTCTTTGCTGGATAGTTTTAACATGATGTGCGTGTTGACTTATCTAGCATTCATGTCAATTACCCCTCTCTCTCTCCATGTTTAACTCAGTAAAACAGAGTAGAAAAGGGCTATTATGGCTAGGGAATTTATTTCTGTTTTAGACTTCCCTCTTACACTCTTGCCTCCATTTCTATGTGCACAAGTTGGGATCCCTTCTTAAGATCTTTTTATGAAGCTAGGGGGTCTTTGCTTTTGTCCTATAGCCAAAAGAAATTTCCTAGTTTATTTCCCATTATGACTTTGACTGGGGTTGTCATTAGATTTTTTCCTTTGCTAGATTAGCAGTATTGTGCCTTAGTTGGTTTTAGTTTTTGTAAAAAAGCACTTATTAAACCCAAAGCATCAGAGATGAAATATCAACCTCTGCTTCTTTTTGACCTCCTGTTCAGATAGATACATATGATATAGTATAAGGAAATGCTAAATTGTTTTGTAAAGAACTATGTATATTTACAGTACTGTATACATTTTAATAGTGTTGAATTCTTAGGCTTTTAGTACTGCCATGTCACAAATGAATGTATATGGTACATTCCTCAGACTTTTTGTAAGGTTGCCAGACATTTGTTGAAATGCACTTTGTTTCTAAAACAATGTGTATTTGAAGTGTTTTTAAGAAAATGAAAATATGCAATCCTTTTCTAATTTGTATTGTGCTTCAATTGGAGCAGTAATTTTATTTTAGAATGAATGTTCCAGAAATGAAGGGGTTTTCAACTGGGAAAAAAATTGAGCATTTACTTTACCAGACAGTTCATCAAATATTTGTGTTTTCAAAATATCCTTAGTAGTGATAACTTAAGATCTGCCTCTTTCTTTCCCAGTAGGCGTGCCCCCCGGTTAAATTTCATGGAATAATTGTCAGGGCATAGTTCTCTCATTTCACCAGCAGGTGCAACTTTTGTGATGCCTCTATCTGATGAGAAGCACATGGGGAAGTGGAGTATTTAATAACTGACATCCCCATCTCCAAACAGTTGTGATGCATAGGAACCAGTATGCCTCCAGAGCAAGTTCATCTCTACTTCCAGGACTGCCTTTTTAATTTACTCTTTCATATAGCAACTGAGTCTTCTCCCTCTTCCTTAACACAAAGTTGAACATTCTTGGTGGATAAATGTCAAGAGGGTCACAACTCCAGCTCGTTAGCCAGGAGCCTGTAGGAAGTTATCAGAGACATTGTGAGTCTCCAGATGATGTTGCAGATATCAGCAAGACATGGAATCCACATTGGAGGGAGCATTGTGGTGAGTAGTACAACTTCTATATAAGTAAGGCCCTACTTGAATTGTGGGATGATTGTCCAATAATTGCAGCTGAGTGGTGGACAAGAAGTAGAAAATCACAGAAAAGTAGTAATGCCCTTTTTCAATTGTGGTAATTTGGAAAATCCAGAGAAGACCTATTTAAGAAAAGAAATTTGCTGGAACAATATAAACACAAGAACTGCTAACTTTTTTTGATAACCAGACATTTTGCTGCAACTATATTACAATCCTTACTGTGCAACGCTGACAGCAGGAGCCCTTTGGGCAGCTGGGATCCCCCGCTGTCAGCCGCATAGCTGAGAAAATTTAGGTGGAAATGTAATATTCTGGGATCTGCAATTTCTACAATATCCTGAATTGAGTAGGGCCTTATATAAACCATTAAAATGTGAAAAGGAATGAATAGATTGTCTCCTTACTTAAAGAACAGAATGTAAGATTGGAGAGAGATGTGGCAAAGGAAGTTAAAGAATCTACAAATTTGCTTATAAAATTTTCAGAGGAAGATTACAAAGCTGTCTCACAACATACCTGTACTGTATCACCCTCTGCTGGCCAAGCATGGTGCTCCAGGCTATCCCTGGCTCAGTTTCCCCTAATGTGTCATCAGTAAGTTCAATGAGGCCCAATGACAATACAAGCAAACCATCAGAGTCTTAGCTGGGAAATGGTCAGTCTTAGTTTATCCATTTCAACCTGCATCCAGTGCTTCCTTCCATCCAGGCCCTGTACAAGCAGAGTTCTCTCAGCACAGGTCTCTTCCCTGGAATAAGGCCTCGTGCCACTGTCTGAGGAGAATCCTTTCCCAAAGCCAAGGGTCTGCAGAGATATGTCAACTGCAGCTCTTCTCTGGGGCAGTGTGTAGTTCCTGACAAGCTGGGCTTCCTGCCACTGTTTGGGAGTTCCTTGTCTCTAAGAGCACACCTTCTAGACTCCTTGCTCTGGTGAGCTCTCCTGGGAGCATATTTCCTCAGGAGCTTCCTGTTTCTAGAATACTCCCCACCCCACAGCTGAGCCCTGGTAACCCTTTATCAGGCTAATTAGCTACCAACCAGCCATCTTAGATTTAATTATGTCCTGGTGGGTGTGGGTTGACTTCTTTTACAGGAGCCTGTCACAGATAAGATGGCGCTGACTCCCCTTCAAGGGCCAGCCAACCATTGACAAGCTGTTTCAAAATATTAAATTTGACTGATTTAGAAGAGTTGTCTTGTAGACCCTGGACCTGGCAACAAGGATTCCTGGCATATGTCTTTAGCTCCGCCACTGACTTTTTGAAACCACGGCCAACTCGCTTGCAGACAGATTTTCAGAAATTTCCATAAATTTTGTGCAACCCAATAGTTGAGTGCCCAACTTGATACCTTGTTGTTGTTCAGAGGTGCTGAGAATCCACAGCTTCTGTGGGAATAGTTATGGTGTCCCTCATAGCTGCCTAAATGTATATAAACTGATTCAGGATTTATAGTAATAACTACTACTATCATATGATGCAATCATAAGGTATCCTTCTCTTTTGATATGCCAAGCTTTGTAAGGACTTCTGTGTTGCTGAGGAATGATGACAATAAAAGGCCGAATTGCAGTGTCTCCATAAGCAGTTTGCTCTCTTTGGAAGCACAATGACAAAGTCTCCTGAAGCGAATTATTAGTCTGACCTCAGTAACCGCTTTTCTAGAGGTAGATGGAGAAACACAGGTGGTGGAGAAAACCCTCTCTGGATTTCAAATGGTAGCAAAAGACTATCAAACCTCCTGAAATACATTTTTTCCCTTGTCCTAAGTCAATAACCAGTCTAGTGTTACTATATAAGGTGACCTCTAGATCAGTGGCTTTCAACCTGTGGTTTGCAGACCCTGGGGTCTGTAGACCAAGATTTCCAAAGGGGTCCACCCCTCCATTTGAAATTTTAAGGGTTCGCAAATGAAAACAGTTGAAAACCACTGCTCTACATAAAATGGACTAAGCCGTTTTAGAATTAACTGAGAGAGATACGGATAGCTGAGACAGATCTTGCCTATCCAGAACCTAGGAATTGCCATATTGGATCAGACTGAGGATGAGAGAGAGTGTGCTAATATTTTAAAAAGGGTAAATGAGAACCTGGGAAATTGTAGGCAGGTTAGCCTGACATCAGTCCCAGACAATATCAAGGAAATGCTGGTATGGGACACAATCAGTAAAGAATGTAAAGGTGGCAGTGTAACTAATGCCAATCAAAGAATTTTATGGAAAACAGGTTTTGTTAAGACAACTTTATCTTTTTTTATAAGGTTCCAGATTTGCTTGATAAAGATAACAGAGAAAATATACTTAGTCTTCTGTAAGGTGTTTGACTTAGTCCTGTATGACATACTGATTTAAAAAAAAAATACTATTATTCAAATTCAACGGCTCATATTACATGAATTAAAAATTAGCTAACTGAAAATGGAAAAAAAAATGTAAATGGAGAATAGTCACCCAATGGGACTGTTTTTAATGAGATCCCACAGGAGTCTGTTCACTGCCCAGTGACATTCAGTATCTTTCAGGGATCAGGAAGAAAATATAAAATCATTACTGGTAAAATTTTCAGGTGACACAAATTGGTGGAGTGGTAACTGGCCATTATACAAATGTGGATCACACGGTAAGATGTGCTTATTTGAATGTTTTTAGTACAGCCATATGCAACATACATTATTTGTTCCTAGATGTATGTTACACTTAAAATATTTGACTATATCCTTGAAAGTAATGACTCTGGAAAAGATTTGTGGAAACAAGGTAGATGAGCTCCCACTGTGATGTTGTACTTAAAAGGGTAAACGTGATTCTTGGGCATATAAACTGATACATATCAAGTAGACTGATAGATTCCAAGGCCAGAATGGATCATTGTTATCATCTAGTCTGAGCTTCTGTATAACACAGGCTACAGAACTTCCAAGGTAATTCCTATCTTTTAGAGAAACAAGTAGGAGTGGGGAGGTGGTATTGCCTCGGTATCTGGCATTAGTGAGAATTATTGGGATACTGTGTCCAGTTCTGGTGTCAACAGTGCAAAAAGGGTGCTGACAAATTGGAAAGCCTTCAGAAAAGGGCTATAAAAAGATCTAAGGTCTGGAAGACCATGCCTTTTAAATTGAGCTTCTTTAGTCACAGTATATTTAGTTTATCCAAGAGAAGGTTGAGATAAATTGATCATGGTCTACAAAGTACCTACATGGGGGAGTCAAGACTGGTTATGTTTCCAAAAGGTATGCTATAGTTCTAATAGAAGTTATAGATTTGATGAAGTTCTTTATCCTGTGTGAAGCAGGAAGTCAGACTAGAATGATACTAGTCTATTCTGGCCTTATTTTAGGAATCCATTAGCCCAGTATCTTGTCACCAACAGTAGCCAATATTATATGCTTGAGAGAAGGTACCAAAACCCCTGTAATAGTTATGGGATAACCTGCCACCTGGGAAAGTTTCTTGTTAATCCACCAAAGGCTAGCGGTTGTGTAAAACCTTGCACCATGAAGATTTTATATCCCTTTCGCACCCCTTTTATTTTTTTAACTTACTACTATAATTCTAGCATCTTTAAACATATCAGATCCCATTTTTAATCCTTCTAACCTCTTGGCTTCTATTATATTGTAGCTAATTGTGTGGTGTGAAAGTTCATTTATCAGACCTCCCACCAGTTTACTGTGACTTCTCTGTCTCACTTTCTCCATCTGTAAAATGAAACAATTGTGCCTTGTAGGGGTGTTGAGATTGTTTAGAAAGCAGTGTTAGTGATTTTTATATTATGGCTGCAGTCAGATGCTTTGTCCTCGCTGGTTAAGATGGTTATATAACCCCAAAGCAGGCATCTTTTCCCTAGAGGAGAGTTTTGATAAGTTTACTATTAACAATGCCAGCAATTTTGAGACTATATGTACAATAAATTAAGGCTGACATATTCAGTTTGTGGAACCTAATCCCAAATATGGTAGAGGCTACAAAGAACAATAAACATGCCCTACTGTCAGCACTTTAGAACCACTCCACAGCATTTGATAACATTGGAAAATTGTGGTGCAGAACATAAGGGCAGTGACTTCATTGTGGAGGTTGTGTATAGCTTTCATCAGTGATTTTCAACATCATGTGCTATTTAATGCAGAACTACTTCTTGGTGGAAGACATGAGGTTATCCAATAGGGGAGCATCAGATCAGCCCTTCTGCCCCGGGGAACAGAGTGAGCAACTGGAGTTTAACTTTGGAGAAAATGACAGTGCTCCTAGTAGATTTAACCTAGCAGTATGATGGAATTTGGCAGATGCTGCTGTATAGATGAGATGTGGTGGCCAGCAGCTGAATGAACGAGTGCTATTTTTCCATTGTCTGACTTCAGCCACAACTAGCAGTCTCTTCCCTTTCATCAGTTCTACAACTTCCAACACTGCACCAAAATAACAAATTATAAATTACATTCTTAATAGGACTCTCTTCTTTGTGCTATTTACTGAATATTCTCTTCTCTTTCATACAGGTGACATGGTGTGACAATTCTGGAACTATAAAAGATGCACATAAGTCAAGTTAATGTTTTCATGTATTCAAATTGGATACTGAACTCTAGTCTTGGATAACTTGCCATATGGCAAAATTTTGACCTGAGATTGTTTAAAGTAGGATGTCTTTGTGATTGCTTGCATGTATCTGTGTAAGGGAATTCAACACACTTAACAAATCCACCTATACTCTAATTGTACAGGGATCTAATTTAGTAGGTATATCACCTATACTGTATTCCATCCACAGTATGGTATTGCTGCATATTTAATTACTGAATATATTTCAGTCTGAAACTGGAATTCCTACCGTATTTCATTAATTCAGTAAGTAGTCATGAGAGCTTTAGTTTTTTTCCTAAAGCTCTAAGTCAAACTTAATTCAGTTAAGTTTGATCTTTCTGGTGAAAGACAATCTGCAAGTAATTGCTACTTGAACTTGCTCACTGAGTTACCATTAATATTTGAAGGCTTCTTGGTTTTTTCAGTCACCAAGTGGGATCATCTGGTGTTTAAAAAATGAAGACATTAAAAACTTAACAGGGAAATATGTATTACAGCTTTGACCCCACTGGTGGGACTTTGCCTTTGATTGGCAACTACAGAGGCAGCTTTGGGATTGCATTGGTCTAATGCTTAAGCAAATCCACAGAAATAACTTGTTCAAACTTGATTAATGTTGAGCAAAACCAGAATGAATATACTACTACTCACAATCAAACTGTTTGACTTTGATAATGGCAACCCTAGTGCTAACTTTTTAATGAACTGGTTGCATTGATTGGATTCAGCACATTAAACTTTTTTCACTGTGTACTTTAAACTATTTAAGAATGTTGAATTAAAGAAATCAATGTTATGTATTGTGTATTTATTGATTTTAAAAAAACCTAAGAAATCCCATAAGTCGTATGGGCCTATTAAAGGTAATGGTATTAGAAAACTTGACTGCTTTCTTACTTTATTATTGTACCAGCTAGCTTTTCATTTGCTTCACCTGCAACTGGATCTTTCACAGCTTTAGGAAAGAAGGAGTTTCAGCATTGAATGCAGAACTAGAAAAACTTGGGGTTTTTTTACCCATTGGTAGGAACACAGAGGTGTACTAGTCTTCCATCCTTAAATCTGGGTTCCGATCCTAGCTGAGAGTTACAGGACACCCCCGTCCCCAGAAGAACAAGCCAGATACAAGTCCTATGTGGCCTCTCCTCCATAGCTGTGTGTGATGGGTTGGATCACAGAAACCCCTCTGGGAGCTGCCAACTGATGTGCCCGGACTACCTCTGCTCCTGTTTTCCCTGACAGCTCAGGGCCCCAGCACCCTGTCTTGCTGAGCCAGGGTCTGAATTACTTGCTCCAGAACTGTAGGTTTACCTGAAAGCAGCGAACAGAAGTGTGCTTGTCTAACAGCCAGATGCCCAACTCCCAATAGGATCTAAACCCCGACAAATTCGTTTTACCCTGTATAAAAAAATTGTTCGCCTTCTAACACTGATAGGGATGCACAGTTTTCTCCCCCAATACATAAGTAAAAAGTGATTTTTATTAAATACAGAAAGTAGGATTTAAGTAGTTCCAAGTAGTAACAGACAGAACAAAGTAAGTCACCAAGCAAACCTATGTCTAATCAAACTAATCAGATAAGTTCCTCACCAGTTCCAGAAAACTCCCTTTTACAGGCTCATCTCCTGTTAGCCTGGCTCCAGCAATCACTCACCCCCTGTACTTACTGTCCTTTGTTCCAGTTTCTCTCAAGTATCCTGGGGGGGTGGAGAGGCTCCCTCTTTAGCCAGCTGAAGACCAAATGGAGGGGTGTCCCAGGGGTTTAAATAGACTTTCTCCTCTGGGTAGACACCCCTCCCTCCCCCTGTGTACAATCCAGTCACAAAATGGAGATTTGGAATCACATGGGCGAGTCACATGCCCATGTATGACTCAGGACTTGCAGATAGCAGCCATTAGCCACATGCTACTTTGAACATCCTCAGGTAGACTTTTTATGGGGATTGGAGTCTTCCAAGTTCCTTCCTCTAAGTGCTCACTCAGGAAGCACTTAACTTGAACATTCCTTTCCCAAGAAGTGACCAAATGTGCTAAGGCTACTTAGAAATCAGGCAATTATACAGCCAATGTTCATAACTTTGAACACACAAGTGGTACCTGCATACAACTAGGATGAACATAACCCATAGCTCAAAATCTTTACATATGTTACATGGCATATGTAGCAAAATCCTATTCCAGTTACAGGATACATATATTTATAAGCACCCCAAAGCCTTATGAGGACTACTATAGCAAGGTTGTTCTAGTCATCTTGAGAGGGATGCATTAAAATGTTGAAGCTTTTGTGATGCCTGTAATCCAGTTGCAATTAAAAAAAAATTCAGATTAGGGGAGTCCTCTTAATGAACTTTGCATTTAGCTTGCTTTGCCTATGCTATTATGTGGGTAGCCCTTTCTGAGGTGGAGCACACAGAAGGTCCCTCTAGTGTAATGGCGTTTTTGTGAATTCAGCTACTTTTCAAATGTAATAGGCTTCTAACCCTCCCCTTACTGAAGTGGCATGTTACTATAGAGAACTATCTACCATGTGCAATTTAAGCAACCCTGTTTAAGCTACAAATGTTTCAACCTCACACCTACAGGAGCTGGAAAGCACTAGCATATAATCAGGGCCCTGTGTACTCTGCAGCACATTTTTGCATTATCAACTCAAAGCCTACAGCAATACTAATTTATTCCATCACCATAGACTATCCCTCATTCTCACTCATCTCAAGCAGATACAGCTAAGATTGAGTTGAAAATCTCTAATGTAAAATTCACCAGATCATTATGAGCTCTTCTGCTATGCTCTCTGCAGGCTCAGCGGTTGTCCAGGCAGTCCAGCAGAAACCCCTGGCACTTAGGGAAGGAGCAGTTCATCAGTTTCAGTAGCTCAGCTCCCTGGCTGACCTGATGAGTTGTTCTATAGGTCTATTCCCTTTGTGCCCTGCTTGCAGCTAGACTTCAGCTCGGGCTCCAGGGAACTGGGGCAAGCAAGCACTGTAGTTCAACTTTTTGTTAACATAAGAACAGCCGTACCAGGTCAGACCAAAGGTCCATCTAGCCTAGTATCTGTCTACCAACAGTGGCCAATGCCAGGTGCCCCAGATGGAGTGAACCTAACAGGCAATGATCAAGTGATCTCTCTCCTGCCATCCATCTCCATCCTCTGACAAACAGAGGCTAGGGACACCATTCTTTACCCATCCTGGCTAATAGCCATTTATGGACTTCACCACCATGAATCTATCCAGTTCTCTTTTAAACACTTACTTATAGTCCTAGCCTTCACAACCTCCTCAGGTAAGGCGTTCCACAAGTTGACTGTGCACTGCGTGAAGAACTTCCTTTTATTTGTTTTAAACCTGCTGCCTATTAATTTCATTTGGTGACCCTTAGGTCTTGTCTTATGGGAATAAGTAAATAACTTTTCCTTATCCACTTTCTCTACATCACTCATGATTTTATATACCTCTATCATATCCCCCCTTAATCTCCTCTCTTCCAAGCTGCAGAGACCTAGCCGCTTTAATCTTTCCTCATATGGGACCCTCTCCAACCCCTAATCATTTTAGTTGCCCTTTTCTGAACTTTTTCTAGTGCTAGAATATCTTTTTTGAGGTGAGGAGACCACATCTGTACACAGTAGTCAAGATGTGGGCATACCATGGATTTATATAAAGGCAATAATATATTCTCAGTCTTATTCTCTATCCCCTTTTTAATGATTCCTAACATCCTGTTTGCTTTTTTGACCACCTCTGCACACTGCGTGGACATCTATAGAAAACTGTCCACGATGACTCCAAGATCTTTTTCCTGACTCGTTGTAGCTAAATTAGCCCCCATCATATTGTATGTATAGTTGGGGTTTTTTTTTCCAATGTGCATTACTTTACATTTATCCACATTAAATTTCATTTGCCATTTTGTTGCCCAATCACTTAGTTTTGTGAGATTTTTTGAAGTTCTTCACAATCTGCTTTGGTCTTAACTATCTTGAGTAGTTCAGTATCATCTGCAAACTTTGCCACCTCACTGTTTACCCCGTTCTCCAGCTCATTTATGAATAAATTGAATAGGATTGGTCCTAGGACTGACCCTTGGGGAACACCAGTAGTTACCCCTCTCCATTCTGAGAATTTACCATTAATTCCTTTCCTTTGTTCCCTGTCTTTTAACCAGTTCTCAATCCATGAAAGGCCCTTCCCTTTTATCCCATGACAGCTTAATTTACGTAAGAGCATTTGGTGAGGGACCTTGTCCAAGGCTTTCTGGAAATCTAAGTACACTATGTCCACCGGATCCCCCTTGTCCACATGTTTGTTGACCCCTTCAAAGAACTCTAATAGATTAGTAAGATATGATTTCCCTTTACAGAAACCATGTTGACTATTGCTCAACAGTTTATGTTTTTCTATGTGTCTGACAATTTTATTCTTAACTATTGTTTTGACTAATTTGCCCGGTACCGACGTTAGACTTACCGGTCTGTAATTGCTGGGATCACCTCTAGAGCCCTTTTTCAATATTGGCATTACATTAGCTAACTTCCAGTCATTGGATACTGAAGCCAATTTAAAGGACAGGTTACAAACCTTAGTTAATAGTTCCGCAACTTCAAATTTGAGTTCTTTCAGAACTCTTGGGTGAATGCCATCAGGTCCTGGTGACTTGTTAATGTTGAGTTTATCAATTAATTCCAAAACCTCCTCTAGTGACACTTCAATCTGTGACAGTTCCTCAGATTTGTCACCTACAAAAGCCAGCTCAGGTTTGGGAATCTCCCTAACATCCTCAGCCTTGAAGACTGAAGCAAAGAATCCATTTAGTTTCTCCACAATGACTATCCTCTTTAAGTGCTCCTTTTGTATTTCGATCGTCAAGGGGTCCCACTGGTTGTTTAGCAGGCTTCCTGCTTCTGATGTACTTAAACATTTTATTACCTTTGGAGTTTTTGGCTAGCTGTTCTTCAAACTCCTCTTTGGCTTTTCTTCTTGCACTTAATTTGGCAGTGTTTATGCTCCTTTCTATTTGCCTCACTAGGATTTGACTTCCACTTTTTAAAGGAAGTCTTTTTATCTCTCACTGCTTCTTTTATATGGCTGTTAAGCCACAGTGGCTCTTTTTTAGTTCTTTTACTGTGTTTCTTAATTTGGGGGATACATTGAAGTTGGGCCTCTATTGTGGTGTCTTTAAAAAGTGTCCATGCAGCTTGCAGGGATTTCACTTTAGTCACTGTACCTTTTAACTTTTGTTTAACTAACCCCCTCATTTTTGTATAGTTCCCCCTTTTGAAATTAAATGCCACAGTGTTGGGCTGTTGAGATGTTCTTCCCACCACAGGAATGTTAAATGTTATATTATGGTCACTATTTGCAAGCGGTCCTGCTATAGTTACCTCTTGGACCAGCTCCTGCGCTCCACTCAGGATTAAATCTAGAGTTGCCTTTCCCCTTGTGGGTTCCCGTACCAGCTGCTTCATGAAGCAGTCATTTAAAGTATCGAGAAATTTTATCTCTGCATTTCATCCTGAAGTGAAATGTTCCCAGTCAATATGGGGATAATTGAAATCCTCCACTATTATTGGGTTCTTAATTTTGATAGCCTCTCTAATTTCCCTTAGCATTTCATCATCACTATTACTGTCCTGGTCAGGTGGTCGATAATAGATCCCTAATGTTATATTTTTATTAGAGCTTGACATTTCTATCCATAGAGATTCTATGGAATATGTAGATTTGCTTAAGATTTTTACTTCATTTGAATCTACATTTTCTTTCACATATAGTGCCACTCCTCCCCCTGCATGACCTGTTCTGTCCTTCCAATATATTTTGTACCCCGGAATGATAGTGTCCCATTGATTGCTCTCAGTCCACCAGGTTTCTGAGATGCCTATTATATCAATATCCTCCTTTATCACAAGGCACTCTAGTTCACCCATCTTATTATTTAGACTTCTAGCATTTGTGTACAAGCACTTTAAAAACTTGTCCCTGTTTATTTGTCTGCCCTTTTCTGATGTGCCAGATTCTTTGTGACTGTTTTTCATCTGATCTGGCCCTTACATTATCCTCTTCCGTCCTCTGCTCCTGACTATAACCTGGAGATTCTCTATCATCAGACTCTCCCCTAAGAGAAGTCTGTGTCCGATCCACATGCTCCTCTGCAGCAGTCGGCTTTCCCCCATCTCCTAGTTTAAAAACTGCTCTACAACCTTTTTAATGTTGGGGGGAAGAGGAAAAAGATGGGGAGCAACAGGCAGGTAGCAGGAGAGGGACAAAATAAAATGCCAGGTGCTAGTCTGCAGCACAGTAGGGAGTTTCACATCAGAAATCCTGACAGTATCCTGTTTTGATACCTCACATATTGAACTATTTCAGTAAGGAAAGAGTTTCTGGGATTCCATGTGGCAAATTCACAGTAACATTTTACACACCTTGTCAATATTTAAATGTATAGTATTAAATCCTCAGTCATGGTTCATGCAGTGATCCCCACACATCCAAAAATGGTAGCAATCATGACAGCTCTCTACATCTTCAGCCAGAGGGAAGAGGCCACACCCACTTTTGTATTTTTATGCATGGGGCTGTCAACTCAGTCTGGTTGTCCCCCTTGCATAGATTCAGAAGTTTCAAAAGCACTGTCCAGTAGGAAGGGTCATGCATGCACTCCTGGCCTCATGTCCCCTCTCCAGAGGGCATAAAGTGATAGAAGGAACTTGAGGGGGTGACTAGTCACACTAACTGCCCTTTGGCATAGTCAGAACTGTGCAGCATCCTCCTCAGCCACAGTTTTCCTGTGTAAATTAGTTTCCTTGTTTCAACTGTTAGCCTGTTTTTAAAAAATGGTTTTAGTTTAGGATTGAAGTAGTTTTCACTCTTTGCCAGATCCATATTTGTTATGTACATTGTTAGAGAGATTTCCCCCTCTGAGCTGGACATAATCTGTTTTGTTTATGAGCAGCATTTAGTCCATCAAAATGCACTATGTGCTGCAGGAGTTTTTAAAAGTGCACCCACACTTGACAGGGCCAAGATTGGGGGTCCTCTGGATCATTAATTAGAACTCAGCCATCAGTGCCTCAGACTGGAGGTAACCAGTCTCTTTACCCTCTATCAGGCACTGTTCTTCGAGTTCTCAGGCTCATCTGTTGGAGCAGTCAGTTACTCCTGCTGCCCACCGAATTAAGCAATGCTGTGATAGATCAGTTGCCAGGAAGCAGTCACCTTCCCCAGTACCATAAAAGAGACGAGAATCCCCTGGATCGGGAGCTGCTGAAAGCAACACCAAGCAAGTCATCAAGGAGCACAGTACCACAGGGATGTGCCTCTAGTCCAACCCCACATCTGAAGGGATTGTTAAACTCCCTCAGCACAGGCTTTTAGGGTTCCCATAGGACCAGTCTGTGGCACTGCCATACACTCTAACACTGGAACTCTTAGAACCTGCTTCCTCAGTCCTTACACAAAGTGTGTCAGAGATCAGACTCTGCAGTACCAAGAGCACCTCCTTCTGCTAAGGAGCAGCCAGCACCTTTGCTACAAGTACACTGAACACTGCAGCACTCTCCTTCAGGGAAGCAGCTGATACTTGGATAACACTTCAACTACAGTCTCTTTCCTTGTATTATATCCCCTGTCAAGCCACCCTCAGGATATCCCAGGGAGCCAGTCATGAAAATTTTGCTGGGCTCCCATATTCATGGATAATGATAGTCTTTCACAAATGCCAGCTCAGCATTGAGACTATCCTCCCTTCTCAGGATTCATCTTCATACATGCCACTCCTTCTCAGGTTAAGGGTCACATTGAATAACTGTTCTAGGATGCATGCAGTGTAGTTGTAGCGATGTCTGTCCCAGAATATTAAGAGACAAGAATTCTTGATGGAGTACCCCTTCATGATCACTTTAAAGATTACAAGGGGAGTGATTAGCATGTTGCATCTATATTTTCCCTAGAAATGTAATTTTATTTTATTTTTTATGTAAAGCTCTACAGGTACCATGAGTTTATAAAAAAATTGGCATGATGGAATTTGGAGTGATGATATTCCCTGTTTCAGTTGGCAGTAGCAATTCTAAGCTTGCTTAGCATGATTTGAAACTAGTCACTGAACATGTTGAACAGTCTCACCCTCTGTCTTTCCCTCTCCAAACTTATTTTGCTTGGACAGCACCATCACATAATTGTCCAGTAAAATTTAAGTCCCTTGGAAGTAAACAATGCTTGCACTTTAGGAGATTCTTCCATTAAGGATTAATGTTACCCCGGCTTAATAGCCACGGACAGAAAATGTGGGGTGTCCAGTGTCAAAAGTCAAAACAAAGTCAAGATTTTCTAGTATCAGAAAAGCAATATTTATTGCCTTGCTTAATGCATAAAATGCTATTTATACAGTATTAAACCAAGCAATCCACTGATTTAAGTTTAAAATTTATACACAAAAAAGTAATGATACAGAACATTCAGCTGACCGCTGTTTCACCAAATTTGAAAGGGTCTTATTTTGAAGCTTTTGCCTCTGAAGGATTTTCCCCAGTATCCAGTGTCTTGAGCAATCTGAAAAGGCCAGCTGCTTCTCGTATCCGACTGAACTCAATACAAAATGCCTGCACTTCTATAAACAAGTCCTGTACATTAATAATTTTGTTCCGGATCAAGGATTGGAGAAAGACACAAACGAGACGTACCAGGCGGTTCTGGAACAGAAAAGGTCTGGCTTTAATATCTGAAAATATGCTCAAGCAATTCTGTTAAAGAGTCTGACCCTTTGTACTGGTATTTTGTGACAATTCAGCAGGAATTAGTTACATCAGTTAACCTACCTTTTCACTTCAAGATTTATACAATCTGCATTTAGCCCTTTATTTTTCCCCGTTTGCTGTCCTATAGTACTGATAAATATTAAGGATAGGGAGTTGGACATGCTCTTCAGTCCTGCATGAGATTTTTTACTGATTCTAGGAACCAGGTCCTATCACTGTACACTTGCTTTATATGTAGGTGGCATGGCTATCTCTAGGGCCAAAACTTACATCCTAATACAATATTTCCACAATAGAGTGACTCAAGAGGATATTAAATAGATGTACTGAGCATTACAGGTAACTTAGTCATTACTTTTAGGAAAAAGAGCCCATTTTAAGAGTAATGTTTCCTAAAAGAAATTATTGCAGAATAGGTGACCCTCATGCTAGAGAATGTAGAATGTTGTGGATTTTTTCAGACTGGGCGGAATTTTAAAAAGCTGGGAGCCATGCCAAACTCAAGGCAAGAAAGTTGGAAATACAGGGTGCTGCCTCACTTTGCAAAGGTTTTAGAAATGCCACACACTAGCCCTTAGAGCCATGTTGTTTCCACTTCAAGTGTAATTCTTTTTTGCACAGCATCTCCTTAGAAACAGAATGCCATCTGTTTTGGTTACTGTGGGCACTTCCTCTACAGCACTGAAAAGTGCAGGAGAGTCTAGAGTGTTTCTGATGACAAAGCACACAGCTATGCAGAAATAAAGTTAGAAGTGGAAGGATCTGGAAGCTTGAGGACAAGGAGAAGAGGTAAAACATCTAATATGTGGATGGAGAGAAGGGTACCAAGTGAGAAATCTGAACCTCTCTGACACCATATATAGACCTGAATAATGTAAGGGAAGCACTGTACAATTACTTTGCTACTGAATGCACGAAGTACTTTGCAGAAAATTAAGACCACTACCTGTGCCCCTTTGAAAATGCTGAAGGATCAACCCCTACTCAATCATATGCTTATTAAACATCAGAATTTCATTAAAGCAGTATTTTGCTTCTTGAAGCCACAATTTGTAAAGAGGGAGTATGTGAATTCCCAGTGTAGTCACCTTATTAAACCTCATCTTGACTTTTAACCAAGTCATTCTCAAATACCCACCTGCATGTATTTATCCTTAATCTGTTCACAGGTAGAGATGCAATTGGAGATATAAAGGTGAATAAATTCAGGAGGGAGATCAACTGCTGTAGTAAGCCTGTTAAACATAAAACAAGCTGATTAATGTACAGATAAACTAGCAAGTTAATCATCCATAGTACCATTAAACAATGGACAAATACAGTTAACCTCATAATTCAAATGTGTCTATGATTCATTGACAATCCACTGTAATGTCTCAGGGAGTTAACAAAAATGTTTGAAGTTGTGGGCTTTTGACATGTCGAATAAGTGTGTTTCACTAGCCTGACACCAACATCAAAAGGCAAATCTATTTTTACATCAAGTGCAATACAGAAATTGGTTTTATGTAAGGTTACTCTCTAGATGTCTGCATGCAGGAGGCCTAAGTCAAAGGCATCCATGTGATCTTTACTCCCTGTCTAATAAGCGGATACCCTACAGAAGCTAGTGATGGGCACCGCTTGCAGAGCAACAGAAACTCTCAAGTTGCTTATTTGAGTGACAATTTCATACTGTAGCAAGCATCAAATGCAACTGTGTATATCAGCATCAGATATCAAGTCTAGAAACTGAAGCATTTCTTCTAAAGTACACAACTGGAATAGCATGATTTTGTGCATCATAATGTTAGTTTGCCTTAGTTTTTTTCAGGGTTCTGAATTTAGAAGTCATGGGAATTAGAACATGATTAATATCTGGATTTCAAAATAAGGGCAAAAAAAGAGTTCAAATGACTAAACATGTTAATCACACTGTAGGGGTGAAGAACCAGAAGTGTCTCACCAAAGAAAGAGCTAGAGAACATTTTATTAAAATACCAAAAAGCAAGAGAGCTTGTGCTTTCACAATAGTGCTATAGACAGAATATCTTCAATCACCCAATACATGTACTATACTAATGGATCATTAAGGTGTACAACTGCCATCTGACTTTTGTTTCAAATTGTTTTTAAGTTGTTTGAATACCCACATACGAAGAGGCAATACAACTTATGAATGATCTTACATCACATTTGAAGTATACCAGTTAGATGCCAGCTCTGCAAGATGCTCCAGCTTGCACTAGACTGCTATGCAACCAACATGGAACTTTGCTAGATCACAAAGGTTTTGGCTTTTTAATGAAGTGGTTAGGAAGACTGGAGCACGTAGATCTTTTATCATAAGACTTTGCAAGTGTTTTTTATATCCCACAGGACATTTACTTTACCTGATCTCCCTCACCTCAAACTGCCCTTTTGGCACTGCCAACCATTTTAAATTTTATGAAAAACTCCTGCCCTGTATCTTTTGTGGAGAGGACCCTGCCTGCATCAGAACTGATGTGATTTTCACTGTGCAGGGGAGACCAGAACACCTGTGATCTTCTGTGGTTATACTAGACAGGAGTGGGAACCCATTTACCTACTGCCATTCCATCCTAAAGCAGAGCAGAGACCCCAGCAGCTTGATGGCTACTATAAGCTCAAAGTGGGTGGAGCTGTCAACTCAGCGGTTTAGGGAAGGCTTGGTACTTATACTGTGCACCTGAGGCAGGATTCATCAACATAGCAGAAATGGAACCAGGTGTTTAACAATGCCTGGAATAGCAATAGGTAGTTTCTTCAGCCTCTTTGTGAATAGTTGGGGAAAGGTTCCAACTACTTCTCACTTAGCTTGTAGTCTCTGGGAAACTTTCAGGTTAAATACTTTAAACATTTTACTCAGGAGACTAATGCAGATCCATGTTAGCAGTTTTGCTTTTTTAAACAGCAAGAAAAGCAGTCTGCAGTGCTGAAGTGGGGACAGGAAGGTAGAAAACTACAGCGTTTGGCATGTGGGAAAGAAGAATGAGGCTTCTCGTTCAAAAATAGTTGCTTAATGCGTGAACATACAAGCAAGCGACATGTCACTACAGTAACATTTAATCGTGGGTATGAAACCCAACTGGCCAATTAGAATAGATCTGGAAGTCAAGGTCCAAGCCTATTATAAAACTTCTCAGAACATACCTATCTGGCAGTAGTTTGGCCCAACTAAGCAAATTTGAGTGCATTTCTGATGCCAGAAGGGGAAGAAAAAAAAAATCAGCTGTATTATAGGTGAGGATGGTAGCACTACACTTCCCATTAAGACCCTGTTTTCAGTTGCTTCTGACTTTGTCAAACTTTAATATCTGCACTGAAATTTTCCATGCTGGATGTCTACACCTCAGCTTGATTTTTTTTTAAATGTTAACCAAAATAATTCAGCTATTCCAAACAATGAGACAAGAGAAAAATAAGTTTTGCCCATGTTAAAATATTCTGGTGACCTTTTCTCTGAAGCACTCCCCTGCCCCCTTGCTTTGGAACAGGGACTTGAAATTATGGCAGGGGGTGGCCTTCATGTCAGTCAAACACTCAAGAGTTAGAAAGTACCTGAATTAAGGTTGCCTGTGCAGTCTTAATTTGGCCCCCTTGTGTGCATGCATTATGAGACAGTATTTTTTCCACAAGACCTCTGGTTCATTTAGTGCACAGGATGGATGATGCTCACTAAGTGAGCAGAGCAGCTATTCAATATTTTGCTTTATACTCATTGTTCTCTATGTGGCCCTTGGGCCTTAAGTCTTATTTACTGCATACTATTCAAACCCTGCTCTGAATGCCCAGCACTTCTGCAAATCAAGTCAGGCACTCAGAAAAGGAGGAACACACAATTAGTGACCACATGCGAAGTGTTTGGTTCCAGTGACTCGTGTAGCATCACACAGGAACTCTGGCAGAGGCGGAATACAATTCTCCAACTGCCTTAACCATGAGGTCATCCTTTCTCTTCACTATACACCTTCCAAGTTCTGCCACAAAGGAGGCAGGGTTCGAGATAGTCTGTTTCACTACACAACCCTGATTCAAACCCAGAGCAAGTACATCCTGTGCACTGAAGGCAGTGGGGGTCCTGTGGAAAAATTGTATGTGATCATGTAAAGACAGACTATCAATGTATAGGCACAATTAAAGCTGCACAGACAACTTTTATTCTGGCATTTTCCAACTCACGAGTGTGACTTTGCCATTTAATGTTTTCTAATCTAGTTTGTCTGTAATGTAAATAAAAAGCAAAGAAATACCCCAGTTCTGTTGTATCCATCGTATGCAGTGGAGCTTTTGCTCTAGAAGTTTACAGCATCCATAAGTGTAGCATTTTACAGAGGCATCAAAATCCATTTCTGTCAGCATCTCTAAGTAGACTCTCTTAAAAGTAACACATTTTTACCCTAGCAACACCCAGTGGGTCGATTGTGGAGCCTCCTTGTCCCTTCTGTACCTCTCCTGGAAGAGGGCATTCCTTGTGGCGATCACTTCAGCAAGGAGCATATCCGAGATCAGAGCCCTCACTTCGGAACCACTGTACACGGTCTTCCATAAGGACAAGGTGCAGCTACATCCTCACCCTGCCTTCCTTCCGAAGGTGGTATGAACTTTCCATGTCAACCAGGACATTTTCCTCCCGGTCTTCTAGCCGAAGCTGCATGCTACTTGACGGGAGCAACAGCTGCACTCCCTGGACGTTCGTAGAGCCCTCACCTTCTATATTGCGCGTACGAAGCCGTTCAGAAAGACGACCCAGCTCTTCGTTGCTGTGGCTGACCGGATGAAAGGCCTCCCAGTCTCTTCATAGCGCATCTCCTCTTGGATTATGTCCTGTATCCGTGCTTGCTATGACTTGGCCAGCGTCCCGGCCAAGCCCCTCACCGCCCATTCTACAAGGGCTCAAGCCTCGTCGGCTGCTTTCCTGGCTAAGGTCCCGATATAGGAGATCTGTAGAGCTGCCACTTGGTCCTCAACACATACTTTTGCTTCTCACTATGCGATAGTCCAGCAGTCCAGAGACGATGCTGCACTCGGCAATATATCACTCCGACCCCACCGCCTAGGTAAGGCTTGGGAATCACTTAATTGGAATCGATATGAGCAAGCGCTCGAAGAAGAAAAGACGGTTACTCACCTTTGTAACTGTTGCTCTTTGAGATGTGATGCTCATGTCCATTCCAAACCCACCTTCCTTCCCCTCTGTTGGAGAAGCCGGCAAGAAGGAACTGAGGGGGCACTGAGTCAGCTGGGGTATATATCCAGTGCCATAAGGGCGCCACTCCAGGGGGCTCCACAGCCAAACCACCGGGTGTTCTGGGGTAAAAATTCTCCAACGATCGTGTACGCAGCGTGCACACACCGGACCGATGGAGGCTGTGGTGCCAGGGAACGCCGGTGATGTGGGTTTCTATCAGCGTCTGACCGCAGTGCAGTTCCTACTGGTGCCGCCGGGGCGCTGCACACCGAAGCACTCAGTGCCAGGTCTTGGTGCAGCACTGGAGGTTGAGGGCTAAGAGCCGTCTCCATGAGGAGCCATCACAGATGAAAGTCCTGCTCCTTTTTAGTCCGGGGCCAGAAACCTTTGCAGATCCTGCACTTCTCAGTCTGATGAGATTCCCCCAGACACTTTAGGCAAGAGTCGTGGGGGTCGCCTGTTGGCATGGGCTTGGAGCAGGACGCGCAGGGTTTAAAGCCCAGAGCCTTGGGCATGAGCCCAAGCTACCAGTGGGAAGGAGGGCAGATCCCTACCAACCCGCTAGAACTATTTACACTATAACTATATGAAAAACCATATAAAACTCTATAACTACGCTAACTATAAACTATTTACACTGTTAAGAGGAAAATCGCTAGGGAGAGTGGAAAGTGGCAAAGTCGAGCTCCACAGTTCCAACAACCGTCACGGGTGGTAAGAAGGAACTGAGGGGGCGCTGGGTCGTCCGGGGCATATATCCAGCACCATAAGGGTGCCACTGCAAGGGGCTCCAGAGCCAACCCACCGGGTGTTGCTAGGGTAAAAATTCTCCAACAATCGTGTATGCGGCGCACACCCACCTAATTGGAATCGATATGAGCAAGCACTCAAAGAAGAACCTTCTGTTAAAGAATCACTGCATTGACTCCAGATGTAGGGCTTTTCCCTCTATGGCAGGTGGCACTGCTTTCCAGCTGACTGAATGAACAAGAACTGCATGTTTCTTGCTGCTCCTGTTCATTCTGCCTGCTGTAAAACAGAAGAGATAAGGTGGGAGAAGGTGTTTGAGAAGAGAGGAAGTGAGAAAACAAGGAAACGAGATCGTAAGTTTACCCTGGCAGAAGCAGTACTTCCTCAGTGTCACACTAGTAGTGGTTTTGGTATTAAAATGCTCCCAGATTGTATTTCCATAAACTCTAGGCAAAAAACGACAATCTGACCTTTCACATGTGCTGGACACCCTTCCCACAGCCCCCACTGGCCTGGGACGGCAAACTACGGCCAGTGGGAGCAGCGATAGGCCGAACCTGCAGACACGGCAGGTAAACAAACTGGCCTGGCCCGCCAAGGGCTTTCCCCGACTAAACGCGGGCCAAAGGCTGCTGATCCCTGTACCATACCATTCTCTCACTAGAAGGGAAAACCTATAATGGCAGCAGGCCGTAAAAAAGACCCAGTTTGGGAATAAGAACCATTCAAGAAATATATTTTTGCTGATGATGTTTTAAAGAAAGTCACACCAGTGAACTGGGTCTCAAGCACTTGGATTCAGAGACTGCTGAAGTGATAATCTCACTTTTAACAGCAGTAGCTTCTTCTGCCAGTGTAGAAAGAATACTTTCTTCCTTTGGACTAATTCATTCCAAATTGAGAAACTGTTTGGGACCTGAAAAGGCAGGAAAGCTTGTTTTACTTTTCCAGATTATGAACAAACTGGAAAATGAAGGTGAAGACGACTGAGTTAGCTGCAGAAGCCAATATTTTAAGTTTCTCATGTGACCTGGCTGACACAGTGAATTTAATTTTTGTTTTTTTTAAAACAAATATTTAACTATTTTAGTTAAAAACTATTTTAACAAAAACAAACCTGATTTTAAAAAACTTGAAATGTTTAAATTAAAAAATTCATGCTTGTTTTGTTAAAATATTATGTTTGCTGTTGAAGAAAAAAATCCAGAATATATAACGTTGTTGTAGTTAAATAAAGCAATTTAAATGTCTGTCTGGTGACGTTCTCCTAATACAGCATGGCAAGAAAATCCTCCAAATATTAATGATTAACCTGTTGAATTGGAGATAGTCATTGGGAGGTGAACTTCATAAATATCTGCTTCAATTACCTTTGGTAAATTAAATAAACAATCATTCATTTTCTGATATAGCTGCAAAGCTAATCTGAAAGGTTTTCAAAATAAATCACTTTAAAAATACATAGTGTGTGCCTTCTAAAAATGAAACCTACACCTATTTCTGAGTTGTGAAAAATATCTATTAACGTTATAACAACCAACATGAATGCACTTTTATGTAGAAATCCATGATTAAATCAAGTCTTCCTGACTAGTGATTTAAATCAAATCCACCCTGAAAAATGACATTGAAATCTGTCTCCAATTTCAATATCAAAGGTGAATCTGAGATTGCCATTAACCTAATATAACTACACTTTTATATTAAGAGGTGAGATATAAATATGAATTTCAGATAAAACGCAAGATTTCAGGATTTGCCCTATTTCATTTGCACAACAAAATGGTGGACCCAAGACTCGTATCACACAGGCAAAACCACTACTACAGACAGCTTTGCTTTAAGATATATTGCAAAATTATTTTTATGAACACTCCTACTGAAATGAACAGTGCCTCTCATTTTAGCAGCATTTCATGCAGAAGTGTTTATTACATTTGTGTGAATTAATTAGCAATATTACACCTTTCATATGAATAAACCAATAAAAGGGATGAAACTAACTTGACATACAGGCAGTTTTGAGTGATAGAGTTCAGAGTTCTTTTGGCAAGAGGCCAGGTAATTCAAAGCTACTTCACTGCATTTTAGTGAGTATGCTTATATACTATAAATTGGTATATTTAGTCAGATGAGTTAAGCACTTTTCCAGCCAATGATCATGTCCTGCAGTAAAAGAGCATAGAGGAGTCTTCTCTGCCCCTTTCTTGCTTTAATGTGTCTGGTTTGTGCATCTTGTTCAGCCCAAAACCAATTTCAATGAAATTTGACTACTATTTCCTAAACTCCTGCCAACTTTGGTAGCCTTTAGGGGCATAGTGGAACAAGCTACTTTTCAAATCTGACTATATCACTATGCATAAAGCCAAGATCAGTAAAACACATCAGGTACTCCCTGTGAAACATTCTGCTTTCATTTTTTTAAAAACAACACTGATCAGAGCACTCCAGTGCAAGAACTCACAAAAACAAGTTTAGATTTAAGCTAAGAAACACTTACCGATTTACAACTTCCATTGAATGCAAGGACATGTCCATGTTGACCAGGACAGAAAAATACTCTGTTATCTGACTGGACTGCATTAGTTTAAGCAACATTTCTATAGCAACTAGAGGATTATTTTCCACCAGGTCAGGCAGTTTGGCAGGAGTGAGGCCAATGTGGTAAACAAGCTTGGGGTCCTTTTCTAATTCTCCAAGAAGCTATAAAAAAAAATCATCATCTTAAATTTGAATTAAACTGTACATGTTTGATCACAACAAGAGCAGGTGAACTAGAAACCCAATCTGGATTTTATTATGATTTAGTTTAATAAAAGATGTTCTGCCTTGTGCAGAAATTCCAATGATATTAACAGCGACTCAAAGTTTCCTACAATCGTCAACAAGTTATGCACTTTTTACAAAAATGTTGTAGCCTGCAAAACAAAAGCAATAATCCATCTAAATTACACAGAGAGAGTAATTCTAGCCACTTGGATTTAAGTACTTCTTCTTATACATATTTTGTTTTCTTCTAATATTTCAGTTTCTGCCCAAGGGCAAGTGTGCACAGAAAAGCCTTTATAAGAAGCTACGGTCTTGAAGCTCATGGCACTTAGTAGCCTTGTATGTCGTGGAAAAATTTAAACCCACATAATCCAAGTTTCTTTTTTGTCTCTTGCTCTAGCTCTTTCATTGAACTGGCAAATACACCTCTACCCCGTTATAACGCCACCCAATATAACAAGAATTTGGATATAACGCAGTAAAGCAGCACTCGGGGGGGGGGGCACGCTGCGGCGGATCAAATCAAGTTCGATATAACGCGGTTTCACCTATAACACGGTAAGATTTTGGGGCTCCCGAGGACAGCGTTATATCGAGGTAGAGATGTACACTGTTGAACTGAGCTGACCAACAACTTTGATAAGTTATCTTAGACAGAAAGAAAGTTGCACTAGAACATCTCCCTCCTTATACAGTACAATGATAAGACTAAGGCCCATTGAAGTCAGTAGTAGCACTCTGACTAACTTCAGCCAGACAAGATTAGGCCCGTAGCATTTCTAAATAACCATCTTATTGAAAAGCCTCTGCCAAATCTGAAACAGCATTACTGCAACAAGGTTATCCTAGCAGGGAAAATATTGTTGCTAGTTACTAGTCACATTTTGCATTTGTTCAGCTAATGAAGGTGTGTGTAGAAACAGCAGATAGACGAGTTTTAAAAAATACTTTCCTTATCTGACCATACACAAGCCAAAACTCTGGAATTTTGGTATTGAGACAAGACAACTCAAACAATATTGAGATTTCCTAAATTTGGAGACAGTTTTAAGCAAGTCCACTCCTTGGCAGGACAAATCTTCAAACTTTTGGATTGCCCACAGACAGATTAATGCTCTACACAGGATCTTAGAGAGTTTAAATCTTTTAGTGGCACTTCCATCTTAGCACCTCAGGCTACTGTTTGTTCGTTTCACCATATATACATCAATGCAAAATATTTCCATCAACAATAACTGAAATGTACAGATAGGCCAAGTAAGAACAATGCTGCTTGAGAACTTAAAGGGTTTGATTTAAGGATATTTACTTTGTATATTTTGACATGTGATGTTGACAATTCGTCTTTTAATGGCTATGAAGCTTTAACTTTTTGAATCTCAACATCTACTGTCATTAAATAATTGTCGGACCCCTGACCCCAAATGTTCACAAATACAGGAAATTGATATTATCCACTGAAATTATTTAAAAAAATTGAATTCCACCAACCCTAAATATGAGATGAAGATTATTTAAGTCATTTAATTTGACCCTAGTTTTCTAAAATGTATGAAATATAAGAACATGCATAGGAAAAATTAGAAGGGAGGGCAGCTGGCACATAGCACCCACCTGTGTTTGCTGGGGCGAGGACAAAGGACTTTTGAAAGCCTTAGCCATGATGCGTTTGATCTCCACTCCAGTGCTGTTTTTAACACACATTGACTTGTCCCACTGAATTGCATGATCTGGCTCTATTGGGTTTAGCCAAGCCAGCTCATCCTCACAAATATGGAGTGGAGGTGGTGGCCGGATAAACTCTGGTCGAAAGTGACCTGAAAGACAATGTTGTGAAGATTTCTTTCAAAGGAAAATTAAAGAGGTGAAGTCCCTTTTGTATTACTCAATGAAAAATCATTTCAAATTTAGAAGGCTACTATATTGTATATTTAATATAAGGGTGACAATAGCAGTCTGATGAGTGGTCCTCTCTCCCTCCCACAACTGTAATACTTTTCAATGTACAATCAGATTAATTTGTTTTTACTGGCATTTTGTATTGGGACGTTTGAGCTTGGTCACATACAATCCAATCTAGAGAAAAGTAGCTCAACACATCACTTATGTCATTCCTTAAGTAATTGTGCCAAAGATTACAGAAACTTAAGAGTAAACAAAGATGCACATACTTTCTATAGGTGGTTTTGGTCCACTCACTAAAGCTTCAGTGATCTGTGAGGCAACAGAGCTGTCAAAACCAGAATTTGAGGAATCTGGATCAGGATCGCTGAGAATGCTGGGGAAGCTAGCTTTGCTCTGTGTTGGCAACTCAGACTGACGCTCTGAAAAAAAAAAAGTTCAGTCCACGATATTAAAGCATACAACCAAAATACAGATGTCAGGAATACTAAAAGTAGCAGGAGACAATTTGAGCTTTAGAACAGCATTGGTTTAAAGAGACAGTGTCAACATGAAATCTAGTTCAGGTTTGTAAACAGTGGGCCATGGAGCATTTGCTGGTGGTGTGCAGAGTTGATTGGTCGGTCACATGGTGTTGGCTCTCCTTTCCACTTCCTAAAACTGAATGATATAGCTAAAAATACTAACACCTTCCCAGTATTACTTTTCCACGTAATCAGTAATTGTCACAAGGGTTTACATAATAGCAAATGGGAGCAATGCAGTGATTGACTGTGAATGGGAGAGAACATAAGCTATCTGTGAGAATCCTCTGGGACAGTGGTTCTCAAGTGGGTCCACAGTCCCCTGGGGGGCCAAGAGCTGGTTTTAGGAGGCCATGCCCTGCGAGGCAGGAGCCCCGGCACCCTAGGATTACCATATGTCCCAGGACATAGCCTCTTTTGATTCTCTACTGTCTGTCCAAGCAGGTTTTTCAAATCAGAGGCTACATCCAGGCTTTTGCAGAGCACAGGTAGCTCAGAAAGAGCTGTCTCTGCACCTCACTGGTTCCTTGCCTTCCAGCTGATTGGGCAGCTGCGAGGGACCAAACAGCTTCTTAATGCAGCATGTCAGCCTGACACTGCCAGATCCTGAACCCCTTCTCCAGGGAGCAGCTCCAGCTTGGGCTGCATTTCACAGCAGGTAAGCTGGTGGGAAGGGCAGAAAGAGGACAGGCTGTGGCTGTTTCCAGGGGGGAAGCTATGTGCAGCTGCTGGAGGTGAGAGACTGGCTGCACCAAGTGCCCAGGAAGCACAGGAGGGGAGTGCAGAGGTCAGGGTAGAAGGGGTACAGGAGGGTTAGGGGACTCCCCCTTCCAGCACCTCCTCTGCCTCCGCCCTCTGGCAGTGTCCTCTTTTAGGGAACCTGAAACATGATAACCCTACATGGGGCCACAGCCCTGAGCCCCAGCAACCCTGCAGGGCCCTGAAGTTTTTATAGCATGGGGGAGAGGGGGTTTCAGAAAGAAAAAGGTTGAGAACCCCTGCTCTAGGACGTGACCTAGCCTGTGGAAAGAGTCAGAACCCCTGATCTAGTCAGTTTCAAAAAATGAGTTCAAGTAAATTTTCATGCACTATTCTTGCCACACTTGTCCCCCTGCCAATTGTGCTTTTACAGTCACATTTATCTCTCCCTCTTCCTGCTTCCCCCACTGTTGTGTGAAGACCCACACAAACACAGGCATTCAGACTCCACAATAATGGGGGCCATAAGAAAATCTAAATCAGAGGTAAAAGATTTTTCAGCGTGGACTGTGTTTTTAGTGATGTTGCATAGACTAACTACCCTCCCCCATTTGTTGTCACAACATCCAGTAGCACCTATAGCAATTGCTTACATCGAAAAAATATATTGGGAGTCTAATACAAATTAAAATGTTATGCAGCTGGAAGTGAGCCAGCAGCATGGGACATCCAGCACTATCTGGACTGTGATTGGTAACCAAGAATTGTTCAGAAGTGGACAATGCTCCTAAAAAGGCCAAATTATACAGCATAGGAAACATTATGCAGTAATACTACTAAATCCAGTAGATATACTTTGTTACTGCAAAGCTGGTTACAGAGACAGGAAAAGAAGTTTTAAACTTATGGATACATTCTGAGAAACCATAACATGGCTTCTGTCATAGGAGTGCTCAAACAAGCTGAGGACTGGGAGTGGCTGACCCTTTATTCCTAATCCTAAATTTCAGGCTCCAACTCTCTGTAGTACTGCGAGAAAGGATGTCTTTACCTTCTGTCACCCTGATCAGTTCATTTTAAAATAAGTCAACCTTACTGCGTGAAAGTCAGTAGCTGACTAACAGATGCCAGCCCTAGAGCACTGCTAACCGATTCCATCTGCAAGGGGAAGTCTAAGTATGTGCTTATCTAGTCATTCAGGGAGTTTTCATGCTTTTGTAGGCATTTTTTTACATAGCATGCTCCTCAATGGATTCAGCCTCTGATAATCCAAAGCTTGACATCTTGATTCCATAACTAATACAGCTCTTGTTTTGGGCCCAGCAGTCACTGAAGAGAGCCACCATCCTGAAATTAAACTGCTGCTTCATTTTCTGTGTAACTGAGCTTGTATACTGCCTCTACCTACACTGAAGCTATTTATACTTTCTCCTTTATTTACAACCTAGTGAGCTAGTACTCATAGCTTTTCTCTGTAGAAATGTTCTTCATGTTAGATATGGTCCTCTAATTATCTAGTGTTCAAAATTTTAACTGAACTCCCTCTCAAAAACAGACTCAATGTTAGATAACAGAACTCTCTTCCACAGATAACAATAGCCTGCTGAGTCCAAAAGTTTTTTCTAGGTGTATTTCCTAAGGCTGGCAAGGGCGCAAGGATGTACCTTTTCCATCAAAGCAAAAGAACAAGCAGAAGTTATTAAGTTTGCAAAGTATCTGGTGGTTTTCTGTTCTATTTTATCTGAATATTGACTCACTGAACTAACTTGGTAGGATATTTTTCCTTCAAGGATATGTATTATATACTTGATTACTTTCTTAGCAGTTTCCCCAAGAAAAGATATTTGATTGCAAAAAATAAAAATCCAATTTCACCAATTTTCAGAATGCTTCTACTGGTTTATAAACTGTTTAGAACTTCAGTATACAACCCTAAAAAGAATATTTTTCGGAATATTCTTGACCAACTCCTGCACATTACCGTTAAACCAACTAGCTAAATGTGTCACATCTGAAAGATGAGTACTGTATATACTCATTCATAAGCCGAATATTTTTGGTAAAAAATGATGCATCAAACGGGGGGAGGGGTCAGCTTATAACCGGGTCTACACCAAAATACGATGATTTTAAACTCCATGGAATCATTGAATTGAATATCTAATACACTGTCGTTTTGTTTACCTGGAGCGTCTGCAGGCATGGAGCCCCTCAGCTCCCTGTAGCCATGGTTCGCTGTTCCCAGCCAATGGGAGCTGCGGGCCCACAGCTCTCATTGGCTGGGAACGGCAAACTGCAGACACTGGGAGCTGAGGGGCTCCATGCCTACAGGCGGTCCAAGTAAGCAAAATGTCCCGCCCCACCAGCGGCTTACCCTGATGGGTCGGGAGCCAAAGTTTGCCAACCCCTGAAATATAGGGCCGGCTTATTAAAGGGTCATACAGTTTTTGCTATTTTTACCTAACGATCTTGGGGGGTCAACTTATAAATGAACGGACTAACGAATGAGTATATACGGTAGATATCATTTCAATTTGGTGGCATTGTGGTATGCAACTTAAGGTCATAGCTGGTCAACAGTTGCTAGTAAATTATAGGTTTGCTTTGGACCCCAGTATTCCCAGACAATAAAATACCATCAGATATTATAATGAGATCCACGACAGGTGTAGGCGCCAGTCCTGCAATTCAGTGCACACATGAAGACTCCTGAGCTTGTAAGGAGCCTCAAAAGAACTCAGTGAAGCTCCATGTGATCACTGTAGTCTGCCCACATCAGGGCCGGCTCCAGACCCCAGCGCGCCAAGCGCGCACTTGGGGCGGCATTTTGCCGGGAGGGCGGCAGGCCGCTCTGGTGGACCTCCCGCAGGCATGCCTGCGGAGGGTCCGCTGGTCCCGCGGCTCCGGTGGACCTCCCGCAGGCGTGCCTGCGGTTGCTCCACCGGAGCTGCGGGACCAGCAGACCATCCGCAGGCACGTCTGCAAGAGGTCCCCAGAGCCGCAGGACCGGCGACCGCCAGCGCACCCCCCCGCGGCGTGCCGCCATGCTTGGGGCGGCGGAATTCCTAGAGCCGCCCCTGGCCCACATGCAGAAGGTTACAGGATCAGGCCAGATTGATTCTTTGGGATTAAAGAAAGCAAAAGCTGTATTTAAAGCAGAATCCTTAATAAAAAAGCTAAAGATTAAATTGTTTATGGGAAGAGCATAAGCTCCTTAACCCAAGCCACCTAAAGTAAAAAAGCTATTCAAAGGCAAGCAGTTGTTGGAGATCTATTGTGGTGCTACATTTTTTCTCTTCTGTAAATTGCAGGAAGCTTCCTTTGATTCCTAACGGAAGGTGCTGAAATGTTTTGGAAAAAGCAGCTTTGACTACAAGCCAATTACCCTTAACCAACGTAGTCTTCTGTCAGGCTAACCGTATCGAATAAAGGCAGTATTTTGCCAGAAAACTTCCTTTTTCCACCAGCATCAGAAAATGACGTTTTTGGCAGGATAATGATCCAAACAGGCAGAAGTACAACTAAAGAAACAGAAGCAAATAGGGCAAATTTTGCAAAAACATTCTGAAAATCAGCAGGTAGAAGTTAATACTGATCAAACAAAAAAATGTAAAACAAAGTCCTTATGAAACTGTATTTCTGCCCTTTAAAAAAAGCAATTACAGCTGCAAGTCAAATTGTTCACATTTAAATTCTGATTGTTACTTAGGATATTGCTCAGAGAAGATCAGATATTAAAGGACAGGATACATCTGTTGTCTTTCCCGTATGTAATTTAATATTTAGGATAGTTATCCTCACAGAATGCTTTAAACATTTTGAATGGCAGTAATTCTTTGTGAGGTACATTCTAGAACAAGGTCCAAACTTGTCCCTAAAATGAATCCAGGGATATTCTGAATAGGAGAACACCTTTACAGAAGCCATCAAGATTTACAACCCTTACAGGACAAGATCGGCCAGGAAAGAGGGACAAATATAAACAAAGATCTCAATAACTTTGAAGTTTAAGCATTTTTGTTTCACTCTTTTTATATTTTATAGACTACTCAGTTAACTTCTTTTCTACATCTTCGATTACTGGGAAAAATGTGGACTTGAAACAAGTTATTTTATAAATGGAGAAGCCAGTCAAAAAGGTGATTCCTAGGTGTCAAGCCTACAGCAAGAGGAGTTGCCTTCATATGAGGCACATAGACAATGGCAGGTATTTATTCCAAGAAACAAATCTTGTCTCTCTCACCAACAGAAGTTGGTTCAATACAAGATATTACCTCAGCCACATTGTCTCTCTCATGAACATGTCAGATCAGTGGTACCCTAAGGTCTCTATGTAGTCAAATTAGTTATGTATGTGATTTACTGTATAATTTTGTTGTATCCACTACATATAGAATAAGCATTGCACATTCAGCTACTTATTTTTAAAAGTAACCAATATCAATGAATTTGTTCCATTTTCAAAAATACTACTGGCTTTGTATTTTGAAGACAAGACAAACCAGAATGTATGGAACCTCCAGCAAAGAGAGTAAATTTAGTTATTTTGGGTTCTTAATTTAACACCATTCAGAGGGCACGTACACAGCTCTTGTGAAAAATCAGACCCCTTCAATGCATTGTAATTTGGGCACCCAAAGCGTCACGTCATTTTTAAAAGTTCAAATCAAAGAATACAGAATTCACAAAAATGCTCAGAAAGATTCAAAGAGGGAGACACCGGACTGAGGCAGGAAAGCTCAGGCAATAGGTTGAATATCACACTAATATTTGTCTATTAAAAAGTTAGTTCTCAAACAATGAGAAAAAACAGTCTTGAAATCATAGCCAATGGTTATCACATCCTTATATGGACATACTTGGATTTTTGGTGCTCCAAACTGCCCCCCATTCACTATATCCATCTTTCCTACTGTTTTAATCAGTAGCTCCAAAAGTGACCTACTAAAAGAGATGGCTCACAAACATCACCTTTTTCTCTCTTTCTCCTGCCAAGTGGTCCAAAAGCATCTTTTACTAGATACAGTCAGCCAAATTAACCACCTTCCCAATCTGAAGGCAATACTTAGGAAGTTACAAAAACCTGAATCATCTCAGATTTATAAAAATACCAAAAATTCAGTTATAATACCTGGTCTTGCCAAAAGATATAACTGAAGAAAGAGGCGTAATGGCTGCCTGATAGTAAGTTATCCTGGGTTTCTGAAATTGGAAACACTGCACAAGATACAAGGGAATAAAATTTAAGCATGAAAACTGCCAACAGAACAAAAGACATTTTTCAGATGTAGAGACTTCCTATATTGTAAAAAAAAGTGTCTTCACAGCCTCAAAGAAGAAAATTCCGTGTATAAAACTTGCTTGTTAAGCCAAATATAAGGCAGTTAAAAATGCCCTGTGCTTGAAGTTTCTACAGTCTAGAATTATAGCTCAACTCATTTTACACTTGAAAAGAAATATCTCACTTTCACTATTATCTCAAGGAAAAGCTGTCAGGATATACCTAAAATGGTTTGTTATTTCTTACCTGCTAGTGCTAGCTGAAGTCCACTTATATCCACTGACTGGGCCATGTTTCCTATATCCATTAAGGCAATCTGTCGAGGAGTCTTCTTGAACAGTTCTCTAGGAGGAGCCAACATCAGTTGGGAAAGGAAGAATTTTTCTGGTGGAGTTATGGGAGGTAAGAAACCTGAGAAAAACAATTTTCCTCACTTGTTATACAGCGGCAATTAATATTTTGCACTTTTTACTACGAAGGAGCGATGTTTGCTAAACAAACTATGGTACAAGTATTAAAATGTATGAATTAGGCTGACACTAAGAATATTCAGTTGTGTTAATATTTTAAATTAAATCCACGCCTCTGCCTATGTAGTATTTAAATATGACCTATGCAGAATAATTTTGCTTAAACTGTCTAATGAACTAAACCCAGTCAAGGTTTCTTTGGTTTTAACTATTAAATAGTTTTAGACTTACTTCAACAGCCCTATGTCTCCATTTTTGGATTGAAGGCTAGGTCACAGCATACCATAAGGGCCAAGGAAGCCATCTAAAATTAATTTAATTATTATAATTAATAAAACCTAGTTCTTCAGCTGTTACCAATGTTTGGTCATTCATATTAGTAAAATATAAGCTCTTAAACTGCAATTGCATCTATGAGACCCAGGCTGTCATATCAAGCTCTGTTACACTTTGGGGAATAGTTTGCATTTGGGTGCTCCAGCAAAGAAAGGCAATTTGATTAAAACTAGGCAAATACAAGGAAAGCTGAACTCTTCTGTAAGAAAATATTGAATACAAACAGGCCATCAGGAAAGGAACAAACGAGAAAAATGTGCCAGAAGTAGTAAACAGCTCCCAACCCTTCCCCACACAACTTTTAAAATTTAGTTTTAAATGTCAAGCAGTCTTGATGCATCGTTTTGTTTTCTAATTTAGACCAATGATCAATTAACAACAAATAACTGGCACATTGCTAGTCACAGCCATAATATTCATTGTAGTTTGTGGTGAACAAGTTGCTATTAACACTACAAATTATTCAAAGCGAAAAACTTTTAGAATCCAGTTTACCTGTCACTATTTAGAGTTTGATTTTCATTTCAAAGCCAAGAAATACAAATCACATCAGTTTCCCTTTCAGGTTCTTAATGCTGCTGAGTTTGGGCTTCATACACTGCAGGGAATGTTTGTTTCAAAACAACTTTGTTAAAATTATGGAAATGTTTCTATTAGTGTTGAATGTTTATAAACAAAGTTTTATGGAACTTTATTTTTGGGCCATGTAAAACAGACAGTATCCCTTTACAATTGAGCAGAACTTGCCTGTTTTTAGAAGTTTATAGCTATCAAAAGTGTTAAACAAGTTCTCCATTTTTTGTTAAAGCAGAATTTATAATACTTTGTAAGTTTTGAATTTTGTACTTTAGCTATTTTAGTTTTCAATGTAAATAAAATTTAAACTTGGCACATCCATACACCTTAGCAAGCACTATAGTAACTTTAAAAGACTTTAAAATTTGAACTTTTCAAATGAAGTTATAAATGTTTGAGACTCATTTTGCAGCATGTTATAAATACTCCTTACTGAAATCTATACCAAAGGACAATATTTCAAGTAGTCACATCAAAGATAATCATTCTAATAGCCATCAGTGAATCCACAGAATTTTACTTTCAGCTGAGGGGAAGTTTGATTTTGAAAATCATTTGGATTTAAATTAGTGGAATACAGCAAGTTTATATACTCTCTAGAGCAGTGCTTGCAAAGTTCAACACCCTTTACCCCACATTCTAAACCGTCACCAACAGAGCTTGGAGAATATTGCAAAAAAAAAAAAGCTTGCTTCAATATTTAAATGTTCAAACGATTTGACTGTGCTTTCAATAAACAGTCTTGAAAATATGAAGTGAATGTTTTGCTGAAAAAGCAAGTTTTAAACTATTCAAACTCAGAAAGAATCCAGAATTAATTTGTATTTGTTTCAGAAATCAGAGACTAAAAATAACTCATCCAATCAGAGATGAAACATTTTACATGTGATCAATGGGTACAAATGGCTCAGGTTTTGAACACTCACAATGAGCTGTTTGCAAACAAGCAATAATCCAACAATGTAAAGAAGTTACTTGGCAAAAAAACAAAACCAAAAAAATTCCTGCTTGTTTTTACATTAAAATACAAGGAACTTCTTTTGTTTTCTAAAAAGCTTGACTGGGTGCTCCCTCAGCTCTCAAATGCATGAAAGTGGTGTGGAGCCCTGAATCTTTCACAAAAGAACTTTTCTGTTCTTTCCAGTGTTTGTCTGGAATTTAAGGTGTTTTTTACAGTGTGATTAAATTAGGAGTTAATCAAATAACACTGCCCCTCCAAATTCCCTTTCCTTCAGCTCCTCTGGTTTCAGCACCCTGTGATATTAATCCCTCTAGTTCTTCAAAGCAAACCCTGATAAATCTCATGTCAAATGCTTATTTTTAAGTGATGCAGGACTTCCTTAATCATCATAAAACAGCACACACACCCCCTTTCCTTTGTAGGGCAATTTCAAAGACAAAATATTTAAATACGCCTGTCAACAGGGGTCATGCATCACTCAGTACTCATCACCCTGATTCCCAGTATGGGGGGCACTGGACTAGGTTTTCCTGTCCCTTGCCCCCCATAAAAATAAGTATCTGGAGCAGAGGGCCCCCTTTTGGCCCTGGATCACACAGAGAGGGCCCTATTCCAGGGATTTATTTGTACTGGGAACAGAGGGGACAGGTAAACCTCACTTCTTGCAAATTCCCCCATGCATAAACAGCCTCTTACCTGGCTTCAAGCAATCAAGATCTCGCCAATGCTGGGGAATAGAGTTAAGCATGCCTCTCTCTCTTCAGTTTATCTGCTATGTATATTAGTTACCTTAACAATCCTTCTGATTTTGAAGAGGTAATTTATCCTTATGCACAGTTTCTCGGTTTTCATGGCTTTAATCTAATGCCCCCAAAACTGAGAGCCAGAGTGATGTGCGCTGCCAATTGAATGGAGTGGTGCATGACCGCTGTTGAGATGTGCTTTTAACCATGCTTTCTGAACTGCATTGCAAAGGAAAAGGGTGGGTGGTATTTTATAATATGTAAAAAAAGACCCGAAAGCCTTATTTTGAAGTGTTTGACATGACAATAATCGGGGTTTCTTTTGCTGCTTGCTAGAGGGCAGTTTAGATGAGCGAAGAACTAAGGGGACAGGCGCCGGACCCGGAGGAACTGAAGGAAAGGGGCTGTACTCTGATGAACAAAGAGGTAACTTAACCTCCTGAAAACTTCAGCGTGAAAAATTCAGCCCCCTCCCCCGCACACAGGGCCTGGGGAGGGGGGCTGGGGCAGGCTCCGGCCCAGTGGACACAAAGCGAAGCTCCGTCCAGGGCCCCGATCTCTGCCACAGCCCGGGAGCCGCCACCCCGCCCCCGCGGAGCCCGGGCCCCGCAGCGCCGTGACGGCGGCGGAGAAGCGGAGCCGGTCACTCCGGGGAAGCCCCCGCGCCCCGGTCGGTACCTGAGAGCGGCGGCCGCTCGGCCTCGTCGCCGCGCTCGGGCGCGGGGTTGAGCAGGTGGGCGAAGATGGCGGCGAAGGGGTTGGCGGCCAGCGGCTCGGTGCGGTACATCTCCCAGAGCAGGTAGAGCGCGGTGAGGCGCTGCGGGGGGCTGGGCAGCAGGTCGGGCTGCTGCAGCAGCAGCACCAGCACCGAGCCCAGGCGGAAGTGCTCGGCCTTGCCGAAGTAGTGGTGGAAGGCGCTGGACAGGCCCTCGAAGGTGCTGCCGCCCGCCTCCTCCGACACGATGCTCAGCAGGCTGGAGAGCTCCTTGGGCGACAGGCTCATCCTGCCCGCCGGGGCCGCCGCCGCCGCCGCCGCGCCGCCCGCCTCCCCCCCGGCGCCGGGGGCCCCCGCCTCCGCTCCCACCAGAGTGCAGGGCGCCGGGCTACCCCCGCCCCCGGGCATCCAGCTGCCCGCGCGAGCGCGCGCCCGCGCGCACACCCCGGCGGGCCGGCTCGGCTCCGCACCGCCTCCCCCCACTCCGCCGAGCTCGTCGTCCCGCCGCTACCGTAAAGCTGCGCGCCGGCTCCGGTACGGCGCTTTTACGACACTGTCGCTCAAGGATTGTTGTTGGAGGGAGGGAGCTATCGCGGCTGGGGATTGGCCCAAGGGGAGCCGGAGTGAGGCAAAGGATTGGCCGGCGCCACCGTAAAGTCGCGCTCCGGCTCCAGCACGTTTAACTTTGCGACACTGTCGTGCAGCAGACCAGGCGGTTGTGCCGGGGAGGGGGTGAAAGGGGCGATCCGGCGTCAGGGCATCGGCCGGGGGCGGCGGCTGCTGCTGTTAACGGGGACGGGGCCGCCCCAGTTCGGAGCGAGGCCTGTGCGGGCTTCTCGCGCCGCAGAGCGCGCCCCTTGGGCCCCCAGGGCCCGGCCGCCGCCGCAGAGCGCTTTGCCCGGCCCGGCCTGGCGCTGCCCGGCGCGCCGGAGCCACCTGCGTCCGCGAATACAACCGCGTCCCGCCAGCGGCCCCGGCCGAGCTCCAGCCTCTGCCGCCAATAACTTGGGAACCCGGAGTCCCGCTGCCCCGGGCCCTGCGCTTGCTTATTAGCCCACACGCCTTCCTGATGCAGCAGAAGCGCTGCTCAGGCAGAGATGCCCATTGCAGCCCAAACAGTGTCATTAGCAATTTGGCTTGGCAAGATAACGCTTTAGCAAGATGTTTGACTGGCAGGGTAGTGTTAGTAATTTTAAAGGAATTCTACTTGTATTGCCATAAATCAGATCGTGATAGTCGCACGCATATTAGATTGATTTGTTAACAGTAGGTAAAGCTAAAGAAAGAGCTCTGTGATTTGATTGTAGAAGTTGCTTTTCTTTGCTTGCTAAAATGCTCTGTGACATTGTTTGCAACAGCAACAAAGAGTCTTGTGGCACCTTACAGACTAACAGACGTATTGGAGCCTGAGCTTTCGTGGGTGAATACCCACTTCGTTTGCAACCACACTTTGAAATAGAGAAGAACAACAGAACAAAAATATCCAAGGACCAGCAAACCCCAAATACATTTTGTAAGGGAGGAGGCAGCAGAGAGAGCAGGGGAGGGAAAGAGACAGAAAAAGAGTTATAGCAAATCAATTTGCTATAGAGATTGTAAAAAGAACAGGAGTACTTGTGGCACCTTAGAGACTAACAAATTTATTTGAGCATAAACTTTCATGGTTGTAGTTTAGTTTCTTTCAGCAACCAGGCTAAATAGTTAAAAATAGAAGAAACTCCCTGCCCACCCCCTTTTTTTTTTTGTTAGATCACCTGCCTTATTTTCAAGAACAGGCTGAGGAGGGGTGAGATCCACCCTACAGCCAAAAATGAAATTAAAGCACTGCCAGATTTTATTATTCTCATGAGTTTTTCCTCAAATATAAATTCCTTTCCTTGAATGTTAAAGTGTTCCATCCCATTTGGGATATTTTTATATAGTAACACTCATGGAAGGAGAAGATGTAGTCGATCTGGGTCTATTCACACATCTTTCTAGCAGTCATACCCTGTGATGATTCCCCCCCCCCCGCAAAAAAAAGGAAGCCTTTCTCTAAGAAAGGCTTTCTTCACTACAACTAGACATGTCAGAAAACCATGAATGAGACAACTATAGCAGAAACAGATTTTTTAAAAAACGTATCTGTAATTCCTTGTAATGAGAAATATAGACCTATTGGCATAGCATCGATACTACAGGAAACTCCACAAGCCTTACTGAGTAACCATACAAGAATAAATCTTAATGGTTAATTTTTAAAGATGCCAGCTTGAACATTTGGCCATAGCTCCAGGCCCAACCATTATAGTACAACAGCTGCATAAGTGTGCTGAAAACTGGTTGATTTAGAAACATGAACATGTCTACACAGAGAGGTATCATTGAGCCAATTAGCTGCTGTACATTGTAATGAAAGTTCCCCTTTTCAGCCGATGTCAGAAGTCCACATAGATAGGCATGCTAAAATTCATGTAGCTCTACATACCTTCCACAGCATAGGAGATGCCTTCATTAGCGCTGAAATCCTGGCCCCACTGAACTTCTACTGCTTCCACCCAAAAGCAATTTAATTTAGGCCCTGATCTGTGCAGATCCAGTTGCAGGATCAGAGGCTTAAAGGCTAAATTAATGTTGACTATGAACCTGAAATTCACTTTTAAAGAATCTTACAAATAAAACTGTTTGCATGAATGTTCAGAAAAAAGCAAATAAAAAGGGCGGTGAATGTGGTTGAAGCAGCCAAATTGTTTGTGAATCATTTTTCTGTTTATCTGCCTAACTATTCTATACTATCTGCCTACTATTCTAAAACAGTTTTTGCTATTTCTTACTCACAAAACTGGGTAGCCTTTAGGAAGAATTCCTCCTCCCCCCCCGAGATATGACAAAGTGCAAAATTTCAAGGATTGTTTTAATAAGTATCAATCAAATAAATTAATGTGAAAAAAGTTATTGACTATCAGTTACTATCATGAGATGCCCAATTTCTGCAGCAAATCTTGAACTCCTTATTTATTCCTTAAACTAGCAAAGAAGTTTTGTCTGCACAAGGACTTTGTAAAAATAATATTTGCAGCTGAAAATTCCATTTATATATTTTGGTGCCTACCTGAACATGACTGTAACCACCACATATTTTAACATATGGCTTTTGGTATCCTAGGAAGTTCTTGTTTGGTACCCCAGCTCAGAACTCAAGGTTAGATGCCGATGGTTCTTTGGAGACTGTTTTTCATGTATAAGTCCCATTCTAAGGCAGATAATTCTTCAAAAATTTTACCCTGAATGTAATCTTCCTCCTTCCTCATATAGTTAAGGAGAAAATGTTAACCTTGGTATAGTAACTCTACTGAAGTAAATGGAGTTACACCTTGCTTACACCACAACTGATGTTGGTCCAATATGATGAATTTGAAAAAAGTCATCTCAACCGCATAAAGGGTGGTATGTCCAGACAAGAGATCAGAATAAGTAAGGAGAACACATAGATCCTGGCCATATGCACAATAGTTTAGCTCACAAGGAAATTTTGCTTTTTTAAAAACAATTGTTCCCATCCCATTCTCTGTAGCAGAAAGGGAATTTTATTTTTTCAATTTTTTATATTTTGTTAATGTTAAATCACAAAGTTCTGATTATTTATGTGCTATTTCAGACAGAAGAAGCAATTTACACTGTCTGAATTTGGTCCCTATGTTATCACAAATGATGTCACTTTTCAGCAAGATGATGGTCACCAGGAAGAGGCTCAGAAATATTAATTTTTAAATTTGCTTTTAGGACTTAATGTGATTCTTCTCTGCAAGGAAAATAAAATGTGAATGGTATTTTTAGATACATTACTTAGCTTTGTGGAGCAGTGATATAGATCAAACAAAGGGAAGATGACAAGAGCCACAAGCCCATTTGTAAAAGTATCTTTTAAAATGTTTTATTACTTTGTTTTCCTCAGCAGTTGGCTCAACACTGACACACTACTTTCCCTCACACAGTCCTTTTTTCTTCATTTGATAATGTTTTCTACACACCCAGTGAATACTTTGCTGGACATTCTTTCCAAATCCCTCTAAAGTTTCCCATTTGATTCTTTATTGCCTTTTAAGTATGCTTCGCATCCTCAGAATGTCTCATTATTTTCCCTAACTTCCATTTCTGTTAAAAGCTTTTAAAATACATTTTAATGATGCATAAGAGGCTGAGCAGTACGATGAGCCTAATAGCATGCTATTGATTTTCATCTGAAACAGACATTGCTAAATGGCTATTGAAATTTTCAAATGTGTATATTTAATGTGGTTTGAAGACAAGGCAAATACAATGGTCTTTCTACTAAAATTAGATACAAATTAATTAGTTGCAGTAAGCTACCTTAAAAGCCTCTCTTTTTCAGTGTCTTCAAAACGCAGTGTTAGTAATAACCGCTGGTGCAGGGAGTAGAATAAAAAACCACAGGACTAATGTGTCCACACACAGCTTCCACTTATCTGCAAGTCATGGTCTTAATAATTCAGCGACAGGCGTTGCTTGTGGAGAATATACTGTTTTAGATACAGTGAAGCAGTTCTCAAACAGTGGTTCGGGACCCCAAAGTGGGTCAGGTCCCCATTTTAATGGGGTCGCCAGGGCTGGCCTTAGACCTGCTGGAGCCCAGGGCTGAAGCTGAAGCCTGAGCCCATGACCTGGAGCAGCAGGGCTCAGACTTCGGCTTCAGTCCTGGGTGGCAGAACTTTGGCCCTCCCACCTCAGGCGGTGGGTCTTGGGCTTTGCTCCCCCCCGCCCTGAGTCATGTAATAATTTTTGTTGTCAGAACAGGGTCGCTGTGCATTAAGTTTGAGAACTGCTGAAATAAACTGCAAATCACAGTGTGACATCCCAATTGCTATATGGAAACCTTTTGGGCATGTCACAGCCAAGCACAGAATAGGAAATAAAGCAGGAGGTCATTTGTCCATAATTCAGACTCAATGGGCAGACTAGAAAGGAAAACAAATGAGTGTAAAACAGGTACACATGCCAACATGAGGTATTAAAAAAATAAAAAAGCAGCATATCTATAGCAATCCCTGATTGCCAAACAACTAGGTAGTTTTGCCCTATGAAATGTTCCATGTTCAGGAGAGGTTTGAAGTCAATTTCATAAGAAAACTGTGAAGCATTTGTAATTTTCACTAAGTATACCATTTGTGTAGATGCCACAAAGTAACATTAACAATAGTGTTATCTAGGTGCACCAAGTGATGTATCACTGCTGCATCCCTTGTGTATTAACTAGGGAACTTTATTCTAGGGCTGTTACATCCTTTTTCCTGGACTAGTCAACCACATGTAGATGCAAGCCCATTTTGCACCAAACACAAACAACCCGATCCAACTTGGCCATTCTTCTTTTAGTTTGCACACTGCCTCTTGAGTGCATGTAATAGCTATTATCTGTACAGCAATTTAAATGTGTATCACACTATACAGACAAATAGGAGGCACAGTTCCTGCCTAAAGATGTTTATAGTCTAGGTAAGATCGGACATAATACCATAAAGGGAGAGGTAACAGGCAAGAGAGTGAGGATCGGAGGAAGACTTACACAACATAAGGTCTTGAATTTACTAGTTTTTACACTATCCATATTGGTTTGTAACCACATTAACTAGCCAGGGACAGCGGACAAGTAATGACTCAGACTGCGTAGCAATAAAGAATAACCAGACGGGACATTAACAAAAATAAAAACCAGACCAAGAATTAATAGGAAAATGAACCACCCCAGAGAAATGATCAAGTGAGATACACCCAGATGATCCTGGCAAGCGAATGGTGCCACATGCTGCAGAGGAAAGTGAAAACCCCCAAAATCCCTGACATTTGTTAGTCCAAAATACCAGAGAATACTTAAGCTTTGATCACAACTTTTAATACCACCCCTAAATCCTTTCTGATGCCTGGCCTCTCTTTTTGGGATCCTATCAGAAGTGAGCTCTAGGATAAAAATTTTAAAGCCTCATAATGCCTGGATGATCCAAAGACCTGTAGGCATTGCAATGCTGAATGTGGCAACACTTAACTTTTAAGTTCCTAGAAAATCACTAGAACAGCAATAGGATTCACAAAGCTTCCTATACAATGAATGGGGAGAGATAAGCACCTAAGGCCTTGGCTACACTTGCGCGTTATAGTGCAATAAAGCTGCCAAGAGCACTCTACCTCAGTCCCCGGCCATACTGGCAAGGCACATAGAGCGCTCTGACTCTGCAGCTGGAGCACTCCTGGTACTCCACCTCCCCAAGAGGAATAACGTTTGTTGCGCTCTCGCTGGAGCTCTGCAGCAACAGTGTGGGACCCGTGCGCTCTGATTGGCCTCCATAAGTGTCCCACAATGCCTGTTCTAGCCACCCTGGTCATCATTTTTGAACTCTGCTGCCCTGTCCTCAGGTGACCAAGCATCAGACCCAACCTTTAAATTCCCTGGGAATTTTGAAAATCCCCTTCCTGTTTGCTTAGCCAGGCGTGGAGTGCTCTCAGCACATCTTTCCAGGTGACCATGCCTCTACGTGCCAGGCGATCCCCAGTATGGAGCAATGGCGAGGTGCTGGACCTCATCAGTGTTTGGGGGGAGGAAGCTGTGCAGTCCCAGCTGCACTCCAGCTGTAGGAATTATGAAAGCTTCGGGCACATATCAAGAGCCATGATGGACAGGGACCATAACCGTGATGTGGTGCAGTGTTGGGTTAAAGTGAAGGAGCTACGGAATGCCTACCACAAAGCCCGTGAGGCAAACAGCCGCTCTGGTGCTGCTCCCATGACCTGCAAATTCTACAAAGAGCTGGACACGATAGTTGGGGGCGATCCTACCTCCACTGCAATGACCACCATGGACACTTCTGAGCCCAGCACAGCAAGGCGGTGGGAGGAGGAGGAGAGGGAGGAAAGCGCGAGCAATGGTGCTGAGGCCGGGGGAGACACCCCGGAATCCCTAGATGCGTGCAGCCAGGAGCTCCTCTCGAGCCAGGAGGAAGGCAGCCAGTTGCGGCGTCCGGTGCTTGGGGAAGGACAAACAACAGAAGAGGTTCTGGGTAAGCAGCTTTCTTTTTGGGAAGGAAGTTTTTAGGTACGGGCTCTTTGGGCAAGGAGGGTAAGGGCTGCATTCATGCCTAGATGTGGAATAGCACATTGATGAGATCTATCACATTGCGGTAATCGGCATCGGTGATCTCTTCAAAAGTCTCAGCCAGAACATGGGCAATGCGCCTGTGCAGGTTTATTGGGAGAGCCAGCGTAGTTCTTGTCCCAGTCAGGCTAATGTGTCCGCGCCACTGTGCCGTGAGGGGTGGGAGGACCATTGCTGAGCACAGGCAAGCTGCGTATGGGCCAGGGCGGAAGCCACATTGTAGGAGAAGACCCTCCCTTGCTTCCCTGGTTACCCTCAGCAGTGAGATATCTTCCAGGACGAACTCCTGTGGAGAATGTTGGGACAGTGTTCAGTGTAGGTGCCCCCTGCAGCTGTTGGCTCTCCCCAAGGCACAGAAACCCAGAGGACAGTACAGCCGTGAAACAATCAGTCCCCATGGACCCAGTGCTTACTCATCATTTCTGGGGCTCCCGTGGGTTATGTACACTAGCTTTGGGACAGGCAAAGTATGGTTTTTGTGACTGCCCTCCTTAAGTGCGGGGGAATCGTTGCTCTGTCTGGTGTATACAATGCTGCCTCTGTTAAGTGTTGCATTTTGCCTGTCTAGGCGCAACCTTGAGATCTCAGCCATCATTCTTATCACCGGCCGACAGACTGAGAAGACTCCGTAAGAGGCCGCGTAAAAGCAAAGAAGACATGCTGCATGAAGTCATGCAGCAGTCTGTAAACGAGAATCGAAAGGCACAGAAGTGGAGGGAGAGTGAAAGGAGGATCTGCCAGGAAAAAGCGACGCACCGGCGGCAAAGCATGGAAGGGCTGATTAGCATAATGGAGCGCCAAGCGGACTTTATCCAGGCACTCATCACCATACAGGCAGAGCACTACCACGCTCGCTGGCCCCCCCTGCCCCGCAGCCCTTGTCTCAAAACTCTTCCCCTTGTGCCCCCATGTCCCCTCCAACCCACTTTCCCCAACATCTGGGTTCTTACCGCCCGCAGCTGCCTCCTACACCCGTAGTTTCACCACCCACCCACGAAAACTACGACCCTTATCCACTGCACTCAACCCCCTTCAACATGCCTTATAGCCATCCTGAAGTGCAGCACTCAGTGCACAGCACTCCAGACAGGATTCAAGAGTATGAAATCAGGACGTACTCAAGCCTATGAGTGAACCAGTCCCCACCCCACCCCCTTGCCCTTTTGGTATTTCTGTGTTACTTTGGGGTTTTTTCAATAAACGAATTTTCATTTCAATAAATGGAGTTTTTTACTTTGAAAACATACTTTATTAGTGCATAAAGCAAAATATACCTTAGCCCAGGAAAGCAACAAGCACTGCAAGTCAGTGTACCAAACACAGCCACTGACCTAACTCCCATGCAGAGCACCAGACATTACTGGTGGCTTTCAGCCTCAAATTGCTCCCTCAAGGCATCCCTAATCCTTGCAGCCCCATGCTAGGCCCCTATAATAGCCCTGCTCTCTGGCTGTGCAAATTCAGCCTCCAGGTGTTGAACCTCCAAGGCCCATACCTGAGTAAAGCTTTCACTCTTCCCTTTACAAATATTATGGAGGATACAGCACGCGGAGATAACCACGGGGAAGCTGTCTTCGCCTCTTCGGCCAAGTCCAGCTTCCCATAAAGAGCGCACCAGCGGCCCTTCAAACGGCCAAAAGCACACTCCACACAGTCATTCGGCACCGGCTCAGCCTGTAGTTAAACCGTTCCTGGCTGCTGTCCAGGCTCCCTATGTAGGGTTTCATGAGCCACGGTATTAAAGGGTAAATGGGGTCTCCAAGGATCACAATGGGCATTTCGACTTCCCATACGGTGATCCTCTGATCTGGGAAAAAAAGTCCTGGCTTGCAGCTTCTTGAACAGGCCAGTGTTCCAAAAGATGCATGCGTCATGCACCCTTCCAGGCCAGCCTGCGTTAATGTCAATGAAACGACCACGGTGATCCACAAGCACCTGAAGAACCATGGAGAAATACCCCTTTCGGTTAACGTACTCAGAGGCTAGGTGGGCTGGTGCCAGAATAGGAATATGCGTCCCATCTATCACCCTTCCACAGTTAGGGAAACCCATTTGTTCAAAGCCAGCCACAATGTCATGCACATTACCTGGAGTCACGGTTCTTCTGAGCAGGATGTGATTAATGGCCCTGCAAACTTGCATCCACACAATTCCAGCCGTCGACTTTCCCACCCCAAACTGGCTAGCAACTGATCAGTAGCTGTCTGGAGTTGCCAGTTTCCAGATTGCAATAATCACCCGCTTCTCCACTGGCAGGGCAGCTCTCAATCTCGTGTCCTTGCGCCGCAGGGTGGGGGCGAGCTCAGCACACAGTCCCGTGAAAGTGGCTTTTCTCATCTGAAAGTTCTGCAGCCACTGATCATCATCCCAGACTTGCAGGAGGTAATTGTGGTGTGGGGCTCCCTGAATCTTTATTGTTGACATCATTCCACTTGAATTAAATAATTATGTATTAATTGGGTCAGAAAAGAGTGTGAATTACGCTGTTGTCCAACAGTTAGGGGACTTAGCTGGGAGCCTGTTTCAATGCCTGTCGAAATTCCTTATCAGGCAAAGGGGGAATTGGAGCAGTGTCTCCTGTATCTTGGATGAATACCCTAACCACTGGGCTAAAACGGAAGCATCCTCTGGCTACCTTGTGTGGAGCTAGGCAGGTGCCCTGCTTTCATATGGGTATAAATAATGAGTAATGCTATTGAAGTCAATGGAGTTACACTAATATAACACCTGTGTGAGTGGCTACTCAGACCTTGTATTAGTGGAAAAGGAAGGAGCTACTGCTATCTCTTCTTCAGAATAAGTAGTTCTGGTGTAATAGAGGAAACTCCAAACAAGCATTCTTCCTTTGAGTCTGAACAAAGAGACATGAGGAAATGTTTTATGCAGAAACCATCAAGGTATGGATCAACAAGCCTATGCTCTCTATTCTCAGCTCTTCTGCTAGGAGGAATGGCGGGTGAGGGGGGGACACACCACAAAATATCATGAAAACTATAGTGTCCTTTCTGCTTTGAGGTAAAGTGTAGAAAACAGAATGCTGTTATGCATTGAAGAAATGGGAGAAAAAAGAATTATAGGTAAATATTATTCATATTTATCCATTTCACATTCACACTAAAAAATTATTACCAGCATAAAACAAAAGTGACTGTGACTTGATATCTCCCACTAAAAAGAGGGGAAGATAACAAGTAGTTCCACACTTTGCTTTAACAGGTACCGTAACTTAGAGGCCTGCAGAATAAAAATTGGAAGCTATCTTTGCTACTGAGGATCCACCATTTTGTCTCACAAATCCTTTCAGAATATTTGTTTATACATGTATTTATAAATAGCTGGGACGGGATGGGAGAGGAAGTGAGCTTTGAAGAGAGAATGAGTTTTGAGCAGGGACTTGAAGGAAGAGAGGGAGGTGTGTGGTTTATGGAACCCCTAGATCATTCTGGGCATAAATGACTGCCTAAGAATTAGCACAGAGGCTTTTACGCCACTTCAAAATTGTCAGTGAATGGATTGTTGGTACAAATGGACTTTAAACCAACTTTCTATCTACCGTTAACCTGATCAGGGTACTGGATGCTCTTTTACACCACCACAGAATCATGCCAATCTTTCCGTAGAGAGTGGATTCCATATTTTGGGCCAAATTCTGCATGCACATTGATGTCAGTGGACTTGCACAGGTTCAACTGGGCAATATAGGAATTGCCATACTGAATCAGATTGATTTCAATGTCTGGTCTCTGACAGTGACCATCACTAGATGCTTCAGAGGAGGGTGCCAGAAACCCCACAGTGGACAGATGTGGGATAATCTGCTCCTCAGGAAGGTCTCATCTTGATTGAGACTGTCTTAACCCTGGAGATGTATGAGATTTTATATCCTTTCAACAACTCTGGTTTTAGTGGTAACTATTATAACTCTGGTGTGATGGGGTGTCTGCCGCATACTGGCAGAAAAGGGGTTAAAAGCAGCCCTAGGGAGGCGGCGCAGGAGGCGTCCAATCACAGAGGACTTGTAAGAACAGCCAATTGGGGCCAGGCTGGGCCATATAAGAAAGGCTGCAGAACAGACAGGGGCAGTCACTCCCTGGAGCTTGAGAAGGGAGGAAGATTGGCTGCCTTGCAGGCAGAGGGCAGTAAGCACCCTGGGCAGAGCAGTGGTGCAGGCAGAGACCCAGGGAGCTAAAGGCAGCTTCTGGCAGGCTGCAGGGATCTGCAGACAGAGGCCCTGACACAAGGGCAAGTAGGGTGCTGGAGCCACTGAAGGGAGTGGCTGGACCATGAACTGCAGATACACACACCCCCAGAAGGGGGGGAAACAGGGTGTGGCACAGCCAGAGGGCAGTGTCACTGAAGAGGATGCAATGGTCCTGGCAGTGATGTGGGTCCAGGAACAGAGGTGAAAGCTGGTGAGATGCCACCAGAAGAGGGTACAGCACTAATTCCCCAGACAGCAAGCAGGAGGTGCTGCAGTGGTGAGATGTACCCTGTCACACCTGGATATTCTTGTTATCCATAAAAATGTCCAATCCCTCTCTGAATCTTGTTATGCTCTGAGCCTCAATTCTATCCTGTGACAACAAGCTCCACACAGTTTAATTACATGTTATGTGAAAATGAATGTATTTTTATCAGTTTTGAATTTACTCCTTTCAATTTCATTGAAAGGGAAGAATTTGCATATTCTTTGTTTTATTCCCAGTTACACCTCACAAATTAAGGTTACACTACAAAATTAGGTCAATTTAAGTTATGTTGACATACAGCCACTATAGTAATTAAATCGAGTTGGCATGTCCACATTAGCTCCTTCTGTTGGCAGTGTCTATCCTCACTAGGAGCACTTGCACCAATTTAACTGTCAGTGTGGGCCTTAGTGAGGCACTGATACCCAGAAACCTGCCTCCCGGGACTGAGAGCCAGAGCCCTACCTGGCTGATACCTGGAACCCTGGGTTGACAGCCAGAACCCTGATGCCCAGGGCCAACAGCTGGAGCTCTGCAGCCTCAAGGGCTGATACCTAGAACAGTCTATACAGACACTGTTGACCCTAACTACCTCAACCTAAGCATTATGCCTCTTGCTGAGGTGGAGTTATTAGGTTGGTGTAGAGGGTGACTTACATAGGCGGGAGCAACACTGTAGTGTAGATGCTTACAAAGTTATGTTGATGTAAGCTGCCTAATGCTGTAGGGCAGACAAGGCCTAACAGACTACTCACAGAAATAGGGAGTGAAGTTAGAAGTTTCACATCCTAAATAAACTTCTGATTGTGGTAAGCTGGGAGTTTAGGCTTAAGGTCAAGAAACGGACAACAGTTCATACTGTGGGAATAAGCAAAGGGGAATTTGTCATTGTAGTTGTGTTCAACTGAAAGCATCGTGTTCTCTACTTACTTCCCTTTTGCATTGTCCTTTTGCTTCCCCAGGCAACCTGCTGTAGACTTCTTTCAGGGACACTTATTTCTAATACAGTTGTGCTTACAGCCCCCAACAAACAATTGTGCTTGGTATCAGCAAATATGTTAAGAAACAGTCCTGGCCTTGAAGAGCTTAAGTTCTAAACAGGCCAGAAAAAGAGAGAGAGAGAGAGAGAGAGGGAGAGAGAGAGATGTAAGAACATACAAACGGCCATACTGGGTCAGACCAATGGACCATCAAGCCCAGTCTCCTGTCTTCTGACTGTGGCCAGTGACAGATGCTTCAGAGGGAATGAACAGAACAGGGCAATTATCAAGTGATCCTTCCCCTGTCATCCAGTCCCAGCTCCTGGAAGTCAGAGGTTTAGGCCTGGTCTACACTACGGGGTTAGGTCGAATTTAGTGGGGTTAGGTCAATTTAAAAATGAATGCGTCCACACAACCAACCCCGTTCTGTCGACCTAAAGGACTCTTAAAATCGATGTCTGTACTACTCCCCAGCAAGGGGAGTAGCTCTAAAATCAACTTTGCTGGGTCGAATTTGGGGTAGTGTGGACACAAATTGATGGCATTGGCCTCCAGGAGCTATCCCAGAGTGCTCCATGGTGACCGCTCTGGACAGGACTTTGAATTCCGATGCACTAGCCAGGTACACAAGAAAAGCTCCAGGAACTTTTGAATTTCATTTCCTGTTTGGTCAGTGTGGCAAACTCAGCAGCACAGGTGACCGTGCAGTCCTCCCAGAATTATAGAGCGTAGAATGTTTCTACACTCTCCCTATCATCTCTGTCCCAGAGGTTATCGTAGATTAGAAGGCAAAAAAAAATGCACTCGCAATGACATTTTCCAAGCTCATGCAGTTCTCCTGCATTGATAGGGCACAGCTTAATGCATGGAGGCATTCAGTGGCAGAGTCCAGGAAAGGACATGATAAAGCATCTGCTGGGGGAGCAAATGGACATGATGATGAAGTGTCTGTTGGAGCTGCAGGAAAGCCAACAAGAGCACAGACCCCCGCTGCACCCACTGTATAACCGCCTACCCTCATCCCCATATTCCATAGCCTCCTCACCCAGACGTCCAAGAACACGGGTCGGGGGAGGCTCCGGGCACCCAGCCACTCCACTGCCGAGGATGGCCAAAGCAACAGAAGGCTGTCATTCAAACAATTTGATTTTTAGTGTGGCTACAATAAGCAATGTGGCCTTGTCCTTCCTTCCTCCCCCACCCCAACTGGGCTACCTTGTCCATTATCTCATTTTTTTTAATTAATAAAGAAAGAATGCATGGTTTCAAAATAATAGTCACTTTATTTTGAGTGGGGAGGGTGGCTGGCTTACAAGGAATTAAAATCAACAAAGGGGGTGGGTTTGCATCAAGGAGTAACACACACAATTGTCACACCGAAGCCTGGCCAGACATGAAACTGGTTTTCAAAGCCTCTCTGATGCACAGCACGCCTTGCTGTGCTCTTCTAATCGCCCTGGTGTCTGGTGCAAAACGATTGTCTGCCGTTGCTTTCACGGAGGGAGAGGTGACTGACGAAATGTACCCCAAACCAACCACAACAATGTTTTTTGTCCTATCAGGCATTGGGAGCTTAACCCAGAATTCCAATGGGCGGCGGAGACTGCGGGAACTGTGGGATAGCTACTCACAGTGCACTGCTCCGTAAGTCGATGCTAGGCATGGTAGTGAGGATGCAATCCGCCGACTTAATGCACTTAGTGTAGACATACGCAATCAACTGTATAAAATCGATTTCTAAAAATCGACTTCTATAAAATCGACCTAATTTTGTAGTGTAGACATACCCTTAGAGACATTCAGAGCATAGGGTGGCATTCCTGTGCCCTCTTGGCTAATAGCCATCAATGGACCTATCCTCCATGAACTTACCTAATTTTTTTCAACCCAGTTATTTTAGCCTTCGCAATGTTCTCTGGCAACAAATTCCACAGGTTGACTGTGTTGTGTGAAGTACTGGCTTATGTTGCTCCTTATTAATTTTGTTGGGCAACCCCTGGTTCTAGTGTAATGTGAAGGGGTAAATAACACTTCCCTATTCACTTTCTCCACCCCATTCATGATTTTGTAGACCCCCTTAGTCCATATCCCCCTGTAGTCTTCTCTTTTCTAAAATGAACAATCCCAGTCTTTGTAATCTCTCCTCATTTTTGTTGTCTTTCTCTGTAGCTTTTCCAATTCTAATGTCTTTATTGAGATGGGGTGACCAGAACTGCAAACAGAATTCAAGGTCTGGGAGTACCACGGATTTATATAGTAGCATTATGATATTTTTGTCATCTGAGCTATTCCTTTCTTAATGGTTCCTCCTAACATTGTTAGCTTTTTTGACTGCTGCTACACATTGAGCAGATATTTTCAGAGAACTATCCTTGATGACTCCAAAATACAATGCACAAAAAGAAGATTGGGAACTGAGAGGCCTAATGTTACACTGGAAATCTGAGTCAGCTAGGAATTTAAGGCTGTGTAACAGCATCAGCATCCACCTCTTGTGGGCACCCCCTTTTCTCCGGCTGATATATATACAATCAGTCTTTTTCATGGCAGCACCCTTTGGTTGTTTGGGTGTGAGCCTACTTCGGGTTTTAGTTCTTATATCAGGGTGACACCCACCTCTCACGAACACCCCCCCAGCTCATGGTTTTTTGGAGGGCCTTCAGCAACTCAGCCCTCTGGCCAAGCCACATAGACTGTCCCCTCCTCTGGGGTATACAGTACAACTTCTTTCTCAGCTCTGGTATGAAGCAATAGATCTAAGGCTTCTCCCAGAGACACTGCCTTCTTCAATCACACACCCAGAGCCCATCTCAGCACCCTCGCTGGTTTGGCCAGGTTCTGGATTCAGTCCCCTAGGCTCAGCCTGCCCACACTGACGTTTTCATGGTCCTGTTGCTACTCTATCCAGCCAGGCAGGCAACTCGTCTTTGGCAGCCTTCCCTGGGCTCAGATCTGCCTGGTGAACTCTCTGCAGTGAGCTGTCTGTGACCTGCTGCTCATCTAGACAGCCAGGCACCCAGTCCTCCCTCATCAAGCTCCACACAGTAACTGAAGGCTCAATCTACTCTGCTGCTTGCCTTTTATCTGGCCCTTCTGACCCCTTATTGGTCGCTCCAGCAGCCCCTCTGATTGACCACTCTTCTGAAGCCACTCTAGACTGCCTGGAGGACTTTTCACTGCTTTATTCTGGGCGGAGTGCTGCAGAGCCATGAGGCCTCCAGCAGGGGGCCTCCAGACCTAGTCCACCCTGCCACAGGTTGGTCTTCTGAGTCATAGTCCAATGTCTTAACCACAGGACCATTCTTTATGTAAAAGATATCATATCCCAATAAGCTCCTCAATTTACTTTCCCAATTTATGTACATTGAGGTAAATTACATAGCTACAGTTCTCATCAATTCCACTGTACAGATCAGCTGGCAAAATGATCCAGGAGCAGAGTAGCTGACACCTTTCCCCTGTCTCAAAACAAAGTGTGTTAGATTGACTACATCTCAAATTTCCACTGGCCACAGAAGTCTTGAAGTTATTTCCACTTTCACAGTAAATGCCAAAATTAAGGGCCAAGTTAGATGACCGTCATCTACATATGATACATCAACTGGGAACTATTTTAGGATAGTTTGATATTATGGGGATGTTTCTGGACACACAGGATTTCAGTATCACTTTGTTGCTATTGTCATGATGATTGCCAGTAAAGAACAACATCTAATACAACAGTTCTTTGCCAAACAATTATAAATGTTGTGTAACTGAAACTGTAACATGAAAGCATAAACTCGCATACACTCCACAGTAAATATCAACCTTGTAAAAAAAAAACCCCAAAAACCCACATCATTGTGAAATGTTGATATTGTATCAGACAATTGTGTTCACAGTAAAAAGCTATATAGTTTGTTCATTCAAATTGGTTGTGGTCAGAGTATTACTTCTGAATATTTAAATTTTCTAATTTTACAACTTTATCAACAAAGGGAGACAGCTACTTTTTTACATGTGAAAAGTTACAGAGGTGCAAAAACAGCCTAATCTTTAAAAAGTAAAAACAATAATACTTTGCAGTTTTGAAGTGCTTTACAACCATTAAATTAACCTTCACATCTGACTTATAGATCAGGTTCAAATAGTATCCCCATTTTACAGATGAGAAAACTGAGGCAACTGGCTTAAGTCCAGAGTTTTCAAAAGTGTGCATTGATTTTTGGTGTGGGTGTGTGTGCTGAAGTTAATACCTTGAGCCAGACTTTCAAAGGTGCCAAGTACCCACAATTGCCATTGACTTGATTTCGAACTGAGTGCTGAGCACTTCTGGAAAATTAGGTCCAAGTTGTCAAAATTAGCAGGCACATCTGAAAATGTGAGCTGTGTTGACTTGTTGTGCCTGATATGTTAGAACTGCCCTGTTCCTGAAATAAATGGATAATTATAAACTTTCAAAGCCTTTCAGTTTTGTGTGGCCATTACAGAATGGCAAGAATGAAAACAAGTTTTTCTAGATTTAAGACATCTACAGTAACAGGGCTGGCTCCAGGCACCAGCAAAACAAGCAGGTGCTTGGGGCGGCACATTTCTAGGGGCGGCATTCTGGCACTGGCCATCATAGGTGCCGACTCTGGGGCATGGGGAAAAAGTGCCCCCGCCACTCCCACTTGCAGCCCCAGCTCGCCTCCGCCGGCTCCCCTGAGCGCCCGGCCGCCACTTCTCTTCTCCCCCCTCCCTCCCAGGCTTGCTGTGTGCGAAACAGCTGTTTTGCGCAGCAAGTCTGGGAGGGAGGAGAAGCTGAGCGGCAGGCACTCAGGGAGGTGGCGGCGGTGGAGTGGAGGTGAGCTGGAGTGGGGAACGGTTCCTCTACCCCTCCTTACTTCCTGTGCCCCCCTCCACCCTAGCTCACCTCTGCTCTGCCTGCTTCCCTGAATGCGCCGCTGCTCCACTTCTCCGCCCTCCCTTGCCTGAGAGAGAGGGGGAGAAGTGGAGCAGCGGCACACCGGGGAAAGCAGGCGGAGCAGAGGTGAGCTAGGGTGGGAGGTCGTGGGGGCCCCCAGGAAGCAATGGGGAGGGAAATGCTGCACACCCGGGGGAGGAGGTGAGGCTGGGGATTCGGGGAAGGGGTTCAGAAGGGGTGGAGTTGGTGAAGGGCTGGGGGGCATGAAAAAAAAGGGGGGCGTGGCCAAAAATTTTTTTGCTTGGGGCGGTAAAAATCCTAGAGCCGGCCCTGTACAGTAAAGTACAAAGGGAAAAAAGAGATGTCCAAGTAAACAAACTTATCTGTGCAATTGGAATGGGAAGCAGAGCATGTTTCCAAATCTTTCGACAAGCTCTCTACTAGAGATACAGATGGTTATGAGGCATTTCTGCAAAAGTCAGAGACTTAAATTAGACTGCTGCCAGACAGGAAGAAATCAAACAATGCTAGCATACAGAAAAGCATGGGGCTAGCGTAATTGTCAGATAGAAGCTGAAATATAGTACTCATCAAAGAGAGCTGCAATCACAAGCATAAGCAGAGCGATTACTGGCTAGCAAAAATGGCCATATACTGAAAGTGTAAAAAGAGAGGCCATTGCGCTAGCGTTTGTCCTATCAAATCAATGAAAGAAGTAATAACAGAAACCTTCTCATGGAGATCCCTGGAATGTGAGAATTACTCAAAACCTCCTTGGAAAATCATCTTAAAGGAGAGCCACACAAATATTAGTTTTAACACTGATTCAGGTGCTAACATTTCTGTGATATCAGTGTTGATTTATGATACAGTTTTGCCATTCTGGCTACTTCTGTCCACCAGTTCTATTTTGCAATCCCCAGGCCATGTGCCACAATGCAAAGGGCAGTTTATTGAACAAGTGGAATGAAAGGGCAAGCCACACATTTTCCATATTGTTGTGGTCTGCAGTGACAACATGGATGTGAATCAGATTAATTCTAATGCTGTTCAGAGTATAAAGATTGCACTGAAAGCCAATGTAGAGTTCTATTGTGTACTGAGTATTACTCACAGAATATCTGCTCCACAGCTGCCAAAAGGCAGGCAGGACTAGAAAGAATAGAAAGCAATGGTGTTGGTGTGAGAATTCGTGAACAGCGGAGGGGTGTGCACTCCTACTGTTTCTGTCATGGGGGAAAAAAGGTGGGGGAGGGAGATACAGCTGTATGTTGATCATCTCTATTTAAATCCAACAATTCTGAGCAAAAAGTATATTTAGCATGCACTTGTAAACATCCTTCCAAAGCTGGATAGGAGATGTGTTCAAGCCTACATGCTTCTAAGGGGTTGTGAAAATTCCCCGTAGAAGAATAGTGCTAAATTAGGCCGTGATTCTGCAAGTTCCTCTGCACAGGCATACCCAGAACCCTTGCCCTGAGCAGCTTTCAGGATTGGGAACATCATAGCTTGAGTGGGCCAACAACATTTCATGTGTTTTCCATTTTTCATTTGTACCATGCCTGACATTTTTCACTGAGAAAAGGGCTTAGCTATTACAAGACTCTACGAGGGAGTTACTGTCTACATGGACGATATTCCGGTGTGTGGCTGTTCAGAGGAAGAACATGATAAGCACCTAGAGGAAATCTTTAAAACAATAAGAACTTCTGGTCTGAAACACAAGGAGTGGGGGAAGGGGAGCGAAGCAATCTGTGCCAAACTACTTCCACTTTTTAGGGCATGAGATTAGTCAAGGTGGACTGCATCCAGATCCAGAAAAAGACAGCCATCTTAGAAATGCAGTCTCAATAATCTATGCAAAGCAACAAATCAGGGGCATAATAAACAACCTTGGAATTTTTTATTTTTTTGCAGAATCACCTAATTATTGCTGAGCCACTGACAGGCTCTTTGAGCTTGAAAGTTGAATGAACATGGAATTTGAATAAGGAATTAGCCTTGAAGGAAGTAGAAACTAGCATTGAGGGCTCCAGTATGAGCTTTCTTTGATATTGCATAACAAATAATTATGTGCATGGATGCCAGCAGTTACAGTGCAGGGAATGTATCACTGCAACAGTAAGGCTTCATATTAAAGCCATTACCTTCCTCTTTGAAAACATTACTACTGCACAGGCACATGCAAATAGAAAAATGTCAGGCCTGTGCCTCAACTTATGAAAGCTCTTATTTCTGGACTTTTTTTACCTAGTCACAGATGCCAAAATATTTGTAGCTTTCAATCTGCTTCTGCCACCATTCCTCATATTTAGTAGGATTTACTCATGTGAGAAAGTCTATTGATGTAAGGCTAGCGCACCATGAGTAAGGGTGGCAGAATCAGGCCCTAAGGGCTGGTCCACACTAGCTCTTTAAATCGAATTTAGCAGCGTTAAATCGAATTAAGCATGCACCCGTCCACACCAGGAAGCCATTTAATTCGACATAGAGGGCTCCTTAGTTCGACTTCGGTACTCCACCTCGACAAGGGGAGTAGCGCTAAATTCGACATGGCTATGTCGAATTAGGCTAGGTGTGGATGCTAATTGATCTTAGTAGCTCCGGGAGCTATCCCACAGTGCAACACTCTGTTGACGCTCTGGACGCCAGTCGGAGCTTGGATGCTCTGACCAGCCACACAGGAAATGCCCCAGGAAAATTTGTATTCCTTTTCCTGTCTGGACAGTTTGAATCCCATTTCCTGGTTGCTCATCGGGGCGAGCTCAGCAGCACCGGCAATGATGCAGAGCTCTCCAGCAGAGGAGTCCAGGCAATCTCAGACTAGAAAGAGGTCCCCAGCATGGACTGACCGGGAAGTCTCAGATCTGATTGCTGTGTGGGGCGATGTGTCTGTGCTTTCGGAGCTGCGCTCCAGCAAACGGAATGCAAAGACCTTCGAGAAGGTCTCCAAAGCCATGACAGACAGAGGATACAGCCGGGATGCAATGCAGTGCCACGTGAAAGTCAAGGAGTTGAGACAAGGCTACCAGAAACTCAGAGCGGCAAACGGACACTCCTGAGCCCAGCCCCAGACATGCCGCTTCTACGAGGCACTGCATGCCATTCTCGGTGGGTCTGCCACCACTGCCCCACCAGTGTGGGTGGACTCTGAGGATGGGATAGTGTCGACGGACTGTTCCTCGGAGATGTTCGCGGACGGGGAAGATGAGGAGGACGAGGCAGTCGACGGCGCTTTCCCCGACAGCCAGGATCTCTTCCTCACCCTCACTGAGATCCCCTACCAACCCTCCCCAGCCGTTACCACGGACCCTGAATCGGGAGAAGGATCAGTCCGTAAGTGCTTTAAACAAGTTAACATTTATTTATTAAAAGCAGCTAAGACCAACGAGTTAACATTTTTTTAGTAACTAAACAGGGAGAGACATTAGGAGAACAGAAGGTCTACATACAGGGGGATGGAACTTTTATCTTCAGAAGAGATCTCCAGGAAACTCTCCTGGAGGTAATCTGAAAGTCTATGCAGGAGGTTCCTTGGCAGAGCTAGCTTATCGTGTGCCCCGAGGTAGCACACTTTGCCTTGCCATGCTATAAGCTGGAACTCCGGGACCATTGCCCTCACGAGCATGGCAGAGTAGGCCCCTGGGTTGTGGTGGCTTTCTTCCAGCATGCGCGCTCTCTCTGCCCGTGAGACTCTCCTCAGGGTGATCTCTCTCGCACACTCCTGCATGAAATTAGAGTAATTGGGGTACTATTAGTAATGGGAGCGCTTAACTGTTCCTTTGCATAACAAGAAGCCTCACTTAACAGCCACGTGCTGCAGTCTACAGAGTGGCAGCATACAGGGATCTTTCCCAGTGAACAGCCGCGAGGGGGTGCAACAGGGGCCGAGTTTATGCTTTCAGGATTGCCTGCATCAAGAGGACAGAGCTGTACATTCACTTCTATTAATCCAAGTTGGCTTACCATGCCTTGCTGCTACACGAATTCTTCTTTCCTGCAAAGGTTCTCTGATCTGCAGCCCAATACCCCAGGCAATGAAAGCGCATTCAGAGAAATCGAACTTTCCATTAGTGAGTGCGCATGAGACAGGTGCTGTGCATACTCTTGTTCACAGACACCGAGTAGACTATGTTTCTTTGTTTAAAAAATGTATCATTGTAATAAATTCACTATCTTTTTGACATCACACAGGTGCAACTGTATCACGACCTGATGCACCATGCCCCTCACAGATGATGGCGCAAACTAGAAGGCGTAAGAAAAAGACAAGGGACGAGATGTTTGCTGAACTTATGGGCTGCTCCAGAGCCGAGGTGGACCAGCAGAGCCAGTGGAGGGAGAACCTCACTCAGCAGCACCGCTCACTCTGCGAACGGGAGGACAGGTGGCGTCAGGAGGACCAGCAGGCGACTCAAACGCTGCTTGGACTAATGAGGGAGCAAACAGACACGCTCAGGCGCCTTGTCGATGTTCTGCAGGACCGCAGGCAGGAAGACAGAGCCCCCCTGCACTGTATCTGCAACCGCCCACCCCCGCCTCAAACTCCAATCCCCCCCTCATCAAAAATAACAAGAAGGAGGGTCACCAGGGGCCGTGAAAACTGTCACTGCACCACAGGACAGTGTTAAATTACCCAAAAGCTATCAGTCACTACATTTTGAAAAGTCCTTCCCTTACTGTGTTGTTGATTATTAAAAGTAGTTTTCTGTTACTTACTTTTTCCGTCATGGTTTTTTACACAACGCTGTGTTAGATGTCTTGGGTGGGTCATTGGGTGGTTGAGGGGGTAGTGTAATGCATAGGACAGTCACCTTTAGCAGGGTACAGAGACGGGGGCTGGATCAGCAGCATGTCACACACACAGTGCAGTCAGTAGGCGGTTAGCTGATATGGGAGGTGGTTTGCAGGTTTTCTGTCGTTGGGGGTGGTACGTGCATTTGTAGCGGGGGAGGGGGGTTACAGATGTCATGCAACGGTCCCTGTAATGGACCGCAGAGCCACGCAGCAGAGGAATCTGTATCCGTCCTCCCCCGCAACAAGGCCACATAGCCCCCGCACACAGAGTCCAAAAAAGGAGGGATGGCAGGATCCGTTGAAACAACCAGTCCGGCACTGCTTCAACCCTTGTGCGTCCCAGTTTCAACCCTTTAACGCAAAGTCATCAATAAAGACACCGTTTTAAAGCTACAGTGGAGCACGTACTTTAATTTTTAAATGTGTGTTAGAAGTTGGGGAAGCGGGGTGGACGGGGTATGTAACTGCAGAGGCTAGTCAACAGTAACTTGGTAAAGAAACAGGGGCAGGTTCAGCTTCTCTGTGAAGAAACTGAACAGTCACAGTTCACGCTGCTCGCTGGTACTTGAAGACTTCCTTGTCGCTGTGCAAGGTGCCTGCATAGGGCGTGACGAGCCAGGGCATTAGCGGGTAGGCTGGGTCCCCTAAGATCAGTATGGGCATCTGCACATCCCAAGCATTATTTTGTGATCCGGGAAGAAACTACCTTCCTGCAGGCGTCTAAGCAGACCAGAGTTCCTGAAAACACGCGCGTCATGAACTTTGCCTGGCCACCCAACGTTGATGTTGGTAAAATGTCCCCCATGGTCCACCACTGCTCGCAGCACCATTGAAAATTAGCCAAATTTCTCAGCAGCTGACTGCGGAAGAGGTGGACGATAAATTGCGAGGAGCTGACAGCGGCCACAACTGCAGCGGGATCCGTGCTCGCAGTGCTGTGGCGCCCGCGCTGTCACTGAGAAGAAAAGTGCACGAACAGATTGCCAGCTGGCGCTTTCAGGGAGGGATGCTGGGCGTGATTGACGGTTCAATGATGACAGTTACCCAAAACCACCCTCCACACAATTTCCACCCCCCCCCAGCATGCATTGGTGGGAAATCCCAGCATTCCAATGGGCGGCGGGGAGTGCGGGAACTGTGGGATAGCTTCCCACAGTGCACCGCTTCCAAAGTCGACGCTTCGCCCATTACTGTGGACTCACACAGTCGAATTAGTGTATTTATTGTGGATACACAACTTCGACTTCATTAGGTCGATTCCAGAAATTCGAATTAAGATGAATCGAAATAGTCTTGTAGTGTAGACGTACCCTAAGGGAATAAGCATTTTGCAGTCTGTAACTAGATGAAAAGATTTTGTTTAGAGTTTAATGTAGAGGGTAAGAACCGTGGAGTACACCAGCAGCAGTAAAAAAAAATCTACTTCTCCAAACTCCTATGTTATTGAGATTAACAAAGGAAATTTCAGAAAGAATAGAAGATGCCTGTAATTTGTTACAAATTCCTTAGAGGGTGTAGATGAGACTTTGCAGATGGACTCTTTAATTCCTGATAAGAAACCAAACTTTTAAATTAACACACAAATAACAAAACAACACTCTCCTCTCTTCTCTCCCTGCACCCCCAAAACCCCAACAGATTAATGGAATTCTATTTCTAATTTGGGGATGGACTCTAATCTCATATTGCACCAGTACAACTTCAGTGCATTACTCCTCTGTAACCAAGATCAGAATCAGGCATCCAAGAGGAGTGTATGTAGTAGTAGAATAGTATATTGTGTTTTTCCTGCTAGAACCAGTCCATTCACCAGAGTGTCTTGGAGAGTGGTCCCCACAGGACACAAACTCAATGGTGAGGCTGCACTCAACCCTGACACAGCGCAAGGACCGGGCCTGCCCCAGAAACACCCCGGGGCCCTGCCCCTCTGTGCCAGGTGCACCAGGTGTGGGCAGGCAGGCTCAGCAAGACAGGATCCAAGCGTAGAGGGGCTCAGTGTGGAGGGGATCCAGGTGTGGGTTGAGAGGGTTCTGTCTGGGGCAATCTGGGTGCGGGCGGCTCAGTGGGGGAACCAAGTGCGGGGGGGGGGGGGGATCTGGATGCACAGGGGCTTATTACACGGTTCCGGGTGCAACAGTAATGGGACTCTGCAGAGGGGTCCAGGTGAAGCTGGTTGGGGCTCTGTGGGGAGGGCGGGTGTCTGAGTGTGGGAGGGGATACAGATCATCGGGGGGGGGTCTGTGTGTGTGTGGGGTCAGTATACAATGTGCCTCAACATACAATGCCACATCCCAAGCATATTCAGAGCCACTCCTTTTTGAAAATGTCCATGAAGCTCATTGCTAACCCTGGATGCTCTCATGTAGTCTAAACTGCAAATTCAATATCTTGAGCTATTTGTTAATATTTAAATCTAGAAATATCAATGATAATAAATAACCTATAATCATTTTCAGAAGGCATAATACGGATGGAAGGAACCCAGAAACCTTATTTTCTTTCAGTCTATTCCTTCCAAATAAAGTGCTTCCTGGCTTGACTTGTCCTGTTCTTTTACAGAATTTATGAGAGAACACCCGTGAAGTTTATATCGTCAGAGACCTCAGGCAGGTAGTATGGATGGATCACCATTTTCCCCTTTTTGTTTACCTGTACATATCACCAATGCAAGACTGTAGGTGAGATTCCTAAAAAAGATTCTTAGACTATTAAAATCTTGATTGCTGGAAATAACCAGTAACTAACTGGGGTAGTGGTGGAGGAATCCCTCCAGTATCACCTTGCCTTAGTTGACTATAGTCAGCTGATTGCCAGAGGTGGCTGCATTTTGTTCCTTGAGTGCCTTGGACTGAAAGTTGTTGTAAAAATGTATTTTTCTTCTTGCAACCATTATTTAGACTTACTCAGATGTCAGTCCACTCAACATGCAACTCTGCTCCTAGAAAAATGTTCTTCCACTTTGAAAAGGAACCAAACTATTATTTTCAATATATCTGAAATATTTATTACATTATGTATCACCATAGCCCTTTGTTTTATTATATTATCCTTGAGACAAGGTAGGTGAGGTAATCTCTCTTACTGGACCAACTTTTGTTAGTGAAAGGGACAAGCTTTCAAGCTTAGAATGAACTCTTCTTCAGGTTTTTTATTAGTTTTCAGTTGTCTGATCCTCCACAGCCATTTATAAATGGTGTTTTGTGTTAGTTTCCTTCCACTGATTCCATATGCCAGAAAAACATCAAATTGCATGTCTTTTGATTATATGATTTTTTAACCAACTTTGATAAGGTTAAAAAGCCTGAGACTTTGAAGGAGTACTGTTGATTAGGCTCAACCAGAGGCAAGTCTCAAGGAATAATCAATAATGGCATGTGTGCATGATATGTGATACTAAAATAGAAGGAAGATTATTGTATTCTAGCCTTGCTCTCTTTCTAGTCCTAGGAAAAGGTTTCCTCATGGGACAGAAATCTCATTTTAAAGATCAACAACTCAATCAGTCTTCTTTTCAAGTACTTTCCAAATCAATTTTCACTGAAGTCAAGGTTGAGTGTAAAAAAAAAAATAGCAATAAGAGTGGCAAATCAGAACAAAAGAAGGAATAAACATGCACAAATCTAGCCACACTCAGCAGTTATTTAATTTAAAAAAAGACTGACTTCTCTTCCAAACTGTTTTATGAAGGGAAAAACCACCATCCTGCTCACTACTACTTCAAATCAGACTCTAGAATACCCATGTTCCGACTGAGCGTTTTAAATAACCTCTTCTCATTCAATAATGAATATTTTAAAAGACATTATTGTTCCTCCATCCCTCATCTGTTCCCTTTAATATTTCAGCTAGTGGTACATTCACTTTTCCTTCTGCTTGCCATTCTGTCGTATGAAAACAAAATTCTGGTACTTGTGTAGATCATGCACACGCTGTGTAGAAAACAAAGTTGAACAAACTATAATCAGCTTACAGTGTCTGGCCTAATAAACTATTTAACTGGTACCTAAAAAGCAATCAAAACAGTCACCTTCAGGTATTCCAAATGCCAGTTATCATTGGCCACGCCACATACCTGGCTGCAAGTTGTTAGAATTTTCAGAATTCAGAATACATATAACATCTTGTGCATCGCAAGCAGAGGGCCAAATCCTTTGTTTATTATTCAAAATTCTCCATTAATAGGGAACTTTGCCCAATTTAGCAGTACTTGATTTGGTCCACAGTCTCAGAGTCTGAGTCTGAGTCTCAGAGTCTAGAGACGGAGTGAGATTCTGACCTCAGTTACGCCAGTGATTATAATGGAATTACTTCAGATTTACTATGATTTGTGATCAGAATCTGACCAAGCGAGAACTCTGGACATGGAATTAGACCAGCAGTTCTCAAACTGTGGGTCGGGACCCCAAAGTGGGTCATTACCCTGTTTTAATGGGGTCACCAGGGCTTACTTAGACTTGCTGTGGTCAGGGGCCAAAGCCCAAGACTGAGGACTTCAGCCCTGGGCAGCAGGGCTCAGGTTACAGGCCCCCGGCCTGGGGCTGAAGCCCTTGGGCTTGGGCTTTGGCCCCCCAGCCTGGGGAGGTGGGATTTTAGCTTTGCCCCCTCCCCTGGGGTGGTGGGGCTTGCTTGGGCAGGCTCGGGCTTCAGTCCCTCCTCCTGGGGTCCGGTAGTAATTTTTGTTGTCAGAAGGGGGTCCTGGTGCAATGAAGTTTGAGAACCTCTGAATTAGACATTCATATTTCAGTGGTCATCAGGATTACCAATGTAAAATAATACCAGGCAGGATTTACAGTAGTAGTGCTTGGTTTTCAAAATCCCCTCCTCAAAACTATTTAAAATGACAGTGGGGCATGCATGCCTATCCCACTCCATTTTCTGAACAAAAACTAGTGAAGATCTGCCTCATCTGCTGTTTCTGCCCATAGACTCCCGGGTTTGGGCCCTTCAGCAGGGGAAACTCCAGGAAGTTACTGTTTTGGGGTTTTTTTTTGTTTGTTTGTTTGTTTGAACTTCTGATGCCAGGTGGATTTCACAAAAGCAGAAGAGACTTAGATTGTAAGCTATTTGAGGCAACTTTTTGATCTGCTCATATAGCACCTCGCACAGTGGGGCCGTAGTCCTTGAGCAGGGTCTCCTAGACATTACAGGAATACAAATAATAAATAATGTGTGTGAGTGTTGAGAAACAATCCTAGCCCTAAGCCATTTGGGTCATGTTCAGTCAGTCCCTGACATTTCTCATACTTTAGAGGATTAAGTAATAAGTAAGAGGTTGATTCTGCAAACATTTACACAGGTACATATCTTTAAGCATGTGAATAGTTCCACTGATTTAAAAGTTAAGCAGGTACTTGGGGCCTGAGCCTGCAAACTCTTAACCCAGTAGGACAGCACAGTTGGGATCCAGAAAACATTTGGAATCCCTTTGCTCCCTCTGCCCCCTTTTTATGACTCGTTAATATGAAAATGACTAGGCTCAATAGGGATATATAGCATGAACATTATTTATCTATTGATATATGTAACCTAGCAAGCAATCTTGTAGTTACAGAGTGACTTTAAAATGGGAAGGAACTTGCAGATAACTCATATCTGAATTGATGCAAAAATATGCCAAAAATGTGCATTGCACTGTGCCACCAGAGGATGGTGGCAGGTATGGTAGGCTAATACCCTGGCACGTTTAGGAATGTTGATCAGGGTGATGCTGAGACAGCTGTGTGCGCTTGTGAACATCTCTTACCAGGGAGCAGCAGTACAATATTTAAACTATACTAAGACCTTGCCTTCTCTGAGGGCCAAATAAAGAGACCTGTCCCAGAATGTGCAGGCAGGGATGCTGGAACAATATGTATAAGGGGGTGCTCAAAGCCACTGAACCAAACTGTAAACCCTATATATGATGGAAACCACTTCAAGCCAGGGGGTGTAACAGCACCCCCCAATTCCAACACTTAGGTGTGCACAGGCCTTGCTCTCTGAGGCAGACTAGGAGAACCCTGCTTCCCGGCAGTTTGGATGGGTGGAGGAGCAACCAGCAGCCCCTGCCTTCAGCAGCCATGGGGTGGCTCCCTGGATGAGTGTGGAGCCAGGGGGATACTGATGTCACTCTCAGCAGGATTTAAGGGAGCCTTAAGCAGGAATATCCCCCCCCAACACATGCTAATAATTAATAGGGGCTCCCCTGAGTTCCTCAGGCCCCGAAACAATTGCTTAGTCTGTTTATGTCTAGCGCCAGGTCGGGGGGAGCAGGGCTGAGGGGAATCAGCGCCTCCCAGGACAGCGGCGGGGCTTTCTCCCCTCTCCCAGCCCGGCACTGAGCGCCTGAGGGGGAGGCGTTGCGGGCCGGACTAGGCGGGGAAGTGGGGGGCGTCTCCTGGCGCCGCAGCGCGAATCCCGGCCGCGCTATCCCCGGGGAGGGAGCGGCAGCGGCGGCTCCGCGTCCAGGCTCCTCCCCCGCGGCCGGGTCGGGCCGGGCCGCGATGCGAGCGGGCCGGAGGGAGGCGGCGGCGGCACGATGTGGCTGCGGCCCGAGGAGGTGCTGCTGAAGAACGCGCTCAAGCTCTGGGTCCCCCAGAAGAGCAGCGGCTACTTCGTCCTCCAGCGGCGGCGCGGACACGGGGACGGCGGGGGCCGCTTCACCGGTACCGCCCGGCCCGGGCTGGGGAGGGAGCCGCCCGGGTGGGGCCCGCCGGGCTGTTGCCCCCCGGAGCCGCTCGGGAGCGGGAGGGGAAGCGGGAGCGCTTCCTCCCCCACGCCCGGCACCGCAGCGGGCGGCGGCCCCGGGCTCAGGAATCAGCTGGTTCCGGTCGGGGCAGCGGAGCGGCGGCTGCTGCTGCTGCTGCCCGGGGGAGCCCGGAGCAGGCTCTTTGTTCCGTGTCCTGGCGGGATCTCCTGGAGGCTGGCGCTGGGGTCAGCGCGGAGACAGGGCCGGGGGTGTGTGGCTGGGGTCACTGCCGGGGGTCCGGCTGCGGCGGGATCCTGCTCGCCGGGGGCTCCGGGGTCTGCTTGCGGCCACGGGGGTGGCCCTCCCCGAGTCACCGCTGCTGGGCTGGTTTGTTCTGGAGGCTGGATAAGTTACTTGGTAAAATGCTCCTTCCGGGCTTCTGGAAAATCTCTCCCTTTAAGGTGAGAAAAAGAGGTTGAGGATTGTTGTGGGCAAGGCACTGACAAACCATGGGCTGTTTGTTCAGCTGCAGTCGGAAGGTAAAGGGAATCCTATTGTCCCCCTGCTTCGGTACAAAACCAAAAGCGTGTCCCGCTTTGTAAAGTACTTGTTAAACTCCGTAAGAAATAAGGCGTGTAGTGCTGGTCACCCTGCTGTAAGAATTTGAGTTATTGCCTTGCAGGGAGTGTTGCCTTTGTCTTCTATGAATGTTAGCAGGTTTAAATAATCCAGATGACAAGGAGAGGGTAAGGAATTCTTAAAGGTAACCAAAACCACTAAGTTAGTGCATAGACTCCATCCTAATGGACAGTGTAGAAAAACTAAGAAAAATAGAAGTTTTCAAAATAGGTGGATTAACCTGGCATGAAAGGATAGAGATGCTGGTGAGAAGAGTGAGCCCCCCCCCCCCAAAAAAAGGGACTCCCATACTGTTCTTATACAAGCGTTGAGCGAAAAACAAATACAATTATGTGGTTTAAATTTCCTTTATGTATGTGTTGCAATATATTAAGTGCTGGATGATCTGTATTTCCTTTTTTAAAATAATGGATTGATTCTTCAGAGTTCTTTGACTCTGACCAAGTCTCTTGAAACTTGGTAAGTTCAACATCAACTCAAAGGAAGCTGTACTAGTGTAACTACCCCGGTTAAAAGAATGAGGAGTACTTGTGTCACCTTAGAGACTAACAGATTTATTTGGGCATAAACTTTTGTGGGATAAAACCCACTTCATCCACTGTATGCATCCGATGAAGTGGGTTTTAGCCCACGAAAGCGTATGCTCAAAGAAATTTGTTAGTCTCTAAGGTGCCACAAATACTTGTCGTTCTTTTTGCTGATACAGACTAACACGGATACCACTCTGTACCCAGGTTAGTGATTGAAACAAAAGGGGTATATTAGCATTTGTCTTAAAATTTCATTTCTTTGAGCTACCACAAATGCAGCTTTAGTACAGACTGTCCACAAGCATTTTAATGACCATGTTCTCCAATTCTACTTTAAGCAGGTCTAGTCCCTATGGTGGTTATCTGCTGCTTCATATACACACGAAAAGCAGCAGTGATAATACAGATGGATGAAGAAAAGCAATTGCCCAGAGCTATCCTTTGGGATTTCTAAAAATGAAAGGGGCAGAGACATTCGAGATTGATTCTATCCACCCCTGCTGGGAACTGCACAGAGAAATCACAAAAAACTTTGCAGTCGGTAATATCAAAGATAGATCTGAGGAAAATGACCTTGAGTGATCTCTTTCCACATCTGTGGCTCGGACATGATTAACTAATGAAACAAGTGGAACTTCACAAATTCAGGACTAAAATTGATTGAGTAGGGCCAGGAAAATGATTTGGTGGCAGTTATCTGGATGTACTTTCTTAATGCTCATAGGATTTCTGTCATCCTATCAAATATACATGGTGAAAAATTAGATTTAGTAGTGCATTTGCAACTTCATATTTCCATTAAATACACCTCTACCTCGATATAACGCGACCCGATATAACGCAGTAAAGCAGTGCTCCGGGGGGTGGGGCTGTGTATCCGGTGGATCAAAGCAAGTTCAGTATAACACGGTTTCACCTATAATGCGGTAAGATTTTTTGGGCTCCCGAGGACAGCGTTATAGCGAGGTAGCAGTGTAGCTTCCAACCTACATTTGCATTTTTACTTCATTTAACTGTACAAAATGTTTATTTAGCACCTTAGTTGTGCATGGTACTTTTAGAAGAAAATATGAAGACAGTGGATCATATTCTGCTCTAAATTACAACAGTGTAAATCTGTAGTAATTTCAGTGGGATCAGTGAGTTATACCAGGTTAACTCTAGAGTAATTGAACAGAATTTGGTCCAAATCCTTGCTCTGAGAAGTTTACAATCCAGATTAGACCAAAACACGAAGAGTATGATAATACATCATGTTGGGGATGGAGAAAGACAGTGGCAAGCAAAAAGAGGAAGGAATACAGCTCTTCAACGAGTCTGACTTCTGTAGAGAGAAGATTGTATTCTATATCAATTTTTTTAAATTCAAATTTCTTATGATGGATTGTAATTTAAAGACAGCTGAGCTATTGAAATCTCATAAACTTTTTTTTATTCCTTAATAGACACTTTTAAAGGCTACTGTGTTTATTTGATATACCAAAGGTAGAATTGTTCTATGATTCTTGTCAGTATGTGGCATTGTCTTCTGTTATCTCCATTTTATTTGAAGTCTGTCTCTGTCCTGGCTATGTAGGCATTCACTGTTTGCCACCGTGAATGCTTAATTCTGATTCAGTAGATCAAGAGGTTGTCATGTTACAATTGTGTAACTTTCATGAAACCCTGGCCCAGTTGAAGTCAAAGGGATGGGATCAAGCTTTAACCCCTAGGGCAGGGGTCTCAAACTCAATTTACCTTAGGGCCCGTGCCAGCCCTCAAATCCTCCCAGCTGGCCAGTAATGCCATTCATGCTGCCAGGAACCCGCCCCCCACCTGCCTAAGGCTCTGGGAGGGAGTTTGGGTCAGGGAGGAGGTCTGGGGTAGGGGATTGGGGTGCTGGGTGCAGGCTCTGGGTGGGAGTTTGGGTGCAGAAGGGGTGAGAGGTTGGGCTCTGGGAGGGAGTTTGGATGGGGGAGGGGGTCTGGGGTACAGGCTCTGGTCTGAGATAGGTGGGGGGTGCAGGAGGAGGGGGTGGGGTTGCAGGCTCTGGGATGGAAGAGGAGGGAGGGGTGCAGGCTCTGGGTGGGATGCAGGCTCTGGGAGGGAGTCGGGGGTGTGGTGCTTACCTGGGGCTCCAAGGCAGGATGCTGCTGACCCCAGGCACCGCCCCCGCAGCTTCCCATTGGCTGCAGGGGCAGTTGGGGTGGGGGCAGTATATGGAGGCACAGCCCCGCCCTGGCCCGGGGCCACAGAGAGGGGCTGGCAGCCCCATGAAGCGAGCGTGCAGGAAGCCGGTCGGCTCTGCTGTGATGCCAGTGGTGAATGGGGTCCTGGGCTGTTTTAAATCCCCTGGGGGACGTGTGAGGGACGGGGGGAGAGCACCCTGGGGCAGTAGGCAGGGCCAAAAGAGAGACCCGGCCCCAAAATTGCTGGAGTCCCTAGGGCAGGGGTAGGCAACCTATGGCACATGTGCCGAAGGCGGCATGTGAGCTGATTTTCAGTGGCACTCACACTGCCCGGGTCCTGGCCACCGGTCCGGGGGGCTCTGCATTTTAATTTAATTTTAAATGAAGATTCTTAAACATTTAAAAAACCGTATTTACTTTACATACAACAATAGTTTAGTTATATATTATAGACTTATAGAAAGAGACCTTCTAAAAATGTTAAAATGTATTACTGGCACGTGAAACCTTAAATTAGAGTGAATAAATGAAGACTCGGCACACCACTTCTGAAAGGTTGCTGACCCCTGCCCTAGGGCCACATTGGGGAGGTTCTCGGGCGACAGATGTCCCACGCACTGGGATTTTAAGACCCCTGCCCTAGGGTTTATATTATGTTTTCCCCTTCCTCCTTGTGTGGATCACATAGCCCACTCTTCATTCCTTGATTGCTGGGATGAGAGAGATTAATTTTCAGATCTAAAAATAGCTTCTACAGCTGTTAGTTTTAGGTCCAGGTTGATTATGTGGCTGAAATCACAAATGTGAAGTGTCTACTCCTGAGCTTTCTATGGCAGACACCCGCAAGTTTAAAATAAAAAATTGATGTTTGTTGTCTAGCTAAGTTCCTGGTGCATCCTGTTGGCTGAATGCAGAAGCTAAACCTGCAGTGTATACAATCTTTTTATGTAAGGCTAATATAAAGCTGTTTTGGCTGACTAACTGCAAACACCCTTTCTCTTTCTGTCCTCTTAATTTCCTCCATCTTAAGAAAATTAGACATATTTCTTTAATCAGATTTTGTTAGTATTGTAGAAGGGCCTAAGGTTAGGTGCATCTTACAAATGGAAAACAATACATAGAAAAAATTAAGTGCACTTTTATGATGAACATAAGCAAAATGTTACAATTCTGTTTTACTTGGAACAGTCAAAAATGAGCACGATGGTGGGAAACAAAAAGAAAATAGTTAAAACCAGTGTGAAACTTTCAGTGTAAATGCTTAACAAAATTTGTTCAGTGATGGGAAAAATGGCTTGAAATTTCTAGGACTTTTAAATAGAATCTAAAAATAGATTAAAGAAATGTCACCCACATGGGAAGAGATTACACTACTCATTTTTTGTAGCAGGTGTCTGAGACAGGAGTTTTGGGTTTTGTTTCTGGCTTCATCATTAACTTAGTGAAAAGTGAGTGCTTACCTCACAAGGCTTGATAAGGCAGTATGCTTCCAGATGAAAGATTGAATAAAAATGCAAAGTACTATTATTAGCAGAGCCATCTTTGACTTTAAAATTATACAGCAATTCATTACCTTAACTTTGATAAATCATGGACTTTTTTTTTTTTGGTTTGTTTTTTAAAGGAGGGATCAGATGTCACTTAATACATTTTAATGTGCACAAAGGCGTGTAAGCCACTATGATAGTATATGATGTTTTCACTGCGCCTGTGCGTGAACAACTGCTTTTGGGTCCATTCTTTATTTATTCACCCTTCTTTCCAGGTTAATCTATCCAGAAGGTACAAATAAACCTAACACAGCACAGCAGAAGAATATGTTTTGTTTAGATACACCTCTACCCCGATATAACATGACCCGATATAAGGCGGGTTCGCATACAAGGCGGTAAAGCTCTGACACGCTGCTCTGAGCAGCGTGTTAAGGGTGCTGGGCCAGGCCAGGGCCGAGGGGTTTGATAAGGGGCAGAAGGTCTCGGGGGCGGTCAGGGGCTCCCCCCTCAGGGTCGGGGGGGAAGGAGCTGTGGGAGGGCACTTTTGAGGGCCCCGCAGTCCCAGAGTGGCCCGGGGGATTAGCAGGGGGCTGAGAGCAGCCTGCTCTGCTTCCCTCAGCCTGGCCCCAGCCGTGTTGCTCGGGGGAGGGGGTTTGGGGGAAGGGATTCCCGCCCCCCCCTCACTCACCAGCAATGGTGCAAGTAGAGCAGCCCGGCCCCAGCCCGCTCCACTCTGCCAGCTCCTAGCTGCGGCGCTCCGCTTTCCGCTGCAGGTGAGTGCAGGACCTTTCCCCAGCGACAGGGCTGGGGCCGGGGCAAGGAAAGCGGAGCGGGCTGGGGACATGTTGCTCCGTTTCTCGTTGCAGGTGAGTGCGGGTGGGGCATCCTTTCCCCAGCCTCCCTGCACTCACCGACGGCGGGAAGCGGAGCGCCGCAGCTGGGAGCTGGTGGAGTGGGCTGGGGTTGGGCTGCTCCACTTCTCACCGCTGCTGGTGAGTGCCTGTCAGGGGGCGGGAGGTGAATAGGGGTCGGAGCAGTCGGGGGTAGGCAGTGAGGTCCTGGGGGTGATTAGGCAGAGGGGTCTCTGGAGGGGGCGGTCAGAGAACAAGGAACGGGGAGGGGGGTAAAGCAAGTTTGATATAACGCGGTCTCACCTATAACGCGGTGAGATTTTTTGTCTCCCGAGGACCACGTTATATCGGAGTAGAGGTGTATATTCTTCTTTCATCCCCAAAGAATTGAACTATAGGGTAGTCATATGTCACATGAAAGCTCTAGTCTTTTATGTCTGTTTTTGTCATCAAGGTAGTGTATTTGTATTGAACTTTGAACAGGTGTGTACATATGAGAAACATATAATCTCTACGGTCACTTAATCTTCTGCATACTAGCAAAGTTCACTGATACAAGTTGGGGTTGCAGGTGGTGTGGAAAACTGGTCTACTTTCATACAAGAGAAGGTGAGAGGAGATATCTTTATCTGTTGATCACCCACTTTGTGTAATTTGTTTTCTAGACTTGCAAGGGACCTGATACAGCAAAGCACTTAACCAAATGCTTAACCCTGAGCACTGAGTAGTCCCCTTGACTTCAGTGGGACTACTCACATGCTTAAGTGCTTTGCTGGATCAGGGACATAGGCAGGAAATCTGAAATGTTTTCTGGAAAGCCTGTGTTTCAGGATGAAATTATCCACAAATTAACTTTAATCAAGATGCAATTCAGTAGCTCTGGCTGATTCTGGGGTTGTATATAAATATAACTGAAGAAATCCTTTTGTAGTAGATTGCTTATGTTGTTGCTCTGGAAAAGGTGGGAGCTGGTTGAACTTGAAATTAATAACTAAGATATGTGCTGGTATCTTTCTGTAGTCTCTGTGAGGAATCTATGGTTTCCTTAGGTCAGAGGTGGGCACACTATGGCCCGGGGGACGCATCCGGCCCGTCAGATCTTTCAATCTGGCCCTCGAACTGCTGTTGGGGAGCGGGATTGGGGGATTGCCACGCTCTGCATGTGCCATGGCTCCTGGAAGCAGCGGCATGTCCCCACTCCAGTCCTATGCATAGGTGCAGCCGGGGGCTCCGCATGTGTCCCTGCCCCAAGTACCGGCTCTGCAGCTCCCGCGGTCAAGGGGGGACATGCCACTGCTTCCAGGAGCTGCTTGAGATAAGCACCGCCTGGAGCCTACACCCCGACCTCCTCCTGCACCCCATCCCCCTGCTCCATCCCTGATCCCCCTCCTGCCCTCCGAACCCCTTGATCCCAGCCTGGAGCACCCTCCTCCACCCCAAACTCTGCACCCCCAGCTGGAACCCTCACCCCCCTGCACCCCAACCCCCAGCCCAGAGCTCCCCCACCCCGAACTCCTCATTTTTGGCTCCATCCCAGAGCCCACACTCCCAGCCAGAGTCCTCAGCCCCTCCCACACCCAACCCCCAATTTTGTGAGCATTCATGGCCTGCCATACAATTTCCATACCCAAATGTGGCCCTCAGGCCAAAAAGTTTGCCCAGCCCTGCCTTAGGTAAATGGTAATCTCTGGTTGTCCATAAGATGTATAATCAAGAGTAGTGTCAAATCCTTCTCATTTATGGTAATGTCAGAGTGGCTTCGTCGCACAGAGTGAGGCTGAGGCACTACTGTCATTTTTATGAGAGGATGTGGAAGTTTCAGCTTACTCCTCGTTTGATTGGATTAGTACTATGTATTCTGTTCAAAGCAAAAGAACATTTCCTGTAATTTTAATGTCTTGTTTAACCTCTTGTATTTTACGATTTGGAATGTTAGATTACTAATAGTCAGTGCAAAGCTATTGATTATTTTCCCACTCCTTCCCCAGTAGCTAACTAGTTGCAAATTTTGTTTATGCAGTATTCCATATTCTTACATATTACTTATGTCCAACAGAATTCTAAGTGGTTTTTTTAATGTCCTCTAAATATTTGTAGGGTTGTTCTTATAACCCAGGAACGAAAAACTGTAAACCAGAGGTTTACACTTATGAACACAATTTACCATATATACTCGTTCATAAACCGAATTTTTTAGTAAAAAAGAGAAGCACCAGAGAAGGGGGTCGGCTTATGAAGGGGTATAGAGAGGGAGAGGTGGGACGCAGCCCCTTCCCCCAACAGAGGGAGCAAGGAGAGGCAGCACAGCCGGCAGAGACAGAAGGGAAGAGGCAGGGCCAGAGTCTCTCTGTTTCTGGCTATGTTGCTCTCCCCTCAGCCTCCAAAGCAGCTGCAGCTCTGGGGCTGACAGGCTGCAGCTGTGCCGCTTGGCCCTGCCCCCCAGAGCAGGCTGGGTCCGTGCCGCCTGGCCCGCTGGGGCCGTGCCGCCCTGCCTAGCCTGCTGGAACATGCTGTGGCCGTGCCACCCGGTCTGGCCCACCGGAGCAGGCTGCGGCTGCACTGACCAACCTGCTGGAGCAGCTCCAGCCAGGTCAGAGACATCCTCCCCAGATAAGGTGGGAAGGGATGGGATGGGGAAAGTGTGGGGGTCCTGGGGTAGGGTCATGTGGGGGATGGTCACAGGGGTTACTGCCCTGACTCCCAGCTTCTCCCCTCCAAAAAAAATTCCCCACCAGTTGCTGTCCCAGCCTGTCAGGGTAAGCAGCTGGCGCGCCGGGACACGTTGTTTACTTAGGTTTACCTCTGTGCCTGCGGACGCTCGAGGTAAACAAACCATCTCGTCCCACCAGCAGCTTATCCTTATGGCCCGGGAGCCAAAGTTTGCTGACCTCTGAATTATAGGGTCGGCTTATTAACAGGGTCATAAAAATTTTCCATTTTTACTTATCCATCTTGAGGGGGTCGGCTTATAAACGAACTGGCTTATGATTGAGTATATACAGTAATCTGTTCCATTTGCTTTTCCCTTTCAAATGCAGCATTCTTCTTTCAGATCACAAAATTAGGGGCTGGGCTGCGAGAGGGCTCTCTCTGGGGGTGCAGGCTCTGGAGTGGGGCTGGGGATGAAGGGTTGGGGGTGCAGGAGGGTACTCTGCTCTGGGATCTAGGGTTTCAGAGGGCGGGAGGGGGATCAGGGCTGGGGCAGGGGGTTGAGGCATGGGAGGGGGTCAGGCTCCGGGCAGTGCTTACCTCAAGCAGCTCCCAGAAACAGTGACGTGTCTTTATTCAGGCCTAATTTGAAGGTGTCCAGTTTGCAAATTAATTCCAGCTCTGCAGTTTCTCCGTTGAAGTCTGTTTTTGAAGGTTTTTTGTTGAAGAATGGCCACTTTTAGTCTGTTGTTGAGTGTCCAGGGAGACTGAAGTGCTCTCCTACTGGTTTTTGAATGTTACAATTCTTGATGTCAGATTTGTGTCCATTTATTCTTTTGCGTAGAGACTGTCCGGTTTGGCCAATGTACATGGCAGAGGGGCATTGCTGGCCCATGATGGCATATATCACATTGGTAAATGTGCAGGTGAATGAACTCCTGATGGTGTGGCTGATGTGGGTAGGTCCTCGAATAGATATGCAGGCAGAGTTGGCAACGGGATTTGTTGCAGGGATTGGTTCCTGGATTAGTGTTTTTGTTGTGTGGTGTGTAGTTGTTGGTGAGTATTTGCTTCAGGTTGTGGGGCTGTCTGTAAGTGAGGACTGGCCTGTCTCCCAGGGTTTGTGAGAGTGAGGGATCGTCCTCCGGGATAGGTTGTAGATCCTTGATGATGCACTGGAGAGGTTTTAATTGGGGGCTGAAGGTGATGGCTAGTGGCGTTCTGTTCCTTTCTTTGTTGGGCCTGTCCTGTAGTAGGTGACTTCTGGGTACCCTTCTGGCTCTGAAAATCTGTTTCTTCACTTCCCCAGGTGGGCATTATAGTTTTAAGAACGCTTGATAGAGATCTTGTAGGTGTTTGTCTCTGTCTGAGGGATTGGCGCAAATGCGGTTGTATCTTAGGGCTTGACTGTAGACAATGGATCGTGAGATGTGGTCTGGATGAAAGCTGGAGGCATGTAGGTAAGTATAGTGGTCAGTAGGTTTCCGGTATAGGGTGATGTTTATGTGATCATCACTTATTTGCACTGTTGTGTTCAGGAAGTGGATCTCTTGTGTGGACTGGTCCAGGCTGAGGTTGACGGTGGGGTGAAAAGTGTTGAAATCCTGGTGGAATTTGTCAAGGGCCTCCATCCCATGGGTCCAGATTATTAGGGGGGAGGGATAGCTCAGTGGTTTGAGCATTGGCCTGCTAAACCCAGGGTTGTGAGTTGAATACTTGAGGGGGCCACTTAGGGATCTGGGGCAAAAATTGGTCCTGCTAGTGAAGGCAGGGGGCTGGACTCAATGACCTTTCGAGGTCCCTTCCAGTTCTAGGAGATTGGTATATCTCCAATTATTAAAAAAAATATTAAAAAATGGAGATGTCGTCAGTGTAGTGCAAGTAGAGTAGGGGCGCTAGGGGACAAGTGCTGAGGAAGCGTTGTTCTGAGTCAGCCATAAAGGTGTTGGCATACTGTGGTGCCATGTGGGTACCCATAGCAGTGCTGCTGACTGTGGTATGTAACTTTAACACTTAAATCAGCCCCTGTACCAGATGACTGTAGCACTGATTTTTAAAACAGGCTCTAGAGTTGATCCTGGCAATTTCAGGCTGGTAAGCCTAACATCAGTACCAGGCAAATTGATTGAACCTATAGTAAAAAAGAGAATTATCAGACACATAGATGAACATGATATATTGGGAAAGAATCAACACAGATTCTGTAAAGGGAAATGTCCCATCAATCTATTAGAATTCTTTGAAGGGGACAGGGGTGGTTTGTGTGTGTGTGTGTGTGTGTGTGTGTGTGTGTGTGTGTGTGTGTGAACAAGCATGGGCCAGGGTGATCCTGTGAATATAGTGTACTTGGACTTTCAGAAAGCCTTTGACAAGGTGCCTCACCAAAGGCACTTTACTTAAGCAAAGTAAGCAATCTTGGGATAAGAGACGCGTTCCTCTTATGGATCAAGTAACTGGTTAAAAAATAATAAATGGTCAGTTTTCACAGTGGTGAGAGGTAAATAGCAGGGTCCCCCAAGGATCTGTACTGGGACCATCGTTATTCAACATAGTCAATATGATCTGGAAAAAAGGGGTAAACAATGAGGTTGTAAAGTCTGGTGATGATTCAGAATTATTCAAGGTAGTTAAAACCAAAGTTGACTGCAAAAAGTTACAAAGGGATCTCTCAAAACTGGATGACTGGTCAAGAAAAAGACAGATGAAATTCAATGTTGATAAATACAAGATAGCGCACATTGGAAAACATAATCCCAACTATACATGCAGAATGTTTAAATTAGCTGTTACCACTCAAGAAAGTGATCTTGGAGTAGTGCAGATTTCTCTGAAAACATCTGGTTGATGTGCAGCAGCAGTCAAAAAGGCTACCAGAATGTTAGGGACCATTTGTAAAGGGATAGATAATAAGACAGAAAATATCATAATGCTACTATAGAAACCATGGTATGGCCACACCTTGAATACTGTGTGCAAGTATGGTCTCCCCATCTCAAACGATATATTAGAAGTGGAAAAAGTACAAAGAAGGACCACAAAAATTATTAGGGATTTGGAATAGTTTCCATAGATCAGGTGTTATAGTTATTGTCACTACTCCTCCCCATAGGAGAAAATGATTCTTTCTAGCCAATAGCCTATTCAATAACTTAGGCCAAGTGTACACTACAAACTTACATCAGTATAACTACGTCGCTCACGGGTGTGGATTTTTCACACCCCGGAGCGATGCAGTTACATTGACCTAACCCCGATGTAGACAGCGCTGTGTGGATGGGAGGGCATCTCCTGTTGCCATAGCTACTGCCTCTCGTGGAGGTGGATTAACTATGCCGATGGGAGAAGCTCTCCTGTTGCCGTAGTAGCGTCTTAACTGAAGTGCTACAGCAGCGCAGCTGCAGCTTTTTTAAGTGTAGACCTGCCTTTAGACTTTAATCAAAATGTTTTTGTAGCCTTGCCCACAACTGGAATTCAGATATCATATTTCTCTCCCTCTCTCTTATTTGGTTCTTAAACTGTAACATTTTAAAAGGTCTCTCTTAAAAACATGTTTTTCTTAAATTTTCCCTGAAGAAGGTGATCTCTCCAAAAGTGAATTTGGGCTGCAAATAACTTAAAGCATGGAATCACATGCATAAATAACTCTCAATCCTCAACAAAGGCTGTAATATGAAGGCCCAATTTCTCAGCTGGGCCACACCAACAAACATTTTGTGTTCTTGATGTGTGCATGTGGCATTATCTTTTTGCTCTGCCTGTTCTAATCTTATGAGCTTGCTGGTTATGAAGCAAAATGGGACCAGCAAACAGAGTGGAGGAGCCGCGCGTTATGCATACACACAGATACTGCAGTGATGTGTGTTTTTAAATGCCTTGAAAGCCATGAATGCACCTGCAAATCAAAACAGAGGTTTCAGGTCTAATGTTTAGCCTTCCAGCATGGATTGTATCTGTTTAAATTGTGAACATCAGCCCCTTTAACGCTGAAAATCACTAACTAGCTAAAATGAGATTGGAATAAATGTAGAGGGAATGTGTTTTTGTTTGTTGCTGTTGTGTCCTAGTGGACAGACTCTGCAGAACAACAAGATGGTTAATTTCTAAAGGATTTTTTGTGGTTACTAGAATTATGTAATACAACAATGCTTCCAATAACTTTGTGGGTACATTATGTGGCACCAACAAAATGTGTGAGAGAGATTCTTTTTTGACAGTATTCAACAGAATTTATATTGTGGTAATTTAGGGGACTATCAAAAGGCAGCATGTATGTCCCACATATTTATTAGGTACATTAATTTTAGGCTGGAAACAGTTTTTCTAGACTTGTTGTGTGACAGAGCCTTTATCTCTGTGGACTTTAGAACCAGTTGGACTGCAGCCTTATCCTGGTATCTTAGGCTGCTGTCATGACGACTCCTGGTAAAATAAATGTGACAACCCTCTGCAAGAATTATGTGGATAAAAGCATACTTGGAAAAATGGCCTGAGAAGAAGAGGGGGTCAGGGTACATTTGTTCTTTCATAACACACGAGGAGAAGTACAGTATGGGTTTTTAGGAAGTGGGGAAGCATGTACATACTTGTGCATACTTCTGCTCCTTCCTCCTCCCCCTTCCTATATCACATCCCTTTCACTCGCCTACAGCACTCCTGTGACAGCAGACCCCATAATCGTATCTTGAATTTCCAAGGATATTAGCATATGAAACAAATGGGTAGCTAACACAGTAATATAAAGCCACAGAAAACATTGAAGAAAACTTGTGAAATAACGGTTTGAGCCTTGGCCTGCTAAACCCAGGGTTGTGACTTCAATCCTTGAGGGGGCCACTTAGGGATTTGGGGCAAAAATCAGTACTTGGTCCTGCTATTGAAGGCAGGGGGCTGGACTCAATGACCTTGCGAGGTCCCTTCCAGTTCTAGGAGACAGGTATTATTATTTTTATTATTATTTAAAAGTAAAAATTTAGTTTGCTGGGATATGATAACTTCCAACTTCACGAAGAACATAATGCTGGATGCTTAGTTTAAGTAGTAACACAAACAATTGTAGTTTCAGTTCACTTTTACATGGTGAAAAAGTAAGGCACTGACTTGTTGTCTAGACGTTGAAGGGCCTGATCCTGCAAACACACATGAAAGTAGTCCCACTGACGTCAGTGGGCTTACTCCTGTGTAATGTATTATTACATATGCATAAACATTTGCCCTTAGTACTGAAATCTAGCTTTGTGAGCTTTTTTTCAAATCTGGTAAAACCAGCATCATCACCAAGGAAATTATTATTTATTATTTATTTATTTTATTTTTTGTTACATTAATACTACACTAATACTTCTGTATCTTTTACCTCCTTTAAATATCTTTCCTTGCTATCTGTATAAATTCTGTTGAGTTGAATTGAGAAAGCTAGTAAGAAATACAACACTGTATGTCTGTCCTGTTGGCTTGAAACCAGCCCTATCTGTACCCTGTGCAATCTCGATGAAGTCAACAGATGTTTGTATGAGATGTAAACTAGGGTAGAATTTATCCACTAGACTTTAGCTGTCTGTGTAACTGAAAATGTTCCTGATATTATAGAGCTATAAAGCAGACGTTCCTCAGTGAAGTATGAGTGAAAGCGAGAATCTTATACATCACTGCTGCATGACTAAAACATTTAGAACTGCTGCAAGCAATCAGTGGGTCACGTTGTACTGGTTCTAGGAAGAGCTCGATGCCAATTTTGGTGCTAAGTTTTCCTTGTTTTGACGTTCCCCCACCTGCTATACCAAACACCTGTTCACCAGAACACAGTTCTTTGCCTATATTTAACCCATAAGGATGTGGGCCAGATCCTGAGCCACATCAGAAATGAGCTCAGTGCAGATCAGACGTAGGGGGATGCAAAGGTGCTTTAAGCTGCCTTTATGCTGCTACCTGTCCTGGAGTTGGACCAGCCTTAGACTGCTCCAATTAGTTCTGTCCAGCTGCCTGTGAACCCAATAGAATGTTCTGATAGCTGGAACGCAGCAATTTCCATCCACATGCCTTTTTTTCTGGGCACATCATTTGTGCCAAGAGGTTCAGAAGGGTGGTGTAGAGCTGGTAAGAAAATAAGAATGACCAGACTGAGTCAGACCAATGGCCATCTGACCCAGTATCCTGTCTTCTGACACTGGCCAGTACCAGACGCTTCAGAGGGAATCAACAGAACAGTGCAGTTATAATAGCTCTACCCCTCCCAGGGATTTCCCTTTTTCAGGTTGACTCCTCAGGGAGAGACCAGTTAAGCTACCTGTAAAGCAGCCAGAGCATAAGGGAAAAATTGAGGTCTATGAGTTGGAAGGTTTGGATTCTCCTCCAGGCTCTGCTTAATGAGCTACTGAGTATGGATATATCAGAGCAAAATAATGTGCTAGTAGACCTAGAATTTTATAGCAAGCTTGGCTCTCTTGTAAACCCTTTAATCTGGAACCTGCCGCTAGACTAGTTACAATTTTCAAAAGTGCCTGAGGGGTGTGACTACACAGCAATCGGGAGGAGTAGTTACAGCATGTGTAGGCATACCTGAGCTAACTGTATCGAGCTAACTCAATAGAAAGAGCAGTGCAGCTGCAGCAGCCTGAGCTAGCTGCCCAGGTGTATATCCAGCATCCTAGATAGGATTGTACTCAGTGGCTAGTCCAGTGGTGCTAGAACAATTTGTATAGTGGGGGAGCTGAGACCCATTAAACCAAACTGTAAACCCTGTATATAATGGAACCTTTAAACCTAGTTCCAGCATCTATGGGCTATCCATGCTGCTGTGGTTACACTGCTATTTTTTAGGCCATGTCTACACTTACTGATCAATGCAGCAGGGGTTGATTTAGCAGGTCTAGTGAAGAGCTGCTAAATTGACTGCAGAGCGCTCTCTGGTACACCACCGGAACGAGAGGAGTAAGGTAAGTTGACCGGAGAACGTCTTCCATCAACACAGAGCGGTGTAGACACTGCAGTAAGTCAACCTGGGCTACGTCGACTCCAGTTACGTTATTCACGTAGGTGGAATAGCGTAACTTAGGTTGACTTACCCCAGTAGTGTAGACAAGGCCTTAGTGAGCTAACTCAACCAAAACTAGCCTGCACTTGCTGCAATCCCACCTTCTAGTCTTAGTGTAGATACACCCCAAGTGACTTTTTCAAAAGTGGCTTGAGCATTTAGGCTCCTAGTCCTGTTGACTTCAAAAAACTCTTAGGATCCTAACTGCCCAGGCCACTTTTGTAAATGGAGACATAAGCACTTTTAAAAACTTTACCTTAGTTTTACCTAAAGACTTGTTAGGCGCAGTGCAGATGGGCAGAGATAGTCTTTTGTTCTTTGAAGAAAGATCTATGGGTCAGGTGCCTGACCTGTGTTAATTAACTACATCTTAGACTACGTCCCCAAAATCTTGAATTGACAGATGGAAAGAATCAATATTTTTCTCCAGATTTCAAAGTGTCTAATTTTGAGTCCACCTTTAATTTTCGAACATCAAGTCTCTCAAAGTTTAATGGAATGCTTCAAATATCATATGGATAATTCACACCAAGTTAGAGAATTCTGCATTCTTGAGAGTTTGAATAAATATGTTTACATAGAAATCAGTGTTTTTCAGGTGACTTTACTGTAATTGGTCCTTTTCTAGATTGTAGCTGTGAGTTGTGATACTCAAATTATAGGGTCATACATTGCAATTTGTGATATCTTCTTCTCTTTGAGGTTTCAGGTAAATACAGATTAAGCTCAAATGGTGGATCATACTTCTGCAATTTTATTTGATAACCAAAAAGGTATCACTTAAATTTTCTCCCCTTCCTTCCCCCCCCCCCCCCCCAAAAAGTGTGCACAGCTGTGTTGTACACAGAGTTGGGATTAACGTGAATAAGAAGACCTAATCACACAGTTATGTAGCATGCTGCGTCCAGGCTGATTAGATTACACTATGATCTTGGTAAAGCAAAGACACTGCCTATCTGTCACAGGATCTGAAAATAGTGCTTCAGTCTCCTGCTAGCTTGTACTTGGATTTATTTATTTATTGAACTGGTGTGCATAAAATAATGTGAACTCTATAAAATGGATTTCAGATTAGAAACTTTTATTGTAATTCTAATTTGGTTGTTCTTTCCATATAAGGTATAACTTTGCAATGTTTGATTTTCACTATTTAGGTTCTGTAAAATGTGCATGAAGATAGACATTTGAAATGTAACTAAACAAAAATTGTAGTTAAGATCCATGATCTACAGGAAGAGTGCAAATTTTGTTTTAGAGAGCTGTTTGTTTCCATAAGAATGTAAGTTAAACACTTGCTTTGAAATCCCATGTCCAGGGAAAGTGTTCATGTTATTGAGCACAAACTGATTTTAAAGCAGAAAAGCAATTCCCATCTTCCCGCCCCCCCACCCCACAAACTTTGTCTGACGTCCACATTGGACTTGGACCTTCTCCTTGCATTTCAGCATTCTTTGTAATCTTGATAAAATCATGAAAAGACTTGTGATATTCATGAGATGATCTGTTTCTGGACTCTGAAGTCTAACTAGAAAACCTGTGGTGCAGTAAAAAATCAAGTGCATTTTATTTTCGGTGGCTTTATTTCCCCCCTCCCTCCCCCCCCCGCCCCGGAAATGGTTTTGCATTGTTTGAAGCTGAAAAATTGAAATAGAGAGCTGGTAATATTATTGTTTAAAAGAATGCAATGAACTTGAAAATCATATTTACTTCTGAAATTTTTGTTCCATACATGGTATCAAGAAAGACCTATGATTACTATAATAAAGTTAGTAAAACATATTTTTCTTTTTTTCCCCTAGTTTGTTTTATTTGATAGGTTTGTATGGATAGTAAGATTTGCCTTTCCCTGTAAAAGTCAATCAGCTCCTTCCTGGTTAAGAAGACCCTTAAACATCAACCGGAGGGAGGGGGGGGGGGGGAAAGAGAGAGAGAGAGAGTGAGTGTGTGTGTGTGTGTGTGTGTGTGTGTGTGTGTGTGAGAAAAGGAGTGTTTTAAAGGGAGCTCTATCAGAAACTTAAAAAAAAATCTAAAGAAAAAGTTGATTTTAAATTCAAATTGTGTCTCTTTTAGAAAGTTCTTTTGTTTGCATGCTTTTATTGGTTCATTCACGGGGAAGCACTGTGCAGTTGTTGTATGTTACAAGTATTAAGCGGAGTTCAGCATTTATAAGATAGAAAAAACACTTGGAAAGCAGCACCATTTGAATAAAAGCAGCAAAGAGTCCTGTGGCACCTTATAGACTAGTCTTTAAGGTGCCACAGGACTCTGCTGCTTTTACAGATCCAGACTAACACGGCTACCCCTCTGACATTTGAATAAGTAGCTTTCATCCTTTCTTTAATATTAAACTTTGTACTCAATCTTCACCAGGTTAATGTACAAGTTTTGGTTAACATTGCATAGTTTTTATAGCACTCGCTGATTAATTATTGAAAGATCTATTTTTGGAGGTTGTTCAGTTAAATTTCAACCTATCCATTGCTGTAGCACCTCAAAAATAGACGTGCTAAAGCATAGTAATGAGGCTACCTCAGTAAGATTATTGATATGCTTTTACGTCAAACTAGGAAATTGTTTTAGCCTGCACTAAATACTTAATATTTTTTCTCTCTTGAAGAAACTAATCAAAATACAGGTGTGAAACGTGCACAAATTGCTTATTCTGCATCACTGTTGCACCTTTGTTTTACTGCCCTGGAATCAGCTGCAGATATGAAAGATCAGAAATCTAGACAACATTCTTACTTGTGAAACTAGAAAGCGCCTTCCGTCCTACCCAAATTAAAAATAGATTGGGGACTAATCTAAATCCCACATAAGTGTATGAGAGTCTTTCCATAGAAACTAATGGAAGTTCAGTCAGGCCCCTAATGTACGATATTAATTATGAAAATACAAAACTAACTGAAGAGGGAGACTTCAGATATATATTCCAGTAAATCATCATTGGAGTTTGTGTATGAACCTGGCTCAGATCTTTTTTTTTAAATATAATAATATATTCAAAGGATTCTTCTTAGTTTTGGCTTCTCAGTACTTTGTTTTTATAATATTTAAACTGTGGCTAACCTGGCTGATCTGGGGAGTGGGTGGTATTTATTATTTTCATTTATTTACTGCTTGTGTTCAGTTGGAAACTTGGTTCATTACAGTTAGTGAACATTATGGAACTGGTAAGCAGAAGTACAGAGTGAAAAGAGGAATTGGCTGCTGTGATCAGTCATTCAGGGACAGAAAAGGGAATTTAATTTGCACAAACTGAGAAACAAGATAAATACCCTTAATTTCCCATGTACTTACATGGCTTCATTGTATGGGTGCATTTCTTGTCTTCTCTAAAAATAACCATATTTCACAAGTCTGACCTTTTATCAGGATTTTCAGAAGTGCTTGGTCTAACTTTTGCCAATGATTTAAATGGGACCAAGGTGAGGCCTAAACTAAATACTTTTAAAAATCCCTACGCATAGGTTTTTTATCAGGATGAAAAAATTAGTCTCTGGGCTGTTTCTTTCTTTGTTAATCACATGGTCTTCAATATTTTGAAACTTGCAGGTTAGACTGTGCTATGCCGTTGCCCTATAGCTTCCTCTGATGACAGGATGCGGACTCATAGGGTGCTCCTAATTGTTTTATTATTGTTGGCAAAATACAGAATTTTAAGACCATCTTACAGAATTAGAACCTTTTATGTGGCAACGGGGGAATGCACATTTTAAGTATTCATCTTTTGTAGTTGGAGGAATTTTGATTTTTTTTCTGATTGTTTTTTCTGTAATAATTGGAGAGGGTTTGGTACTTTCTTTGTGTTATGTTTTCACCTGCAAATTCGTGACTCCAGTTCAAACAGATAGCAATAATATGCTAAGACTTGTTTTACTCAGGAGCCAATTATTATGGAATAGAATCTGAGACACAAGGCATTTGAGACTGTTCTAAATAATACATGTTTATGTATTCTAACCATAGCTTAGGTTTCAAAGCTTCTGTTAGTCATATGTCTATATGGCATAATAAACCAACTAGAAGCGTAAAAACTCGGTCTTCTGATCGGTCTGCCTGGACCTCTAGTCTCTGGTGCATTTGAACACTTCTCCATTTTACAAGCCAATGTTAGAGAGCTTTGTTATAATTTTGTTCAGTGCTGAATATGAGGGTCTTAAACGTGACTAGGTCTAATAGTGATAAACTGGTCTCAGTGAGAGTTGGTGCTGCTGTAATTAAAACATGTCATTCTCCTTTTGTGTGTGTGTTCAGGTCGTTTGGTGGGTGCCCTGGACGCAGTGCTAGATTCTAATGCACGTGTTGCTCCATTTCGAATTTTACTTCAAGTTCCGGGATCACCAGTTTACTCTGCCATAGCATGTGGTGAGTTATTGAATGGATCAGAAGTTTACTGGGCCATAGCTGCTGGTGAGTTACATACCAATTAAAAAAAAATCCCCAAAGCTAAATTCTGAGCATGCTCAGTATCTGCATGTCCAAGAAGCTGAAGGTAACCAAAATTAGTAACCTCGTGTGTGTAAAGGCTACTGGCTGTGACTTGTTTAATAACCAAAATACCTATTGGTTATAATTCAAGGTATTCATAACATAAGGGAATGTTTTCTTCTGTTAAGCAAGAAAAAAAAATTCTGGCTGTTCCTGCCTTCCTGTTTTTCTGTCTGTTGCAAAGAGTGGTCATTCCATTCACATATTTATCATTTCAGATAGTAGCCTTTGCAGGCCACTTGCAGCAGGAAGCTTTTTGTTCTGGTCTTTCCTCAACACATGTGTATCAGCAGTTAATTTTTACCTGCAGTTTATTTAAAAAAAAAGTCTCCCAGCTCTTCTGATCACAATAAAATCTAATGAAACAGAGGATTTTAAAAATATTAAATGTTTTAAAATAATAAATGTTTTAAAGTATCATAGTGCTAGGTGACCCTATGGTGAAGAACAGTGCACTCTGAAGACTTGAGAGTTTGCTAGTCTTTAAACTAATTTTTAATGCAGTGTTTCCCATACTTTTCAAAGCTGAACACCACTTTAGAAAAATAAACCAGTTGTAAATCATAGCAACCCCGCTATGTGGTGTTTAAAGCCTACCAATTTTAATGTATGCATTTTTATACACTTCCTGTGCTCTCCTGGCTAGTCCTTCATTCTTCCTTCTGTTTTGGAAAATGCTGGTGTAGATCTTTATAACGTATTTCCTCTCCTTTTTTTTCACGGGTTGAGCCGTGAAATAGTTAACAATGTTGACATAAAATATCACTGGTGGTGTTAGATTTAGTATTCATTGAAATTAGTGGGGCTTACTGAAAACTCTGGTAGATGTCTTTTCATCAGCTGCACACATTTCACATTTTGAAGATGCATGCGTGTGTGCTTTCCCTTGTACCCCCTTGAGGAAGTGCTCCACGCATTGGAAAACACTGCCTGTGGATGCCTGTCTGTACCTCAAAACCACTATATGATTTTTAGTGTATTTTGAAGATATGAAACAGGAGCGAAGGGTAGTAGGTCAGGATTGATGTGCATTGTTACATTTGTGTTGGGAAGCTTGCAGAGAGTCTGTTCTCCATGTTATTTTTGGCTGTGGTTAGGTGCTACCATTTCCTCATTTTCATAATTGCTGTTCACTTGGTACTCTTTTTTTTATTTGGAAGGTAAGAACACACCGCTAAAGAGAGAATGTTTTGTGAAGAGAATACTTCATGCTCTTAAATATTGCTCTTGTGACGAAGAAAATGAGCTTGGCATTTTAAAATGAAAATCAGTGTTCATCTCAAAGAATGCTTAGGTCCCTTGCTCAGTAGCATGTAGGTAATATTCCTCTCTGGGGTTGATCATTACTCTACTCTATGCAGATTTCTTCAGTCTGCTAGGGCAGCTGTTGTTTTTCACTTCAAGGAGAACCACTTGTTTGACTGGAATGGTTAAGATTTTTTTGTAGGTTATAGAAGTTTTAGAAAAGCCTTTAACAAATAACTCTTTAAGATCTTGAATTGCCACCCTTCCCCCAATGGATTTCCAAGATGTATTGTTGTAAGTAACAGTTTATTTTTCCAAGTCAGTAGAAGATAATTCTGGTTGTGTAGATCAGTATTGCATTAATACTATACTATGTGGATTCAGCAGCAGAGGGGGAGCTAACCAGTTTATTGAACTGAATGCAGTGTATATGATCACCTGCCTTGTGGGCAGGTGGTGTATGTGTGCATTCAGTGCAAGCAGCTCATGGCTATCCGAGACCAAGTACTGTCTCTTGACAGCAGAAAGGCAGAGCTGGAGGAGCTTAGGGAGACAGAGATGTACATAGACAAGACTTTCCGGGACACAGTAGAGCGGTCCCACTCCCAATCTGACGGCCTTTATGGTGTTGCGGAGAATGAAAGTCTCCGGGAAGGAGAACATCAAGCTGAAGTGGAGAGAAACTGTCACATAGTTGGGACCCTCCTTGCAGATGATGCCATGGTATCCTCTCGCACTAAGGATCCCCCTCCAAGGGAGATGACTTATTAGGAACAGACAGGTAATAGTATTGGGGGATTTGATTATTAGAAATATAGGTAGTTGTGTGTGTGATGCCTGGGAGAACGCTATGGTGAATTGCCTGCCAAGTGCGAAGGTTGTGGATCTCTCAAGACATCTAGATAGACTTACGTGTAGTGCTCAGGAGGAGCTGCAGGTGCTGGTACGTGTAGGTATCAGTGACATAGGGATAAGAGAGAGGTCCTGGAGGCCAAATTTAGGCTGCTACGTAAAGGATTTAAGTCCAGAACCTCCATGGTAGCATTCTCTGAAATGCTTCCAGTTCCATGTTCAGGACAATTAGACAAGCAAAACTGCAGGGTCTTAGTACATGGATGAGATAATGGTGTAAGGAGGAGGTTTTAGGTTTATTAGGAACTGGAGATCCTTTTGGAAAGGGAGAAGCCTATACAGAAAGGATGGGCTCCATCTAAACTAAAACGGAACGGGATTCCTGTCATGTAAAATTAAAAGAGTTGTAGAGGAGTTTTTAAACTAAGAGCAGGGGGACAGTCGACAGATGCAGAGGAGCACATACATCCCTTAGGGGAGGATCTATTAACAGGGATTCTCTCTGTCCTAGTAAAGAGGAGTGGGTAGAAGTTGATAAAGTACAAGTAGGAGCTGAAGAAAAACAGTCAAATGAAAGAGTCCCATTCAGTTATATCACATGAAGGCAGACAGCTAAATATTGACAATTTTTATAAGTACTTCTATACAAATGATATAAGTCTAAATACACAGATGAGTGAACTTGAGTGCCTGATATTAAATGAGGATATTGATATAATAGGCATCACAGAAACTTGGTGGAATGAGGGACACAGTAGTACTAGGATACAAAATACATAGGAATGATAGAATAGGTCACGCTGGTGGGAGAGTGGCACTAGATGTGAAAGAAAGCAGAGTCAAATAAGATGAAAATCTGAAATGGATCAAACTGTACCAAAGAATTTCTATGGATGGAAATTCCATGCTTGAACAAGAAGAATATAGCAGTAGGAATATGGTACCGACCACCAAACCAGGGGGGTGATGGTGATTGTGAAATGTTCAGGGAGATTAGAGAGGCTACAAACAAAGAAAACCCAATAATGGGAGATTTCAACTAATCCCATATTGACTGGGTACATGTCATCTTAGGACGGAATCCGGAGATAAAATTTCTAGACACCATTAATGACTGGTTCATGGAGAAGCTAGTCCTGGAACCCACAAGGGGAGAGGCAATTCTCGATTTAGTCCTAAGTGGAGCACAGGATCTGGTCCAAGAGGTGAATATAGCTGAACTGCTTGGTAATAGTGACCATAGTGTAATTAAATTTAACATCTTTGTGTGAGGGAAAATACCACAGTAGCATTTAACTTGAAAAAGGGGAACTACACAAAAATGACGACGCTAGTTAAATGGAAATTAAAAGGTATAGTGACAAGAGTGAAATGCTGGCAAGCTGCATGGACACTTTTAAAAGCACCATAATAGTGGCTCAAATTAAATGTATACCCCAAATAAAAAAATAATTAGAGGACCAAAAAAATTCCACCATGGCTCAACAGAATAAAAGAGGTGGTTAGAGGCAAAAAGACATCCTTTAAAAATTGGAAGTCAGATCCTAGTGAGGAAGATAGAAAGGAGCATACATTCTGGTAAGTCTAGTGCAAAAAATAGAATGAGGCAGGCCAAAAAAGTATTTGAAGAGCAAACTAGCAAAAGAGGCAAAAACTAACACCAATTTTTTTTTAAATGACATCAGAAGCAGGAAGTCTGCCAGTCAGTCAGTGGGGCTAAAGGAGTAATTAAGGAAGACAAGGCTGTTGCAGAGAAGCTAAATTAATTCTTTGCATTGGTTTTTACTATTATTATCAGACACACAGTTGAACATGATTTGTTGGGGAAGAGTCAACACGGCTTTTGTAAAAGGAAATCACACCTCACCAATCTATTAGAATTCTTTGAGGGGGTCAGCAAACGTTGACAAGGGTAATTCAATTGATATAGTGTATTTGGACTTTCAGAAAGCTTTTGACAAGGTTCTCACCAAAGGCTCTTAAGCAAAGTAAGGAGTTTGGGGATATGAGGGAAGGTTCTCTCATGGATCAGTAACTGGTTAAAAGACAGGAAAAAAGAGTAGGAATAAATGGTCAGTTTTCAGAATGGAGAGAGATAAATAGCAGGGTCCTCCAAGGATCTGAACTGGGATCAGTGCTATTCAGCATATTCATAAGTGATCTGGAAAAAAGGGTTAACGGTGAGGTGGTAAAGTTTGCAGATGATACACAATTACTCATAATAGTTACATCCAAAGCTGACTGGGAAGAGTTACAAAGGGATTTTACAAAACTGGATAACTGGTCCAGAAAATGGCAGATGGGGAAATTTAAGGTTGATAAATGCTAAGTAATGCACAATGGAAAACATAATCCTAACTATACTTATTAAATGATGGGGTTTAAATTAGCTGTTACCACTCAAGAAAGATCTGGGAGTCGTGGATAATTCTCTAAAAACATCTGCTCAATGCGGAGTAGCAGTCAAAAAAGCTAACAATCTTAGGAACCACTAGTTAAAGGGATAGATAATAAGTCAGGAAATGTCATAATGCCACTTTAGAAATCTATAGTATGCCCATACCTTGAATACCGTGTGATGTTTTGGTTGCCCCATCTGAAAAAAGATACATTAGAATTGGAAAAGCTAGAGAGAAGGGCAACAAAAATGGTTAGGGGTAGGGAACAGCTTCCATATCAGAAGAGATTAAACATGCTGGGACCATTCAGCTTGGAAAAGAGGTGACTAAGGGGGGATTCAATAGAGGTCTATAAAATCTTGAATGGTGTGGAGAAAATGAATAAGGAAGTGTTACTTACCCTTTCACATAACAAGAACTAGGGGTCACCCAATGAAATCAGTAGGCAGCAGGTTTAAAACAAAAAGAAGTACTTTACACAACTCACAGTCATCCTGTGGTGCTCATTGCTAGGGAATGTTGTGAAGGCCAAAAATATAACTGGATTGAAAATATAATTAGATAAGTTCATGGAGGATAGGTCGGTCAATGTGTATTAGCCAAGATGGCTAAGCCTTTGACTGCTTGATGCTGGGACTGGACGACAGGGGATAGATCACTTGATAACTGGCCTGTTCTGTTCATTCCTCTGAAGCATCTGGCATTGGCCACTGTCAGAAGACAGGATACTGGACTAGATGGATTATTGGTGTAACATAGTATGGCCGGTCTTATATTTCTTGTGTGTCTTTTGTAGTCAAAGCATGTCTGCAGTTTTATGAGCAAAAAATCCATAAAGACATTAAGAACAATAAAAATTTAACCTGCTTCTGACTAAGAATCCTTTTGTTATGAAATGTTGCCTTCGGCAGCTGGGGAAGAAGCAGGCTTCCTGCTAGGGCTGGCAATGCCAGTCAATAACACAGCAGAACCCGACTCTCTTTAGCACAGGGTTGAAGTTTTCCAGGCTGCCTCTTCCACTGTGGTTCTTTGCTTATCCTCGTTCCCCAAAACTGATACCTGAATTTATTTAGGGAAGTGCATGGGGAAAAGCTGCTGAGACTCTGCCCCCCTAAGGTCCCAACAAAGCTGGAGCCTTGGAGCAGAAAAGCAGTGTTAGGTTCTACTGTAGCAACTGGGGGAATCTGCTTATTAATTTCTCCCTGTACTAGTGAGGTGCTGGAGGGGCTCTCAAGATTCCCCTCAACAATCCACAGATTGTTCTGGGTTGAAGGGGGTTACAGGCAGTTTCTACTGCAGTAAAAGTTGGAAATGGAGCCAAGGAGCAGCTCCTGTGCCTCCTAGCAATCCCCATGAGAGTACGTAATTTTGTGTTGCCCCCACATTGCTGGATAGTTAAGATACTGTTAAAAAACGGAATATTAATTATTAACAGTCCACTTAGATAGAGTCTGTGGGTTTAAATGCTAGCTTTCACACAGACATGTTCTCTGCCTTTTCAGAGCATTTACAAGCAAAATAAGATAGACAAATTCAAGGCAAGGTGGATGAGGGTAATATCTTTAATTGGAGCAACTTCTGTTGGTGAGAGACAAGTTTGCAAGCGACACAGAGCTCTTCTTCAGGTCTGGAAAAAGTAATCAGTGTCACTGCTAATTACAAGGTGAGACAGATTGTCCTGTGACCAGAGTGTCAGTTGCCCCTTCATTTTAACTGGTCTCCTGCAACCCCTTATGCTTAACAATCTGTCTCACCTTGTATTTAGCTGTGACACTCTAATTACTTTTTCAGACCTGAAGAAAAGCTCTGTGTAGCTTAAAAGCATGTCTCTCTCACTAACAGAAATTGCTCAAATAAAATAAATTCCCTTACCCACATTGTCTCTCTGATATCCTGGGACCAACCCAGCTACAGCAGTGCTGCAAAAAATACCAGGCAAGAGACGTGAAGACCAGTCAGGAGAGAGTGGGTGTGGGGATTATTGAAGAAGTGGGTTCAGAGGAGAGAAGAGGAGGAGTTGAGAGGGTGCTTAGCAGATGGGGACAAGATACTCTAGGCATAAGGCAGTATTAAAAAAATAATAATAAAGCCATGAAGCAGAGTGAGAGGAGTAGATGAAGGAGTAAGGCAAAAGGATTGGGAAGAGCATGGGGGCATGAGAAGGAATGAGAGTGGCCAGGGAAGGAGGTGAGTAAGGCCATGTCTACACTACCACTTATGTCGGCAAAACTTGTGTTATAAATAAAGACACACCCCTGAGCTACCAAAGTTTCCCTGGCGTAAGTGGTTGTGCTTACAGCACCTTGTTGGCAGAAGAGCTTCTCCTGCTGACATAGCTACTACCACTCGTTTGGAGTGGTTTAATTATGTTGACGGGAGAGCTCTCTCCCATTGGCATAGAGCAGCTACACGAGATCTTACAGCAGCGCAGCTGCTTCGGTACAGCTGTGCTGCTGTAAGGTCTGTGGTGTAGATGGAGTCTTAGATCATGCTTGTATTTGAAGACAAGGAGCTTGAATTTAGGGAGTAAGAGATGGGGAGCTCAGGGAGGAGAGGGAGTCATGAAGTGGTAAGGTGACATGGTCAGAGAGAAGGAAGATAACTTGGGCAACATTTTGAACAGAATGAGTGGGTAGACCGTAAGGCAGAGAGAAGATTTACAGCAGTGCAGGTGAGAGATGACCAGTGCTTGGACAAGGTGTCTAGCAAAAAAGAAAATATGGCAACTACTATGGAATACTCCTCCTTACTGTAGTCTCTCATTCCAGACTGCACACACAAAGGGAGACTGCTGATTCATCCTCACTGTGTTTACCCTCTATCTACATTGTTCAGGCTTAAAAATTCAATTTAATAAATTGTCATTTTATATTAAAACAGCCCCTATGAAATAGTAGGTCTTAATTAATATCCTGCAGCATGTGGTCCTCCTAATTGTTAGCAAAGGCCATCTAAATGGCTGTCTTCTTTCTTATGATTTCTTCTGTATTTTTTGCCTTGATTGATGATATTTATGAAGTTCCATCGCAAGACCTTCCTGTTGAGGAAGTTAAATCTTGGAAAGTTTCCCTGCCAGTTGGCATTCCTCGTGGGAAACCTAGCAGAGGAAGGTGGAAAATGTTTAGCTAAATTTATCATCTCTGCTGTGTGAGGTGACATGCAGTGTCTTTGATGTTTACAGATCTCAGGTTTTGTGATAATGAGATTTGTACTTGAATTTTCTTTTTCTTCCTCCATGCTCTGCTCTTTTTGTTCACTGTTGCCTCTCTTCCCAGCAGGGCACTGAAAAGAGCACATCATGCCTTCTTTACCTGTTACCTATTCTCTTTAATGACTGACCGGCAGGTGCTATCTTGTAGTGGAGTGGCTAGCTTTTTTCCTAAGAGTGCTGTTTTATAACTTTCCTCTTTTCCTTGCACTTTTTGGGTCTCATGTCATTATGACACACAACTGCAGCTTTTTTGGAGCAGTTAAGCTCAACAAGCATTTTGCCTGAAGCAAACTGCCAGAGACTAAAATCACGTTTTTGGAGTTCGTAGCTACACATGGTACTTAATAAGAATAAATTATATTGCTTTTTAAAGAAATTCATCATGTTTCAAAGCTTATTCTATTCACCCACCTCTCTTCAAAACGGTGGACATTCTCATTTTAGGCTTGTCAAGCAGTGCTAAAACAACCAAAAACAAACTCCTTTGTTGTCAGATATCCTGATTATTACAAAAGTCTTCACGAGTAGGGTACCAAATTAAAGGTCACATAACCTCCTCCCAAAGGCACATGTGTGTGTGTATGAGAGAGAGCATGTGTTTATTGTGAGAGGCAGGAGAGTTAAACCTTAAATCAAAAATGAGCCATGTCCAGACAGGGCAGTAAGAAGCTTTGTTGTATTTTTTTCTGCTTTGAAAGTCAGACCAGCATTTTTTCTGCAGAGAACTTGTGTTCAGCTCTTGAAAACTAAAAGTACTAAAAACTACTACTTAAAATAGTATTACTTTTGTTTTCTCTAATTATGCCTTGAAATGTAACATCTTATTGACCTATTTGCTACTAATAGTTTTCAATTGTGACTTCAGAAACTTAATTTCTTTTAATGCACTATGAAACAACTGCATTTAATTTCTTTTTTTCTAGTTAGTTTCTTCCACAATTTCTTCTATGTGGTTTTTAATTAGCTCTTTTTACTTTTCTAGGTGCCACTTTAGAGGAGATAAATCAGCACTGGGAGTGGCTGGAACAAAACTTACTCCATACTTTGTCTGTTTTTGATAATAAAGAAGATATTGTTAGTTTTGTCAAAGGGAAAGTAAAGGTAAGAAAATTTGTCTTGCTTTCATCTTTCCCCTGCCCACTAGTAAAGGAATTGGTAGAAATAACTCTTGATATTGTGGAACTATACCAGTCTACCAACTGTTTGTGTCCATATTAGCTTTTGCCCGTCAAGACAGTATTTTTAATAAAATGAGGTGACTTTGCAGCTGTATTTATTCTGAACACAATTATATTTGTCATGAAATGTACATAGCTTTCTTTTTCAAGTCTTGATTTCCACATTCCATATCAGTGGCCTCATTAGTTTGTTGTCATCCCTCATTGGAAAGAGTTTGAAAGTATGTTAACACAGTATTTTCATCTGATATCCACATGCCTAGGTGCTTACTAGATATGGTGAAAAATACCTGTGCCATCATGCCTCAGGAAGCTACAGGAATACCAGCTGTGTAGTCTATCATGGGCTGTAGTTGACTGGCAGTACATTACATTTACCTTTCAATTTAATATTTGCAGGGCCTCATTTTCAGAGGTGCTGAGCGCTTCCACCTGCAACTGAAGTCAGTGGGAGCTGCAGATTCTTAATACCTCTGCAAATGAGGTGTATAGCGTCATCTTTTCTCACTTCCATTATACATTCTTTCCCATTCTGGCTTCACTCCAATGTTCTTTCCTGTAATAGATCATAATGTATTGTTTCTTGAGTTTTCTTCAATATCTGTTTATTCTCTTTTCTTGATCCTACACTAAGCACACATTGTGTTCCTATAATTGTGTAGCTTCTCCCTTTTCTTTTCCTGCTTCCTTCTTCTCCCCTGATCTGTCTCTCTCATGCTTTCCTAACACATCCCATCAGTCTCTCCTATCTACATCTATCCATGCACGAGCACTCTCACACCCATCCATTTACTCAAGATTGAAAATTTCACCAGACACATAATTGACAGATGACTGAACCTACTAGCACAAGACCCAGGTGTAAGATGTGATGGGTCCCACTGTCCAGGGGCGGTGCTTATGTGAGAAGCCAGCCTTGATCACACACACACTTGGACGGGGGAGGTTGCTTGGATTTCTAAGAGGGTTCTGCCTCTGCACCCATGCTCAAGGGGCTTTTAATTTGTAGAGGGTAGTCAACACAGAAATGCTCTGACATCCTAGATCACTAAGACCCTACCAAATTCACGGCAATGAAAAACACGTCACAGACCGTGAAATCTGGTCTCCTCCTTTGAAATCTGGTATTTTGTGTGCTTTTACCCTCTACTATACAGATTTCACAGGGGAGACCAGTGTTTCTCAAATTGGGGGTCCTGACCCAAAAGCAGCACCCTGCCAGCAGCAGTGCAGAAGTAAGGGTGGCCATACCATACCATGCCATCCTTACTTCTGAGCTGCTGCTGGCGGTGGCTCTTCCTTCAGAGCTGGGCTCCTGGCCAGCAGCTGCCGCTCTCCAGATGCCCAGTGCTACCGCCAGCAGCAGCAGTGAAGAAGTAAGGGTAACAGTACTGCAGCCCCCACCCCATAATAACCTTGTGACCCCCCCACACAACTCCTTTTTGGGTCAGGACCCTACAATTATAACACTCTGAAATTTCAGATTTAAATAGCTGAAATCATGAAATTTACTATTTTTAAAATCCTTTGACCATGAAATTGACCAAACTGGACCATGAATTTGGTAGGGCCCTGTAGATTACAGTACATGAATCTTTAGCATCAGTGATATCATTGGTCTTGGACTGCAGTAAACTCTTGTTTATCTGTGATGTTACAGAAATAAAGATAAAATTCTATCCAGGGACTGAAGACCATTCAAAACATCTGTGTTTAAAAGACTAGCTCCAAATAGTCTGTTGCTGTATCTAAATTTTATCCCTAAATGGGGAAAAATGACACCATCACCTAGTTGATCCTTGATGCAACATCTGAAAAGCGTACACCTTGTTGAGAAGTTTTTCTTTTTTTAAATTCCTATTTCTGGCAGTGGTTCAGTGATTTATCTTTCCTTACTACACCCTGTACATCCAAGTTCTCTGAAAGACTTGAATAAAACTCACATCTTTTAATAATTTTGTGACTATGAAAGTGAGAGCAGGACACCTAGAATTCTGCAGGTTTCAAACTGAATTATGGGCCCATATTTTTATTGTTACATCAGCTCTCTTGCCTTTGCTATAGACATCTGGCATATGGGATTACAGTATTCCAGTAGGACCAATTTGTATTTTATAGCATCTGAAGTAAATTTGCATTGAGCCTAGCAATTTGCATTTAACTGTCTTTCTCTCCTCCTCATTTTTTGTAGAGCTGTAATGAAAAGACATAGCACTTAATTATGTCAAGTCTTTAAAAAAATAGTTAAAAGCTTATTACTGGTTAACGGATACTTCACTGTACTGTTTCTTGGTAATAGTGCTGATCAATATAAAAATTTGGTACTATACCTTTGTGCTATGTAAGTCAAATTAAAGCTTCTACAGCCATCATATGCTGAGTGAAATTCCAATGATATTTATTGCCTTCTCTGGGTTATTTGAAATAATTGTGGTGATCAAAGCAAGCCATTATTGGTATCAAGATTGTAATTATAAATTGTAGTTTGAACAATATTTTTCAGTTATAACTTGGGACCGAAAAGAAGACTGGGTTTGGAAGTGTGGGTAAACAGACTGCAAATACTAAGTAAATGTCTGTATAACTTGCACATCAACTTGGATACCTTTCTAAGAGAGAATCAGGATTTAAAAAATGTACTGATGGCTTGTAATAACTAGTTTGGGCAAACTACCAGTTTGCCATAATATATTATCTTGTCATTGAATCAGGCATTGATAGCAGAAGAGACCAGGAGTAAAGTAGCAGAGCAGGAGGAGGATCCTGAGAAGTTTCGAGAGGCGCTAGTGAAATTTGAAGCCAGATTTAACTTCCCTGAAGCAGAGAAGTTAATTACCTATTATTCATGCTGCTGCTGGAAGGGTAAAGTTCCTCGTCAAGGCTGGCTTTATCTGAGCATCAATCACCTTTGTTTTTATTCCTTCTTCCTAGGCAAAGAATGTAAGTGTGAACATATAAAAACTGTTATCCCTATACAGGCTTGTAAACATATATATCAATTTTGGGGTAATTTTTATGTTGATGTATTTAAATCTAATCTTCTTGTATGGTATTTGGCTAATGCAACAGTGAAGAGTTCTGAAACTTGTTTTGTTTGGGTCAACTATCTTGTTAAATTCGAGCGTATTTGCTTTTTAAAATTCCACGTTGTCATGTGTCATCCATTTTTATATTTTACTTACAACAAACTGTTTTCTTATTAGTATACCTAGATGACAATTGCTTTAAACTGTTGTTTTTTTAAATGTGAAGTGGACTGTGGTGGTAATTGTATGGTGGAAGTCAGTAAAACAGTCTGCTCTAAAAGCGTGCTAAATAGTTTAGGCCCCAAAGTAGATCTACCTTAAAATGTATCTGATGTGACAAATTCTTAAATACCTATTTTTAATACAGAACATAGTCATTCAGAAACATGCACACACACAAAAATAGCCACTGTTAATAGCTGCAGTTAGTACAGAGACAGCAAAGGAAGTGTAAGTTGGTTAAAAAAACCCGTTCTTAGAACTACATGACATCAATTATGCACTTTAAAGTAATATGAGTAGTAAACATAACACAGCTGTGTCTTGGTCTCCATGTGATGAGGTGGAAGAGGAAAACCAGTATTTTCAAATGAAAAGGAATGAAATTTTGTTTTTTCAAGCTTCTGAACAAGTTTTACAGATAAGGGGGAGTTAAAACAAACAACTCCCAAATATCTTAAAACATTTGTTTTCCCTTTTCAACCTTTAAATCTTTCACAGAAGTGACAAGTTAAAGTTTTAAGAATGGCTAGAAAAATCTGCCAGATAATCACTACTAATAAGCCATTCCAAAAAGATATAGTCCCATGTTTCCAATGGAGCCCCAGGGAGTGTTCTTATGAGATGCCCTCCATACCCAGTGTTGGATGATGGAAATTTATAAATGAAGACGCCCTTTTAACTGTTTTTTTCCTTTTCAGGGTGTGTGTGTCTTCTCCTCCTTAACAGGATTATGCTCTTGAGTAGCACTGTAGGGATTCCTGTAAATTCTACCACAACTCCTGCAGGAACAGCAGAATGAAACTTTGATAATTATACTCTAATGATCAGTGAAGCTTTACTGTTTATGTATAGAAGAGTTATTTTATCAAGTCAAATTGCTGCTATGTGGTTATTCAAATATTATATTTATAGATTTAAAGCTGAATTAGAGTACAGTAAAATATTCAAAATGTTAACTCTTAATTTCTAGGATTTAATACATCCCCTCTCCCAATTAGATGTCTTTTCTACTTTATTAGAACCCAGTTATCATGTTGCATTTGCAACTTCTGCTGATTATAGTACAGAAGTTGCATGTGGCTTGGAAAAATGTCTTTGTTTTGATGCATAGTTAGCTCAGTCTGTGTTTTAAATATCTTGTTGATTGTCCACTAATGTATGATGAACATATGAAATCCTCTGCACACAATAAAATGGATTTTTACAAATCAAAGCAGAAAGGGAAAAAATGCCTTACTATTATTCACAAAACTTCATTTATATATTACTGGAGATTGTTGAAGGATAATGAAGGGACACTATCAAATATTATACTACATAACCAGAAAAAGCCCCTTATCTTTGCGAGTAACACTTTTTATTAAAATGCAAAATTGAAATAAATATAATTTGCTTTACATTTATGTTCAATTTTCATCTTGGACAGTGAAAATAAACGACTCATTCACTATTGTTTATAGTCTGTTTCACTTCCTGGTTCTCATGCATTAATTAGGCTAATGCTTGGGAAAGTAAATAAAAAAGCAAAACAGGTTTCATTAACTTTTTTTTTTCTCTTGAAGAATGTACTGTATTCCTCCCTCTTTTCCCCCAAAAATCCAAAACAAAACAACAACAAAAACCCCAACACACCACCCCAGAGTTGCTGGAATAATCTGTATAGTGGGGGTGCTGAGAGCCATTAAACCAAACTATAAACTCTGTATATAATGGAAACTGCTTCAAGTCAGAGGGTGCTGCAGCAGCCCCCGCAGCTCTAGTTCCAGCATCTGTGCATCAACCCTTCTTAAATGTTGGTCTTAAATAGGGCTGTCGATTAATCGCAGTTAACTCACGTGATTAACTCAAAAAATTAATTGCAATTAAAAAAAGTAATCGCAATTAATCGCACTGTTGAACAATAGAATACCAATTGAAATTGATTAAATATTTTGGATGTTTTTCTACATTTTTATATATATATTGTATTCTGTGTTGTAATTGAAATCAAAGTGTATATTATTCTTGATTACAAATATTTGCACTGTGAAAGATTAACAAAAGAAATAGTATTTTTCAGTTCACCTCATACAAGTACTGTAATGCAATCTTTGTGTCTTGGAAGTGAAACTTATAAATGTAGACTTTTTGTCACATAACTGCTCTCAAAAACAAAACAATGTGAAACTTCAGAGCCTACAAGTCCACTCAGTCCTGCTTCTTGTTCAGCCAATCACTAAGACAAACAAGTTTGGTTACATTTACAGGAGCTAATGCTACCCTCTTTTTATTTACAATGTCAACAGAAAGTGAGAACAGGCATTTGCATGGCACTTATGTAGCCAGCATTGCAAGGTATTTACATGCCAGATATGCTAAACATTCATATGCCCCTTCATGCTTCAGCCACTATTCCAGAGGACATGCTTCCATGCTGATGATGCGCGTTAAAAAAATAATAAATTAATTAAATTTGTGACTGAACTCTTTGGGGGAGAATTTTATGTGCCCTGCTCTGTTTTAACCACATTCTACCATTATCTCCTGCAAATGTAAACAAACTTGTTTGTCTGATTGGCTCAACAAGAAGTAAGACTGAGTGGATTTGCAGGCTCTAAAGTTTTACATTGTTATATTTTTTTAATGCACTTATTTCCTGTACATAAGTCTACATTTGTAAGTTCAACTTTTATGATAAAGAGATTGCACTTCAGTACTTGTATTAGGTGAACTGAAAAATATTTTTTTTTGTTTTTTTTACAGTGCAATACTTGTAATCAAAATAAATATAAAGTGAGCACTGAACACTTTATAGTCTGTGCTGTAATTGAAATCAATATATTTGAAAATGTAGAAAACATCCAAAAATATTTAAATAAATGGTATTCTATTATTGTTTAACAATGCGATTCATTTTTTTAATCACTTGACAGCCCTAGTCCTAAACTTACTTGATGGTATCTAGTGTTGAAATTATTTTTTTTCTCATCTCTGATATGGGTGACAGATACGATTTGAACACTCTTTGTCATGTTTGTCAACTGACATACTGAATAGTTCATAAATAATTATAGTTATAAATGATTGTTAATATTGGAGAACTTGACACTTACTGTGAAGCAAGGAATTTGTTATCATGGTTTTCATGTCATAGTCACTAAGGACTAGATCCGCAAAGGGCCCTTAGCCTAACTTAACCCTGCTGCCTAATGGCATCCACAGCCCAGAGTTAGGCACCTGGGCTCCCTGTACGGTGCTTAAGCCAGCCAATAGGTCACACTCCTCTCCTTGGCATTTGTGAGTGCCAAAGTCTGGGTCAGAGGGAGGCACCTATCTTTGCTTGGGATCCACAGTCAGGAACCTTCTCGTGGAATTTGGCACCTAAGCCCTTCCTCACAAAAAACAGGAAGTGAAGGCTGCCTTTAGCTCAGAGCACTCAGCTAGTATGTAGGAGACCCCTCTGCCTGATTTGAAGCAGGGATTTGAATCCATATCTCCCACCTCTCAATAGAGTGCCCTAGCCACTAGGCTGTGGGATATTCTGGGGTAAGTGGTGCTCAGTCTTCAGTGACTAATTATTTGTACGCAGTGGAATGGCTTCAACAAGAGAGACATTCCACTGTGTACAAATTTTAGCATTGGAACAGGGAATTGAATTCGGGTCTCCCACATCCCAGGTGAGCCACTGGACTATAGAGTTATTTTCAGTCTTTCTCTGGCTTAGTTCCCAGTTGGGCTTAGGCATGAGGTTGGCACTAAAGCAAAGCGCCTGTGCTCATGCCCAGCAGCAGATTATTAGGTATCTAAGGGACTTTACTGGTGGAAATGTAGCCACCTATAGGATTAGGCAGCAGCTGAATGGGGTTTTTTAGCATCTACATTTTGGATTTAGGCAGCTAAAGTAGCAGTTAGGCTAGAGCCACAAAGGTATTTAAGCAATGCTACTTAAAATGCGGTGAAAGGTCATTTAAGCAATGCTACTTAAAATGCCTAAGTCTTATGGCTTTAGAAAATAATGCCAATAGAACCTGGTTCTCGCACTCTCTCAAAAAACAACTGCTGGGAGAAACAAAACATGAATTACAAAACCAAAAGAAAAAAAGTCTTGGCAGTTATTTTAATTCTGTTTTATTGAAATGTTTCAGTGCTGTTGGATGAACAGAAATATGGGCAAAGGGCTAAATCTTCTGGTTCTGCTACTTGACCAAAAAATCCTTATTTTATTTCTGGTGGTGATGTAGTGAGTTTTATGTGAAGTCACTGTACCTTGACACGAGAAGGGCACTTACACTGAAACATATTCAAAGATACTCAAAGGAGGGACATCTGTCAAAAGATTTAGAATTTTGAAAGGTTGACATGTTCAGTTTCTTAAAAGGCTACTGTCAAGTTTTCATAGTTTTTAATTAAGTTTTCATTGTTCCTAAACTTCGAAAATATGTTATCTTTTGCCACCAGTTTTGACCTTTTTTGTAATTTGGCATGCTCCTCCTGTTTCATACAGAATATAAGGCAGTGGTGGGCAATCTGCAGGCCGCACGTGGCCCATCAGGGTAATCTGATTGCGGGCCGCGAGACATTTTGCTAACATTGATCATCCGCAGGCACGGCCACCTGCAGCTCCCAGTGGCCACGGTTCACTGTTCCCGGCCAGTGGGAGCTGCGGGAGGCGGCACAGGCTGATATATAGATCTATAAATTTATATATATGAAACTGTTAGCTCAATATTTATGCCACATGATAGCATGAGAGGACCATACTGTAGAGTGCACTGCTGAATTCCCTCGTACAACCATTTACACGTTGTGTTGTATAGTCATCCAGTTTACTTCTGTTTCCAGACTCTGGGCTTAGTTTCCAGCCCAAAACCATCCATTCTGGAAGTAAGCTAGCCTGCTGCTTCCCTGAAACTATCCAACTGAATAGGAGAGCAAGTTCTCACCTTTCTCATAGCCTACTTCCAGTAGGGTAGATAGCCCTGAAACCTTTCCTCGCGTTCTTGCCACCTCCTAGCGAATGAAACGTAACCAGCTTTGTGGGGAGAGGAATCCTGTCGATGTTACTTGATGATTTAGTGTCTTTCATGAAAACTAAAAGATACTTAAGAGGGCAATCCCTCAAAAGAGAAGCTTTCTGCCTAGAACATGGGAGAACGAATAGTGGGTATATATTAGGCATTTATGTTTTTTGTTTTTGTTTTTTTAATATACAGAAGGATATTTTTCTTCCCCTTTATATCTGTTTAAAGTGCATTCTGAATTTTAATATGTTTGCATATTTCTGAAGTCTGTGAAAAGTTTAAACTCAGTTCCTAAGAGGTTTTTGCTCTTTCTTAAATGGCAGTAAAACTCCTAGTTCCCTGGGTTGATGTCCAGAAACTGGAAAGAACCTCCAATGTCTTTATGACTGATATCATCCGTATCACCACTTCAAGTAAAGAACGAGACTTCTCCATGTTCCTTAATATTGATGAGGCATTCAGGATAATGGAGCAGCTGGCAGACGTAACGCTCCGAAGGCTACTAGATAATGAGATCTTTGAACTGGATCCAGGTCTCCAGGATCCTACTCAGATTACAAAAAGGTAAAAAGCAAAGTTCTTGCTTATGCAAGAAGAATTATAGACGTACGTTTCCCATTTTTCAGTATTTTATTAGCTTAGTGGTAATTAAATATTGAACAACTGTGTCTTGAGGAAAAAACAGACTTTATAATATTTTCAATCTTCTAAAATAGAATTTTTTGGTGTGTATGCAACTCGTCTGGAGTAGGTAATCAAGTCACGCAGCTACATTTTCTGTGTTTTCTGAAGCAACATCACTCCTTTTTTTTGTCTTTTAAAAGTACCATTTCATTGCCCAAAAGTAAATTCCAATAAGCAAGAATTCCAACTGCCTTGAACAAAAACACTCCTTATTATGCTCTTTGTTCTGTGTAAGCTTTCCAAGTGCTGATAACATGGTAATTTATTGCTTGTGGTCACATCTTAATGAACTTCTGACAGATGGAAAGTCACTAATTCTATTATTCTCATAGTTGATTTAACAGGGAGTTCTGGGAATCAAAACTGTAGTGAGAGATTCATATGCGATTGTCTGTACTACACTTTGCCTTTTGTTCCAAAGAATCCCTATATGGATTCCTCACCCACCACTGAAATGAAGTTGACTCTGAGGGAGGAAAGTGGTAGCCATTCTGTGCCGGTAACATTACACAAAACACGCGCTCTCTCTCTCTCTCTCTCCCTCCCCCACCCCCCCTCTGGAAAGTGAAACTGAAGAGGGAATTTTAGGTGGGCAGAATATAATGACCAAAATTGGAATTTACCTAGGACACCCTTGTTGACATCATGGTGTCAAATACTTCTAGTCTGGGGGTCATTCCAGGCGTGTAGGTTATGGTTTTCCCAATTATACATCCAAGTTCCTGGACCCTGCAGTCGGAACTGTACACTCTCATAAATACAGATCATTCATGCTACATGAATGAATGATCTGTGAATTGTTTCTAGGTGGGGAGAAGAGGTTCTGCTGATGAGAATACAGGTGTACAATGACTGTTTTCCGTTATTAATATGCTTCGGTTTTGGTAGCCATTTCTGCAGTGATGCTAAAATTACAACCCCTTTTCCAAATTCTTGTGAATAGTGTTATAGGACCTTTAATAGCAGTTGAAGATTCCTATATGCTATTATTCTCCCCAAGCATTTTAAATTTACGCTTAATAGGTGAAGTCCTGGCTCCATTGAAGTCACTGGAGCTAGGATTTTGCCTATTATGTCATTGAAGAATATATTTTGAGCAGTCTGTAAATTTAATGAAGGCAGTAAGCAGTAACACTTACTTATATACGGCTATTCAGTGATGCCAGAGGTTGCTTTAAACTAGAAGATTTGGGCCAGATTTTTAAAAAGTGCTTAAAAGGATATTGTTGAGGTTTTTGTTTTTTTAAAACATGACTTTGCCTTGGTAATTTTGTGTGTGTGTGTATATGTGCATGCTTTTATTTTGAAGAGTCAATTGTATTTCTAAACTCTCTTTCTGCTTTCCACTCCCTCGCCTGCCCTCCCTCCCCGCCGCTAAACAAACGAGTTCCTCCGAACCTCACCTTTCAGATTAAAAATATACAGTATTGTGTCTTGAAGTAAATAAACTAATGCACAGGAGCTATGACACAAATTGCATACCAGTTTTTTCTGGGGGATTCCTAATTTGTAATTTTTAAGTTCTCCTTTTCCCACCAAAAGACTCCTTGAATGAAAAATCTTAATTGAAACAAAAGTTAACACCCTCCACCCCCACAGATGTAAATATTGCACTTAATAGACCTCTGATATACTGTAGTGGCAAGGCCTTCAGCCGAATCAAACTACAAATTGTGTCCTGAATCGAGTTTGAAAAGCAGTATGTATATTAATGAACCAGCAACAGGAGCATAAATCATCCCACACCTCTAATCACACCGTTTTTCCCCTCCCCGCCCTTTTTTCTTAAAAAAAAAATAAAATAAAAAAATAAAAAAAAGGAGAGAGAGAGAAGAAATAGTTTGCAAGAGAATTCCTGAGCCTGACATTCTATAAACATGCTGGCAAGTAATAACTTGAGAGCGTGAGCAGAAAGGAAAATACAAAGATGTTGAAATCTCATTTCCTGTACACAGGTTAGACAGGTAGTGGCTAGGTAGGTTGGTACTTTGATGTAGTATGATTCAGCAAGTTTGTTTTTTGAATAGTGGATAAACGAGTTGCTAATTCTGACATATTTGGGTCGAAGTGACTTGTTTTTTTTGTATCAGAGGGGTAGCCGTGTTAGTCTGGATCTGTAAAAGCAGCAAAGAATCCTGTGGCACCTTATAGACTAACAGACGTTTTGCAGGATGAGCTTTCGTGGGCTTTTGGTTTTTTTGCTGTTGTAATGGTTCAGGAAATACTAGTTCTCACTTACTTTTTCCTTGTGTTCTCTCCTTAATATTCTCTTTTTTACCTTGGAAGCAAATATTGGAATGTATTATAATGCAATGCCAGCATCAATGTAATAGGCCATATCAGGATGTATACAAATTGATTTTAAAATAAAAAATCAGATTTCCACCCCCTCCTTCCCCAAATATAAGTTATTCTTTTGGGAAAAAATAATTTAAAATTTTAAAATCTATGTTCAAACCAAAATGTGTATAATCTATTAAAATCATTTGAATTAAATTTAAATAATAGTTAAGCGGTAAGTGTCTGCTGCCAAAGTTTTTAAAAAAAAATCAAGCCACTGAACTGGTTGAAGTCACTGGCTAAGCACCTGGACCCAGGGATTGTTGAAGTTCTAAACCACCATTTGACACCAGTAGCCTCTTCTGCAGGTTGAGAGAGAATATTTTCTTCATTTAAGATTATTCAACTAGTTCAGTTTAAGGACTAGTCCACTCATAGTTGAGAAACCAATTGAGAGTTGAAAAAGCAGGGGAGCTCGTTTTTCCTTTTCCAGTCTATGAATAAAAATTAGATGAGTGAATGAGACTTACTAGTTCTAAAATCTTGAAGGACACGGTGACCAGAAAAAAACAGTTCAATTCACTAACTGCAGTTACTTCCTTTATTTAGTAAATCCATTAGTTTTAAATGCAAAACATGTTTTGATAAACTATTTTTCTTAATATCCAGTACATCTAAGATCATTTTTACTAATTAAATAAAACAATTTTAAAATGTTATTTTTGTGCATTCCAGCTGAATTCCAATTTCCATCCAAATGCAGCTTTACACAATCATGAGTAAAAAAAAATTAATCATCTTGTACATGAGAAACATCATTCACCGTTTTCTAACAGAAGAAGATGTAAAAATTAAGAATCTGAATAAATGTATATTAAACAATAAATGTGCATAGATATTGTGTACCCTCCTGGTTAGCAAAAAAGAGCAGCAAATTACACCAACCAATGAGAATTAATCTTTAAGAAAATAACTAAAAAGTAAAAATGCAAAATGAGATTAAAATTGATATTTAAATCATGGTTTCCTGCCTAGTGATTTTTAAATCATGATTAAAATCAATTATTTAAATCACTTTAATTTAAATGAGTCCACCCTGGGCCATATATTATAAAAATGACTCCTTTACCCCCCAGTTAGTATTTTTTTATACTTGTTGATGGGTTGGATACTACATTTCACGGGGGTTGTGGCAATTCTTTTTAAAAGATGTCTTAATTTCTCTGGAAAAATGAGAACTTGTGTGGAAGATCTTCACGTTCTGTATAAACTACACATGGAAAATAGAAGCTTATAATTCGTATTTTAGAGTCTCCCGTTGTCATCTTGCTGAAAAGTAATACGCTGCAACCCTTTACTCATGTAGGTAGTTCTGTAATTGCAATGGGATTACATGTGTAGGGGCTGTTGGATCACATAGGCGTCAACTTTCCCTGGTGCCAGTGGGTGCTCGCACGCCCCTGCTGTGACTCCACCCTTTCCCCTCCCCTGCCCTGCCCCATTCCAACCCCTTCCCCAAATCCCCACCCCAGCCCTGCCTCTTCCCCGAATGCACCGCACTCCCTCTCCGCTCCCCTCCCTCTCTTCCAGCCGCGCGAAACAGCTGGGAGCTAGGAGGAAAAAGCGGGCACGTGGCGTGCTCAGGGGAGGAGGTGGAGCGGAGGTGAGCTGGGCGGGGAGCTACCGGTGGGTGTTGAGCACCCACCAGTTTTTCCCCGTGGGTGCTCCAGCCCCAGAGCACCCACGGAGTCGGTGCCTATGCTGGATCAGCTCCATAATTTGTGACAAGAGCAATATTGGGGCCTAGTGTCAAAGCAGATAATAGATCAGTTTCCTTCCTGCTTAATGTAATGATGATGTTCATAGACATGGATTACAAAGGGATTAATGGCCATTTAAGCATACTCAAAAGCAAAGTGAAGCTGAGGGGCAGCTGATAACCACAAAAGGCCTTTATTGCAAATGCAGTTCAGTGCCATGAACTGCACTGTTACATAAGATTCTCTTATCCAAAGAGATTAGATTTTCTTGCTTTGTGAGGGTTTTAAAATGCTGGTTTACTGCTTTCTTTGATTTTCTGCTTCCATCTCATTCAGCATGTGTAGAGGACAAACACTTCTTGAGGAAATGGCCTGAGTGGAAATGTAATTGAGCTGTTACTGTCTTAAATCCTTTTTCTTGTTGTCTAACGATGAGTTACCAATCCATATAATTTGAAGCAAAATATTTAAAGCAAAAAAATGTTCTTTTGATTGTTAAGCCAGTGTCAGAGCTGAATGGAAACTGGTTGATGAAATAGCTTGCATCACAGATGTTGCTTTCGTCCCTGTGATTGATATTCTGAGCCTCCCTGTCAGAAGCAATGTGTTTTTAATAAAACGACAATCTCTTACAAATATTTCCCAGTTTATACATATCAGGTACTTCTCACCCCACGGAATGAAAAAATAGCGAGTAACCTTTCTCTAAAAGTGAGAAGTCATCTAGCTACTTACCAACAGAACATTGTCATTTAGATGTTTTATTCTGTAGTTTACATGTTGTTTTAGTTCTTTGAATATGAACAGGCAGTGACTCAACAAACAAAACTGAGATCCTGCCAATATGACCCTTGTTGGTTTAAAATGTAGAAAACACATTTGACAGCGAGGATACAGTCTGAAGTGTTGAAATATTGTCCAGGAATTGTTTTTGTCAGCCATATGTGTATGATTTCCTTTAAGTAAAAGACTTTTTAAAGGTGACTTTTAGGTCACATATAGATGATCACAGTTCAGTCTTACTAGTCACTCAATGTGCTGGAAACAAATATAATCCTAGAATCCAACAAGGTGCAAGTTGGGAACTCAGGCTAAAAAAAAAAAAAAAGGGTGGGGGGCAGAGTAGTCTGCTGATTGCCCTGGAAAATAGGGGACAAAACAACTTTTTTTTAGTCTTTTTCTTCCTTTTCTCTTTTTGGGGGTATATTTTTCCTAACTTTCATCATATCTTCTCACTGGTACATATAAAAATAATGCTACTTGTTTTAGTTGCCTATTGAGTCATAAATATGGAACTGCCAGTACCAGGAAGAAAAGAAGTGAGTTGCTTGAGTTTAGCAGCCCCATCAGGTTGGGACATTGCACTCATGTTTCAGTGCAGGAGGGGTTTTGAAACTCAGAATGGAATCTTTGGAATCCCCCCCCCCCCTTTTTTTTTTTATTAGGAAGGGGAAGATAACCTAGACAACAAGTTCTTTAGTACAGGGAACTTAGCTTATTTGCCAAACACTGTTCATGCTTCTCTGTAAATAATAAACCTTGACAGTGTCCTTATATCAGCATAGGCCGGGCCTCAGTGCTTGGGTCCACCACCTTAATTGAGTCATTTTAACTTGTCTCCAGGGTAATATTGTATTTATTACTGACAAACTTACAGCTGATATCATGGGCCCATAGATCTCAATCTTTGCTGTATCACATTTAAAGGGTTACCTTTCCTGTTTCAGCAACTAACTTTAGAGGTACCTTTTTTTAACTGCCATAGATATTTTACATGCTGTACTTTTGTTTGGATATATTTATGAGGGCACGCAGTTTCTGAGAAGCGGAAATGCATAACATTTCTCTTTGGGTAACCGAATTCTGCTCTTCTGTTCCACTTGTGATTCTTTTCATATAAGTTTTCATCTCAGCCCACAGTGACGTGAGTACTGACTGCATTTCATTCTTGTGCTGCCATTTATTTGCTTTCCAAGATCCCACAAAGCTGACCTCCATCTCAGCACCTTTTTTTAGAGCAGTGGTGGATAAGGTGTGGTCTCCTAGTGCCGCTGTCTGTTCTTGCTTTGTGAGTCATTCCAAATAGGCAATTCCAGTGATGTTAGGATTGGCGTTCTTCCCTAATGACGGGAAGCTACAGTTATGTCTATATGTAAACTGCTACAGTGGCACAGTTGCAGCGCTGCATTTGTACCACTGTTGTAGAACAGTGATACTCAGACCTCAGGGGTTCAGGAGCCAAATTAGCTATCAAGGTTACCTAAAAGAGCCACAGTAGTGAGAATTCAGGGTTTCATATACTGTGGTACTATGTATTCATATTTAAACCATATGACAGGGGAACTATTTAGTTTTTATTTTATATTCTATAATCTCACAGCAAAATGACCAAGTATTATTATATCAACTATAATTGGTTCATAACGTAGATTGGTTAATAATTAAATCACACAGTGTTTTAATATGTGCTACAAAGAGCTGCAGGAGACGCATTAAACAGCTACATGCAGCTCGAGAGCCAGTCTGAGTAACACGGGTGTAGACACTCCCTGCAGTGATGGGAGGGGTTCTCCTGACGCTATAGTTAATCCAGCTCCCCGAGAGGCTGTAGCTACAATGCTTTCGTTGACCTAATGCTGTCTGCACTCATGGTGAGGTCATCTTAACTGTGTTACCTTAGAGACTAACACATTTATTTGAGCAAATTTGTTAGTCTCTAAGGTGCCACAAGTACTCCTGTTCTTTTTGCGGATATAGACTAACACGGCTGCTACTCTGTTAACTGTGTTGTGCAGTGGTGTGGATTTTTCACACCCTTGAGTGTGACGTAACTGGGTTTACTTAATGTTTTAGTATAGACCTGACCTAATGCATCCTCTTTTTCCCCTAAAAAACCTTCATGTGGTGTTGCAGTGCATGTTGTCATGCCAAAAGGCAAGCATGCACTTTGTGAATTTATATAGGTTTTACCATAAATTCTGTTAGCTCAAAGAGAGGTGAGGCTAATGAGTCAGTACATTGTGGCAAAATGAAATGTTAAGATACTTTAAGACCTGTTTTGGCTGAAACACGAAGTGTATCTATATAGTGTTGAAGCAGCAAAGAATCCTGTGGCACCTTATAGACTAACAGACGTTTTGCAGCATGAGCTTTCGTGGGTGAATACCCACTTCTTCGGATGCAAGTTGTTACTTTACTAGCTATGAGTTGCTGTCCTTCCTCCACAGTAACAGAAATCCAGCCAGATGAAAAAAAAAATTAAAAGGAAAAAAGCATAAATGTCCTCATTTTAATATAACAAGTATTGGTGAGCACCATCAGCCACTGGAAGATGCCAGAGTTACAGCAGTATTTTTTCTTGTTCCTGTGTAACCTCTCTGAAATTCTTAAATACCTCAAATTATTTTTCTTTCTTAACTGAGTATTGTCTGTATGTGGCTGCCCCGTCCCTTTTAATTCAGGTGTATTCAAAGATATGTCTCTGTCTATACTACAGAACTCCTGTGTTTGATTTCTGGTGGGAAGTAAGGCTGACCTTGTGAAATATTAAACTCGGATTTGGGAGAGATTTGGATTCAGTTTGCAGCTCTGCCACAGATTTCCTGTGGGACTGTGAGCAAATCTCATAATCTCTCTCTATTCCAGTTCTCCATCTGTAAAATGGAAATGATAAAGTACAGGCATGCCCTTCCCCCCCCATTCTCCCCCCCCCACCCCCACCCCCCAAAAATAAAAGGACAAAACAAGGAGTATTCAGAAACACTTGTTCTTTTGGTATACTATATTCGACCCCTGCTGACAGTATGCTCATCATCTTGTGCTAACGGATGCTGGGTGCACCCTGTACGCCAGGTATTGAACACAATTATGCCATGTTCACAGTGGCCAGGCAGATTTCAGCCACTGTTTAGGATGGAGGGATGAAATTGGGCAAAGCAGTGTTTGACAGCCAGTGTTAAACATAGCTAGCTTAAGGTTTTCTGCTGTCTTGGATGCTGCCTGTAACATTTTATAAATGCTCAGGCATCAGTTTTGTAGGAGACAAGGCAGAGCGCTTCTAAATTGCATGAACACTCATCTCAGCGTGAGACCCTCAGGCTTCTCAGCGTTGCCTAGAGGCAAGTATTGGCATACTCCTGTACTAACATTTTACTAGCATAGGTGTTTGATACCTGTTCCTACACTACCCACAGTGCATGGTGGAAGTCTGTGTTGCAGAATGTGGGAGACATGTTTTGAAGAGGGGGAACAGTAAATATCACATTTAGAAAACTGGCTCTAATGCACTTTTCTGGTTTATGCTGAAACAGGGGACGTGTAGCCCATGTTAGCCAAAGTCTGGTTTTAAAATTGGTGCAGCTAGTGCTGCTTATTTCTTTGTGGATAGAACCCTAATGTTCCAGGCATCAAAGTGGTCTTTGTTAAATTTCAATGAATAGTTGTCCATATTACAGATATGAATGAACATTTATGTATTGTGTGCGTATAAACATGATTATATAGTGGGGGAGTTCATATACATAGCTATATAATCTCCATATACACAGAAACTGCACGCACCATGGAATTCTTTCTCAAATTCTCATGCAATTTCAATACCCCAAAACTTCATTTATACATACTAAAGTTTGCCCAGTGGTGCCTCATTTCAGTCCCTAAAGTGGAAAGTAGCTAAATTTCCAAAAATCTGCAAATCCAAAGTTAAGATATCTTCCCCCCTGCAATGCAAATTTAACTCTGCCCCCGTCAAGCGCTGCTTCACATACTAGCAGTCTACTCTCACAGTTGCTACAGAACACTTGAGGAACAGAACAGGTGAGCCCTGTAGGACAGCCTAACACATGCTCTTTACTAAAGCCTGGTCTCTTCTTAAGTTAGATTCGCATAACCCTGAGCTCCATAGTTAAACCAACCTAACCCCAGCGTAGATGCTGCTAGGTTGATGGAGGAATTTTTTTATCGACCTAGCGACCACCACTCAGAAAGGTGGATTACCTAGAGCAACGAGAAAAACCTCTTCTGTTGCTGTAGAAAGTGTCTACGCTACCCATAGGCACCGACTCCGTGGGTGCTCTGGGGCTGGAGCACCCACAGGGAAAAATGAGTGGGTGCTCTGCATCCACCGGCAGCCAAGCTCCCCTCACCCCCTGCCCCACCTCCTCCCCTGAGCATGCCGTGTCCCCGCTCCTCCACCGATCTCCCAGCGTTTCCCGCCTGGTCATCACCAAACAGCTGTTTGGCCACTCTGGGAGGGGGGGGAAGGAACAGGAACGTGGTGCGCTCAGGGGAGGAGGTGGGGCCGGGGCGGGGATTTGGGGAAGGAGTTGGAATAAGGGCAGGGAGGGGGCAGAGTTGGGGCGGGGACTTTGGGGAAGGGGTTGGAATGGGGGCGGGGCCAGGGGCAGAAGGGGGTCGAGCACCCACCGACGGGATCAGAAGTTGTCGCCTGTGACGCTACCGCAGCACAGCTGTAGTGCTGCAGCTGTGTTGCTGTAATGCCTGTAATGGAGGCATGGCATAAAGCAAAACTTAGGTTTAGGTCTGGTGTCACAAACAGGAACTACCTACATCTGGGCTACACTCCTACACTGAGCCTACCCCACTCAAACCATGCCAGACTTGCTACATGTTTCAACTTCTTCCCCCACTTGCCCTGAAGATTCCTTCTGAGACCTTGCCTTCACTAACCCCCTCTAAGCCCCAGAGACCACCGCTGTGTATGTCAGACTGCTGACAGTCCCCCTGGGAAAAAGACACCCCTGTGCACCTCTGCTGACACAACCTACAGAACTGATCATTGACATAAAGCATAACTGAGCTCTCTCTGTATACGCGCGGCTCTGTTCATATCATAGTGACAACTCTTGCCAATCTGCTCCAACTGATCCTTCCACCATTCGGCACAGTTACACCTAGCTCAGGGAATGCAGCTGGAGTGCATGCAGGTAAATGCTGGAACCAGAGGAGTCAGGGGGCCTGAGGTCTTAGACCCGGCACTTCGGCGGCGGGTCCTGGAGCAGAAGGCCCCCCGCCGCCGAATTGCTGCCGAAGACCCAGAGCGGAAGAAGCTCCGGGGGCCCAGGCCCTGCGAGAGTTTTCCGGGGCCCGCAGAGCGAGTGAAGGACCCTGCTCCAGGGCCCCCGAAAAACTCTCGTGGGGGCCCCTGCGGGGCCTGGGGCAAATTGACCCAGTCCCCCCCCCCCCCCCCGCCCGGGCGGCCCTGGCTGGAACTCAAAGCTGTGGAACACAACACACACAATGGAGCATTCTCTTTGTCCTTCCTCAGTCTGCGTACTGTAGACTCCTAGATTTTTTAAGGCAAGAAGAGACCATTTGATGGTCTAGCTTCACCTCGTGTATAACACAGGCCAGAGAATTCCAGTTACTCCTGTATTGAGCCTATAATATATGTGGTGGACTAAAGCACCCAGTCTTGAGATGAAGAATCTACCACTTCTCTTGGTAGTTTAACCTTTGCCACCCCCCTTTCAGTGGCTCCTGCCAGCTCCAGGGGCTGAGAGTGGAGCAGCAGGGTGTTGCAGGGGTGGTCCGTATTACTTAACTTAGTATTTCCTGGTTTCTAGAAGGAAGGGCACAAGACACCACCAGGGAACCTTAACTAACCATTAATGACGTTTTGGGGCATTTAATTTCCATAGTTTAAAACAAATAATTTCCAGCACCATCATGTAGCAGAGCCCAGCTACGCCCCTTCAGTGCCTCTGGCTCCTTGGCTATGATTGTCCTGGCACAGAATGCACTGGCTCCATGTTAGTCCCTTCACTGCCCCGGACTCATCTCTCTGCCTGTACAGCAGGACTGGCTCTCCCTCCTTCGCACAGAGAAGAAGGTGTTGGCACAGGACCCACAAGTGGAGGAGCTGTCGAGAGGTTGCAGGGACTAGCATGGAGTCACTGGAGAGAGGGGGCAGACATTGGGGATGCATGGATGTGGGTGATTGTGGGGGATAGGTGAACCTCCCCAGCACGCCCCAATACACAGCTCTGACCCCCTTATTTTCATTCCATTCTTACCTCTGCTGCTCCAACATCCGCCCACATTCTCCTTCTCTGCTTTGACACCCCCTGTATTCCCTCCGGCTGCTCAGACTCTCCCCAGCACTGCTCCAGTATTCTTTCTATCATGCCAATGGCTCTGACCACCCCCACCCCAACTGCTCCAAGCCCCTCCTCCCCCCACATACACTCCTACTGCATTGAGCACCTCCTCACGCCAGCTGCACCCTCCATGTTTCTGGTAAGCTTGGAGGGGTCATGGGGAGGTGAAGAAGGTATGTACCAGCTGGAGGCAGGGAGATGCTGAGTCCCTCCCCCAAATCTGGGCCGAGTTTATGGGGAAGGGGCTCTATCCATCCGCCTGCATCAGGAGGCTCAGAGAGTCATGAAACGGACCATTGATCTCAATATGATGAAGGCGGCTGAATGAGAACAGTCCATGGAGATTAACGTGACCTGAAATAATAGCACTGAGGCATGTGAACTAGAGATAAGAGAATAATTGAGTTCTTTGGTTTTGGCGTTTGGTGGTCTCTTCCCTAAATATTGGTCTTTGGGGACAACTTTAGGGGGAAAACATTGCTGAATGCAGGTAGAGAGTAAGGAATGGGCAGAAGACACATTCTATGAAACCTGCTAGGCGGTAGGGCGTGAACTCACACTGCATAGGAGCGGCTCAGGTTCAGTGACCCCAAGCAGGTCACCCTGAGACACCCAGTTATTGTGAAAAGACTCCCTGCAAATCCTCTGGCTTCAACAGAGCTCTAATCTTGCTGCACCTGCACATTTCACCCTTTTAGGCACATGCCAATCTGGATTTATAAACTGTACCCTTCAGTATAACTTCCCAAAGAGGCAATGGATGCCAGGCATTAGGTGGGATAAATCCTGGGTGGCTGAGATCAGTGTTAGGAGGATTAGAATAATAGTTTGAGCCCCCTGGTGTGCAGAAAAATAAGTTAGAACCAGGTGATTTTATAAAAAGTTGGCTTTTTAGATTGGCTGTAATCTCTTGGACCCTTTGCTCAAATGACCCCAGGTTTGGACCACTAACCCGCTCTCACCTCCATGAGGCACAGCAAATATCAAGGGAGTCTGCATCATCATAGGGATTGTAGAGTACAGTACTTAGCATGGTCGTCTTTTAAACAGTAAGCAGCTCTCAGCTGTAAGCACAGCAGGGCTGTTGCTTTATTATAATTAACTTTAATACAACAATTCGCGAAGCATGAGAAGTGATAGCATCAGGAGGGAACTTACCTTCTCAGCACAATAACGGGAGAAAACAACCGTATATAGAACGATGGTGGATGTTATCATTAACACTCATCTGTGTTGTGCAGAAGTGGAAAATATTTTTGTGCTGAGCTAACAGAGAGGCATATCCTGACCCAGCTTAGTCAAAATAGCAGATTGTTGCATGCACTTGCATGTGCTTGTCCGAGTTTTTTTTCTTTTGCTATGGAAATTTAAGTCTCAAGACAGCTTTTGGCTTGCTTTGTAAAGAAAGCCAAAAAGCTCCTGGTTATTTTTAACAGAATAGAGCCTTTTTGTCTGTTTTCCTGGGATAACATTATTACTGAAGATAGTGGGTCAGAAACACTGGTCAAGTCCATTCTGTTGTTTCTATTGTTTATTAGCTTTAGAGTTTCCTTTGCCCTTTTCCAACTTGCTCTCAGCTCTGCCTCCTCACTTCACTGGGCTTCATTTTTTCTACAGTTAAACATTCAATACAAACGGAAATTAAGTTATTTATTAAAAGAGAAAGAGGCGTCCATACTGTAGCCTTTATTCCTAAGTAACGCGGGGAGAGGGTTTTTTCGCTTGCTCTTCCTTGGCTTGCCATAGTGTGGCAGTGGGGAGCTCCATGCGCCATAGGTCAGCTCATGCGTCGCGTTCTTTCAGTGGAACAAAGACAAGCCTTGTTTCCCCCTAGGTGAGTTGTGTTGGAGAAACTCATTCACAGCAAAGAGAATAATAGGACTTAATTGTCAAAAATGTAATGCCAACAAATAAATATGGATTATGACTGTTGTCTTGGAAATCCTCAGAATATCAGGGCTGTGGTTCACTGATACTACCACAACATGGTGTAATGAGCAGGGCCTTGTTTATAATGTAATTTATAAAATATAAATGGCTATGTAATTCCTCATTTAAAATGTTTGCATCACCATGCAAAAGCTAAATGTTTATTTACATAGATTGTCTCTCGCCTTCATGGTTTGGGGGGTAGGGGAGAAAGGAAATCTTCTAAATTAAGTCTGAATGTATCTGATGCCATTATGCCTGTCTGAATTTGCAAAATGGCCCCAAAAATTGCTCTGAATTTTGAACTATTCTAATTCATCTCAGTGGCTGTCAGCTCTGAAGTTTAATGATGATGATTTAAATGTCAGCATAGTTAACAATTTCACTGCTGAATCCTGTGGCACCTTATAGATTAACAGACATTTTGCAGCATGAGCTTTCGTGGGTGAATACCCACTTCTTCGGATGCAAGCAGTGGAAATTTCCAGGGGCAGGTGTGAATATATAAGCAAGCAAGAAGCAAGCTAGAGATAACGAGGTTAGATCAATCAGGGAGGATGAGGCCCTGTTCCAGCAGCTGAGGTGTGAAAACCAAGGGAGGAGAAACTGGTTCTGTAATTGGCAAGCCATTCACAGTCTTTGTTTAGTCCTAAGCTGATGGTGTTAAATTTGCAGATGAACTGGAGCTCAGCAGTTTCTCTTTGAAGTCTGGTCCTAAAGTTTTTTTGCTGGAGGACGGCCACCTTAAAATCTGCTATTGTGTGGCCAGGGAGGTTGAAGTGTTCTCCTACAGGTTTTTGTATATTGCCATTCCTAATGTCTGATTTGTGTCCATTTATCCTTTTCCTTAGAGACTGTCCAGTCTGGCCGATGTACATAGCAGAGGGGCATTGCTGGCATATGATGGCATATATTACATTGGTGGACGTGCAGGTGAATGAACCGGTGATGGTGTGGCTGATCTGGTTAGGTCCTGTGATGGTGTTGCTGGTGTAGATATGTGGGCAGAGTTGGCATCGAGGTTTGTCGCATGGGTTGGTTCCTGAGCTAGAGTTACTATGGTGCGGTGTGCAGTTGTTGGTGAGAATATGCTTCAGGTTGGCAGGTTGTCTGTGGGCGAGGACTGGCCTGCCACCCAAGGCCTGTGAAAGTGTGGGATCATTGTCCAGGATGGGTTGTAGATCCCTGATGATGCGTTGGAGGGGTTTGAGCTGGGGACTGTATGTGATGGCCAGTGGAGTCCTGTTGGTTTCTTTCTTGGGTTTGTCTTGCAGTAGGAGGCTTCTGGGTACACATCTGGCTCTGTTGACCTGTTTCCTTATTTCCTCGTGTGGGTACTGTAGTCTTGAGAATGCTTGGTGGAGATTTTCTAGGTGTTGGTCTCTGTCTGCAGGGTTAGAGCAGATACGGTTGTACCTCAGTGCTTGGCTGTAGACAATGGATCTTGTGGTGTGCCCGGGATGGAAGCTGGAGGCATGAAGGTAGGCATAGCGGTCGGTAGATTTTCGGTATAGGGTGGTGTTAATGTGACCACCACTTATTTGCACCGTGGTGTCTAGGAAGTGGACCTCCCGTGTAGATAGGTCCAGGCTGAGGTTGATGGAGGGGTGGAAGCTATTGAAATCATGGTGGAATTTTTCCAGAGTCTCCTTCCCATGGGTCCAGATGATGAAGATGTCATCAATGTAGCATAGGTAGAGAAGGGGCGTGAGTGGACGGGAGCTGAGGAAGCGTTGTTCCAGGTCGGCCATAAAAATATTGGCATATTGTGGGGCCATGCGGGTGGAGTGGAGATATATATTGTCATTAAATTTGAAATAGTTGTGTGTGAGGATAAAGGCACAGAGCTCAGCAACCAGTTCTGCTGTGGCATCATCAGGGATACTGTTCCTGACAGCTTGTATTCCATCAGTGTGTGGGATGTTTGTGTAGAGAGCCTCTACATCCATGGTGGCTAGGATGGTGTTTTCTGGAAGGTCACCAATGCATTGTAGTTTCCTCAGGAAATCAGTGGTGTCATGGAGATAGCTGGGAGTGCTGGTAACATAGGGTCTGAGTAGAGAGTCCACATATCCAGACAGTCCTTCAGTGAGAGTTCCAATGCCAGAGATGATGGGGCGTTCAGGATTTCCGGGTTTGTGGATTTTGGGCAGTAGATAGAATAGCCCTGGTCGGGGCTCTAAGGGTATGTTGATTTGTTCCGGTGTTAGTGTAGGGAGTGTCCTGAGTAGATGGTGCAGTTTCTTAGTGTATTCCTCAGTGGGATCTGAGGGAAGTAGCCTGTAAAATTAAAAGGAGGCCGCCAGACAACTCTCCAATACCAAATTAATCCTCTTTATCCTTGAGAGAAGGGGGAGAATGTACTGATAGCCCTTGGTTGTCTTCTGGGTGCCCAAAATCAAAACTGCTTCCCTGAATGGCAAGTTCCTGCTGTCATATCCCTTACCCCTGGTCCACTCCCCTGCACCTCCAGTGCACATTTCCCGTACAAAAACCTGTGGCACACTGAAAACTAAGGGACAGCTTAAATTAATTTGCATGTGTTCCTTTCTTAACAGGTAGTAATACTGTTTTTAGGTTACTTGTCAAAAGTGAGCAATTGCTAAGTTCTTTGTACACCTCTACCCCGATATAACGCGACCCGATATAACACAGATTCAGATATAACACGGTAAAGCAGTGCTCCGGGGGGGCAGGGCTACGCACTCCAGCGATCAAAGCAAGTTCGATATAACGCGGTTTCACCTATAACGCAGTAAGATTTTTTGGCTCCTGAGGACAGTGTTATATCGAGGTAGAGGTGTACTGAGAAGTTACCACCTTTACAGCGTTCCACAGTCACTCAAAGACCTGGCTGGCAAGATTGCTGTGTGTAGCAGTTTTACTCTACATTACTTATTCTTAATGATTGTTGTTTCTTTTTTAATGTTACTTTTGGAAAGGAAGCTCAGATATTAGGTTTCAAGATTTTTAATTTCTCCCTCTGTCCCCCTCTTTCTTTTTTTTCACAAGGGATCTCGAAGCCAGAGCACAGAGTGAGTTCTTTCGGGCCTTTTTCAGACTGCCGGGGAAGGAGAAGCTACATGAAGTTGCAGACTGTTCTCTGTGGACTCCATTTAGTCGCTGTCACACAGCAGGAAGGATGTATACTTCAGACAGCTATATCTGTTTTGCCAGCAAAGAAAGTGGATGTTGCAATGTTCTCATCCCCCTTAGAGAGGTAGGGTCTGCTGTTTGATTTTAATTTTACACTGCCTGTTTTTTGCTGATCCAAACTGCTGCTAACCATTTACTTAGCTGAAAAACAGTTGTTTTCAATCAGGAGGAGATGAGCATGTGTGGAAGAGAGTTGCACTACGTTTTGTTCTTATCTTCGTTAGCAGATTAATTCCTATAGGGCAGTTGGGTGAGGCAACACGTTTCTCAAAGTAGTATTGTCGATTAATACAATGTGATGTAACAGAAGGGTACCTTGCAAAACAAGATATTGATCTATCCAAGGAATAATTGCTGTTGACAGTAACTGTGGCCTAAATTCTCCCAATCCCCCCTCAGTGGGCATGGGGGGTGAGAACTGGGCAAGTCCAGAGGTAGAGGTATGGAAAGAGGGAGTGCCAGTTTTATTTATTTTATTAACTGTGGTAGCACTCAAAGTTTCAAGGATTGGGGCCCCATTGGGTGCTGAAAACACATGCAGATAAGATACAATGGCATCTTTCCCTCCATTTCATGCACAGTCTTCCCTCACCAAGCCTGTGGGGATTCCACACACAAGGGACTACTGATTGGCAATGGATTGTCCTGTGGAGCTGAGGGAAGCAGGGTGCTCTGGAGGCAGTGCTGACACACAGGTCTCCAACACAGACATGTTAGTCCAGTCATTTAAAAAAGACTTGTACGTTTCTATCGAATGGAGATTTTTGTAGACAAAATTAACTTCTCGGGACACTGATGTAGAATCAATAGAATTTGGTTTCTTCTTTCAGCAGAATTAAGTGGCATTTTCCCCTCACTGCAAAAAGTCTGGCCTTCAAGTATTATGAGCATTTCAATATATTTCATTTAGCCTTTGTCTGGCTCATAGATGGCAAGTAATAACTGCCAGGCACCTATTTTAAATGCACTGGAGTGGGATGCTGTTTGGTTTTTAAAGATTTTTTTTTTCAATCCCTGTGCCTGCAGTTGTGATCTCTTAATGATGAAGCTCTGCTTTCATCCTGAACCAATAACAGCAACTTTTGAATGATATCCTGACCCTAGCAGTGACTTTGTAGTGACACAGCATCTGAAAACAAGTGATGTAATGTACATAATTGGAGACAACGGCTTTTTAATTTCATATCTATCAAAAACTGTTATGCTCACAGGGTTAAAAACTTAATTCAATGTTATTGGGAAGAAATGCCATATTTCCTCAAGAATTTGGTTATGTTGATCCCATTCCAATTGTTGTTTTGAATGTCAGCAAAACCATAGCTGTTTGCCAAGATTTTAAAAAATAGCATAATGATTTTGAGTGCCTAGTTTGAGACACTTTAATCTGGCTTGAACTTCAGAAGGCCGGTGCTCAGTTTTTTTGAAAATCAGGCTTCTTTAAGGTATCTTAAGTTGAGCATTCAAAATCACAAATTACTCTTGAAAATCTTTAGACTGAAGGAGGTAAGGTCATCTGTCTAAAGTAAAGAAACTTTAATCAATCTTGATCTTTAGCATGTATCTGACCATTTAGACAATCAGAATAGTCATCATTAATATCGGTGTGCAAAGAAATAAATCCCTTTATGTACATTTCAGTGCATGTACAGTATATACCAGGGAGTGTATTTGAATGGTGACTAATACATTTTCTGTCATGTTTTTGGAATAGGTGGTTAGTATAGAGAAGATGGAGGACACTAGTCTCCTTCCCAATCCCATCATCATTAGTATAAGGAGCAAGATGGCCTTTCAGTTCATTGAGTTGAAGGACAGGGATAGCTTGGTGGAGAACCTGCTTCTGAGACTAAAACAAGTCAACACCAGCAACCCAGTGCTCTCTAACTGCTTGGAAAAAAAAGAAACGGTACTAAACTTTTGATCTGTTTCGAATTGCATAATGACGATGATGATACTTAGCCTTTTGTCCTGCATCTCCTAAAATCATAACTGGGGCAGAAAATTGGTCAGAAGCCTGTGATTAAGGACAGGATTAGAATTCAAAATGACGGTGACAAACTGTAGAAATGGTCTGAAATAAATAGGATAAAATTCAATAAGGACAAATGCAAAGTACTGCACTTAGGAAAGAATTTTCAATTACACAGATACAAAATGTGAAATGACTGCTTAGGAAGGAGAACTGCAGGAAAGGATCTAGGGGTTTTAGTGAATCACAAACTAAATATGAGGCAACAATGTAATACTGTTGCAAAAAAAGCTAACATCATTTTGGGATGTGTTAACAGGAGTGTTGAGAGCAAGACACAAGAAGAAATTCTTCCATTCTACACAGTGCTGATAAGGCCTCAACTGGACTATTATTAACAGTTCTGGGCACCACACTTCGGGCAAGGTGTGGACAAATTGGAAAAAGTCCAGAGGAGAGCAGCAAAAATTATTAAAGGTCTAGAAAACATAACCTATGAGGAAAGATTGAAAAAAAAACTGGGTTTGTTTAAGAGAATGAAGGGGGATATGATAATAGTCTCCTACTACGTAAAAGATTGTTAAGAAAAAGAGGGTAATAAATTGTTTTCCTTAGCCACTGAAGACAGGGCAAGAAGTAATAGGCTTAAAATGCAGCAATGGAGATTTAGGTTAGATGTTCGGAAAAACTTTCTAGCTATCAGGGTAGTTAAGCACTTGAACAAATTACCAAGGGAGGTTGTGGAATCTCCGCCATTGGAGGCTTTTAAGAACAGGTTAGACAAACACCTCTTTGGGATGGTCTAGAAATTTAGTTTTGCCTTGGTGCAGGGGACTGGACTAGATGATCTGACGAGATCCCTGACAGTCCTATGTTTCTATGATTCTGTGATTTACAATTTACTAGTAACTTCTTATGGATTAATGTAACGATTTTTTCCTACGGTGTTTATAAACTATTGGCTAGTTAACTGTGTTTTTGATACAGTATCTTTTGAATTAACCTATAGTAAATTCTTTTCTACTGTATTGTATAAACCATCAGGGCATTTTATTCTTTGTGCAGAACGAAAAATGCTCAATATTTAACCAGAAAGCTAAGAAATACTGGGTGACAGATAACAAGTACTTGCTGAAGTGAAGGATTATGTTCTTCTATAAAATTGTCAGACACACAGAAGAACATAAATTGTTGGGCAAAAGTCAACATGGTTTCTGTAAAGGGAAATCGTGTCTTACTAATCTATTAGAGTTCTTTGAAGAGGTCAACAAACATGTGGACAAGGGGGATCCAGTGGACATAGCGTACTTAGATTTCCAGAAAGCCTTTGACAAGGTCCCTCGCCAAAGGCTCTTACATAAATTAAGTTGTCATGGGATAAGAGGGAAGGTCCTTTCATGGATTGAGAACTGGTTAAAAGACAGGGAACAAAGGGTAGGAATAAATGATAAATTTTCAGAATGGAGAGGAGTAACTAGTAGTGTTCCCCAGGGGTCAGTCCTAGGACCAATCCTATTCAATTTATTCATAAATGATCTGGAGAAAGGGGTAGAAAGTGAGGTGGCAAAGTTTGTAGACGATACTAAACTGCTCAAGATAATTAAGACCAAAGCTGACTGTGAAGACCTTCAAAAAGATCTCACAAAACTAAGTGATTGGGCAACAAAATGGCAAATGAAATTTAATGTGGATAAATGTAAACTAATGCACATTGGGAAAAATAACCCCAACTATACATACAATATGATGGGGGCTAATTTTGCTACAGCTAATCAGGAAAAAGATCTTGGAGTCATTGAAGATAGTTCTCTGAAGACGTCCACGCAGTGTGCAGCGGCACTCAAAAAAGCAAACAGGATGTTAGGAATCATTAAAAAGGGGAGAGAGAATAAGATGGAGACTATCTTACTACTCTTATATAAATCCCTGGTACACCCACATATTGAATACTGCATACAGATGTGGTCGTCTCATCTCAAAAAAGACATACTGGCATTAGAAAAGTTTCAGAAAAGAGCAACTAAAATGCTTAGGGGTTTGGAATGGGTCCCATATGAGGAGAGATTGAACAGGCTAGGACTTTTCAGCTTGGAAAATAGGAGACTAAGGGGGGATATGATAGAGGTATATAAAATCATGAGTGATGTGGAGAAAGTGAATAAGGAAAAGTTATTTACTTGTTCCCATAATATAAGAACTAGGGGCCACCAAATGAAATTAATGGGTAGCAGGTTTAAAACAAATAAAAGGAAGTTCTTCACACAGCACACAGTCAACTTGTGGAACTCCTTGCCTGAGGAGGTTTGTGAAGGCTAGGACTATAACAGGGTTTAAAAGAGAACTGGATAAATTCATGGAGGTTAAGTCCATTAATGGCTATTAGCCAGGATGGGTAAGGAATGGTGTCCCTAGCCTCTGTCAGAGGGTGGTGATGGATGGCAGGAGAGAGATCACTTGATCATTGCCTGTTAGGTTCACTCCCTCTGGGGCACCTGGCATTGGCCACTGTCGGTAGACAGGATACTGGGTTGGATGGACCTTTGTTCTGACCCTGTATGGCCATTCTTATGTTCTCATGAGAGCATAGCTGCTTATATTTCAAAAGGTTTTCCTGGGACAGTCTTGGGGAAAAAAGTTGGGACTCTAGGAATCTCAAGGGGAAGTGCAGGGCAGATCATGGCACTTTAATATCCTTGAGAATTACAGGCAGTTTCAGTCTGAGTGTCAGTTCTCATGGCCTTAAAGACTTGGGATTCAACTAAGGTGCCAGGAACCCAGCATTTTTCAGAAAGAGGCATTTCCCACCCCTCCCTTCATGTCTCTAGGAGGCATCTCCCACACTCTGACTCCCCACTGAGGAATAAGGTTGTGGAGAACTTCCCTTCTCTCACATTAGGGGGCCTTCAGGCTTCTCCTTGGTCACTTTCCTGTGTTATTCCTCCCATCCCAATCTCCTGGGTGGCCCCTTTTGTGCTCCTTGCACATTTTCTATTTAATACATGAAAAATCAGTCTTTTCCTTAAACGAATGCTCACTCTGTTCTAAAATCAGCCGTCCTGCCCCACTCCCCTCAATCAATTAACTGTTTCTGTTACTCCAAAAATTCACTAATTATTTGATGTGAAAACTGACCTTCCACAGGCTGAATCCTGGGCTGCTGCCTGGTTACCTCCTCAGGCCTCACCATAGCTAACTTTCCACTACCTGCACGATAATCCCACTTGGAACGCAGCTCTGGGCGTCACGGGATGATCTGTATGTGTCTGGCCTGGAGCTCTGGCTACCAAGCTGGGGTGTTAGGGCAGTTTATAGAAACCTGGGAGTGTCCCTGCTAAATCCAGACTATGGAGTAGCACAGTTATAAAGTCTACTAGCTAACGTGTCTATAAAAAAGAATCGAAAAACACTTCCTGTTCCTTCCTAAAAAAAATATGAGGGAAGGTAGCAATGGAATCCTGCTCTAGAGGTGCGGAGCAACTAAAGCTCTCACTGACTTTACGTAGTGATTGCAAGTGCTCAGCAAAACTACTAATTCGGCCATTATTAAGTATGTGCCTAACTGTGAAGTTTGGTACTTAATTTTAGGTCAAAATTTTCAAATTTGGGCAAAAGTTAAGACTGTGACAAAGTTACCTGCTTCACTAGTTTGTGTTGGCTCTTGTTGTCTCAAACATTATACATACAGTACAGTTTTTTAAACTCTTTCCAAAAATTCTTTTTCTTTAATTCTATGTTGCAAGAACTCTCTCGTGTTTCATTCAACATGTGTGTTCAGTGACTGTGAGTCCCGGGATTTGGGAATGGTGGCTTCCCAAAGCGAAGACAAGAGTGAAGGTGAAAAGGAGAGCAGTCACCTGTTAAATGCAGAGGCACTACGATCAGTCGTTCACCAGTCTGGAGCTGAAGGGAGTGACTTCAGGATGGTATGTACAGCTAGGGTGTAATTGTAGAGTAGCTTTTTAAAATAAGTCTTAAAAATAACTATGGTAAATCATTTGGCTAAACCCTCTTTTAATAAAGTGAACTATATATTGGCAGGAAAGTGTAAGTGTGGTTGTGTGTGTTTTGAGTTTAAACTGTAGTAAGCTTCTTTGTTTGTTTGTACTCCTTTGTCTGCCTGGCTCTTTTCTCATTCCATCCCCTAAATATTTATTTACCACCCCTCCCCCAATAAGTAAAAAACAGTGTCTTTTTACAGCACTCCTTTTCACATGATGTCACAACCACAAATGTGTGAATTTTTTAAAATGGTGTTTTGATAGAGAGGAGGTGTTGGATCCTGTCTGCATAGTTGCAACACTTATACTTTATCAGGCTTTCTTATTACTACTGCCTCTCAACAGTGCTATCTTACAAGAGTTGTAATGAACTAGTGGATCGAGCAAAGGGCTCATAGTATTCATGGTAGCAGTGTAGCTCTCCCTTTAAAAAGCAAAACAAAGCTAGCTTTATGGGCCTGTGGAGCCTGCGGTTGTCTCTTGTCCCTCAGGCTCCCTGGTATTGTCAGTGCTACTATCATTTAAAATAAGTTGTTTGCCCTTTTACTTGTGATCTTTAGGATAATCACGGTTATTCACAGTCACAAGAACTAATCTTTCGGGTCTGTGAGAACCGTGGCTGGAGATTTCTTGAAGGCTTTTTGGGAAGCCTTCTGCCCACTTCAGTAGTGTGGGAAGGGGGCCCTGCTGCCCAGGCTCCCCCGATGAATGTCGAGCTGCTGCAAGCTCCTTTTGAGAAGCACACCTCTATCCTGTTATAACGCCACCCGATATAACACAAATTTGGCTATAACGTGGTAAAGCAGCGCTCCGGCGGGGGGAGGGGTGCACTCCAGCGGATCAAATCAAGTTCGATATAACGCTTTTCACCTATAATGTGGTAAGATTTTTTGGCTCCCGAGGACAGCGTTATATCGAGGTAGAGGTGTAATTGTGACCTCTGGCAGCTTAGTAGTGAGAGAACGCATGAAGTAGTGGCCAAAGCACAACACTAGCACCTCCTCTCCCCAGCTGCAGAGTGGAGCTGCTTCAGCCTGAAGGCTGTGAGAGGGGAAAAAAGGACCAGTGCATCCCCATGGTGCACTAACTCGCAGGCAGTCCCTATGGAGCTGGGCTCTGGCACACAGTAGGGCTCTCATTGTCTTGCCTAGTGTTGCTCTTCCCTTGTGCTGTGGGACTGCATAGGTTCCTCCCCAAGGGCAGAATGGGGAAGGATTTGCCCCTTAAAGTAGATCTCCCGTATCTACCACATTTTCTGGTCCAAAAGAAATCCTTATGAAAGAGGAAAATCGAGAGTATTTAATATTTTTTGTATATTAGACCTTAAAAGCACACTGCTTCTTTTAAAACTTATCCTCTGATTTCCAGTCCAGGGAACAAATAAAAGAGAGACTGTGGAATGACCATTTTGCAGAATATGGCAGAACTGTGTGCATGTTTCGCACAGAGAAGATTAGAAAATTAGTTGCAATGGGAATCCCAGAATCTTTACGAGGCAAACTCTGGCTCCTCTTTTCAGGTGAGAACTCTATAATACATCTTGGATATAGCCAGGATCCAGGGCTGAACTCAGCTACAGATGCAGTTAGGCAAGAAAGCTCCAAAAGATTGTTCTTCAGCAAAGGAAGACTGTGTCCAAGCTGGATATTTTGGCATGTAATCCCATCACATTCTCTAGTGAGAAGGAAGGAAGGAGAGGTGCTCAGATACTGTGGGATACTATCAGTATAAATACCTAGGTAGAACAATAAGAGATTTTTATTTTGTGTCTCATAACTGGTCAGTGGTGTGCAGAAATAATAGAAATTTTGTCCATGTAATTAGTATAAAAATGCCATCACGTCTTCATGAAATAATGTTCTTCTTGAGGCAACAATTAGACTGTAATAAAAGTATTGATTTAATCTTAGCTAAACCTACCTATTTTGAAGTTATGGCATCTTTAGGTCTGCAGTGCTGCTTCTTCCCTTAAAAAATTGGCAGGAATCTATAGCTAGAAAAGACTTACCAAGTAATTTCATTCAGTGCCCTGTCTGAACAGGATTGTTCCCTACAGTGTGATCTCCAATTTATCGGGTCCAGTTTCAGACAAATTTGCAAGGATTAAATCCTTTTATTTTTGGAATTTTTTTTTTTTGGACATTACATTCAATACTGAATAAATTTATCCCAGCAATGCTTTTAGCAGAGGATGTTTCACAGTACAAAGTCAGTACCAAGCTGGTTTTTCTTCTACTGTGTGATTTAGGCTTTAATAATAGCTGGTTCATTTTCTGTGCAAACATTGCACCTTGGAAAAATCACTGCTAGTATTTTATCTCCTTTTTAGGTTCAGGGGTTCACCAAATGCAAGTAATGTCTAATTTCATAGACCTTGGGGGAAAAAAACCTCTTCACGTGTTTTTGTTTGTTTGTTTGTTTGTTTTTTGACAAATACTTCACTTAATGACATTATACCTGAAATCCTCATGTTTTTCTCTTACTGCTGCCTTCAGATGCTGTGACTGATCTTGCCTCCAATCCTGGTTACTACGGAAATTTAGTGGAGGCGTCAATGGGCAAGTGTTGCATGGCAACAGAGGAGATTGAACGGGACCTGCATCGCTCATTGCCTGAGCACCCAGCCTTCCAGAATGAAACTGGGATAGCAGCCTTGAGGAGAGTTCTGACAGCTTATGCACATAGGAACCCCAAAATAGGATACTGCCAGGTGAAGAATTATTAGCATGTAGAAAAGTATGTTAACGCGCTCTCTCTCTAGTGCAATTCTCTGTTTACTCAGTTTTGTTATCCCCTCAGTGGATTTTGCAATGGCTCCATTATAAATAACGTGCTTTGATTTGTTACATACGTAATGAAAGAATAATTTAAATGTTGTGTAGTTTTACTCTGAAAAATGAGTATGTAAAAAAGCCCTTTCTGACTCAGACTTGTTCCCTGTGTATGTTCAGAATTTTCATTGAGAGTCAAAAATAAATTCCCACTACTCTTGTTAGTGCTAACTGCAAGTTATCTCATGCAGTGCTCAGCGAGTGAGCAAAGTAAACTGGCCTAGGAAGATGAGCTTCACATAGGGGACCTGTGCAGGGATTTGGTAAGCTGAAATCCTCCTCTTCCCAGGCTGGTGGCAAGTACATAGCACCTGTGCAGTGTAATTACAACCTATTGGCTCTAATAACATCTCCACCTCCCCTCCAGCCCAGGGCCACCTGGGGGGGGGGGGGGCAAGTGGGGCAATTTGCCCCGGGCTCCGCAGGGGCCCCCAAGAGAATGGCTGAAGCTCCTGACCCGACCCCGACTTCGCCCCTCTCCCGGAGCCTCAGCGCATCCAGGTCTGTCCCTGAACAGCTGCAGCCTGACTCCGGCGGGGCCCCTGAGCTCCGCCCCGCTCAGAGCCACATGGTAAGGGGGCGGGGCTGCGAGCTCCGGGCTGAGTAGAGGAGGCTTACAGCCCTGCCCCCTTACCACGCGGCTCTGAGTGGGGAGGAGCTCAGGAGCCCCGCCAGAGCCACGCTGCACCGCTGTTCAGGGAAAGCCCTGGATGCGACGCGCTGAGGCTCTGGGTTAGGGGGGAGCCGGGGGGGGTTGGCTAAGGGGCAGGGTGTCTCGGGGACAGTCAGGGCACAGGGAGGGGGGAGTCAGGGGACGGGGAACGGGGGGGTTGGATTGTGGGCGTTCTGGGGGTCTGTCAGGACTCAGTGGGGGGTGGATAGGGGTCGGGGCAGTTGGGACAGGGAGGAGGGGTGGGGTCCCGGGGTGGTGGTTGGGGGTCTCTGGGGGACGGTGAGGGGACAAGGAGCAGGATGGGTCAGGGATTCTGAGGGGGGCAGTCAGGGGGCAGGAAGTAGGTGGGGGTCAGATAGGGGGCAGGGCCAGGCTGTTTGGGAGGCACAGCCTTTCCTACCCTAAAGCTCATTCAGCAGTTTGAGGCTTGCAGAAGAGCCAAGCTGTTAGCTTTTCCATTAGGGCTACCGTCCCTTTCACTTCTCAAATGCCAAATTGTAGTCTATATGTAATTTCAGTGCCATAGGGAGATTCATGTCAGGAGAGGGTAGCTTCATTTAAAATTAGCCACTACGGGAGGGATCACATGAGAAGAGCAATAGCCTACACCACCTATCTCCTTCCCAACCCTACCAAGGGAAACCCACCCCCCTACATTTCCTGAGGCTCCAGAGGGGTTAATTCAGTGGTTCTCAAACTCTCGTCCTGGTGACCCCTTTCACATAGCAAATCTCTGAGTGCGACCCCCCCCCTTATAAATTGAAAACACTTTTTAAATATATTTAACATAGTTATAAATGCTGGAGGCAAAGCGGGGTTTGAGGTGGAGGCTGACAGCTCACGACCCCCAGTGATAACCTCGTGACCCCCTGAGGGGTCCCGACCCCCAGTTTAAGAACCCCTGGGTTAATTTAATTTTAGCACCCTGTGTCCATTCACATGCATGTGCTATTTTGAGCATTTCAGTTTTCACAACATAGGCTCATCCCAGATTCTGGAACAAGCTCAAATGCTCAGTTTGTGGAGTATGTACATAAGCTATACTAAAGACAAACCCACAGTAACCGTCTCCAGTTTGTGAGGGACCCCGTGGAGCCAGTCTCTAGGAAACAGATAACTGCATGGAGGTTAAGTCCATTAATGGCTATTAGCCAGGATGGGTAAGGAATGGTGTCCCTCGCCTCTGTTTGTCAGAGGGTGGAGATGGATGGCAGGGGAGAGATCACTTGATCATTACCTGTTAGGTTCACTCCCTCTGGGGCACTTGGCATTGGCCATTGTCGGTAGCCAGGATACTGGGCTGGATGGACCTTTGATTTGACCCAGTATGGCTTTTCTTATGTTCTAACCTAAATGAACCCAAAGTTTTTTGCCTCTGTAGAGGTGTCTGCATGGAAGATAAGGGAGCTGGCTCACGAGTTTAGAACTACACTACTCCCATGGTCAGAACTCAGGAGGCTGGAGCAGGGCTGCCCAGAGGATTCAGGGGACCTGGGGCAAAGCAATTTCGGGGTCCCCTTCCATAAAAAAATTGCAATACTATATTCTCGTGGGGGCCCCTGTGGGCCCCGGGGCAAATTGCCCCACTTGCTCCCTCTCACGGGCGGCCCTGGGAAAAATAAACCTTCCGCATCTCAGCACAAACCTAGTTTTGAGAAAACTTCTTTACAAGGTATCACCGGTTCTCAGCATCAGCTAGTGCTAAAAGGCATAAAGCTCATTAAAAGCGTTGGACAAATATTTTCCATCAAAACTTTTTTTGGTTCGAAAACTAGGGGTTTTTTAAAAAGCAGAAAAAAAATCACGAACAACGTCTGCTTTCCTTCAAAATTTGTTGTGATTTTTTTTAATTGAAAAGCTGAAATTAATCTGCCAAAACCTGAATATGGTTTGGGGTTTCAGAAGCGTGTGGCCAAATATCTGCTGCTTGCTGTGTTTGATTGTTTAAAGAAACAATAAAAAAATTCTGCTTAAAAAAATCCAAAACTTTTGAACCACCTCAGCTTGTGACCAAACGCCTGAGCCCATGCAGGCAGAGATTTTTCCAGGTTTCTGATACTCCACTGGCTTCCTTGACTCATATCTGTCTCCATAACCCATGTTATGACAGTTGGATGCCTATTTTGCATCTTGACAGATATAATGCTGTGTTTTCATGTGCGGCAACGTGAGCCAACTATGCAAGAGTGGCATGTATGAACTTGCAAATCCCCCTATGGCTTAAAGTCTTAGCTGGATTGCAATAATAGAATCAGTCTCGCCCTTCCAAAAAAAAATAAAAATCTCTACAGTAAGGAGAGCTGTGTTTTGTGGTAAGCTGTCACACTGTGGGAGCCCTGGGGGTGACAGGCATTTCTCCTGCCAATTAATTGATGTTTTATCTGAAAAGTTTTATTGTTGTTTTTTAAAGGATAGGAGCTTTTGGTGAAAGGGGGGAGGGGCGTTTCTGCAACTAATAAATCCCATTTTCTTCTTTGACCTCATAACAGTCTATGAATATCTTGACCTCTGTGCTGCTGTTGTATGCCAAAGAGGAGGAAGCTTTTTGGCTGCTGGTTGCTGTGTGTGAGAGGATGCTGCCAGATTACTTTAACCACCGAGTGATAGGTAAGCTTGTATGTGAGAGCACCATTCATATATGTGTAACTGCTGTTTGCTCATTACAGATTTCACTGAGTCTGTCTGAAATATTTGAAAATTAGTAAAAAAAAAAAAAAAAAAAAATTACTAATGTACATCTTGGCTTTGCAGTCATTTTCTTTTGCTGATCAAGGAGATGCTCCATTTATACCTCAAGTGTTAAACCTTGCACATGTTTAATTAAAAACAGGCTAGCTACTTGCTAATCTTTGTTACTGTAAAGTATTGAGTGTTATTGGGATGTCACCCCCAGCTGTATGGATGGCATATGTAAGGATATGTTGTGGTAGCTATTTCTTATCTGACATGCTTGTGATATCAGGATGGTGGAGGAAGGTAGGATTGTATCTAAAATTACCCTGGAGAAAGAGCTGATTTCCGCCCTGTGTTTCTTAGGCTTCAGAGTATACAGCTGTGGGAGATACAACTTCCACCCTTTCTGCATCTTATGCTCTACAGTATGCCTTGCAGGGTGTGTCTACTTGTTCTGCAGTATAGGTACCTTTAAGACACAGAAGGCCAAACTTTCAGAAATGTGCGTTTAAGTTGCTTGTGTGAAAAGGTGTAACTACATGCACAGTGCTTGGCTGCAGATGTAATGACCTGTTTTATACATTAATCTTAGGCATGCACTATCTATCTATCTATCTATCTCATTATTTGCACTCGCTTGTCCTTCCCTAACTGTTTTTAAATGGAAGATATTTGCTTTATGTTGAGTTTTATTCATTTTTGTCTTTACTGCTAGCCTTAGTGCTTAGCTATACCATCTGCCGTCGTATCCCCTGGTCACTGAATAGGGATAAGTGCAGGCAGTTAGTTTAAGTTAGAGGAGTATTGCTCTAGGGTCAGCTAGTAAAAAGGTTAATGGTGTGGGAGTTGAAACTACCTACACAGGGGCAATGTGTTTCATTCTCAGCGGGTGATTAGGCACCGTTGTGTCCCATCAGTCAGAACCCGCTCCTCAACTGCGAGCATGGCTTCCACTACCATTTTGGTGCTGATGACTTGCAGGTCTGCCTCTCAACTCTAGATTTGCCTCCTTCCATCCAAACTCAAATCTCAGCCTGTCTTTCTGATATCTCCTTGTGGTATCTCCATCAACGAAGGACTTGTCTTCACTGCAGGGTTAACTTGGGCTTTTACTCAGATGTTTTCCCTAACTTGATTCCTGTCCATGCAAAACTCTGTTACCTAAGTGTGGTGATAATTTACACCCAAGCTAGCTGGGCCACTCTGGGCTCTAGGCTAAAACTCCAGTGGTGTTTACACTCAGGCTGATTTCCTGCCCACTTTGTGCTGTGGATGTAGGCTAAACCGCTTGAGTGCTTATAGTTCTCCAGTGCTTTCCCACAGTTCTTCCTGTATGCCCAGAAGGGCAGACAAGTTCTCCCACGATTCACTGGGAAAGAATTGTAGCTCATTTTACTGTAGCACTAAGAATGCTGTGACATGTTCTTAGAAGTCCTAGTGTCTCACCCTAGTGAGAGCTGCACCAGTGTGGGTGCAGCTGAGTGGACACCTTTGGGGGGGTATGGGTTTGCAGTGTGGCTGGTCACACCTCAGCTAGCAGTTTTCTAAAATATATTAGGAATAAAAAGAATTCTGAAAATGGTATTAGTCCATTACTAGATGGAAATGGTAGAATTATCAGTAATGCAGAAAACACAGAAATGTTCAGTCACTATTTTTGTTCTATATTTGGGAGAAAACAGATGATATGGTCCCATCATGTGGTGATAATACTCTTTCCATGTCACTAGCATCTCTGAAGGGTGTTAAACAGAAGCTACTAAAGTTAGACATTTTAAAATCAGCAAGTCCAGGTAACTTGCATCCAATAGTTTTAAAAGAGCAGGGTGAGGAGCTCGCTGGACCATGAATGTTGATTTTCAAAAAGTCTTAGAGCACTGGGGAAGTTCCAGAAGACGGGAAGAAAGCTAGTGTTGTGCCAATCTTTAAGGATGAACCGGGTAATTATAGGCCTGTCAGCCTGACATCAGTCCTAGGCAAGATAATAGAGTGGCTGATACAGGACTCAATTAATAAAGAACTAAAGAAGGGTAATGTAATTAATGCAAATCAACATGGGTTTATGGAAAATTGACCCCGTCAAACTAACTTGATATCTTTTTTTATAAGATTATAAGATTGGTTGTTAAAGGTAATAATGTTGATGTAATATACTTAGGCTTCTGTAAGGCATTTAATTTGGTAATGTACATTTTGATTAAAAACGAGAATGATATAAAATTAAAATAGCACACACAAAATGGATTAAAAACTGGCTAACTGATAGGTCTCTAAATGTAATTGTAAACAGGAAATCATGATTAAGTGGGGGTTCAACAGGGACTGGCTTTTGGCCCTACTCTATTTAACATCTTTATCAATGACCTGGAAGGAAACATAAAATCATCACTGATAAGGTTTGCAGATTACACAAAAATTGGGTAGTGGCAAGTAGTGAAGAGACAGATGGCTGATACAGAGCAATCTGGATCACTTGGTAAACTGGACGCAAGCAAACAATATGCACTTTAATATAGCTAAATATATACATCTTGGAACAAAGAATGTAGGCCATATTTATAGGATGGGAGACTCTATCCTGGACGTAGTGACTCTGAAAAAGATTTGGGGGTTGTGGTGGGTAATCAACTCCTAATGTGACACTCTGGCCAAAAGAGCTAACACAATTCTGGGATGCATAAAGAGGGGAATCTCAAGCAAGAGTAGACAAGTTATTTTACCTTTGTATTTGGCACTGATGTGACCGCCACAATATTGTGTCCAGTTCAGTGCCCACAATTCAAGAAGGATGTTGATAAATTGGAGACGGTTCAGTGAAGAGCCACAAGAATGATTAAAGGATTAGAAAATGTGCCTTGTAACAATAGACTCAAAGAGCTCCATTTATTTAGCTTAACAAAAAGAAGGTTAAGGGGTGACTTGATTACAGTCTATACATATCTACATGGGGAACAAATATTTAATAATGGGCTTGTCAGTCCAGCAGAAAAAGGTATAACGTGATCCAATGGCTGCAAGTTGAAGCTAGACAAATTCAGACTGGAAATAAGGTGTAAATTTTTAACAGTGAGAGTAATTAACCACTGGACAATTTACCAAGGGTCACGAAGGATTCTCCATCACTGACAATTTTTAAATCAAGATTGGATGTTTTTTTCCTAAAAGCTCTGCTCTAGGAATTATTGTGCGAAGTTCTATGGCCTGTGATATGCAGGAGGTTAGACTAGATGATCACAGCGGTCCCTTCTGGCCTTGGAATCTATGAAAAACCTGGGTGCTCAGCCCTAGATGCCAGTAGCCAGGGGCGGCTCTACAAATTTGGCTGCCCCAAGCAGTCATGCCCGGGAGGCGCCCCCGAGCCGCGGGAGCAGCGGACCTCCCGCGGGCATGACTGTGGAGGGTCCGCTGGTCGCGCGGCTCGGCTGGACCTCCCGCAGCTGCGGGCGGTTCGCTGGTCCAGCGGCTCCGGTTGAGCTGCCGCAGTCATGCCTGCGGGAGGTCCAGCCGAGCCGCGGGACCAGCGAACCGTCCGCAGTCATGCCTGCGGGAGGTCCACTGGAGCCGCCGGCCGAGCGTCCCCTCCGCAGTCATGCCTGCGGCAGGTCCGCTGCTCCTGGGGCTCCGGTGGACCTCCCGCAGGCATGACTGCGGCAGGTCCGCCGGCCCAGCCTGCCGCCCCCCCGGGAAAGGGCCGCCCCAGGCGGGTGCTTGCCCCGCTGGGCTCTGGAGCCGGCCCTGCCAGTAGCCCAAGTTCACTCTGCACTGAAGACGTGCCCTAGCCCTTAACATGACCAAAGGGGAATTCCTGATCTTCCTCTGCCCTCCCTTTCTCCCCCTCAAAAATAGGTCTGACAACAATGTTATTCTTCCTGTTGCTCAATTTTGTAATCTTGGCTTCATCTTTCACTTGGCCCTCTCTTCTGACTGTCATATCCAGGCCTTGTCTAAATGTTGTTGCTTCTTCCTGTACATTTCCAAGATCTAAACTTTCCACTCTGTCCACGCTGCCAAAATTCTTGTCCAAGCTTTGATCATCTTGCTCCATAAATTCTGTAATCTCTTTCTCTCTGACCTTGACACCCAAAACCTCACACCCCCTCTTTGGCATGTGACAGTAACACATCCAGTCAAAATCCAGCTGCTAAAATCATTGCACTGACTGTGCCACACACAGTCCTTAACTCCCTCCTCTAGCTCTCCCTCCCTGACTGCACCAGAGACACTTCTTGCTCTTACTTTCAGAAATTAGCCCTGCCGTGTGCACCTGACTTTTTATCTTCATTGTGAGGGCCTCTCCCTCCTACTCTCCTCCACTGATGGCAGCCTTGATTACCTGAGTCTGCAACAAGCACTTTTCTTCATGGCACCCTTTTCAAGTGGGAAAAGCCTCTGAGCCACAGCCACTTCCTCCTCCAAGTACTTCCTCCAAACTCACCTTTTCTGTGTTGCTTACAGCAAACTGTAACCCCAATAACGGCTAGGCAGGTGGCAAGCTGTGAACACTGCTCCAGGTTGATTAAGAATTGTGTATATCCTATTATTTTTTTTGTTACCTTGTCTTCCCCCATCTCCCACCATAACCTGTTGGTCTTCTCTACTTGTTATGTCTTGTCTGTGGCTTTCATCTTCTGTTTGTACTGTGCTTTAGCACAGTGAGGACCTGGGTTCAGTTCCTGGCTCTGCCACAGCCTTCCTGTATGATCTTGGGCAAGTCACTTTGCCCCTCTTTGTCTCAGTTTCCCATCTGTAAAATGGGGATAATAGCACTTCCCTCCCTCATGGGGTATTGTATGGGTAAATACATTAAAGGTGCTCAGATACTCCTGTTATGGGGGCCATAAAAGTACCTTAAATAGACCTGGTGGGCCACTGCCACAATTTAAACATTACTAATAACATGGCCTTTTGTAAAATGTACAGCACTTCATGTATGTCTAATATTAAACTTCTGACTTCACAAATCTGCTATCTATCCTCCATGCTGTGTCTCAGGCACAAAATGCCTTCTCTGCACTTGTTTGCCAAACTACCTCTGCCTCCTCATTCAGATCCTTCCTAAAAACCCACTCTGCCTCATTGCCTGAGAGAGTTAGGATAAACACACACAAACTTAATGGAACTGTCAAGGGGAGTCCATGTTTTGCTGAGTAATCGTGATCTTGTCGTCACCCGTTCCCTTTTCTCCTCTCTTTTCCCTTCTCTTTTTGTCTGTTTATGGTCCTCACGTGATGAATAATGTCTGAGGTAGATGGCATGCGCTGCGAGGTGGGGATTGTCTCTTTCTTGTTTCTCAAGAGCTCTTAGCACTCAAATTATTATAATCATCTTGGGATCAGGGTTGGATCTGACCAGCTCATGTGGTAGCATAATTTGCATACTCCCCATCTCTACTAGGGTGCATCCTTATGACTTGATGTAGAAAGTGCTTAAAAAATAAAACTGCTGTGTCCAGTGCTTTGGACTTCCTGTCTCAGGTGATGCAGGATGTGCTTGGCATTTGGGCAGTAGACGTTTTGAGTGATGTATCCTGGAGATTTGTATAACTTGATTTTTAAGCCAGGAATTTCATAGCAAGCAGAACTTTCTGATAAGGAGAGGAGGATCTGGGCTGGGAGGAGAAACGTGGGTTGCATGAAATAACTGCAGACGGAATACAGAAAATGACTGGCAAAGAGAACTCCTTTTTGTATACAGTAAACATCTTTCATCCAAGGCCCTGGTCTTGCATATCTGATTTGCTACTATGGATTCTTTACGCATGTGAAGTCACATTGGCTCCAGTGAAGCTATTCATGGGCACAGGGGTGAGGGCTAGTAGATAAGATTGCAGGATCAGGGCCTGAATGTGCTCCACTTAGAAAGATTGTCTGTAAGGCACCAAGGAAAACTTACGCCTGGGAATGATAGGAAATTACTATTTTTTTTTAAACATCCTACTTTTTACCAAATAAATACTTCCTTCAAGAACAGTTTATTTTCCACTCTAGTGCAGCTGCTCCCCTGCTCATTTTTTTGCAGTTGGAGTGTGTATGGAGTGCTGAACTATGTACACCGGAAGGAAGGGTTTTTTTGCTTCATTTTTATTGCATAAATCCGAAGTTGAACAGTAAGCAGCTTTGAAAACTGTTCTTGCTAGCACTTAGGTATGAAATTGTCTGTAGCCGCTGCTGCTATTATTATTGTATAGCACCCGAAAGGGTGCTAGGCACTTAACAGAAAGTGATACAGGCCTTGTGCAAAAGAACTTACAATAAGTAGTATAGACACAACACAGTGGGTGGGGGACGAGGTTTATCACTGTAGGATAATACAGTTACTCATTTCAGGTGCGTACACATCTTGGTGGTTCAGATTTCATTTTGTTGATTTGGCAGCTGTTGAGTTGCAGTTAACTGTAGATCTCAACAAATCCTTTAGCCTCAGCTAACCCTGTGGTTTCATTGTGACTTACAGGTGCTCAGGTAGACCAGTCAGTCTTCGAAGAGCTTATAAAGGAGCGACTTCCAGAACTGGCTGAACACATGAAAGATCTGTCCACCTTGGCTTCCATTTCCCTTTCATGGTTCCTTACCCTGTTCCTCAGCATCATGCCCCTAGAAAGTGCTGTGAATGTCGTAGACTGCTTCTTCTTCGATGGAATCAAAGCCATTTTCCAGTTGGGCTTGGCTATTCTTGAAGCCAATGCAGCAGAACTATGTAACAGCAAGGATGATGGGCATGCCTTGATGATTCTTAGCAGGTATCCTCCTCTGTCTGAACTTCAAAGTATATAGTACTTTCAAATTGCTCTGCTTTAAAACTAATACAAAGGAATGTGGCTTCTGTATCAATAGTAAGAGAAGAATATAGTATAGGCATATGCAGCAGTGTCTAATTCAAGTTCGTCTTGTTGCTGCTGTCCCATCAGTGTCTGATCTCAACAAAAGGTTTAGGAAATTTGGCTAATAGAGCCCCTATGAAATTTCCTGGGAATACTGAGAGAAGCAGGGGACTGCGTCAATGTGTAGTATTTACTGCTGCTCTTAGCTTCTTCCCTTGACTGAAGAGCTTCTTGTCCCAGACTTTGTGGAGACAGAAACGTTCTTCCTTGGGGGGTGTCTGCCTTTAGTTATTGGCTAGATCACAATTATAGTGTGAGTAATAGTCAAGGCATTTTGAAAAGCTTAGTAGCAAAAAACCTGTATATTTCCATTAAGTCTGAGCCAGAAGACGATGCTTACTTATTACTCTGCTCCCAGCATACACAGCGAAGTCATCTGTGTTTGTATTGCTTTGTTCCATTTAGGTTTTTCGATCACGTTCAAAATGAGGAAAGCCCTCTACCTCCAATCGGTAATCACCATGCCTTTTTCAGCGATGATCAGGAGCCCTGTCCAGTGACTGAAATAGCTGACCTAATCCGTGATTCCTATGAGGTAAAATAAAACTTGATATCGCCTGGATTTTCTGATACTTAAATAACCGTGTGAGTTTCCATAGCATAACCCTCTGGTAAATCAGCCCCTCGATAAGGTGCTCAGATACCACAGTGATGGGCATGGTGTAAATACCTAGTTAGGTTGATAAACTAGAGACTAAATGTATTGAAACACTTTCATTTTTCTAGGACTAATAATACTATGCACTTTTTACATTTTCAGGAAAGTTAAAAAATTGATTCTTGTATTCTAGAAATTCGGAGACCACTCTGTGGAACAGATAGAGCGTATGCGCTATAAACACAGGATTCGTGTTCTACAAAGCCATGAGGATACAACCAAACAAAATGTGGTGAGTAGAATTTTCTAGCACTTAAGGTTTTTTTTAACTACTATTACTCTAACTAAGCTTGCATTAAATTTAAAAAGGTACCACAGTGTGAGTTAAGGGTGATCCGGTATCTGATGTTTTTCAGCCTCCATGCTTTTTTGCACTTCTATTCATAATGTCCCTAAGATAGATTTAAAGGGCGGGACTGGAAGAAATATGAAACCAGAAATGTTTCAATTCTTGGCTATCCTCTTTCACTGTGTAGAGTACAATGTGGGAGTGCACATTTCTTGACTATGCCATTTATATCAGTGCTGGTTTTCACTACTGTGCTTTTCCCTTCTTTCTCTTTAAGCTCAGAGTTGTCATCCCAGATGTTTCAATTCTTCCTGAAGATTTAGAGGAACTATATGACTTGTTTAAGGTTGGTATGTTTGGAAAGTAGAGGGATGAAGACAGAAAGCTCCAGTGTTATATGGGTTTAGTTTGCAGATCTTATACTAGAGGTTCAGTGAAGAACTGTGGAAAGAGAGAGTTACTGTATTATCGGTGGTGCTGTCATTTGGGTAAGCTGTTAAACTGCACCTTACTGTTTTTCTCCCTTCAGGTGGCTGTTCAGCTAGATTATAAAGAGCAAATTTAATGACCATTTAAGACAGTGGGGCTTGGATTGGGTCTCAAGGACCTCATGACACTTCTTAAAAGAGCAAAGAATAACCTCATGACACTTAAAAGAGCAAAAAATAACCTTAGCATGCCCCTGCTAACCTGTAGTACAAAAAAGGACTGTGTAAAATCAGGTTCTATTGTATTCTAGCAAATTCTGTCTGCACACAGGTTTAATAATGCACAGCTCTGCAACCTGTGTTCTCTGCGCTGAGCAGCAAAAAACTTAAGTACCAAAAAACCCCCTTCACTTTCTTAGTCTTAATGTTCCTTAGAGGGCAGTCCTCACCTCTCAGTAAAAAATTAACCTGGAGTCCTTTCCATTCACTTACAATTTCCTGGGCTTTCACAATTTTATAAATAACTTACTTAATTGCCTTGTTCCTAATTTCATTTCCTGGATTTGGGTTATTCTCTTTGAAACCTTTCTTTTTTTTTAGTAATGATGTGATATTTACCTGACTCTCTTTGTCTGTGTATTGTTTACCTGACAGCAATAACTATTAGGTAATTGGGAGAAAATATTGTAAAACTCTTACTAGTTTTGAAAATGTTACCTACTAATTACCCATTGGAAATCATGAAACAACTTATCTGATTTGAGACTTGAACAGTGGTTTTTTCTTAGGAATTGTCTTGGTATCATCACACCTACAAAAAGAGGTTAACAGTTCCAGCATACCTTGATATGAATATTTAAGTCTGTACCAACCACTATTCTTAATAATTGATGTAATAATGTTTTCTTTTCTATGGCTTCTGATTCCTTTTAGAGAGAACATCTAATGAGCTGCTACTGGCAAGGGATGAGACCTGTAATTCTGCGACATGACCCAAGTCGGCCTTATGCTGAGCAGTACAGAATAGACTCTCAGCAGTTCACTAACCTTTATAAACTTGTCTCACCGTGGACGTGTGGGGAACACACTCAAATTTTAGCTGAAAGAACATTCCGACTTCTGGATGAAAATATGGACCATCTCATCGAATTCAAAGGCTTTGCTAGCTGTTTAGGTAGCTACCTTTATGACAATCCAACTGGCCCTTGGGCTGGGCTGGTGGCGGGATGGGACGCAGGGTGGTCTGGCTTCAGTTAGCCTGCCAAAGTAAGAGAAGGACATCTTTTTCTTGAGTACAGTTTAACTAATCTCTCTTCTGTCCTGATTTCACTTTGAAGTAATCGGAATAATAAGGCAACCTACGGACCTGATTGAAAAATCATATTAAAATGCTTCACAGTTCTCAAGCACCAGAAGTTTAATTTTTGCTAGGAAAAACTTTTTGAAGTCGTACCATGTGTAAAATTGTCTAAACAGTCTTTTGTATTTGGAGATTATGAAATCCCCTTTTCTCCCATGTTAGTTTTTCCCCCCCAGTTGAGAGAGCTGCCTAGTATCTTTTGTGATTCATAATCCATTGAGTTTTTATGTAGAGGACAGAACAGTAGAGAATCTCAGCCCACCTAGAGTCTAGCTTTGGGGGGCCTTATTTTTCTCTTACACAGCGACCTCCTGCCTACCCCCTCTTTCCCTGTACACAGGCTGTGCTTGGATCACCAAAATTATAACCTGACCTGGAGGGAACGAGACTCCTTTGCTCGGGTATGCCTGAGATGTAATTAGTGTCTGAATGGCATGAGGCTGTGCATCTCCATATCTTGCCAAAGTTGAAACTGCCTTACCTGTAGTGGGATACCGAATCCAGGATTCAAACATAGATCTCCTCACGTAATGTCTAGAACTGATTTTTGATACAGAGCTGAGCCACTGTATAACTCTTAACGTGAGCTGATGTGAAGGGTTTTAAAAACCCTTCACGATAATGTTTTGAGTGAATTAAGCATTAGTACCTTGTCTGCATTGGTTATTTAAATAAAATAGAGGAGCCCTCACTGCTCTGCTTATCCTACAAGACTGTTGTGGAGGTGTATGGGAAGTATTAAGAGGAAAATGGTGGCCCCCAAATGAGGGCATGGTTTTGTTCAGCTGTGGCAATGTATAGCCTCTGCTAGGCCACTTTGCATTCTTGCCAATATTTCTAGATTTGATGTGTTTCATGGTTAGTAACAGTAAGCCCTACACACTAGCTGGTCTTAAATATTTCATTTTAATACACTGGCTGCATGTACATATGTTGTACTTAAAGAACTCCTGATTATTTTAAACTGTGGAAGTAAATGTTCTGGTGTACTGTTTCTTTTCCTCTTGTAGATGTTATGTATAATGGAGAAATGAATGAAAAGATAAACCTGTTATACAGGCTGCACATCCCTCCTGGTAAGAAATTTGAAAGGAAAAGATCATCCTCCCTTCCTCTCCCAGTCCCTATAAACAGACACTTTGGGAAGCAGAAGTTGCTGAATGAATATACATGGCTGCCCTCAACTGAGAGGATGTGCACTCTACATTTCTAATGATGCTAGTTAGTTACAGTTTTTTAAAATTCCAGTCTAAGCTCTTCTTCGCTTAATTTTGAAACTTTTGGGTGTCTTCCTATAAACAAGGTGGCTTACAGCTGCTCTACTCTGCGATGTCTTGCAATCGATTCTGGGCCTGTTTCCATACGGGAGTTAGTTGTTCTAAGGGGTTGGTACTCTGTTTTTATTGAAAAGATTTGCTGCATACAGTACTGGTTTGACCTTGCAGAGATACAATCCCAGTCTAACGTGATTAGGTGATTAGAGTTTGAGTGATATTTTATACAGTGTGTGAAGCTTTTTGTTAATGTGTTACTCTTGGCAACATTTCCTGCTACTCTATTACAATAAGCTGCTTGTTTTAACACAAGCATAAAGTCTGATATAACTAGGCAATGTTTAAATAACTATCACCTGCAAAGATCACCTTTAGCATTAATGCTAGTTTTTTTCCTGAGCTCAGAGGATTAAAACGTGATGAAGCTCTTAGTGATCTTTGACATGGCACATTAATAGCTAACTCTCTCAATGTATTGAATTTTTTTGGTAGCGCTCACAGAAAATGAGAGAGACAGTCAGTCACCACTAAAGAATCCTTTATTGTCTACTTCGAGGCCACTAGTATTTGGAAAAACAAATGGTATGTGCTGTTGAATTTATAAAATTATGTTAGTATAATTATGTACATAATAGAGCTGACCAGCTCTAAGTTCATTATTGGTCAAGTTTTTTCTCCTCTCCAGTTTCTGGTTTTTATTTTAATTTGTTGCAATGGACTTAAAACTAATGTTTGTGTTTTCCCCCCACCCAAGGTGATACAGTAGATTACCAGAAGCAACTGAAGCAGATGCTTAAAGATTTAGCCAAAGAGAAGGATACTAAAACTGAAAAAGCAATGCCAAAAATGAGCCAGGTATTTATATATTGAGGATGCAATTTTAAATAAGGCTGGGAAATTATCCTACAAGACTGTAGGACCTTTTAAAAATGTCTGAGCACAAGTATGCTGCTCTTTCTAATAGCAGTTACCACAAACAAATCTAAAATTACTCTGTGTACTAGATCCAAAATTTGAACTAGTTTGGACCAGATGAAGCTAATCCAAAAGGGCCCTTGACCATCCCACCAGCAACTCTCTCTTGTAAATTGAAAGCCATGTACCTCCACTGGCTGCAAATACACTAACGTAGTACTGGGAAAAAGGTAATTTCTCAAATAGCTAGGTCCAAGCCATATCTACGTTTTCCACAGGCCAAAACCAACAAGCAGCTAATGCAGATCCCAGATCACTTGTGTTGCGCTTACAGCACTCTGTTTCTGGGTTGACTGAAGAGGTCACCCCATCCCAAGGCTAATCACACACTGCCCATTCCCATCAAATCCTAATCTCCCTCCCCAGACACACACACTCTGGAGGCGCTCTCATTCTCTCACTCCCACAGACAGAATCCAGTCTCTGTCATATCAATGAGGAAAGTATTACTAACTGCCAGAGTACGTCCTGGTAACTTTTTTTTTTTTGGCACTTTATCAAACGGCTAAAAGTCTTTAAATTTGTAGCAAGAGTTTACAAATGAGGATGCTTCTGCGTGGTAATCTAAAATTCCATGTCACCTTATATTTACTGCCCAAACTTTTATAGCTATTGTGCTGTATCCGTGATATGGTGATCATCAATAATTTGACCTGTTACAATAATTTCCCCTTGCCTATTAGAGGGAATTCATCCAGTTCTGCAAAACCTTGTACAGCATGTTTCATGAAGATCCAGAGGAAAACTCTTTATATCAAGCCATTGCCACTGTGACCACTTTACTACTTCAGATTGGAGAAGTGGGTCAAAGAAGTAGCAGTTTGGGGAGTGGATCAGATGAATTTGCTGAGGATGTACAGTCTGAGGCCTCGGCCTCAGACCAGGATACGGTTTTTACTGACACTGTGAAGACTACTCATAAAGAGACTCAATCTTTACCTGTGACTGAAGGGAACTGGATTATCTCCTTCGAACAAATTTTAGCATCACTTTTGACTGAACAGTCACTAGTAAATTTCTTTGAAAAGCCTTTAGAACTGAAACCAAAACTGGAGAATGCAAAGCTAAATCAATACTGTCTCAAAACAAATGGAATGAGTGACCAGGCACTAGCTGAACACATGAAACTGAATACACAGTAGCAAAGTTGCCTGAAACTGACTGCACTGAAGTTACACCAAAGCGACGTGTTGCAAAGGCTGGCTTTTGGTTAGCAGTGGACTGTTTTGTTTGCTCCTCAGTTTGAGAGCGTTAAAAGCTAAAGGGGTGTGTAGTTTGTGCTATTGATTTATTAAATGTTCTTGTTTTGAATGTAAAAGGAAACATCTGTCTGCACTGTGAAGACACTGCAGACCCATTACATATTGGGAGAGCAGAAGCTGGCTCCAGTAGTTTTGTTAGTGGTTTTTTTTTAATTGGGGCAAAACCCTCCTCAGCTACTGTCTGCAGTTTGTTTATGTGGTGGTTTGGGTTTTTTTTTTTTTTTGCACTAACCCTGAAGACTTGTTTCAATGCTGGTAATTGAAACTATTTTAATATTTTTGATTGTATTCAGAGCTGTATGTCTTGCTAATGTTAAGTGTACATGGACTGCTTCTGATGTTCTGTGAAAACATGCACTTTTCAATTAAACCTTTTTGTACTGGACTTTACCCCAAGTAGGGGTACTGTATCAACTCTTCAACTAAGGAATACTCACGAGGTAAGCGCAGGACACTCACTCTAACCCTCCTATGTAAAGGGTACTTTTCAAAGTGGGGGCGGGATACTAAAGTATGCTTGTAGACCATACTGCACAAGTTACTCTTCATGTTTTTCTAAAAGCACCAGTGAAGATAAGAGACCTAATTTTTTTTAAAAGTACCCTTAGCCGCCACCCCCCCCAATAATTGTATGTACACTATTTTTACAACCATACAAATTGCCACAGAGTATTAAACCTGAGGTCCATGTAATTGAGTCTCTTGCCTCTGATGGGCAAGAACTAGATGTTTTAGAGGATATGTGAGAATCTCCTCCACACTGCACTAGTGATCAGGGGTTAAGCCATGAAGCACAAAATTTGTCGAACTATGGATATCCCTAAAATAGCAGGATTCAAAAAAGGATGGGGTTAAGTTCTTGGTCTCAACAACTTCCTACAGCAGTTTAACTACAGGTTGGGTGAAAAGTCTTTTTCCTTCTTCTTTCATTGGCTGTCCCCATGTTCTTGTTTTGAGATGGGTACAAAGAGCTGCTGCTTTACCTTTTCTAATGTAAACACTATACTTTAAAAACACCTTTATAGCAGAAGGATGATAAAAGTAACACCCCAATAAAGCAAGCAGAAATTTCAGATGCCTAGCCACCAAATGCTGATTTGGATATGCTGTAGTTCTTTGAGCATTAAAAGACACCGCTCAATAAGATACCTTAGTCAGAATACGTGTCACTTTTATAACTTTATTGTATTGAAAAGCAGTTTAGTTTTCATCCACATTGACTGTCTGTAGACCTGTAAAAAAAACAAAAACAAATGATCAGTGACCAAGATAGTCTACTCTAAATCATAGATGCACCTAAGGAGATTTTCTCAAAGCCATAATTAGCAGTTAACCACAAGATTAAGAATGCTGGTACCTACTAAGCTAACTAATAGATATGAGCATTTTTAAAGCAGCAAATAGACTGCCAACCTGAAGGTACAACTTAACTCACATTTAAAAAAATTCATAAATCTACTAGTGCAACAACATTTACGACTAAAGTCACAGAATTATTCAGTTTCAACATTAGACTTCTGTCAGTGTGGGTGTGAGAGCAGCAGAGGTAACTGCTAGGCAAGAGAAGCCCCCCTCTTCTTCCTCTGCAGCAGAAATTTAAGAGTAAAGTTATTTGACAAGAACTAATCTAGCAACATACTAGAACATCCACAGATACCCGAAGAGTCTCCCTTGCAGCAGATGCTTAGGAGGCTTGTCTTTGCCAACCGGGATGGAGAAGAGTATGTACACTTACTTTTGAAAGTGGTGACAGGTACATAGGTAACCAGCGTGTATAGTTTGTTGGGTGAATCTTCATCCTCATTGCGTTTTCTGGATAAACGTACACGGATGCGGTAGGGAACATTCCTATAATGAAAATAGTGCATAAGTTTATGTAGTTTCATTTTCAATACATTTTACATGAATGCAATTTTAGTCTGTCAAATTTCAGACAGACAATCTTAGTTTCAGTGATATGCAGGTAGCAGATCACCCTTAAACAAAGTGAGTCTAGTATGTAAAATGAGTTCCTGGCTGTTTCAGGCAAGAAAATACAGTAATTCCTCACTTACATTGCTGATCAATTAAGGAACATGCTCCCTTCTACTGTCCTTTGGCAGCCACCGGCTTTGTCCACTGCTTGCAGGAAGAGCAGCCCATTGCAGCTAGCTGGTGGGGGCTTGTAAGCAGGGTGGACCAGCAGCCCCTCATCAGCTCCCCGATCCCTTAAGTTCTCTGTGCAGCAGCTGTCCCTTCACCTACTGCCATTTGCTGCTCCTCAAGACTCCTCCTTGCTGTGCAGGGGGAAGGAAGAGGGGGGCTACTGTCAGGGTGTCCCCCTTCCCCTGCTTACCCCATCTTCTATAGAGCAGGGGAGACACACCAGGGCTCAGGACAGAGGGAGCTTGCAGCAGCTGGTCTCAGCAAGCTGATCTAATTAACAAGGCAGTGTACTTAAAGGGGAAATGTGCATCTCTCTCTCACACATACACCCTCCCTCCATTCCTGCTGCCTTGTAGAGTGAGAGAGTGTTAACCCTTGAGGGCTCAGCCAATTGCTAGTTTATCATTTAGCAGTAAGGGAAATATCCCACCCTCTGACTCCTCCACCTCAACCAAGCTTCACAATCATCATCACTGTGTACTAATATTAAATTGTTTGTTTAAAACTTATACTGTGTGTGTGTATATATATATATGTCTTTTGTCTTGTGAAAAAAGAACCTAACCCCCCCCTATTTAACATTAATTCTTATGGGGAAATTGGATTCACTTAACATTGTTTCACTTAAAGTCGCATTTTTCAGGAAGGTAACTTCAACGTTAAGTCAAGAGTTACTGTAACTAAAAGAAGTAGCCTTATAGCCCTTACCGAGCTGGGGTGTTTACACCGTCACTGCCAATTCTGCACCTGACTGCAGATAAGAGCATTTTTCATAAGCTTCTTAAAGTAAGGAGCTAGGGAGGGCTCTCCCAAGAAGCAACAGTGGGACTATAAAAATGGGAGACATTTGGAAATAAGGACAGATCAGTCTGCTTTGAGGAACAAGCACGATTACTGGTGTGCTAGCTAAACATCTTTGCAAGTGTTTCCCACATGACTAACAGTAATACAGGGCAGACAATTAGATGTTAATACATTCTGGACCTGTTATGCTACCCATCAGTACCCGGCCCGGGGAAGATGATGATCCAACCAGCAGACCAAATTTGGTGATGAATCCTGGTCACATGCCACCTGAGGCATGTTGTGCATATGCTAAGAAAAAGATGCTTGAAGTCTCATCCTGGACAGAGCATAATCACTGTTTTCTAACTGCCTGAGAATCAACAGCTAAACTTGTGTGTTTGAGGGGTTGCAAGATTTATCCAGATACTTATTGTCATCATCTGATGGTAGCAGAACATGTTTTTTTAAAAAGGGGGTATCTGAACATGCCACATGTAACAAAAGGATAAAACAGTTGAAGCCTGAGTGGCTTGTGAGACATTAACTGTATTTAATCCTTCAAAGCTAGTCCCAGCCTAGTATCCCTGTATATCTTATGTTTGTCATTTTTAGTATGTAACCATTGAGGAAGGGAGGCAGAAAATGATCTGTCCAAACTCTTTTTGAGGAAAACCTACATCGCTATTGCCCAAAGTATATAGAATTCAAGATTTTGAAACACCCCTGCCACGAGAATCTGATTCTGCAGAGGAATAAGGGTAGACTGGTGAGGAAGAGATGTGAGTCTACAAACAGACTGATGTGTTAAGTCAGGGCTGGGCAAACTTTTTGGCCTGAGGGCCAGATCAGGTTTCTGAAATTGTATGGCAGGCCGGTTAGGGGAGCCAGGTGTAGCCCACCATCCAACCCCACTGCTTCTCACCCCCTGAAACCCCTGCCCCCATCCACCCCTTCTCCCTGACTGCCCCCCTGTTCTCCACCCCCTGACCACCATCCCAAATTCCTCTACCCTCTATCCAACCCCGGCTCCCTGCCCCCTTACCGCGCTGCCTAGAGCACAGCTGTGCCACCCAGAGCACCAGAACAGGCCAGTGCTCTGCCCAGCAAGAGCTCACAGCCCTGCTGCCCAGAGCATTGCACTGGCGGCGCAGTGAGCTGGGGCTGCAGGGGAGGGGCCAGGAACTCAGGGGCAGGGCAGGAGGGTCCGGCGGGCTGCATGTGGCCCATGGGCTGTAGTTTGCCCACCTTTGTGTTAAGCAGTGCCCTCTGCCCCTCTTTTCTACCAGTTTGCTCCCCAAGGCTGCAGCGAAGACTCTTAGGCCAGGTCTACGCGTGGCGCTGCAGCGACACGTATGGTGAAGACACACTATGCCGCTGGGGGAAAGCTCTCCCATTGGCATAAAAAACCCACCCCTGGGAGCAGCATTAGTTAAGCTGGCAAGAGAAGCTTTCCTGCCAACATGGCGCTATACACACCTGCATAGGGAGTGGAATATTCACACCCCTGAACACCACAAGTTTTGCTGATATAGGCATCAGTGTGAGACCCACATTCAGGAAGGAACTTACACTTCCTACTCAGCTGCTGCCCAACCTTACTGTTTTTGATGTAAAAAGTTCCCTACCCTAGGTGCCAAGTTTCAGCCTCTGGGTATGCACACAATGCTCAAGCAGGCATCCAAGTGCCCGTCTTGACACCTACACCCCAGCATGATTCTCAAACCAGAAGAAAATAGGTAGGTCTTGCCTGCAGGGTCGTATTTAGTAGGTGTGCTCTGAGCACACCTAATTCCACACAAAATGAGGAGGTGGGAAGGAGGCTTTCCTTATAACCTTGAGCCCAGTGACAAGGGTACTGAACTGGGGTGTGGGAGACCCCAGTTCAACTCCCTCCAAGCCCTGATGAGCAGAGGATTCCCGAGCAGGAGTTTCCCACCTCTCAGACAACTGCTCTACCACTGAGCATAGGGAATAAAAAACTAATTAAAAACAAGTTTATTTTAAAAAAATCTGTCTAAAATTAAATTGATAACCTATGTTAAGGCCTAAACTACTTATACTCAATCATTTAAATACTAAAAATAATATTAAATGGTACATATTTGCTACCAAGTTTAAAAAAAAAAAACCAAACCACCGAACTAAGTACCTGGAACCAGATTTTGCATCTACTGCTGTCAAAAAGCAAGGTTAGCACTTCAGAGAGTATTTTCTTCATCTCTGTTTATTGAACTAGTTCAGCTCAAAGACTAGTTCATTAAAAATTAAGTAACTGATTGGGAGTTGAAAAAGCAGGAAAGCTTGTTTTCCTCTTCCAGTCTATTAATAAAAACTGGGTATGAGAGAGTGACCAGAAATAATCAGTTCAATTAATTAACTACAGAGAATTCCTTTGTTTAATAAATAGGCCAGTCTTTGTTTTGCTAAACTTTTTTCTTACATATGCACCATATTTAATGTAATTTTATATAAACAATTAAAATGCTGTTTTTTGCATTTAATTGAATTTTAATTTCAATCCAAAGAGCTTGACAAATGACAAGTAAAAAAATAATTGCGTAAATAAATACATTATTAATCATTTTCTAACATAATAAAGTAAAATTAAGAATTTGAATACATGTAAATTAAGCTATACAGTAGAACATCAGAGTTCCGAACTGCCCAGCTGACCACACACCTCATTTAGAATCAGAAGTATGCAATCAGGCAGCAGTAAAGACTACATATAATACTGTACTGTATTTTTTTTTTTAACTACTAAAAATAAAGGGAAAGTTCAAAAAAGATTTGACAAGGAAACTGTTTGTTATTGTTTCATTTAAGTTAAGATGGTTAAAAGCAGCATTTTTCTTCTGCATAGTAAAGATTCAAAGCTGTATTAAGCCAACGTTCAGTTGTAAATTTTTGAAAGAACAAAGATAAGGTTTTTGTTTAGAGTTACGAACAACCTGAGGTGTTCGTAATTCTGAGGTTCTACTGCATAACTGTTTAAATACATGGGTATAGACACAGTAGTTCCTCCCAGTTAAGCAAAAAGCAGCACTAAATTTAGTGTAAAGACTATATATAGTTGCAATTCAATATATTTTAACGGTTACCAACCAATGAGAATCACCTTTTCTTTAGGAAAATAACTAAAGAGTACAAATACACCTCTACCCCGATACAAGCAGGCCTCAGGAGACACAAAATCTCACTGTTTTATCAAACTTGCTCCCAACACACCTTCCTTGTTCCCTGACCACCACCCCCAGAGACCCCCCCTCCCTAATCACCCCCAGGACCTCACCACCTACCCAACCCTCCTGTCCCCTGACTGCTCCACCGAAGGCACTCATCGGCAGTGGCAGGAAGCAGAACAACGCAGCCCCAGTCCGCTCCACTCCGCCACCTCCCAGCCGCAGCGCTCCGCTTCCCACTGTCGGTGAGTGCGGGGAGGTTAGGGAAAGGATGCCCCTCACACTCACGTGCAGCGCAGGGAGCTGGCGGAGTGGAGCTGGCTGGGGCTGGGCTGCTCCGCTTCCCGCCGGGCAGGTGAGTACGGGGAGGTTGGGGAAAGGACGCCCCCCCATACTCACCGGTGGCGGGAAGCGGAGTGCTGCATCTGGAAGCTGGCAGAGTGGAACAGGCTGGGGCCGGGCTGCTCCACTTCCACTGCTGCTGGTGAGGGCGGGGGGGATCCCTTCCCCCAAACCCCCTCCCCCGAGTGACACGGCTGGGGCCGGGCTGAGGGAAGCAGAGCAGGCTGCTCCTGGCCCCCTGCTAATCCCCCGGGCCACTCTGGGACTGCAGGGGCCCCAAAAGTGCCCTCCCACAGCTCCTGCCCCCCAGACCGGGGGGGGGGGGGGGGAAGAGCCCCTGACTGCCCCCAAGACCCTCTGCCCCTTATCGAACCCCTCAGCCCCGGCCTGGTCCGGCACCCTTAACACGCTGCTCAGAGCAGTGTGTCAAAGCTTTACCGTGTTATATGCGAACCCACATCATATTGGGTTGCGTTATATTGGGGTAGAGGTGTACAAAACACTTATCAATTATTTAAATCAATCCACCCTGCTAGAGTCATTTGGCCCTACTTAATTACAAAGTAGAATGACTTCAAGAGTGATTGAGGGCGCCCTACATTAGAATATCACATAGTCCACTGGTTAGGGCACTCACTTGAGAGGTGGGGAACCCATGTTCAAATCCTCTCTCAGAAGAAAGAAGGGGAACTGAACTGGTGTCTCCCAAATCTGGGTATCTAGCCGCCTGGCCAAAGATTATAAAGGAGGCCTAATTCCCCCCACCTTGTGTGAAGAGGGAGTTCCCAGCTGTATTTCGCAAACAGAGACAGGAACCTCCTCTGCAGCCCAGACCTAGCTAGGAGAAGGGCAGGGCTTTCAACACAGCCCTCTAGTAGGCATCTCCCGTTGGCTGGTTTAGGTGGCTCCCCGCCTAGAGTACTGGCTTGTGTGGATCCCATTCTCAGGTGCCTCTTTTTCTCCCCATTCATTGTCTAGGTGCCTAACCCAGGGTTTGTGGCTTCCAGTAATTTTCTAAGAAGCTAAACCCCTTTGTGGATTTGGGCCCTAAGCCCAAGATCTCACCCAATCACTTACAATACCAGAAAGGAAACATTTGCAAGCGAAATGCAAATATTGGTGAACAGAAGAGATACTTCGATATTCTCCCACGTGTGTTTGTGAGATTCTTCCTCCCCTACCCATGATTAAAGCCCCCGGGACATACCTTATCCCTTTGGCCCAGACTGCTTTGTTCAATCTGGTGTCAATGCGTACATCAGGAGTACCCATCTCCTTCATTGCAAATTTACGGATCTCCTTGAGAGCACGGGGGGCACGTTTCTTGAATCCCCTGAGAACAGAGAAAACGGTTATTTAGCTAATCTTTAATAAATATCCCTAGCACTGGAAACTTGCCATGGATCTAGCCAGACTGTCATTCCATAAGCCAAAAAGTTTTGTTGGACTATGCTAACCTTATTGTTGTTGCAACAACTGCATCTTGTCTCAAAAATCAGTAAGTTATTTCTAAATAGATACAGATATGTAATAAGCAACAAAGAGTCCTGTGGCACCTTACAGACTAACATGTATTGCAGCATAAAGTTTTCATGGGTGAATACCCAGTGATGAGCTGCCAAAATCTTAACAACGGGTTCCCTATAAAAAGTTCTGATTTAACAACGGGTTCCCTATAAAAAGTTCTGATTTAAGGGATGTGCGACAGCATGTATTTTTTGTACCAATAGGGTTACCATACGTCCATATTTTCCCAGGAGGTGATTAAGAACCGAAAAGCATGACATGTCCAGGAAAATACAGATGTATTTTAACCCTACCTAAAGTTCTTTTTTAAAAAGATGGGGCTGAACTAGAAATGAGCTCCGTTTCACATGTGAGGGTGGTGATCAGGGACAGTCTCAATTTTTGGGTCTTTTTCTTATATAGGCTCCTATTACCCCTCACCCCCGTCCCGATTTTTCACACTTCCTGTCTGGTCACTCTAGGGTGTGCACGTGTGGGTCCCAGCTGCTCCCTGCCCCCCCCTCATTAAAGCACGTGTGCAGGGTTACTGCCCTGGGAACTGCAGGGCACCAGTGGATGTGGGGCTGGCTGCAGATAGGGGCATGGGGCAGGGCTAGCTGGAGGCAGGGAGTGACATGGGCTGGCTGTGGGCAGGTGATGCAGACGGGCGGGCTGCGGGCGGCTGTGGGCAGAGGCTGGCTGCAGGCAGGGGGTGGCTGTGGCAGAGGGTGGCTGGGGGCGGGGGGTGGGGCAGGGGGTGGCTGGGGGCAGGGGGTGGCTGTGGGCAGGGGGTGGGGCAGGGGCTGGCTGCGGGCAGGGGCTGGCTGCGGGCAGGGGCTGGCTGGGGCTGGCTGCGGGCAGGGGCTGGCTGTGGGCAGGGGCTGGCTGCGGGCAGGGGGCGGCTGTGGGCAGGGGGCGGCTGCGGGCTGGGGCTGGGGGCGGCTGTGGGCAGGGAAGGCGGGGGAGGGGTGCAGATACTCACACGGGGGGAGCGGCTGGGAGCAGCAGGACGCAGCCGGAGCCCCAGGGCCAGAGGTCCGAGGAGCAGCAGCAGCAACAGGGCCAGGAGGCAGCTCACATGGCTCTCGCAGCACAGTGCAGCGCCCCCCGGCGGCCGGGAGGAGGAATTACAGGCTTCCCAGGCAGAGCCCATCAAAGCTTCCCTCCCAGGGAAGCTAGTTAACAAGCGGTTCTAAAACCGCTTCTAAATTTAACAACGGGTTCGCGCGAACCCGCTCCAGCTCACCCCTGTGAATACCCACTTCGTCAGACGCAAGTGGGTATTCACCCATGAAAGCTTATGCTTCAATACATCTGTTAGTCTATAAGGTGCCACAGGACTCTTTGTTGCTTTTTACAGATCCAGACTAACACAGCTACCCCTCTGAGATGTGTAATAATGTACATACAATTTCAATAAAATTTCACTACAACAAGCCTGTTGTACTAACTGGCTCCAAGGGCTTATTTCAAGTTGCCCCTTGGATGAGATTTTTAAACTAAGGTAGCACAGCACCTATCAAAGCACTATTTGTATATTGCTGACAGATTAACATCTAATGCTAGGAGTCAGTGGGGAAGGAGAGGTTAGGAGCAAGATGGCAGGAAGACTAAACAAGAGGGAGACACAAACAGTATTTCAGACCAAGTACCTCCTAGTAGTGAGAGAAAAAAAAAAGCAGCCTCAAAAAGTAAATAAAATGAAACAGATTTATAGAATCAGAAAGTGGAAAGAACAAAAGGAACTGACTGTATCACCAGAGGAAAAACCCCAGTGTATGTCCCCCTCCCAACTTCTGTATAAAGTAATGACATTTATCAATTATCTTACACTTAGTAGAAAAACTTCTCTCATCTATCTGATACTTTCCTATTATTGGCTCCTTAAAATTTATAAAACTAAACTCAAGTTAAAAAGTCTCTCTCCACTGGAATCTAACTCTACATCCACAGGCAGCTCCCAAGTGAAATGACAGAGCTCCTGTGCAAGTCTTCACTCTCTATAAACTCAATAGCAGTGTGCTAAACCTAGGAAAAATCATGTCAAGTGAGAAAAACGTCCTGAGAACTGCATTTGCCAGAAACCATAATCAGGCCTTGATGCTGCAATTGGATCTGCACAAGTCTACATGCAGGTGCAGAACTGAGGCCTAATATACCCCATCACACTGAAATCAGCATCTTTGATGACAATCATCCACTGCCAACAGGTAGAAAGCTTACTGGAACCATTTCCAAACACCAGCTACCTTAAGCAGGTAAAGTAAGGTCAACTTTATCGGGACAAATAAGGCATTAAAAAAGCCACTCACACGCCATGGATCCGTTTGTGAATGTTGATGGTATATTCCCGAGTCACCACCTCATTGATAGCAGATCTCCCCTTCTTCTTTTCTCCACCTTTCTTTGCTGGAGCCATCTGTGCAACACTGAAAATCACGGACATGTCTAACTTGGTGTGGGCCTTTCCATCAAGTCATCTCTAACCCTTTCCCCCTTACACATTAGGGTTTCTACAGTCAGAGGAGTCTAGTTCAGCTTAATCCACCTTTTATAGAGCACTAGCCTTGCAGGTTTCAAAACCTGCAGCTTCAGTGTTACAACTCCATTATTCCCCCCTCCCCTGGCCCTACAGCAAGGTGCTGCACCACGCCTCAGTTTGCTTACCCCTTTCCCCCCCATGCTCACATGACACCCCAAAAGCACAGAACCAGGTTTTTACACTTGGCTCCACCTTTCAGGGCACTCGGGAAAACCCCTTGGCCCTGCCCTCAAAACCTGGGGCAAACCCTAGAGATGCCTCCTGCTGCTAAACAAGCACCCGCACCAATCCCATACGCCCTATGCAAGGCCTGGGTCCCAGCCCCGTGCGGGTCCCTGTGCCCACAGCCCCTCTCCTCCCCTCCCCCCCCCCGCCCCTCTCCTCCCCTCCCCCCGCAGCCCCTCTCCTCTCCTCCCCTCCCCCCCGCCCAGGCCGAGGCCCCTGTGCCGATCCCCCCCCGCCCCGGGCCGGCAATACCCGGTGCCCCGGGCGCGGGGTCCCCTGGCCACTCGGGCCGGGCGGGGCCCGGAGCCGGGCAGGACCCGGCGAGGCGGATGGCGGCGGATGGGCGGCCGAGCCCCGCGACGAGCCACTCACCCTGCCCGGGCTCAGGTCGGAAAGGAAGGCGCGGGGGATTGTGGGACGAACCAAACCGGAGGGGGCGGGGGGGGAGCGAGGAGCACTTCCGGGTTGGGGGAAGGCGGGACTGCGCTTGCGCGGCCCGGAGAGGCGGGGACCGGCGGTTGCAGGGAGTGGGAGGTCGGATCGGGCCCTGCCTGCGGGAGTTGCTGGGCAACCCGGCGACCCTACAATAACAATCCCGCCGCGAGCGCCCCGGAGCGGGCTTAAAGCGCGCGCGGGGCGGGGGGGGGGAGGTGATGGGCGCTTGGTCCGTGTCCCGGGGGCCGCGCCGGTGCGGGAGGCGGGGGCGCGAGTCCGAGCCTGTTGGTGCCACTAGGCCTGGGTAAACCAAAGTTGTGACTTTGGGCCTGAAGTGAACCAAAGTTCTTACATGCTGTGAACTTTAACCAGCCTAAGATGCTAACAGACTGCAAGCAAAATGTGTAGCTGTCAGCAATCTCCGCTTGCAAATGTAGGAGTTTGGAATAGCAGAAGCGGCGGGGAGGAGGGGGAGAGGGGGAAGGAAAATCTGTATGCGTTTGTTCTGTGAAGGCCAAAAGATAAGCCTGTGGATGAGAACTTTTCTAACACGCTGAAATGTAATGCCTAATGTAGCTGCTGTTGGGAAGGGAGGGGTGAGGGGGAAAACCGAACAAAAGGCTTACACAAACAAGGGGGGTATAAATGTTGGGACCCCGCCTGTGAGCGGGCGTGCAGGATTTGAGAATGCTATTCTCCCTGACACCTTATTTGGGACTCAAATAAACCTGGTTTTGCTTCTCCACCCTGGTGTGATAATTAGTGCGACGCACACCGGGCAACGAACCTGCTGTTGCTCCGCCTTGGGCTCTTTGAGCCGGCAACAGTTTTGGCGTCCCTGGGTGGGCTAGAGGCAAAATTGTGCCTTGCCCGGACTCCTCCAATGGCCAGTGGACGATGGTCACAGCCGACGCCCAGCGCGCACCGGTGCCTTTACCGGGGGCCTTGGCAGAGACACGTCAGGCTGACCTTGGAGGACACAACGGTGCAACGTGCTCAGATAGTGGAGAAGCAGCTGCGGGCGACGGTGAGGAACCGGTCCTGTGGTAAGGTAGGAACAGTCCAGTGGTGTGGACTTTTGCCTGAGGCTGGGGACGCCCAGCCGTTGTAATTCCCACTAGACAAGAGAGCGTCCTATAGTGGGTCAAGGGCAAGCCCATGGTATGGGGCAAGGACAGAGTACAGGCAGTGTATGGTGTACACCCTTAGAAGGCATTCTGATGAATTGGAGAGTGTTTGAATCAGATCCATTGACTAAAAGTAAACTGAAAAGATTTTATACAGTAGACTGGCCTCAGTATCAGTTAGAGAGCCAGGAAAGGTGGCCACCAGAAGGATCACTTAATTACAACATGATCCTTCAATTATTTCTGTTTTGTCAGTGAATGGGTAGCTTCTGAAGCTGTTTGTATGTAGAGCTCTTGTAAAAATCCCTCATCATATGCCCCAGAGCTGCACTGGGAGGAGAACTGTCCGTGGGAATGTCTGTTTCTGCTGGGCTCATGCCATTTGAATTTATTGACTGTGCAGCAAGATAAGATGCATCGTGGCAATAGGAAACAATGGCCTTGGTGTGTGTGTGTGTGTGTATACCTGTGTGAGTGTTCGTTGCTGGAAGACGCCCAGATTGCCCTGTGAAGCGATTGCTAATGATCAGGAGTAGTCTAACGCAAGCCCAGTAACTAGTGGATCTTTAGGAGATCCGACCCACGGTGGGCTGACTCAGCCTGGCATCGTCCGGCGAGGAAGCTGCCTGGGTCTAGGAATGTGTGAACCCATCTTCCCTCCCCCCCCTTCCTTTCCGTGTGGGCTACTGACAGTCTGATCATCTCATTGGATGCAATTAGAGTATACGGCGCTGTGTCTCCCAGAGACTAGCCGACGCTCTTTGCTGAAAGGGGATGTAGGAAAGTCAGTCATCCTCGTTAGTCTCCCCTGTGTGAATGTTTTGTAGGGAGAGATTCTTAGTTTATGAGCCGCTAGTGCGGACAGGGTACCCTCTCTGTGTGTGCAAGTGGAAAGTGGGTAAAGGGACAGTCTAAAAATTCTACCTCACCCCCTAAGGGTACCCCAGCATGTTCCATGTACGTACATTATGGTCCTAAAACCTGCAGGTATTTAGAGAATTGGAATCTTCACATGTGTGAAAATCCATCTAAACAGTGCCCATTAGAAGGTATCTTCAATCTAGATAAGATCATATATCTCAGAGGAGCTTTTAATCACAAAGGAAAGCCTCTGACACAGTGTGAGCAATTTGTCTAGGAACGGGTTAATTTGAAACTCGGCTAACCCCAGAGATAAAGAGAGAGAGCTGCTCTGTGTACAAGGTCAAGAGCCAGCACACAGACTATGATAAGTAAAATTGCTTTCAGCCCCAGCTGGTTGTGGAAAATAAAGAGAGGCAAACAAAAAACAGTATAAATTACAGAACTGAGATTGCATTTGCAAAGCTTAACGGTTCAGTGAGATCCAACAGTTTTTGCAACCCTGAAGCCGGACAGGCAGCTGACCTGAACTGGAATCTTTGAAAGAGACGCCGCAGGAGATTCCAGGGTGTAAAAGAACAGCTTCCCAAGAGTGGAAGCATGTTGGAAATGCTGGACAAGCTGTATACAGGATAATCTCCCGTCCACCTATTTCCCTTCTCTGAACATTATACACAGACATGCCAGTCTGGATATGTGTAAGTATTAAAGTGGCTTAAGGCTTGGGGCATTCATATTTTTCCTGAGTGATGTGGGAGTGTTCCCAATACTCTCCATTGTTGTTTTATTATTTTTAATGAAGCTTTAAAATTTGGATATATGGTGTGATTTCTCTATCTACCCCCCCCCAGTCCTGCAATGTCAGTTTGATCACCTGACATAAGGGATAATTGGTAACAGAAATTTGTCACAGTTTGGTGAGCAATAGAGAATTGGGGAGCCCTGTAGAATTTACACCATCTGTTTTACCCTTGTTATTTTATGTTTGCTTTGTTTGGTATTGTTTGGTATTATATGATAAGGATTGTATGATTAAAGGTGAGCCCTAATAGAATAAGGAAACACTATCTGGTTTTGGTGCACTATCTAGTTTTAGCTCTGTTTTGTTTAACCGGTTACTGTTGGTTTTTCTGCTCTGTTTATTTGGGCGTTGGGTGTGTGGGCGGAACTGAACTTCTCGTTCGTAATTCCTCAGGGTGGAAGCCATGTGTGCGATGAAGCTCTGAGGTTGTATTGAGATAATTCTGTCCCGCCCCCCTGTAACGGACAATGTAATAGAAGTGGAAAAATCTGGCTTAGACTGTAATTTTCTCTGCTCTCTGTGTAATTTTCTTTTCTGTTTAAGTATCAGCAGACAAATGAGTGGGTCTCTGGGTAGACCCCCAAAGGAGTTTGGATTGTGTGTTAAGTAAATGGCCTTTACCCAATGGCCGTGTATTTTTGCCAGGTGGCAAGCCTTACTAGGGAGGACTTGAGTAGTTTTGGGAGTAAAATGTTTTAGGGAAAAGACCAGAAGGGTGGGGGCTAGTTGTGAAGCCCACCCTCCTAGCTAAACTGGTAGTGGAATAAGTTTGTGTCCAGGATAGGGACGATTCAGCGAGAAAAGCAGGATCGGGCCCAGGCAGGCAGGCAACAGAGAGATTGGAAAACAGGTTGGAAACTTTTAAGGGTGTAGTGGAAAGAAGGAGTAAGTGAGTATAAGCATGAAAATTTCAAATACTCAGGAGGATATTTGAAATGATGATTTGAATTGGTAAGTGGCTGCTGAAGGAAAAAGCAAGTGATTTAAGGGAAGAGCATGTGATTTTTAAGGGAAAGTGAAAAGTTAACTCTTTAGTTGCTGGAGGGAACAGCAGTTGTACTTTGTAAAAATGCTAAAGAGAAAAGTTTTTGGTGTCTTTGAAATGTTTGTAAATAAATTCAGGCAAAGAAAATATGGGGTAATTCTCCTGAATTAACAAGAGTATTCGTATATTTTAAGTAATGATTGACTGCCCAGAAGGGGTAGACTTTTGCTTTGTCTTTCAGATAATCAAAGAAAACTAATGCCAGCTGAACAGCATTCAACATATCATGCATTTACTGACAGAGTAACAATTATGTTTTGTGTTCTATGTTCTGTCTTGTGGTGTCTGTCTCAAGTGGCCAGAATTGTTGTGTTTAATATTTTTATGGGATGGTCTAATTTAAAATCAAGGGGCAGTGTTAAATTGAAATGCAGATACTTGTTTTGTTCAATTTAGAATACAAAGTGTTTGGATATATCAGAAAAATGTGATATACTAAAGTCTAATACATTTTCCTAAGTAAGAGAAAGAAACTTTATTAGCCAAATCTTTTAATTGAGAATTGTTATTAAAATTTTCATACTAACAGTCTTTAAAATCAAGGACATGGAAAGTTAACCCACTCCCCATATTGGACATGGGATCCTTCTGGCTACCTCAGACTTCTAGCCAGAGGGCTGGGGATGGTGGAAAGCTATTGGACTAGAGGTTATATTAAGTGAACTCATCAAAGTGGGTGTGCTTGTCCTGGCCTGTTGTTCTAAAGCTCTGTAATAAGGTTATTTTAGTGAAAGGGTATATGTGGCATACATTAAATAAGACTAATGTACTGTGTATGTGTTTATTGTTAACAAAAGGTGTATAAGTAAAAGTTTCCTTTATAGGTTAAAGAAAAAATGGGAAAAGAAAAGAGAATGAGTTAACTAAGAAGAAAAAAAAATAGTTAACATGCTAAAAATGAACTGGCCAAGATTTGTGCTGAGACAAACTTAAAGTGGCCAGATGCCCTTCCTTTGGCACTAATAAGTATAAGAACCATTACTTGGCTAAAAACCAGAAAAAGGGGGGACTTAAATTTGCCCATGCAACTATAAAATTTGTAAAATCTGCAAAGACACTAATGCAATGTGTTAGGTTTTTTTCTCACAGGTAAAGAAGAAACAACCCAAAGATCCTAGCAGCCCTACCACTCCTAGGAACCAGAAGACTGGGTCTACATAAAGATCCATCAACGAAAGACTGCCTTGGCTCCATGCTGGAAAGGCCCTTTCCAAGTCCTCCTGTCTACCAACACTGCTGTGAAGTGCCAAAGACTGACTGCTTGGACCCAGGATTCTCACTGCAAAAAGACCCCTCCACATCAGAAGAATTTTCCTATTGATGATTAGCCTATTCTTTCTTCTAGTTCTACTGTGCTTCTGGACAGCTTCTGGACAACCTCTCCCTTGTCCACTGACAGACCAACTGTGCCTTTAGACTTTTCTAGAAAAAGCAAAGCTATTACAGGGTGATATGTGCTGGAAACCTCTCCCCTGTAGGATGCTAAACCACAATTGTTTTGGGAAAGAAGAAGAAACACTCACTCCACTGACATTGCCAAAGTCCAGGAATTCCTGACTAAAAGGACATTGAGAACTGACCCTGGTGAAGAAACAAAGAATTGTACACTGGCAAGGAAGAAATTTATGGGACCCATGATTGGGAATGTGGTATTAATTGACTTTTGGGGTTTAATCTACAGGCTGTGCCCTGTGTTTTGGATAAATCCTTCAGTATGTATTGCCCTCCTAATTGGATTTTAAATGACATTGCCCTTATCAAGTTTTCAAATCACTTCTACATACCCAGATTGCTCACAAGGGGATGCCATTAGATTAGCACAACAGAAGGCCTGGGTTATTTCCTCTGGAAAGAAAGAGAATTGAGCAGATCCCTGTGGGCTAGGGCCAATATCTTAAAAGCCAAGAACATGATAAGAAATTGGGCCAACTAGAAAAGGCTACTAGCCTTATTCTTGAAACTCAGCTATTTTAAGTACAGGCTGGAGTTACATGTCATTTCAGCCCTTAGTTCTATGACCCAGAAGTTACTGACAGAGATGGTATTGAATATCACTGAGGCTGGGAAGGTATTGCAGTGGGATCTAGACCAGACTTGGCCCACTGCCCTTACAGATGCATCAGGAGTACCATCTGATCTGTGGTCATGAAGACATACTTGGACACTTTCTGGATGGAAGTGGGGACATTCAGAGTGCTCCTTCCAAGCATATGGACCGGTTAGGGTGGGTGTGGGCTCCCACATACCGAATCCTGCTGGGTCCATGGGGAGCATGCATATGGGACTGAATTATTCACCGAGACATCTGGGAAATTAAACCACTTGGTATACCTACCTGATTTATAGTCAGTGTCCCAATCCCTTAGTTGTTAAATGAACATTCCACTCTTTTGTCCATGCATTCATTCCTGGGTTGGGGGTAACTAAGCTCAAAAGAGCAGTTGTACATATATCTGTAAAGCTTCATTGTTTTTTGTTTTTAAAGTTTGAGAAAACTCGCCAAAAGTTTGTTGAGTATTCTCAAAGGGGGGAATTGTTGGTGCCACTAGGCCTGGGTAAACCAAAGTTGTGACTTTGGGCCTGAAGTGAACCAAAGTTCTTACATGCTGTGAACTTTAACCAGCCTAAGATGCTAACAGACTGCAAGCAAAATGTGTAGCTGTCAGCAATCTCCGCTTGCAAATGTAGGAGTTTGGAATAGCAGAAGCGGCGGGGAGGAGGGGGAGAGGGGGAAGGAAAATCTGTATGCGTTTGTTCTGTGAAGGCCAAAAGATAAGCCTGTGGATGAGAACTTTTCTAACACGCTGAAATGTAATGCCTAATGTAGCTGCTGTTGGGAAGGGAGGGGTGAGGGGGAAAACCGAACAAAAGGCTTACACAAACAAGGGGGGTATAAATGTTGGGACCCCGCCTGTGAGCGGGCGTGCAGGATTTGAGAATGCTATTCTCCCTGACACCTTATTTGGGACTCAAATAAACCTGGTTTTGCTTCTCCACCCTGGTGTGATAATTAGTGCGACGCACACCGGGCAACGAACCTGCTGTTGCTCCGCCTTGGGCTCTTTGAGCCGGCAACAAGCCTGAGCCTCTAACCGCGGGAGCGGATCTTCTCCTGCCGCCTGCCGGGTGCAGCATCTGGGGCTTGAGGCAAATCACCGTGAGACTCCCAAAAAAAACAACAAAAAGTGGGAGTTGATGGAACTCAGAGTCTAGCAATCCAGTGTCCTAACCCTGCAACCCTGCAAAGTAACCCAGTGTCCTAACCCTGCAACCCTACAGTAACCCAGTGTCCTAACCCTGCAAAGTAACCCAGTGTCCTAACCCTGCAACCCTACAGTAACCCAGTGTCCTAACCCTGTAACCCTCCAGTAACCCAGTGCAATAACCCTGCAACCCTCCAGTAACCCAGTGTCCTAACCCTGCAACCCTACAGTAACCCAGTGTCCTAACCCAGCAACCCTACAGTAACCCAGTGTCCTAACCCAGCAACCCTACAGTAACCCAGTGCAATAACCCTGCAACCCTACAGTAACAACACTGCACTACGGCACTCTGAGAATAGTAGGGTTATGTTATAGACTACAGCTTACCTCAGCCTAGCTGTGTACAATAAATCAACCCACAGTAATAAACCCAACACAGCATAACTGTCCTACAGTTAACATAGCACAGCCTGAGTGCTGTATAATATCAGCTCTACAACCCTAAAATAATAAAACAGTGCAGCATGATGACCCAAAAATAATAATAGCCCAGTGTAGTGTAGCATTTTTACAGTAATAACCCAATTTAGGCTGACAATAGTAACCCAATACAGCATGGCTGACCACAGTAACAACCCATACTGCATTATAGACTTATAACAATAAGCCAGAGCACTGTGCCTGCTCTGCAATAATAAACCAGTGCAGTGCAATAGAGAGCCCTAAAGCAGTAAATTGACATAGCATGTTACAATTCAAAATGGAGCTGGGATGTGCAGAAGTGAGCCCGACAGAGTTTGAGAAAGGATGGACATTGGCCCTCAATCTATTCTTATGAGCATCATCATATTCCTGTATAACCGTTAACTGGAAATCAAGCATGGCAAGTTTATTGTTTCCTCCTGTAAACTACTGTTTTTTTGCCCCCGGCTATAAGATTCTGACAAACAAGATTATTGACTGCAGAAATGAACTGGTTGAGGGGAATATTGAGAGTTTCAAGATCGGGGTGCTGGAACAATTTTTATAGTGGGGGTGCTTCCCGCATTGGCCTGGAGTGGGCGAACCTCACGCGGCCAGTAGGACGGGAGCCACAATTGGCTGAACCTGCAGACGCGGCAGGTAAACAGGATGCGTACCACGTGCCAGAGGTTGCCGACCCTTGCTGTAAACCCTGTATGTAACGGAAATGACTTCTAGGCAGAGGGTGCGGCAGCACCCCTCCCTTGTTCCAGCACCTATGGTTAAATCTACACCAAATTAAAAAAAAAAGAAGTAATAAGAAAATGGCTAGGGCAAGAAATAACACTGTTACAGAAGATTTAAAGAAGACAACTGGGATGGTTTTGACGTGATATTTGACATGGTGAGACATAACCAGAGTGTAAAGATCTAGAATCAGAGGAAGACTAAGGATACATAGGGTAGACACTGTGAAGAATGACAGAACAAAAAATCATTAACGATGAGTTAAGCTGTGAAGCTGATTCAAGACAGAAAGTGGTGTAAAGACTTCATGAGCTCATCAGTGCTGTTGATCTGGAGTCAAAGAAGGAAGGGAGCATGGCCAGAGCACCTTGCACTCTGGTAATCCCTGCCAGTGCAACAGCCCCTTGGCTTCAGTTGTAGCCAACATAACTTAGAGCTGTGGTTCTCAAGTGTATTTGATAGCACCCTCTTCCTTTGTACCTGTAGCAGTTTATCCCTACCCCGCACCTCCAGGTGCCTGGCCAGCAGCCACTCCATCCGCCCAGCTCTGAATGTGCACAGTAAGTCTTGTTTCCCCCTAAATATTCTCACACCCCCCTGCTCCCCAGAATACATTCCACCCCCTCCAATTTGAGAACCTCTGGGTTAGGGCAACCCTCAAGCTGCTTTAATTTATGGCAGAGGCAAAACAGTCTCTAGCTGTCTCCAGGATCAGGAAAGCACTAACAGAGCTTTAAGCCATCTTTTCGTCTCCTACCCCATGGCTACCTTGGCTAAAACCAAGGCTCTGCCCCATAATATCTTGAGAATTTTAAGTGAAATGATATTTCCTGATGAGGAACTAGTTACCTACAGGAACAAGTTTAATGTTGTTATCTTTTGGGGCTGCCTAAAGCAGTATTATTCTGGTTACCTGTGATGAAACAAGGAGAGGAACAAAACTCAGAAAAGGTTTTTTTGGAAACAAACATCAAACAGTTTGTAAGGTTACAGCGAATCTTTCAAGTCTAAATTGAATTACATAGTTAAACCGCCATAGGAAGGAGAATGTGTATAAATTCTGTAGTAAAACTTACAGTTACTTTATTATGATCCAGAGCAAATACAAATGTGCATTATTAAATGGAAAGAAAAAAATAATTTGAGGATGTATATAGCATGAGACAGCAGCTCCCTTCACAAAAATGTTACTATGTCATTAATTTATTACTAAATATTCACTCTCAAAAATAAATAAATAAAAAGCACAAAAAAACCCTTTATACTTGTGAAATGAGTTGATATTTCATATACAAAATAATTTCCACATAATTCCATATAATTTTATTTTATATAGAAATAGGTCATTATTACAACAGCTGTACAATACACTACTTTTTATTTTATAATTACATAAAATCTTTCTTAGAAACATAAAACATACAAAAAAGCGAAAAGTGCATTTTTAAAGGAAAATTCAAATGTTATCATGAAAAAGATATGTGATAATTTGCAGCATCCCTAGTCATTGGGCCAAAACACAGTGCATATTTTTCAGATACTTGTTGCTATGACCAGTTGTAAGTGGGCTTTCATTTTGCAGAAGGACCCACTTTATATTAGCAAAGAGTCTATTCTGGAACAATACAGCTGCATGATTGTGCTTATATTTTTAGTTCTCCTTTGTAGTTACAATTCACAGAGTAAACAGGGAACAGTCCAGTGTTTTTTTGTTTTTAATCAAAAAGAGCTGGTAGGGTAAACTGCTTTAATACCTTTAGGTTATAAATCAAGGGGTATGGATTGTGTAGCATTTTTAACTGTGACTGGGCTTTCTGTTTAATTGGATGGACCAGTCTGGCCACCAGAATAACGACACAAACCTCTCTTTATAGAAAGTGCCTAGGTTATATCTTCTGTGCAGTTGTGCAAAACAACGATAATAATCATAATAAAAATAATCTCTTGTTCTCTGCTCTATAGATTTTTGTTCCACTGCTTTTCTTACACAAAAGATGAACTGAAACAGTGTAGGCCAAGTACCTCATGTGTCTGTCCACAGTCTTTCGGAATCAGAGTGCTCTCAGAATGATGTACCAACAAGAATGTTCTCCTGCCGCACAGCAATCAGTGATGGAGTTCGCACAGGATAGCATTTGTGTTTATTTTACTCAGCCTGATGATATATAATATTGTCATGAAACAGTGCAAACTGAATCCAACTCCTTTTCCGTTGCATTGTCTGCTGCAGTCCACACTCTGTGGTCTGCTACTGCCATGGAGCTTTGAAATGAATGCATGTGCAAAAGTCAAAATTGTAGGTTCCGTCATTTCTTCTCTCCTGCCCCACGGGTCTATTGGTTATAGCTAATCGTGCATTGATTGTGCTGGTGTGGGACTATCATAGTGGCTGTGGTAGATTTGATGATTCTGACAAGCTACTGGTTCTTCTTGAAGCAAGTGGCAGCGGCTGCTGCTGTGTATGATGGTATCCTATATTTCCTTGCGGCTGTGAGTAGGACGGCAGGAGCAAAGAATCGGGTTGCTCACCGTGTAAAGGACTTGGTATCTGCACCTACAGATAAAAGAAAATTCATTTGCGTGATTTGATACAAAAGTTCTTGTTTCTTAATGTGCAAGGTATTTTAGGAAATTATTACAATAGTTTGCAGCCTTATTCTTAGGCTAAATATTTCATAGACTATGTACCTGGTATTGGTTAGCTTAGGTAATAGGGCCTGATCCTGCACCATTGAAGTCAATGGGAGTTCTAAAATTGACTTTAATGGGAATAGGATCTGTCCAATAGCCCAGAAGTGGCTTTTCCATCAGTTTCAGTCTTCAAGATTTTAATCCCAAGATTTTTTAAATCAATGGAATTTTGCCATTGACTTCATTGGGTTTGGGATCAAGCTTTACAGGCCCAATCCAGCTGAAGTTAATAGGAAGACTCCTGTTGACTTCAATATGGGTTGGATTAGTCTCAAAGAATAAATCAATTAGCTGGTTCATATCACCTGGTTCTTTCAGGCAATTTGCCCCAATGCATGCTCCTTGCCCCTTGAGGGGGAAATATGGGTAAAAAAAAAGAATGTGGTTTGTTTATTTATTGAAATAGGGATTACTGTGAGAGAAGAAGAGCTATTCAGGGAGTCTTTGTCCTGGGTGAGAAAAAAAGCATAGCGAGCACAGCACAGAAGCTGTTATGAGTCCATGAAACAAGATGAAATCCTTTGGAGGGCATATTAGATTTAGAAATTGGCTTTTGGCTTGCAGGATTTGCGAGCCTTTTACAAACATTAATTACTACATAAAACACTCCTGTACAGTAAGTATCCGTAGGCCCATTTTGCAGATGGACAGAAATTAAACAGTTTGCCCAAGTCACACAGAGAGACAATGACAGAGTTAGAAATAGAACTCTGGAATTCTGATACCTCGTCCCCCGTCTAATCATTGTAAAATGGCCTGTTCCTCACCACTGTTGAAGTCTTTTGCCTGACATGCATCTAAAACTATTAAATAAAGTGAGCTGATGTTTCATATACAGTTATTTGCAGGGTTGCACTCAACTCAGTCGAAGTTGTAGCACCAACACAACTATGGTAGCTGGATTCTGTTTTGGCTTAGCACATCAGCAACAGCACTATCACCTAAGTTCCACCTTCAGAAACTTTAATGCAGAATGTGGTGATGTAAAAGATAGTAAAAAAAACACCTGGATTTTCAGATCTCATTTCAAATTTGTAGTACTAGCAGTTAGAAAAAGCACAGTTAGAAAAATCATCTTTTGACTTGTATACTGAGGAAATTGAATACAGAAGCAACGAGACACTAAAGTTTAACCCCATGATGACAATTTTCTGACTGTGACTGTGATTTAAGTACATTTGGGTTTGTCATATTAATTTTCCAATTTACAATATTGGTATTTTTAAAAAAAATATTTTGACTTAGCTTAATGCTTAATTGGTGTGTTTGAAAGGTTCACATAACATTTCAGATCCTTATTCAATTTCTATGATATTTGCAAAATTTAACATCTTTAGTATGGAAATCTACATAGCACATGCCCAATCATGTTCCCATTGAAGTTTATGGCAAAACTTCCACTGACTTTGGTGAGAGCATGATCAGACCTCATTTGTTCTGCCATCTAAAGATCATAAGTTCTTTACTGCTTTGCATATTATTGCACAGAAACAAACTGTGTATTATCCTTTCTGTTCTAGCCCACCTGAAGGTAGCAATGCTGCTGCTGTTGCTGGAGTTGCATAGGTTGCAGAGATGATGTGTGAGAAGGCTGCGATGCAGAAAACCCTGGATGTAACACTGCTTGTCCCATCAGCACTACAGGTGAACTGCTGCTAGAAGTTTGCAGTTCCAGACTTTGAAACAATTGTTGGTTTTGAGAATATCTATTTAAAAAAAAATCAAGAATAAACTGTTGAAAACTCAGATGTGATGTCAGGGTACTAGGGCTAAAATCTTTATCCTTAAAATAGTGTCATTGGCCCTTTAGTGATAGGGACCTCAATTTCAAACCTCTAGCTGCACGTTTCCCCTGAGTCTGCAGCCAGCCTGGGACAACAGCTCTAGGAAATGCGGCAGTAACTGTTAAGTCTAATTACGACACCGTCAGAGTCAGATTTTCATGTAACATGGGTGACCAGTTGCATGGTGCACAACCACTGCAAGTATGTGAGCAACTCAGTTTAAGTGCAGCTGAACCCTGGGCAGGCTGCAGCACCCAAGAGATTTTTGTTCTCCCACTGAATGACAGCAGATGCACCAGTAACTTTACGAGGTAGACGTTTAGTGACCACATTAGGGTCATATCCTTCCCACTCCCAGCATTGGGCCAACTGCCCCTCATCATTCTCCTGATTGCTTGTATTGTTATTGATGGGAGATCTGCAGTGGACTGAGGGGCGTCTATGGACCTGCCTTTGCAGGCTCAGTCCTGGCCCAGCATTCAAAATAAATTGCCCTGAGTTTCAGAAGTACTGAGAACCCTGGAGTTCCCACAGACATCAGGGGAACCGCAGGTGCTCAGCATCTCTGAAAATCAGGCTCAGAATGACACTGACGCCTCTGCCCCGCGCCAGAGCTCTCTGAGTAAAGGGCTTCAGTGGCAAGTGGCGTCGGGCAGAGTAAAGCAACCAGGACAGTCATGGCGGAGGCTGGAACTCTGTCCTCACCTCACACCTGTGGGGAAGACAGGCCTTCAGACACCCCCTCCCACATGCATTGCACTTTCCAGCCCAGGAGCAAGGAACCATTTCACACCTTAGCGCTGGGGGGAGCTGAAGACCAGAACGGGGAAGTAACTTGCCTGAAGTTATCCAGTGAGTTGGTGCCAGGGTGGAGAATAGAAGCCAGATCTCGACTCCCAGCTCTGTGCTCTGATCCCCAAAACAGCCCTTTCCAGATCCATGGGGGGGGGCAGGGGAGGCAGGAGGGACTCTAGCCACATGCAGGAGACCCAAGGCCATTTATTTTCATTACATATGTAGACTAAATAATTACATTAATAAATTTTCAAGCCAAACGTATATTAATTCTAATGAACAATGCCATATTATGCAGTATTCATTTTTGAAAGTTTATAATAAGTGATGCTCCGGGGGGAGGGGAGTGGGAGGGCGGGCGCATGGTGGAAGTTTCGCCTAGGGCGCAAAATATCCTTGCACCAGCCCTGGTGGAGTTACACTGATATCAGACTAGAGTGAGAGGAGAATCAGGCCCTAGCAATTCAAGGTGGGTCAGTACTGAAGCTGAGCTCAGATATTTAGTATATCTCCTCGTACTCATTTTGGTGGATCAGAAACTCAGCATTGGAACAGGTACTAAATGTGAGAGAAAGAAACAAAGAAAGGGTCCCTATTCTTGGCTTGCTGAAATCCCACTAACACATTCTGTTTCTCACAATAGTAATTTTAGACACTGAACCAACCAGAAAGGGTAAGATTAACCTTAGAATCTTCTTACTCAAAGAGAATCAGAACTGATGTTTACTAGTACTGGCAGATCTCATTATAAAAGGCCACACTCTCTCAAAAGTCACTTCAGTGCTTTATTTTTCACAAGTAACATACTTAGCCTGGCGTCCAGCCACACTGATATCTGAAGCGAGTCTTGAATTACAGGAACCAGGCATCATTGGCTGAATAGGCTGGCTGAGCAACAGTCTTGCACATGGGAAAGAGAAGAACTAACGTTACTGCATGAACATGTATTCTCACAATCTAGTTCTAGGTGATCTATTAATTTTTAACCCATTTTTTCTTTCAAGGCCTACGTATTTTCATTCTAGTGCAGTGATTTTCAATGTTTTTCATCTGCAGACCCCCTACAAAGTTTTGAATGGAGGTGCGGACCCCTTTGGAAATCTTGGACATAGTCTGCGGACCCCCAAGAGTCCACGGACCACCGGTTGAAAACCACTGTTCTATGGTAACGGCAACCTTTTGCGGACCCTTTAGACATAGTCTACAGACCCCCAGGGGTCTGCAGACCTCAGGTTCTAGTGCCTTTCACTCCACAACTTGTCAACATACCTCACCTTCCTTAGTGTTCAGAATCCTCATCTATCATGTAGTAAAATGATAAATGGACAGCTTTTTTTGTCAGGGCAGAATTGATTAATTTATTAAAAATCATTTACCTCAGTTGTCGGTCCTGGCTGAAATCTGGACTAGCATGACACTGGTTGCTATCCTGTGCTATAGCAGCAGATGGAGCCATGTTCACAGCCTGTGGGAGCACAGCAGAATTGGTAAATTGTGAAGTTAGGCTGCTGGATGAGTGACTGGTGTTCTGCATTACTTGTGCACTTCTCATCGATTTCTGATTCTAGACCATAATTTTTAAAACAAACACACACACACACACACACACACACACAAAATAGATTTTTATTATGACAGGAATATATGAGCAAAACCTATGGTGTGTTATATACCCTTGTGATATACTCTGATTGGACTTCAGAATAGAAAGGGCTATTTGGGCAGGAGAAGTGAATGACTGACATGTCCTGATCTGGTACATTACAGTTGCTTTCCTGGAAGTCTGGGGGCAAACGGGTCTGAGAACAACTGCACAGAGTGACGACAGGAAAGACAGTGAAAGTAGACAAGGAAAGGTAAGTCATTCCTGACCAGTTTTTGGAGAAAGACTTAAAAATCACATACTGTGATCATGTGACACAAGCATAACCTTAATTATTACGTGATGAGGTGTGCCCTGTGTATATGTGTGTGTGTACACAGGCAGGTGCTATCGCAGTACAAATAATACATTTTAAAAGTCTGTAATATGTTATTTATTACCCTCACATATGCACAACTATTTCACCACATTTTATTTTATAGACTTTTCAGAGTATTTGACTCTGAAACCAGAGTACTCTGAAAGCAAAGCAGGCCCTGTAATTCCAAGAACCAGTTCTGGAAACACAGAAACTCCCGAGACAACACCAAAGTAAAATTAGAAGGGATCACTATTGTCACTAAAGCCCTGTGATGGGAATAAACCTTACTATGTACAAAAGGATTTTTTTCAGGGTGAATTTGATTTAAATCAAATTGATTTAAATCTCTAGTCAGGAAAACTCGATTTAATCATGGATTTCTACATAAAAGTGCATTCTTGTTGGTTGTTATAACCTTAATACATATTCTTCACAACTCAGAGATAGTTGTAGGTTTCATTTTTAGAAGATACACACTATACATTTTTAAAGTGATTTATTTTGAAAACTTTTCAGATTAGTTTTACAGCTATATCAGAAAATGAATGACTGTTTGGTTATTTCATTTACCAAAGGTAATTGAAGCAGATATTTATGAAGTCATTGGGAGGTGAACTATCTCCAATTCAACAGGTTAATCAATATTTGGAGGATTTTCTTGCCATGCTGTATAAGGAGGAGAACATCACCAGATAGACATTTAAATTGCTTTATTTAACTAAAACAACAATGTTATGTATTCTGGATTTTTTTCTTCAAAGGCAAACATATAATATTTTAACAAAACAAAGCATATGAATTTTTGAATTTAGTTAAACATTCAAGTTTTTTAAAATCAGGGTTTTTTGTTAAAACTGTTTTTAACTAAAATAGTTAAATGAAATATTTAAAAAAAAATTAAATCGACTATGTCAGCCAGATCAACACGAGAAACTTAAAATATTGGCTTTTGCAGCTAACTCAGTCGTCTTCACCTTCATTTTCCTGTTTGTTCATAATCTGGAAAAGTAAAACAAGCTTTCCTGCTTTTTCAGATCCCAAACAATTTCTCAGTTTGGAATGCATTAGTCCAAAGGAAGAAAATATTCTTTCTATACCGGCAGAAGAAGCTACTGCTGTTAAAAGTGAGATTATCACTTCAACAGTCTCTCAAACCAAGTGCTTAAGTGACTTCCACCAGTTCACTGGTGTGACTTTCTTTAAAACATCATCAGCAAACATGTATTTCTTGAATGGTTCACCCTTAGCTCTGAAGTTTATTACAGTTGGCATTATGGAGGGATGATTGCCGGATGTCCATGCTGGATGTCCATGTCATAGCCAACTTCTTTTCTTCAGCAGTTAAGGTTTGACCCTGGTCCCGAGTATTGAGAATATTTGCAAGAAAATGAGCTGGAGATAGTGCTTGTCCCATTCATTTTTTTAAAGCTTGTAATTTAACTCTGTCATTGCATATTTCTCTTTTTAAGACCTCACTCAGTTCTTTCCAAATTTCAACAGCGTCAGCAATAAAACAGCTATTTCCCTGCATTTTGTTCAGGGCTACAGAAATAGGCTTCAGGATGCTCAGCATGTGTTCAACATTTCTCTTAAGCCCAGTGTTGAGGACTTTGGCTGTGACAGTGCAATCTATTTTTTCACACTTTTGTTCACAAACTGTCATCAGATTAGGCCAGTTCTTGATATAGTGCTCAAAACAGTCCACTCCTGAGTTCTACTGCACATCTTGTGGAAGAGTTAGCTTGGTTCCTCCCACTTTTTTCAGAGCAGCTGCTGCAAAGTGGATGTTAACGGAAGTATTTTGCAATTTCAACATTAGTCTTTATTTCTGGAACACAGAAGTCTTTGGCTAGGAGATGCATCAAATGAGCACTGCAACCGTATGTTATTAGCTTGGGACTCTCTTCACTCTCCTCTAAATAATTTCTTCTCATCTTGGATACTTTTGCAGCATTGTCTGTGACCAAGCTGCGTACTAGACATTTGAATTTTTTTTTGAGTTTGTTATAGCTTTTACTGCTACTTCTTGTAAGTATTTTGCTGTCTGTGCATTTCCTGATGTATCAATTGTTTCTGTAAGGAAGACATTCCCTTCTTCTGTTGTCACACAAGCACATACAGCAGGATCATTGTGGACATTGCTCCACACATCAAGACTCAGGTTAACAATTTTACCCTCCAGACCTTTTGCACACTGCTCAGCTTCTCTTTCATACACTTTATCCAGCAATTTGCCTGTGACATCTGCTCTGTTGTGGGGACTGTATCCTGGTCTTAATGACTGAACCATGTTAATGAAATGTGGGTTCTCAGTCATACGGAAAGGAGAGTTTGTTGCATAAACTGGCCAATTTTTCCATCGATTACCTCTTTTTGTAAACTGCTGGTTCTTATCACAAACTTATCTATGGTTGTTTCTGGATGATGGAGATTTTTTTTTCTTTTTGCTACAAGTGACATACTGTGGCTATGTGACATACATGATGTGACTGAAATACTATAATTGGCAGGTAAGTCTGGAACTACAGAAAATGACGGTGATCTTGAAGGTGGATAGTCTTCAGAATCCTGTATGTTGAGGATGGAGTCTCCTAAACATAATAAGTCAATGCAGTTATTTAATTATTATTACCATACTGCTCATTTAGTATTACTCATTGCATTCACTGACACTCAGTACTACTTTAAATCGTAAAAGGAAGGTCTGCCTATTTCAGATATTTATTTTTTATCACATCTAAAATAGTACCATAGAGTAACAACAATATTTTTTGCTCAAACATGAGAATTCAAGAATAGTCCAGAAGGAAGACAGGCAGTCCTTAAGAGAGAAGTATTAAATAAAAAAGTTTACCAACCTGAAGATCCTGCGTGTTCAGATATGTTCTTTTCATCATCTTCAATGTAGCTTCCTCCTGAGAAGGAACACTTCTCATGATGTTATTTCATTCAGGCAACCAGGCCTTGCCATCTCTTTGTTGCACTGTTTGCATTTTGCACACGTGCCTGTCTTACCCACAGGTAGAGGAACTTCATGAAAATATTTCCAAACTGGGTCTCTTTTATGGCCTGCTGCCATTATAGGTTTTCCCTTCTAGTGAGAGAATGGTATGATAGATCTCAAATCAATGAAGGTTACACTCAGAAAGACCTCAAGATTTCTGGAATATGCTGCTCAAACAGTTTCACTTTTGTTTCTACTGCCTGTCCCTCCCTTCTCACATTTATCTCCAGACTTCTTCTCCTTGTCCAGATCTATTCCGCCCCCAACAATCTTCTGTTCATTGAACTTTTTGAAACTTTGCACTTTTAGAGAGGTAAGGGATTGACTCTGTGTACACAAATTTGCAGAGGGACAAGAGGCTTCAGGTCTGTTATTTTTCACCTCTATATATTATTTATTTATTTATGTAAAAACATTTTTGCTGTTAACAGGCATGTTATCTCTGGAGACACAAATCCACAGTTTGAGAACTGCAAAACTAAGCATCTCTGATGGTATCTTCTTGACTGAGCAGTGAGTCCCATTGGGTAGATAGAAAGATTAACCTAAATAATCTATACTGAAGCCCCTGGAACCCCATAAAATTGGGTCCCAAATCCATGAACTATTGGAACTCATTTACAAAACTTTTCTTAAACATTAAATGAATCTATTGTCTCATACTATAGAATTAGAATTTATAATTCCTATTCCATGATGAGATACTTTTAGATTTTTTTTCATCAAAAAGAATTTTATAAAAAAAAATCCGGTTTAAATTAAAAAATCCGATTTAAATAAAAAAATCTGATTTTTAAATTTTTTTTTAAATCATTGATTTTTATCCACCTTGATTTTTTTTTATTATTATAAACCATAGGAGCATTTTATTTTAATAGACTTGTTATAATACAGGGGCACAGGAGGTTAAGAGGTACAACTGCGTGATTTGAAGGTACAGTTGTAAATGTGTTCACCAAACAGCAATAGGTGAACAGAAATAGGGGTGTGTGCTAGGATTCTGCTGAAGAAGGAACAATGGAAAGGCAGAGAAAGCTCTGTAATAAGGCAGAAAGGTAACTGCTGAGAATACTTGCAGAATCACAGCTCTCAATTACTAATAGTTAAGAGTTTAATTTTATTTCTCTGGGCTGGAGTCTGTTGCTCTTGTATGATAGTGGTCTCAGTTCAGTTCCTTATGGGCAAGCCCCACACATCAACAGTACACCTTCATAACTAGCTATAAATAGGCTGTTTTGATGGTCTCAGGCCATGACTGACTGGACAAGGTTAAAGCACTTTTTTGGTACTGGAAAGGTTGCCTTGCTGTTGCAGATACTGCCAGTCTCCATGGTTGTCAACCTGGCACCTTTCATGAACAATAAAAGAAAAATAGGTCTCCACACACTCCCCTGTTCAATTGTAAAACAGAAACAAGCTGTCTGCATAATGCTCCTGGTTTAGATCTTTAAAAAAATCAGATCTTAAAGTAAAAGAGAAAGCTATGGGGAGAAGCTTTTGTTTAGAAGGAAAGATAAAAACGGCCACACATTTCTATTTGCAGTACTGATGTCGTTATCTGTGATCATTCAGTAATGACTTCAGTGGCTTGTATCCACATTCATTTCTTTGTAGTGAAATAATATGTTTACCTGGTTTGATACCACATTCGCTTCTCTTAATATTTGCTGGTTTGCTGGTTGGGAAGATGCAATTTGCCCTTGAAGTTGAGGACTGGGGATAAGCTGCTGCTGAGAAATGACCCTTGACCGCTGCTGAGGATCTGGCTGCTGTATGTTGCTAAAGCTCAGGGACACTGTTGGCTGCTGTAAAAACATCTGAAAAAAGAAGAACTTTTTTTCTTTTTCTCTGAAATAAGCTCTCATAGCCTAAAAGGGAGATCATAATATTTCTTAATTAATTAACATTGTGCTATAGTTAATTGTGTATCATATGCCCTTTTTAGAATATACATTGTGCAATCTATTTTTTTTAAAGTATATTCACTGTTCATGAATGGTGCCCGAAGGCTGAAGTCCTCTCTCCAAACAGCAAAGCACAAGATTGTAGCTGCAGTTCAAAGGGCATTAACTCTGTTCGGGAGGGACCACCTGTGGGGATAGGAGAGTAATTCTGTGCCCATTCAATCCTTGGCCTCGCTTTTTAGCAAAGAAAGCTGACGCTGCCTTCAAATTTGTCTCCGATAGTTCAACACCATAAAGGAATGTCGGGCTGAGTCTTTTTAACGATGTCACAGCCAGGCACAAGCTCCCAATGTTGCATGGCTGGGCCCTTGTCCCTGAAAAGATATGTACGGCTATGTCTACTTTACGGAGCCTATGTCGGCATAGTTCTGCTGGCATAGCCCCCTAGTGTGGACACAGCCTACACCAGGGGTTCTCACTGCAACCCTCTTCTGACAACAAAAGTTATTACACGACCCCAGGACTGAAGCCTGAGCCTGAGCCTGCCCCAGGCGGGTGGGAGGGGGCAAAGCCAAAGCCCAAGGACTTCAGCCCCAGGTGAGGGGCCTGTAACCTGAGCCCTGCCACCCAGGGCTGAAGCCTTTGGTCTTTGGCCCCGGGCAGTGGGGCTTGGGCTTCGCTTTCAGCCCCGGGTCCCAGCAAGTCTAATGCCAGCCCTGGCGACCCCATTAAAATGGGGTCCTGATCCACAGTTTGAGAACCGCTGGCCTACACTAACAGAAAGAAACACCTCCTGCCCCCGCAACAATATCAGCTACATGGACAGCAGCGCTCTTCCCTCCACATAGCTGCATTTACACTGGGGAGTAGGTCAGCGTAGCTATGCGGGTCAGGGGTGTAGTTTGTTCATGCCCCTGACCAGCAGAGCTACACCAACATAACTTTGAAGTGTAGACCATGCCTTAATAAACTGGTGAGCACTATACTTGGGTCTAACTTCCAGTCAGATAACTATCTCCTGGTGTTACGCCTAGCCAGGTCAGGAGGGGCACTTAAAATATTATGACAAAAAGCTAACAGAGCACCTGTTATCTACTCAGTGCTTCTGTAAACAATTTGACACTACTTATTTTACTGCAAAGTGATGCAGTCTTAAAAGTTGCAGTTTCTTTTGTTTTTTCTAGGGGCTATTTCTACTGTTACAGTAGTACAGAAAAAAAAGCCATCATTTAAAACAGTATCTTATTAATGTTGCAAGTTGTCTTCGTAGTGTTTAAAACCTAGTCAGAGAAAGACATGCCACATCAGAGGCTGCAGACATTCTTCGGGCCGATTCTGATTTCACACCAGTTTTACACTTACATAAAACTATTAACTTCAGCGGAGTTACTCATGATTTACCATGGTTTAGGTAAAATCAGAATCACAACTCCATATCAGCCTCATGCCTTACAATGCATCTGAGATATGTCCAGTAACGTACACCTTGTATTACCAGTTCCCTAAACTGTCACATCCCTTACACTTCCTTTTTGGAAAGACAACACACCTTTCTTCAACAGAGCTGAGGAGCGAATGGACATGGAAGCACAGCTGCCCTCTCGTTCCTAGAGGGATTTCCTCCACCTCATGGCTGAATCACATTGGCAAGACAATATGAGAAAGTTTGAACTGCCACTGTTCAACTCTCGCTGTTCTGTAGAAAACCAGAAGTTTTTACCCTCCAGGTCTATCAAGCCAGCATCTTTTATCAATACTATCTTTTTGATAAAATGGACACTGATGAAAGGCATAGCACTAGGAGCCGAAGATTCATTTACCTTCAAGGGAGACTGGCTTGTACATTATTTGTGGGTATGGATGTTCTCATTTGTAATTCTAGCATGCTGGTCAAATTCAGCCCTTCTGCCTTTCTCTGGATGCGCTAGTCATTAACTAGACTATTTTTAAATCTGGAGCAGGCACTGAATCCCTTCAGACATCTGAGATTATACTTACTGCTCCTGTACTTTCATTTGTCAGTAAAAGCAGTAAAGGAGACTTAATGGGTTTTTTAACACTTTTGTTCAAGGACCAGAGCCCTCCTGCTAGTTCATCTTTCATCACACAGGGCTCTTGGAAACAGTTACTAATACACAGTACTGGGCTCAATATCTCTCCAATTGGGAGAGTATTTCTTGGCTGACTTCTGCACTAAAGTTCTGAAGATCCTGTGTAGGAAATGAAAATAGGGCTAGTTTCTCCACAGAGTTATCTGTTATTCATCATGGAAGGGAGTGAAAATGGGGAAGGAATGCCAGTGAAAAGCTGAAGGGAGAAAGTGGAGGCTGTATTACAGGATCCCTTCCTTCCAGGGAGCAGAAGAAAGTCCCTCCATGCTTACATCATGCAGCATGCCTGTGTTCTCTATATGGCATATTCCACTCAAACAGATACAGAAATCTGTGTGATAGTAACTCCCCTCTATCTGCACCCAATTTTATGGGTACAATCAATGATGGACAGAGATAATCAAATTAAAACATCTCCCTACCAGACCTACGAAGTGCTGCTTCCATTAACAGGGCCTTCAAACCAATGTCCCACCCTGTCCTTAAGTATATGTGGTGTGAAGCCCTTGCAGATCCTACACTTTTACTTGATGTGAGCTTCCCCGAGGCACTTTAAGCAGCATGTATGTGGGTCACTCACTGGCATCGGCTTGTGGCAGGAAGCATGCAGTTTCAAACCCGGGGACCAGGGCATGCTCCGTCCCTGGGACGACGTCCCGGAGGGGACCCCTAGCTAACTAAGCAACTACAGCTAACGGAACTATTTACAACAAGAATGAATCCAAGAAAGTCCACAGAAAAAACACTAGGAAGCTTGTAATCGCAGGAGATGTCCCGGCAACCATCACGGGTGGTAAGAAGGAACTGAGCAGGCGTGGGGTTGGCAGTGCCCCTTATACCGGCGCATGAGCTTGGGGCTCCAGGGGGCGCTAAGAATGGCCCCAAGGATACCACTATGGGGGAAAATCTCCGGCAACTGTGCATGTGAGTGTGCACATGCCTAGCATAGAATTGACATAAGCAAGCACTCGAAGAAGAACAAATGAAATTGACACTGCAAAACAAGCTGTTCACTTTCTAAATTAACTGTTTACAAGTGGAACAAAACTGCAGGTTCAAAAATTAGAAGGTATTTTTTTTAAATGTGGTTGATAGGGTGTAAATAAGATTATAATAATTCCTGGTATTACTATTTTATTCCTTTAGTTAAGGACAGTGTCCCCTGTTAACCTTTAGAAAACATGGAAGAATGCCCCGGCACAAAGCCAGCCTCAAGAGCATTACGGGCAAAATTATTACTATTATTGCAGCAGCCCTCAAAGGCAAAGGCCCCAGTCATACGTTAGTGGTACTGCACACATCTCAAGTGCGCATGTGTGTGTGTGTTTATTTTGAGGGGGTTGAAAGGCAGTGGAACCCTGAACTAAGAAATCACCCCTTCTCCATTACCCCAGTGTCCCCGCACCCCCTAGTCTGGGGCTTTGTCCTTCAGTGACCACTGCGAGCCAAGGCGTCTAACAAAGGCCTGTTTCAATCAGTGTTGGAAGTCTAACTGATCAGCATTGCCTAACACGAGTCTCTTCACACACAGCAGCTAGTTCCAACTGGCTCTTGCCAGAGCTCTTAAAGGTACAGTTCTCCACAACTCCCAGCGAATCGCCAGTTTACTCTCCAATCTTCCCACCAAGCAAGTCTCCCTCCACAGGGTATGTCTGCACTGCAGCTGGAGGTGTGATTTCCAGCTTGAGCAGATGTATACGTGCTACCTTTGATCCAGCTAGTGTGCTAAAAATAGCAGTGTAGCTGCAATGGTGCCAGCAGCGGGAGGTGACAGTAGCCTGAGTATGTACCTAGGCTCTTGGATGGGATTGTACTCCAGCAGAAAGCCGATGTTGCCACTCGTGCCACCGCTGCTACACTGCTATTTGTAGCACACTAGCTTGATGCAGTCTAGGGGCACCCTTAGTCAGCTGGAAAATGGTCAGTGCCGATGTCAGAGTGCAAATGCTCTGAGTGTTGCTCCTCCAGCTGCTGCTCTGCCCTGGGGGAAGTACAAAGGCATCTGTGCCATGGTTACCACTGGAGGTATGTGCCCAGAAGAGCTCAGTCCTGTGCTCCGGAGGTGAAATTTTAGGCCCACGCTCATCATCTGCTGTTCTGCTGCCTGGCTCCAAGGTGAATCTCTTCCCTCAGGGCTGGCACCTGTGGCAGACTATCGAGCGTCTGTGCCCCACATGGCTGATGAGGGAAAGAGGTGGGCAAAGCATGGCTGAAAGCACAGTAAAGATTTTGTTCATAGATTCTACCATCGTACAGCAGAACCAAATGAGAAACAAACCACCCACCCAAGAAATTATTCAGACCCGGACTGGCAGGCCAAAGCATTCTGGGTAAGTGCTTTGGAAATAAAACCTTTGTGGCCAGTCCCAGGGTATTGAAAATACATGCTGCTTGGTCCAGTCTAGAATATCCTCCACTGAGGGACCTTATGCCAGTGTTATAAATTAGAGAGCAATTCAGCATCTTTAAACTTATGCTGGGGCTGGGCAGCATAGGATTGGGGTAATTTTTTAGGTCAGGGTTCCACTGCCCTTTAACCCCCTCAAAACAGGCACCCAGACAGCCGCCGTGTTCTCTGCACTTGGTCTCTGTGCGCACAGTTGAGAATCTGGCCCATGGTCTTTTGGTTACCACAATCTTCCTCCTCTCTGTGAAGGTACCATCTTGCGTATTGAAAAATTCTAGTGAAAATAGTATCAGTTTCCCATATTTGAGGAAACTGTGTTGTGATCTGCCACTTTTTTCTAAAGTATGCAAACACTGGATCAGTGCATATGAATATTTAAGACTTGAGCATGAGAGAGTAATGCAATGTGCCCAATTACAGAGAGAAAGGGAGATCATCCTTTTGCTATGCTAATAACAACAACTTTCAGAAGTGTGCCAGGATTCTGAACTGAAAGACCAGTTAATTGCAGAGGGACTTTCCACTCCCATTTATCAAAATCAATGCAAAGGCACTGGAAGATGTACACTGATATATGTCTTCCTATATGTTTGAGCAGTTCCAAGAACAATGGCCTTCAATCCTGGATGGGGCTTGTGGTTGCTATATTACTATATTTACCACAACAAAAACATCACCACCATAGATTCTAAATGGAATGACTTAAGTAGCAGGATTTCTGATATGGGTCTATTAACCCCTTAATCACATAAACCTACAAACCCAAATTTATTTAATGTGTGACCTTGTATGAAGTGATTTTTTATAGTTGCTGACTATGGGTCAAATCCAAAACTCCCATTGACTTCAAGAGGGCCAGGATTTCACCTTGTATGTTTACAATGCTACTTGGCTATTAGCTGATTTTGTGATGTGAGTTTGGGATTTGTGTGCCCATAATCCTACCAATATGATAATCACAGTGGGACAAATTCATCCCCAGTGCAACACTAATACCAAGGATGATTTGACCCAATATTCTTAGTTAAATTATCAGGAAGATAGCAGTAATTCCTCCTCCAGAAACAATCTGAGATGCAGGGCGATGTCTCCACACTAGTACTTAATGATACATGAGTTGTACTGTATTGTTTATATAGTATAGTAGATACAGATAAATATAAGACTCTCAGATCCAATGAAACTTCAGTCTGAAGGTAAACACAAATTGGGGTGTGCACTTTACAGATGGAAGATTTTGTGGGACGGGGGTTTCTTCCACAGTTTTTTGAAGGCCAGAGAAGGTGTCTGGCAAATGTTATTTGTGATGCACTTCCAAGCGGGGGAGGTGGCATGCAAGTAGTCACAAATTTGGGAGTGAGTGAAAGAGACAAGCGTGGGTGGAGCATATACAGGGTTTGGAGTGCAGAAGAGTAGAGAAGGGATGTAGGCAGAGCTGTTCAACTTGATACTGAGGACTAGTAGCTCTAACTTGAAGCAAAAAGTGAATGGAAGCTAGTGAAATGAAGACCCCATCAAAGCAGTGGTGATTTCATTGTCACAGTCTGAACACCCTTCGATGAGAACTGATCATTCTGAAGTCTCTGTAGATAAAATACTCCATTAAGGAGTACTAATCTGAAAGACCACCAGCCCTTCCATTTCTTCTTGTGACTGCTAGGACAAGCCCTCCTATACAGACAGCCCTTAGCATATCTTGATTTTTGTGACTGACAGGCTCCCAGAATGATATCCTGATCCAGATGAATTAGTTTTCTCAAGTTCTGATTTCTTTGACTCTGAAAATAAAATGAAAACAGCCCACACTAAGAAATACAGAGTCTGAAAACGATCTGTTTGCCTCTTGTGATGACACTGACATTACTCACCTGTATACTGGAATCCTGGACCAAGCAGAGCTGTTGCTGTATTTTATGGAGCTCTTCCTGCTGCCACCGAATGTTGGCCTGCAGGATCCGAGTTCGCTGTTCCAGCTGTTCCTTGATAGTCTGGAACATGTTAAATTGTGCCGAGAACTTAAAAAGAGAAAACAAACAACCATGTGTCTTTCTTGTCATTATGGTAGGAATTGTGCTCTGTGCTATTGTATTCTATATGGGTTTCTTGTTTGCAAAATGTAGTCAAAATATATTTTTTATATACGCTAACATCTGGACACCATGGAATCTTCTTTTCTATTTTCCATCTCAGGCATATCTGTTCAAATGACAGAGCTTCTTCAATATTACCCGATTACATTGATCTCCTCCTGAAGGGGGTTCTTTGTTATCTTATTAATCATCAGCTGGTACTTTTGTACTTGTGTCACCAAAAAGTCTTAATCGGATGAGGAATTAGTGCAATACTGTGTACCAGCCTATAACACTGATGAGCAATCACTAAACGATAGCATCATCCCACAAAAGTAAGTTTAGGAGCACTTTGGGTATGTCTACAGTACAAACACTACAGTGGCTATGGCGCAGCAGCTACACTGCTGTTGCATTGTAGTTTAGAAACTTGCTACAGCGACAGAAGGGATTTTTCTATCACTAAAGAATCCGCCCCTACCCCAAGAGGTGGTAACTAGATCAGTGGAAGAATTCTTCCATCAGCCTAGCCATATCTACACTGGGGCTTAGGTTAGCTCAACAATGTCTCTCAGGGGGTGTGAATTTTTCACACCCTTGAGCAACATAGCTAGGTCGACCTAAATTTTAGGTGTAGAGCAGGTCTTGGTTTGGAGTGTCATATATCACCAAATGAGCTACAATAATAGTAACAGTTCCCTATTTTTTTCAAGTAGAAATGATGTGTTATATCAGGTTTTTCTATTGATTTTTTTGGTACCATAATGAGATTTCCAGTTACATTAGTTGTGAACACCTTCTGTATGTATACACAAGTGGTATTTGGAGTTATTTTAATGTTTTTATTATATTACTGTCACACATGACATAAGTTAATAGCTGCCATCAACTCAATAGAGGAGGGCAATTCTCAATATTATATAAAACAGAGATCACAGTAGTAGGATTCAATAAGAGCGTAAATAATCAAATATTAGAGTTACATAGTACAATGTGAACTCATTCAATAATTGCAGAAGATTGTAGCATATGATAACAAAGAAATACTTATATTTAACTGGTGTTTAGGGTAGGATCCAAAGCCCATTGAAGTCAACTGAAAGATTGCCACTGAGTTCAGTGGGCACTGGCTCAGTTCCTGAGTGTCCTTTATAAGATGAGTTCATTCATGTTCTAAAAATAGGAGCAACATTTTGGAAAAAACTATAGGGTAATATTTTAAAATCAGTAAAGTTTTCCATAATGTGTATCTCACACCTTTCTGAAACATGCAGTTCTACCTGGGGGAATCTTTTGATTCCCATGGTTCAATCAAAGAACACTTTGCTTTGACCAAAAGACATTAGAGGTTAAGATAGTGGGTTCTTTTAAAATGGATATGTGCTACTGGGCAAAAAGATGTCAGTGGCTGGATCCTCTGAAATTAATGGTGTTGCACTTGCTCACACCATGTCTGAATTCCACCTACTTAATGACAGAACTATGCTGCTGCCACATAGGCCTAAGAGCTCCCAGCAACTCAAGGGAAGTCATCAAGGGAACTAAAAGGCACATTTAGCTTTGAACTGAGGGAATAACCAATTTTCAGAACTGCAGAAGGTGGGGGTTTTTTAAACTGCATATATGCTTGTTAGGTCATGCTGTGTGACTAACAAGTTAACCAAAGCCGCACAAAAGAGAAGAGTAGGTTAAAAATATTGTTAGGGAAGAAACAATGGAAATTGATAGCAAATTGTTTTTGTTATTGGGACGTGAATCATCTTGCCAAAAATGACAGGTTTCAGAGTAGCAGCTGTGTTAGTCTGTATCTGCAAAAAGAACAGGAGTACTTGTGGCACCTTAGAGACTAACAAATTTATTTCAGCATAAGCTTTCATGGGCTACAGCTCACTTCTTCAGATGTGTAAAATGGAACACACAGACAGAAGATATTCAGCTTATGCTGAAATAAATTTGTTAGTCTCTAAGGTGCCACAAGTACTCCTGTTCTTCTTGTCAAAAATGTTAAGTTTGAAAATGTATCCAGTGCAAAGGACAAAACAAAATGATTCTCTGAAGACTTGTGCTAAACTCTATTGTAATTAGGTCAAAACTGTTTAATTTTTTTGTAGCTGGAAATTTGGGGGGAGGGGTAATGGAATACGTAACTGTCTAGACAGATTCACTGATGTCAATGGTGACATTTCTAACCATATTTTGTAACGTGATAAAAAAAGGGGTCTATAAAAGATCCATAGATTGTAACACAGCTTGGGGCAGGCGAGTGGGAGACTGGACCCCAGTATTGATGAGCGTCTCCTTTTTCTGTTTGTGCTCCGTGATTTTAGATGCCTCATCTTTGATTAGTAAACCAAACTGAGCCTGACCATTTGATAGAACCAATTCTTTAAAGTTCCAAGGGGCGAGGGGAGCGAATCAAGGGGCAGTCTGGTATTGGTGAGTCTGTATGGCACATTGGATTTCAGTGGAGCTATGCTGATATACCAGATGAGGATCTAGCCTATGATATTGAGATTTCATTCACAGAACTGCTTTGCTTTAAAGCAGTTCCATATGTGAAGGGAAATACCTCCTCCCCCATATTCCCTCCAGCAAACATCCGAATTATCCATGTAAACTTTCTGAAGGGGAGAAGGGAAGAGAACTTTAAAATGATTTTCCTTTGTATTTACACATATAGAAGAGGAGGTAACTTTCCACCAAATCGAAGGTCACTGTTCAGAGAGATTTCCTTGCCTCAGTAATCCTCCCATCTTCTCATATTCATTTAGTATGATCTATGTTGAGGTTAGTTGGCAGTCCTGGAGAGCTCAGAAATTGGGATATTGGGACATCCCACTTTCAGTTGCTGTAAGAGATTTCTAGTCTCCACATTGAATTCAGCAAGAGTGAGGAGTATTCAGTGCCTTGCAGGACTGGTCCCAGGGTGTTAATTGAAGGTAGGCAAATATTGAACCATGTGTTAAGTTGAGTTTTCCCTAAGGCATTGGTATCCAGAACATTTTTGCCTTTCAACAATAGCCCCATCACATTAAATCCAGCACCTCTGCTCAGCTCGAAAACAGACTCAAAATTCCTTAGAGGGCAGGACTAGCTCTAACTCTTATTCTATCCCAAATAGAAAATATTAACCTGACTCATGGGTGAGTGCAAACCTCTGTTTGGGGAACAAGATAAGTGGCTCCAAAAGAGCATGAAACTCTACTTGCTCAAAGATGACCAAATGTTTCTCTGGATCCTCTTGGTACTATGCCATTAGGGAGTGGAACTATGCTATCCAGCAGTACATGATTGGATTAGGCAAAGCTAATCCCTGCTCCACCATGGATCTATTGAGGTGGGTTTGTTTTTTAAAACTCACTCGTGGAAACTAGTTCCCCCATATGAATTCTATTACGAAGGCTTGAAACGCCTCTCAGTCCTTGAAAGGCACCTCTTCTATCAGACAGTTTTGAAAGAAAGAACAATTTTAGGCAAATGGTTCATTCTGACTGCCTAACCAGGCTATAAAATACTCATTCCAACTCACATAAACTTTTTTTAGATGCTTTGGGAAACAAATGTGATTTTCCTCAAATAATTTTCTAATAAATAATTTGTATGCCTAGATATTAGTTTTAAATTTGTTCTAGAAAGTAAGTGCCAAAAGACATTGCTTCTGATTGAAATAAATTATCAACATTATTTTTAATCAGCATGTTCTCATATTTAGCTAGATTCACTTTTAGTATTTCATTCCATATTTTCCTCTTTGTGTTTCTTCTTTTACTAGCACATTTAAACAAAAACAATTAGCTGGTTTGTTAAACATATGTCACTAAAGGCAGAAGTTTAGAGACACTTTTTTTTTGTTCAATTAATCTTTCTGCTATCCTGTGATTCAGTGTAGAAAACAGAGTTATACTACAGCCTAGCAATGGCACCTACCAGGAAAAGGTTCCATTGTTTTCCTAAGAGGATAGGTGAGCAGCCTTGAATCTGTACCTTACAATATTTACCTCAAGAGCTCTTGTTTCCTAATTAGGAAACAAGCTGTAAGCTTATAACAAATGATAGAGCTTAACTCAAGGTATTCCACATACTATTCTAACTATTTTACTCCATGCATCTGAAGACGTGGGTTTTTTACCCACGAAAGCTTATGCCCAAATAAATCTGTTAATCTTTAAGGCCTTGTCTACATTACAAGACTATTTCGAATCTACTTAAGTCGAATTTGTGGATTCGACCTTATGAAGTCGAATTTGTGTATCCACAGTAAATACACTAATTCGAATTTCTGAGTCCACAGTAACGGGGCTGGCGTCGACTTTGGAAGCGGTGCACTGTGGGAAGCTATCCCACAGTTCCCGCAGTCCCCGCTGCCTATTGGAATGCTGGGTAGAGCCCCCAATGCCTGCTGGGGGGAAAAATGTGTCGAGGGTGCTTTTGGGTAACTGTTGTCATTGAACCGTCAATCACGCCCTCCCTCCCTGAAAGCTCCGGCGGGAAATCTGTTCGCGCCCTTCTCTGGTCGGTTACAGCGCGGACGCCACAGCACTGCGAGCATGGAGCCCGCTGCGATCATCGCTGCACTTATGGCCGTTGTCAACTCCTCGCACCTTATCGTCCACCTCTTCCACAGTCAGCTGCTGAGAAATCGGGCGAGGAGGCTCCGGCAGCGCGGTGAGGACAGGAATTCACAGAGTGGCGCAGACCTCTCACAAAGCAGGGTACGCCGCGCAGTGGAGATCATGGTGGCAATGGGTCAAGTTCATGGTGTGGAACGGCGATTCTGGGCCCGGGAAACAAGCACGGACTGGTGGGACCGCATAGTGCTGCAGGTCTGGGATGAATCACAGTGGCTGCGAAACTTCAGGATGCGTAAGGGCACTTTCCTTGAACTCTGTGACTTGCTGTCCCCTGCCCTGAAGCGCCAGGACACCCGGATGCGAGCAGCCCTGAGTGTGCAGAAGCGAGTGGCCATAGTCCTCTGGAAACTTGCAATGCCAGAGAGTTACCGGTCAGTAGCGAACCACTTTGGCGTGGGCAAATCTACCGTGGGGGTTGCTGTGATTCAAGTAGCCCACGCAATCGTTGAGCAACTTCTCTCAAAGGTAGTGACTCTCGGAAACGTCCAGGACATCATAGATGGCTTCGCCGCGATGGGATTCCCAAACTGCGGTGGGGCTATAGATGGGACTCACATCCCTATCCTGGCACCAGCCCACCAGGCCAGCGAGTACATTAACCGAAAGGGCTACTTTTCAATGGTGCTGCAAGCACTGGTAGACCATAGGGGACGTTTTACCAACATCTTCGTTGGGTGGGCGGGCAAGGTTCATGATGCGCGTGTGTTCAGGAACTCTGGTCTGTTTAAACGCCTCCAGGCAGGTACTTTCTTCCCGGACCACAAACTAACGGTTGGGGATGTGCAGATGCCTACAGTGATCCTCGGGGACCCAGCCTACCCGCTAATGCCCTGGCTCATGAAGCCCTATACAGGCGCCTTGGACAGAGAGAAGGAACTCTTCAACTACCGGCTGAGCAAGTGCAGAATGGTGGTGGAGTGTGCTTTCGGACGTCTCAAGGGGAGATGGCGGAGCCAGGGGCGGCTCTACAAATTTGGCCGCCCCAAGCAGTCATGCCCGGGAGGCGCGGAGCTTACTGACTCGCTCGGACATCAGCGAAAAGAAAATCCCCATAGTTATTGCTGCTTGCTGTGTGCTACACAATCTCTGTGAGAGCAAGGGCGAGACCTTTTTGTCCGGATGGGAGGTTGAGGCAAATCGCCTGGCTGCAGTTTACGCTCAGCCAGACACCCGTGCCGAGAGAATATCCCAGCGGGAAGCGCTGTGTATCCGGGAGGCTTTGAAAGCAAGTTTCCTCGGAGAGCAGGGTAACCTATGACTCTCCACTTGCTTTCAAGAGAAACTGACCCTGGGCCTGTGTCTGTATGTGTCGATTTCGATCTGCGGTTACATACCCCGTTCTCCAAGTTTCCCCCACTTCCAAAGCACGTTTTAAAGCAAATTAATTGTTACACTCATTATTAATAAATCTTTGTTTTACTTTGCATTTCTGTTCAGGTGTTGAAACATGGACGCATACTGTGCTGGGCACGGTGTGCACTGATGTACAGACCGCTTGTTCCATAGAGGAATGACATCCTCCTGCTCCTACATAGGTCTCTGGGGTGGGGGACGGTTGCAAGTGGTTGTGCATGAAGGGGAGGGATTGCAGGAAGGGGTGGGTTTGCAGGAAGGGGCGAGTGGTGCCTTCTTTGGATAGGGGTTTGGATGACGGCAGTGGGCTGCGGGTTTGGGCGTAGGAAGGGGTGAGGGGTGTGGGGGAAGGGTGAGTATCTGTCCGTGGATGAGGGCTCTTGTTGGGGCTCAGGGCAGCGGAGAGGCTCGTTGCTACGGTGGAAGTGCATGGTAAGGGCAGCGTGCCTTAACATTAAGGGGGTGGCAGGCGCTAGGACCCTGGACAAGCATACACATCACAGAATGACCCGGGGCAGCATACACCACACAGAGTGACCCTGGTGCCTACTGACTGCAGTGTGTGTGTGCCCTGCAGTTGATCATGCCCCCAAGTCTGTACCCTAGTAATGTAGGCTATACCGTGCAATTATAAATCCCCTCCCCCCCATACACAAAAAAATCCTCTGACACGAAAGATGTGACCGAAACAGTGAATAACAGCAAACAGCTTTTAATAATCTAATACACAGTGGGGGGATGAAACTCGGATTTGGGACTGGGTGAGCCTGTAAAGGAAGGACTTCTACAAATGTATAGCATGAGAGGTGTGTGGTACATTAGCGCTATGCAGTGGTGCAGTGACAGTTCTCACGGCCCCTACCGCCCCTCCATCTTGTACTTTTGGGTGAGGGGGGGGCAGGACTTCTTGGCGGGGGAGGGCGGTTGCAGATACACTGCAGGGGGGCTCTGTCCTCCTGCCTGCGGTCCTGCAGAACATCAACAAGGCGCCGGAGCGTGTCCGTTTGCTCCCTCATTAGGCCAAGCAGCGTTTGAGTCGCCTGCTGGTCTTCCTGCCGCCACCTATCCTCCCGTTCGATGTGTGTGCGATGCTGTTGACATAGGGTCTCCCTCCACTGTCTCTGCTCTGCCGCCTCGGCTCTGGAGCAGGCCATCAGTTCCGCAAACATCTCGTCCCTAGTCTTTTTCTTTCGCCGCCTAATCTGAGCCAGCCTCTGCGAGGGGGACACCGGGGCAGTCCGGGAAAGAGCCGAAGCTGTGTGATGGGAAAAGTAACTGATTTCCTTGAACAGATACATGTTTGCGAACAGTGAACACAGTCTAGTCAGTTTCTCTGAACAAGACCATACAGGGCAACAAGTCTCACGAGATCTCAGGACAAGTTCGAGATTTCGGAATACGCTCTCATTGGCTGCGGCATTGCACAGGAGAGCGGACAAGTGGGGAGAGACAGCTGAATCCGTCTAGCAGACAGTCCTGGTAAGCCTTACAGTACATTCTGCTTATCAGTTAATGGATAGCTGTGCCCTCCCGCTAAAGGCAATCTGGAAATCATATACTCTGACCCTTTTCCAGCCACTCCCGCCAGTGCACGGGAAAGATCAATGTATGCTTTTCCTATGTGGCCTACAACACGTGGCTGTTAAGCGAGGGTCATTGTTATGCAAAGTAAAAGTCAACCATTCACAACAGTAACAATACACTAATTGCCCTAATTAGATGCAGCATTTCATGAACGAGATCACCCTGATGCGGGTCCCTCGGAGTCACAAAGAGCGGATGCTAAGGGAAGCCCTGCAGAGACCAGGACCATATGCGGCCATGCTTGTGGAGGCGATGATTCCCATCTACATAAGGATGTCCTGGCGCGGAAGAGTGTGCTTCCACGGAGCACCCAACAAGGCACCTCTCCCCAGGAACCTCCTGCGGAGGCTTTTCGAGGACCTAAATGAGACCTTTCTTGAATTGTCCCTGGAGGATTATTGTTCAATCCCTATATGTGTGGACCTACTTTTCGTATAGTTTTTCATTGAAAATTTTATATATAGTATTTCTATTTTTTTATACCTGTTTTATAAAAAATAAATGTTTACGTTTATAGCACTTACCGCCTGATCCTTCCCCTGATTCAGAGTCCGGGTTAACGGCCGGGGAGGGTTGGTAGGGGATCTCTGTGAGGGTGATGAAGAGATCCTGGCTGTCAGGGAAAGCGGTTTTGTGTTCGCTGTCGCCTGCGCCGTCCTCCACAGACCCTTCCTCATCTTCCCCATCGGCGAACATCGAGGAGGAACTGTCCAGGTTCACTATGCCATCCACTGAGTCCACGGTCACTGGTGGGGCAGTGGTGGCAGACCCACCTAGAATGGCATGCAGTGCCTCGTAGAAGCGGCATGTCTGGGGCCGGGCTCCGGAGCGTCCGTTTGCCGCTCTGACTTTTTGGTAGCCTTGTCTCAGGTCCTTGATTTTCACGCGGCACTGCATTGCATCCCGGCTGTATCCTTTCTCTATCATTGCTTTGGAGACCTTCTAGAAGATCTTTACATTCCGCTTGCTGGAGCGCAGCTCCGACAGCACAGACTCCTCGCCCCACACACCGATCAGATCCAGGACTTCCCGGTCTGTCCATGCTGGGGACCTCTTTCTATTCTTGGATTGGCCGGACTCCTCTGCTGGAGAGCTCTGCATCGTTGCAGGTGCTGCGGAGCTCGCCCCGATGTCCAGCCAGGACATCAGATTCAAAGTGCCCAGACAGGAAAATGAATTCAAATTTTCCCGGGTCATTTCCTGTGTGGCTGGTCAGAGAATCCAAGCTCCGACTGCTGTCCAGAGCGTCAACAGAGTGGTGCACTGTGGGATAGCTCCCGGAGCTACTAAGTTCGATTTGCATCCACACCTAGCCTAATTCGAGCTAGCCATGTCGAATTTAGCGTTACTCCACCTGTCGGGGTGGAGTACCGAATTCGAACTAAAGAGCCCTCTAGTTCGAATTAAATGGCTTCCTGGTGTGGACGGTTGAGCGGTTAATTCGAATTAACGCTGCTAAATTCGAATTAAAGTCCTAGTGTAGACCAGGCCTAAGGTGACACCAGACTCCTCATTGTTTTTATTCTAACTCTAATATCAGTGCCTGATTAAATTACTGATCATCTCACTGTAATAATTCTAAATTTCTGTGGTGTACTCAGAAAAGTGAAAATCACGAAGTACCAGTTTTCCAAACAATAATAAATATCAAATATGGCTAAAATGTGAAAGACAAAATCTGTGAGATATCTGGATGCTGCTTATCATCATTTTGTTCACGATTTGTTGTGTTAATATGAAAGACAGCAACACTTTCTACTCTTTCTTTCTGCCTTTTTAGTAACATCTGTGCATTCTCAGACACAATAATGACTATTATTCATTCATTAATGTGTTTTGGTGGGATTTTTAGTGCATTACTGTGAAAAAGACAAATCAACTAATATGTTAATAGACAGGATTTTGTTTTTTAAGATGATCATTTACATTCAAACTACATTCAGTCATAATTGTGTTTTAGATTTAATTTAAAAAACCATAGGCTAACAAAAGCAGCAAAGAATCCTGTGGCACCTTATAGACTAACAGACGTTTTGCAGCATGAGCTTTCGTGGGTGAATACCCACTTTGTCAGATGCAACCAGACTAACACGGCTACCTCTTTGATATAGGCTAACAAGCAGGTCAGACATAAAACAGTATTTAGGCTAGGACAAAAATATTTGTTTAAAATAAAGTCGTCATAGGCAAAGCATTTAGAGTACATCTACACTGCAAAAAAATCCCCTGTGACAGTGAGTCTCCAAGCCCAGGTCAACTGACTCTGGCTCCTGGGACTTGTGCTGGCAGGCAAAGAATAGCAGTGTAGGCGCTTGGGTTGGAGCCTGGGCTCTGAGATCCTTCCCCTTTGCTGGGTCTCACCAGGCTCCAGTTCAATCACCTACAAAGATATTTTTAGCCTCACAGTGAGAGGGTGAGTCAGTTGACCTGGCTGAGACTTGTTACCGCTGGGTTTTTTTTTGGTGTGTAGACATACCCTTGCACACAGGTGCCAGTGGTGCAAGTAAAATCCATTTCTTACCAGTATGGGCAGGGGCACCAGCTAAGGGAGGCACATGACCTCCCCACGTGACCCTCCATGTGATTCCTCACCGCCCCGCCCCCAGCCTGGGGCCCCCACGCTCTCCCCATCTCTCCCATTTACCTGGGGCAGGGGGGCTCTGTCCTCCTCCTGCTGCGCTGGAAACTTCAGGGCAGGACTGTCCCGGGAACCGCAGCGGGGAAAGGAGCAGAACCCCCAGACCCACCCCCTGCCCTTCCATGGAGCTGAGTCTCCGTCCTCCCTCTGTGTACCACAGCAGCAGCCAAGCCGGAGGACAGGGCTGGGGGGGGGGCAAGGCTGGGGGTGGTACAGTCTCCGGAGACGCGGCCGGCGTTCTGCTCCTTTCCCCGCTGCTGCCCCTCCCAGCAGGGAAAGGAGCAGAATTCCCAGCCTTGCCCCCCAGCCCTCTCCTCCGGCGGGGCTGCTGCTGTCTCTTTCTGGTACACCGGACCGGCTATAAATAGCTTGCTGATCCGGCGTACTGGAGCGTACCGGCCTACTTGCACTGCTGATAGGTGCTGGCTTTTGTTTTTGCTAGTGGGTGCTTCTGAAGAGGTATATGTGTTTGAGGGGGGTGGGGAGAGGAAAGGGCTCTGCCAGTTTTGGGGGGAAGCTATTTTCAGCATATTTATAGACTTCTTCCATATTCTCGTTATTGAATATGTGTTAATCATTGGTATCTTTACTATTTTAATAATGATTCATTTTTTATGAACAGCATAATTACAGTATATTAAAATCACTGCAATCACCTACAAGCTGTGTTCATTAATGTCCCAGTTTAAAGACATTACGTCTTACTGATGAACATAAGAACATAAGAACGGCTGTATTGGGTCAGACCAAAGGTCCATCTAGCCCAGTATCCTGTCTACCGACAGAGGCCAATGCCAGGTGCCCCAGAGGGAGTGAACCTAACAGGTAATGATCAAATGTTCTCTCCCCTGCCATCCATCTCCACCCTCTGACAAACAGAGGCTAGGGACACCATCCTTTACCCATCCTGGCTAATAGCCATTTATGGACTTAAACTCCATGAATTTATCCAGTTCCCTTTTAAACGCTGTTATAGTCCTAGCTTTCACAACCTCCTCAGCAGTGATGAGCTGCTAAAATCTTAACAACCGGTTCCCTATAAAAAGTTCTGATTTAAGGGATGTGCCACAGCATGTATTTTCTGTACCAATAGGGTTACCATACGTCCGTATTTTCCTGGGAGGAATTTTTGAGAACTGAAAAGCGATTTAAGAACTGAAAAGCCTGACATGTCCAGGAAAATACAGATGTATGTTAACCCTACCTAAAGTTCTTTTTTAAAAAGATGGGGCTGAACTAGAAATGAGCTCCTTTTCACATGTGTGGGTCCCCGCCACTCCCTTGGGGTGTGCTAGGGTGACCAGATGTCCCAATTTTATAGGGACAGTCTCAATTTTTGGATCTTTTTCTTATATAGGCTCCTATTACCCCTCACCCCATCCCGATTTTTCACACTTGCTGTCTGGTCACCCTAGGGTGTGCACGTGTGGGTCCCAGCTGCTCCCTGCCCCCCCTCATTGAAACAGGTGTGCAGGGTTACTGCCCTGAGAACTGCAGGGCACCAATGGACATGGGGCTGGCTGCAGACAGGGGCGTGGGGCAGGGATAGCTGGAGGCAGGGAGTGTGACACGGGCTGGCTGCAACAGGGGCTGGCTGTGGGCAGGTGATGCAGACAGGGACTGGCTTTGGGTGACTGCGGGCAGGGGGTGGCTGCGGACGGCTATGGGCAGGGGGCGGCTGCGGGCAGGGGGTGGCTGCGGACGGCTATGGGCAGGGGGCGGCTGCGGGCAGGGGGTGGCTACGGGCAGGGGCTGTGGCAGGGGCTGGCTGCTGTGGGCAGAGGCTGGCTGCGGGTGGCTGTGGCAGGGGTGGCTGCAGGCAGGGGGTGGGCAAGGGCTGGCTGCGGGTGGCTGCGGGCAGGGGGTGGCTGTGGCAGGGGGCGGCTGCGGGCAGGGGGGGTGGCTGCAGGCAGGGGCTGACTGCTGCGGGCAGGGAAGGTGGGGGGGGGCAGTACTCACACGGGGAGAGCGGCTGGGAGCAGCAGGACGCAGCCGGGGACTCACCAGGCAGCAGCAGCAGCAGGAGCCCCATGGCCAGAAGTCCAAGGAGCAGCAGCAACAGGGCCAGGATGCAGCCCACATGGCTCCCGCAGCGCAGCGCCCCCCGGCGGCCGGGACAGGGAATTACAGGCTTCCCGGCCAGAGCCCATCAAAGCTTCCCTTGCAGGGAAGCCAGTTAACAAGCGGTTCTAAAACCGCTTCTAAATTTAACAACTGGTTCGTGCGAACCGGCTCCAGCTCACCCCTGTCTGTTTCAGGAAGTCACACCTCTACTAGAGGCAACAAAAACTTATGGTCTGGTTCTTCTTTACTCTAATTATCAAATGAAATTTCCATCCACTTTAAGATCTCTTTACAGTGCCAGAACCATGGGCAGTGGGTGATCTGCTGGCTCAGAGAGGCTATCCCCTGGCCAGCCTCGCCCCCCTTCCCCTGCCAGAGCCCCCACGTGGCCACCAGTCCCCCTCCTCCCAGCATGCCAGGCACGTGGCACGCGGTACCCCCCCTCCAGCCTCTCCCCTCCCCGTAGCACAGGGCAGGCAGCCCACTCCCTTCGCAAGCGCCAGGGGACTCCACAGCACTGGGTGGCCCCAGCCACCCCAAGTCCCAGCCACGCCCACCCTAGCCCCAGCCCACTTCCCTGAAGAGGAGTAGCCGGCCTGCCTGGGCTGGGTTTGGGCCAAGGGGGAAGGGCAAGCAGGAGGGGACCTTCTGGTGGAGCATGGGTGGGGCCATGCTGGGCTGTTTGCGGAGGTATATCCCCTGCCCCAGCCTATGATACGTGCCACCCATGGCCAGAACCATGTAAAAGGGCCTTTGTGTAAACTAGACTTGTGCTGCAAGGGCATAGGTGCTGAGTCTGTGGGTGCTGCGGGGCTCAAGCACACACAGAAAAAAATAGGGGGTGCTCAGCACCCATGAGCCATAGTGGTTCCTGACCCTCCCTCCCCCCAGAGTTTCATACCTGAGGTCTGCTCACAGCGCATTTCCTAGCCCCAGACAGAGCTTGAGTGTGGAATGTGATGAGTTCTGTGCTGCTCTCAGCTTCCAGCCTTGGGGCAGGGAGTTTGTTTATAAACAGAGGCAGGGTGCTTAAGATAACAAAAGGCCTGTCATTAAATTAAATTAAGGATCATTAGATGATCCTGAAAGCATTGCCAGGCATTCCAGTTAAAAGATAGGAAACAAAGGTTAGGAATAAATGGTCCATTTTCAGAATGAAGAGAGGTAAGCAGTGGTGTCCCCCAGGGGCCTGTACTGGGACCAGTGCTGTTGAACATATTCATAAATGATCTAGAAAAAGGGTTAAACAGTGAGGTGGCAAAATTTGCAGAGAATACAAAATTACTCAAGCTAGTTAAGTCCAAAACTGACTGCAAAGAGTTACAAAGGGATCTCACAAAACTGGGTGACTTGGCAACAAAATGGCAGATGAAATGCAATGTTAAATGCAAAGTAATGCACATGACAAAATATAATCCCAACTATATATACAAAATGATGGGGTCTAAATTAGATGGTACCCATCAAGAAAGAGTCATTGTAGTACTCCGGAAGCAATGCTTCCAGAGTACTGCAAATTTATAAGAATCTTTCTCACTGTGCCTGTATAATCCGGAACTGTGGAACATTCATTCTCCAGCTTCAGAAGATTTAAAAATTATCTCTAGTCATTAATGGGACAGACACAACTGAATAATATAGCTGGCCTTAATGTGCATCAAGACCATACTAGGGAACTAGATATAAATAAGATTGCTGATAGTTTCGTACAATACAAGACCTAGGGGTCACCAAATGAAATTAATAGGCAGCAGGTTTAAAACAAATAAAAGGAAGTTCTTCTTCACGCAGCGCACAGTCAACTTGTGGAACTCCTTACCTGAGAACAGATATAGAGTAAAATGTTCTAGGAATGCAGGAAGACAAGAAATAACTAACTCTTAGGAATTGTCTTCAGTAATGTGGGGACACTAAGAAAAGTTAAGGCGAATCAATGTGCATAAGTTAAAGTGCCTTAAACCCCCACGTGGATAACCTCATTCAAGATCAATTGGCCTTAGTTCTCTGTAACTTAATCCTCCTTGCTACCTTTTTCTAGAGATCTCTCTTATGTAGGGTAAAAGTGACAACAGCCTGAACTTAGCCATGATCTATTTGCAGCCCTTACTGAAAGCATTAATGAATGAAGAAGTCCTTCCCCTTGGGCTTTTGCAGAGGTACGGTAATGATTGGCTGAGCCTAGCTGTCCAAAAGATGACTGCTAGATAACAGTTTTGAGACAGGTTTGCTTCCACTTAATCAAACTTCAGCCAGTCCATAGGCATTCTGGTACTGAACCAATAATTGACCTATCAATCTGTGGCAGGGGAAAGAGAGGTAAGAGTTGTAGGAAGGGAAGGCAAGGCAAGCTGAGGGGAGGAAGATGGTCACATTGTATTTTGTCAGGTTTCTCTTGGTGAGATCTTATGTGGAGAAAGTGGAGGTAGGAGGAGGAGAGGGTTTGAGCAGTAAGTGCAAAATGTGACACTCCACTGCACCTGTTTCTCCTGTGGGGAGAGCAGTGCCGTAATGAGGGCAAGGCGAGTGAGGCACTTGCCTCGGGCGCAGAAGGTGAGGGGCGCAGAAAGTCTCTCCTTCAGCGGCAAGTCCTTCCCTCCGAGAGGGGACCGAGGGACCTGCCGCCGAATTGCCACTGGTCGTCGGCAAGGGAGAGGGGCGGCACGTCCGGCTCTTTGGCAGAAATTCAGCAGCAGGTCCCCCTGTCCCTCTCGGAGGGAAGGACCTGCCGCTGAAGAATGGCGGCAATTCGGCGGCAGGTCCTTCCCTCCGAGAGGAACCCGCCACCGAAGAGCCAAACATGCCGCCCCTGTCCCTTGCCTCGGGCGCAATAATCCCTAGATACGGCTCTGGGGGAGAGGATGAGAGAACAAATATTTGTCTGTCAAATTGCTTAAGGTATGACTCGAGAGTGCTCAGATATTTTACGGTGATGGGCATGGTATAAGAACCTGAACAGAACAGAATAGATTATACTCTGAATTGCAGTGGAAAGGAATGGAATTGGGATCCCAGTGAGAAGAGGTGGGACAGCTGGGGCTGGAGGGAAACAAATAAGTAGGCATCTCCTCTCTAGATTCACTTCTGAAGGCAGAGAAGAAATGTGAATACAGAAAGTCAAGACGGAAATATACTTGAATTTATATAAAAATAAAATTAAATAAATTCGTTTAAAAATGTATTTGAGACTAGCAGAGAAGAACATCTGCAAAAGAAAATTAATGCTAAGAGCTGATAAATTGGGTTGTTATTTACTGATTCACTATACGTTGGTGGTGTGGAGTCATGGAGGCAAATTAAACTTATAGGGGAAATGGGATTTTGTTATTTTAAATCAGTGGTCTTCCAGAGCCTCCTGGGCATAAGCCATAAGGAAACAACATATGCTTCTGAGAAGGAGAAGAGGTGTGTGACAGAGCCAGGAGAGGCTCCATCTCTGGGAAACTGTGGAAGGACAGGTTTCAGAGTAGTAGCTGTGTTAGTCTGTATCAGCAAAAAGAACAGGAGAACTTGTGGCACCGTAGAGACTAACAAATTTATTGTAGCATAAGCTTTCGTGGGCTAAAGCTCACTTCATCGGATGCATTCGATGAAGTGCGCTGTAGCCCACGAAAGCTTATGCTACAATAAATTTTTTAGTCTCTAAGGTGCCACAAGTACTCCTGTTCTTTTTGTGGAAGGACAGAAACAATGTTATGAGAAAACACAATATTGAAATTCTTTATTCCTTCTAATCAAGTACAAAGGAAACCTGTATTGTTATTAGACCAGTTGGATATTCAGAGCAAAAACCAAACCCACTTCTGGGATCCATGCTGGTGGATCCCAATGGAGGAGTTAGTCCCTCATCTGCATCACCATTGATATGGCATAACTCAGGGAATGGGACTTGTTGAATTTGTGTTTTCTTTGATGCTGGTTCTCTCTGCATCATCAGAGCAAAACAAATATTAAGGGTCTTTGTAAAAGAGAGATTAATGTTTTGTTGTTTTTTAAAAAGATTCTCAGCTGGTAGATTTAAGTGTGTGTCTGTGTATGTGTTCAGAATCCAGAGGACATTCCCACTATAAGTTTTAGAGCCTGTGTAGTTTTAGGTCAAAATTACTTGAGAGGGTCCCTATATTCCTTGTTTTGGTTGGTGAAGTGGGAAAACATCATGAGATGGTTAAGTAACCTATTCCAGTTTCAAGCCCCCAACTAACCTGTGCCATAGATGTAGACTGATTTTGCAAAGCTGCTTGGGCCAGCAGCTGCTGTGGGAGAACCTCACATGATGGCTGAGAAGGCAAAGACGCCTAGGTTTAAAAAAAATAAAACAAACTTTATTCATATGCATGGCTACTTTAAATCTCAGGTCGGCTCCTAATGTGATTGCCTTTGCATAGCTCTTTCTTTATTTGTTGAATTGAACCTGTGGCATATTTTACATGTGACTTTTTATCTAACTCCTCCTTGTAAATTCCATTTATTTTGATACCCATTTGTAAACCTACCTGAATAGTGACAGGTTGACTGAGTCTTTGCATGGATGAATCCTGCTGTATGCTGGGTGTTCTTTGCAAGGAGGGAACGTTAGACTCTGTGATCAGTTTTGTTGGTGTGGCTGTAAGAGAATTTTTTTTTCATATTTAAGAATAATCACCATATACAATTAGAATTATGAGATATGGTTAGTAATAATATAGGTATGGGCGGCAGGTGGAGCCCCAGCTCAGGGAGGCTAGCCCTGGTTCCGCCCCTTCTGCCCACACCTCCCCCCTCCTGCAGCCAGAGCCCCGAGCACCCCGTCCCCCGGCCGGAGGAGCCCCAGGCCGGCTGGAGGCCCAAGCACCCTGACCCCCTCGGCCAGAGTCCAGGGAGATTAGTGATGAACGTGGGAAGCTGGATACCACATACCGCTTCCTCGGCCGCCCTGGAACCTGCATGGGGCATAATACATAAAAAACTTCCCCCCAAAACTCCACAACCGGGGCTCCGGCAGCCACAGACGGTTATACCCACTGCCCATGAATATAGGGTCTGATCAAACTCCAGCTGGAGTCAAGGGGAACCAATGACTCCAAAGACAGTTGACAGCTGATAATGAGGATCCACACAAATGTTAAGGTATATACTGGACCAGACTCAGCCTGTGCTCCATCCAGTGCAGCAAAGGGTCCAAAAAGGTGTCCCAAAAGGGCAGGTGAGGGTTCCTCTTTCCTAGGTGAATCTCTGGCTGGAGTAGAATTCACATAGCTGGTTCTATGGCACTCTGTTCCAGCCCACATGGCAGGAGGTTGTTTACCAGGTGTGTCAGGGGCACAGCTAAAGGGCCTTCAGCTCCAGTGATCCTGGGCCATCAGAACGTCACCCATGGGCTGTTACTGCTGACCTAAGTCAGAGTGGCCTGATGCTGCTCTAACTCAGGAGTTATCCAACTTTTTTCCCTGAGGCCCACCTGTGCAGCTGCAATACACACTGTGCCACTGTTAACATGCATCTGGCAGGGAGAGGGGCACCGCGGGTCATACAAGGCCCCTCGCCTCAGCAGGGGCCAGAGCCAGCGAGAGGGTGAAGGGGCAAGGCAGGTGCTCGCACAGACACTCCCTGCCTGGGAATGAGGGAAAGGCTCGGGGGCCACCAGTGCCAGGCAAAGGCAGGCGCTCGGGCCAGGCCCGGCCATCACCTCACAATCCAGATCAGAGCGTTGTCCAGGCGGAAACACAGCAACACTCCCGTGCCCTGGTCTTGTGGGGATGGGGGTTGGCACAGGGCCAATACTCCAAGGGGCCTAACAGCCACGGATCATGGGGTGCAGTGTCTCGGAGCAGGAATGGCCACGAACCATCCAGCCTCCTCCAGCTGCCCTGGGAGCTGCTGCCTCTCAGGGCCAGCCCCTTCTCCTCACCTTGCACCCATCACCCAACGGCTCTGTTTTGCCCTCTGCCACCCACCGAAGGTGCTGAGCTCCTCCAGCCCTGGGTGGGGGCCATCACTGGCCTCCAGTCCACCAATATATACAGTTTAGGGGGGCACCTGGGACTATGTCGTGGCCCACCTTTGGTCCATGGCCGACAGTTAGGGAACCCCTGCTCTAAATGATGCTCTCAAATCTGGAGAACACAAACCTAGCATTTAAAGGCACCTTTGTGCCACCACTTGGGTTCTGCCTCAGGAGTTTATGGGATACATAAGTGTGTGCAGGTATGGGGTCTGAGCAAGGCCGGCTCCAGGCACCAGCGAAGGAAGCAGGTGCCTGGAGCGGCCAATAGAAAGGGGCGGCAGTCCGTCAGTTGTTGGGGTGGCACATCCAGGTCTTCGGTGGCAATTCGGAGGTGGGTCCTTCACTCCATCTCTTCCTCTTCGGTGGCACTTCAGCGGAAGCTCAATCGGGTTTTCCTTTTTTTTTTTTTCCCCCCTGTCACTTGGGGTGGCAAAAACGCTGGAGCCGGTCCTGGGTCTGAGTGCATGTATGAGAGTCTAACTTACACCACTTCATAGATTTTAAGGTCAGGAGGGAACATTATGATCCTTTAGTTTGACCTCCTGCATAACACAGGTGATTGAATTTCATCTAATAATTCCCGCATCAAGCCCATAACTTCTGTTGGAGCTAGAGCATCATTTTTTAGAAAGATAGCCAATCTAGATTTAAAGACTTCAAGTGATGGTGAATACACCACATGCCTCAGTCAGTTGTTTCAATGGTTGATTACCTTAACAAAAATCTGTACTTTATTTCTAGTCTATATTTATTTAGCTCTAACTTCCTGTCGTTAGAGCTCATTATACCTTTGTCCTGCTAGATTAAAGAGCCTTCTATCAGAACTGTTCTTCCCCTATAGGTACTCACACCCCATGATCAATTCACTTCTTATTAGTTTCTCTTTGACAAGCTAAACAGATTGAGCTTTTAAAGTCTCCCTCTGTAAGGGATGTTTTCCAGACCGTCAATCGTTCTTGTAGCTCTTTTCTGAACCTCTCCCAACTTTTCAACATTCTTTTTCGAAGTGCAGACACCACACCTGGACACAGTAATGGAGTAATGGTCTCACCAATGCCTTATGCAGAGGTAATACCACCTCCCTACTCCTACTCAGAACTCCAGTTGTACTTCCAAAAACTGTATTAACGCTCTCAGCCACAGCCTTGCACTGGGAGTTTGTATTCAGTTTGATAGCGATCATGACCCTTAAATCCTTTCAGAGTCATGGCTTCGAGAAAGCAGTCCCCCACCTTGTCAGTGTGACCTGCATTCTTTGTTCCCACGTGTATCACCGTGCATTTGGCTGTACCAGTGGTTCTGAACCTGTGGCTCGTGTGCTGCTTGTGGCCCAATCAGCACACAGCTGCGGCCCATGTGACATCCTAAGGGCTATACAGGTAGTATTGGATGCGACCCACATAACACATTGTAGGCCACATGTGACCACAATAGTAAATAGGTTGAAAACCACTGGGCTTTACTAAAACCGTATGCATGACTTCTGAATTTAGCCTTGAGTTTCAGAACTTTCCAGCTGACGACCTTACTAACTTCCAGGACAACACAGTATAATATTATAGCTTGGAACTGTGCCTAGCAACTGTAAATTTCATCTCCATAGAACTCAACAGCAACAGGCTTCATAACTAGCCTCCTTTATTCCAAAGACATGGATGATTGCATCAGCCCATTTTACCACCTTCAATTAAATACTTACCCATCCATGGGCGATGGGATTAATGGACATGTCATCAGCATCTTCAGCATCTCACCAGCAACTACTATACCACCAGGAATGATACACTCCAATTTTTTTGGATAATTTAACTAATTTTAAAATAAAGTATTGATACAGTAGCTCTATAATAACATCACTTACATGCAGGGTCAGATGTGGGTGTGTTGGAAGATTTGCGTGAGCTTCTAGATGATACAGAGGGTGTCCGACTAGTGTTGAGAACTGAGATGCCTATTTCAAGTGCATTAAAGTGCTGTTCGGGATTCAAGCCTAAGCCACCATCCTAAAATTTAAAAAAAACCCATCATATTACATCTGACAGGGTATGGTGTTCTGTCATGTATCTAACAGTACTTGTAGGGTCAGATCTTCAGCTGGTATAAACTGACTTCCATGGAGCTATTGCAATCTACAGCAGCAGAGGACCTGGGCCAGAATGTCTATGACATCTACTTCTGCTATACCTTCCAATTGCATATGAATGAGCTTTTATTGTTGTGGAAAGACTTTGCAGGCTATTGCCCTATTCATTTTCGATCCAGTCCTTTGAGTTGCAGAATCTCTTTCTTCCTTCAGTGGTGAGTGACAACACCCAGAACCACTCAGCAATGCACAAAATTCGACCCTTTGTTCTTCAGGTAGTATGTTTTGGACAGGTTCAGACATATGCATGTCAGCGTGTAGTTAAGGATGAGGTGGCAATTTCATTTAAAGCCTGTTTTTCAGGTTGTCATAAATGTGACTCTTTGATCCACTCTAGGCAGCAATTTGGCAGACAAGTCAACACAGGAGTGAATTTTTCCTCCTAAAACTGGCTTATATTGGTATCACCATGTGTTGATCTAGGGAGATTTCAGATGCTTTTTGTGATATATTACGTGAAAGACTCAGGTATTATCATGACAGGGTACTGCTTATAAATAACTTTTGTACACTCTGCATTAATATGCAGGATGCAGAATTCTTGTGCATGAAAAACAATCTCAAGATGATTGTTCTTAGAAATGGTCCCTCTAGGTCAAATCGTAGCATGTTGGCAAGGAAGCATGGTAAAGCTTACAATGCCACTGCCCAGGCTTTGTGTTTCACCACTCTCTCTGATTTCTAAGTTTGTCCTTTTATGCTCATCTCCAGTTCACTTAAATAATTGTTCAAGAGCTCAATTAATTCTGGAGTATAAACTTCAGGTAATATGTCTAGATCAGCATTGCTACTAGATCTTTGGAAATGTTAACACAAGAATGGGTCACAATTACTGCACGTTTATGAAAAACATATCTGGTTATACCTTTAGTGTTTCTGAGGGTGCAGCTTCCAAGGCCAGTTCTTGTCTCCTTTCCACTCGAACATCTGCATAACTAATTGAAAAATGTAATTCTACATGAGTAACATTTCATTATTTTATTTTATAAAATGCATTTTAAACAAACGGAGCAACATTACATGTTATTGTAAATCATTATGTGATAAATGAAATCAAATCGCATTTAATGCATATGATTTGAAGGACTGTGTTTTTATTTTCAGTTTCTGCTCAACCCCCTCTATATATCCATTCACAAACAAAACATTTGTTAAAAAAGCATTAAGGCTAAAAGTGTGTTTTGTTGGAGTCCAACCCAAAACAATGTTACAATTTCTTTACAAAAGTTCCACACTTTAAAAAACCCAAATATTAGAATGTCAGGAAATGAAAGTTAAGTGTTAAATTAAGCCTGTTCCCCCACTGCCACATAAACCTTCATCACTCACTTCCACCCCACCCCACTCTTAAGCAGGCTGCCGATGGGCTGCTCTGCAGCCCTACAACCCCATTGCACTGAGTGCTACAATCGCTCCTAGCACACCCCTTACACTGGATCCTACGGGGCCTGGGCAGCATCGGGCCACTTACAGCTCCCCTATGCTTCTCCTGCCTAGCCTACTGTGACCTCTTTATGCTCCTGGAGTGGGGTGTTGGGGCTGGAACAGGGGACAGAATCAGGACCTCAGTGGCTTGTGATTGTCTAAGGCCCCAAAACATCAGAATTTTATTTACTCTGAAATATGCTTGAAGCTTTTTAATTTTCTTGTTCTTTATGTTAACACTGTGTAGGAAGCTGGGAGTGATGCCTCCTCCTTATTGGGGTCTGTTTCAAAAGCAACACTTGAAATACCCTGTCACCTACACTGCATTAACATCCATAAGCTGTATTGTACTATTTTATACAGCTGAATGTCCTGATTCTCTGTTCCAGCTGAGCAGAGGGGATGGGGATGAAAGGTAGCTTTAAGCCAAATTTGCAATTCCCCTATTTGCGAGCTGGTCAACTGCTTTAACCTACTCCTAGTCACCTCTGGCCAAGAACAGCTGGAATGTATCAATACTGTGGCCTCACTCTCTTTTCTTCAGCCTTGCCGCTTGTGTCAGATGCTGTTAGAGAGGTGGCCTACTGCCATTACATTTGCCATACACCATGCATGGATGATCCCTATGTAACACCGACAGACCCCAGTTGTCAGCAGGTGGGATCAAACCTGGGGCCTCTGGATCTTAGTGCATGAACCAAAAGCCATATGGTTGTAAAGCAAATCTCTCTCTGTCACTACATGGGACAGAACACCACACCCAGGAGGTGTGTGGGTTACATACTTCCTCTAGCTGAGGAAGCACATCCCAAGCTTCAGAGACTTCCCAGTTGAAATCCCAGATGAGCCCCCACTTGTAACAGTGACAGACCCCAGTCGTTGGGATTGAACCTGGGGTATCCGGAGCTTAGTGCATGAGTGTCTTCTGCATGAGCTAAAAACCATATGGCTGTTAGCTAAGGCTGTAGAGCAAACTCATTAATCTCTCTCTCTTTCTCTCTCTCTCTAAGTGGCCTCGGTGCCAGTAGATGGGACAGAACACCACACCCAGGAGGTGTGTGGGTTACATCCACAAGAGGCAATTCTCCAGTAGTTGTAATGTGATACTTCATGGCCACTTTCTATCATAGGATTGGCAAAAAGGGGGCCAAATGCAACCAAGAATCTGGCCCCTGATTTTGAGTTTGTTGACTGACAAATGAATTTTGTTCTCTTATGGTACATGCAGCATGAAGACAGACTTAAACTGATCATATTTGTTTAATGAAGCTTATTTTCGCTACAGAATTCAGATTTCATTTTTGTTATGTGAAAGACTCTTAAGGGGACTTTATGAAATCATTAAAATGTCCATATGTTCTTGTGCTTTTAGGTCCCTAGAGTCTGACTTGATTACAATGGTGACAAATATAACTAAGTCTTTTCCCTACCTTACTACGGTGTGTGTGCATACAATGAACTCTGGCTTGGAGTTCCACTGATGGTAGGTTATATAGTAATGGGTCTGCAGCCAGATCCACTGCTGTCCTTTGGTCAGAAACCGGTAACAACAAGATTTTCCTTTGCCAAACTGCATCACTGTTAGTAGAAAACGGACACTGCATATAACAAATTTTAAAATGTGAAAAATATCTTTTAAAAAGTTTCATAAGAAATCTCTCTAAGAATTATGGTAAAAGCACATATCACCAGGTATCCTTTTCTGAAATTTTAAATATACAACAATATATTGTATATTATATATACAACAATATATTGTATAAATAGCACAAATATGATGAATGCTAACTAGGGCCATGTATTAATGCATTAATAACTACAACTTATATATAAATCTTTCTGTGTTCTAAGTGCTGGTCACAAATTAGCCAAATAAACACCTGGCAGTGATTTCTAAGACTATAATACTGTATGTGAAAGGTCTGAGTTCCATAGCAGAGAAATACAGCGTGTGAATGCCTTAAAAGGTGGACTAAATCCTGTGCAGACTTACACCCTGTGCAAATCCATTGGCTTCTATGATATAATTCAAATCAGTGCAAAATTTGGCCTTAAGTCTATACACTGAGATAACATGAGGAATAGATGAAAATCATTTGAAACTGAATGGAATTCCCCAGCCAGTCAAGATTTCAGAGATGACATGACTGAGGCCTGGCCTACACTACAGAGTTAGGTCGACACAAGGCAGCTAGCTACGTCGACCTAACTCTGTAAGTGTCTACCCTAAAATGTAGCTCCCACTGATGTAACTTGCTCACTACACCAACGTAATAACTCCACCTCCGTGTGAGGTGTAGTACTTAGGTTGATGTAGCTAGGTCGATGCAATGTCAGTGTAGAGACTGTATTCCTTACATCGACTGTTGCTGCCTTTCAAAAGCTGTCCCACAATGCCCCACACTGGCAGTTAAATCAGTGCAGGTGCTCCTGGTGAGGGCACACACCGCCAACACAAGGAGTGTAGTGTGGATACACAAAAGCGATTTAATTACTGTGGAGATTGTACGTTGATGTAACTTAGGCCAACTTAATTTTGTAGTTTACACTTGTCCTGAATGTTTTAAACTCTCCTGGGCCAAATTCATCCCCTGCTTTAATTTTATTAACATCAAGGGTCTCACACTTCAATGCATTTAGCCTTATATTTTAATGTCAAAACCCCAAAACTAATTTTGACTGAAGGCATTCACCCCATAGCAGGATAATAAGACTGAGACATTACCATCAATGCTATAAGCAATATTTGAATAAGATTGCTTGATTTTTATATTTCCTCACTTAGCAAATAGTGTTTTTTTAAAAATCCTAATAGAATACATTTAAATAATCCCTGATTTTAAATATATATTGAACAACACCAGGGATAACAATCTGCAAAAGGTTTACAAAGTGTGACCTTCTCCAAGACTGTGTGAGCAGGGGCGGCTCCAGGCATCAGCACGCCAAGTGTGTGCTTGGGGCAGCAAGCCACTGGGGGCGCTCTGCCGGTCGCCGCGAGGGCGGCAGGCAGGCAGGCTGCCTTCGGCGGCTTGCCTGCGGAGGGTGCGTTGGTCCTGCGGCTTCGGCAGACATCCCGTGCCTGCGGGACCAGTGGACTCTCCGCAGGCAAGCCGCCGAAGGCAGCCTGCCTGCCATGCTTGGGGCGGCAAAATGCCTAGAGCCGCCCCTGTGTGTGAGTTTACTGGAATAACAGAACGTAGCTCAAATCCTGGTTGCCTCACTCATGCAATGAGTCCACTTGACTGCTTGTCATTGGCACTACTTGTGTGAATAACAAAAGCAGGATCTGGCCTTATAAGTGCTAAAGAACTCTAGGCCAAAGTCTTATCAGCTACTGCACACTCAATCTGAAATGAGTCCACTGAAGTCAGTTCACAGGTTTATAGCAGTGTACCAGAGGTAAGAACCTGGCCCGCCAAGTTTACACCTATCTTAACTGAAGCTGCATTTTACTGAGAACAGGCATGCCAATGAATTCATATGAGCTTACACTATGCAATACTTACAGTGTTCATGGCACCTTGCTAAGAGTTCTAGGTCATCTATGTGGTAATAATCATAGCCAGAAGTACCCAGCACTTCAAAAGGCAAGTATCCTATAATAGGCGGCGCTCTGCATATGGGCACAGTACAAATTATTTCATCAAAACAATGAAACACAAAGCAACTTTTCCTCTGTTAAATAGGAATTTCAGAAAGTCAGTTGGGCCAAATTCTGCTCTCACTTACACATGCGTAACTCCCACTGAAATCAATGGGCCAAATCCTGACTTCTCTGCTCTATGGGCAGGGAGACCAGCTGTAACTCAGCTCCCTGGCTGGGTTCCACACCTGCAGAGTGGCACGGGCATCCTGAGAGGGGAGGTCCCACTGGAGAGCAATCATGGCACTGCTCTGTAGTAATTCCTTCCCCCTCAAGGCACTGCCTGTGATTTCAGTCCCCAGCCAACTGCCTTATATGGCAGTGGAGTCACCAAGGAATGGTGATAGGAGTAAGGTGGTGTCACCCTGATGTCCCTGTTGTGGGGAGGCAGAGTCTCCTTGGCCAAGTTAGACCCGGAGAGACAGCAAATGAGCTGAGCAATATCTCTCCCCACCCAGTGCCATAGCTAGCTAGCAGCTCTTGAACAAAGTTGCCAGCCAGCTAGAGAGGTCATAGACCTGTAAGACAGAGATCTCCTTGCAGGAAAAAGGTAACGGGGAATTGAACCCCCCCAGGAATGTCCAATATCCTCTCAAGAACTTGCTTTGAGGAGCACCCCCCCACGTTCTCAGGCCTTTCCCTGTTTCTCCCCTGGGGCAAGTGATATCATTAGAACCACAACTATTCTAGGCAACAGCAGCCTCTCTGGCTCCTGCATGGCAAAGACCAGAGGAATAGACAGGGAGATAACACGCATACGCTTCTTTTCATTGTGGGCCTCTGCAGGACCTGAACATGGAGTGTCTGAGCAGCCATTTCACACCTCTAACCTTGCCAGCCCGACTGCCCCACAAAGCTGCCCTCCATGATCCTCAGCAACTGGCCCAATGGGAATTGCACACATGGCTGAATTTGGAAAGTAATATTTTCATGACACATTTTTCTAAAATACACAGGTTTTACAGACACACACACACAAAACTCTATCCTCCTCTTGACTTTTCTGGATTTATTACCTCTGATTTCTGGATTAGCTAATTAGCTGTATAATAGTTAGAAATTGTTGTTGTTAGAGCTCATAGCCTACTGACATTTTAATACAGATAAGGATTGGCTAATCAAAATACTCTCAGGAAAAAAACCCATTTTTAATACACAGTAATTGTGTAAATAAAGATTGATGAAAAAATAAATGCAGACAAAATCAGCCATCTCCAGAATCAGTGAAATCAAACATCAGCTTTTGTAGCAATTTTAGTCATAACAGTGCTGATAACCAAGCTCTTCAAATTATTTTGATGTGAAGCATAATATTATTTGACAGGATCTAGCTAATGAAAATAGCAGTAAATAGGTACAAACAAAACCAAGTATGTTTTTCTGCTTACAAACCTGTGATCCAGAAATAAAAATTTCCATTCCAGACTATGTCTTGAAGTGAATTCCTCTAAAGGTTCTTCAACTATGCACATTTCCTGCATTGGAAAGAAGATCTGTTTACTAAGATTGTTAAGTATCAGAAGGGTAGCCATGTTAGTCTGGATCTATAAAAGCAGCAAAGAGTCCTGTGGCACCTTATAGACTAACAGACGTTTTGGAGCATGAGCTTTCGTGGGTGAATCCGACGAAGTGGGTATTCACCCACGAAAGCTCATGCTCCAAAACGTCTGTTAGTCTATAAGGTGCCACAGGACTCTAAGATTGTTAACTTTATCTCTCGGCTTCATCTGGTTCTTGTTAAATAGGAATACACAGCAGGTATGAGGAATATAATCAAATAGAAAGTACAGATGTCAACCAGTAATATTGAATAGAAATCTAATGTTAATACAAACTGATACTAACATTATTGCATAGGGTAAGAAAAGAATACTCTACAATACATGCCAAGTTAATAATCATTATTATTTCTTACAGTATATAGGATATTATGTTTTTAAAGCACTCTACAGATATCAAGAGCACAACTGCTGCATTGTAAGAGTCCACAGTAGAGGGCGGTGCACAACCCAGGCAGGAACTCAGAAGGTATGTCTACCCTGCAATTAGAGACCTGCAGCTGGCCCATGCCAGCTGACTTGGGCTGAGGGGCTTGGGCTAAAGGGCTGTTTAATTGTAGTGCAGACATTCAGGCTCGGGCTGCAGCCCAAGCTCTGGGACTCTCCCACCTTGCATCTGAACATCTACACTGCAATTAAACAGCCCCATGGCCTGATCCCCATGAGCCCGAGTCAGTTGGCATGGGCCAGCCGCAGGTGCCTAACTGCAGTGCAGAGACACCCTAAGAAGCATTGTGCTTTTAGCAGGCACGTTGCCTCCAGGAGCCCTAAGCTGCTGTTGCACCCCTGAACCTGTGCTCTCTCCTCCTGCAGACATTCAACACCACTGGCCCGTGTGAGAAGGGGCAGCACACCTTCGTGGATCAATCTGAGATACGCCTGTGGCCTCCTATATTACCACTGTATCTGAGCACTATGCAATCCTTTAATACAGTCATCCTCACAGCATCCCTGTGGGATAAGGAAATACTATTATGCCCATTTTTCAGCTAAGGAACTGAAGGAAAAGAGAGAGTATATGACTTGTGCAAGGTGACACAGGAAGTCTGTGGCAGAACAGGTAACTGAATCTGGGTATCCTAAGTCCCATGCCCACATGCTAACCACTGGAGCATGCTACCTGGAAGCACAGTCCTGGGTGTCCTGTCCTGAGTGCAAGGACAGAAACTCTGCCCAGCCTTTGTACAGGGGCATAAAGAGGTAGGTTCCTTTCAGCTTGTTCTCATGTCCCACTCCTACATGCATTCATGTAGCCAGGAACAACCTGGCCCTAATTCATGAAGCCTCCCAACACCCATAGGAGCAAGTGATATTAATAATTAGTAAACATATTATGGTAGGTAGGATTGGGGCCTCTTTGTGAAAAAATAAAATCCCTGACCCAGAGCGATGATCGATGATGGCAACAATAATAATACTACAGGGTTGCACACTTTGTTGCATCTCTAGGCAGACCTCACTGCACACACTAGGGACTCCTTGCATTCTTCCATTCAACCCCACAAGTTCTCAGTGTTCACTCTCCCATCTCCTTCCTTGCAATCCATACCCTCATGCCTGGAAGGGGATGTCTCTCATGTCTGTGTGCTCCCATTCTCCTCCTTTGTGCCCACTCCCATTGACCAGATGTGGCATTTAAACGTTATCATGTTACAGACAAACAGAGAGAGAGCAGAGTGCTAGACATGGCTTTGCTCAGACAATCAGAAAGATAAGTATTTTAGAGTGGGAAATTGAGACACAGATGTTAAATGACTTGTCCCAGGTCATGGCAAGTATATTGAGGAGCCAAGATTTGTATTCAGCAGTTCCTGGCTCCCCGAGCCGTGTCCAGGTCACTTACAACACACAGCTGCCAATTATCATTGGCAGTTTATGTTAATGCAACTTTAACGTTGAGTTTTAACTACACAAAGGAAAGGAAATTCAGAGTACTATTAATAGGAATACTACTATTGCGGTTTATGAGAAGTATTCTTGCTTTTCACAGTCAGGGCTGTGAATCAGTCAAGAATGCCTTTAAAAATCCCTGTGCAGTATTGGAGTGAGGCTGAGCGACCAATGCTGTCAAATGAGACTTGTCTCAATTAGATTTCTTAACCTCAGAGTATAGGAGAGCCGATACAGCAGCTCACATTTGCCAACTGAAGAACAGCAGTGGCTAGCGCTAGGCTGAATGCAGTGTCCCGTCCTCAAAAAGTGAATTTCCTAGTGTCATGATGGGAGAAGAGTGGGAAGGGTCATTTTAATGCACCTATCTAGCCAACTGAGGGCATGGTGTCAGCATCTCTACTCTGCTGCTCCATCCCAGTGTTGGGAAAATACAGCTAAGGAATGCCACACTAGGCATCCTAACACCCAAGTGGCACCCCCTGATTGCATTTCCCAGTATAGAGAAATAGATATATCACCATTTCCAACACCGTTTCCATCAACCCTGGAACAGACCAATAACCCTACTCACTGTATACAGTGTATACTCACTGGAGTACTGTGTCCAGTTTTGGGCCTCACACTACAAGAAGGATGTGGAAAAAATGGAGAGAGTCCAGCGGAGGGCAACAAAAATGATTAGGGGGCTGGAGCACATGACTTATGAGGAGAGGCTGAGGGAACTGGGCTTGTTTAGTCTGTAGAAGAGAAGAATGAGGTGGGATTTGATAGCTGCTTTCAACTAACTGAAAGGGGGTTCCAAAGAGGATGGATCTAGACTGTTCTCAGTGGTAGCAGATGACAGAACAAGGAGTAATGGTCTCAAGTTGCAGTGGGGGACCTTTAGGTTGGATATAAGGAAACAGTATTTCACTAGGAGGGTGGTAAAGCACTGAAATGGGTTACCTAGGGAGGTGGTGGAATCTCCATCCTTAGAGGTTTTTAAAGTCAGGCTTGACAAAGCCCTGGCTGGGATGATTTAGTTGGTGTTGGTCCTGCTTTGAGCAGGGGGTTGGACTAGATGACCTCCTGAGGTCCCTTCCAACCCTGATATTCTATGATTCTATATTGGATTTTGATTCATGATTGTGAAGTTTCTATATTCTGATCAACTCTGTTAGTAAAATTTGGAATTTTGCATGTACAGAGATTGAAAGAATATACAGTACCTCTAAGACTAATGTTCTCCATTACATGCACTTACCTTTAAAAACTGAGGTGTTGCCAGTCGAACAGTAGCAACAAAACAGACTTGTTTTCCTAGTGATGTTCTATAAGCCTGAGGAACAGCACCATCAAAGCAGTTACAAGTGGAATTAGGCACTGGGAAGGGAAAAAGCAAGATTAGCAAGTTTGACCTGACTGAATATTTTACAGATTTGAAAAGCATTAATAACAAATTTCACTCAGAGGAGTGTCTCAATACTTTTTAAAGCTTATATGCATATATTTGAATCGAAGTCAGTCATGTTAGGCAAAAAGACATGAGAGCTTAACTCAAAGTAAGAAATATGTTTATAAAAAGTAAGGACAAACCTTCTAGTGGTATCTACAACAGCTTTCTGGAAAGAAACCCTACACATCCAGTGGCTCCTTTTCACCGTTCACAATAACAATATACATTTCAGCGATCTTACTACATTACTTGTAGGGAGTAGATGAAAGAAGTATTGTTAGAGGTTGAAGGGTGTTATTCAAGTCACTGGTGGCAAAACATTTAGACCAATATCACTGAGGCTTTCATGGAGTTAGTAGGCATGTTTCTTCAGATACTAAAATGTATAACCCCAATTGTAGCCCTCCCATCCACCCTAACTTTCTCTCTCACCCCTGCCCATCCTCCCCAATCCCTCCCTTCAGCCCCCCTCACTCCCCAACTCCTCCCCAGTCCACCCACACCCTCTCTCTCAGCCATAGGTCCCCCAGCATCCCGTTCAGTCCATCCCAAACTGCCCCCCATCCCTGGGCCCTCTCCAGCCCACTCCCAGTTCACCCCAACCTACCCCCTTAGCCATAGGCCCCCCGACATCCCCTTCAATCCATCCCAGCCAGTCTCCCCAGTCCTGGGCCCTCTCCAGCTGCACCATCTACCCTAACCCCCTTGTCCTTACCAATCCCCCCACTCCCTTCCATGGATCCGTGGGGACCCTCAGCCCCCACTTCCTCCTCAATCTCTTCCCAGTCCACCCACACCCTCTCCCTGAGCCCTTGGCCCCCAGCATTCCCTTCAATCCATCCCAACCTGCCCCCCATCACTGGGCCCTCTCCAGCCTCCCTGTCCACCTTAATCCTCTCGCTCATCCTTACCAATCCTTCCCAGTCCCTTCCTCCCAATAGCACTGAGGTTTGAAAATTATAATTATTTTAAGCGAAGGAAAAGCAGGATCTAGCAGGCTTTAGCATGTAGTGCTAGGGTTCAGAGTAGGGCATCTTTTGAGAGTCCCTGCCCCATTCTGTCTTGGCACAGTAGACTGGGAGAGGGGCTGAAAAGGAAGGGTTATAGTCACATTTTTTTATGGTGGTCTAATAACTGTGTCTTTCATGATTCCACAGGTCTCATGTCATGTTCAGGGTCCATTGGTACCTGCATGCCCCTCAGGCCCTCATTTCTCAGCAATGGCTTGCAAAGTTGTCAAGTTGCCTCTAGCTAGCCTGTGATCCCAAGTATGTTAGTATCACAGAGGATGAACTCCTGCTCTTCAGAGCACTTCTAGCAAAGAAAATTACACCCCAAGTTTTGCTGCTTGGAGATCACAATCCTGCTACCTTGGAAGTCAATGTGACAGACTTCAAGTGGGAACTGGAACAGTCTTGGGAGAACCTGCATGGTGAGGAGCTATTCCCTGACTCCTGCACTCTTCAGCTGACCAAGCTCCTTGACACATATAGTTCAACCAGCATAGCAATTGCCGGTTGGGGAGATGCTACCATAGAGCTCTCTCGCCTCTATCTGTGGCCTGGACTCAGGGCTGGCTCTAGACCCCAGCGCGCCAAGGGGCGGCATGCCGCCGGGAGGGCGGCAGGCGGCTCCGGTGGACCTCCCGCAGGCGTGCCTGCGGAGGTCCGGTCGTCTGGCGGCTCCGGGGACCTGCTGCAGACGTGCCTGCGGAGGGTGCACTGGTCCCGCGGCTCGGGTGGACCTCCCGCAGGCGTGCCTGCGGATGCTCCACCGGAGCTGCGGGACCAGCGGACCCTCCGCAGGCACATCTGCAGGAGGTCCACCGCAACCGCGGGACTGGTGACTGTCAGAGTGCCCCCCGCGGCGTGCTGCGCTGCTTGGGGCGGCGCAATTGCTAGAGCTGCCCCTGCCTGGACTCTATTTTCTCAAGTTTCTCACAATTTGGCTGTAGCAAGGAGGCATGGCCTCCCTTGGAGATTGACAGGGAGGGATGGCCACACACACACGATGGGCGGAAGCAGAAAGGCCATGCCCGCCCTGCCAGAAGAAAAGGGGCGGAACAGGAACAGGAAGTACAAAAGGCAGGCCCTGCAGCTCAGCTGGGCTGGAGCCACTGAGGGAGACAGATGCGTCCTACCTGCTGCTAGAGCAGGAGCCTGCAGAAGATCTCTGCTGTCCCGAGGACTCACCAAAGCTGCCAGACATGCCTCATGTTGAGGAGCTGCTGGAACTGTCACTGGTGGTGTATCGTGGGGAGGCAAAGGGTGACCCCTGGACCCAGGTACACCCTGAGGGGATGGTAGAAAGCAGGGCCGGTGCAAGGATGTTTCGTGCCCTAGGGGAAACTTCCACTTTGCGCCCCCCCCCCGCACCCCCGCCCTGAGGTGCCCCCTTGCGGCAGCTCCCCACTCCCAACCCTCCGCCCTGAGGCACACACCCCCCAGCTCACCCCTGGTCCGCGCACGAGCACCCCGAGCACGCCATCGCTGCTTCACTTCTCCCGCCTCCAGGCTTGCGGTGCCAAAGCTGATTGGCGCCGCAAGCCTGGGAGGCGGGAGAAGTGAAGCAGCCACGGCGTGCTTGGGGAGGAGGCGGGGCAGGGGTGAGCTGGGGCGGGGAGTTCCCCTGCGTGCCACCCCCCTCCCCTTACTTGCTGCAGGCGGCCCTCCCCGCGCTCCCCTGCCTAAATGCCAGCGGCGACCGGGGTGGCCGAAGATCCGGCCGCTGTGGTCGCTGCCGAAGGAAATTGTGCCCCCCAAATCCCAGCATCCTAGGCGACCGCCTAGGTCGCCTAAATGGTTGCACCAGCCCTAGTAGAAAGTAGCCCAGGGACAACTTACTCTAGTCTGGCTGTGTTGCTGCCTGAATCCAGGCCACTGTGTTGTGGGTGGATTCCCTGTTGACCCAGTGGTGGAACAATCTGCCACTTTAAGGACCCTGGGTTGGTTCCAGGTGGAGTTGGGTGGATCTGTGTCCCCCTAACCTTTTGCCACCTCACCCCTGGGGTGGCAGCCTCCCCACCTTAGGCCAATGTTAGACTACTGTCTTCCAGAGGTAGGACACTAGACCCTGTCTTGCCCTGCCCTGCCTGAGGGCTGAAGCCTTAGACTTTTGGTGCCTGGTCCTGCTGAAGAGCCTGGGCTCCTAGACTATAAACTACTCCGTCCTGCCTGAGGGCTTGAGCCCTGATGACAGATAACTGCTAGGCCCAGGCCAGAGGGCCTGAGCTCTAGAGACAGCTAATTTCTCCCCCTTTACAGAGTACCATTCTAAATGTGTGATGGGGAGGAGATGTGGCCTCCCTTGGAGATTGACAGGGAGGGATGGCCACGCACTCCTACACTGGCTCCTTTCTGTACCACACAACAGAGGCAAATGTGCCCTTTGATGAAGAAAGGCTACCTTTCAACCAATTTGTATATTAGTCTCTATGGGTAGTTCACTAGCATTTTTTATGTTGGGTATCTGCTGTACTGGCTTTTTATAATGGACTTCTCTTCACTGGCTTATCTATTAAGCCAACTTATTACACATGCTTTTTGAACCCAATGCAAGCTATGGTAATGTCACAATATACCAATACATAGCTGATAACAAGAATAACAGTGAGAAACAGAGAAAAAAAAGTAGTCTGTAGAGAATTCACATCTGTGATTAATCAGTTCAGACCATTGTGGATCCGTTTATGTACTGAGCCAAAAAGTACAAAGGAGAAGAAAAATTCCACATTTAAGAAAGTAGTGCAGATGTCAACATCTGTATAATTTAAAAAAATCTCTAGACATGAAACATCCTCTACCTGAGCCTTAAGGGCCTAATTGACTGCATTATTAACATAAAAATTAAGGGAAATATTCTCCTTCCATAAGTAAGACATGTATTTGCTGTTCCTCTTAGGACTTCCTAAGAATTTGTATTCCAATTCTGCTGCTGCATTTGTATGCATATATGAGGGCTTCTGTGGGACTTATATAAAAGAGGTGGGAGAAAATGGAAAAGGAGTATGAACGGTAGGAAAAAAGGAGGAACCTGCATAAACAACAATTTGCATTGCTCTACATGGGCTTTATCATGCCACTGAGTATTTTGCAGCACTCTGTGAATCTCGGAAGGGAGTTCTGTTTAAAAATCAGTAGCATGATACACACTCATATTAAGGGCACTGTAAAAAGTTACTTCCAGGCATACTTCTCAATACCATGAGCAGTCACATGTGAAGTCAACAGGACCATTCCCAGTAGTAACCCTTAATTCTAATAGTTTAATGTATGCAGGATGGATCCTAAGAGGCCAAAAGGGCCTAAGCAAAGTCTCCTAAATGCAGGTGTGATAAGTTAAAAAACTGGTGAGTGAGCCTATTAACTTGTGGGAGGCACCTGCTCAGTGGGGAAGACACGACAGAAAAGCTGTTGGGCTGAGGAATACTGCTGGTATTTCCACTGGAGCATTTTAGGTTATTTGGTATGAACGCGCTTAAATCAGAGAGACTTCTGTGTTTGTACAAAAAGGCAAAACACAGTCCTAAATTATGCATTTACAAAATATAATAGTGCATTATATTCCCAAGAGGAAAATGTAGTCCAGAAAGGATAAGAATTGCTATGCCGTAAATTTATCTGTCAAATTTGAGATTTTGCTATTGACAGAGCAGAGCTACTGTTGACAGAGTTTAAAAAATCAGGAGCAGGAATATTAGGGGCATAGATGTTACAAATTTTTTTAAAAAGAAGAATACAAGCCCTAAAATCCATGGATACAAATATTTCTACCTTTCGGGACAGAGATAACTGCATGTGAAATGAATGGAATATATTTATGAAACAAAGGCTCAATTATCTAGTTGAGAATGCCACAGCATCCAACTGGTCTACCCACACCTTTTATTTTAATTTAGAATGTTTCAGACCATTTGTTTCTTATACAACTGCAACCCTCTAATTTATGCTGTTTACATTTTGAGTGTGTGTGTGATTTATTCTTTATTGCTTATCTTAACACAGATGATAAACATAACAGAAACAGCAAAGAGAAGAAAGGAATCTAACCTGGAGTAGAGAGTCAATTATTGGGATTTTACAACAAGATAAGTCCAAACATCTTCATTATTAAGGGGAAAAAGTAATATAACAAAGACAGTCTTTGACTGGTTAAAGACATTTGTAACAATGGTCATGTTGTTGTTCAGCCCCAGTTTGGGGTTCCTTGTAAAGTAAAATCATAAACTAATCCACGGAGTTATTCCCTTTCAGAAAAAAATGAGAAATGAAAGAGGAAGAGCATAGAAAGCGAGAAAATGATCAAGCAAATGCCCGAAAGGTTAATAAGAGGGCAGGAGAGGAATGATAGGACGGGGGGTGGGGGAAGGTAACGGAAGAGAGGATGAGTTGGAAAGATGGGAGGGGACTAGGAAGCACTGCACACAAAAATAGGGTTACCCATTGGGCAATTTAATTGATTAAGTGATTATTCCAGTCATTCCCAAAAATGAGGATCATATATCCATAAGCCTGTCTTGTTTCTACTGCAAAACATTATTTGTTCCCTTGCTGCCAAGCTCACCAAGTCAAGGTACCATTCTTCAATAGTTTGGCACACTTGGAACTTTCATTGTTGTATAATTAGGCACTTAGCTACAATCAGAGCTCTCCAGCCAAAGTTTTTTTGAAGGATTTTAGTTTCCAAGATGGATTGGTTAGGCCTAGGATGGCATGGTCAGCCTGCAGTTCCATCTTGATAGAGAGAAAGAAATTGGCCCAAATATTTACCTCTGTCCAAAAAAAGATGGATTACAGGACAACATGTGGTATAAACTAGTGCTGCTGCATTGCAGTGCCAGCATTTGTCACACAGGTGACTGCTCTGGATCTGAAAAGTCTATATAGAGTCCAGTACATCCTCCAAATAATTTTCTGATGGATTAATTTTAGCTCCAAGTGAGCAGTGATGTATATTGGAACAAATCCGAGTCCACTGAATATTGGTAAGGGAGACTGAAAGTTCTTGTTCCTATTTCCTTCTATCATTGTCACTACTGATTGCCACTTTGCCTGATGGATAGGAATACACTCTGGCCACTGACCTAGGTAGGCAGTATAACAATTTCAAAAAGCCCCAAGACTAAGGGGGTCCAGTGTTGCAAGGGCATCAGGCCCAAATCGGAGTTGCAGAGCTTGTCTAAGTTTCAGGTATTGACATTTCTTCTTTGGGCCCAGTTGGAATTTCTCCCTAAGGCAAGGAAAGGGTGTTAAGGAATCCTTTTCAATTATGTTGTTTATGCTCACAATCCTTTTTTTAAATCCAATTAAGCCACAGAACAGGACTATAGGCAATTAAAATTTTGTAGTTACTCCAAATTGAAGTCTTTGAGTGTACTAAGGGATGATACTTAAACTTAGAAGCAACCAGATACCAGGCTTTCCTAGCAGAAAAAAATGTAACAGATTTCTCTGTATAGAAATGGTAGAGGTCTGAGTTCAGGACTTATTCTCATGGCAGTGGGGTTACAGTTCCTTCCCCCTGCACAGCCAGGCTGAGGAGCCTGGGGAGGTGGGGGATAGAATCATAGAAATGTAGGGCTGGAAGGGACCTCAAGAACTGGATGTCATCAAGTCCAGTCAGGAGGGTGCAGGGCCCGGTGCGGAAGTGATGGCTTCATCTCTTCCAGGACCGACCTTGCCAGCCAATCGCACTGGCCTGCAGGGCCTACCAAAGCATGGGGCCCGGAGCAGTCGCCCTGATTCACCCTACCCAAGAGATGGCTCTGAGTCCAGTTCCCTGCACCTAGATCATCCCTGACAGGTGTTTGTCTAAACTATTCTTAAAAACCTCCAGTGATGAGGATTCCAAAACCTCTCTGGGAAGCCTATTCTAGCACTTAACTATCCATATCGTTAGCAAGTTTTTCCTAATATCTAACCTTGCTGCCAATTAAGCCCATTATTTCCTTCAGTGGACATGGTGATCAATTGTTCTCCATCTGCTCTATAACAGCCCTTAACATATTTGAAGACTGTTATCGCCCTGCCCCCCCAACATCTGGTCCCTTTTCTCAGACTCATGTCGAGGGTTTAGCCATTGTGCTATTTAGCTCAAAATTGAGGATATATAATAAAACCTAAGGTCGGGCAGACCAAAGCCTCTTGATTGAATAGGCAGCTGTATTTTTTTTTCAAAGGATACTCTGGGCTTGTTGCCCACACCTTGCAATATAGTCTTTAAAAGGTTGTTAATTCTGAAAAAAAATGTTTGGGGGAATGTAAACTGGCAAGGAGCAAAGAACAAATAGACATCTCAGGAGGACATTCTCTTTAATATATTACCTCTGCCCAAAAGGGATAGAGGGAGGGCTAGCTTTCTATGTAAATCCAAAGCTTTCTGTGTGATAAAAGGCTTGAGATTAATTTTTACTATTTCTTTTATGTTCCTAGGAAAGAGGACTCACAAGTACCTGATTTGTACCTGCTGCCAGGAAAAAAGTATTATCTAAAAGGGCATAATTATGCACCCCTTCGGAGACAGAGAGAGCTTCCAACTCATGCCAATTAATTTTGTACCCTGCAATCTTCCCAAACAATTCCATAATTTGTAATATGTTAGGGATGGTCTGAAGGGGTTTGTGATGAATAAAAGCATATCATCCACATGTAAGATTATTTTTGTCTCCTGGGATCCTGTTTTTATATCCTGTATCCCCTGATGTGCCCTTATTTGTATTGTCAGCAACCCTAAGGCCAAATCAAAGGCGGGTGGGGGTGGGCAGGGGACAGCCCTGTCTAGAATTATGGTGGAGATTGAAAGAAAAGGAGATATAGTTATTGGTTATGACATGGGAGCTAAAATTGGACTACAAAAATCTAATCCAGGAAATGAAAGAGGGACCAAATCCAAATTTGTGTAGAATGAGGACCAAATATCTCCAAATTACTCTACTGAAGGTTTTTTCCACATCCAGTAACACAACTGCCATTGGTTTCAAGGGGTTTTGATAGTAGGACAGCACAGCGATAACCTGACCAGTGTTGTCCAACTCATGTCTCTTTTGTATGAAACCCACCTGTATTATGTTCCTTTTTACTTTTTTTCTGATTGTCCAGCTAGGATTTTAGACAATATTTTAATGTTGGAGTTGATTAAGGATATTGGTTTATAGCTAGCACATTCCTGAGCATCTTTTCCAGACTTAAGAGTGACTGAGATAGGGTTTCATTCACTGAGAGGGACAGGGTTCCTCTAACAAAAGCTTCTGTATATAGTTTGGTCAGTTTGAGAGCCAGGGTGTCTGAACTGGGCATAAAGTTCAGCTGGAAAGCCATCTAGGCCCAGGATCATACCTGATTTCATGTTGCTTACAGCAGCCATAATTTCAGAGAAATGTAATAAGAAATCATGCCAAATTTAGTGTTCTTCTGTTAGTTGGGGGAGTTGCAGATGTTGGGTGTATTCCTCAAAGAACTGGTTGATGGGGCGGTCTTCCTCTAAATACAAGCACTGGTAAAATTTGAAGAATTGTTCATTAATACTTTAATGACCAGTGACACTTTGGCCCTGACTAGAGTGAATTGAATTGATTTTAGCTTTTAGTGATTTTATTGTAAGTCCATGTGCTAATCATTACCCAGCTTTATTGACAGATTCCCAGTACATCTGTTTCAGTCTAACCAAAGCAAATTCAGCCTGTGCTGAGGTTATTTTATTCATTTCATAGCTGACACTGGTCGCCTCTTGGAGTTTAGCCAAAGTGGGTGAATCAGCATAGTTGAGGTCTGCCTCCTTGAGCATTTCCATTAAATGCCAGCTCAGCTTGTTTGGTTTCTTTATGTGGGAGAAGTAGGATATCATCCTACCCCTTAAGTATGCCTTGGAAGTGTTGCTCACTAGACCAAAGGGTGGTTGTTTGTCTCAAAGAAAAAAATTATTTTTCCTCACACACTTTTTAAATTGTGTGTCAAGTAGTAAAGAGGAGTTTTACCCCCATCTTCTGGTAGTCCCTTGTTTTTCAGGAGACAACAGCTTGCAATACCACAGGTGCACGATCACAGATCGTAATCAATTTTATTTCATTGTTAATAACAGAGCTCACCAAACCACCTATTACTAAAAAATAATTGGTTAGTATGTAGAAGGTGTGTGTGTGTGGGATGAGTAAAAGGTGCAGAGATTAAAAACTGTAGCCTTAGTATAGCGGATGTTGGCAGATTTTAAGTGTGTCAAGCAGGAGCTCCAAGCCTAGGTAGCTATCTTCCCTTGCTGGCTCCCGGAAATCCTAAAGTATTTTTAAAATCTTTTGTCATTGAAGCCTGTTAACATTTAAAGAGCTAATCTGGAGAAACAGTAGACTCAAAAGCACAGGTGCCAATTTTTTTCTGCACCGGTGGGTGCTCACACCTCTGGCTCCACCCCAATTCCACCCCTGCCCCAAAGTCCCCGCCCTAACTCTGCCTCTCCCTGCCCCTATTGGACCCCTCCCCAAATCCCTGCCCCAGCTCCTCCCCCGAGCGCGCCGCATTCCTCCTCCTCCCCCCTCCCTCCCAGGCTTGCCACGCGAAACAGCTGTTTCGCGGCATAAGCGCTGGGAGAGAGGGGGGAGAAGCAGGATGCAGTAACGTGCTCAGGGGAGGAGGCGGAGCAGAGGCAGAGGTGAGGTGAGCTGGGGCAGAGGGGCGGGGCAAGGAGTTACAGGTGTGTGCTGAGCACCCACCAATTTTTCCCTGAGGGTGCTCCAGCCCTGGAGCACCCATGGAGTCAATGTCTATGCTCAGAAGCACTTCCTTATAATGCTTGTCTTCACTGCAGAGTTAACTCGAGTTACCACTTGAGTGTTGCCCCTAACTCGAGTCTCATCCACACACACACAAACGCTTAACTCAAGCATGTTAGTGTTTTTAACTTGAAGTGTCTGGCACGTCAGAGGAGACAGGCAACAGCTTAAGTTAGCGCAATTTGTCAGCTGTCAACACAATCACTCTGTGCTGCTCAGACAGTGAGGTCACTCTCACTCAAGCGAGGCTAATTTGAGAGGAAGTAACTCCATTGTAGCTAAATTAACTCTGCAGTGAAGACATAGTCACGGAGATTTCCTCACAGCACATCATCAGGGATCAGGGTTTGGCTCTCCGTGGTCAAAGCCATGGAACCTGCTTCCAAACCTAGTGTTCCTGTGTTACAGTTCTGGCTCCCTGCACCCCATTTCCTCTCTGTCAGCCCAGCTCCATTACAGCTATGCTGCTAGGGATCCCCCCTGGCTGTGACTAGTCCTTGAGGCCCTGGGGTAAGGGGATCTGTAGAAAAGTGAATACGTGCCTTTGGCTATGTTAACTTTTCTGGGTAATTTCCACTGACCCATAAGCATCTCCGTCCTACCTCCCTCCCTTCCCTGCTGCATGGACTCCAGACCTCGCAAAGCCCCCTCCACTCAGTCTGGGCATAGGGGTGGGGACAAGGTGCTAAGAAGGTGTCTTGAGCCTTCCTTCTGCGTGTAGGAGGGATGTTCAATGAGCAGAGGACAGTTACATGGGTGGAGCCATGGGTGTATGATCTGGCTCACTGAAAAATGAAAATAATTGTCAAACAATCAGCCTGCTGCATGCAAGGTGTTTGCACTGTATTATATGGAAGGGTCTCTGCAGCATCTCCAAGGTACCAAAAAAACAAAACACCATGGCTGAGACTTTCAGAGCAGACTAGGGGATTTAGCTAGACATGCCACTGAAATTAGTGAGGGTTGTGTGAGTAAAACCTCTAGTTGGCTTCAAATATCTCAACCTTCAGAATTAGATTACTAAAGTCCATCTTTACATGCTGCTCTAAGACAAAACATATTTCCTAGGGACGCAGCATGGTCTAGTGTATATGGCATTGGACTGGGAATCAGATGTGTGATTGTACAGTGCCCAGTGCAATGGGGCTTTCATCTCAGTTGGGGTATTACACACTATTGTAATATAAATAATTAAAAATAATAAATGCACCTTTGAGGTTAATGAGCAGATACTTCAGGGAAGGTCACATGAAAGAAAATTAGTGACTTATTAAAGAAAGTTTTGAATAAAAGTATGTGAGGCAACATGGACCTAGTGAAACTTCCAAACTTTAATGAAGGTTAAATGAAAAGGAAACATGGAGAAGAATTGTTAGACTGACTGTTCCTATCATGGATGTGTCTGACATTACACAAACAATTACATATTCTGATCAGATACAGCCTGCACGAAATAAGCTGAAGGGGAACTCATATTAATGTATTGGAAACATGAGGTCAGAGTACATTCAGTGAATATTTCCCAGAAAGAGTCAAAACAAGTTGCTAAAAACTTAGGTCAGAAATGGCATCAAACAACTAAAAAAACGAGAGATCTTTACTAAAGGAAGAACATCCTGAACCAAGTCCCCATGCGTAAAAACATGTTCACTGCTGTGAAATGCTACAAGGAAAAACATTCTTGCATGCATTCATGAGGAATTATCTTTGCTAATTAAGCTTCATTTTTTCTTCTTCCTTCCCAGTGTACTTGGCTAATTGTTTTCCTATTCATAGCTTAATTATTTTTTCCTTCAAGAACAACTTTCAAAGGCAGATTCTGGGGCCAGTGGAAGAGTACCACAATGCAAGTCTTTGGAATCTCTCTCCTCTCCCACTCCTCACACCCTTCTATCCTGGACATTTTGTCCAGGATTGCTGACGTCGCACTCTGCTGAGATGCCAACGTGTGGTTGGCAGAAAAAGGGAAATTGGCTGGAAAACTGGTATTTATTTAATGGAAAAAAGAATAATTAATCATTAGACCAGCAGGTCTCAACCCCATGGTGAGCTACAGAGCAATCTGAGTGGGTCACTGAAGCTGTTGTGTTTCCTTTACACTCCTGCTCTTGCAGGGCTGAGGGAACAGCACCAACCAAACAGCACGGCCTACCGTTTCATTGGCCTGGTCTACACTATGACTTTAGGTCGAATTTAGCAGTGTTACCTCGATTTAAGCCTGGACTCATCCACACGATGAAGCCCTTTTTTTCAACTTAAAGGGCTCTTTAAATCAATTTCTTTACTCCACCTCCGACGAGGGGATTAGCACTGAAATTGGCCTTACCGGGTCTAATTTGGGATAGTGTGGATGCAATTCAAGGGTATTGGCCTCCGGGAGCTATCCTAGAGTGCTCCATTGTGACCACTCTGGACAGCACTCTCAACTCATATGTACTGGCCAGGTAGACAGGAAAAGGCCCACAAACTTTTGAATTTCATTTCCTGTTTGGCCAGCATGTTTGCAGAGCTCATGCAGAGCTCATCAGCATGATGTGCACATTGCCGGGGCACATTGCCCGGCCCATACTTTGTGAGAAGTCTATGACCATGTCCCTCTCATCACTGCACTGCTGTCGCCTCGTCGCCTTGTTTTGTGCAAAACAATTGTCTGCCATTGCTCTGATGGAGGGAGGGATGACTGATGACATGGTTTACAGGGAATTTCAACAAAAGGGGTGGCTTTGCATCAAGGAGAAACACAAACAACTGTCACACAGAATGGCCCCCTCAAAGATTGAACTCAAAATCCTGGGTTTAGCAGGCCGTTGATTTCACAAAACAAATCGGGTCAATTTCTTGTTTTGATCCATCTATCTTTTACATCTTAGGCTGGCAGCAGACGGTGCAGTACGACTGCAACCCATCATCATCTCTTGGGTGCTCGGCAGAAGATACTGCATTACGATTGCTAGCCATCATCATCTCCTGGCTGCTTGCCAGAAGATGGTGCAGTACGACTGCTAGCCATCGTCATCTCCTGGGTGCTCGGCAGAAGATGGGAATGACCTGGCTGGGTCACTCCCATGTCTGTCCAGGTGCCCCTGACTGATCTCACCAAGGTCAGCTAAAAGAGCACCCAGGAATATGACGATGATGGCTACCAATCGTAATGCACCATCTGCTGCCAAAAGGCAATGAGCTGCTGCTGTGTACCAATGCAGTCCCACATTTGCCAGCACCCAGGAGACGTACGGTGACGGTGAGCTGAGCGGGCTCCATGCTTGCCGTGGTATGGCGTCTGCTCAGGTAACCCAGGAAAAAAGGTGTGAAATGATTGTCTGCCGTTGCTTTCATGGAGGGAGGGAGAGGGCGGCCTGACGACATGTACCCAGAACCACCCGCGACACTGTTTTTGCCCCATCAGGCATTGGGATCTCAACCCAGAATCTCAATGGGCAGCAGAGACTGCGGGAACTGTGGGATAGCAACTCACAGCTACCTACAGTGCAATGCTCCAGAAGTCGACGCTAGTAATAAACTCTCTACTCCTACTCGAGATTCCCCTTTGCAGGCATTGAAGGATCACATTAGCCCTTTTGGCCACAAAGTTGCACTGGGAGCTCATGTTCAGCTGATTATCCAGCATAATTTCTTTCAGAGTCACTGCTTCCCAGGATAGAATCCCCCATCCGGTGAGTATGGCCTACATTGTTTGTTCCTAATATACTCATTTACATTTAGCCCCATTAAAACATATTTGCTTGCGCCCAGTTTACCAAGCGATCCAGATCACTTTGAATCAGTGTCCTGTCCTCTTCATTATTTACCACTTTCCCAATTTTTGTATCCTTTGCAAACTTTATCAGTGATGATTTTATGTTTTCTTTCAAGTCACTGACCCATGTTGACTCGCATTAATTATTCTATTCTCCTTTAATTCTTTATTAATAGAGTCCCGTATCAGTCACTCCATTATTTTGCCTGAGATCAATGTCATACTGACAGGCCTTGGTCATCCTGTTTGCCCCTTTTAAATATGGGCACAACATTAGTTTTATTCAAGTCTTCTGGAACTTTCCCGTGCTCCAAGCCATATTGAAAATCAACATTAATGGTCTAGCGAGCTAATCAGCCAACTCTTTTAAAACTCTTGGATGCAAGTTACCTGCTTATTTAAAAATGTTTCATTGTTGCAGCTGCTGTTTAACATCCTTCTGAGATACTAGTGGAATGGAAAGAGTGTTATCACCATCATATGACACTACATCGCCTATTTTCTTCCCAAATACAGAATAGAAATATGTATTGAACACTTCAGCCTTTTCTGTATTACTATTGATAATTCTACCATTTTCATCTGGTAATCACATACAGCTCCCTCTGTACCAGGGAAGTAACAGCTTGAAGGAACAGAAAAGAGTTTTGCCAAGCACTAGAGCCTGAATCTTGGGAGCACCACTCCTGCCTGACTGAGCCCTCTCCCATGGAGCACAGCAGGAAACCCAGCACACTTTTGTTCACACCAAAAACTCAATGGCACTGAAGCTGCTGTGCCCTCCAACAACTCAGAGGCCAACCAAAATCAAGGAGAAAATGCTGCAGTTCTCCCCTTGACACAGATGTCAGTGAATGAGAACAGACACTGGATGGATTTTAAGCAGCCAAAACTTTATTAAACTTGGCATGGGGGGGGGGGGGGGGGGGGTGGGAGGGGAAGCTACCCACCTGTCACCTATACTCTCACATATCAGGCATTTTAAGTGGTTCCAGTGCGGAGGCTACAGGGCTCCTACCATACAACCCATGACTTGGGGTAGACTCTCCTCAGCCTACTCCTATGTCTCAGCTTCCTCTTCTGAATCCTTTCGCATATACACAAGCCCACATCCCTGTGATGGGGATACAAGGTACTAAAAGGGGAACCTTGGTCCACAAACACCACAGCACCCCTATCCCATCAGCAAACTCCCAGGTCTTTTACTTCTGGGAACTGGCCCATTTAGCTTTTTAACCACCCTAGAAACCTATGACGAACTAACAACCCTATCAAGTATTACCAGCACCTCGGGGGGCGGGGGGCGGCATCTGTAATTACTAAATTCTATACCTATTTAACCTAACTGTGCCTCCAGGAAGCTGTGAGGAAGGCAAAAATCCCATCAGGCCTCTGTCAATTTGGTCCCAATGGAACTAAGAAATTCCCTGGTGATTCCCTAAAACAGGCAATCAGTCAGAATCACAGCATCTGCTAAACACAGCTCCAAACTCACAGTTAAGGGGAGGTGAGGCAGGGCTGCTGAAACAAGAAAAACAGACTCCTAAGGACCCAGGCTAAGGTTTAAATCTGTTAAAGGGAAAAGCAAGAGATCAATCATCTTCCCACCTCCTCCAGCTCATCAATAGGTCAACAGATTCTCTGGAGGAGATAGGGCCATTCCTATTTTCTCCAACCTGTGCTCTCCTGCTTCCCAATCACCACTGATCCCATAGTTTGAAGTAGGTGCGTGGCATTTTCCCGATCCCACATCTCTGCCATATGGAAAAAAAAGAAAGATTCCGAGAGATGAAATCTCACCACGTGGAGACAGAGAGAGGCAAAACTCCACCTATCAACCAGAAGGGTCTGAGACAGATGAGAGGATGAAAGGGAGAAGAACGGAGGGAGAGATTTAGAAAAAGGGGCCATGAAAGGTGAAGGGGAAAGTTCTGGAGTTTTTTAATGCTGGAACCTTCCTGGATTTAAATTTTAGCTAGGTCAGAAGGAAAAGAAAGAGGAAGAACAAAAATGAATTAAAGCACAAAACAATACCTGCCAACATATGAAAGCTATACATCAGTGCATTTGAAGTCTGAGTCAATGCCAATGGACATCTATGGACAGGGCCGGCTCCAGAGCCCAGCGGGGCAAGCACCCGCCTGGGGCGGCCCTTTCCTGGGGGGGCGGCAGGCGGGTCCGGCGGATCTGCCGCAGTCATGCCTGCGGGAGGGGTCCACCGGAGCCCCGGGAGCAGCGGACCTGCCGCAGGCATGACTGCGGAGGGGACGCTCGGCCGGCGGCTCCAGTGGACCTCCCGCAGGCATGACTGCGGCAGCTCAACCGGAGCCGCCGGACCAGCGAACCGCCCGCAGCTGCGGGAGGTCCAGCCGAGCCGCGCGACCAGCGGACCCTCCGCAGTCATGCCCGCGGGAGGTCCGCTGCTCCCGCGGCTCGGGGGCGCCTCCCGGGCATGACTGCTTGGGGCGGCCAAATTTGTAGAGCCGCCCCTGTCTATGGAGATACCCCCGTTGACCTTAATGGACATCAAATCAGGCCCTTAGAGAGAACCTTTTAATACACTAAACTAGGGGAGAATTTTCCAGGGACAGACTTTTAAAAAGTTGTTTTTCTGAACAATAGCAACTGCCCCTTATTAAAGAGCTATGTCTGTGGACTGATATATGGTGTCATGGTAGGAAAATCGAGGGCAGTTTTAGGATCATGAATGGAGAAAAGTTGAGAATCTCGGTAGACCGATTGATCAAAAACTCTCTAAGAAAGAAATGTATCCTTATGGGTCATCACTGGAAATCAAGCTTCTGTTCTAGAAAGCTACACAGCTCAGTTTGTGTGTATGTCATTCTGCTAAATTTCATGTCATTCAGCACAGTAAAGAGAATAAATATAGAAAACAGAAAGGCAGTTTTATGTTTTTATATGAATAAACCCACAAATCACATGTAACTAAGTAAGAAATACATTTTACCATGCTGTATGTGCACTTCTGTTTTAGTCATACGGATCAAGACCAGAAAGTTAAATGGGGCAGGAAAGCTTTTCATAATGTGGTGTGTGGCTTTTGGAAAGCATAGTGAGGAATTTTTGCAGAGGATGACCCATTTGGAACAATAACAGCAACTTCTGAAATACTATTCTTTGGAATTCAGACAAAATATCTAAGGCAACTCTGCAGGGCAGGGGAAGAAGAAGTAATAAAGAAGTGTTTCTTTTCTGTCTCTGAATAGCTGTATAGCAACCTATTTGTTAAAACACATTACATACATATTATTCTTCAGCCCTTGAAAAATTATCTCCTCAGTCCGAATTATTAAGGTTTTTGCTGAATTTAATTCTGCCCTTCTTATTCTATAAGTACAGGGTACTGGGGACGGAATGCAAAACTGAACAGTTTGGGATTCATAGATCTGCTCCTTTGAGGTACTCAGTACCCCAACCACCACTGAAGTCAATGGGAGTTGAGCCTGCTTGGCACTTCAAAGGATCCAGTCTAAATGCTTTAGTGGCCACAATGGCACAAGGAGCAAATCTAACAACATGGCTGGGATTTCGTGGGAGCCTACAATATCATACGCTTTGTCATGAAGTGCTACAACATTTAACAACAATTCCCTGGAGAGGTGGTGAAGGGGAAGGTTCAGTAGTTTTTTTCAGCAATGGAGCCTGCCAGGAGTCAAATTTTCAGAGGTGAAAGTGAGCTTAGGGATCTTAATTTTATCCATTGTTAGTGTTAGTCAATGTAATCAAACTGTTCCCAAGCCTTTCACCATTGGACAAAGGTAGCAGATACTGTGGCAAGGCACCTTCTCAGTCTCCCCAGCTTCTGCTGCTTTTAGCCCTGGTGAGACAGGCTTGGGCAACGCTGTCCCCCTTAGGACACAGGGGAAGTCTGCTCCCCGTCTCTCCACCAGTCCTTTTTAAAGTATTTTTACTCCCTTGTGGGAGAGAGTACTCTCTCCTCCTGGTAAGGCTCACTGTCTTGCTGCTCCAGCACTCCTGGCAGCAGGGCTCCTTCTCTCTCTGCTCTCCCCCACCCTTCCTCCCAGGGAGGGGTTTAAAAAGGTCTCAGGCAGCCCCAAGTTGGAATCAGCTGATCCTAATTACCCTCAGGTAGCTCCCCCTCAGCTGATTCTAATTTGCTACCTTGGTAACCCTTTCTCAGCTGAACCTGATTGCCCTGTAGTTGCTTCTCAGTTGATAAGGAGGAGGGCCTTTTAACCCTCTGGGACTGGCTCCTACCGCTCCCTTGCAGCTGTCTGTCCTGAGTTTATCACAATACCCAGAACAGGACAACTGGGGTCACAATCTAGAAGTGAAGTGCATTGACAGGGAGAGTTTACACAGCTACTGACTTTACAAATATACATCTGGCAGTTACTAATCAGTTGCTAACTTCCATGTGAACTAAAATTTACCCCATAACATTAGAAATAACCCTTTCAGTTAAAGTCTGTCTGTTCTACGTAACCACATATATTTTTGCACAAATAAAATGTTTAGTAACATTCATTCACACAAAAGTCAAGGCTTACCATTGCTGTAAGACCGAAAATTTCCTACAAATTTTATGTATTCATATGTTGGAAATTCCTTCGGGTTCAAACTTCCTCTCAGAAGATGACAGTAAAACTCTAAATCGTTGTCAGCTGGATTGTTAGAAAAAGGAGAAATAAATAAATAGGCTATTTAAACTAAACACGAGTGGAAAATTTGTTCCCAATCCTGCAACTAGTAGTGTATGACTACATTCACTCAGAGCCCCACTGAGCGCAGTCCACCAGCACGCTAATTGCAGGATTGAAGCCTCCGTGAAAAGAACCCCTAAGTAAATCCAGAATGTTCAACACTCCATCAGATTTTTTTCTCATGGCTGATTTGCAGAATTAGGGCCTGACTCTCCACTCCATTACGCCAATTTTATTAAAGGAATTACACTGCCATAAACCTGGTATAATGGAGTGCAGAATCAGGCCCTTAATTTAAAACCCTTATTTATTTAGGTTTTTCTTTCCATAATTCACAGATTTGTTATGTCTTCTGTTTGGGGGGAAAACTGTCAATTTCTTTTAAAATTAACATTGGAATAGCAGAAGGTTTTCTATATAGTAGATTTTAAAAAAATTGTGTAGATTCTATTGTCATGTGTTCCATATTTTTTGCCTCCCCCACTCTTAGAGCTAATTTAGATGAAGTATGTGAAAGGATTATTTATGAAAAAAAAATTAAATGATAAAATAAATTCTGAATAATTTACACATATTTCAAGTGTAATGTAAAACATAGGTGTGCATCACTAGAGCATCTATGGACAGAATATAACTGTACTAGGTTGAAACGTCAATTAAGATGTGATTTGTTTCCACTGAACTTTTCTAAATTTCCATGGTCAAACCTGTTTTCCTTAGCTCTCCTCTAAGACACGATATTTTATAATTAACATAACTGCAAGCAGTCTTGCTTTAGTAAATAAATGCAATGAATCTAGTTTGAAATTGAACAGAAGCATCATTCCTGGTGGCAACATTTGTTTCAAAATGAATGAAAATATATCTAAAGATGCAAAATATTCATACTGACATATATCATACAGAGACTCCACCCTCAAAAGAGAGAAATTTTCTCTCTCCCATGCTTTTTGTTTAGTGGGAATGATAAAACAAAACATACTCTTTAGGGAATCTGATGAAGCAGAATCTGCCAGAAGCATACGAGAAGATAATATTTTATAAACTTCTGAATGTTCCTGTTCTGGGAGGAAATTTAACAAATTCTGATCCATGATGTCACACTGCAAAGAAAAGAAAGAAAGTACAAATGATCAAAACAAAAAAAGAGTGGAATTCTCATTCTCCACCAACCTGCCATTTTCCGCAATTGGGACTGAATTTTATTTGCGAAACCAAACAGAGGGCCCAATTTTCATAAGCAGCTGTTTAAACTTTCCATGCCCATAGACACTTAAATATACAAAGTGTCAGATCCAAAGCCCATGGAAGTCAGTGGGAATGTTCCTGTGGACTTCCATGGGCTGTTGTTCTGGTCTAAAATAGGTAAGTGGGTACACAAGTTAGGCAGACACTTCTTAAAATTGTGCTCTGTATCATCATCATCAGATATTATACTGAACAAAAGTAGTACACACTGGGCCAAATCCATCTCTGATGTAACTCCATTGACACTTGTGAAGTTCCCCTAAGCTTGAGTTTTCTTCATTAGAATTAAACCTCTAAAAGTAACCCATTCCAAAGGAAGTCCCTGCTGCTCATATAGGGATAGACTAGGGAAGAGAGGGTGTAGTGAACTTTCCCACCTGCAAAGCACAGCCACAATTGCAGTTTCTGAGCTTTGGGATGTGCAGTGACTGCCTCCTCTTACTGCCTGCAGGAGCACAAACCAGTAAAGGGAGGCAGGGAAAAGGTGGGTCCATGGCTTTGCCCCTGCCTATGTCCCAGCTAGAGCTGGTCAAGCAAACGGTAGAAGAGTGCTACACCATCCACAGGGACAGTGCAGCATGTGAACTCCCCTTCATAGGGGAGCTTTGGTAGGGATTGTGCATCCTCAGGATTGGTGGGAATCTCTACTGCCACCAATAGGCCACTGGCTTAACTGCATAGTCTGGCCCACACTCTATGGGTATGTCTACACTACGGGATTATTCCGATTTTACATAAACCGGTTTAGCAAAACAGATTGTATAAAATCGAGTGCGCGCGGCCACACTAAACACATTAAATCGGTGGTGTGCGTCCATGGTCCGAGGCTAGCATCGACTTCTGGAGCGTTGCACTGTGGGTAGCTATTCCATAGCTATCCCATAGTTCCCGCAGCCTCCCCCGCCCCTTGGAATTTCCGGGTTGAGATCCCAGTGCCTGATGGGGCAAAAATCATTGTCGCGGGTGGTTTTGGGTAAATGTCGTCAGTCACTCCTTCCTCTGGGAAAGCAACGGGTGGCGATGAAGTCCGAAATCAAAATAAAAAAAGAGCTCCAGCAATGGCGTCTGTGTGGAGATTTTTTTAAAAATGATTTTGAATTTCGTCTTCTGTAACGGAGCGCTGATAGAACAGATTTGCCTGCCCTTACTGCGATCACATCCACATGGTCCATGCTGGAGCTCTTTTTTTATTTTGATTTCGGACTGCATCGCCACCCGTGCTGATCGGAGCTCCATGCTGGGCAAACAGGAAATATTCAAAAGTTCGCGGGGCTTTTCCTGTCTACCTGGCCACTGCATCCGAGTTCAGATTCCTGTCCAGAGCGGTCAGTGGTGCACTGTGGGATACCGCCCGGAGGCCAATACCGTCGATTTGCGGCCACACTAACCCTAATCCGATATGGTAATACCGATACTAGCGCTACTCCTCTCGTTAGGGAGGAGTACAGAAACCGGTTTAAAGAGCCCTTTATATCGATATAAAGGGCCCCTTAGTGTGGACGGGTGTGGCGTTAAATCGGTTTTACACTCCTTAAACCGGTTTAAACGCATAGTGTAGACCAGGCCTATGTCTACACAGCAAAGAAAAACCCACAGCTGTCCCATGCCAGCTGACTCAGGCTTGAGGGGCTCAGGATGCGGGGCTGTTTCACTGCTGTGTAGATTTCAAGGCTCGGGCTGGAGCCCGGGCTCTAGGTCCCTGCAGGGTGGGAGTGTCCCATCTTTTTTTTGTGTGTTTACACAGTGCCTAGCACAATAAAGTCATAGACTCATAGAATATCAAGGTTGGAAGAGACCTCAGGAGGTCATCTACTCCAACCCCCTGCTCAAAGCAGGCCCAATCCGCCAACTAAATCAAAATCAAAATCCATACCTAGAGCTCCTAGGAGCTACCACAATATAAATAATAATGATCCATTTCCATATTTGGGATTGGATTTCAGACAAGGTTATCATGCTAAATACTAGTAGGGCAAGGAAAGAATAACCAGTTTACCGTTTTAGATCCCAATTCAGGCAAGTATTTAAGTACTTGCCTAAATACGTCCTTATTGAAATAGGGTTTAAGTCTCATTGACTTACTTGCCCTTCCTGAGTAGGAATGTTTTCCTGAATTGGATTCCTAGTTTCCAGTAGGATTTAAGAGTAGAAGGGAAAGCAATGAAAAACGTTTCCTTAACACTGAGACAAACATCTGAAAAACCTTGAAAACTGAAGAAATTCTGTGGAAATCATTGGACCCAACAGACCGTAGGACAGCAAGAGTCAATCTCTCTGCCCACAAATGACAGAAAGATTATTGAACTCCTGCACTGCGGAGGACTAAAGAAAAATGAAGTAGGTGGTTTTAGCTTGAGCTACTTTGTTACTGTTGCATAGCAATATTCCTACGTTTACCACCAGTCCTCCTTATTTCATGACATTGTTTCACCTAAGGAGAAAATAATTACTCACCGTATTATAGTTTAGTGGAATATGTTAGGTATATTTTGTTGGATGGAATATATTTAACATATTTGGCTGAATGGCAAAATGAGCGAAAAACATAATTAAAATTTTCCTAAGGAAAAAAAAAAAGCAAGTGGAATAGAAGTGCTTCCTGTTGCTTCTGGCTGTGTATTTATATAGAGGCTGAACTACTAAAAATGAGTGAGGATTAATGCCTTAATTATCATACCATCTGTCCCAGTCCAGTATCTCCAGCAGGAGCAGAAAAAAACCCAACTCTTCTTCTCTGCTCCTCAAGCTAGACACAGCATAGCACAGGAACGTCTTTGGGACATGAGACACAGTAACCAATCCCCCACAACACACAGCCACATAGAGCAGCAGCTCCACCACTACCAGCTCCCTGGGAACAATCCTTAAAAGGCCTGCTTTCCTTTGGAAGGCACCAGACCAGCAGCAGACCTTCACAGCCCAGCAGCCTGGTGACATCAGTCAACCAGTTCAGGATCTGATCCTATTCCACTGAAGTAAATAGGAGTTTTGCCCTTTATTTCAATGGAGTAGAACCAGACCTTCAGTGCACATCTCAGAAGGCCATCATCACCAGCAGCGCTATTCCCCATCAACTATAAGTAAGGCTGTGATTCAGTCACAGATGTTGCAGAAGTCACGGATTCCATGACTTTCCATGACCTTCTTATCTTCCACAGCTACAGCGGCCGGTGAGGCTGGCCCGAGCAGCATCAGTCCTGGAGGTAGCTCTAGGGACTGTCCGAGCAGCAGCAGTCCCAGGGATGGCTGGAGCAGCGGCCCTGGAGGCTGTTGGTAGAGCAGTCCCCAGAGGCCTCGGAGCAGGTGCCTCCCAGAGCAGTGGCACCTCAGGGCCCTCCAGAGCAGCAAGGCCCCAGGAAAAGATTTAGTCATGGGTATTTCTCATTATTTTTTGTTTATTGCCCATGACCTGTCCATGACTTTTACTAAAAATACTTGTGACTAAATCTGAGCCTTGACTAGAAACCAATTTTATATTTTTCCTAGAAAGCAAAGATGGAAAAGAAGTTAGGTCATATTGTTCCTCTCCACACCAGAATATCCTTCAGAGCTTTGTCTTGTCTAGTTTTAAATGCTTCACAGCAACAGGGAACTGAAGTGTATGAATCATACTAAAAAAACCCAAAGATCACTGGTTGGATATTTAAAAAAATTATAATTTTTTAATTTTGATGGGAAAAAAGTCACATTTTCATCTCCCCCCCTTTTTAACCAATGCTAGAAATAAATTGGGGGCCCAATCCCGCCCCCAGAGTGAATATTCATAGAAATCAATGGGACTACTACTCACAAGAATAAGCACTACATGCAGGTTTTGATGTTTACAGGATTGACCCATAATTTGTATCTGCAAAAGAGTGTGCAAGAATTACTCACAGGTAAATGTCCAAGTAGAGGTGTAATACTGTCAGAAACATATACAATGGTTCCATCTGTGGTGACTGCTATAATGAAGCCATCTAATGCCTAAGAGAAATGCACAAGTGGAGAGTTCTTTAACAGTAGTATGGGCTTTTATCAGTAATTCTCATTGTACATTGATCAAAACCTTTTACCACCCCACTACATTATTAGTAGGTTGTAGGAACATTATCTCAAATTGCACAACAGTAATTCTCTGATTTCACGGTCTTATCTCACTTATACAGTGTTCTTTGTAGTTCAGCAAAATATACTAGCTGAGACAACAAAAGGCTTACAAGAATATTTCAAATATCAGTTTTTAAATTAATAATAATGCAAAATGGCTAAGCCTGGATCCTTGGAAGTTATTAAAAAAGTTAGCTCTGTGCAAACATCAAAGCATCATGAAAGGACGCAGTGCTATCTCAAATAATAATTACCCACAAAATTAATCTGTTTGTATTAATGTAACATTGTATATTACTATGCTTTCATGTAAATAAAAGCAAGAGAAATGATCAAATAAGCTTTAGCTTCAGGTTTAACTGAGTGACTTATTTTAAAGATCATGGTATTAGATTATTCATTAGTGGTACACTTCACCTTTGTGCAGAGAGCCAATATAGCACTTGAGCATTATTTAAATCCCACACAGCAGCAGATTCTCCAGCCCTGGGATTTAAGTGGGGGCACCAACCTTGTACCAGCCCTCTGCATCGGAGAAAATATCACCCTAAAATATTTTATCATGTAAAAATATTTTGCTCATAGCCATATCTGAAATCAACAGCCTACTCCGTCTTGAGCTAAACCTTCTAAGTGTATCTAAAGCAAGGCCTCATCTACTACTCCAACAAGGAGAAGCAAACAAATAAGAAGCACTTAGAATATTTGGTCAAGTACAGTATTAAATTCATAGCTCCAGTCCTGCTCCCATTGAAGTTGATGAGCCAATAGCAAAACTCCCATTGACTTCAGTGGGAGCAGGTCTTGATCCATAAATCAATCAATCTAAATTCTGATATTGGTGCCAATCACCTAGGGAGGTGGTGGAATTTCCATCCTTAGAGGTTTTTAAGGCCCAGCTTGACAAAGCCCTGGCTGGGATGATTTAGTTGGTGTTGGTCCTGCTTTGAGCAGCGGGTTGGACTAGATGACCTCCTGAGGTCTCTTCCAATCCTAATCTTCTATGATTCTATGATCATTATTGGAGTAACACAAATGTTACAAGCATTAGAATAAGGCTCATACATATGCTATTGGAGAGATCTGTTCACTGTGCAGGTGTATTGCAAAAAGCCAGATTACTGTGACATTGAGGTCATAGGTTAAATGCAAGATCTTACTGCAAATCTAGGGAATATTACCTTTTAATGATGTTATACTGCATGACCTCCAAATCATGACAGTCTAGGGGTAGATGCTCAGTACCTTTACGTCCCATTGACTCCAATGAGAACTCAGGGTGAACTGGCACCTCTAAGGAATTCCCATATAATTCAAGACATTTTTTAAAATAATCAATATTTTTCAATAAATAAACATATGTCTTGGTTGCCAGAAGTGTTCAGCACCCATGCCTGCTTACATCAATGAGATCTTCAGGTGCTCCAAACCTTTGACAATCAGGTCAATAATTTATACCTCAGTGGAAGACTATGTTCACTAGCTCTTATAGTTAGTCTGGTTCTGTTAAATTTAGGTGCAGATAATATTTTTCTGTCATACATTTAAAATATTTTCTAAAAGCATTATAGCAATTAACCCAGGAAGGAGAACAGTGGCACTGCAGGGCAGCTGGGTTATGCCTGTTACTATGGTGAGGTGTTTTGTATTAAGTCTTTATTTAATATCTGATGCAAATCATACAAATTAACTCACATTATAATTCTGTGGGGAAATCAAATTAACGTATGCATATATCATTTTATTTTATTTATTTGAAAATAGTCCGTCTAACATTAATACGGTGTCTCTCTCATCAAAGGTTATTCAGCTGTAAAAATTAAAATTGTACAGATATAAATTAATACTGTTCTCTTCTAAATCAATAACCAAATTCCCATGGTGCTTAAACTTAGACTTAGAATCTCCTGTGCCTACTGGCACATGAGTCAACCCATTTTTCCCATCACTGTCTGTCCAGAGCAAGGTGTTTGATTCCTTCATAGGATGTCCCCATGATGGCAGCATCCTTTTAAATCCTCCTGTGATAGGTCATTCTTTGTCCTCCATCCCTTCTCTTCCCTCCAGGTGGAATCCAATCTAAGATGTACCTTGTGCTTCTGCCACAGGGTCGCATGATAACATGACGAAATCACTGTGGCAGTATCTATCTAATTATTGAGTCCACAGTCTGCTGAACCAGGGGCATCACACTTCCACATTGTTCACAGAATCTCTCCAATGAATTCCCAGGATTCTTCTTGAACAACATGGTGGAATCCATTCAGCTTCCTGTTGTGTGCTTCCACATCTGCCACATTTCTGAGGTGTGAACAGTAGTGTTGGAAGGACAATAGCATTGTACAATCTCTTTGTAGTGTGCAAGATACATCTTACTCTTCCAGCTGATTGAAAAACAGGAAAATGAACTTCTGGTTTTACTGTTTCTTGCCTTCATTTCTTTAGTGAGCTGGCCCTTGGCAGATATTGTACTTCCAAGATAGACTAAGTCATCAACTCTTTCGTACTCTTCTCCTTCAATTTCACATCTGCCAGTGTTGATAGCATTCTCTCCTATCTCCATAGTCTTGATCTTCTGTGTACTGTTTCAAAGTTCCACTTTATCAGCTTCTGCTTTCATGCTCTCAAGAATGGTGCAGGATCAGGTCATTATCAAGACAGCAGCCACTTCACTTCAGTCAAATACACTTTGTTTTGTTTTGTTTTGTTTTTGAGCCATTGCTTGCAAAAAGCAAGGTTTTATAGCTGGACAAAGAATATTTTTAAACAGAGTCTTGTCCCAACATCAGTAAGTTAGGACTTGTTTGGGTAACCAAGCAGAGAGAGAGAGAGAGAGAGAGCAAGCAGTTCAACAGGACCTCCCAATATCTACTAAGCACCGGCTCATGAAGAATCATAGTGCTATCTTCTATTGGTAACTACCCTACAAGAAAAGTCTGCAAAAAAGGAAAGCTACTTATCTTGTACTAACTGGAATTCTTCGAGATGTGTGATCCCAATGGGTATTCTCTGTGAGTGCACATGCGCTCCTTGTGCCTAAGACTAATAGATATTTCAGTAGCAGTGTCTGTTAGGCACCTCCCTGTGCTCTGGTGGCAGGTGTATGCACGGGCGAGAGGCCACCTGTGGGATGGTGGTGAACCAAAGTTGTCTTGGCCAGCAAGGTGCTAACAGGATTACTGTTGTCTCAACCTGCTTGATCTTCCCCAGGACACCAGGGAAGGCATACGTTGGTGGGTCCAATCACTATAAGAAGGAATCCCTCTGGAGTTGTGCCTGTGGGCAGCTTAGGAGCATTATGCTAGACACTTTCTTGGTTGCTTGGGTCACAAAGATGTCCCAGGATGGAGCGAGCTCCACTACCAGAAGAAGTACTGCATGGCCAAAGGGTGGATCTCCGACTCATGATCTTTGTGGAAAAAGCCTGCAGAGGCTGTCTGCCAAGATGTTCATTACTGCCAGTAGGTGCACTGCTGAGACAAGGATCTGATGCCGGATGAACCAGTTCCAGAGTTTGACTGCTTCCGTGCAGAGTGGGGCAGACTTCACTCCTCCTTGTTTGTTTATATAAAATATTGTAGTCATGTTGTCTGACATGAGTTCAACATGTGCAATACAGGTGAAGGGAAGAAACCTCTTGCAAGCTTTGTGCACTGTCCAAAGCTTGAAAAGATTGTTATGCTGTTTGGTTTCTTGTAAAGTGCAGGAGCCCTGGGCTAGATGGTCATCCAGGTTAACTCCTCAGTCAAGCATGGAGGCACCCATAATTAATATCTTTTTTGGTGGTAGGGGAATAAAGGAACCCCTATTCAGACAGCGTCTTTGATTTCCCACCAAGTGAATGACATTAGGATGTTCTGAGGAAGCATGACTCATTTGTCAAGGGTGTCCCTACTTGGAGTGTAAACCATCCACAAACATGCCTGAAGGCACCAGAGGTACAGACTTGCGAAGGATGTCACATAGATGAGTGGTTCTCAACCTTTTTCTTTCTGAGGCCCGCCCGCAACATGCTGTAACCACGGCCCAACTGTGCCACAACAACTGTTTTTCTGCATATAAAAGCCAGGGCCAGCGTTAGGGGGTAGCAAGCAAAGCAACTGCCTGGGGCCACATGCCACAGGAGGCTGCGTGAAGCTAAGTTGCTCAGGCTTAGGCTTCAGCCCCAGGTGGTGGGTCTCAGGGCCCCAGACTTCAGCCCCAGGTGGTGGGGCTTTGGCTTTCTGCCCTGCAAGTCTAATGCCGGCCCTGCTTGGCAGACTCCCTGAAAACTACTTGTGGTCCTCCAGGGGGCCCCAGACTCCTGGATGAGAATCACTAACATAGATGCAGGAATTCATATGGCCTGGAAAGAACCAGGCAGGATCGGACTGCTATCTATGGGATGAGTCAAAGTTAGGTGGTGAGATCCCGCATCATGAGGAATGTATCCTGACTTAAGTAAGCCTTGCCCAAAATCAAGTTCAGATTCACCCAGTTAAATTCTAAAACTTGTGTGGGGCCTGAAGTGGACCTTTCTAGATTTACCTGAAGTCCCAAGGAGTAAAAGTGATTGCATAAGGAGAGGACCGCCATCTGCGCCTCCTGATACGACTGACCTGTGAGCAGTCAATCATCAAGGTAAGGAAATATTGGGCTGTTTTACAGACTCAGACTTGCTGCTACCACGGAAAGTGCCTTTGTGAAACCTCTTTGGGCTGTTGAGATGCCGAAGGGAAGAAATCTGAATTGAAAGTGCTCGAGGCTCAGCGTGGAGCACAGGAATCTCCTGTGTCCTGGATGAATGTCTATAAGAAAGTAGGCATCATTCAAATTGAGGGCCGCAAACCAGTCGCCTTTCTGTAGGGAGGGGATAATTAAGATCAAGGTGGCCATCCTGAATCTCAAATGGGCACAGGAAGAAATTCAGCTGTCTGAGGTGTAGGATGGGTCTCCAGCTCCCTTTCTTTTTGGAGATGAGGAAATATCTGGAGTAAAAGCCCTTCTCCCTGAGTTGAGGAGGCACAGGCTCTATCTAGCTGGATTTGGGAGTCCTCCTCCTGTGTGTGAGTCCTCTTGTGAGAAGGGTCCCTGAAGGACAGGGAATGGGATTTTGGAGAAGGGAAGACAGGAATTTGATAGTGAAGCTATTGAGGACCCGTTTATCCAACGTGATGTGATGCCATATCAGGAGGAAAGGGGCCAGGCAGCCCCCAAAGAGTGTGGGATAAGGGCAGTGCAGAGAAAGGGCAGTGCAAAGACTTGTTGGTGATTCTCAAGCATCCTTTGTTGGTGGGAGTCTGGGACTAAAGAGAGGGTGGTGGTGGTGCATTTGCCTGATACTTTGCACCCTTTGATGTTTCCAAGGAGGCTCACAGACCCTTGGATGAACAGGATGGAGGAGGCAGCTGGGACTATTTCCTCCAAGGTGCCAGGGTACAGTTCCCCAAGGAGCAGAGTGGTGTGTGACAGTTCTTAAGGGAATGAAATGGCTCATCTGTTTTCTCACTAAACAGGTTGTTACCCTACAAGGGGAGATCTTCTACTGTTGCCTGGACCTCCTTGGGGAACCCCGAGGATTGCAGCCATGCACCTCATGATGACTGAAGTCGCCATGGAATGAAAAACCATCTCCGCTGCATCCAGCAACACTTGATGAGATGGTCTGGCAACAATTTCTCATAGTCAAGGATGGCCCAGAATTGTGGCCTGGCTGAAATTTGTTTTTCCTACTGAAGAGATCTAGTCTCTTGTCATCCTGGTCTGAAGGGGTGGGCCTAGGTTGGAGCAGTTTGTTATGCTCGTTGGCAGCCTGGACCTGCAGCGAATATAGCCTCAGAGTGAAGGTACCCTGCAATAGGAGCACTGTACCGAACTTCCATGGTGGCACCAACCACCTGCAGCAACACCTTCTGCCCTGGCTCCACAAGCCTAATCCCAGCCCAGTTAGGAGGGGTGGGCTGCCCCAGGGAGAGGGTGGCTGGGCAGTGAACCCACCCTGCACTCACCCCACAGTAGGAGCTCCTGTTCCATGGGGCTGGGCCCAGTTTCTCACTCCAGGCATTGCAACCTGCTGCTTTGCCCCCAGACACCAGGTTGCAATGCCACTCATGCAAAGTTGGCCCAGCTAGACCAAACCTGAGATAGAGGTCCTGTACCAAATTCAAGTGAGTTCGGCTCTGATTTCTGAGGGTGCAATTGCACCCATGGACCCTGGCTAAAGCCTCCCTGACCTGGACCACTACAGAGTTCAGGATGGGGTGGGAACACAAATGTCCCACCCCATTGTCCCACTGGGACAAAGTACTTTTCCTCCACCATTTTCAGGGTCAGAGTGCACTAGCTGGGGGGGGTATCAGATATTGGCAATGACGTGCCTTCCCTCGCTGCGGCCCCCAACCTGCCTGCAGGCTCGACAGCCGCGGAGAGAGGGGGCTGCAGCCCGGATGCTGGGGCTTTCCAGGAGGAGGGGAAGCTGAGGGCAGGGCAGCAGCAGAGAAAGGTACCATGCGCAGCTCTCCGAGCTCCCAGCTGAAAACCCTGGCATCTGGACTGCAGCCCCTTTCCCTGCCCACAGCATCCCCACGCAGCCTGCAGCATCAGTACTCCAGCAGGGGCTCCCCCACTGGGTGGAGATGTGGGGCCCCCATCCCTTTGCCTTCTGTGTGGTCTCTGAGCACAGGCAGGTTTGCGGGGCTGAAGCCAAGGAAGACATGTCCCAGCCCTTCCTTCCCTGGCTTCAGCCTCACAAACCTGCCTGCAGTCAGGGCCTTTCTTCTAAAAGAAGTTCTCAATAAGTGGCATGTCCCTGTCAATATCCAAATCCTGTTAACACTGAAGTCGATGGTATGGTATGGTATGGTGTGGTATGGGATTAGTTTCTGGCAAAATGTTGCTATTAACTGGAAGTTGTTGATATCAGGGTTGCTATCAAGTGGCATCCACTGTATCTAAGAAAAAAGAAAACCTAATTACAATACAATAAAGTTTGAGTGGGAACACTAGCAAAAAGCTGCGAACACTGAGGGGTTCCCTCTCAGACCACAACTGGTAGAAAGGAATTGGAGAGGTGGTCAGTCTACAGCACCCCTTGTACCCTCAGTTTAGAGCAGGAGGTGGGGTAGGGTGCAGGCACAGACCGGTGGACACTGCTACTGAAAAATCTTCCGGTCTCAGGCACACGGAGTGCATTCCAACCCACAGGGAATACCCACAGGGACAAGCACTCGAAGAAGAACCCAAGTCATCTGTCCATTCATTTGTTTCTACCCCAAGGGAATATTTTTAATTCAATGTGAAGGGAGTAATGTGTGTAAAGTCCTGGAATGCACTGAAATGAGAATCTACAATTATGCACTGAAATGAGAATCTACAATTATGCCAGGCAAGTGCAAATGAAGTGTCTCTTAAAAACTGGCCTGCAACATTCACGAGTGCCATGGAAAAACCTAAGACAGATACAATAGATGCAAACTAACAGCTGTATCAAACAAAACTATTAGTTAATTATTTCCATTTGCTTCAAAGCATGAGCATTAACAGAAAGGGAAGTTAAATATTTAACAAGAAGAAAACTTATCATGAAAAACTTAAAGGTAATGGTGACCAAATAGTGGAGCCTCAGAGAGAATTTACAGCTATCCACTCCCAGCACAGCATAGTTGCTCCTGCTGACTATTTGCATCTCCCTGCACCCAGACAGTGAATCATGTCCATTCACACTTTTTCCTTCATACTAACGTCCATAAATCACAGCAGAGAAAACAAATAAGCAGTGAAAACATGTTATTACACTCCAAAACCAAATAACCTTTACATTTTTAGTATCAGAAAAGACAATTAACAAAGCTGTAGTTATTTATAAGATAGAAAATTACATTTTGGCAGCTCATTTGGATTTCATATCAAACCTACACAAACATCATTGAGTCATTTCCCTAAAAATCTCTGCTAGTTTTAGAAACTCCTATGGTATAATTTAAATGTAATTTAATAGAATATAATTGCAAAGTGCTTGTGCTCCCTATCATAATAAAGATGTCTTTGATAGGAACTTTGGAAATGATTGCGCTGGCAGTATTAATGGTGTCAAGTCAATAGGGGCTGTCATTTTCTCTGTTTGTATAATACCTAGCACAATAGGGTTGTGGCATGGATGACCTTTAGGTGCCAATGCAGTATAAATGTTAAATAAAATAATAATAATATATATACAAAAAAGGAGAGATATGGCAAGCTTTCCCTTTCCCTATCTTATATTTGTAGCAATAAAATGTAAATCATAATTTGAATTTATTTATGTACACTTCTGCCTCGATATAACGCTGTCCTTGGGAGCCAGAAAATCTTACTGCGTTATAGGTGAAACCGTGTTATATTGAACTTGCTTTGATCCACCGGAGCGCGCAGCCCCACCCCACCCCGGAGCACTGCTTTACTGCGTTATGTCCAAATTCGTGTTATATCGGGTGGCGTTATATCGAGGTAGCGGTGTATTGCATTTAATATGTGTGTGTAGCATTTTTTAAAAAGTGGATTTCTATTGACTATAGTACTTTGGTTACTGCAGAGTCCAAACATGGAATGGAACCCCGTATTGGTTTCAAGTCTTTTTGTTTCATGGTGGCTCTGCTTTATGGTCAAGTACAATAAAATCTAAAGTTCTTCTCTTTTTGGGATCACAGACATATTGTTGCTCTAGAACAATGTGCACATCCATAGCAAAATTACATGCATTTTTACCTCCAACATCAGCTGGGTGAATTCTTCATTGCTGAGAAATGAAGGCTTCCAGTCTTTTTGAATTTCACAAATCTCTGTCTGTGCTGAGACTTCTAAACAAATAACAACATTACAGGTTTTTTTTAAATCCAAAGAAAAAGTATATTTTGCAAAACTGTATACAAATTGCTGCTAAGGGATGTAAATATTTTGTATAACTTGAAATGAATAGAGATTTTCAAGCATGGGACATGCATGCAGTGCAAAAATATGGATAATATCCTCACTGGGCCATGTCCGGAGGTCCTTACTCAGTTTTCATTCAGCCAAACCCCATTGTCTTCAATGGGAGTTTGCAGTCAAATGGCCATTGTTTTCAATCAGTGCATTACCTAGGTGAATACTGAATGGAAAAAAAAAAGGCCTGAGCAAAATTAAAATCAGGATGAGGATTAGCATACATCAAATATGTAGTTACGGTTTACTGAGTTTCAGACTTAGGATGGGAATGACACAGGGCTAGATTTTGGCCTACAGCCACAATGCCGAGTAGGGGCAGTGAAAAGCATCCTTGAGGAAGCTGGAGGGCTGTGCCTTAGAAACCACAATCGCTCCCTCAGTTACTTGGTGCACAGGTGGAATGTACAATTTACAACAACATCTCTTGTGATGGAGCATCCTTCTCCCCTCACAGAATCTCCAGCCAGCTCCACAGTGCAGTGCAGGCCAGAGGATGGGGGAGCAAACCAGAGCTTCACTCACAAAAAACAGTTGAAAAATGCAATCTCCTATCCTTTAAAATAAAAATCTGACTGTGAACCTGTCTGGTGCTTTGATGGTGGCATTCTGTTCTGCCACATGGAAGCACCCTCCAATAAGCACTCCTAGGGCACTCGTCCCGTGTAAATTTTCACTTGGAGAAGTGCAAGCGTATGATACTTATAAATCATGGCTTTGTAGGTAAGACTGAACCCAAATGAGAGCTGGTTGAATCTCGTACCCGCCGCCAAATCCGCGGGACCAGCGGACCTCCTGCAAGCAAGCCGCCAAAGGCTGCCTGACTGCCACCCTCGCAGGGACCAGCAGGCCGCCCCCCGCAGCTTGCCGCCCCAGGCACGTGCTTGGAGTGCTGGTGCCTGGAGCCACCGCTGGGTTGAATCAGATTTGTTGAATAATTTATTTAAAATAACATTTCTAATTAGTACTGGTGCATTATGGACCTCAGTGGCTAAGTAATGTAAGAATGTATTTGTCAGATAAATTATTTGATTCATTTCTCAAAATTTTATACATATTTGCCTAATATTCTGTTCAGTATTCACCCTGCTCTAATAAAAGTACACTTGAGCACTAGCACCACGGGTTCGGTGGAGGGTAAATGTGGCCTCTCTACTCTACTCTGATTAACCTCATCTATCAACATTCATAGAGCACTTAACACCACATTCTATCTCTGTTTCAAGAGACTGATCACAAACATAAAAATAGCTGAATGATTTAAAAGGCAGTAAACCTGTAACAGTGTCTGTGTGAAGTGTCTCATGGAAGTAAACCAAAGCACGCACACAAGCACAGGCTAGTGCTTTTATAAGTGGAGCTGCAGCAGTCTGTTTCCCACTAAATTAACTTTTTCAGCATTGCTGGGGTTGTCTTGATACCACAATGCAGTGGCTTTACCGGCCCAGAATGATCAGCAGATGGCTGGGGAAAAAAGGATCAGCTCCAATCAGCTCTTTATTATGTACTCTGCAAAATGCAGAATTTTTACAGTAGATACTAGCATGGAAAAAATGGCATATTTGAAAAATCAATTTCTGGAAGAATTATTTGAATTTTGGCAAGCTTCCTTGGATTAATAGAAAGAGACTGTTTATTGAACAGGAAATCTGAAAATTGATCTGCTTTTCTGTTATAACTAAATTATTGGTTTAGAAAGCTGAATGTAAGAGGAATTAGTATTGAATACAACAAATAAAACTATCATATGCAGTGTGGATAAAGCAATGTTTTTAAACTGTATTGCTTGTTTTGTAGTATGTTGCATATCTACTATTGATTTAAACTTTAAAATAATGGGTTTTTGTCTGAAAAGTATTTTTTTTCTTTCTTTCTTTTTTTAAAAGAGTACAAAACCAGTAGCAATTCAGTCCAACCTCTATATACAATCATAGGCTGTTTACTAAACAGAGAACGATCGGGTAAAAGAAAGTGAAATGCCTTTTTTGAGTAAATTATTGGCGCTATCTGCTACTCCATTTACACTTATTCAGTTCCTGTGTGGTTGTTCTTTAGCTGATTTTTTAAAGTGTGCATTAACATCTTCCTTTGCTTTGCCTTGGGCAGCTAAAAAGAAAGATATATCATTACTGTCACATTTTAAATAGGTATATACAATTATCAAAGAAGCTGTAAAAGAATAACAGATATAATGAAACTTTCAGATGTCCCAATCATGCCCTCTTGCATGAAATCATCTTGTCTATGGCAATATTTCATTAAAAGAGAACCATCACTGCAATAACAGATTAACTATAATTCTTTCCTCAATTATTTTGACATTTGTGACTTAATTATGTTGCTGTCGTGATGTAAGAGTTTTATCTGCTTCTTCATTACACCCATATGTCTCAACTCTGAGAAGGTGGAGAGATTGTCCAAGGAATAAAAGAGAGCAAAGTGGCATAGACTAATTCACTAGGCCCCAGTCCTGCAAGTTGCTCTGTGAGGTTGGACCCAGTGGTTTCCCCAGGAATTGAAATTAGGGGAGGTGTTCGAATTTACAGGGGGGGTGTCAGGACCAATGAGATATATAAAAGAGATATGAATAAAATAAATGTTTTGTTAGGATTATGCAAATTTAACATAAGAATAATGCAAGTTACACCAAAACACATAACAGGTCTAGATTTCTAAAAAAATATACATTTAAAAAAATGTATTTAATTTAAATTGACTTTTGAAAAGTAAGCCATCATGGGGTAAGAGGAAAGTCCTCTCATGGATCAGTAACTGGTTAAAAGATGGGAAACAAAGGGTAGGAATAAATTATCAGTTTTCAGAATGGAGAGAGATAAATAGTGGTATCCCTGAGGGGTCGGTACTGGGACAAGTGCTGTTCAACATATTCATAAATGATCTGGAAAAATGGGTAAACAGTGAGGTGGCAAAATTTGCAGATGATACAAAACTATTCAAGATAGGTAAGTCCCAGGCAGACTGCGAAGAATTACAAAGGGATCTCATAAAATGGGGTGACTGGGCAACAAAAATGGCAGATGAAATTTAATGTTGATAAATGCAAAGTAATGTACATTGGAAAACAATCTCAACTATACATACAAAATGAAGGAGTCTGAATTAGCTGTTAACACTCAAGAAAGATCTTGCAGTCATTGTGGATAGTTCTCTGAAAACATCCACTCAGTGTGCAGCGGCAGTCAGTGATTCCCAACATTCTGTTTGCTTTTTTAAAAAGAACAGGAGCACTTGTGGCACCTTAGAGACTAACAAATTTATTTGAGCATAAGCTTTCGTGGGCTACAGTCCACTTCATCGGATGTAGCCCACGAAAGCTTATGTTCTTTTTGCAATACAGCCTAACACGGCTGCTACTCTGAAACCTTTGTTTTTTTAAGAAAGGGATAGATAATAAGACAGAAAATATCATATTGCCTCTATATAAATCCATGGCACATGTACACCTTGAATACTGTGTGCAGATCTGGTTACCCCATCCCAAAAAAGACATACTGGAAATGCAAAAAGTACAGAGATGGGCAACTAAAATGATTAGGGGTATGAAACAGGAGAAGAAATTAAAATGACTGGGAATTTTCAGCTTAGAAAAGAGACGACTAAGGGGGGATATGCTAAAGGTCTATAAAATCTTGACTGATGTGAAGAAAGTGAATAAAGTAAATGTTTTGTTAGGATAATGCAAATTTAACATAAGGAAAATGCAAGTTACACCAAAACACACAACAGATCTAGATTTCTAAAAAAAATTGACTTTTGAAAAGTAAGCCATCATGGGGTAAGAGGGAAGATCCTCTCATGGATCAGTAACTGGTTAAAAGATGGGAAACAAAGGGTAGGAATAAATTATCAGTTTTCAGAATGGAGAGAGATAAATAGTGGTATCCTTGAGGGGTCAGTACTGGGACCAGTCCTATTCAACATATTCATCTGGAAAAATGGGTAAACAGTGAGGTGGCAAAATTTGCAGATGATACAAAATTGCTCAAGATAGTTAAGTCCCAGGCAGACTGCGAAGATCTACAAAGGGATCTCACAAAACTGGGTGACTGGGCAACAAAATGGCAAATTAAATTCAGTGCTGATAAATGCAAAGTAATGCACATTGGAAAGCAATCTCAACTTTACATACAAAATGATGGCATCTGAATTAGCTGTTAACACTCAAGGAAGAGATCTTGGAGTCATTGTGGATAGATCTCTGAAAACATCCACTCCATGTGCAGCAACAGTCACAAAAGCAAACAATGTTGGGAATCATTAAGAAAGGGATAGATAATAAGACAGAAAAATATCATATTGCCTCTATATAAATCCATGGTACGTGCACACCTTGAATAGTGTGTGTAGATCTGGTCACCCATCCTAAAATATATATATATTGGAATTGGAAAAGGTACAGAGATGGGCAACTAAAATGATGAGGGGTATGAAACAGGAGGAGAGATTAAAGTGACTGGGAATTTTCAGCTTAGAAAAGAGATGACTAATGGGGATATGATAGAGGTCTACAAAATCTTGACTGGTGCGAAGAAAGTGAATAAGGAAATTTTATTTAATCCTTCACATAACACAAGAACTAGCAGTCACCCAATGAAATTAATAGGCAGCAGATTTAAAAAAAACAAAAGGAAGTATTTCTTCACACAATATAAAGTCAACCCAGGGAACTCTTTGCCAGGGGATGCTGTGAAGACCAAAACTATAACAGGATTTTTAAAAGAACTAGATAAATTCCTGGAGAACAGGTCCATCTGTGGCTATTAGCCAGGATGAGAGGGATGCAACGCCATGCTCTGAGTGTCCCTAGCCTGTTTGCCAGAAGCTGGGAATGGGCAACAGGGGATGGATCACTTGATGATTCCCTGTTCTATTCATTCCCTCTGAAGCACCTGGCCTTGACCACGGTTGTAAGTCAGGATACTGGGCTATATGGACCATGGGTCTGACCCAGTATGACCATTCTTATGTAAAAATTAATTATAATAAAAATGTTTAGTACAGAAACTCCCCAACATAATGACCTCCCAAGATAGCAACAATGTGAGATAACAACCTTGGCAAATACTGCATTTTAAAAACCTTGGCCTACTGGGAAACATATTTATATAAGTTTCCATTCCCAGTCACAAATCTAGCATTCTGGAGCAAAGTGACTAAAATATAGTCCAACAAACAAATGTTTATTTAACATGCCCCTCACTTTTCCCTTCACCACACTCCACTCACTGGTGTTGTCCTTAGTCAGTGGAGACTCAGAGTTCAGAGGTGCTTTCACGTGAGTACACCTTCCAGGTGGGGGACAAAAAGGCACAGTTCGCTCTGGCCACGGCTGTTCGTTGTGCCACCGTTCACTCCATCGCTCTGTTGCCAATGGCCCTGCACAGTCACCCTCTGCTGTCACCTACCACTGTGACTTCTGCGAGTTGGTCTCTTGAGGTTCCACCAGCTCTCAGTGATTTCAGCTGAGCTCTCAGTGCGGGAACCTCGCTGCTAGTGCAGTCTGGGCTGTCTCTTACACAAAAACAGTCCCCACAACAGGACTAAGCACTTAGACCTGATTGTCAGTGATTTCAGCTGCAGTGGTCACTTAACAGAACAAAAGACTATCTATGGAGCCTAATCAACTCTGTCTTTAAACAGTGGAGAGGGACAGGTCCCCACCCTCTCTCTTGATGCCTTCAAATCATCACAGACTAAGTACAGTTCTACTGCCCTTTACTCATACAATAAGAACAACATTTCATCCCCCCTTCCCCCACATTCAAGTGGTTTGTAACCCAACCCCAGCCAAAATCTATCACTTGGACAACACAGCTCTGTTTGCTGGATACCTATGTAGATTAGGTGTGAATGTAAATATAATCTGGCCCTAAAGCCTTAGCCCCCAGCTCATTACTAGCTGTCAGGGAGAACTCATTTAGACTTTGCTTACAAATCATCATTTGAAATTATTAGGTTGGCCAACATCACCGCAATGAATGCACTGACATCATAAAAAACAGCTGTATAAGGAAGCAAGGAAGCTAGTCTATGTTCATACTTTTCAAATCTATTATACTTTTTCAGATACACATATTTTATCATACACTGTATAAGCTTTTAAAGTGTGTATTAATGTTTCAATTTAAATTCAGATTTCCAAACACTCACTAAATTGGTATGTAACTAGCTCACAAAACTCGGGGGGGGGGGGGGGGTGTTGGGAAAATTCAGGGGGAGTGTACACCCCCCTGGGGGGGGTGTAGGGAAATCACTGGTTGGACCCCTTCACCCATATGGAGTTCTAGTGAAGTCACTGGGATTCCACAAGAAGTTTTTAAGGGAGGTGTAACTTGGGATACGCAAGACAAATCAAACTGCTGAAAGGGATATAGTTGTCTGGAAAGGTTGAGAGCCACTGCCATCCTGCCAGGAACTTGGAGCCTGCACAAAGCCTTCAAGTGAATGGTCAAGACTTCTAGATCATTTTCGAAGATCTGAAAGGATCTACACCTCTACCCCAATATAACGTGGTCCTCGGGAGACAAAATATCTCACCGTGTTATGGGTGAGACCGCGTTATATCAAACTTGCTTTGGCCCCCCCCCTTTTCCTTGTTCCCTGACCACCCCCTCCAGAGACCCCCATCCCTAATCACCCCCAGGACCCCACCCCCTACCCAACCTCCCTGTCCCCTGACTGCTCTGACCCCTATCCACCCCTCTCCCCCACCCCCTGACAGGCACTCACCAGCAGCGGCGGGAAGCGGAGCAGCCCGGCCCCAGCCCGCTCCACTCCGCCACCTCCCAGCCAAGGCGCTTCGCTTCCTGCTGCCAGTGAGTGCAGGGAGGTTGGAGAAAGGATGCCCCGCGCACTCACCTGCAGTGGGAAGCGGAGCGACGCGGCCCCAGCCCACTCTGCTTTCCTTGCCTCGGCCCCAGCTGTGTCGCTGCGGGGGTGGCTAGGGAACGGTCCTGCACTCACCTGCCTGGTGGGAAGTTGAGCGCCATGGCAGGGAGCTGGCGGAGTGGAGCTGGCTGGGGCTGGGCTGCTCCACTTCCCGCCGCCGGTGAGTGCGGGGAGGTTGGGGAAAGGACGCTCCACATACTCACCTGCAGCTGGAAGCGGAGTGCTGCGGCTGGGAGCTTGCGGAGTGGAGCGGGCCGGGGCCAGGCTGCTCTGCTTCTGCCGCAGCTGGTGAGGGCGGGGGGGATCCCTTCCCCCAAACCCCTTCTCCTGAGCAACATGGCTGGGGCCAGGGCAAGGGAAGCAGAGTGGGCTGCTCCCGGCCCCCCCAACAATCCCCCGGGCCACTCTAGGACTGCAGGGCCCCCAAAAGTGCCCTCCCACAGCTCCTGCCCCCCAGACCCTGGGGGGGGGAGCCCCTGACCACCCCCGAGACCCTCTGCCCCTTATCAAACCCCTTGGCCCTGGCCTGGCCCAGCACCCTTAACACGCTGCTCAGAGCAGCGTGTCAGAGCTTTACCGCCTTGTATGCGAACCCGCCTTATATCGGGTCGCATTATATCGGGGTAGAGGTGTATGATTTGTGGGGGCTGAAGCATCTGCCCATTTCATGGGGTATGAGGCGGGGGCAACCCCACATCTTTGGTAGAACCATCTGCCTCTGCAAGGCCTCAGGATTCCTTCAGCAAGAGGTGATCTGTCTCTAAACACATCACAGAAGAGTGGTACAATTCAGCACATTAATAGTTTTTGCTCAGCGGCCCCCAAGGGAACAGCAAGGGTTAGAGATCAGTACTGAGATATAATGGCAGAGCTGACACGTTTTTATGAGAATAAACATTCACCCTTCAGATATACTTTAAAATAAATTTCTGGCAGTCATCACTATTCAGCAGCTGTCTTTATTGTACTATTCTATGCCAAATTTGCAAATGGCCTCAAAATGAAAAACTGGTATTTGCTTGTGCACATTGGGTAGAAGTCCCCCAAATTTATGCAAGCAAATATTTGTGAATACAATTTATTAAACCAATTTTAAAAATTTGGCCCTTAATGTCAGAATTTCCCATTGTACTACACTATATACACATTAGTTCTGAGTTCCCCTCCTTTCACCACCCTTCAGCCTGCTTGGTGTGATGGCACATGGATACAAGCGCCAGAGAAACAATGATCAATATTTTAAAGCCAGAAAGAATGACATGTAATCTTTCTTTAAGATATTTTCTGTATAGAAAATTATTTAAATTTGCAACCTTGAGCCTTCACGTTCTCCAATTTTTTTTTTTAAAGAATCCCTGATGGATTTTCATCTGTTAAAAAGTGTAGTGGCATGATGAAGTAGAAACTGAGACCTAGGAGAGACAAGACTATGGATGCTGGCTTAGTAGCAGGTTAGCTTATCCAGGGAAAACAACCCCACTCCAAACCCATCAGCTCTACACCAGGAATGTACAGAGGCACACAGGTAAGCTTCTTATATAACTCCCCTATCCTCAGAAGCTGATTCTTTTTCATAATCAGGGCCCACAGTGTGCAGGAGTCACAGCCCTTTCACAATACCCCAGGAGGGAATAGACTGGCTCCCTGCAACTACTTTTAGAGAAGCTAAGAAGAATATTTTCCCCCTCCAGTCAGAAGTCTGTTGGTGTCTGGTGAAGGGAGCTTCCTCTTTCCCTCCTGATCACTTTTTTGTTCAGAGCACAAGTCCCTCCCCTGCTTAGCTCACAGGTCCACTTCAGAGTTCTGTGCCCTTTGCATTTCTTCCCTGGCTGCCTGATATTCATAGCTAGGGAGGCACACATCCTCTGTCTTAGAATGTCAGAGGACTGACCGGCTTCATTCACTTGAGCCCAACAACCAAAAGGAGCACTGTGATCAAGAAAGGCAGTCTTGAGCAAGCCCATCAGGTCGGAACAGGCATTATACTACAGAGCAAGTAGGGTAAGTACTACCCTGTACCAAGGAGTAGCCGAGGAGACTGATTTGAGTTGCATGGTACCCTTAAGTTTTCTCGGCATAAACTATGACTTGGAAAAAATCTTACTATGAAATTTTTAACCACTTGAGCCACTCTGACCATCATTGGAATAACAAGGATTTGGTACAGTTTGACTGTAAATGGATAGGTTTAGCAATTTTTACCATTGTGTTTCTGCAGAAAACCAATGACTTTTTCAAGCACTGTAGTTTTGTCCATTTTACGGGTGTTGCCTGGAAGCATGGAGCTGAGCTCTTTGATGAGAACATTGAATTGGTCACGTCTCTTCTTTTCAGACTTGTTACGGGAAGCCCTATAAGTATGAAAAAAAATAATGAATGGACCAGAAAGAGTAATCATTACATATTCTTCTTGCGATATGTTATTTAGAGAATGAACTCTCTATGCATCAGTGTGTGAACACTGATGGCTGGCACCACGCAAAGCTAAACAAGCATCTAAGAACTGGCCTTTCTCACTGTCATAGAATCTCAGGGTTGGAAGGGGCTTCAGGAGGTCATCTAGTCCAACCCCCTGCTTGAATCAGGACCAATCCCCAGACACATTTTTGCTCCAGATCTCTAAATGGCTCCCTCAAGGATTGAACTCCCAACATGGTTTAGCAGGCCAATGCGCAAACCACTGAGCTATCTATGCTCTCTGACTTCGTTATCTTATTCCTGTACTCACTCAGTGAGCAGATGTTGGCTCTTCTGTCCTCCCTCATCACTCCAGCAGCAGGACAAGATGTGGAGGGATTTCATGTCCTTGTTTTCTGGCAAATCATAAAGCTTGTCTTGTGAGCACAGATTTTCATGTGTGTGTGTGTACTCGAAATTCATGCATTCTATGCTGAGGTACTTTCAGTAAAGGAAGATTGTAAGTAGACAAGGTAAATAATATGGCAACACATTTTGTTGGCCCAGAAAACAATTTATAATCCTCAAACTTTTGGGCTGATCAAAACACTTAGGTATCCTAAATTATTTCTTGGTCAGATAAAAAAGTAAAAAAAACTATGGCAGTTTCTAAGCATCCTGCACAAGTTTAACTGTAGAAAGGAAAGTTGGTCTTGTGGTTTAATCGCTGGACTGAGATTCTAGGTTAAGTCCCCGTTTTGTCACAGACTCTATATGTGCCATTGGGTAAGTCACTTAATTTCACTGTGTCTCAATTCTCTATCTGTAAAATGGGGTTAATACTACTTCCTTTATGCGTCTTGTCTATTTAAAATGTAAATTCTTCAGGGCAGGGGAGCTGGAACAATTTTTATAGTGAGGGTGCTGAGAGCCATTGAACCAAACTGTAAACTCCGTATAGTGGAAACCACTTCAAGCCAAGGGTTGTGGCAGCATCCCCCAAACTCCTAATTCCAGCATCTCTGGGGCAGGGACTGTCTCTTTTTATGTGTTTGTACATAGAACAATGGGGCCCCAATTTCATCTGGGGCTTTTAGACACTACCGTAATGTTGCTATTAATGTTTCTAACAATCTGCTCAGTAGCTGTATTTTAATTTTTATTTATTGTACACTAATCTGTAAACTAAGAATTGTACTCTTCAGTGCATCCTTGGTCTCTCAGTATGAACATTTTTTTATGTATGTTAATGGACAGTTTTCTAGGAGGGTATCTCCTAGGCTTATATGACCAGGCAAAAAATGAATTGTAAAATATGCTGGAACTTCTGCTTACTCCATTGAAAGGTTCCAGGCAAACAAGAACATCATAGGCTAAGATTTACTTGGCTTAAATGTATAACAAGCTAAAAATCTGGTTAGAAATAGACAGGATTTAATAATTAACAGGCCAACTTCTTCTAAACGTAACACCAGCGTCAATCCAGTAATACCACTGAAGTTAATGAAGAAACCTGGGCATACACTGGTGTAAATAAGAATAGAATTTAACCCAACTTGGACATTCCTCTAAGGACCAATATGGCAATAAACATTTTCAGCAGAGATATCACAATGGAGGCTTCCATATGTTTCCAGTGACTGGGTGGGGGGTAATTTTTGTTTGTCTTGCTCTCTGGCCTGAATACTCTTTGAGATGCACTGGAAAGAAGCCAATCTTTGGTTATTTTACAGCTTTGAACACAAAAGGTTAGGTGGATGCTGTCTAACTGATTTAAGCCTATTCCTGTTACACATGCAGAAGACTGTTGGGACAAGATTTGAATCCATCTTCATTGTATTTCTGAACAATTCAAGTAGATTTAAAGAAAACCAACATTTTATGTTCATGTAATTCAATCCTCAGCCCGTGTTAGCTTGAAGGCTCCCATTCCTTCAAAAACTGAAACTCCCCAACCATATATGGAGTATGTGTTGCTTGCCCAGAAAGTAAAAGATGTTTTGACAGAAACCAGAAAGTACCTATTTTTAACACTTGACATTTTATTCACAAAGGAAATCTGAAAACTTCTGTAGCGGAAATAACTCTACTAAGATCCAAATCAATGAACAGAGTAGAATCCTTAAAGGAAGAAAACAGAAAACCTTATTAGGTCGTCTAATCGATCCCTTTGCCTATGCAGGATTGTATATTTGCTAGTGCTTAGTTCAGTCCAGTTTTAAATGTCTTGAACAGTGCAGGTTCCATCACTTCCCTTGTAAGCTTATTCCATAGCTTAGTAAATCTCACTAATAGGGCACTATCCCTGATACTCTGCTGAAGTTGTCCTTATCTTAATTTCATACCATTCACCTTAATCACCTTGATGGATCAGTCTTTCAGCCCTCGTACAGATTGCGCCAATCACAATACGTCTTCCATTTGTCTCATATCCTGGCCTTCCTTCTCCATGTGCAGCCATGTCTTTTCACAATAAAATCTTCCCTTCTCTTTGGAGGTTGGCCAAGTGGTCGTTTCAGTTCCCGTGGATATCACTCAGCGACAGCTGCAGTCCATCGATTGTCAGTGAGCCTCGTTATATGCCTGGCCCACCACATTTTATTATGCCTGCTCTCAGCAATGACATCCTCCACTCCACTCTGCTGTCTGATCACTTCATTGGGGACTCAGTCTCGCATTTAAATTCCCAGAATTCTTCTTCCCATCGCCCTCTCCGTGACAGACAGTTGCTGCTCCTCTGTCTTCATCGGTGCCCGTGTTTCGCTGCCGTACAACACTTCTGGCAGTACTGTTGAGTTGAAGAGGCTGCCGCATGTTGCCTTGTTGATTTTTCCTTGGAGGACATCCTTGATAGAACTGAATGTGCGCCAACCAGCTTTCTTTCTTCGCAAGTGTCATAAACAGATAGTAAGGGTTAAGGTCTCTTTTACCTGTAAAGGGTTAACAAGCTCAGTAACCTGAGGAACACCTGACCAGAGGACCAATCAAGGGACAGGATAATTTCAAATCTCTGTGGAGGGAAGTCTTTGTCTGTGTCCTTTGTTTGGATTGCCATTCTCTCTTTGGATTTAAGAGAGGCCAGACATATTCTTCAAGTTCTCCAAGGTTTCCTGAAGTATTTTCTTCTATTCAGTATAGTGAGTATTAGAAGGCGGTTTAGTCTTATAATTGATTTCTACATTTGCAATTGTGTGTTTGCTGAAGAAATATCTTTATTTATGTTTGCTGTTACTTTAATTATTCTGAGAAGGGGGGGGGGACCTCTCCAGGCTTATAAGCTAGACCCTGTATATTTTATCTTGGTGATACAGAGATAGTGTACTTTTTTTCTTTCTTTAATAAAATCTTTTCTTTTTAGAACTTGATTGATTTCTTCCCTTGTTTGGATTTTCAGGGAAAGGGGAGGGGGAAAAGTGAATCCCTCTTTGTTTGATTCAAGGAGTTTGAATCAAGGTATCTCTCCCAAGGACAAGGGGAGGGGGAAGAAGGTGGGGGGGAATGGATTATTTCCCTTTGTGTTGAGATTCAAGGAATTTGGATCTGTGTTCCCCAGGGAAAGTTTGGGGGAACAGGGAGTGTGCCAGACACTAAAAACTTGGCTGGTGGCAGCGTTTACCAGATCTAAACTAGGATTTAGTTTAGAGGAGTCCATGCAGGTCCCCATCTTGTGAACGCTAAAGTTCAAAGTGGGGAATAAACCTATGACATGGTAGGCAGCGGTTGGGAGGTATTAAGAACCAGGAGCCATTGAGAGCTATTCTTTCCCTCTAGAGCAGGGAGGCAGCCTGAGAAGAGGGGGGGGGTAGAGGTATTCAGTTTCTAACAAGGTATTGTTAGAAGGAGATTTCCAGCTGGGCTACGTTGGAAGGTACTTAGCAAATTGCTAGAAACAAGTTACAAAACCATTTTTTCTGGTTTCTTGTGAGACAGCAACAATCAGCAAAACACCATTTGCAAATGAAAAGTTTTGTTTTCTTTTTATTCAGCCGGGAATAGAAAGGTTAGGAACTTGTAATCCAAGCAACTGAACCAAGCAACACAGATAATTCACTGACTGCAGAGGGGTGTGGCCAGCACCAGAAAGCAGAAAAAATGAGTGCCAAGGAAGCCTCTAAACTGGAAACAAGACAAAGAGAACTGCAATTAAAAGAAAAGGAATTGCAATTAAAACTCCAGGAAATGGAAATAAAAGAAAAAGCCAAAGAGGCTGACCACAAAAGAGAGGTGGAGAAGCAAGAGGCTGACCACAAAAGAGAGATGGAGAAGCAAGAGGCTGACCACAGGAGGGCGCTGGAGCTCCAGAGGGAGGCCCACCAGCAGGCCCTGGAATTAGCAAGGGCTAACCCAAATGTTCCAGCCAACCCTAACAATCCTTCTCCAGGCACTGTTCCCCACCCCAAGACATTTCCCACCTACAGGGCAGGTGATGACACTGAGGCCTTCTTGGAAAATTTTGAAAGAACCTGCCATGGGTACAGCATCCCTGAAGACCAATACATGATAGAGCTGAGGCCACAGCTCAGTGGACCCTTAGCAGAAGTGGCAGCTAAAATGCCTAAGAAAAACATAAACAATTATAAACTGTTTCAAACAAAGGCCAGATTCAGAATGGGGCTAACACCTGAGCATGCCCGTCAGCAGTTCAGAGCCCTAAAATGGAAACCAGATGTGTCATTCCCCAGACACGCCTACTACATTAGAAAAAATTGGGATGCATGGATGTCAGAAAAGTGGACTTTTGCTGTCTATGACAATTCTTCCATCCCCATGCTACTGGGGGAAGACTTGGCCAACCATGTGGAACGGGCCGAGAGGGGGGGAGTGGTCACCCACAGCCAGGCCAAACAAGCTTCCACTCCCATCCCTGTTCCTGAGCCGTCCACCAGGACCCCGTCTGTGTTACCAGAGACCCAGACAGAGGTGGAGGAACCGGATCCAATGCCAACAACTACCACACCCATAGTACTTCCAGTCCCAGACCCGGAACTGGAAGAACAACCAGCGGCAGAACCATTGCCAGCACTGACGCCAGCGCTTGCAAACCCGTTTCCAACCCCATCGCCAGAGGGCGCCAGCGGGCCTGAACTGGCAGAAGCAGCAGACAACCCTAACCAAGAGGCTCAGCCAGAGCCTGAAATATCACCTAGTGCACCAGCGGAGAGCGGTTCACAGTCAGCCGAAACAACCTCATCACCTACATCGCTTCCAGGGGGACCAAGCCCAAGTCCACAGTCTATGGAGGAACTGGTGTCTCCAGCCTCAAGGGAACAGTTCCAGACTGAGCAGGAAGCCGATGACAGCCTTAAGAAAGCTTGGGCGGCGGCACGGAGCAACCCACCGCCTCTCAAGTCATCTAACCGAAACCAGTTTGTTGAAGAACAAGGACTTTTATATAAGGAGATTCTTTCTGTTGGACACCAGGAAGGCTGGCATCCTCAAAAACAGTTGGTAGTTCCAACTAAGTACCGGAAAAAGCTCTTAAGCTTGGCCCATGATCATCCCAGTGGTCATTCTGGGGTAAACAGAACCAAAGACAGGTTGGGGAAGTCCTTCCACTGGGAGGGGATGGGCAAGGACGTTGCCAAGTATGTCCGGTCAAATGGTTAAAAAGTGTTCTTGAATGTCAAATATCTTGTTGTTTACATATTTAGTAGTATATGTAACGGTGCATGTGTTTTATTAATCTGTTTATTTTTAAAGTTCTAGGAAGAAATCACTGTCAGTGTGGTTCCCCCACTGTCTGTGATTTGGGGGGCGTGTCATAAACAGATAGTAAGGGTTAAGGTCTCTTTTACCTGTAAAGGGTTAACAAGCTCAGTAACCTGAGGAACACCTGACCAGAGGGCCAATCAAGGGACAGGATAATTTCAAATCTCTGTGGAGGGAAGTCTTTGTCTGTGTCCTTTGTTTGGATTGCCGTTCTCTCTTTGGATTTAAGAGAGGCCAGACATATTCAAGTTCTCCAAGGTTTCCTGAAGTATTTTCTTCTATTCAGTATAGTGAGTATTAGAAGGCGGTTTAGTCTTATAATTGATTTCTACATTTGCAATTGTGTGTTTGCTGAAGAAATATCTTTATTTCTGTTTGCTGTTACTTTAATTATTCTGAGAAGGGGGGGGGCCTCTCCAGGCTTATAAGCTAGACCCTGTATATTTTATCTTGGTGATACAGAGATAGTGTACTTTTTTTCTTTCTTTAATAAAATCTTTTCTTTTTAGAACTTGATTGATTTCTTCCCTTGTTTGGATTTTCAGAGGAAGGGGAGGGGGAAAAGTGAATCCCTCTTTGTTTGATTCAAGGAGTTTGAATCAAGGTATCTCTCCCAAGGACAAGGGGAGGGGAAAGAAGGTGGGGGGGAATGGATTATTTCCCTTTGTGTTGAGATTCAAGGAGTTTGGATCTGTGTTCCCCAGGGAAAGTTTGGGGGAACAGGGAGTGTGCCAGACACTAAAAACTTGGCTGGTGGCAGCGTTTACCAGATCTAAACTAGGATTTAGTTTAGAGGAGTCCATGCAGGTCCCCATCTTGTGAACGCTAAAGTTCAAAGTGGGGAATAAACCTATGACAGCAAGAGTTCACCTTCTTGATTTTGGTGCATGTTAATTCCTTGGCCCAAATAGACATATTGCTCAACTTCTTCTATTTGTTCTCCCTTGATTGTTATTTGAACTTTTGGTAAGGTACCAGACCACATAAATTTCATTTTGGAGCAATTAATTTTCAGTACAACTTGGATACTTTTTGTATTGAGTTCTCACAGCATTTTCTGTAGTTTGATATCGTTTTCGGTGACCAACCCAATATCGTCCGCAAATCTGAGATGGTTTAACTGTTCTCCGTTGATGTTGAGTCCACCCTTCCAATTCATTCGCTTCATTACCATTTCAAGGCAGGCTGTGAAGAGTTTCGGTGAAACCGTGTCTCCTTGTTTCACATCTTTCTTAACTGGGATGTGAGCGGGAGTATCAAACAAGGTTATATCTGTAGTGCAGTGTTCGACAGCATAGAGCGCTCGACAGCATAGAGATCAATGCAGTGTTGAAAGCTCTTGCAGAGCAGGGCATCGACACAAACTATATCAAACTATTAAAGGAAGCAAATTCCGATTGCACAATTCATACCATTAGTCCTGGTTATGTACCTCCTGGTTATTTTCAAAGCAATATGGCATATGCTGATGGGGAAAAGATACACTGTCCGAATGGAATTTTGATTCTGAGTAAATATTAACAAAGGCTTGTCCCTATGCATCACCAAAAATGCCCCTTACAAAAAAAAGAGGCATTAAAATGTCAGCAGATGGTAATAACTACCACTATTTAAGATATGTGTTTTCCTATGTCCGTTCTGTGTGTATGTTGCTTGCTAACCCCCTTTTTGAATGGTTGCCTTGCATGCATCATAAAAGTAATTTGGACCTAAGTGTGTGAACTGGTAGTGACAGTTAAATCTGGAATTCTTCCCTCTATTCTCCCCTTTGCTTCATTCCCCATTCCATGCAAAACAACCCCGCAATCCAGCAATGTTATAATTCTTGACACTTTGTATGAAACTTTCAGCTGCGATATACCATCTCCAAAGACATCTTTTTCATGATGTAATGTGGCATGAGGCATCCATTCCCTTCATCCTCCTCCTCCATTCACAGATGTCTACATTATTTACAGATGGTTAGGCACATCCTTACATTGTGCTTCTTTGTAGTGTGCATTAATAATACTATGTTTAGCAACTCTCGTGCATTAAGTCCCTTGTGAAGAGTGTTGGCACAGTGGCTTTGGGAAAACTTTGATAGGCCCTTTGCCTCAGAAGACATTCCTTGCAGTCCTAAGTGGTTGCAGCAGTTAGGTCAGCACATTGCTTCTGGTATCAAACAGTGGGCTTCTGTATCTCGAGCATGCATGAATTAGAAAAGAAGCAAAGGAGAACAGTTGAGCGGGGCTGCAGAGGGTTTTGACCTATATTAGTGAAAAAAGACTGCAGGAGGGAAGAAGCAGGAACAGAATCAAAAGAGACGAGCCTGGACCAACTAGTTGTGCCCGGACTGGAAATACTTTCATTAGAAAGAACAAAGGAAAAAAATACACGCAACCTAAGGCTCCCTCTACACCAGTTAAACTGCTGGTTGCAGTACAGATCACACTTCCAAAAAAATTGCTAGCAAACAGATTCTGTGACACTCCTGGTGCCAGCCAATTATTATGGAGTTTTACTGCAAAACACGATTTTCTACCTGAAAAGGCAACCCCTACAAAGTGTTAGTAGCAATTTCCTGTGTATGTATTAACTGTGACTTTACCACTGTAGTTAATAGCACGTTACCGCTTTAGATCCAATCAATTAGCCAAAAATTCAGCATCTTGTGGGTTGTTCCAGTTAGGAGCAGTAATTGGTGATGGAACCAGATGTTTCTTTGAAGCAATACTGTTTATTTACAAAGAATGTACAAAGACCTTTTTCCTCGAACACAGCAGGAATAAAACAACAAGAGACAGTGTCTTTGCTCACAGTAGCAGGCACCTTTTCCAATCAGCACTCAGCTCAAAATCTGTCTCCCTTAGCTTTTTTTTTCTTTCCCTAAACTCTCGCTTATGTTTTCTTAAGACCACATTCCCAGTGCTTGTTCTGATTGTGCCCTTGGTTTTTCTGCCCTTGCTCTGTAGTGTTTTCTCCCGTTGTCCACAAAAACACAGACACACACAACAGCTCCATCAATCAATCCTTTAACCCCTGCATTTGCTGTATCAATCCCGGTAAACCCCTCACCCTGCATGGCATAGCTTCTGACTCAGTCTTGCCAAGTGGATCTGTGTGTTTGGTGGTGGCTTCTATTGTTTTGACTATTACTAACCAAAGGGGCATTTAACTGCGCCATCATTTAGCCTAGCTTCAATGGGGTTTAACCCAATCCATAACAAGCACGTATGAAAGGAGATTATGTTTAGGTCTGAAGTAATGTTTATAATGTTATTGATTTTTGGTGATAAGGTGATTTGAGAGTATTAGTCATTTTTTGTTTTGTTTTTTCCCCCAAATCATTATCAGATAATTACCCATGTATAAACTGAGTAACATAATAAGAAAACCTCATTATTTTCAATGAACAATCTGTGTTTCTTTTACAAAGTGCTTTCCAGAAAAGATTATATGATAACATGGATATTTTATACACATGGTGGACTAGACAGTTGTATTGTGGCAGAAATAGTGTTCTGTAGGTTCCTCGGTTGATCTTATGCAGTAATGTGAAAAAATAACCCTTGTATTTGCCTTGCAGATATTTTTCAGAGGAAGCACTATTAACATGCTTTTATTCTTAAAGGATGGCTGATAATAGTGCTTTGTGATTCAACAGTTTTTCAAGTTGTATTTGGCTTTATTTTTCTCTCCCTTTTGATTAATTAAGATGGAAAAAACAGCTTTTGCAGCAACATAAAATCTTAGGTTCACAACAAAATGAACAGTGTTATAAAAGAAAAAAAGTGCTCACCTCTTTGCCCTGTCTTTCTCATTTTCATCCATGAGATTGTCTAAATAGCTTTTTCTGTTGAAAGAATGCAGAGTTATTATAAGTTGTCATGTCATTAGCTCTACCTTCAGGTTAATCTCAGAGTCACTTCTGCTTTACTGTAATAACAGACTGACAGTACCCAAGCCAAATAAATATGTCATCAGGGTTTTAAACTCTGTCCTTAATTTTAAGAACCATCTATTGTAGATGTTATGATTCATTATTAATGATTTGTACTGCAATAGCATCCAAGGGCTCCAATCAGAGATTAAGGCCCCATTGTGGTAGGCAAAGTAAAAACACATACCAAAAAGGCAGTCCCTCCTCTGAAAAGTTTACAGTCTAATCTGGCTACTGTGGATACCTTCTCCAAGTTACTAGGCTAGATCAGTGGTTTTCAACCTTTTTTCATTTGCAGGCCCCAGAAATATTTCGAATGGAGGTGCGGATCCCTTTGTAAATCTCAGACATAGTCTGCAGAGCTCCAGGGGTCTGTGAACCACAGCTGAAAACCATTGCTCTGTGGTAACGACAACCTTTCACGAACCCCTTAGACATAATATGTGGACTGCCCTAGGGGGTGGGCCATGGACCATGGGTTGAAAGCCATTGGGCTAGATGAACTCCAGGAGATGCAGGGAGGCAAATATAGAACCCCTCTGCAGACTCAAGGCCTCCTGTCCCAAAGAGGTTTCACCCCTGGGGAAAAGCAGGTATTGTTTCCACTACTGCCCTCTTGGGTGGTTCCTCCAGCTGGGGAAAGCTTAAAGTTCCTATAAGAGCTCGCAGGAATCCCAAAGGCAAAGGTAATATGAGGACGCACTAGAGGCTCAATTCCACAAAGCTCTGAAGCATGTGCTTAAGTCCTATTGACACAGTCTAGTTCCTAGAGCACGTTACAAAAACCAGCCTTGCAACTAACAACATCTGAGACCCTTGTTGAAGTCTCAGCTGAGAGGTCAGGGGTTGAATGGGCCTGGAGACTGAACTGCCTTCTCACTATTTGACTTGAGCTTAGTTTTTAGAGTTCAATTTTTTAGAGTTCAATAGGTTTTTAAGTGGTGCAGCTGTCAATCCTATGTTAGACCAACTTGACTTGCCACACAGAAAAAATGCAATCCCTGTGCAAAACTGAACATGTACCATACCTGTCAGTATTAACCTTTTTGGAACAGAATGGTCAGATACTGACTTAATTCTTGATCTGCCCTAAGGTGTATGTCCATTACTTCTATAAGAATGAGCCATTTTGAGCCTGCAATACATACATACAAAGGCCCAGCCATAGCTCATAAGAAGAGTAGGTAAAATAGGTAAATCATGTAGGCAAGACAGGTAAAAAGCCGTGTAAACTCAGCACAGCTGAGGATGAAGCTGTGTCTCCTCAAGCTATGGCTACACTACAGAGCTTACAGTGGTGCAACTGCACCGATGCAGCTGCCCTGCTGTCGCACTGCTAGTGCAGATGTTCTAAGTTGACTTAATTACTCCAGCCCCCGCAAGTGGCAGTAGTTATGTTGGCAGGAGAAACTCTCCCACCGACATAGCGCTGTCCACACCAGTGCTTAGGTCAGTGTAACTTACGTTGCACGGGGGTGGCTTATTCACACCCCTGAGCCATATGCTCCAACTTTCCCTGGCGCTGGTGGGTGCTCGCACCCTCTGCCCCCGTCCCCACCCCAACTCCCTTTCCCCGCCCCTGCCCCGCCCCCATTCCAACCCCTTCGCCAAAGTCCCTGCCCCAACTCCGCCCGCTCCCTGCCCCTATTGGACTCCTTCCCCAAATCCCCACCCTGGCCCCGCCTCTTCCCTGAACGAGCCGCATTCCCCCTTCTCCGCCGTCCCTCCCAGCCATGTGAAACAGATGTTTCACAGCGCAAGCGCTGGGAGCTAGGGGGAAAAAGTGGGCACACGGCGCACTCAGGGGCACAGGTGAGCTGGGCAGGGGGGCAGGGAGCTGCTGGTGGGTGCTGAGCACCCACCAATTTTTCCCCATGGGTGCTCCAGCCCCGGAGCACCCACGCAGTCGGCACCTATGCCCTGAGCGACATAACTTATACCGACGTAAGCGGTAATGTGTACATAGTCTGATACATTCATTCTTTGTCCACTGCCTGCCCCTCTTTTGCCGAGCGCTCTTTTGAAGAAGGGAGGCTTGAAACATAATACTAAGCAGTGAGGAGAACAAAGCCTCGTGTTTATCATTACCTGTGTCCATTCAAGGCATGTACTCCCACTTGTATCAGAGCACAAAACCCTTATGCATCTGCTGCACCCCACACAAGGATTTTCAGGATCAACAGCACAATGTTTCAAACTTTAGACTTCCTACTCTGTGATTTGAAAATGGGCATCCCGAGTCACTATTCCTTCCATTAAATGATTCCACAAAATTTAGGAAGCATGATACAATAAAAAGTTAAAAAAGGAGGGCCAAGTTAATGAATATGCATTACTTAGGCCGAATACGATTTCAACATATGATTTTGCGCAGGAATTTTATTGTCTCAAGAATATTTGTTTAAAAACAAAAATGAAAACTGATCAATGGGAAGAATTATGGATAATTTTGTCAGTAGCTAGTAGATAGTCATCCTCCATTAGCTCATGAGACACTTGTTAGCTAAGGAATATGAGATATGTGCAAATTATCCTGTTAATTTTTTGTAACAATACAAATGCAGCAGGAGGTTAAAAGCTACTGTTCAATGGTCTGAGGATAAAACCACTATAGATGAGAAGCTTAATGGGATTTTTATTGGGTAGTGGAGGAGCATAAATAGGAAATACAGAGGGCACGTGTTGAATTTTATTGAATTGGAATTCAATTGGAATTGCTGTGTTCTGTAATCCAGAATATAAACAAATAAATAATAGTAAGTAGTGCTCATTTGAGCATTGGCCTCCTAAACTCAGGGTTGTGAGTTCAATCCTTGGGGGGGGGCGTTTAGGGATCTGGGGCAAAAATCTGTCTGGGGAAACAGGGGGTTGAACTAGATGACCTCATGAGGTCCCTTCCAACCCTGACATTCTATGATATAAAGCTTTCATACATTAGCTAATCAGGCTTCTCAACACCACCATGAGGCAGGTCAGTATTATCATCCACATTTCATAATGGGGAAATTCATATAGCCAGCCGAATATTATTTAGCAAATAATTTATTTGACAATATTCATTACTGTTTTAAAATTAATCAACAAATATTTTTAAAAATTATTCACTGAGCCACAGAGTCAGACTGATAAACTGAACTGTCAAATATATTCTCAAATAATATATTTTACAAACGGAGTGACATTTTCAAACAAATAATTCAAGAGTTTTAAAAATTATTTGCCCATTGGTGGGAACTGAGGCAATGTGGTTAAATGACCTGTCCAAGAACACAGAAGCAGTCACAGAACCAAAGACTAGAACCCAGAAGTTCCTTGCCTTAAATCCCTAGGCCTTTGCTCAAATCACTAAGTTAGGCCTCTCCACTGTTTTGAACACAAATTCTGATTCTGAGTACTGCAGTAATAGTTACCATTTTATACTTTTTTATTAATGAAGAGAAAAAGAATAACTTTTTTACTGGATATCTACAGAATACATGGAATTATACTGTGGCGGAAGCATATGCCCATACTCACTGGCAATAGACCTAACCCTTCTGTTCAGGATTTGGCTTTCTCACTGACTGATGTCACATCCAGGAGCTGCTGTGATGCTGCCAGCATCAGACACTATCCAGTTGTCACTTTGATTCCACATCCATTTGTTGACAGTCAAATCTCCAGAGCATCTTAAGTGTTGCTAACAATGTTTGTGAGTCTGTATTTGGCATATGAAATTAGAACTGCGCTCAATAAAATAGATATGGCAGAACAAATTATACACCTCTACTCCGATATAATATGACCTGATATAACACGAATTAGGATATAACATGGTAAAGCAGTACTCTGGGGGGGCGGGGCTGCGCACTCCGGCGGATCAAAGCAAGTTCGATATAACGCGGTTTCACCTATAACGTGGTAAGATTTTTTGGCTCCTGAGGACAACGTTATATCAGGGTAGAGGTGTATTTGTTGCTAAATAGTTGTGTCACCCCTCTGAGGAGCTGTAGAAGATGTCTGGGCCTTGCAGGCCAGCTTCCTTTTGGAGCAGAAATCAGTGACATGAAGTCTGGGTATATTCTTAGTGCAACTTTTTTATTTCATACTGTACCAACTAGTCTGAACAGAGGGGAGGGAGGTCACAGACAGCACACAGGGAACACCCTCTTTCGGAACTGAGTCCCAGAGATTTCTCTTGTTAGAGTGATTAAGGCAGAGAACAAATTCGTTTGTGCCTTGCCACAGCTCCTCCCAAAAGAACTTGCATCACAAAACTAACAACAATACAGTATTCCTTCAAAGTCTGAACAGTGCTCGCACATTAAGAACTTGCAACCCTATGAATAATAGGCCCACCTGTTGACTCCTGCCATAAGAGCACTTAGCAATGACAATCATGTTTGTGACTTTACTCTTATGGCAGGAGTCAGCAGGTGGATAATAAGCAAAAGATAGTCTTCTCTGCTGATTCAAGCTGCTTACTATCAGGAGTCTCTCACTGAAGTGAGCCATCAAATCAGTCAGCATTTGAAATTGATAGTCCACAATGAGAACATACCTAAAGAGAAAGAAACCCTCAGCTCACCACATGTACATACTGGGACAGATCTTCCGCCACAAAGCTGCCAGAACAGGGTGCTGTGGATTCCCCAGCATGGGGAAATCCAAGGGAGCACAGAGCCAGCAAATTTACCTCTAAGCCACCACCCTTCATAGTCTCCATCGGAGGAAGCAAGTCAGGGGCATGTCCAGGGAAGGTGTGTGGTTGCAGTGCTGTTAAGCTCCAGCAATCCCCAGATGACATAATGGCCCCTGTGTGCCTCAGTTTTTAGATGCCCAACTTGAAACAAATTGGGCCTGATTTTCAGGGAGTGGTATATGAATTCGGGTAATTTGTCAATTTACAGTTTTTTAGATGCACAGCTTTAAACACCTTGGGCCTGATTTTCAGGGAGCGGTATAAGAATTCTTCTCTTCTGCAGACTAAACAATCCCAGTTCCCTCAGCCTCTCCTCATAAGTCATGTGCTCCAGCCTCCTAATCATTTTTGTTGCCCTCCACTGGACTCTTTCCAATTTTTTCACATCCTTCTTGTAGTGTGGGGCCCAAAACTGGACACAGTACTCCAAATGAGGCCTCACCAATGCCAATCTGCTGGCAATGCTCGTACTTATACAGCCCAAAATGCCGTTAGCCTTCTTGGCAACAAGGGCACACTGTCGACTCATATCCAGCTTCTCGTCCACTGTACCCCTAGGTCCTTTTCTGCAGAACTGCTGCCTAGCCATTCGGTCCCTAGTCTGTAGTAGTGCATGGGATTCTTCCATCCTAAGTGCAGGACTCTGCACTTGTCTTTGTTGAATCTCATCAGATTTCTTTTGGCCCAATCCTCTAATTTGTCTAGGTCCCTCTGTATCCTATCCCTACCCTCCAGCGCATCTACCGCTCCTCCCAGTTTAGTGTCATTGCAAACTTGCTGAGGGTGCAATCCACGCCATCCTCCAGATCATTACTGAAGATATTGAACAAAACCGGCCCCACGACTGACCCTTGGAGCACTCCGCTTGATACCGTTGAGCCCAACAATCTACCCAGCTTTCTATCCACCTTATAGTCCATTCATCCAGCCCATACTACTTTAACTTGCTGGCAAGAATACTGTGGGAGACCATGTCATAAGCCTTGCTAAAGTCAAGGAATAACATGTCCATTGCTTTCCCCTCATCCACAGAGCCAGTTATCTCATCATAGAAGGCAATTAGGTTAGTCAGGCATGACTTGCCCTTGGTAAGTCTATGCTGACTGTTCTTGATCACTTTCTTCTCCTCAAAGTGCTTCAGAATTGATTCCTTGAGGACCTGCTCCATGATTTTTCCAGGGACTGAAGTGAGGCTGACTGGCCTGTAATTCCCCGGAGCCGCCTCCTTTCCTTTTTTAAAGATGGGCACTATATTAACCTTTTTCTAGTCATCTGGGACCTTCCCCGATTGCCATGAGTTTTCAAAGATAATGGCCTGAGCAACTAAGCTTTGTGGGGGCCCCCTGTGGTGGGGGACCCTGGGCAATTGCCCTGATTGCTACCCCCTATTGCTGGCCCTGGCTTTTATATGCAGAAAAACAGTTGTTGTGGCACAGGTGGACTATAGAGTTTTTGTAGCATGTTGTAGCCTGGGGCTCAGAAAGAAAAAGGTTGAGAACCCCTGCTCTAATCTGCATGTTCCCTGTCTCACTGGCTGCTCCACAGTAGGACTTCAAAGTGAATCTTACCAGGATTTAGTGAGCTTCATTCTGACTCTGAGCTTTTTTTTTTTTTTGGATGGGGCACTTAGATAGTCCTGCCATGCTGGATGCTATAGAAAAATCAAAGCAACAGATAGACTATTAGGCTGGATTTGTCTGAATACAAATAAATCAGAATAAATGACCAGATTTGAGCGCAAATCAAATTTGAATCAGGAATTCAACCTATTGCTACATCTTGGCCAAATATAACCCTCTGAACTGTTACAAAAACATGCTAAAGTTTACTGCTAAAAATAGCACACAAAAGGGAAAAGAAAAGTTAATGAAAAATTACAAATTGAATTAAAGAACTGAAAACATAGTTGTCTATAGCACAATTGCTGGAAAGTAACTAACAAATATAAGAAAATCCCTTTTCATTCTAATGTGCATTTTATTTTGAGAAGGCCCTGTGATTTTTTGTGGCAAAATAGCATCATTAACAAAGTTACCAGGTGGCATGTAATGCAGCATATGCTATGGGAATTACTATATTTAAGTGCAAAGGTAAAATCCACAGGAATGGTAAGAGTGCTGCTTTAGAGCTATTTTTGCTCAAGCATGTCTAACTTAAGCATTCTCCTTTCAATAATAGCTTGCTGAATTTTGTTTTTACTAGGAAAGAGAATGTTTTGGATTTTCAAACAGGACAAAACACAGTAAAAAGAAAACTGTACTTTCTAGACTTGATGAAGGCTAATGGTTCTTGGCAGAGAATAGTTTGTTCTGCAGTTTAACAATATTTACATTTTCAATATTTATGAATGATCCTTACATAAAAAAGATTACATTTAAAACCAGACCCAGAATAAGAGGATTACAAAAACATAGAAGATATTCATCAAAATTTTCAAAAAAGACTTACATATTTCTTTAAATGTACCTTTCTGGTTAGTTATTTAAATGGAGTGATAATATTTCTAAATTTGATATTTCACCGAGTTTCATGCTTCAGTTTATAATGGCTCTGCAGATATTTTCAGGGTTAAAGCAACACAAAAATATCTAAAGAAAATACAGGTATTAAAATTATGGAGTATGACATATATTAATGTTCCATTGGCCTGGCTTTGAGATGAGGAGATGTTTGTAGGTAATACATCTGAAGATTATGGGATTATAATAAAAGAAGAAAAGGCACATAATGTATTTTGGCTATATTCCTTACATTCTGCCTACTTAAAATGGTTAGTTGGAAAAAAGAATCATTTTCATCTGTAGAAGCTGTTGTATGGTATAGCTTTGCACTGTTAAACTGCTTCTCCATTCCATCCTGGAGATGGTTGTATTTCAGTGATGAGTGAACTGAGCCCTATATATACACAGCATACATCTCCTCTCACCAGGTAAATCAGGAGTAATCCTTGTGATGCTGGCAGATCAGGAACCAGCTCATGCCAAGGACCAGGGCCTCACTGAACACTGACAAATGCATAGCTGGAAACCAGTGGGTTAGTACATTTAAAACAGATATCAGTGTTTTAAGAACATGTTTCGTGTTTACACTTTATGGAATCCTTGTAGGATACTGCATGTTTTAATCCTACTTATAATATCTGTATCCCATGGTATGAAGTTATATTGAGTGTGTGCATTGTAACCCTCTGTAATTGTGTAACTCACCAAACAGGAAAAGGAGCATTAATTAAGGCAGAACTGCTCATTCTGCACACAAGATGGCCCACTGAATGCAAATGAAGCATTGCATAGCATCAAAGAACAGAAATGTTGTTGACTGCATTCCTAACTCTCTCTGGGGTGAAGGATATAAAAAATCCCTGACAAGGAGAAATTTGGTCTCTATGCTGTCCGGACTCTGAGGGACAGAGATTCCTAAACATAAGCAAGATATCCCCATACTGCTTGGCATGGGTCAGCCCAAAGGACACATAGAATTGGTTATTATAGAAGCTTATACACCTCTGCCTCGATATAACGCTGTCCTCGGGAGCCAAAAAATCTTACTGCGTTATAGGTGAAACCATGTTATATCGAACTTGATTGGATCCGCTGCAGTGCGCAGCCCCGCCCCCCCCGGAGCGCTGCTTTACCGCATTATATCCGAATTTGTGTTATATCAGATGGCATTATAATGGGGTAGAGGTGTATTACCTTTTTAAACCTAAGACTGTAACTCATTTATGTGTGTTTCCTGTTTTAACCTTGTAAATAACTCATTTATTTTCTTAGTTAAGTCTTTAGTAAGTTTATTACAGGATTGGCTCCTACATTGTCTTTGGTTTGAGATCTGAGTACAAATGACGGGCTAAGTGACTGCTTCTTTGGGACTGGGAGTTACCTGAACATTTTTTTGTGATTTTTGGTGTAAAGGACCATCTATCACATGGTCCAGCTCACGTGAGTGGCAAGATAGACTGGAATGCCCAAGGGGACTGTTTGATTCCATGGTAAGACGGTTATATTGCTTCAGGGGTTCACACTTGTTACTGAATTGGTGAAATCTAATTATAGAACATACCACCAGTTTGGGGTCTCTGTCCTGCTTGTTGATTATCTGCCCTGAGGTTGGCACTCACAGTCGTGAGCCAGTCCAGACCCCATTGAACTCAACAGAGATACACTGGTGTAAGTGAGACAAGTTAAGGGGAGGGAACAGATAAACATTCATGTCACACTCCTCGTCAGTACAAGCCAGGGAAGCTAATGATCCAACCCAGCAGACCAAATTTGATGATGAATCCTAGTCACATGCCACCTGAGGCACATTGCACACACACTGAGAAGGAGAAGAAGAAGAAGAAGAAGAAGAAATTAGAAGAGTTATATTCATAGTCTGTAGTTTATCCAGTCCTTTGGGGTCTCTGATGGAAGATCACTAGATAAATGTTTATTAATTTTTACTTTTATTATTAATATTATTCAACCTTTGGTGAATGGGCCAAATATATTATGTGAATTAAATTTTGCCCAGATCACTCCTAACACTATAGAAAACAGAAGATCTAACACATTAAAGTAACATTCATCAGTGAAGGCTGCCATCTGTACAACTCGGCACGCTCCTTGGTGCGCCTGTCCCCTTCCAGCAACGCTAAACAGGATTAGCGTTCCGTAGGCGTACAGGAAAAGTAGGTCAGTTCAGTAACATTGTTCCCTGTGATGAACTGATGATGTGATTGTAATGGTCTGTTCACAGTCACCTCTCATTCTGAGCTGACTACAGTGATGATGAACCTGGGCTTGTCACAGGACACATAATAACAACTTAGCTCACTGCACACTTTGTGGGGGGAAACATGTCCAGCTGGGAAAAATAATAATGCTTAGCATTTATACAACCAGACAATTTCAAAGGAACACACTCACATGGTGTCCTCTGCAGTAAATTAGTATTATCATCCATGTTTCAGAAAAGGAAACTGAGCAGTTGAAAACTACATTCTGGCTCATTTTTCACACATACAGCACCTTACTTGCACGACTATGCAAGAACTAGGTAGATTGTTACCATTAGCATTCCTGAATGCAGGGGAAGCAGAGGGTCCTCTTCAAGCAGAAGTCAGTGCAGCTGCAAAGGATGGCTCTGCCGACACCCCCCGTTAAGGTACTGGGTCTGCATTTGCCCTGCCCAGACGGAATGTCTCAGATTATAAATACTTACTACACTACCACGTGTCCCCAAGAGCCCTTCCAAGTGTTTTAAAAAATTGCTCCTAATTGACTTTGCCAAGCCGGTGCAGTAAAACAGTGACATCACTGGGATTGGAAATCAGGGCTTTATGGGGCACAGCCCCACACTTACTAGACTAAAGACTTCTGGATAATACAAAAATGTCATGAAAAGACTGAGGACACATTGGGGAAACACTTTTTCTTTTCTATAACAAAAAATAAATAATTATTGGGGACAAAGCAGGGCTGGGAGGCGCTCCCTCCTTGCTCCCTGTGGGGGCTGGCTTGGGCCCCACTGCGCCCCCTGGACATTCCTCTGCGCCTCCCTAGAGGGGTGCGCCCCACAGTCTGGGGACCACAGGTTTAAAAAACCCAACTGTACTAACATTTACTCACACAACATACTAGAGCCCTGCTGTCTGACAATAAGGTATGCTGATTTGTACTTCAATTCTGGATATTCAAATCTCGTTATTATCAGACACACCCTAAGCAAGTCAGTTACACTGGCTATGTTCAAACATTAGATAAACTCTCGGGGCCTATTTTACTAAGTTTTTGCTATTTTGCAGGGAATACAGCACATCCTCACACTGACCTGCCTCTCCTGTTTTATACTTGTCATCTAAGAAAGGAATGCAAGACAAACATCTTAATACAGACTGGGTCTAAACACTGTGTGTTCGTTGTGTCATTTTTAGAAAATGATTAAAATATATATGATAATATCTCTTTATGATAATAGAAAACAAATTCTCCCGAGAAAGGTCCTCAATTGCAAAGATGTATAATTTTTGATAACTTTATGTACCCATCTACCTGTCTGTCTTAGGTATTTATAAAGTACTAGAAACTGCAGTATCTAGGGCCCTGATCATACAAAGCCTTACAAATATGCTTAACTTCACGCACTCTAAGGAGTCCCATAGGGTTAAGATAAGTATGTGTGTAAATCTTTGCAGGACTGGGGCTTAGGTGTTGAGACATCGTGCATAGATACCCCTGTGACTGGTGATTAGATTAGTTGATAGAAATTTGAAGAAACAATGAAATAATTAAAGCCCAAAAAAGCTTGCCTTGAAAATCGTCTCAATTATAAGATATTCACAGTTCTGAAATCCCCCAAAATCTTTATTTTTGCAACCATTTCATTTTGATCATCAAACAGTGAGCCAGTGCATACACAACAGCCTATATGTGCACTGGCTCTATAATAGAATATCAGGATTGGAAGGGCCCTCAGGACATCATCTAGTCTAACCCCCTGCTCAAAGCAGGACCAGTCATTTTTGTGCCCAAGTCACCTCCTCAAGGATTGAACTCACAACCCTGGGTTTAGCAGGCCAATGCTCAAACCACTGAGCTGTCCCACCCTTTCTTAGTCTGACAAAAACCTCATAGGCTGCTTTTTCATTGGTTTGGTCTGCAGGCACTGGAAAACACTGACACCAGCAGAGCCTTAGGAGGCCACAAAGTAAGCCTTTCCAGATGGGACAATTGTCAAGGTAGGTTTATTTTTCTGGTATAGCAATAAACTTGACAGGATCCTTTTAATCCTATGCACACAATTCCCTCCCCCATATGCAATCACGTAGCAGGAGAGTTTGTTTGCTAATATTACCATAAAGAGAATATGCTTTTAAATCAACAGGTTACAGTAGCACTAAGTACAAAACAGGACACCCATGAGCTGAAATAGACTGAACTCATCATCCTCCCTTTGTCTAGTAAACCATTTATATATGGCTTGCAAAGGACCAAATCATTTTGGGGGTTTTAAGTTTATGGGCCACATTCATCTCTGGTGTAACTCTACTGACTTCAGAGACATTTACAACAGGGAAGAATCTGACTTCAATGGACCTATGACAATTTATACCAGCTGAGGATCTGCCCCAGTAAATATATTTCCAAACATGAAGTCACATTTTCCTGATCCCCGGGGAACCCCTCAGGAAGGAAAAAGTACATAGCCAACTCCATGAAGTTCATCTCCTTTCAAAGCTCAGAGGTTTGACGATTCATAGAGCCCTACCCTCTGCAGGAACTCAGGCTCCATCTGTGTAGATCCCAGGACTGCTGCGAATGAAGAATGGCCCTTTCAGGTTGCCCCAGCATCCTGCCTTGTCAAGTGGGAGGTACATCACTGCTGTCCTCTATTCCCAATAACATACTTGAGCCGTAGGTGGAAGGCACAGCTGGAGTGACACAGATCATGTTATACCCTCCCCCATGTGTAGCCATGTAGCTGCAGAGAAGAGGCAAAACCAAGCCCTAAGTCAAGTATAATATAGAAAAAAATTATTTTCCTATCTGAAGTGTGAAAATAAATACAAATATTAACGCCAATAATCCACTGTCCTTGCATCAATAACATGATGACATTTTTGCTCTTACCCTGCATGATATGACAGTTAATAATTCTGGGGAGATGAATCATGTACAGCTATTTTGGTAGTATATTTTTAAATAGAAACCAATCTTTAAATTTCTGTAAATGTGGCTGAGTAAACGATGCAAAGAAGCGATTCCATTAGCCATGTGTCTACACACAGAAGGTGCACCAGTTTAACTAATGGTGGGATGTTTCAGCTGTGACAGAATTGCAGCTGCTCTGCAATAATTTATGAATATTGTATGTTGACCTGGTTATTGGGATGTGTACTGTATGACTATATTGCTGTAGTTTAATAAGGGACAGAAAGGAGAACAAGTAGAATCATAGATTATTAGGGTTGGAAGGGATCTCAGGAGGTCATCTAGTCTAACCTGCTGCTCAAAGCAGGACCAATCCCCAACTAAATCCTCAAATAGCCCCCTCAAGGATTGAACTCATAACCCTAGGTTTAGCGGGCCAATGCTCAAACCACTGAGCTATCCCTCCCCCCTGGGAAGAGAAAGGGAAACAACGGCACAAGATAAACCACCCATTGGTAAACACATACAGGTTGTTAAAAGACAGTTCCCAAACTATTAGCTTGGAAGATTCTACCCTGGGGCTCCAGCCAACTGACAAAACTGGTTTTGACAAGCAGGGCCAAGGTCTGGGAACCAGGAGATCAAACTGTATATGTTTAAAAAGGGATTGCCTCTCTCAAGAGAGGGTGGTTCAGGCCAGGTGGTCAGGTGACCAGACTGACACGTGGAACCCACGGTGGCGTAGGAAGAAGTTAGGCCTGCCTATGCTACCATAAGGTGGTAGTAAGCCTTTAGGTAAGAAAGACATGTGAAGACTGTTGTTTTAAAATCCTTCTTCTCTTAAATGTTTTGTTCCTACTGCTAAAATAAACAGTACTTTGGTTTTAAAAAGCTTGTCTGATCTCTGTAGAACACAGACTCCCAGAGAAATAAAATATAGGTGCAGAAGCCAGTCAGATCCTGCTGCGTAAGCAAAGTTGATACACAGAGCCTGGTCTAGGTGTGGGAGACTTGCGGAATTCCACCCCAGGAGAGGTATAGACACAAGGCCCGACACCTACGCGGATGCACTGAGAGAGATCAGAAAGAGGAGAAAAATGCAGCTAGCACCTGTAATTGTGACACCTCTGATTTGGTCAACTCTGTTTGTGGACTGTCTTATAATGGTATAGAACTGGGCCAAGTTAAACTAATGTAAACCAAACTTAAACCAATGTAAGAATGTCCATACACAAAGCTGCACTGGTTTAACTAACCTGATGCAATATCTGACCTTTAGTTAAACCCGTGTCACTTTGTGTGTAGATCAGGCAAATGTTTTATTTCAGCTAGCTCTGAAATAAAACCTTGCGTTATTTAATTTATAAATGTGGCTGTCACTTCTCCCTCACTGTTTCCTCCAAAGGGGCAAAAAGGGGAGGAGGTTGAGCCATAGCACTGCCCAAGCAGTATCACTGAAATGAAGGTGGCTCAATCTGTCATCTTCAAGAATTCTTTCTTTACTTCATAATCACATGAAGAGCCAGACTGTGGCTTTCCTTGCTGGGGAAGGGAGGAGGGGTACTGGAGCAAGGAACACTTCACACAGGCATAAGCTACAACTGCAGTCCCTGTACTCTGCTATTTATTATTATTTTCATTTCCACAGTGAGCTGACTTTTTACCAGCCAGGAGACTGAACAGATTGCATGGCCCACGACAGTGATTTCCCAGTTGACTGTTCTCTTATACAGCTGTCTGCTGGAGTGGAGTATGAGGCCTAACCGGGAAAAGGAAACCTCAGGTGATTAGGGGAGAAAGGTCACAGTTTTACTCCCAGTAACCTCCCCTGCTAAGACATCAAGTTGTTTTAATTTTGGGGACTTGCCTGTTCCCTCTTTGTCCCCCCATGAGGGATATTAGAGGGAACCCTAGGTCCACAGAAATCTCTTAGTGCAAGAGAAACCACATCTATATGAGTTGTCTCCCCTGCCAAGCAACTCCCCGTAGCACCGCTAACCATCCCCTCCAGCACTGGGCTTCACTGTCCTCAGCACAGCCCTAACAGTCTGGAGCCTTCATTCATGGTCTCCATTTTACAATGATAGAGATTTCCTCCATGTAATATAAAATTCAAATCAGATTTGCAAAGTAAATCTCTGAGGAAAAGGGGTAACTGTTACAGAACTTCATTAGTACTTTGCAATCTTAATTATAATAATTATATTTTTGTAGCTAATATAACCAAATTCTCTGCTTCTGAGTCCCATTAATAAACATTTTGATCCCTCTATTACGAGACTAACAAAATTATAATGCTGAACTTTATACTTAACACATTCCTAACAGAAATTATGCATTGTTTATTCAAGATATTCATGTATTTTATTGTACGTCAGAAAGTGCAGGTCTTTCCAAGACATGACAAATGGAGTAGACAGAACATTAAAGATGAATTGGACCTCTTAGGTTTGATTCACCTCCCTGGGTACAAGGGAATGCAATTTGCAGCTCCCTACACTCAAGAAGGCAGCTTGACACTCACCCAGTGAAAGGCAATCTGTGGTACTTTTGCTCCCCTCTCCTAGAATTCTGCTAGGCAGTAAAGCTTTAAGGACCCTGACCCTGCAGAAAGTTACACAAGTACTTAACTTTATGGACTGAGTAGTCCCATTTGACTGCAATGAGACTATTCACCATGCATGTTAAGCACATGTATAAATCTTTGCAGGGTCAGAGCCATAGTTTAAAGTAGGGTGAAAAAGAAGTCTTGCTGAAAAGGTTATGTAGGGCCCTATGAAATGGACAGAATTGCGGAATCAAAACTATAACACTGAATCCCTTCTCTCTCTCTGCTGCAGTCCCGATGCTGGAGGAGCTCTGTGCCCTTCCCTCCCCTGAGCCGCGGGGACGGAGGAGCTCTGCGCCTCCCCTTGTGCCCCCCCCACCCCGATGGCAGATGAGGGTCCAGAGTTAATTTTTTAAAAAATGAAAAAAAAAACAAAATCAGAAAATAATTCATTAAAAAATTAAAATTAAAATTAAAGCCTCGGATAACAACAAGAAGATCATGTGATTGCACAGTAAGACATGGATATATCACATTGGTTTCACTGAAAAACACATCTTTTGTTATTTTTACCTTTCATTTCACCTCCATTGCTTGTAGTCAAGGTGACAGAAAGGAGTATTTAGGAAGAATTTAAATTAGTCCAGGCATGTGGCTTGGTGAACATATTTGAGGAAAGCATTCCAGTCATGCAGGGCAGTACAGTAACACATAGACATGTGTGGTAGAAGGAGATGAAAGAGTATTGGGGCTGGAATGAAGAGGGCACAGAGAGCATGCCATCACATAGGAACTTGAAGGCAAGTACTAGGTACATACACTGGCCATGCTGTGGTTTTTCACAAGAGGCTGGTTTGATTCAGGGAGCTTAATAAGGAAAGGGTGAAAGCTCCCTCCCATATTCAACCATCTGTTCCCCTGCCCAGACCCAACCTTTCCCTCTATCAGGCTGGTAGCTGCATATCAGCTCTCCACAGAGGCAGGGAATACAGAAAGCATCTTATTGGTTCCTCACCTGAGCTACCCTTTTTCTAGTGCAAACAAAGGGCCAAATTGTGGCATTCAGGCAATGGTCCACCTTGCACATAGGGCAGACCTGCACAAACCTAGGGGGATCCTGGGAGCTATTGTGCATCGAGGATTATGCCTGCACAGCCTGCTCTGTGAAAGATCACGATTGTGATATACCCTTGCACAGAGCCTGCAAGTGGAAGAGGCTCCTTGCGCTGTCCTCACTACATCCCCAGAGGGGCCCATCAAATCTGACCCATACTGTGTGTAGTTGTTCCATGTTAGGAGTTTTTTTACATCTGCCAGCTGCAGGATTTCTTACACCTTCCTCTGAAGTGCTGGCCAGTGTCAAAGACAAGAGTTTGGATTAGATGGATCAAAACTCTGATTCTGTACAGCAATTCTTATGTTGTTTTCTTCATTGAAGTATGCTGTTGAATGTTCAATTCTAACACTGTGTACAGTGGAATTTATCACTGCTAAGAACTAAATAAAAAATAGCTTTTGGTAACAACTACAATGGACTAATGGAAATTACATACTAAAGTCTGTTTGCACTCAAATATTTTTCAATTACTAATGCAAAGAAAGAGTAAAAGATCAAAGGTGGAGCTTAATACAAATGCAGATATCTCAATAAAGATAAAGGAAAACAATAATGCATCTTTTATCTACCCATTAATCTCTAGAGTCAATTCAAGAAAAGTAATTAAAAGCTTCCTCACAGATAAGTGATAAACTTCTTTATTCAATGAGCTCAACATATAAACATTCATAGGTCTGTGCTGATATCACGCTTATTATTAATTATATTAAAACATAATATTGTGCAATACTACCAAGAATGCAGTGATTTGAAAAACCAAAACAGTTGTAGTAACTAAGTCCCAAAATTATGAATTATTACTATTTAAGAATTGCTCAGGTATCAATGCTGTTTAGGAAAGACTGGACAGAGAACTGAGAGAAAAAACTTTTACAATTGATATTAAATATTAAGTTACTATATGTCAGATAGAGTAGTGAAAAATAGGGAACTAGATGGAATCTAATATTATGATTAAATGAAGTTATATGTATAAAAGGGAAGTCAACTAAGTGATTCAGCTTTGGGCAATACACTGTAAACTTTAATGACATGGCCTACCTTATTAATCCTATTAGGGAAAGAAACAGGTTGCATTCATATTGATTTCTTTTAGTAGTGACAAAGTGAAGAAGTAAGGCTAATATTTGCAATAAAGCATGCTCATGCTATCATGTTAGTGAAACACAGTTGGCTGAAAGAGGCAGTAAATAAAAGGAACTGTAACCAAAATAGTGTATTTATAAGGGCATTTGATCAAAGACTGGAATAATCAGAAAGGTAGCTATTTGATTAATATTACATAGACTCAGCTTAGCCATACATAGAAGATTTATACATCTGTTCTGGCCTGCTGGAGGACAACAGTTCTTGACATGACTTTGCATTGTATAATGGACTGTTGAAACAAGTTTAAAGAGCATCAAAGAATATGAAGGAACTTTTTATAAATTATATGAACTATAAACTGGACATTTCAACAGCTAGCAAAGTGTTGATGGAGAAACTGCAACTTGAGCAAGAATAACAGCAAAATTAGCCAGGGGATGCACTGCAGAGGGGCTCACCGAAAGTGACTTGCAGAGGAGATAAGTTGCTGACCACGTCATCCCAACAGCAATGGCCTAACTTATCATACACAAGCCGGTGTGACAAAACGTGTTGCACAAAGAGTCTGGAAAATTCCAGTCCTAGCAGCAAAAACTCTAAAGGTGATGTCTTGTTCCCTGATTGTATGGTGAGAGGACAATTATCATTTTGGTTGGATATTCTGAATCTTTGGCGGAAGTATGGGTCACCAGCTGATTGAGACATGCTAGCACCGCCAAGAAAAGAAACCAAGTTGGACCCACCTATAAGAAATTGGATAAAACGGCCTATCTCCTTCAGTACATTACTTCCTGAAAGTATAGACATGTGGAAGGGTGAAGACTGAGGTCCTGGGCCAGTCACCTGGGAGTCTTCCTGGTGACATCAAATACCTATCTTGGACAGAAATCTTTAATTGTCTCTATTTTCCAGCAATTCAAATTGCCCACTCACACACTGGGAACAGACAATAGTTGTTTCTGTCCTTTGCAACACCTATGTTTGCAGTGTCAACTCCCGCTGTGAACAATAACTGAGCTGAAAGCTGATGGCTGAGCAAAGATGCAGACTTTCTCTTGGGTGACAACACAAATCAGTCAACTGACCACTTCCTGAAACAGGGTACCTAACTAATAAGGGAGTGGTACATGCATGTATGTATGTGCTTTAAAGACTGTCACCGAGTTACAGTATGTGTCCTTATTTTGTAATGGATCCCAATCAAGATTGTTGTAAAGTAGTTTTGAAACTGAGCAAGTTACTGTTGTTAACTAAGATTATAGAACACTGCATATGTGTCTACCAGAGTTACTGCCTTCCAAGTTCTAGGTGCATACAAATATAAAACAGAACAAGTATACAAGCCTCTTGAATTGCACTCTTTCTATATAGTCTGTCATAAATGTAGGGGTTTATATTAAATAGTTCGGAGTGTTAGTCAGATCCTGGGGCTAGTATAATTTGTGGGGAAGTAGGTTAAGAGGCTTGACTATTAGAAATCTATTGGGAAGAAGACCTTGGTGAACTGGCATGTAAGTAATTGAACAAACTGTCTTATGCGTTACTTTTGGATTTTCTTCCCCTCTGTTGTGTTGGCAACACCAGAATTAATAACCAGTTTGACACAAATGAGGCCCTATCTGAGGGACTCTGAGTCAAAAATAAATACAAAGTCACCTTCCCAAGATAGTGAGTAAATACAAGTGTTATTTTCTATTGCAGTTGTAAGATTTGATTCTGAAAACCAGAATGGTTATATCAACCAATTTTCTAGTTTGTAAAAAGAACAGGCGTACTTGTGGCACCTTAGAGACTAACAAATTTATTTGAGCATAAGCTTTCGTGGGCTACAGTCCACTTCTTCAGATGCATGTAGTGGAAAATACAGTAGGAAGATATATATACACACAGAGGACATGAAACAATGGGTGTTACCATACACACTATAAGGAGAGTGATCAGTTAAGGTGAGCTATTATCAGCAGGAGAGAAAAAGAACTGTTTGTAGTGGTAATGAAAATGGCCCATATCCAACAATTGACAAGGAGATGTAAGGAACTGTAGGGGAGTGGGGGGAATAAACATGGGGAAATAGTTTTACTTTGTGTAATGGCCCACCCACTCCCAGTCTTTATTCAAGCCTAGTTTGATTGTGTCCAATTCGCAAATTAATTCCAATTCAGCAGTCTCTCGTTGGAGTCTTTTTTTGAAGTTTTTTTGTTGTAATATTGCGACTTTTAGGTCTGTAATCGAGTGGCCAAGGAGATTGAAGTGTTCTCCAATTGGTTTTTGAATGTTATAATTCTTGATGTCTGATTTGTGGCCATTTATTCTTTTACGCAGAGACTGTCCGGTCTGGTCAATGTACATGGCAGAGGGGCATTGCTGGCACATGATGGCATATATCACATTGGTAGATGTGCAGGTGAACGAGCCCCTGATGGCATGGCTGATGTGCGTGGCTGATAGTTACTTAACTAAGGTTTGTTTTTATACCATACATTTCTTACACAGTATGACACACAAAATCCAAATGTTCAGTGTGCCAAGGTGGATATCACAATTCCTGTATTTTTTTCTATTTAAGGTAGTAATAACTCTTCAGACTCAAGTTCAGCAGAATATATAAGCAGAATCCTCACAACTCTAGTCTGCACAAAACCAGGAAAATCCCTCCATAATCATTTTACATGGTCTTACATAATGTAAATGTAACCTCAAGGGATAGCAACTTCTTCCTGGTTGGTAAGCTCTCCAGTTCATTTTTTTTTAACTGTACCTCCTAGTTCGGAACAATGTATAATTCAGCCCTTGGTAATTAGAAAATAATTTCCAGTTGATGAGTCCATTGCTGAAATTTTTAACATGTCATAGGAACAATACCGCACTCAGTACAGTATATCAGCCTTACAATGAGACGTGAACACCTACCAGCCTAAAAACAAAATCTACTTGCCTATTCTTTACCATGATGATGGTTAAAGTGAGAAAGCTTATAAAATATTTCTCACAAATATTTCTCACAAAATCTAGGTGAGTAGAATTTTGCTGATCTGGTCTACATTGTACCCTACTGTTTAACAACATTAATAATTAGGAAACTATATCAATTATTCTAATTATTATGTTGGGTAACCACCTTTTTAAATCCTATATCTTTTCAACAGTTTTTATATACAGCCTAGGAATTTTTTTTTAAAGCAGGAAGACATATATGGTCTGTTACTCTATATCATTTGTTTAAATCCAAAAATCTATTTAGTGACTACACCCCAAAGCTTTCCATCTTAACTGCCTCATTAACACTTACATTTCTACTTTCTATTCTATTGTTGAGTTTGAAAGTTTGTTCCATATTTCATCACCCTTTTTATAGAGATTCTGCCTGAATTTATATATTTTATATATGTCTCTCTCCTTAACCTTACTTGCTAGAACCTCTTATTTTAAATTTTACCATCACAAACAGTTTCAATCTGTCTTTTTCCTTCAGTCTTCCAGTCAGCAAAATTCCTCTTTCTAACCTCCAACACTCTTCTTAGGGCCTGTTCTTTGTTGCCTGTGTGTTGTGTAATCATTTCCACCAGTGCAAAGTGAACACAAAATACTCCCAGACCAGAATGGCAATGTTTTACATCTATTTTGTATATGTTTTGCATTGATATAAACTACTAACATATGGTGCAGAACAAGGATGAATAAGGCCACCTATTTTCTACCCTGTGGATGGCAGATGTGCTGGCTATTTTTCCTTCACAATTATATAACTGATAGCACAGACACCCTGAGTTATAAAGATTGCCCTCTATTGCACCAATTCAGTCTCTGCAATGTCTATTCTAGAATGCAGATGGGATGGCACATTTTCACACGGTATTTGAAAACCAGATTACTTTTCAGTTACAGTACAGTTTCAGGAACAGTAATCTCAAGGGCTAAAATGAAACCTCTCATTAGTATAACATACTATGCCCATCAGTGCATAATACACTTGACTTGGTGCTTCCAAGAAAGCGCGGTATGTACCACAGAAATCCAAGGGTTCACACTCTCTATTACACAGTTTCATTGTTTAAGGTTTTTATTTGTATTACTTAGGGCAGAGAAGGGGGTGGCACTGTTGATGTATATATGAGACTCCATCATGCAGATGGTGGGCGGTTAAACAGTTAAAAGGGAAACTGCAAATAAGAATTGTTAATTTGTTAATGATAGTCTTGCATCCGTTTAGAAAAACACACACCTGCAATTCTCAGAATCCTCATTAATTACCATCTTTGTTTTATTTGCATTCAGGTTTTTTTCTACCATGTGTTTGACTGTGGCAATTAGTCACAACTCTATGTAGGTGTGCAAGGGAGCCGCACCGCTCCAGAAGAAGCACTTGGGAAATGCTGTCCACCATACCTCCTTTAGCTCCACAGCTGTACAGGGATAGACCATCCTTTTAAAGCATGCAGCATATTCTGCACCCCACTCCTATTCCTTTAAGATAAGTTGCTCCTGTATCCAGTTCATATTGAAACTCTGTGGAAGAGAGTGATCCTTGGAGAACATGCGACTGAACAAGTTTCATAGCTTTAGTTATACATTTAATTTAAATGTATAGTCTGAAGTAAAAACCACATGAATCAAGTAGTTCTGGACCAGCTCTAGAATCCATATCATTCTCTGTTCCTCATTGTACTGTAAATTTATCTGAAGTGCTAGTAAAATCAATTGTATTTCTAGGTATTACTAGTGCATTTTAGCAACATATTAAATATCTACACACAGCAGTTTTAAGGCTATGACAATTGGGTAATGAAACAGAATTATAGCCATTCTTTTCAGTGTTTATCATTCAGACTCAAGCACATCCTTACTTCGTAGTGTATATTAAACTCTTCCTATCAACTAATCTGAAATAAAGATTTCAAGAAGCCTTAGCCTGTCCTCCTCCCACGCATCAGTTGAGAGCAGGATGTGGTCCACAGAGTGTACGCTGAACTTAATTTTTAGTATGTTCTCTTAATTGCTGTGTTTTAATAAAGAGAAATTACTAAAGGCCCAAACCTTGCTCATAGCTAATAGAAAAATACAGTTGCTCCTTTTTGACCTGAGTAGCTAGTCAAATTTCAGGGCTCTGGGGATGTTCCAGTTAGAAGCTGAAATTGAAGGCCTCTAGTATTGTAAGAATTTGCAGGATTAGAAACTGGGAACATGGAGGTTCTGGGTTGCTGACGCCTCCACATGACATAGGAGGCTTTGTCTAGGCTCCTGAGGGAAGACTCCGAGGCTGGATATACCTCAGCAGGAAATACTGCCCAGCAGAACCTGAGTGGCAGCTCCTCGCAGCCCACTGATTGGCCAGCACCAGTACTTAAGCCAGGAAGCCATGACAGGGAGTTATCAGAGCAATAGCACAGATTGCCTGCCTGTATCCTTCCCTCCACTCGCTTCAGTCCCCATGTGAGAGACCCCAGACTCTGGTCTCTGACTCTGCCTGTCTCCTGACGCCTGGCTCTTGGTTTGCTCTCTGGCCTGTCTCAGACGCCAACCTCCTGGTACCCGACCCCTGCTCTGACCACTAGGTCTGACCGCCCATATCGCAGTTGTGACAGTTTACTCAGACCACCTTTCCCCAATAGCCATCCAACCCCTTCACAGACAATAAAGGGGCAGGACACCTTCCAACCAGCAGCCCTGTGAGGGCCAGGGATGCACAGGACCAAGTCACCCGTCTGCCGGCAGAGGAGCTCACACTGCAGACCCATGTTATGCAGTGTGCATTGGAAGCACAGGACCTGCGCAAGCAAGTAACCAAGTTGCAGGCTCAAGTGGCACAGCTCACTGCTGGAGCATGGCCTCTACGCAAGCGACTCGCACACTGACAGAGAGAAGTGGTGTCACTACGGGCCCGGACAATGTATCACCGGAACCAGCCCCTGTGGTGCCACTACCTGAACAATTCAATAGGGATCATCGTAAATTCTGTGTTTTCCTGAACCAGTGCAGGCTGCTCTTCCTGCTCCGCTCCCAAACATACTCCCCAGGCCAGACTAAGGTGGGGCTCTCAGCCTGCTCTCTGGCGAGGTGCTCAACTGGGCTTCCCCCTTGTTGGAGCAGAACAGCCCCATGCTCTCTCACTGGGATACCTTCTTACAAGCCTTTGCAACTCTCTTTGATGACCAGCATCACTTCCGTTCTGCAGAGGCTGCCCTCCGGAAGCCTCGCCAGGAACAAGGGCTGGCCACCTCTTATGCCATCCATTTCCGACAGCTTGTAGCTGATGCTGGGTGGAATGAGGCAGCCCAACTTAACCGGTTCTCCTGGGGGCTCAGTGATGAAGTACAAGATGAGCTGGCCCACACTGAAAACCCCACCCACCCAGGCACCTTTATTGACCTCACCCTGTGCATTGGCTCTTGGCTGTATGAATGAAAGGAGGAAAGGAGTGGTGGCATCACACCCCGCTGCTCGCCCTCCATGCCACGGCCGGTAGAACTGAGCCCCGAACCCATACAAGTCAATCTGGGCAGCTGAATCTCTGTTTGTATTGTGGGGGACCAGGACATGCCCTTGCCTCCTGTCCAGATCAGAAGACCTCAGGAAATGGACGAGCCCTGGCCCATTACGGGGGTATGACTTGGACACCACCAGAGCTCCATGCTCCAGAACCATCCCCTGCCTTCAAGTAGAACCAGAGTGTCTCCTCACATTTCCAGTCACTGCTGGAAGGAGCAATGATAGACTCTTGGGCTGCTGCCAATTTTATAGATGATGAGGCAGCCAAAACCCTGCAGATGCTGAAGCATCCAAAACCCTGCAGATCCCCCTCCGGCTGAATTCCACATGAATCCATGGAAATGATTGATGGGTCACCCCTCTTGTCTGAACAGGAGACTCAGCAGACCATCCCCTTAGAGGCCAGAGTGGAAGGGCACCAAGGAACGATATGCTTCAATGTGATCCATTCACTGTTCTTCCAGATAATTCTTGGCATTCCTTGGTTGGCACAGCATGATCCATATATCTCCTGGTGGTGAAGGAGCATTAGCTTATCCTTTGAATACTGTCAGAAAGTGACTCCAACAAAGCAACCAACCCTAGGTGACCTGTCCCCGGGGCCCCAGGATAGGAGGAGACCCTCGGAAACAGAACCCTGGATGGCAGGGGCTAGCTAGACGGGAGTAGCTCCAGGCCAGAACCTCAGCTTCTCTGACAAATACTGTGACTACTTGGTTGTTTTTGGGAAGAAGACTGCAGACTTACTACTCCCACATAGAGACTATGACTGCCCAACGGACCTACAGCCCAGGGTCAAAGTGCCCTACAGATGGATATACTCCGTGTCTGAACCAGGTATAAACTGAACCCATAACAAACTTTAACCCAACTCACAATACCACTCAATTATGCCTCTGTCAAATATGAAACGATATTGGAAAAATAAAAATTAAAAAACAGTACTGCAAAAACTTTAGCCAAATACTGCCATGCTAGCTCACAAAGGTGAAAAACATCGCAGTCTCAAGTACTGTGCAAAATAAAGTAGGCCACACACACTAGGGTCTCAAACTTACTGCAAATTAATTCAGTTGGAGTGCCTTATTGACTTCAGTGGGAGCTGACCCCAGTTCCAAATGATGTTTACCTCATTCATCATAATGAAAACTAGAAGTCACTAGTACTTCAAGCCAACTTGACATTTATATGCCAGCAATTTTAAAATTCATACAGAAATATTAAGTATGTGCCTATATCCCTGAACAACATGAAAAGTTAGCTGTTACATAATGCTGCATATTTTTAACAGTTGCTGAGAACAAAAATAGTTATGGACAAAAACAGTGCCAGATTTTGATATCCTTTGATGTTCTTACTCAGAAAGAATACCACTTTACTTCAAAAGTAGTACATGGATTTTAATGGAACTTCATATACTTCAATGTGAGTAAAGTTCTGGAATCTGACCCTCCAATGCCCCCAGTGAAATGGAAAGGTAACTTGATCAATCAGGTTATAATTATGTAATATAAAGTAAGGCATCTTAGATACTGTAACAAAAACTAGTACAAACCTACTGACATCACAGCATTCCACTTTAAATGACTTATACTTCGGCTCCATCACTACAGGTTTGTTTGGATTTTCTTTTTTAAACAATATCTGATTCAATGTGGGTGTTTTTTCCTCAACCTTCTTCCTTTACACGCTTCAAAGGGTAAATTCCTGAGAGAGCTTTTATGCCGGTTCCTATTGTTTCATACTTAAATTTAAAAAAATGTTTAATCTGAACACCAAGACCTTGTGAATTTGTAAAATTCAGAACTCCTAAACCTCTCAGATGTTGCCAATGTAAACTACCTAAAGTGCAGAGAATTAACTACACTTTATCCTCTCTAGGACTGAACGTGGTATAGTACCTCAAAAATATGCAGTAGGGAGCCTCTAAAAGCCCAGAAATTAGAGTTCAGAATTTCCAAAGGGGCCCAAGGGCATTAGGCATCCAAATCTGAATCCTCTGAATATCCATCCCAACACAGAATGTTAAATCACCTCACTCTCAGCATCATGGGACACCAAAAAAATAAGACCGGCACATTTGACAAATAAATTTGTACATGGTCACCCTCCTGCTCCTTATTTCAGATACTGTATTTGTTTACTGTTTGTTCCTTTATTTGCTATAACAAACTTTTAGACAGATTACACTGAAGTTTAATAAACACTCTTGCAATTGGGCCAGATCTTCACCTGGTGTAAATCTGCACAGTTCCATTGTCTTCAATGTTGCTACCCCAATTTACATCTGCTGACGATTTACATCGTCTAGAAAAAACACACCTCTTAACAGTTAGACACAATTCTAATGGATAAATGGATCAACACTTTGTATTGTCATATATAATCCATTCATATTTCTCAAGTGCTGAAGTCAGTTGGCTTGGAGATGGTGTAAGTAAATTTTGGGACTCTGTGAAAGGCTAATGGATGCATTGGCCGCTAGGAAACTGGAATCTGGGTGGGTGGATATGGCAGCCCAGCACACAGCCCCTCACCTCAATTTCCCATCTTGGATCCCCAAATAAACGTCACACTGGATTTTTCCAGTCCAGTCACAACAACCCTTGTTAGTGTAGCAAAGCTCAAAACTAAACACAGTCCAGCCGGGTACAATCCAAATACCCGTGGTATGGTCGGAGTCCTTCCTCCCTTAGCAGGCTACTCCCAGCCCTTCCTAGCTAGAGCAATTCTCCAGGTCTCAGAGCCTTCCTTGCAGGAGTCTCTCTCACAATCTCCAGTCTCACTACAGCCTCCCTTGCTGCAGCCACCTTATGCACTTTATAGAAAATTGCCTGATTTCCCTCAAGATGAGGTGTCCATTCGGTAATTAGGATTGTCTTGGCCCCTAGGCTCTCCAGCCCAAGGGCAAGCCACACTGTTACAGTGGGCCGAAAAGGGTTTACGTTGCCATGGCTGTGAGGAAAGACAGGCATTGCAGAAAAGCCAATGTTTTAGTAAAACAGCAGTATTCCTTACATTTATTATTATGTCTTTATAACTCGGAAAATATTTGACTAATATGAGCTATTTCTTTAATCACAGCAACTTCAAACGGTCCAGGGCCTAAATCCAACCCACGTTAACACAGAGATTATTTTGACAGAAGTCACAGTTCTTAAAACCATACTTTAAGGCTTGCAGTAAATTTATAGTCAATTAAATAGAGAGGAAAAAATAGCAGTGTACAATACTAGAGAATTTTTCTATTTCTTTCAGCCTTTTCAGTTGGAAATATCAATATGAGGGATGGTAATATAGCTACTAAATTCAGACTCATATGGTCATAAAATGTATTACTCACATCAGTGTATCAGACAGCTTCCTCAATCTTGCTTATTTTGTAAATCCAATTATCTTGTTCTAGCACTATGCATAATCCTCTAAATTACTAACAAATCACATACTCCTAATTTATGGAGGATTGCAGCTTAACCAATATTTTTACCATGAACTATAGTTATAAAAGGTTTTTACTGATGCTGTAAAAAACATGAGAAAAATCACTCTTTAATGCAAACTCCTTCCCTCCCCTCCTGGCTTGGGGAGATAGTCTGGCTTCTGATACAGCTCAATGCTGTACTTTTAGTAGGTTGTATTTTCTTTGGGCTCCCCGTTGGTGTCTATCCAAACAAATTTTTTTGGCTGGGCTTGGGACAAAATTTTTAAACTTAGGTTTTGAAAATTAAGCACCGAAATCTATATTTAATCACCTACATAAGTGATTGGATTTTCAGAGGTTTCCACTGATTTGATGCACCCCCCTTCTGTAATGTTAATTTTTTCATAGATATACGATGGTTATATTAGTTATCTGTTAGATAAAATGCATCTCACAAAGTATTCTGAATTACACTGAGGCTATTAAGAAATGCCAAGAGAATTCCTAATGGTGACAAGTCACTGAAACTAGTTGCAAGTGTGGGTGCTCAGCACCTTTGAAAGTCAGTCCACTTATTCAGGTGACTAAATGTGGGATTAAATGCCTAACTTTAGGCACCCAAGTTTGAAAATGTCAGCCTAGATATGTAACGCTAGTATTTTGTGTGGCTATGTAGAAGACCTAGGAGCAACCAGTGAAGATATGTCATGAAACTGCTATACATAGTCTAAAGAAGGTAGCAGTATCGGTAGGAGTAGGTAAGAAATGGGATTCTACCAACAGTATCACTGGGAAGCATCTCTTAATAGTTCAACAGAATTGACAGAAGTCTTGGATCGGGCCTGCCTTTTCACCATCTAGGAAGGGGGCAGCCCAGGAGTGACAACACATGTCATTTAATGTACAGCCCGATAAACAAAAACTCTCTCCCTAAGTTCCCATCCCATCATTATTTTAGCTTGTACATGCCAAATTGACATGGATGATATTTAAGGAGGGAGTAAGAAAATATTGCATAACATTATGTGGACTGACTGAATGTATGATTCTTTCCAGATCTTTTCAGTGACAAAAAACTATTAGAAATGCCAAGAGCACAACCTTCACATTCTCATAATAATGCAGCATACTTTGTGATGTCCATTCTATTTTATAGATAACTAATAGAATGACCATAAATTTGTGAAACACAACATTACAGAGAGCAAGCAACCTGTGTTTTGAAAATTACTGCCAGTCCTTTTATGCAGTATGCATAATATACCATTATCCATAATGTTCAGTATTGCCATTTTACTTTTTAAAACAACAACTTTTTTATTATGGACATCCTAACATTTGTCAAAGCCTTCTTTCTAGATTTTCCCCATTGTTTTAAGAGTAAAACTGCACCACATGTCTTTCTACAGCAGGTAATTGTATGTGTGCTCAATGAACACACTGATTATAATTTTCAAAATTCAGGTTTTATCTGAATGAATTACTATTTCATTAGAAAAAAATATGGATTCTCAACTAGAGATTCTGGATCAGAGCTCTGGCAGAATGTCCACAGTAGAATATTCTACTGTACTCTTTCCAAAATACTGAAAGATTTTACCATGCCCATTATCCAAAGAAGAACAAATCTTTAAATTACTAATACAGATCCTAATTTCATAGCTAGCTTGCTATGAAATTGTTGGGATGCTTTCCAGTCTCACAAGATATACAGGGTCAGGCTGGGTGACGACTTGGATGAGAGACCTTGAAGAAAAACCCAAGCACTGCTGGAAATGGCACTGATGCTTCAGCAGATGGCACTCTAACTTTGACTCAATGTCACAGAATGTTGATAGGGGCACTGAGCAGGAGGGAAGTCAGAGATTCCATGTAAACACAAAAAGAACAGGAGTACTTGTGGCACCTTAAAGACTAACAAATTTATTTTAGCATGAGCTTTCGTGAGCTGCAGCTCACTTCTTCGGATGCATAGAATGGAACACACAGACAGGGGATATTTATACATACAGAGAACATGAAAAGGTGGAAGTATGCATACCAACAGGCAGAGTCTAATCAATTGAGATGTAAACACATGTAAACACAGTCTCATATCCCAATCAACCAGGGACACTTCTAGGAGTGGGTGAGTAGGGTGGTCACTGTGAGTGCCAACTTCCAGGGCAGGCCAGAGAGCTGTGCTGCTGCTTGGCTGTTGTTTTTTGTTCTGCTATTTGTGTGTGGGGTTGGATGGGGGAAGGGGGACAGATATTTCCCACCCTGGTTGGCAAAATGGCTAGGGCCACTCCTGTATGCAGCCCTTCATAGATTTTCTCTCTCCAGGCTATTCTTGAGATGGCAATGACTTCCACCTGAAGCCTATGAAGAAAAAGGAGGGTCAAGATCGGGTGTCCCCAAAAGAGATTTTTTTTTAAATAAATGTAGCTTTATGTCAAGTCACAGAATGTTGCTCTCTCTCTCTCTCTCAGCCCCGATCACTATGGAACAAATCTTTTTACCTGATGGTCCTGTCATGTCTTAGGGGACAGCTGCTTTTCTATATTCTGAATCTATCAAGCTAGATGACCTTTGGGCCAGTCTGAACTTTGACCTACTCTGGGGTAACAAACCATTCAATCTTCACTCCCAACCTGACATTCTATCAGGGGAACCCACTCCACTGCTTCCAACTGCGATGTCATGGAATCATTGTCTCTCCCAACACACTCTGCAGCACCCAGATGGACTATATACATAAGGCCTGACTCTGCTCTCATTCCCACCCATGTAAATCAATAGTAACTACTTTGAGATCAACCGAGTTACACTAGTGTAAAACTGATCTGAAACTAGAATCAGGACTACACACTCTACCTTTCGAAGAGAGTTTGAGTGAGTGGACACATAGCAGCTATGTAGCCTTCCATCAGCAGGTGTGTTACTCAGGATCCACCTAAGCTTTGGGTGTGGAGTTTGGCCAGTCTGAACAACTCTCTGGCTATGTTCCATGCTTTGCATCAGAATTTGGTCTAATGATTTAAATTCTTGTACAAACACAGTTACAACTATGTGTATCACATTGGGTGCAATGTTTGCTCTAGAGTCAATTCAAAGGAACTCCCTGGTGAGTCAATAACATTTTTAATGCTATGTGTTGGTCCCTCGATACCACAAGACTACATATTTGTGCCAGGATTTTCTCTTATTCCTCCATCAGAAATTCACAACCTGCCAGACAGGCATCATTACAAAACCTGACGTTAGGTTCTAATTCAATTCACATTCACCTGTCTCCCACTGGAAGTGTAACATGTTCAGAAAGCTGTAGCCGATACCCTGTCTTATGGGTTTTTGCAGATCTGCCAACTTATGTAAAGGAAAATGTTGGCCCCCATGTATTAGATTACATATATTGGTTGCTTTGTGTCTTTTCACTGTAAGACTGGCAATTCTTTTTGCAGCTGTGCTTTAAAATGGGTTTTCTCTGAGGCATAATAAAACTATCACAGTAGCGGCATACATCATCTTCTGGATGCCATGTTATGTGATGCAGTTTTTCATGGTACGGTAAGTTTGCACTGGCCCAAAATAACTGGAAGTGAGAATGTGCATTGACCTGCTCCAGAGCAATCACATTATCTACCAATAGTGTGAAAGATCACACGGGTCAATGCGACTCAGTGCAGTACAATAAGCTTATCTATTTCTTCCTCTGTAATTTGCAGCACAGAATAAACTGGTGAAAGCAGTTCACTGATGTCTGATAGAATTGCAATACATCCCACTGATATTACTCTAAGAGAGCACATTGGGCAAATGTATGATTCTCTCCTCTCTTGGGCTGTTGTCCTAACTGCATAAGAACAAGATACTGTATATTTTTCCTGATGCAAAAAAAATGGCTTGTCTACACTTGAAACACTACAGCAGCACAGCTACAGCTGCGCCACTGTAGCGCTTCAGTGTAGATACTACCTACGCCAACAGGAGAGGCTCTCCCATCAATGTACATAATCCATCTCTTCGAGAAGTGATAGCCAGGTCAATGGAAGAATTCAACCATCGACACTTAGGGTTATGTTGGCTTAACTACACCACTCAGCGGTGTGGATTTTTCACACCCCGAGCAACGTAGCTAGGTTGACCTAGCTTTGTAATGTATAACAGGCCTCAGTCCCATAGTGTGAAAATCTGCCTGTGAGCAAAATTCATTCATACACCCTGTGAAAAGCCCAAATACTTTGGCTGTGTGCAGGGAACAACACAGAAACTTGGGCAGATGGATCCCACCCACCCTCAGTCTGTGGGTCAGGCCACAGAACTGCAAAGCAACCCTTCTGCAGTTCTCTGTGGGGTTATAGGACCCCTGGATCCACATAAGAGTGGCTCTTGCAGCCCCACTCCACTCCCAATCACCTTTCTCATGGCAGCCTATTTGGGGCCAGCACATGTGGTACTATTGGGATGCAGGAACAAATGTGCAGCCCCTCTAACTGTCCTCACCACCCTGCGTAACACCAATATGGGGCTTATGTGTTACAGAAGTCCATGGGTGAAGTTCATCCTTAGTGAATAAAGTACATTAATTTATTTTAATGTACTCCACTCCCAGTGAATAAATACCGATGCAACAAAGTGCCCAGATAAAACCTATCATTGGCTATATTCCCATGAGGAAAGAGTTAAACTAAAATGGTTATGACAGGGAACGTTTCTGATAATATATATATATATTTTACCAAACACTTGGGGTATGTCTACACTACCTGCGGATCGGCGGGTAGTGATCAATCTATCGGGGATTGATGTATCACGTCTTGTCTAGACATGATACATCGATCCCTGAACACGCTGCCCATCGACTCCGGAACTCCACAAGGGTGAGAGGCAGAAGCGGAGTTGACGGGGGAGAAGTGGCCGTCGATCCCGCGCTGCGAGGATGCGAAGTTAGTCAATCTAAGTCAATTTAAGATATGTTGACTTCAGCTACACTATTCTCATAGCTGAAGTTGCGTATCTTAGATCGATCTCCCCCCCCAAGTGTAGACCAGCCTCATCATTTTAACCAAACCCTTTGCAGTCATTACACTGTAAGTTAGCTTTTCAGCATCACTTTCCCTGTTACCAGGCCAATTACTATTAACTCTCTTCTCTTTTATTTAATGAAGTCATATACTGGTTCAGAATCTGGCTGGATGCCTGAAAGATATCTATTTTCTGCAGATGAAAGGAGTTATTGGTGTGATTTCGCCAATTAATTTATGAATAAGGACCATGCAGTGAGACACAGGATTTTATTCTTCTGGAAAAAGACATCACAGAGAGGCCAGTGAGTACATCATCTAAAAGACAATCTTGTCTTTGAGGGAAAAATATGGCTAATCTTTATGGGAAGTATGGGGGAGCATGATCAACATTGGCCTCTATTCCAGGACTATCTTGAGACACAGGAGAGCACTGGTGTGCCCTCCAAAAGATTTTCAAAAGGAAAAGCCCCTGGGAGCTCTGCGATGGTTGTTTCTCTCCACAATATGCAGAGGCATGCGGATACATTTTCTCTTATCACTTCGTGAATGTTTCAAGCTTTGTCTTGATATAAAATAAATATTTTTAACATGAAATCAAAGACAATAAATATTCCCCCAATTTAGGGTTGTATTTTTTAAAAATTATAAGTGAACATTAAAAGCTACAGTGAGATCAATTGTTTCTGATTTCAGAAACAAAACGCACAATGAAGATTACCACAAAGAGAGACAGAGAGAGCAAAATTCATAAATTCATAGTGTCCAAGGCCAAAAGGGACTAATGTGAACATCTAATCTTACCTCCTGTATACCACAGGCCATAAAAATATCCCAAAATAATTCCTTTTGAACTACAGCATATCTTTAAAAAAATCCAAGCTTGATTTAAAAATTGTCAGTGATAGAGAATCCATCACAATGCTTAGTAAGTTGCTCCAATGGTTAATTACCTGCACTGTTAAAAAGGCACACATTATTATCAGTCTGAATTTGTCTAGCTTCAGCTTGCAGCCATGGGATCATGTTATAGCTTTTCCTGCTAAACTGAAGAGACAATTATCAAATATTTGTTCTCCATGTAGATACTTATAGACTGTGATCAAGTCATGCCCTTTTAGAGCCGCCTTCACTTCCCCTTCTAAGACAGTCAATTTTTTTAACTTTCTTCCTTGATTGTGGCTTTTTAGGCATCCAGTAAAGTCTCAATTATTATTCACATTTTTCTGATTAAATTCTCCCTCCCAGCTGATTTGGCTCATAATTATTTTCAGCTTTGTGAAACTCAGCCTGTTAAAGCACCAATTTTATTACTGGTTTGGACTTTATTTTGTTTACACATTACAAATGTGATCAAGTCACGATAATTTGAACCTAAGCTACCACTAATTTTTAGTTCTATGATCAATGCTGATGCACAAATAAAATAATTAATAGGATTCCTATATATAATTTCCTCTTGGAATTGATGGCTTTTCATAACTCACTACTTTCCCTCACACTCCGTCACTTGTGATTTATAAGGTAATCAAAAAAGCAACAGAAATAATGTATCCACAGCCAATTCCTTACATTCCTATATCTCAATAGAGCAGTGGTTCTCAACCTACTTACCATATGCAGCTCTCTATACATTATGTGGGTTGCTCCACAAAATATATATATTACCTGAGAATGTCACATGGGCCGCAGCTGTGCACTAATTAGGCTGCAAGCGGCCTGTGGGCCACAGGTTGAGAACCACTGCCATAGAGGGTACTATGTATGTTTCAGTAATAACTAGCTTTCTTACTTCAGTTTTGAATTTACTTCAGAATTTATCAAAATATCCAGCAGAAATTTTTCATGTACACTTATCAGCCAGTAAAGATATTTTTAAAGTTTGCAGGGAATTGGAAAGAGCATTGTGAGATACAGCGGCTTATAAAATTGGAGTATTTCACTATTTAAAATTTTCTTCTTCTTTTTATGTTTTGCAGGGAGTTGGGGGTGAAAGGAACATAATATCTTAAAAATGTTTGGGCCCAGAATCTCCAAATTTATTATATTTACTTGGCCCCAAAGAGGACTGGTGCCTTTAATCATTTTTTGAAAGGCTGGTTCGCTATTTTTAGAGTTATTTAGTTTGGAATGTGTAAATCTAATATCACTACATATGGGCCAATACAGATAATGTAAGCAGTAGACTGACTATGAGGGGCTCACTGACTGGGTTGAGGGCTGGCAGCCAGGAACTATTGGACTATATTCCTGGCACTGCTACATTGTGTGGCCTTAACAATACTTCACATTTACTATCGCAGAGCAACTTCTATCCAAGGATATCACAGTGTTTTGTAAACAATGAAGTAAGACACAAGGGACCCCAAAGGGGACCAGGTGCACCTATTGCACTTACACACACACACACACAGAGACACACACACACACACACTCTGACTGGAATACCAGGAAAGATAATTTTTCTGTAATGTCTGACTACACTGGTGATATCAATGGTGAAATTATTCTCATTATGAAGAAGAGCTGACTTGAAAAGGTAAAGGGAGGTAGTAATTAAGTTCCCATAATAGTCACACTGGGACTTCCTGTAGCGTGAGGTCTGATGTTAATAATATATTTTTCCCTATAATTAATGTTCATGTTCTGTTCCTGTGGGATTCTTTTCCCCTATCCTCAGCATTGTCATTACTTTAATATACACAAGCAACATTAACACTCCACTCTATGCAACAGCTAAACCCAACCTTATGTACCTCCCTACCAAATGGATGGAAAATGTGATAATCAAAACACAAAATCTCAGTGGAGTGGAGCTTGCGAGGAGTCTTGTGCTGAATAAGAAGGAAGCTAAAATGTTAAATAAGACATTACAGATTTATAAAAAACAAAACAAAAGACAATTAGCTTTTCAAGAAGCTTTGAGGCACAGAAATGGGGAGTGGAACATCAAATGCCCATTTCTCCCATACTCCTGGGTAGCTTTGGAAGGGAACACCTGGTTGGCACACAGCTGTCCCAAAGCAGACTGATCCCCCTGAGCAGGGAAAACCTTGGATTTCATAAAGCCGATATCTCCCATGTCAGCCTCCTGAGGGCAGCGGAGGGATGTAGTCAAGTAAAAAAGCAGCACGTTAAGGGCTCTTTTATGCCCAGCTGATCAATAGTGTAAATTAAAACAACTTCCAGACTGCACAGGTGCTGGAACTAGGGATGCTGGGTGTGCGGCAGCACTCCCTGACTTGAAGTGGTTTCCATTATATACAGTTTACAATTTGGTTCAATGGCTCTCAGCTCAGTGGTTTGAACATTGGCCTGCTAAATCCAGGGTTGTGAGCTCAGTCCTTGAGGGGGCCATTTAGGGATCTGGGGCAAAAAAAAAAATCTGTCTGGGGATTGGTCCTGCTTTGAGCAGGGGGTTGGACTAGATGACCTCCTGAGGTCCCTTCCAACCCTGAGATTCTATGATATATACAAATTGTTCCTGCCAGACTGCTCTAATTTATACCAGGGACTGAACCATCACCTCAAAGAAGAAGGAAAGTGTAGGTCTTTTTCTTAGAGGGGAAGGAGAGCTAATAAAGGTGACATCAAGAAGGCTGAGGTGTTTGATGCTTATTTTGCTTCAGTCTTCACTGAAAAAGTTAATGTGACAAGATACTTAACTAGGGTGACCAGACAGCAAGCGTGAAAAATCGGGACAGGGGGTGGGGGGTAATAGGAGCCTATATAAGAAAAAGACCCAAAAATCGGGACTGTCCCTATAAAATCAGGACATCTGGTCACCCTATACTTAACACAATTAATATTAACAACAACAGGGAAGGAATGCAAGCCAAAATAGGAAAGAATAGGTTAAAGAATATTTACATAAGTTAGATCTATTCAAGTCAGCCAGCCTGGATGAAATTCACCCTAGGGCCCTTAAGGAACTAGCTCAAGCAACCTCAGAACTGTTAGCGATTAATTATCTTTGAGAACTCATGGAGGATGGGTGAAGTCCTAGAGAACTAGGGGAGAGAACACATAGTACCTGTCTTTTAAAACGGGGAACAAAGAGGACCAGGAGTATTATAGCCCAGTCAGCCTAACTTCAATACCTGGAAAGATACTGGAGCAAATTATTAAACAATCTATTTATAAGCATTTGTCAAGAACAAAGCATGTCAAACCAACCTAATTTCCTTCTTTTATAGGGTTACTGGCCTACTGGATGGGGAGAAGCTGTAGATGTGATATATACAGTCCCACATGACAGTCTCATAAGCAAACCACACAAATGTGGTCTAGATAAAATTACTATATACAATGGTGTCAAGTATCAGAGGGGTAGCCATGTTAGTCTGGATCTTGCATCCGACGAAGTGGGTATTCACCCACGAAAGCTCATGCTCCAATACATCTGTTAGTCTATAAGGTGCCACAGGACTCTTTGCTGCTTTTATATACAATGGGTGCAAAACTGGTTGAAAGACTACTTAAAAGTAATTATCAATGGTTTGCGGTCATGTTGGGGGATGTATCAGTGGGGTTTTAGAGGGGTCTGTCCTGGGTCCAGTACTATTCAATATTTTCATTAATGATTTGGATAATTGCATGGACAGTATGCATATAAAATTTGCAGAAGACACCAAGCTGGGAGGGATTGCAAGCACTCTGGAGGGCAGGATTAGAATTCAAAATTACCCTGACGAATTGGAGAATTGGTCTGATATCAATAAGATGAAATTAAATAATAGCAAATACAAAGAACTATACACACATATCTGTTGAGTGAGAAAGACTTCATTTTACAGATCATTTTAAAGAAACAGGGAAATTCTCCCCGCCTATACACACACACACACACACACACAATCATTAAATTAGAACTAAGCTTGCTCAAATACATTTTCCACACAATGGCATGTGACATAAGTGAAGGAGGTGCATACTAAACATTTGATACCAGGGTAGCAATACATCTTGTACAAAGATTTTATAGTTACAAAAACCTTTGGTTGATGAAATATAAAACTGGGAAATTCCAGCTTCCCTGGGACACCTGTAAAACTGGGACACATGGTTCCTTTATGGAAATAACACATAGGCTTTTAGATTTTTACAGTAAAAGTATAGCTACTCATCAGATATCTCAGTGGTCCTGGGGTTCATAGAAGAAGGGCACCCCTCGCACACAAGCTCAAAAGCTTTTCACAAGCAGAGTCCACGGGATGGCATGCCTCTTCTCTCTAGTACAGGTCTCCCAGGGTATAAAATACTCCAAATCACACTTCAGTTCCTTCCACTAATTCAGGAGTCATTAATCTGATACTTCAAGGAAGTGGGGAAGGTGGGCTAGGAGTAAGGGTCCATACATATAATCATCTTGGAGAAACACAGGGCAGGTCTACACTACCACTTAAGTCGATTTAACTTACATTGCTCAGGGGTGTGAAAAAGAAACCCCCCTGAGCAACACAAGTTACAATGACCTAAGCGTTGTCCACACTGGCGCTATGACGCTCTCCCACCAACATAGCTACCACCCATTGCAGAGGTGGAGTAATTATGACAATGGGAGAGTGCTCTCCTGTTGGCATAGAGCGTCTTCACCAGACATGCTGCAGCGGCGCAGTTGCATCGGTGCAGCTGCGCCGACGTAGCACTTCTAGGGTTAACCTGCACAAAGCTACTACAATAAGTGATCACTTTTCTCCTTTGAGAATTGTCCATACAGATTTCCAGATTTCGGAGATTAACAAGCAGTAGAGATCCTCTAAAGATGGATCATTGTTTTTACCTGACATCTCATGAACTGGCATCAGATCTAGAGGCTTTGCCTGTGTAGTAATTGTGCTTTGTAAAGGTGTGCCTAGAGCTCTAAGTCTTACATATTTCAATGAGAGAATCATTTTGAAGGTATGCTGTGAGGCTGCTTTAAACCTAGTGGAATTCCCAGAGATGGCTCAAGACCTGCTAGGCCATAGCAATGAAGTATATAACATCTGATCTATCTGGACAGCAGTTGTGTTGAAATGGACTGGCTCCTGATCTTATCCCCAAATGCCAAAAAAAAAAAAAAAAGCCAGAGGGACTTTGGGATTGGTTTGGTTCTATTTAGGTGATAACTAACGGCCCTTTTTACAACTATACTGTGCAGCTTTTATATATCAATATATAAACCCATTTCAGGTATCTAATTCGAAATTGTTTTTCTTTTCTCTTTTGGCTAGTCAGTCATAGCTAATTTAACTCCATCAGGGTAAACGGCATTAAATTGAATGTTTAAATGGAATTAATTTAAAGAGCTCATCAAAAAATTGGAATATCAAATTCCACTGGAATCAGTTCAATTGATTCAGCTCTATTGTAAAAACATAGTGTGGAAGTAAATAGCATTGTAATTATTTGCTCAGGAAAGTGGGCATCGTCTTAATGGAATGGTACTAATGATCTAAATTAAACAAACTGCATTTTTACTGTTCTCAAAATCAGTGCAAGAAGCACCAATAGTAGTGTGAATTGTAATAGTGTTTTTGTGATGTGTCCACCAGGACCATTGGTGGATGAAGTACTGAGATCCAGATAAGTTTATATAAGCCACCAAACACCTGTCGGAAGAAGTCTTTTGATCACCACCAATCTGAGCTTAATTTGAACTGGTGACATGGAAGTGAAAGACTCCATAAGTCCTTTTGGATACTTAAACACATACCTACACACATACAGTTAAGGCTGCATTTTTTCATGAAGCAAAATAGCAAATATCATAGAACAACTTTAAGGGCAAGATACTTAGGGGTATGATTCAAGGGTATGCTTTGCATTGAGCCACTGGCATTTTCTGACAGTAAACCTTATGATCCTCCAGGGGAGCAGTGCCAGTGAAGAAGCTATTACCCCACATCCCCTCTTTCTTGCCAGTATAGAAGGGGAAAGGGGCATGGTCAGATGAGAGGGGGCTTGGCCAGGTCACCCCCGCACTATGCCAGCCCTTAGCTGTGTTTTCAGCTCCCTGTGGCCACTGTAGCCTGGTGTAAGTTAGAGCATCACTCAGGCTGTTCTAACATAGGGCAAAAGTGGACTGGCACACACAGCAGGAAGACTGGGGAGTGCAAAGGTGAGTTTTAAGTCACATTCATACACACACACACACCATTTGTGCTCTTTAGGGTTTGACTACAGTAGAGGATTTGGCCATAAATTGAACAAAAACATATTTTAATGTCTAGCACAAGACAAAGAGTACTGGAAACGCTTCAGTACAAATCTGAAGGAAGAATCACAGAACCTGCCATTACTGTTTAATTTGTTGGAGCTTTTCTTTGAAAAAGTAACAAGCCCACATCCTGCAGTGCAGTGTGTCTGCCTGATGCTACACTGCCTGCAGAGCATGGCCCTAAAGGTGGCTTTATTGGCCATTGGAGGAGCCATCCCAGTGCAGGGGGATCCTTCAGTAGCATAGAGCCAGCACTGTGGGTCTTACATTGCCCCACCTTCACACACTTCCCCCTGCAGCTAGTGTAGACAGTGTGGGCATGGAAAGGTGGTCTGGCTAGGCATCCATATGTCCCTGCAGATGCCCATTTGCCATATTGATTGTCATATTGGCTGCCACTGGCAGCTCACAGGACTAGCCTGGCATATATCAGGCTCAGGAATGGGAGAGTAAAAAGGCCATCCCCCCTGTTCCTGTGCTGTCTGCTCCTCTGCAGTAGCCAACAATCTGGATCTAAGAATTGAAGAATAATTTATGCGCAACATATTTTATTAAAATTTATTGTGTTTTGAACAATAAATATTCTGGACCTTCTACTCTATGAACGTAGATTCAAGGTTTGTTTTCGGGTAGGAATGCAAAATTGTGTTACTCAGAGCACAGAGTGGAATATTAGCAAATGCTAATGTTTCCAACAAATTAAAAATAACTACTTTTTTATTGCTTATTGCACTATTTTTGTGCCAAACACCACTTTCTCAGTTACCTTTTTTCCCCACAGAATAGCTGCAGCAGAAACAATGTTTCTTACTGATAATGTGATTAGGCTTCTATGTAGCAAGTACAGTAAAGTTTTTGATTGAGGATCAACTGGAATAATGTATGGACAATGCAAAATAGCACATCATCTAACACATGAAATGGTATGATTCTATATAGCAGCTGCTAAAATTTGGCAGGAATATTTCCTAGTTTAGAATATACTTTTGTCTGTCTCAACGTTTTACACTCCATACACAGTAACTCAAGGTTTAAAGTCAGTCTGGCTTATCTACAGTAGTGATTCATCTAGGGGAATCAGGGTAGCCACAGCCTGGTCCTAGGAGAGGGAATGAACGATTCAGAAATGGAGGGGGAGGGGAATTAAGAACATTAAGATCCTCTTTCTCCTTACCTTCCAAGGTTATTTGCCTTTTCCCTTGTTGCCCTCAGTCATTTGGTCTACATGCTTAGCCTCAGAAAGCCCAAGAATAAGCCAGCTGGCCAAGGCTAAGGTCACCTCTCTACCTGCCCCCAGCATGTTATCCCCTACCTCAGTTAGACTGATTATTCAGGGCAGGTCTACACTACCACTTATGCTAATATAACTTATGTCGCTCAGGAGTGTGAAAAAGCAGAGGTTGAGTAATTATGAGGACGGGAAAGCCAATGTAGCTAGTGTAGACTAGCCCTCATTAACATCTACATTTCAGGCTGTTCTGTGCTTGAACATAATAAGCAATGAAGCAGCAGAAAGTTTGATTATAGGTTCTGCAGAGATTTTGTTTTTTCCCTGAAAATGGTCAATTTCACATTTTCACTTAGACCCATGAAAATAATACAGCCTTACCCACTGCTAACCTCCTAACCATCCAGCCCCTTACAGTTCATATATGTTTTCTTTCTTGGCTGCTGTTTTAATTATATTTTTCTTTTTAAAAATGTATACGTAAAAATATGGTGATCTTATTTACTATGGGCTCAATCCAAAGCCCATTGAAATCAGTGAGATACTTTCCATTAACTTCACTGGGCTCCGGATCAGGCCCTTGGGTTCACTGTGGATGGTAGATTGTAGTTTCAACTGACTTCAGTAGGGCTCTGCCTAGACACAAAGGTCTGTCCATGTGAAACCAACAGTAACATTAAACAGGTCCATTTAATCCTTACTCTTGTAACATGACTAAGGATTCAATAAACCACATTTGTGCTCTATTTCAAGTATGTAATATACTATGGGGGAAACTGCAAACTTGGATACTTATTTTAGGCAACTCACCAATGATTTAGGTACCTAAACCCCTATTAAATCCTCTTCTGAAAAGAAATGTCATAACCCCCTAGCCAGGTCTAAACAGAAAAATGCATTCTTGGTTACTGCTCCCGCATCTGGACTTCCAAAAGCAGACAGCTTCCAATAGCACCCCTAGACTGTAAACAATAGTGACAAAAGCAGACTTCCTCAGTCAAAAGATTCTGAAGATCCTTCTGTCACCCAACCAGCTTCACCTCTAGGCTGATCTCAGGCCACAAGCTCTCATCCAATACCTGATCTCCAACACAGGCTTGGAAAACAGAAAAACTGCAACTTCAGCATTCAGTGAAACATGTGTACTGCAGAACTGACCATCATCAGAATAGGGATGGCACAGCAGGCAACCCAAATCATGTCACTTAGTTACCTCCGATATATCTTGAACAAGCGGGGGTGACAGACTAGAACCCTGTGTTACTCTATATGAGAGAGCCCATGAGGCAGAAAAGCATTAGGCCAATATTATCCTCCAATAGCAATCAAAGAAAATTGAAAGGAAATTTTAAAATATACAGAAGCCCTTGTTTCATTCATGCCTTCTGAAGCCAACAGAAGCTTTTTGCTTGATTTAAAAGAGTTATGGATCGTGTCCTCTATGCACATCTTTCATTGACTGTCTTTGCCTGGCATACACAGAGTAATATAGGGGAGAAAATTATGTATACCTAAGGTTGTCAAAAAATTGGATGATATTTGACAACTAGTATGCACCAAATCAATGTAACTATAAGCTGTGTTTAAATGCATGCATGCCAGGGACAAATTTAGGTTTGTGCAAGCAGTATTGAAGGGACACTGTCTCCTTTGTCTTTGAAATTATGGCCTTTTCCTTTGGATGTATGATATTCCAAAAAGTTAAATGCTGCTTCAGGACTGATGAAAACTTCTTCTTTGCCCTTACACTCTACTTACAGTCTATCTGTAGGGTATCCTGGTTCACCTAATACTCTAATTTGCTTGTTTCCTTTTGTTTTCTTATAGTTGTTTTTTTTTTCCGCATCCAGGCTGTAGTTCAGGGGAAAAAAGCAAGCTGTGGAATATATCTAAGGTAATTTGTAATTACCCGAGCACCTTGGTATCTAAAACGGCTTCTCTGGACAGAGACTTAGTGCGTGAAAAACCACAGTGTGAATGTATAGAGCACTAGCCTGCCACACATTAAGTTGCCATGTGGACCCTGCTACCACACACTAAAATTTCCATAGTGTGCTTTGATGTACTGCCCCTTACTCCTCTGCGTAGCTACATACAGGAAAGTGTTAATCTTGTTCAAAATAACTGAGAGAAATGGATTTCAGCTATACAGTACTATCTGCATCAAAAAGTTGCCTTTTCATGATAATGTTGACATGCATAATGTTGAGTACTAACTATACTTTGAATAACTATATGAAATCACATAGTTATTTTGAAATAGTTTAATTTAAAATTCAAATTAAATATGCCTTTCTAGAAGGATGGAAAACCAACTTGAACTAAATGCTTATCAATTCTATTTTATTTCTAGTAAGGCCATCCTTTCATCTCACACTATGAAGCATAACAACGCCTGAGTTTTTTTCCTTCAGACTTTGATCAGTGCATTACCATGACAACAGCATATTTACTGTAGCTATAATGGCTGGACTTCAGAAAATGTTAACTGGATCCCTTGAAAGTTTATGGAGGAGCTTTTGGTTTCCACACTCTACATGAAAAAACGTTTCTCTTAACTGAATGTATGGATAGATCATTTAAATTCACTTTCAAATTAGCCAGAGTTTTTAACAATGTCCAATGCCACTAATGTGGTTTTAAATGTAGTTAATATTTTTAATCATGAAAAAACAAATCAAACTTTTAATTATGAGCTTGCTCACTTTTTTGCTGACTGAAGTCCATAAAAGTTAATGCATCAGTCTGGCAGGATTTGAAGTATGTACACAATGAAGGTTTTTACTCTTCTTGTTTACATTGTTATTCTTTTTTAGAGCTCGGAAGCCTTGCATAGTGACAAAGAAAGATGTAGGGCTCTGTTCCTACACAACTCTCATCACAGTGTCTGACTAATTGCAACTGATTTTAGCTTATATGCATCACCTATAACATGGGTCAATCACTACTATCTCCTGGAAGGTTTTTATGCTCTTTAGTCAGAAAAAAGGACAGGTTTATTATTCAGGAATAGTTACATTATCTGATCCTTGCATATGCAAATATCTGCAAACTCACTGTAGTTGACACTTATACCTCTGTCCTTCAAGCTTTAAAGCACAACATAGTTTACATACTGATTTTCTGTTTATTATATCTGATTGTTAGCAGTATACTATAAAGTCTGATCCATAAATTATGTCTCTGCGGCTAGAAAAATAATTTCCTAAAAAATATGGTAAAAGGGGCATAAAGGGTGATGTTTTGTAGGCATACTGGATGGGAGGGGAAAATATACATTAGTAACAAGGAATATGGCATCATTAGATTATTATAAGACATAGGCTCCAATCCAGCAGAGTAGTTAAGAATGTGCTTAATTTTAAGCATATATTTAAGTTCCTTCTTCAGCAAAAGGGCCATGAGCATGAGTTCAAAGGTAAGCCTGAATTTGCTAACTCAGAGACATACTGCTAGACAGCACATGCAAGAGGAGAGAAAACATTCTGTAATAGCAAGATTCCTAAAGTTTGTTTTTGCCTGTTACAAAGAACAAATTCATAAGAATTAAATGTCTTCTGCACTAGATTTTGTCAGTGTATAATTTATAAATGTGTACATAAAAAGTTTCTTTCATGTCTGTTGATCTGTTTGAAAGAGATGGAATTAGAAGAGCAGAAACTAATTAGAAAGCCTGTTCAATCTTAAGTTTTGTTACATATGGATGATATTTGAAATCATTCATATTAAATATATATTTGTAGCCATTTTAAATAACTTGAAATATGAACGACTAATATTCAATCAGATACAATATGCATGGCTTTAAAAAGAAAACAGTATATTATTTATGATCCTCAGTAACATATGACTTCAGCTATCACTAAGAAAAAATCTTGACAAATCTGATTTTACTCCTATACCAAAATGGATGTAATTTAATTTAACAAATGCCTCCTAAACTGTGGTTCTTTTCTGAAAAGTGACTGTAAAAATGACAGAGGGATTCAATATTTATTTTGTTTCTCAATTATTTACTCATTAAATTTACTCAGATTACAGTTTCCAAGCCAAATTTAATCTTTCTACTCTATCTTTTTTTAGCTGTATAGATGTTCAGAAACAATGCTGTCAGAATTGTTTTATAATGAAGAAAGTATTTTTTCATTTATTTCAGACATTGAAACCATTTTTATTTTTATTATTTTTTTTAATTTTTAAATCACCTTGGGACAGACACCAAGCCTGAAAAATGTCTGCCTGATAGGTGAAAATTTCAGGAAGTTATGAGCAGTTGAAACAGAGATAGAATAGAAACTTACACAACCTTAATTTATAGTTAGTCATGGTGAGCATCCCAATGGTAGTCCTAAATTCTCCAAGACATTGAGGGAGAATTCTTGGTCACACTGAAGTCAAAGAAGCCAGGATTTCACCCTAAATCTGCTTTGCACTTCTTGCCTGGCACAAAGCAGACTTAAACCCAATGGACACAGTTCCTTGAGGGATTCCCCTTGGCTTAGGTGCCATAGAGCCACTGTAGTGAGTCATGTCATCTCCCATCTTGGCCACCAGCATAGGGGATGTGGCTGGAGAATAGGAACGTGACCAGAGTATCCCTGCACCTTCCCAACCCCATGCTGTCAGAATGTCTCCTGGGGGGTTGTTAGCCACCAGCATAACTTAGCTTGGACTACTGTACACTGTACCTGCTGACCAACTCAGCTTAAAGTCACCTTTGGACCGTTAAACTGTGCCAGACCTTCTGCAGGTATAACTCTGGATTCAGCCCACAATGTGCATGTAATACCATTTCTGTTTCATTTTTTTGTATATTCTCACTGGTAGCCTGTTGATTTTAGATCTCAGAATTAAGAATAAATGTGACTTTTAAATTTTCCCTCATCCTAAATTTTATAGTAAAAAAACCAGTAATTTGAGAAGACAGGAAGACTTGCTCCTCAATACACTCTACTATAACATCACAGAGTGATCAGGGAGAAAACCTTTAGCCTTGAGCACTTCATAGAGGAAAAAGGTAATTTTTATTGCAGGGTAAAATGTTAATTTCTCCCTCTATTCTGTTTAGACCATTATACCTTATTATGGACAGAACAGCTAGCACCACATATTATTAAGTTATATAGTTAAGGTTGCATGACATTTCCCATTATAAGACCCTGTTTTCAGTTGCTTATAATTAGGGCCCTTCGTTTCCTGTTTTTATTTTATTTAATTTTTTCATGGGAATTTATCAGTGTTTATTACTACAACAAAAACAGGTGAACATTGGTGGAAAAAACTATTAATAATTTTTCTGGATAAATATTGGTGCTTATTTTGGTGGACGGATGGGCAAGGGGAAAAAGCATTCAGTAGATTAATGCTTTGATGAATGGAATTCAATGTGGTTTGCTGCAGAACTAAAACAGAACTCAAAACACAATGCCACCTCTGAGTTTAAGAAAACAATATAAAATCTCTAATCCCCAAATAAAATTTTCATTTGAATAAACAGTTTACTGTTGTAGACTTAGAGCTAGTAGCCTATAAATATTTACATTTAATAATTGGGCCACACCATTTGCAGCACATACATTCAACTTCATCCTTTTCTCCTGTTTTTGTTTTATTAAAACTTTCTACTTCTTTGTGTTCTGAAACGTATTCTGATACAGATTTTTGTTTTCTTCCCATTTTAGTGTGTCAGATCTTTACACTAACAGTTTGAAATGTGTACATGGTGTGGGTGAGATTTATCAGTATGTTCAAATGCGCACAGACTTCAGAACTTGCACGTATACCTGTTTGTTTATTATGTGTATCTTCTAGACTAATACATAGCCTTACTTCAACAGGCAGCTTTGCATATACACACAGACTAATGTATAATCTTAATACATATACCTCATGCAATGTACTGTATTTTCCTAATAAAACAAGTTATTTTTTATCTATTTGAATGATACAAAAGTAGGATGAAAACTGGAAAAAAACAAGCAATACTTAAAATCTGGTTGGTTTTTTTTTGGTAAAAATCAGTTTAAACTGAAGACGAAGGGCTTATAACTTTGCCAAACTTTAAGCATTCAGGTTGAAACTTTGCATGCTGGGTATTTGCCTTGGGCTGAATTTTTTGGAAAATTTCAGTCAAAAGTGTTCAGCCATTTCCAAGAACAAGGCTAGTGAAAAATACATGGTCTATTTAAAAAAATTCTGGTGTCATTTTCTTTGAAAAGAGCCAATGCTCCCATTCTTTGGAGCAGGAATTTGAAAATTGGCAGCGTATGGTCTTTATGTTAGAGATATGCCCTTGTTGTCCCTGTAAAAACCCATCCATATACAAATTATAAAGCCTTTGGAAAAAAATCATAGTTCACCAGTACTCAGTAGAGACTGAAATTGGATGAGGAGATAGGGAAGGCTGGGACTGAGAACCAGTGGAGTAGATGAAAGGAGCTGAGGAGGGCCGGAGACAAATCTGATGAGGAACCAGAGTGCACAGGGAGAACTAGGACTGGCTGGACAAAGACACTGGGACAAGGACTTGGGTGGGGCAGGATGGCACTGAGATTAGAAATTGGTCTAATAAAAGATATTACCTCACCCATCTTGTCTCTCTATTTTATCAACAGCAGAAAAAAAAATAAAAAATTGCTGCCTCTTTTGACTGCTTCTCTAGTCCTTTTATTCAGGGAAAAAAGGCAGCCTTCACAGTTTAGTCTGCAAAACTTAAATTGATTTAGGTACCAAAATGATCTTTTCACCTCTTCCTTGGACCTGAAATGTGTTTGCCTCTAGTGAATAAAGATTAATATTTTGCATCATGCAGTGAGAGAGAGAGAGACGTATTGTAAGGCCTCTGAGGAGCTGGCTTAAAAATAGTTCTGCGAGATAACCGAATAAGTAGAAAATAAGTAAGCGAGTTCCAAAGCCTGGTATGTTGAATAGTTTTAATTGTTGGTTTCATTCTCATGCTTAGATCAGCAGCAGGGTTTATAGAAAAGAACATGTTCCTCCAAAGCTTATATTGTACACCTTACAGAGGAGAGCTTACTTTAAGCTATACATTTTTTCTGTACTTTTATCCAGTTAGTAACCATTCTGGAGGTTTCTCCCCAGTCTCTTTGCCAAGCCATTCTGTAGGTTTATTCACAGATGACAAAATCTTTCTTATTCTGTCAATCTTTTGCTTTTTGATCTGACATTTCTTGGATGACAGTGTCACAGTTGTCTTAGAGACCTCAAAACCAAACAATAACTAGGGAACTGTGGATTGTTCTAGAGTAATTATGGTCAGGACTAGTAGCGCTGCCTATTATTAAGGTTGCCAACACTCCCCATTATACACTCCCCTGTTTTCAGCTGCTTATAATTTCACCAATTTTTAACCATTTGGGCTTAAATTTTACATGTTAGATGTGTTCTTCAGGCTGATTTTTGTTCTTTAATTTTCTAGTGAAAATGGTTCGGACATTTCCGAAAATGTGGCTAGGGCAGAATACATTGTCTATTTAAAAAAAAAAAGCTGTTGGGCCTCCATGCTTTGGAGCAGGGATTTGAAATTTGGTAGAGGGGTGACTTTTGTCTCAGGAATGTGCCTTTTGCTGTCCCTGTGAAAATCAGCCTTTGAAATGCTCTGTAGAGACTTCTTAGATTTTGGCACCTATCATCCTGAAGATTCCATTTTCACTGAGCATGCTCCATTCCAGGGCTCAGCAGGACTTCCCCTGCAATTGCAACTATGGGCTGATGCAGGCCATGCCGGGTCCAAGCACATGAACTGAGAACGAGGAGACTGTCTCGTCTGTGCTCTTATGATCTCCCTGCTGGGCCCAGTCAGAATGGAGGATGAAGCTTCATGATTCAAATAGACAAGAGCTGCTGGACCTGCAGGGAGGGCAGGAGAAGTAAACTAGGACAAGAAGCTTGCAGGGGGAGTTGGGAGTGACAAAAACTGGGACTGGAGATGAGAGAAACTAGGACTGGGAGTTGTGGTGGAGGAAAGATTGGGACTTGGAGCTGGGGTGGAGGGGTTGGCACTGGCTGAACAAGGAAACTGAGACTGAGAACCAGGGCAGCGAGGGAAAGGACATAAGGGAAGACTGATCTGACAAGGAGCTGGGGTGTGTTGGGAGAACTATGATCGGACAAAGAGACTAAGACAAGGAGCTGGTGGCAGGGGAGGGGGGCATTGACATTGCAAAAGGAGCCTGGGGAAGGAGTGGGACTAGGAGCCAGTGGGGATGGGGAATGTGGGCAGGAGGATGACTGGAGGCTGTGAGGGAGTGAGAGAGATCAGATGAGGATCTGGGAATGGGGGAACTGGGAGTGACTGGGCAAGGAGACTGGGACAAGGAGCCTTGAGGAGTGGGGATGGCTGGGCAAGGAGATTTGGAGTTGGAGAGAGACACTGGGATGGGGAGTCTGAAGGGGTGAGACTAGGACTTGCAGGACAAGGAGATTAGGACTGGGATGAGAAGCCCAAGAAATTGAGATTGGGACTGGTAATTAAGGAGAATGGAACTGGAGTGAGGAGCCAGGGGTATGGAAGAGACCGGACAGGGGTGGGGGCAGAGGAGGGGATGCTGCAGAAGGGGTCACACTTGGGGGGGAATGAGCAGAAGACTCTGTGCCCACTAGAGCACACTCCCCTCCCGAGTCTGCAATGGAACCCAGGAGTTCTGAGTCTCACTATTCCTCCACTGTCAGGAAATACCTGTGAAACCCACTAGCAAAGTGTCCCATCTCCATCTAGTACTAGTCCACATAGCAGATGAAAAAAAACCTATTACTGCTCTCAGTTACTTCATTAGCAATGAAATGGCAGAGGTCTGTGTAGTGGATCTAAAGTTTCCAGTGATGCTAATGAACCATGTGGATGTCAATATGATGCCACATGACAGAATTTTTTACTTCAGTTTACTTTCTTAAAAATCTAGGAAATTACTCACAAAAAACTACATTAAAAGAACATTAAAGTTGCAAAGTCAAGCATTCGAAAATTAGGAAATGCCAGACCCTTAATTCAGCCCCCTTGTGCATATGTATTATGATACAGTCTTTAATTACATGATCACATACTATTTTTTCCCCTGCCCACACTTCCCATTCAACGACTCCCAGTCCAATCTCCCTTCCTCTCTCTCACCAACAGAAGTTTGTCCAATAAAAGATATTACCTTGCCCACCTTGTCTCTCTAATATCCTGGGACCAATACAGCTACAACACTGCATATTAACAAAATAGTTTATATATTTTACAAAAATCCTCCACAACAAATGTAATACAAGGTAATTCTCCAAAGACTTAGCACACAGAATCAACATTTATCAAGCGGTTTAACAACAAATTGATAAATTAAGGCACAAATCACATCAGATATAATGTATGAGGAATTGGGAACAAAATCTTCTTTTGGAGCTTGCAGAAGAGAAAATATTAAAAAGTTATAAAGCTGAAGAAACAAAATAAATGACTTATAATTATAAATCTGCTCATGTCATCCTTGTTATATATGGAGAAATTAAAGGAGAAGACGCATAATAAAGCAAATGGATAGCCAAAAGTTCAGGGCAGCTAATATCCTCAGGGCCATATCCAGATAAAGGGTAACTTCCAATCTGCTGGCTCAGAGAAGCACTTGGGCGCCTCTGTACTATACTGACTTTCAGAGGGTACTTCCCACTTATTAGCAGCCACGTAGTGCTTAACGTCGCTGCTTAGGACTGCTCCCTTCCCATCCACCCATCCTCACTGAAATATACTTCCTAGCCTTGATTCAGGATAGCACCATGTACTTTAGCCAATCCCTGTTCAGGAGAGCACTTGATCAACCTCAAGCACATGTACTTAACTTTAAGCATGTACTTAAGTTTTTTTCTGAATAGGGTTACATTCCTGAATTAGGGCCATGATGTTGGGCATGCATAAAGCCTGCTCAGGACATTCCACAATGTTCTCATCTAGGGGGACTAAGCTAAGGAAGTATGTACCCCAAAGACAAAGATTTCTCCCAGGATAACAGCTTTGAATTGGTCAGCCTGGAAGGTGGAAAAAAAGATCCGTTGGAGCTGAGATGATTCCTATCTTCCCCATGCCAAACAATTTTTAATTTTTTTTTTTACAAAAAATAGAAAAAAAAATAGCAATAGACAAAGGTGGGAGAGAACTAAAAAGGAGCGGAGACAGATCTCATAATCCAGTTACTGAGAAATGAGAGGCTCCGTCTCTCATCTTTCCTTTAAGACAACCTGTAGGGCACCTGGAATCAGTCCCCATTGCTTACTTAGAAAGTCCATGGATGGAGAGAGATAGGAGGTAACAGAATACAGGAGGGAAAGAGTTTATTTACATGATCGTCCTCCCCATAAATCCACAGCATGCAGGAGTGTTTTTAGATCCACCACAACAGGCTGATCTTTTCTCCTACATACATTGGTCATCGAGGAGCCAGCTAAAATCATCTATGGCCTCTGTGACTCAAGAAGCCAAGGATGCTTTTGTTGGATAGGCCCCTCATCATTGCCTTTGTGAGATGATGCCATTTTAGCTGGGATTAATAGGGTGAAGAAAAAATGTTGTACCCTGTTAACTGATTTTTGCAAATACACAAACTACAATAACGTTGGGGGTATAGCATTAGTGAATCAGTCTTTCAGTCAAATTTACCTTTTGTACAATTCCACTAAATAAAGAAATGCAGCTGTTAGTATGGGTGTGGATATTATTTGAATAATTTTCAAAAATTCAAAAGAAAACCTGTATAATCTTGCTTTGGCAGATTCAACGAACAGGTTGAATTCTTACTTTGCTCTGAGGTCTTCAGATGAAAATCACTATATATAGTAAGCACTCCATATTGTTGTTCATTGCTTTTAACTCCGATAACACCTACCTAAGAAGCTGGGGACAGAAATGTTCAAAAGCCCAAACCTGTAGCCCTTCGTCACGCAGAACTCCCTTTGACGTCAGTGGAAACTTTGCCTTAATAAGGACTGCAGGATCAGGCCCCAAATGAAATTCTGCTTCCTAAGGGTTGAATACTGGCAAGTTTGAATACCTGCCAGGTACTTGGTTGTTGAAAAGGTTGCATTGTATATTTTTAAGGAAAATGTGGCTATTAGGGGCCTCATTCTCAGCAGTTTTTTTTCATTTCAATAATTGTAGTTGTTAAAATCAACTAAGATATGCCAATTTACAGGAGCTGAGAACCTGGCCCTTGTGCTTGAGAGAAAGAGGAAAGATTAAACTGATTATTATCACTCGGAGACCAATCAGATTGAGGGCTGATTATTATGTATTATGAGTATTACGGATTATGGATCTTATTCAGGCAAAATTTCCTCTGACTTCAATGGAAATCAAAAGAATTCAGTAGCAATATACAGTGTAATAGAGACTTTCTAGTCTTTATCGTAAAAACAACACAATTGTTAAAACAATAACTTGTATGACTAATCTTTGTGCTCTGGATTACTCTTCCTGAAATTGTTGAAAATACACCAGCATGTTTCAATTAGAAAAGAACTATTGTTTGATCGGGATATCTAGTTGGACATACTACTGTACATTGCAGAAACACAGAAAATACCATATGTAAATAAGAAAATGGCTTTTTTCTCTTTTTAAAAAAAGGCTTATTAGGGTACCTGAAAATGTAGCACAAGATCACTAAAATATGAGAAATAGAAAAAAAAATTTTTTTGTAACTGAAGATGGAACAATATAGATGTGGGTCTGAGGAACAGGATGGAGTTAATGAAAAGGTAAAGAATGCCCTTGGGCCATACAGAAATAATAAAGCAACTTTTTCTGTTACCATAAATTAAAGAAACTTTCACTAGAAGTATAAATACCATATGGATTTGTCTAATGGATTTGCCTCTAATTTAAAACCTTTTTCTGTTTTGGATGAGAAAACCAGAAATAGACAAAATGCCAGAAGTAGAATCTGCAGACTTATTCCATAAGACCTAGTGAAGAAGATACATCTAATTAGAACCAAAAAAAAAAAATCCTGCCCCCAAACTGATAACTTTGCAAAAACAAAGGTTATGAATAATGAGATGCAATATCCATCAACTCCTGCAACTGGAAAATTAATTCCAATTCTTCTGTACAATACAAGAGATAATGTTCAGTATCACATATCAGTGAGAGTATTCCCACTTCAGTCAATGGATCTACTGTGCGAGCAAGCCTTGAATGGTCAATCCACTTGTTGTATTTGACTGAAGTCAGATAACCCAGCAATGTTAAGTTTCATAGAGTTTGATTCAGACGCGCCACAGGACTTGTTGATTCAGACAGCCAAAGTGAGAGCTTCATTCTGAAAAGAAGCCCTCAATGTAAAAAGTTGCTTGGAGTCTCAAAGTGTGAATTAAGAGAAAATGTGGTGGACAGTTCATCAACTGCAAAATATCAAAATTAAATCAAACCCAATATGATTGTGTCAAAAACTTCTTATGCAAAAAATTATTTTGGTGTGATATGTAAGTTTCAATTTTCTTCCCAGTGATTCCCCTTTTCCAGCGAGGTCAAGTTTTTTAAAGGAAGGAACATAAAAATATGAAGTTTGAATAATGAAGTGCGTGCTTTCTTAAAACAGAATAAATCATAGTGACAGACCTGTAAGAGTGACTGCCAAATTAGAACCTAAATTTGTTAAAAATGTATTTTCTAGCTCCAGGCTTTATTTTGTATATTTTATTTTTAACTTGATTGAATGTTGATTACAGAGGACCCAAGAACCTATACCGTTGGTCTGCTCAATAGACGGAACAATCTGACAGCTCTCTGAAAAAGAGACGTCTATTTGTTCAATAGAATCAGTGTCCAATACACGGTTTCGCTGTCACCACTGGGAAGTGTGGTTAATATTGCTTATTAAATAACACAAAACAGCTTGAACAAGAAATACAAAACTCAGGAGTGCTTTTAGATACAGTACACCCTTGGAATAATGCCCTTCAATACCGTACTATTAAAAAAAAGGGGGGTGGAGGGATGTTGCATATTCATGGACAATTTTTATGCAGGGTTGAACCCAAGGGCAAAAACTAAGGAGTGGGCCCTCACTCTGCCTCCCACCACCTGGGGCTGACAGCTGGGAGCCAAGAGTCCCGCTTCTGAAGGGGCTGAAGTCGCAGAGGTCACCAAAACTCTCCCTCCCTGACCAACTTGTAGCCTTAATTATTATTAATTAATTAATTAAGCTAACGCCTCTATCCAAGGCGACTTCATTAACTTACTCCAGCAGTTTATGATTCGTTGTGATTGTCCTTTTGCTATAATGAACCCCTGGTTATAATGAACAAAAGGCCTGGATCCTGACAGGTTCGTTATAGCGAGGGTGGACTGTATTTTCTTTTTCCCCCAACTGCTTCTACAACAACACTCTAACATGAAAAAGTACGAGAGTCTGCTATTATTTTATAATATCAGGATGCATACAAATCAATTATTTTAAAATATTGGCTTTTTTCAATCAGATATTTTTATTTAAATTAGGTATAGGTCTTTTTTTAATTAAAACTATTTAAAATTAAATTTGAAATTGACAATTTATGTTAAGGTCTAAACCAGGGGTCGGCAACCTTTCAGGAGTGATGTGCCAAGTCTTCATTTATTCACTCTAATTTAAGGTTTCACGTGCCAATAATACATTTTAACATTTTTAGAAGGTCTCTTTCTAGAAGTCTATAATATATAACTAAACTATTGTTGTATGTAAAGTAAATAAGGTTTTTAAAATGTTTAAGAAGCTTCATTTAAAATTAAATTAAAATGCAGAGCCCCCCAGACCGGTGGCCAGGACCTGGGCTGTGTGAGTGCCACTGAAAATCAGCTCGCATGCCGCCTTTGGCACGCGTGCTATAGGTTGCCTACCCCTGGTCTAAACTATTAAAATAATGTAAATTAAATACAACAAATATTGAGCAGTACCTCTGCCAAGTTTTAAATAGAATCAAACCACCCAACTGGTTGACGTTCTAAACTAGCTTTTGACAGTGATAGCCTTTTCTGCAGGAATAGGTAGAATATTTTTTTCATTTCAGTTTATTCAGCTAGTTCAGTTTAATGATGAGGTCATTTAAAGTTAAGAAACAAAGTGGGAGTTGAAAAAAGCAGGAAAGCTTGTTTTCCTCTTCCAGTCTATCAAGAAAAACTAGGTGTGATAGGATGAGATCTACTGGTTCTAAAATCTTGAAGGACATGGTGACCAGAAGCAATCAGGGCAATTCATTAACTACAGATATTTCCTTTGTGTAATAAATCAGTTTTGAATGTAGAATATGTTTTGATAAACTTTTTTTCTTATGTATCCAGCACATTTAAGTCTGATTTTAAAACATTTTAATTGTGTTTTTGTGCATTTTTTATTTAATTTGAATTTCCATTCACATACAGCTTGACACAAATCACAAGTAAAAAATTAGTCATATTCTGGTAAATAAGAAATGCATATTTCACTATTTTCTAACATACTAAAAATATCTAAAAGTTAAGAATCTGAATAAATGTTAGTTAAGCTATATAATTGCTTCATTAAATGTTTATAGACATAGATATCCTCCTGGTTAGCAAAAAAATGCACCAAATTTAGAATACAGGATATAGTTAGTTACAATGGAACATGTTTTACTTAACCAGTAAGAATCAACCTTTCTTTAAGAAAATAAATAGCATAAATATAACACATGATTAAAATTGATCACTTAAATCAAGGTTTCCTGATTGTTGATTTAAATCATGATTCAAATTGGTGATTTATATATTTTTTATTTAAATCAATCCACCCAGTATAATATAGTCGTGTGTATGTATTTGCTAGTTTGAAAAACTGCCAACTTTGGTGTCTGTACCAGAAAACAGAGTAGTGTTAGCAACTGATTAAAAATAGTGAGAGACTGTTTATTTAAAAAATCAGGATGAATTCATCTAAAAGCTAGCAAATATTATCAGAATGACTTTTAATTTTAAAAAATTACTATTTTGTCATCCAGAAGCTGGCAACAATATAAAGTCTTTAGATAAAAAAGGTAAATTTTGTTCATTATGATAAAAATAGTCTAGCATTTAAAAATATACTTGGTCCCTGCATAGGCTACAGTGCATGGGCCTTGCCTAAACAAATTGCTGCTGAAGTTGTGCATAACCTGGAGCCACACTGGCTCACATGTTTTGGGACTTATCTAATAACAAGAACATCTTAAAAATTATTTCCCAGAACTATATTTGGCATATATCCCTTCATCTCAGAAACTCTCCAATTCAAGGAAAGCTTGGTTCTCTAGAACAGAGCTTGTAGCCCAATGACTCATATTGCTTAGATGGAAGAGCAGACTGCTGCCAGGGATAGAAGCTTGGCACAGCAACTTGGCTGACCTGGCAGCTAAAAAGCAGGTAACATTTCAAAGAGGGACCTCACACAAATTTGAAAAGATTTGGAATGACTTTTTAGAAATCTTTGATTAATTCCTAGTGGATAGAAACGAAGCTGTCACTCTCTGTTCCCATCCTGCTCCCTTCCTTCCTTTCCTTTCCCCCAGTGAAGTGAACTGGGCTCCATACAGGCCCAGCAGTCCACAGTGAATCACAGAGCAGGACCAGAGCCTTATACTATGAATAAATATTGTGACATACCAGATAATAACATAATATCAACAAGACTAATACCTCTGTATTTTGTTTAAATCAGACAATAAACCATTTATTTTTTAAAAAATTAAGCAGTCTCATAACAAATCTGTTAAAAGGGTACTGTCATCTTGAATTGACTTCCACAGAACTACTTGTGTGAGAGAACTTATTCACAAAAATAAGTATTTGAAGGATCTAACCCTAATTTTATAATAAACATTTTTTTCATAAAACCTAGGGCCAACAGGAAAACAAAATCAAACCAACAGAAACTGCCATGTTTACACAAATAAATATTCCTCTGCAGAATCTGAAACACAAACACTGCAGCACTAGGAACCTGAAAGTGAAACTAACTATAAACAAAAGTAAAACCAAATTCATTAAAATTCTACATTGTCCAGGATGAGATAAGAGAAATACAGAAAGTAAACATAGAAAATACATAGTGAAATATATGTTTAAACAAATATGTATTTAACTGACAGTAGCTCTTCAAATCTTTACGCTCATTATATAAAAACCCTACATGAAAAGAATATTAAGGTTGCCAAGTCAAGCACTCAAAAGTTAGGAAATACCACAATTAAGGCTACCCATGTAACCTTAATTTGGCCCCTTGTGATATTGCCTTTAATTACATCACCATATACAATTTTTCCATAGAATTTTGCAAGTTTAATATTCTTTTAATGTACATTTATGCAATTTCCTACGATTTTTAAAAGCTTTAAAATTGAAAAAACTAAAATTCCATCATGAAGCATGTTGAGCCCCACATGGGCTGGGTTGGGTTCTTTAGATCCACAGCAAAGTCCTCTATCACTTGAGTTAACAGAGTAACTGGTAGCAGTAGAAGGTTATCATCTTCTATATGGACCTGCCAGTAGAAGAGGATGGAGACACACACTTTGCCAGTAGCTTTCACAACAAAGTGCTATCAAAAGAATGTTACGACGCCAAAATACTAGGTTCAATTCCAGGTTCTGGAGGGGTATGTGCTCTAGTCATTACAGATCCTTCTGTACCAGTCCTCCCCAGCTTCTGCCCCTGTCTCTTTGCCTGCTGCTATCCACTCGGATTCCTTCCCAGCTCCCAACCTTGCCCCTGTTCTGCTACTCCCAACCCATTTTTCATTCCTGTCTTTCCCCATTCCCAATTCTTGCCCTTCTCAACCTCTTGTTCCCATCCCATCTTCTGACCCCCTGAGCTCCTGCCCTATCCCCCACTTCTGTTCCTAACCATGCCCAAATCCTCCCTCCCTGCATCTCCTTCCCCTCTCCCCACTACTTATCACCCCTCTTCATTTGAGCATTGCTGTTTCCTCCATCTCTTCCACAGTGCCTCCTCTCAGGTTACGTCTTCACTACCCGCCGTATCGGCGGGTAGCAATCGATTTCTCGGGGATCGATATATCGTGTCTCATCTAGACGCGATATATCGATCCCCGAACGCGCTCCTGTCGACTCCGTAACTCCACCAATCCGAACGGCGGTAGCGGAGTCGACATGGAGAGCCGCGGACATCGATCCCGCGCCGTGAGGATGATAGGTAATTCGATATAAGATACTTCGACTTCAGCTACGTTATTCACGTAGCTGAAGTTGCGTATCTTATATCGATTTTCCCCCGTAGTGTAGACCTGCCCTCAGTTCTGGTGCTCAGCACCACTGCAGCCTTTGGAAATGAGGAGGAGCAACCACAGGGAAGCTGCCTGCTCAGCCCCTGCAGCCTTAGGTTGGAGGATGCTCAGTCGCTCTGTGGAGATGGCACATGCACGGAGTGGAGCTGTGTGGAGGTGGTGCATGCTCAGCACAGAGTCTTCAGAAAATTTAGCAGCTGAACTCTAACAAGTCTCCACCAAGCATGTGCAAACTGAGGCTTTTTAAAAGCTTATAACTTGGCCAAATTTGCATACATTTTCACAGAAGCAACCTACATTTTCACAGGTACATCCCTGCCACCAAGGTGACATCCCTGCCAAATTTCAATTCCCTGCTCAAAATCATGGAGGCATTAGAGCTTCCCAAAGAAATGGTTGTAAGATTTTTTTTTAACATGGACAAAACAATATATTTTTCCCTACTATCATTTTCAGAAGTGACTGGACTATTTTAGTTCAAAATTAAAAAATAAATAAATCAGCCATAGGCAGACACCAACGTGGATAATTTCAGCCCAAAACATTTACTTTTCACGAAGTTAAGCAGTTGAAAATAGAGGTTTATAATGGGAAGTGTTGGGCAATCTTAACTATAGAGGTCACTACTTGCACTGCTTATAATTGTTACAGAAAAACTTGTTGAAAATTTTACTGAAAAGAAGATGAAATCATGGCTCTGTATCTTAAAATACAAGAAGAGACAGTGTTAGTGTTAAGTTCATGACATATATTATTGGCCCCAAACCCTCACACATGCAGGTTACTCATGGGTACTCACATGAATAACATTACTCCTAAACGCATTCTGGTTGTTTGGGCCTTTCCTTAGCCAGCCAATAGGTTTCAGAAACAGACACAGATCAATGGATGAGCTGATTACATCATGAAACTGCAATCACTAATTATTTAATGTAACTAAACAAACATCACTATGGGATACAAATTAGCATTTCATACATGAGTGAAGGAGACAATTTTCCACTTCAAGGTACAGCCACAGTGGACACTTGTTGAATTTGTACACTTAAAGCTCATTTTATGCATGCCCACACTAAGGGGTTTTATAGCCTTTCTGCAGATTTAGTACCATAAAAAGATTAAAGTTCCTCTGCTGGCTATAATATTTATAACAGCTAATTATTTCTAAATCACTGGAGTGAAAGTAAGATATCATCCTGTAAGCAGTTAAGGAATATCAAGTAAAGTTTTCGGATTAGCATCCTCACTAATTGCTAAATCACTCCAGTGCCCTGGCAGGAAAGGAACACTACACAACTCTTTAGGAAACAAAGTCCATGTTGTTAGAAGTCTATTTAGCAACTTTTTTTCTGGTCTGCAAACGAAAAGAAAACTAGAAGAAAACTGACAAATGGTTTAAATTACAAGAGGCTCTTGGCAAATGACAACCTTGTGGCCCAGTCCTCAGGAAAAAAACTCTTACCGACCTTAATGGGAACTTTGCTTGAATAAGGACTGCAGCATCAATGCCCAGATCCCTCCTCGACTCTGTATGTATACAGCCACATGAAAAATTTTGAGGCGAAGGGGCCATCAGTGCTTTCCCAACTCACTTTCCGTGTTCAAGCCAAATACTCAAAAATTAAAAGGAACTCCCGTATGTGTGTGTGTGTGTGTGTTTTCTGAATGGACAGTAGCTGACAACCCAAGTTCCTGCTGACACCTCCTACTGTCAGCGGTGATGTCCATTAAAATGCAAACCATTGGCTATACAGCGCCCTGACAGGAGTGAGTAACCCAGAACACACCACCTCCATCCCGCTCGCCAGGAAGGGAAGCTCGTGTGTGAGGCTCTACCAGAGGGCCACAGGGGATCAAACCCCGCCCACAGTATGAAACCCGGGTTGGGCGGATGGTGGCAGCTTGGGGCAGAGCCCCGAGGGCTCGGGCTCGGTTCCCCTTTGGCTGGACTCCGGCGTGGGTAGCCTGTCATGCCCGGCCAGGGTGGAGCTGTGCGTGTGCCCACGCGCGTCTCCCTGTCCTTGCGGGCGCGGAAATTGCGAGGCGGGTGTGAGGGGGCTGACCCGGCTGACCCAGCCACACACACACACACGCGGAAGCCAGTTCCCCTGGCTCGCTGTCTGTTCCCCCCCCCCCCCCCCCGGGGCTGCGCCTTACCTGGGGTGCTGGGGGAGGCGGGCCGGACCCGGCTTAGCCCAGCTGCTGCTGCTGCTGTCCGCTGTGGCGAGCTGAGCGCGGGAGCCGCGGCCGCTCTGACACCGGCTGCTGCTGCTGCTGCTGGGCTTGATGCCGCCGCCGCCGCCGCTTTTGTGGTGCCTCCCGGTGCCGCTGCGGCGGCGGCTGCTCCACTCTCGCAAGGGGCCAGGCTCGGGAGCCGGCAAACTCGTCCTCGCACACGACAAGCCCGGGGGTCTGGCCGCCGCCGCCGCCTTCCTGCTGGGGCTGCTGCTGCTGCTGCTGCTGCCCCCGCTGTATCTCATGGTGCAAGGGGACGCCGCATGCCGGGCTCCTGCTTCCCCGCCGCACCGCACAGAGACACGCGGCAGCGCGGGCTCCACCGGGACCGCCAACCAGCCGGCACCCCGGGCTGCTGCTGCGGGGCGAGGAGAAGGAAGTCGGGGGGCAGAGGGGCTGCTGGCTGGGGCCCGTCCTGGTGCATTAAGTTAAATGCACTGAGGGGAGAGGCAGGGAGGCTGCAACCCCGGGACTTCTCCTTAAAGTTGGTGCCCCGGGGGCGAGGCGGGAGCATCCTCCCAGCAAATCCTGCATCGTCCCCCACCCCCGCTCAGCAGAGCTTTTGGGGCGCAGCCCGGCCTGCGCCCGGCGATCATCGGGGTGCAGCTCCTGCGGGAGTGCTAGTGCGTGGTTTCGAATTAGCTGGAGGGGGGAAGGCGGCGGCTGCTTTGCTATAATCGGACTCTCTTGCAAGGAAAATGTGCTGGGCTGCAAAATTGGTCAGGGCTGAAAAGGGACCCGGTGATCGCTTCCCGTCTCCCCCCTTTTGAAGAGCGGGTGGTTTTGCTTTTGGGAGGAAAAGGGTGGGGAAGAAAAAGCTGCAGAGAGAAGGAGAGGAGCGCTCCCTCCCCTGCCTCCCTTTGCACAAGTGCAGGAAATGTTCCACTGACCTACATATTTTCCAAACATACGTGACCTTTTTTCTCTCCCCCCGCCCCTCTTTCTGTGGGAGGAGACAGGCGAGGATCCAAGAAAAGGAGACACTGGAGCTAGAGAAAGCACAGAAGACGAAAAAAACAGGGAGGGTTTCTTCACAATGCCGAGAGCAAATATCAACTTAGCTATATTTATACATAGGCACAGTGAACTACAGAGCGTAACGCGGCAGTTGATCTTTGCTAATTCTGCGGTGTCCCTGATCCTAAGAAACGATCGCAGTTTAAGCTGGCCAGCAAATGTGGAGTGGGGAGGTTTAAAACTCTTGAGCTATGCCGCTCTTCTGTTATAGTGACCAGGTTAGAGAGGGGTAGGATCGCTGTACCCTACAACCCTCTGCTATAGGCACACTTTAAAAACAATAATACTCTGAGCCTTTCACCTGATGATCCCCTTCATAAATATTAATGATTTAAGCCTCATAACACCAAGGAGAGATGTAAATATCACTCCCTCCTTTTTATTGAGGAAACTGAAGCACTAAGTGGTTAGGTGATGACAGTGGGTGTCTGTTGTAGAGCCACAGAACCCCTCTGTCACAAGCTCTTATACCCATGACTCAACTACAAGACCATCCTTCTCACCCCTTATAGGAAGTGAGGATCCTCAGGTTTAGCCAACTATAACCCAACAAGCTCCTTATGGTGTAAGTGTTAAATACTATATTTTTGCTAACAGCCCAGTCTTCAAAGGTACAGTTCTGAAACTGAAGAGTAACATCACAAACCACTGATCCACAACTAGAAGAAATATTCCCATCCCATGGAAACGCATAGCAACATAAAACATTGTATCCTTGCCTCCTCCCTGTCCAAATCTTGATGGCTATCTCCCAGTACTTGAGATTAATTGACTGTCCCATGACCCAAGGATAACAGGGCCCGGTCCATAATGAGGACTATGGGCCCTGCCCCCATTTAAGTTAATGAGGGCTTTGCTATAGATTTTAGTGGAAACAGTATCAGGCCCTAGAACTCCATTACCTAAAGCAAGGTTCTCAGCTACTCCAGGCATAAACAGTAATTCCTTATTTGGTTATGCAACTCCACACCGTCAATTAGAGCAAAACCTTTACAGAGAGCTCTTTTTTGTAAAGTAGGTCATTCTCTTTATTTCTCACGTGTATTATTTTTGTCTAATACTCCTTCTGAAAAGTAGCCAGTGAGATATAAGGAAATGTGTTAGATCCTAGGAGAAGTTGTTTATTTTTAGGCTTGCTCTTGATTTGCTGCGCTTTCTGATGCTGAGTATGATATATTTGAAATGTTAGTTTGAATTGCCTGTCTACAGTTCCAAACTATGGAAAATTTTGCACTCTTTAGTCAGGCACTTTTGTACTCTCCCTTCTAGCACAGACATGACTAATGTTAAAAGGGTGAAGTTGTGTATTTATAATCAGATTAAATACAAAACTTTAAAAAGCTCCTCCCTTCCTTTGGATGTAACACAGCATTCCCCCCCACCTTTGGAAATTGCCAAACAATGGTTAAATGATCCTTTGGCAAACTAAAAGTGTGTGAGGGAATAAAGCATCACATGAGGAGTGGAGCAGAAGACATTTTTTGTTTCTGATGTATTTTTCCCTGTATTGCACAATAAGGATCGCATAAAGTCTGCAGGCCTTGTAAGGTTATGAAAAAAGAGACTTCCTATGAGTACATACCACATGATTTGGTATTCCAGTCCTTTTGCACAAATACCCAAATCCCTCCAGAACATGGCCATGTATTTTCAAAATCTGTAGAACAGAATTCCTTGTGGAATATGCACCATTGAGCTGGGAAGGGCAATCTGCAAGACACAAGTGGATATACACAAAATTAGAATGCAGACCTTAATTAACATTATCCTGCAGAAAGTGATCACTTTTAGTGCACAAATAAAAAAGTGAAGCTGGTTTAAATTTATTTAATTCATACATTACATTACATATGTAACACTGGGGTAGCTAGCAAAATGCAGATTTGCCAAAAGTAGAGCAAGAATTTCTCTTGATGTATTCATTTACTGATACTTTAAATTGCATTGTGAAAACAATAACCATTAAAAAACGAATTAGAACTTGTATTGAGGTAATTGTAAATTGTTATTGTTTAATTATTGAAAGTACCTTTACTGCTTAGACTTGATACCACATATAAGTACTCCAGAAAATTGCTTTCCAGACATGAGAGATGCATGACCCAAAGCAGCAATCCCATTTGTTCCAACTAGAAGTTGGTCCATAAGAGTATTATTCATGGACTTTAAGGCCAGATGGGACCATCATGATCTAGTCTGACCTGCACAGTGAAGGCCACAGATCCTCAGCCACCTACTCCTGTGGTTGTCCCATAACTTCTGGCTGAGTAACTGAAGTTATCACATATTAATTTAAAGACTTTGAGTTCCAGAGAATCCACTATTTACTACCTAGTTCAAACCAGCAAGTGATCTCTGCAGAGGAAGGTAAAAAATCAATCAATCAAACAAACAAACAAAAACCCAAGGTCTCTTTCAATGTGACCTAAGGGAAAATTCTTCCTGACCCCAAATATGGTGATCAAAACTTGAGCATGTGATTAAGAACCACCAGACACACACCTAGGAAATAATTCTCTGTAGTAACTCAGCAGCTGGAGACATTTGCTCACAGCAGTCACAGATGGGCCATATGCCATTGTAGGCAACCTCATTATACCATCCCCCCAAAAAACTTACCAAGTTCAGTCTTCCTTGCCTTTATTAACACTCATAATGCTGCATGTGGAATCTGATCACTTGAATTTCAGTCTTTAAAGATCATTAGTAATATATTTTTCTGCATGGTTCATGTAATCATTTAAATATAAAACCTATATTTGGAATGGTCTTTGTATGTGTACATTATACAGAGGGCAAAACAATCTCCAGTTACTGTAAAGGAAAAACAAAAATGACAAAGGTTAAGGATCACTGGGAGTGGTAAACATAAACTAGGAGAATAGAAAACCAGCAGATGGAAGACCAAGTAAATGTAGTTTGAAGATGTCCTCTTGAAGTTTTTGAGCAAGTGAAGAAGATGGGTAAGGATTCATTTAATTAATACTGCAGATTGTGATGGTGCAAATAATGGGACAGACCTTGGTCCATTTGCAGCTCTACACTCCATGTCAAAAGGGGCAGCAAACAAGGACAAATACTTGGCAGCCATCACCTGGTACTCAACATGTTCCCCTAACTCCAATTTGGAGGCAGTCCCTCACATGAACAATCCTTGTTTGAAACCACTTGTGATTTCTGTTAGCTGGAGCGCGTGGTGGGCGGGTGAATGTGAGGAGTGTTGGGGTAGCCTTTGAGTCCCTATCTACTCAGGAATATGTTGGGGTGGCTTCTGAGACCTTAGCCACTCACTTCCCAGCAACTCAGTTTAACTCCGAACTCATCACTGAGGTTTCTTTATAGCTATACCATCAAACTGTGCATGAGTTGATTAGGCTCAAGCACTGAGGGTGGTTACAGGGCACACCACACATCCAAAGTTACACAGCAAACTTCTTCCTTTATATACATTTACACATTAGATTGCATTTATTATACATTGCATCACACATTTCGGGATTGACTTGGTTACCTTGTAGGAACCAATCCTTGTACAACATGCTCTGTCCCCATTCTGTCCATGTACAATTTATTTGTTATCTCATCTTTACATTCCTTATTTATCTTATCCATTGTTATCTTGTCCATGGTAAATGGTTCCCCGAGTGTCCCCCCTTATCTTAGCTAGTACAGACATTCTGTGTCCAGCCTGCTGATCCATGTACCTCCCTAATCCTGTCTCCCAAGAAATGAGGCCTCAACCACATCAAGCCAGGCCTGCAAGGAGCAGCTCTAGGTGGTATGCTTCTCCAACAGACCTGTGATGTTTCTGGAAGAAATCTCTGTAGAAGTAAATGCTGCTCAGAGTTATCAACATTGACTTCCCATCTGTGGTTTATAACTGACTCAGATGGGGAGGTAATGCACAATCATCAACAGGGAGACCAATAGCAGCAGAGCCATACTGCCAGGGGAGAAGTAGAGGGATGCCTGAAAGGACTGCAAAGGGATTCGTGGGTGCTTGGAGCTAGGATGCCTAATGAATCTTCAGGCTCTGTCCAAATAGAAGGCCAAGTTCCCTGCCTTTCTGCCTGGCTGCTAATCACTACAAGCAAAGGGACAACGAGTTGGGTTTTCTGCATCATCAACCTGGTGCACTTTTAAACAAAACTTTACCTCGTCCACAGGTTTTCAAAGGAAGGGAATAAATTAGTCTTACATTCAAACCTTATTCACCGCTGCAGGTTGTTTTTTCTCTTTTATGCAAGGTAGGTCAAGCACTAGACAGGGGAGCTAAGGGAGGTTTTCTTTTAAGCAGGTTTATGCAGGGAAAGAAGGAAGAAAGAAGGGCATGATTTGAAAAAGTTGCTGAATAGATTCAAGAAAGTGTGAAACAGTTGTTTGGATGTGAAAAAGTCTTGAAGTCTACCCCTGCTCTGGCATCTTGTGGCTGAGCATTCACAGACTTCCCATAGAGCAAAATTGTGGGTAGGGAATAGGATTATAGGCCATATCTACATGAGCGAGTTTACAGTGACACAGCTGTACAGTGATGCAGCTGTTCCGCTGTAAGATCGCTCGTGTAGCTGCTCTAAGCTGGCGGGAGAGAGCTCTCCCGTTGACATAATAAAACCACCTCTATGAGCAGCAGCAGCTATGTCAGTGGGAGAAGATCTCCTGCCGACAGTGCTGTGCACACCAGCGCTTCTGTTGTGTAATTTATGTTGCTCGGGTGTGTTTTTTCACACCCCTGAGCCACATAAATTTTACTGACAAAAGTGGTAGCGTAGACATGGCCATAGTTTGTCACTGAAATAACTATGGGCTTTTTTCCTCTGGAACTCTATAGGTGTCTTGGCCTATAAAAGCAATGTTTTCTCATTCAAGTAGTTAGAACAAAATGGCAGACATTAACACCCTTCTTACCAGGGGTTTACCTTGACTAGGAAAAGTAATTGAGTTTACGATGGGCGTAGCTAGCATGGGTTAGCTAAACTTGGGTAAATGCAGAGTAACACAGTTAACCTGAAGCCCAGGCTACAATTCAATCAGGTAAAACCTGCATCTACACTAGAAAAAAGGTTGAGTTTGTCAGGGTTTAGGTAGCATGCGTTAGCTAATCTGAACTAAACTTGACTGCCTTCCCTAGTCAAGACAAACCTCTGGAGATATGTCCCTGGATCCTGACTCTCAGTAGATTTCACCTGGAATTCTCTGCCTCTCTATTTCAGAGGACTTTAGAGAACCAGTCCCCCTAACACGTCCCCCCAATTATTCCATTGACTCCAATCGGAGATGGATTAGGCACATTGTTCAAACTCCTATCCTCACTTTCAAGGCTCGGCACAATGTCACCCCTGATTCTCATACACTCTCTTAACTACTCCCTCTTTACCACCTTCTTTGATTACTTTTCCCATTCATGACCCTGCACCTGTTATCATATCACCTCCTATATCTGGAATAGCCTCCTACCTCCAGTGCACCAAAAAACTTCCCTCTCCTTATTCGAATACCCCCTCAAAGCTGACCGCCTGTGGTTCCTTCTCCATCGCTAACCATCCATGCTTGCTCTTTTGCCTATCCTTTTATTCCAAATATTTAACCCACATAACGAAACATGACCGTTAACTGTGAATCTTCAAGGCTAAATAAAGAATAGAAGTAATAACAAACATTTTAAAACTTGGGCGCTTATAGTTAGGCACCTGAATCCATAACTCTGGCATCTAAACAGATGGCATGATTTTCTGAAGAGCAGCAGCAGTTATTATGAACATAAAATAGGATACCTAAGCCTTAATTTAGTGCTAGGAAGCCAAGTTTGAAATTTTTGTTCCGGGGTTTTAAAATGTGGAACTTATAGGATACACGCTCAAATCACATTACTTTCTCTGATAAAATCTATTAAGTATATGGAATGTAAGACTAGAAAGTAATGGTATGATAATCTGTTCTGACCTCCTGGATAATACAAGTTATATAATTTTCCTCAGTGATTCTTGGATTTAGCCCAACATCTTGAGCTAGAGCATATGTTTTAAAAAAGACATCAGTCTTGATTTAAAGACTCCAAGTCTTGATTATCTCTTGGCAACCCATTCTAACGTTTTGGTTCAATGTAGCTTTAATTACGAAAGTCAGCGGTATGTCAATGAGGCATTATGAATGTTCTACTGAAATATATTCACCTCTGTCCAGCCATATACATAACTCCCATAAGACCATTAACAATAAAGAGATTGTCAAGTTAAATTGTACATTTAAAAATAAATTGCCATGTTTATCAAACTAATCTTCATAGACAATTAAAATGAAAAGATATTTTAAAATCTATTTTACTTTTGCCATTTATTGTTTGTTTACTTTCAGTTTGGGCAATGAAAATAGACAGCTTCACTTTTGTTTCTACATTCAGCTCCACATTCTGATTCTCATGTAAAATGCTGTAATTATTTAATTGCAAAGGCTGCAGGAGGATGTTTAAACACAAACAAATGGAAACATTTCTAGTAATATAAAGTTTTTAATTTTTGTGTTGTTTTTGCAAAGCCAAAGCTTGGGGTATAAACCACCCGAGCGTATCCTTTAACTTAATAGTTAATGGAAACCGTACTCAGACAATGAGAGAATAGACTTCACAGTGAAATATGTGATGGGAGAAGTCTGAGGGGGAGAAAGTGTTAAAAAGGCAACTATCGATGGGGGATGGGAGGAGATAAGGAGAATATGGGGGGATCTGAAATGAGCAAAACAGATGGGAAAAAATTCTTAAATGACTATAATTAGGCTATTCTTCAGAAGTACTCACAGTGTTCCAAACGACAGCAGATACCGTAGGCAATATCATTTCAGCAATGAAACACATTTGCTCCTCAAATGTATTTGTGGAGAAGGCAGATTGTTAAAGCACACAAGGCCTGACTCTGATTTCAGTACACTGATTTTACACAGATATAACAACTCCATTGTCTCAAACAGACTTTCTCTTATTTATGCAAGTGGACTTGCAATCAGATTCAGGCCCAGAGGTTTCCAATGAATGAAAGGAGGTTACCTTTTAAGCACAGGGACAGAAAGACAGCTGTGTGCGCTGACACAAACGTACACTGTCTTCAGCTACTCTTGAACTAATCAGCAGAATATGCATTAAATACAACAGTCATGAAAACTAGTGTTATCAATTTAACATCTATAAAATATAATAAGCCCTCTAAATATTTACTACAGACAGCCCACTATAAAATATTTGTGACTCACATAGATAACAGTCTGTAGACTTGCACTCAGTGGGTAGTGCTGAGTACTGCTAGCACAAGAGCCTCTGCACACTTAAACCCTGCACTGCAGCGCAGCATGTGTTGAAGTCAGGGATGGAGAATGTGCACAGTGTTGGTGTCAGTAGAACCTTTATGTGCTGCACAAAGAGAGGGCAGAACCTCAGCTGAGGATCAGGCCTAGTGTCTGCCTGCCAGTCCTATATAGGCCAGTCTGGAGGGTTACAATGTACACAGTTCAAAGGAGGGAAAGGGAAGGGGCCACAAGTTCAGTATTTACTCACATGCCGTAGTCCCAACACCCTGTGCAAGTACCATGAAGAGGTGGGGTTGCCAATTTTGGTTGGATGTATTCCTGGAGGTTTCATCACAACATAATCTTTAATTCAACATGAATCTTTAATTCCTAGAGACTCCAGGACAATCCTGGAGGGCTGGCAACCCTTTGAAGAGGTAGTGGCCACTACTAGTATTGCCACCTGTCCGGGTTTTACCCAGACAGTCCAGTTTTGGCTTCTGTGTCCAGGTGCCATTTAGGGCTGCCAGGTGCCCAGTTTTCAAATGAAAAGTCTGGTTGAAAAGGGAACCTGGCAACCCTAAGTGGCACCTAAACCAAAAGCCCAGTTACCTCAGGGTGGTGGAGGTGCAGGGTCATTAACCCGTGCCACCCCTGCTCAGCCAGGGCTGCCTCCTACCTGCACAGGGCCGGCTTTATGAACGGCGGGGCCCGATTCGAATACCCGGTGGCGGTCTGGGGCTTCGGGGGCACTTCGGCAGCGGGGGGTCTGCTCCAGGTCTCCTGCAGCACTGAAGGACCCCCTGCCACCGGAATGCTGCCGAAGCCCCAGAGTGGACACCCCCGCACCCCCGCTGAAACGCCACCGAAGACCCGGAGTGGACACCCCCCATCCCCACCGGGTGAGTAAAAAAAAATAAAAAAATTAAAAAGGTGCCTAAGGCGCGGGGCCCTCTTAGGTGCAGGCGCAGGGCCTTCTTAGGTGCGGGGCCCGATTCCGGGGAATCGGGGGACTCGGCTTAAAGCCGGCCCTGTACCTGCAGGCAGGCTCCTTGAGATGATCCAGCGAACAAGGGGCAGAGTGGGGGGGAGGAGCTTGCGATGGGGTGATGCCTTGGGGGAAGAAGCAGAGCAGGGGCAGGGCCGTGGGGAAAAGAAGCAAAGAAGGGGTGAGGCCTAAAGGGAAGAGGCAGGGCAGGTTTGGGGCCTCGGGAGGCGGGGGGCAGTTACCAGCAATTAGAAAGGTGGCAAACCTACTCTAGCTCATAATTTGAAGTAGTGGTTGTGGGGTGGAAAATCCACTTCAGCTTCTCTCGTTCACTGAAATTTGGGGTGGAGTAGATTTTACTTGCACTGTCCACATACATTTCTCCTGTATAAAACCAGATTATGTGGGCTTTCTGTGGGAGAAATGAATTTCACCCTAAAATCTTCTGGAGAGATTTTGCATTAGCAACTCATGTACCATCAGAAAATCAATTGCCAGTAGTATTGCATGCAGACAAGAACACGGAGTAATGTAAAATTCATTTTGCACAATGCTCTTCAATAAAATAAAATGCTAAATACTGTACAGTAAAATATTTTCCAAAGTATCTTTATAGGGTCTGTGTAGGAAATAAAATTTCTGAAGCTAAGGTTCACGCTTCAATGACGTACATGAATTGTGAGTTGTCATCTTTCTTACTGCTATTGTTTGTTGGTTACAACTACGGTGACCAGATAGCAAGTGTGAAAAATCAGAACGGGGTGGGGATAGTAGGCACCTATATAATTCAAATCCCTGAATATCTGAACTGTCTCTATAAAATCGGAACATCCGGTTACCCTAGTTACAACTATCTGCCAGGTTCGGTTAACAGGACAGCAACACATAATTTATGATGGCACTAACTTCACCATAGAAAAAAGATCAACATGTTGTTTTTTAAACAAAAGCTTTCACTGTTGCAGAATGCAATTAAAATGGCAGAAAGGTAACCAAATCCTTCCTTTTTTTGCATCCTGACCCTGATGTCCACGGAGTACTGGGGGAGAGGGGGATTTTACTCCGTGCATTTCAGTGAAACATTTACAATCATCCAAATATAAACAGACCTAATAGCAACATGACAGTAACAGTCCCTACCTCTGTCTGAGCCCCCATATCAGGCCAGGTAGGGTGAATAGTCATAGTTATGCTACAAAGAGAGAATTAAGTCATGAAGCTCGTCTTCAGTGTATATCAGATTCCAATTAAATAAATTCAGAAGTGATTTTTTTCAGTTGCTTATAGCTTTTTTAATTGTCAAAAGTTCCTTCAAATCAAAGAAAAAGCATTAGGACTGTGCCCATACTAAGCAACAAGTTTCAAACTTCAATAGATTTTGTTGTGGCTTCATCAAAAGAAAAGTCTGATTAGAATTTCTGACCATGAGAAAAATTAAATGTTCATTTTCTTGTAACTCAAAAATTGTTCAGTGGACTATGCTCAAATTTTCCAGAAAAAAAATCATCATTTGGAGAGCAAAGCCTAACCATGGAAAATTTCAGCCAGCAAAGGGAAATGTTTCAAAATGTTCTTAACGTGAAAATAAGGTTAATTAACATGTCTTACAACTTTAACTACAATTTATTTTTTATTTGTTTGTTTATTTGTTTTGCCAGAGGAGAGCAAAAACATCCCCTACAAAAAACAAAACAAAACAAAAACCCCCAAACAAAATAACAGTAGCTGAAACCCACAAGCAAACAGTTTTGAGGGAATAAGGACATGGTCATTGAAAATTAAGCTCCTGGGAAGGCTTCTCAGATACTCCTAATACTTTAAAAATGTATTAAATAACAGAATCACCCAGTTTTTGCTTAGGGTACGTCTACACTACAAGACTATTTCGAATCAACTTAATTCGAATTTGTGGAATCGACCTTATGAAGTCGAAGTTGTGTATCCACACTAAATACACTAGTTCGACTGTGTGAGTCCACAGTAACGGGGCCAGTGTCGACTTTGGAAGCGGTGCACTGTGGGAAGCTATCCCACAGTTCCCGCACTCCCCGCTGCCCATTGGAATCCTGGGATTTCCCCCCAATGCATGCTGGGGGGAAAAATGTGTCGAGGGTGGTTTTGGGTAACTGTCATCATTGAACCGTCACTCCCGCCCTCTCTCCTTGAAAGCGCCGGCGGGAAATCTGTTCGCGCCCTTCTCTAGTCGGTTACAGCTCGGACGCCACAGCACTGCGAGCATGGAGCCCGCTGCGATCATCGCTGCACTTATGGCCGTTGTCAACTCCTCGCACCTTATCGTCCACCTCTTCCACAGTCAGCTGCTGAGAAATCGGGCGAGGAGGCTCCGGCAGCGCGGTGAGGACAGGAAGTCACAGAGTGGCGCAGACCTCTCACAAAGCAGGGTACGCCGCGCAGTGGAAATCATGGTGGCAATGGGTCAAGTTCGTGGTGTGGAACGGCGATTCTGGGTCCGGGAAACAAGCACGGACTGGTGGGACCGCATAGTGCTGCAGGTCTGGGATGAATCACAGTGGCTGCGGAACTTCAGGATGCGTAAGGGCACTTTCCTTGAACTCTGTGACTTGCTGTCCCCTGCCCTGAAGCGCCAAGACACCCGAATGCGAGCAGCCCTGACTGTGCAGAAGCGAGTGGCCATAGCCCTCTGGAAACTTGCAACGCCAGACAGCTACCGGTCAGTAGCGAACCACTTTGGCGTGGGCAAATCTACCGTAGGGTTTGCTGTGATTCAAGTAGCCCACGCAATCGTTGAGCAACTGTTCTCAAAGGTAGTGACCCTGGGAAATGTCCAGGTCGTCATAGATGGCTTCGGTGCGATGGGATTCCCAAACTGCGGTGGGGCTATAGATGGCACTCACATCCCTATCCTGGGACCGGCCCACCAGGCCAGCGAGTACATTAACCGAAAGGGCTACTTTTCTATGGTGCTGCAAGCACTGGTGGACCATAGGGGACGTTTTACCAACATCTACATGGGGTGGCCGGGCAAGGTTCATGACGCGCGTGTGTTCAGGAACTCTGGTCTGTTTAAACGCCTCCAGGCAGGTACTTTCTTCCCGGACCACAAAATAACGGTTGGGGATGTGCAGATGCCTACAGTGATCCTTGGGGACCCAGCCTACCCGCTAATGCCCTGGCTCATGAAGCCCTATACAGGCGCCTTGGACAGTGAGAAGGAACTCTTCAACTACCGGCTGAGCAAGTGCAGAATGGTGGTGGAGTGTGCTTTCGGACGTCTCAAGGGGAGATGGCGGAGCTTACTGACTCGCTCGGACCTCAGCGAAAAAAATACCCCCGTTGTTATTGCTGCTTGCTGTGTGCTCCACAATCTCTGTGAGAGCAAGGGGGAGACCTTTATGGCTGGATGGGAGGTTGAGGCAAATCGCCTGGCTGCTGATTACGCTCAGCCAGACAGCCGTGCCGATAGAAGATCCCAGCGGGAAGCGCTGTGCATCCGGGAGGCTTTGAAAGATAGGTTCCTCGGAGAGCAGGGTAACCTATGACTCTCCAGTTGATTTACAGAGAAGCTGAACCTGAGCCTGTTTCAGTGACTGTTGACTTCGATCTGTGGTTACATACCCCGTTCTCCAGGTTTCCCCCCTTCCAACACACGTTTTAAAATAACTTTAATGGAACACTGATTATTAATAAAGTTTTCTTTAATTATGAATTCCTGTTCAAGGGTTGAAACATGGACGCAGACTGTGGTGGGTACGGTGTGCACTGATGTCCAGACCGCTTCTACACTAGAGGAATGACAGGCTCCTGCTCCTACAGCGGTCTCTGGGGGGAGGACGGTTGCAGGTGGGTGTGCAGGAAGGGGTGGGTTTGCAGGAAGGGGTGAGGGGTGCCGTCTTTGGGACGGAGTTTGGATGCAGGCTCTGGACTGGGGGTTGGGGCGTAGGAAGGGGTGAGGGGTGTGTGGGAAGGGTGAGTATGTGTCCGTGGATGAGGGCTCTTGCTGGGGCTCAGGGCATCGGAGAGGCTCGTGGCTAAGGGGGAAGGGCATGGTAAGGGCAGCCTGCCTTGCCATTTGTGGATGTCAGGCGCTAGGACCCTGGGGCAGCATACACCTCACAGACTGACCCGGGGCAGCATTCACCTCCCAGAATGACCCTAGTGCCTAGTGACTGCAGTCTGTGTGTGTCCTGCTGTTGATCCTGCCCCCAAGTCTGTACCCTGGTAATGGAGGCTGTCCTATGCAATTAAAAAACCCCTCCCCCCCTTCAGACAAAGTCTTCTGACAAGGAAAACGTGACGGAAACAGTGAATAACAACAAACTACTTTTAATACTCAACTACACAGTGGGGGGATGAAACTTGGATTTGGGACTGGGTGATCCAGGAAGGGAAGCACTTCTCACACTTTAGGGAATGAGAGCTGTTTGGTACATGAGCACTCTGCTGGGGTGGAGTGACAGTTTTCATGGCCCCTAGCGCCCCTCCTTCTTGTGACTTTTGGTGAGGGGGGGACAGGACTTTGTGGCGGGGGAAGGCGGTTGCAGATACAGTTCAGGGGGGCTCTCTGCTCCTGCCTGCGGTCCTGCAGAACATCCACAAGGCGCCGGAGCGTGTCCGTTTGCTCCCTCATTAGCCCAAGCAGCGTTTGAGTCGCCTGCTGGTCTTCCTGCCGCCACCTGTCCTCCCGTTCGCTGTGTGAGCGCTGGTGCTGACATAGGGTCTCCCTCCACTGTCTCTGCTCAGCCGCCTCGGCTCTGGAGCATGCCATCAGTTCCGAGAACATGTCGTCCCTAGTCTTTTTCTTTCGCCGCCTAATCTGCGCCAGCCTCTGTGAGGGGGATGCCGGGGCAGTTCGTGAAAGAGCCGCAGCTGTGTGATGGGAAAAAGGAAGTGATTTCCTTGAAAAGATACATGTTTGCGAACACTGAACACAGTCTAGTCAGTTTCTGTGAACAAGACCATACAGGGCACCTAGTCTCACGAGCTCTCAGGACAAGTTCGAGATTTCGGAATACGCTTTCATTGGCTGCGGTCTTGCACAGGAGATCGTACAAGCGGGGCGGTACAGCTGAATCCATGTAGCAGCCAGGCCTGGTAAGCACTACACTATAGGCTGCTTAACAGTGAATGGATAGCTGTGCCCTCCCGCTGAAGGCAATCTGTAAAGCATAAAGTCTGACCCTGTTCCAGCCCCTCGCGGCTGTGCACGGGAAAGATCACTGTATGCTTTTCCTCTGTGGCCTCCAACACGTGGCTGTTAAGCGAGGGTCATTGCTATGCAAAGTAAAAGTCAAGCATTCACAATAGTAACAGTACACTAATTGCCCTAATTAGATGCAGCAGTCGCCGAACGAGATTAGCCTGAGGCGGGTCACTCGGAGAGAGAGAGAGAGGATGCTGCTCGAATCCCTGCACAGACCAGGACCATACGCTGCAATGCTGGTGGAGGCAATGATTCCGCTGTACATTAGGATGGCCTGGCGCGGAAGAGTGTGCTTCCACGGAGCACCAAATAAGGCACCTCTCCCCAGGAACCTCCTGCGGAGACTTTTCGAGCTGCTCTCCGAGAGCTTCGTGGAACTGTCCCAGGAGGATTTCTGTTCCATCTCTATCTGTGTGGACCTTCTCTTTATATAGTTTTTTAAGCAAAAGGTTTTATATAGTTTTTACATATTTTTTATTCCTGTTTTTTAAAAAATAAATGTTTCCATGTTTATAGCACTTACCGACTGATCCTTCCCCTGATTCTGAGTCCGGGTTAACGGCCGGAGAGGGTTGGTAGGGGATCTCTGTGAGGGTGATGAAGAGATCCTGGCTGTCAGGGAAAGCGGTATTGTAAGCGCTGTCGCCTGCGTCGTCCTCCACAAACCCTTCCTCATCTTCCCCATCGGCGAACATCGCCGAGGAACTGCCCGTCGACACTATCCCATCCTCAGAGTCCACGGTCACTGGTGGGGCAGTGGTGGCAGACCCACCTAGAATGGCATGCAGTGCCTCGTAGAAGCGGCATGTCTGGGGCTGTGCTCCGGAGCGTCCGTTTGCCGCTCTGACTTTTTGGTAGCCTTGTCTCAGGTCCTTGATTTTCACGCGGCACTGCGTTGTATCCCGGCTGTATCCTCTGAGTGCCATGGCTTTGGAGACCTTCTCGTAGGTCTTTGCATTCCGTTTGTTGGAGCGCAGCTCCGAAAGCACAGACTCATCGCCCCACACAGCGATCAGATCCAGGACTTCACGGTCTGTCCATGCTGGGGACCTCTTTCTATTCTGGGATTGCATGGACTCCTCTGCTGGAGAGCTCTGCATCATTGCAGGTGCTGCTGAGCTCGCCCCGATGTCCAACCAGGACATGAGATTCAAAGTGCCCAGACAGGAAAAGGAATTCAAATTTTCCCGGGTCGTTTCCTGTGTGGCTGGTCAGAGAATCCAAGCTTGGACTGCTGTCCAGAGTGTCAACAGAGTGGTGCACTGTGGGATAGCTCCCAGAGCTAGTAAGTTCGATTTGCATCCACACCTAGCCTAATTCGACATAGCCATGTCGAATTTAGCGCTACTCCCCTCGTCGGGGTGGAGTACCGAATTCGAACTAAAGAGCCCTCTAGGTTGAACTAAATGGCTTCCTGGTGTGGACGGGTGCACGGTTAATTCGAATTAACGCTGCTAAATTCGAATTAAAGTCCTAGTGTAGACCAGGCCTTAGTTATATGAATTCTGCTTGACTCCACTACTCTGGTCAGTTTATTATTTAGCTTCTTCTAACCTACCCCTAATCTATTCTGCTACAGCTGAATGATAACCACTTTATGGATCCACAAAAAAGTGGTGATGATGATCTAAGTTGTCTCAGTGTGACATTTTCTAATTTTTCAGTGAGCAATAAATACCTCTCATTCTAATGTACCAGTATCAAACTAAACACCAGAGTATGGGTCCAGAGCTGAACTGTCAACCTAATTCTACCCTCAGATGATATGTACCTGCAATTCCCGTTGATTCGATTGAATCAGTGGGACCTTATTAACAAGGGACATAACTAGGTTTAACTCTGTTGATGTCACCGGAATTACACCAGTGAAAATTTTGATTCAGTAGAACCTGTACTCCTGTATGTAAAGACAAATTTTGGCCCTGTGTTTTCAAAAGTGTTCTCCAAAGTTACGCCTTATAAGCCTCAATATTGTAAGTTGCTCTATGTGAGTGAGTGAAATAGTTACTGTAATAACTTCACTGTGATTTAAACTAATCACAATTCCAGCTCTCCCTGAAGCGATGTACCAGGAATCACATTCTGCTCTTAAAAGTTGGCCAAATTATACTGGGTTGTTACTACTTCCAAGAACAGTAAACAGCCCTGATTTTACATCACATAAACTGAGCTTAATATTTTCAAATCTTGGGTTTGCAAGTTACCTACTCCTACTGCTTTGTCATGGTTTAAATACTTGAAAGTTTTGCTTGGCAATGCAGGCTTTTCTTGGGGCATGATGGACCTCTGCCTGTTTCCTCTCTTTGATTATTTAGTTTTAAAAAGACAAAGCACAGATCCTTTCTGTGGGTTTGTCACCCTTAGGCAGCTACTGTTCAGAATGGAATCTGAGTAGCAGTTTGCTATTCAGTTCAAATGGAAACCTGAGTGCACAGTGAAATTACAAGAATATGAGAGACATGGAAGGGTGGCATGGAGCCATGTTTTCTAGTCATGTAATGAAGGAGGCTCTGGAAAAGGCAAGAAGAGAGGTCTAATGAGGAGGCAGAGAACTGGCAGTGTAGTGGCAAGGAATGCAGGGAAGGGGGGATCAAAAGCCCCTCGGGGCATAAAAGAAGGCGCCTACAGAATGGGATGTGAAATGAGAGTAGGGGAGAGAGGGCATGTGTAGGCAACTGTGGGAAGCATGGAAAGGGTTTGTATATGACTGGATAGGGATCCTGTGTGGTTTAGTAGAGAGAGCATTGGGCTGAGATACAGGACTGAGCTCTAGTCCGAGCTACTGACCAGCTGAACGATCTTTGGCAAGTCGCTTTCCTGCTCTGTGCCATCCCCCTCCCACCCTTAGTCTGTTTAGATGATAAACTCTTTGTAACAGGGTCTTTCACTATGGGTTTGTGCCTAGCACAATAGGCCCTAATCTTGGTTAGGGCTCTAGGTACTTCTGTAATATAAACAACATTCTAAGGAGGGAATTGAAAAAGAAGAGGACGGCAGTGTAGTGGATTGGCCCAGATAGGAGAATCCAGGCCTAGGATGCTGCATGGACAAAAGCACCTGCATGAAAGTGGGACAAGTACATGATTGGGCTGGTTAATCATGTGATTATGGCTGAGCTAACTGGCAACAAAGAACCTGACAAGAGAGAAGAGTGGAGAGGCAGGTAGGGGATAAGTAACGTTTGGGTTTGAAAGTGAGGACAGGGAGCCTAAATTTGATGCAGAAGGCAAGCGGATTCTATCCAGCTTCAGAGAAGAGTGGATACTGGCTTCTCAAAGGGGTTATACAGAAAGAAATTCAACAAAATAATATCTTTATATCCTCAGTTATAAATAGGAACAGAAAAGAAACCAATGCTAAGAGTGAAATACAGTATGTGTATGGTTTAGATAGTACTACAAGATAAGGGCCGACCAGAGATAAATGTAGGGCAAATGAGTTACATAAAACTTCTCTCTCTCCATATCTTTGGACAGATAACCAGATATGTTGACTGTTAAAGAACTATTAGGAGTTAGGAAGTTAACTGGATTTTTGGCAGGCATAAGACACCAAAAGAGGACAGAATATTTGATTAATTTTAGAAGTGTTCAGGGAGCAAATGGCACCAGTACTGCTGGATGTTTTTATTTTTATATTACAAAGACAGAAGTCTTCTTTCATTGGGAAAATGACCATTTTTATTATCTAAATATAAGCAGAGACTCTAAATTATGTGCCAACTGCAGGAACTCACAGGATTGTAAACCACTCGTCAAGTCCCCAGGTGATAAATTACAGAGTCTTCTGTCTTTTCTGGTTATCCTTGTATAAAGTGGGATTAATCTAAAGTAGACTCTTAGCAGACAATATTACAGAGTTACCTAACACAATGTACATTACTCAAAATGTCAAAATTTCTTGAAGTACCATATTCCTACAGAGAGGAGAAGGCCATTGATTGGCAATAATGGGAGTTCCTGTACATACTCAATATAGCCAAGTGATAAACCTCATCAACAAATCAAGATACTTTATATCTCAGTCACAATGGCTATGCGGTTTAATAGAACAAGTCAGCTCATTTTAATTTGGGTAGAGGTGGGTGTCTTCTGTCCTGTACACAGAATCTTAGTGGCAGAACTTCTGGTGCAATCAAGACTGTATATGGAGGTGAAAAGTATCAAAACGAGAGACACAATTTAAGAATAGTATGTGTATAGAGGACACGTGTCTGAACACTGAGACTCTGAGAATTTAAATTAAATCTGTGTTAAAAACGTGGAATTGTTTTTAATATGAAGAGAGCAGGAGTTGTTTGAACACGGGAGTCTGATTCTCACTGGCACTACGTGTAATAATCTTGGGGTTCATTAAATAACAAATCAGTGAATGAGAAAGGACTAAAACTTTAACAAAACAAACCAGAGAGCATCTCTCGGGTGAACTGCTGCACACAGCCATGGGGTGTTCCCAGCTCCTGCCTTTAGGGCACATCTTCAAATTCCTATGTTCATAATACTGTCCCTTATGAACATGGGTGGCCGGTGACCCGGCCATTGGGGGAGGCTAGCCCCAGCCCTGCCCCTTCCTCCAAGGCCCCTCCCCTCCCCATCTGCCCTCTCATCTGCCCCTCCTACTGCTCCCCCACCCCCACAGGAGCCCATAGGACCCCACCGCGGGCCCCGGACTCAGCGTCGGACAGCCAGGGCATGAGGCTCCAGCCCTGGTGCTCTGGGTGGCACGGCCAGCCCCAGTGCACCGGGTGGCAGCACTCCCGGCCCTAGTGCTCTAGGCAGCTGGGTGGGTTGGCCAGCCCTGGTGTTCCTGGCAGCGTGACCCCAGCACCAGCGCCCTGACTCCCTGAGGGAGGTGGGGCGGCCAGCCCCAGCCAGCCAAGGCAGAGTGCTGGAATGCAGGGGAGGCCTGTCCTGGGGGCAGAGCCCCGCTAGGCTGTTTGGGAAGGCACAGCCCACCCCAGCCTATGATACCCGCCGCCCATGCTTATGAGCAAGCATCTCTAAATGATAATCTTCTAAAAACATATCTCTGTACTAAGGTCCCTTTACAGCACTCTGACAGTGTAAAGGTGGCTTTAAGTGGGAGCAAGTGTGTAAAGAGACTTTAGTGTCAATAAGAATCAGGTCCAGGAAGTTTAGGGAGAGCTCTTCTTAAAGGGTATGAAAGAATCTGGGTATTATCTGATATCTCATTTTTACTTTCCCCTAAACAAATCCTTTCTGCTTGCTTATCTAGTCTTAATAAATGAATTGAAAGTTCTACTGAAATAGTAAGGCAAGGAAGAGACACAGGACTCGTTCTGTCTCAGAAATCTATCTTGTAATTGTTCATTTTTTTTAACCCTCATATAAAATCCACAATATGAAACTATTACCAACTTACACAAAGCCTCAAACCTAATACATTACTATTGGTTTCCTCCTTTTTGTTTGTTTGTTTGTTTGGTTGGTTGGTTGGTTGGTTGGTTTTTTGTTTGTTTTTTCCTAGGGACAGGGACGTTTGATAAGTGTGTAAATGGATATTGTAAAACTTTGTAATTGAGGTAAGTCTTTCTTTGTGTATTGTTTACGTTAAATTAAGCACTTCACACATGATCCAGTGATACCAAGACTTTATGTTTGGTATGATGGTTTAATAATATATAAGAAAATAAAATGTATCTCCCTTACGGCCATTAAATAACAACTCTAGATGGTATATTTCAATATCCTTTTTTTTTTAAAAAAAAAAGGTTGGGAAAGACATAGTTAGTTTAATGGCCATCTTTGGTAAGGAAATATTCATTTCTTTTTCAATGATCAAATGAAAGTGAGATATTCTATTTTTCTCTTTTTAGTACTCAGACATTATTTAATTATAGTTTTAAGAAATGAACTGAAGAGCCTCGTGAATTTTACATTAAATACTTCTAATTTATATAGATTTTTGAGTGGCAGTTATGAGGGATATTTTCAAAGGTCAAGAGGAAGACAGAATGAAAAATTATCTAGAGGAAGATTGGAGGTTGGTATACAAGTGTGTTAAATTATTATTGATAAGTACAGCACTAAACAACTTAGTCAACTAAAAAGATGACTTTTTTTTCATTTTGAACATAATTATATATCATTCGAAAATAAATATCCGTAACATGAAGAAGTGTTAAAACAATAACAATGAGGCTGAGAATTTTATGTGTGTGATTTGGAAACGCAAAGTTTTGGTCAGATGTGATCACAGGTGCTGGAATAGGGATGGTGGGGGTACAGCCGCACTCCCTGGTTTGAAATGATTTCCATCATATACAGGGTTTACAGTTTGGTTCAATGGCTCTTAGCACCCCGACTATACAAATTGTTCCAGCACCCCTGCATGTGATCAACTATATGCAAGATTTGCTGAATGTGTTTAGTTTATTTAATCCAGCTGTCTGAATTTAAAATAATTTAGAAGAAGTTATATTAAATAGATATAAAAATAAACTTATTGGAGTACTGTTCTCAGTAGCAAGAACATGTATAATGAGGCTGTGGGACAAAGGAATCTGTACCTTCAGTGTCAGAATGGATTAAGGCTATGAATGCGTGTAGCCCATTAGAACATATTACTTATCAATTAAGAGGAAATCCAGAAATATCTGAGATATTTGACCCATATTTGAGCTTAAATTTAATATAATTTAATTTGCAAAATATGAAATATTTTTATGTTTGTATTTATTCTTCAGTGCAATTCTTTGTAAGGTTTTTATCTGATTTACCTATATTGTTTTGTGTTTAGAGAAAATTATGTATCTGTAAGGTTTATTTAGTGCATTATTTAAGGATAGACAAATATGTTCAAAAAAGTGGCCTCTCATCTCAAGGATGCAGTGACTCCACTTTTTCAGATTTGCTGGATCCCAGGTGTCAGGCCTCAGTATTCCCTAGATACTGCATGAGGGAAAGGGCAAGAATTATATGTGCTCAGGGGTGGCAACAGAAGAGAGACGTCATGGGTGGGTGAGGGTGAGAAGTGTTCTGTGGAGCTGGGACTGGCAGTGGAAGGGAGGATGAGTGAAGAAGAAAAGAGTGGTCAGGGTTGGCCGGGGAAGGATTTCCTGACCTGGCATGTGCAGGAAGCCATCTCTGAAAGCAACTGGAGACTATTATCTAAGTGTCAATTCCATGCCAGTCACTGTGGCGCCTGAGCTGATGAGACAGCAAGATTGAGTTTGTCTCTACCTAAAATTGCTACCACTGCCATTAAATCTCTACAGCCATGTTAATTTTTGTAATCAGATTTGCACAAAGATGAAATCCAGCAAAACTGTTGGATTTGTGAGCAAATGGCTTAACACTATCCCAATCTGATAGCTGCACAGTACAATACAGGAGATGAATGGACTGAATGGCTAAATCAGGAGTCGGCAACCTTTCAGAAGTGCTGTGCCAAGTCTTCATTTATTCAATCTAATGTAAGGTTTCGCGTGCCAGTAATACATTTTAACGTTTTTAGAAGGTCTCTTTCTATAAGTCTATAATATATAACTAAACTATTGTTGTATGTAAAGTAAACAAGGTTTTTATAATGTTTAAAAAGCTTCATTTAAAATTAAATTAAAATGCAGATCTCCCTGGACCAGTGGCCAGGCCTCGGGCAGTGTGAGTGCCACTGAAAATCAGCTCGCGTGCCGCCTTCGGCACACGTGCCATAGGTTGCCTACCCCTGGGCTAAATGGATGAAATAACTCCTGCGCAGTCCCGGGCTTTCCCATTCCTGGCCCCAGTTCAAGTCTCCTGAGCCTTGATACTTCAGAGATGATTTTGCTGGGTCTGGGTAGGGGATACAGTGCCAACGAGGTGGCTAATCCACTTTCCATGTGATAAGGAAGGTGTCTGCGTGCCAATGACCTCCTGTACTGTTAGTATCAGCCAGAGAATCTGGGCCAAGGTTAGAAATGATGGCTAAAGAGGGGAAAGTGGTCTGCAGTTAGCATATATATAGAAGTGCAGCCTAGCAACAAATCATGTTTTTTAACTGGAATTATTCTTTTGAGATGTACTGTACTGTATGGTATTTAATAACAGAACTTGAGTGGATCTGGAAATGGGTCAGTTTAAACAAATTAAGGTGCCAAAATCCTGCTCTCCTTACAGTTTTCCATAACATGCCCTGACCTGAAAAAACTCCTGTTTCTCCAACCTTTAATACATACGTTTAAAACTGTGAAATGTGCATAATGCTTAGTCTATGTGGCTAGTCTGGGAAATATGAATTTCATGAATGATAGGTGCATGCCCAGCAATATGTCTCCATTGGAAAGAGAGAGGTTTCACTGTTTAAATAATATATGAAATAAGAACAAACATATTTCTATTTAGAGACATATGAAGTATCATAACGTACCACCAGAACATTGCAAAAAAATACTTGCATAGAGCAAGTTGGTTAGTTTGGAAAGCTAGTAGAGCTGAAAACATGAAACAAAAAGTGAGTAAGAGTTTTATTTTGTTTATGCATAATTTGCTAGTTAAGCAGAATACAAGCATGTTTTGTTCTGTACAGAATAAGGCGCTGAAAAAGTGGGAATGAGAGTTTGGCTGTCTTTTTGAGAAAAAAGAATGAAATGAAATTTGACAGAGTGCTGGTGCACCTGAAAGGCACTTTGGTGAATCCCTATAAGCTAAAGACCAAAGGAAAATGCTAGAAGTGCGACCAAATATTCCAATAATAGGAAATGGCAGTACTGACCAGGAGGCAGGTGCTTATAGAGATATTGGTCCTCCTGATAGGAAGTAAGGATCTAGATTTCACTAGGATAACTCTAGATAGAGAAAAAAAGAAGGAATCGGAGGCATTTTGTCCACAACGAGCTATATAATTCCCCCAAAGTGGAAGCTCTTCTCAACAAATAAAGTGCTAGGGTCTCTGCTGTGCCTCGTTTCCACTGGCTGCAAGAGGGCGAGAGAAAGCTGGTTTGGCTCTAATTCTGGAGCGGGTTCTAGGCCAGCCCTGATGCAGAGGAGAGCAGCGACCAGGCTTTTCTGATCTATGTCATTGGCTATGTGCCCCAAAGTGCTGACTGGGAGTGAAGCTACTTTTCCCATTCCTGGGACGGGATGCTCCCTAATCCAAGTGCTGCAGGGAAATGGCATCAGAACCAGGTACCTTGCCTCTCCTCCCACTGGGGAAATTCAGCTGCTTTCTGGCACCTTTGCATCAGGAAGAATCTGGCTCAGAATGTTCCTATGTGCAGTACTATAGCAAGATGTGTGACTATAATAGGCATGGACAGGTAACTACTACAAGAAGAAGGGTAACAATTTAGGGAGGCAGACAAATCCTTATTCTCCTATAGCTTTAATTCTTAGGTATAACAGGATGCTGCCATGGTATTACGCTGTTGTGCCTACTGAGCACAGTGTTGGAGGTTGATTTCTTTGGGCATAAACTAACCATGATCCTGCACAGAACTCCCTTTGATCACAGTGACAGTTATGCTGCAGCCTGAGGGCAGTACATGGGCCACCTTTATAAATTAAAATCCTGGTGCAAGTCAAAACCATAGGGATTTATTCCCCCTTTAAACTGTGGAGCTCCTATTATTGGGAAGCAGTTCTGTGTTCCTACGAAAGAAGTACAGGACTCTCTCTCTCTGAGGTGGGAGGGTCCCAGAATTTGTGCTCCAGCATGAGCCTAGACATTTACACTGCAATGAAACAGCCCACAGCCTGAGCCCCGCGAGCCCAAGTTGGCTGGCACTGTCCAGCCATGGGGATCTAGTTGCGGTGTAGACATCAGTTAATAGGCCACATTTTCACTTTGGCCTCAAACCTGCCTTCGCTATTGTGCAGGCAGATGTCTGTATTTGTGCGTGGAGATCGAGTAGTCTGATACACAAATTATGTGTTGCCCACATAAACTCCCACTTGCACCTGCAAATGAGTGTGTATGCAAAATATGCCGGTAGAGATTTAGAGGCTGTGTTTGAGAATTTGGCCCTAAATATCTTTTAGTGTAGGTTTTTGTTAATGAATGTGGATCGAAAGATCAAAGAAACAATTGCACAGTTTGCGGGGGAAGTGGGGAAGTGCATGTAGTTTTCAAAAGAAAAGTCAATAATTTTTCCATGACAGTTATGTTGTAATTGTCAGTGGCTTGACAAATTAGCAACATAATTTCCTGAATGGTAAGCAGAATCTCATCCATTTTAAATCTGTACAAAAAATTTAATTTCCAGAAAAAAATTATATTTTTTTCTTTACTCATATTGAGCCAAGTCTGCCTTCCTTTCCTGACCAAACTCCCACTAGTTTTTGTAGGGACTAGGCTCAAAACTGCACTCCTGGCTAATTTTATTTCCAGCTCTCTACTCTGTCATTGCCATTAAGGATCTAAGATGCACTATTGTAAACGTACCGCACATGTATAATACAGTCACATGCTTGCACATCCATAGAAGATCACTATCTTGCCTAAAGAATCACATTGACTAACATACATCTAAAACTACCATCCAAATACCAGATAAATACCTTCCAAAAATAGAAGGCATTTTTCACAGCAGGTGTCATTCATCAGGTACAAGGCTCCATCTATATGTGTTGATAATAATAATTCAGTATGGTATGTGATTCTAAATTCATTACCTGCTGCCCCGGGCTCTGGAGGCTAGTAAAGTCACTAGAACAGTGTAGAACTATTTAATCCTATAACACAAATATTTCCCTTATAAAAATACTTACCCGATAATCTAAAGACTCTGAAGAGTTTGGTGTCTCCTTTTTCTGTTTCCACTTTGTGGTTTTTCTCCTTACTTGCTCTTCTAAGAAATAGCATTTGCTGACCAAGGACCAAATCCTGCCCTAGAAGTTTGCTCAAATAACCATCCTTTGCAATGGGGAGATCCAGAACAAGGGGCAGTCAGCGGGCTGTAGGAAGTAATCTTGCTCTGTGGGCAATATGACAGTGGCTTTTGCAGCTGTATGGTCTCAATGAGCAGGTCAGAATGGCAGCTGCAATTGCAGGGGATTCACTGGGCACACTTCTACTTAGTTCACTCCTGTCCCTAAACTCCCCATCCATTGCCAGGCAGGAGCCCCCACAGAGCTATATTCTGTAGCATGCAGGAGAAGACCCCAGACATGAAGCCCTCAAATCCATTTGCACAGCAGAACTGCACCGGTTCCAAGTGCTCTCTGCATTTGTGAGTTGAGATGGGGACATGGGATGGGATGCCCTCTATTACATCTTTAATAGGATATTTCTGTGTTTGACAATTAGTTCTATAGCTGACATAACCATGGAAAATATAATCTTATTTCAGTCATAACTGATATTTGTTGCAGTAGTTCCACAGCAGGGTAGTGTTTGTGCTGGTGTTGCCTACTCCAATAGCATGAAAATTATTCCTGAAGTACTGCAGGAAATGCCTTTAGTCCTTAGGCAGACACAGTCACCAGCACATTTATTAATACTAGTGGATCTTGTTGAAGGAAATTCCAGCACCCACAGGTTAACAATGAGTTTGCTGGGAATGTTGTTGCAAGTTCCTGTTTTGTTTGTTTTCCTTGTGATGCTCACAGTGGGCCTGATAACAAAGCCCACTGAAGATGATGGGGGTTTTTCCACTGACTTCAATGAGTTTTGTATCAGGACCACAATAAAGAAAGTGGCCCTTCAGGCACTGCCAAGGCAGAGAGTCAGCTGGTCTTCACTGGTAACTATGAGATCAATCCTTGTGCCCTAACTCACACGAGTAGTCCATCCTTATACATGCCTGTGGGACCACTCTCATTGGCAAGGAGTGAGCAATCATTGCAGGTTTTCTGTCTATGTATAAGGTCTATGCATAGGTGCCGACTCCAGGGGTGCTCCAGGGCTTAAGCACCCATTGAAAAAAATAGGGCATGCTGAGCACCCGCAGGGCCTGATTAATCTTTTGTGGGCCTTGGAGCCTGGACTGTGGCCCTGCCCTCCACTCGGCCCCTGCTCCATCCCAGTGCCCTGCCCCTGCTCGGCCTCTTTCCCCCTGAGGTCCTGCCCGTGATCTGCCCTGAGGCCCCACCCCCACTCAGCATCTTCCCCCCCAAGGTCCTGCCTACTGCTCGCATGACAGGGAGGGGGCAGAGGGGAGTGAGCAGCAGATGGGGCCTCAGCGTGAAAAGGTCAAGTGGTGGTGGGGACTTGGGGGAAGGGATGAGCAGGGGTGGGTGCCGAGGCCCCTTTTGCGCATGGACACGGCGCCACAGTGCCATTGGGGCCATTGTAAACCCCGTACTGAGGACCCACGAGCCACAGTGTTGCTGATAGTTTCAGAAAGCCATCGTGGGACGTAATGTCTTTAAATTGGGACATTAGTGAAGACAGATTGTAGGTGAGTGCAATGATTTTGAGATACTGTAATTTGTGATAATGTAATTATGTAGTTCATTACTGTTTTAATAATGATTAAATTGTTAAGATACCAATTCTTCTTCCTCTTATTCACTCCCAGTGGAGCATAAGGCGTCAACCATTCTCCTCCATTCATTTCGTTCTTGAGCGAGGCAGCAAATTTCATCCCACTTTATTCACATGCCTTTCATTTCCTCTTCAATGGTCCTTCGCCACGTCCCCAATGGTCTACCTCTCCTCCTCCTTCCTTGTGGTGTCCATCGTAGGGCAATATGAGGGTGTCTGTCAGCACCCATTCTCAACACATGCCCCAACCATCTCCATCTTCGTTGTTTGGCTTCATCCACTATGTTGTTAATGCCCGTTAATCGGCTCACTTCAACATTGGTGATACGCTGCGGCCAGTGTATGTTAAGAATTCGCCTAAGACACCTTCCTTCAAAACCCTGAAGCCGACTTTCTATCTTCTTGTTGGTCCTCCATGTTTCCGCCGCATAAAGCAACACAGAGCGGACGTTCGACCTGTAGATCTCTACCTTGGTTTTCATTTGCAAGATGGCCGACCTCCAAATGTTCTGAAGTCTATAGAATGCATTTGCTGCAAGACCGATTCTGGTAGATATCTCCTTCTGAATATTACCATCAGCCGATATGTAACTACCAAGATATTTAAAATCATTCACCTCCTCCAATTCTAAATCACATACTACTGTCTTCGTTGAGCTGGCTGTTTTTACTTTCATTGTTTTGCTCTTACCGGCGTGGATATTAAGTCCCACGCACCTTGCCGCTCTACCTACTCTATCAGTCTTCTCTTGGAGGTCCATCTGAGAGCTTGAAATCAGGGCGATGTCATCCGCAAAGTCACAATCTTCAATATGACCAGAGGGTCCCCATGTGATCCCTCTTGGCCTATCTTCTGTGGCTTTCCACATCACCCAGTCTATAACCACAAGAAATAGGATGGGCGAAATAACACATCCTTGTCTAACTCCCGTTCTCACATGGAACCACTCGCTCCGCTGTCCTTCATGGCGAACACAACACTTATTATCGGCATACATATCTTTGAGGATGTTAATAACTTTTGGAGGGAATCCATATGTTTTTAGGATATTCCAGAGAGATGGATGGTGGACGCTATCAAATGCCTTCTCGAAATCAAGGTAGTTAATGAACAGTGGCAAGTTCCATTCAAGGGATTGTTCCATTATCATACGTAATACAAATATCTGATCAACGCATCCTCTCCCACTCCTAAATCCTGTTTGTTCTTCCCTCAGGATCTCTTCTACTGCTTGTCTTATTCTCTGTAACAGGACTCTGCAGAAAACCTTCCCGAGCACTGATAACAGGTTTATACCTCTCCAATTATCACACAAAGACAAATCACCCTTCTTTGGTAATTTCACAATGATACCAATGGTAGACATATATTCAATAACTAGAATATGAAATAAGTGTATAAATATGCTGAAAATAGCCTCCTTCCAAAACTGGCAGAGTGCCCACCCCCCCAAAACACACACACCTCATCAAAAGCACCTACCGGCAAAAACAAAAGTCAGTGCCTGTGCACTGTGTATTCGTCTCCCTGTCTCCTACTATGATGTCTTCTTTCCTTCTGCACTGTTTCTGCATTTTCTTTCATACTGGAATTTCCCCTCCTCCCCTCCAAAGTAATCTTTTAAAGAGTAATTTTCTTCACATTGTGACACAATAATAAGTCATTACTTGTGTAGTTAACATTATTATTATTTGTATTATGGGAATACCCAGAGAATCCACTCAGGATCAGGGCCCTGCTGTGCTAGGTGCTGTACAAATACATATTTGTAGAGAGTCCCCGCCCCACAGAGCTTACAATCCAGTCACCTTACAGTTGTATTTTTATGCTCAGTTACCATATAATACCATTTGAATGCCTAATCCTTCATATCCTTACCTACTCTCATGAGTGATTCCTGAAATATCATGTTTGGATTGCCTAAACTCCCCAAAAAGACTGTCTAGAGACAGAAAAATTGAGAGGATGTAAAATATTCAAATTGTGTGAGGCTTTAGGGAAAAGGTAAAGATAAACACGAGGGCCACATTTCTGACCTTCATATAAGCATATACCGCTCCTACTGAAGTCAAGGAGACTGGGAGGGCCACTGGATCTGTGACTATGTGGACCCACTTGCCATTCTTCTCTTAGCCAAGAGGCTACAGGAGCAGCTGTGTAGTGACTGTGCTGCTCTGCTCTGTCCTGGTGGGTGGAAGTATTCCTTTCCATCTCAAGTCAGCGAGGAACTTGCCAGTGCAGAGCCTGGTTACTAGTGCTGAGTACTGACACCAGGGTTTACCCTAAGGTAACAAAGTTGGTCAGCAAGAGTTGGAAAAAAGTCTGAAGTAGCCCAGGCATGAATGGCAAAAATGCTTGTGGTTTAAGCACACAAAGAAACATTGACTGCTGAGCTGAACTGAGAGCACCCGCTTTAAGCAGCCCAAAGAGAGAAAAGGCTGAGAGTCTGGAAAGCCATCTGCAGTGACAGAGATGAAGCCATTGAGGTAGCTTTTTTTCCCATAAATGTAACACTCTGTGGGGAGGCAGGAGAAGCAGAGTGACATGGAACTGATGCTGCTGAAGGGAAGTTATGCATGTAGGAATGGAAGGAATTTGATTTCATTCAAGTTCCTTGTTCCATTTTAAATGAGAACTTACTGTAAACGCAAGCAGTTAAAGCCAGAGGGAGTTTGAGGAGAAATCAGTTCCTCAATGCAGTGGGAGAGCTCTATTTGCTCTTCCTTTCCTGGCCTCATTTGAAAGAGAAGCAAAAGGAAGAAGGGGCAGTACCGTAGGGGATAGAAGGAAGGGACAGAGGCTTAAGAGAGAAGGGAGAAATTTAACAAAGGGGAGAGAAAAGAAGGTCACAACAAAGTACTAAATAGGAAAGAAAATGGACGAGGGAATGGGGGACAAGGAGCTGAAGAAAGGCACAATTAGAAAGAGAAATGGGGGATGAAAATGGAATGATTTGAGAGAGAAAAATGTACTGAAATTCAAACCAATGTATTAAATATAAGACAAAAATAGACAGACGAGAGACATAAAACAGAAGAAAAGATAAACCACAATAGAAAGTAAAAGGAAGCAAAGTGAGTGAAAAAAGGAAAGAAAATGAGGAGGAGGAATAAGGACAAGGGAGACACATTAAGTTAAATATTTTTAAAAATGTTATTGGATGTAAAAGTTGGATTAAATAATCTGGTTGTATTTAGGGGTGGCCTCCAAAATTAGTGAGCTCCACTTCTCCTCAGAGCTCTACTGTGTGAAATAAAATGTATGAACAGTCTGGAATTGCTCTTAATATCTCTTTCTTCAGATCCAATTCCGAGTACAGACAGTAGAGATGGTAGAGAAAGAGAAAACGGTATTACAAGTTTTATACTCTAATCCATTGCAAACTCTGACACTCAGTTTAAAGGGATAGAGCAACCTCCTTTAAATAATGAGAGTTCTTTTATTCACTTTCTTTTCTTACAAGGACTCTAGTTATTCTGACAAAATTTCAGTACCCTGCGGCAGACAGAAGGGACTGAAACTTGGACCAAATTGTCTGGCCACAAAAAACAGGTCAGTTAATTGTTCTATTATAGGAAGTGTGGCGCTCCATTCAGAGGTGAAAGTAATGTAACGGACTTACCGGTACGCAGGGTGGCTGGGGTCCTGGGCAAGGTGGGGGAGGGGGGTGGCTCTGGGCCCCTGGAAGGGGTGAGACCTCGGATGGAAGGGGCAGGGCTTGGGTTAGACTCCCCCAGCCGGCCCTTTAGCACTGCCCAGCCCGCGCCACCTGGGGCTCTGGTGGTGATTTAAAGGACCTGGGGCTCCAGGCACTGGTGCGGTAGCGGCAGCTGCGGCCTGTAGCCCTGGTCCCTTTAAATCGCCACCGGAACTCTGGGGTAGCGGGGTGGTGGTCGGGAGCCCCAGGGCCAGAGCTCCGGTCACTGCCAGGAGACCCAGGCCCTTTTAAATAGCAGCTGCCCCTGTTGCCCCCCTCACCCTCCCCCCCCGATCAGTGGCCTTGCCATACGGTTGACTGTGTAATGGCAGTCACTTTCTTACCGGTACGCCATACCATACCGTACCGTACCGGCTTACTTTCACCTCTGGCTCCATTCCATTCAGTGTCATTTAGCAGCTGATAGAGGATTATTGAACATTTGGCAGAGGACATTTTATTTTACATAAGGTGGACTAAAAGTCCCATTCAGTCTCAACACAGCCTCTAGCCTGCTACCTGGAAAGCTTTTTACAGTTATTTGACATCTAGCACAGTAGGATATGGAAGGTTACATGTGATAAGTGCAGGGGCGGCTCCAGGCATCAGCACGCCAAGTGCGTGCTTGGGGCGGCAAGCCACGGGGGGCGCTCTGCCAGTTGCCGCGAGGGCGGCAGGCAGGCTGCCTTCGGCGGCATGCCTGCGGAGGGTCTGCTGGTCCCGCGGCTTCGGCGGACCTCCCGCAGCCGTGCCGCCGAATCCGCGGGACTGGGGACCTCCCTCAGGCAAGTCGCGGAAGGCAGCCTGCCTGCCGTGTTTGGGGCGGCAAAATACCTAGAGCCACCCCTGCATAAGTGACCATTGCCACGAACATCAAAATACTGAGTGCTAGATTAGGATCTGCCTTTTTACAGATGCATGGGAAGGGGGGGGTTCTCCACACTTGCACAAGGGCAGTTCACAACAGGAATCTATGTTAGCAGGGTGTGACGTTATTGATATAAATTGGGACCATATAGAACATGGGTTGCAACCAAGGTCCTGTAGTGGCACCAAATCTTAAGTAAAGGGGGTCATATAAGGTGTCTAAGACCAGGTTCTGGGTTGCTGGTTATGATTATGCTGTCTGTATGTCTGTGTATCATTTTGTAGTTGAAGTTATAAGTATTGGCTGTGTACTGTCTGTATTTTGTATTATGCTCTGCTTCTGGGAAATATCCCAGACAAGCTGGTGTTAGCCCTGCCTAGCTGGCTTGATGGCCCATTAAGGACCATCAGCTACACAATTGACCCATGGAGAGAAGGCAGACACGCCTTGTGACTCAGCAAAGTATGCAGAGACTTGTCCATGTGACTCCATTTTGCTGTAATTTTCCACAGTGAGGACAAAGAGATTCTTACACCTGGAAAAGTCTATATAAGGCTGATGCATCATCTCCATCTTGTCTTCAATCCTGCTTCTGACCTCTGGAGGGACTTTGCTACAAACTGAAGCTCTACACAAGGGACTGACTGACCCATCCCAGCGGGGGATGTATTCCAGAGACTTAATTTGAACCTGCAGTTTACTCCATCACTGCTGTAAGCCTGAACTAAGAACTTTGCCATTACTGTATGTAATTGATTCCATTTAACCAATTCTACCTCTCATCTCTACCTTTTTCCCTTTGTAAATAAACCTTTAGATTTTAGATTCTAAAGGATTGGCAACAGCGTGATTTGTGGGTAAGATCTGATGTGTATATTGACCTGGGTCTGGGGCTTGGTCCTTTGGGATCGAGAGAACCTTTTTCTTTTATTGGGGTGTTGGTTTTCATAACCATTCATCCCCAGGACGAGTGCACTGGTGGTGATGCTGGGAGACTGGAGTGTCTAAGGAAATTGCTTGTGTGACTTGTGGTTAGCCAGTGGGGTGAGACCAAAGTCCTTTTTGTCTGGCTGGTTTGGTTTGCCTTAGAGGTGGAAAAACCCCAGCCTAGGGCTGTGACTGCCCAGTTTAAGCAATTGGTCCTGATTTGGCACTCTCAGTTGGGTCCCGCCAGAATCGCTCCGTCACACAGGGACTGTTCAGTTTTTGCTCCTTCAGGGAGCAAATCTCCCCAAAAGGGATGGGAAGGAGTCAAGGCCATAGTCCCAGTAGGGTTGCCAGGTGTCTGGTTTTCGACCAGAATGTCCAGTCAAAAAGGGAACTTGTCACTGACTGGACTTAAAAGTCTGGTTGGCCACATTAACCGGCCTCCACCACTTGGGGGCGGGAAGAACAGCAGCTGTGGCTGGAGCTACATGAAGGAGATGCTCTCTGCTCTGCCTAATGCCTGACAGAGAGCAGTGGTTGGCTTCTGGACCAGGCTCCAAGAGGTAGGTGCTGCTGCCTGGGGGGACAGGGCAGTCCTGTCCACCCCCTTCTGCCTTGTAGTGCCCTGATTGCCCTGGCCCCTTGCTCCAGGGACCGGCCCCCTCTGTGCCCCAATTGGGCAGGCCCCGCATCAGCTCCTCCCAGCAGGGCCGGCTCCAGGCACCAGCTTATCAAGCAGGTGCTTGGGGCAGCAACTCCGGAGCAGGGCGGCACTTCCAGGTATTGGGCGGTAATTCGGGGGAGGGTCTCTCATTCTCGCTCGGAGCGAAGGACCTCCCGCTGAATTGCCGCAGATCGCGATGGCTTTTTTTTTTTTTTTTTTTTGCCGCTTGGGGCGGCAAAACCCCTGGAGCCGGCCCTGCCTCCCAGCCTGCCTCTGCAGGCAGCCGGTGAGTCCCAGGAGAGGTGGGAGTGAGCGACAGGGATGTGGGGGGTGGGGAGCAAATGATGGAGGGAGGGAGGAGGATTGAGTGGGGGCAAGGGCAGGGGAAGGATGTTCAGTTTTCAGCAATTAGAAAGTTGGCAACCCTGAGTTCCAGCAACCCTATGCAACTGACATAGAGTGGGACCAATGCACTGGAGAAACAATTTGTGTCATCCTAATACAATCTATTCTGTGCCATGCCGTAAAACAGTTGTGTGCAAATTTTTCCCAATTTAAAATGACCCTCTACCCCAGACTTCTTGATTTTTCAGCAGAACAATAGAGACATGCCCTCCTGCCCTTTACCAAGAACTCCGCTGTACAGGCTCTATTAAAGGTCTCATTTTAATGTTCCTTTAACCATCACTGCTCTTGTGCGATGATTACAGAGACTTTGGAAACAAAGGCAGACAAAAGACTTACAGCCCACAAGGAAAGCTAATCTGAATCATTGTTTAAAGGGTGAGTCATGCCTCAATGCATGCATATGTCAGGCATATGAGACAGGCATACTCTCACTAGATTAATCAAAATCAGTTTTGTTTAAGTCTATTCTTATATTTATGCTTACAATAAAGGAACACAGTTATACATAGCAGCTGTTTACACGAATAATTATTACCTATCTATGCATTTGAGCTCCTCGCACAGATCAGTGAACTTAACCTCACAACATGCCTGTGAGATAGAGAAGTATTGTTGCACCCATTTTACAGATAAGGAACTAGGAGCAGAGAGATTAAGGCTGCATACATGCTATATGAATTGGACCACTGGCAACTGAACGGTCTGCACAGGAAAAGCACCTAGAATGCACTGCATCCACAGTAGCCTTCCCCTTTAAGATGCAGTTATGATCCACATCCACACAATGGGCCAGATCCCTTCTGGTGTAAATTTTGCATAGTTCCACTGACTAGACTGATTTACAGAAGCTGAGGATCCAGGCTGAAGACTCTAGTCTGCAAGTGCATTTGCAAAAGTGGATACTTTTTCCACAGTTATCAGACACAGGGAAATTTGCAGTTTGATTTGCCTGGCTAGAACTCTGGCTTTACCAAAGTTCTGCTGACATTACTCCAAAGGACTGGGGGAAAATTAGGGCCAAGATAAATTATCTCTGTAAGATTGATTTCTAGGAATTTTCTGGATGGCAGCAGAGAAGATGGACATAAAAATGATTCCATCCACCTTTTCTGTAGCAGCTGTATAGCAATTTGTCTGTGTTTCATACATTAAATGGAAAGACAGATTGAAATGGGATTGCAGCAAGATATTAGAAGATAGCTAAATAGGCTCCTGGGTCCTGCATAAGGGCCTGTGCACCGCAGAGAGCAATTGTGTGTGTGGACTGGTGGTATGCTTCCATGCGAAGGAGCCAGTATGCTAAAATTCGCCAGTTTACTTAAAGTCAACCAGGAAGTCGCCTGATTCCCACGCCAGAGCATTAGTCATAAAAGAATGAAGAGATAATACTGTTGAATTTACTATCAATTGGCCAATGTTTGTAAATCACACTGACCATGAAAAGTGCTATGTAAGTGTTAAGTAGCATTTGTGCTTTTCTTCATTATTGATGCAAATATTTCTTCCTCTGCTGTTGGTTTTCTCTCAAATAGCAGTTGCTTAAATTTCCAAACTATCAAATTCAGAAAAACAGAGGTAATGTTTGATACATTAAACCAGAGATTAAGCAAAGAAGTCACAGTAAAAAAAAGTTTGTGATAATCTGTTGGTTTTTCTCCTCCCATGTTATAAGCTATTCATTTTAAATATATAATATTTAGGAAAACATGTGACTTTTTTCTCAATAACCTCAAGCTTTAGCAAAACTCTGTGCTACATTATCTGCAAACAATGTATTCCTATTTAACTGGTATTTCACTTGGCATTCATTTTGTAGGTTGCAGCAGCATAGCTCATCTTCCTGCAGGCAAAACTCTACCTTGTTTTGACAGTCTTTCCTACTGGTTTTTGCTTTTGCATGAAAGATTTACACAAGAAGAGACTCAGCACAGCTGTGGGGGCAGAATTGGGATTCACTTGACATGCCCAAAATTGATGAGGCATTTGTGCTTTTTTCATATCAAGCAGGGCAGTATTTTTTCTGTGTAGAACTAGTAGCTGGAGAGCCAGTGTCATGGTCCATCAAAACTCTAAACATCTCTGGTTTTGTCAAAACAGAAGCACTGCCTTCAATACAGTCCTGGTAGGGGAGCTAATCCTGACCACTGAATGAAGTTTGGATGAACTACAATTCTGGGGTGCAATGACTGGAGGAAAAAAAGGCACTCAGAGACAATAATGCTGCAAAAGTTATTCCAAAACATGCTCGGTAAACTACATCCTGTTGTGCCATTAAATCCAAGCAAATTTGCAATCTGAGTAGCAACCAGTAGTTTCATAAAGGGTTCATGTTCCATATGTAAGGAAAAGTCCATTTGCCTACATTCTGTAAAATCACTCCCATGCACAGCTCCTAAAGACTCAACATAGAATAGGTTGCTCAGAAACATAGTAGGAATCAGCTCAAATGTGAACGATTTCTCTTTTCTCACATGTAGCGCAATGGCAGTTGATGGTGTCGGCAGGAGAAAGTAGATAAGACAGTACAAATGAGCAGGGAATGGGAACGCAGAACCCGATTCTGAGCTGCAAGCTTGCCTTGTTGTGGTAGTCCAAAGGCACTGATCCATAACTGGGGAATCCCCAGGCACGAGGCAGCATGCAGCATTGAACAGCATTGGCAGAGATGGCTGGAGCAGTTTGAAACAAATACTCCTTAAATTTCCTTTTTCCTGTTTAATTTTAGAAAACAGGTATTGAAAAAATTCAGATAAAGGCACATATAATGAAAAGGCAACTGTGCAGCTTTGCTACGCCTAGGTAGAGAGATCAGGAAAAAGAGGCTGCAGATTGCTTACACAGAAATGTATAGGTGCTTTCCCTCCCTTTTGGGAGCTCCTCAGGGATTCAGTGTTCCTTTTCTATGTTCCATCCTCCCTTTCATTTTGGAGAAGGGCAAGAATCTTTTCATTGGCAAGGTTCTGCCTAAGGGTCAGATGGGCACCTCAAGGAACAGTCTTTCAAGAGAGTTTGATCTCCAAGGGGAAACAAAAAGCACGTCTATCCTAACCCCCCTTTTTTTCCCTTGCGAAAGCTGAAGTTATTACAAATGTTGATTTTGACACACACAGATGTTCAAATCCTCAGCTGGAATAAATTGGTCAATTACAATTTACACCAGCTGAGAATTTACTGTAACCTGCTGTTATTTCTCTTCTTGCCCAACTACTCTTTCTATTCACTTTTCTATACCACAAATGTATCTTATTCTGGGCCTGATTTTCTGCTGTCTGGCACCTGATGCAGTCATTTACACATCTGCAAAAAGAGTTGTCATAAACAGACAGCAAAGGGTTAAGAAGTTCACCTAGCCTAGCTGACACCTGACCAGAGGAACCAATGGGGGGACAAGATTTTTCAAGAGGAAGGAGGGAAATTTTCCTTTGTTCAGTCCATTAAATTCTGTGCTGGAGTGAAAAGATCAAGGAATCACCCAGAGTAGTGAGCATTAGAAAAGAAATGAATTAGCTTATGTTTATTTCCTTTTGTGACTTTGTCTTTTTGCATTAGAGGGATAATCAAATTGGGTTTTCTTTTGTGTACTAAGGTTTTTGCCCAGGGGGGACTCCTCTGTATTTTGAATCTGTTGTCTGTGAGAGTAGCTTGTATTCTAATCTCTCAGAGGTATTTTCTGTTAACCCTTTTCCTTAATTAAAAGTCTTCTTTTTAAGAACCTGATTGATTGATTTTTTTCCTTGTTTTAAGATCCAAGGGGTTTGGATCGGTGTTCACCAGGAAATTGGTGGAGAAGTCTCTCAAGGTTACCCAAGGAAGGGTTACAGTGCTTGGGAGGAAGAGATTTTTGGAGGGAAGACAGAGTTTCCCCAAATGACTCATAAACAGCCGTTTTAAATGATTTGGGTGGTGGCAGCAACCAAATCTAAGCTGGTAATTAAGCTTAGGGGTTCTCATGCAGGTCCCCACATCTGTACCCTAAAGTTCAGAGTGGGGGTGAAACCTACGACAAGCGTGCACAATGAATGTAAAATGTTCAATTCTGCTTGAGTAGCATTCTGCACAAGTGCAAATGACTATACAAGCAAAAGGCAGTGGAGAATCAGGCCCTCTATTTGTAAATCAGCATCTAAATGTCTGGTTCTATATAAAGCCCTGATCCTGCAAACACTTGTGCTCATGCTTAATTTTACACATGTGGGTGGAACCATAAAGTGGAACATGTCCATATTTTTTTTCAGGATTGGGGTTTACATTATTATTACTAATTAGACGTATAATCTGGATTTCTTCAGGTGGCAGAATGACACATTTAAATAAATCAAATAGGATACAGGTCAGGGTAGCTGTTACATTTTTCTTACTCTGAATTTTGAGCTTGACTGTTTCCAAGCTTTTATTTTAAGAAAGTAAAAGCTCAAAGCAGAAAGTAAACAAAAGAACATTTAAAAGCTAGTCACTATTGATTGTGAAAGCAGCAGCAGCAGCAAATTGGAAGTAGGCACTATTTCTCCTTCTCCTTCATCCTCTGCCGCCCCAGAGCCTGTTGCTGAAATATAAATACAGAAATGACCTCCATTGAAGTCTGTGGAGTTTTGGCATCAACTTCAGTGGGAGCAAGATCAGACCCACGTCTCTAACCAATTAAGTTGGCATTTAGGCAGGATTTCACTCATTCTGGGAGGGATGGGATCCTAATAGTTTTGTTATATAAATCTATTCCTGCCACTAACACAACAACTGCCATCTACTCTTTACTCACACATAGGATTACAGGGCTGCCCAGAGGATTCAGGGGGCCTGGGGCAAAGTGGGGGAGCTGCGGTGCTTGTACTCACCCGGCAGTGGTCCGGGTCTTCGGCGGCATTTCGGCGGCGGGGGGCCCTTCAGTCGCTCCGCATCTTTGGCAACACTGAAGGGCCCCCCGCTGCTGAAATGCCGCCGAAGACCCAAACCGCCACCGGGCCAGGGCTTGTGGGGCCCCTGCGGGGCCTGGGTCACATTGCCCCACTTGCCCCCCCTGAGCAGCCCTGAGGATTACAGGGCTCCATCTTGTAAGGGATTTAGCTTCTTCTTTAAAAATCAGTGGAGTCTGAGGGTATATTAAAAGGGTGAGAATGCTAAAAATGGTTTCTGACTAAAATGCCTTGCACTCAAATCTAGTGTTTTCCTGCATTTGGAAATATTTCCCAGGTAATGGTTTTTGCTTCCAAGATATGTGGTGTAGATAGAAGAGTTGCTATTTTATTTTGGGCTATAATAAGGAAGATCACTAAAATAAATCCATTGGATGCTATAGAATGAAGAACTTAATACACACACATTGGGAGATGTACATTGGGGGTGTGTGTGTGTGAAAAGGCTTACATTAATATCAAACATAGCTCTTTCAGGGGATCCTGTATTTTCATTCAAGGAGAGCAGGGCAGTAGACTTTTTTTTAAAGAGAGCTACTTGAGTTGTTAAATTACTAATTCTCAAAAAATGGAAAATATCTGTAATGCTGAATATTTTAGGCCAGTGTGTAGATCTGACAGTTCTAGTTAACTTTGATAGGGTTTCTTACCAATTAACACACAAGAATTTGAGAGGATATGGGGTGAAATCCTGATCCCATGGAAGTCAATGGCAAAACATCCACTAATGGAGCCAGGATTCCTCCCCGATATATCATATTTTTCTTGGGGTATGATTCTGTCCTCTTCTCTATAACTAGAAGCCTTTCTTATTTTTCATTTCATATGTTACATTTTGGGTTTGGAAGTGAATTTTTTTTTAAAAATGGTTTACTTTAATTGTTTTTCCCCTTATGTTTTATATTGTAATATTCTCTTGTCATATCTTTTAAAGCTTTTCCAAATTCCTAACAGAATAGCATAGTGTAGAGCAGTGGTTCTCAATCTTTCTGGACTACTGTATCCCTTTTAGGAGTGTGATTTTTCTTGCATACCCCAGGTTTCACCTCACTTAAAAAAAAATCAGACATAAAAATACAAAAGTGTCACCGCACACTGTTACTTAAAAATTGCTTATTTTCTCATTTTATTTACGTTACATTTTAGTTTGTACTGACTTCACTAGTGCTTCTTATGTAGCATGTTGTAAAACCAGGCAAATATCTAGATGAGTAGATGTACCCCTGGAAGACCTTTGTGTACCCTCAGGGGTACGTATACCTTGATTGAGAGGCACTGCTGTAGAGCATATGATAAGGCTAAACAAGATCTCCCTAATGGGCCAGCATTTTGGTTAAATCCATTCTTATCACATTGTTAATTTAAATAAGGGATTGATTTTTATAATTTCTATCTGATCATCGGAATACATAGCACATTATAGAAATGAATAATTCCAAGAAAAATCCAGCTTCAGTTGTAGTCCTCTTTTATCCCATAACTCTTTCTGGCGGTCTTTGCCTATGTTGTGCTTCCTCACTATGGTTCTGAGCCTGTTCCCCTTGCAGTCAATGGAAAAAAAGTCTAATTAATTGGGCCCTACAGTCATTGATCAAGTTATCCAGAGAATATGCTATGAGAATTGATCAGAATAAAGGATGAAATTGTTTTGAATACAAATTATTTAGTCCAGAAGTTTGGAACAAATTAATCAATATATGAAATAAGTGGAAAGCACTTTATATATCCAAGCATCTCTCAGCATCATGGTTATCTCCTGAAGATTCTACAGAGCTGCATCTAAAACTGATCTGTAAATCACGAGTTTGCTTTAAAAAAAATGAGAGAGAGAGAGAATGGTCAGGTTTTCAGAAGTGAGTTGCACTTTTCCATACTTAAAAATGCCCCAAGCCTTTATGAAGAAGCTTAAGTCCGTTCCTATTCAGCAGAGTGTGTCAGCACACACTTAACTTTAAGTATGTGCATAAATCCATCCATATTCAAAGTTAAGTCAGTCTTTAAAGTTAAATGCATGAATATGTGCTTTGCTGAACCAGGACTAAATTATTCATTATTAACTGAGCTCTTTTGTTTAATTAAGTTGGGCATCTTCTAACGCCCGGTAAAAACTTTATATGACAATTAGTGAGTTTACATCCCTACAAATATAACACAAGAAAATTAATAATACGGCTAACATGATCTTTATATTTCCAGAACTTTGGACAGATCCATGCTCTGGTTGCACAAGGAGACAAAATACTGTCTTAAACTGTCAGTTTGAGATACACCCTGTATAAGGGAATCCCAAGGTATTGTAGCTGGTTCTATGCTACTTGCTCATGGTACTGTCAGTGCAGATCTAAGGAGGCAGGGCTGTAATGTGCTGTGCTTCAGAGAAACTGGGCTGGCAGAATGGCCCCCAGGCAGAGGTTACTGCTGGCATAAGTTTAGAGAAGCCTTGTGCTTCTCTAAATTATCTGTTGGGAGACAAACAGGATTCCAGTTCCTCTCTACCCCCCCTCCCCCAAGATGGTGGAAAGCCACCTGTGTCTCCCCTGCTTATTAGGTGCTCCTGAGGATTTGGCTTTATGATCTTAATAATTCTGGGATAAAATTATTTGATGCCCACCATCCTAACTCATACACAAAACTCCTCTTTGATGCCCACAAATGAAAAATAACTTATTCTTGTTCTGTGTTTGTGTGGTATAGGGGCTGTAGCCAACTGCAGATGAGAGGACAGATGGAGTTTTATGGTACATAAAGAAAAAAAACAGGTTCTGATAATAAGTCGTATGTCACACTTGTATGTTCAGCTACACAATTAAGATACTTCCTTTAGCAAAGAGAAAAAAAAGTTGGAAGAGAATTAGCATCACAGCATTTTGACTTAGCATTGCTGTAATGAAGTTAGCAGCATCAATTCTGCTATGGTCAATGAGTTGTGTACTTCCCTTAAGACTCTACCTAGAAAAACAGCCTTTCTGGTTTGCTGCCATAAGTAAGGTTTGTGAACTTTCTGGGATATACAGCAACTGCTTCTTGCTCTGAGAGGAGAATACTTTCCCCACACCCCAAATGGAATGCCACTCTGGGCATTTTGTTGTTGTCCCTGGTGGACCCTTTCCCAGGAAATGGACTCATGAGAATGAAACTGGTAACTGTCCAACTTAAACTTCTCCAATTGAGAAATGATCAGAAAAGAAAGCAAGCACTTTCAGTGACACGGGGCAGGGGTTGTCCTACCACTCCATCACTTTCTGCTGACTGAAGATGGGAGGCCTTTTGCTTCATGTTGTGTATTTGGTTGTCATGGTTTTTGTTGCTATGGCAACTGAGTTAGATTATTATGGGTTAGCTCAACCGGTTTCAACCGGCTGAGTGAGCTCTCTATATATCTGTAAATAAAATGGAGGTTTTGGTTAGCTGCCTGCTCTCTGGCCTCAAGTGATTGCTTCCTACACCGGCTGCCCCAAGGATATAACACTTCACACACCTCCAATCCACTCCCGCAAACTGGTTGGCATTTTTAGAAATTAAAGACAATTAAACTGATTTATAAGGTGAGCACAGGAACTGTCCACTTCCATGCTTGGGGCTGTGACGTGCATTTCCTCAGCCTTAAATCCACAAAGAAATTAGGACTGTGTGAAAAATTGCCTAGAACTCTGGGTAGGTGGATTCAGGGTTCTTTTGTAATTTAGGCCGAGGCAAGCTGTGCAGGCACCACTTTGTCTCCCAAGCCAACCACACTCCTATGGAATCCCCTACCCTTTCCTTTCAGGTAAGACCCAGAGCTGTTTCACTCAGTGGTTTGGAAACACTTGTAGCTCACTGTGTACTTAGTAGAGCTGGTTGGAAAATTTTAACATTTTGCTAAAATGCTTCCCTGTGTTTTAAACCAGCTTGCGTAATTATGCTGAGAGGAAGGTTGCCACCAGCCCAGACTCTGATCTTACATTTTAATGTAACAGCTGTTACATGAAGGCCCCAGTATTACATCCACTAAAATCAATGGGAATTTTGCTATTGACTTCAATGAGAACAGGATCAGATCCTGAAATTGAAACCCTACAAGAATCCGATCCGCAAAGTGTCCAGGTCTAGAACACCAGAAGCAGATACTTTTAATATGTGCTGTATCCTTATTAGGGCCCTACCAAATTCATGGTCCCTTTTGGTCAATTTCACAGCCATAGGATTTAAAAAAACAAATTTCATTATTTCAGTTATTTAATTCTGAAATTTCACAGTATTGTAATTGTAGAAATCCTGACCCAAAAAGGAATTGTGGGGTGGTTGCAAGGTTATTGTAGCGGGGTTACGGTACTGCTACCCTTACTTCTGCGCTGCTGCTGGGAGCTGCGCTGCCTTCAGAGCTGGGCAGCTGGAGAGCGGTGGCTGCTGGCTGGGAGCCCAGCTCTGAAGGAAGAGCCACCGCCAGCAGCAGCGCAGAAGTAAGGATGGCATGTTATGGTATTGCCACCTTTACTTCTGCCTGCAGAGCTGGGCCCTCAGTCAGCCACCACCACTCTTTGGCCGCCCAGCTCTGAAGGCAGCAGCGCAGAAGTAAGGGTCGCATGGTGTGACATTGCTACCTTTACTTCTGTGCTGCTGCTGGCAGGGTGCTGCCTTCACAGCTGGGCACCTGGCCAACAGCTGCCTTCCGCTGCTGACCAGCTCTGAAGGCAGCACAGAAGTAAGAGTGGTAATACCATGACCCCCCCTAAAATAACCTTGTGACCCCCCCCCACAACTCCCTTTTGGGTCAGGACCCCCAATTTGAAAAACACTGGTCTCTACCATAAAAGCCCACAAAAGACCAGATTTCAGGGGGAAGACCAGATTTCACGATCCACGGTGCATTAAAATTCACAGCAGCAAGAGAAAAAGTGATTCATTCTTATTCACATTTTGCTGCAATTAGTTTTAAACTTTTACCCAACATTAACTGTGAGCCCTTTCCTCTAAAATGGTTTCAAGACTAGGTCTGGAGGCCAAAAAGCAACTGTCTGGAACCCTTACTCTCAGCATGTCTGTACAATCTCTGTTAACCTTAATGGAAGTTACTTGCGTGTATAAATCCTTATGGATGCTGTTCAGATTCCAACATGAATATTTTTGATAAAGATGAAGTACATTTCTTTATCACTTTGTAATAATATTTTAGCCTCACATTAGAGCATAGTAAGGCAGCTGCTGCTTACTGAGCACCTTTCATGCAATACACTACTAGGAGCCTGATCCTGTAAAATGCTGTTTGCTGAGAGTGCTCAACTCTCACTGAAGCTCAGAGAAGGCTGATGGCTCTCAGCACATCGTTGGACACATTCAGCACCATGCAGAACTGAGCCCTGTCCTCTTAAAAATTAGTCTGCCACAAAACAGTATTACAGTATCGAATTTTCGTATTGTTTCCGGTAGTCCTTAAGGTCAAGATCATACCTGACCATAGCAATTGCACTGCGGCATGAGGAGGAATTAAGAACCTCCTTCCTGGAGTTTGAACAATCAAGAGTAAGCAGTGCCCCAGAGTAAATGGGTGAGTAATGGCTCCCAAAGTGCATCTGCCAGCAGAACTGAGCTAGCACAGAGAGGTTAGAAATGTATTGTGCATAGAGGCCAATTAGACCATTGCAGAATGGAGGAAGCATGAAGGGATTGCGGCTTCCTGAGCCATAATTCCTTCCCTGAGATGCTCCATGCTACCCCTTATTATGGGTTATGTCACAGTCTAGCCCTAAAAGTAAGCAAAGTACCTGTATTTAAAAATAGAGAGAGAATTTCATCTATTACACATTTCCAGTTGATATATGCTACTACAAGGAAAGAAGCAGCTACAACCACCCACTCTAAGAAGCTTGTTATTGAATCTTCAGCTAACAAACAGATTTGTTTCAAATGGTCTCCACAGGCAATTAAAAGGCTACAGTTAAAAGATTATAAGAAGGGCTAATCTGAGGACATGTAGAGTTTTGAGAGAGAAATTCCTAAATGTTTCCTTGTGTTTTTTCCTTAGAGGTTTGCTGAAAGTAAATGCTTGTGTCACATCTCATATCCCATCATTTTAGAAATATTTTATTATAATTTATTATCAAATTTATTTATTTATTATCAAATAAACATCTTAATCATGATATAGTTTCAGCATGTGATGCAATGAATACTGTCCCATTAGAAATTGGTAAAAAAACCAAACAAATCTTAAAATCTGATCACAGGCTACTATAATACATCTTATTGCTAGAGCGTAAGACACAACATGGTTCAATGGATAGGGCTTTAGATTGGGAAATAGGCCAGCCAGGTTCTGGCCTACTACTGACTGACTGTGTGACCATAGGTAAATCATTTGTGCCTCAGTTTTCCCATCTATAAAAAGGGACTAATAAAACTTATCCTCCGTTATAAAGCATTTTGAGTCCTCTGGCTAAGTATTGTTCTATACATGTTAAACAGCAACAGTATTCTTCTTTAATTATATCAGTCTTACATTCTTGGTTAAGATAGGGTGACCAGATGTCCCGATTTTATAGGGACAGTTCCACTATTCAGGGCTTTTTCTTATATAGGCACCTATTACCTCCCACCCCCCATCCTGATTTTTCACACTTTCTATCTGGGCACCCTAGCTTAAGATGATTTAGGTCTTTGCTCTGATGAGCCCTGGGCTTTTCTCTTCTTCTTCTAACTCAAAGCATCTCTGCTAATGCTAAATAATTAAAAAACAACAACATAGAAACACTTCCTTTCAGAGCAGTTTTGTTTCAATTGCAGGTGGCCCACTGGTTCAGCATTTTTAATGATACCAGATATTTCATCTGGCTCTTAGCATGTGTAATTTTATATATGAAAATAAATGATTTCATTGTTTGTTATTATAGGCAACTATTTAGGCAGTGCCCTGAGCACCTAAACCTGGTGATGGGAAAGAAAGGGAATAAAAAATGGGTACATATATACTTTGTAAGTTCAAGTATTACTACCCTAATAGGGAGGAGATGAGAACTATATGTCATTGTTTGTTCTTATATAGGAACTTTAATACTGGATCAGACTAGTGGTAAATCTTTAGTAAAAACAAGATGCTTCATAGGAGGGTGCAATCAACTCCCTAACAAACAATTATGGAATAATCTGCTCATATACAAAATTTCTTCTTAACTCCAGGCCATCAGTGGTTGTCATACCCTAAGCCAGGGGTTCTCAAACTGGGGGTCAGGACCCCTCAGGGGGTCACAGGGTTATTACATGGGGGTCACAAGCTGTCAGTCTCCACCCCAAACCCTGCTTTGCCTCCAGCATTTATAATGGTGCTAAATACATTAAAAAGTGTTTTTAATTTCTAAGGGGGGTTGCACTCAGAGGCTTGCTCTGTGAAAGGAGTCACCACTACAGAAGTTTGAGAACCACTACCTTAAACCATGAGGGGTTTATTTTCCATATACACTTTTATTCTATCATACATAACAGTGAATGGTCTCATTAGCCATATAAGTGCTGACTCATCCTAGGCACTTGGCTTCAATAGGATCTCATGGCAGTAAGTTCCACACACATATTATAGATTGTATAAGTAGTAGGCCACCCCCCAACCTCAGCTCTACCCACTCATTAGTGCACAAGGGCTGCACTGTCTTCTGGGCAGCATTCCTAAGACTATGAACTCCAGCCATAGCTCCACTGAACCTTTACGGGAGCTTGCAGAGGATTCATTCAGAACTAGTAAACTAGTGGCCAGATACATCAGCAAGAGACAGTAAAATAGTGTCCAGATTACAGTTCAGTCTCGGGCCCTTTGTTTAGAGCTGCCTTTCTGACCACACAATGATTCTAAAAGAGACAAGCAACTCACATGACTTGGTCCTAGCTAAGAGACCTTTACAGCTTCCAGCAAATTAGGAAGGGAAAAGACACATCCTCCTACCTGGGGAGATTGCCCAGTATATCACCACAGCCTCTTTCTCCATTAACACCACCCCCTCCCAAAAATAAACAACCCCCCCCCAAAACTAACTACTTTCAGTATCTAGCCTCAGCCCCAATACTGAGTGCCAGCTAGCCTTATATAGTCCCAAAAAGGCAGCCAGTCACCTGATTCCCTGGTCACATGACCTATGGAGTCAGTCCTTCCTGGGGAATTCCATTTCCCAGAATGACTGCTCTCAAGTGGTCCCAAGAGCAATAATAGGTGTCCTAGGCCATGTGCTTTGTGCCTCTAGGCCCAGTACATGGTTACAGAGCTCTAGCTGAGACCCCTGTTCCTCAGGATCTACAAAAGGAGTTAGGTGTTGCAACACTGAGCTTTCCAACACCTAACTTTTAGGTGTCTTGAAAATTAATACACAAAGCTTGAGTTAGGTGCCTAGGCTCCCTATACAGTGAATGGGGAGGGACAGGCACCTGAGAACGTGAGCCACAAAAGCCAGCATGCTAGGCACGGAGCTGCCCAAGCTAACCAAAGGAAGATGCTGGTGAGAGAGGTGACTGTAGCTGCTTGTGATCTGCAGCTGGGACCATGTCTCCTGGAGTCAGGCAGTTTAGCGGGTGAAGTGGGTTATTGTAAGACACAGCTTGCCTGCTGGTACAAGCTTCCCTTGTTTATCACAGAAGTTGGAGCACTCAGCTATAATGTGAGAGACCATGGTTCAACTCCCCCTTCTGCAAAGGAGAAGGGAGTAGATCAGGGATCTCTCACCACTCAGGTGTATGCCTAACCAGTGGACTATAGAGTCATTCTCACTCTTCCTGTGGCCCAATAAGTATTTAATTAAAGTGGAATGGCTTCACCAACAGAGAGTGAGAGAAATCTACCACAGACTGTCTGATGGCCCAGGGAACTCACCTGTCTGTGCTCATCTCATCTCCTGGCCAGGTGTGTGGGAGGGTATAGAATGGAAAGGGGAGAGGGGTCTCCTACATCCTGGATGAGTGCTTTAGCTGCTGGAGAGTGTAGCATGCATGCTCAGAGGCACCAACACAGGTGCCTAGGGGACTTTTACAGCAAAAAAAATAGGTGTTGGGTGAGTTTAGGTGCCTGCAGGATTAGGCGGCAGCTGAATGGGAGTGCATTGGATCACAGTCATGCCTAAATCTGGGCTTTAGGTACCAGCCCAAACTCCAATGCTGCTTCTCTTCAAGTTCTTTTTCCTTCTCCTGTTGAAATAAAAAACCACAGAGATGATCATAGATTCTGGCAGGAGATTTCAGGAGCTCTCTTTGAAGTCTGACAACAGAAATTGATGCCCAGCTTTATGGCAGGCTTTAATCTCTGACAATTAAAGTAAGGGGCATGGATAGAAGATACTGCAATCATTATTTGTGGTGGGATTAGTTACCCTCAAATGGAAGGGAATTGCTACCTCTCATAAGGTTATTTAATATAGCTGTGTCCAATCACACACTAGATCGGGGTGGGCAAACTTTTTGGCCCAAGGGTAACATCTGGGTATGGAAATTGTATGGTGGGCCATGAATGCTCATGAAATTGGGCATTGGGGTGTGGGAGAGGGTGAGGGCTCTGGTGGGGGGTGTGGGCTCTGGGGTGCAGGAGGGCAGGAGGGGGATCAGGGCTGGGGCAAGGGGTTGGGGCACATGAGGGGGTTGGGGTGCAGGTTTTGGGCAGTGCTTACCTCAAGCAGCACCCAGAAGCAACAGCATGTTCCCCCCTTTGGCTCCTATGCGGAGGCACAGCCAGGCAGCTCCACCCCTGCAGCTCCCATTGGCCCTGTTGGCTGGCCACTGGGAGCTACGGCGGAGGCACTTGGGGCGGGAGCAGCGAGCGGAGCCCCTGGTAGGCACTACACATAGGAGCTGGAGAGGGGATGTGCCGCTGCTTCTGGGAGCTGCACGGAGCAAGCCCCCAACCCCGCTCCCAGGCAGGAGCTTGAAGCCAGGATTAAACCATCTGAAGGGCTGGATGCGGCCCCTGGGCCGTAGTTTGCCCACCCCTGCACCAGATGGTCCATATAGATATAGACATTTAGGGGTTCCTAAATGTCTGTGGTTTTGGGTCCCATTCTTCCTTCCTGACCTTATGAAGGGGTAATCGCTAGCAGCCAGCATTGATTTACCAAGAACAAATCATGCCAAACCAGCTTGATTTCCTTCTTGATAGGGTAACTGGTTTGATGGATAGGGGGAATTCAGTGGACATAGTGTACCTGGACTTCAGCAAGGCTTTTGACACAGTCCCACATGACATTCCGATAAGTAAGCTGGAGAAATGCAGGCTTGGTGGAACTACAATTAGGTGGATACATAACTGGTTAAACAACCGTAAACAAAGAGTAACTGTTAATTAGAATGATGTCGGATTGGAGGGAGGTCTCAAGTGGGATTCCACAGGGATCAATTCTGGATCCGGTGTTGTTCAACATCTTTATTACTGACCTGGATGTAGGAATAGAGAGCAAATTTGCAGATGACACAAAGCTGTGGGAGAGGGGTTGCTAACACTTTGGAGAATAGAGCTAAAATTCAGGGGAATCTTGATAAATTGAAGAACTGGGAGAGACAATAAAATGAAATTTAACAAAGACAAATTCAAGGTGCTGCACTTAGGGAAGAAAAGCCAAATGCACAAATACTGAAAGAGGGATAACTGGCTTGGTGGTGGCACTGCCGACAAGGATCTGGGAGTTGTGGTTGATCACCACCTAACATGAGTCAGCAATGCAATGCTGTTGCAACCTAAAATTACATTTGCTTTTTTTGTATTAACAGAGGCATAACATACAAGTCATGTGAGGTGATAGTACTGCTCTACTCAGTGCTTGTTAGACCTCCACTGGAGGACTGTGTCCAATGTATAGAAAGGATGTGAAGAAACTGGAAAGGATCCAGAGGCGAGTGACAAAGATGATCAAAGGGATGGAATGCAAGCCATACAGCAAAGGCCAAAGGAACTGGATTTAGTTTGGAAAAGATGAGATTGAGGGGGGACATGATAACTGTCTTCAAATACTTGAAAGGCTGTCATAAAAAGGATGGAGAAAAGTTATTCTCTCTTGCCATAGAGGGCAGGAGAAGAGGCAATGGGTGAAAACTACAGCATAGCAGATTTAGATTCAGTCTCAGGAAAAACTTCCTAACTGTAAGAAGAGCGGGACAATGGAACAAACTGCTTCGGGAGGTTATGGAATCTCCTTCGCTGAAGGTTTTCAAAAGGAGGCTGGTTGGCCATCTGTCTTGGATGGTTTAGAAACAACCAATCCTGTATCTTGGCAGCGGGTTAGACTAGATGACCCTCTGTGGTCCCTTCTAACCCTATATTCTATTATTCTTATTGTTACTTCTGATATACAAATACAAGTGTAAGATATGTTAGTAATGCTAGGCCATGTACTAACCAATACACTTATCATAGGGACATATCCTGGGGTACATGGGAGTATCAAAAGCATTTTTAAATGCTAAGTGTCAAATATGCAGGGGGACTTCAAATCTTATTTATGCCACAGAGGAGAGCTACATGGTGGGTCTCTGCAGCTGACTGTGGATGGGAAGACGGTTAGCTGGCCAGTGGCAGATCCACTGGGCCAAGACCCCACATGAGATGAGCACTGGGTTATGTTTCCTGCTTCCCCCTTATATTTTAAATGATGGTTGTGGCTCTGCCCAGTTGGTGCTGAGGATACTTCCCTCATCCCCATAATGTTTTCAGGCAGAGAAAATCCCTTTCATGTCACTGCTCTGTGCCTCAGTTTCCCCAGCTGTAAAATGACGATAATGTTGCTGACCTCATTTGTAAAGCTTTCTGAGATCTAATGAAAAGTGTTGGATAAGAGCCAGGTATAATTATTATTACTTGAGCTTTGCTCCATTCCCAGGATTTGTCCCACAGTAACTTGTTAAAATCTTGTTTTAGATATCCAAATGGCAGGCTAAAGATGACAAATACATATTTAATGCATAGTTGTATTTCTCCTGGCTTCTGAGTGGCTGAATTAGAACCATGTGACCAATTATAAATCCAAGTTATCATCTGGCTTAGATACTCTGTGATTTTAAAAACAGGAATGCTCCAGAGCAGCATAGAAATCTCATTTTGGAGATCTCTCTAAATAAGATTTACAACACTCACATTTAAAAATCATGCTGTCTAATAAAAACTTGTGACTGTTTTCTTGTGCTGGGTAAAATATTGCCTGAGGATAAACAAACGTAATATCGAGTTTGTTAAATACTGCTGTTAGTCTGTGACTTTCTGGCATTTCATCTCATCGCAGGTCTCTGCTATATCTCACAGGCAATATTTACTACTTAATACAGTCAATATTTATAATTTATGATATACTAGTTAACATTTATATTGATGTTGTCAGATATTTGGCTGTGTGTGTGTATTCTCTGTGTGTGTTGTCCCAGCTCTGCGCAGACAGCTGGCACAGCAGACCTTGAGCAAACCGCCCAATGACCACAAGTTCCAGTAAGGTACGAAGGCACCTGGCCAGGTTTATTGTCGATGAAGCTGGGTATTGGTGCCTCATAGCTGATACAAGTACACTCAATGCATGTAGAGTTGGACCTTGCAAAGGAAATTAAACCCAATAGTAAAAGGTTCTATAGCCATATAAATAAGAAGAAAACAAAGAAAGAAGTGGTACTGCTAAACACTGAGGATAGAGTGGAGGTTAAGGATAATCTAGGCATGGCCCAATATCTAAACAAATATTTTGCCTCAGTCTTTAATGAGGCTAATGAGGAGCTTAGGGATAATGGTAGGATGACAAATAGGAATGAGGATATGGAGGTAGATATTACCACATCCGAGGTAGAAGCCAAACTCAAACACCTTAATGGGATGAAATCAGAGGGCCCAGATAATCTTCATCCAAGAATATTAAAGGAACTGGCACATGAAATTGCAAGCCCACTAGCAAGAATTTTTAATGAATCTGTAAACTTAGGGGTTGTACCGTATGACTGGAGAATTGCTAACATAGTTCCTATCTTTAAGAAAGGAAAGAAAAATGATCCAGGCAACTACAGGCCTATCAGTTTGACATCTGTAGTATGCAAGGTCATGGAAAAATTTTTGAAGGAAAAAGTAGTCAAGGACATTGAGGTCAATGGTAATTGGGACAAAATACAACATGATTTTACAGAAGGTAGATCGTGCCAAACCAACCTGATCTCCTTCTTTGAGAAGGTAACAGATTTTTTAGACAAAGGAAATGCAGTGGCTCTAATTTACCTCGATTTCAGTGAGGCATTTGATACAGTTCCACATGGGGAATTATTAGCTAAATTGGAAAAGATGGGGATCAATATGAAAATTGAAAGGTGGATAAGGAACTGGTTAAAGGGGAGACTACAACAGGTCGTACTGAAAGGTAACTTGTCAGGCTGGAGGGAGGTTACTAGTGGAGTTTCTCAGGAATCGGTTTTGGGACCAATCTTATTTAATCTTTTTATTACTGACCTGGGCACAAAAAGTGGAATGTGCTAATAAAGTTTGCAGATGACACAAAGCTGGGAGGTATTGCCAATACAGAGAAGGACCAGGATATCATACAAGAAGATCTGGATGACCTTGTAAACTGGAGTAATAGTCAGGGGTGGCACCAGTGCACCAAGCGCGTGCCTGGGGCAGAAAGCCGTGGGAGGCGGCTTGCCGGTTGCCGTGAGGGCGGCAGTCAGGCTGCTTTTGGCGGCATGCCTGCGGGAGGTCTGCCGGTCCCGCAGTTTTGATGGCAATTTGGCAGCGGATACGCCGAAGGCGCGGGACCGGCGGACCTCCTGCAGATGTGCCGCCGAAAGCAGCCTGACTGCTGTGCTTGGGGCAGCAAAATACATAGAGCCGCCCCTGGTAATAGTAATAGGATGAAATTTAATAGTGAAAAGTGCAAGGTCATGCATTTAGGGATTAATAACAAGAACTATTGTTATAAGATGGAGAGGCATCAGTTGGAAGTAACAGAGGAGGAGAAGGACCTTGGAGTATTGGTTGACCTCCAGTGTAGGTCCAGGAGAGAGGGTTGGCTGAAAGCAAGTGCTCCTTGTATGACTGTTGCCTAATGGTCCCTCCCTGAAGAGAGGGCATGAGTACTCAATGCTGACCTACCTTTCATAGGACTTTTGCCTCCTATTAGCCTGCGAGATTGGTTGTAGCCGCAACTTAACAGAAGCTTCTCTGAAGGACGAGGGCCTTAAACACAAAGAAATTGTGCCACAGGTGGGCTGTTTGCTGACCATCTGAAAGAAGTGGGGTGTCTGGGCTCCACTGGAGATCTGAGCTGCTTACATCTGGACTGGAGTGGTAGATTCATAGATTCTAGGGCTGGAAGGGACCTCAAGAGGTCATCGAGTCCAGTCCCCTGCCCTCATGGCAGGACCAAATACTTTCTAGATCATCCCTGATAAACATTTATCTAACCTACTCTTAAATATCTCCAAAGATGGAGATTCCACAACCTCCCTAGGCAGTTTATTCCAGTGTTTAACCACCCTGACAGTTAGGAACTTTTTCCTAATGTCCAACCTAAACCTCCCTTGCTGCAGTTTAAGCCCATTGCTTCTTGGTCTATCCTTAGAGGCTAAGATGAACAAGTCTTTTCCCTCCTCCTTATGACACCCTTTTAGATACCTGAAAACTGCTATCATGTCCCCTCTCAGTCTTCTCTTTTCCAAACTAAACAAACCCAATTCTTTCAGCCTTCCTTCATAGGTCATGTTCTCAAGACCTTTAAACATTCTTGTTGCTCTTCTCTGGACCCTCTCCAATTTCTCCACATCTTTCTTGAAATGTGGTGCCCAGAACTGGACACAATACTCCAGTTGAGGCCTGACCAGCGCAGAGTAGAGTGGAAGAATGAATTGATGAAGATATTGAACAGATCCAGTCCCAAAACAGACCCCTGCGGAACCCCACTTGTTATACCTTTCCAGCAGGATTGGGAACCATTAATAACGACTCTCTGAGTACGGTTATCCAGCCAGTTATCCACCCACCTTATAGTAACCCCATCTAAGTTGTATTTGCCTAGTTTATTGATAAGAATATCATGCGAGACCATATCAAATGCCTTACTAAAGTCTAGGTATACCACATCCACTGCTTCTCCCTTATCCACAAGACTCATTGGCCTATCAAAGAAAGTTATCAGATTTGTTTGACATGATTTGTTCTTTACAAATCCATGCTGGCTATTCCCTATCACCTTACCACCTTCCAAGTGTTTGCAGATGATTTCCTTAATTACTTGCTCCATTATCTTCCCTGGCACAGAAGTTAAACTAACTGGTCTGTAGTTTCCTGGGTTGTTTTTATTTCCCTTTTTAGAGATGGACACTATATTTGCCCTTTGCCAGTCTTCTGGACTCTCTCCTGTCTCCCATGATTTTCCAAAGATAATAGCTAGAGGCTCAGATACCTCCTCTGTTAGAACATTTGGAGGATGCTGAGCAGTAGCCTGTGGGAGTTTAAGGTCCTGGCCCAGGTGGTGTCCTGGGGAATGAACTTGGGTGGTGAATGCGAGCAAGATCTTCTCACCCTCGAAGAAGGGGGAGTCTTGCATACCCAGAACAGTCGAACACCCTAGTCCTAAGGACATGGGGTGGTAAGACAGTGACAATGTGTATCTGGAATGTCTTCCGAAGTGGATGACCAAGAATCATCCTCACCTCAGCAGCAGCAGCTCTTGACAGCTCAGCACCAACAGTCAGCCCAGGATGTAGGGGCACAACAGCAGAGACATAATGGCCCTTATGCAATCTCAGAGAGTTTCCAGGGTTTCCCCTCCAGGGACTGTAGACCCAGCAACTGTGGTCATACAAGTGAGGCTTGTGAAAATGAGCCCCGAGGATGCCCTGGAGGCTTTCCTCATGATCTTTGAGAAAATGGTGACAGCAGATAAGTGGCAATGTGAGCAGTGATCCATCTTGTTAGAGCCATACCTGACTGGGCCAGCACAAGCTGCATACTGAGGGCAGGGCACAGAGGCCGCACAAAGCTATGCCCAAACTGTAACATAATGTGAAACTGTGGTGTCTAGACACTAGGTGGTGATATGTGTAACATACCTTACTTGAGCACACAACAGCCATTCCAGGCATTGACTTAAAGCAGTGGTTTTCAAACTTTTTTTCTGGTGACCCAGTTGAAGAAAATTATTGATGCCCGCAACCCAGTGGAGCTGGGGATGATGGGTTTGGGATGTGGGAGGGGGCTCTGGCCTGGGTCAGGTGGTTGGGGTGCAAGAGGGGGTGGGGCTCTGGGCTGGGGGTGCAGGCTCTGGGGTGGGGCCGGGGATGAGGAGCTTGGGGTGCAGGAAGGGGTTCCAGGTTGGGGGGACACCTCAGGGCTGGGGCAAGGGATTGGGCATGGGGTTGGGGCACAAACTTACCTCCAGCAGTTCCCGGTCAGCAGTGCAGCTGGGGTACAGAGGCTTCCTACCTGTCCTGGCATTGCGGACCACGCTGAGCCTGAAGTGGTCAGCAGCAGGTCTGGCTCCTAGACAGAGGCTCACAAGCGGCTCCATGTGGCCCTCACCCGCAGGCACTGCCCCCCAGCTCCCATTCCCGGCCAATGGGAGTGCAGAGCTGGGGCTCAGGGCAGGGGCAGTGCGCGGAGCCCTGTGACACCCTGTCTAGAAGCTGGACCCTCTGTTGGCTACTTCTGGGGCACAGCGCGGTGTCGGAGCAGGTAGGCACTAGCCTGCCTTAACTGGGCAGCACCGCCAATGGGACTTTTAACGTCCTGGTCAGCAGTGCTGACCAGAGTAACCCAGTGCCTGACAAGCCATGACCCAGTACTGGGTCGCCACCCGAACTTTGAAAAACGCTGCCTTAAAGGGTCTTATTGTGATCACAACTGGTGTATCTCTCTGGGAAGGAAGTTCTGTAGACAGTCCATGTCTGGTACAGAAGCCTGACTTGCTAGTACCTGCCCTGCAACCGACTGTAAACAAGGAGTACATGACATGGGCAGCTATGTTGGTCTGCCTTGATATCACAGTTAACCCTACTTGATCACCAGACATCAGGTAGGGCCTCTGCCTCTTAACTGCACCTTCACCACAAATTTTAGACAAATTTTAGATTCAAAATTCCTCCCAAAGTTTGTGGTGGGTGTTTCACTCTGGGATTTGGTTCTGGCCCTTCTCTAATGGAGGTCAAAGAACCTCTCTCTAGGAATAAGAGCTAGTAGCAGCATTTTTAACTGTTTTGTTTCTTTCAGCTGTTAGATTTTTTGCAGTGCAGAAATGGGAGTGTGACACTAAGGCTCTGATTCAAATTATTAATGGCAACTACAAATTCAAGTTTGGATCAAGCTGCAAACTTTTTCCAAGGTCAAGGGGTTAGGATGTGGGACTCTACTTTATGCCTGATTAAGTCAGAGTAAGAATAGGATGGTTTCCTTAACTATGATGCAGTTAAAGGGAGTAATAGATTTATGAGTCTTATGAGAGTTAACGGTAGTACAAAACCACACAGCAAAAGAAGTGTGAAATAAAAATGAATATACAAAAATTTTATTCCTAAAACTGCTCAATGAGTCATTGTCCGTGCTGTTGAAAAGCCTTGTAATAGAGAGTGGCAAAGTCAAACACCTATTCTTAGTGACCCTCACCTGTGTGTTGATTTGGGGGGAATCTGTCTGTAGAACTTACGAATTCTGGTTAATAGTATGTAGCTGTGTTGCTATGAAAACTGCTTCATCACTGAAGACCCTATGAAAATGTGGAATTCACCATTGCAGATGTGACCTGCAGCAGATGCATACCAGAATGAAGACAATGGGGAGTACTTAACTTTAATGACTCTGCTCTGATCACACAATAGTTGTGCTGTTCATTACAGCCCTGCCAAATTCTTGGGGGAGGCACACATCCAGTTGGATTTTTAAGGCATTGTTATTAGGTGGCCATCTTGTTCTGGATATCTACCAGAATCGGTCTTGCAGCAAATGCATTCTATAGACTTCAGAATATTTGGAGGTCAACCATCTTGCAAATGAAAACCAAAGTAGAGATCTACAGGTCGAACGTCCGCTCTGTGTTGCTCTATGCGGCGGAAACATGGAGGACCAACAAGAAGATAGAAAGTCGGCTTCGGGGTTTTGAAGGAAGGTGTCTTAGGCGAATTCTTAACATACATTGGCCACAGCGTATCACCAATGTTGAAGTGAGCCGATTAACGGGCATCAGCAATATAGTGGATGAAGCCAAACAACGAAGATGGAGGTGGCTGGGGCATGTGTTGAGAATGGATGCTGACAGACACCCTCGTATTGCCCTACGATGGACACCACAAGGAAGAAGGAGGCGAGGTAGACCATTGGGGACGTGGCAAAGGACCATTGAAGAGGAAATGAAAGGTATGGGAATGAAGTGGGATGAAATCTGCTGTCTCGCTCAAGAACAAAATGAATGGAGGAGAGTGGTTGGTGCCTTATGCTCCACAGGGAGTGAATAATAATAAGAAGAACCTACATTTTGTAACAGTTTCTTGTTCCCCTATTCTGGGCCAAAGGCGGGAAAGTGAAAAGAGCGGGAATCAGTTGTTGCTAAGTAACCGGTTTCTATATAAACAAATGAAGGGAGGGGCCAGGGACTCTTGAGCACTGGAATCTTTGGGGCTCAGGTGTCTAAAAACTTTCTCTCTCTGTGGTGTGGAACCTTCCACATTGCAGTAGTCACTCTCCGAACAAAGTAGTCATCTTGGGGTTTATTACTTATTTTATTTTGGGAAGCAGACGTACACTCTCCAACTAGATCCGGTTAGTTAGATCTGACACTCAGCTGTAGACGACACGGCGAGGGATAGGGTGGGCCTGAGATAGGGTTACTTACCTGTCTTCGACACCTGTAATCCACCGTTGGTGTCCATCGCTGATCTAACCAGTCCGGATTCTGTAGCCTCGCCACCGGCAGTACCTGAAGGAGGTAGAAAAACATCTTTGCTTTATTGAGTGTGTGTGTGCATGTGTATGCTTATATTCCAAATCTCCAATGTTCTTAATCCATCCCCCCCTGCCTTCCTTCTCCTTTAGTAAATAGTGTTGTTGTGAGTTCATATCCGTGTGATGGTTTCTTTTATTCCAGCTCTGATAGATGGGCTTAAGGGGGGATCCAGCAGGAGGTATACTGGTCAGATCGGCTCCCTAAAAATCCTTACAGTGTTATCGAGCAACTGCATCCTAGGATAAACCAGTTTTCTCTACTTAGCTTCCTCTCCCCTCTACCGTGGGGCTGGTGTTTGGGAATTTTCCATTCTCCTAACAAGACAAAAAGATAGACATGACAAAGCAGGGGTTCAAAAAAGGACTCCATGGGGGCAGAGGGGAAGACGGAGAATGATGCACAGGAAGCTTCGGCAGGAGAAAGGAAGGGGTTGGCCTGGCCAAGGTCAGAAGAAGAGCTGGGGGAGAGAAGGCTCCATGTCTCAGAACACAAGCCATGCACTGGAGCAAAAGGATTCTGGATGGGCCCAAAGGACCCTGACCCCAACCCACAGAATGCTCTGGAGTTAAATTCCCACTAAGCAGTGCAACCATGCAGCATCCTATTAGGTGCTCAGGGCTGCAGTGGGGAGAGGCACCCTTCTCCAGCCCCAACCCAGCCCCAGCACAGACCTGCTGCTGCCTTGGGGGAGGCGACCCTCCCCCAGCCCCAACCTAGCTCCGGTCTGGACCTGCGGAAGCCAGGGGAGAGGTGCCCTGGCACTAACCCAGCCCAGCCCTGGACCTGCCGTGGCTGAGGGAAGAGGTGCCCCTCCCCTGGCCCCAACCCAGCCCCAGAGCTACCATGGCCTGGGGAGAGGTGCCTATCTTGCGCCCCCCAGCCCAGGAGCTGCCATGGTAGGGAGAAATGCCTCTCCCCCCCCCCCAAGCCCAGGTGCTGCTGTTGGGAAAGAGAGCTGTGGGGAGTCCTCTCTCCCCCTTGTAGGCAGGGCAGTCCGTACCCAAATCTCTCATCCCTGGCCTCATCCCAGAGCCTGCACCCCCAGCCAGAGCCCTCACCCCACCACACCGACCCTCTGCTCTCATCCCTGGCCTCATCCCAGCCCTGAGCCCCAGCCCTGAGCCCTGCCCCAGCCCTGTCCCACACTCCAAACTCCTCGGCCCCATCCCCGCCACATAAATTTTGTTACGTGCACTGTCATAAATAAACAGATCAGGGTTAAGGTCTCTTTTCCCTGGAAAGGGTTAACATGTAGTACCTGGTGACCACCTGACCAAAGGACCAATCAGAGACGAGATAATTTCAAATCTCTGTGGAGGGAAGCCTTTGTCTGTGTGAGAACTGGTTTTGGATTTAACAGAGGACAGTCATGTCTCCAAGTTCTCCTGGAGTAGTTTCTACTAATTAATAGTGAGTATTAATTAGAAAGGCGAATTAGTCTTATGATTTGATTTCTATATTTGCAATTGTGTGTTTGCTAAAGGAAATGCTTTATTCCTGTTTGCTGATATTGCTTTTACTGAGAAAAGGGGGAGAGGGGATTCTCTCCAGAGATTGATAAGGTTATACCCTATGAGTGTCCAGCTTTGGCTCATAGGGATTCTGTACTTTCTTTTTGTTCTCTTAATAAATTCTTTTCTATTAAGGACTTGTTGGTCTTTCCTTGGGTGGATTCTCAGGGAAAGGGGAGGGGGAGGTATCCCTCTGTAGTTGGATCCCGGTATCTCTCCTAGGAAAAGGGAGTGGGGGGAGGAAGCAGGGGGAATGGTTTGTTTCTCCTGGGTGTGAGAACTCCATGGATTTGGGGCTCTTGGAATCCCCTAGGATTTTGGGGAAGGACTGTGTCTCAATTCACATTTCTTAATTGAGTGGTGGCAGCGAGAAGGAACCCCACCCTAAGGGTTAGGGTGGTGGCAGAGTACATGCGGGTCCCCATCTTTGAACCCACAAGCTCAAAGTGGGGGTGAGATCCCATAGGACATGGTGGCAGAATACATGCGGGTCCTCACTTTGAAACCGCCCAGTTTCAAGTGAGGGTAGACTCATGACATGCACCAATATGGAGGTGATCTGACACATCACCTCTATATTGGTGCACATAACAAAATTCAGTCTGCACATGGGTGGGAAAAATTAGAGAGAACACTGCTCTGGCATGGGGAGAAATCTGAGGCAGAGAAATGCATGTAGGGTGGGCGGCAAGATAGAGGATTTGCACTCCAAGGGTGTGCTCCAATGCAGGAGCAGTGCCTGGATTCTGTTCAGGTCCAGAAGGATTAAAATACCCATGGATGCAATGGCCGGATTTCCCCACGGCAACCTGGTGGACCACTGACAGGTTGAGCCCAACCAAATCTGTGACAGCCTGTCTTCTATTTCAGGAGAGCTGATAGGCCTGATAAACTAGTGTGCGAGAAAGAGCAGAGTCTTGCAGTCTCACTATATTCTCAAGTATTTTTATTTTCCCTGCAATTGCCATTCCTAGCTGCTCCATTCTGTGCCTGGACCTAGGACAGGGAACTTGTCTCCCCTTTGCTGTCAGTAACCCCACCACTGCAGCCCTCTGGGCCCAGGCAGCGTGGATGAGGAATTTGACTGAATCAAATGCAGAGGTTGGTAGGGGGGAATAGATGAGGGCTAGTAGCATGTGGGGAGACTGGGACTGGAGGAGAGGAACTGGGTGCCAGAGGCTAGGAAAGGGACTATCTGAGCTAGCAGAGTCGAGCTGGGAGCCAGGGAGGGGAAAGGGCCGGACGGGGGGGATGACAATTGGGAGTCAGTGCAGGGGCGACTGAGATTAGATGAAGAGTTGGGGGGAGAGACTGGAAATAACTGTGCAAGGAGATGGATTGGGAATCAGTGGGGGAGTGGGAAGCAGGTATGTGGGGTATGGAGACAGATGTGATGAGGAACCAAGATGATGTGGAGGGAGAACTCTGATTGTCTGGGCAGAGACTGAGACAATGTCTCTTGCACACACACACATGGGCTGAAGGAGGGACCTGAGGAAGGAGACAGGGAGTGGGAGCCTGTAGGGACGAGAAACCTGGGAGAGAGACAGATTGGACATGAAGCTGGGAGAGGAGAATTAGGACTAGCTGGGGACAAAGAACCCGGTGGCATTGGGAATGACTGGGCAAGGAGAATGGGACTGGAGAATGGGACTAGCTCCGGCCTGGACCTGCGGAAGCCAGGGGAGAGGTGCCCTGGCACTAACCCAGCCCAGCCCTGGACCTGCCATGGCTGAGGGAAGAGGTGCCCCTCCCCTGGTCCCAACTCAGCCCCAGAGCTACCATGGCCTGGGGAGAGGTGCCTATCCTGTACCCCCAGCCCAGGAGCTGTCATGGTAGGGAGAAATGCCTCTCCCCCCCGAAGCCTGAGGAGTAAAGACTGTGTTTGACTATGTGTGGAGAATGGGCCTAGGGTGAGAAGACAGGATGGGTGCAGGGACAGGTTTGAGGGGATGGGAAGGAAGGGGTCAAGTTTAGGAAAAATGGACAGAAAATTACATTACTGGCAGTCATCCCTCACTGCTGTTTCTGGGGCTACTGCCTTTGTGTGTGCAGTTTATATGTGCAGTGGGCCTACAATAGATTCAGTCCTGGATAATTATTTATTAGACGCTCATGTGCCATGTTCTGTGCAAAGAAGATGCAATCCTTGCCCGAAGGAGTTTATAATGTACATCAGACATAGACAAGACTATGCATATGCAGAGCACAGACTGAAGATCAATTTCTCTTTAATATATTTTTATATATACATGATTTGTATACAGGATATTTATACATCTGTGTAATAGAAATACAGTAATTCAGGACCTCTTCACACCACTTACTAGCCCATGCAGAAATAGATCCCCATTTCATTTTTGATTCTGGGACAGTTAATTAAAAAATCAGGGCCAGATCCTCAATAGTGTTAATTGATTTATCTGTATTGAAATCCATGGACCTACACCAATTTACACCAGCTGAGAATTGGGTCCTCACAGTTTCCATCCCAGATGCTGGTAAATTCATGGAGGATTGGTCCATCAATGGCTATTAGCCAGGATGGGCAGGGATGCAAAACCATGCTCTGAAGTGTCCCTAGTCTCTGTTTGACAGAAGCTGGGTTGGGTGATGGAGGATGGATCACTTGGTGATTACTTGTTCTGTTCATTCCCTCTGAAGCACCTGGCATTGGCCACTGTTGGAAGACAGGATACTGGGCTAGATGGACTGTTGGTCTGACTCAGTGTGGCTGATCTTATGTTAAATTTTGTATCCATCTCTTTCATTCTCGAATGATAAGCAAAGGCACCACGGAATCCAGTCCTGGGCACTGCTGAACCCCTTGAATTCTCATTGACATCACTGGGAGCTGGTGAAGGGTTTGAGCACCTGGCAGGAACCAGTTACTGAATTTGGTTTCTAAACTTGTACTTAAAATTCTCAATAGGTGTTAGGCATTATTGTACTTCTGTTTGTGTGATAATGTCCCCTATAGGTGCCGACTCCATGGGTGCTCCGGGGCTCAAGCACCCCAGAAAAGAAATAGGGGGTGCTTAGAACCCACCAGTCACAGTGGTTACAAGGCCCAGGGCTGGCCGCCGATCAGTGAGCAGCTGGCGGGAGGTGCCTGGGGGAGGGGTGGCGGAGAGGAGAAAGCATCAGGTGGGGGAGCCCTCAGGGGAGGGGGTAGAGCGGGTGCAGGAAGAAGTCTAGAGGGTGGGGTGGAGCAGGGGGTGCAGCACCCACCAGGCAAAAGAAAAGTTAGTGCCTGTGATGTCTCCTCTGTCTACGCTTCTGTTGAGTATAAGGGAGATAGGCAGGATTGTGTTATCTCTCAGCCTCAGCTTGGCGCACTGTGCTGTGGTGTCACTTTTCAAACAAAACTTGAAGACTTGCTATATCTGGGCAATTTTCATTTCTTACTTTACTCCCTCTCTCCCCTCCCCCTGTAACCAAGATGAAAATGTCAATCTCTGTTTTGGGCTCCCAAGATATGACACAATGTCAATGTAATTTGTTTTTAATCTGGGTGACTAACAGTTATCTGACACTTGAAGTGCTATGTCTTGACATTGTTCCATCAAACCCAAGTTAACTTACTAGTGAGATTCAGCATCAGAGTTAGAAACTTAATAAGTCTCTTAACACTGTGGAATTGTAACTTTAACTCTGAGTGATAACATTTGCCTAACCTGTCCTTCACTACCATTTTCACGTATGTACAACTAGAACCCCTTCGTTTGAAAGTCATTTTTGTTATTTCTAATGCTGATCAAACTCCAGGTCAGGTAAACTATTATTAGGAACATGCTTCTTTATAACAAGTAGTTTAGCATCAAGCAATGAGACATGTCTGGCTCTGCCTTTCTGGAAGTTTACTGTTTGCCTTGGGTGAGTGCCAAGGCACAAGGCTGAAGGCAGAGGCCCTTCCATAACCAGCCCAGAAGTGCAGTAGCCCTCCAGACATGCACTGCCATGAGCATCTCATTGCTGTTATGAAATGAAACATTTGAACCAAAATGAGGACAGACTTGGGCCTGCGCTGGTGCTTGTTGACATGGATACAGGGATGCTGGAACAAATTGTATAGTGGGGGTGCTGAGAGCCATCCAACTAAATTGCAGACTGTGATATAATGAAATCCACTTCAAGCCAGGGGGTGCTGCAGCACCCCCCACACTTCTAGTTCCAGCACCTGTGCATGGATATCCTGCTACTGACAGTCAGTCCGACTCTTCCAATGCATTCTGTAGCAATTCCCCAAGACCAGGGAGAGCATTTAAATAACTTGCTCTAAAGCCAAGTGCACAGGCAGGATTCACAGAACCTGGAATAAAATGTAAAAGCAGGGAACACTGTAGTTTTTTATCCGCTCTCCATCCTTTTTGTCCCCCAGCTGTTTTCCCCACTGTTTTCCTTAGTGCCGCCATATTTATTTAGTTTGTTCAGTTTTACGCAGAGTTTTGGGTTATTTACAACAGCTCACATTAACCCCCTCCCTTCCCGCAGCTTTTTAAAATAAAACAGATATTCTCACCATTTTTTCCCATTGTTTTTCATACACATTGGAAAATTAAACATTAAATCCTTTTTTCAGGTTGTGATTTTTCTTCTCCCATGTTTCAGTGGCAGAAGAAAAATAAAGGCATGAAGAGAAGGAGAAAAAAAATACCCCCCACCCAACACTTTGAAACATATTTTCAATTAAAAAAAAAAGCCCACAAATGTTTGAATAAACCAAAATTTGTTTCATTTCAAAGCCGGAAACATGACTTTGAAAGTTCTGAAATGTTGTGCAATCCCCTCGCCTCCCGCTTTCACATTTTCTGTCTAGCTCTACTGCTGAGACAGCATAGTGCTTACATTAGGCCCCCGAGTAAGCCTTGGCCAGGTATAATGTTCCCGTTTAGCCCACAAGTTTGGTAAGTTTTAGTCAGGGGTATTTATACAAAAAGTCATGGACAAGTCACAGGCTGTGAATTTTTGTTTTTGCCTGTGACCTGTCCATGACTTTTACTAATAATACCTGTGACTAAATCTTAGCCTTAGTCATGACTACTCAGCTAAGATTCTAGTGAGCTGCAGGCAGCTGATAGCCTGATGGAAGCCAGGGGCAGCCCTACCAACAGCAGCCCAGTTAGTACTGTCCTCACTGTGGAGGTGTCAATCAAGGGGGCGGGAGAGGGCTTATAGAATCAAGTGTAACGCTGATCCTCTCAGGGGTGTTGGCAGCGGGGATCAAACCTGGGACCTCTGGAGCTAAATGCAGAAGCCTCGACTGCATGAACTAAAAGACACCTCTCTGTTAGTCAGGGCAATAGCAGGTGCCTCGTTCTCTAGGGGGCCTCATCACTACTAGAGGGGGATAGAGCATCACTCCAAGCAAGCCAGGGGTTACACAAGCAATTGGGTATTGTAGATTTCATGAGTCCCAAACATCAGCCCTGGGTGGCTGTAAGGTGCATCATAACTCATAGCTGCAAGGGAAAAATCACTGACAAACTTTTAACCTTAGCAATTGGCTTGCACTGGGTTACTTCTCTTTAAATATTCAAGGCTATTTTCCTGAGGAAAAGAGCTAGGGACTTACTTTAGAAAGGAAGGAACCCCAAGATGATATTTGCATCTAATTCTCTAAAATAGGGTAGCTGTGGCCATGGGCTTTATATGTCCCAAAGTCTAGCTCTGCTCATTTTGAGCCAGATCCTATAGTCCTCATTCACTCCCTCTCCTGGCAAAATCCCACTGAAATCAGAGTTTTGGCTGATTAAGGATGTCAGACTCCAAAAATATAGATGTGTGTCACTGTTCCTGAAATCTGTCTTCATAAAGTTGCTCAATACTGTCTTCCAAAGGTGTTCTTGACATTTTGCAGCATTAATATTTAAGCTGTACTGTATTATTTTTTGCATAAGGAATGAGAAATTAGTGTGTAATGATTATAATACAGTAATTGGAAGGGGGGAGGCAAGTGGTTTGAGCATTGGCCTGCTAAACCCAGGGTTGTGAGTTCAATCCTTGAAGGGGCCACTTAGGGATCTGGGGCAAAATCAGTACTTGGTCCTGCTAGTGAAGGCAGGGGGCTGGACTCAATGACCTTTCAAGGTCCCTTCCAGTTCTAGGAGATTGGTATATCTCCAATTATTTATGTATTTTAAAAAGGGCCGGACTGTGCCCATAATCCATGCACACAAGTCCCACTTATGTCAATGGAAGTTGTGTGCATGCATTTTAGGGCAGAATTTGACCCTATAAGGGTCTGTTCTCTCCCTTGCATTGTGCCCCTGTTGCTTTCATTGACACTAATAAGAGGCCTGTGCATTGACAGGGGAACAAATTCCTAAATTATTCGTTGTGTTGATAACCTGGCAGCATTTTCTTGCTTTCTTATTGTAATCTTTCAAACTGGGGATTCAGATTTTTTTCAGATGGTAGCCTGTAAACCTGCATTAGCAGAATGGGAATGCGTTGCTTATAATGTTTCTGGTAAATAAGTATGTGTATCAGGACATCACTGTATCTTTATTCCTATTAGAGATCTGAGTTTAACTTCCCTTTTTTAACATAGGTCCTGATTCAGGGCCGCACTCAATTTACATCCATATCTAGGGGTGAACTTAAGTGCAGGCTTAAGAGCTGTCCTAAATAGGGATGCCATCCTGAATCAGAGTGTTGCAGCTTGTAGAAAAATTAATCGGATGAATATTTTCAATTCAATTCAAGTTTATAATTTTTTTAAAAGTCCCTAAAGTAGAGTTGCTCAAAAGGGACAGGGAGGGGATTCATTGTCATTTCAAAAGTAGAACAGTTTTGATCAGCTCTACCCAGAAGAAACAAATCATTATTCTATAACTTAAAAAGTTATGAATCATGACATAACATGCAGTAGAAATAGATTTGACTCCAAAGCAGGCAGTGACAGGTACTATGAGGACAGCAAACCAGGTAAATATTAGTTTGAATTTTCCAAACTGGGGTCCTGATCCAAAGCCCATTTAAGTCAGTGGCAGTCTTGCCATTGATTTCAGTCGGTCTGGATCAGGTCCTGGGTGCTCAAAAGTAGTGGCTTCCAAAATGTGGTCCATTTGTGGTCCGTGAAACACTGACTGGTGGTCTGCAGAGAACCGTGCTGGGAATGTGCTTCTAGCTCCATCTACTTGTTCCCAGCTCTTAAATGGCATTAAAAGAATCTAAAAAGCACATTGAGTACTTTCCTAATATTACTTTCCCATTTAAGCATCTGCAGTTGTCAGAGAGATGTGATGTGATTGTGAATGGGGGACGAGGTAGCCCATATCCTTGTGAATGGCAAGGAAGATGATGTTCCACGAGACATTTGAAATGTCTCTCTATTGAAATGTGTTCCACGCAATGAAAAAGTTTGAAAGCCCAAGCCCATGAGCCAAAGGCCTAAATATTAAAAAGTCACTAGTGATTTGGGTGCTTCTATTTTTGAGTGCCTAACTGGAGACACTCTAAAGGAGCCTGATTTTTTTTTTTTAAAGAGGATAGTGCTCGGCACTTTCTAAAAATCACACCTCTACAAGCTTTCTCAAGTTGGGCATCCAAATATGGAGATAACCCCAAATCACTAATCACTTTTGAAAATTTAGTCCTTAACACACATAAAATGATAACAACAAAGCATAGGAAACAGCCAAATCCAATTTTTGGTCAAAATGAAGTCAAATGATCTGCAACAACACTGCCAAAAACGTCTGTTGCAGACTTAAGTATCTGTTGGCATCACAAGAAAGAGGAGTCAGTGCTGAAAGTAGTGAAAAGAAAACCATCACACAAGAGTCTGTACACTGTACGTTAGCATTTGAAGATCGTAAGAGGCTTTTGGAGCTACAGCGGTGTTTCCTGCATTATTGCCAAACATTTTTATATGAAACAATTTGGCAGAGTTGGGGGGGTGCTGGCTGCAAACTTTGTGGTCTGTACTGAGGGCCTGCTCCTGCCCCTGCTGAAGTAAATGGGACTTTTTCCTGAGTAAGAGCTGAGGAACCACATGATTTGACACTAAAAATTAAACTTCACAATATTGCAGTGTCTAATATTATCCCTCTGGGAGCTTAAGTGATTTGCCTAAAGTCACACACAGCGAGTCGGGGGCTGAGCCAGGCATAGAACAGAAGACTACTTGCTTCCAGGCGTGTGCTCTCACCACTAGACACACAGCCCCAGATGTAAAATGTAATCCACAAAAGCAAGATAATGCAAAATCAAAGCTTCTTCTCGGCTCTTAACATATCTAAGTATAGCATTGCAGCACAGATCTAGGGCTGAATCTCATTGCCTTACTTATGCAAGTACTTCCACTGATTTTTCAATAGAATTACTCATCTTAATAAAGCGAGCAGGATTTGATTCATAATGTGCAATATCAAGCACGCAGTTCAGACCCCTGCAATACCAATGGAGAAAAGGAAGAAACGGAGGAGTAACCCTACTTTTAATCTCTGGATTTCTTTGCTTTTTGAGGTTTCAATTTGAGGTTTCAATCAAATTTATTACATCACAGCTTAATGTGTGTTAGTAATGGATGCTTGATTAGTTAAACTGCAAAGGAAAATAAAAGTGCTGGAGCTCTGGATATCACCTGGCAGCAAAGAAAGGAGGAGTTAAATACAAAACAGACCATATGTGAAAGAAGATTAATAAATACAACAGAGATCAGTATTGGACTTCTAATGGTTTTAATCTGTTCATTGACCCAGCGAGAGAGAGAGAGAGTGCGCAACTCTAAGCAAGTTAAATTGGCTGAGTGTTGATGGCAGAAAATTTGCAGCTCCTGGGGGTAGCTGAAGGAGAGTGGATGGTGCGAATAAACAGGGAACAGGGCAAATAGCAAAAGAAGATCAAAAGCAATTAAATTTCACAATTACAGGTCTGACAAATGTGCAAGGAAACTCAGTGCTTATAGGGGAACTACAAAAATACAAACTGTGAGATTAAGTGAGTGGGGTGGGCGAAGAGGAAGAAACTAAATCACAGCCTTCTGTCTAAAAATATCTCCTATACACACAGAGAGAATAAATAAATAAAAAAGAATCGCACTGAGCTGCTTCCCAGGGATTTGAACTCTGACAAATAAATGCCCTCAAAAGGCTTACTGGGAAAAGCTTCTAAAACCTCACTGTCACTCTCTATTCAGTTTAGGTACAGGATGGGGGGCAATGTTGAAAACCACCAGGATTTACCCAGATAATTCCCCCATAACAGTTAAGTTTTAGGACTTTTTAAAGTAATTTTAGACTTAGCTGTCAAAACTCACTCAGGGCTGAAACTGGCATACACAGGGAGGGAGAGTAAAGATTTGTGACCGTTTTAGAAAATATTGGTTGAACAATTTTATTTTGTGGAAGAAGAAAAAAAAACATTTATTTTACATCTTGCACGTTGAGCTTTAAAGAATTGATAATGAAAATACAAGTAAAGTCAACTACTGTACCCAGATCCTAAGATATTTCTTAGTGTGGAGGCACTAGTCATGGCTGCATAGTTAATGATGAGCTGAGTTTTACACTTAGGGGTTCAGCTTCTCTAGCCTTCTTCCTCCCCTTCGTGCCGCTCTTAGGGCCATATTCTGCTCACACAGAAGCCTACTTGGCCTTTACATCAGTAAAACCAGGATTTGCTGTTTAGTATGTATTTATTAAGGGTTCAGTCCTGTTCTGTGAAAGGCAGGTACTCTTTCCTGTGCATTTTTTCGCAAAGCTAACTTCTGCACTTGTACTTACAGTTTATTACTGCAGCTGATTTTGCAAGTTATGAATCCAGAGACCACCTGTGTGTATGAAGAAGGGAGCTCAGTTTCCATGTTCATTCAATCCTTGCTCTTTCTGCTGTGACTGCCAGCAAGGATGGTGGATTTTGCAATGTAGATAGCTGTCCACTAGGAATTGGATAGATTCTCATAGACCTCTGGATTGTTGGCATATTGCTCCTCTATTTCCATCTCAAATTCAACCTGTATAGCAAGTGCCTAATGGTCCTCTCATATGGTATATGCAGGTCTAGGTCAATAGGGTTGCACCACTGTATGTGAGATAAGAATTTGGCCCACAGATTTGATTGGCAGCAATAAATTAATCTGAGTTAAACTTTCATATGTATAAGAGATACATGAGTAAATATAGCAAATAATATGCTTAATTAGTTCAGGAAGTTCTTCACACTTCTTCAGTAGGTTTCCTGAAAATTCAGGTCAGCATCACAACCCTTCTCCTCAGAGAACTGGAAAGGGACACTGCACCGTTTTTATCTGACTACAAGACCAGCTCCTTTTCCCACCCTCACTGCATGGCTGTGTGTGAGGAAAGGGCAGATACCACAGACAGAGACGGTACAGACTTTTTAGTCTTCGAATGGGAGAAAAGACCACTGTAACTAACTTCTCCTTAGACAACCATCTGTACGTTTTCTACAACTGTGTTCTGTTCCCTTCCCCTGCCTTCCCTCACTACCCCTCCCCCATCACTCTTCCATGTGCCTCTGGTTTGTAAGGGGACTAGAAGATCTGGGGGTGGGAAAAGCACTGAAACCTGCCACGGGAGAAAAAAAAAGACAGCTGTAACTAACTTTTTCCCTTAGACATCAACTAAGTTTTCTACAGCTGTGTTCCCTTCCCCAACCAGGACCTTTCCAAAAACATCTCCCCACCTCCCCTTCTCCTCCCAGGCCATGCTCCCCTGGGACCATTGCTGTCTAACAGCTGGCTGATAAATGCATAGGCACAGGGGCACACTGATTTTTCCTTTATAAAGTATTTGAAAAAATAGCATTATAAGCCAAATGCATAATTGTGGTTCATCATAAATCAATACAGCCATTCATATAGAACTTGCTTGAGGGCCATTTCGGGGTGCAGCAGAGTATATGTTGGATGGAGTGGGGAAAGTTGAAGGAGTTCAATAAGGCGATGGGGTGTGATAATGCCGTGGTGTCAGCATTGTGGTTCAAATACAGAGACCCAGCAATGCAAAGCATATTATCCAGGGAGGAAAAGTCAGTGCACAGTACTTTACATGCCCTTGATCTTCAGATTAGGAATTTAGCACCAGAGCATGAGGGGATATTGGTGGGGATGGTGGGGGTCCCAACCTGGGGTTCTGGTTCCTGCCATGGCTCAGAGTCCTCCCCCGGTCCATCATAGGGGGGTTCTTCAACCTGCTCTTCTGGGCACAGGTGCAGAATCACATACTCCTCATCCTCCAGGTCTTCTGGGCATCCTCCGTGGTCCTTGCTGCCTCCTTTCCCTGGCCCTGACCTCTTGGACAGTAAGGTCAGCGGGGTTGAGGAAGGGATCACGAGCCACTTCAGGCTTGACTGAGTACATGATAGCTCCCAATCAAGCTCCTCATGGAAGGGCCATCCAGGTCCTGGACCGACTGCTGGAATCGCTGACCTTCCTATACAGGATCCTCAAATGCTTCCTGGCACTGGGATGGAGTCTGCTGAATGCCCACTTGTTCCAGCCTCTGTGGAATTTCCTGGGACAGGCGAATGTTCCTGTTGTCCAGGCCCAAATCATGGAGGACAGTGTACTCCACCCACGTACTGATCAACATCCAGGTATGCTCAGTGGGCCAAGTGGCTGCTCTCAGAGCTGAATCCATTGTCAGCTCTAAAGAGTTGTCTGTGATCAGTGCAGCTCACTACTAGCAGTACACGGGGGGACAGGGACCCAGACTGTGTAAGGATCAGGAGGAAAAGGGTTCCGTGCATTGTGGGAATGGGGGTGGAGGACTCTTGAAACTCAAGACCTGGTACACCCCCCTAGTCTCTGTTCACACTTCAGACTGGCACAGGTAAGGGCAGGGCCATAGCTAAGACATGTCCTTACCCCCACTCCTCAGGCGTGCTCACTTACTGACCCGCTGCTCACCTTGAGACACGTGCTTCAGGGGTTTAAGTGTGGACACTAGGGGGGCTGTGGCACAAGCCCACACATGGACATGTGTACAGTTATTAGTCTACATGTGCCCTCTGTGTGCCCATGGGTCTTAAAAGACCAAGCCTTAAATATGTATTTTCATGACTGCCTATTGGTAACCAATATGTGTTTTAACAAGTTGTCCCGGTATGTCCTGTATTCAGATGTTCTGTTAAAAGGCCATAATGGCTGCTAGGAGAGAACACTTCAATCTGTAAGGTTAAAAAAAAATGTAAAAAACGTGACTTCTAATAATAATTTATTAGTCACACAATGCCCAACCTGTGCTAACAGAACATATCAAAGGATGGTCCCTGCCCCAAGCAGCATTCAATTTGGGCCAGATCTTGCAAACACTGCTGAATAGAGAGTTTACTATGATAAGATGTCCAAGTGCTTTTACTGGGACTACCTCGGAAGTAAAGACCACCCCCTGTAATAAGCATTTGCAGGGTGAGACCCTAATTTTTGAACTAACATGATAACATATAAACAAACCGAAGCAGCTTTGTACAGATCCAGGGGTGGGAGGGAAGCAAATTTAGGAGGAGCTTTTCCCTTTTTTGGTCTGGGGGAAGGCTCTGTGGTAAAGACTCAGAACTGGGAGTTAGAAGATATGGGCCATTCTGTTACTGGCTCCGTGTACCTACTGGGTTCCGGGAAGTGGGCAGGTGAAAGCCCGCCCAATGCTAAAGGATCCCCACCCCCAGCCTAAGGGGAAGACCTACTGGACCTCAAAAACCTAACCAATTCCGGGGGACAACTAATAAAAGAACAGGGACAGGAGTGCGGTCAAAGGGTCATAAGAAGGGAGCCTGACGGGGACGCCGAGCAGAGAACCCCGGACACCGCCCACTGCTCCTCGAAGGCATCAAGGGAGTCAGTGGACTGGCTCTGTGTATCTTTTGGGTTTCTGGGAACCGGGCGGGCGGAAGCCCGCCCAATGCTAAAGGATCCCCGCCCCCAACCTAAGGGGAGGATCTACAGGACCTCAGAAACCCACTAATTCCGGGAGACAACTAATAAAAGAACAGGGACAGGAGTGCAGTCAAAGGGTCATAAGAAGGGAGCCTGACGGGGACACTGAGCAGAGAACCCCGGACAGCGCCCACTGCTCCTCGAAGGCGTCAAGGGAGTCAGTGGACAGGCTCTGTGTAGCAGGGTGGTTACCTCGCTCCTGCCCTGAAGGGCTTAAAACAGCCCTGGGAGAGGGCGGTGGCAGGAAAAGAAGCCTGGGCTGATTGGGGAAAGTAGGCTTAGCTGTGGCCATGCCCCAATCAGGCCCAGCTGGCCCCTATAAGAGGCTGTGTTCAGAGAAAGAAGGGCCTGGCCGCAGGGAGCTTAACCAGGTATCTGGAGTGGAACAGGGCTGGGGAAAGGCCAAGGAAGCTGGGGATCTCTGGCCTAGGAAAGCCCCAGGCTGCAGGCCTGGTAAGGCCTATTAGGTACTGGGTTGCAGGGGGCAGCCCACAGGTAGCCGGAGGCAGCAGGTTTGAACCCCCTTGCCTGTGATGAGTGGCTGATACTGCAGTCTGCCCCAGTGAACAGGGGCTAGATGGAGACTGGGCAGTAGCCAAGACTGAGGCAAAGTAGGGATAGTGGGTGGGGGTTCCCCTGGGAGGGGGAGATCCAGAACTGTGGGGGTACTGCCAGAGGCAGCTCCCAGTTTAAGGGGCACTGGGGTCCTGGTAGGGACATGGCGGGGCCAGCAGTGGTAGCGGGTCCCTGGCTGACAGAGGGTGCTCCTGGGTTGAAGAGCTAATTCCCGGAGATGACCAGCAGGAGGCCCCACAAGGGGGAGTCCCACACCGTCACGTGCCGTTACACTCTGTTAACGACTTCCTGTGTAACTTAGATTAATCACAAAGAATTTGGTCAAGCTATAGTTCTGACTGTGCTGGCACATTTGCTTTGATATGTCCATGTTTTAACATGACTGAGTATGTTTGTAGTGTGAACAAGACAACTTGACTAAAGTAATATGCTAAGGAATATTATGATAAAACTATAGACTGTGTAGAAGAAAATGAGCAATCTCAGCTACGAATATTGTAGTGGGTATTATCACATTTTTTTATATTGGCTGTTTTAAATTCTGTAAAGCTCCTAGACTGTGGGTAGTGCTAACTTAAGTCAAAAGGAGGAGAAAACACTGTGCAGGTTGAATTTCATTTGTGCAATAGCATTTGTCAAACGAGATTACTGGTCCACCTAGTTAGTATTCTGCAGACATCAGCCAATAGTACCTGATGCTTCAGAGGAAGCTAATGAAACAAAAACCTACCATCATCAAGGGTAACATTTTCAAACATGCCCGAGTGACTTAGGAGACCAGGTCTCATTTTCATAAGTAACTTGTCATCACACAAACTTTTACCACTTTACTTAAACCAGTACATAAGGCTGTGGTTCGAGTGGCTTATTTTGGTTTTGCTTAAACCAGTTCCTAATAGATTTCACTACGTCTATCTTTAAACCAAATACGTATCCATGCAGCCTTTTGCAGGAATTATATTAAGTTTACATAAAATCCAGCAATGGGCTAGATGTTCCCACTATATCTTGAGAATATTTAACCCTTACAACCCTGTGACCAGTTTCTGGGTGGATGGTAGCCAGAAACTGATGGTTTTAAGGTGTTAGAAGTGAATTTTCTAGGCAAGTCTCAATCTGCTCCTCCTTTTTCACTGCTAGAAATCCTCCCTGCTCTACATGTGATCCCCCTCCAGTTGCCAGTTCCTGACCCATCTGTTGGGTCAGGAATCAGCACCAGGTAAAGGCAGATAGATGACTGGGGAAATCAGAGATGCATGTAATGAGGAAGCAAGGGGGAGAGCAGATGTTCAGGTGATAGAAGGAAGTGTGTGTGTGTGTGTGTGTGTGTGTGTGTGTGTGTGTGTGTGTGTGTGTGTGTGTGTGTGTGTGTGTGTGTGTGTGTGTGTGTGTGTGTAAAATTAAATCAGGAGGAGTTGGAGTCTTGTGGCAGGGTGGGAGAGAAGTAAGTCACTTTCTCTTAGCGTTATGTTATACTACAAGATTTTTTTTTCCAAGTCTTGTCTTGCCAGGGTTTTAAAATGTGCTAATAAGTACCAGGGTTCCATCCAAGTTATTTTGGCCTAAGCAAGTGAAGGAAACATTCACAGAAGGCAAAGCATGTGCCTCTGTTGGTTTGAGAGGAGGATAGGAACTTGGGGTTCAATCCTTCATTCCCTGCACACTCCAAACTGCCACTGATTTTGGTAGAGGGTTGAATGCATAAGAGGTGCGGGGTCGTGCAGCACTGCAACTGTACTCACACCTCTTGCAGAAGTTTGAACTGGAAGAGATCATGTCAGCCTACTTATCATACTCCTTTCAGTCTGTCCAGAGGAGGGTTGTGTAATAATCCCTGACAGAAAACTGAAGAGATTTAAAGTGGCTGCCAGGAAGCACTTTGTGACTAAGGTGGCAACTCTGAATAAGGAAGCATCTGGCACATTTGTTCAGACAAAGGAAAATTAGGTCACTCAGAAAACTATTTGATGTTCTGCTTGAATAAAATGCTAAAAATGTGTCTGTTGAGAATGGCAGAATTCTCGTCTTCACCAATATTTTCTCCTATTAGGATGTTTTATATTGTTCTGAGTAACTGCACTGTTTTTGGAATCTATTAAATGGTACAGTATGCATCATATAAACTATCATCTTTCTCCTGACAGTAATAGGAGTTTAAAAGCAAAGAGTTTAGTTAAAAGGATTCAGGGTCAACTACTTTGATCCATTATATTGCTGGGTATTTTTAATAAAGACTTTTCAAGACATGTTACTTGCTTTTATGCTGGGCCATTATTTTAACTCTTTTCTGTTCTGGGTTTGGGCCATTTCCCACATATATAACATATGTCCATTGCTTTCCATCTCTTCCTGAGTGGGAGGCAGAGCACTGAGAGTGCACAACGAAAGGATCCTGAAAGCTGAGAAATAAGCTGTTACTGCTATTAGGCTCTCCTCCTCCAGAGGGAGTAGTGGAGTGAGGAAAAACACAATTGCCAGACCCTGAAGCACTAGTCCAGTAGGAGCAGAATGACCTGTTGTTTCTGGCAGAATAGCAGATAGACCCAAGAGCAGGAGATGCAGAGTAAGGGTTTGATCCTGCTAGGTGCTGAGCATTTCTGCTAAGCAGCCTCAACACCCCACCTCCCCTCGCCTGTAGTAGGGGCTGAGATTGTTCATCATCTGACAGGAGAAAGAAAGAGAATTTTCCAAACCTATGTAAAGTTTGTTTTGATATCGATGTACAGTACATACTCCCTCAATTTTACTAAGGATGAGATTAACTGCTGAAAAATCCAAGAAATCGAGGCAGAAAACGTAGTTTATTTCACTACAAAGGAGATTCACGTCAAGGCTGGGAGTCTATCTTACCTCCCATAAAGTTCAGGGTTGTTTGGATTCAGGGTTTTGGGTTGGGCCCACCTCTAATCCCTCATGGTAAGGTCTGACTTTTTGTGTCTTTATCCAGAAATAAGTGGGAAGGCAGCTGGGCAGTCTGTCATGCCAAGAGTTTCAGAAGGCATCACATCTTTCGTTAATTACTTTTTCGCTCTCCCTCTGCTTTATGTTAAAAACAGTGTAGCTGAGTGTGTACAAGTTGTGTAGGCTTCAGTGAAAATGTACTTGTGGGACCCTTTAAACTGTCAGGTTACATCACATAAGCTGAGGAGATCACATTCAAACAATTGTAGAACTATTTTCTTGCCCGAAAGAGCACACCATGATGCCATTTAGCTGGAACCTGAAGCTATTGGTATCCTGCTGTGGTATCATGTGCGGCAAGCCCATGTGATTGTTCTCCTGAGGCATTTATTACATGCATCTTGTTAACCCTAGTTCAGTCAAAATAATTGTGTTCTGTGCTGCTTGACCTATTTTATCATAATGTAGCCCCTGAATGCAGTGCATTTCAGTTGCAATAAACTCAACTAGAAATCTCTTCCTGGCAAAAATAACATGGGAACTGTCAATGGAACTGCAAAACTTTGAAAGTGTACTCAGTAATTTCTGTATCTTTCAGAACTAACCTATTAGTTAAACATACATACTAGAAGAGGCTAATCGATCCCAGATTGGTTTAGTTAAGAAGAAAATTAATTTCAATCTTTGTAAAGTCTTTGGAAAAAGGACTGCACTTGGGATATCAGTTAAGAACTCTTATAATGCCTTGTTAATAACTGACCCTTAAAGGAATCCCAAAATCATATTCTTATTAAACAGGAAACTAGGATTTATTGTTATTTCTAGGATGACAAGAACAGCCATTTAGTTTCCGAGGGTTATGCACTAAGGGCTTGATTTAGGAAAGCACACTTATTTAAAATTACTTAACAAGATAACTAATGTCAGACCTATTAGCAAATCAACTATTATAAACCTTGATTCCCTAAGATACTTAAGCACATGCCTAACCTCCATGATTAGTCCCTTTGATTTCATGAGGACTGCTCCATGCTTGAAGTTAGGCATATGCTTAAATATCTTGCTGAACTGGGACCATATTACACAAACATTTAGGGCTAAAAAGTCCTTGCTTCTAGGCTTTTTTAAAAGATGGGCTATGCAGCTTCACATACCATGACTTGCACTGATACAATACATGAACACAACTATATGCTAGATACTAGCATCCTACTGAAAAGTTATATTTGTTTTGTTTTAAAAATAAAGGTTGGGGATATATTTTCATCTCATTAGGCCTGGAACATGGTACGGTTTAAGGTCAAGGTTTCCTGGTGCTAGCTTCCTTTTCATGGGTGTAAACTGCAGACACAATTTTGCATCCACAATCATTTGTGCTGGCAATTTAGGTCTCTTAGCCATCTAAAATCTGTTTTGGGTTTTTTGGGGGTTTTTTTAGGTGAAGTCAGAGACAGACAGTGAAGTGACTTAACCTGTAGGCACAAATGATGGTAGTGGAAAATTGCACCCAAATGACACCCACAAAAATGGAAGTCCATTAAAGCCTGGTCTCCTGAATGCGTTATGCTCAACAAATGACATTATGGAGGTTTCCTAAGTAATATATATGAAATGAAACTCAACTTCATTTGTTGGCTTGCTCTGTGTGACTCACTGAAGGTTCTGAACCACCTAATGAAGGGGAGGAGGAAGTAGGGGTTAGTAAGAACAGGAGACAAGCAGTGTGACCGAAACAAGTGTAACCCTTCTGCCTGTCTGATTTGGCAGCAACAAGGGCCGGGTTCAGTATCTAGGGGGTTCTGTTTCAATAACACAATGCAAAACCAGCTTGAATCCCCACCCAGTGACCTGGGACAATTACATACCCCTCTCCCCCGGGTGCCTCTAAGAGGCAATACTTCTCCTCTCGCAAGCATGGAGTCTGAGTGTAGCAAAATTCTTTTAATAAAGGAGGGAAACAATGCAGCATTATGTTGGGGAAACACCACTAACAGGATTCATAACACAAACCATGAGCAAAAGACCCACCCCCAAGTAAGTTTGGCAGTATCTTTTTCCCCTCAGGGTCTTAAGTCCAGCAACCTGAAAGATCACCCAAAGTCCCAAAAGTCCAACACCCCAAAAGTCTCTGTCCCTGGTCAGTGCCGTCACAGAGTTCAAAAGTTTATCTTCAGAGTTTTACCTCCGAGCCTGCGGGGGGAGCAGTGCACAGCACTGTTAAGGGGCACCTTACGTGGTCCGAGGCCGACTGCCCCCCTCTCCATGGGGTTCTGCTGCAGCATTTACCACAAGCCACTCCACCAGCCATCCTGTGAGCCGCTCCAGCCATTCCGTGAACTGCTCTGCTCCGCTCCACCAGCTGCCCCGTGAGCTGCTCCAGTCGTCCTGCAAACTGCTCCACTCGGCCAGCCACTTAGCAACATAGCTTCAGCCCCACCCCCCACCCCCAGCACTCAGTGATTTTAGCTCTTTAGTGATTACAGCTTGTAGTAGGGGAGCCTCAGTGCTGGTGCACCTTTGGCCCAATGTGAATTCAGCTCAGCAGCCTGTAACTAGACTCCTCATAGAATTAAAATTAGCTCTGATGGCCCACAGTAAGAGGAGGAGGCAAAATTGGCATTTCAGGCCCTCAAAAGGGGCCCATACCACCAGGTACAAATCCTTGTCCGCAGCCTCTCTCAATTCACTAGGTTTTGGAACCCATGTCCCTTGTCTAGCGAGTGCTACTTAGTTGATGGTGAGTCCCTCTGGCATAAAAGAATTTCATTGTCCTTTTAAAAAAATAAATAAATGGAGGTATCCTATCTCCTAGAACTGGAAGGGACCTTGAAAGGTCATCAAGTCCAGCCTGCTGCCTTCACTAGCAGGACCAATTCCTATTTTTGCCCCAGACCCCTAAGTGGCCCCCTCAAGGATTGAGCCACAACCCTGGGTTTAGCAGGCTAATGCTCAAACCACTGAGCTATCCCTCCCCCCAGCCTTGATTTACATAATCAGGGTAACAACACTTTATTCTTCCTGCCCCAATAACAGAGAAACTGGGGATCCCACAGCAGCCAAAGTGACCATTTGGGCTGCTGTGGGTTCATGCTAGGCGGCATGGGTGTGTCTATGCAAACAAGATCAGCCCCTGAAGTTCTTTTCCACAATTCACCACCAGATGTCAGGGTAGAGCTCATTCTGACTCTGCTTACACAAGAAACACAGATTCATGACCAAACAGGGGAAAAAAGGGTGTGCATGTGTTTTCTAAAAAATCAGTCTAGTCTTCTGCCACATCTAATAAACACAGCAGACAAGCCAAGATCCCATGGGTTTTGGAAGAATGTATGAATCAGAACTTTTAGTCAAAAATGAGATAATAGGATTTCTTAACCTGATCGTAATGACGGGCCTTCAAAATCCTGATTTATTCATCTGTTACTTACTGCCCCTCCCAAACATAAATGAAGATGGCTTGGAACTGCAAACCTTTATTTAGGATTTGTTGGCATGGTTTCACTTTAGCCTGGGGTTTAGGGCTTGTTTTTTTTTATCATTAGTCTGTTAAAGCTCTGGGCAGCTAAGGAAGAGCCTTTGATGTTTCCTAGAGAAGAATGTGTATTGAGAAAGTTGGAATTGGAGTGCTTGGAGGAAGGGGTTTGAGGGGGTGTTGGTGTTGGCTGATTTTTGTTGGGGTGTGGAGAAGAACTGGTTCCCTTTTTTCAAAATAGTGGATGAGGATGAGAAATGGATAATACCAAACTATACCTTTTATTAGCACTAATATTTCTCCCTAAGAATCACGATTAGCACAGGGGCACGTGGTATCTCTGTGGGCCAGAAGCCAAGTTAGTTAGTTTTAGCTGGACAAGGTTCCTGTGTCCTATCCTGGTTTAGACCTAATTCCAATCCTAGCTTTGGGTTATCAGAGACTGCTAATTTGCCAAGTCCTGTGGTGGTTTTGTGATGTGCACAAAGGGGATTTTGTTGAGACAACCAAACTCATTTTCACTTGTGAACTGACTGAAATTTACACCTGGGTGTCCCAAAGTGAAAGACCAAGTGCTGTATTTTGCTGCCCCACCAAGCCCCCAGTTTGAATACAAATATCATTATAGCCCCATCTGAATTTATTTTGGAATTACTGTAAGATTCCTCTAGTTAGAGTCCCATGAAACAGTAAGTACGGTACTCTGAAGTGGCTTATCCATTCAAAGAAGAGCTGACATTAAGGTACATCAAAGAAACCAATACTGCTCTGACCTACATATTTCACTCTGAGAGACTCAACTACATCTGCTAGATCACTTGGAACAACTGTTATCCTTTAGAAATGAAAAATCGTTTCTGTAGAGAATAAGACGGGGAAAAAAATTATAGTGCTCTGCTAGGGCACAGAACATTTAGTCTCAACTGTATTGATTGAATGCAATCATTGCTATGTCTATATTTTTCTTTTTCAGTGAAACTATTGGGCAGTGACTTATGCTGTGCATGTAACCTGGAAGAGAGTTTAGAGAGGCTACTGGGGAGTAGCAATCCTAAAATATTATTGGCATCTTTTCCTTTGGAATACAGGATTCTGAACAATTCCCTCACTTTACTCTACTGTCATATTTTTCTTCCAATTATATATGCCATCCTCTAAAATATGTAACAGAGCCAGGAACCTAATTATGAATTAAGAGTCTTCTCTTGCATGCTGTTCCATAATTAAAGATCAGATATAATAGAAATCCTACCCGTTCTTGCATCAACAGCTCAAACTCTTATAGTCTTTAAGAGTTCACGTTTTTCTTTTAATCTGTAGATGAAAAAATCTTACAATAGATCAAGTACAAGGCTGCAGTTTGAACTATTCAGTGAAAGAAGATGCAATATCATTAGACACAAAATAAACTTAATTAGCCTACTGCTGGATATTCAGTGATGCATGCAGAAAGGATAGAAATCTGGAGGAAGGAAAAATAATCTTATCCTATTTATTATTTTAAGAATTTGTTATTAAAAAGTTTAAAAATCTGTAAGAAAAAACACTTTAATTTGTAGGTTTTAATTAACCAGATTTGTTTCATTCTAATAAACCAGAATATTTTTATGGACCCCTTCATCATCAGAGGTATTTGTGATGGAACATATTATTATTACTTAATCTAAGCTGGGGAGAAATACCTTAATTAGTAACAACTGCTCTAGAAATGAGGATCTGTGGCTACCAACCTATGGAGGCTCAATAGATAGCCATGATTGCAGCCTGATTCATCTACACAAGGTGCTGAATACAGATTACAAATTGAGGGACTTTCATCCTTCCACTCAGAGGAGTTTAGGAAAGTAGTTACCGCTGCACTGAACAGAGAAATGCAAGCAACTTCAGGGGAGATCTTTTCCTTTGCTGTTTAGCCAGAGAGCTGAGAATCTGATCTTTCTTGTGCTTGCAATTAAATAATTGTAATAAAGTTATCACACTTCATCTCCATGACCTGATACCCACACACAAAATTCCAACGGCTCCAGAATGTAGCACTGGGGCTTTGTGGGCAGCCTCTTCAAAACCCTGAAAGATTCTGGAGATGTGTCCTCAATAAATGGCAATTGAACCAATGAGATGGCCCAAATGAAGTCCTGATTCGTCAATAGCCTACTTCCCGTTTACAACTGATATGCCAGTATGAAGTAGTGGCTGAGCCACTGTAAGGCTCCCCAGCAACACTGGCTTTGTTCAGGCACCCCCAAAGCTCCTAGTTCAGGAGGCCTGCTGGGGCCATGTAGGCAGCAGGTTAGGAGGGGGAAGAGGTATGGATGAGGTTTTCATGTGCTCAGGCTATTCTCCATCTGCTGTAAAGCCCTAGAAGCCACGACAGCTTGGATGCAAGTTGCCACGACAGCTGCTCTGATACGTGTCGGGGCCAAACAGGTCCCCAGTAGCCACAGCATAGGGGAGGGGCACCAAGTACTGTCTCTCCTCTAGGTTCCTGTCCTGGGCTCTGTACTCACATGAGGAGTCTTGTTGAAGTTAGTGGGACTACTCGTGTATGATGTTAAGCACACACCTATGACTTTGCAGGATGAGGACCTTATTCACTTGCAAAAAAAACGTACTGTTTTATAACAGTCTTTAAGGGCATTAGGTAAAGCTGGACCTATGAAGGTTGATGATGTCTCTTTAAATCTACTGCAACATGAAATGTTCCTTGAGATGTGATATGTTTTTCTGTCTCTTGATATTTAGACTATTATTGTGCCAACTTTTCTTCTGAGGCATCAACCATATTTTCTGCTTTTAAATCTACTGTATGTATCTCACAACATGCTCTATATTTTGAGATGACTTGCTGAATTTATTTGTGACCAGGGCTAAAGTTTTTATGGACATGGTTGTGACACCTAGCTGGCAGAAAAAGGGGTAACTTGTACGTATTTTTCTGACCTGTAGTTTACTGTCTGCTTAGAGCCTCTTTTTTTTTTTATGGCAAGATTAAAATCAGGCACTCTTGGTAACTGGAGAAAGCAGATGAAGGCAGGTTTATTTTTTTTCACCCCATCTTTAGCAGGTGTTGTGAGAGGCGACATTGTGGCACATGGTGTGCAGTGATGCCAGACCGCACGAGTCAGAAATGAGAGAAAAACATGAACATTTAAAAAAAATCCTCTGTTTTTTCTAAACAGACAATTTGTTCTTTTAAAAAAATCTGTCACGTGCAATTTTTATTTCTGGCAATAAGCAGCACCTGGTCATCACCATCTGAGTGTCTGACTTTGACTCAGTGGCTTATTAAAAGGGGGCAGGCAATTTGATAGCAGCACCTCTCTGGATTTTTTTGAACTGATTTTGAACCCCATGTTGCATAGAAGCTGCATAGCAGAGGCAGTAATGCAATGGCAAAAATTGATGACCAATAAAAACTAAAGGAGGATTTAAATCTCCTTTTATATGAGCAGAAAATATACATTCTTACTATTCGTACATTTGCGATTTGCACCAGGCACCAAACCCAGCAACCCCAGGATAGAGAAGGACCACAAACTGCCTCCCCTTGGTCTCTGCATTGGGCTCTGTGCTCACATAAGCGCTCCCATTGAAGTTAATGACCCGCAGAGCAACTATAGCTAAGGGAGAACATACTGCATTCTATTCTGGCTCACACATCATTAAAAGGATTGGCTACTCATTTCCAAGGCCCTCACGGGCTGGGTCTACACTCAGGTTTTTGTGCAATTCTCCCACCACTGTTGGCAATGCTGGGGTAGCGCCACTGGCGCTAGGCATGGTGGGAGCACAAGTGTGGAACAGCCACTTTTTACCATTGTGTCATCTAACTGCTCAGAGCAGGGCTAGAAAAAATGGTAGTGAAAATGTCTGAGCCCTACTTATAGTCTCCTAGCACTGGTGGTGCTGCACCCATGTGGCAGCAATGATAGGAGAACTTGACAAAAGCCTGAATGTAGACAAGGCCATTTACACAGCCTTTTAAAAAAAAGCAGGTAAGACTTTCAAAGGTGACTAGAGGATTTAACCACATGGTTTACATACAACAAATCCTGTATCTTGGCAGGGGGTTAGACTAGGTGAACCTTGCAGTCCAGCCTAACTCTATGGTTCTATGACTCCCACTGAAATTAATGGGAATTTTGTGGCTAAGTCCCTTTGTAATCTTTGAAGATCTCAACTGATGGGTCAGGCAGGTGTAACAGAGGGCAGAGTCTGGCCTGCATAATCTAGTACAGGCAATAGTGCCTAGAAATACAGTTTTAACTTTCAGATCCCAGGTTGAGTTGGCAGAGCTGCTGCTTAGAAATACTATTTTTTTACTTGTACATTGAGCAGATTTGATGTGCAACTCACTGAAACACAAGAAACCCTATGATGCAATTTTAGGTCACTTTTCACAATAGAACCACACTTTAAATCAATGTTGTGTGGATTAGGTTTGTGCAATACTCTGAAGATGAAACAACTGTTTATTGTATCCGTAGGCTGTACACTTATACAGGCATCTCTTCTATTGGCCAAGGCCTGTCCTGAAATCAAAATCTAAGTATCATCAACAGTAGTTCCACAAAAAAATGAGTGCCTCCAATCACAGATGTTCTGAACGTGACTGAATATTTGCACTAAATTCCTATTTCAAAGCCCTGGCATGTTGTTTTCATCTGTTCTGCAAGTACTGCCTCCAAAACACTACTTCTGTAAATGAGAGCATAGCTGTAGCATATAAGAATGCAGGCACTGTGAACTCATTCATAATAGAACAGTCTTCCAGATGCCAAACCAGGGCATCTCCTCAGACCATTCTGGATTTGCTGCAGGTGAGTTAAATAATTTGGAGGATTTACAGGCATCTTTTAGTGGCTCTGTCCTCTGTTATTTTTTTATACCCTCTTCTGGCACATTCTCTGACCAGGAAAAAAAAAAGGCTTCTTGTGTGCCTCTGATGATGATATTTGGCCAAACATTCAGATTTCGCTGCCTTCTGGAAATGCTAATAATCACCTTCCTCTCAAGATTACATTATTTGTTCTTGCAACAAGGTATTTTTCCTCTGGATATAAATATATTCAATTATATCAGAGACATTACTTTTTGCCATAATTCCATGAGTTAAATTTTCCCTACCAGGCCTTAATAAAGATAACTCCATTCTAGTTAGGCACACTAATCTCTCTCACCTTCTTGAAATAAATCCTGACTAAAGCATCATGCACCATCCCTTCTCCTGCAAAGGAGGAATAAATTAGCCTCCATATCAATAATGGACTAAAAGTACTTTCTACTGCACAGTTAACCTGGACATTATGCACCAAATTCAGACCTGGTGTAAGCAGGAATAATTCCATTGACTTTATTGGAGCTTGCAAAAGGTCTGGATTTGGCCCTTTGTGAAATATGTTTAGGAATGATCAGACTGTATTAGTTCATTAATCATCTCGGCTGGGGCAGCAGATAGTCTCCACACCATTTCAGAAATAGGGGAACTCCTCTGAGACACAACTTCTCCCTTCAGGGCCGAATTTTGACTCTATTACTCTTGTGCAAAACCACTGAAGCCAATGGGTTGTGATGTAGATAAGGATAGAATCCGGCTTGATTTCACTCCACCCTGATACAATTCTATGCCTTTCTTCTCATGCCTCCCACTTCCCCTTACATTCATTTGCTTCTTTTTCTTTTTTTCTACAACAACCTCCTTTCGATAAAGAATCCTGTACTTTAATGGTTATTCATCTTTATTTATTCATCAGAAATATTGCAAAGACAGAAGTAACCAGAACAAGAAAGTTGTAGGAAGGAACTTTGAATTTTTTTTCTCAACCTGTTTATGTTTCACATATCAGCAATTTCACTTTTGCCATAATGGAAATCTCTATTTGTATGATGATTAAATTAAATATTGTGGCATTATTATTATTAATAATAAGCATGATGGTAGTGTACAAAGGCTCCAATCAGAATGAGAGCCCTGATGGTTCATAAACACATAGGAAGATGCTGTCCTGAAGAACTCTCAGTCTAAGAAAGGTAACATATGAAGAGTGGCCGAGAGGGATATATCCAATATTTATACATATCTGTTATATACTTTAAAACAAAATGAACAAAAATAATACAGTGATACCTGACTGCCCCTCACCTTGTCCCTTCTTTGTTGTAGATTTGAATCTCACTGTTGACCACCTCTTTATACCTATTTAATTAAATGTTATTTATGAAAAGTAAGTATCATATATTTGCCTTAACCTAACTTAGCTTCTTTTCAATACAAAGAAAGCACTTCTGATAATTAAAGCAAAAATCAGTGTATAAAAATCAGAGTATAAATGCTCTTTCTTGCACTGTCAATTATTATAAAAAATTGACTGCTTAAATTAATTCCAAATTGAATCTAGATTGCATACGCCCACACAGTAAAATTCAGGCATATCAGTTTTTCACAATATAAATACAGCGGTACACATATCAATTTTTTTTTTGCTGATTGAGACGTCAATAGAAGTTCTAAATATAGGAACGATTAACAATGGCTTCAATGCAAACTATAGGAAAAACAGATCAAAGAACTGCAGCAACCAGAATTTCAAATAACTGGTTCCAACCACTACATAAAAGTAATGATTACTGTGTTTGTCTCATTAGAATGGCAGTTATCATATAACTTTCTACTTGGACAGAAAGGAATAAGTGAGCACGGTGCTTTAATACCATTTGCTGTGTTACTGCATTTTGCCAAAAGAATGCTAGGACATAAAATCCTTCATTCTAGAGAATAATAAATAACTATCATGTTTCCATTGTTCTAGCATATTGGCAGTTGGTATAAAATAATTAGCATCACATAAGGCATCCTGGGTGATCTCAAGACCTTACGGAAACTTCAGAGCAGTGATTCTGACACTGCATCCAATAGAATGACAAACTGGATAAAGATGTGAATGCCTGCCAGCACCAAGTACTGAACACCTTCATGAAGATCAGTTCCATCTTCAAGCCACAACCCTTGACAAGAAAGTACCAACGCAACTCAAGAGCTACAGCCTTCCGTCTAAGAAGGTAGATATGGCCGCTGAAAAAGAACACATCCTCAGGATCTAATTTTCAGAAGTGATTAGTGCCTCAGTTTGGGGGGAGCCGAACCTGAGACACGGTAACAGGACTTGATTTACAGAGGACAGATGCTGAATATGAGCTGAAAATCAGGCTTCTTTAAAGAGTCTCAAACTGGACACTCAAAATCGATAGTCACTTTGAAAATATAGGCCAAAGAGTGCAAGAGTAAGCTTTTTGGATGGGTTCCCTGTTTTAACATACCATGAACAAGGATAGTTGTCTGCAAGGTGCTGGATACCTACTGTGGATTGAAGGGAATAAGGCCATTCAGCACCTGGCATGATTGGGTTCTAAGATAATTTGCAAATAATTTTGCCAATTTCTAGTCAATACTGGTGTTGAATTCACCGACCATGGACCAGATTAGTCCCTGGTGTAAATCAACTGTGCTGGAGTTTCATCAGGGATTCTATTCAGGGGCAACGGGGTCTTTCTAATACAGTAGTGGGGAGGCCATGAGGCTCTGCTCCCTCGGTGGCCCTGTCCCTCCTCTTTCCCCCATAGCTGGGGGCTGCTGTCTGCCCCCTCTCCCAGCAGGTGAAGGGTCTGCGCTCCCTGGGTCACTCTTACCCTGGCTGGGCTCCAACTGTTGGCCTGGCTGGGGGGGCAGGGCCTCAGGGGGAAAGAGGAGGGGCAGGGGGCTGGGGCCTTGGCAAAAAGTGGTTGGGCCAGGCCCGCTCACCTTCAAAAAGTTGGAGGACCATGACGCCTTGGCCCCCTGTATTCCAGCACCCCTGATTCTATTCTATTCTAGTTCTTACTGCCCTCGTCACCTTTAAAAAACTGGTCCCTACTCTCATGTTGATAAGTTGGCCCCAAATTTCACTTTATCAGATAGCCTAATAGCAACTGGAAAGTGAGCTATCAAGTGTGTTTCCTTCTTAACCATTCCACTCAATAGTGCTTCCTTCAGCAGCTGTCACATGTACTGATTCAAAGCCTCTCTTTCATAGACGTAGCACCCTCTGTTGTCACATACTTCGTTCTGCTGCATGTTGATCTATAAGAATGTTCTCTCCTGGTCACAGACTTCCATATGCTCCTTGACCAATGTACTAATGCCATACTGAATATTAGACCAGATCAATACACAGAAGACAACTGTGATGTAGGCAAAGGTAGTTGGATGCTCAGCATACCTGGGAGCAAAGGGGAGCACCTTCCAGTCCTACTGATCGGAACAAACCTGCTCCCAGTGCAAGTTAGAACAGTGTTCTCACTTCCACAGGTGGATAGCAACTTCAAAGATCTTCTCTGTCAGCTTGGATCACACCTCCACTTGCCCCTGATATGCCCTATGCCCACCCCAGAATGCTCACTATGCCAGCCCTGAACCTACTTAGGATTCCATTCTGCTGTGACAGAGGACTCCACAACAGCTACCTTAAGGCAGCTTTAAGCCTCCTTGCAGCAGTGGTGTAAAGAGGTTGGGGATCTGACTCACACATTCAGCCTAAAACTAAAAGACTCTGGGCTGTGATCACATCCTATCTCATAAGCTGGGCAGAGTTGAAGAGATAGCAAAGGAAAATGCAGGGTGCTACAAACTGTGTTACAGATTTCATAGCGGATGCTCTTTCTCTGGATCCAGTTCTGTACAAATGCCCCGGCACAATACTGAGGGTTATGCTTAGAGCTGGTTGAGAATTTTCTGGTGTTTTTGTTTTGTTTTGTTTTTTTATGGAAAATGCTAGAAACTTTTTGTGGCAGTGTACCAGTTTTGACAGAGCTTTTGTCAGGAAAGGTTTCTCAGGTCCAGGATGGAATTTCTGGTCACAGAAAGAGTGACCCTCTATCCCAGAAGATCCTGCTTGTTATGGCACTCACCCTAGAAGATGCAGGTTCAAGTTCCTATGTGATGCTGGCAAGCCAGTTGCCAGCTCATGCCAAGATCCCTAGGCCCTACCTGAATGCTGACAAGTACATAGCAGAAACCAGTCTGGCTCACTTGTGTGTTAGTGTTGCTAAAAGAGATATTAGAGTTCTAAAAATGTGTTTAGTGTTTAGACATTATGGATCCTTGTAAATTAATCTCACCTATAACATCCGTACCCCATGTTATAAAATGACATTAAGTGTTTGCATTGTAATCCTGTAACTGTATCATCAAACAGGAAAGAATCATTCATTAATGTAAAATGCTGGGTTCCTATGGAAGATGTTAGGCCCTGCCTACCAAGAAAGCCCATTGAAACCAAATGAGCCATTGTGAAACATCAAAGAACAAAGACTTTGTTAATTGCATTCCTCCCCCACCCCAAGAAGAGGAGACATGCTGGTGAACTCATCCCATCAGCTTGAACTCTGGGGGATAAAAATCCCTAACAAGAAGAAATTGGATCTGTGTGCTGCTTGGACTTTGGGAAGATGAGATTTCTAAGCATAATCAAGGGATCTGCAGCTGCTTAGCCTGGGTTAGCCCTAAAGGACATATAAAGCTTGCATACTACAGCAACTTCTATCACCTTTTAGAACTTACGACTATATCTCTTTTGTGTATGTATGTTTTCCTGCTTTAACCTTGTAAATAATTCTCATTTCTTTTTCTTAGCTAATAAATCTTCAGATAGTTTATTATAGAATTGACTACAAGCATTGTCTTTGGTGTGAGCTCTAAAGTGCAATTGGCCTGGGGTAAGTGATTGCCCCTTTGGGACTGGAAGTAATCTGAGTTTTGTTTTGATTTTTGGTGTAAGGGACCATCTGTCACAAAGGCAGGCTTGCCTGGGTGGCATGATAGATCAGAGTACCCAAGGGGATTTTCTGTGACTCCATGTTAAGGCTGTTATAGTGCTTGAGGAGTTTACACTTGATGATTGGTTGGTGAAATCTAAGTATAGAACTCACAATCAATTTGAGGTTTGTGCCTTGCTCCTTCACAGTCTGCTTTGAGGTTGGTACTCATGCTCTTGAGCTTCTCCAGACTGCTTAATACCCTGCTCTGCCTAATTTGGAGGAAGAACTTGAATCTTGGTCTCCCAAATCCCAGGTCAGTGACCTAACCACTGGACTGTAGAGTCAGTCTCTCAATCTCTCCCAAGGCATATGTCATTAGTTATACAAAGTTGAACAGTTCCAGCTGGAGAAACTGAAGGAGAGACAGATTGACTATGGAGCCAAGTGCTTCGTGCATTCATCAGGGATGTGGGAAACCCAGGTCCTGGTATGCTATGCCTGATTCATCATAGGGATTTGAACCTGGGCTTCCTACATCCCGTGTGCTAGCCCCTGGGCCATTATCTATTCTAGGGTAGCTTTCCCTCTGTGGGAAAAACTGCAAAAGGTCGTCGGTTTGTCCTGATGCTGAATGGGAAATTTTCTGAAATCTCAGAAAGTTTTGTGGGATGTGGAAACTCTAGTTATGGTACTGCTGGAGGAGAGGCTGTCTTTCAGAAGAGATGTCCTATGAAGCTGAGACTCTGATACCATCTGTAGTCCAGGAAGTTCCCATTACACTTTGTGCAAAAGCTGGGGTAACCTATGCCCATTTAACAATTTCAATACTTGGAGTAAGGTGAACTGCTAGAGCCTGGTAGATAAATATCTGATTTAAGAAAATATATACAAAACTACTATGCATTTGATCTCAATTCTTATATTGTGACCATGAATGTAGGACCTCTGTATCAGTTTCAACATATATTCAGATGTCCTTACGTATCTTCACACTGGGTAATTGTTTTTTTCCTTTTTGGTGAGATGGAAGGTTGGACCTATATTTTATTAAACAATAAAAAACATTGGACTGAACTTTCATACATTCTTCTGCTGCCAGGTGATGCTGGCTGACAGAGCGGTTTGCTTCTGAAGCCACTAAATGCAGTTTGCCAAATAAAAGAGAGAGAAAAAAGACATAAGAGATCAGTTTCATCTAGGGAATCCTGCTTCTTAGTACACAGCAAATAAAAAGATCGGTGCACTTTTTTCTGCTTCTATTGTGGCAACATTGTTCTGTTTGGGTTGCTAGACCATCAGCTCCTTCTGTTAATTCAGTGTATGCTGATGACATGTAGTCAGTGGTGAGCATAATTTGATGGGTTTAACAAAACATTGTTGGCTGACCTTCTTCCTAAGCTGGAGACATGATTTCATTGCTGTTGTCTGAAAATGAGCACTAATAAGACAGTTACGTGCACCTTCCAGCTGGAACACCACACTGCTTATGTGTTCCCAACTACTTCCTTATCAGGACAATGTTACCACCTTCAAATCCACCTACGAACAACAGTCCTATTTCTTTCCTCTCTGCTCACTTCCTCACCCATCAAGGAATGAATTAATTTTACTCAAATTTACTGACTAATCTGGATAATTGAGAGGAATATACTGCAAATAGAAAATTAAATGATTGCTTCTTGGAACAACTAGTTCTAGAACCGTGGTGCACAAACTTTTCCAGTTGCACCTCCCTTTACTATTTACAGAATTTCCAGTTGCACCCCCCTCCCTCCATTACTTGTAATCTGAAACTGTTTTATTTTTATTTATTCATTTATTTATTTTTATATTTTTTTTTTCGCAAGGGCTCCACTCTGCAGTGGGATTGGGATCCTGCTGCCTTAATAGCAGGAGCAGGATAAAAATTCAACAAACAATGCGGGAGCAGGTGGAAGTGGCTATTGCGGGGTAGGATGAGAGCAGGATTAAATAAATAGTCCTCTTGCACCACAAACAACATGAACACCCCAGACAGCAATAGGCCACCCTTACTTCCGTGCTGCTGCTGGTGGCGGTGGCGCTGCCTTCAAATCTGGGTGGTCAGAGAACAGTGGCTGGTGGCCAGGGTGATCATGTTGTTTGTGGTGCGGGAGGACTATTTTTAAATCCCGCTCCTGTCCTGCCCCACAATACCCACTCTATTTTTATCTTGCTCCTGCTATTATGGCAGCAGATCCTGCGGAACCCACTGGATCCCAGTTTCTTTGTGCCACCTCCAGAGAACCTCTTGCACCCTCCTCCCCCAGTTTGCACACCACTGTTCTAGAGCACACACGAGTTGTTATTCTCAACTCAATACTAAGTAACACACAGCAGTTGGTTCAAGAACTCACTATAGTGAGCCAGTAAATAAAAGTAAGCAGAATATTATTAGGTTCAGTATACTAGGGGCAGAACCCAAACCAAACACCTTGGGGCAGATTTTCAAAGGCTAAACTGAGAGATAAACACACAACTCCCATAGGATATCAAAGGAAGCTGGGGTGCCAGACTGTCTATTTTTGCCTTTAAAAATCTACCCCAAGTGGGGAAATTAACACAGCGAAGTCAGTGGGCCTACTTATGCAGTCAATAGGCCTAAATCATTAAAGATACTCAGCTGCTTAAGGCCCAGATGTTCAAAGGTATTTAGGTGCCTAACTCCCTTGATCTGACTGAAATTCCTTTGAGTTTCTGGACCAAAGTGCATTGCTGGATCAGAGCCAGGGTGCTCATCACCTTACAGGCTCAAATCCTTATGAGAAGCAGGAAATCTGGCAACAAATTTTAAATGGATAAAGGAAATGCTTTTTAACATAATGCATAATTAACTGGTGCCTAGGGTTTCCACCCTGATCGATACTGCCTTGCCAGTTAAAAGATTTAATGTGTTGGACATTTTTTTCACGTGAGACACTTTAAAGTGCTCTACAGTTCACGGCCCTGGCATCTGGACTCTGGTGCCGTGTTAGGCTAAAATAAGAAGAATTATAAAATAACATCAAAATATACACCTTGTGATATTGTTTTTTGTGTACAATGGTTCTCTAAAACTTTTTAGCAATAATTAGCTATAATTGGCACCAGGACCCTTTTCGTTGTTGGTGGGAGGCGGTCAGTGGCTGTTTTTTCTGAGTCTCAGAAGTAGAAATGGCACAAGATATAATTGAGACAAAGAGCTAAGTATCGGCTTGTCTAAATCAGTGGTTCTCAACCAGGGGTATGTTTACCACTGGGGACACACAGAGGTCTTCCAGGGGGTACATCAACTCATCTAGCTATTTGCCTAGTTTTACAACAGGCTACATAAAAAACACTAGCAAAGTCAGTACAAACTAAAATTTCATACAATGATTTGACTATGCTGCTCAATATACAGTACACTGAAATGTAAGGGCAATATTTCTATTCCAATTTATTTATTTTAGAATTATATGGTAAAAATGAGAACATAAGCAATTTTTCAGTACTAGTGTGCTGTGATACTTTTGTATTTTTATGCCTGATTTTGTAAACAAGTAGTTTTTAAGTGAGGTAAAACTTGGAGGTACACAACACAAATCAGATTCCTGAAAGGGGTACAGTAATTTGAAAAGGGTGAGAGCCACTGGTCTACATGGCTTTGCAGTGTGGAGTATGAGAGTGTGAACGGGCAGCATGCTGCTCTGTAGCTGCCCTGAGTAAATCCTGCTAGCAACAACTAACAGGTACCTAGTTCATGGTAATGTAGTCCTGTTTCAAACAAGACAATGTTAAAAGTGAACTAGGTACCTTCATTTGGCATGAACAGGGTCCACACAGGGCAGTTACAGCGCAATACTTTAGTATGTGTTACAAATAACACCTCTAGAGTCCGTACTGTGGGGCCATGTAGACAATCCCTTAGAGTCAAAAAAAGGATTACATGGGTACTGGAAACAGCTAGAGTTACGCTAGATAGGATAAAAATGTTTCTTTAGAAGTGATCTAAATCCTCATGCTTCAGACATAAGCCAACCCCTCACAGATGGGAGTTAGAAGGAAATGTCCTCTTTGGGCAGATGTGATGGGGTGTATGCCCCACACCAGCCCTGGAGGAGTTGAATTAGGCCAGGTGGGAGCAATCAGCCAATTAAGCTGCAGACAGGGGAGATATAGGCTGTGTGGAGGGTGCTAATTAGAAGGAAGATCACCTGTGAGGGAACAGGTGGGGCTTCTATAAAGCCAGGAGGCTGGCACCAGTATAAGGGGGTGGCTGAGCTGAGGGAGAAGGCGGGATAGGAACCCATGAGGAATGATTCACCTAGTAGGCCTGAGAGGCAGAGGTCTGACTAGAAAAGCTGGTGAAGGAAAAGCTTAAAGAAGGATGGTACAAAATAGTCCAGGGACGAGAGCAGTAAGGTTGCTGAGGACCAGACCTTAACTGCTTGCTATAGGGCCCTGGACTGGAACCCAGTGTAGAGGGTGGGTAGAGTACTCTGTGACAGCAGGTTATTTCATAATTGTCCTCTTGAAAGTTTTTTGAACGGGGCCCATGAAATGGATGTTAAGTGAAATACTGCAGATAATATGTGAATGACTTGCTCTGTGCCAGTCCTTTTTGTGGTCACACAGCATGGGGACTGGGCTGGAGAATGAAGAACTATTTCAAGTTCAGCTGTCAGTGTTTTTCAGGTACATGAATTTCAAAGGGAAATAACTGTCTTCCCACCTGATCCAGCCACTTCTTTTCAGATATAGGCAGTCTTTTTTTTTAATTAATTAAGAATTATTGTAGCAAATGAAATACAGAAAATTACAGACACAATAAATTGATTTTTATTAGAACATCAGAATGGCCATACTGGGTCAGACCAAAGGTTCATCTAGCCCAGTATCCTGTCTTCTGACAGTGGCCAATGCCAGGTGCCCCAGAGAGAATGAACAGAACAGGTAATCATCAAGTGATCCATTCCCTGTCACCCATTCTCAGCTTCTGGCAAATAGATGCTAAGGACACCAGCCCTGCCCATCCTGGCTAATAGCCATTGATGGACTTATCCTCCATGAACTTATCTAGTTCTCTTTTTGAACCCTGTTATAGTCTTGACCTTCACAACATCCTCTGGCAAGGAGTTCCACAGGTTGACTGTGTGTTGTGTGGAAAAAATACTTCCTTTTGTTTGTTTTAAATCTGCTGCCTATTAATTTCATTTGGTGACCCCTAGTTCTTGTGTTATGAGAAGGAGTAAATAACACTTCCTTATTTACTTTTTCAACACCAGTCATGATTTTATAGACCTCAATCATATCTCCCCTTAGCTGTCTCTTTTCCAAGCTGAAAAGTCCCAGTCTTATTATTCTCTCCTGATACGGAATCTGTTCCATACCCCTAATCATTTTTGTTGCCCTTTTTGGAACCTTTTCCAATTCCAATACACTTCTACCCCGATATAACACTGTCCTCGGGAGCCAAAAAATCTTACCATGTTATAGGTGAAACTGCATTATATCGAACTTGCTTTGATCCGCCGGAGCACGCAGCCCCGCCCCGCCCCCCTCACCCGGAGCACTGCTTTACCGCGTTATATCTGAATTCGTGTTATATCAGGTCGCGTTATATTGGGGTAGAAGTGTATATCTTTTTTGAGATGGGGTGACCACATCTGCATGCAGTATTCAAGATGTGAATGTACCATGGATTTATACAGAGGCAATATGATATTTTCTGTCTTATTATCTATCCCTTTATTAATAATTCCCAACATTCAGTTTGCTTTTTTGACTGCCACTGCACATTGAGTGGATATTTTCAGAGAACTATCCACAATGACTCCAAGATCTTTCTTGAGCGGTAAAAGCTAATTTAGACCCCGTCATTTTATATGTATAGTTGCAAAATTATATTTTCAAGTTTGCCTTAGTGAATCATGGTCTGTTTTCCAGGTATGATTATTATTTATTTATGTATTTTGCATTATATTAGCATCTAGAAGCCCTGACTAAAAGATGGGCCCTGCTCAAAAAAGATCAACCCAGCAGTGCTAATCCAGTTCTAACGTGCAGTTCAGTCCAGCATATAAGGGTAAATGTATCTCATGGGACTCCTCAGGCCACTGACCTATATTTTCCTTCAGATAATACTGCTAGTCGCCTGCCAGCAATAGACAACTGGCTGTTTCCTGGATTGGCTTTCCATACCAACACAGCAAGAGTCCCTGCTCCTGGCCTTCCCTCTGTAGCCAGCTCCCAGTCTGCTGCCTCCAGCTTGCTGCTCCTGTGCTCATGCAGCCTCTAGCTCTCTGCAGAGCCTAGTCCTTACTGACCTCAGGCAGTCCTCCCTTGTCCTGTATTCTGGGGATTGAGCCCTCTACTGGCTGGATGGTGACCGGGGGAGTACGACAGCACTTAGGGCATGGCTACACTTGCAGTTGTAGAGCGCTGGTAGTTAAACCAACCTTCAGACACCGCAGCAGGGAAAACGCTGCTGAGTGTTTACACTCTCAGCTGGAAGTGCACTGGTGTGGCCACATTAGCAGCCCTTGAAATGCCACAGAGAGCCGTGCCTTGTGATAGCTATCCCAGCGTGCAAGTGGCTGCAATGTGCTTTTCAAATGCGGGGGGTGGGGTGGAGTGTGACAGGGAGTGTGTTGTGTGTATGTGTGGATAGAGAGAGTGGTTTTTTTAGGGGCTGAGAGCGTCAACATGCTGTCTTGTAAGTTCAGACAGCAGCAGACCTCCCTCTTCCCCTACCCCCGCCTCTCTCTCACTCACTCAAAGCAAGCAGCATTCCTTTGTCCCGGAGCAGATAAGAAGCCAGCTGTCAAAAACGGGCTTTGAAAGGGCATATCCACATTCCTACAGTGAGTTCAAAACAATGACAAGAGTGGCCACTTGACTTAAGGGGATTATGGGACATTTCTGGAGGTCAATCAGAGCGCAGTAATGCAACACCTCGTTCACACTGACGCTGGGGCGCTCCAGCGGGGGAGCAGCAAATGTTATTCCACTTGCCGAGGTGGAGCACCAGCAGTGCTCTAGCCATGGAGTCAGAGCACTCTACGTGCCTTGCCAGTGCAGACGGGGAGTGAGCTAGTGCACCTGGGGCTCCTTTATTGCTCTGTAACTCGCAAGTGTAACCAAGCCCTAAGTAACGAGCCTGCAAGTTCATTTTACAGTACAATGTGAGTATGTGAGTATGAATGCATATTTACTTGCTTCTCTGTTAGGTATGGATTAACCTCCTTTTCAATTTGGTGAGAGTAAAATAGTACAATATAAGGGTCTAATCTATCAAGCTCTTTTTCTGATGAGCATTCCCACTGAAATCAAGGGGCCTACTTATGTAGATACAGTCTAGATATGAGTAAGAGGTGAGCTTTCCAGATTGGGCTATATAAAGTTAGGTTCAAATTTAGAATGCAGTACAACCAAAACTCTCATGCACCACACATCCATAGAGAACTGGCAGAATTAAATTTGTTTGCAGTGTTGTTGTAGCCGTGTTGGTCTCAGAATATTGGAGAGACAGAGTGGGCGAGGTAATATTTTTTATTAGACTAACTTCTGTCAGTGAGAGAGGCAAGCTTTCAAGCTACACACAGCTCTTCTTCGGGTCTGGGATTTAAATTTAACAGAACATTAAAACACATCACAAATAGAAACAGCTAAAAAATTACAACTTTTTTACAGTTACTTTTACTATTTTTCTTGTGATGCTTTCTTTCAAAGGAAAATCTATTCCTCACTCAATACATATATATACACACACACTCACTCACAGCTCCAGTTCCTCTGTACACATGCTCTGCAATCACAGTGGCAGGTAAGCTTGAAACACATGATTTTGACATGCAAACCGCAAGGCTCTCTGATGATACTTTTGCTTTACCCCTGAGCTGGACACCCAGTACTGTTTCTTCTGAAGTATTTGTGAGTGCTACAAGATTTTTCCAGGGAAAGATTTCTTGGGGCAAGCTTTAGTCAAACTTAATGCAAATCACTCGATGCAGCTCTGTTTGTTGAGAACAGTTCCTATGCTCCATCACTATTCTCAGAATGTTGCAGAACACAATAATAACAACATTAAACTCAGTCCCCTTAAGGGGCAGTTATAGTAGAGGGTCACGTTTTCCTTCATTCCAATTAACCTACTTGTCATATTCAATGGTATATGCACTCAATAAACTGCCCTAAAGTGCATCTCATGCTCTTTTAATAATACAAAGTCAGGGGCGGGGAGGGGGAATAGTTCATACTATGCTGTTTGACTTGTCCTTGGTATTCTTTCTTATGGGGAAACCCTCAAGAATTGAATTTAAAAAAATGTAAGAGGTTAAAAATATAAACAGGCTGATAGCTCACATTTCCTGAGCTAGAAAGATGCCTTTAATCTTATTATTCCTGAGTGACCAAATCCTTAAGGGCTTCCCCAGATTTTACTCAGTCCTTCCTCAGGCAAAATTCCCAATGAAGTTAATAGATGTTTGCCTGAGTAATGGGTACAGTAGAATCTCAGAGTCACAAACATCAGAGTTATGAACTGACCAGTCAACCACATACCTCATTTGGAACTGGAAGTACGCCATCAGGCAGCTTCAGAGACCAACTCCCCCCCCCCCCCTTCCTGGACCAGGTTGGAGGTGGGCCTTAGCTGCCCCATACCATGCAGCTCCAGCCCCTGCTCCTCCTCTCCCCCTGACATCTTGCCCCTGGCCAGGCCAGAAGCTGGAGACAGGCAGAGGTAAGAGCGACTCAGGGAGCCTGGGCCACTGTGGGTAGCCCTGGACCCTCCTCCTGCTCTGGACAGCGCACATTGTGGGCCAGGGACATGGGCCAGGGGCTGCTCTCAGGCCCCCTGACCCTCTGCCAGGACAGGTGGAGGGTTCGGGGGTCCCCACAGCAGCCCGGGCTCCCTGGGCAGCTCTTACCATGGCCCAGCTCTGGATGGCCAGAGGGTGGGGCCTCTGGGGGAAGAGGAGGGGCAGGGCCACAGTGGGGGAAAGCTCCTGTATGTTTCCCACTTTTGCCTTTTGAAAAGGTGGTCACCCTACCCTCCATTAGTGTGGCCCACAAAAGAGCTGCCCAGAAACAGAGCCGCTGTGCTGCGGGGAGCCTGGAAACTGCTACTGAATTCTTGCTGGCTCCAATATGGCAATTAGCATCCAGTGATTGGTGCTGGTCTTGGCTATAGACAAAGCCTGAAATTTCCCTCCACATGAGCAACTTAGCAAGTAGGGGACAGGGGAGCGAGAGGAGTGTGGCTCTGCTTTCTCCCCACACATGTGGGTAAACAGAACAGGCTGAGTCCACCTGGGGGAAAAATCTCTGCCCTCTGAAAGGATGCAGTATATTAGTCGCAGGGAGCATTAGTCACAGGGAGCCTTCTGGCACTCTTCCTGGGGCTGTGTGGCTCTGCCTGGCCTGCAGCATATAGACCCTGCCTCAGCAAAGCACATAAGCACAAACTTAACTTTAAGCATGTGCTTAAGAGTTTTTTCTGAATTGTGACATAATGTACATCTACCCCAGTGGGTACATGCCACTCCATCTGCGGACGGGCTGCAGAATCAATTGGAAAGTAAGGACCTTAGGATTCGGCCTGAGATATCCTTGCCCTACAAAGGACTGGAATTTAAAAAGAGTGGATTTCATGAGATCATATAAAACATCTTCCTCTTAGGCAGAAATCTGGGAGCAATAATTACTGATCTGTTTTATGAGTTGTTTTTTACATTGCATGGGGTCTACACTCTCTGCTCTTAACTAGGGCGAAGAGAAAGAGTAGACAGAAGAATCACATGACTAGAGGATTCTTTAAATCTGATATCAGTCTACTGCTCTATCCTGGCTCTCTGGCCCATGTAAAACCTGAATGCTGTGAAACAGATCAGGTAACAATCTCCTAAACCATCCTCAACCTACCCCCTTGACATTCAGCTCTGTTTCCTAAGAAAGCATTAAGTTGCCTGAATTCCTACAATCACATAATCAGTTCATTTCAATATCTGTATTACATTGGAGAAATAAGCTTATTGAGACAAGAAAAATTCCTTTTTTTTATTACAGGGACCTAATCAAGAAGGCATATAGATACCCACACAGTTTATTTCAACAGTCACTTCCCCAATTTCCTTTTCCCAGTAAAACTGTCTCAAGCATCTAGATATTCTGACAGCTAATGTGGTAATAGGATGACTTTTTTTTTTAATTGGGGTGCTACTCAGCATCAGAAGAATTCATATAATAAAGAAGCATTAATGTGCAAAATGAAGGTTGGGAATGATGTGGGCTTTAAAAGACTAATGAAATTAATTCTGCTAATTAATTATGGCCTCAAGAATATGTACATAGGGTCTGATCTCACTTCTGCAGTGTAAGGTTATGTCTGAAAATGATTTTTTTCTGGATTTTCCAGTGACAGGGAATGTAGACAAATGTACTCATATTTCATACCAGTGCTGCATGTGTACGTAGTCATTCCAAATGTACAGTATACTTTATTTTTCTGTGCGGTAGTCAATGTAAGACATAAAAAAATTAGTCTAATATTTAATTTTTGTAAGTGAGTCCTATTTTTTTGTCTCAGTGACTGGAATGATTTTTCATTTTTGTTACACAGTATGCTTCTCTCTCTGCTATCCACCTCAGTTCTTGAATTCTGGAAAGTTCTGGTTCTTTACAATTCACCAGAATGAGTTCGAATCTCAGTCCTTCTGTTTTCTTTTTAAAGAGGGATCCTTACAGTGAGGCACACTTAATAAAAGGGAGCTTTTATGCAGAAAGTGATATTATTATTATTATTATTATTTTTGCTAGCAGCTTTCAGTATCTCTTTGCTGTTACCAAAGAATAGATCTGTGGTGAATAAGAGATATTGTCATCATAGCCAGCCTGTTCTTCTGCTTGATCCTGCAAGGAAGACTAAGCTTGTGTTTAGTTGCTAAAAACAAATAAACCGTGTGTGTGTGTGTGTGAGAGAGAGAGAGAGAGAGAGAGAGAGAGAGAGAGATGGTAGAACTGGACTTTAAGTGAAAATAAATAAATATCTTAACCATCAGTGTGTTCAGCAGACAGCTCATTCTCCACTCTTTTTCATCACTTGCTCAGTGTGTGCACACATCCCCCATGCATCCTGTGTCTACTTAGCCTGGAGGCCCCTTGGGGAAGGGACTGCAGCTCAGGTCCTCAAAGATATTTAAACACCCATCTTTCTGTAAAAAGCCATGCACACTTATATGTATATTGCGATTGTGCTATAATAAACACTATCATAAATTGCATTGGAAGTACAGCAATTATGACATCAAAAATGACTCAACAGGAGCTAATCTCAGATAACAGGCTTTTTGGAGCACAGACCCAGAAAGGAATGTGGGAAGTGGGCTACTGTTAGGTTCACAAAAGGGAGAGTAGGCAGTCCTCCCTCTCAAAGAAATGATCACCTATGCCCTGATTAGCGGAGGCTTCTGATGTTTAATAACAGGCTGGCAAAATTAACATGCAAAGGTCTCAGAGACAATTCATAGTAGTAGTTAAAAATTATAATGTATCTATATTTTATTCCAAACAGGGTAGTCAGTGCTTAGCCAGTCTGCTCCAAAGAACCTCTATTGGCCTCTATTTTCCCTAGTGTATGGCTTTTCATGCTTGGTTCAGGGGTTTTATTTCCATCTTATTCCCTTAATGTTCATTGGAGACACAGCCTGGAGGCAAACTTTCTCACAGCAGTGCCTGACTTTATTGTGCACTGCGGTACATGTAGTCAGTTTTGACAGTGTTAGTTCTGCACTGGTACACTGTTTCTCAAACTGGCTGCAAGTAGAAATGTGCAAAAACATGTGTTGAGTGAGAACAGTGAATTCAGTTCACATGTGAGTATTTCCTTTGATTTTTGATCCATGTAGATTTCTCCCCTCCCCACATCTGAGTTGTGTGTTGAATCCAAAAACTTAAGAGCAACAATCGAATTTTACTTGGTTTCCAAGTTTACACAAGCTACAAAATTCAAAATCCATATTTTGAATGCTCCATAGTTTTGGGGGTGTTCAGACACAGCATTTTGGCTCAATCCACCATAGAGATAAGGGCCAGCTACAAAAATTGGACCCAGATCAAGGCTCAGATTTTGAATTCCCTCCCATCCCTCAAAGCTCAGGGTGGCTGTGATCTGGGGTATTTGTTAGTCAAAACTATGTGAAAGTATGAATTTTGCAAGTAAATTTAATGAATCTGACGGTGTCTTTTAGCAATCCCAGGCTGTTCTTTATTTATTTAGTAATGACATTCAGAATCAGGAAAAAAAGTGTAATGAAACTTTCACACTTCTCAAGCTGCCAGAAATCATGATATTCCAAATCAAACTGGACACTGCTAGTTCAGCATTTACACAAATCTCTATAGCAGGAATAGATAATAAATGCACCGGATACCCTGGGCCAAAGGTCTTTTAGATTGTATCATAATGAAGACAGATGGGGAGGTTGCCTTGACACCAATCTACCCCCACTTCTTCCACTGCACTTGAGAGGCAGTGTGACCTGTGCAATGCTTGCAGCCCCAGCAATAAATACTGAGGTTTTGAACTCTGCTCTGAAGAGCTGGGGAGGAGAGAACTGGAGGTGATTCATGTTTGGTGCTATTTTGTAGATGCTCCATCGGTAATGATAGTTCACATAAGGCTAAAATGGATATGTTTTCCATATAGAAATAGTTGCACAACTCAGACATTCTATCTATAGTCTCATGGGACCAGGGGTGAACGTAATTTACAGGACTTACCGGTACTGCCGGAGTCCTGAGGGGGCAAGGCCTCATCCGGAAGAGGCGTGGCCTCGATCGGAAGAGGCGTGGCCTCTCAAGATTTAAAGGCCCTGGGGCACCAGCTGTGGCTGGAAGACCCAGGGCCTTTAAATCAACCAGGGGCTCCCCGCTGAAGAGGTGGCTGGGAGCCCCACAGGGCTCAGGGGTAAATTAAAGGGCCCGGGGCTCCAGCCGACAGGGGGAACCCGGAGCTTTGCGGGGCTGGGGCAGGGACTTAAAGGGCACAGAGCTCCTGCTGCTGAGGGGAGCCCCGAGCCCTTTAAATCCTGGCCCCAGCCCGGCCGCCAGAGCCGCGGCCTTGATTCAAAGGGCTCTGGGCTGCCTGCAGCCATGGGGAGCTCTGAGCCCTTTAAATCCCAGCCACGGACGGGATTCAAAGGGCTCTGGGCTGCCCGCAGCGGTGGGAAGCTCTGAGCCCTTTAAATCCTGGCTCCAACCCGGCCGCTGGAGCCGCGGCCGGGATTTAAAGGGCTCTGGGCTGCCCACAGTGGCGGGGAGCTCTGAGCCCTTTAAATCTCAGCCGCGGCCGGGATTCAAAGGGCTCTGGGCTGCCCGCAGCCCCGGAGAGCTCTGAGCCCTTTAAATCCCAGCCCCAGCCTGGCCACCGGAGCCACGGCCGGGATTTAAAGGGCTCTGGGCTGCCCGCCACTGCAGGCAACCCAGAACCCTTTCAATCCTCGTCGTGGAAGCTGGTGCGGTCCAGCACGGTGTACTGGCTCTTGCCGGTACGCCAGACCGGACCGGACCAGCTTACTTTCACCTCTGCATGGGACCCTCTGTATTTCTTTAACTTCTCCTTCTCAATGGAGTGAAATTATAGTTACCAGATAATAATTGCTTATAAACTATAGGCAGACATCTGTACAATGAACTCCTCAGCACATAGAATCATTAAGGATTAAGTATAACTAGACTGTAATGTAGCTACCTGAGCTGTGCACTGACTCATTTTTTTTCTAAGTGCTTGTCTACAGGTGTGGTAATGCCCCTGTTTAACAAATTCACACACTATTCAGCTGTGCACTGACAACACCACTTGCCCTTAAATTAATATTAAAATGTGTGCTTAAAAATTCTAAGTCTTTCTCTCCATGTTATTATCTCTTTAGCATTCTAAACATTTAACATAATAGAGCAAAACTTAGCACTTATCTTCAAAGTGTTTTTACAAACCTTGATTGATCATCCTACCTCCACTCTCCCCATTTACAGTATGCTAATTGTTTTACCCAAGCTCAGACTGGAAATCAGTGTCAGAGCTGGAATTACCATTGAACATGTAAGAGTCCCTCTCCCTTATCCTGTGCTTCAAACTACGAAACTAGTCTGTCTCTAAGCATAAAATAAAAAAGTAGGTAACAATAAATAAGTGCTATTTGACCATAAAATTCATAATCGTCAGGACTGGTTTGCTGACTCAGTGAAATTCTACATTTCTGCAACTTTGGTTGTTTGGTAGGTTGACTTGATTTTAATGCTCGTAAAAGGTGCTGGATTGACTGCCTGCTAAACAGAAGGGGTGAAATCTTGGGGCCACCCCACAAATGAGTGGGAGTTTTGCCATTGGCTTCAATAGAGAGAAGAATTCACCAAAGTCTGTGGAACAGATACAGGACAGGCAACAAGAGTACAAACTTTCCCCATTGCTCTGCTGCTCTGCCTCACTCTCCATTCAATATTGGTCTGACAATAACAGGACTGATCCCACAAGCCCTCTACATACAGAACTCTCACTTACTTCAGCTGGAGTTATGCACACAGAGAAACAGTAGGATCAGGCTCCAGGACACTAACTGTCATGGGGGCACCAGTCTACTAGGATTTGCACTGAGATCAAGAATTCATTTCAAGCAGGTTGTCAAGCAGATCAGGTAGTTATGGTTTTCAGTTACTGTCTACAAAGGCTAAACTTAAAATGGTGACTGAGCTATGAAAGGTTCTGTCCTTCATTACCAACCTTTTGAGTCTTCCAGAACCTTTCAATATTCTTTCAATTTGTGTGTTTGACAAGTATTTTTAATAGGGCACTTTTCTGCAAGTATATTTAACGGTGCTTGAAAGACAGTATTGCATTGTTTGTTTTTAGAATGGCTTCAGCAGGAGGTTAAACTCTGTTTATTTAATTAAAAATTCTCTTTATTCCATTTTAACATTTCAAAAATAAAAATGCAGTTTTGGTTTATTAACTTGAAAGTCTTCTTCTATCATCCATAATTTATATTTTGCAGTGCACACCACTGCATTTCCAAACCACAGTCATACACAATACTTGGGCTGTATGGCATGATTTATGTTAAACAAAACCGGCTTTTAGTTCTTGTTTTTTCCTAATAAGGTTGTAATAGGAAATCAAAGCTCCCATTCTCCAGTCTAGAAATTGGGCTGAGCAAGAGACAAACTAGAAGTAGAGGTTTGTAAGCGCTTCTGAATTCTTTTTCCCTAACGAAAACTGGGGACAAGGTAAAGTGAATGGTTAGGGGACAAGTCATTAATCTTTGCATTCAATGTCCACATTTTCCCAGGACAAAATATAAATCCAAGAGAGAACCTAGTATTGGGCTCAAATGTTTACTTTCCTGATTACCTCTTGAATTTGTACTGTTTAAAATAGTAAATGATCAGAACTAATTCATTATCTTACACACTTTAGACATGATTCTCACGTACACTAAGGCCCCTTGACACTTCTCTGGCAGTTCAATTTAGAGGGGATTTGCAATAGTTGCCAATGGAACTTAGGGTATAGGGTATATGTACAGCACTGCAGCTGTACCAATACAGCTACACCACTGCAGCACGTCTGGTGAAGATGCTCTATGGGGGTGGGGAAAGGGCGAAGGGATTGTAAATGGACCATTCAGTGCAATAAAATAAATCTATACACAAGATTGCAGGCTGGGAAGTTGCTGCTTTATCTACCTGTATCACAACAGAAGAAGGGGGAAACTACCACTAATGAAACAGACAGGGAAGGGTGGATCGTGGCTCCATCCCATAATAGGCTGAGGGACCCAGTTAATCCCTCGATGACCACTTTACTCCAAAGGTGGGATTGGGGACAGGGGAGAGTGAGGAATGGGGAGCAGGTTGTTTGTAACAACCCCTGGGTTTATCAGCTCAACCTCTGCAAATATTGACTGAGGAAGGAGAAGGGCCCGGAGGAGTGTGTATGTGTGCAGGGGAGCAGGGAACAAGTCTTGGCCCAGGCTTAGGGGGAGGAAAGGAGACTTCTGGTGGGGGAAAAGTGTGAGCTTTTGGGGTCAAGTGAGAAGGGGAAGGGGCGGGTAACTGGAGTAACTGGAGAGTAAAGGACAAAGTTGCTCCGATGCAGGGGCTGGGTAAGGTTGCCAACCCGCCAGGATTGTCCTGGAATCTCCAGAAATTAAAGATTAATGTTTCATTAAAGATTGTCATGAGATGAAACCTCCAGGAATACCTCCAACTAAAATAGGCAACCCTAGGGTTGGGTAGTGGCAGACCCCCCTCGTCCCCATAGCCCCATTCCCGGAGTCCCCCTGGACTGGTCCCCATTCCCCCTCACCAAATGAGAGCTGGCAGAGGTATCTCTCTGGTGCCCCCTGGTGCTGCCTACACATAACAGGCAGCAGCTTCTCATGCTGTTCTTGCTCTTAGGTGTACAGCTTGGCATAAGTGTGCGACTCTCTAGTTAGTAATACTACTACTCTGATACTGCCATAAACTTCAACGTAATTACTGCTTTATATTAAGAATGTTCACCCACCAGTCTAGTGCTGTTTGAATCTTAAACCTATGTGTGTTTCAACCAGATACTTCTATTCAGCTCACTGAAAAATATTCTGTTTGATGTTTTCATAGACATCCTCTTAAGGCATTACTTCAACTTTTTCTCTAGAGCTGCCCTTTCTGAAGTCATTATTACTCATTAGGTATATTGTGCAGAAAGCAGAAGTAGGTCAAGGATGAAAAGCCTCATCTTAGCGAGTGGCGCAAGTATTGTACAAAGCTATTTTCAACTTCCATGAGATGAAGGGAAAAAAATGTTTTCTGTAGTAGGAAAGCTGTCACTGCTGACTTACAAATGAATGCCAAGCGTGTAAAAACTTTCATTTCAGATTTCCAGTCTTTCATATGTTAAACACGTTGTTTTAAAATGCTATTTCAAAAGATAATGCTGTGTGTATAATGTATCCCATCCAAATCCTGACAATAGTATACACCAAATCAAGGGGTAGATCCTCAGATGGTGTAAATTGTCATTGACAGTTTACATCAGCTGATGATCAGCCCCCAAGAATCCCTAACAGGAAAGAAAAAATAAGGCATTTCCCAGTGAGTACTTAGGAATGGATTTCTCAGAATAGATTTTGACTACTGCAGAAACACCTAAAGCCTGTGGCTATCTGTGCATGACATCAAAAGGGTGAATTTGCATCAGTAGGTCAGAATGACCTCTAAAGCCTGGATGGCAGCTCTAAAAGCAATACCGCAATACAAATTGTTATGGCGCGTCTCTTGCTTTGACTCATGACTTTCTGGTAAAAGCAAAGCTTGAATTTCTCTTTGACTAATTATTAATCAGATTTTAATTTGTGTTAACAAGGTTATTTTTAGATATAATATAAACATTGTCTAGATTAAGCATTTCTGGGGTAATACAGAATCTTTCTAAACTGGTGATCAGTTTATAGGCCCTGGTTTAGCAAAATGCTTAAACTAATGTTTAACTTTAAAGCATATGCTTGACTTCAGTGGGATTTAAATGTGATTTCAGTGGGAATTGGGGTATGGCCATAATCTGTTCCTTAATAAAACAGAATATATTGGAAGCATTTTTTATTACTGTATGTGTAAGCCATAGAATTGTGGTGTTTGATTTATATAATAAATGAACTTACACAGTAATTTTAGTGCTGTTTTATGTGTAAATGCATTTTTCTTGTTATAGTCACTCAGCTCTCTGTCCACGAACTACTTATCGAATTCTTTTAAGGTAGACAGTAAAAAATTACACAGTGTGGTCCAGTGGATAGGGTTGTGGACTGAGACCCAGGAGAGCTGCAATCTATTTCTGGCTTTGTCGCAGCCCTGTTGTTTGATGATGGTAGGTTTCTTCAACTCTCTGCTACACTTCCTACCCCTTGTCTGTTTAGATTGTAAGCTCTTTGGGGAAGGAGCTGGCACAATGGTGCCTTGATCTTGGATGGGGCCTCTAGGGGCGACCATAGTACACACAACAATATAATATCTTTATTTCCTCTCTCTTCTTGATGCTGATATCTGCATTTGCTGTATACACAATTCAGTTGTGTTATCTGGTTCGTCATTTCAGAAAAGTTTGAGCTAAATCAGAGTAGTGAATGGTGTCTATCTGTTTAGTGTCTTATACCAAAGCCCATTATGACAGCATCAGAGTATCCAGGTCTTCCACATAGTCAATAAAAAAAATTATACGGTCAACAAAAATAAAAAGTTAAAGCTTCAGAAACAAATTGCTCTATGTATAGAATCAGAAATAAATGAGATCTTAGCTCAGAATTATTTTTGACATGGCTAGGCATTTCAAAACGTATTTTCTCCAAACTTCCCCAACAGATTTTAGATTTGTTAACATGTTTTATAGAGCTCACATATCACTGAAGATTTCCAAATCTGAAACAGAATTCGTAGTGCTGACATTGTATTTCCTGGAGGCAGCTTTTGAATGGAAATGTCTTGCTAGTCACAAAGGTGACTTAGAAAATGCAAGACTGGGAGACAAGCAGAGAGGGAAAATAACTGCGTACCAAACCAGAAAAGTGTGAAACAAGAAAATCTGCCTGGGCTAAGCAAAGGAAAGGCTGGGAGTGCAATCAAAGGGAAAAAGGAATGTGAAAAAACACTTCTGCCTGAAACGGCCTCACAGTAACAAAAACTAAGCACAGCAAATTAATAGAAGCAAAGATGCAGCTAGTAGGAAAGCATTAGAAGGTTCCGTACCAAGGAAAGGAAAGTAGGTTAGCGTGAAACAAAGGAGACGCGTCTTCCAATGAAAAACAAAAAACAGAATCCAAATTTCACCATTGTTAGTGTTCATGTAGCAACACTATGAACTATCTGTGGGCCTGTGTAGTTCAGTCCAGCTGAGGGTTAGGTTCTGCCTAACTCATACAGGGATGTGTAGTCAGTGGGCTGCAGAGTATAAGGCGATTCTTGTGTGGCCAGTATAAGGGTTGGCAAGAATTGCGGTCCTCCGCTCACTAGGGTGCAGGGTCTTTTCCCCAATTACTCCCCAAGAAAGAGCCATGATTCTGCCCTCCACACACCAGTCAGCAGAGGGGAGAATGCTGGAACACTTACTCCCCCCAGCACACTGGAGAGCTCTGGAGCATATTGCCCTAGGACTAATGGTCTTAGCACATATCTACACTATAGCAGCACAGTTACCACCCTGCAGCTATGTAGATGCTTCCCACATCAATGGAAGGTTTTTTCCATCCATGTTGTTAATCCACTTCTCCAAGAAGGGACCCAGCCAAGAAAAAGAACATTCTCTCTTATCTCTCCCCTGTTTTTCATTCTTTTTTTTCTTCATCCTCCTCCTATATTATAAGTAATGGGAAGTAATTGAAAATAAAGTGAAGAACCTTGATTGGGGCAGGGGGTTAGGGTGCAGGAGAGGGTGCAGGGGATGGGCTCTGGGAGGAAGTTTGGGTGCGGGCTCTGGGCTGGGGCAGGGGGTTGGGGTGTGGGAGGAGGGGTGAGGGGTGCGGGCTCTGTGAGGCAGTTTGGGTATGGGGTGCGGGCTCTGGGCTGGGGCAGGGGGTTGGGGTATGGGAGGAGGGGTGAGGGGTGTGGGCTCTGTGAGGCAGTTTGGGTGCAGGGTGCAGGTTCTGGGCTGGGGCAGGGAGTTGGGGTGTGGGAGGGAGCAGGGGGGCGGCGCTTACCTTGGGCAGCATGGGTCCCAAAGCAACCAGCACCCCCCCTCTGGCCGGGGCTCCTAGGCGGGGGGGGCAGGGGGTCTCCGCATGCTTCTGCCTGCAGGCACTGCCCCTGCAGCTCCCATTGGCTGCAGTTTCTGGCCAAAGGGAGCTGCAGAGTTGGTGATGGGGGTGGGGGCTGCGTGTGGAGACACCTCCCCTCAGGGGCCGCAGGGACATGCCACCCACTTCTGGGAGCAAAGCGACATGGAGGGAAGGAGGGACAGTGGGCAGGGAGCCGCCTGAGCCCTGCTGCTGGCATGTCTCTGTGTGCCCCTTGGGAGGAGGGGGCAGTGGGTCTCCATGTGCTGCCCAGGGCAGGGTCAGCTCACGGAGCTGCCTTCCCCCCTGCTAGGGGCACGCAGAGATGTGCCAGCAGCTGGCCACTTCCAGGAGAGGTGTGAGGCCTTGGGCCATGGCATGCAGGCAGCCACCCTGCCTGAGCCTTGCTGCGCCGCTGGCCGGGACTCAGGGGCAGGTTGTCAGATATTTGTCCTGCATTTGGGGGGGGGGGGCTGTCGTTGGGGATCCCGTGCCACCACACATTGTTTCATGGTAAATCCGCACCTAGCGTAGACACAGTATACATGGACAGAAGGGGTTTTTCCTGTTGGTGCAGGAACATCACCTCCCTACATCAATGGAAGCACACTACACTGGGAGCTATGTTGGCATAGCTATGTCGGTAAGGGGTGTGCTGATATCACTTTCAGGTGTAGATTAAGTTTAATAGATTAGCATCCCTCCATGATCTATCCCTCTCTCATCTGTAAGATGAAAGTCATGATGTACCTATGCTCTCCATTGAGAAGAACATGAGATAAGAATTTTTAATATTGAATTAATACTGCCTCATTCTTGAGCATATGAGTTGTGTAAAATATTAAGAATTAAATTGAAAGGTGAAATATATTGTAAGGATGAAATGCCTTATGTCTCTGCATCAATAATATAAATAAATTGTACAGCTCACCATGGATCTACAGTGTGTGTAGTTACAGTATAATTTCACTTCTACTTTATATTGTCTTTTTAGTGTGAGAAAACACCATATATGAAATCTGATCTGATCCATCAGTTCCTTGTAATCTATGAGCAAACGGTATTTCAATCTCTAACATCCTCTTACGTTTTAACTTTTTAGCTCACATTACTGAACATCGATGCATATTTAAGGGAAATGATATGCATATGTTGTATGTAATACAAGAATGTGTTGAAGCTTTTTTAAATACAGCAGGCCAAGGAGTTTCTTTCAGTTTATGTTTGCATTAATGACCCACTGACCTACTTTCCTGTGTCTGCCTGGCATAACTTGGTATCCCTGAAACTTGAGACTTCATCTCCTCCACAGATGTGTTATGTTTAGATTCTGTGACAGAAAACATTAGTGTAATGACACTGCAAATAAAAATGAAATGTGATGTGGTGATTGGTGCTGCAAGTGTAAGTGTTATCCATCATGATAGATTTGGTCTTTCCTTTTTTTATGGCCCTGTGTGTGGTTTATTAGGTTTCCTTTTCCCTCCTTCAGATTAAAATGAAAAATGAGTTGTGTATATTTACCCATATTCTAAGCTGTGCTGCTGCTCTGCCAGTTACAGGCTGGGAGTAAGGGAAAAGGCAAACATAATGGATCAGTGAGGAAAGGCATCTTCTGCCTGTCTTAAATCATCTGCTTGACAGATAAGCTGAAATTGCTAGAAATAAAAAAGCTCCTTGGCAGCTCAACAACTGCATATAAAAGAAATAATATTTTTCAGTGAGTTGTAAATGTCACAGTCTCAGATAACATTTATATTTTAATAGAAATGGGAACTGGTTGGAGAATTAACTTTCTCTGGCTATTTCATTAACTGACTTTGAATCACATCACCTCTGTAAAAGCAGTGCAAGCCAGTAACTCAGAACAATGATACGTTTAAAGAGCCAGTGCAGTGTGTGTAAATTCAGAACGGTATGTCTTCAGCAGAGGGATCTGCGTGTTTGAATTACTAGATAAAGATTGACTGGTTAAAACGCTGCAGAAAATGAACACCCAATGCCTGTTGTCAGAAGTGACTGACAGCCTGTGTCCAAAGCTGAAATGAGGTCATTTTTGCTTATTCATTTCAGCTGGTGCGTAATGACAGGACAAGAGAGGACAAGGAATGTTATGGGTTGTCATGTGATTGTCTGACTAATGTGTCTTACTGTCCCTTTGCCTATTGTATTAAACCAAAATAATTTCAACATATTACTGTGCTATCTATACACTTATTTAGGCCCCTCATCAACATAATATGTAAGTACCTCATAAACATTAGTAAATTCATCCTCACAACACCTGTGAGGCAGGGAAGTATTATTTGCAGATGGGGAACCGGGACTAAGTGATTTGTCCAAGGTTATACAGGAAGAGCCAAGGATTGAGTGCCAATCTCCTGACTCTCAATCTAGTGCTCTAACTACTAGATCATCCCTCCTCCCCTCCACACACATGCTATAAAAATGCTGTGTTTGGTTTCTTAGGGTATGTCTTCACTACCAGCCAGATAGGCGGGTAGCAATCGATTTCTCGGGGATCGATATATCGCGTCTCATCTAGACGCGATATATCGATCCCCGAACGCGCTCCTGTCGACTCCGGAACGCCACCAACGCGAACGGTGGTAGCGGAGTCGACATGGGGAGCCGCGGACATCGATCCCGCGCCATGAGGACGGTAAGTAATTTGATCTAAGGTACTTCAACTTCAGCTACGCTATTCACATAGCTGAAGTTGCATATCTTAGGGTACGTCTACACTACAAGACTATTTCGAATCAACTTAATTCGAATTTGTGGAATTGACCTTATGAAGTCGAAGTTGTGTATCCACACTAAATACACTAGTTCGACTGTGTGAGTCCACAGTAACGGGGCCAGTGTCGACTTTGGAAGCGGTGCACTGTGGGAAGCTATCCCACAGTTCCCGCACTCCCCACTGCCCATTGGAATCCTGGGATTTCCCCCCCAATGCATGCTGGGGGGAAAAATGTGTCGAGGGTGGTTTTGGGTAACTGTCATCATTGAACCGTCAATCACGCCCTCCCTCCCTCCCTCCCTGAAAGCGCCTGCGGGCAATCTGTTCGTGCACTTTTCTGCTCAGTGACAGCGCGGGTGCCACAGCCAGGGCCGTCCTTAGGCATAGGCAGAATAGGCAGCCGCCTAGGGCACCACAAGGTCTGGGGGCACCGCTCTGCTGGGAGCCCAGACAGAAGGGAAGCAGTGGAGCATGTAAGAGCAGGGCTGCTGGGTCCTAGAGAGAGCTGAATGCAGCACAGTCTGAGGGAGGGGATTGGCTGCTGGGGTCTCTGGGAAGGGGAGGGGGTAGGGGTTGGGGAAGGAGCTCACCTGTGAGTGTGACTCTTCCCCCCCGCCCCCCGGCTGAGGTGAGGTGAGGCAGGCTCTGCGTCTCTGGAACCAGTATCCTTTGTTGTCCCCCATAACATCCATTCTTCTCCCCCCCTGCCCCATGGAGCACCCCCTCCTTTCTCCCTCCCCCCCAGGAGCATCCCTCTCTCTCTCCTCTCTCCCCTCCATCAGGGCTGGGTTGGGTGAGGTGCTGGGGGGTAGGTGGGGGGGAGGCTGGCTGCCTGCCTGCCGAGGAATGAAAGTGAAAGTAACTCACTTCCTCCGCCAGGATTGGAATGTCACACAGGGCTGGGCTGGGGTTAGCCAGATGTGTAAAAAATCAGGACAGGGGGTTGGGGTAGGGTGACCAGATGTCCCTATTTTATAGGGCCAGTCCCAATTTTGGGGTCTTTTTCTTATATAGGCTCCTTTTACCCCCCTCCCGTCGTGATTTTTCACACTTGCTGTCTGGTCACTCTAGGTGGGGGTAATTGGTGCCTATATAAGACAAAGCCCCAAATATCGGGACTGGCCCTATAAAATCAGGACATCTGGATCTGGTCACCCTAGCTGGGGAGCGCCTCTCCCCCGGGCTGGCAGCTGCCAGCGATCCACCTCATCCGGGGGGAGCTACATGGGCAGGATGAGCTGCTGTGGCTCCATGGGTGACCTGTCCCTGAGATCAGATGCTGTGCTAACTTCACCATGGTCCGTAAGGCTGGTGGTGGTGCCCATTGGCGTGTGATTGGACCTGAGGGTTTGCTGCTGCTGTTGCCACTCTGCACCCCAAGAGGTGGATTTTGGGGTCTACTGCAGCTGTTGGACCAGCAGGCTGGGGGGTGAGCCAAGCATGAAAGCAGTACTGTGTTGCCATTTAGATTGTCATTTAACAACTTTGTTTGCCAAAAATTCTTGCTAACAATCCTGAATCCAATTTCAATATTTTTTTAAATCAATATCTTAGCCAAAAACAGAAAATTAAGTTGTTGACAATTATTAGTGACAGGTTTGGTTTGAGGTAGGGAGTGGGCCAGTTTTCATCAGAGAAACAAAAAATGTTGACTGACTTTCCTATAGCCTGTTACTCCTGATAAGAGCCCTCCAACAACTGTAATATGCTCATCTCCTTACTAGTGTATAAAGCAGGGGTCGGCAACCTACGGCACATGTGCCAAAGGTGGCAGGTGAGCTGATTTTTGATGGTACGCAGCGGCAGGCTGAGCGGCTCAGCCCATCACTGCTCTGGGGTTCCGGCTGCTGCCCTATTGCCAGCTGGGATACCGGCCACCAGCCCCACTCAGCACCCGCTGCTGACCTGGGGACCCCCAAGGAACCCCAGGCTGGCAGCAGGCTGAGCAGGCCGGCTGAACCACTCAACCTGCTGTCAGCCTGGAGTTCCATTCACTCAGCCGGCAGCGGGCTGAGTGGGCTGGTGGCGGGCTGAGCAGGGCCGGTGGAGGGTTGAGTGGCTCAGTCTGCTGCCAGTCTGGGGTGCCGGCAGCACTCAGCCTACTGGTACTCCGGGGTTCTGGCTGCTGGCCCCTTGCCAGTCAGGAGCCCAGCCGCCGGCCCCACTCTGCCTCCTGCCAGCCTGGGTGAGCAGAATCCCAGGCTGGTAGCGGACTGAGCGGGGTTGGCAGCCGGAATCCTGGCTGGCAGGAGTTGGTGGTCAGAACCCCAGACCAGCAGCGGGCTAAGCAGGGCCTGGGATCCTTGTCTAGGGTTCCAGCCACCAGCCCCGCTCAGCCTGCTGCTGGTCTGGGGTTTCATTTACTCAGCTGGCAGTGGCCTGAGCAGGACCAGTGGCCAGGACCTCAGATAATAACAATAGTTTATTTATATAATATAGACATAGAGACCTTCTACAAACATTAAAATATATTACTGGCACGAGAAACCTTAAATTACAGTGAACTTGGCATGCCACTTCTGAAAGGTTGCCGACCCCTGGTATAGACTGACCATATGTTGTACTAAGATTCTCCTGCTTTTTTTTTTTTTCCTGTGAGTCAGTATAGCTTTTGCCAGCCCAGAAGTTGGGCAGCCAATGTTTTACGTTTTCACAATGTTTTCTTCAACTTTCATAAAGTAAATACATAGTTAATATGAGTTAAAAAGGCCAGGGACAGTTCCTTGTGAAGAATCTGTACAGCAGATCATGCTAGAGCTGTGAAAATGTCAGTTTTTGATGGAACTTTAGAGGCAGTGATTTATCATGTATTTTATCATGTGAATGTGCTGCTATTGCTAATGTCTTTCCAAACAAAAATAAGGTACAATAGGACTTCTGTAACATTTCTGTGCTACCTTAATCTAGATGAGATGATTCTGTGCTGACTTCATTTTGGTCACTTTGTGCTTTACCTAGCAGTAAAACTAGGGTTATAGTTTCCCACTGTTTGGAAACCCAGCTTATTAAACTGATTTTGCAGCCAAAATAGCCAGAAAGATTGCTTTTAATTAAAAACAAATCTTTGTTTCAATACCTCTTCATATAAATTTCCAATAAAATTTTGACAAATTAAAAAAATTATATTTGCATCATTCTGTCAAATCAGAATTTTTTCTATAATGCTACTTCTTTAGTGCTAGTGCATCAGCATTACAGTGTGCTTAATTAAGTTAAACTGGTTTTAATAACGTGAATGTGGCAAGTTTTCCAATACTGTATGCTTATATTTGTGTTGCTAAGAGCAGATCAGGCACAGGGGCACCAGTTTAATAATCTCGCCTAGGGCACCAGAAATCCTAAGGACGGCCCTGGCCACAGCACTTTGAGCACGGATCCAGCTGCAGTTATGGCCGTTGTCAACTCCTCGCACCTTATCGTCCACCTCTTCCACAGTCAGCTGCTGAGAAATAGGGCTACTTTTCAATGGTGCTGCGAGCACTGGTGGACCATGGGGGACGTTTTACCAACATCAACGTCGGGTGGCCAGGCAAAGTTCATGACGTGCGTGTTTTCAGGAACTCTGGTCTGTTTAGACGCCTGCAGGAAGGTAGTTTCTTCCCGGACCACAAAATAAGTCTTGGGGATGTGCAGATGCCTATAGTGATCGTCGGGGACCCAGCCTACCCGCTAATGCCCTGGCTCGTGAAGCTCTGTGCAGGCGCCTTTCACAGCGACAAGGAACTCTTCAAGTACCAGCGAGCAGCGAGCAGCGTGACCTGTGACTGTTCAGTTTCTTTACAGAGAAGCTGAAGCTGCCCCTGTTTCTTTACCAAGTGACTGTTGACTAGCATCTGCAGTTACATACCCCGCCCACCCCGCTTCCCCAACTTCCAACACACGTTTAAAAATAAAATACATGTTCCACTGTAACTTTACAAAGGTTTCTTTATTGATGACTTTGCGTTACAGGGTTGAAACTGGGACACGGACTGTGCTGGGTAGGGTGTGCAGTGATGTAAAGACCGCCTGTAAACTCGAGGAATGACAGGCTCCTGCTCCCAGAGTGGTCTGCAGTGCCGGACTGGATGTTTCAACGGAGCCTGCCATCCCTCCTTTTTGGGACTCTGTGTGCGTGGGCTATGTGGCCTTTTGGCGGGGGAGGACGGATACAGATTCCTCTGCTGCGTGGCTCTGTGGTCCAGGACAGGGACTGTTGCATGAGATCTGTAACCGCCCTCCCCCGCTACAAAGTCACGTACCCCCCCACCCACACAGAACCTGCAAACCACCTCCCATACCGACCAGGGTGCGTATTGACTGCAGTGTGTGTGTGACCTGCTGCTGATCCTGCCCCCATGTCTGTACCCTGGTAAAGGTGATTGTCCTGTCAAATTACCAACCCCCTTCCCCCCCTTCAAACACAGTCTCCTCTAAAAGAACATGACGGAAACAGTAATTAACAGAAAAGTATTTTTTATTATCAACTAGACAGTTAGGGGATGAAACTGGGATGGGGGCTTGGGTGAGGCGGGAAGGAAAGGACTTTTCAAAATGTAGGGTATGAGAGCTTTTGGGTACTTGAGCACTCTGCTGGGGTGCAGTGACAGTTTACACGGCCTCTGGCGCCCCTCCTTCTGGTTATTTTGGGTGAGGGGGGGTATGGGACTTTGTGGCGGGGGAGGGCGGTTGCAGATACACTGCAGGGGGGCTCTGTCCTCCTGCCGGAGGTCCTGCAGAACATGCACAAGGCGCAGGAGCATGTCCGTTTGCTCTCTCATTAGTCCAAGCAGCGTTTGAGTCGCCTGCTTGTCTTCCTCACGCCACCTCTCCTCCCGTTCGCTGAGTGAGCGCTGGTACAGAGAGAGGGTCTCCCTCCACTGGCTCTGCTGGTCCGCGTCGTCTCGGGAGCACCCCATAAGTTCAGCGAACATCTCGTCCCGTGTCTTTTTATTTCGCCGCCTAATCTTTGCCAGCCTCTGTGAGGGGGATGCTGTGGCAGGTCTGGAGACAGTCCAAGCTGTGTGATGGGAAAAAGGGAGTGAATTCCTTGCCAAGATAAATTTTTGCGAAGAATGAACACAGTCTAATCTGTCTCTGTGAATTCTGGGTTGAGATCCCAGTGCCTGATGGGGCAAAAACCATTTTCGCGGGTGGTTCTGGGTAAATGTCGTCAGTCATCCCTTCCTCCGGGAAAGCTACAGCAGACAATCATTTCAAGCCCGTTTTCCCTGGATTGCCCTGGCAGACGCCACAGCGTGGAAACCATGGAGCCTGTTTTGCCTTTTGTGCCTGTCACCGTATGTGTACTAGATGCCGCTGACAGAGGCGGTTCAGCAGCGCTACACAGCAGCATGCTTTTGCTTTTGCATGACAGCAGAGATGGTTACCAGCCATATTGTACCATCTACCACACCATAAATTGGTAATAAGATGGGCATGGTTAGCAGTCCTTTTGCACTGCACCATTGCTGCTGTCATAAGTGCCCCTGGCTGCTCTTAGCCAGGGGCGCAAAAGCCAAAATTGGGAATGACTCCCTGAGTCAATCCCTCCTTTTTGGTATCTAAAAATAGAATCAGTCCTGCCTAGAATATGGGCAAGTGTACTAGAGAGCCACTGTATCAGAGAAACAGAGAGCACAGCTGCTCTGTGTCAGATCCTGCATAGATTATGAGCTGTATGCTATTCACAGGGGGTGCTCCTGCAACAACCCCACCTGTTCATTCCATTCTTCCCCAGCCTTCCTGGGCTACCATAGCATTGTTCCCCCACTTGTGTGATGAAGTAATAAAGAATGCAGGAATAAGACACAGTGACTTGTTAGTGAGAAATGAGTGGAAGGCAGCCTCCAGCTGCTATGATAGTCCAGATAGGACATTAAGGAGTGTGGAGGAGAGGAGCCCAGCATTCTGCTGCTAGTCCAGGGGCAATTGAATCTTTTCTTTACACATGAAGGGTTGGGGGCTGATGAAGCTCAGCCCCCTGTGGCGATGATGACGATGGTTATCAGCCATATTGTACCATCTACCAGGAAAAATTAGGGCCAGGCACCCTTGATTGACCTAACGGATGGTAGTCTGCATGGTTACCAGTCCTTTTGCACTGCCCCATGTGCCAATAGGCTGATGACGACGACGACGGATACCAGTCGTATTGTACCATCAGCCATCCATATCGTGGGGGGAGCAAGGATGTTGGTGTTGAGTGCTGCACCATCGCGTCTATCTGCAGCATTCAGTAAAGATAGGGTGACATGTAAAAGAGTCAAGAGAGGATTGTTTTCCCTTTCACTTCTGGGGGTGGTTGGGGGGCTGCGTAAATTGCCGAGCTATGCCCTGACCCACCGCGGACACTGTTTTTGACCCTAGAAGCATTTGGAGCTCAGCCAAGAATGCAAATCCTTTTCGGAGACAGCAGGAACTGTGGGATACCTTGCGTCCTCAGTCCCCCCTCCCTCCATGAGCGTCCATTTGATTCTTTGGCTTTCCGTTACGCTCGTCACGCAGCAGCGTGCTGAGTCTCTGCTATGCCGTCTGTCCGGAGATTTTTTAAAAATACTTTGGACCAGGCGTAACATTACAGTAATTCCCCTAATTACATGCAGGAGTCTCTGAGCGAGATCACCCTGAGGACGGTCACTGAAGGAGATAGAGAGCGCATGCTGCGTGAAAGCCAGCACAAACCAGTGCCCTACGCAGCCGTGCTCGGGTGGCAATGCTCCCTGAGTACCTCATGAAAGCCTGGCGCGGAAAAGTGTGCTACCACAGAGCACCCAATAAGGCAGCTCTCCCCAGGAACCTCCTGCGGAGGCTTTTCGATTACCTCCAGGAGAGGTTCGTGGAGATCTCCCAGGAGGATTTCTGTTCTATCCCCATATATAAAGAGACCTCCTTTTCACATACTTCAGATTCCTGTTATATTAAGAATAAAAGTTTACATGGTTAAAGCACTTACCGACTGCTCCTTCCCCTGATTCAGGATCCGGGTTAATGGCCGGGGAGGGTTGGTAGGGGATCTCCGTGACGGTAATGAAGAGATCCTGGCTGTCGGGGAAACCAGCGTTGTAAGCGCTGTCGCCTGCCTTGTCCTCCAGAAACTCTTCTTCATCTTCCCCGTCCGCGAACATCGCCGAGGAACTGTCCGTCGACACTGTCCCATCGTCAGAGTCCACGGTCACTGGTGGGGCAGTGGTGGCAGGCTCCGTAGCATCCGTTTGCCGCTATGTTTTTTTGGTAGCCTTGTCTGGGGTCCTTGATTTTCACGCGGCGCTGCGTTGCATCCCGGCTGTATCCTCTGTCTCTCATGGCTTTGGAGACCTTCTCGTAGGTCTTTGCATTCCGTTATTTGGAGCGCAGCTCCGAAAGCAGAGACTCCTCGCCCCTCACTCCGATCAGATCCAAGAGTTCCCGGTCAGTCTATGCTGGGTCCCTCTTTCTATTCAGAGATTACATGAACTCCTCTGCTGGAGAGCTCTGCATCGCTGCCGGTGCTGCTGAGCTCGCCCCGATGTCCAACCACGAAATGAGATTCTAACTGTCCAGACAGGAAAAGGAATTCAAATTTTCCCGGGACTTTTCCTGTGTGGCTGGTCAGAGCATCCGAGCTCGGACTGCTGTCCAGAGCGTCAACAGAGTGGTGCAGTGTGGGATAGCTCCCGGAGCTAGTAAGTTCGATTTGCATCCACACCTAGCCTAATTCGACATAGCCATGTCGAATTTAGCGCTACTCCCCTCGTCGGGGTAGAGTACCGAATTCGAACTAAAGAGCCCTCTAGGTCGAACTAAATGGCTTCCTGGTGTGGACGGGTGCACGGTTATTTCGAATTAACGCTGCTAAATTCGAATTAAAGTCCTAGTGTAGACCAGGCCTTAGATCGATCCCGCCCCAGTGTAGACCTGCCCTTAGTGATAATACAGCATAAGGGGTTGAATTCAGCCATGCAGGGAGTGGACATCTTCCACTGAAATCAGTGAGTTCATTTCTTAGATTGTGAGCTCATGCTGTTAGGTTTTCTAGTGTGCCCCGAAAATTATCTGCTTACCCAAGCACTGGGAGATAGAGGGGCATAAAAAGGGCAGGTATTTGTGAGAGAGGTTTTATACTCTGGTTAGGTAGTCTTAGGGTTGCCAACTTTCTAATCGCACAAAACTGAACACCCTTTCCCCACTCCACTCACTCCATCCCCCCTCCCTCTGTTGCTCGCTCTCCCCCACCCACACTCACTTGCTCATTTTCACTGGGCTGGGGAGGGTCCCTTTTGAACCGGGTGTTCCGGTTGAAAACCATAGTGTGTGTTTGGAGTAAGAAGAAGAAACTGCTGCTGCACCGCTCCCCATCCCATCCCCATGTAATTGTAAATTTAACTTATGGCAAAGTGCTTTAGAGACTGAAATAAGTACTTTAAACATATTAATTATAAATCTAAATAAATAGGTGAGTGGACAGTGACTGACAATTCTTGTGTGCTACCAGAACACAGTTTTCAAGTACTTAAAAGGTTGTTACAAGGAGGAGGGAGAAAAAGTATTCCCCTTAACCTCTGAGGATAGGACAAGAAGCAAAGGGCTTAAATTGCAGCAAGGGCAGTTTAAGCTGGATATTAGGAAAATATTCCTAACTGTCAGGGTGGTTAAGCATGGGAATAAATTGCCTAGGGAAGTTATGGAATCTCCATTGTTGGAGATTTTTAAGAGCAGGGGGAGGGATAGCCCAGTGGTTTGAGCATTGGCCTGCTCAGGGTTGTGAGGGGGCCACTTAGGGATCTGGAGCAAAAATCAGTACTTGGTCCTGCTAGTGAAGGCAGGGGGCTGGACTCGATGACCTTTCAAGGTCCCTTCCAGCTCTATGAGATAGGTATAGCTCCATTTATATATATATATAGGTTAGACAAACACCTGTCAGGGATGGTCTAGATCAGAGGTGGGCAAACTATGGCCCGTGTGGGCCACCTTTGGCCCGTGGGACCGTCCTGCCTGGACCCTGAGCTCCTGGCCTGGGAGGCTTGCCCCAGCCCCTCCCCTGCTGTTCCCCCTCCCCCGCAGCCTCAGCTCGCTCGCTCGCTCCGCCGCCAGCGCAATGCTCTGGGCAGTGGGGCTGTGAGCTCCTGGGGCAGCGCAGATGCAGAGCCTGGCCTGACCCGGTCTCTGTGCTGCGTGGTGGTAGCGGTGGCATGGCCCGTCTCCAGCTGGGCGGCGCGGCTGTAGAGCTGCCAGCCACCGGTGCTCCAGGCAATATGGTAAGGGGGCAGGGAGCAGGGGGGCGTTGGATAGAGGGCAGGGGAGTTTGGGGTGGTGGTCAAGGGGTGGGGGTGTGGATAGGGGTTGGGGCAGTTTGGGGGGAACAGGGGGTTGAATGAGGGCAGGGGTTCTGGGGGGTCAGTCAGGAGGGGGGGTTGGATGGGGTGGTGGTGGGCAGTCAGAGGACAGGGAGCTGGGGTGTGTGGATGGGGCAGGGATTCTCGGGGGGGTGTTGGGGAACAGGGCGGGTTGGATGGGGCAGGAGTCCTGGGGGGGGTAGATAGGAGGTGAGGGGCTGGGCCATGACCCACCCCCCAACCGGCTCTCCATACAATTTATGAAATCCGATGCGGCCCTCAGGCCAAAAAGTTTGCCTGCCCCATGTCTAGATAATACTTAGTCCTGCCATGAGTGCAGGGGACTGGACTAGATGACCTCTCAAGCTCCCTTCTGATCCTACAACTCTACGATTTGGGAGTTGATCTAAGTAACAGGTTTCTCATACTGTAGGGAGGTTGTGACCGTTGGTATAGATTCTTTTAAATTAACAGTTTTCACTCCAGGAGAGTGATATTTGATATATTAGTCAAAGTGATGAAAAGCCATTTTTAGCATCAGGGTTCAGACTGTGGAGCGGGGGAGTGGCGGTATTCTCCTAAGCTTTATCTTCAAGTCATCCTCTGCCTACATCCTAGTTCCATTCACTCATGTAGCCAAACTGAGATGCCACTTACAGTAGATGGTACAGAACTGCATAATAGGATAGTCACTCTCTTTTTTCATGGTTTGATCAACAGATGTTTAAATCGTAGAGTCAACGATTGAGTCTTGGGCTGTCTGTTAAGGCGGCTTTGGTGGTTTACTTCTGGTTCACATTTTTAAGGCTATCTTCACATACTTAAGTGACTGATTTTTAAACCAACACTTTTAAAAAGTATGCTAATTTTGAATGCCTGGATTTTCAGGTCCCATTGACTTCAGTTAGAACTGTGATTGCTTGGTACCTCTAGAAATCCTAAAGATACTAAGTTAGGTACACAAAAATGGAGGCACTGCAATTTAGTGGGCATATTTTTAAAATGTTGGGCCTTATTTTTTTTTTAATGAAAACTTAGATTCTGTGACACAAGATACAATTCCCAAGGAAAGATATGGAATTGCTGAGCCATTGTGAGCTGGCCCAGTTTGAGTCTTGGTCATCAAGTACTAAAAGTGTCCCATTGCTTATAAAGACCTCAGCCCAAAATGAATTTTAGGCACCTCAAACTCACTTCAGTAGTTTTTATAGATTCCCCTCTCCCCCCTCCACTCGGTTGTTAACACACATGGTGTAATGGGGATGAACCCCAGAGCCCAAACCCTTGCAGAGTGGGGTTTTGCAAGAATAACAGAGAAGGACTATACCATGTACAAGAACAGGAACACAGATAGGAACCAGGACCTCAGGGAAGGATCAGGAACACACTAGGAATTGGCGTTCAGGAACCTCTGCGACAGGTAAGTAGATCTTCAGCAGGATGTCTTCTGCCTTCTACTCTTGACTCGACGTGCTGAATAAGGACACTACACTGTCTGATGGTTTAATAGGTGAGTGACGGTAAGTCCAAGGAACCTTGTTAGGTGTTACTGGTCCACCATAGGTCTTATTCCCTCACAGGGCCGCCCAGAGGAGGGTAGGGGCAAGTGGGGCAATTCGCAGGGGCCCCCACGAGAATATAGTATTCTATAGTATTGCAACTTTTTTTTATGGAAGGGGACCCCTGAAATTGCTTTGCCCCAGGCCCCCTGAATCCTCTGGGCAGCCCTGTTCCCTCAGGGCTCTAGCCACCAGCAATGCCAGTGCTTTGAGAGGGATTCTATGCCTCACTGGGATGACCTGTTTTCACAGCATCCAGAGACGCAGAAAGAACGCCCCCTCAGGGCTTGAACACACCCTTATATACGTTCTCTGTTGCTGGGCGGATTTCACTATCACGTGACACTATCTTTCCCGCCTTTCCCTCTGCTTTGGTGCTATTTAAAAAAGAGCGCCAAAAGAGCTGAAGGAGAAGGGGTGCCAAGATGGAGGACAGGTTGTCCTTTTACCAATCCAAAATTGTGACTACGTACATTTAATAAATTGAACCTTTTCTACCCAACAGTTGTGGTTGCTGTCTGTGTTTTGTTACTGCAGGTTTTTGTTCTGTCTGGACTTTTTATAAGTTCTCAAAAAGGTGTCTCTGATAAGACGGGACAACAACTGACTTAAGCCTGCCCGACAGTTTTATTACATGAGCTGGGAAATGAGTGCACCAGGCCACACCCCACTTCTCAACTTTTATTTGCTTGTCCCATAGTCACTTTCTTTGGGTCAGTTTAGCTAACCCTTTTTATAATCTAAATCCCACACACACTCCTCACAGATGGAACATATGAGCTAGTCCTTTGTAGAAACAGAAAAGGAACTTGATGAATAGCAAATACAGAGATTGCTCTTATTTTTTATGTGTTTTGAACAGTAGAAAAAGATATTGTGAAGAAATAGATCATTCCTCTATTGCCTGAATTTAGGCTCATTCCTGCGAGGAACTGAGCACCCTCTGCCCACTGATTTCAATTGAACATGAGGGCACTCACCACCTCACACAGGAGTGCTCGAGGTCTTGCAGGATTGAACCATTGGGTCTCTATCTTTCTTCTATGTCTCCTCTTAGCTGTTTGTTCAATCTAAGAGCTATCTATAATTTTTGTCACTTTCATTTCCAGTGTGTCAACATGGATTGTGAAAAGTAAGCCACCTCTTGCCCATCTAATGGAGTACATCGCTGCAGATAATCCATCTGGAATGTAAATTAGTTTTCTGTTACCTGGTTACTGTTGTTAGATGTGCAGAACAGAGGGAAGACAGATTTAAGGTACTGTAGGCTCAGCATGCAGTTATGAATGTATCAAACACAATTTTGTTTTAACAGGTGTGCTCAGGATGGTTAAAGGACGAGTGTGTACTGTTTGTTATATTTGTGTGTGTTTATGGGAGCCTGTGAATTCATATTTAATTCTCTTAGAGTGTCATGTTGACAAGACATGTTCCCTGCAGAAGATTTTAAATGGAATTTCTCTATCACACCTTTTATTCCTTCAGAGGAGATATTTGCAAACCTATCGTTACAGATTTGAAGTAGGCCAAATTCTGATCTCAAAACTACCATTGTTAAATCTAGAGAAGCTCCATTGAGTTCAATGGAGTTACTTGAGATTTACTGGTATGTACATGAGAGCAGAACTTTGCCTAATGTTCCTATTTTCAGGGGGTTGAAATAATAATTATAGTAACTGTGTAATTTAGCACCTTCTAAAGATCTTACAAACACAGGGGGTGGGCATTATTATCTGAGTGTATATATACCTCAAAATGAGATACAGAGCATGAGCAAAAGCCTTTGAATCAACATCTGTCTTTCCATTGACTTCAATGAGCTTTGGATCAAACATTAAGGCCAGATCTACAATAGACCTTTTGCTGGTACAGTCATGTCAGTTAGGGGTGTAATTTTTAATGACATTTCTATACACGCAAAAGCCCTAGTGTAGATCATAGAATCATAGAATATCAGGGTTGGAAGGGACCTCAGGAGGTCATCTAGTCCAACCCCCTGCTCAAAGCAGGACCAATTCCCAACTAAATCACTAGATGCACTTATAGAGCCATAAAAGTGCTTTTGCAGGTATATAGCTTATTTTGGAACACACTGCATCTGCACTAACAGGGTTTACTTGAATAGCTATAAGGTGTTACCCAGCCCAGATCCAAACGCTGAAAATGCCTTACCCCCAGCAGTTTCACCCAGGGCTTTATCTGTGCAGAGTTGCTAATATGGCTGGGTTGCTGAAAGGGAGGTGGTCTCTAACACCATGTTCCTGCAAACATATATGCGCTTAATTTTTTAGCACATCAGTAGTCCCATTAACTTGGATGGCACTCCTTACATGCTTAGAGTTAAATGCATGCTAAGAGCTGGGTGAAACCTTGATATGGGTTGAGTTAAAACCTTATTGAGACTGATGGGTGTGAACACACCATACAATTAACGTAACTGTAAGGATGAATTAATCACAAACATCCACCTAAGACAAAAGGGTTACGGGAACCTGCTCAGGAGTTTTGGATTGTATGGGTGGAGGGGCTCTTGCTGTCTACAGTGTTGGTAAAGGTGTGTATGTGTGTAGACGGAATACAGAACCAGAGCGTGACAGAGGCAGCCTGGAGAAATCCAAGCGGAGGCCTGTCAGCGCAGTGTGAGCCAGGAAGAAGCTAGGAGAGCTTTTGGGCCTGGGCTGACAAAAGAGGCTTGGGACTGGAAGCTAAGAAACTGCTCCATTTACTTTTAGTTCCTCTTGCATTTGCAGAAGCAGGACTTTGTGAATTCTCTGCAAATAACCAAGATTGCATCAAAGAAAATAGACTCCACAGTCAGCTTCTATTCCCAACTGGCACATCCTCAGGGCTTCGAACTTTGACTAGCTCCTCAGGTTGGAAAGGGGCACCAGTATTCATGCGTTCTTGTCATTTAGCTAGCAAAGTCCCAGCCCATTAAGGGTTTGATCCTGTGTAACTGAAATCAACTGGCACTTAGGATCAGACCCTAAGAGATTTGAAAAGGAAGACAAGGGACTTAAAATTGGATTTGGAATTAAATAGGGGGCCAGTAGATCATATGTAGTGTTATTGTTAATTTTAATTGTGTAATAGGCAGCATGTTGCAATAGCTGGACTTGCCACATGGCACTCACTCTCACTTTCAGATTCCACAGTGAAATTACCATTTTTATGATATTTTGTGGATATGTGAAATTCTGGGGTGCAAACATGTCTGAAATTGAAGAATATTTTGCACAATTTTTCTCCACTTTTTTCCTCCACCATCCTAACTTGACTTTCTATTTCCAGACTTTCCAGTGATTGGCTTTTCAGTGAATTGTAATCTCAACTCTGATTCTTCTGGTTTTCAGGCCAGAAATTTCATCATCCATTTTTTTTTAACCTGCAGCACTACTTAGTTTGTTTCTCCCTCTAGTTTACTGATAAATATGTGCAGCCATAACTGCACATTTTGCACCTGGAAATGTATTACTATTTTCTTAACTATTCATTTCCAGTTCTTTTTTTCTTGCTACTCTGCTGCTTTAACCCCCAGAAAGCTTAAAAAGAAACACATTCATTTTCCCCAAAGCACCCCCTTTTCACTGGACAAATATCTTATTTTGCTTTCTTGGAGTGCTGTCTTTTATTTGGTGTAATGTATGTTGTATCATGAAGCAAGCACATATTATAGTGTTAACAAGAAAATGAACTGCTCTGAGACTGAATCTACTAGCAAATTGTTATGCAGCACAGGAAATGTGGAACAATTAAATGCATCAGTGCCAAATAGAGGTCACTGGTCCTTTAAGGGATTAACATGAGAGCAATGTAACATTCTGTACTGCTTATTCATCTAACAATGAAGCTACTGCTGAAGTTTTAAATTGCTTGTCATTGAAGGATCCTAAACCCTTTAAATCAGATTTCCCCCTTATGGCCAGGCTTTCTTTTATATATTCTGAGCAAAGCACTGCCCTTGAACTCAAAACATTTTCCTGATAGTGCTCAGTGTAAAAATACTGAATAAATTATACTAATAGTGTAGGTTCGGCTTCTTTTTGTCCCCATGAAGCTACTTAGCACAGAATCCAACTTCGGTTTAAAAAAAATAGTACAGTTTCTACATGCTGGGTTTGTGCAAACTTTTGTGGAGAATGACATATTTTATTGCATCTGGCATGATCAGATATTAATTAAATGAACGAGACAAAATGAAACTTGGTATCTGTGAATACAGCAAAAGCATAGTGAAGTGTTTGATTGCAAAAATCAATATATTTTCATTGTTACCCATGTAAGGATATACTGGATCTTCCTACCCACCCTAAGTCTTCAGTGCCATGGGAATTTTTTCACAGCAAAGCCTAGGATTTGTCTCTTAAGTCCAGATCCAGGGAAGAAGTCTTTAGCAACACAATCCAACCTGGACTGTGTGTAAATACCCTTGCAGAGGTGAGGAAAATGGGAAGATTTTCTTGCAGAGTTTCCTCAAGTGGAAGTATATGTATGCTTACATACCTTTGAAGAGCTGGGCTTTATTGCTTCTGGCTATTGAGAGCAGAAAAATTCTTACTGTTCTTTCCACTTCTGACTGGTAACAAGAACATATGCAGTGAATCAATGACTTGGGGAAATTTGTTAAACAACCTTTTTCCTCAGTCATAGTCTGCGGTTTCCAGATAACAAGGAATTCCCAGGTGATGGTGTATGTTGATCATCAAGAGCTTTACTATATGTAGGTTATTTTGAATCAGACCGTAAGACCTAAGGTCTTGTTTGCTCTTGGGTGGGCTTTCTGAATTTCATGGTAGTTTTAATAAGATTAAGGGGTCACCCGGCTATCACTGGCCAGAATTTTGCCGCATTATTGCAAGTTGCCTCCGCTCCAGAAATGGCTACATTTTTGCAAAGTGGTATCTGTATAATGACCATGCTTTTGGAGCCATGCTGCCGGATAGGTGGGGCCTAGAGCTATTGCAGAGATACGCAGCCCCTCACCTGGATAGTCCTGTTCCCCTATGAGTGTCTCTGTGATCAGTGGGATTTGTGAACTGCAGCCTCAGTATCTTTCTTGGGGTGGGGGATTAAACTTTCCTTCTCTGCTCACAGAAGAATCCAGAGGAAACTCCACAAGGGAATATTTCCATTTTCCCGAGGTCTGCAGCGGTATTTGTACAACGCAGCACAATCTAGCCTGGACTAAAGATGTCTTTGGTCTAATTCCTTAAATGGGTGTTTTGTCTGGTGTTTTGTCTGTCTCTTAGGCCCTGATATTGCGATTGGATCCACATAGGCAGCCCCCTGTTCTTGAGTAGAACCTCTCTGACTTCAATTGGGCTTTGCATGGCTGTAGAGGTCTACACATGTGGATCTGATTGGGGAATCCGGGCCATGGCCTCAGTGAGATTACTTGTGAGAGCAGTGGTTGTAGGGATCAGACCCTGAATTAGTTAGTGTTTATCAGCACTGTATATCTGAAAAGTGCTATACTGTGTTATTACTTTTTAGTATTGTTAGGAGTAGGGTGGAATCCTGTTATGGGTCGAGTTAACCCCTCCCCTCAGCTAAGACAAAAGCCATGTTTGACCCTTCCCCCCCCCCCCAGGAGCTTTTGCCTGAGTATTGTTTTAAATTGGGTAGGGGGAAGGGAAGGCAGAACAAAAACACTGGGGAAAGTGGGGGGGTCGGGGGAGAGCACAGTGACTGACCCTGGAAGAAACCTGAGGGAAGACGTTGGGGTTGGGGGGCAGGCTGAAAAGAGTGCTCTTGATGCTGTGAGCAAAAGAAGCTGTTCCTGCTAACTGATTCCTTCTGCATTCAGACACACAGAACTCTGTATCTTCTTTGTAAAGAAACAAAGCTGCATCAAAGAAAACACCAGACTTTATCATTTCTACTTCCAAGTGAACATCCCCAGGGCCCCAAAACTTTGACTAGCCACTCAGGTCAAAAAGGGGTAATGTTACCATTTATTTTATAAAATAACTTCAGTTATCGGAATTTATTCCCCCATGTGGGAAGAAACATCTGGTTTGATCCCAAAGGTTTTTAATTGTCCCTTTCTTTGCTGATGGGATTCATTCTGCAACAGTTCTTGCTCCACTGCCTACATCACAGAAATTTAGAGATACTTTTCTAAATTACATTTGATAACCTACTCAAGTAGACTTTTCAGCCCACACAGGTATCTTTCACATTATCCATTGGCAAAGAGATTCATCCTACAATTGTATCTGAAGTTTGTGCATATGGAATGGCATAAAGTTAAAAGAAGAGATATTCTTGACAGCTTATTGTGTAAATCTTTCTGACACAGTTTCTGCATTTCTGGTGGAGAAGAGAACTGATAGCTACAAAGTAGGTCAAGAATTCCTGAGAGACATATTGACTGCCTTTGATTTTTCTACCTTGAAGTTCAAAGAGCATGAGTAAGTTCATTGTAAAAGGGAGGAACTGAGTTATTTTAAGAAATAAGGAACACACTTAGCATGAAGTACACTAAGAACTTGAGAAAGAGCTGGTCATAAATCAGGCAGTTTGCAAAAAAATAATTGTATATATAGAGTTTCATAATTTTGCTTTTGGACAGTAGTTATTAATTCCTAGCAAATACTTTCTATCATTTAGTAGCTACTTTTTTCTTTTTGGCTATTGATTTCAGGGAGAAATGTAATGCTATAAACCTAATTATGTATACTGTGCTTCATATTGATTGCCGAGTTTGGTAATTGTTCCTTGAAATACTTTACTTAGCCTGAGAGCTTAGGGCTAGATCCACAAAGGGGACTTAGGTTCTGTGTTGCACCTGTGTGTGCCCTGCCAGCTATTGGAATCTATAGCCTCAGGTTAGACACCCAGTCTCTCTCTACAATGTATAGTGAGAGTTAGGTGTCTAAGAATGGGATCCATAACGGCCAGCAAGCTGACTGGGGAGACACCTAAAATAGCCAATAGGAAATGCCAAAGAGAGGGACGTGGCTTAAGTCTAACCCCTCAAAGGGATTTAGGGTAATGGGGCCCAACCTAGCCTTTAGATGCTACTGCATTATAGATGTTAAACAACGGTAATAATAAAATGACAATGAGATCTCAATATTCACATGAGAAGAGTTGCAGAATCAGACGCAAATCAGGTACATTAGAGCTATTCAGAATTCTGTTCTGCTTAGATTTATGGATTGGAATTTGGCAGAGGCAAGATTAATATAATAGAGAGAGATAAAGAGATAGCGAGAGAGTGACATGGTCCTTTTAAAATGTTAGAGGGGAAAGCTTTGTTTTTCAAAATCAATCTTTTGAAAAACCTAATCCAGATTGTGATTAGAAGTTGTGTAAACAGTTTTGTAGATGGCAGAATTGTTTTATAATTGTTTTACTATGTTGTGTCCATAGTAAAGATGTAGCCTCAATGGAGACAGTTAGCAAACAGACCTATCTGCTGATTCAAAGGTAGTATGAGTAATGATTGAGAAGAAATGCTTTTTTTGCAATCTGTCACACATTAGTGACATTAAGTGAGGGATTTGTCATTCTCCTTGCTAGTGGTGGAATGTCTCAGAGCTTTAAGGAGAGAATTACAACACACACCTCTTTTTTTTTCCCCAAGCAAACTCTGCTAGTAATAAAACCAAGGCCAGCACACAGAGTGCATATTTCTTTGGGCAGTTTATGCATAAAGCTCCAGCAGTGTTTTAAGAGCAGCCAGAGTGGTTCATCCAGCTAACATCATCCCATGGCAGTGGCTGGTCAAAGGCAGTCCCGCCTTCCATATTTTGAGATTAGCCTGGCCACTGGCCAGGAACAAATGTCCCCTGAGTGGCCACCTGGTTAGGCAGCCTGTCACCAGGTTGCCCTTTTATAAGGTTGGCTGCAGCTGGGAAAGGGAGTATGTGAAGGATACCTGGAGAAGGAGTCTTCTCTCCTGATTGGGGGACAGAGTTCTCTGGGCAGGGCTGCCAGTAAGGCATGGGGATACCACAAGGACACTTCCTTATCTTTGTTGTGACATGGGCTCCTTCCCCCATCCCAGGCAGTCGTGGGGCTGCTGTGTGGTGGCAGTGGGGAAGGAGAGCTTTTAGCAAGCAGGGTGAGCTCTCTTCCTAGATTTTGTAGAGGTGGGGGAGGTGGGATTCCCTGTACTATAAACCCTGGCCTACCATTTAGCCTTATATATGGTGTATGAGTAGTACACTTCAGCCACCAACAAGCCTCAGAGCAATTAGGCTGTAGGCCACATTCTGTCCCTGTCCTCATCTCACTGTGAACAGTTCCCACTGAACTCTATGGGAGGTGACTGTGCTTAGCTGAGAGTGGATTTTTTTCCTATACCTTAGTAATCCTGGTGCGTGTTGAGCCGTAGCAGTTACATTACTTTAAAGTGACAAGACTGTACATAAAAATAAACACTAAACTGCAAGAGCGAGTTACAGGAGGGGTCCAGGCTTTGCACGTGTTGAACAGGGACCGCACTCTCATGAATCACACTTTGCAGCTTTGTGACAATTGAACTGTGAAACTGTCTTCTTGCTGTTGAGCAGAGACCTGATTGACACTGAAAAGTTACATCGGCATAGCTACATCTCTCAGGGGTGTGAGAAATTCACACCCCTGAGAGAGATATAGTTAAGCCAATCTAACCTCTGGTGTAGACAGTGCTTCTGTTGACCGAGCTATCACTTCTCAGGGAAGTAGGTTACCTACAGCAATGGAAGAACCCCTGCTGTCACTGAAGTAAGTGTCCACAGTGAAGTGCTATAGCAGTATAGCTGCATCACTGCAGCTTTGCTGCTGTTGCGGTTTGAGTTTAGATATAATATCTATTGGTATGTCTATACTACAAGAGCAACAGTGGCACAGCTGCTGCTAAACAACTAAGGTAGGCACTTGCCACAGCAACATAAGGGGTTTTCTGTCAACCTAGCAGTGCCTATAGCAGGGTTTAGGTTGATGTAACTGGATGCAGTGAGAAATAGCTTTAGCTCAGGTAATGTGCAAATGTTATTGGTATACTATGGAAGTCTTCACAGTGCTCTGTCAGGAGAAAACATCAGAAAATACAAGTTCATCTTTGCTTTATGAAGAATTCAAAGGGCATTTCCTCAGAGGAGAGCTGTATTATCTTAGCCTCCCTAATATTAACACTCATTATAGGTTGTACATTCAAGTGCTTAATTTTGGTCTCCAGAGTGGGGCTGGTCAATAGAAACTGCAAAATGCTTATTCTCCTAAATATTCTTGTGGAAAAGGAGGAGATATGACCTAATAGATCCAAACTAAAGAAATTGATTGATTATTAGAGAACATTAGTTTTCCTAATGGCACTTGCATCAACTGCGTAATGAGTGTGATTTTTACTCTAAGTGGTGGATTGGTTAAGAACCTGGCAGTCCATTGAGCTAACTAAAGACACTCTTCTCCATATTCCCCTCTCTGGGAAGGCTGATAAGTGAGTGGGACCCTAACCCACAACTCCCCGAGTGTATCTTAGTGCATAAGTGAGGACTATTGCCTATGGCATACGGGGGGTAGGGGTGGGACAGCAAGTTTCTACCAGAGTCTTCTCCTACCTTCTTCCCCAAATGCATGAGGGAAAGCAGCATCAGCTACTGCAGTAACTTGTGTAGCTTTCCCTTCCATCCTATGGAACCACTTGTTCAGAGGACAGCTAATGTAATGCTGATCTTTAAAAAAGGTTCCAGAGGTGATCCTGGCAATTACAGGCCAGTAAGCCTAATGTCAATACCAGGAAAACTGGTTGAAACTATAGGAACGAACAGAATTATCAGACACACAGATGAACATGATATGTTGGGGGAGAGTCAATGCTGCTTTTGTAAAAAGAAATCACGCCTCACCAATCTATCAGAATTCTCTGAAGGGAGTCAACAAATGTGGATAAGGGTGATCGAGTTGATATAGTGTGCTTGGACTTTCAGAAAGCCTTTGACAAAATCCTTCACTAAAGGTTCTTAAGCAGACCTGGGATAAGAGGGAAGGTCCTCATGAATCAGCAACTGCTTAAAAATAGGAAACAAAGGGTAGAAATAAATGGTCTGTTTTCACAGTGGAAAGAGGTAAATAGCAGGGTCTCCAAAGGATCTGTACTGGGACCAGTACTGTTCAACATATTCATAAATGATCTGGGTAAAGGATAAACAGTGAGGTGGCAAAGTTTGCAGATGATACAAAAGATAGTTAAGTCCAAAGCTGACTATGAAGAGTTACAAAGGGATCTTACTAACAGGATGACTTGGCAGCAAAAAGACCAATGAAATTCAATGTTGATAAATGCAAAGTAGTGCACACTAGAAAACATAATTCCAACTATACATACAGAATGATGGGGTCTAAATTGGCTGTTAGCACTCAAGAAGGATCTTGGAGTCATTGTGGATAGTTCTCTGAAAACGTCTGCTCAATGTGGAGCAACAGTTTAAAAAGCTAACAATGTTAGGAACCATTAGAAAAGGGATGGATAAGTATTATAACTCCACTATCTAAATCTATGGTATGCCCACCCCTTGAATCCTGCATGCAGTTCTGGTTGCCTCATCTCAAAAATATAAGAAATGGAAAAGGTACAGAGAAGGGCAACAAAAATTCTATGGGGTATGGAACAGCTGCCATATGAGGAGAGATTAAAAAGCCTGGGACTGTTCATCTCAGAAAAGAGATAATAAAGGGGGGATATGATAAAGGTCTATACAATCGTGGATGGTGTGGAGAATGTGAATAGGGATGTGTTATTTACCCCTTCACATAACACAAGACTCAGGGGTCACCCAATGAAATTACTAGGCAGCAGGTTTAAAACAAATATAACGAAGTAGTACTTCATACAATGCATAGTCAACATGTAGCATTGTCAGGATATAGTGTGAAGGCCACAAGTATAACTGGGTTGAAAAAAGAATTAGATAAGTTCATGGTGTCTCATCAATGGCTCTTAGTTGTTTTATTAATGTCTGTTATTTCACTGAGTCCTGTGCAATGTGTAAATTCTTGATCTCAGCTGGCATGCAATGGCAGAGTAATACAACTGGTATAAAGGGCAGGTTGGTAGCTTGCCATTGAAAGTGTGTGTAAGTGTAACATGCTTGCCACTATGTGCCCTGGTGCAGTGGCCAGTAGTCATTGGAGTCGCTGCATTGCCCTGAGTGTCAGCTCTTACTCCCTCCTATGATCCTCTGAGTCACAGGGAGAATACAGGGCATGGCCCCTCCTTGTGCTAGGGTGGGAGCTGGGGGGAGTTGCTCCAAATATCCCCACGTAGGCCAGTGGCTCTGAGCCCCAATTGACCCCCAATACTGAAAGCCTATAAGCATATTTTCTTTAAGTTTTATTTTGCATTTTTATGCCACCTCAAAATATTTTAAAGCAAATGTGCCTAATGTATCCTACAGTGTTTGACAAAGAGATGTGGGTGATTCATGAAAGTGATGAGAATGGGCATTAATGAAAGGTATATTGCAAACTTTTCAGCAGCTAGTATTGACAATGACTTTTTATTTCCCCCTGTGAATTCTTTTACTCTAAAGTTCATAATGGACACCTTAACAGTTCTTTGAATATTTGTTCAAAAGTCTAAGATGGTGCCTGTACTGTTCTTGCACTACTTTTAGTGTTCTCCATAGATGAGAGAGAATCTGTTCTCCTTTGAAAAGTATTGTAATATTCCTTTGATCCTGTACCTGAAAGTTTTTCTTATTAAAGAAGATTGAGAGTATAAAACCTATAGAATACAAAGGTTTTTTAATGTGCCTAAGAAAGGAATGCATACCTAATGTTGTGCATGGACATCAGATGCTCCTCCATCAGTTGATATTTGCTGGAATGTATGGGCAGAACAGCTTCTGTGAGAATATCCTATCTTGTGCTTAAAAAGTAAGATTACTTCATTGATAATATGGTAAAGTTCTTTCAATTTCCTAGCAACCTTGGACAGAGAACAACCTTTAGCGTTGAATCTCACTGTTCCCAAGTGTGTAGTTCTGGGACACAGGTGTTTAATCTTCTTAGTGTGTGCGCAATGCGACTCAGGTGGCATGTGACCAGGATTCATCACTGAATTTGGTTCGCTGGTTGGATCATTAGCTCCCCTGGCCCAGGCTGGGTACTGACAGGAAGTGTGACGTGAGTGCTGATCCATACCTATGCGGTACGCCACGGGTCCCCAATGCAGTGCCCGCAGGCACCATGGTGCCCGCCGGGGCATCTAAGTGCACCTGCCAGCAGACGAGCATCCGCCAAAATGCCACTGATTTTTGGCGGTATTTCGGTGGCAACACCTCTGGATGACTCTGCTTGTCGGTGGCATTTCGGCAGCGACACCTATTGACGTTGCCGCTTGTCGGCAGAATTTCGGCGGATGTTCGTCCGCCGCCACAGTCCTCTGTGGCATGTCGTCTGGCACCCGCCAGACAAAGAAGGTTGGGGATCACTGCGATTTTTTTGGATAGAGCCCTTCCTCAGTGCATATGCGTGACTCTCATGAATGCCACTGATGATTGTATGCATGAGCCTCTGAGGGAGAATATACTTGTGCATATGACTCAGACAAAGGTCCCTAAGTATGTGTTGGCTTTTACTTGTAACCATCAGAGATGGAAAGTGTGTATCTACCTGGACAGGGCTGGGGAGCAGCTAAGAAATCTACTCCACTCACACAAAGCAGGAGCACTCAGACTCTGCACAGGTGGTTGGGAAGGTGGAATCCATCCCTCTAATGCAGGGCCAACACCTGGGGCCAGTCTGCAGCTGTACTGCTGCCCCTGTTCCAGACTGTGGGTTGGAATAAGGGCTGCAGCCCCTCTGTGTCTGGTACATAGGGTCCAGCGCCAACTGACATTGTTCTGTGGCCCTTCCCTGAGCCTGTCTCCATTGTAGCCTTACACACCAGATTATGTTGTGCCAGGGCACTGATGCTTTCTGCAGCAAGGAGCGGGGTGCCACCACCCCCATGCAGCCACTTTACCGACAGATATCTGACAAAGCTCCAATGCAGTTTTGCATAAAACAAGGGCTTTGTGCTGGCTCTCAGCACTATGTGTAAAGTTCACCCTGGTTGCGGATTGTTATTGGGTTTTGTCTGGCTAACAGCTCTCGCATTTCAACTCAAATCTCTGTAAGGTAGGGAGAGGTGAGGGCAAAGAGCAGTAATAGAATACTTCAATGTTATTTTAATAGGATCACTGTTTTGTGATGTCTGGGTGTTTTTCTTCTTCTTTTCCCCTCTCTATCTTTCTCTGTCCTCTGCCAAGCTTCTGTGTTAATGCCCTCTGGTGATACTGAATTCTTTCCAAGCTTCACTTCAAAAATTCCACCAGCGTTAATTATTGTTCCAGGAGGACATCTTGCCCTAGAGAGGCAAGGTTTCTCTGAAGCCATCTGTCTGGATTTTCCCTCCCCGAGGACAGGGAGAGCAGTTAGCAGTTCAGTATTTCCAAAGGAAAACTTGCAGCTAGTGAAGATAATATGAATGACCCAGGTGCTCTGGGAAGGGAAATGCTGTCTTAAGTGTAGTATGTTCCATATGCTACCTATCCACCTACCTCAGTTAATGAGGTTCCTACTTCTTCACGCTGGTCAAGATAAATACAAAGCTTCCTAGCCCTGAAATCACCATAGTGAGGTTGCCATGGTAAAAAAAGAAAAATTGAATCCATCGCAGATTAGGCTGAAAGAGATGATACAAAGAGAACCACTAACACTGTATTGACCGCACACAGCATTTTGTCAGAATTGTATGTTCTGGATACAGTGAACTTCTAGTGTTAGTTTATATTTTTTTGCTCGATATAAACTAGTCTCTGTGTTCAATATTCATTACCGTCTGCATGTGTCATCAGCCTGGAAAATAACATTTTTAGGGATTTCTTTTTCTCATGAGAAAGGTTGGCTTTTTTTTTAAAGTGATCTGAGTACAAGAGCAGGAAACGAGACTCCTAAATCCTAATCCAATCTAATTCTAATACTGATTCCTCCTGTAGCCTTGGGCCAAATAATTTAACCTGCCTCAGTTTCCCTCCTATAAAATAAGGACAATAGTTACAACTGTGCCTGAAATGGAACTCCTGATCCAAGCCCACCTACGTTTGAGGGAAGTTCAGATCCATTTGAATTGTATGACTTAGGCCTCTCTGTAAAATGAATTCAGATCCAAACTCCACAGCTCATGTCCATTATTACTGGTGATTCTGCTTTCTTACTTCACCTGGGTAGTTGTGAGGACTGATTATTTAATGTTTGTATAGCACTTTGAAGATGAAAGCTCTGTGAACAGTTCTAATAATTATTTTATTTATTAATTATTATGATTATTTATTATTATTAAAAGAATGTTAGGGACACAGTTAAGATTTTTTCCAATTTGTTTCATGTGGCCTTCCATTCATCAAATGTATGGTCTTCTGCAGAATGTTGAAGGCCAAAATGTTTTTCACAGCTTAACTTATAAAATCCACTTGTACCTTAATACTGAGTAAAAGACATACCAGAGCAGCAAATTCAGGATGTGTGGGGGGAGTAATAACCCCTCTGCCTCTTCTGTGAATCTTGAGAAACCAGGAGGAAGTGGAAAGGAGGGTGAGGGAGAGAAGGGGTGAATTAGGAAACCAAGCATTTTCCATTACAAAATATTGTGGAATTCTGATTTGATCAAGTCATACTTATGTTTGACCATTTGGGGGGATTATTTTGGCACATTTTTTATTTTATTTTGAGAAGTGCTTTTTACACGTTTAGGCACAGCAATGCCTGTCTGTGTTTTTATTTGTTACTTGTTGTTTTTATTAACAGGATGGACACACACTAACCCCCAGAAAGGGGCCAGAGGCTTCTTACTTTGGATAGTCTTTCTTGGACTAGGTTTATCATACCATTGCCTCTAACCAATGGTGCTAACTACCTCCTAAAACCAGGATGAATCTGAGTCTTGCCACTTATAGGTCATGTTGCAGGGCCCTTTGTGTAGGCCTGTCTTTAGTAGAAAACAGAAAGGGGCAAATGCCCCAGGGAAATTCTCATTGGAAATTAAGACTTGAACGTAATCTGACCCTGGACAGTAGCTATAACGAGATGGGCAGAGTTTATAGCCTAGAACTTGAAAAGACTTAGGCATGTGCTTTCTTCACACACTGAGAGTGAATGGACTACTAGTGCATCAAGTTCAGCCTGTGCCAAAAGCTCTGCAGAAAATGCACCTAGACTGAACTAGATGTGAAATCTATGCACGTACATGGTGTCTAGATACTATAGTGATGCATGCATTAGAAATGCATATAGACAACTATTCTTGACTTATAGGCGATTTATCTGTTCCTCCTTAAAATATTAATGCCAAAAGACATGATTTTCAACATACATTGGTGTACTGTAAAAGTGTCCAGACTTTTTTTGGTTAGGCAGCCTAATTTTTTTTTTTTTTGTAATAAACATCAACATGTCCAATGTTTTTTCTATCATTTGGAGCAGCGTGAAAGGAAATTACGATGCACTGAAAGCATATATATATGACAGACATTAACTTACCTTTTATCAGTTAAATCAGAATGCAGGGACCATGACTGTGTAAAATATAAAAATATCATGCACTAATATTTGGTACAACTAAAACTGTTAAAAACCTATGGGATATGATCTCACATATGTACAGTGGGGTATATTTTAGCACTCCCTACATCAATCCTTGCCTACTAGCATGAGGGTATGTACTCTCAATGGGCCCAATCTATAAACACATACTACTAGAAACAGTGCTTACTATCATAAATCATGGCACTGATATTCCATTGGAATAAGCACTATGACTGCAGGATTATGGCCAAGGAAGTAGTGATGGTACCTTTCCATGGAGAACAGTGCCATCTTGTGGGCAACTGTAGTTTACTCTATATCTGGCATATTCTAAATTCTACGGAGAGGATCCTTCATAATATTTAAATGACCTCTATTTACCTCATTAGCTCCCCCGGTTGTCTGAAATGCTCCAACCAGAGTCTGAATCTTTAAAGATCAAAGTTAAAACACTTGTGACTGGAAAAGGCCTCCTAAGTTTGTTCCTGGTCCTTAAACAATGAGAACATCTAAGCTCCCTTCATTTTCTCTTGAAAAGTGTTTTATGATGATGATGATGATGATGATAATTACTTTAAAAGGTGCCAGCAGACTCCTCATTGTTTTTGTGGATACAGACTAACACGGCTACCTCTCTGAAAGAAAGGTGTTTTGTGTTTTTTAAAAATAGCCTGGTTTTAAACTGATTCAGGGCATTCTTCCTGATACAGCAAACAGATGGTCAACGGAGGGCCCCAACCCATAGGGTACTAACAGTTGGAAGAACTGGGCCTACTGAGGCCTCATAAACCTGGGTGCTTATTCTGAACTGGAGCAGTAATGAACTTTTGACCACCAAGGAATCCCCTTGGGTGGGGTGTTAGGATTGGGGTGACCCTAGTAAGAGTATTAGCCTGCATGTAGGTTCTTTTATTGCTTTTAATGCATTTTCTCTGTATTGCTCATTACCATAAGAATAAAGGAGGCTTGCATAAGAAGTGCTGCATAGGTAACTTACATCTGTAGCAATTACACCTGTTAGTCTCTAAAAAGAAAGCAAGCAGGTGTGCTTGGGCAACCTGTCTGTAACAGGAAATACACAGTGAAGGCAGGGAACTGTGCAGCGTGGAAATACCCTGGTCAGAGGAGAGAGATACGTGCGTGGCTCCACCCAAGAGAGGCAACAGTTGGGGAGCTGGAAGCCTGAGACTGGGTGCCCTGGCTGGACCACTGAGAAGAAATACAGGTGCAGTTGCCCGGACCTGTGACACGTGAAATGGGAACAATGGGTCAATAGTTTAGCCAAAGAAAGGCATGGAGAGATTGTTGGTGAAGAAAACAAAGTAGGAAGAATTTATTCTCTCTCTTTCAGTATCTCCAGTCTCTTCTCCTGCCCTGCAGTTTTGATCTTGTTTTATTCTAACCTACCCTCAGCTCACTCCTGCTTCCTCATGACGTCCCCCAGCCACACACTTGCTGTTCCTCCCCCGCCCCCATCCCTCCCTATTCACAATACTCACTTCCCTGTGCTGCTCCCAGCTCCACATGTCTACAGGACTGCAGGGTGCATGGAATCTAATGAGCAGGGGAGGCAGAGCCAGCAGACACCTTTCAAGAGCTCTAGTCCCTTGGCACCTTATTGTATCTCTCTGGGAAGGGGTAAGGATTCTCTCCCCCTCGCCCCACAAGGGCATAGGGAGTCACGGAGGTAGGAAGAAAGTAATGCTGAGCTTCTGGGTCTTGAAGCTAATCCCACTGATAAGGGCTCAAGCCCCAGATCCACAAAAGGACTTAGGCATTGCAACAGTGAGCACTGCAATGCCTAATCTTTAAGTGCCCGGAAAAGTCGCTGGAACAACAATAGGGGCCACAAAGCCTGACTTAGGTGCCTAGGCTCCCTTTACACTGAATGGGGAGAGACAGGCTCCTTAGAATGCCAGCCACAAAAGCCAACATCCCAGGCAGGGAGCCACCTAAGCTGGCCAATGGGAGATGCTGATGACAGGGATGGATAACATAAGTTAGGTGGAGGAATGTCTATGTTCCTCTGGTTGGTGGATCATGCTGGGGCTTACGTGGGAGACAGGCATCCAGATGCGGACAGTGGGGTAGCAGCTCACATGCCCAGAGGCAGCAACTCGGGCGCCATGGGAACTTTGACCCTGAAAACTGACAGTGAGTGTTAAGTGCCTACACAGGGTCCACTGGGACTTTTGGGAATCACAGTGGAGCCCAAACGGAGACTTACACATGTAAGTGCCTTTGTACAACTGAGCTTGTTTGTCTTCCTTTTCCAATAGGGCAACTAGTGTTTTTATCACTAAATTGCTAAAATTGGCCTAGTCCCTGATTATTGTTGGGCAGACATTATGAAATCAGGTAAAGTCCCCTCTCTTCCCCTTAAGCCTTGCTTTAGATCATTCCCTATTGCAACCTAATTTAATATTCAGGCTAAGGAGAGAGGCTGGCAGTAAGTGCTTTGCTGAAGAAAATAGCCAGTGTCAGCTGCAGGGCTGGCTTTAGGCCAATTCGCCAGATTCCCGGGAATCGGGCCCCACACCTAAGAGGGGCCCCACGCCTTTTTAATTTTTTTTACTTACCCCGGCTGCGGTCTGCTCTGGGGTCTTCCATGGCCCCGCTCCCCTGACCAAAGCGCCGGCGGGAACGCGGCTGCCCCACAGCCCCGCTCTCCCAGATGGAGCTCCAGGCCCTTTAAATAGCCCCCAGAGCCCTGGGGTAGCGGGGGAGTCCGGGGGCTATTTAAAGGGCTGGGGCTCCAGCTGCCTCTGCCACCCCGGTCCTTTAAATAGCCGCCAGAGCCCCGCCGCCCCCATGCATTCCTCAGGGTTCCCGCAGCTATTTAAAAGGTCCGGGGCGGAGTAGAAGCAGGGGAGCCCCGGGCCCTTTAAATAGCCCCCAGAGCCCTGGGATAGCGGGGGGCTTGGGGGCTATTTAAAGGTCCGGGGCTCCAGCTGCCTCTGCTGCACCCCCTGCCCCCCCTGCCTGCAGCCAGCTCTGCACTCCGTGCCCACAGCCAGCCCCTGCCAAATCCCGTCCTGTCTTCAGCCAACCCCTGCCACACACCCCTGCGGCCCTGCCCAAAGCCAGCCAGCCCCCCCCCACACCCCTGCACACCCTACCCTGCCCACCCGCCCTGCCCGCACCCAGCCCCGCACCCCCTGTCCTGTGTCCAGCCAACCCCTGCCGCACCCCTCCTGCCTGAAGCCAGCCAGTCCTGCACTCCTCTGTCTCCAGCCCTGCCAACCCCTGCTGCACCCCCCTGTGGCCCTGCCTGAAGCCAGCCCACCCCACACACCCCCGTCTCCAGCCTGCCCCGCACCCCTTGCCCTGCCTGCAGCCAGACCCTACCTCCAGTCAGCCCCTGCCCTGCCTCCAACCAGCCCCATGTCCACTGCTGCCCTGCAGTTCCCAGGGCAGTAACCCTGCACACCTGCTTCAATGATGGGGGCAGGGAGCAGCTGGGACCCACACATGTGCACACCCCTAGGGAGTGGCAGGGACCCACACATGTGAAATGACAGTCATTAATACTCAGTCAACAGCATATATGATGCAATGTACATAATATATAATTTTATTATTTATATAGTTATGGAAAGTAAATAATATATGGAAGAAATGAAAGGCTTTTTTTTTTTTACACTTTTTTTTTTTTAGTCATCCCTGCCAGGGCCCTGCCGAAAATGTTCGAATTGGGCCCCGCACTTCCTAAAGCCGACCCTGGTCAGCTGCTGCAGCCGAGTACAGCTTGTACACACAGACTGCTGTCTTTGCTACAACATGAGTCACTGACAGTTTTCTTCAGCTAGGAGGGATTTCTGGATTTTATTTTTTTTTAAAGAGAGGAAGTAAGTATCGGTGTGGTTTAAAAACTGGGCAAGGGCAGGTAAGGTAAAGATAAACAGCAGGGCAGAGTGCAAAAACTAGAGTGGACTCTCTCCCAAGATTTTAGTGCTGCAAGACCCCTTTACTCCAGTTGCAACTCCTATCGGTCTCTCTCAGACGTGTTATGAATTGGGTGAAACCTTATAAGGGGTTGACTTAAAACCTCACTGAGAGTGAAGGGTATGAATGCACCCTTCAATTAACATACCTGTAAGGATAAATCAATCACCAAGCTCCCACCTAAGACAAAAGTTTTGTAACCCCACCCAGAAGTTCTGGAATGTGTGTGGGGAGGGGCTTTCACTGATTATTGTTTTTGGGAAGTGTGTTTATATGAGGGAAGGCAGAACATAGAACCAGAGAAAGACAAGGCAGCCTGAAGAAATCCAAGCAGGATTCTGTGAGCACAGTAAGATTGGAGGAGAAAACTTAGAGAGCTTTTTGGTCTGGTGCTGGCTGAAGAGGCTTAGGGGCCTAGGCTATAACCAAAGAGGAAACCCCCTTCCCCTCCCCCCCCCCCCGCTCCCATTTTTGGTTTCTCCTGCATTTGGTGATCAGCATTTTGTACATTCCCTGCATTTAAAAAAAAAATGCATCAGAGAAAATACCAGCCTGCCGTGTCAACTTTTTCTTCCAGCTGGAACAGTCTGAGGGCCCCAAACTTTACCTAGCTGCTCGGGTCCAAAAGGAAGAGCAGTGCTAATACCGTCTTACATTATCTTCCCCCTCTCATCAGCCGCTACCTGCTGCTCACACCCTCCACTCCCTGACTGGCGCTGTTCTTTCCTCTCTACACTACCCCCAGCTGAAGTTCCAGCAAGGTTCAGACTGGAGCAGGTTGAGTGAACTGAGGCCCAGATCCGCAAAAAGAACTTAGGCACTTAACTCCCCACATTAGGCGCCTAAAACCAATAAAATGTAGGCGCCACGGAGATCCTCAAAACAATTGCTCAGCTGCAGTCTAATCCTGTAGGTATCTAAAATCCCTCAGTGCCTAACTTTCCACCCTAAAAATCCCCATGACACTTAAGTCTCTGCCACTGGGCCCCTGCACCAAGTACTTGGACAGTTATTTCATGCCTATGCCCCGGTCGGATCCTCCAACCCGGGGAAGATAGGTATTGCCTGGCCTATCTCACTTGCCAGAGCTTGATCCGGTAGGTGTGTTCTCAGCACAACTCGCAGATCAGGCCCCTTATAACATCTGGTTGAAAGAGGAGCCGCCTCCCTCAACTTTTAGCCCAACAGTAATCCCCTCCTCTGCTAGATGGGGAGAAAGGTGGGAGATCCCTATTCAAATCCTCTCAGGAGGGTGCTCTAAGCACTGGGCTATAAGCTATTCTGAGTTGGGGCTCTCTCAGTTTCTCCTGTTGAAGCTGTTCTGTCTTGGATAAATGCTTAGTCATTGTGCCAGAAATGGACCATGAGAATGACTCTGTCAGCTGGTGGATTGAGCACCCAGGTGGGAGACCCAGAATCCAGTTCCCCTGCTCCAATGACTCTTCAATCAGTTATACAAAGTGGAACATCTTCACTAGGAGAGACCCACCTCAGACTATCCCATAGCCCAGTGGTTAGGGCACTCTCCTGAGAAGTGGACAGGCAAGTAGGGTGGTAAATTATTAATTCATTGAAAAAGAAAAGTTTTGTGGGTGAAGAAAACAAACAATTGCCCCTCCCCACCCCAGCCCAATTTCCAGTGAAATACCAGGGAGATAAAATTAGCAAGTTCAAAAATCACTTAAAAATTCACTAGTAGTAATATGCTCCAATACGTCTGTTAGTTTATAAGGTGCCACAGAACTCTTTGCTGCTTTTACAGATCCAGACTAACAAGGGTACCCCTCTGATACTAGTAGTAACAGTTACATCACATCTCAGGTTATTTAAGGTATTTCTACTTCTGCAATGCTCCTAGGTCCCAGTCCTGCAAAAACTCATGCATGCGAGTAGTCTCATTGACTGCCATTGGATTACTCACAGGCCTAAGGGCTTGGTGGACTGGGGCCTTATTCTCATTATCCTGAACCTTGTATCGTTATTTACTCCAGTGCAAAATGATTGTAAAACAGTACTATTCTAATTTGGTAGTTTTACACCCATTCTACACTGGTGCATAGGTAATGGAGAATCAGATGTATGATCCATCCAGAACAGGACAAGAAACCTTGGCAGAAGCAGTATGGAAAAGCATGCACTGCAACATAGGCTATTCCTATACTGGGGAGAGGTGACTTCAGTTAACAGTGCTGTCACTAAAAGGTACTTTTTATAAATCATCAATTCACTTAATAATTAAATATATATGGCAGGTATCTATGAATGACACATTATAGCTATGTGAACAAACACACTTTAGAGTTAAAAGTTGTCTTTTGCCCTTCATCCTGCTGAATGCCATAGTTAAAATCTGTTCACCTGATGGAAGTGCCTTTGTATCTGGTCAGTTAGGGAGATTTCCACAGCAGTGCATGGAGTAGTTACCGCTACAAATATCAGAATAGTTAATAGGATTTGTTCATCTAACGTCCCCCCATAATGCTCTAAAATGTAGCTGTTCCGAGGAGATATGACGTGATCATTGATCCAATGCTGCTGATAGATTAACTGAGCTCATTATCCACATCCTACAGAGATTTAATTTCTGCTATGGCTCCGAGCTGGACAACGATTGGCAAGAAAGGGAACAAGTATGAGCTTACAAGAAGCAGTTCTCACACTTACCTCTATGCCAAGAAGCATAGAGAACACTTAAAATTGCACTCTACATGGGTCTCAACTCCATGACAAAGCAGCCCATCATTTTTTATTCTCACATCTGCCTCCTTCAATATTGCATCCTCTAATTTTTCTCCCAAAGCATCAATAAATTAAGCACCTTCCGGAAAAAGTACAAATCCAACTTTTCATCTTCATTCTTCCCACACCACTATTCTATATTTCAGTGACATCTACTAAAATGCAAAATAAGAAACACTCCCTCTGCCCCCCGGGCTGATAGTGTTGAAATGATGTGGGTTAGAGTAAATCATCAATGATGACATCGAATACACATAGGGGAAGTGCAGAAACTAGCACTTTGTGGCATTAAGGGAGGAGGAAGAAAGCCTGCTCTAGGTCCTCCTACCTTCACTTCATAGGGAGTAAAGACCAGAGGGGATTATGTAACAGTGGATCCTTTGCCCCATCCCTTCCTAGCGAGCCCCTGCTGAGCTTGGCACTGTTTACTGATGTATATTTAAGAACTGGAAAGGACCACCTTGAGCCAGAAATAAGTGCTCCTGTTTATTGGCTATATGTGTACGTAAGTTAAAGGAGATCAGAGTCTTTGTCAGACCTGGACTTGGAGCACAGCAATTTCTTGCTGCCAGTCCTGTGGTAAGTCCACACTACCCTTTAATACTTGGTTAGGCTTCAGACTTCCTTCACACTCTAGGCCTATTTTGTAGCAGGATTACACCACTGAGCAGTCTGGTCCCACTGACCAAGAGAGCGGTTTATTGTAAAAGATCAACGATTATTTCCTAATATAAAATGACACTGGGCCTCTGTTTTGTGGGTGCAAAGATTTAGGAACAATCAAATACATTATCTCTATTAAGTGGGTAGCAGTATCTCCTACAGCTGGGTTGAACTTTGTCAGATATGAATATAAGAATAACTGTTTCCTTTAAAGAGACATGGTAAGTGAGATAATACTTTATATTGGACCACCTTCAGTTGGTGAAAGAGACAAGCTTTTGAGCTCCCAACAGTTCTTCTTCAGGTGTGGAAAAGGTGTGTTTCCTTTAAAATCACATTCGGTTTAAAAGCCAATAGCAAGTTAAAGTGTTTTGTGCAAGGCTGAGGAAGTAACCAAGAATGTTTAATTTCTGGGTCTACTTTTTTAACTGCGTGGGATGGAGGAAAAAGGAGAATTGACTAGTTGAGTATAGGACACAAATTGGATAGTCTACAGGGGATGTTGTGTACACTGCTGTTTTATTACTTCAGATAGACATTTATAAAACCCTCCCACCCCACTTTTCAAATACGATGCACAATCAACATTTATACTTATGCATCAAAGCCTCTTCAATACACACTGGAAGAATTTCTCTCTAACATACAGATCATGTCTGTGCTGTAGTACAAGGTGTAAGAAGAATTGCTCCAGATATGCAAAGACAAAACAGTCAAGTACACAGACAGGTCTCAAATAGTCTGATACAAGGAGAAGTATTTCAGTGTTTAAGTTAACAGAAATTTGTTTGCATAGACAAGCTTAATCTACCACTGAGTTTTTATGTTCAATCAGATCACTCAATTGGGTGAAAACTGATAATGCTGGAATTTTAAACAGGTAAATCAGGAACTTCTAATCATCCTTTCATAATACAAGAAGGGGGCCATACCCCAACAATGCACAGGTAATATTGAGGCCAAGAGCAATTTTATATCTTTGTTCTTTATTTGTATTGCAGTAGCACCAAAAGATCAGAGTCCCCTTGAGTTAGACACTATTCATCCCCACAGGAAGACAGTCCCTGCACCAAGATCTTACAACCTAATATGTAATTTATTTAAAATAGCAGAACTAAAATGAGTTCCACTGATTCAGATAGAGGGTGTCAAGCTGAAGAAGCCAAGATGAAAGCTTCTGGAGGCTAATCTCAATGCAATGCAAAAAAAAAGGATTTATACTTATTAAATGCTAAATTCTATACTCCCACAGAATCCATCAGCGACATAACAAAAGGTCTTTGGGTCAGCTTGTTAGCATAGTCATGTGCAGCTTATTAGCATACACATGTAGCCAAATGAGAAGTGTAGGTGGACAGCAAGCCCAATCTGAAACAGCCATGCAGCTTTCTTAAGTTTCAAAATATCTATAATTAGGATGGCATTTTAACTTTTTCTTTCCTCCTCCACGGGCTTCCTATTTTAACAAGTAGTATTTGTAGCAGATGCTGGAATGCAAAGTTTTTACTTTAATATAAAAAAAAATGGCAACTCTTAACATCACTTCCATTGCGAATGAGAGGCACCAGTTTGGTAGCTATACTAATTTGATAAAGTTATAGCCTTAGTCAACTGAGTATTCTACAGGTCAGAGACTGTCCTTGAGGCAAGCTTGCCCCTCTCAATGCCCAGAATAGAGGTCATGATAAACAACAGGCTAACAAAAGGACTCTGAAGCCAGAACTTACTGCAGTGTTGCAATAAATGGTACATTGTAACTTAGATATATGTAATTTATTTACATGAATATAAGTTACTGAAAATCAATACAATATGTACCAGACCATTTGGTACTTAAACTTGTAAGCCTCTCTCTGTCACAAAGATTTACCAAAAGAAGAGGAAAAAGGATCACTCTTCCTACTATAACTATTTTTCAAAACGCGGGGTAAGATTTACTGTGTCTCCATTTATAAAAAAGTCTTTCAAACTGTTCTGGATTTTAAACAAAGTTGTAGTAGATAAAAAAGCTTGAAATTGCTAATAAAACTGCTATCTTGAAAATCTATTCTTCCATAATTCAGAGCCCTCAGTGGAAAGATTAAGGTGTCACAGCTGGGTTTCATCCAGTGTACTGGATATGAGCTTTGGCTGAAAATGTACTGTATCAATCTTACACGTTGGTATAGGAATTAATCATCTTCAGAGTTGCTGTCCCTCCTTGTTGGAACAGAGCTCCTGACTGAGGATATCAACTGGTCCTGGATCTGTTTCCTGGGGTTTTCCTCTAGATCTGTCTTGATGGCACCCGACTCTGAAATCTTCCACTCCAGTTCTACATGGAATTAAGAGAAAAGAGTGCCCCATGAGGTTGGAGGAACAGTGTATGCTTGTTCAGGCTCAGCCTTCTCTTTTCTGTAGCATACAAAACCTTTACTACATGAAGCATACAACATTTTACACACTGTGTTTGCAGACTGTCTTGTGAATTTTAAAGCATGTATGATACAGACTAATCAGTGGTGCACTCCAGCTGTTGAAAACACTGCGAGAGGATAAAAATTTCTTGAATTATATAATGACTGAGTAGTAGGAAGAGACAAAGAATAGATTACTTAACAGAAGGAAAAAATTGCAACAATTCCATTTGCACATCCGAATTAGATATTTTTACAGGGAAACTTTAAAAATACAATTCATCCACTACCCGCACCCCGTGTGCTGATTAGTTCCTTTACAAGAGAAGGATCTCCCTCCTGATAGCAGGCCTATTATTATATAGGCTCAAATTGGATTACTTCCTCAAAGTGGAGGAAAGTCAATACCACACATTCAGCAGAAGCCTCTCTCCTACTCCTGCTGGCAATTCAATCATTAAAATCTAATTCTGTTAGACAAAAAGGAAATGAATATAACCTCACATTCTCCTCAATCACAGATAAATCACATAGTTTCATAGACCATAAGAAAAAGAATTCAAAGAGTGCAGAGGTGAACCTTATGTGATGACTAACATGAGGCGGTATAACACTTATCCCCAGGAACCTGAAAATCAATTACTGTCAATGCCAATTACTTTAAATGAAGGGATGTGTGCTTTGGGGGTCCCTAAGCCTCTGACTGTCAGAAGCTGGGACTGGAAGACAGGGGATGGATCCCTTGATAAATTGCCCTGTTCTGTTCATTCCCTCTGAAGTCCTGGCACTGGCTAACGTTGAAAGACAGGATACTGGGCTAGATGGACCATTGGTCTGACCCAGTATGGCCATTCTTATGTTCTTAGAAATGGAGAACTGATAATAATAGAACCTTTAATTATTTCTCACTTTGATGTATAATTAGCCAATCTCTACATTTAGATGTAGTTGTTCCCAAAGCAATGCTCTCATTAGTGAATTTTCCACTGGAAAGCCAGGAACACTTACTGTCGAGTACTACACAGAGCATGTGAAAAGACCAGGGTTTTAGTTAAACCACGACTTTGATTAGTGAAAGTCTATTTGCATGCTATTGCGAAAGAGCTAAGTGATATAGTTAAATACAGCACTTGAAATGCCATTTATTGGTGGTGTACTTCTATGGCACCCTCAAATTTATTTAAAGGTAACTGGACAGAACCATTGGGAAATTTAACAATATAGTTTTAATTACAATAAAATCCCCTATTAAATCAGGCTAAAGGGTTTCATTCAGCTTCTAACATGCAGGAAGTATCATTTTACAGCTGACATCCTTCATCTTGACGCACCATTTAAGAAGAATTCTGTTCCCCTTCCCTCCACTTTCAAATAAATGCTTTTTCAGACAAGCTTGAAGAACAACATTCATAGGAATAAAACACTCAGTGCTGAAATACCTTGTCAGACCTCATGTACAGAGCATAATATATGCTTATCAAATATTTGCATCAAGTATGTTAAAAGGTTCAGCAACACTGGTGGCCTGTGCCCAGATTATTTGCCACAGGGGAATATGGGCTAAATTGAGCCCTGAACCCCAGAGAAAAAGTAGCGTCCTCACCCCCACAGGGCACCTTGTGGAGGTGCCCCGTGCCCCACTCTAGAATTATGTGAGACTACACCACTTCCTCTCAGAGCTCAGATTCAGACTCTGCTTCAGAGAGATGAGAGAGACCCCAGCTATGCCAGAGATGCAGTGGCGGGGACAAGGAGGGGGCAGAGGGGAGATACAGCAGTGCATCTTCAAGCTCCCAGCCCCAATGGTGCTAGGGAAAACCTTGCCTCTTGGGAGTTAGGGGCACAGTGACTTAGAAACAGAGTCCGTGGGTCAGGAAGGTAAGAGAGAAGAACTCTAAGAACACACAACCAAGCAGCACAGGTTATAAAGCAAGTGGAGAATGGTCAGGGAATACAAACAAGTTTGGAGGGAAGAAATGACAGAAAGTGTGTATATATTTTACTGCTTAAAATATACTCTTGAATCAGAAGATGTACATGAGAAATGTAAATAATCATGTGACCTTTCTATTATACTCTTTTCCTCCTGTCACCACTTCCCAGCCCCTGTATTCTGAGAGTCAGTGCAAGCATAACATAGGGAACATTAATTAAACTGGTTACTGACATTCTGCTTTTCCTTTACAAGATACTAGATGCAGCTGCTTACCGTCTCTTGTCAGGTTCATGCCACCAAACACCAGGGGCCCAACAAACTGGGCCTTGATATCTCCTTCAAAGTACATAAAAATTGTAGGTAGGTTCCGGTCAGGATAGTTGGGTATGCAGGTTGTAGAAATGGCTTTGATGAATTTGACGTCTGGGAACTTCCTGGCAAGTCCACTCAAATGCTGATTTATTAAGGTACAGAGGGGAATTCTGTTAAAAGAAAACAGATAAAAAGAAGAGCTAAGAGACAGAATATCAAGAGTAGTCCCTTCCACACGGAAAGTTAGAAATACCAACCTATTGAACAGTACTTATGAAAATACAAATGTATAAAACAATGTATAGATATTACTACAGTGCCCATCACTCCAGTATACATGTAAGATTAGAGTCATTTGTTACAGTAGTTGAACTAAGATTTCCCACTTTATTATAGAACAAAGTTAGTTTACAAGATGCCATTTCTGTGACTAGTGCATGCTAAAAAAGTAGACACAAGATGGAGAGAAATAACAGCTTTTTAAAGAAAAGAATCAAACTTCTATTTGTATTGTTAAAAAGACGAAGCAAAATCTTGTGTGCTGTGAAGAGTTGATTAATTTAAATTACACCAAAGACAACGAACAAGCAAGTTTTTAGAATCATTTCTATAACACACACATTTATTTCCAAAGTAGTGACAATTTCCTTGAAAAGCTATTTTGTAATGTCAATAAGATTGAGTACCTTGCTCACTCAAATTTTGTGCAGCAAGAGAAGATGGGCCACATAGAACTCCATTGGGTAGGGAAGGAAGCTGGTGATCTCGAGTGCATAAGCCTCAAGTGCTTTTATACAGAAAAGGATTAAGTCTGCCCCCAGAAGCTCTCTGTAGCGAAGTTTCAGTAGACTTTGGTCGTAAGCGATAAGCATAAAGAATACGGTTTTCCTTCATTTTAACTGATAGAATTCTGGAATTAATTCTTTAATGTCCATAACACAGTTATTCATTTGTCTAAAGGTATTAGCATTGTTCACTAATAGCAGCTCCCATTGGCCTGGAGCAGTGAACTGCGGCCAGTGGGAGCCGCAATCGGCCGGACCTGCGGATGGGGCAGGTAAATAAACCGGTCTGGCCCGCCAGGGGCTTTCCCTACACAAGTTTGAGAAACACTGACTAATAGCATCTGAAAATTCTAAGTGTTTAAAAACACCTTACTCACCCTTGTTTGTAAAGATGCAGGATTACCCATATACCCTTGCCAGCTTTGGTAACTTCTTGAACATAATCCTGTCCTGAAATCTCCAGAATTTCCCCAAATTTGTTCTTTATTTGAGTTGCTTTCCATTCTGCTATCCTTTGCTGTCTACACAACAAGGAGGGGAAAGATGGAAGAAGAGAAATCAAATAGTATTGAGAACAGATACACTTGTATAACAGCAATGATTAGACAATCAACATCACAGGTTTTGAAGCCTAGTCTGCAGAGATGAATTATAAAGGTCTCTAAGCACCAGGGTAGTGAAGGAGAGTTTGCATAGTTTTGCATTTAAATATAAGAGCAGTCTAAAACTGATTAATGTTTGTATCATAGTGGAATAAAGTCACAATATTCAACTTCAGACATTGTGCATAAAAATATATTTAGTCCCTGAGATAGAGGTAAATACTTAAAAATACTTAGGGACGAGCTCTCCACTATCCTGCACCTTGAGCAGTCATTTATATCTATACAAAATAATACTAAGTCAGAATGACAGAGTTTTTTTACTCCCACACTAAATCGATATAAATGACTGCTCAAGGAAAAACACGGTAGAGGTTTAGACCATAATCTCTCTGCCTCAGTTTCATTAAGGCCAAAATGTTTAAAAGTCTCCAATAAGTTAGGTGCTGAACCCAAGATCTGATTTGCATAGGCTCTTTGCACCCATTGACTTCAACTTAGGTTATGTGTTAAGAGTATCTATGAAAAACTGAACCCTAAATAGGCTACCCAAGATGTAGATCCAAGTGGCTTAGTTAAGGATACTAAGAAGTCTTTCAGAGCAGGGTACAAACCCCAGGTGTTCCAGCTCCCTGTCTTGGGCCTTATTAAGCACATCCTTCCTCCCCTTCTCTTCAGGAAAATGGAAATCCAATTGCATTGTATTAGCGTGTAAGGAGGTAACCAACATAGCTTCATTTAGACAGTTCTGTAAGCTGCTTTCACCTGTACATTTTGATAGCTTGCTCATCTTCCTCATTAAACTCATCTTCATTTTCTTCTAGCTCCTCCAAAGTCATGTCTTCATATGTTTTCACTGCAGTGGGAGAAATATAGGATTAGCAATATTCCACTAGAGAAGGAAGAGTAATCTGTGCAAGTTTGTAACCCCACATCATGCATTTTTCCTCTTGAGAAAATGCATGTTATTTTCTGCTGTTTTTCTAAGCTATTGAACAAGATAACACAGTAAGACCACTTACAATGATCGGAGAAGGGAGTTGAGAAACCCTCAAATTCAGCACTTTGAGCTGGAAAAGGGATGGTAGAACTTTATCTGCACTCCACTCCACAGATTTACTATTTTAAATATCTGAGATGCAACTGCAAATACTTGATCATAAAGTTACTAAAAGCGGCAAAGAGTCCTGTGGCACCTTATAGACTAACAGACGTATTGGAGCATGAGCTTTCGTGGGTGAATACCCACTTCGTCGTTCAGAATAATAAGTCCAGAGAAGTAGACTGCATCATGGCCACCCAAATAGCCTTAAGAGAACCTGCTTCAATATAGAAACAAACCCCCCTCCAACTGCACTCCCCTTGTTGTAGCCTACCACCCTGTACTGGAACCCATATCATCAAACTAGATGACCTCCTGAGGTCTCTTCCAACCCTAATCTTCTATGATTCTATGAACTACACCATACTCGATGGGGACCCCATCCTGAAAGAAATCTTTCCTGACTTTCCTGTTCTGGCCTTCAAACAACCCCCTTGCCTCTCCAAGCTCATCATCAGAAGCAAGCTCCCCACATACAAGGACACACCAACTCAAAACGGCACTAAACCCTGCCAAAACAGATGCAAAACCTGCAGACATATCTCCACTGCTACAATGACCATCACTCACCAAAGCACATCTTTCAAGATCCAGGGATCCTACACATGCCTATCACACTATGTGGTGTACCTCATCCAGGCCACTAAATGCCCCAATAGCAACTATGTGGGTGAAACCAGATAATCACTATGCTCTCAAATGAACTCACATAGGAAAATGATAAAAGACAAAAACACCCTATCACCTGTGGGTTGGCAGTTTCCACAAAGCGATCGCTCTATAACTGACCTATCCATACTTATCCTTAAAGGAAACCTGCACAACACTTTCAAAAGATGAGCCTGGGAGCTTAAATTAGTGTCTAGGAAAGTTATGAAAAATCATGGACTGAACATAGACACTGGATTTATGACTTATTACAACAATCTGTAACCCACTAATCCCCTCTTTTTGTCCATGACTGCAGGGGCATTAATGGGCCACTCTGCCTTGAATGGTCCCTTAGTATAAATGCTAACTTCTTAGGCTAAACAATCTGTTCCACCTGTTCAGAGTATCTTTCCCAGACCTGAAGAAGAGCTGTGTGTGTCTGGAAAGTTTCTCTCTCTCACTAACAGAAGTTGGTCCAAAAAAAGACATCACCTCAGCCACCTTGTCTCTCTAATAACCTGGGACCAACATGGCTACAACTATATTACATACAACAATGTTAGATATCAAATTTAGCCATCTGAAATGGAAATTCCACAACATGACGAAAAAGGAAGCAAAACTTAACAGCGATATCTACTTTCTGAACAAATGCAAGAAACAAAACAGTGGTTATGGGTCTATTACAGGAGTGGGTAGGCAAGATTCTCTGGCCTGCAATATGCAGGTCAGTCTAGATGATCATGCCTTCTGGCCTTAAAGTCAAGTTTTCAAGTGATACCTCACAAGGCATATTTTGTACAAAGATTATTACAATATCGTGTAGGGGGTGAATTCATATATGCACACACAAACCAATTAACTATTTTTCGCTAGATAATAAATCCAATTTTAAGGATAAAGTAAGAAAAATGCTGCTTGAGAATTTACTAGAGTCAAAATCCAATGATTTAGTCTTGTTACAAATGGACTAGTAAATAAATAGGAAAAAACATGTATGACTTGTTGATTTCAGAATATTTACTTTGTATATTTTGACATTTGATGTTCATAATTTATTTTTTAACGGTTCATAAAGCTTTAACTTTAATGACAGTAGAAATTGAGATTCTATCACAAAATAATTGTCTGACTCCCCCATCCCCGCAATAGCCATAAAAGAAATCTAAAAATTGCTTTAAAACAATTGATAATATCTGCCAAAGTTGTAAAAAAAAAAATGAATTCTGCCAATTTTGCTATGTTGTAACAAGGGAAACATGTCATATGAGTCCTACTCTTGGTATTCCCTAAGTTACGAGAGAAAAGGTTGTTTTTTATTTGGACATTTTAAAGTGATTGGACACGCTAATACAGAAGCAGCTCAGGATTTTAGCTTTCTGCTGCCTCTTATTGCCTGCTCACTCACCAACAGACTTCTGCTCCTGCTCCTCCACTGCCTCCTCTGGCTCTTTTATCTTTTCCTTGGAAGGGAGGATGCCTTTCTTACGCAAAATGTCATTCCACTCTGTATCTGCATTGGGATCCTAAAACAGAACAAAACGGAGGATGTGTATGTTTTAAACTGAAGGAACACTTCTATCACTTCCACAACTGAGCCCCCGTCAATTTTGCCTTTTTTTTTTTTTTGGAGGGGGAGGATGTGCGGGAGGGGAGGGGGGGAGGGAATTAGATTCCACCCCAGAAACATACGACATTACTGGAGTAGTGGTTTTATTGTGCATGCAACAGAAAACACACACAGATTCTCCTGCTGATGGGATTTCTGTTCAGGCTTGAACAGAGGATATAGTGCCCTGCAAAGAAGCTGGTGCCTTGTTCCACCCCTTTCCATCCTACCTCAAAACCCTACAGCAGGGCTTCTGCAGGTCCTCAAAAAAAGAGAATGCTGTAGCCAGAGGTGAAAGTAAGCTGGTCCTGTCTGGTCCGGCGTACCGGCAAGAGCCAGTACGCCGTGCCAGACCACACCAGCTTCTGCGGCTGGGATTGAAAGGGCTCTAGGCTCCCCGCAGCGGTGGGGAGCTCCGAGCCCTTTAAATCCCGCCCGCAGCTTCGGCGGCTGGGCTAGGGCCGGGATTTAAAGGGCTTGGAGCTCCCTGCAGCCGCGGGAGCCCCGAGCCCTTTAAATCCCAGCTGGAGCTGCGGTGGGGATTTACATGACCCGGAGTTCCACGGCGGCCAGAACCCCAGGCCCTTTAATTTGCCCGTGAGCCCTGGGGGCTCCCAGCCACCTCTGCAGCTGGGAGCCCTGGATTGATTTAAAGGCCCTGGGGCTCCCAGCCACAGCCGGTGCCCCAGGGCCTTTAAATCTTGAGAGGCCACGCCTCTTCCGGTCAAGGCCACACACCCCTCAGGACTCCGGCAGTACTGTAAGTCCTGTAAATTACCTTCACCCCTGGCTGTAGCAGAGTTTGTAACTCCGTTACTTGGGGAAAGGAGAGATGATCTGGGTGGGAGGGCAGGGAAAGAGGAATCTATTGGATTTCTGGGAACTGGGCGGGCAGAAGACCACCCAATGCTAAAGGATCTCCCCCTCCCCCCCCCCATAGCCTAAGGGGAGGATCTACAGGACCTCAAGGTGTCTATCTGTACCAGGAATTTGCTTTTGCTTATAAAACACAGCTAGCTAGAAAAAGAGAAAAGAAAATTTCTCCAATCAGAAAATGTTCACCAACTGTGCAAATGGCAATCCCCCAATAATCACTTCTGCTTTTTCAACCCAAAGAAGTTTCACCGGTTTAACTTAAAATAGATTTAAAACCCAATTTTGTTAAAATTGCACCAGTTTGTGAAAACACACTTACCGGTATTTGGGTTTAGCTCAAATCACGACAGAATCAAGTTTAGCTAAATCTACATAAGCATCTTGAACCAAAACAGGGTTTTGTACTGGTTTAAACAAACACACCTTTATATAAAATGCATATGTAGACAAGGACTAATTTAAGGTCAAGAATATACTAGGTTTGGGATTCCAGCAAAACAGAAGCAGTAGGTACTTTTGTCATTTATCTTCCAGATGGGAACTTTAAAAAAAAAAAAATCTGTTCTTGCAATGTTTTATTGTTTATTGGCAACATTTAGATGCAGTGCCTAACTTTTCCAACAGTTTGTTTTACTATCTTAACAGAAAGATATCAAAGTAAGTTGTAAAAAAAACAAAAATTGTTTTTAATACATACATACATACAGCCACCACCAACCACAAACAAAGTGATTTTGTATCCCTTTCAGGATAAGACAAAGGAATGCTGAACAGAGGTCAGACCCATAACACATACTATACATCTTGGAATTATAAAATTGTGGAAGTCATGGGAGTTGATTTAGGTTTTCTTTATTTTGAGATTTATAGATGTCTGCTCCCCACATGTACTTGAACAAGTGCTGTGTAATTAAGGAAATGAACTGGGACTGAGGACATATAGGTTCAATTAGTGGCTCTGCCATAGACTCCTTGTTCCTTAGTTCAAGTCTATAAAATGGGGCTAATGATTCCTTACTTTGTTAATACAGGGAGTCACTCAGATACTTGCATGTTTCGCATCATGTCAGTATCAGTATAGATTAGTTGGGTGACTAATGCAAGACGTACTTTTATAAACTCTCCAGGCAATATAGCTTTGGAAGATCAAGATGGGCTCTATCATTCCGGCTCACAGACCAATAGCACTATAATTTCCTATTGAAGGGTCAAATTTTGTAGGTGCATAAGTGCCACTGAAGGCAGAAACTGGGTAGCAAAATTGTATTATTGGTGGTGATGCACAAGCCAGAAACAATCCAAGTAGGCTTCCAGAGCCAAGTATTTGTAAGTCTGTCACCTAGAGAAACAAACCAACTTCTTTTTTCCATGTAAGCCAAACACATTTCATCTGAGCTTTAAGACAATAAATAACCAACTCTACAATGCTACCCAGCCACTCATAGTTCAGACTAAGACCACACTTTACATAAACATTCACCTTTCTGACAAGACTTTGTGGCAGACAATGCTCTACAGGACATCAAAATAAAGACAAAGCATGTTGTCAGTGGGTGTCAAGTCACTGTTTACACATTAATAACTTCTAAGGCTGTATAGTGCATGAGCACAGACAGCATTGTGTCTGCCCCCCCCCCCTTATTTTAAAACACTCAGAACAAATATCATAGGACTGTTGGGAGTAAGACCACTGGTAACTCAATACAATTAGGCTTTATTTTGAAGCAGTATTGGAATTTTTCACTTGTAATAAATATGACTGTGATCAGGTGAGCTCAGGGCCTGGTAGAATTGTCCCCACACCCTTCCCTCTTCTCCCTCCCTCTTCAGCCCAGAGCGTGGGAAGTGTGTTTTGATAGAGTTGAAGTTTCCTGTACTGTTGCCGTAGCTGTGGCTGTGGGGGTCCCAGGATATGAGAGACAAGGGGGGTGACGTCATCTATTTGGTTGCACTTCTGTTGGCGAAAGAGACACGCCTGGGAGCCACTCAGTGCTGTTCTTCGGGGCTGCTCCAAAGCCTGTCTCTCCCCAACAGACGTCCCCGCACCCACCCTGTCCCTTGAAGCCTCCTGTCCTGGCGCTTTGGTGGCTCGTGTGGGAGCCCAGCCCCAGTGCTGCAGGGCCCCCCCGGGGGCTATTCGCAATGCAAGACGCGCGCCCAAAGCAGGCGGAAGGGGATCGCGGCGGAGGCTTTTCCCCCTTGCAAGGAGCATCCTCCCTGCAACGTTGTAACCCGAGACCCAGGCAGGGCAAAGCGAGCCCGCAGCGCGCTCCTTATGTGGCTGTGGCCGGCTGGCTGGCGCTACCCCGCCGCCCCAAGCCCCGCAGCGCGGCTAGCGGAGCGGCTCCTCCTTGCAGCCCCGGCCACCGCACAGCGGCGCCGAGCGGAGCAGGCCCCTTACGGGCCGCGCTGCAGCTGGGGCCCGGAGACGCCGATCCCCGCCGGGGGCAGCCGGCTCCAGCCCGCAGCGCGGGGGCTTTGCGAGCCCTTCCCCCGGCCGGCGAGGCGGGGACGCCGCCTGCCCCCCGGGAACCGCCCCCCGGCGCTTGCGGCTCCTCACCTGCATTTTGCCCCCGACACCGCAGCAGCGGCAGCAGCGCCTCTCTGGGGCCGGCCACAGGGCAAGTTCCCCCGGCTACGCGCAGCCCCCACGTGCCGCTCCCCCGCCTGCCAGGCCCGGGAGCAGGAACTGTGTAACGCGGCGGGAGCGGCGGCTTCCGGGGTAGCCTTGTAAGGACAGACTGGGGCTGTAGGGACACCCGGGACCATCCCCCACTTCGCATTCGCACCCTGGGGGGCTGGCGGAGAGGGGGCGCCGGCCGTGGGGAGCGGGGATCCAGCCCTAATCAGGGATTTCATAACGTCCCTTTTCAGAGTGGGAGCCGTGTTAGTCTGTATCAGCAAAAACAAGGGGGAGTCCTGGTACCTTAGAGACTAACATTTATTTGAGTGTACGCTTTCCTGGGCTACAGCCCACTTCATCAGGTTTTAGCCTAAGAAACCTTATGCCCAAATAAATTTATTAGTCTCTAAGGTGCTACAAGTACTCCTCGGTCTAGTTTCCCTTGTAATGCTAATGTTATGTGTGAAGTGGTCTCACACAGCAGAGCTCAGGGCTCTTCTCACAGGCCTGGATGAAGTGGCTTCTGCTAGAGAATGCCAACCATATCCTGGCTCTGAGACAGTAACCCTCTCCAGGTATTTGACCGATTACAATCAGAGTGCGATGGAGTGGAGATCCTAGGCTGTCAGTATTCAAATGGCCTTTGAATTTATCAAAATCTCAATTCAAAAAGTATTGGAGACAACCTGGGGGAATTATCTGCTAGCCCTCCCCTTCACAGATAAAGAGGAATTGATCACAGAACTAAGAATTACTGTTTGTTTAGGTGCAAGTGATCATTTGAGTACATTTGTTATGTGCAAACAGAATCCAGTCCAAACCAGTAACTTCACTTGCTTTTAAAAGGGCTTGTTTTGCAAAATCAGAAACAATTAGGCGCTGAATCAGCTGGGGGAAAGTTTTCACGTTTCTGTTTAACTGACTAGTTGAGAATTTCTTAATAACAGTAGACCAGGCTGGCTTAGAAGGGAAGTGAAAGCAACTATAAAAGATTTATATAAAAATAAATGAAGAATGAATGTAAAGTAGAAGGTAGGAAGTGTAGAAAATTGATAAGGGAAACAAAAAGACACAAGGAGAAATCTGTGACCAGCAGCATGAAAGACCATAAAAAGGAGTTTTTAAAGTATATCAAGAACAAAAACAATCTTAACAAAGGTACTAGTCTGTAACTGAGAGAATTTTCAATAATAATGCAAGAAAGGCAGAAGTATTAAATAAATATTTCTGTCCTGTGTTGGGGGGAGGGAGGAGGCAAAGAACAAGGTGTATTCACATCATATTATGATTAAATACTTTCCACTCTAAGAGTAAGAAGTAGGGTTGCCAGTTTTGGTTGGATGTGTTCCTGGAGATTTAATCACATGACAATCTTAAATGAAAGATTAATCTTTATTTCCTGGAGTCTCCAGGCCAATCCTGAAGGGTTGGCACCCTAGTAACAAAGGATGATGTGAATAACTACTAAATTTAGACATTTTTAAAGCAGCAGGACAGGTAACTTGCATCCAGGAGTTTTTAAAAAGCTGGTCAAGGAGTCCTCTGGACTGTTAATGTTGATTTTTCAATAAGCCTTAGAATAATCAGGGAAGTTCCAAGTGACTAGAGGAAAGCTAATGTGCTAGTATTTAAAAATTACCTTGGGATCTATAGGCCTGTATCAGACTGACATCAGCCTTGGGCAAAATAATGGAATAACCGAGATGAGAATCATTTAATAAAGAGCTAAAGGAGGGTAATATAATAATACTAATCAACATGATTTTTGGAAAATAGGCCTTGTCAAACTAACTTGGTATTTTTTTTGAAGAGATTAGAAGTTTGATTTAAAAAGATAATACTGTTAATGTAAAATACCTAGACATCTGTAAGGCATTTGACTGGTAGAATAGAACATCTGGATTAATAAGACGGAGTGATACCGAAATCAGCATGGCACCCATTAAATTAATTAAAATTAAAAATAACAAGTACACAGATTCAATATAGCAAAGACTTTAACATGAAAATTTGAGCTTTTCCTAGCTGGTAAAATGTAGGGTTATGTTTCCACAACATTCCCATATAGTAAACACACAGACCCCAATCCTGCAAACATTTATGCAGGCAAGCAACTAAAAGACCGTAAGAACTTTGATACTTAAACTAAGCAGGAGAGGAAAAACACATTGACAACTCAAAGTTTAAAATAATAGACCCCTAGATTTATCATTTATACCTTTTGTCTGCTAGACTGTTAAATCCTCTTATCAAATTTCCTTTCCCCATACTTCCAGAATATGATCGTCAGTCCTTAACCTTCTCTCTGTTAAGCTAAATTGATTGAGCTCCTGGAGTCTCTCACTATATGGCTTTCCAATCTTCCAGTCATTCAAGTGGCTCTTCTCCCAAACTTTTTAACATCCTTCTTGAATTCTGGGCACTGTACACAGTATTTCAGCAGTGGCTGCACCAGTGCCAAATCCAGAGATAATCTAACCTCTCTACACCTGCTCAATATTCCCGTTTATACATCACATTAGCCCTTTTGGCCAGAATGATACTGGGAGCTCATGTTCAGCTGATTATCCACTATGATCCCCAAGTCTTTTTCAGAGTCATTGCTTCCCACAATAGAGACCCTCATCCTGTAAGCACAGCCTACTACAGTCTTTGTTCCTAGATGTATGTAACTTACATTCAGCTATACTGAAATGTAGCGTTTGCCTGTTCCCAGTACTTCACTTATTTACTATTGTCCCAATCTTTGTGCCATCTGCAAACTTTATCAGCAATGATTTTATGTTTTTTCCAAGTTTTTGATAAAAATGTTAAATATGGTAGGGCCAAGAACCAACCCCTGCAAGACCCCACTAGAAACATAGCAAAAGGTATAAATGATCCACTGACTAGAAATTGAAACTAGACACATTCTGACTATGTAAAAGGTGTATATATATTTTAACAGTGAGGATAATTAACCAGCAGAACAGCTTACCAAAGGTCATGGTGAATTCATAATCACTGGAAATTTTTAGGTCAAGGTGTCTATCTTTCTAAAAGATATGCTCTAGTTCTACCACTGCTATTGGACTTGAAACAGGAATTAATAAAATAATATCCTATGTTATGCAGGATGTCAGAGTAGATGATCACAATTAGTTTCCTCTGGTATTAAAATCTAGGGGTTCTATTATTTTAATTTTGAGTTGTCAATGTGTTTTTCCTCTCCTGCTTAGTTCAAGTATCAAAGTTCGTATGGTCTTTTAGTTGCTCGCCTGCATAAGTGTTTGCAGGATTGGGGTCTATGTGTTTACTATATGGGAATGTTGTGGAAACATAACCCTACATTTTACCAGCTAGGAAAAGCTCAAATTTTCATGTTAAAGTCTTTGATAACAAGTTGAATCTGTGTACTTGTTATTTATCTTACAGGAAAAATGCTAAATGTGGAAATGTTGAAAATATACCAAAAGGAATTATCAAAAAATTCCAGTTTAAAATAAAAACAAGAATGTTCCAATTAAATAAAGAACCTCAAATGCGAGATGTTGTAGTGCTTCTTTGCTTCCCTCTACTACTGATTCTTCCTATAACAATAAAAGGCAATTAAATCAAGGATAAGACTGCAGTCTTGCAGCTGTATCTAGATGGGTGGGCTCCCTGTTCCAGTGCAAAGCTCATTGATTTCCATTGGGCTTCACGTGAGAATAGAGGTTTACTCACACAGATGTATTTGGTGCTAAAATAACTTCAGGGTACTAAGGCACAGATTCTGCAAACGTTTCTTCCCATGCTTAACTATACTCTTACTGGCCCCAATCCTGCAACTGGGTATGCACAGACATATGTCTCTGGGGTTCCATATGAGCTCAAAGATCCATCTCTTCAAAGCTGGTTGCAGGATCAGGACCATCAGTTGTCTTGACTTCAGAGGGACCACTCACGTGAATAGAACTATACACACGTTTGTAGGATTGGGGCCTTAGATTGTATGCTTTTTGGGGAAGGGACCATCTTTTTCTTATGTTTTCATGTGTGCTCAGCACAGTGAGGCCTCTGACATGATAAAATAATAAATAGTAATATGCATATTACCAAACATGCATGTAATGATATGCCTTTGATGTGCTGAAGCTCCGTAGAACAGCACCTGCTGATTCATTTATATTTTAGAATCTGGCAATATTTTTGTTGAAAACTTAATTTTAAAATATTAATTTCAGATGAACTTTGCATTCAGAAAATGGTACTTTTTATCAGATTGTATGAAAATGCATCTGACCCTTTGTAAGTTACAGGATGGATAAAACATTTTGATCTTCCCCCCCAGAACTGATGGCAAGCACCCTGGCACCCCTCTCCTAGTTATTGAAACCCTGTGTTTTTCTATATATCTAAAGTATTCCTAAAGCAACGATCTCTTTGGTACCTAAGTGCCATGCACATTAACGAAAGCAGTAGCATGAAAGTTTACCCATGAAGATTTTATTTCTCACCTGTCTCCTTAGAAAGGGGAAATGTAAGTGTTTGGTTTTAGAGATTTTATAGTTATTGATGCCTGCTATTCAGGGTGGAGGAGGACTTTTCAAAAAGCCGACTCCTTACATTTGGATCTAAACCATCCACCCAGTGACAACAGTGCCTGAGTTGTACAGCTACCAGCTTCCTCCAGTCCTCAGTTGTATTGAGCCAAAAGGCTGTGGTTTACTGTAGTCAATGCAAACTTGTCCCCTATCTTCCAGCCATAGGTGCTGGCTCTGCCTTCAGTGATGTTGGGCCCAGACAGGGTCCTTTGTTGCCCTCATGTCATGAGCAGGGAAATACTATTTATTGAAGAGGCAAAATGGGTAATCAGACTGGAACCAGTCTATTGCTTTAGACTCGCAGGAAACTTGGCACATGGAGAGCATGCTGGGACAGATGAGAAGGAGTCCTGTGGTCTAGCTGCTGTATTTTTTCCTCATTCCAACCTGGAGATGGGTCAACATCAACTGGATGGAGACAGAGGTCCTTGGCCAGGTGCAACCGCAAAGTAAATGGATTGCAAGCTGGGAAAGTGATCAGTAATGGAGGAAAAACAAAACCTGGGCCATTGTTTGTTTCCCCTTTTGTTTGTTCTGTGAAATGACTACTTATTCCCAAATCCAGCAATCAATACCTTCAAGGCTTCCCAGTCAGGCCATTAGAGCTGAAGACTTACACCTGATGTCTCGGGATGTCCAACCACATGCTGTGAGAAGGTGGAATAGTCAGTCATGGCTGATGGTTGTATTTTGCACTGGTCCAGATGGAAATAAAGTTCTCACCTGGGAAAAGCAGAGGTTGTCTGGATTTACTTAGGCTTTGTCTACACACAAGTTGCACCAACTGAAATAGGTGCAAATCTGTGTGTACACACATAAGCCAGTTTTGATCTGATATAAATGTGTGTCCACACAGGGGAACAGATTATTTTAAACCGCACTTTTAGTTAAACAGATGCAACTTCATGTTTAGACCAGGCTTAAGTAGCATGGAAAGCAACTTCAATAATATCAAAGCAGAGTGGTTGACATCATTTCTGATGCATGGGCGATTCTAAAGTATGTCAGGGAGGCTGTTCACAATATCCCTTTTTTATATTTGATTCCCACCAACCCTACTTTTGTTCTGCTACTGTAACTACAGTAAGAGGCCCAGGGCCTTTGATTCAGATATAAATCAGGAAGAATCCCCACTGAAATCAATTAAGTTAGAGCAAAATCAGGCCACCCATTTCTCTGGGTTTTCGGTTCCTAGTTTGGAAGTGCCAGGACCATCCTTCATTGTAACAGGTAATACTTTGCTGCTTTTAACAGTGGGCAACATTATATGGCAGTGGCACTGCCCACAGCCTCTCTGATAGGCTGTCTATATGTAATGTGGCCTGAGAAATGTGGTAGATACAGATAAGCCTCCAATCTCCCAGGCACCCCCCTCAAATTAGTAATAACTACCGGTTTCCCAGATTAGGTACACAATGGGAGCAGAAGTTCTTACACAGTTACCAGCCTACTCAAAACTGGAACTCAGGGCTTCAGCTCGGGAGGGAGGGAGGGGGATGGGGGGGCTTGGGGCTTCAGCCCCGCGGGTTTGAAAAGATTTACCGGAGCTCTGCTCCGGACAGCTCCAGCTGAATTTAAGCCCTGTCTGCAGTACAAAATAGATAGTGAGGTCAGTCAGGCTAGCCCTACTCCTAGTATAATTGCTTCAGTAGCATTAAAGAGAGAAGTTCATATTGTTTAAAAACTGCAAGCTTAAAACACTTTCCTGGGAAAATGTTACTGAATTAATGGGCAGGAGAACAGAATCAGATAGTAGATTGGAATTAAGTTTATTTGAACAGTTAATAAGCCCACACCTTAAGATAAACAGTCTGAATATTTAACAGCAATTTGCGCACACAACACATTGATTAACAACATTAACATGTTGATGAAGAACTGGAGACGAGGAGGAAACGTACATTTTCTCTGGGTCAGTCATTACTGGATTCTTCCTGGGAAGGAACAGCTTTCTTTTCTGTTGAAGGATCTTTAGGAATTCTCCGGGGAAGAAGCTGGGCAAGAATGTTGGGCAAAACTCCTCCCCTTGCAATGGTCACATCTGCAAATAGCCTGTTCAGCGCTTTATCGTTCCTCCTGGCCACATGGATGTGTCATGGTAAAATCTTGACTCTCATTTTCACAGACAGCATTTCCTGACAGTTCCAGTATTTCAGCAGTCAGATATTCCAGCACAGCCGCCAGGTAGACCGGAACACCAGCACCTATTCTCTCAGCATAGTTCCCTCTTTTGAGAAGCCGGTGGACACGACCCACTGGGAATTGTAGACCAGCTGTAGATGACTTTGTTTTCCTTCTAAGCACAGTTTTTCTGTTGGTCTTTTTGCCAGTTGATGACATTTTTACTCAGTTGGGTGGGGGAGTTGGTGAAATCTCATCATTCAAAGCATCATGCCCATAAGATTTACATTTTTGATAAAAGTACAGTAGAAGAAAAGCTAATAAAAATCCCAGTCAGTATCCTTACAATTTTTCTTCACTGATAGACTGCTGTAGTTATACATAGCACTAGATAAATACCAGTCTGTCAGAGAGAATTATTTTTGGACCATTGGCGTTCTAATGTTCTGCTTGTGCACTCCATCTGCCATAGCTCATCTGTATGAGCCACAGTGATTTTCTTGGTCAGGGTGTGGTAAGTGGTGAGTGCATGGTTTGGGGTCAAGGTGTCAATGGTAGTGGACAACAGTGGATTATACTGTGGCACTAACTCAGTGGCACCTTGGCCTTGTACTTGTGTAGCTTGTTCTCTTAAGGTGAGTTGGAAACCTAGGGAGTTCAGGAGTAGAGCTGGCTAAAATACTTTCCCAATGAAATGTTTTTCTATCTAATTTTTCCATGGGAATGTTTGACAAAATGTTTTTTTTTAAGCATTTCTATGTTGTCATTTCAAAACAACTTTTCTTTTAAAAATTGAAATTGAACATTTCAATTGACCCAAAATATTTTTTCAAAAAAAAAATTTGTTTTGCAGGAAATTCAGAAATTTTGTTTTCATTCCAATTTGGAACAAAACCAAATTTCAGGATTTCACATGAAACAGAAATTCTGAGTTTCTGAATTCTAGCTCTGTTCAGGTGCAGGCCAGTTGCTCACTACTTTGATGGGAAAGCTCTGCTGTCTGCTTGGAGACCAGGAGAGTGGTAAATTGATAATGTCTCCATTATCCAGTCTTAGGTTGAGTTCTGTAGGACTAGGTGGCATAGAAAAATAAATAAATACATAAACAACTCTCAGACTGTCAGAACCAAAACTTTTAGTGGAAACATATTGGTTTCAACCAGCCTTTTTGGGAAGGTTTCTCAGATCCAGGATGGAGTGTTTCTGGCCAAAACTAGGAAGAGAAAGTGAAAAACTCTACAACAGCCCAGTGTTTAGGGTACTTACGTGGGGTGTAGGAGACTTAGGTTCAAGTGTCTGCTCTGAATCATACAGAATAGGGACTTAAACCTGAAGTTCCACATCCCCAACTGAGAGCCCTAATCATTGAGTGACTGGCTATTCGGGGGGAGGGGTGTCTATTTTTTTGGCAAAAAGTTTTGAAAGGTCTCATTTTTGTTCTGATGGAGAACAAAAACAATTCCAAAACCTCAATATTTTTCACAAAACAGAATGGTTCTCCAGCCAGCTCTATATACACAAGTACTTAAAAGTAGGTCAGTAATTATTTAATTATATTGACTGTTCAGCATAGGGGATATTTTAGCAACATACCACATTTAACCATTCTGACATGTCACCAGCTTCATTTTTATGGAGATATACATTCATAAATTTACACAGATCTAGTGCTACAGAGAAGTATCACTTCCCAAAGCATCTCCTGCCTTTCTTGTTAGCAATAACAGCTTAGACCTGTCATAAGCTTATAACAGAGCTAGTCTGAGAACTGAACTGTTTTTTCCCGTGTGGGTCTAGCATCTGATTCTCTTAGTTGCCCCTACATTCAAGAACTCTACCACACTCTTCCCTGCTCACCATCACTACCTCCAACAGATCCTCAGGAGGAAAACAGTGTGTGAGAACATCTAATATAAATTCCCTTTAAGATTTTTCCCAAGAGCAGGAAATTATACTTAGTATTTCAAAATGGTAGAGGAAAGACCCCTTCCAATTCTCTGTTCATTTGATTTATTACTTCCCCTAGCTTCTCACTTACATTTAGTGAAGTGCAGGTCTGTACTTACACCCAAGTAAAAAAGCTTTAGTGTTTCTTTGTGACATTTCACATATGTGTAGTAGTAGAGAATAAAAGTCCACTCTTAGAAGGAAAAAGTCCTTTACATTAAAAGCATCACCTACTAAGACATCAGTGGATTACAGTACATTTAAAATATTGTAAGCCAATAATTTACCTTTTCATACTTTTTTTCCCCATGCAAAAAATTCTAATGTGTATTTAAGACTCCTGTCCTTCTAGACTTTGGCTATGCCTCTTGTTTTTAAGCAAGGACCAGCTCATTAACACTTCTTTCAGGACAATTAATCCAGAGGAAATGACACCTCTGGCATTAATCAGCTCCAAAAGACATAACAAGATTATGAGGAGGAGAGAGGAACACTTCAGAGATTGAGATTACTGATTTGGAAAATATCAACAATTTTTATTGATTGATTTTTTTTATTGAAATCCTTGCAATAAATCCAGTCTTCATTTTCAGCATTTCTGTGTTTATTTGTTGAAATAATCACTATGCCCTTTTCTAACCTAGTTTAGGCCTCAATCCTGCAAAAATGTATGCATGTGTGTAACTTTACTATTATAAGTCGTTTCTTTGATTTCAATGGGGCTACTACAATAGTAAAGTTAACCACATACACAAGGATTTGCAGGATTGGGGTTCATATGCATGAAGTGCATACATGTTGTAGGATACGTATAAAAATAAAGAATTAAAATTAGCTTAAATGTGGTTAAGGAAATACATATGTGTTGTAAAGAAAGGACCTGACTAGCAAGTAGAAGGAAGGCCTTAGAAATAATAAGTATTAAGGCCAGAAGAATAAAGTAGAGAGGATGTCTGGTGCAAAGAATAACTAAAGAGATAAGGGGAAGTTTCTGAAAAGAAGGCTTCTGACCGCTAGGTGTGACTGCAGATGGTTTTAAATCAAACAGAGAATCTGTCTTAAAATGAGCTAACCCAACTCTTCCCCAACCCACACACCAGTGTTACAACCTGTGTGAACCCAGGAGCAATGGGAAAACTGTTGGATAGCAAGCTGGAGTGGAAGAAAGGCCTTGGTAAAAAAAAGAGGTTGTAAATCTTAGCTGGATTAAAACTGGAAATAAGGGTTAACTGTGTTCAATTGTTTTTTAGCTGAAGTCAGTAACTGCCAATGACATCACTTCTTTGTTAAAGGGTATAAAAAGTAAACTCCTAAAGGGTTTATTGCTAACACCTGCCTGACCACCCTGGAGCTGACCAATATGGGTCTAAGCACCGCTGGGTTTAGCCTATTTGTAAGTACCTTGGTCAAATGCTTATAAATATTTTACAACAAACAAGAACTGTGAAAGATTACAAAACTCAAGCCAAAAGTAGTCAAGCATTGACCCCGTTCTGGCTTCTTTTGCCTTTCCATTGGCCACAGCTGAGAATAAACCAAAATGTCTTAAAAGGAACAAACGTGAAGAAACAGTTTGTTCCATTTAAGACATTTTGGTTTATTCTCAGCTGTGGCCAATGGAAAGGCAAAAGAAGCCAGAACAGGGGTCAATGCTTGACTACTTTTGGCTTGAGTTTTGTAATCTTTCACAGTTCTTGTTTGTTGTAAACTGACTGACAATGTCTGTTGTTGATTTTTTAAATATAAATATTTTGTTACTGTTGGGATGTAGTAAATTTGCTTATTATTTAGGCATGTTTAGAGTACGTGTATAAAGTACCATTTGGCCTTTGGATTTAATAAAGGAATTTATGGTTAAATTAGTATTTTGGGGGTTTCCCATATCAATATAAATAATTTCAGATATTACCACCAATTCCAACATGTTTGCAGAACCGAGGCCTTAGTTGCTGGATCCAGTTTGTGCTATGCTGGGAGTCTGTGAAGGCCAGATCCACAAAGGAACTTAGGTGCCTAAAACCTAGAATTAGGTGCTTAAGTCCTAGTTTTATGCACCATTGTGAGCCACAAACGCCCCAGTTGGCTGCTGCTGAACCTTGTAGGTGTTTAAACTAACTTGGCCCCTACATTTTTGCCATAAAAGTCTCCTCAGTGCCTCACTTTTTGCCTCTGGGGTTGCACACTCTGGCCTCAGGTAGGCATCTGGGTGCCTATCCAAAGCTTAAGGCCCAACACAGCCTTGAAACCAGGAGAAGATGGGCAGAGGAACATCTTACCAGCAGGGCTCAATCCAGTAAGGGTGATTATAGGCCTCTCACAGAAAATGGCTGGGTGAAGAAGCCTCTCTTTTTACCTTTAGCCCAGTAGTTGAGATTTTCATTTGGGCTGTGAGAACCCCCTGATTCAATTCCCCTCTCTGCCTAAGAAGAGGAATATATCTATCATCTCTCAGTTAAGAAGGGCTATGGGGCAGTCTGGTGTGGGGGTGGCAGCAGGGGGTATTCCCTCACTCTCTTGTTGAAACCATTCCACTTTATTGGAGAAAAGACAAAAGAAGAATGACTTTATAGTCCAGTGTTAGGGCACACACTGGAGTGGGAGTCAATTCCCTGTTCAAATCCCTTTTCATTTGGCAGAGAGGGAGAATAGAACTGCAGTCTTCCATATCTCATGTGCGTACCCTCATTATAGGGCTTGGCTACACTTACAAATTTGCAGCGCTGCAGCAGGGTGTGAAAACACAACCCTCTCCAGCGCTGCAAATTGCGGCACTGCAAAGCGCCAGTGTGGTCAAAGCCCCAGCGCTGTCCGTTATTCCCCACAGGGAGGTGGAGTACGGACAGCGCTGGGAGAGCACTGGGAGAGCTCTCTCCCAGCGCTGGCGCTTTGACTACACTTAGCGCTTCAAAGCGCTACTGCGGCAGCGCTTTGAAGTGCTAAGTGTAGCCACAGCCATAGAGTCATAGGACTGGAAGGGACCTCAAGAGGTCTTCTAAACCAGTCCCCTGAACTCATGGCAGGACTAAGTTATCTCAGTGGTCAGAAACCTTTGGGACGCGGCTCACCAGGGTAAGCACCATAGTGGGCTGGGCCAGTTTGTTTACCTGCTGCATCCACAGGTTCAGCCGATCACAGCTCCCATGGACTGCTGTTTGCTGCTCCAGGCCAATGGGAGCTGCTAGAAGTGGTGTGGGCCAAGGGACATACTAGCTGCTGCTTCTGTTGGCCTGGAGCAGCTAACCGTAGCCAGTGGGAGCTGCAATCAGCCACACCTGTGGCCAGGGCAGGTAAACAAACCGGCCCAGCCTGCCAGGGGCTTTCCCTACACAAGCGGCAACCCCAGTTTGGGCCATCCCTGACAGGTGTTTGTCTCACCTGCTCTTTACCTCCAGTGATGGAGATTCCACAACCTCCCTAGGCAATTTATTCCCATGCTTAACCAGCCTGATAATTAGGAAGTTTCTCCCCAATCTCCAACCTAAGCCCCACCCATCCTTGCTGCAATTTAAGCCTCTGAGGCTAGTACAAGAAGCAAAATCACTGGATTAACGATTTTAAGGGAGATTTATGCCTTGTCCATACTATCCCTGTCTTTCTGTGGTCTGAGGCAGGTACCCTACCTCATTCTCATAGGCCCTATGCACGTCCCTCCAACCTTGACTTAAATACCAAACTCTTGAGGGGTGGTGGGTGAGGATACACTCCCATCATCAGCATCTGCCATAGTCTATCATGGGCTGCTCCCTACTTACTGTGCTGGCTTTTGTAGATCCTATATAATGCTTGGAGAGAGACAGGTGCCAAGGAACAGGGAGCATAGGGACCTAAATCAAGCTTTGTAGAGCCCATGATTTTCAAAGTGCCTAAAAATGAGGCATTGCAATGCTGAGTATTGCAACATCCAAACCCCTTTATACATCCAGGCTAGAGGGCCTAGGTATGCAACCTGACCTGCAGTTTTAATGGCAATTCAGACAAATGGATTGTTGGAATTTCTAATAATATTTGAAATTAGTACTATGAGAAATCACCAAACACCAATTTTACCATAAATTCCTTTATTAAATCCAAAGGCCAAATAGTACTTTATGCAGTTGGTCTAAACATGCCTAAATAATGAGCAATTTATTGCATTCAAACAATAACAAAACATTTTATAAGTATTTGATCAAGGTACTTACAAACAGGTTAAATTTAAGGGTGCTGAGACCCATGTTAGTCACCTTCAACATTGTCAGGCAGGTATTTGCAATGGACCTGTTAAGATTTTTCTTTTTATACCCTTTAACAAACAAGTGGTGTCACTACCAGTTTATTGACTTCCTCTAAAAACCAATTGGAGACAGTTCACCCTTATTTCCAGTCTTAATTCAGATAAGATAAAAGAAACTTCCTGCACCTCTCAGGTGTTTGTAATAGATTTCTTGCTTTCACCCATAATAAAGTTTACTAGTTTGTGGGGGGTGTGAATGGCTCATCAATAATCCAGGTGGTCAGCTGATCTAGAATAAAAGCTGCTAATAAGATGGCTACTGCTGAGAAGTTAAAAAGAAGGGAGCTAGCTTCTTTTAGAAGAAGAGTTTGCTGGATATACTGACTCATAAGCTTAGGATAGGATAAAGTAAGGTTTATTGAAGGTAATGGGATGTTTGTCTTGATTTTTAGTTAAGGTATATACCTAAAAGATGAAGATACTGTATTTCAGAGAAAGCATTGTTTTGGAAAAGAAGAATAATAATTAATAATACTGGGTATTAGTAGTTGTGTGTAATGTAGAACTTATGTCTTTAGTTCATCTCTAGGATTTTTCTTGACTCTATATGTAACTATGTAGGGCTGCTTAGTTGGCCTTACTGTTTCTTCCTAGCCTAATAGACATGTGTGTTGTGTGGTTTTTGTAATCTCCCTTGAGATCTCTTCACACAATTGTGAATCCTAGACTTAATATCAGTTTGTTTTTCATACTGTACTCTGCCTTTCACCTGTACTACACAGAAGAGTTTTAATAGCTCTGTTTTAAATTGATGACCTCTGAATGCTAATATATCCTGCATTAACTGTGGATGAAAACTAGTTAGTTAGTATCTACTGAGAAGGTAAAAACTATGAAGAGTACTACCTACTGATGCTTGTGGTCTGAGAGAAATAAAAGTCTGACCATCTCATGACTCCTTACTCTTACTATTTTATGTTGTAGAATCCACTATCTTCTACTTTAGGGTTCTTGAAGGTATTTGTTTAGCCTTTATTTTTTAAATAAAACAGCCTTAGGGAGCCTAGTGGTATCTTCCTTTAGCAGAAAAATCCCCCATGAAACACCCACTGTCCTGTGAAAAAACTAGTGGGAGCATTTTAAGAATACACTGCTTAAGAAGTTGTTATAGGAGTTCTTGGCACTTGAATGTGGCTGGTAAGACCCTACTTGTGTCCCTTAAGAATAGGCTTGGTTGCTCTGAAGCAGAAAATAAGCTTAAAGATGCTGCATCTGTATAGGAGAGCAAAATATTCCTCAGCTATTTTCTGAGTTTAAAAAAAAAAAAAAATCTGCTCCTGTGCAGTACAAACAGAGTGAATGGTGACACATGGCCCTTCTCTTGGCAAGGGGAACCAAAATTGTTCTAGAAAAGTGGTTTCTGGGTAGACTATTGATTAGCTTCCTTGTTAACTTAAGGCAGGCATAGGAGAAAACGATTCACCAAATTTAAACAAAACCTGTTGTATGAGAGAGATGGCTTAAAGAGAGAATTACTGGTGGTGAGCTGTATTTCAAGATGAAGAAATTATTAGGGAATTATCTAGGTGAGTTTTTGCAGGGAGGGGCTCTCTTTACTTGTGAGTTTGTGAATAAATCTAGGTGTGGGAGGGTATATTTAACCTTGCTACCATTTTGGCTCTTCTTGTATAGCTGTAGCTCAAGCACTCTAATGCTGTCACGAAGTCCTAACATAGTTCTGCTTCTCTGGTTTGATTATTAGAATGTCTGGACGTGGAAAGAAAAATGTGATGGCCGTAAAACCTACAGTTCTATCAAGAAAAACAAAGTCAGCGAAGGCTGGTCTGCAATTCCCAGTAGGTCGTATCCACCGGCTTCTCAAAAGAGGGAACTATGCTGAGAGAATAGGTGCTGGCGCTCCTGTTTACCTGGCGGCCGTGCTGGAATATCTGATTGCTGAGATATTGGAACTGTCAGGAAATGCTGCCCGTGAAAACAAGAAAAGCAGGATTGGGCCACGACACATCCAGCTGGCCGTGAGGAATGACGAAGAGCTGAACAAGCTGTTTGCCGATGTGACCATTGCTGAAGGAGGAGTTATGCCCAACATCCTTTCCCAGCTTCTTCCCAAGAAAACTCTTAAAGATCCTTTACCAAGAGGGGATGCTACTGCTTCCCAGGAAGAATCCAGTAACCACTGACTTACTCCTGCCTTTCCTTTGACTCGTGTTTATCAATGCTCTATATATGCTAACACTGCTAAATATTACTCAGGGTGACTTGTTTTAATGTTTGTGTGTCTTTTAGATGTTTGTAATAAACTTTCTAGAATTCAGCAGTTGACTCGATCTATTATTTCCCTTCAGGGAGAAGGGAGAATGAACTTTCTCCAGGAAAAGTCTAGCTTGCAGCTCTTAAACAATAAACATGCTTCTTTAGCACTTTGAAAGCAAGCATGCTCAGAGGCAAGCTAGCCTGGCCTCCGAGCCTGTGTTAGACTCCAAGGTCTAACTAAATCTCCAAAAAGAAGAGTGTGGGGAGAGCATAGATTCTTTGCATCTATGGATGTAATGAAAGTGAGAGGCCTCTGTAGTGGGGAGGGATGAAGGGAAATGGAAGACCTCTGCTTTTACATGCTAAAATAATGACAAATCCATCTTCATATATTAACTTGTAATGGAGAAGTTGAGTCCTAGACCTTTAATGGTCATGCACATTGTAGAAGGGATTTATTACTCCCTGATCAGCTAAAAGCCATTGTGTGTTTGGTTGGTTGGTTTTTTTAATGGATCAGCAATGGGTAGTTCTCTCTTCAGAGACACTGTCTAAAAGGTATGATGATGAATTAAATATAAAGCTCTGTAATTTTTTTTATTTTTTTTTTTACTACCTTTTGGCAGTTGATGTCCATTGCAGCGCTCTGTACTCACCTATGGCAGGAGCCACCCCATATTTATGTTTTTAGCTATTTTGGGCCAGATCATTTTCTTCCTTCAACCACCACCAGTTAGTCAGGATGGCAAGCTCCCGGCCATGGTTTGGCCTTTTGGCTGCGTGATGTATACCTCAAATGCAAGGAAAGTCTTTCCTCTGGGCCACAGAGGTCAGTTGTGATGCTGCTCTGGTTGAATAGCTGGATTTTCCCACTTAGCTAGTACAGCCTTTACCCAGGATTTGGACTGTCACATCAAACCTAAAACTCTGGTTTGAATGGAAGCGGCCTAACTATATAGTGTAGTGGACTAGGACTTGGTGTGCTTTTATCCTATGACTGCACAGGTGGTAACAGGTTACTTCACATTAAATTGTCCCTTAGCACATAATCTATCTGTTCCACTTTTCATTTCGCTGTGATAGTCTGAGTACTTTTCCCAGACTGGAAGAAGAGCTCTGTCCTGAAAGCTCATCTCTCTCTCACCAACAGAGGTTGGTCCAATAAAAGATATCACCTCAGTCACCTTGTGTGTCTCTCTCATTAGCTAAGCTAGTCAGGCATGCAGCCTGTGCTCTGGATGTCCCTAAACCTCCAACTGGCAGAAGCTGAGGCTGGACAAGAGGGGCTGGATCACCTGAAATTGCTCTCTTCTTCTCACTTCCTCTGAAGCACCTGGCACTGCACATGATCAGAAAGACAAGATGCTGGGCTTGAGGGACCTTTGGTGTGACCCCAGATAGCTCTTTTGTTGTTGCTTCACAGAAGTGGAGTGAATGAGAAAAGAGAAACTTATGCTTGTTTCATGTAATTCATGCTGGGTAATAGCATGAGGTCTCCATGCTCTTCCCTGAGAGTGACCATATGTCCTGTTTTGGCCAGGACAGACCCTAAAGCCCTATCCTGGCTGCCCTGTCTCTTTTGGCAAAACCAGGCATTTGCCTGTCTGCTCTTGCCAACTGATCATCAAATGCACTTCCCACCCCCCACCCCAAAAGTGGGGTGTGGTGGGGGATGAGAGGTGAGGCAACACCAGCCCTACATGGGAGAGAGGACTCAGGAGAGAAGCTCAGGCTGGGCCAGAGCCATATGGGCTGGTGGCAGGAGGTCTTGGGCCAGCCCCATGTGCAGAGGTAGAGAGAGGCCTCGGGCAGGTGGAAGGGGGGACTTAGGCCAGCCCCATGCATAGGATGGAGGATGGCTCATGGGGGAGGGGCCTCAGGTTGGCCCTGTGTGGTGTCCTGTTTTCCCTTTGCGAAACTATGGTTGCACTATCTTCTCTCCACATTCTGTGCAGGTTGACTTCTGTGGCTGTAGAATAACAAGGGTCTCTGGCTGGTAGGCAGACAGGTGAAAGGCTAAGGCTGGCCCAACATATCTCCTTTATGATGGGGACAAAGCTTTTTGAAAAAAAAAGAAAATGTGAATCTTCTTGTATTAAACTCAGACAAATTTTGAATTAAAATGAAACTTCCCTACCCACTCTTTTTGGGGGGGCTAGGGCAGGAGAGAGTACAAACTAACACCTTTTGTTCTGAAAGTGTTGTGTGAAAAAATAACTCACTCCATTGCTAACATCTTCAGGCAGCCACGGGAGAAAGTGACTCGCTAAATTTAGGTTCTAGCTGGTAGGTTTGCTCTCAGACTCCTGCAGAGGGTGGCATCAGTTAGATTATTCACTTAACTTTAATTTCCTTTTTCTAAAAAAAGATCCTAAGTCTGGCTCCACAGAGATGTAGGTAGCACATATGAGGGAAAAGGAAGCTGTGCCCCTGGCTAACTACCTCCCTTCATAGAGTATACATTGGACTGGGAGAGTGTAGCAGCAACCCCCCTATAGGTTGTGTGGGGTGTGGCAGGTGGGTGAAAGTGTAAGAGGGCTGCAGTGATTTTTTTTTTTCAAGATGAGAAGAGGAGTGTGTGTGTGTGTGTGGCATTCCCCTGCTGTTATCTGGACTGGTGATCTGCTAGGTTACTCCAATCCTTGACTCTGGGAGCCAGCTTTGCTCTGCTGTGAGAACCCCCACTCCTGGGCTGTTCACATACAGCCTCTAGCATGTAAGTTGCTCCTTGGATTGTGCAACTGACTGACACTAGCCAATATCTCCAGTCCCAGACACAACCCTTGGCACCTCTATCTTGCAGTATCCAGTTATTTCTGCTGAATGCTGCAAGCTTATAGGAGTTCATCAATTTTAACAAAGAAATAATATGTACCAGGCTTGTTATCCTAAGGGGAGTTTCTGTGATGCTTCAAACCAAACACAGTGTTTCAGATAGAATAAACAAATACACTTATTAACTATATAGATCTTAAAAGCAACAAAGAATCCTGTGGCACCTTATAGACTAACAGACGTTTTGCAGCATGAGCTTTCGTGGGTGAATACCCACTTCTTCAGATGCAAGAAGTGGGTATTCACCCACGAAAGCTCATGCTGCAAAACGTCTGTTAGTCTATAAGGTGCCACAGGATTCTTTGTTGCTTTTACAGATCCAGACTAACACGGCTACCCCTCTGATATAGATCTTAAGTGATTATAAGTCAAAACATAACAAGTCAGATTTGGTCAAATGAAATAAAAGCAAAACGCATTCTAAGCTGATCTTAACACTGTCAGTGCCCTTACAAACTTAAATGCTTCTCACCTCAGGCTGGCTGGTTGCCCTTTAGTCAGGCTCTTCAGTTGCTTGGTGGTGATGGCTGTAGATGGAGGTAGAAGAGCATGGCAAATATTTCTCTTTGATCATGTTCTTTCTTCCCTTGTGGCTTTACACCCCCCCTCTCCCGCAGCATCAGATGAGCATTACCTCATCACGGTCCCAAACTGACCAAAGGAAGGGAGGTGACTCACTGGAGAGTCCAATAGATCATTTGTTGTTGCCTAGGCCAATGTCCTTTGTTCCTGTGAGGCTGGGCTGGGTTTGTCCCATCCATACCCTAAGGAGGTGTGAACTGCTCCTCTGCTCTTGGGGAGTTTTTGCCTGGGCTTGCTTTAAGCCATGAGGACACATTTTCAGCCTCATAACTCTATACATGAAATTACAACCTATAACATTACCATAACAATTCTCATTACAACATGAGCCTTCTGAAGATACCCAGCATGACAAACTTTGCATTGGATACCACACAATCACATTATAAGGATGAACATGGGGGGAGTAGAGTGTTCCCATGGGGTACAGAACATCACAGTGTGCTGGTACCAAAGGGAGGCAAAAACACTTCTGAAAGACAGAACTTCAGACATCTGAACGCTCTGGGGCAGAGACTGGTTTGGCCTTGTGAAATGAAAACGTGTGACTGGAGCAAAACCTCACAGGTGTTGGTTTTATCCCTGTAAATGAAGAGGAAATTTTAAGGAAGGAGCAGAGACAATTAAGAGAAATTAGTGCTAAACCTCAGTTGCAATAGGTATGGAGGGGAGAAAATAAAATTTATAAAGGTCGTATGTAATGGAGAGAGAATAGATTTGGGGGTATTTTACCTGGGCCCAATCATAAGGGATAGCTCAGTGGTTTGAGCATTGGCCTCCTAAATCCAGAATTGTGAGTTCAATCCTTGAGGGGGCCATTTAGGGATCTGGGACAAAAATGTGTCAGGGATGGTACTTAGTCCTGCTAGTCAAGGCAGGGGGCTGGACTGGATTGGATGACCTTTCAAGGTCCCCTCTAGTTCTATGAGATAGGTGTATATCTCTGTATAAGCACTTAAAATAACAATAGCAAACAGTGACCTCATTACATGGGTGTAAATCCAGAGGAAGTGAGATATCAGAATAGGCCTAAAACCCAGATTGCCTTGCAAAGTATGTTATGTAAAAATACTAAAGAAAACAAATTGTTTTCTGTGAGGTAGTCTTGGGCGGCTACAACTACACTGCATACAACAAAAGACCCAATATGTCATAAGTCATGACTACATATATATTAATATGAAAATCATGGCCATGACTGACAGACAGACAGATGTAACAGGGCAGAAATTTCTAAGGCCTTAAGTCTTCAAATTGCACTATGTTGTTGGGACGGGGTCTGCCTAGGCTTGGATATCTTAAAGGAATATGGTATAGGTTATTCATTCCAATCTGTGCCTCGCTGTGAGTGAGAGTAGCTACCTACAGGCATCTAGACATGTCTGTGCAAATTAACATTTTTATGTTAATAGATATTCACAAACATTTTAAAAAAGTCAGCTCTTGTGGAAACACTAAACTATCCCTGAGTTTGTTGAGGAATTAAATAAAGGTTCTTAATTTGGAAGCTATTAGGTATGTTCTAGATACTTTTAAAATCATTTCTAGTACTTAGCATTCATATAGCACTTTCCACCTGAAGAGCTCAAAGCCCTTTGTAAAATATCAGCCAATCAGAGCTCAGAACAACCCCACGAGGTAGAGTAATAATATATTAGACTCATTTTACAAATAGGAAAAATGGGACACAAAGCAGTTAGGACTCAGATCTACAAAAGGCACAGGTGCCTCAACAACAGATTGAGGCACCTAAATCCAAGTTGTAGGTTCCACCGCAAGCCACAAAACTCCCCTCCAGCTACAGCTGATCCCTGTACAATGATCAGCCATTATGCCCAATATTTACTTGGTGCCTATATTTTCACTGGGAAAGTTCCCTAGGCATCTACCTCTGCCTCTGGGCATGTGCCCTGCTGCCTATCTCCTGCCTAAGCCATCCACAAACTGGGTGGAGATAGGAGGGCTGCCTGACCTAGTAGTTGTGCTCAGATGCCACCTACAGGATCAGGACCCATTCAAAATATGGCCAGAGGAGGCACTGCTCCCCTTGCAAACCTTATAACTTTTAGCCCAGTGGTTAATGCACTCACCTGGTATACAAGAAACCCAGGTTCAATTTTCCCCTCTCCCTGATGGGGAGCAAGGTTTTGAATAGGGGTCTTCCATCTTTCAGGAGAGCATTCTAATCACTGAGCTATGGGATATTCTGATGAGGAGGGGAAGCCCTCAGTATCTCCTCTTGGAACTGTCTCACCATGTATAGTATCAGAGGGGTAGCCGTGTTAGTCTGGTTCTGTAGAAGCAGCAAAGAATCCTGTGGCACCTTATAGACTAACAGACGTTTTGTAGCATGAGCTTTCGTGGGTGAATACCCACTTCTTCGGATGCAAGTGGTGGAAATTTCCTGGGGCAGGTATAACCCACGAAAGCTCATGCTACAAAACGTCTGTTAGTCTATAAGGTGCCACAGGATTCTTTGCTGCTTCACCATGTATAAATATTTAAAAAGTCATTGGAGGAGAGGGAGTGAGGGAAAAATAATGACGCCATAACCTGGTGGCTAAGGCATCTCTGGAGGCAGAGGGCCCCAGAATGCAGTGCGGCTGCTCCAAACACTTTAGTTATTTATATAAAGTGGAACAGCTGCAACAGCAGAGACTGAAGGAGCCCTATGTCAGAATATCACATAGCTCAGTCACTAGAGCACTGTTCCCAAGAGGTAGCCTCTCCCTGTTCAAATCCTTCTGCCCTCTCGAGGGGAGGGGAAAATTGAACCAGAGTCTCCCACATCAAAGTTTCATAGGCTACAAGTTATGAGGTTGTTTTGAGTTGAATTAAGGGCTTGCCTAGCTCATTCTCACAAGAAATGGCTTAGCCACCCATGTGCAGAAGAGAAGTTCCTGTTGTGGATTGCTAGCAGAGATAGGTGCTTCCTCGTAGCCTGGATTTAGGCACCTATCTCTGTCAGAGGGGCAGGGCTTAAGACACGCTCATCAATAGCTTCCATTGCTTAGTGTAGGTGGCTCCCCATCTACTAGTGTGCTGGCTTCTGTGGTCTGCATTCTGAGGCACCAATCGCTTCCCATCCAGAGCCTAGGCTCCTAACTCAGGTCTTTGTGGATCAGGGCCTAACTAACTCATCAACTAATAGAGAAACATCTTCCCCTCACAGGTTTATGTTGTTTCTCTCTTCTCCCTACAATCAAGTTAATCATTTTGGGGGGTGTGGCTGTGTAACTGAATCATTAATAATCTAGATGGAGCTCAAATGATCTGGAGTAGACGCTGCTAATGAGTGGCTATTACTGAAGGGTTTAAAGAGTAGTTTCTACAAAAAGAGGAATCTGTTAAATTCAGATAGTAGTGTTCCTGGGCAGGAGAATAAGTAAAGAATTTGGTTAAGGTAAAAGTGTGTTTGTTTCTCATAAGGGAAAGTATACCTTATTTTAGGGGGGGAAAAGTGTCTCTTCTGTAATGATCTATTAATTTTAGTTTAAGTAGACCTTAAGTAGCTGTATTTGACATGTAGTGCAAGGCAGGTTTCTAAACAAAATAACTTCAGTTGCTGTTTCTATTCTGTATCATGTAAGTCACTAGTTTAGCTTCTATCTTCTCACTAATCCTGATACTGAGATAAAGGCTCTGATCTCCTGAAGACATTGCTGTTCAACTTCTGAACCCTCTGCCTAAACTCATTTTGCTTTGCATCTGGTACCCTACTTAACTGTCACCAACTCTAAAGAGAAAATTTTCACTACTTTTTAAATTTTATTTCTCTAATAATCATAGTGGTTCATCCTTACCAAATCCTGCAAATAACTGTACTGAAACCTAGCTACAGGTCTCTACCTACCTAATAATAAGGTGCACATACTGAACAGTAGTAGTTAGTAGTAACTTAGTAGGTTTTTAAAAAACTTCAAACTGCATTGAGGTCCCCTTATTCAAAGATTGCAAAACTCACTTCAGGGAGCTTTTACAATATAAGAAAATTCTGAATTCCTTTCACTCTTGCAGTTGCTTACCAGTTTATGTGTTTTGGGGCTGATTTGGTGAAACTGCTTAGTTTTCCTGCCTGGGGTCCCCAGTGTTGTAGGAGCGGCTCTTGACATGGTCTTCATGCAGAGCTTCTCAAAACTGTAATAATCCTGAATGTGTAAAGCCTTAATGTATTTATTCTACCTCTTGACCAATTTGACCTTTCCTCTTGGGAAGGGGCCTTCCTGTTCTTTCTGAAACAGACATCTTGGGTTGAAGACCCTGAGCCTGGACAACACTTCTCTCTCTGGGCAGCAGGAAAAAACTTCATTGCTTTTTCTACCTGCTATCTGAATTTACTGGAGACTCTTGATGGACTGTGGTTTTCCCTTGACTGGACTTCTAACTAGCTGCCTGACTCAAACAGGCTCCTTCTTCAGGAGAGAGCGTGAGGCATTTTACTTGATAAACTACTGCTAATAAGCTGGCATCTTAAAATCAGGACCTTCCTCCTAAAGAAAACAGATAAAGGTGGGAAAGTGAGAGGGTGTATTATTGACTCCTGCTTCTTCATAGCTTAAGAAACACTTGGATACTATAATGACATCCTGGAGCTTGTCTACACTTAAAATGCTAGAGCAATACCACTGTAATGCTTAAGTGTAGACACTCCCTATGCCCAGGGGAAGTGGCGGATTAGCCACTGGGCCAATGGGACCCACGCCTAGGGGCCTGGGCCAATTGGGGGCCCCTGGAAAAATGGGCACCCTGACCCTCTCTGCCCGCCCAGCACTCCTGCCAGGGAATGGGGTTGGGGCATGGGGGGTTTGACCCGCTCCTGTCAGCACTCCTGCTGAGGAGTGGGGTTATGGTGCGGGGGCTTCTCCTGATCCCCAGCAGGAGTGCTGGGTGGAGGGCCGGGGCAAGCCCCTGTGCCCTGACCCCATTTCTCTTGCAGTCCCCCCCCCCAGCACTCCTGCCGGTGAAAGGGGTGGGGAAGGGCCCTCACTTGCTCTGGCCTGGGGCCCCACAAAACCATAATTTGCCTTTGCCCAGAGGTGGTTCTCTCGGTTTAGAGAATCCACATGCCCGAGAGGCAGGAGCTTAGTCAATGGAAGAATTCTTCCACAAACCTAGGGCTGTCTTTATGGGGACTCTGGTAGGCATAACTATGCCATTCAGGGGGTGTGGATTTTTTCACACCCCCGAGCAACCCAGTTAAGCCAACCTAATTTTCTAGTGTAGACAAGCCTCTGGCTAATGTTCACTCTTACTTCCCCTCACCTGCTTCTTTACACTAGATTGATGTTGGGATGTCTGGACGTGGAAAGAAAAACGTGAAACCTACAACTGCCTCGAAGACAACCAAGTCAGCGAAGGCTGGCCTGCAATTCCCAGTGGGTCGTGTCCACCGGCTTCTCAAAAGAGGGAACTATGCTGAGAGAATAGGTGCTGGCGCTCCTGTTTACCTGGCGGCCGTGCTGGAATATCTGACTGCTGAGATATTGGAACTGTCAGGAAATGCTGCCCGTGAAAACAAGAAAAGCAGGATTGGGCCACGACACATCCAGCTGGCCGTGAGGAATGACGAAGAGCTGAACAAGCTGTTTGCTGGGGTGACCATTGCTGAAGGAGGAGTTATGCCCAACATCCTCTCTGCTCTTGTTCCCAAGACCACAAAGGTGCCTAAGCAAGGACTAAAAGATGGCCAGTCACAAGAATTCTAGTAACAGCTCACCTGCTGAAAGTGTGCTGTTTCTAAGGCTGGATTTCTCCACAACACTAGCACTTCATGCACATAGGACTCTTGGTTGTAATCCATATATTTATATGTAGACTGTATGTAAATATGGAACCTCCTGAGGACTCCCTCCTGTGGTGTGTGGTTTTGTTTGTTTTTTAAACGTCTTTGAAATAAATATTTAGTGCATAGAGAAGCCCCCGAAACTTGTTTTCTGAAGTTGGCAGATAGAGAAACTATGACCTGACTCTTGAGAAGGAAGTTGCTGTCCCACCACTTCTTAATTTAAGGAAACTTGGGGCCAAGATTTTAAAAACTAATATTTGCGTGTGCATGAAGTGAGACTAATTTGAGTGGGCCTGATTTTCAGAGTGGGGGTGCTGAGCACTTTCTGGTAAGTGGGGTCTACTTATAGTATCTGATTGGGCACTCAAAAGTACTAGGCAGTTTAGGGAAACCTTAACTCAGGTTTCCTATAGTGATAAAGTAAGTGTGGATTTCTCTCCTGTGCTGTAAGGGGTGGACTACCCTGGTTAATTTTAATGATGGTCACCCATGCATTATTTGTTCCTTGAGGTAGCTTCAGAAAGGCACTTATAGGCCTAAACTCAGACTTAGGCATGTATGAGTAGTTCTAGGCTCCATAGCAATCCACAAAATTCCTGCTGAACCCTGTAGGTGCCTAAACTTACTCAATACTTAGGTTTATGCCCCTGGGCATATGTGCTGCTCCCTCACTCTAGGCAGTCCATAAAGGGGGAAGATAGGTGTTGGGCTGTCTAATGTGCCCAAGGGGTCCAATCTGGTAGGAGGCCAGAGGAGGTGCAGCTGCTCCCAACTTTGTAACTCTTTAGTGCAGTGATTAAAGCACTCATGCAATAGGGGAGACAGGATTTAACAGGGGTGCCCTACTTCTCAGCTGTCTGTTCTAACCAGTGAGCTATGGGCCACTTGGATGTGGGGTGCCATCAAGCTCTCGGATTGAGCTTGTTCCTCTATGGATAAATACGGTACTTAGTCACTGGGGCAGAGGGCCTGGACCCCAGTGCCACAGTTCAGGGCAACTGTAGCATATTATCCCTCTGTGGTCCCTTGGCACCTATTCTAGGCTTCTCCTCCATCACCTCTCTTGTGCATAAATGCACATCTCTCTTCCCCCCTCACTGTGTGTTTTCCAGGTTGCACAGTTCCTTGCCTACACTGTCATATCCTCAGCAAGCCATACCATCTAAAAGACCACCGTAGATGGTTTGCTTTTTTCCCAGAGGTTATGAATAGTGTGTTGCCAGCAGTTATAAGTCATCACACAGCTCTTTCTAAGCAAGCACATTTATTCTTAGGGTAAAAGCATTACAGAGAAAACATAAAAGAACATACACATGTGCTAAAAAGCTTACCTGAGATCACACCAATTCCAACTGCACCCCTGGTAGCTGTCAACCCTTTATAACCAGCAACTGGATTTTCCTTGTGGTTACAAGTTCATAACTGTCTCAGGTTCAGACACACCATGAATAGTTCAGTCTTTCCTTTATACACGTTGGGCCTTTGATCTTGGCTTTATGCAACAGGTGAGCAGCAGACAATGGCCCACTCTTCAGACTGTAGCTTCAAAAGGTTGGGCTTTTGCATAATCAGAAGTGTGGAATTTGTATTCCCCTCCCCCTATACATTTCCCAGGAAAACCATATAACACTTTTTGTTCCAAGAGTCCATGCTGGTCTGGTGCATTGTTCAATATAGTCCTTTGAACCTCCAGGAATCACATATGTCACAGCTCCCTCCTTGACAGGTAATACAATTGCAGCCCACAACAATACATAAACAACTCTTTAATACAATAGATCCCCCCCCAAGGGCACTTAAACTTAATCCAATGAGGTCTCCCAAGGATACTGTAGGAAATTGCCATATCTGTAACACCTGAGTCTCCCACTGCTCATGTGGGTCTCCTGAACACCAGGTTAGAGTTATTCTCACTATCTGTAGCCCAATGACTCTAAATGGCATGTGGGACTGACTTCTACAAAACGAGCACCTGAAGACAAACCTTGGAAGGGGTGGCTCTGCAAATAGGTCTCAGATTGTGTGGCTTGGCTGGCTGAATAACAGTCCATCAAGACGGGCTGGTAGCAGAGCTGTTCCTATTTAAAAAGAAGCCTGCATATGGTAACCTGGACAGCCAAAATTGGGCACAGCATTGGAACATAAGGATGTGAGGGTCTCTTTAGAAAAAAGATGGTGCTGCAGAGAACTGCATCAACCTTTCTAGATAAGGTTTTCCACGCCCAAAGGTGGAGACATGAACTGAGGTGAGAACAAGGAAAGCTAACTGAAACAACATTGCTTGAGAAATTTGACTCCAGGTACAGTGAGAATATCAGCCACCTAAAGATAGTGTAGGACGTCAAAAATGCCTGTCACAAAAACAACCCTCTCAATGCCTGAAGAAGAGAGGGAAGCATCCAATAACCCATGAAGTCCTTTCCCCACTCCTCTGGGGATGGCACTTTCTAGTAGTCCTGCACTTTAAGTGCAACATAGTCTGGCTTCTTTGTTTAATGTTGTTCAGGCAAAAAGATTGGACTGAAGACCATTGTATTTTAGAAAAGATACATTAAATGCTATTAAACATTTATATTAATGCTAGTTAAAAATCAGGTATAATGGTTATTGTATCAATATGAATGACGTATTTTACAGGGAATGTTTGGGGGGAAATCATGTTTTTTTTGTCTCTATCAGATGATAGATATTAAAATATCTTTCTTGCATTATTATATCATTTAGAGCATTTCCTTGCCCATCTGTGATTATTCCAAATAATATGCTTTCCAGTGTTTTGACTACTCTTAACTTTAAATTCATAAGCTCTGGCTTTTCCTTGGGGATACTATAAGGCACAGATCCATAAAAGGAATTTATGCAGTGTGATGCTCACCATCATAGGGTATGTCTACACTACAAAATTAGGTCAATTTTATAGAAGTCGATTTTTTAGAAATAGATTTGATACAGTCGATTGTTTGTGTCCCCACTAAGCGCATTAAGTCAGTGGAGTGCGTCCACAGTACCGAGGCTAGTGTCGACTTTCGCAGCATTGCACTGTGGTAGCTATCCCACAGTTCCCGCAGTCTCCACCACCCATTGGAATTCTGGGTTGAGCTCCCAATGCTTGATGGGGCAAAAACATTGTCACGGGTGGTTCTGGGTACATATCGTCAGGCCCCCCTCCCTCCCTCTGTAAAAGCAACGGCAAACAATCGTTTCTCGCCTTTTTTCCTGGGTTACCTGTGCAGACAGCATACCACAGCAAGCATGGAGCCCACTCAGCTCACTGTCACCGTATGTCTCCTGGGTGCTGCTGACTGACGCAGTACTGCAGTGCTACACAGCAGCATCTCCTTGCCTTGCTTTCCCTTGCTGGCGGCAGATGGTGCAATGCGACTGTTAACCATCATCGTCGTCTTGTGGGTGCTCTTGGCTGACCTTGGTGAGGTTGGTTGGGGGTGCCTAGGCAGACATGGGTGCTCCTGGCCAACCTCGGTGAGGTCGGTTGGGAGCACCTGGACAAAAATGGGAATGACTCCAGGTCACTCTCTTCTTTAAGTTTCGTCTAATGGAGATTCAGTCCTGCCTGGAATATCATGCCAGCTGGAGGCTTCTGCCTCAGGCTGCTCTCCCAGCCGACAGCACCGCGTGGTCGCACCTACCCCAGCCTACCCCTTGCTCCCATGGCTCATGAAGCCTGGACAGTAGTAAGGAGCAGTTCAACTATAGGCTGAGTAAGTGCGGAATGGTGGTAGAATGTGCCTTTGGATGTTTAAAAGTGCTGTTGGAGAAAAACTTAGTTTTTGCTTTTTTTTTGGGTGCAGCAAAATTAAATTTTTTTTTTTTTTTAGTAATTACAATAGAGGGAGGGAGTGCCCTAGGACACAGGGTCGCCCTAGTCCTGGACAGGTCTTTCAAAGGTAAACAATTACAGCAAGCATTTAAACCTTTGTTACAGACAATAACAAGCAATAATATAGACAATAATGAGCAACAACTGCATTTTGTTTATACATAAGCCATTCTGCTATTTTATTTTTTTTACTTTTAGGAGACGCCAGTTTACATATTTGGTTATTAGTTACAAGGTCGTAACAACTTCTTACACAGTTTTTTTTTTTTTTTTTGCCTTACACCATTTTCGCTTTTACAAGTTTTATGTCATTAGGGTTACAGTGTGGCCTAACTTTTGCTAACTACTAGCCTGACTCTTGCTAACTGACTGACATGCATTAAGATCCCCTTTAAATTTTTGTTAATTCTTTCCCTACTTCCACACTCCCACCTTTTGTACTTTTAGTACAACAGATATTTTTAAATTTTTATTTGCATTAAATTATGGATTTTAGATTTTTTATTAGATGTTTTAATTTTAGGGGTTTTTATTGGATGTAATGACAATGCACGATTAGCATGGACATGAAAGGTATTATTATTATTATGTTTTTTATAACAACAATAACATAATTTTAAGCTAACTAATAGCACTACAAACAATAACATTTTTATAGCAATAATATAATGGGGTTGTTGTACAGTTTTGGTTATAAAGCATAATACATTATACTTAGTATATAAAGTAGACATTTTATAAGCTGTATGAAAGGCATTTTTTTAGTAAATGATATGATTGCCTGCAGCAGTGGTAAGATTAATATGTATATTTTGCATTGTGGTGGCTTTAACGTATACACAGCTTTTATTAGCTTGAAAAAGTGGGTGTTTTGTTAGGGTAGTTTTTTGACCTTTACCTTTTTAACAAATATTGTTATAAACAGTGACAATTTTTTTTGGCTTTAGTTTTTGTACATACTGAAGCTGTGGTGGTTTTAATGGCCAAAATGTTTATTGATTCTTTAATTTTATTTAAATATTAACTGTAATTTTAGGAGCATTAACTAAAAATTGATTGGGCGAATTAGGCGGTTTTATTTTTTAGATATTTTGGTGAATTACTTAATTTTATATGCATTTTTTTTATGGACTTGGTAGGATTTCGTATGTGGGAGCTTATACCCTTTTAACTGGTCCATATGCTTGGAAGGAGCATTGTGAATGTTTACATTTTTACCCAGAAAGTTTTTAAGTATGTTTTTATGGCCATAGATTAGATGGTATTTTTGATGTGTTTGTAAGGGGCAGTGAGCCAAGTTTGGTGCTTAAGATTATTTTGAATGGCCGTTAGCTGGTCATTTAAAATTGGTTGGCCATTTAAAAGGAGGGGCTGTGGTTTTCGGGTTAACATGCAGCACAAACCCAACTAACCACACACACATACACCCAATTCTCTCGGATGATCGCTTCACCCATCCCCCTGCCACATGGCTAACAGTGGGGATGATTTCTGTCCAGCCACAGGCAAACAGCCCAGCAGGAACGGCCACCTCTGAATGTCCCCTTAATAAAATTCCCCTATTTCATCCAGGTGACCCTGGGAGTACATCCAAGAGAGCTTCACTGAGATGTCCCTGGAGGATCCCCATACATGTTAACAGACTTTTCCAGTAGCTGTACTGGCTGCCAATGCATCCGAAGTCTTCAGGGCAAATTAATCATTAAACATGCTTGCTTTTAAACCATGTACAATATTTACAAAGGTACACTCACCAGAGGTCCCTTCTATGCCTTCTAGGTCCGGGAGCCCGCCTTCGGTGGGTTGGGAGGGTACTGGATCCAGGGTGAAAAACAGTTCCTGGCTGTTGAGGAGAATGGTTTCTCCACTTGCTTGCTGTGCGCTATCTTCAACCTTCTCCTCCTCCTCATCTTCCTCGTCCCCAAAATCCGCATCCCTGTTGCACGAGAATCCATTGACAGAGTCCACGCACAGGGGTGGGGTAGTTGTAGAGGCACCTCTTAGAATGGCATGCAGCTCATCATAGAAATCACATGTCTGGGGCTCTGACCCGGAGCAGACATTTGCCTCTCTGGTTCTTTGGTAGGCTTGCCTGAGCTCTTTAAGTTTCACATGGCACTGCTGCGGGTCCCTGTTATAGCCTCTGTCCTTCATGCCCTTGGAAATTTTTTCCAATATTTCATCTTTTAGAATGGAGTTCTGATAGCATGGATTCATCAGTGATCAGATCCAGTACCTCCCGTTCGGTCCATGCTGGAGTTCTTCTGCGATTCTGGGACTGCATGGCACCTGTGCTGATGAGCTCTGCATGGGCACCTGTGCTGATCAGCTCGCCACGCTGGCCAAACAGAAAATGAAATTCAAAAGTTCGTGGGGCTTTTCCTGTCTACCTGGCCAGTGCATCTGAGTTGAGAGTGCTTTCCAGAGCGGTCACAATGGAGCACTCTGGGATAGCTCCCGGAGGCCAATACCATCAAATTGCGTCCACACTATCCCAAATTCAACCCAGCAGGGTTGATTTCAGCGCTAATCCCCTCGTCGGGGAGGAGTACAGAAATCGATTTTAAGAACCCTTTAAGTCGACAAAAATGGCTTTGTCATGTGGACGGTGCAGGGTTAAATCGATCTAACGCTGCTAAATTCCACCTAAACTCATAGTGTAGACCAGGGCATAGTGTCTAACTTTTAAGTGCCTAGAACAGGGATCAGCAACCTTTGGCACGCGGCTCATCAGGGAAATCTGCCGGTGGGCCAGACAGTTTGTTTACCTGCAGAGTCCACGGGTTTGGCCGATTGCAGCTCCCACTGGCCGCGGTTAGCCGTTCCAGGCCAATGGGGGCTGCGGGAAGTGGCAGTCAGCACATCCCTCGGCCCACGCCACTTCCCGCAGCTCCCATTGGCCTGGAGCGGTGAACCACAGCCAGTGGGAGCTGCGATCGGCCAAACCCGTGGACGCTGCAGGTAAACAAACTGTCCCAGCCCGCCACTGGATTTCCCTGATGGGCCGTGTGCCAAAGATTGCCGATCCCTGGCCTTGAAAATCACAGGAACACCATTGCAATGTGAGCCACAATACCTGAGTTAGGTACCTAAGCTCTCTATACAATGAATGCAGGGAGAGAGATGCCTTAGAATGCAATCTACAAAAGCCAGCATGTTAGGCTGGGAGTGGTCAAAGCCAGTCGGAGACGCCAATGACAGGGGTGTGTACTAAGCCCCACTTGTCTCATGGCAGGGCTTAGTAAACACCCTGTCATCAGCATTTCCCATTGGCTAATTTAGGCAGCTTCCTGCTTAGCATGCTGGCTTCGTGGATCCCATTCTAGATGCCTGTCTCTCCCCATTCATTGTATAGGGAGCTTGGGTGCCTAACTCAGGCCTTGTGGATTACAATGTTGTTCCTGTGGTTTTCTAGGTGCATAAAAGTTAGGCTTTATGATGCTCAGTGTCACAACTCCTTAGCACTTTTTGTGGATCTAGACGTAAGTGCTGTTAGAATTTCATGGCATAATATGGCTATGACCATAAATTTCCTTCTTTGCCCGTAGTTTTATTCATAACCTTTGCCATCAAAATAGACATGAGGCATTTGCAAAGTAGGTGTGGGCACATGTATCTCTCCAGTGTGGGTCTAAAATGTAGGTGCACCAGAACCAAACCTAACCTGTTATGCCCTGCATCAGGAGGGCTACATGGAGGCCAGCAATGGGTTGGCTGGTAGAACAGCACCCTTTAAAAGAGAGAACTATATAACTGAAAACTCTGTGCAAGTGTGAGGCCTGGTCTACACTAGGCGTTTAAATCGGTTTTAGGAGCATAAAACCGATTTAACGCCAAAACCGTCCACACTAGGAGGCACCTTATATCGATTTTAATGGCTCTTTAAACCGGTTTCTGTACTCCTCCCTAACGAGAGGAGTAACGCTAGTATCGGTATTAACATATCGGAGTAGGGTTAGTGTGGACGCTGATCGACGGTATTGGCCTCCGGGAGCTATCCCACAGTGCACCAGTGACCGCTCTGGACCGCAATCTGAACTCGGATGCAGTGGTCAGGTAAACAGGAAAAGCCCCGCGAACTTTTGAATATTTCCTGTTTGCCCAGCGTGGAGCTCCGATCAGCACGGGTGGCGATGCAGTCCGAAATCAAAATAAAAAAAAGAGCTCCCGCATGGACCATGCGGATGTGATCGCTGTAAGGGCAGGCAAATCCGTTCTATCCGTTCTATCAGTGCTCCGTTACAGAAGATGAAATTCAGAATCCTTTTTTAAAAATCTCCAGACAGACGCCATAGCAGGGACTCAGCGCACTGCAGCGTGACAAGCGTAACGGAAAGCCAAAGAATCAAATGGATGCGCATGGACTGGAGGACTGAAGCTATCCCACAGTTCCTGCAGCCTCCTAAAATTATTTGCATTCTTGGCTGAGCTCCAAATGCTTCTAGGGTCAAACACAGTGCCCGCGGGTCAGGGCATAGCTTGGCAATCTACTCACCCACCCCCCCACCCACCCCCAGAAGCGAAAGGTAAAACAATCCTCTGACTCTTTTACATGTCACCCTATCTTTACTGAATGCTGCAGATAGACGCGATAGTGCAGCACTCAACACCAACATCCTTGCTCCCCCCCCGCCATGGGCGGCTGATGGTACAAAAGGATGGAAATCCATCTTCATCATCAGCATAAGCTGATCGTGCAAAAAGATGGAAATCCATTCTCATCATCAGCCTCAGCTGATGGTACAAAAGGACTGGTAACCGTCCTCGTCATCAGCCTATTGGCCCTAATTTTTTCTGGTGGATGGATGGTGCAATATGGCTGGTAACCATCCTCATCATAGCAACAGGGGGCTGAGCTCCATCAGCCCCCACCCTTCATGTGTAAAGAAAAGATTCAGTTGCCCCTGGACTAGCAGTGGGATGCTGGGCTTCTCTCCTACACACTGCTTAATGTCCTGTCTGGACTATCATAGCAGCTGGAGGCTGCCTTCCACTCATTTCTCACTAACAAGTCAGTGTGTCTTATTCCTGCATTCTTTATTAATTCATCACACAAGTGGGGGGACAATGCTACGGTAGCCAAGAAAGGCTGGGGGAAGAACGGAATCAACAGGTGGGGTTGTTACAGGAGCACCCCCTGTGAATAGCATACAGATAATAATTTCTGCCGGCTCTGACACAGAGCAGGTGGTTCTCTAACACACTTGCCTATATTAGGCAGCACTGATTCTATTTTTAGATACCAAAAAGGAGGGATTGACTCAGGGAGTCATTCCCAATTTTTGCTTTTGCGCCCCTGGCTGATTGGCCAGGGGCACTTATGACAGCAGCCAATGGTACAGGCTAGTAACCACTTTTGGCTTTTGTGCCCCTGGCTGATTGACCAGGGGCACTAGCAGCAAATGGTACAAAAGGACTGGTAGCCATGATCATCCTCAGTTCCAATTTATGGAAGGGTTTGGATGGTGCAATATGGCTAGTAACCATCTCTGCTGTCATGCAAAAGCAAAAGCATGCTTCTGTGTAGCGCTGCTGAATCGCCTCTGTGAGCGGCATCTAGTACACATACGGTGAGAGTCACAAACGGCAAAAAAAGCTCCATGATTGCCATGCTATGGCATCTGCCAGGGCAATCCAGGGGAAAAAGGCGCGAAATGCTTGTCTGCCGTTGCTTTCCCAGCGGAAGGAGTGACTGACGACATTTACCCAGAACCACCCGCGACAATGATTTTTGCCCCATCAGGCACTGGGATCTCAACCCGGAAGTTCCAAGGGGCGGGGGAGGCTGCGGGAACTATGGGATAGCTAGGGAATAGCTACCCACAGTGCAACGCTCCAGAAATCGACGCTAGCCTCGGACCATGGACGCACACCACCGATTTAATGTGTTTAGTGTGGCCGCGCGCACTCGATTTTATAAAATCTGTTTTACAAAACCGGTTTATGCAAATTCGGAATAGTCCCGTAGTGTAGACGTACCCTGAGAGATTGGGTGAGTGAGGTAGGAGTTTGGGTTGCTGGAAACGGGTGGGGGTGACCTGAAGGCAGGAAGTCATATGAAGCCTGTGAATGATGCAGCAGCTGATCATGACTGAGGAAAGAGAAGGGGCAGACTGCAGACAATGCCCATTATTGTCACCAGTGCACTAGAATCCTGGCTACTAGATTGATTCAAAAGGTCAGAGCACAGACTACAGGTGTCAGCCAATCCACAACTTCTTATGTAGGTGCCAGGGTGCTTTTGAAAATCTCATTTTGCACCTAAATACCTTTAAAATTCTGGGGTTTAATCTTGCTGCCTCAGGTCTCTGATCTGGCCACTTGTATTTACTTTCCAACCTCATGGGCAGATTGCTTATTAACTAGCTAATGTTTATTGAGTGCTTGGCAGCTGTAAAGTGCTAGAAATGTTAACCATCATGACTTTGTTTATGAAAGTAACTCATTAAAACCCCCAATAAAGAGGTATTTAAAGCATGTGTGTGGAGGAATGGAACAGCTGATTTCTTAGCACAGCAGTGAAAATGACACTTTCTCTAGCAGCTCAAACTACCTGTACTGCATGAGTGGCTTTCTTAGAGATGCTGTGCATCGCATCTGTGAAGATATTTTTGCCAGCAGTATGGTGATGGGGTTCCATCCATCAAGACTCATTCCATCCAGGAAAAACAAATACACAGAAAGTGAGCTATTAACCATATCAACTTTTATTATGTTATTAGCTGTTTGCCAAGCCCGGGGGGGTTGGGGGGGAGTCAATCAGACTCTTTAAAGCTGATGAAGTCACAACCACAATAAGCAAAATTTAGGGACTGATCTGATAGTCTCTGTCTCCCCTGAACTCCTATCAGAGTCAATCCCCACATGATTGGGCCCTTAGTGATTTGCTAGGCAGCCTGATCTAGCTCCTATTGAATTAATGGGGTCTTTACCTTGACTTCTGTGGGAGCTGGACTGGGCTATTGCTTTGTTCCTTGTTTTGAGTTCTATTTAACTAGTGATAACAGTGCTTCCTTCCCACCACTATTTTGGCTTTCTATATTGTGCGTGGTTGGCTGTTTCTTTAGATTCAGGTTTGTTTGTAGAAAAATGATAACGTGGCTATTAAAATAGTGCCTACATGCCTTTAGCTTGTTTTGGAGTGAGTTCCTTATTGAATTGGAACACTCAACTTGTGAATCCCTTACAAGGGTCACCGCCACAATGCCAAGGCTTTTGATCCTTTGAGCATCTGTCCTTAGCAATCTGTAAGTTATTATTTGCTTAGTGCTGACAGTGTGCTGGTCACTGTACAGTAACTCCTCACTTAAAGTCGTCTGGGTTAACATTGTCTCGTTATTAGGTCGCTGATCTATTAGAGAACATACTTGTTTAAAGTTGTGCAATGTTCCATTATAAGGTTGTTTGGCTGGCCCCACTCTGCCTGCCCACCTGGCGCTCTTGCCGGGGAGCGGGGCACGCCCTGACCCTGCTATGCCCCTGCCTCAACCAAGCTTCACAATCATCATTGGTGAGTACAGTATTACATTATTCAAAATTATTTAAAATGTATATTGTATAGGTATATAATGTCTTTTGTCTGGCAAAAACATTTCCCTGGAACCTAACCCCTCCACTCCCCATTTACGTTAATTCTTATGGGGAAATTGGATTCACTTAACATTGTATTGCTTAAAGTAGCATTTTTCAGGAACATAACTACAACGTTAAGTGAGAAGTTACTGTGTCAATCGCAAAGAAAGAATCTGTCCCTGCCCTAGAGAGTTTACAGCCTAAAAGACAAGAGGAGATTGGACACACAGGGAAAGCCAGAGGAGGGAATAACATAAGGTTTTGTTTCCTGTGAGTTTATAATGGTGAAAAACAACTAACAGTGTTTAGGGAAGAAGTGAATGGAGGGATTTGAGATGGGGATTGAATGAACTGTATTGAAAATACAGAAGATCTAGTTATTACTCCCAGTGTCAAGGTTGCCAGTGTATCAAACATGTTATACAAAGTTTTCTCTTAACTACTTGTTGCGAGTTTCCTCCAGTACAAAATAAATTTCTCCTTCTGTGATCTTCCTAGCTAAGCTAAGTTCTATTTCTAGAACATAGTTGAATTCCATGTCTTCAATCCCAGCACCCTTTTTGACACCTATGAATCACTCTTCAAACTGTCCCCTCCTCCTGCCTCCACTTTTGTGTCTGCACTGGATTTTCAATTTCTTCCAAGAGAAAATTGACAAAATATGATGTGACCTTCCTCCCTCCCCTTGGCTCACCTCCTCTCTTTTTTTCTTCCCCATTGCTACTCTCTCTTCCTTCTTCCCATTACAGATCCTGAAGTTTCTCATCTTCGCTCCTCTCCTAGTCTCACCACTTGTGCCAGTGACCATATCCAATCCCATCTCCTGATCTCCTTTGCACCCACTCTTACCCTATCCTATACTCTACTTATTAACCTCTCACACTCCTCTTGCTCGTCCCCTCACAATGCGAGCATGCTTTAGTCTCCTGCAGTTTAACCCCACTCTTGACCCCAATCACCTCTTGAACTACCACCCCGCCTCTCTGTTCCCTTTCATCTCTGTGATAACTGAAGGGTGCTGTTTACAATTGCAGTCTGGAGTTCCTCTCCTCCAGTTCCATCCCAGACTCTCTCCAATATGGCTTCTGCCCTTTGCATTCCACTGAAACAGCTCTTGCCGTAATCTCTACTGATCTCTTCCTAGCTAAAGATCAGGGACAGTACTCCCCTCTCATCCTCCTTGAGTGTCAGCCCCTTTGGCACAGTCAATCATGCTCTTCTTGAAATCTTATCCTCCCTTGGCTTCCATGGTTCTGTTCTCTCCTGGTTCTCTTCCTACCTCTCTAATCGTTCTTACAGCCTGTCCTCTGGAGCAGCCTTCTCATCTGCCCACCAGCTTTTAGTGGGGTCCCAAGGGGCTTTGTCCTTGGTTCCCTTCCTTTCTCCCTCTACACCTTATCTCTGGGTAATCTCATCCACTAACACAAATTCAACTACCATCTCTATGCTGATGCCTCACAGATCTACTGCTCTACTCCAGACCTGTCTCCTTCTGTCCAAACTAAAAATCTCAACCTGGCTCTCTGACATCTCGTTGTGGATATCCAGTTGTCAGCCATAGGCAGCACATGACTCTTGCATTTGGGGAGGCTGGGCACGAGTGCCGGAAGCTCCCTAGAAGGGAAGGGGGCCACTTGCACCTGGACTGTGGCCCCACCCCCTGCTTCACCCCGAGGCCCTGCCTCTGTTTGGCCTCATCACTCCAAGGCCCCACCCATGCTCCACCTCCGCTCTGCCCCAAGCCTCTGCTCCCATTTGGCCTCTTCCCTCAAGGCCCTGCCCTCACTCCACCTCTTCCTGCCCTTGGAGCGAGCAGTGGGTGTGGGGGCTTGGGAGAAGAGGCAGAGACGAGCAAGTGGCGGGTGGGGAGGGGCTCAGGGGAAGAAGTGGAGAAGGGCAGGAAGAGGCAGAGCCAGGGCAGGGCCTTGGGAGGAAGAGGCAGATTGGGGGCGGAAAAGGCGCAGTGTGGGCAGGGCCACAAGGTAAGAGACCGAGGGAGAGCTAGGCCTCAGGGTGGAGCAGGGGCAGAGCATAGGCAAGGCCATAGTCAGGGTGCCATTGCCCCCCTCCCCCCATCTCTCGGGAGCTTCCAGTGATGGTGCTCCAAAGGCAGCGGGCCAGTGTGCCTCCAAAGGGAGGTGTGCCGCATCTGGCATTTCTTGCCACATTTGGAGAGGCTGAACCTCCCCAAGCATCTTATACCCACTGCCCATGCTATCATCTGAAGCTGAGCATGACTAAAATAGAGATCTTAATATTCTATCACAAGCCCTCCCTGTTACCTCCTTTCTCTATCAGTGGGGACACCCAATCCTACCTGTTGCTCAAGCCTGTAACCTGTCCATCTTTGACTCAGACCTCTGTTTAGGTCCTTACATCCAGGTTATGTCTAAATCTTGCTGATTCTTTCTGCATAACATCTCTAAGATACGGCCTTTCCTATCCATCCACACAGCTAAAATTCTCCTCCAGCTCTCAAATACTGTAACACCCTTTTCTTTGGCCTGGACAACTCCAGACTTGCGCCGCTCTTATCCAATAAGAACGCTGCTCTAAAGATCATTTTTCACCCCCTGGCTTGAAGTGGTTTCCACCCTATACAGGGTTTACAGTTTGATTCAATGGCTCTCAGCATCCCCACTATACAAATTGTTCCAGCATCCCTGTTTCCTAACCTGTTGCTTTGATGATACTACCTTCTCTTTGCATCCCTCCATTGGCTCCCCCTTTTCTATTGCATCAAACATATGCTGGATTCACTTTCAAGGCCCTTTGTGGACTATCACCACACACGTATCATCTTTCATTCACTATCAAGAGGTCGACTCCGATCTGGCCATATCATCAGCTTCCATTACCCACTTGTTACATTTTCAAACTTTCTTCAGTTTCTTAACTTAACTTTCAAACTTTCTTAAATCTTCAGGCTTTCTCCCATGCTGCCCCTCATTCTTGTAAGAAGCTGTTGTATTAATATAGATCTAAAGATCAAAGGTGTTTATAAACTCTTTCAATGTCTAACATTAACAGTAGGTTTAATAGGTAGGTTTGGGGTTAAAGAGAGGCTTTGGTTTTATTTGGTTAGTTGGCAAACACCCAAAAACATTAATTCAAATTAAAAGTGTATTGATTAAACACAAGAAAGAACAGGAAAGTAACACAGCCCTTTGTATGGCAACTGTGGTTGAATGATTATGCAAAACAAACTTAGTCAAAACCTTCTCCTTTTGGAGGCAAAAGATCAGAGTCTCTTATTTTCAGAATTACTTTTCTTTGATGAAAAGGAAAGGGTTAATTTTACTCTGGGCCCTGATGTGTAGAGGGCATTTACTTATCCTGTTCTTAACAGACAGACACAAAGTGGAGGAGAGGCAGGATGGAAAAATGGTCAAAATATGACTTGTGTTGATGTTTTGAAACACTGGGCCTCTGGATAGTTACAAGCAGATGTTTTGGTTGGGACATTGACCATAACATGTGCTACTTGGACCCTGGTTTACAATCTGGTCAGGGATGTCATCTGATTGGTCCTTTTCTTCTTAGACAAGACATTCTTAGATAAATACAGCAAAGCTGACGTCAGGATGGGATGAAAAGCCAGGAGAGTGAGAGAGATGGTAGGCGGAAAGAAAGAGGGGGCAGATAATAATACAAGGGAAGGGAAAACAATGCAGGATTTTATCCATCTCTGCAGGGCTGGCAAATAGGTATCCCACTGATGGGCTGAGGACTGGATGTCATGATAATGTGATGACTTTCAGCACTCACAGGGGACAACAAATGTCCTTGAACAAGATCGAGGCCAGCTGGCCTTCCTCTCAGGAAGAAAGTCCTTTAGATGAGTCAAGATGAGTTGCAGTGCTGGCAGGTCGGGGGATGCGCTGGGTTGCAAGGTGGGACAGGAGATCATAGAGAGAGACAACTGAACTGATGATGGGGTTTTTTCAGTCTTGTTTTTTTTCAGTTTTGGTTTAGATTAATCTAGCTTCTTTGTTTGGTTCTCATGCACTTGTTAAAATAATTCAACCTCATAAACAAAGTGACTTATTTTTCATGGTTATTGTAACACACTGTGAGCTTTCACATGCTGTTACATTTGAGCTCACACTAGCGGCACACTTTGTAGACCCAATGAGCACAACAGTGCTTCCTGTACACATCTGCAAAGCTGCTTCATTATCCACCTACCAAATCCTGCTTAAACCCGCCTTTTGCTGTGAGGCCTACAAAAATTTGACACCAGTTAGGCAGCTGGTGTGCAGAGCCCCTGTCATACTGACCAATATTGTCTCATTGTTTCCTGGTGCTCCCCTGTTGGCCTGTCCATCTCTTGTCTTTGATTGTAAGCCCTTTGCAGTAGGGACTGTCTTTTTGTTCTGCACTTGTACAGTTCCTAGCACGATGGGTTCCTGGTCCAATACTGGGGCTCCTAGATGCTATGTTAATATTTCTACTACACCTCTACCCCGATATAACGCTGTCCTCGGGAGCCAAAAAATCTTACCGTGTTATAGGTGAAACCGCGTTATATCGAACTTGCTTTGATCCACCGGAGTGTGCAGGCCCCCCTCCCCCCCCCCCGGAGCACTGCTTTACCGTGTTATATCTGAATTTGTGTTATATCAGGTCACGTTATATCGAGGTAGAGGTGTACTAATAATAATTCAAAATAAAGTGGTAGTAAGTCTAAAGGGGTTACTTTTCATTACATGGAATGCTGCTATGAGAAAAGCAAGCTAATAAGTTGGAAACAGCTTTCCTTCCTCTGGATCATAATGAAGGAGAAATATCCAAAGCTTTTTCATCAAGTTCTTTCCAGATAGCAACTGTATCCAGTGTTCTGTCTATGCAGGAATGAGGGAAGCATGTGAAGAGAAGCACTGAGGTGCCTCAAGTAGCCAAGTAACTGCTGATTTTTGCCCAGTATTGTAGTTCTACTACTGAAGTTTTTCAGAAACATCTGTGATAAAGCTCAGACAGCTTGTTGCACAATAAAATCAGTTTGATAGTTCTTCACTCTCCCTTTCAACACCATGTGGTTACTTGATGAGGCTTAAATTATTCTGTACTAGCCAAGTTCATTGAGAATGGTACATACTGCTCCTGGAGAAGTCAAACATGGCTCATTTATACATCTGTTGAGAAAGAATTAAGCATCTGTCATATGTCACAGTACCACCACCTCCCAGCTTTCTTATCGCTCCTTGTTATACATTTTGTTTTTTTCCTTTCGGATCTTCTCCAGTGGAATTATCATGACCCATTTACTAACTCAATTGAGACCTAATCGCTTTAGCTTAGTTGCTACAAAACTTTATCTCACTCACTTGGCAAATCTGCAGCTCATAGAGCCATTCAGCCGCACTAAATGTATTTCCCCTTTACTCTTCTGACTCTCTTCCCTCTGTTTGATGTATGGCCCTGATTCTGCCTTCACTGAGCTGCTGTGAATCAGGAGTAACTGCACTGAGATCAATGGAGTAAAACTGGTGTAACACCAATGGGAGATCAGGCTCATGTCCTATTTCTCTATGAGCATTTCTGTAGAGTCCATCGCTGTGGCATATTGGTGATACAAAGTTGAGAAAAGCTGTAAATAATATCCAGAGTAAAACCTGCCCCTGTTCTAGGCAAAGGCTGCTGTCTTCCAGAAGAATGCTGGCAGACTTCTCCTTCCTTTCCAGTATGCATGGAAGGAATGACTTTGCAAAGAGATGAATACCTTACCACGCCCTTATTTGAGCAATTGAAACACCACTCTGAGCTACCTGGGAATATGCAGAGGGTGTGTCTTCCTTCTGCTTTTACAATTTTCTTTCTGATAAGTGACACCTTCTGAGCATGGCAGCTAAGTCATAATAAGAGTCCTCTGATTCTTTCCTCCCTATATATCAGTTACATTAGAAGTATTGTATTATTTACTGTTCAGCACTGATGTTTGTGCTTTGCACTGTACAAGACACAGAAGAAGACAGCTGCTGTCCCATAGAGCCTATAATAGGATTAAATAATTTTTACAGCTAAAAATCCTCCCAGAAAACAGGGAAAACACACTTAGATGGAAAGAGATGGCGGGAGGAAGTGAAGATCACTTTTATCCAGATATGAGGAAATCTGAGCTAAACCCCAAATAGTCATTCAGAGTTGAGGAGTAAGTTTTATTGGCATTTTCTTTCTAAAACTTTATTTAGTGACATAAAGATTTTAAAAAGTATTCAATCTATTTCTTTTCTAATATCAGTATAAGGTATTTTAAAACAGCAATAAACACTGGAAGGTATCAGTCATGCAGAGATAATGCCCTTTTGGGGATTGTAGCAGGACCTGTGTGATGGGGTGTACTTGCCCCACACTGGTCAAGAAGGGGTTAACCGCACACTATGGGCAGAGGAAGCCATGCCCTCTCATCCTTGCTTAGCATGTTCCAACTGGAGCACTAGTATAAAAGGGAGTGACTCAGCTCAGTCCGGTCTGACTGCTGAGAAGAAAAGATGCACCTTGTAGTCTCCAGCTGCGAGCTGCAGAAAGCCCAGACTGCAGAAGCTAGAGGTGCTGAGACCAAGGCAGATACCAGCACTTGCAGATGCCAAAGGAAGGTTGGAGCCTCTGGGAGCTGCACAGGCTGAGGAGCCTGGAGATGCCCAGACCACTGCATCAGAGACAGGGTAGGAAGTAGCCCAGGGGGACTAGTGGTTGTGCCAGGTGGCATCAGTGTGTTTTGGTCAGAGCCCTGCTTACTCAGTGACAAGCACGCTTGTCACTGCCAGGGCCCTGGGCTGGAGCCCGGTGGAGCAGGGAGGGCCTGGGTCCCCCTACCCCATCTGCCACCGACCCCTAGCTCACTTCCCTGACTGGCCACCAGGCCACACAGCCCTGCAGAGAAGGGCAGCCATATTGATTCTGTCTGTTGGGCCTCACAGCCCTGAGGGAGATGGCAGATAATTGAATTTGGCCACCAGGCCCCATAGTCCTACCTGGAAGGGTGACTTTATAGATTTTGCCCACTAGGCTCCACTGCCCCGATGCTGAGGGTAGACAGGCAAACTTAACTGTGGGGCTACCATGCCCCTATCCCACCCGAGAAGGAGGATGGGGTGTATTTGCCCCACGACAATTTGTAGCACACATTCACCAGTGGGTTGCAGTACCACTAAGACCTTGGTCTTGTGCCTATCAGCCGGCAATGCACCATTATGGCTTACCTTGGCATGTATTGTTGCTCACAAATATGCTGCATAGGCTGCAGTGGCTTTGTTGCTGGGTGCAATTCAAGAAGATGATTTTAACTTATCAAGCCTTTTGTGCTCTGGGTCCTATATTATAGGTGGAACTGGTAGCATATCATTTTGTTAAAGTTGCTTGAAATTTCTCATTATAAAACCCTGTTTTCAGTTGTATATAACTTTGCCATACTCTGTGTGGGCTGAAATTTTCCAAGCTGAGTGTCTGACTCAGGCTATTTTTTATTTTTTTAAATTTCAGCTATAACAGTTCAACTGTATGTGAAAATGAGGCTAGGAAAAAGAAAACACTGATTTGCTCATGTTAAAAAATTCTGAGAAACTCTTGTGCCTCTATGCTTTGGAGCAGGGAAATTAAAATTTGGCGGGGTAGGAGGTGACCTTTGTTTCAGGCATGCATCATTTGTTATCCCCATGAAAAAGCCAATCATATTTGGCCAAGTTACAAGCCTTTGAAAAATTTTGGTTCTGCAGTGCCTTATGGTCCCATTTTCCTTTTTTAGACTGGACTCCTGATCAGACTGTATCTCCCATGATGTCCCCTAGTCTCCTTTCTTGGAGGAGGAGGTGCATCATGGGAGTTCCTGGCCATGGGACATTATGGGAGATATAGTTCAGCTAAAGATCCCAGCCCACAGAGGAAGATGGGGACATAAGCAATCCGACTACAGCTCCCATTAGGTACCATAGCAGCATATCCCAATCAAAATATTTCAGTTTGGGGGCCTTTTTTCCTTTAATTTTTTAAACAAAACATTGACAATTTTAACTGAAAGTGGGCAGTTTTAATGCAAAAGCAATTATCCATTGAAAAAGTTTCAACTGATTTCTTTTTTGATCAATCATTGTTTCTACTTTTTAATGTTTGTTTGGTTATGTCCTTAACTGATGATTACCCCAGTTCAGCAAAACACTTAAGCCCATGTTTGCTGAACCAGGGCCTAATCAGACAGGGATTCTTGCCTGGGAAAGGACTTCAGGACAAACTTTAGACAGAACATTTTTCAGTTCTACATATGAATTACAAATGGAGCAAAGGGAATGTAAAAGAAGCTACTTGATCATGACTATGTGTTTCACTGCAGCATGTGGAGACTGAAGAAAGTGACCTACAGTAGCTAAAGATTTGGTTTTGTTTACTGGATGGCTTGTGAGTAGCACCCTATGGGCCCAGTGTTGCTCTTGTCATCCATTGGTGAGTGTATTTTACTGGTTCCACTCAGGGCCAATCTGCAGAGGAGATGACTTGTTACAATCTCCAGGTACAAAGACTTGGCTCTTTAGCTCAAGCCTGGTGATACACTGGGGGAACTGAACCAGGAATTAGCCAAGAGTTGAGCAGTCACTCTCTCACTAAAGTCAGTGGGAGTTTACCTTACTGTGGGCTCTGTTTAGGGCATTAATAAGTTAATGTTTGAAGATGTAGTACACTGTATAAATGCTAAATGTTAAAAATAATGTTTTCTAGTATTTAGTCAGGTGCAGCAACATAATGGATTTTGGTAATCTAGCAAAGATGCTGTGGTGAAGAATTTTAATTGATAGTTTGTTGAATGGCTTGATCAATATAAATACATGGAAGGATAACGTAGGCAGACCTTTTTTAAAAACATGCTTGTTTGGAACCTAGGAATTGCCATACCAGCTCTGATCCTTCTAGTCCAGTATCTAGTCTCTGTATCAGGTGCTTAAGATGAAGGTGCAAGCAATTCCATAGTGAACAAATATGGAATAACCTGGCAATAAGAGAATTTTCTTCCTAACCTCTGCCAGTTAGTGGTTTGTGCATAACTTGAAGCATGAGTTATTGTTCCTATATCTTGAATCTATTGAATGTAATAGTTGATGTTCTCATCATAAAATATCTAATATATTGTAATGCTACTAAACTCATGGTCTCTAGGTCTCTGGCAGTGAATTACACAGGTTAATTAGGTGTTGTATAAAAATAATGTATTTTTACTTTCTTAAATGTGTTGCCTCTCAATTCAGTCAAATGTCTTCATTTGTTCTCTTATTATGGCCCAATAAATAGGAACATCAAATTTATTATCTCTACACCATTCATTATTTTTCTATACTTCTGTCATCTCCCTTCTTATTTGTATCTTCCCCTTCCAAAAGAGGACCAGTGTTTTCAGTCTGTCTCCCTACAGAAATCTTTCTGTGCTTCTGATCATTTTGAGCACAAGTGTCTAAAGCCCTTTTATTGATTTATGTCATGGCATTTTAATATTTTCAGTGTTGTTTTCTCTCCTTCTCCTCACATTTCCTTTGGTATATTTTCTTTTTTGATTGTCACTGTTCAGAGAGCAAAGGTTTTCATTGAGCAGTCCACAGAAATTTTCCCGGGGTGGTTACAGTTAATTTACAGTTCAAATTATTCTTTCAAATGTGAATTACCATGCATTTGTCAACAATCAGTTTGATTTGGGGCCAGAAGGGAATCATTAGATCAGTGGTTCCCAAACTTTAACAACCTGTGAACCCCTTTCACTAAAATATCAAGTCTCCCAAACCTCCTCCTAAAATAAATATTTCCAGGGATTTTCTTCTTTACCTGATTATAAAAGCAGTGATCTTGGAAATATAAAATTTGTTTTTATGACATGCTTATTACATTATTATCATTACAGTATTTTTATTACATTATGAAAATGGGCAACACTCTTCCAAGATCTCACTTTCATAGCTTGTATCACATTGAATAAGCCTGTTATAAGACAAGGCTCCTACGTTTCATCAAGGAGTATCAGATGTGAAACAGCAGGAAGGTACTTAAGAAGCCAACCCAAAGAGTTCCTCCTACACAAGCATTCAGGTCTTGAGCAGTCCAGGCAAACAACGCACATTACAACAAAGCTTAAACTTGTTCTTCATAATAATTTTAATAACAATACTAGCTGCCTATTTAATTTTTAAAACAGCAAAAAAAAAATCCACCTCTCTTTCCATTTCTTATAAGGAGTCTTGAAGTTTAAATCTCCTCAGTGTGAAAGATGCTTGCTTTGATCTGCTTAGCTCTTGGAAATCCAGGAGCACTGTGTTGCCCAGGGACCATAAGGACAGCTCTGTCCGCCATTAGGGAATTTATTTCCTGAGAACCCCCTGTGACATTTTGCGAACCCCCAGGGGTTCACAAACCCCAGTTTGGGAACCAATGCGTTAGATAATCTAGTCTGATGTCTTATATAACATGGGCCAGGGAACTTCATTCAATTACTCCTGTATTAAGCTCAAAAAATTGTGTTTGGCTAAAGCATATTTTTTTTTTCAGAAAGGCAAAGATTTGAAGACATGGAGAATCCACCACTTCCCTTGGTAGTTTGTTCTAATGGTTAGTTGCCTTCACTGTTAAAAATGTGTGCCTTATTTCTAATCTGAATTTGTCTGGCTTCAGTTTCCAGCCATTGGTTCTTGTTATACCTTTCTCTACTAGATTAAAAAGCCTTTTAATACCTGATAGTTTCTCCCCATGCTGTCTGATTGAGAATGACCCTTTGTATCATTGTTCTACAATTGCAACACATCTTATACAAAGTGTGTCATGTAAGGTGTCAATGAAAAAGTTAGTCTATCAAATATCATTATGCTGGCTAAATCCATGTATCATCTCTACATCTGAAGTTTGAATATTGGCTATATATCTGTATCTCAAATGTGTTTGTTCTTGGGGTAACACCTAGAAGGTACTTTACATATAGTCTTCCCATTGTGAATGGCCTATTCAAGATTGATGGGCCATTAAGACGAATCAATTCTCCACAAAGCTCTTCTTGTAGCTGCATCAGCAAGAATATGGCCAATGGCTGCCCCTCTGAGTCATTAAATCATGTAAGGACATGTGATATGCTCACGTGATCCTGGAGTCCATCTTAGCCCAATAACTTTCCACAAACAGAGATGGTAATTTTCCAGGCACACGGCAGAGGATATAAAAGGCCCCTGAGGTATCTCCATTTTGCCTCTTTCTTGCCCTGATTCTCTGATTCTGTGGATTTACAACTAAAAGGGGTATTTTGAATATGGACTGAGGACCTTCCAATCTTCTGGAAGTTACCAGAGACTTTACAAGCCAGCACTCTATTCCGTCACTGCTACAAACCTGATATAAGGACTTTGCCCTTAATTCAGGTTTGTAGCAGTGACGGATGCAATGGTTGTATGCATATGATCTATTAACCATTTATAACTCTCTTCTTGCGTTTTACTATTAAATCTTTAGGTTTTCAGTAACCACCCATCATAGAGTCCAGTGTCTAGGTGGTGAGACAAGGGCTGGGATGCATTAGGAGACTGCATCTCTGACTTCTCGTTAACCAGTGTGGTGAGACAGAAGTTTACCTTTGTTACTGTCTTGGCATAGTCTAATGATAGAATAACTACCAGTCTGAGGTGAGTCTGCTCTATTTCTCAGCAGTTTATCCTGAATCTGGTATTCTCAGCTGTGACCCACTGAGGCACAGGGACAAGCACATTTCATAATTTGGTCCCTGATTTATTCTTTCTGATGCCTAGTAGGGGAAGAGTGGAAAAGGTAGACTACAGTTTCCATTTTGGCAAATTGGTCAGATACAGTCAGTCAATAACAAATGTCATTGATCAGTGACACTCAAAGTAGATTATTTGAACCTATCCATTATCATGATCAGCTTTTTGTTCTTGTTTTGGAGAAGATCATTCATTTATGAAAATGTTGTTGTGCTGTGCAATTTGGGGTAGCGCAATGTGTCCCTCAAATCCTAAAGAAAATACACTGACTAGTCATAAAAAGGGCATGTTGATCATGTATAATCCTAACAGAAGTCATCCTACATAAAAAGATGATAGAGAAAACATTTTGAGAATGGTTCTTCATCATATTATCTTAATATACCGGTATTTGATTTGGTTTCCTGTCAATAAAGAACTCTATTTTGGAGCCAGAAAAAGAAGTGTAACATAAAAAAGGCTGATAACTGCTCAGTGACCAGAAGTGTGTGTATAAAACTTGACAATGAAAAAATATAAAGAAGTACAAAGTAACTAATGACTGCAAATTTATTATGGAATAGTAGCCTCTAGTCAAATGAGTCACTTAAAACAATAGACACACAGTCCAACAGGATTTTTTTTTCTTTGTATAAATCAAGTCTTCAAGATGTTAAGTCAACCCATGAGCTTCATATTCCATGGAATTCTGAAAGAAATTAGCACATGTTAGGATTATACTTTGTGTTGAGCTCTTAAATGATGTGCTGAAAAAAATCAGTTCTGTATGTCAGTTCCATCCCAAAGCTAGAAATATAATGGCACAAAAGTTTAGCCCTTGCAAGTAGTAGTGGATGACCTTCAAAAAGTTTGAATAACTATCCAGAGTCTAGGTTTTTCACCCACACTATGAATCCTTCCTCCCTACACACATTTTTTCCTTCATCACCAAGGTCTACCGCCATCTAGGAGGCCTTCTTCTTGAAGGCTGGGGAACATAGTGTTTGTTTTGCAGCCCATTAAGCTGACCCTTTAGAAGACACACTGCACAGTAGGTGAAAACTGACGCCCTTAAAGGAGGCACAGCAGCAAGGCACACTTTAGTCCATACAATAACACTTGAGTGGGGTTTATTTGTTGCCATATACCTTCTGTTGGCCCTGGCATTGGGTAAATTTCACCCAAAGTGTTTAAACATGTTCTTACACTAACCACAGTTAGTGTCACTGTTCTAGGCATGGTCATTCCACATCTCTCCATTGATCAGCTAGTGTATTTGTGGCTTGTTTCTTCCTTAAATGGTTTAATATCAAAAGTATATTTTTGTAGATTTTTTTTTGCTGTCATTCTAGTCATCCTTTCTTATCACCAGCATTACCAGTTGCAGTGGAAGCAGATAATTCACAAACAGGAAATAGTGACCTTTTCTTTTGAAGGGTTGGGAGAGGATGCGGGAGGGGGAAAGAGCATGTGGTTTTCTTTATAGACAAATATCTATTCAATTTACCATTAAAACCTAATCTGACTTTAATAGAACAATCAAGATGTGAACACACTGAAGCTGAGCGAGCATGTGCTATTATTATAACCCACTGTCTTTCTTCAAACACATATCCCTATTGTTTGTTGTTGTTCATCTAAAATTAGGTCTCAATCCTAATGTCAATGGGACTCCATATGAGTGCAAGGATGCATGTTAGAAGATTCTGATGTAGTATCAGGTGGCTTTGGATTATAAGCATCTCAGGACCGAGATCTTGTCTTTATATTTATCTCTGTGGAGTACCTTGCATGCTTTTGGGTGTTGTGTAAATAATAGTATTTCCAAGTTTGGAACAGGAAAATAGTAGAAATGTTTTATGCTTGTATTACTACTTCTTTGACAGAGCATTAAAGTTATAATGAGCTCACTTTATAAAAAAATTCAACTTCATTAGCTTGTCTACAGTGCACACATAAGACTCCCTGATCCTTCAAGTGGTTCTGTGCAAATAGACACCTGTCCCTGTGCAGAGCAGCTAGCAGTGAAGGGGCTGAAGCGTGTAACAAATTATTTCTAAATAACACTTTCTCTGTCAAAGATTATTATTTGTTGAGTAAATAGAATGAAGCCTTTTTAAATCACCTTTCAGAGGCTACTCACCACCATCTTCGATAGTTCTTCCATTTCTAGGCTGAAAATGTAATTAAATAATCATATTGAGGTCAGACAAGTAAATGCAGCAAAAGATGACGCCCATAGTGCATTTAGGAAAATCATAAAATCTTGTTCCAAATTTACCACACGTGGGTGATGAGTCTTGAGTAGAAATAGGGCTTATCTATGGGGTGGGTGAATTCCCATGGTCTGTAACATCTTCAGTCAGCCTCTGGACCAACAGCTGAAGAATCTGATTAATTTTTTATGCAGCATCTTGGCCCCAATCAACAAGATATATAAGCATATGCCTAACTCTGATCATGTGACTCATATCACTGACATCACTTGGAATACTGACCTGTTTAGAAGCTAGGCACGTTTTTAAGTATCCTGCTAAACCAGGGCCCAGGTTATAGTCAGGGCCTCTTTTTAACTGATTTTTCTTGCTGTGTTGATAGAGGCATGTGAAAAACATTTTGCCCGGGTCAACATTGTGTGTCACTAGCTGAATCTGGGTTAGAACTGGATCAGCAAGATACTTACTTTGGGCAAAGATCCAACAGTCACGATAAGAAAAAAAATAACCACAGATTTTCATAATTTCCATTTTTTTTTACTCTGTTGTGCACTGAATGTGTTAATTGGACCATTTGGTCAGTGCACTGCTAATGGTTATGTTTGTCTGCTGAATTTAGTGCCAGTGCACTAGTCAGTCTAATAGGAAATAAACATTTGGCCCCAACATCTATCTCTAGGTGGAACAGCTCAAGGGATAACATTTTAATGGTCACCCCTGTGCAACAGAAAGTTTTAATCCATTACTGCCCAGGATTTCAGAGTCTTATAGACCTTTTATTCTAACCACCACACCACATTGACTCCCTAAACTTTTCAAGCAATGATTTTAGGCTGCAGCATCTAGAATACCAGGCAACAATTTTTAGATGTAAACCATTTGATATTGTTTTCTATGGATATATGAAATTGTATATGATTCAAAACTGTAAAAAGGAAAAGACAAATCTGATACCCTGAAAAGAAAAAAAGGCCGTCCCATGGTACCAGCACTATCCTGTAAAATAAAACACAAACCATTAAAAATACGTGTATTTTTAAACTAAAGTATGGTTATATTGACAAGTCTCTGTGTCACTGTCAGAGCTGTTGTCATCAATAATTCAGGAGCCTTTTCAGCAGTATGCAAATAACTAGATACTGCTAGTCCCCAGTGTCCATTCACCTGAACTACTGATTAAACATTAATACCGAGAGGGAATTGTCAAGGACCATCCATTTTGTCTGATGTACATATATTAAAATACCATAATTAAATATGATGTTGCATGGGCTTTAGAAAATAGTTTGAAGGCTGATTTAGAAGTGATTGATTATCTCTCAGAAGCAGCATGTGAACTAATTCAGAACAACTGTGGTCTCTGTTTTTTTTTTAATCTAAATTAATTTAACGTACCTTCTTTGTAAACTCTGCAGCAGCAATCTGTGATTCCTGCAAGGTGATAGTGCATATCAGTTTTAACATATCCATCTGTTCATGAGATTTTCATAATCCTCCAGTACAGGTTAAGTACATTGCTCCAATCCATTTTTTTGGGGGGGGGAGTGAGAATTTTAAACACAAATTAGATAGTTACAGGAAATCTAGAAGCAAATCAAAATTTGCTGCCTTTATTTTAAGTATTACTTTAACCGATTTCAAGGTAAATACATTCTTGTCACTGTAATTCAAATTAGACAGTCATGCTCTTGAGAACAATCCAATGCCTGAACTGAAGGGAACATAACGAACAGCATTCACCAGGTTTCAAAGTAATATTGATTTTTCTTGCCTTGTTGAAATGTGGTTGGTTCCCCATCTTTAAGATTTCCACTGATTTTTTTTTTAAATCCAATCTTGGTTGTTGCTACTAAACTCAGCTCATGCTGTACTTATTTTTCAGAAGGTAGTTCATTCTGGGACCAACCTTGCACCACTGAAGTCAATGCAAGTTTTGCCATTGATTTCAGCGGCAGCAAGATCAAGCCCTGTGTCAGTGAAGGCTCTGATTCTTCAATCTGATCTGCAAGGACAACCCCCTGTAGAGCCCCACTGACTTTGACTGGACCTTACATGGAAAAAAAAACATTTAGTAGCATCAGCAGAGATCAGTGACAGCAGCACCAGTGATTGGATTTAATGATCAGGGATAAGTTTTAAAGATGAGTAAGTAAAATGGAAGACAAGAGCAAGGATGTAAAAATAAAAGAGGAGAAGGGCCAGAAAATGGGGAACAGATAGCAAGACGAAGAAAAGGGGAGATGAGGTTGAAAAGGGAAGGGAAGGAATTTAAATTTAAAAAAGGAAAAAATAGAGAAGGAAAGAGCAGAGCTCAGGACAGGATATAAAGCAAAAGGATTTTCCTTTGTTAGATATTCACAGTTCGAACATGGAGACAATGATTTATAAAATAATTGAAATTAACTTTTAGTGCCATAAAATACTATGGAAGAAACAAGTGCATACTGGATCTAGGAATCTTTTCATTCTTCTCTCAGAGAGCTTTGAAGCAAGGCGTATTAAAGGATGCACAGGGGAAGACTACAACAAAGAGATATTGTGAACACTAGTTTTGTATTAAGATCAATTAGACACACAACATTCAAACATAGTCGCTGACTAAAAGTTTTTGATAGCCTGGAGCTTCAAAAATCAGACTTATTTATAATACAACTTAATTTATTTTAGTGCAGAATCATTCCAAAACATGAACTTCTTAACAGAGCTTTGTAATAATCATAGGTTGAATTTTTCAAAGGAGTCTAGTTGAGATAGTGACCTAAATTCAATGAGATTTGGGTGCTCCCTTGGGCTCCTTTGAAAACTCCACCTGTAAATCTTACACAAAGATTGGAGGGAGAAACTAAACTGTCTACCCAGTTCTTTCGGGTGACTTTAAGAAACACTACACATTTTGGGTGAAATACTGGGCATTTTGCCATTGACTTCAGTGGGGCAAAGATGTCATCCCTTGTGTTAAAATTTAATCTTAATGCCTTAATCAAACTCTAATCCACATGATACCACACAGATTCATAAGACCATGTAAGAGGAGGATCTATTCCAGAGGTAGGCAACCTATGGCACGGGTGCTGAAGGTGGCACGCGAGCTGATTTTCAGCAGCACTCACACTGCCCAGGTCCTGGCCTCTGGTCTGGGGGGCTCTGCATTTTAATTTAGTTTTAAATGAAGCTTCTTAAAAATTTTAAAAACCTTATTTACTTTACATACAATAATAGTTTATTTATATATTATAGACTTATAGAAAGACACCTTATAAAATGTTAAAATGTATTACTGGCATGCGAAACCTTGAATTAGAGTGAATAAATGAAGACTCGGCACAGCACTTCTGAAAGGTTGCCAACCCCTGATCTATTCAATAAGAAATAACATTTTATGCTAAGGCTGAATTTAGCCCATGGTTTCCAGGGTGTTGGGGAAAGTTCAGGTGGGCCAGAGACAGAGAGATTCATGTCCTAATAGATCTGTGAAGCTAGACAAATGTTTAGAGTTCACATGAATCCCTCCTTCTCCACACCTCACAGCTTGACCTAATCCTGGCTCTGAGACATTCTTATAGCTTCGGATAAGGCCCCAAATAGACCACATTCTGGAAACGTGGCCACAAACTGCTATGTGGCAAAGGTCAGTTACATCACTTGGAAAGATGCAATATGGGTCATCTTTCAGGCCTGAAGAATGATCAGATAGGGTGAAATCTACCATTGACTTAAATGGGATCAGGATTCCACCCATAATTTCTAGCTGACTTTGGGAAACCCCTAATCAGCATTTTGTGGGTTTGTGGTTTAGCTAACATTGTATTAAATATATTTACTACACAGTCAAGTTCTAAAAGGTGTTTGTTTGGTTTTTATTTTGTTTTACTTTTGTTTTGGGGGGGCTGTAAATTAGAATACAATGTAAATATTGTAATGCTTTTTTATTCAATTTTTTAAAAACTGTGCTCAGAATTAGAAGGTAAAGAAACTGACAAAGTATAGAAAAGATAGAGAAGAACCTTTTAAAAACACTTCCTGTAATTATTTTAAAGTCATTGCACATGATCTGAGTAAACATTGTCTGAAACTCCATAATCATGGTGCATTTTATCCTTTTCTGACTAAAGCCATTCAGATATAAACAGGGTTCCAGGAGCTCTCTAGTTTTTGTGGGTAAATCTCTTGAATAGCTAACATTAACCAAAAAGGTGCACTAGGAAAAAAATAGCTTTGGGGGCTGATCCTGACATTGGCTGTAATCAACATGAGTTGAGGGCCTCAGTATCTCATAGGCCTGAACTTCTGTAGATGATTGAGCAAGGTACTTAAGCATGTGAGACACCCCCGTTGAAATCAATGAGTCTACTCACATGCTGAAAGTTAGGGATATGCTTAAGTACATTGCTGAATCATAGACTTAGTAAGCATCTTGTTCACATATTTATGATATGCAAAAGTGATGATTATGTTAATACTGACCCCAGTTTTAAGTGGATATGTTGGTTCTTGAACTCTGGAGTAGTGAAATAAAAACTGCATAAAAAGAGCAATTTTAGTATATAGTCTTATCAAATCTAAGAGTTGAAGTTATACGCATATATTACTAAGATGGAAAAATACTTACTCTTTTATATATGTCCTTGTTGTTTTCCTAGTAAAGATAATGATGATAGTCAAACTCTGTTTGGTTGGACAAAAGTTGCGAAAGTTTTCTTCAAGGAAAGAAAATCATTAGACCTTACCTCCTCTATCTGCATGCTATTAAAAATAGCGTTACAAAGATCCATTACTTTACTGGAGATCTAAAAGAAAAATAATTTTTTAAACATACATTCATTTATGGTATGTTTTGTACGTGACTTTTGAGGTAAGAAGCCTGATTTTCATCTCACAACAGTTTAAATCAGGAGTAATTCTACTGAAGCCAATGGCATTATTCCAGAGTAAATCTTTCTGCAGCTACCAGATATAAAAATTACACAATATTTTCTATCAGGAAAAAATTGTTAATATATTAATTATGTCAGCATAATCATATGCCACATTAAAAACAAATACTTACAATCCAATTTCACTAAATGATAATATGGGAAAATAGGACATAAGCCAGCAGAACCATTTACATCATTACAGCTGAGTATTCAACACCTTGGAGGAGATGGAAGAGGTATTTACATTTATGATTTCAGATACTAATTTTAATTGTTATGGGATAGCCAATGTACCTGGAAGAGTAGAGTCAGCTCAATAAATTATAAAGTCAATTTACCTGGGGTTGATTAGACAGTTCTGTCCACTGACTGAAACACAGTGCCAGCTTAAAAATAAAGATTAGACATTAAGATCAGTTATACACTTAAACCCATATTTTAGCATGAGAAAATTTTGCTTTAGTAATATTCTATCAAGGCCTTTCCCAGCTCGGATACTCCGAATGTGTGTATTTTGTTAAAATGGGCAGCAAAAGGTTGCTTTATAGACATACGCTAACTGGGAGGTGATGGAGTAGACATTTCCCCATTTCATGTTATTGTTAATTCATTGATTTATCAATTCAACCTCAACTGTAACCTAGATTTGATCATTGCATTGTCTTATATTTTCAATTAGTTAGGGAAATTGTTAGTAAATTAGTCAGTAATATATTTGTTTAGTGTCCTATTTGCTTGTTTATTCTCTTTGTAAAACCCATATAAGTGATACCAAACTTGTTTCTCTCTCAGAATTGCAGCATAGACAATGACCTACAAAAGGCGGCAAGCCCCTAGACCCACTCCTGAATTAACCCCCTATTAGCCTTCCACTCTGCATATTTATGTGTGTGGTGTTAGAATGGGGAGCAAAGGGTCGTTAATAATGCATCCTTAGCCACTGGCTAACCGGAAAATGATCACGTGTATTCGGTTTCTCATTCCCTAATGGTAATTCAGCCGTGTTTATGATTGCCATGTTATGAAAACGTTTCGTACCTCGCTTTTAGGAACGTCTGGAGCATCCATAGAACGGGAGACAGGCTGAGGAAACCCTATTGAGATAAAGCAGCCACAAATATAATTTCCACGAAAAGGGTGACTGTGCCCTTCATTTGAAAGCTACCCCAGTACAAATTCAGGGAGCGGATTCTCCAAGACCAGGAGGAAGTTATAACGGGTCCAGAACCCGGGTACAAATGGAACCCGAGCCGGGTTAAAACACTAAGGCAGAGAGAGGGCTTAGCAGGGGTGCTTAGCTTTGTTCTTTTAAAGAATATTTTTCAACAAAGAGCAAAAAAAAAAGTACCCTTCCAATGTGAAACCCTAGAGCAAAAAATAACCCAACCCCTCCCCCCCGCCCGGCGTGCACTACAGGGGCCGATCTAGCTGTCGGGATGGGCAGCCCCCCAGGAGTGTGTACACACACGCTCCGAACTGCTCCCAGGACGTGCTGTGATGCCGACCCCCCCCCCCCCTTCTCTGTGCCCACCACCGGGCACATCAGCGGGGTCCCGTGCATGCCCCGGGCGCGCAGCCGAGAGCAGATCCCCCCCTTCAGCACCCTGGACAGAGGCGCCGGCAGAAGAGGCAGTCCCCAGCCTTCTCTTCCCAAACTGTCCCTGCTCGCTTTAGCCTCTTGTCCACCCTTAGCACTGACAGCTGGTGTCGATGGGAGTAGCTCCGCCGAACTCGGCCGCACTCCAGCTGAGGCTCTGGTCCCAGGGCTATATTCATTCCCTCTTCGCCCACCAATCCCTCGGGGCTTATTGAAAATGTCCATTTCTCATGTTCAAGTCACTTGTCCCGGTCACTTTTATAAGCACCTATTGTGCACCTGCTAAGAGTCTCCACGTTCATCAAGTAAGGGGCATGTCACCCAGCCCCCTCCTGCCCTGCCCCCTTCAAATGAGCACTGTCCAATCTTAAAAACTGCAACAGCCCTCCGGTCTTTTGCTGCTGATGGTTTGGGAGGAAGGACGCCAATAGCCACGTCCTTTGTTTAAACTATTTGCAGCCTTCAGCCCTGCACGTTCTGCTCCTTGGAAGAGCTTAATGTTAGAGATCAGGTTCAAATTAGTTTGGAACAACTGTTCTCCAAGTCTGAAGCGAGTCTAGCTTCTCCGAACTGCAAAGCAGAGCCAGGAGTGTGAGGGAAGGAGAGAGGAATTAGTTAAGCTTTCTGTATTAGTCCTGTTCTAGCGACTATGCTTTATCCACATAGATCAGGTACGTAGGAGGCAGTTATGGGGATAGATTGGGTCTTACCTGAGGTGAACTGTAGAGCACAGAAGCAGTAAAGAGTGAAGATCAAAGGGAAGGAAGAAGGACGCTGTTTCATTTTCAGCCACCGGTTCCTTCCAGCTGGGGACAGACGTTGGTTGTTCTGCCAGGACCTGAGCATTTCACATCAGACTTCAGACAGCAGGGAGGATGCTCAGCCTGTGGGCGACTGGCCCAAACTGGAGAGGTGTATTTGTAACAAGTTGTATCCCATTGCAAGGGGAGCCAATCAGCACTTTGGATGGGCCTGGTTTTCTCAGTCATAAGTGTCATGCTGTGCTTTTATTTATGCAGCAATATCTCTCAAATCAATGCTCTCTGCAAGGCGACCTCAGCCATTAGTCAAGACTCCAAGAACACAGACTGGAGAAGTTTAGAATCCTCATTGCCTCTCTCTGTATAAAAGAGGCTTTACATGAAAACTGCTCTCCTGCAAACAGGCTGTACTACATACATTACTGCTGCATCACAAACATGTTCATATCATTACATGCAAACTGGTCTGTCTACTGCAGAATCAGAGTTCACTGAAAGTTTGCTAGGAAAAGTAAACTATGATCATTTTCCAGTTCTTTGATTAATTTTTTTAACAAGACTTTTGAAAATTTCATAAAATATAGGCATGAAATAGCTATGGATGCAATACTTAAATCTAGTGACTGTTCATTAGGAACTCCAGGAAGCCCAATGATTAGGAATGAATGTATTGAAACCATTTCAAAACCCTAGCTTATCAATAATATGGAACTATGAAGCAAAAAGAAGCATTTCAAGTGAGAGAAGCCAACCCCCTTAAAATAGAAGAGACTGTTGTACACTATGATTTAATAATCCCTGGGAAATATTTCTACTCATGACACCCGGGAAAATAAAGTCTGCTTTTTCATTTAAAAGAATGGGAAATTTCATATAAGACAATTATTGTCTTATTTGCCAGTTTTATTAAGTAGGCCATCACTTGAAATAAGAATTCCTTTCCATTACTCTGTCTAGCTGGAGGGTGGCATTTCTAAATACCGTACATCATAATATCTTCATGTGTTGTAGAAAATGCTGGGATCAGTTCAGAAATTCTTCATCCTATTCTGCTCTAATCACTGAGTTCTACTTTGAAGTGTGCTGCTAGGGTTTATTCTGCTTTGGTTCTTTGGGGAAATGCTTTACATTGTCATCTGAAAATGGCAAAGGTAGATTCCTTCTGATCTCCTTTGAGAGTGTGTTCTAAAGCTTTGGGCCTGCTGCTGTAATTATTTTTTTCTCCAGTTCCTTCCAATTTGCACATGGGCTGAATTATTTTTGATATGTTGGACGATTGTAGCTGCCGAGGTGGGTTGCAAAAGAAGAAGCATTTCTTGCGAGAGCAAATGTGCTTAATTGAGGGGGCAGCTGGTGTAGCTGCCCCGTTCCTCAAAGCATTTCCCCTTTCCAGCCTTTCTGGGTTGTTTGAGCCAACTGTTCAACAGTCTCCAGTTTCCACCATGCAGGTGCCAATGTCCACCATATTTTGAGATGTTTGGGAGGCCACACTGTCTATGCAAGATATGAAAGGCATGAAGAGCAGTATGTCATTGATACATAACTGGCATTGGAGCCCATGTTGTCTCACTATGTCCCTCAATAGTTGTACATTGACACTCCACAGACCAGAACTGACAGCAAGGAGGAGCAGCTGCTTTCTGTGAGAAAGGAAATAGATTAGCCAAAGTAGCATGATTCTGTTCCTGTCAGAACACACAGGCAGGGCAGCAGTACCTTGTGGTAAAAACCAGTGGTAGAATGACCAGCCTCAACATAGTTGTTTCATCTCTGTCCATTGTGATGAGAGGTTATTGCACTTTTGCTACTCCACCGCTATTTTGGTACAGTAATCTGGCTTGAAGGAATCTGGGATATCAGTGGAGGTCAGATGGTGTTGAAGTTGGTCTCCTATCATCATCTTTATCACCTTGACTAGAAATGGGAGATCCAAGACTGGATGGTACTGAATGAATTTATTGAAACCATTTCAAAACCCTATCTTATCAATAATATGGAAATATGAAGCAAAAAGAAGAGTGTTGATTTTTGTTCTATTTGGAGGACAAGAGACAGATCGCTGCATGATTCCTGCTGGGGGCGGGGGTTAGAATGTCTGTTTCTGATAGCACTGGACCAACACATTCCTCAATGGCTTTGACCACCAGAAAGAGGGCATGGGTCCAGGTCACAGGTGGGGGTACTGGCTTAATAATGAGAATGCCTAGCTTTTCAATAGTGCTGGTTCTCCAAGTACATTACCAAGGATGTCAGTAATACTAATAGCACAGAGAAGTGAAATGACTCTCCCAAGGTCACCCAACAGGCTAGATATAGTGCCAAGAATAGAACCCAGATCTTCTGAGTCCTAGTTAAGCACCCTAGCTGCTAGGTTACACTTCTTTCAATGAGTCTAGCAGGAGGGACAGAGGGATAGGAGAGGGAGCAAGGGGAGCTATAGACTGTGTAGGGAGGGATTGGCTCCAGGATGGGAAGTTCCTACTGCTGTTCCTACAGCCCTGAGCACTGATGTCTCCCACCCAGAGGCCAGTCTCCTTGTCCTATCACCTCCCCCACTCCAACATCTGGCACACAAGCTCCTGCCCCTTCCCAAGGCCAGGTGTCTCTGCAAGGACTGGAAGTGGCTGGAAGATGGAACCAAGCTGGTCCAAGAGTCCTACCTGGTCTACAGCAGCCACTTTGATCTCGTGTGTGCCATAAGCCAGTGATGGCTGCAATGCCTCCTCCGGGTTCTGCTTGCATTTCCCCCCCTCCTGCCCCACACCCACACATGGAGAACATAGCCAGGTACTTATCTGCTCTCACCTCTGCCAGACGTTGTGGGGGCAGAACTGGTAAGGAATGGAAACACAGATCTACCCCCCAATATTCCCATCGAGGGGGACACTAGTTTCCCCCCCCACACACACACACACACATAGCCCAGTTCTGCCACCCCTGGATTCTAGTACCTCTTTTTGCAGACTGTGTGTGTTGCTTTTCTGGTAGGGTCTGTACAATTCTGGATTCAAGTGCCTGCTTGGATTTGTTAATCCTTGTCAGCAAAGTAGGAAGAGATTTTTTTCACAGCAAGATGAAGTTGGAGTTGCTGTTGAGAGGAGGTGGTCTGAGCTTTATGCCAGTTTTATTCTGGTATAACGTCATTGCAATTTAATGGAGTCACCCTAGCGTGAAAGAGGAGTAACACAGTGCTAAACCAGGCCCGGTAAATGTGGAAGGATGTGTTGTCCATGTTAAAATTAATTATCTGCTCTTTCCTTTGACATTTTTCCTTTGCCAGAAATAAAAGTTATTGTTCACCTCTTGTTTCTCTTGTCATGTAATGGAGGATTTGAACCACGCTCACCCTTTGGCTACATGAACATGCGTTTTGTAAAGCTGTGTTCTGGAATCAGTGTTAAATTAACTACTGAATTAATTGTAAATTAGAAAACCGTTAAGAGCTTACTTGGTTTGATTGATGTTATGTTCGTCTAAGCTGAGTCATGTACAACATAATTCAGTTTTAGGGACCATTCCAAAGTTACTGGGCCTGATTCTTCACTCGTTTGGATTTTCCTGTTTGTTAAGCAAAGTGCATGCTATGTACTGTATTCTTCTTCAGGCAGGAGTTACTATCTCAGCTATTAGACCTCCTAATTTGGCCAACTAATTATAGCCCCAATTCAGCAAAGTACTTACGCACTGCCTAACTTCAAGTACTTGAATAGCCCATTGAAGTCAATGAGGTTACTCGTGTGCTTAAAGTTAGGCATATGCTTAAGTACCTTGCTAAAATGAGGTACTTAGTTATAAGCTTAGTTATTAAAAACTTCAGTTGTAACACTCAGAATAGTAGTGTCTCAATGGAAGTATTATAATGAGCGGGGGAGCATGAGTGCATGTATTTAAAGAACAGAACACAAAAAACCTACCACATGGCAAATTATTAACACATTCTCTTTCCTTAAACCAGAATTGTTTTTCTCCTTCTGTATATTTCATTTCAATGGTGTTAGCTTAATATACAGCATCGCCAATGGATTTATCAGTGCCAAGCCAATTTAATGAGCTGTAATTTTACTGTACAAATGAAATCCCTGCTTGGAGGTCCTGAACTCCCTGCACTAAGAGAAAGAAAGGCCATGAGGATTCAAGTTAATAATTCCCCCATCCTCCGCTACACACATGCATATGTACAGACAAGAGAAAGAAGGAGCTTTGTTGAAGTGCTGAGAAGCAGAAGAATTATCTGTGGGAGTCAATAAGTTTGGGATATAGCTAGTCTCAGTAGCATTTCAGCACCCATGATTTCTGAACAAAAACATGTTGTGACTAATAATTGAAGAATATGGAGAAATTTGACTGAGACAGAAGCAAAGAGGAGAGTTGGTTTCCAGTTTGTAAATGGTCTCTGCAATGAAAGTTAGACAGAAAAGACGAAATTAATCCAAACAAAAAAGCCCGCTGAGATTGTATCTCAAGATGGTGGGCTCCACTTAAGGGCAGACTGTTCAGTAAGAATGAAGTTAATCCAGTGCCAGCTGTGGGTCAAGCTTCTTAGACATGGCAGCTAACCACACTGCTTATTAACCCCCTAAGCTTTTGCCAGCCTCAATATAGAATTTAAACAGTCCCCTTGGGATCTCCACTCTCTCTTGACACCGAGTAAGTGGAGCCTGTGATATTAGGACCTTTTACCATAACGTCCCAGAAAATCCAACTTCCTCTGTTCCAAAAGGACCAGACTCATACCAAGGGTCAGTTCCTCCTTAGATCTCCCTCCTTTGCCCACCCAGGCAGTGCTCAGTCTGATCCTATAATAAACTTATGTAGGCTTTATTAATTAAATGAAAATGAAGCAAGAGAGATTTGCCCAATGCTAAGAATACAGACAAAGACGTAAACTTAGCTTATTATCTCATAAAACTTCAACGCTACAAAATCTTACAGGTTCAGCTTCTGAGGCTTATCGCAATTGTGACAGCTCTGGGTCCTTTACCTGGCAAAGTCCTCGCCTCTTAGGACTTAGGACTCTTAGGTAAAAAGAACCTTGTTTCCTTTCAGTAGGCAGCTTTTATCCAAAAACCTGGCCATGTGACTGTTCTGACCCTAGGGCTCATGGATGCAATGGTGAAGGGGAAGGAGGGTCCATGATGTAACCCTTTGTAACTCATCCTTGGGTGGGAGTGGCCCCTTCTCCATTGTCCCGTAAACTGGTTTCTACCTGTTGTATTGAGTAACAAGGATTTTCCTCTGGATATGTTGATTTTTACTGGGTATTAACTGATCACTCTCTCCGTTAAGGGGTGTAACCATCTCTATCAGCAAAACTCAGCAATGATTAATGGCTCTTGTTGTTATGGGGTCTGTCCCAGCCACATGAGTTATGTAGCACAAATGTACAGATGTGAAAAACACTACAGATTTTACTGCAATTTTAGCAACTTAATTGTAATAATGTTCTACCAGCATTAAGCCTGACAGACTCTTAGTTGATACATAGACCTAGAGTTTGCCTAAGCACCCAGCATGATGGATGTAACTCAAGGACTGTTTTATAAGTGAACAAGAAAAGTGTGGGATGAGAAATCAATGTACCAAAATTGGCGTGTCAGAAACTGGGGGACTAAATAACAAGAGGATATGCTATTAAACTGAACATTCCTTTTGCAGCACCTTAAAAGAAAAGACTTTGGGGGTGGGAGGGAGAATGGCACCAAGCTGTCTGACGACAACAACTGCCAGCTGACAAACGAGAGGACCGAAAGAGCGAGTTTTACCATCATGTCTGCCACCAGTTCACCAGACAGAATAGGTTATACCACAAAGCACGTTTATGCTAGTATAACTGCATTTACACCAAGGCTTTTGCTGGCATAACTATATCAATTTAGGGAGGTGATTTTTTTCCCCCCACAGCCCTAACCAACATAACTATGATGCTAAAATTTTCTAATGTAGGCCACGATTTAGGCATGGACTTAAATCCCTCTTGTAGGGAAAGGACCTAGGATGCTGTTAGGAAGGGTATATGGGGAGCTCCTTCTAAAGGCATGATACTGATTGATCACCAGTTCCCTTGGTTAAATTAAAACTACAGTTTTTCAGATATGCGCCAGAGTACAGACTTATTTATGGAGAGACTGAATAGTCACTTTCCTATTTGTTTCAGTCTTTCCTATTCTAACTTATAGCTTTTTTTAAAGGGTTGGAAGTAGAGTCCGTCAAAATGTTGCTAAAGTTTTTTAGATGAAAAATGGCATTTTGACTAAAACAAAATGTTGCAGGAAAACTTGAATTTTGGTGAAATTGACAAAATTCCTAAACAAAAATTATTGGGGGGAGGGAAAATTCATCTATCTATCTACACACACACTCTCTTTCTACTGGGGAAAAAAGTGTGTGTGTAAATAAAGAGAGTAGGTTTTCCCCCAACAAAACACATTTTTAAAAAATGGAAAAAGTTTCAAAAAATCTTGTTTTGAAATTTTGTAATCAAAAAATGAAAAATATCATGAAACATTTTGAAGAAACAAACAAAATGTTTCTTTCAACATTTTTCAAGAAACATACTTCCCTGGTTTTGACCAGCTCTAATTGGTCACAATGTCAGTGCAGGAAGTGGTCCTTCTGAAAAGCTATATGTTTGGGGTTGCTTTTTACAGGACAATTATTAATATTTATTATTTGTATCACACTTGCACAATGGGGCTAGGCACTACTGTAATACATATAAAATAACACACTGTGTACAAACATAAGATACACTCTGTCCAAAAGCATTGGAGCAATTTGCGACTTCAACTTCACTTAATTTTATGTGACATTTGCCCAGGGGCTGTGGAAGACTCACATTACAGTGGGACTGCGGTTCTGCTTCGGCTGCAGGAATGGTAGCTGCAGAGCAATCACCAAGAATGCCATATCCCTTGATCATAGCATATCCCATCTCCAACTAGGCTAGGAGTTTGTGATCAAATGGGGACGGGGTGTGCTCTGTATTTGCATAGACCCAGTTCCTCACACCTCTGCATAAGGGTGCTCAGAGTTCAAGGGCCTCTGCTTCAGCCCTGAGGCTGGCACAGCACTACTGGAGGGCCCTGCAGCTGTTCTGCTCACTGTGAGCTGGGATAGCTCTTATCCCCGCCAATTCCCTGTTCATGGTGGTCATGAATTTCACCCTTCAGGTGGACAGAAGGTGAGTGAGGTAAGATCTTTTATTGGATCAACTTCTGCTGGTGAAGGAGACATGGTTTGATCTACACAAAGTGCTTTTTCAGGACTGTGAAACATAATCAAAGTCTCACAGCTAAATACAAGATAGAACAGATTATTTAGCATACATAGTTAACATATATTCTAAGAGACCAATCAAGGTGAAGTGGCCCATTAATACCCCTGCTGTCATAGGACAAAAAAAATCAGGTTAGTGGGTTCCAGATTGTTGTAATAAACCATAAAGCCAGGGTCTTTATTAAGACCATTATTTTTAGTGTTTAGCAAAGTTATGAATGTAAGCTCCCAAGCTCATCTTTTGAAGGTGGCATGCAAGTTTCCTTTGAGGATGAGGACTGAGAGGTCATATATAGCGGGATCACTTTGCAAAAAATGTTCACCCATAGGTCATATGGTGTTTTTATCTTTTATCATTTTTGTGTGTGAGTTCATCTGAGACCATAATGATTGTCTGGGTTCACCCACATGGGTGTTACTGGGGCGTATAGTGCACTGGATGAGGTACACCACATGTTGTGATAGGCATATGTAGGACCCATGGATCTTGTAAGGTATATTGGGGGGTGGGTATTTATCATTGTAGCAGTGGGGATATGTCTGCAGGTTTTGCATCTTATTATGACAGAGTCCAGTGCTGCTTTGAGTTGGTGTGTTCTGGTCTGTGGGAAGCTTGCTTCTGATGAGCTTGGAGAGGTTGGATGGATTGTTTGAAGCCAGAAGAGGGAGTTTGCAAAAGATTTCTTTCAGGATGTTGTCCCCATCAAGTTTGAGTTGTAATTGTTTAATGATACCCCATATGGATTCCAGTGTGGGTTGACAGGTTACAAGTAGGGGTGTGCAGCTGGAGAGGTTTTTTTTCATATTGAAGCAAGTTCTCTTGGGCCTGGTCTACACTAGGAGTTTATGTCGAATTTAGCAGCGTTAATTCGACTTAACTGTGCACCCGTCCACACCAGGAAGCTAATTAGTTCGACCAAGAGGGCTCTTTAGTTCGAATTCTGTACTCCTCCCCGACGAGGGGAGTAGCGCTAAATTCGACATGGCTATGTCAAATTAGGCTATGTGTGGATGGAAATCGACCTTAGTAGCTCCGGGAGCTATCCCACAGTGCACCACTCTGTTGACACTCTGGACAGCAGTCCGAGCTTGGATGTTCTGACCAGCCACACAGGAAATGCCCAGGGAAAATTTGACACGCTCCGGCGCCTTGTGGATGTTCTGCAGGACCGCAGGCAGGAGGTCAGAGCCCCCCTGCACTGTATCTGCAACCGCCCTCCCCCGCCACAAAGTCCCAACCCCCCCTCACCCAAAGTAACAAGAAGGAGGGGCGACAGGGGCCATGAAAACTGTCACTGCACCCCTGCAGAGTGCACAAATACAAGAAGGCTCTCATTCCCTAAATGTTGAGAAGTCCTTCCCTTCCTGGCTCACCGAAGCCCCAATCTCAGTTTCATCCCTTAACTGTGTAACCCTGTAGTTGATTATTAAAAGTAGTTTGCTGTTACCGGTAATTACTATTTCCGTCAAGTTTTTCTACAGAAGACTGTCTGTGAAGGGGGGGGGGAGGGGGTTGTTAATTGCATAGGACAGTCACCTTTACCAGGGTACAGACATGGGGGCAGGATCAACAGCAGGTCACACACACAGTGCAGTCAGTAGGCACCCTGGTCGGTCTGGGAGGTGTTTTCCATGTTCTGTGTGGGTGGGGGGTATGTGACTTTGTGGCATGGGAGGGCGGTTACAGAACTTATGCAGTGGTCCTTGTCCCGGACCACAGAGCCACGCAGCAGGGGAATCTGTAACCGTCCTCCCCCACCACAAGGTCACGTAGCCCCCGCACACAGAGTCCCGAAAAGGAGGGATGGCAGGCTCCGTTGAAACAACCAGTCCGGCACTGCAGACCGCTCTAGGAGCAGGAGCCTATCATTCCTCGAGTGCAGAAGTGGTGTTAACATCACTGCACACCCTACCCACCACAGTCTGTGTCCCTGTTTCAACCCTTTAACGCAAATTCATTAATAAAGAAAACGTTGTTAATTAACAATGTTCCATTAACTTTATTTTTAAACATGTGTTGGAAGGGGGGAAACGTGGTGAACGGGGTATGTAACCGCAGAAGAAAGTCAACAGTAACTGAAGCAGGGGCAGGTTCAGCTTCTCTGTAAAGAAACTGAACAGTCACAGGTTACCCTGCTCCCTGAGGAACCTAGCTTTCAAAGCCTCCCGGATGCACAGCGCTTCCCGCTGGGCTCTTCTAATTGCACGGCTGTCTGGCTGAGCGTAATCAGCAGCCAGGCGATTTGCCTCAACCTCCCATCCCGCCATAAAGGTCTCCCCCTTGCTCTCACAGAGATTGTGGAGCACACAGCAAGCTTCAATAACAATGGGGATATTGGTTTCGCTGAGATCCAAGCGAGTCAGTAAGCTCCTCCATCTCCCCTTGAGACGTCCGAAAGCACGTTGAATGATGACAGTTACCCAAGACCACCCTCAACACATTTTTCCCCCCAGCATGCATTGTGGGGAAATCCCAGAATTCAAATGGGCAGCGGGGACTGCGGGAACTGTGGGATAGCTTCCCACAGTGCACCGCTTCCAATGTCGACGCTTGCCCCGTTAGAGTGGACTCACAAAGTCGAATTAGTGTCCTTAGTGTGGACACACAAATTCGACTTTGTAAGGTTGATTCCACAAATTCGAATTAAGTTAAATCGAACTAATCTGGTAGTGTAGACATACCCTTGGGGTATTTGGGTGGCCCATTCCCTGATACGATCTACTTCTCTGGTGGAGTGACCTTGTTTAGTGAAAGTGGTTTTAAGTGTGTTAAAATGTGTATTCCAGACTGTCTCCTTAAAGCATATTCTGTGGAATCTGAATGCCTGGCTGTAGATTTCTTGATGTGTTTGGGATGCTTACTGAATCTGCAAAGGTAAGTGTGGTGATGGGTGGGTTTCTTGTATACAGTTGTCTGTAGGGCTCCATGCTGAAGTTGATTATAGTGTCCGGGAAGTTGATCCTGGTACAGGAATGTTCTAGAGAAAGTTTGATGGATAGGTACTAGTTGTTAAAGTTACGGTGGAAATCTTTGAGGGAGATTAGGTCATCTGTCCAGAGGATGGAAATATCATAGATGTATCTCAGGCATTTGTCCTGAAATTCTTTCTTCTTCAAGGTGGCCAATGAAAAGGTTGGTATATTGGGGAGCCATCCTATTACTCATGGCAGTTCCCATGATTTGGACAATCCCATGATGGTTGTTGAATGTAAAATTGTTATGGGTGAGGATGAAATGGATGAGTTTGGCAAAGTGTTTGGGGTGGATATCTGAGTGTAGTACATTGTCTTGTAGATAGCTGAGGCAGGCAGCAATGCTGTCATTGTGAGGGATGTTGGTGTATAGAGAGGTGACATCCATGGTGGCAAGGATGGTGTTCTGAGGGAGATTGTTAATGTTGCAGAGTTTCTGGAGGAAGTTGGTTGTGTCCTGGAGGAAGCTGACCATTTGTGTGGTGAGTGGTTTGAGGATGGTTTCTATGAGTCCTGAAATTTCTCCAGTAAGAATGCCATGGACAGATATGATGGAGTCTACCTGGGTTCCCTTGTTTGTTTATCTTGGGAAGTGTAGTGGGGTGGTCACCCCGCTCTGGCCTTGAAGGGGTTAAAGCAGCCCTGGAGAGGGTTGTGGCTGGGAAAAGCTGATTGGAGAAGCAGCCACAGCTGGGGCCACGCCCCAATCAGGCCACAGCTGGCCCTATAAGAGGGCTGAGGGCCAGGAGCTGGAGAAGTCTTGCTCTAGCCCTGGAGTGGGAAGGGCTAGCTGCCTGAGAGAAGGTACCTGAAGCGGAGCAGTGCTGGGGAAGGGCAAAGGGAGCTGGGGAGCTTCAGCCTGGTAAACCCCCAGGCTTCAGGCCTTGATAAAGGCCCAGAAAGGTACTAGGGCTGCAGAGGGGCAGCCTGGGAATAGGCAGAGGCAGCTGGTCCTACCGCTTGCCAATGATGAATGGCCATTACAGACTGCAGTCTGCCCCAGTGAGCGGGGCTAGATGATGACTGGCAGTAGCCACTGAGGCAAGGTGAGGATAGGGGGTTGGGGATTCCTCTGGGAGGGGAGACCCAGACTGTGGGTTACTGCTGGGGGCAGAACCCTAATGTAGGGGGGCACCGGGGTCCAGGAGGGACATGGGGGCCAGCAGCAGGCGAGACACCGGCCTGCAAAGGGAGCTCTGGGCTGGAAGAGCTAATTCCCAGGATGACCAGCAGGAGGCCCCGCACCGGTGAGTCTTCGCCTCGCTACAGGAAGCATTTATAAGGTCCCTGAGGTGGGCTCATGGGGGGTGAGGTTGTAGGGTTTCTCCTGGAGTTGTGTGAGGAAGGATTTGATGATTAAGGCTAAGTTTTTTGTCATGGATATTTTTAGTAAAAGTCATTGACAAGTCACTGGAAATAAACAAAAATTCCCAGCAGCCTGTGACCTTCCCTGACTTTCACTAAAAGTATCCCTGATAAAAGAGATAGGTGGGTTCAGCGCCCACTGCTGCTGGGGCTCCCGGGTCCCCCATCAATGGGTTGCATGGGAGCTCTAGGGTCCCCCTGCCCCTGGGGATGGGCTGATGTGGGGTCCTCTTGACCAGGCAGCTGGTAGCTGCAGGATCCCCCAGCCGCTGGCCCTGGCTGCAGCTGGGGAGCTGTGCAGGATCCCCCAGCTGGCCACCGTGGCTGGGCAGCTGCGCAGGGTTCCCCCGCCTTCCCTCCTGCCACGGCTGAGCAGCTGTGTAGGGTCCACCGACTGCCCACCGCAGCTGGGCAGGTGTACGTGGTCCTGCCACCTGCCTGCCACCACTGGGCAGCTGCACGGGGTCTGCCAGTTGCTTGCTGTGGCTGGACAGCTGTGCTGGGTCCCCTGGCCGCCCGCCACCGCTGGGCAGATGCAGGGTCTGCCAGCTGCCTGCCGTGGCTGGGTAGCTGCGGGGTCCTTTCCCCCACCAGGTTGGGGGCTGGGAGCTGTGAGAGCAGGGCTGGCTGGGAGCAGGGCAGAAAATGATTCTGTGACTTCTGTGACCTCTATGACATAATCGTACCTTATTGATAATAGCCTCAAGGGTCTTTTTTGAGTTATTTGTTGTAGGTGATACTGGAGAGTTGTCAGTTGGCTTCATTGATGTAGTCACCATGGCTGACGAACTACGATGGCACCCTTTACTGACAAAGGGATCACACAATAAAAAAGAAGGTTTTAAAGTATATTAGGAACAAAAGAAATCCCAGCAATGGTATAAGCCCATTACTAGATGGAGATGATAAAACTGTTGATAATGATACAGAATTGGCAGGTGTGTTCAATATATATGACTGTTCTCTATTTGGAAAGAAGCAGTACTTGTATCACATGAGGATGATGAAGTACTTTCCTGTCTACTAGTAACTAAGGAGGATGTTGAATAAGATATACTTGGTGTGACACTCTGTATCTCAGGGGAACACCCAGCACCCCCATGTTCATCCTTATAAACTGATTGTGTGGCATCCAAGGCAAAGTTTGTCATGTCGGGTGTCTTCAGAAGGTTCATGATGCACTGAGCATTGTTGTTAGAGTAATGTTATCGGTTGTAATTTCATGTATATAGTTATGAGGCTGAAAATGTTAACTTGTGGCTTAAAAGAAGCCCAGGCAAAATCTCTCCAGGAACAGGGGGGCAGGTCACACCCCATCAGGGCATGTATGGGATAAACCCAGCCCAGCCTCACAGGAACACTGGCCTAGGCAGCAACAAAGGATCTGTTGGACTCTAGAGTGAGACACCCCTTTCCCTTGGTCAGTCAGGGACTGCGATGAGGTAATGTTCACCTGACCCTGAGGAAGGGGGGCAAAGCCAAGAGGGAAGAAAGAACATGATAAAAGGAAGAGATGTTTGCCATGCTCTTCCTCTCTCTTCCATCTCCATCTACAGACACCACCACCAAGCGACTGAAGCGCTGATCAAAGGGGAAAGCCTGGCTGAAGGGCAACCAGCCAGCCTGTGGTGAGAAGCACCTAAGTTTGTAAGGGGACTGAAAGTGATAAGATCAGCTTAGAATGCATTTTGCTTTTATTTCATTTGACCAAATCTGACTTGTTGTGCTTTGACTTATGATCACTTAAAATCTACCTTTTGTAGTTAATAAGTGTGTTTGTTTATTCTACCTGAAGCCGTGCGTTTGTTTTGAAGCATGTCAGAGACTCGCCTTGGGATAACAAGCCTGGTGCATATCAATTGTTAAATTGACAAACTCATATAAGCTTGCAGGATCCAGCGGGCATAACTGGACACTGCAAGACGGAGGTTCCTAGGGTTGTGTCCTGGACTGGAGATATTAGCTAGTTTCATTCAGTTGCACGATCCAAGCAGCTTACATGTCAGAGGCTGTACGTGAACAGCCCAGGAGTGGGGGTTCTCACAGCAGAGCAGGTTAAGGCTGGCTCCCAGAGTCGAGGATTCGAGTGACCTAGCCAATCACTGGTCCAGATAACACCAGGGGAATGTCACACTTGGGATAAATATTTTTAAATGAGCAGGCTTGGTAACTTGCATCCAAAAGACCTAAAAGAGTTGGCTGAGGAGATCTCTAGCCTGGTTAATTATAATAAACCTTGGAATATCAAAGAAATTCCAGAAGACAGAAAGACTACTTATGTTGTGTCAATATTCCAAAAGGGAAAGAGGGATGACCCAGGTAACTATAAGCCAGTTAGCCTGACACCAATCTAGGGAAAAATAATAGGAAAGCTGATATGAGTTTTAGGAATAATAGGAAAGCTGATAAGGTTCAAAATTAGAGGTTAGGTGTAGTGTTATGATGTAAACACAGAGAACCACTGCTTTAGGCAGTAACTAGAGAATTCCTTGATTAGGATGTTTGTATGTTTATCAAGCTTTCCCTGCAACAAATTCTGGTCCTTTCTGGTAACTTGTGAGGACCAGGAACTCTAACTAGGTTTGGCAGAATTTTATTTTTATTTTTTGATAATTTTGACAGACTATCAATATTTATTTTTAAGCATTTTTTGGCTGTTTGTCAACTGAAATTATCACAGTAGTGCAAAATTATGGGTTTGAAGTATTTGTTTTTATTTTTATCTATTTGAATGTTCACAGTTGCAGGAAATTGTTGTCAGATAATATAATGACAGGAGCTGAGATTCAAAAAGTTAAATATTTATAACTTTTAAACACAAATTGTCAACATCACATGTCAAAATATTCAAAATATCCTTAAATCAAACTCTAATAATTTTTCAAGGAGCACTTTTCTTACTTTGCCTATCTGTCAACTTTGATTATTATCTATAGAAATACTTTTTCATAGATTGTTGTGTGTACTGTAAAAATCAACATTTATGGAATAAAATCTAATCCTTCCAACCAAGGCCGGCTCCAGGCACCAGCCCAGCAAGCGGCTGCTTGGGGCGGCCAATGGTGAGGGGCGACACGTCTGGGTCTTCGGCAGCAATTCGGCAGCGGGTCCCTCCCGGCCTTTTTTTTTTTTTTTTTTTTTTTGCTGCTTCGGCGGCATAAACCCTGGAGCCAGCCCTGCTTCCAACTGACCTGTAACCACTCCTTGTCTCCCTTTCTTTATAATAAAAAATTAAAACTTATATTATAAACCAATGTATATACACACAATGATTCAAAATAACTTCAAATTCCTTAAAAAGATGTACTTGTTTCCTGGCAGAGTACCTGAAGAGCCTAGATTCTTTCTTTGTTGTGTAGGGAAATATTGAAGATTAACGCAATTCCAATGGAGAAGTCCTTTTAGAGTCTCCACTTTGAATCCTAGGTGAAGGTCATCCATTTGTTTTGCACTCAGTAATGCCACTAAGGCTTGTGGTCTGTTTCCATGTTAAAATCTAAGCCAAACAGATATGCCCTGAACCATTGGCAGGCCCAAGTGACTGATAGAGCTTCCTTTTCCACTTGAGCGTACTCCTGCTTGGTTTCCGAGATGCTTCTTGATGAGACTGCAACAGCTCTCTGGTGTCCTCCTCCTTTTGTGTGAGTGTTGCTCCTACACCAGTTGAAGATGCATCTACTGCTATTGTTTTCCAAGTGTCATGCCAAACCAGGTGGAGATATCAGTAGTTCTATTATTTTATTAAATGTGTTTTATTGTGGACTTGCCCAGATCCACATATTGCAACCATTTAAGGAGATCTCTTAAAAGTGGTGTTTGATGAGCTAAATGTGGTAAGAACTTCCCAAAGTGATTTGTCATGCCCAGCAATCTTCTTAAGCAGAAACATCTTTGAGTTCGGGTAAGGCGAGTAATGCCTTCAGTTTGTCTGAATCCAGCTGAATTCCCTGTTTTCTCATTATGTGTCCTATACATTTCATCTGCTCCTTTCCAAATTCACATTTCTCTTTCAGAGTGAGACTGGCTTTTTGGAAGCATCTCAAAACTGCATGGAGTCACTCATCTGCTCATTTCTATCTCTGCCATATACCAACAGATCATCTGCATGGCAAAAGACAACAGGCATACCTGTTATGATCTGAGAAATTCTTTTCTGGAAATATTTGGTGCTGAAGATATGAGGAATGGAAGCCAATTGAAACAGAATCTTCAAAATGAGGTGATGAATGTAGTTAATAATATAGATGTTGCAGCAAGGGAAATTTGCCAGAAGCCTGCTGTAGCATCTAACTTTGAGAACACTTTGGCCTCTGATAACTGAGTTCATGCCTCTTCAACTGTGGGATGCATGTCTCTTTCTCCGCACATGCTTTTATTAAGTTATGTAAGGTCCACACATATGTAAATGTTGCCATTGGGCTTCAGAACTACAACCATCCACACACACCAGTCAGCGAGTTCTTCTATTTGGGAAATATCTGCCATTCTCTTTCATTCTTCTTTGGCTTTCCCCAGCAAGAATATAGAGCTCTGCCGTGGGGCTGTGAGAACAAAGGGAGTCACTGATGGCATTGGTTTTGTTTTGTACTCCCCTGACAGCTTTCTTAGCCCTGTGAAGATGTGTGGATACATAAATAGTTTGCTTTTTGGCAATTAATGCATTCCAGTTTCTCTGATAGGCGTACTCCTTGTGTTACTGGCAACCGTAGTAGGGGAGATGTAACTCCTTATATTACATATATTATTTGTCAAAAAACTTTCTATCCTTTCTCCAGTTTCCCAGGGAACTGGCCATAAACATGTAATGTATTGTTACTAGCCCCACGTAGAAACTCATTTGGTCTTTGGAAATTTCCACCCCAGGATCAATTTTCTCTCTCTCTCTCTCTCTCTCTCTCTAAACAACTTATATATACAGAGAGAGAGAATCTTCTGGAACTGCAGTGACTGCTTCCCCAGTACCAGTTTTAAATTTAAAGTTTAAACTGTTTAGATTCATGCTTGTATGCCAATATGTCTTTTCTATTGAGAATATAGTCCTAGAAGTATGGACTCCTTGTCATCTGATGATAACGTTCTCTCTTGGATTGTTTCCACTACTCTTGGTGACCTTCATTCTGCTGCAAAATGTCCCATTTTGTGGCATCTCCTACATTCTGCCTCTTTTGCTGGACATAGTTGCCACCTATGTGTTGACGTCTTGCCACATCTTCCACAGCTTTTCCAAGCTTCCCGCCAATTGAGGTTTTTTGGTCCCCCCTCTCTCTAGTGAGGCGCTGTTTCTTATATTGTAAATTTGGTCTGACTGCCCCTTTTGCATTTGTGTCTTTTCTCTTTATTGTGTCGGTATTGTCTGATGCTGCCTCCCCTATGCTGCCAACATGCAAGTCACATTACTGTTTCTTTATGATTTCTTGCATTCTCACTCATGCTACAACTTTTTCTAACATGAGATCTGAGTCTAACTGAAGCCGTGCTAATAAATTGGTGTCTCTTATGCCAACTATCCTGTCTTTTATTAGTTCTTCTTTTAACATCCATATTTGCAATTTTCAGCAAGACTATGAACGGCAGTAATAAGTCTCAGTTGTTTCCCTTTGTTCCTGGCACCTCTTGTTAAATCTGGCCCTTTCGTATATATTATTCTGTCCATAGGCACCAACTCCATGGATGCTCTGGGGCTCAAGCACCCATGGGGAAAAAAATAGGGGGTGCTCAGTACCCACCAGCCATAGTGGTTCCTGGCTCCCTTAAGCAAACTAAGCAGTCCTGGGATAAGAGGGAAGATCCTCTCATGGTTTAGTACAGGGGTAGGCAACCTATGGTAGGTGGCACACGAGCTGATTTTCAGTGGCACTCACACTGCCCGGGTCCTGGCCACCAGTCCAGGGGGCTCTGCATTTTAATTTAATTTTAAATGAAGCTTCTTAAACATTTAAAAAACCTTATTTGCTTTACATACAACAATAGTTAAGTTATATATTATAGACTTATAGAAAGAGACCTTCTAAAAATGTTAAAATGTATTACTGGCACGCGAAACCTTAAATCAGAGTGAATAAATGAAGACTCAGCACACCACTTCTGAAAGGTTGCCGACCTCTGGTTTAGTAACTGGCTAAAAGATAGGAAACAAAGGGTAGGAATAAATGGTCAATTTTCAGAATGGAGAGACGTAAATAGTGGTATCCCCCAGGGATCTTTATTGGAACCAGTGCTGTTCAACATATCTATAAATGATCTGGAAAAGGGGGTAAACAATGAGGTGGCAACATTTGCAGATGATACATAATTATTGAAGATGTTCAGCCCAAAGGAGACTGTGAAGAGTTACAAAGGGATGTAATAAAACTGGGTGACTGGCCAACAAAATGGCAGATGAAATTCAATGTTGATAAATGCAAAGTAATCCACATTGGAAAACATAATCCCCCACGCAAAATGATGGGGTCTAATTTAACTGTTACCACTCAAAAAAGAGATCTTGGAGTCATTGTGGATCGTTCTCTGAAAACATCCACTCAATGTGCAGCAGCAGTCAAAAAAGCTAACAGAATGTTGGGAATCATTAGGAAAGGGATAGATAATAAGACAGAAAATATCATATTGCCTCTATATACATCCATGGCATGCCTACACTTCGAATACTGTGTGCAGTTCTGGTCACCCCATCTCAAAGATATATTAGAATTGGAAAAGGTACAGAGAAGGGCCACAAAAATGATTGTGTCTGGAACAGCTTCCGAATGAGGAGAGATTAAAAAGACTGAGATTCTTCAGGTTAGCAAACAAGGGGGGATATGATAGAGTTCTATAAAATCGTGACTGGTGTGGAGAAAGTGAACAAGGAAGTGTTATTTATGGTCACCCAATGAAATTAATAGGCAGCAGGGTTAAAATAAACAAAAGGAAATACGTCTTCACACAATGCACAGCCAACCTGTGGAACTCATTGCTAGGGGGTGTTGTGAAGCTCAAAACTAAATGTTGTCAGGGGATGTTGTAAAGATAAAAAAAGAACCAAATACGTTCATGGGGAAAAAAGATCCATCAATGGCTATTAGCCAAGAAGGTCAGGGATGCAACCCCATGCTCTGGGTGTCCCTAGTTTCTAACTGCCAGAAGCTGGGAGTAGATGACAGGGGATGGATCACTCAGTAATTGCATCTGTTCTGTTCATTTCCTCTGAATCATCTGGCGTTGGCGACTGTCAGAAGACAGAATACTGAGCTAGATGGACTGTTGACCCAGTATGGCCGTTTTTATGTTCTCATGAGAGTCATTCAAAGCTCATAGCCACAGATTGTAGTCTTGATAGTTTCTCCATGATAAGCCTTCAATGAGGTGTCAAGCAGGGCAGCTATCTGGACTGCATTTCAGTGGATTTGCCTTGGGCTAAGTTAGATATATGTTCTGCACACAATACAAAATGGCATTCACAGTTTGATACAGACATATCGCCCTCTGTCATACCAGCCATAAATGTTCTCCTTAAAATGTGAAGAATGAATACTTTAGAGAGTTAATAAAAATTAGTTTCAGTAAGGATGTTTCTAGAATTCTTTGTGTGGGTTTAAAACTAAAGGTCTTTCTTTTGCAGAGAGGCGGCTTAAAGAGGCCCACTTTTATGACAGGTGATGTGTACACTACATATTTTGGTTGACACAAGTTAGGCCAGTGTACAGCTGCCAAACTGTGTATATCACTTATGCTCATGCATATTTGGCTGCTTTCATTGGCACTCCATGTACTCAGTGGAAGTGCTTGTGTTGATGCAAAGTGAGGTGCGCTCCAGGTAGGTATCCCAGTGTGCCACACACTGTCATCTGGCACAATGCCTTTTGCGAACTTTTCACAATATGTTGGGTAGAAATGACTCACTCAGGGATCTCTGGGAGCTAAGAGTCAAATTCTCAGCATGCAATTTTCTCCATCCCATAATGGCATCCATACCCCATAATTTTTGCACTTTGTGGGATTTTTTTTTTAAACTTCTGTGACACTTTTCAGTGTCTGCCATCTCTGACAGAAGCATGAAGCCTGCAGACCTCTGCACTATTTTTATGAACATTGCAAATACAGGACACACAATTCTCCTGTATTTGCAGACCCACAGGAAGTACTGCAACAATTCAAGCGGTGGTGTTCGAAGACCAGCTGCAGATGGTGGAGCACAATTTCTTGGCCCAAGAAACGAGCACTGACAGGTGGAATTGCATTGTAAAGCAGGTTTGGAATGACAAGCAGTGGCTGCAGAACTTTTGGATGCAAAGGCCATGTTCCTGGATCTATGTGCTGAGTTCGCCCCACTCCTCCAACACAGAGACATTAGAATGAGAGCTGCATTGACATTAGATTGCTACCAATCAGTAGGAAATCATTTTGGAGTTGTAAATCCACAGTGGGATCATTACCATGAAAGTGTGTAGAGCCATTAATCATCTCCTGTGACTCTGGGCAACGTGCGTGGCATAGTGGATAGATTTGCAGCAATCAGGTTTCCAAACTGTTGTGGGGTGATAGACAGCATGCATATTCCTATTTTGACACCTGCTCACCTTGCCACAGAGTGCATCAGTAGAAAGGGCTATTTTTTTCTATGGTTATGCAAGTGCTGGTAGATCACCGGGGATGCTTCACCAATATCAATGTGGTCTGGTCAGGGAAAGTGCATAACGCTGGCAGGCTTAAGAAAGGACTGTTCAGAAAGCTGCAAGCAGGGACATTCTTTCCCAATCAGTGGATTACTACTGGCAACATTGAAATGCCAACAGTGATTCTGAGGGACCCAGCCTACCCCTTCCTCATGAAGCTCTACACTGACCACCTCATCAGCCCCAAGGGAAGATTCAACTACCTGCTCAGCAGGTGCAGACGATTGTTGAATGTGCTATTGATAGATTGAAGGGATGCTGGTGTTGTTTACTCACTAGATTGGAGCTCAGTGAGAAAAATGTTCCAATGGTTGTAGTTGCCTGTTGGGGCCTGTATAATATCTGTGAGGGCAAAAGGGGGAAAATTTGCAGCTAGGGTGAAGGGTACAGGTGGATCAGGCTGTCTGCTGAGTTTGAAGAGACAGACCCAAGGACCATTAGAAGAGTTCAATATGGAGTCATGAGGTTGAGGGAGGCTTTGAAAGAGTACTATGGCCAGCAACAGAGTAGCATTCTGTGCTGCACTGTTCCCTGGCCCTGGAGCTTTGGGTGCTGCTGGGAATTGGGTAGTGCTTGTTGTACACTTAGAAATAGGACTGCATGTTTTCCTGAAGCTATGAAATATATGGTGCTTGCTGTACATTTACAAGGACTGTGTGTTTTCAGTACCACTATGCATTCGGAAATGTGTTGAGAACTAATAAAGATAATTTTTCTCTCCAACAAGAGAAATGCATGGAGTGGCAACACCAGTGCAGAAAAATGACATGCACAAAACAACAGGCAATGCAATACAACCTTTTAACATACATTAATGGAATGGGACTTTAAAATTGGAAAGGCAGCAAACATTTTTGTCCATTTCAGTGCTCAAATGTAATCCCTGGAATCTACATATACAGCAGCCTTAGTTCTCACAGGTCAGTGCATATGAAGCTGTGTTTTCCTCACTATCCCCTGGCATGGAGAGATAGGGATGAGGATGTGGCCCGTGATGCAGGTGGTATGTTGGTGGGGGGCTGTAGGTAGCTGTTACCATGGAATTCTCCAAGGACTGCAAAGAGCAAGAAGTCCAAGATTTCTGGACCTGCAGGTCAACCAGGGTCTGCAGCATTTGGGTTTGCTACCTGAGAACCTCCATTATGTCCTGGTACATTTCTTTCTCCTTTCCTTTATGGGACTCCTGGGACTTCCTCCTGCCCCCTCTTTCCCTCTCCCTGCTGTCTGTCATGTTGGCCCTCCAAGCCCTCCTCAGGATCAGGCATTCAGTGGGTGTGGAGGGGGCACCCTTCAAGGCCACAATGGCAGAAGTTGCAGATAAAACCATACAGATGGATCTCTGGATTTACAGTCACAAGGGAAAGTGAAAGAAACATTTCAAAACTCCCTTCCCTCATTCCCACAAACACTTTTAATAAGACATGCTTATTGACAATTCAGCTCTGGAACACTTCTGCTCAGCATCACTCTCCAGCCCCAACCATGGTGAGTATGGCCTACCTGTGGTGAGGGGGTGGGGGAAGAATTTTTGGTTGCATGAAACAGTAACAGTTGGGTCCCTATTCCATGGGTATAAGTATAGTGCAACCTCACTGAATATTGACACTATTTTCCACAGGCGGTAGTGGTTTTAGCTGATCTCATTCCTGAGAGTGAGAAAGACACAGAGAACACACATGTAACTGGTGTCCCAAAGCCACCTGGGCCCCTCTGCTGCTAGCCTGTTTACTGGACTGGTGCCAGCCAAACTCATCACAGAGTGGTGGGGGAAAGTGTCCTATCATGGAGGAAGAAATAAGGCAGCCATACCTAGAAACCTTTGGGAGAGGATTGGAGATTATCTCTATGAAAGTTTCATCAAGATCTCTCAGGAAGATACAGGGACATCCCTATGTACATAAACAAACTGTTCCCAATCCCATAACACCCCACCCTTCCCTTGGCTAACTCCAAAGGAGAATGAAAAGCAGATAACAACTCTACCTGTTTGTTGTACCTCTAACTCCTCTCCTGTGAGTAAAAGAATGAGAAGTCGATACCTTTTTATTGTTAACTTGGGGATGGGCCAGGTGACATCTTTAAATTTAAACATTGTAAGGAAAAATGCATGCAGACACTTACCAAAGGTTCCTTCCTTTTCATCAGGCTCATCCACACTCACCTGGTGAGACTGGCTAGACAGTGGTAGAGTCTCAAATAAGTCCAGGTGTGTGGCATGGCTGGAGCTCCTGGCTGTGTCTTTCCCCTCTCCACCCCTCCTTTTCCATAGTGTTCATGGCAGGGGTCTCTCTCCTGGGCTCCTCCAAGGTATCCACAGTGGTCTGCTGGTGGGGTCTCTGCCAAGTATGGCATGCAGCTCATTGTAAAAGCACCAGGTCTGCTGCTCAGCTACAGGTCTATCATTGGCCTCCCTGGTCTTGTGGCTTGCCTAGCAAAGTGACTTTGTTTTCACATGGCATTGCTTCTGATCCCTGTCATGCCCCTTTGCCTGCATCCCCCACACAATCTGTTCCTAGAGGTCTATATTTCTAGAGCTGGTCCTTAGCTGTGCTTGAACAGCCTCTTCTCTTCACCGGCCCAGGAGATCCAATACCTCCAGCCTACTTCAGGCAGGAGAACATTTGGTGCATGGAGCCAGCATGGTCGGTTGGGCAGTTGCACACAACAAGGGTTAACTCCTAGGTGTGCAGTCAGGAAAAGGCATTTCAAAAACATGCTGGGGACTCTAAAGGCTGTAGAGATGGCTTCTGGTTTCTGTGACCCTAGGCAGTGAAGTTTACAATTGTGACCAGAGGAAAACTGTCGCACGGAGTGGGACAGCTGTTGGAGGACTGTTAGGGTCAACAGTGTCTACAATCAGACTGCATTGACCTCATTAGGTCAACCATGGCTCCATGCTGTTCCAGGAGGTGGTTTTACTGTGTCATCGTAACAGGGCACTTATGTCAGCTGGAGACAAATTTGAGTGTAGGCACATGCACAAATAGGATGATGACACAAAGCAACTTATGTTGACCTAACTTTGTAGTACACCTCAGGCCTTAATTTATAGCTCTGATAACACATCCTGAGCTTTGCTCCTCTTTGGAATATCCTGAATAAAAGATAGCCTTACGTTCTTTTACACAACCAGGTCTCTTTCTAAATCAAATATCTTAACAAGTTTGTTTTCTTGAGATAAAGATAATAGGAATCCTAGAAATATAGAGCTAGAAGGGATCTCAAGAGGTCATCTAGTCCAGCCCCCAGTGCTCAGACAGAAGTAAGCAAACCTAGACGATCCCTAATAGATGTTTGTCTAACCTGTTCTTAAAAACCTCCAATGATAGGGATTCCACAGGCTCGCTAGGTAATCTGTTCCAGTGCTTAACTATCCTTATAGTTAAAAAGTTTTTCCTAATATCTTTCTTAAATCTCCCTTGCTGCAAAGAAAGCCAATTACTTCTTGTCCTACCCTTGGTCAACATAGAGAACAATTGATCACCGTCCTCTTTATAACAACCTTTTACATATTTGTAGACTTATGTCCCCTCTTGGTCTTCTCTTCTCAAGACTAAACATGCCCAATTCTTTCAATCTTTCCTCAGAGGTCATGTTTTCTAAACTGCTTATCATTTTTATAGCTTTCCTCTGGACTCTCTCCAGTTTCCTTACATCTTTCTTAAAGAGTGGTGCCCCAAACTGGACACAGTATTCCAGCTGAGGCCTCATCAGTGGAGAGTAGAATCGAACAATTATGCACCATGTCTTACAAACAACACTCCTGTTAATACAGCCCAGAATGGTATTTGCCTTTTTCACAACAGCATCACACTCTTGACTCATATCCAATATGTGATCCACTACAAAGCCCGGATCTGTTACTAGCCAGTATTTCCCATTTTGTATCGGTGCATTTGATTTTTTTTCCTTCCCAAGTGTAGTACCTTACACTTGTCTTTATTGCCTTTCATCTTATTGATTTCAGATCAATTCTCCAATTTGTCAAGATCATTTTCAAGTCTAATCCTGTCCTCCAAAGTGTTAGCAACCCCTCTCAGGTTGGTGTCATCTGCAAATTTTATTAACGTACTCTCTATTCCATCATCCAAGTTCTTAATGAAAATATTGAATAGTACTAGCTGCTTGACCTTTCTTTCTTTCTTTCTTTCTTTCTAAATTTTGCATTGATTTTTATATGAAAAAGCAGACAGTAAAAAAATACAAAAAGATGTGCTTCCAAATACTGCACACTTCACGGGATCTCTGATAGAATTTTGCAGTTTTACAACTTTTCAAAGCTGCAAGATCAGACAATACAAAATTGAACGGTATTACATGGACAGAGCTCGGTACAGTGGGGGATTACAGTAATAAAAGAGGAGAAGACATACATAAATAGGAAAAGGAGGGAAGGAAGGGACAAGAAAAGGCAGGAAAAAGGAGAAGAGATTAGGTAAAATGGCGATCTTGCATTCTGTGAGACGTCAACATTTTTCATCCAAATGTATCTAAAAACAGGTCCCATAGTTCTTTGAAATCATATAATTAATCTCTATAGTGATAAGATATTATTTCTTTCTGACTACCACTGCTCTATACTTAGCATAAGCCCACTCTTCCATTTTTGTAAAATCATGCACTTGGTGATCATTGCAGCCCTCTAGAACCAAAGTCTTAAACTCAGTTTAGCAGGTACATATCTGAGGACAGGGGCGGCCAAACTTACTGACCCTCTGAGCCACATACAACAATCTTCAAAAGTTCGAGAGCCGGGGCACACCTGCTGGAGCTCGGGGATTCAGCCCCATGGGAGGCTCCTGCTGTGGCTCAGGGCTTCAACCCCACTCCTTGCTCGCGGTCCCAGAAGCCACCATCAATCTCAACCCCTCCTCATGACAACAGGTACACCAAGAAGGGGAGTGTGGAAGTGGCCCAGGGTAGCAGACCCCTGTCTGGCCGCAACACTGACAGAGGGTGAGTCAGTGTGTTGTGGCATGGATCCCCGCTGACCCAATGACAAAGCACTTTGTCATTGCTAGGGCCCTGGGCCGAGACGCAGTGGAGTGGGTGGGTCTGCGTCCCCTCTGCCACCCCAACCCAGGGGTGGCAGTCTCCCCTTCCCCACGCCAGAAGCCTGAGCCTCAGACTCTGTGTTGCCCCACCTTGATCCAGGGCTGGGGCCAATTTGTTTCCTGCCCAGCCTGAGCAGTGGCCCCAGCTCCGAGCCACTACAGGCCCTTTTTCCTTATTGCAGTACCAACAAACATCAGAGGATAAGACTTTTATCTTGTGCAGCCTATTTGACGTCCAATACATTTTTGAACAAAACCTTTTGTTGTATCGAGCATAACTTAAGATCCGCAGAGGCATTCTTAACATAATGTATTATGGTGGGCCACTGGGATTTTTTTAGGGCTGTGATAAATCCTCTTCCTGTTATTTCACAAAGAACTCCAGACTAATGGAGTTCCTCTTCACAAACAGAGCATATATAGTGGCCATGGGCCTGGGAAGGTTATGAAGCATTTCTAAGGTTCCCAGTAGTTATTGGACCTTGGAGTTTTAGGATGTCCCATGCTTCCTCTCTTTTTGGGTGGGCTAGCACCATTTTCAAATTACTGTCAGCCATTTTGGTCCCAACAATGCTCCATGCAGCTACATCGGCAACTTCAAATACACAGAGGCTTTCTGGGCTTTATTTGAGTTCTCGGAGCTGGGTGGCTTTGGTATTGGACTTTGTCTGCCACATCACCAAGGAGATGATGTGGCTGCAGCAGCGGCTCCTCCAGCAGCAGCAGTGGAAGATGGGGGACAAGGACGAGGACAAGGATGACAAGGATGATACCAAGGAACTTCTTGTACAGAAGCTGTCCCTGCAGCAACTTCACACAATGCAGTTCCGTTTCTGAGCTTGGAAAACCAGTGTCAATTTGTGGGAAAGGATCATTCGGCAGACCTGGGATGACCAGCAGTGGCAAGAGAATTTCAGGATAGCAAAGGCAGCCTTTTTTGAGATCTGTGCTGAACTGGCCTCAGAGCTATAATGGCAGCTTACCAACACATGGTGCCTCATACCTATTGAGAAGCAAGTCACCATTGCCACCTGGGAGCTGGCAACCACCAAATATTGCTGGTCCACAGCCAACCAATTTGGTGTAAGGCAATAGACTGGTGGGGCCATTGTCATGCAGGTGTATGATGCCATGAATAAGGTATGGTTGCACCAGCTTACAAAGTTTGGTAATGATCAGGAGATTATTGACAGTTCTGCATCCATGACAGTTCCCCAACTGTTTTGGGGCAATTGATGGGACCCGTGTGTTTATTGTTTGTCCCCTGTACCAGGGCTGAGAGTTAATCAGCAGAAAGGAATATTGCTCCTGACCACTGTGGCAGGTTCACAGACATAAATGCAATGTGGTCTGGAAAGGTCCACGATGCTAGGATATCATGTAATCTGTGAATGTTACAGCTGCACTTGTACAGAATAATACAGACTCTCTTTTCAGAGTAGCAGCCGTGTTAGTCTGTATCCGCAAAAAGAACAGGAGTACTTGTGGCACCTTAAAGACTAACAAATTTATTTTAGCATGAGCTTTCGTGAGCTGCAGCTCACTTCTCCGAAGAAGTGAGCTGCAGCTCACAAAAGCTCATGCTAAAATAAATTTGTTAGTCTTTAAGGTGCCACAAGTACTCCTGTTCTTTTTACAGACTCTCTTGTTATGTTTGTCTGACAGCAAGAATAAACAATTATCTTAATGCGCCATCACTCAGCAAGTCCTGTAATAGTATGAAAATGATGGAATTTCAAACATCAGACAAGATTTTTGTTGACCTCAAATACATTCTGCCATGTAGAAAAAGATGTTTCAAAATCCTTCCTTATTTTCATTAAATTAGCCCAAACTAAAAAAAACAAAAACAAACAAAAACCCTATGGCTTTTTTTTATCCCTTGAAACCACAAGAATTTTAGTTTTAAAAAATACAGATGGATGTATAGTAGAAAAACATTTTGCTTAGACTGGTGCAAACCTGAGAGGATTGTTTGGTGGGGGTATGCAAATAGAACTTTCCTGAGGTACTCATCAGAGGTGGCTATGAACCAATCTCTGGAGGGCTACATGGAGACTTGGAATATAGAATCATAGAAGATTAGGGTTGAAAGAGACCTCAGGAGATCATCTAGTCCAACTCCCTGCTCAAAGACCTAACTCAGACCTCCGGAAGAACCCAAGCACAAACATAGTGGTCTGTTCTATGCTAGAAAAATGATCTGTTGTTAAGTATCAGGATAAGGTGCAGCTGAATTGGTGCTGAACGTGGCTTAGCTGCAAATCTTCCACCATTTCATAAATGGAGGCATGACAGCTGAACCCATGGCTGGCAACCATCATCAGCAATAGGTCTTTTTTTTCTAGTGTGTGCTGTGCCCCATAAACAAACCCATGATGGGAAGGAGAACGCCAGAAAAAAAAGCCTTCCATTCTGGAAATGAAGAGGACTGGGGAGCCCATTTCTAGAACTGAAGAAGGAAGAGGAGAGTCTCGTTTGAGAAGTTCAACCTGTGGGCAGACAATATAGGAGGAGACACCAGCCTGGAGAACACAGCCCCTGGTAGGGAGAAGGGAAACGGTGTCTATATTTGCTGGGGTTTCCCAAAGCTTGGAGGAAATTCCACCTAATGGCATAAGGCTGAAGAGGTGGGCTCCTCTGCTGGAAGGTTCAACTTTCCTCTGATCAGGGGATTGGGCTCACCAAGCAGGGGTATCCTCTCTCCCTTGCTCGAGTGCTGGGCTCTTAGGTGCAGAGTGTTCTCTTACACAAGCACAACCCTTCAGCTTATCAGGCAGAAATGTCTATCTCTCACCCCTACCATAGGTTAGAATCCCAGAGCTGGGATCCTGTGGGAGGGAAGGGGCCTGGGGCTAAAGGGGTCACTGCTGAGGTAGCGGAGAAGTGAGACCAGTTGGTCACAAACCTGAACCTCATCTCAGGTTCAAGAACATTTTGCAAATCTGGGCTAAGGTTTGCCAAACAAATGGACCTTTGCACTCCAGGCCTGTTTAGGATTCTTCATGAATGCTTTCTGCAGCTCTAATTTTGTTTGTGCTGGTTGAGAAGGCTGTGAAATTAATGTCCAGTTCATTTATTATAGTGTCATCTAGAACCCTATAGCTGTTACTTCACTGGGTGAGACTGGAGCAGCTTCCTCAGAATTGTCTCCTGTTTATCCCACCCTTTCAATTCTTTGAAACCATGTTGCTTGCAGTTGCGATGGACAGATAGTGTAAAAGCTGCAGGTTTAATGGGGTCTTTAAACTTCTGTGGACTTCAGTAGTATGGTCAAGCCCCATAGTAACTACTTCCTGGGTCTTACTATCATACTTCTCCACTGTCCTTCATTACATTCATTTTAGACTAACATTTAACTACAGGTCACTCCTTGTCTCTCATGTTTATTTTTGTAAATAATATAAGAAATACAGAATTATTACATTAATATTATTCATGCTACAAAACTGAATCCCACATCATTTTTAGCTTCCTTCATGAATAACTTTCTTATATCCCTCATTCTGATTCTTTGTCCAACATTGTTCCATATTATAAACTTAATAAATTGAGAAGCTTATGTTCTATTTTTATTCAACCAGTGGTCCGTGCGTCATATGTGTCTTTTGCCAGTTTTTAGCTATTACAAGCTTCTTTTAGCCCTTAAGAGTCTAAAGCTTCTTTCCCAAGCTCCAAATGGAAATAGAGGCCACTTTCTACTCTAGAAAGAGTCTAGTAATGGCAAAAATGTTACAGGTCAATGGGGAATCAGTCAAATGTCAAAGATTAGTGGCATAAGATGGGGCTGGTAAAAAGCAAGCCAGCTGTCTAGCACTACTCTCCTTCCATGGTCAGTCACTTTTCAGTAGAGCTGCCCTTAAATCAGCGACCTCCCAAACAATGAAATGTCTTGCCTCCATCAGCAGAAATTGCACTTGGACAAGTATGAGTTCTTGTTGATATAAATAATATTTATATCACCGTGTGGTGGGTACTTGGCACTGAACAGATATAGAATTACAGAAATTTAGGAAGGAATATCAATAGGTCATCTAGTCCAGTCCCCTGCACAAAGGCAGGATTAATTATTACCTAGATCATCCCTGACAGGTGTTTGTCTAACCTGTTCTTAAAAACCTCCAATACTGGAGATTCCACAACCTTCCTAGGTAATTTGTGTGACGTTGCACTCCATATGTTTTATGGAAATATGCTTATGAGTGTGAATATGTTGTAACTGGAATATGCTTTATGCAAAAGGTCTCTTGTAAGGTATCAAAGGTTATAACCTACTGAATATATTCCTTTTATTTTGTATCATTCTTGTATCTGAAGCTAGAAATAAGAATTATAACTCTGAGGTCCTATTGTAATTATGCAAAGTGTGGGCCATTAATGGTGGTTTAGAAGCTTGATGGCTCCCATTGACTAGGACAATTGGTTGTAAATGGTTTATTTACCTGCAAGCTTTCCTGTGTATGTGTGGGCCAGCTCCTGCGTAATGAAGAATGAGGTCTTACAGTGACATGTGACCATGTCACATGATACTGGAATCCATCTTAAATCTGGTACTTTTCCATTTAGAAGGAGGGGTGGGGACCCAAAGACACATAAGATTCCCGCCTTGTGCCAAAGCTAGAAAACAGGATGGAACAAACCAAAGGGGGCTGCCAGTCATGAGAACACCCCTGCTTTCCACTTAAGCTGTCTGCTGGGATCAACAAGGACTGTACTGGGGAAAGGATTGGGCCCAGACTAGGAAGGATTCTAGTCTGTGAAAGAAGCTTTTTGGAAAACCTCTGAGGGTGAGATTTTTACCTGTAAACAGTTTCTTAACGTATTAGGCACAGCCTTGCGTGTTTTTGCTTTATTTTGCTTGGTGACTTACTTTGTTCTGTCTGTTATTACTTAGAACCACTTAAAACCTCCTTCTTATACTTAATAAAATCACTTTTATTTATTAGTAAACCCAGAGTAAGTGATTAATTCCTGGGGGAGCAAACAGCTGTGCATATCTCTCTATCAGTGTTATAGAGGGAGGACAATTTATGAGTTTACCCTATATGTAGAAGCTTTATACAGAGTAAAATGGATTTATTTGGCGTTTGGATCCCATTGGGAATTGAGTGTCTGGGTGCAGGAGATAGGTGACCTGCTGAGCAGTTTTTTGGTTAAAGTCTGCAGCTCTGGGGACGTGGACCAGACCTGGGTCTGTGTTGCAGCAGGCTAGCATGTCTGGGTCAACAAGGCAGGGTTCTGGAGTCCCAAGCTGGCAGGGAAAACGGGCCGAACACCACACCCAGAAGGTGTGTGGGTTACACATGCACTAAGAAGAGGGTAGCCGAGGTTTGTGTTGGCTTGGACCAGCAATTGTTTAATCCAAATTTGAATCTGCTGACAACCATTTATTCAATTTCCTCAGATCCTTTCATGACGACACAGAGAATACATAGCCTCTCACCTGCTCAGTTTGAATATGCTGGTTTTGTATTGGATTCAGTTATTATACATATGCCTATAGCAGTATATTCAGAAGCTCAAAGTACTTGGTTCCAACCTGATAACCGGCAGAAACAGGTTCCACAGCCACAGGCTGTTTATCAGGAAAGTTGCCTGTGGCCCATGACTGTTAAGTTTAGTGTCCATGTAGTTGCAGTTACCATTCTCATTGCCTGAAGAGAAAAGTAACTTCCAAGGTAGTTGGGTCCTAGTTCATTCAAGGCTTTGTAGATAATAAAAAATAGTAATACCTAGATATGGTGATTTCCATCAGTAGATCTCAAAGCAATTTGCAAAGGAGCATCATCATCGCTATTTTCTAGAAGGGGAAATGGAGGTGCAAAGAGTGACTTGCCTGAAGTCATCATCCAGCAGCTAAATTGAAGAGCCTAGAATAGAACGCAGGTCTCCTGAATCCTGGTTCACTACTCTAGCCACTAGGTCACACTGATGAGGACTAGCTTCTTTAAATGAATTTTCCACTGTATAGTTAACTATAATCGAGGTGGCATATGAAGCACTGATGTGATGTACTTTCATTGGCCTGATCTGCTTAGTAAGCTGAGTACAGCATGTGCACCAGCTACAGTTTCCATGTGGCCTTTTTGGTCAGCCTCCAATATAGCGCATTACACTACAATAGTCAAGCCTGAAAAGGCATGGATTATAGTGACTAAATCCTAATCTAACAGACAGGGGTGTTGCCTTCTGGCTAACTAGTGAGGGAAGAAGCCATTTAATTTAGTATACTAAGTACTACTTCCTGGGGCTTCAAATAAGAGATGATACACATTACAAGTTAGTGACTGTGAGTGAATCTTTCAGACTCAACCTCCCTAAACTGGTTTAATCCATATGATGAAACTGTGGAGTGCAGTTTGGGAACCATGTTTTACTAAATTTATTGCCAATCCCAAGTGTCAAATTTTTTTTTTAAATCATGAGATCTTAAAATGTAATAAATGTGGGGTTGTTTTACATGACTTTTGAGTGTTTGAGTCTTTGGGACACAAGATCACAGTTCCAAGCTTTTCTCTGCAAGTGGGAGGGCTAGTACCATACTAAGAAAGAACGCTGAGAGTGTCACATAATCAGAGGGTGACTCCAGCAGCTGGGTTCTAACAAATATTGTCAGACTCACAATAAACTGGTGAGAATTAGCAGCCCTGAACTCAGGCCTGGATTCTTCAATGTGATCCATGGGCAGATTCCTGAACTGGTCCATAATCCTATGGAAATGGGTGTCCAGGGGCACAGGGCAGGGTGCAGGACTGGGGCTTTATAAGACATTGGTTATGATTTTATTATTAGATAAATACTAAGCAGGTTGAACAGCCTGGGACCATTTGAACGTGGGGATTTAAACGAAAAGGACTGCAATTAGGTCTCACTGAAACAAGATCCCCGGCCACATCCTCAGCTACCCTCAAACCCCAGTGGGTCTTGAAGCCTGGGCTTAGGATGCCTCCCCATGAGTGCCCAAGGAGTGTGGTCCCCAGGGAGGGAGGCAGGCAGCGGCTCTGGGGTGGGGCAGGACTGGCTCTAGGTATCAGCAAAGCAAGCATGTGCTTGGAGCGGCACATTTCCAGGGGCGGCATTCTGGCCATTCTTTTTTTTTTTTCGGAAAAAACCCTAGAGATGGTCCTGAGCGCAGGGCGGCGGGCGGGCGCCATGGAGGGCAGAAGGAGCGCTGCAGCGGAGCAGCAGCATTTCCTCAGCAAGGAAGCAGAGCAGCAGCCCGGGGCCGAGGCGGTGGCAGCGGGGCCAGGAGGGGAAGGCAGCATCCCAGCCCCGCGACAGTGCTCCCTGCGGGCAGTGTATGTGCTGAACGACAGCCTGAAAGTCAGGGCTGGGGCGCGGAGCCCAGAAGTCGGGGCGCTGCAGTGCCTGGTGCAAGCCTGCGAGGCACAGGGAGTCCAGTTCACCACGGTTAACTTCGGGGAGCTGGACTTCGGGGAGACGGCGGTGCTGGACGCCTTCTAAGATGCGGGTGAGCAGGGCGAAGCGCATCACCCGGGTTGCCACCCTCCCCCTGCGCCTAGCCTGGGGAGCAGCTGGGTGGCGGGGCAGCACTGGGCACAGGCGGGGCTAGCTCATTGGGGGCCCTAAACGGGGATATCCCCCCCCCAATACTAACTGCGTTATTTCCACAAGCCAACACATAGCCAGACCCAGCAGTACTCAGACTCTTGTTAGAAAGTCCACCTTCAATAAGAAGCTGGGGAGGGGGTGGGAATTGTTTTATTTCACTAACTACAAATTCTCTGTTTTCATTTATTTAAAAAAAAAGTAATCAGTAAAATAAAATAACAGTGCAAAGTGCAAACATGTGTAAAAGCCCAAAAAAAAAGGGGGGGGGAGGGGTGAGTCAGCCAAATTTTTTTTTGCTTGGGGCAGCAAAAAACCCAGAACCGGCCCTGGGGTGGGGGCTGTGCTGGTGTCGCCTCCCCCCCTTGCGGACAGAGCCAGGCCCGGGGAGGGAGCCGGCCTGAGATGCCGCCTGGGGAGGGCGCTGCTGCGCCTTGGAGGTGGGGTCTCGCCTGCGCCCCGCTGCCTCCGCCCCCGCCCCGGCCGGGAGAGGGGCTGCTCCAGCGCGGCGGGGGCCGCCTGCGGGGCCGGGCCGGGCCCGCCTCTCCTCCGCGGGGCCCGGCGGGATGTGGAGGAGGCAGCCGGGCCGGGCAGCCGCTGAGCCGGGGTGAGGCGGAGCCGCCGCCGGGAAGCGGGAGGAGGAGACGGGGGGGGGGCGGGGAGCGATGCAGCCGCCAGAGCCGCTTCCCCCGGCCGCCTGCGCCGCCGAGTGAGGGAGGCCCCGGAGCTGCCGCCCCGCCGGGGGAGACCGAGGCTGCGGTGAGCGGCGCTGCAGGGCCCGGTAGGTGGAGACGGGGCGCTGCCGAGCCCGCCCGGGGCAGGGGGAGGCCTGGCTGCGGGGTCGGGGGCAGGGCGGGATGCTGCGCCGCTCCTGGCTTCTCCGCCGGAGACTCGTCCCTGTGCGGGGCAGGGGCCGGCGGCTCGGATGCCGCAGCCAGGGCAGATCGTCCGTCTCCCGCTAGGGCCGGAACTGTGGATGCGCTTCCCGCTTGGCCCCTCCAGCCTCCCGGGGCGTTGGATGATGAGACATTGCCAAAAAAAAACACAAAAAAACCAAACCCCACAGCCCACCCCTGGAGTAATGCAAAACTCCGAGGTACTACAGACCAATAGCCCCCTGGCACTTCTCAGCCCAGCGTCCAGAGCCATGCATGGGGCTCTTGAAACCCAGCAAAGTCCAGGGCGCAAGGGTAGGTCTACACTAAAACCACTGCAGCCCGCAGGCCGCTGTAGTGCTATGTCCACACTAGCACTTTTGCCGGTAAAACTTTTGTCAGTCAGGGTTGTGACCCCTCCCCCCACTTCCCAACAGACATACATTTCACCGACAAAAGCGCCAGTGTGGACAGCGCTATGTCAGTGGGAGAGCGTCTCTCTTACAGCGCTATACTGTGCCGTTGTAAGGTCCATAGTGTAGAAATAGCCTAACTCAGGCCAGGTCTGCACTACAGAGCTATGTCAGTATAACTATCTGGCTCGGGGTGTGAAAAATCTGCACCCGAGTGATGTAGTTATACCAACCCACTCCCTGTGTAGACAGTGTTATGATGGCGGAAGAGCTACTGACTTGTGGGAAGATGGATTTACTGCACTGGTAGGAGATCTCTCTCCTGTGGGTGTAGGACAGGGGAGGGCAAACTACGACCCGCAGGCTGGATCCGGCTGTCAGGGCTTTCAATCCGGCCCGTGGGATTGTCAGCCCCATGGCGCAGCAGGGCTAAAGCAGGCTCCTTGCCTGTCCTGTCCCCAGCCCCGCTACCAGAAGCAGCCGGCACCATGTCCCTGTGGCACCTGGGGTGGGTGGGTGGGGACAGAGGGCTCCATGCACTGCCCTCGCCTGCAGGCACCACACCCCGCAGCTCCCATTGGCCGGGAACGGTGATCCACAGCCAATGGAAGCTTTGGGGGTGGTACCCACAGGTGAGGGCAGTGGTCAGCGGAGCTGCCTGCCCCACCCCACCCCCAGGAGCCACTGCCGGACATGCTGGCCTCTTCCAGGAGCGGCGCAGGGCCAGGGCAGGCAGGGAGCCTGCCTTAGTCCTGCTGAGCGCCGCTGCCGGGCCGGAACCCACACCCCAAACTCCTCCTGCACTCTGCACCCCAACCCCCTGCCCTGAGCCCCCTGCTGCACCCCAAACCCTTGCCCTGATCCCCTTCCTGCACACCGCACCCCCTCCCACACCCCGCACTCCCTCCCACACCCCAACCCCTGTCCCCAGCCATACATTCATGGCCCTGCATGCAATTTCCCCACCCAAATGTGGCCCTTGGGCCAAAAAGTTTGCCCACGCCTGGTGTAGGAGCATTTTCATTGAAGTGATCCAGTGGCCTGTAGCGATGTAGCATTTTTAGGCCATGTCTATGCTACCGCAGTAAGTCGAACTAAGTTACACTACTCCAGCTACGTGAATAACGACATAGCTTAGGTCGACTTACTGTGGTGTCTACCCATGCTGGGCTGATGGGAGGCACTCTCCTGTCAGCTTACCTTACTCTTCTCATTCGGGGTGAAGTACTGGGATCGACTGGAGAGCTATTTGCGGTTGATACAGTGGGTCTTCATTAGACCCACTAAATTGACCCCCGGCGCATCGATCGCCGGAGCGTCAATCTGGCTGTAGTGTAGATGTAGCCTTAGTGTAGACCTACCCTTAGACACATGCAATGCATAGGACAGTCGGGGAGAATGAGGATTCCTAAAAAAGGGTAGAATCCAGGAGATCACTTATACCCCTTATTTGAGAAACAAGGTGGGTGACGTAATATCTTTTATTGGACCAACTTCTGTTGGTGAGAGAGACAAGCTTTTGAACCACACATAGGGTGACCAGAAGTTCCGATTTTATAGGGACAGTCCCGATTTTTGGATCTTTTTCTTATATAGGCTCCTGTTACCCTCCACCCGCCGTCCCGATTTTTCACATTTGCTGTCTGGTCACTCTAGCCACACAGAGCTCTTTTTCAAGTTCCTTATTTTAAATTTATGTCTCCTTTTTCCTGTGGGTTGGTTCCCTTATAACATTTTGGTGAGAGGCTCACTCTCCAAAGAAGGGACCCAAAGCAAAAATATCCTGAATATCTGTAACTTCTCATGAGTGAGTAATTGAAATTAAAATGCATGGTGGGAGAGTTTTTCCATGCGTACTAGTTCTATAAAGAATGCTGGGAGGTTAAAAGAAATGTGAGTACATTCAGTTTTCTTGCTGACAGTCAAGGGTCACTGTCAGAAATGAGAGGTATACTCCGTAGAGACTCGTCTATCAAGCAAAATGAAGGAAATCTGCTGAGCTTTGTGAGTTTTCTTCCCTTTACAAGAATAGGTGAGAGAGCTCTAAAAGGGTTGGTAGACATAAATCTTGAAATCAGAGTGTGATGATGTTAAACCAAGTGCCAAGGCCATAGAGATTAACTAAGAACTGACAAATTCATAGCTGGAACCAAATCAGCTCACTGTATGTTAGTTTTGTTCAAAATAGGTATTAGTCTTATAAGAATGTGTTTAGTCTCTGTGAAATGCTTGTAAGTTGCTGCATGCAATAATCTCACTTGTAATGCTGTATTCCATGCTATAAGGAAATATGTAAGTTTTGCTTTATAATTTGGAAAATGTTTGCTCTGAACTTGTGAAGCCAGGAATGGGAATTGTTCCCTCCATTCAGGAGGCCTATAAAGATTAAACGAGCTATTAACAAACATTGTGACGCAAAGGATTGGTGCATGTCCCTATCACACCTTGGAAATGCTAAGTGTAAGGCAGCTCATCTCATAGACCAGAAGACTAAATGTAAAAGATAAAACGGGGAGTCACAAGAAATTTTTTCATCTCTTTGCTGTTTGAAGTCTCACAGGGCCAGAGACTCTAAAATGAGGCAGGAGATCCCCCAGGTTTATCCCTTGGTTTGCTCTGAAAGAGATATCTTGAATTGACAGATCACTATCACTCTGTCTCTCTTAGGATTTAGATTGCAACTTATTTGTGTGTATGTTGGCTTGCTTTAACCTGTAAATCACTCTTATTTCTTTTTCCTAGTTAATAAACCTTTAGTTAGTTTATTACAGAATTGGCTACAGGTGTTGTCTTTGTGTAAGATCTAGGGTACCAATTGATCTGCGGTAAGTGACTGGTCTTTTGGGACTGGAAGCAACCTGAATATTTTGTGATTTTTGGTGTAAGTGACCATTTACCAGCTTGCCTGGGTGGTAAGATAGACTGGAGAGCCTAATAGGACTATGTTATACTCCATGGTAAAGCTGTTGTAGTGATCCAGGCATTCACATTTGTTACTGGGTTGGTGAAGTCTAAGTATAGAACACACCACCAGTTTGAGATGTCTGCCTTGTTTTTGACAGTCCGTCCTGAGGTTGACACTCACGGTCGTGAGTCATTCCAGACAGCGTGACAATTGGCGTAGTCTTGGCAGAATTCACATGCCACAGGTTAATTGGGTTTATAGCTTATAACCCCAGTGCTATTAAAAGTTTAAATTTTATATTGAGAGTTTTTAAGTATTTAAGATTAGTCACAATGAGTGAATCGCAGTAAGATGAGGGTCTTGAAACAAACAACATTGAAAAATTATGCAAAAAATAGGGGGAATATCCCAAAAAGAAAGCTTCAGATGAGGAACTGAGAGCTGCACTCATAGTCTTTTTGACTGAGTATGGTCTGAGCACCCCCTATTCCAGTTGCCACAGAGACCGCTGCAGTGGAACTGATTCAGCTGGAGCACCAGGCAGCCCAGGAAGAATGTGAGCACCAGGTACTGATGGTGGAACTCCAGATCAAGGGAAAGGAAGAAAATGGGGAGGTGGAGGAGAGAGTCTATGAAAGATGCAAAACTTACCGCAGATGCATGGAACAACTGCAAGCTAAGGAGAGAGCACACCAGAAACAGATGGAAGCTCACACTTCGCAGCTCAAAGTACTGGAGCAGCAAAAGCAGCAGCCTCAGCCAGTGAGTACCCCACCCAAAGCACTGGGGAGTGGGAGAAAGCCCACTCAAGAGACTGACTGTCCACCTTTGACAGACTGGGATTCACAAGATTCCAGAGGATAAGTGGTTGCCAGTCCTTTTGACCAGCTTACGGACCAGCCATAGAAATGTGAATTTCTATGAGCAGATTGCTCAGAGGATGCAGGAGAAGGGCTATGACAGGTGCCAGCAGCAGTGCCGCATGAAATTCAAGGAGCTGTGGCAGGCATACCAAGAACGCCAGGGAGGCCAGAAATCCATTCAGAGCCAAGCTGCAGACCTGTCACTTTTACAAGCCTTATTTGGCAGACACACCTGCTCCCGCCCCCCGCCCCAAGCACTGTGGATACTTCCAAGGACTCCAAGTCAGAGGCCCTGCCATGAACAGTGAGGAGGAGAAGGTGGACAAGGAAGTATAGGAGGAGTATGAGGTACAGGTGACTGGGGGATCCAGCCATGCAGCGAGGCAGGACCTCTTTTTGACTCCACGGTAGTCCAATCACTTTTTAAATTTTAAGTTTTGAATGTTTATTGCCTACTTCATGTTACAGAATACAATTATTTTTTTAAACAAAATTCATCTTTATTAGTTCACAGCATATGCTGGCTGACTGGTGCTGAGCAGGTCTGGCAGCGGTCAGTTACCTGTTACTGCAGTGTCACTCATAACATCAGAACATCAACTCATGTCAACAGTATGTCAACTCATAACATCATTCACAAACATTAATAGGTGCATTGACACTGATATTCCTACATACACAGCAATCACCACAAAATTCATACCAGGCTGCAAAAGAGCAAGGCCAGGTACAGCACACTACAACAACACACACTACTCTGGCTCACTATTAAAATGGTCTTTCAAAGCCTTCCTGAGCCATCTAGCTCTGCATTGAGCTCTTCTAATAACCCTTTATCTAGCTGTTCAAATTCAGCTGACAACCACTCCACCTCCATCCTAGCAGAAACGTTTCCCATTTTGCTTGTCAGATATTATGCGGGACACAACAAGCAGCTATAAACCATTGGGATATTTTTCTCACTAAAGTCCAATCTTGTAAGTAGACAAATGCCAGCGACCCTTCAGACAACCAAAAGCACATTCAACTGTCAGCCGGCACCTGCTGAGTCTACAGTTGAAGCTCTCCTTGGTGCTATTGAGGTGGCTGGTGTATGGCTTAATGAGCCATGGGAGAAAGGGTAGGCTGGGTCACCCAGGATCATTAATAGCATTTCAACATTCCCAATGGTAATCTGCCAGTCAGGAAGAAAGTCCCTGCTTGCAGCTTTCTGAACAGTCCTGTGTTCTTAAAGATGCGTGTGTCATGCACCTCCCCTGACCAGCCCACATTGATATTGGTAAAACATTCTGATGATCCACCAGTGCTTGCATAACTGTAGAAAAGTAACCCTTTCTGTTGATGTACTCTGTGGTAAGGTGGTCTGGTGCCAAAATCAGAATATGTGTGCCATCTATTTCCCCTCCACAGTTTGGGAACCCCATTGCTGAAAAGTCATCCATTATGTCCAATGCATTGCCAAGAGTCACAGTCTTGCACAGCAGGAGATGATTAATGGCCTTGCACAGTTGCATGACAGTGGACCCTGCAGTGGATTTCCCGACTCCAAATTGAGTCAGAATACTGACTGACCGATAGCAATCTGGCATTGCAGTTTCCCACAGTGCAATCACCACTTGCTTTTCTGCTTTAAATACAGCTCTCATTTTAATGTCCCTGCACCGAAGGGCTCGGCCAAGTTCAGCACACAAATCCAGGAATGTGGCCTTGTATATCTGTAAGTTCTGCAGCCACTGCTTGTCATCCCAAACCTGCATGATGATGCCATCCCGCCAGTCAGTGCTTGTTTCTCAGGCAACAGAACGGGCACTCTACCATCTGCAGCTGCTCTGCGAATGCCACCGACAATCTTGAATTGTTTCTTTCTATGTCCACAGCAATCTAGCCTCCAAGGAACTGTCATTTTCTCTGCAGCTCCTCTTGCAGCTATGCAAATACTGCAGTATTAGGTGTGTTGCGCTCGCGACGCTCATCACAATTGTGAGAGCTGTGCAGGCTCCATGCTTCTGTCAGAGGCGGTGGACAGTGAGAAAGGATGCATGGGTTTGTGGGACTTTGAAAAGAAGGAGTAAAAATTATGGTTGCTGATTAAACTATGGGATGGAGACTACTGCATTATGGGAAGTGGACCCCCTGCTTGCAGTCACCCCTGGGTGACTCATTTCAGCCGCCATCAGTCCTTGCGAAAACTTCCCTAAAGACTGCACTGGATGGTGATGAGTTGCACAGTGGGATACCTACCCATGGTGCAATGCACTCAGCATGGATACAGGTGCTCCTGGTGAGGATGTGTACCACTAACGGAAGGAATCAAGTATGTACATGTACAAGTGATGTAATAACTGCAGCCGCTGTATGCCAACATAACTTAGGTTAACATAAGTTTGTAGTGTAGACATGGCCTGTAACGGGATGGGACTCACCACCTGGCGCCTCCTGCTGGTGACTCCAGGAATTAGCTCTGTCCAGTGGAGCGCCCCCTCCTGGTGGTGTCCCGTCCGTCGTTCTGCCCTCTGTTGCTGTCTCTGGACCCGCATTGCTGCCTGCTCGGCGGTGTCCTCTTCGAGGCCACTGCCCTCCGGCAGTGCCCCTTAGTCCATCTGCACCCCCTTCCGGCGGGGGGGGGGGGGTCAGTGATCAGCAGTCCTACGCCCCAGCCACTATGTCCAACCGCCCTCTGAGTCCAATCCCTCTTGTCAGGGATCTGGCGTAGTATAATGGCCGCTCCCTATGGCCATTGGCTGGGTGTACTGCAAGGAGGAAGGGGGGGACCCAGGCCCACCCTCTACTCTAGGTCCCGGCCCAGGGACCCTCTGGCATCAGCCTCGCTGTCCTCCTTCTCTCCCCTCCTCTGTCTGTTTCCCTGGCCCGCTTCCCCTACGGCCCCTTGCACCCGCTAGGCCCTTCCCTTCAGGGCCTGCAGCCTGGCAGCTATGGGCTCAAGCTCTCTAGCCTCCCTGGCCAGCACTGCGCTGTCCATGGTACTAGTCTCCACCCTTGGAGACTGACCTTCCCCTCTCGGAGGCCTGGGACAGACTGACTGCTCCCTTCCTGAGCAGCCTTTATATATGTCTGAGCCTGGCCCTGATTGGCTGTCTCCTAACTGGGCCCTGATTGGCTCACAATAAGCCCTTCTTTGATTGGCTCCCTGTCTGCGCAGGTGCCCTGGCCGGCCGCAGCCCACTCTCACAGGGAGTGGGGCAGTCCGCCCCACTACATGGCCATATACTCGTGGTGGTGGATTCCACCACCAGGTACCCTGAAGCCACAGTACTATCTAATACAGAAGCTGAAACAGTGATTACAGCTTTATTCACTATTTTTAGCAGAGTAGGTTTTCCTGGAGAGATCTTGACAGGCTGTGGTGCAAACTTCATGTCTGTAGTCTTTAAACAGTTATGGGAATTATGTGGAGTGAGGGAGCAGCTGTTAGATTCCTATCATACAGAAATCAATGGTTTAGTGGGAAGATTTAATGGAACTTTAAAAGCTATGCTAAAAATGTATGTCAGCAGGTGCGAGAATGACTGGGATGTGTTACTCTCGTATTTGCTATACAGCAAATATTCCCCAAGGTACAGAAATATTCCCCAAGAATCTACTGGATTTGTCCCCTTTGATATGCTGTATGGGAGGCAGTGAGGGGATCCCTAGCTTTGATTCAAGGCTCTTGGGAGTGCAGAACAGAGGAAACAGGACAGCCTGTAGGAGAGTTTGTCGCTTGTTTTAAGGAGAATGTACAGGCTCTGAGGGATTTAGTGCAACAGAACCTTGAAAAAAGTCAGGAGACACCGAAGGGATGGTACGATAGGCATGCTGAGGAAAGATCGTTTGCATTGGTGATTTGGTGCTAGTGCTGATTCCAGGGTGGAAAAACAGAATGTAGGGCTGTTGCTTAGGACCTTTGGAGGTGATAGAGAGAATAATTGAGGTCACTTATGATAGAGTATGGCAGGGGATCTGTGCAAACATAGATTAAAAATTTACCATGAAAGGGAAATGGCAGTGAATATGATTTGTTGTGCTGATGAAGAAATGTTTAATGCTCCTTTGATTGATTTGGTCAGAGAGAGCAAGGAAGAAAGTCCCCTGGAAAGCACTGAGTTCGGGAAGAGTTTGGATGCATCCCAAAAGCAGGAAGTGCTGGCCCTTTTGAACCACGACAGACCTGTATTTTCCAACTGACCAGGGTTAACTGACAGGATTGTACATTCTATTGAAACTTCAGGGCCCTCCCTGTTCCTAGAAAGGCATGTCATGCTAAAAAGGAAATGCAGAAACGGATCCAGGAAGAGGTAGATACCCCCATCACCAGCATGCTATCTACTGAGTCAAAAAGCCTCTGGACATCTCTTATTGTGATAGTACCTAAAAAGACAAACCATGAAGTTTTGTGCAGACTATAGGAAGCTAAGCATTATCATCCAAACTGACCCATAACCCACACCCTGATGAGAGGACCTGTATCCATGATATAAGGAAATACGTAAGAGGAAAATGTTTGCTCTGAGCTTGTGAACCCAGGCTCAGAAATTGTGTCCCCTACCCTCGTGCCCATTCAGAGGCCTATCAAGATTAAACGAGCCATTAATGAATATTGGGACCCAGAGTATTGGTGAATGGCCCTATCACACCTTGGAAATGCTACATGCAAGGGAGCTCATTTCACAGACTGGAAGACTAAATGTAAAAGATAAAACAGGGTCACAAGAATATCGCTACAACTCTGTCTTTTAGGATTTAGATTGCAACTCATTTGTGTTATAGGTTGGCTTTCTTTAACCTATAAGTAACTCTCTTATTTCTTTTTCCTAGTTAATAAACCTTTAATTAATTACAGGATTGGCTACAGGTGTTGTCTTTGGTGTAAGATCTAAGATACAAAATGATCTGGGGTAAGTGACTGGTCTCTTGGGACTGGAAGCAACCTGAATATTTTGTGACTGTTTGGTGCAAGTGACCTTTTAACACCAAGTACAGCTTGCCTGGGTGGCAAGATAGGCTGGAGAGCCCAAGGGGACTGTCTGTGACTCCGTGGTAAGACTGTTATAGTGATTCAGGAGTTCACCTTTGTTACTAGGATTGTGACATCTAATTATAGAACATACCACCACTTTGGGGTGTCTGTCCTATTTTTGCCAATCTGCCCTGACGTAGGCACTCACAGTCATAGAATCATAGAATCTCAGGGTTGGAAGGGACCTCAGGAGGTCATCTAGTCCAACCCCCTGCTCAAAGCAGGACCAAACCCAACTAAGTCATCCCAGCCAGGGCTTTGTCAAGCCTGACCTTAAAAACCTCTAAGGAAGGAGATTCCACCACCTCCCTAGGTAACCCATTCCAGTTCTTCACCACCCTACTAGTGAAAAAGTTTTTCCTAATATCCAACCTAAACCTCCCCCTCTGCAACTTGAGACCATTACTCCTTGTTCTGTCATCTTCTACCACTGAGAACAGTCTAGATCCATCCTCTTTGGAACCCCCTTTCAGGTAGTTGAAAGCAGCTATCAAATCCCCCCTCATTCTTCTCTTCTGCAGACTAAACAATCCCAGTTCCCTCAGCCTCTCCTCATAAGTCATGTGCTCCAGCCCCCTAATCATTTTTGTTGCCCTCCGCTGGACTCTCTCCAATTTATCCACATCCTTCTTGTAGTGTGGGGCCCAAAACTGGACACAGTACTCCAAATGAGGCCTCACCAGTGCTGAGTAGAGCCACTCCAAACAGCGTGACACAATGGAATAAAGTAAAGGAATAAAATACTTTCCTGCCTAGTAGTCATAAGAGTTTATATCTGTCTAGATACCTGCATGACTTCCATCTCTATAGCATCTGAGCTTCTTTTCACTTTAATGGTGTATTTTACATTTTAATGGTGTGCAGGAGGCACATGGTAGTTGCTCACTGTGGCCTCAAACCTTTAATATACTGAGCTTTGGCATATTGCTGCACCCATGAAGCACCCTCTGAATGTCAATGGGGCTCCATTCAGGCAGAGTAAATTGTAGAATTGAGGCCTATGGTGGTGTTTTTATTCCACTGGAGTATTTTGCTCTGGGCTGTTCAGTTACCCAGTGTGAAGAGTAACTGTCTTCCCAAAAGTACTTGCCTTTTTTCCAGAGAATGGGTGCACATGCCATACTCCATCCTGCCTCTTTTTGTGGCCTATTGGTTTATGAATATAGAATAATAGAAGATTAGGGTTGGAAGAGACCTCAGGATGTCATCTAGTCCAACCCCCTGCTCAAAGCAGGACCAACACCAACTAAATCATCCCAGCTCAGGGCTTTGTCAGGCAGAGCCTAAAAATCCTCTATGGATGGAGATTCCACCACCTCCCTCGGTAACCCATTCCAGTGCTTCACCACCCTCTTGTGAAATAGTTTTTCCTAAAATCCAACCTAGACCTCCCCCACTGCAACTTGAGACCATTACTGCTTGTTCTGTCATCTGCTACCACTGAGAACAGCCTAGTTCCAGCCTCTTTGGAACCGTTCAGGTAGTTGAAGTCTGCTATCAGATTCCCCCTCACTCTTCTCTTCTGCAGACTAAACAAGCCCAGTTCCCTCAGCCTCTCCTCATAAGTCATGTGCCCCAGCCCCCTAATCATATTCGTTACCCTCTGCTGGACTCGCTCCAATTTGTCCACTTCCTTTCTGTAGTGGGGGGCCCAAAACTGAACACAATACTCCAGGTGTGCCTCACCAGTACTGAATAGAGGGGAATAATCATTTCCCTTGATCTGCTGGCAGTGCTCCTACTAATGCAGCCCAATATGCCGTTAGCCTTCTTGGCAACAAGGGCACACTGTTGACACATATCCAGCTTCTTGTCCACTGTAATCCTCAGGTCCTTTTCTGCAGAACTGCCGCTTAGCTAGTCGCTCCCCGGCCTGTAGCAGTGTATGGGATTCTTCCATCTTGAATGCAGGACTCTGCACTTGTCCTTGTTGAACCTCATCAGATTTCTTTTAGCCCAATCCTCCAATTTGTCTTGGTCACTCTGGACCCTATCCCTACCCTCCAGCATATCAACCTCTTCCCCCAGCTTAGTGTCATCTGCGAACTTGCTGAGGGTGCAATCCATCTTATCATCATTAATGAAGATGTTGAACAAAACTGGCCCCAGGACCAACCCCTGAGGCACTCTGCTTGATACCAACTGCCAACTAGACATCGAGCTGTTGATCACTCCCCGTTGAGCCCGACAATCTAGCCAGCTTTCTCTCCACCTTATAGTCCATTCATCCAATCCATACTTTTTTAACTTGCTGGCAAGAATACTGTGGGAGACCGTATCAAAAGCTTTGCTAAACTCAAGATATATCACGTTCACCACTTTCCCCATATCCACAGAGCCAGTTATCTCATCATAGAGGGCAATCAGGTTGGTCAGGCATGACTTGCCCTTGGTGAATCAGTGTTAACTGTTCCTGATCACCTGCCTCTCCTCCAAGTGCTTCAAAATGGATTCCCTGAGGATCTGCTCCATGATTTTTCCAGGGACTGAGGTGAGGCTGCCTGGTCTGTATTTCCCTGGATTCTTCTTCTTCCCTTTTTTTAAAGATGGGCACTATATTTGCCTTTTTCCAATCGTCTGGGACCTCCCCCGATCGCCACGAGTTTTCAAAGATAATGGCCAATAGTTCTGCAATCACATCCGCCAACTCCCTCAGCGCCCTCGGATGCATTAGACCCAGCCCCATGGACTTGTGCATGTCCAGCTTTTCTAAATAGTCCTTAACCTGTTCTTTCACCACTGAGGGCTGCTCACCTCCTCCCCATTCTGTGCTTCCCAGTGCAGCAGTCTGGGAGCTGACCTTGCCTGTGAAGACTGAGGCAACAAAAGCATTGAGTAGTTCAGCTTTTTCCACATCATCTGTCACTAGGCTGCCTGGATTTAGGGTTTTGTGGAAATTAGGGCAGATAGTTGAGCACAGCGAACGGAAGGCAAACAAAGAGATGGTGAGGAAGCTTTTCTGATCTCACCATCCTACAATCAAATTGGTGGTATTGAAGTGAGAGACGAGAGACAAGGAAGAGGCTGAAAAGTCCCTATGTGCTCCAGAAAGAGAAGACCCAGAAGAAACTTAAAACTACAGATAAGAAAAAATAAAGGGATTAAAACTAAATGCAGAAGGAAGCAGAAGAGTTTAAAAAGGAAAAACACCTCTAAATAAAAGAAGCACTTCAGAAACAAACAAAATTAAGGAGACAGAGGAAGCAGGTAAATATATGAATGAACTAGCAGAATGATAAAAAACAAAGATGAAGAGGAGAGATTGGAAATATCTTGATATTCAGGTACCCTGGTTTGGAACATGATAGAAGCATCTGCATAGAAGGATTTAGAGAGAGGGAAAATGTAAGGTTTTGCTTTTTGTAAATTCTTAAAAGGGCATTATTTTGAATTAGCATAATCTCTAAACAGGGTTTACTATTGAAATCAGTTACCTTTATTTAGACTCCTGAGTAGTCTGGTTCCTGAGATAGTTAAAGAGCTGGTTAATATAGAGGCAGCTTGGCTAGCTGGCTGGGAGCAAACTCCAGGGCCCACTGTTTATATATCAGTTATGATGAATCCTGTGTGAAAGATATATGATCAATATACATCTATGGCTGCAGAAAGTAGACAATGTATCTACCAACAGATTAGATAAAAACCGCTTAACTTCTCTGCCACAGCTTCTCCTTGTGTAAAGTGAAAATGATAATAGTCAAGGCTATGGGGCTGGCTGTACCTCTGTCCCCTTTCTAGTCTCTGAGCGCACCCCCTCAGGTGATAGCCCTCATGGGATAAAATGGAAGGTCCTTTCATGGATTGAGAACTGGTTAAAAGACAGGGAACAAAGGGTAGGAATTAATGGTAAATTCTCAGAATGGAGAGGGGTAACTAGTGGTGTTCCCCAAGGGTCAGTCCTAGGACCAATCCTATTCAATTTATTCATAAATGATCTGGAGAAAGGGGTAAACAGTGAGGTGGCAAAATTTGCAGATGATACTAAACTGCTCAAGATAGTTCATACCAAAGCAGACTGTGAAGAACTTCAAAAAGATCTCACAAAACTAAGTGATTGGGCAACAAAATGGCAAATGAAATATAATGTGGATAAATGTAAAGTAATGCACATTGGAAAAAATAACCCCAACTATACATACAATATGATGGGGGCTAATTTAGCTACAACAAGTCAGGAAAAAGATCTTGGAGTCATCGTGGACAGTTCTCTGAAGATGTCCACGCAGTGTGCAGCGGCGGTCAAAAAAGCAAACAGGATGTTAGGAATCATTAAAAAGGGGATAGAGAATAAGACTGAGAATATATTATTGCCCTTATATAAATCCATGGTACGCCCACATCTCGAATACTGTGTACAGATGTGGTCTCCTCACCTCAAAAAAGATATACTGGCACTAGAAAAGGTTCAGAAAAGGACAACTAAAATGATTAGGGGTTTGGAAAGGGTCCCATATGAGGAAAGATTAAAGAGGCTAGGACTCTTCAGCTTGGAAAAGAGGAGACTAAGGGGGGATATGATAGAGGTATATAAAATCATGAGTGATGTGGAGAAAGTGGATAAGGAAAAGTTATTTACTTATTCCCATAATACAAGAACTAGGGGTCACCAAATGAAATTAATAGTCAGCAGGTTTAAAACAAATAAAAGGAAGTTCTTCACGCAGTGCACAGTCAACTTGTGGAACTCCTTACCTGAGGAGGTTGTGAAGGCTAGGACTATAACAGCGTTTAAAAGAGAACTGGATAAATTCATGGTGGTTAAGTCCATAAATGGCTGTTAGCCAGGATGGGTAAGGAATGGTGTCCCTAGCCTCTGTTTGTCAGAGGATGGAGATGGATGGCAGGAGAGAGATCACTTGATCATTGCCTGTTAGGTTCACTCCCTCTGGGGCACCTGGCATTGGCCACTGTCGGTAGACAGATACTGGGCTAGATGGACCTTTGGTCTGACCCGGTACGGCCGTTCTTATGTTCTTATGTTCTTTGTGTTTTCCTATCTTGGGGTGGAATCATTCTTCCACCCTTAGACCAGGATCTGGCTATGGTTTCCTGTATATACCAACTGCTACTATCCTGCAGATCTGAGTACACTGAAACTGTCTGCTCCTCTCTGATAGCCTAACACACCATCTTAGAAATTCAATACATAAATCACATTTGGGGATAGAGGTTAATAATCCTTACTGATCACCCACATATTCATCATAAGAACAAAACTTGTCTTCCTAGCAGATATATTATGAATATTAAAGGACGAATTCTACCTCCCTCATTTGTGTTCAGTAGACCTTAGTCGGAGTAATCCTGTTATTTTCTGCAGAGCTACTCAAGGAATGAGGTACCATTAAACATGGTGAAGGGCCTCCTGGCTCATATTTTGTATCTCTATCTGATCAGTAAGAGTCTAATAAACTTTTCAAGTGCTGGTGGAAGTGCTAGGATGTCTGTAAACAAGAGTAAAAGTTTTGACTCAATTGCTAGAAGATGATGATGTCATGGGTGTTGTGATAAACTGGAAAAGGTCACCTCTGAGACTTGAGACTCTAGCACGAATCTTAGGGAAAGGGCTGTAACAATGTTGTGCTAGGATGAAACCTATTTTTGAACTATTGCTGATTTGAGTCTGGAAAGAAATCAGTGGGAACTTGCTCTCAAATTCCGATCATAGTACTTGCCCTTTCTGGCCTCCAGTTTTCGATAATGGAGTAAAGCCTGATTCAGAAATTTTGTGCTTAGAAGATGGAAATTGACCTAGAAATGGGATACAAGATATTTGTTCTCCTGTGAGGGTAGCAGAGATGAATCTTCTACAGAGTCTATAAAAATCCAAAGGATAGTTGACTTGAATGTGACTGAGCATGGTTTTTAAGAAGAAAACTCTTAAAGTATGATAATAAAGGAAACTCTCTCTTTCAACAGCCAAACTAAAAATGATACATTTGAGAACTGAAAACTTCTGTAAGATTGTCATTGAGCAGTTTGTGCCAGGGCTCTGGAATCCACATACCCTAAATTCCACACAAGCAGATCCTGGTGTCCACACACAGATCATCATACTGCAAGGTTGGGCCCTAACTCAGCTAACCAACAAAAATGACATTGCCCAATTTTTTTTAAAGAGAACTTTATGTTGTGTAGGATAGTTTTTAATTTGATCTCTTTCATTACTGCAAAAAATAGTATTAATGTTTCAATATCCACTATGGTTATGAATGTGTCTGTTCCTAGTGAATATTTAAAACAACAGAGAAACTGTCTTTTTAATATATCAAATTCATCGTGCTAAATGCACATTAATCTTTCTAATGGTAGATTAGATTTCCTTATGCATCCTCCAAAAGCAGCTCTGAACACCGGTTCCAAAAGTTAAAAGATTGTTGGATTTTTATTTGTAATTGGAAATACAATATTTCTTCCTTTTCCCCACATCCATTTCACCTACTTATGTTCCAGAATTCCCAAATGTATATTCTTCTACTTGCACGTGTTCCAAAGAATGGCACTCAATGTCGTTGTCACTATGACTGACAGGACCAAAGCCTTCTTGGATGGGCCTTGCTTGAACCAATCAGGCAAACATTGGCTAGAAAAGCAGTCAACACTGGGGATGTTAGGGATGGTGCAGGTCAGCAGGTGGAAGGAAAGGGACACAGCTGAATAATATGAAATACATTTACTTTTGTCATTTAAGCTTTGCGGGAATGAGAAAAGTAGGGGTTGAGAGGGGCATCGATTGGTAATTGATTATCAATCTTGCAAATGGAATCCCAGAAAAAATACTTTAAAGATGCTTTGTTTCTACTGTATACTTGATAAATGAACTGTTCAATAGGACATGCTTTTTTTTTAATTCTGTTTAAAGTATATAAATAATTTGGTCTTACGATCTAAGCAAAGACCAGGGAATCAGGATAACTAGTCTATCTTCAACTCTGTCACTCGCCACGACATCTTTGGCAACTCGCTTAACAGGGTACAAAATCCCAAGGATAAGAATTTGAAATTCCCATTCCAGTGAATGGAAGTTACATGTGATTACCTTCTGATGGAATTTGGTCGGGTCTTGGTTTCCCCGGTGATTGAAGGGGTGGGGGAGCTAATAATTTAGCTAAGCCTCACCACATCGTTTTGACATTTGTATGTTAGAGCCTCGTTTTGTTAAGAGCTATCAAAGTTTCATTGTCATTTATCTTCATGGAGAAGAGTTCTCTTAGAGGTGAAGTGCAAATACCTGAGTTCAGGCCCTTGGGTGTCTTGTGTTTATCCAGCATCAGTTGAGGCAGTACTGATATTGAAAGCAGGGTTAGAAATACAGCTTCTGCTTCTTTCTTGCAATGAAACATCAACACTTGAGGCGTCTCAGGTCTTGGCAGGTAAATGGAGATTGAACTAGAATTTTAAAAAGTTGTATAGACTTAACCTTTATGGGTGGGATTTGCAAAAGCACTCAGCATTGGCCTAGCTGCTCCCATGGAAGTCAATGGGAGTTTTACCAACCAGAGTTAGGCCAGTGCTGAGTCCATTTGAAAATCCCACTCTACAAAAGCATACATTTTGAAAATGTGTATTCAGTTAATGTATGGGATCCTAAATCATTTTTTGTTTTTATTTTTAAAAGCATTGTATTCTACCTTTCAGAGAATTTTTTTGCTAAGATGTCAGCTGCTGATCAAAACTAAACAAAACCAACATGCAACCTTCCTACCCCAGCAGATCTGCAAACTGCATGCATTGGTAGCCTACTACTGTTACTCCATCCTCTCTCCCATCCCTGTTTGGTTCACCGCCTGTTGTACTTTGCCTTTAAACCAAGAACTTGATCCCACAATCTCTCCAGGTGAAACTTTGCACCTTCCTGGAGCCCTGTTGACTTTGAAGGACTCTGTAAGAGAAAAAGGGCTTGCCATGTGGATCCGATTGCAGGATGGGGGCCCAAAATAGTAATGTCTTTGGGGAAGGGATATTCTTTTACTACCCTTTCATACAGGACCCTAGCATGATGGCAGCCTTGGCCAGGCTAGAGCCTCTAGCAGCTACTATGACACTAGTAATAAAATTATATCATAACTGTAGAAATATTAAGTACACCTGTACCCCGATATAACGCGACCCAATATAACACAAATTCAGATATAACGCGGTAAAGCAGCACTCCGGGGAGGCGGAGCTGCACGCTTCGGCAGATCAAAGTGAGTTCGATATAATGCGGTTTCACCTATAACACAATAAGATTTTTTGGCTCCCAAGGACAGCATTATATCGGGGTAGAGGTGTATATTAAAGGCTATATTGTTATAAAGTTTAATCCGCTAGGTGTATTTGACTTCAGGCAGAAATATAATATGTATATTTTAATGTCTGCTATACAAAGTACTGGTTTTATAAAATAGAAACAAATATATTTCGTATGTGGTAATTTTTTTATTTTTATTTTTTAAGCAGGAAAAGACAAAAGTTTTATATGGCTCACGTCTGACAACATGCACCATCAGTGGCTGCTGTTAGCTGCATGCTTTTGGGTGATATTCATGTTCATGGTTGCTAGCAAGTTCATCACACTGACTTTTAAAGACCCAGATGGTAAGTTCACCTTTAATTAAATTTGATATAATACAGAATATTGAACAATGTTCTGTCCAAAAGTGGCAGTGTAATCATTGTGCCCAATGCAGATCCCAACACATTATTATCTCTTTGTTTATTTTAGAGGATTAGAGATTGGAGCAATGCATTTATACATTGCTAGCAAGTGACAATTCTAATGCTTCTACAGTTTACATTCTTGTTTATAAAAACCTGAAAAATAACATTGCTACCAGATTCCTACATTTAGGAACAGAGGGGATTACATTTTGAGAGTCTGCCTTTTAATAAACAGGTTCTTGAACCCATTCAATTTCAACATCTTAGTCAGTAAACAAATGGTGTGTGTTTGAAGCAATGAAGAACAATCCCCTGAATTGTTTTGTTCCTTATTAGAGAGAAGGGAAATTTCACAGTAACTAAATAGTAACTATATAGTCTTTATTTTCTGCACCATTTTAAATATTTGCCATCTTACAGCATTCAAGAGACATGGTGTAAAGTTTGATTAGCAGTGCACGTACCCTAACCTCTCCTGCCTTGCTCCTTACTTTCAGTTTTATCCTCTGCTGTTTGATTGACAAATAGCTTATAGGCTTTTGCTTAGCCTAAGTAGCCCAGATGGTATTAGACTGATAAGGAGTTTAAAGGTACTTGATGACACTACACACAGCATGCCTCATTCTCTGTATACTGATGTGTTGCTGTTAACAAGCAGACCTGCAGGGAGTGTATGATGAAAGCACTGACATGACATGCAGATAGTGTTTTTGAGTGTGTGTGTGTGATGTTAGAAGATACTCTATTCTTGTATCTTTGTAAGACACTTAAAGAATTGCTATTGGAACAGAAGACAATGCAATTCCTTAGGCTCCAATCCTGCAAAGCCTGAAGCACATAGTTAACTTTACACACTGCGAATAGCCTTATTGATTTTATTGGGAGTATTCACATAGAATACGTACATAACTGTGCAGAATCAGAGCCTTATTTATTGTGCTAAGTAACTGCCATCCAGTGATATTGTGTAGAATGCAGACAGCTGTAAGAACAGTGTTTGTTAGCTAAAGATTTCTGGAAACGGATCATGAACATTAGTTTTGTGTATGACTTACCAAAATGATGGCGGGGGAAAGAGGGAGAGTAATTTTGGCCCTGGCCTGTTTTGGTCAGGAAATATTTAATAGTGATAGAAAAACTATCTAATTACTGATTACTTATAAAAAATATTCTGACCCTCCTAAGTGACAAGCTGTCAACCCTTGCTAGACAATTTAAAGGTAGAAAATACTATTTATTTGAGTTAACTCAACCAGTTTTCATAAGGTGTATGTTTTGTCCGAGTTGCTTTCGATGGATAGCTTTGTAGGTCTTTATTTGCTTCTGTGATTCAGTAGGCAACTCTCTGGCTTATTTTTAATGTGTTTGGAACTTGGGCCCGGGTCCTGCAATGGCCTGTGCTTGAGCAGACTGCTTCAGCGGTGCAGTTTGGCTCAGAAGTCTGCCTACAGGAGCTCATTGCAGGATTGGTGCCTTAGAGCTGAACTGATTCTTTGGGGTCTACTCTGGTCTCCAGTGAGACATGATTTGCTTTGCCTTCTGTTTGATTTTTCTATCTTATCTGCGTGTATCCTCAGAAATAAATAACTGACTTCCTTCCCCTTGTCTTTATAGAAGTGGTAGTTTTCATTTTGTTTAATCTCCTCCTGTTGTGATATACAAGCTTTTAGCAAGCATTGGTTTATCCTCCTCCACCTCAGTCTGCTTAAGTTACATCACTTTTTTTCACTACCACTACTTAATTTTCCTATTACGACTCCAGAACTAATTTGAAGAAGGATGAACCTGCTTGACAGGTAAGATGGCTTAGCTTGCAAGTTGAGACACTTCTGTTCTAGTTTCAGCAATAATAAATTCTCACTGAGATTCATAATTGTCCTTAATTTGCAGGTGACTTGCTCTTTCAAGTATTTTTATACATCTATAAAAATGTGAGAGTAACGTAATGAAGTGCCATATACTGTCTTGATGAATTATTTTTGTAGGAGACATCCTAAGCCAGTATTTTTCAAACTGGGGTCACCACTGCTGGAAGCGGCAGCCAGTAAGTCCCTCGGCCCATGCCGCTTCCAGCAGCTCCCATTGGCCCGGAGCAGCAAACTGCGGCCAGTGGGAGCTGCGATCGACCAGACCTGCAGACGGGGCAGGTAAACAAACCGTCCTGGCCTGCCAGGGGCTTTCCCTACACAAGCGGCAACCCCAGTTTGAGAAACACTGTCTTCAGCCGTAGGGCAGAGGGTTGGGAATCTTTGTTTGTTTGAAAGTTACAATAGAATATTATTTTTGAGGGAAGGGTTTGCATGTGTGGGTGTGGGTATGTGTCCCACAATATCTTTGCAACTGTTATTTATTTATCATTTGTACTGTGGGTCGTGTCTAGGAGCTCCAGTCATGGACCAGGACACGATAGCACTACAAAAATAGAACAAAAAGGCTGTAAGCCAGGGACGGGAAAACTTTTTGGCCTGAGGGCTGCATCCGGTTTCCAAAATTGTATGGAGGGCCGGTTTGGGGAGGCTGTGCCTCCCCAAACAGCCAGGCGTGGCCCGGCCCCGCCCCCTATCCAACCCTCCTGCTTCTCACCCCCTCCCTGACGGTCCCCCCCCACCAGGACTGGGGGGGGGGATAGGAGGAAGGGGCCAGGGGCTAGCCTCCTAGGCCAGGAGCTCAAGTGCCAGGCAGGAGGGTCCTGTGGGCCGTAGTTTGGCCACCTCTGCTGTAAGCTCTTTGGAGCAGAGGTTACTGCAGTATAAGATAAGAGACAAGGTGAAGATAGCCAACAGATGAGGAACACAAGGGAACAGTCTTCCTTTTTTTCCCATTTATCTTCCTGCTCACTTCCCCTTCTCTCTCCCTACTGTGCTACTTTGTTCTATGTACGAACAGAGTTGAATTGACAGGAAATTGAAGGGTTTCCCTAAATTTCATTTTGCTGCTGCCATGAAGGGAAATGGCAAAATCTGATTACTTCCTCTTTACTTCAATTTCAGATTGCTGCTTTGCTCCCTGTGCAAACTGTAAAGTTAAAGTGAAAAGATCTTGTAAATTTCACTTTGCACTACAGGCACGTGAATGGAGCACCAAGTGCTGGAGGGTGCCTATCTTTGTACTAGGACAAATGGAGACAAGTGATTGTCTTCACAGAAGAAAAAAAATATAGAGTGCTAAACTGGGGGGAAACTAGTATGACCCAACCCCTTACAATTAATACTCATAGTGAGGATTATCCTCAAAAATATTTTACTCAGTTGACAAGGGGCTTGTTTATTTTAATTTATTTTGTTTAGCAATTGTTCTTTGAATCAATTATTTGTTTTCCATATTTTATGAGTATGGCATTTTTTTCCTTCTGCCCTGGACCAAATATTCCTCTGAGTGCACAGGGTCTAGGAGAAGGTGAGTGCACAGGGTCTAGGGGAAGGTAAATGCAAATTCATCACCCTTTGTTATGCAAAAGCTTTTTGAAGGCACACCCTGAGGAGTGGGCCATTGTGAGCTGATCACCTTTTACATAAGGCCAAGATCAAAGTCTCAAGCTGTATAAAGGAAAGACTGAAATATTCATGGTGGTTCTGAGTCTGAATCTGAGACTGTCATGAACTTGTTGCTATGGGGAAAAAACAGTTCTGAGTTCTGAAGGATTGACACCTACCAGATCCCTTGTTGAAATTAGGGTGACCTCTGATAAGATTTTTAGTGTGTGTTTTTTTTTATTGTTTTTAATATTTTTCTTTGTAATGCTTTCACCTAAAAATAATATGTGCTTGCTTAAAAAGAGTTGTGGTGTTAACTTATAACTACAGATAATACATGGGTTCTAGCCTTTGGAGAGAAAGCAAAGTGCAGATACTGGCCTTTTGAACAGTCTAGCTTGCTGGGAATATCATGGTGTAGGCAGGGAATTGTGCAGCCTGGAAAAACCGGGGTCAGGAGAGAGAGATAAGTGTATGTCGGCCCAAGAGAGGTGACGGCTGAGGAGATGGGAGTTTGGAGTGGGTGCTTTTATGAACCACAAAGAGGAATACAGGCGCGGTTGCCCTGAACGGTCACATTTACAACACGACAAACCTGCATACTAAGATGCGCAAACACTGATGGATTAATTTTCTTTTTGGCTACACTTAGCTGAGTTTACTGAAAGTAAAAATCTCCTGCTGTCAAACCCATATAGCTATGCTCATTTGTCCACTGAATATAATTTAAATATCATACATTAGTGTCTCGAACAATATGTGAAATGACTAGATGAATCTTTTTTACAGCGTTGGATTTATGAATTCATGTGTTTCTCTGCTCTTCCTTATGCAATGTTAATAAAAGCCTAATAAAGACATAGGGCAATATTAATCCCTGGTGTAATTCTACTGAAATTATACTAAGGGTGAATTTGGCCCTTAGCAACCAAAATCCCAGAAGAGGACATCCTCTAAAATATTAGTGAGCCATATTGTGCCATGTTTGTTTCAATAACCTCCCATTTTAAAGCAAGCCCTAAAATGTGTGTGTTGATTCAAGAATTGATACCAGTAGTTGGCTGTAATGCAGAAATAATTGTCCATTTTTCTATAATTCTCTTCTCTCTCATTCTTATCTAGTATATGGTGTCAAGCAAGAGCCATTAATGCTGACGGCTATGACAAAAGTTGAAAAGATACAAGTGCCAGAGGAGAAATGTTTGCCTGAAGAAATTCAGGTGCCTGCTTTTAAGATAATTGTTAAGTTTGCTGAAAAATGTGTGAAAATACGGAGTTAATGAAAGAAAGCTCTTGTTTTAGGGCATCAGGAATTGCTGGACAAGAAATATGTACCTGGCCCTTTTATTTTGAATAAAGTTAGGTGAACTTCATACAGTTCTTTTTGGAGTTATCATGGGGTTCGCTCACTGCTGGGGCGCCTCCTTGTGGCTGCACCTGGGGATTAGCTTTGAACTGGTCTGACATACCCTTCTTTGGTTGCTTGCCCCTGATTTCTCTCTCTTTCTCTCTCTCCACTCAAGTTACTCCCTCTTTGTGACTTGGCCTATGGTCTCTCTCTGGAGTCAGGATGCTCTCTCTTCATGTCTCAGCCCTCCGGCCAGTCACTATTTAGTTCTCCCCTTCCGCAGTATCAAAATCCCACTGGACAAGCTGTTTCAGGCAGTCTTCTGATTCACTGCCAAGTCTGTGTCACTTTCCCAGTAGCCAGTAGGGCAACCCAGGCCCAACCACTACTCCAGGTTCCAGCCCAGGGACCCTGTGCCCAGCAACCATGCTCTGCTCAAGCTCTGACCCTGTTTCTGTAGGCTCTTTCCTACCCCTCTAGACAGTGACTGCAGTGCTTCTCTCTAAACAGCCCCCTCTTACCACCAGCTTCCTCTTTTTATAAGCCTATCCAGCTCCTCACCCAGTTGGGCATCATCAGCCATTAGCCTTATCAGTGCCTGGCTTTCCTCCAGATGCAGCCTGTAAGGTTAATTGGCCTATTCTATGTATTCGGGCCTCTTGTGGGATAGACACCCCATCGCAAGGATCACAAAACTGGTTTGTGGCTATAAACCTCTTCCCCCAAATAGTGTAAGTCCCTTATTTTCTAATAGTGAGTCAACTGAAAAACTGCCTTTCTGTCTAAAGGGAAATGTGTGCTGTGTTTTCAGGAGAGAATAGCATCCGTGCTGCTCACAAAGCTAGCAAAAGTGGTTGCCCTATCTGTGACAGAGATGTACCACCCTAAATTCTGGGCAGCTTCTATTGCAGTCAGTTGGGTTGCACAGTTCTTGACAGCAAAATTTGGCCCACTGTATTTAATTTTGTAATTAGACTGTCTCTCCCCACCGCTCGCCCTTCCACTTTTGGTTTCTTTAGTCCTCTGTGCAGTCTCTCTGTTTTTGTCTTTTGCTCTGCCTGCTCCATTCCACTTTTCCCCCGCACTCCCCTTCTGCTTGTATTGTGTACTCTCTGCTCCACATCTCAAGGTTTCACCTAAGCAGAACATGAACCCAATGGACTTCATTACATGAACTTTCTAGCATGCAATTTTGAGTGATTGGAAATTAGGCAAAACAAGTCTGCTACTCTCTAATTTACAGAGACATGCCAGTAACCCCATGTCATGGAATAAAGAATTGATGAGGGAGGCTGTTCTGGTGATGTTCTGAGGGAAGCATCTTTTTCCCACTGTCTCAAGTCATTTTATGGCCGATTTTTTGCATGTAGAGGTTGAAATTGAAGTCGTTACCAGAATGCTCAAACCAAGAAAGCCCTGGGTTTTGGATAGTACTTTGATGTAAGGCTGGCAATATTGTAAGTGTATAAAATCTGCCTTGCATATCTGGGAAAGAATAATGAAGTGTCTGGGTCCAATACTATCTCCCCCATGACTTTATGACAGCTTGAAGTGCTGAGCAGTGCTGTTAATCCAGAATACACGCAAAGGGGATGTTTACAGTCAGACAAGCAATCTGCTAGGTTTTTCAGATTTTATTATGGCCAAGAGAGATTGGAGAGGAGTAGCAGCAGAAAGCAAGATCCTGTTTTCCCATGGAGAATTGGGGTGGAAAACAAAAAGGCTTTTAATTAGCCTCCTTACGTATGTGCACAGTCACTTTGCTTGAAGCTTTTGACACTTTGAATGCTAACATGGATGACAGTGCTTGGGTTTCCAAGCTCCCTTAATCAAATCCTTCTGAATTTTACCTGTGTAGCAGTGAGCTCAAAGTGAATAATGGACTTATTCAAGAAAATAAGATGAGGAGGGTCTCTTCTTTCACAATATGTTTCTAACATTTGTGCTGAGGTCAGCAGTGACACTAAGAAATCTATAAGGATAGTATGGATAGAATGCAGCTGGAACCAATAACATGGGGGATTAAGGGCTGTCGGTAGCCACATCATAGTTAAGGTTGTAAATGAATTTTCCTTATAAATCAGATTTTGGCCGATCCCTCTTCTAAAATCCAAAAGCTGGTAGTCAGGCCTGGGGCAAAGGTAAATTTTTCTCCTGCATATGAAGTTAATGGTGCCTGATAGCCTAGAGATGGAGGTGTTCAGCAGAGTCGACAGAGCTTTCCAACTTTTTACTATTTTGCACCAAGAGACAATATGAAAAGGGAGAAAAAACGAGAGGAAAATTTGAGTGAAAATGTGTGGTTTTCCTCAGTGTCCAACCACCCTATATAAAATGTAGTTCGCTGGACTCATCTAGTTGAGATCTATTGCACAGGACCACATATTACTTGATCAAACAGTAACTTAAAAAGTTATTTTAGATAGCAGTATCAAGGTAGCTCATTGGCTTAGGCTCACTTAAAATAACTGCTGGCGATGTAAGGACACTTTTTCTTTCATTTGTTTTCTTTTAACCCCCTATTCCTATTTTTAAATGAAAGTTTCTAGCCCTTTTCCTTAAAGAATCAAGCCTCACAGTGTAAACCAGTCACTAGGGAAGCTTGTTAGTAGAAAATACAGATTTTTTCCCACACAAAATTGAGGTTAATCAGGCAAGCTATTTATAAAGAAAGAGCTCCCTCCTTTTTTTTTTTTTTGGTTGCTTGAGACCAGAAAGTGGGAGGCAATTAAAATGGAAGGATCCTAATTCATCTATTCAAAGGGAAGGGTGAATGTTGCCACCTTCTGCTGTTGATGCTCTTCCTTCTGCCTCTGCCAAGTCCCTGCTAACCCCAGTACTCCCTTCTGTAGACCTCCTAAGGTGCTCACTTCCTGTGGATCTTAAGAGGCCCAGTGGAGATGGATGGGGTAAGGAGAGCTTGGAGGTGCAGTGGGGAAGTGGGTCATGGAGAGTGCTAGCACAATGAGGAGGTTGCATCACCCAAACTGGAGGTTGGGTAGCAGAACAGAAGTGCAAAAGGAGAACATAAGAAGCATTGAAGAAGAGGCCAGAATGTGCTTCAAGCCTTATGTTTCTCTGGCCCCTTCCCTGTAAGCAGTAGGTTGTTCACCAAGGCGCCATCCACTCTGAAAGATTTAAGGTGCTTGTTGTAGATGCCCTTCTTCAGAGGATCAAATCACTTACGTTTAGCTTGCCTGTCACATGCTTGACCTTAACTCTCTATACCTAGTAACCCTTGTTCTGAGGCTAATGCAGAAAGGCCATAAGCTTCATTACCCTGCAAGATCTGTAAGGCTGTAGCAGCTTTCAGCCTCATAAACCCAAGCTGCTTTACTTTAAACTGTTAATCTGTGGGTCTTTTGGGGGGGAATTTCCTTAAGCATTCCACTGTCTCACTTTAGCAGAATCAGAATGCTCTGTATGCTTTCTGGAAAGCCAACAACTAACACTGAATGAAATAATTGTAGATATGACCATTTCCATAAAACAGAGCTTGAGCTGTTTACCCTGATGTGTTCTTAAAATATTACTGCTGCTACTCTGAAATCTATGATCTCTGCTTGTCTTCCTGATTGATGAGTTGCTATTTGATTAAGTAGTTCCTCCTCCCCACCCAGAATAGTGCTACGGCCTGCTTCTGCTGCTGTGCAAAACTTTCCCAAGCAGCTGCAGAGTGAAAGGACATTAATGTTTGCTTCATTGCTGCCCGTTGGGGGTTCTGAAGAGCTTTCGTGAAACTGAGCAGAATTTGGTCAACCTTACTTTGCTGCAGCTTGGAGAAACGGATGCATTGGGGCTGTCTGTGTGTGCAGATACAGGAAGTCAGCACAGCATCAGTTTGCATCCGGAAGGTTATCTTCCCATCCATAAGGGCTAAAAATCTTTTATGTTTCAAATGAAAACTTAATTTCTGCTGAAACTAATGGTTTAGCTCTGCCTTCCCACCACCTGACAATGTCCTACTTGCCACTGCACTTAGATAAGGGATTTTAAGTTCTGGTAAAAAGCATGGTTTGTTCCTTTCTATACAGACTAGACCAAACTGGATAAAAATTGCTGTGTAGAAAGGTTCTTACCCTCCTAGATAATGATTGAAAATCACCAGCCTCTGTAGTAGCAACACTGAGGAAGCCAAAAGAAACCAACTGGGATGATGTAAATTTTGCAATATTTTTTATACAGAAGAGGGGGGAACATCATATATACTTTACTAGGATACTGAATTTGACTGCTTGGTCCCTTACTCTCTAAAATTTGATCTAGAAGTTAAACTTTTGCTTGTTTTTGTTTTGTTTTAATAAGCCGACTGGAAAAGCTTTTTCTGAAGAACTGATGCACCAACCCCTGGTCCATGTGAAAAGGATTGAGCTTCTCAGGAATGTGTGCAGAGATGCAGCGTTGAGGAATCTCTCTCATACGACCGTTTCCAAGTTTGTCTTGGACCGAATATTTGTTTGTGACAAGCACAAGATCCTGTTCTGTCAGACTCCGAAAGTGGGCAACACTCAATGGAAAAAAGTCTTGATTGTTTTAAATGGTACCTACTTGCGCTAATGCGCGTAAGGTTTTTGTTTGAGGGGGAAAGGGCAGAATCACTAGAATGAGGGAAGCATTAAAACTAATTTCTTAACATTCTTTTTTACAAACAGATACTTAATTCCACTCATTCATTCCTTGCAGTTCCTTTTAGTCCTTTTTAAATGTCTCCTTTTTGAAAAATTAAAAATTACCTTCTTTCTGCTAGAATAAATATCACTGTAGCTTACCTCAGAAGTAATTTATCTGAGCCATTGAGGATTTATTTGGTGGATATATTCTCACTGCAGGCCGGGCACCATGTGAATAGAATTTTTAAACAAGTGAATCGTAAAGGATCACAATCCCCTGAACCAGGGTAATTTAAATCCTGTGACTTGAACCCAGCAACAAAAGGAACAATTGTTATTTCAAGTGTCTAGCCATAAAAAAAAGTTGCATTTTTCAGCAGTACTGTAAGATTTCTGTGGCATGAAGCTGGAATTTCTGTTTTGACAGCAATTCTCAGTTTTCAGTTTGGCAGCTGCTGCAGCTCTGTAACATTGGGATTTTGTATATACATTATTAATTGGCCATGGCATGAGTTATGAAGAATCAATCATACACTTAAGGATGTAGAATTGTAGCCTGGTCAGTGAAAATAAATTGCAGAATGACTTAAAACAAGAGAAAAGGAACAATGTTGTGATTTATGTTAAAATAACATTCTGATAAGTGCATGTTCTCTCTCTCTCTCTCTCTCTGTCTATATAATCTTTGAAGTGCTATGGTATGTGAACAAAAATAATTAACCTCATCAAGGCTATATCTCAAGGTGCAGCTTGCACAGTTAAAGTAAATGCAAAGTTGGATGACTGGTTTAATGTAATCACTGATGTCAAACAAGGATGCATTCTCTCATCTCTCCTGTTTGGTATTGCCACCAAGTTCATTCTGGAAAAAAATGTAGATGCATAGAACACAGGCATCACATGGCTCGACAAAAGTACAATATTAAATCTAGATAGCGTTGACAACATAGGTCTTCTGAGTGACTGCTCAACCAACACGTAAGTAAAGACCAAAAGTCCAGCATTGCAAAAAACACAGGGTTAGTAACTAATTATGAAGAAACAAATCTAATGATAACCCCAGTAACTCCCAACTCAAGCATTATAGTAGAAGACAAAGGGATACAAAAGATGAGTCCATTCACATATCTTGGCAGTACTGTGTAAGCCTGTGGGGATGTCCGAAAATAAATAATCATAGAATATCATAGAATATTAGAGTTGGAAGGGACCTCAGAAGGTCATCTAGTCGAACCCCCTACATAATGTTATGAATTTGCAAGACAGCAGCTGCATTCACCATCTTAAACAAGATTTGGTCATACAGGAACCTACCACTTAAAGACCAAACTACAACGCTTGAACACAAGTGTTATTTCTACCTTAACATATGGATGTGAAAGCTGGAAATCCACCAAAGGTAGAGACAGATGACTAAATGATTTTGGAAGCAAATGCCTCATGAAAATACTAGATATTGAATTAAATGAATTATAATGAATCTCAGATTCATCAGAAACTTCAATTACTCTTTATCTCTAGAGTTGTCCAGAAAAGATGATGAAAATGTCTGGGACATGAGTTAAGAATGAAGCCAGAGCATCTGCCACTGGGCAGCTAGAGGAACACGTAAAAGGGGCTGGTGGAAAGATTGCCTCCACTGAACAGTACTAAGAGAGGGAAAACATATGGGACTTACAGGCCATGCAAAGAGTGGCTCAGGATAGACGTAGATGGTGGAGCTTTGTCTGGGCCTTAAGCAATATCTGATAGCGCAGGAAGGATTCAGATCCAGATGTGCTTATTGCAAAGCTTTACTGAGTATGAACAACAGGATTGATCGTTAGCTATAGAGAGCATCTTACCTCCACCTTACTGGTTCAAATCCAGCCCAGCTTGATAGTGACAGAAAGTTATTACCATTTGATTATCGGTGGCCTATGTAAGATGCATTTGGTGGTCTTGTTCCAGTTCCCAGCAGGCAGGTGCCTGCTAACAAGCACTACCACCCCAGTTGGCACTAATCACATCCTTATTGAGCAGCCTCAGCAGACCGGCCTAATAATAGAGTGGGTGCCCTAGAGGTGATCTTTGCAGATCAGAGTTGATGTACACTCCTATGGCAGTATGGAGTAATCGACGCTGCCATTGCTTATGCTGTAACTTCGCTCTGAATGAATAGAGGACTTCAGTGTCCTAGGCTGTCAAGTCTGGCATTTGTCAGCATTAAATTCACGCAGGAAAAAGGGAGGACAAAAAGCATTAATTATAAAACAGGCAAGACTGAGGACATTAAGATTCCAAGCTGTGTGAATTAGTCACTGCAGCCTTATCAACACTAGGCTTTTTTCTGAAACATGTTTCCTGGCACCAGTGCGACTCTAGTGGTGAGAGCACTTGTGTATAGATGGGCATGGTGGCTTTCATGGAGACTTGCTAGTTTGATGACACTGCACTTGTACTCCCGCCCACATGGAATTCCACTGAGTTCCATGGTGCTCTATATTGGCATGTCACTGCAGGATTGGGGTCTTAAACTAACTGTTACTCTCTCCTGCACTTCACGTGCCTACAGAGCGACTGATAAACTAACACCCGGATGCTTGCCATTCTGAATGTGTTATGTATTTTATTCTCTTATGCACCATGGAAGGATCTGAAGTTTTGTAGTTTTCAGCATAGTGTTACGTTTAATTAAAAAAGGACCCAAGCAAAGAAAGTTTGCCAGGAGCCTGACAGTGAAGTGTTTTAAGTTAACATGGTTCAGGTAGACACTTTACAGTGTTTCCTGTTTGCTGAAAACTAAACCAAAAAAAGCCAATCCCTCCCACAAAGCTAAGCTTCAGAGTCTTTCCAACTGGGTTATGTGGGAGGAAAGTTGTGGGAAGGGCGGGAAGGGTTGACAGATAAGGCTTGTTTAACATGCATTATTGAGAGACTTGAACACTACTTTGGTTTAGACAGGAGTTGTCATGTTACAAATCTCCAAATCTGTATTCTTTTGAGTGTTGAACAGCCGTTAGTGTTGCAGTCTGAATCTTCCCTTATTTAGCAGCTTTTGTACCTAGTAACCATAGCTACTAATGCCACAGAAGAGAGAGAAACCAAATAAAAACACCACTATGAGACACCCTTCCCCACCTCTTTTAAAGGTAACCTTTTCTGTCTATCTTCTTTATCTAGGAGCATTTTCTTCCATAGAAGAGATCCCAGAGAACATAGTACATGACCATGAGAAGAACGGACTTCCACGCTTATCCTCCTTCAGTGACTCTGAAATTCAAAAACGGTAAGAGGTGATTTCCCAGGGAGATAGTTAGTTAGGTTTCTGAACAAGAGAGGAAAACTGGAGGATCACACATTAAAATACAGATTGAACCAAGGAGATCTCCGTTTCTGTTACGCTGGTGTTACCACTGGTGTAACTCTGCTGATTCTGTTGATGTTGGTGTTACCATCCCATGTTCACTTCAGAGGAGTAAAACCAACGTTACTGGTGAAATGGAGTGGAGAATCAAACCCAGGCTGTGCTTAGATGTGCTTAGGTTTTCTCTGGTTCATTTGTTACTTATATAACAGCATACGTGTTATGGGTGTTTTAAATAAAAGATAGACAAAGATTCCTTTCTCAGAAAAACTTACAATCTAAGGGCCAGATTGTGCCACCCCTATTCACATCAACAAGTGCCTTGCTTCATAAGTAATGCTACTGAAATCAATCGGGCCCCAAGGTTGAGAAAGAGGGAGGATAGGAACAAAATGATTGTGGTCACTTAGGAGACTTATACGTGGATGGTTATGAAAATGTAGTTTTTTGTTGGGTATAAGACTAAGGGTTTTTATAAGCCACCTTGAAGAATTGGTTTCGAGAGGGGATAGTTCCATAACGAAAGGTGGCATCTCCTTTGAGGCCAAGTCTAAAGCCCAAAGCTCATTTGAGCTCAGGTCCGAAGTCAGTGGAATGATTCCCATTGCTTTTAATGGCTTTTGAATCAGGTCCCTGGAAATGCGTATCTCTAAGAGTAATCCTGGATAAGATTTCTCCTAGATACTTCACCACATGCCCTAGCTATTTTGTCTCCTATGAGTAACCCTGCTTAGTAGGTGACCATTTGTACATCCTGTTTTGTATTAAAACGAGTAAAACATTTTATTTCAAGTGTTATTGGTAGTGGTATTCAGAGATAGATGAAAAGTGGGTTACTTCTTACAAGTCATATTCTTGGTATTTCAGAGGTTGTATTTTATCTCAGTTTTGTAGCTCTTCGATACATAGTTCACTTTTTCTATCTGTTTAATCCCTTCCATTTCTGTTTTCCTTTAGACTGAATTTATACTTCAAGTTTTTTATTGTAAGAGATCCATTTGAAAGACTTATTTCTGCATTTAAGGATAAGTTTGTCCACAATCCTCGATTTGAACCTTGGTACAGGCATGAAATTGCTCCTGGCATTATTCGGAAATACAGGAAGAATCGCACAGAGACCAGGGGGCTGCAGTTTGAGGACTTTGTGCGCTATTTGGGGGACCCTAACCACCGATGGCTAGATGTTCAGTTTGGTGATCACATAATTCATTGGGTAACATACGTGGAACTTTGTGCCCCATGTGAAATAACTTATAGTGTGATTGGACACCATGAAACCCTGGAGGATGATGCTCCATATATCTTGAAAGAAGCAGGAATAGACCATCTGGTATCATATCCCACAATTCCACCAGGAATAACGGTATACAACAAAACAAAGGTAGAGCGTTATTTCTCAGGAATTAGCAAGAGAGATATAAGACGCCTATATGCCCGCTTTGAAGGAGACTTTAAACTCTTTGGATATCGGGAACCAGATTTCTTGCTAAACTGATGCCTAGAAACTGTGAAGACGTGTCTATCAGATTGAACTAAAGCATATGAATACCAGCTGCAGCACTGACAGAACTGAGATTGACAATACTGTACCATTGTTTTCTAATGTTGCTCTATTTTTCAGTGGAATATTTGTCACATGAACAATTAGGGGTTCCTAACTGTTAGCCACTGACCATGTTTTCAACATATGACATTGCAATCTTCTATTGTGAATTAAATCTGTCTCATCCAATGTAAGGGGACCTGATGCTTATATAAAGAAATGTGGAGTATCTCATGGGCTATGAAAACTAGAGGCTGACATAGGACCAAAAACTGATGATGTGCTAGACAAGCAAAAGATGTCCAGAGTCTGCTGTGTGGCTGCTATAATCATTGTGCTGAGCTAATGCTGTTTTTTGCGATACACATAAAATGAGTCTAACTTGACAGAAGCTTCAGTCCTATCCAAAAAGGGCGGATTCCAGAGGCCGTTTGTTTTTATTTTGTGTCATGGCGTTATCTGTACTTACTACTGGTCCATCAGGCCACATAGTTGTTCATTTTTTAATTGTTAACTTCCAAGTTTGTATGTTGTCTGAAAACTTGAGGTGGATCATAGATCCCAACAAGAAACTCGGAAGGACTGTTGGGGAGACTTTGAGGAAAACTAATTAAAAAGTAAAGATGAATTGTATTTGCAAGAGCAAATATAGAAGCCAAGACCCGCTTTCTAAATACTGTGCATTTTAACATTGTTTATTTTCTAATGTTTCAGGCTGTTACAAATATTAAATAAGCCATGAAAACAAGAAAACATATGAACATAAAAGTTGCCATAATTATTTGGACCAATGGTCCAGCCACTCCAGTATCTTGCTTCCAGCAGTGATCAGTACCTGATGCTTCAGAGAAAAACAAATACCCTCCCAAAATGTACCTTCCCAATGCTCAATGGGTAGATTCTGTCTTGATTCTTCCCGGTGATCAGTTGGCATAATGCCCTAAATCAAAGGTTCCCAAACTTTATGCCACCAGCTTTGGCAACTTGCCAGGAGTTAGAGCTACACTTTTGTATAAATTTTAAAAGCAAAATTAAATTAACACAACCATAGTATTTGCCTGTGCGTGCACTGTTCCTGTTTGATTATGAGAAGTCTTTTTGTTTTTTAGTTCACCAGCAATAAAAACCTGTGGTTGATCAGCTTTGCCCCCACCCTGCAGTAAGTGGCAGAGGGAAGACCACAGCTGCACTTTAGGATTCACAGAGTCATATTTGGCTGCCAAGCTGCATTTTTGGCATCTCTCTCCTAAAGGATGAATTTTGAATATAATAGTTTCTCAACTTCCATGGCTATAATCCTTAACAATGGCGATAAAGTTATGGAATCTCTCGTTCTAAATCCAGCCACAGTATTTGTCTGGATAGCCTTCTGTGGCGGGACAAAGGAAGTATCTTCCCCCTGTGAACTTAAAAAAGGAAAACCAGTGCCAAATTGGACATGAGCTGCTGTCCGCAAAAAGGAAATCCTTTAGTAGCTGAATGTGATTCCAGAAGCATATTGACAGACTGATTGGTATAAGGGAGAATTGTTACTGGGCATTGTTCACAAAAGAGCAGTCTAAGGTGGCAAAGCTTGAAGTGCTCTTGTTTTTCTTGAAAAAGCAGCAGTTACAGTGTCTTAGATTTGTTACTTCTTAACTGGTAATTAAAGGATGTAACAGCTCAGTTATTTTTATATAAAGTCCATAGAAAAGTATATTGTTAAATGCATTTCAGAGCTAATGAGCTGATTACCTCTCTACTGTATTAAAATGTAACAATGTGAATAATGTATAGTGAATTAAGGCCTTAAAGTTTAGTCCTAATAAAGGTGAAGTAGACTTTTTCTCTCTCAAGCAAAAGATACTGATCACATAACTGTGTCTGGTTTTATTCTTCTTAGCATAGTGTTTTGGTACTAGAGTTCTAATGCAGTGACCTAGTAAATTCAATTAAATTACTATTTTGTGACTTTTTCTAATGGTTCCATACTACTAGCTCTGGGCTCCTACACTTTACAGTCTGGGATTGGAATGCTCATTATCTTTTTCTCAATTTGTAAGTGAAATATACTAAAACAATATCCCTCTGTGCTACTTTTTCCATGTGGAAATCTTCATTCTTTTGTGGTTAATAGCATTTCAGGAATAATTGTGGATGAATATTATAGAAACTACTTAACACTCAGGTCATGTCTATGCTAGGAAGTTAGGTCAACACAAGGTATGTTGACGTAAAGTCACCTCAGAGAGTATAATGAAAGTTTCACTGAGATCTCTTAGGAGAATTCATTGCCATAAGAGAGGAGGAGGACCATGCTAAAATGAGAGGACCAGGCTTAAGAAGGAGGGCTAGGCTAAAATGGTGAAATCCATGCAGGAGGAAGAGAGGAGAGGCAGACGAATGGGAGAGTGGAGCAAGAAAGGCTGCAACATGGGGAGCAGTGGCCCACATAGAGTGCACCATGCGGCAAGATGGGGGCCTTCCACTCCAGCTCCTTTGAGACTTGTCATAAGAACCGCCATACTGGGTCAGACCAATGGTCCATCTAGCCCAGTATCCTGTCTTCTGACAGTGGCCTATGCCAGGTACTTCAGAGGGGACGAAGAGAACAGGTAATCACCAAGTGATCCATCCCCTGTCATTCCAAGCTTCTGGCAAACAGAGGCTAGGCATAATTCAGAGCATGGTTTTGCATCCCTGTCCATCCTGGCTAATAGCCACAGATGGATCTATCCTACATAAACTTATCTAGTTCTTTTTTGAACCCTGTCATAGTCTTGGCCTTCAAGCATCCTCTGGCAAGGAGTTCCACAGGTTGACCGTGTGTTGTGTGAAGAAATACTTCCTTTTGTTTGTTTTAAACCTGCTGCCTATTAATTTCATTGGGTGAACCCTAGTTCTTGTGTTATGAGAAGGAGTAAGTAACATTTCCTTATTTACTTTCTCCACACCAGTCATGATTTTATAGACCTCTATCATATTCCCCCTTAGTTGTCTCTTTTCCAAGCTGGAAAGTCCCAGTCTTATTCATCTCTCCTCATACCCCTAATCATTTTTGTTGCCCTTTTCTGAACCTTTTCCAATTCCAGTATATCTTTTTTGAGATGGGGCGATCATATCTGCACTTAGTGTTCAAGATGTGGCCACACCATGGATTTTAGAGGCATTATGATATTTTCTTTCTTATTATCTATCCCTTTCCTAATGATTCCCAACATTGTTAGCGTTTTTGACTGCCACTGCACATTGAGTGGATGTTTTCAGAGAACTATCCACAATGACTCCAAGATCTCTTTCTTGAGTGGTAACAGCTAATTTGGACCCCATCATTTTATATGTATAGCTGGAATTGTGTTTTCCGATGTGCACTACTTTGCATTTATCAACATTGAATTTCATCTGCCATTTTGTTGCCCAGTCACCCAGTTTTGTGAGATCCCTTTGTAACTCTTCGCAATCAGCTTTGGACTTAACTATCTTGATTAGTTTTGTATCATCTGAAAATTTTCCCATCTCACTGTTTACCCCTTTTTTCCAGATCATTTATGAATATGTTGAGCAGCACAGGTCCCAGTACAGATCCCTGGGGGACACCACTATTTACCTCTCTCCGTTCTGAAAACTGACCACTTATTCCTACTGTTTGTTTCCTGTCTTTAAATTAGTTACTGATCCATGAAAGGACCTTCCTTCTTACCCCATGACAGTTTGTCATTGAGATAGTGTCTGTATTGGTGGCTCTACATACTGAGCTCCACTTCTCTTGCACCAGAGAAAACTGATGGTGGCCTGGCTCTCTCCTCTACCAAATTCCCTTTATATAAAATGAGTCAAGTAGGTATGGGGGGCTCAAAGAATCTTCTTGCTGACCCTCCTCAAAACAGTAAGGCCAGGCCTGCGCTCATAATGAACATAGTTGACAGGAATCAGTTAATTGTAAATGGAGGGAGGAAATTGTATAGCCAGTTAATGACCAATTATGATGTAAGTTAATGCCCCTTTACACCACCCTGTCAGTACAAAGTGGTCTTAAGGTAGGCATATGTCACAGGTTTATTCCCCACTTTGAACTTTAGCGTTCACAAGATGGGGACCTGCATGGACTCCTCTAAACTAAAATCCTAGTTTAGATCTGGTTCTTGCTGCCACCAGTCAAGTTTTAAGTGTCTGACACACTCCCTGTTCCCCCAAAACTCTCCCTGGGGAACACAGATCCAAACTTGAATCTCAACACAAAGGGAAACAACCCATTTCCCCCCTCCCCTCTCCTAGTGCTTAGGAGAGATACCTGGATTCAAACTCCTTGAATCAAACAAAGAGGGATTCACTTTTCCCCCCTCCCCTTCCCCTGAAAATCCAAACAAGGGAAGAAATCAATCAAGTTCTAAAAAGAAAAGATTTTATTAAAAAGAAAGAAAGGAAGTACACTATCTCTGTAATACCAGGATGGAAAAATACAGGGTCTAACTTATAAACCTGGAGAGGCTCTCCCCCACCTCCTTTCTCAGAATAATCAAAGTAACAGCAAACAGAATTAAAGATATTTCTTCAGCAAACACACAATTGCAAATGTAGAAATCAAATTATAAGACTAGTCCGCCTTTCTAATATTCACTAGACTGAATAGAAGAAAATACTTCAGGAAACTTGGAGAACTTGAAGAATATGTCTGGCCTCTCTTAGATCCAAAAAGAAAACGACAATCCAAACAAAGGACACAGACAAAGCCTTCCCTCCACAGAGATTTGAAATTATCTTGTCCCTTGATTGGTCCTCTGGTCAGATGTTCATCAGGTTACTGAGCTTGTTAACCCTTTACAGGTAAAAGAGACCTTAACCCTTACTATCTGTTTATGACAGCATAAAATGAGAATTGGACCCGAAAGGCTTAACTTAGCTAAATGACTTAAGCACCTAGATAACTGCTCCCTGCACGCCATCCCCATAGGTCACCAGATTTACAGATGGCCTGCAACTGCGAGACAGCAGGGGGACAGAGAAGTGTGCTGCTAGTCCCTTGTAGTGTGATTAATTTGCAGCAGTGTGTGTGTGTTCTGTGGCACTGCTGTGGAGTTGCAGAATTATATTCTTTTTCTATTAGCAATCAAATCCACAGTGTGATTGTCCAGAATGCATTGCAGGCTGATGCCTCCCCTCTGGAAGAGAATTGAGTCTGTCTCCCTCAAGTTTTCACCATACTTTGGTGCTGCCTTGTGCAGAACTTCATTGCAGTGTTTTATTTAACTTTAGGATGCCCCATTGGTTTCCCTTTGTCATCTGTTGCAATTGCTTGAGGTGCCATCAGCCCACTGCCACCAGAGCAGCTGTAGAGCTCTGAATGCACTGTAGTGTGGCTTGCCTTGTAATAAGAGACGTGCCCCTACAGGGCAAGCAGCAATACACTTCCAGCTGAACAGCTGATGGCAACAGGCTGACATTACCCAGAGGAAATACAACAGCTGACAAATGCTGCTGCTTAGTGCTAAGTAACACTTAATCATCATTTCCCCTTATTATCAAGGAAGGCAGGCGTGCAGGGGGAAAGGAATGTACGTTTGCCTGGAGTCATAACAAGCAATGACCTTGACAAATGTTCCAGACAGCACTGAAAACCACACCTGCTAGTCACTTTAAAACCCCCTATGGAGTAACGAACATTTCTTTGAAACAACTGCAAGTTACGCACCTACTGTGATTTAGTAAATAGGGATATTCTTATAGATCTTTCTGTTTCTTCAATCTGTAGCCTTTTTATGTTTCTCAATTCTCACTCTCTCTCCCTGGCAGCATAAGATAATATGCTGTGACCTACACTCACTGCTCCTCCCTTGCAAAGATAGAAGATTGTAGGTAGCCACTTCCCTGAATGCGTATCTTTATAGTGTGATCATGCCACAGTTCAGAGTGTAGCATATAGAGACAGAATTGCTATGGATTACAAATAATTTACTATGGGGGTGGGGATCTTGGTGATGTGACATTTATTGATTTTAGATATTTCATCTGCCTTTAATACTATAAATCTTGCTAACTGCATAATTATTGCATTTTTTTTGTCCCTCGGTTTATCCTGTACTTCCGTTCTTACTACTTCGGTGGTTTCTGATAACATTTCTCAGCAAGTTACATTTGAAATCTGACATGTTGTAAAGTCTCTATTTGGAGCCACTTGTTTTGCTCTTAATCTATTTTCAAGGGGCTTTGCAGTATCCTTTGCACTGAATTGCCATCTTTATAGTGTTACTTAACCAATGAATGCCACTGTTCTGTTTTAAGAGATATAGAATTACTTACAAACTACAGTATAAAAAGGAAGCTATCACACAGCCTGCTGAGACAGTTCTGTGGGGAATCCAGGGCCCTGTCTTCTGAATTCTGTCTTCTTCACTAAGATACTTCATTAGCATATTGTCAGTCTAACTTTCATTTGTAAAGCCCCTCAGGACAGGATTTGGGGATCAAATTCAGTGGTGAGAAATGGTGGTAGAAATTCCATGTTGGCCATGAGCACTCAGAGGACTGAGGGCAGGGGTTGTAAGATTAAATAGTTCCACACCATCTCCTCCCTATGCATGTTATTTTATATTCTCCTGTTGGTTGCTCTCCTGCTGCAACCCCACCCTTCTGTCTCCTTGGTAGATAAGTTACACCCACATATGCTCCTGCCATCTAGGAAGTTGGGCCTTGTCGTTCTATTTGCCTCTAGTGTGTTGAGCACCTAACCCTTTTCCAACTGCAATTTGGTATGTGTAGCAAGTGTCTCCAGCTTGCTCATCCTGTCCTTTCCTTTGTTCTATCTCCCTTACCTGAAATAAACAGAAAGTAACAAACGGTACCCCTTCTTTACCAGTTTCCAACCTTCTCACTGTTGAATCACTCAGTATTTATATTGTCTGGTATACGAGTGGCTGGAGCGTGACCTTGGCTAACCAGCAGATGGGGTCTAGACCCTGCCGCCTATACCACAGTGACACTTTCTGTGGGTACTGAGAATTGTGAGGCACCTCACTACCATCTGCCCTTGTCTGTGTCAGCTCCCAAACTCTACCAGCCGAGGCAACACCAGCACTCCCCCCTAGGCCTCGCAGGCCCCACTGTCTCTCTGCGGGTAAGTGATAGGCACACTCCAGCTCTTGAAGCCTCCAAATGTCTCCTTGGAGTGTTCAGCCCCTGTTCCACTGGGGACACAGTAGTCACAGATTCGCTGTTTCCAAAGAACAAGTACACCCCAGCCCACCAGTTCTACTTCCGATCATCGCTCCCCTGAACACACAGCACTCAGGTATGTTTAGAGTGAAAGCAAGTATAAGTTTGTTTAACAAAGTCCAGAGATTCACGTAATAGCAGGTAGAAATATTGGAAACAAATGGTTACATATAGAATAAAAGCATAACATACATTCTAGAACCTAGACTTAATTAACTAGATACACTCATGTCTTCTAGAGTATATGTCACCCAAAGTTCTTGCAGCGTTTTACAGCCAGGTTTGGCTGTGATCCTCTTTTCATGAGATAGACATGCTACTAGCTTGTCTCCTCAGTGAAGGACCCTCTGTGTTTCTTTGCCTCCCAAGATATACAAGTCCCATCCTTTATCTACATTCATATGTAGGACATCCACCTGCTGTTTTGTTCCTTCCTGTAGATTTTCTCTCTCTTAGATTTTGCAACCTGGCTCAGTATGCAAATAGGCCTCCATTGTGAGGCAGACAATATATAATGCACAAATGACCAGACAGGGAGATAAGCATCTGTTACCACCTGCCTGGAAGGAACATGTCTGAGGATGTCACTTCTTGTGACCTGCTTTACCATCAAGACCTTAAGAACATAATTTTCAGTAATAGATACATAACTTCTTAAATATTATCCATATATACATTGCACAATGATCATGATGACTAGAGGGCTCCTGGCTCTCTCTAGAAACCTGACATACCACCCTTTGGTGAACTATTTTGCAGATATCTGACCAAGGGGATCCATCTAAAACCCTATGCACCCATATGCCAGCTGGTTATGGTTTTAAAGTTAGACTGATAAAGGATTTGCCATTACCTCCATGTAAAGAGCAGTCATCTAATTTCTTGCTAGCCAAAAGAAATTCTCTTAATGAGATATGGATTTTTAAATTGTAATCCTCTTAGTGGTGTAGCACTAGCATAAAGTACAGTACAGAAGACTTGCACTCTACATGCCAATTTGTTCCAGGATAAGTTTATTTATACAGTTTAATACTCTATTTTGGGGTCTATTTTCTGTAGCTTCTAGTTGGAAGTCACTTTGATGATTAAATGTTTTGTATGAGTTCTTAAGTCATCAAAAGAAGAGGCTTTATACACTAAAGAGAGACCCAGAGCACAATGAAAGGACAGTGGACCTCAATGAGTAGAGAATGTCATCTCTGAGTTCCTCTTTTTTCCAAACTAATCCTATTTCAGCTGGATCCTCTCCGCACAATGAAAGAAAATCACATTTTCTACAAAGCCAACTGTGCAGGTATGTTTCTTCAATATTTCATTCATTTGTTTGCTGGCTTCTGGTACACTTTCAGAGAACTCAGGAGCCTGTCATGCTAGTCTTGAACAGTTTGTTAACAAAAGAGACAAAAGAAAACCAAGCATTAAGATAAGGGAACTTTGGTCAGGATGGGAGGGTATACACAGGTGGCTAGCTGAAGTGCCAAAAGATTGAATCTGCCAATCTTGTATCAAGCTTTCCAAAGCCACTGATTTTTTCTCCCACTAGCCTTTGCTTTGGTAACCTTTTCCCCACCAAGCCTCAAACATCTTAAGCAAATACATGAGGCAGCAGCTTTCTTTGCTGTAAAGTCACCAATTTCTGGCTGCGTTCACCCTTCGTAAATCTATGCCAACCTGAAATCTTTCTTCTCAATATCTCTCTCAAATTTTGTTTTAATTGTTCTTTATTCCCTTTAATCGACAGGCTTTCAGCTTCCCTCAGATTAAAGCTTTCTGAGTTAATTTCCTCTTTGGAAGGTGTTTTCTGGGTAGCAATACCCTTTACCACTCCCATCTCCCCATCCTGTCCCTCGGAGTCCATTTTATTTTCCCAATCCCTTCCTTACCAAAGGGGTATGAGGTAGTAATAGTGTCAACTCCAAGATTCAGATCTAGATTCAATGCCTACCTAGCACACTGGATATCGTGTCACTGAGGCCCAATAAACATGAAACCTCCCACAGAACCACAGTCAGAGCAGAGCTTTGCAAGGAAGCTCTACCCTATGGAAAGCTGCTTTTTTCCCCATCCACCACACACATTCTTCTGAACATGAATTCCCACCCGGCTTCAACAAATCTCGTCTCTTATTTTACGGGGGAAACAAATAGCTTCTTCCCAGGGCTGGGAATTGCCCCTATCAAATATATTAGTTACCTCCTTCAAAAAACCTGGTTGCTGGTGGGACCATATGTCAAATAAGTTTTACCAAAGAATGCACCTTGTAAATGAGGCTCTCTGCATAAGCGTAGGATGTATTAAAGATATTTGTAATGTGTCAAGTGCAGAGTAAAGTTGTTATAAAGTTGGAGCAGACAAAATATTGATGACTGTTTTATCATAGTGAGAACTCGAGTTCACTGGAGACTTTTGAAAACATTATAACTTCTGTGAACCACACTGGAACACCAATCAAAAAAACATGCACACAGTTTAGGCAGCTAATGTTTACTGCTCTTCTTTGGTACGGGTTACTTTGAACGCTGGCTAGAGCTTGTTTTGATATTTTACTTAATTTTGCAGCACCATATAAATGACACTAGGGATATGTTGCAATCAGAGCCGCTATTTAACATTCAAGGCTATGAGTAATGGGTTCATTAGCCACCTTAAAATTTAGTTAAGGGCTTTCTTTGTAACAAATAATCTTCACTTGCTTTCTGGATGTAGAGCATGTGAAATCTTGCTGTGTGCTTGAGTCGTGAAAAAAGTCTTTCCCTAATTCAGTCCCAGCAGCTAACTAGCCTCTAGAGTGCTCACCTCACACATGATGACCTCTGTGGAGGCAGGGCAGCTTAGAACTCTGGTGGGCCTGGATCCACCAAAACATTACCTGCCTAATACTAATAATAATCTTTTTAAAGAGTTTTTTTACCCCTTTCCCAGAGAATGTCCAGCTGACAGTATTTATAGCTGAGAGTGTATTGTGTGACTTAACGATCACCGGACCCACTTCCTTTGGTTCACCCTGACATAGCCTGGGTATGGTGGCTGCATCTCGTCCTCCCTGCGTTCTCTGCCATGTGGACAGCTGGATGCCATAGAGCACCTACAGCAGGAGAAAGAGACCATCTGTTCAGTGCACTCCCTGCTCCCACAGAGGTGGCTGCAGACAAGGCACTGAGGATGGACGGGGAGGTGGCACATCCTCCCATCTTCTTATAGCAACAGGCCCATTAGGGGCCACAGTCAATTTCAGGACATTGAGATTAAAACCTGAGTCCACAACAGGAAGGTCATCTTTGAGAGTGATAACCTGAGGGCCTGAGTTGGTGATAATGTTTTGCCTGTGTTAAAAAAATATCTTACAGACATGGGCGTTGGGTGAAACTTCCCCTGGGAGAGGCTAGTTCCCTGTCCTGCCTCTTCCACCCTTGGCACCCCCCTCACTCCACCCCCTCTCTGCCCCAGACCCCACCCCCACTCCACCATCTCCTTGATCAGCTCCCTCCCTGCTTGGCCCTCGCCGCCCCCTTGCTGCCACTCACCGCATCCCTCCTCTCCTCCCACCACCCACTGTGTCCCTCCTTTCCTCCAGCCCCTTCCCCCATGGGAGGGGTGAGGAGGGATGCAGCAGGCCAGGGCGGTCTCGTGGGGAGGGGAGGGGAGGAGAAGAGGGATGTGGATAGCGGCGGGGACCTCTGGAGAGGGGCGCTGGCGTGGAGGAGAGGAGTGAGGAGGGACTCATCAGGCAGCGGTGGGCAGTTGGGATCTTGGGGAAGGGGTGGAGCACAGGCGGAGCCACCACAGTCCAGGCGTCTGGCAGCGGGGTGCCGGTGGCTGCGCCAGGGGAAGCTTAGCCTCCCCTGGCCTGTTATACCTGCCACCCATGCTTACAGACATTTCATTGAGAAACTCTAGTGCCCCATGCTTTGAAACAGGGACTTTAAATTTGGAGGAGCCAGCCACTCTGGTGTCAGAGATGTGTCGTTTGCTGGTGGGGGGGCTCACCTCACATTTGGCCAAGTTATAAGCCATTGGAAAATTTCAATGTGCACATGCTCAGTAGAGACAGAGTTTGGCAGCTAAATTTTCCAAAGAGAACGTAGCTGGGTGTGCTGTAGACTGGGGCTGCAGGAGCTGAGCAGGACGCCTCTTGCAATTGTTGCTCCTCATTGGTAGGGCCTCTTGTGACACTGGACACCACATCTGACAGCAGGGAGCCTGTTTTCCTGTGCTCTGACTGCTCCCACTGCTGGTGCCCAGGAAGCCTGGAGGAGGAATCAGCCTGACTGGAATGCAGGGAGGACAAGAGCCAGACCTGGGTGGGCAGGGGCGGCTCTAGGCATTTTGCTGCCCCAAGCATGGCAGGCAGGCAGCCTTAGGCGGCGTGCCTGCAGGAGGTCCGCCGAAGCCGCGGGTCCAGCGGACCCTCCGCAGGCAAGCCACTGAAGGCAGCCTGCCTGCCGCCCTCGCGGTGACCGGCAGAGCGCCCCCAGTGGCTTGCCATCCCAAGCACGCGCTTGGCGTGCTGGAGCCTGGAGCCGCCCCTGTGAGTGGGGAGGGGTGTATGGGGCAGCGGTGCTGGGAGGAGACTGGGACTGGGAACTGGGGGGTTGAGAGAGGCTAGAATGAAGGTGGTGCATGCAGCCTTAGCTTAGCCCCTTTGTGTATATAAATCATGACAATTCTTTAATTACATCACATACCAGTTTGTTTACATGATCCTAGACCCAATCAGTACACAGGATGGATGGTGCGCTCAGGGCAAATCAAAGTTGTTTAGCAAAGGAGGCTGTTGCCTGTAGGGTCCCTGCCTCAATCAGTAGCAAAAGGTCAGTGCTTGCCTTCAATAGGCCCATAATGACAGCCCCCATCACCCACTCATAAAATTTGCTAATGAGCACCTTGGTGCTTTCTCCCCTGCTGCCCCCTATGCCTGGGAGGTGCTCTCTGTAAGCACTTGCAAAGCTTCTTCAAATCCCTCCTTAAAACTCTCCTCTTCCTACATAAAACTTGACAAGAGTTCGGCTAGGGTTTGCTGATAGCATTGCCTACCATATTGATCAGTATTGTCTCATTGCTTAGTTGGACTCTCTCGTCTGTCTCTATCCGTCTCTTGTCTCATCTTATATTTAGATTGTAGGATCCTTGGTGCAGGGAATTGTTGTGTGTTGTGTTAGTGCAGTGCCTATCACACTGGGCTCCTAGTCTATGACTAGGGCTTCTAGGCACTGGGATAACACAACTAATAAATAACAATTTGTTAAAGAAGTTGGAGGCTGTGTCGTGAATGAGGCAGGAATTTCAGGAAGTAAGAGGATAGTTTCATGGTTAGGGCAGTTGAATGCTACCCTGGAGAATGACTCTCTCTCTCTCTGTCTCTGTCACAGAGTTCCTGTGTGATGCTAGGCAGGTAATTTAAACGAAACTCTTCACAGGGGGTCACTAATTGTGCAGCCTTCATTTTCTGGGTGTCAAATCTGAAGTCTGATTTGCAGAAGTGCTTGGCACTCACACGTGCAACTGAAGTCAATGGGAATTGTGCTTTGAACATATTAAGTGCTATATGATGATAAGCACAGCATAATACAGGTCCTAGGTGTCTCAAAATGGGCACCCAAAATTAGCGGACACTTGACCTTAATCTATCTCTTCCCCAGCTGTAGAATGGGGATAATAATACCCCCTCGTCTCACAGGATTCTTATGAAGTTAATGTTTGCAAGCCACCCACGCTGCAGCCACAAGCACATTGGAAGAACCCATGATGAAATTAATACTTCTGTCTTCACAGCAGGGTTTCAATAGTGTGAAGTAAATAAGGTCTAGGGCCATTCATTGAAAAATGGAGATAAAATAAAATATTGAACAGCAGTTCATTCTGTGAGTGGCATCCATCCTATGCACTGAATGAGGCAGGGATCCTGTGGGAAAAAATTGTATGTGACCAGGTAGGTAAAGATTGTCTCACAATGCATAGGCACAGGGGTTGCACAGGCACCCTTCATGCTGGTATTTCCTGACTTCTGAGTTCTTCACTTTGCACCTTTAAAAAACTACACTACAAGAATGTTGTGTGAAATTTTTGTATTTACACTGAATAAGTTCCTTTGAAAAAGTCACATGGGTACCCTCTAGTGACCAAAATATGAATAGCATCAACTAACTAACTCTCCGTGTATTTCCACTCCTGCCCAGAGAGAGAGAGAGTATACAATGTACATGAGATAAAATTGGCCTCTGTTCATTTTGCTTATTTGGTTCATGGGATTTGGGTGTCTACTGCACTTACAATATTTAGTTCTGCCATGAGTGCAGGGGACTGGACTAGATGACCTCTCGAGGTCCCTTCCAGTCCTATGATTCTATAATGGGAAATATTACAATAAATTTAACTGCAAGTGGATAACACTGTTTTTTATGGGAATCACTGTGTGTATGCATAATGTATATTCAAATGATAGTGACAGCAGCAACTCCATATGTAAGAGTGCATTGAGATTTGCACTTAAAGCGGGACTAACAGCCATCTGTTTCACATTTTAATAATTGAATTTAGTCTTCAAACTCAGCTATAGATGCAGGAAGGAGAGCTGTGAATTGTGATTCCCATACTTCCTGTTGCAAGCAAATGGACAGGGAGAGGATGGGGAGTAGGGTTAACCCCAGCTCCCTGCCCTGGTGGTTGGACATGATCAGGGCAAATATGCTGATGGGTAGATGTGACATGCTCATGAGAGGAGTTTCAGAGGTGTCTCTGAGGCATGGTTCCTTTCCGGAGATGTTTCTGGCGTGGGCAGCTACACACTCACCTTAAAGGTACAGTCTAGCTCAAACATAGCTATTCCCTTAATTAGTCATAACGAAATGGAGATTTGCCAAGATTAGCCAATAGCAGTACTCATCTCCATCGACTACTTTTGTTTTTTGATGCTGCCAGCCTGCTTCCCTGACTGCAGGCACAAATTAACATTTAAAATTTGTTATTTTTTTATCTGAATTTTGTTTTCATCAAAGTTTTCCAATCCACTCTATCCCTGACTTGACTAGGATGTTGTAGCCATGTTGGTCCCAGGACATTAGAGAGACAAGGTGGGTGAGGGAATATCTTTTATTGCACCAACCTCTGTTGGTGAGAGACACAAGCTTACACAGAGCTCGTCTTCCGATCTGGGAAACCTGAAGAAGAGCTCTGTGTAGGCTCAACATTTGTCTCTCTCACCAATAGAAGTTGGTCCAATAAAAGATATTAACGCGCCCACATTGTCTCTCTAGTAGAGGCAGGTTGGGCTCTGGGGGAAGGGATTGAGCTCAAGGGGTGGGTAGCATTAGGGCAACTGAGGGGGAATGGAGATGTAGCTGTTATTAGGGGGAGGGTATGAGAGATTGAGCAGGGCAGAGTTTTGTGGAGACAAGGAGCTTTAGAAAGGATAGGGCTAGGAGGGAGAGGGGTCAGTATGGGGGTGAGGGGCAAGGGCATGATCTTCTTCCTGCACCTCTCCTCCCCTTTTTATTTTACCCTTCCTCCCTGTCTTCTCTATGTGTAAACTGTAAATTCTTTTGGAGCACGGAATGAGTCTGTTTGTGTATGTGAAGTGCCTGGCCCACACATAGGCATTACAAAGTAATAAATAACAAAGTTAAGGCTGAGTGTGCTGACTCCATCCCCCTGCCTGTTTACATTACACAATAGTCTTTACTTATGTGATCGTATTTTTTCTTAAATATCATACTTTTTCTCCACCTAGTTAATGCCCTCTCTTTCCTTTCATTTATACCTTCTGACAGCCCCATGGCATTTAAGTTACACCAACCTGGAATTCTTACATTCACTTAGACCTCCTTTCACCAGGCAATCAAGGCATAAAACTAACCCATCACCTCAGAATTTGGCCCTCTGTGTTTTCCATACACAAACATATCGCTACCTTGTTAAACTATACAGGTTAATCATTTTATCCTCTTTTCACTGTAGACAAGATTAGGTTTTACCTTTTCCTACTTCAAGTGTGACCCAATTTAGCTCCAGACGGAATAAATACATAGGAGTGCCTTGCTAGGATGACCCTGTCATCTAGAATTTCTTTCAAATCCTTAACCTAAAAACGTGATCTCTCACTCACACACACTGCTTTCAAAGTTTGCAACATGTCATCTGGGCGTGACTCACTGGGCAGAACACGAGCAGCAATTTCACCTGTCAAGGAAATTCCTCAGACGTATCAGCTCATTCCATTGACTCACCAACAGCTTTTTATCTCTGAGGCATTGTGTCTGGGAGGCAATGTGCTATAGGCCAAGGGAGACTAAGATTCCACATGCCTCTTTACGTTTCAGCCTTTTTTAAAATTTTTCATCATAGAATGCAAGTCTGCAGCCTAAAATAAAAATGGGATGCTGCCATATAAGCTCAGAGACCTTGTCATAGCTGGTGAGGCCAAAGTATGAACAAACATTTTTTTAAAGATTCGTTGCAAACTCATATTATTCTTCACACTGGGCCAGCTCACCACAGAAAGAGCTCTACTCCAGTGCAACACTCCCTGTCTCCCACAGGATGGGGAGTGCTTCCCCCATGGCAATAGTCTCATCCCATTTCCCTGGGATTCCCTTCCAGCTTCCTTACTGGGTATAGGGACTGGGTGGACAGTCATGCCTAATGGTTAGAGTCAGAGGGCTGGACCTGGAGCTGGGGTGAGAGTTAGATGCCAAGCCAAAGCTCAGAGCTGGCACCACAGTCAGGAGTCAAGCCAGGAGTCGATGCTGGAGGTCAGCATCAGGGGTAAGGTATAGAAACAGGGACTTGGAACAATGCAAGAAAACAGGAACCAAGAATAGGCTGGGAGGCAGGAATAAGAACAGGCGAGAAGGCAGGGGACAAGAAAGATGTGGGAAAACTATTATTGTTACTGTGGCAGTGCTTGCCACAGAATCCCATTGTTCTAGGTCAGGGGTAGGCAACCTACGGTACATGTGCCGAAGGCGGCACGTGAGCTGATTTTCAGTGGCACTCACACTGCCTGGATCCTGGCCACTGGTCCAGGGGGCTCTGCATTTTAATTTAATTTTAAATGAAGCTTCTTAAACATTTTAAAAACCTTATTTACTTTACATACAACAATAGTTTAGTTATATATTATAGACTTATAGAAAGAGACCTTCTGAAAACATTAAAATGTATTACTGGCACGCGAAACCTTAAATTACAGTGACTAAATGAAGACTTAGCACACCACTTCTGAAAGGTTGCCGACCCCTGATCTAGGGGTTGGGCAAACATGTTGGAAGACAGAGTTATTGCCCTGAGGAGCTACCAATCTAAGGCCCCGATCTGCAATTGACAGCACCTGGGCAGACTAACTTCAACAGGGCTCTGTGTGGACATAGCGTTACACTGTGCATTGCATGGACTGGGGCCTAAGAAGAGAAATGACATATGAAGGGTGGTGGGGCCTTGGATACAATCTAAATGTAAGGTATTAGGTTTTTCTTGTTTGCATATTTTTTCAGGAAAGTATGAAAATCTGAGGACCCAGTTCTTACCATCCAGAAGACGGTGGAAGTCACCTCCATCCTGCTGGGGGAGAATTTGGCTCTGGGAATTTTTAGTCTACTTACTGGCTAATTTTACACCTTTGGTGAAGCAGGGTGCAACCCGAACAATTAAGAATCTTTGGGACTTTATTAGTTATGTGTCTCAGGCTGCTGATTTTCCCACTTCCTTCCTACTTAGGGATGGTGGCAGAAATTCTCTTTCCTTTTTCTTATGTGTACATTTTATTACTTTTAGAAAGATACAATCAGTGTTTTGTTCTCTAAAAACTTGGTATTTGTTATGTTAATACTTAGCACTTACACAATACTTAAGTATTCAGAGTGTAGTAGAAATGCTAGCCAACTAGTCTTCTGGTCAAAAACTGCAAAAGCAGTAACACTTTTTTATAAAATGAATGAAAAGTTCATGGAGAGTGTCCTTTTAAATAACTGATATTACCTTACTCTGTCATTCTCTGACAGTTTGGCCGATGGTTTTTCATAGAGACTCTGTGGTTTTTCATAGAGACTTTGGAACAAAGAGATTATTCCTCATTAATGAAGACAGATTACATTTGAGTCTGAAATTAAGATACTCTTAAACCCTGCTCTGACAGTGCTCTTCAGACTGTTGCAAAGACAGATCTATTGAATAAAGACCAAAGCATTTTGCCCATTACTTGCCTGAGTAACTGGATATACACTGGTAAATTCTACAGGGAGAAAAGGACAGGATTCCATTCTGATTCATAGAGTCACAGATTATAAAACCAGAAGGTGATCATCTAGTCTGACCTCCTGCATAAAACAGGCCATAGGACTTCCCTGAATTAATTCCTGTTTGAACTAGAGCAGATCTTTTAGAAAAACATCCAGTCTTGATTTCAAAATTTCCAGTGATGGAGAATCCACCATAACTCTCAGTAAGGTGTTCCACTTCCAGTGGTTATATGCCTTCACTGTTGCACCTTATTTCAAGTCTAAATTTGCCCAACTTCAATTTCCAGCCATTGTATCTTGTTATACCGTTGTCTGCTATAACAAGATGTCTTTTTCTGAGGCCCATTCTAGCCTAAAAGCTGGAGTAGGTTCCAGACCCCTCACATTTTCCTTGATGGAGGTGGGAAGGAGCAGAGCATATGCATATCCCTGATGTCCTGCCCTTCCACCAATCCTTGCACACATCACAGCTCATGTAAGCCCTCCTGAAGCTGGGCTCTGCTCCAGGCCTTGGCTGCACAGCCCTTCCCTAAAGCCTGCTGACCTCACACAGCTGGACCATACCAGTTTCACTGTACGTGGAGCCCACCACATTTGCAGAGGAGTGGGCAGGATATTCCCCTAAATCATGGAAAGGAATTGCAGCTGTATAGCCCCTCTCAGAGTCAATCACAGAAGCCAAGTGAAAAAGTATCCAGAAGACAAGTAAAAAACTAACTGCAGCAAACTACTAGTCAGTGTTACCATACTATTTGTGGCTAAGTAATTGCTGTACTTGCTTCAGATTGTGTTTTGGGTTATTAAGATAGTGATGGCTTTTTGCCTTGACTTGTTCACTTCAGTTATGGATTGATCAGTGTTCACATGATCAGGCTGACAGAATGCTAAATAGATGTAAAGTAATGCAAGCAATTGTGTACCATGAAATGTTTCATGCACTTTTGTGGTGGCTTTTCAAACCTGAATCACTTGCATAGTGTCAAGAAGGCACATTTATTTTTGCAGCCATTCAGTAGCTACTGTAGCAGTCAATCCCTTCCTGTCAGTCAACTGCATATACTCTTTCTTAATGGTACTGTTGTTTTTCCCTTTGATCTTCTGAAAGTCACAAAAGAGTACACCTCCACAGACTTGGAAAGTTTTCTTTCTAGTGCCAACTAGTTTGAATTTTACACTGAAGTTAGCAATTTGCAAAGTAATGAGGCATAGCATACATTAAAAACAGATTACTCATTAATGTCAATTGTAACAGGCTAGTCATGTTTGCCTGAAATACCCCCACCTTGTTAGCAGGTGTTGATCCTGCTGGAGAATTGTAAATTGATTCTGCTGACTTGGATGTAATTTTTTACCCCACCTGTATATATGGCTAAGTAGTCTGGAGGAAGGAAGTGTAGAAGTAGCCAAACCTGATGTAAAGTGAATTTAGTTTAGTTTAGTTTAGTTTTGTTTTTTTACAAATTTCTAAGTTAACAAAACCAGGAAAAGTGGGGAGTTGGGATAATACATACAGTAGGAACTGTGTTTGAGAGTAGGTTGGAGAAGGCACCGTGTCACAGTAATAACACATGCAATTTAATTATCTACCCTGCTACTCTACCCTTTCAGACTTAACAAACTGTGTGTGTGTTGTTTTAAGGAGTTCATCTGACCTTTTATAAAATATCTCTATGCTTCTAGAAACTAGGAGTGTATGCATGCGCGTGCACAAGAGAGAGGGGAGGCTACAAGGTTGAAGCTTATTTTGGATAGAAAAATGAACTTTATGAAAGAGGTTGACACAAATATCTGAGAGGCTTAACTGGTTTTGTGGGGCCTAATTCCTTGTTTAGCTTTCATTTTTTTTAAACTGTAAATCTTTTTGCTCCAACACATCTTGTGCTAAGTACTCTGCGTAGGAGGCTTTTGAAGTTCTATTAATATATTGTTTGTGTGTGTGTTCTGCTTTCCTTATTCATGCTAACACTGCTTTATGCACTGAATGGGTGCTCATTTATTTTCGTAAGCCAAAAGACCAACTCCTGATTCTTTTTGCTTTTTCCATCTTATTTTCCAAAAGATGCCAAATTCCTCTGTATGTTTTGTATTTGAATAATGTATGTGTAATTAACTGCAAGAGAGCTGTTTTACTTTTGCCGAAATAGATCTTCAATTGAGGGGAAACAAATCTCACGCGAATACGCTCCCTTATGTATCCTTCCCCTACTTCTAACCAATGACTAGTGTGCATGAAAAATTTCATTGAATGTTCTGTGAAGAAGCTGATACCTGCACTTTGTAGAAAGGACAGAACAAGCAGGGCTTCTGCAGCTAGTTATTTCATGACTGGAACTAATTTTGGCCCTATTATGAGTAGGCTTAGGCCTAGAATTTACCATTTCTTGGATGGATAATAAATTAATCTGGATGAAAACACTGAATAAAAGGGCATCAAAGATAATCTCCTTTGTATTTGAGCTAACCTAGACACATGTAATTGGCTGCATTTAGCTGCCAATTTCTTATGGTGATTTTGCTTTTATTTACAAATGTATGCTTGTAGTGGAACCAGATTTTAAAACACCCTTCAACTCTGCCATCTTTTTGGTCAAGCAGTTGTAATTACCTCTCTGATTCCTCTTCTTGCAAGCGCACCTGTGTGTTCACTATTTTTTACTCCTTCTTAAAACCCTCCCCACCCCACAGAATCTTGTCAATTTCTTCAAAGAAAAAAACAGACAGTCCAAGGCGACATCTCTCCACCTGCACACTCCTTTCCTCCATGATGCTCTCCTGTCACAGATACATAAAGCTGTTTCCACATCTAACCATTCCACCTCCCTCAATCAATTCACACTCTCATCTCCTGACCAATCTCTCACTCCTGCTCTCCTTCTTCATCTCAGCCTCTCTCTTTTCAAACTGCATTGGTTTCAGCCTTGACCCTACCTGTCCCTTCAATTATTGCCCTATCTCCCTGTGACTCTTTATCTCCAAACTCATATTGTCTGCGGATGGCACATTCAGTCTTAAATGCTTGTCCTCCAATTTCATTCTAGATGCCCTACGCTCTATTGAAATGGCTCTCTAATTACCTCTACCTGGCTAGTTTTCAGGGCTATCCTCCTATTCTTCAACCTATTGGCTGCCTTGGAGGCAGTTGACCATAATCAGCACCACCACCTCAAAATCCTGTCATGGTAACTCCATCTTCTTCTCCTACCTTCAGATCACTCCTTGACGGGGTCTTCTTCCTCCCCACTCCCACTTTTGGCTAGGGTCCTTCAGGGCGCTGTCCTTAGCCGCCCACTACAATCTCTTTCTTTCTTTTCTTTTCTTTCCCTCCTATGGGTGACCTCATCACAAACATGGCTTTGACTACCATCTTGATGCTGATGACTCATAAATCTACCTCTCTACTGTGGGAGGCGGGTATAATAGGCCAGTGGAGGCTCTGCCTCCCCTGGTGCTGCTGCTGCTGCCTGACCACTGGTTGTGGAGTTGTGGGGGGGGGGAGTTTTTGCTTTATTATGCCCCATGCAGGTTCTGGGGTGGCTGAGGAGGCGGTATGTGCTATTCAGCTTCCTAGGTTCATCAGTAATCTCCCTGTACTCCGGAGAGATTACCGATGAACCCAGGAAGCTGAGTAGCAAACACCACCTCCTCAGCCACCCCAGAACCTGCATGGGACACATGAAAAGCTTCTGTGAGAGGCTTTTCCCTGCAGCAGCTTGGGGTCTGGAGAGTGGAGGCGCAGTGTGGCTGTGGCTGGCCTGCAGCTCCTCTGGGAGGAGGGAGGGGAGACTTGGGCTTCAGCTGACCTGGGGCTCCTCCAGGCAGGTGTGGTGGTGGGGCGCTCAGAACTCCTCTTGGTGTGGGGAGGGACTCGTGGCTCTGGCCATGGGGGAGGGGCAGGGGATCTCAGGGCTCCGGCTGTGGGGGGCTAGCGGAGCACGTGGGCAGAAGGGGCAGAGCTGGGGGCTAGCCTCCCCTAAGGGAGGGCTCCACCCACCACCCATGCGCTCTACATCCAAACCAAAATCTCACCCTGTCTTGCTAACATCTTCTTGTGGATGTCCAGCCATTGATGATAACATAGCCAAAATTGGGTTCCCAATTGTTTCATCTGAAGCCTTCTTCTTTCCCTATTTTATTACAGTGGACAGCACCATTATGTTTCCTGTTGTTCAAGCCTGTAATTTTGGCTCCATCTTTTTTATGGTCCTCTCCTTTGACCCATACATCCAAACTGTGTTTAAATATTACCATTTCTTTCTGTGAGCTATTTCCAAGATCTGACCTTTCTTCTCTGCCCACACTGCCACAACTCTTGTTCAAGATCTGATCGTATCATACCTGGACTACTGTAATCCCCTCCTCTGTGGCCACTATACTTGCAAGTTTAGCCTTCCCCTCTTCAAGTCCATTCCAAATGTTTCTACTAAAATAATCTTTCTGGTTCATTGCTCTGTTACCCCCTCTTTAAGTTCCTTCACTGCCTCCCCCTCTTCCATGGCCTAAAACAGAAACTCCTCACCCTTACTTTTGAAATCTTTAACAACTTAGGCAGGGCTGAGCTATGAGACCTTTTCACAAGGTCAGCTCCCTCCTTCGTTCCACCAAGGATGCCTGCCTCGATCACCCAATTCTTTTCTTTTGAACAAGCATTTCATGCTTTCTGCTACACAGTCCTTTATAAATGTAAAAACTGAGTAAAAATATGGAAAGCCACCATCTTCTCCTCCTTCAAGTCCCTCCCCAATACTCGTCTCTTCTGACCAGATCATGGCTAGGAAGGAGGAAATTATGGCTGAAAACTATTCACATGTTGTTTTGCTTTGTCACGCTGTCCTTCTCCCCTCCGCTCCCCGACATCAGGACACGCTTGTCTGTCTCATCCCCTACCTGGTATGTCTTGTCTTTTAGACTGGAAATTCTTCGGGACAGGGATTGTCATCTTCTATATGTTGTACAGCATGAGGGGCTCAACCTGGCAAGCATTTAGTCTCTACTGCAACATAAATGTTCAGTAAGTTTTGTTGTAGCTATAGATGTTGCACAATACAGCATGATCCTCCCACAATACAGCATGATCCACACTATAATTTACAGGTCTGCCACCTTCACTCATCAGAGGTGCACACTACAGTAAAAATGGGCAGGCTGTAGCATGGCTCCTGGGGGTACATTTTGTATAGTGTCTGAGGAAAACACTGCATGATTCCCATGGATGAAAAAGGGTAACCCTAATTCTTTCCTGCAGCCCTAAGAACATCCCCATGCCAGAAGGCAAGGGGGTCATTTTATTCCTTTTATTTGGCACCACATAACTTGTGTCCTGTTGTTTTCAAATTTGTTGTATTTTTACTATAAATTAACTCAGCGCTGTGTTTGAAGGGAAGGATGTGCTTTTATCTCTTTAAAGAAGCAATGAACCATATCAGTTCTCTGAGCTGTCCAAGAGAGGGCTGGACACTTCAGGGCACATGGTCTGGGGAAAATTTGGGACTGGGAGTGTGTTGGAGTCACCTTGCTGGTTATAATGAAAGCTGTTGGGTAGACAGGCTGCTGGGGTCAGACCTGCTGAAATAGGGCTGACTAGCACACAGACCCTTCAGGGTGTGACTTGCATCCGTGTAGGCTGGTTGAGCATTCCAGGCTGGGAGCTAAAGCAGCAAAGCACTGTAAGGCAACCAAGGTTGCAGGACAAGTGGTGACGCAACCCCTTACTGGTCTGGGTCGCACCCCCAGAAGTGTGACCCTTCCAGCTGCTGAAATATAACCTCCTGTTTTCTTATTTGTCAGTGCTGTACTATAGTCCCTGTGCTCCCTGCAATGTGATTTTTTGTAAATGCTGTATCTGTGAGTTCACTGAAACAATGTCATCTTCTGAAGAACATTTATAGGAATACAGTAGAACCTCAGAGTAACAAACACCTCGGGAATGGAAGTTGTTTGTAACTCTGAAATGTTCATAATTCTGAACAAAATGTTATGGTTGTTCTTTCAAAAGTTTACATCTTAACATTGACTGAATATAGCTTTGAAACTTCATTATGCAGAAGAAAAATCTTGCTTTTAACCATCTTAATTTAAATGAAACAAGCACAGAAACAGTTTCCTTACCTTGTCAAATCTTTTTATAACCTTTCCCTTTAGTTTTTTAGTAGTTTACATTTAACACAGTACTGTACAATATTTGCTTTTTTTGTCTCTGCTGCCTGATTGTGTACTTCCAATTCCAAATGAGGTGTGTGGTTGACCAGTCAGTTTGTAACTGTGAGGTTCTACTGTACTTAGCAACATAACATAAGGGGACAAACAAGTCTCCTACAGGCAAACAACAATCTGCATATTAGTCTGCCTATAATTTATATTATACATTTTTTTATGCTGGACTAAAAGATTTATTGGAAGGTAAGAATTTTCAGGTAGGAAAACAAACCCCACGTAATGATTCTAGGTCAAAATTCTCCTTTGGTTAACCCCATGTGACACTACTGAAATGAAAGGCATTGCCTAGATATAAATAAATTAGAATTTGGTCCTCTACACGTAAATTATAGAAATCTGTCACCTCCAACTACTAGAGGGTAAAACCAGTACATCCTTCCCATGTTCTCAAAAGTAACAGCATATAGCCCTGAGTGTACAAACATACAGAATTGTGCTGACATACTGTGTAATTCCTAGGTTTTAATAACTGAAGGAAGGCACAGATGTTCTTCTGATTCAAGTTAAAATATGGTGTGTTTTATTTTTTTCTATCTTTTCTACTGTTGGTTCTGTGTGTTTAACCAATCGGTCTCTCTTGAAGAATGGGTACAATGTTCAGGACTGAAAAATAAGAAAGGAAATATAAATATATGAAACTTAAGAATGCAAGAGAGCACTTGAGAAGATAGTTAATGCCCTATAGAGATATTCAGAAAGCATGCTGAGAAGCCCTGGGCTTATTCAGTCTTATTAATTATATATATTCACCTGACCATAAACTAATGTCTATATGGCAAAGACAGTTCTACTCCTGGGACAGTTCTGCAATTGTACATGAGTCTGAGCTTTCTGTAGGTTCCATTCAGCCATGCCCAGCTTTTCCATGGAGGGTAGCCATGTGCGGAAAGGGAAGGAGAGAGACTCAGGAAATCAACCTCAGAGCACAGGCGGGACCTGGACCCATAGTGCTTCTCAAAGATCTAGCTCTTTACCTTAATGTCAAATCTGGAGCCCATCTGTCTTTTTGTGGTGGGGGAGCTTGTGCACTGCCGGTAGCCTTTCCATTGAGTTGTAAGGGTACAATAGGATCTGGGATGGTCTCATGTTTGGAGTACCCCAGACTCTGGGGAAGCCCTATATCTTTGTTCCTTTACCTATGTATTGGGTCACTTTCCCCTTCCCTACAGCTGAAGTAAGGCAAAGAAATCTGTTTATGACATGAGGGCGTGAGGGGCAACAGACTTGGCCACCCTGTCAAACCTCAGAAGGAAAGTACACGGAGATGTTATAATATGTTCATTCCCTTTGTAGGCTTAGAATGATTAGTGGAGAGTTGTCCAAATTGCTTACCCTTCCCCACCCCCAATCAAAAGCCTTACATTACAGCCATACTTATCAAATATCCTTCATTTCAACTTCATTTCAAGCGTTCCATATGTTCCACACAAAGTTGATGTCCCCTCAGTTTTATTGTTGAAAATTATTTACATTGGAAATAAATCATTATGTTAAGGTTATAGAGTTATGTATGCCAGTGACTCTCAGCCTTTCCAGACTACTGTACCCCTTTCAAGAGTCTGATTGATCTTATGTATCCCCACAAGTTTGACTTCACTTAAAAACTACTTGCTTTCAAAATCAGACATAAAAATAAAGAAGTGCCACAGCACACTAGTACTGAAAAATTGCTTATATATTTATAAAATAAATCAATTGGAATATAAATATTTTACTCACATTTCAGTGTATAGTATATAGAGCAATATAAACAAGTCATTGTATGAAATTTTAGTTCATACTGACTTTGCTAGTGCTTTTTCTGTAGCTGCTTGTAAAACTAGGCAAATATCTAGATGAGCTGATGTACCCCCTGGAAGACCTCTGTGTACCCCTAGGGGTATCTGTACCTCTGGCTGCAAACAACTGATGTATGCTATAGGAATGAATGCATTCCACAACATTTTCAGTTGCTTAAGCTAATAATTTTTTTATCCTTTATTTTGAGTCTTTGCCACAGATTACACCCCACATTTGAGCCTTGACAGGTTGAGAAGTATGGAGCAGTCATGACTTCTACCTGGCTATATTTTTTAATTGAGCTGGATTGGTAGCGTGCTCTTCCATTGTCTGTATTTCAAGATCAGACAGCTTCCCTTCATTGTTACTGAGTCTGTATACAATATTCAATACATGTGAACATCTACTACTGAACACCACTAGACGTCTCCTACAACTATTCATCTCTCAAGCACCAGTTCAGCAAAGTATTTAGGCATGTGCTTAAATCTTTCTGTGCAACAATGTACTTGAGTGTGTGGTTTTGGACTCCTTTGGAAAAGCTGCCTAGTTAACCATTAACTAAAACAGTTGCCCGTGTTTTCCTAGGTGGTTCTTATGATAGACAACTTATACAAGAGAACCTTCCACCTGGGTATCGCTGCCTGTGGGCATGCAGAAGATCTGGAAAGCGTAAGCAACAAGATGAAATACAGAGCACATTATCAAAAGTGATAATGTATTTATTTTTATAGCTCTGGAGCCCATTATAACAGAAAATATCTATGGTCTTCCAGACCATGAACATCCCAGAAAGCTATTGGTTCTGGTTTTTTTAAGGAGACTGGTCTATTCAGCAGAAAGTGACCCAGCACAGAAGAGTGAAAGCTCCCTAACTCCATGGCGGAGTGTTGTGGAGCTGCTCAGGGGACAAGAGACTTCATTTAAAATGTACTACCTGCCTCCCACAGCTCCCTGTAGTGTGATATTAGAGTGTCTTCCAACCCAGCATGCCCTAGGGCTGACATAACTCTTCTGTGTAACACTTTGCTGGAAAACTGACTGGTTCCCTGTGCTCACCTGGGAAGAATGGGGACTCTTCTGCCCCACCCATCAGCAATCTTGCAGGCAGAAAGCTTCATCTGAATGTCAACCCAATAGGGTGCGCCCATTGATTTGTATCTTTTGTATGACAGGTTGCTAATAATAATTTTCAGGCCATGTTGGCCCTCTTCGACTTCCTTGCTGACAGCTCTAATCCTAAAGTTGTCAACCCAATGAATACTTCATTCAGCGTATGTCCCCTTTAAATTTCTTCTCTATTTGGATAAAGATAGGGGGCAAGGAGCTTGGGAGTTAGGAGACTGGGGCAAAGAGCTAGGGAGTGAGTGTAGGGGAGATTGAGATTGGATGGGGAGCCCAGGGAGGGAGACTGGGAGCCACTGTGGGGAAAGGAGAGACCGATTGAGGAAGAGCTGGGAGGGGGGAACTGGGAGTGGCTGGACAATGAGACTGGTCACGGTATGGTAAGGGGTAGAGACTGGTACTCAGGCAGCAAACCCAGAGGGCATGACTAGGCTGATTGGGTGAGTAGACCTGGACTGGGATGAGAAACCTGGGGACTGGATAGGCAAGGAGAATGAGGTTGGAACAAGGCACCTGAAGTGGTGAAGAGAAGAATTGTGACAAGGTAAGGTTGGAGGGAGTGGGCCGAGGGAGTCATGCTTGGGAGAAATGGGAAGAAGACTCTGTGTCCACTAGAGCACACTCCCCTCCAGAGTCTGGACTTTAACCCAAGATTCCTCTACTGTCAGCACCTATCTGTGAAACCCACAGGCAGAGTGTGTGTCGTGTCCCCCTCTAGTGCTGGCTCTCATAGTGGATGCCAACCTACTACAACTGTCAGTTACTCTGTTAGCTCAAGCAGTAGAGGTCTCTGTGGTGGATCCAAAGGTCTCAACCTTACTGAGGACTCATGTGGGTGGGAATAGGATAACACTTCTGTTTTTCAGCTTGCTCTGTTAAACACCTAGAGAATTACACACAAAAAAACTGTTTAAAGAGCATTACTAAGGTCTCAATGTCAATCATTATTAATGTCAAGCATTATTAAGGTCACAATGTCAAAAGTTAGGAAAGACTGTAAAGACGGTACCATAACGTATATGCAAAAGGGTGCTGAATTAAAATTTTACTTGCACAGATAACCTTAATTTTGGTATTTCCTAACTTTTGGGTATTTGACTTTGTAACCTTAATAATGTTCTTTTAGTGTAGTTTGTGTGTGTGTAATATTGCATATCTTTGTAATTCCCCCATTAACTTTTTGTCAGCTAATGCCATTTTGGAGTTAAAAAAAAAAAGTTAAATGTTCAAAAAAATCCAGTGCTTTGAAATTCTTAAACTGTGTAATTTTGAAATGCCTTTTTCAATCTTGCTCCTCAAAACTTTTCAAGAACAACTATACTCTGGGATAATATGTGGCGCAGGAAAGCTTGGGGATTAGTTTGTTAGGGGAAAGTTGGGTGTGGGAAATTTGAAAATAGGGCTGGTGATAGGTTGATGCTAGGTTCCCATTAACTATGAAGTGGCTAATTTAACTATGAATAAACTAGTGGCATAGACCTCTGTGAATCTCTTCTTAGAAAGTAGGCAGACTCATGCAGATGTTTAATGCTTGAACTAGCATTATGAAGCCACTACTGAGAGGGAATAGGGAGCAGCTTCCAAGGCCCCACCACTGTGATGGCTAATTTTGGCAGAATGGGGCTCTTAGGCCTTGATTCAGCCCCACGGAAGTCAATACCATTGACTTCAATGGGTGTGGACTCGTGTTTGGTCCCCTATAATAGACTATATCTTAACCCTATAGAATGGCTCCAGTTAAAATAAATTAAAAGTTCAGTTTAATTTCACAGTTACAGTCAGGGTCAAGTTTTAATTAGAGACTCTAGAAGAGTAGAGATTATTACTGAAACATGCCCTGGGGCTTTAACCACAAATTACTTTTGGTTTACTGGGGTTTTTGTGTGTGTGTGTGATGAAGTACTTGTGAACCTGGTTTCCTAATGATTCAAGTTGTCATAGGGTTGGAGCACACAGCTTCATGGCACCCTTGGTCCAGAACTCCTGACAGGATTTCTTCTTGATGTGCTTATTAACCGTGAACAAATAACCCTGCTCAGGTGGCCACTAAGCTGACTGAACAAATATTATTTCTCTTTCCTTTGTTTAATTACAAGGAGGAGCGGTTAACAAAATAATTAATGAACCTATTGTCTCCCCTTTAATGTATTTTTGTTTGCTTTAGAATATCAATCTACTTTGAAAACTGTTAGCACTAAATACAGTTTTTTCCATCTATGACTATCTGGTTCCTATAGCACCATCGCCTCCAGATTTATCTCCTAGTTAGTTCCTGAACTAGTGGCAGCTCTCTTCTCCCTTCCTTTTGCTGTTATCCCCGTCCATTTCACCACATTCCCATCAGACCATCAGCTTTCCTCTCTGACACACTTTTTATTCAAACTACTACTGTCTGCTATAACCTGCTCTCCAGGAAGATTTTTCAGGGAAAGGATTTTACTCAGAAGCTGAAACAGAAGTGAGAAGTGTTCAAAGAACACCTAATTTATGGGGTTTACATATGCCCCTTTAAGCTGAGCTGTTGGGGTGAGCTAATTCTTACTGGCATAGCATAGTGGCACCAAGTCAAAGACATCGGTGGCAGTTGGGAAACAGCAGCTGAGGAGTAGAACACAATGCAGGGAAATAGACTCTGCTATCACTAGGTCCACAGGACTTGTTTCACAAAGGGACTTGGGCACTTAACTGTCTCTTTAGGTGCCTAAATATGAAAATTAGGTGCCAATATCATTCTCAGCCCCCCTGCTCAGCTGCCACCTAACCCTGTAAGGTGACTAAATTCCCTAAATGCCAAGTTTTCACTGGTGAGCATGGGCAAAACCACTTCAGTCCTGATGTTGCCAAGCAGCTCGGTGCCCTCACACCTAAGTTGCAGCAGGATTCACAAACAAGGCATTTCCCTGCCTCTCTGAAATGCAGGGCCTGATCCAGTAGGCACATGCCTAATAACCCACACAATTGACTTCTGGGGGTGAGAATTTGGGGGGGATGGGGCTGGCTAGTGTTTTATTGGACCCAGAGTGATTAGGGCACTCAGCTGGGATCCTTACTCTGCCTGATTTGGCAGAGGCACTTGAACTCTGATCTCATATATCACAGGTGAGTGAGAGATGGGGTCTTTCTCAAACTTGCCTAATAATAATAAGAGATATACCAATCTCCTAGAACTGGAAGGGACCTTGGAAAATCATCAAGTCCAGCCCCCTGCTTTCACTAGCAGGACCAATTTTTGCCCAGATCCCTAAGTTGCCCCTTCAAGGATTGAACTTACAACCTGGGGTTTAGCAGGCCATTGCTCAAACCACTGAGCTATCCCTCTCCCCAGTTGGAGTTGTTCTCCTTTGTATAAATAATTCAGCATTTGCTGAAATAGGGGTTTGAACCCTACTATCCTGAGCTATAGAGTGAAGCTCTCATTTTCTTTTTCCTTCCCAATTAATATTTAGTTGTTTATACAAAGTGGAACAGCTTCAATGGGAAAAAGTAAGACCCCACACCACAGCACCTTGGTGGGAAGTGGGAGACCTTGGTTCAAGTCCCTGTTTTAAATCAGGTAGATAAGGATTTGAAAACAGGTCTCCCATAGCCCAAGTGGGTGCCTTAACCATTGGGCTATAAATGGGTGTGTGAATGGGGATCTCTCTCCATTTTTTTCACAAAGGCTGCCCTGGCTTAGACACCCATCTCCAGGAGAGGGTTTATGGCTGTGAATCCTGCTTTGAGATAGTTTCCTTCTAGAGCCTTGTCTGTCACTTAAGTGTTTAGAGAACAGGAGTACTTGTGGCACCTTAAAGACTAACACATTTATTTTAGCATGAGCTTTCGTGAGCTGCAGCTCACTTCTTCGGATGCATAGAATGGAACACACAGACAGGAGATATTTATACATACAGAGAACATGACAAGGTGGAAGTATGCATACCAACAGGCAGAGTCTAATCAATTGAGATGAGCTATCGTCAGCAGGAGGAAAAAAACTTTTTGAAGTGATAATAAAGATGGCCCATAGAAGGTGTGAGGAGAACTTAACATAGGAAAATAGATTCAATTAGTGTAATGACCCAACCATTCCCAGTCTCTGTTTAGGCCACAGTTAATTGTATCTAGTTTGCATATTAATTCGAGTTCAGCAGTTTCTCTTTGGAGTCTGTTTTTGAAGTTTTTTTGTTGCAAAATTGCCACCTTCAAGTCTGTCACTGAGTGATTAGAGAGGTTGAAGTGTTCTCCCACTGGTTTTTGAATGTTATGATTCCTGATGTCAGCTTTGTGTCCATTTATTCTTTTGCGTAGAGACTGTCCGGTTTGTCCAATGTACATGGCAGAAGGGCATTGCTGGCACATGATGGCATATATCACGTTGGTAGATGTGCAGGTGTATGAGCCCCTGATGGCATGTCTGATGTGATTAGGTCCTATGATGGTGTCACTTGAATGGATATGTGGACAGAGCTGGCATCGGGCTTTGTTGCAAGGATAGGTTCCTGGGTTAGTAAGTAAGTGTTTAGCTGTCTGTGGATCTGAGCCCTAAGCCCTGCCCCTTTCTTCTGCATGTCACTGCTGGCTAGCTTAGGCACTCTTAGTTTGCTGGCTTTTAAGAATCCTTTCTTGGGTGCCTAACTCTCCCAATACAATGAATGGGAGTGGGGAGAGGCTAGGGACCTAGCTCTCGTCTGTGAATGCCACTGGATGGCATGGCATCTAAGACTGTTGTTTGTGAATCTAGCCATCAAGAGATATTTCTTCCCTGCAACACTGGGGAGAGAAGAACAGAGTACCAAAAGTGAGAGAAAAAGGCAAGTGTGTTCAGACATTAGTAATGGTTGAGCTCGGTACAGGAAAAACAGGGAGGAATATAAGGCAGTCAGATTGCAGAAAGATAATTCTGTTTTCTGACAAGTAGCAAGAGGCTGTTTTAATAAAATAGACCTTACATCGTTTTACATATAAGCTTTGTAGATAACTATCTTTAGTTATCTAAAGATAACTGTGAAAAGGGCTCAGTGAGAAGCAACAGCGCAGGAACTTCAAGCCGCTCTTTTCACAAACTTATTTGTAAGTGTGTGTGCGGGGAGGGGGGGAGTGTACTAACCCCTGCCCCCTTCGGCACCAGAGCAAGTCAGGGGTCCAGCGGGGGGCTGATGTCGCTCCAGTTGCTAAGTCGCGGAGGACTCGGAGCCAGGACGGGGCCCTTCCCCTCCACGCAGAGGGGCTCGCAGCGGCGGGGCGGTCTGCGCAGCGCAGCGTCCCCCCCCCGTGCTGAGCGCGGGCCTTTGCGCGGCACCGAGCAGGCTCCCAGGCCGCAGGGGGCTCCCCTCGCTCGGCCCGGCCGGGGAGGGGGCGTGTGCGCTGCCGTCTCCGGGCCGCCGCTCCCCACCGCGGCGCTGGGCAGGGGGCGGCGCCGCCCCGGGCGGGGGCGCGTTACACAACCATTACATAATAAATAAGCCGGTGGGGTGGGGGCGGCGCCCGCAACAGGGGGAGGAAGCGAGCGAGCGAAGCAGCGCCGCCCCCCGGGCCGGAGCCTGCCGGGAAGGAGGCGCGGGCGGGCGGCATGGAGTAGGGGCCGGGGCGGCCCGGCGAGCGGAGCGGGCGGCATGGAGCCGAGCCCGGGGCCCTGCGCCGAGATGCTGCAGGTGGCCGAGGAGGCCTTTCGCGGCGGCAACTTCGAGCTGGCGGCCGAGATCTACGGCTCGCAGCTGGCCGAGCTGCCGCAGCCCGAGCGGGGCCTCTGCCTGCGCCGGGGGGACGCGCTGGCCCGCGCCGGCCGCATGGCCGAGGCCCTGGAGGCCTACAGCGCCGCCGCCCGGCTGGCCCGCCTGCGGCCCGAGGAGCTGCGGGAGCTGGCGGAGAGCCTGGCCCTCCGCCTCCGCGAGAAGGCGCTGCGCCTGCCGCCCTGGCCCGGCGGCGGCCCCGAGGGGGCGGGCGAGGCGCTGGGCGACCCCGCCTGCTGCCGCCCGCCGGAGCTGCTCGGCTGCCCCCTGTGCCGGCGGCTGCTGTGCGAGCCGGTGACCCAGCACTGCGGCCACACCCGCTGCCGGCGCTGCGCCGAGCCCGGCGACTGCGGCCGCTGCCCCCGGCCCCGCCGCGCCGCCGACGCCCCCGGCCCCGCCAGCGCCCGGGTCAACGTGGTGCTGGGCAACCTGCTGGAGAAGTGGCTGGAGGGGGAGAGCCGGGCGCGGCGGCTCCGCGCCGAGGGAGACGAGCTCCGGGACAGGCAGGAGCTGCCGGCTGCGCTGGAGAAATACAACCAGGCCCTGGAGACCGGTGAGTGCCCGCCCGGCCCCGGCCTCCCTGCGCGGGGCCCTTCGCCCTGTCCTGCCCGCGGCCAGGCTGCAGCAGCAGCAGCCCCCGGGCCGGGCTCCCCCAGTGGCCTTTGTCTCTAGGCGCTGCCTCGGGGCTGGCCGCGCTGCCCTGTGTTAAGTCCACGTGGGTCAGTGTGTTCAAGCGGCGCGTGCTGCTGCCGCCGCCTGGTTCTAAGTTTAGCCTCCAGTTCATACCACCGCTGTCCTAAACCATTTCCCTTGTGCCCCCTGGCCCAGAGGCCGGGCACAGCGTAGTGGATTCTGGGAGATGAGTGACGACCACCCGTGTACTCCAGGGAGAGGAGTGACTGAGCCGCTTCAGCTAGCCCAGGTGCACTCTGGCAATGAAAGGGGTTGCAATGACCCCTTACAGACCCGCATGCACGTCAGCCTGTTGGAACAGGTCCCTTATGTAGACATAAGGTGTATGTGTTAAGAGGCTAGAATGGTTCTTTGAATGTTCAATTCTTGAGCACCTTTACTTTCTCCGTTACCTCCCCTTTTCCACCCTGCTCCTGCAGTGCCACATGCTACTGTTGTCACAGTATATTTGGGGGCACCTGGGCAGCAGCCAAAGAAGGGGGTGGGTGCTTTCTGCTTTGCCAAACTCTGCCACACTTTTGTAAATATATAGAGGAAATCAACCTGAAATCCTAGTCAGTGTAAATGAGTTACACAATTTTTGATTCTACACCTGGCCTTGAGTTGTCCTGCCAGTTTCTAGGCTTTACCATCACATTTTCCTTTAAAAATAGAACAGCAATAACAACAAAACTTTTCTCCTGTTGGTGTGTAAAAGATCCATGCAAATGATATATATGGGGAAGCTCAAGGTGCTGTCAATGAATTGATATTAATTGACAGTAATTATGTTCACCCCTTAAAATTGATTGTGTTTCTTAATAGCAGGTGTGTGTGTGGGGGAATTCTCATCCCTTTCTAGTAATGAATAGCGAAGCAATATAATTCTTTTAGTATTTGTACTATTTGTTACCTTTTTTTTACCTGGGACAATATAGACAGAGTAGTCAGTTTTGCAATTTGTGTCCACTTAACACTGATTCTCATTGCTTACTCAACACTGCAGTTGATTGACTGCTAAACATAGACGGGGACTGTTTGTTCTTTGCGGTGAATAGTGGAATAGCAAAGCAGCGATGGAAATATATCCGGCACTGTCTTGTTATTGAAATGTAGTGGTCATGGAAGTATTTCTACTGGTCTTGACCTGTGAAAACTTTATTTTGAAAACCTGTGTTGAAAAATTCCCTATTTGATGTAGCTTAAATAGTTTAACTTACATAAGCAAAATTGAAACAGGGCACTCTTGAATCAAAATAAGTGTCCACACACAGACTTGCGCTGAAATATCAAAAGGTGTGAATTACCAGTTTAATTATTTTGGTGTAAGTTTGTGTAGACAAGCCCCTAGAGTATTTCTTCATTCATTCTCTCTCTCTCTTTCTCTCTCTCTCTCTGAAATGGTTTTGTGAGCCTTTATGCCTCAAAAGTTATAGTAAAATATACCCAATATCTTAAAAGTTTGTTTCAAAGAAAGGGCTGGTATTTGGAATGTGCAGGAATATAAATACAAACCTGGCACTGTATTTGGAAATGCACTGCCAAGTAACAGTCGCTAGTATGACAAATTTCAAATGAAGGATTAATTCTGGCCTTGTAAAATTGTGCAAACAGCTTAAAACACTGGTACTTACTGTGGTCTGCAGACCACTCCTTGATTTGTGGAGAGTTGGCAGGTCACACTGCCCTAAGAGCACCTTTTTAATAGATACATGTGCTTTTAAAAAAAACCCAAAAACCTGCCTTTGAAAGAGCAGTCTTTCACAGGAAGAGGAAAGGAAACGGCGCCATCTTGATCTCTTTCTTGAGCGGTAACAGCTAATTTAGACCCCGTAATTTTATATGTATAGTTGGGATTATGCTTTCCAATATGCATTACTTTGCATTTATCAGTATTAAATTTCATCTGCCATTTTGTTGCCCAGTCACCCAGTTTTGAGAGATGCTTTTGTAGCTCTTTGCAGTCTGCCTGGGTCTTATAAAATTACTAAAGATAGTTATCTACAAATTTTGCCACCTTACTGTTTACTCCTTTTTCCAGATCATTTATGAATATGTTGAATAGCACTGGTCTCAGAACAGACCCCTGGGGGACACCACTATTTACCTCTCTCTGCTCTGAAAACTGGCCATTTATACCTACCCTTTGATTCCTATCTTTTAACCAGTTACCAGTCCATGAGAGCACCTTCCCTCTTATCCTATGGCAGCTTACTTTGCTTAAAAGTCTTTGGTGAGGGACCTTGTCGAAGGCTTTCTGAAAATCTAAGCACACTAGAATCTCCTTGGTCCACATGTTTGTTTGACCCCCTCAAAGAATTCTAGTACATTGATGAGGCATGATTTCCCTTTACTAAAACCATGTTGACTCTTCCTTCACAAATTATGTTCATCTATATGTCTGACAATATTGTTCTTTATTATAGTTTCAACCAGTTTGACTAGTACTGAAGTCAGGCTTACAGGCCTGTAATTGCCAGTATCACCTCTGGAGCCCTTTTTAAAAATTGGCATCACATTAGTTATCCTCCAGTCATCTGGTAAAGAAGCTGATTTAAATGATAGGTTACAGACTACAGTTAGTAGTTCTGCAATTTCACATTTGAGTTCCTTCAGAACTCTTGGGTGAATACTATCTGGTCCTGGTGACTTATTGCTGTTTAATTTATCAATTTGGTCCAAAACCACCTCTAATGATATCTCAATCTGGGACAGTTCCTCAGATATGTCACCTAAAAAGAATGGTCCATCAGTGGACCGGCAGGAACAGTGTCCCTAGCCTCTGTTTGCCAGAAACTAGAAATGAGTGACGGGATGGATCACTTGATGATTACCTGTTCTGTTCACTCACTCTGGGGCACCTGGCACTGTCCACTGTCGGAAGACCGGATACTAGGCTAGATGGATCCTTGGTCTGATCCAGTAGGGCTATTCTTGTGTTCTTATCTTCTGTGGCTGGAGCTGCCAGTAGCAGAGAAATGTCTAGGGGAGAAGGGAATCAATTGGTAGTGTACCATGTGGAGGTAGGGTAAAAGGATCTGGTGAATGAAGGACCAAGCAGTACAGTAGTAATGTGCAATGGAGAGAAGAGGAGAATAGGGGGGAGGTGGAGATAAAATGGGAAAACAAAAGTAGAATGATTCTTTTAAAAAAAAGAAAAGACAAAATACTGCTTCTTGTATCCCTCGTCACAGACTAGACATTTTTCCAGAACTGTGCACAAGCGATTGCTGTTTCCACCACTGTAACGAGGTCCTCCTTTGTACAGGTCTCCCCAAGGAGTCTGCAAACAAGCAGGTGATCCCTGGTCTGCACTTCACCACACTCGCATGTATTAGTGTTTAGAGTAGCCCCATTTGATCATGTTAGTCTTTGATCTCCAGTTTGAGTACATAGGTGATTCAGACATCAACACATTAAACAGACTTAATCAGCCCCTCCAGGAAGGTCCTCTTGGAGTTACAAATCTGTTTCAGTGCATCTGACTACATGCAGTCTTTCATTCCATAACTCAGGAGTGCCTTGCCAGCTGTTATATCCAAAGGCACAATACTAGTCGTAAAACTCTTTTGTGATTTAAGGCATTTGGTTACTCCTGTGTGACCATATAATGGATGCCATCTGCTGTGATCTTTCACTTTGGCTTGCTGCCTTCCTCTTGATATCAGGTGGTGCAACACCAGCCAGTAAGTACAGGATATTATTTGGTCTTGGCTTTAGACATGCTGTTTTTACATGACAGCTGTCATTTAGGACAGGATCTAGTTTCTTATCATGGATGGATCGTTCACACGCTGGACATGCATACTCTGCAATGGAGTAGCACACAGCAATAGCAGTGGTTTGCAAAGTAGCTGGATAGGTCCCCACTCTGAGGCAACCAACTTTCAAAGAATGTTGTAGAGAAGGTGAAAGGGAAAGTTAGTGTCTGCATGTGCTTTGAAGGAAAGCATTTGGTCCAAGGTCATCCCCAGGTAGACAGCGTTCAGGTGATTAGCCAGTGGGATTCCATTCCAGTTGGTGGTTAGTTTCCACTTTGGTTCTCGATGGCATAAGTGAAAAGCTATCACCTGTATCTTGGTTGGGTTGATGTGAAGCTGGTTCTTGATGTAGTAAGTTGAGATGTTGCTCATAGTCTGTTCTAGTCAATGGCAAAGTCCTTCTCCTGTGATGTGATGCATAGATCATCTGCCTATGTGAAGTGCCTCGTATTGCTCTGTATGGGCTGGTCACACGTGTGTGTGTGTATATATAATATAAAATGTTGAAGACGGTTGGTGGTAGCACACTGTCCTGTGGGAGACAATTTTGTTGTCTCAAGCGGTTCCATTTCTTACACAGTGCTATGTAAAAATGTGTCTTCTCCAGAAGAGATTGGATGAGCTGCACTAGGTGGTGTTCGTGCATTGTATCGTAGACTTTGGCAAGGAGGTTTTGTTGGCTGACTGTATTGTATGCAACTGAAAGGTCTATGAACACACCGCCTGTTATCATCCCTCTCTTGAATCCCTCTTCTACATGCTGGAGGGTCTTTAGTGTTTGGCCAGTGCAGGACTCTCCTAATCTAAATTTGGCAGTGTTAGATATGACGTGAAAGGCGATTATAAAGGTGGTATAGGAGTGATACTGGCCTGAAGTTCTTTGGGACCAGGCAATCTTTCCTGGCTTCAATAGAGCTAATACACAGGCTTGTCACCATAGTTTGGGTAATCTAAAGGTTGATGAACAATTGTTAAAAAGGCATAATACCCATAAGGTGGTTGCAGGACCATAGTGCTTAATTTGCTCCATGCATATGTCAAGTCCAGCTGCTTTGTCATTCTTCAAGTGACTTGTTCCGGCATTGAGTTCATTTATTGTGTACAACAGGCTGATATGATTTTCTTCCAGATCAGTTTGCAATTAGTACAAATACTACAATTAGGACTATAAGCTGCTTGTTCAGAGCTTTCCTGTTGAGCAGAAGCCAGTGTGCTACCTGATTGGCTGACTTTTGTGGTGTTGCTCTACTTTTTTCGGGTCATTATTCAGCTTGTGAAAGGTCAACAATGCTTTCCTATTACTGTGGGTCATGTCTATTCCTTCAGTTCTTTCCATTTCTGTTGCCTTTCTTCTTGAAGCTTGTTAGTTAGGGCTGTCCCTGCCGTGATAGTATCTTCTGAGAAAGGATCTCTTTGGGACATTTGTTGGTGTTTTCTGTGTTCGCCTGCTAGTGTGGGAGTAAATCCTGGTATATGCTCAGTTCCGCATCCTTGACTTATTGCACTGAAGACCATTACAGTTGCTGTAGTTGCTATAGAGGGCTCATGCAAATAGAAGAGGCAGTCTTTGATTGCTAATGGTATGAAAAGTGTTTTGAGAGAGACTGTTAGGATGTTTCACAGTGTGAAAGCTTGGGAATGAATGCTGGTAAATGCAGTAAAGAATGGTAGTTCTTATTTTTAGTCCCACTATTGATTTTGTATCCAGTGCATCAGACTTCAAAATGAAACACTTATCTGCCTGCGTTTGATGACTCATTATGCAGCATTTCTAGAAAATCCTTTCAGACTGGTGGTGAAAAGGTCCTTCATGTAAAATATGTACTGGAAACTCCTGCTTCACTCTGTCATAGTTGCATGGGAGAAACTTGTTTGTAATCAGATCTGTGAGCTTTTGGCCATACACAGTTACACTTTCAACAAGATTAATTGCTAGAAATAACTTACTAATGTTTACATTATTGTCTTAGGAAAAGTTGACATGGCTGTAAATAAAACAAAGGGCTCCATGTCTTGCACTGTTAAATATGAAACCATGTTTGACCCACAAAGAGGAGCTGTGTATCTATTGTTTGATTATCTGAGTCTGCATACCATTCCATCCAAACAGGCACATCATTTTATTTAGGCAAAAAGTATATGTGCAAGGTGTTCTCTGCAGAACATCTTCCATGGGGAAATTAAATAAAAAATGTGGGTATCCTGCATTTTTCCTTCTGCTCCACCTTTACACTCACTTTGCAGGACAATCTTGAATAGTCTCTTAGAACAAAATAATTGATTTCAGTCTCTCTACTGGGCAGTATGTGTACTCTGCTCACTTTGTAGCAACATAGTATAATTTTTTTTAAATTGAAATGAGGACCAAAAACTTAAAGGGAGTGGAGCTGGAGATGCAAAAATGAAATGTTTAGATGAGGTGGGAGGCGGGGGGCAAGGGATGGGACCAAGCACAATCTGGATTAGCAGCAAAAGAAAGGTAAATTAAACCTGTTGCACCACATACACCAACTGAAAACATGCCAGTGAATCTCCTACTGTACAAAAAAGACAACTACAGTAAAACAGATCAGATATTTCATCATCAATGGAGAATCACTATCTTGAGTAAGATTGCTTCCCCTTCCACTGTCTGATCTAGGGAGGACACTTGTCTATGGAAAACATGCTCCCTTTCTTCTCCTCTTTTCAAAGTCGTGGACAAAGCATTAAGACAGGGGAGGTCACCATTTGTACTTCTTCCAGGTGATGCTGTTAGGGGCAAATATGGATTGGGCCAGAGAAGCTGTTTGTTAGTTTCCTTTCCCCTCTTAACTGTGGAGAAGTGACAGGCCGTTTCTTCCTGCTTTAAAGTCTCATCCTAAAACAAACATACAGCTCAACAAAATAATCTATGCTAACGTAGAGGAGGGCAGAACAGACAGCTCAAGTGGAGCAGGAGAAATAACAGACTTGATGTGGGGTAGTATCAAAAGTGGATTTTTATGTGTAGAAATACTTTGATCTTGTATTGTGAAGTCTTGCTTTAATCCACTAATTCCGTCATTAATAAACTGCGTAGTCCACTTTTGGGACCTACCAAAATAAATCTGGTGGTGTGTATAGATGTTGGGACTTAAATAAGGTTGCTATCCCTGTTAAAATAACCAGGATTGTAACTGATATGTTCTAATTTGGAGGCAGTTGCCTCACTGCATGAGTGTAGCTGGATTACTTAATAGTTATCTTTGACTTTCCTAACTATTTTTAAAAAATAGTGATGTATACCTGCACTGTTCTAAGAAAGTTCTTAGTTGCATATATTTTACTAGTTGTTAAACTATAGAACCATAGGCTGGAACGTAGGCACTGACTTCTACTGGCGCTGGTGGCCCCGACTCCACCTCTGCCCCAGCCCCGTTCCAACCCTTTCTCCAAAGTCTCCACCCTCCTCCCTGCACCTATTCCTACTCCTTCCCCAAATCCACAGCCCTGTCTCTTCCCCACCTCCTCCCCTGAGCATGCCATGTTCCCGCTCCTCCCCACTCCCTCCCGGAGCTTGCTACAGCTGTTTGGTGGTAGCAAGAGTTGGGAGGTAGCTGGGCGAGTGGGGACATGTCATGCTCAGGGGAGGAGGCAGAGAGAAGGAGGTGGGGTGGGGAGCACCTGTACCAGTGGGTGCAGAGCACTCATAATTTTTCCCCATGGGTGCTCCAGCCCTGGAGCACTCTCGGAGTCGGCCCCTATGGCCTGGAATGTTGCAGATCTTCAGTGAGATTCACAGCAGCAGATCTTAACTCCAGTGACTGAAGTGCCAAATAACCCTGTTGATGTTTGTCTGATTTGGGTTTCTTGGAATTCAAGCTGATTGAAGAGCCGATGTTCAATTTAACTTTGCCTCATACTGATCTGCTACTTCATTCCGACTTGTTTCATTTGATGCAGTAGTGAGACAGTAGCATAAACAAGAATAGAGGAATGGAATGGTAGATGTATGAGGAGAATGACCAGGAAACTGTCAAATGTTGGCATATACTACTACAGGTTAACAAGCACATGTGATCTGGGATATCAGCTTTTCCCTTAGCTCCACTATTGTGTCACAGGCAGAGTGTGTGAGGAACCAAGGTGCAACAATGCCCAAGGCCCCTGCCATGGCACCCACACAAATCCTTCCTCTTACCCAGAGTCTGAGATAAAAGTACTCTGTTGATAACTAGATTTAAGAATAATACAGTATTTCTGTATATCTTCCAGAGCCTTGGAAGTGTCCTCTGAACACAAACGCTTCTTCTGTAACGAAATAAAAATATATTTTGAAGCTGGGCTAAAACTGTAGGTTTTTAAGGAACTGTGCAATTACTGGATGAAGTAGGTGGCAGTTACTCAGCAAGGAAGTTGGCTGAGTAAGGGTGTGCAATTCAAAGGTACAAAACCCAGTTGTGACCATAGATTGCATCTGACTTCCTTGCATAGAATAAAAAGGAATTAAATATGGCATATAAGCTTTTTTTGTATGCAGCTACATTAATAAATTACTGGCAATATAGTCCAGTGATTAAATGTTTTGCCTGTCTTTCAGGTTTTGTATGTTTGTAGCCTTCATAAATGTATATATGTTTGCTAACAAACTAGAAATGTTTGAGTTGCACGTATGTATCTGGAATATGCTCCATTTTGAAGATTATACCCAGTTAACATATTGTCTTTTTTCATTCCTGTGGGGGCTGAGAAGGAATGTACTGTGTGTTCCACACCACACTGCTGGCTTTAAGTTTAGTTTGGAGCTAATGGAATCCGGGCTGTGATCAACTCCAGGGCGAGAGCAGACTGGTCACTGGCTGGGGAGAAGGCAGGGGAGGGAAACTGTAAAGGGAATTGGTGCCTTCTGTTGCCAGAAGTTCCTCTGAACCTCTTTGGATAGCAAACATTGAGCTATCAAGCCAAAAGAACAAATTATCATGCCTCTGAGCACCTCATAAATAAGGCTAATAGACCCTTCTCAAAGGTAACAAGAGAGCAGTAGTTTTGTGGCAGTAGCCACATGATCTCCTTCTCCATGCTCAACTGGACAACTGCAGTTTTTTAATGGTCTCCCAGGATGGAGCTTGTGTACAATACTGCTGTTCAGACCTCCTCTCACTAGGATTGTCAGCATACTCATCCTGTTGCACATACAACTCCTGAACAGATTGCACATCTTGTAAAATAACTGTGAAATTCTGCTCACGGGTAAGTGTGGCAAAGCTCTTGTTGAAGTTAATGAGACCTTTTTGTTTACCTGGAGACAGCATATGGCCCTTAAACTTTGTACAATAACTGACATTCTGGAGCCCAGACTGTACATTTGCTTAATATCTGAACGTGAGCACGAACCTTACCTAACGTGAGGCCAGCAGAGCTAGATGCTATCTTTGTGTAAAGTGCACTGACTTGAGGATATAATAGCAACCATTTCTAGTAAGGGCTTTAACAATAAATGACACTTAAACTTAATAAAGCAGCATTTTTCTCCCAAAAGTTAAACAAATTTTTAAAATCCTGTTTGTGGGCCCTGCTGAACATTGTGTCAGGGTAGTGCATGTAACACTTCTCTCACTTCCACAGTTGCAGGTGACAAAGCTGACCAAAAGTGACTCTGTAGATTGTCTGGTGCTTTCCTACCTGCTAGCCCTTAATGCCACAAATTGTCTAATAGATGATGTAGCTTGTGAATTGTCATGTTATCTCAGATGTAGATGCATACTGCTAATGTTTTTTCGTATTTTTCATCCTCTTGTTTTCCCCAGCCTTCTGACTCTTCATTGTGCATCACCATGTGGAAGCAGAAAACAATAAACAAAACCTTTTGTATTGAATGGTCTCTAATTTTAAAAGGAGACTTGCAAAAGGAAAAAAGAAACATAGTCCCTGTTCATTTTCAATACCAGGTGGATAAAAATCAATGATTTTTTTTAAATAAATTTTAAAAATCTGATTTTTTTTTATAAAATGCTTTTTGAGGGGGAAAACCTATATAAAATTTTTTAATTAAGATACATTATAGCTCAAAGATATCTCATCATGGAATAGGGATTATGAATTCTAATTCTATAGTATGAGGCAATATATTCATGTAATGCTTAAGAAAAGTTTTGTAAATGAGTTCCAATCGTTCATGGATTAGGGACCCAATCTTATGGGGTCCCAGGGGCTTCTGTATACATTATTTAGGTTAATCTTTCTATCTACCTGGGACTCAGTGCTCCGACTAGAAGATATCAGAAATGCTTAGTTTTGCAGTTCTCAAACTGGATTTGTGTCTCCAGAGATAACATGCTTGTTAACTGCAAAAATGTTTTTAAAATAAATTAATATATAGAGGTGAGAAATAACAGACTTCAACTCTATTGGTCCTCTGCAAATTTGTGTACACAGAGTCAATCCCTTACCTCTCTCTAAAAGTGCAAAGTTTCAAAAAGTTCAGTGAATAGAAGATGGTTGGGGGCAGAATAGATCTGGACAAGGAGAAGAAGTCTGGAGATAAATGTGAGAAGCGAGGGACTTACGCTTGTTTTTGTTAAAATATTATGTTTGCCATTGAAGAAAAAAATCCAGAATACATAACGTTGTTTTTTAGTTTTAATAAAACAATTTAAATGTCTGACTGGTGGTGATCTCCTCCTAATACAGCATGGCAAGAAAATCCTCAAAATATTAATGATTAACCTGTTGAATTGGAGATAGTTTACCTCCCAGTGACTTCATAAATATCTGCTTCAGTTACCTGTGATAAATGGAATAACCAGTCATTCATTTTCTGATGTAGCTGTAAAACTAATCTGAAAAGTTTTTTCAAAATAAATCACTTTAAAAATGTATAGCGTGTACCTTCTAAAAATGAAACCTACATCTATGAGTTGTTGGTTGTTATAACCTTAATACAAATTCTTCACAAGAATGCACTTTTATGTAAGAATCCATGATTAAATCGAGTCTTCCTGACTAGTGATTTAAATCATGATTTAAATCTATTTGTTTTTAATCAAAATCCACCCTGTTCAATACACTTGACTGGCTGACCTTTTAAATAAAGGGTATGTTTGTAAAAGATGCAGTGCACCTGCCCTTTCAGTGAGATGAGCATTCACAGGAACCATTCCTGCTATCCCAAATTGGAGCTCCAAGGGAAAGCTGCGCTTCACATTCCTGATATTTCTACTAGGGGGTTGCGCACGCTGTAGCGTGTGTAGACTGAGCTCATTGCGCACACCAGGAGCTCCTTGCATCCCTCCATTACCCACAAGTTCCCCGTGTGCCACCTTCCTATCCCTCTCTATTGCAGACACTCCCTACAAACCCCCTGCCTCTCCCTCAAGTCAGGTTCTCTGTTCCTCTCCTTTATACCCTTTGTCTCCTATGCCAGGGTCTCTGCCCTCGTTCTCCCTCCTTCCCTCATAGCAGGGCCTTTGCTTTCTCCTCTCCCCAGCCAGGTCCTTGCTTTCCTTTCCCCTCCTCTCCCCATCTCTTCTCCCACCCCCAGCCATTGTTTTCCTCATCTCCACCATGTCTTCCTCTCATTCCCTTGTGGGTTCCTGTTCCACCCTTCCACTGCCCTATGGGTCCCTGCCCCCCATAAAACCCTCCTGGAAGGCTCCCATTTCTGTAAGAGTCCAGGCTACAGACAGTCACTCTGTGCAGCAAATTAAGCTGCTGCTTCTCATATGCGTAGGTAGCAGCAGTGGCCCCCAGAGAGATTACTGTCCATGCAACACTAGGCAGACTAGACCCCTCTGCCCACAATTTTTCCACTGACTCAAGCTTTTATAGTATTCCAATCTGCACCAAAATCACTAGGCTTGTGCCTGTTGATGCTGGCAACATTCTCTAAAATTTTTGAATTGATGAGAGAGCGTTCACAGAGCTTGGGGGCAGGAGGCATTTGGGGAAAGACCACTCAGAACACTCCAAGGATGGTGGCAATGCTGCTTTGCTCTGACTCCAGGAATGGAATTTGCAGGAGGGTGATGCGATGCCCCAGTTGTCTGTGGGAGTAGCAGGAGTGGTGGTCACTCTCAAGAGCCATCTGTTTGGTGGAACGGTATTGGTGGGAGCCCTGCGTAAGAATTCTCTCAACTAAAGTGTGAAGCAGGGGACAGTCTACTTAAGTTCTTCGGGGTGGGCACCGTTTCTTTATTTTGTGTTTGTACAATGCCTATCACAATGGGGTCCTGGCCTATGATGAGAGCTCATATGTGCTTTAGCAGTGGTTCTCAACCTATATATCATTTTGGGCCACAGGTTAAGAACCACAGCACCCCCTTCCCAGAGAACCCTCCACAGAGCAGAGCCAGAAGAGGGGTACTTGAGAGTTCCTATTAACTTCAAAGTAAACTTTTACTTTGCGTAAAAGTTATTGGAGTTGAGTTATTGGAGCTGCTCTGGACTCAACCAGGTTTTATAGCTCACTGTCAAAACCTGACCTAGAACAGAAGCAGCAAGTTTCATATCAGAAACAATTAACTTGAAAGGCTGAGACTTGAAGTCATAAAAGTTGCAGTTTTTTTTACAAAGGAGAAATTATGATTCGGTGTGTGAAATATTTAGGTGCTTTTTCTTTGAGTTCCCATATTTTTCTGAAATGTGAAGCAACTCTCCTTATAGAGATGGAGTATGAACAGGGGAACACATTCACAGCCAATGCAGTCCTGGACTTTTAACATGAGTCACAGGTTGGGAAACTGACTCTAGATGAGTATGACAAAAGTAAATTGTTCAGCGGAGCTGTCCTAGAATTGGGCAATCATACTTCCATTGACAGTTACGTTAGCTGTGTTTGTATGCTACGTTCCAGGTTTCACATCATAATTGCGCTCTCATCTTTCTTCCTCTGAGTCTGCTCCCCTCCTTGCTTCAGAAAAACGGTGTACGTAAACTGAGTATAAGGCACTACAACGATCTGTTTTGAAGTAGTCCACATCCCACCCTGTAGTAGAGGGCTGCAGGGGGTTAGAGAAATGATCCATGTTAGCTAAAGCCAGAAATCTGGTTCTAAAAAGTGAAGAAACAGAATTCCTGGTCAAAAGTGGAGGCTTTTACGTAATTTACTGGAACTCCATTACTAGTTAAGGGAAGACTATGACATAAGTGTTTTATAGCATCCCCCAGAGATCAGGACCCCCTTGGGCTAGGGGCTGTACCAAGGCAGAAAAGGTGATTCCTGCCATGAAGAGTTTACAGTCTGTCAGGGGTCAGCAACCTTTCAGCAGTGGTGTGCCGAGTCTTCATGTATACACTCTAATTTAAGGCTTCGCGTGCCGGTAATACATTTGAACGTTTTTTAGAAGGTCTCTCTAAGTCTATAATATATAACCAAACTGTTATATGTAAAGTAAACAGTGTTTTCAAAATGTTTCAGAAGCTTTATTTAAAATTAAATTAAAATACAGATCTTATTAGTTTAGTGTGATCCTTGCCCTTGCTTTTCCTTGCTGAGTTTTCCAATGTCTGGTGGCACCTATTTAGATACTTTAAGCTGCACACAGGCTTCTGAGTTATAAATTGATAACCGGCTGGCAAGGGGCCAGCAGCGGGAACCCCAGAGTGGCGGCAGGCTGAGCAGCTCAGCCCACCCTACGTGCCATCAAAAATCGGCTCGCGTGCCACCTTTGGCACACGTGCCGTAGGTTGCCGACCCCTAGTCTAAGTACTTGATTACATAATAGCAAATAATAATGGCTCTCCCTTCTGCCTGCCTTTCTGAAAGGCCATGCATTTCAACAACCTTCCCTAGCCCAGAAGAGCAAGGAGGGACTCTAAGTCGGACTTCCTGAGCTGTTCACAAGGATTATGGTTGTCCTCTCTCTTTTTTGGAGGTAATAGGGGAAGGAGGGTCTGGTTGACCTAGTTTTCCTATGTGATAAAGAGGATTTGCCTACTACTTATTTGAATAGTTCCAAAGCACTTCGTGGTGTCTGATTTGGCTTTGGTTAAGTTGAAAAATATTTCTCAAAATGGAATGATCTTTAGCAAAAAAACAACTAATTTGATTGTTGGGTTGGAAGATCTTTTGCAGCTGTTTAAAAAATTAATCAAGGTAATGTTTAATTTTCAGTACACAGTATAGAACACCGTATAACCTTTGTCAGATTACGCATTTTAGTCCTTCTGTGAGAGATCTCAGAACAAAACACTCTTATGACTGTAAATGATGTGGGTTGTTTTTTTAAACCAAATGAAGTGCGTGTGTCTCTAGCACATGTTTCAAATGAACGATACCCTTTCTGGAAAGGGTTTGAGCTAAAAAGGAAATTCATGCCCTTCCTTAAGTGCCCTATATATCAAATTTGCTTAAAACGTGACTCAGAAACCTGCTCCTTTTAGCTGTTGCATGTGCACAGAAAAAAGAAATTAAAGTGGGAGTTATGGTTACCTAGAGACTATCTCAGCCACTCATTCTTATGAGGCAGGGATTCTTTACATATGGATTATTTTTTATCTTGCAGATTTCTGTTCCTATTTTAACAATTGAATCTGCTTGATTGCAGAAGAGCATTAATACTGTTTCTGGTGTTAATGGTCTAAAATACACTGAGTAATTTACTGAAAATATCAGATGAGAATTTGCTCTAAAAAGTTTACAGTTTAAGGACCTGATCCTGTGGTTGGGCATGCACAAGCAGATCTGCCTGATCACAGAGTTCCTCTGAAGCCTATAGGGTTACACCTGGGTGCAGGAGTCTGTAGATTAGATTGCAGGTTCAGGACCTAAATGAAAAATGGTCAGATACAGGAGTGGGTGGAAGAGCAGATAACATCCAAGGGAGATGAAGGATGAGGAGGAATAAATACAGAATAGGTTATGGGATTGGATGTGCAGTACACTAAATGTTTTTTTTTAAAATTAGGCAGAGTAGTATGGACAATTAAATGGTGCATGATGTACTAATAATACAAGAACATCATTGTCTAAAACTTTTTTTTTTAGTATGTTAACTGCAGTCTCTCTTGCTATAATGGGGAAAGGGATGAAATAGAGTGGGAGTGCAAAGTTTTGAACTAATCCTAACTTTGTAATTATCTTATTTTTTTTGTTTAGTTTTATAAAGTTTTATAAAGTTCATTTCAGGACACGCTTATTTTTTCACTTTGCTGCTCAAATGTTTTATGAGTTTTTTCACAGAAAACAAGACTATAAAGTTATAAAAATACAGATGAATTCTAATTATAAAAATGAAAATTAATAGCTTATTTCACCCTTATCTGTGTGCATTACTTAATATTTTATTGGTATAGGTTTTTAGGGATGCATAAAGCACCCTTAATACAAAAGAGAATAAAGCAATAGGGCATTATTACTGGAGAAAATATTCAGTCAGCTGCAGAAAAAGGGAGAGGTTTTTAAAAGTAAGTTTGTTTGTTTGTTTCCCCTTTCCTCCCAGAAAACAAACAATCTTGGAACAAAGAAAGCAAAGCTTTGAAACGATAGGCAAAGGATATTTAATGGTAAAATTTTTATTTTTAAAGATTTGTATTGGACTAATCAAGCTTACTGCTAGCTAGCTAATATAATTTTGACTTTACTGCTATTACCCTTGTGGGGTGCCACAGCACCCCCACCCCAGCCCTGCCCCTTTTTAATTGATTTTTTTTTTTAAGCCACTTACGTCTGGTCTTACAACTAGACTGAGAGCTCTTTGGGGGCAGGGCTAGCTGCTATTTCTTTATAGTGCTCAGCATGATGAAGCCTCCAGTCCTGATTAAGGCCTCAGGGTGTTACAAATAAGGGATTCATTAAGTAAACTTCAAATGGGGGAAGAGGTGGACAGAAATGGTATTAAAACATCCACTTCCTTCTGAGACATCACTGCTGTGTTTCTCTGAGGAATGCAGCTCTACCACTGAAATTTCCTGGTCAACAACCACCTTCCTTAGGCAAGAGATACCAGGTGTTCTGCTTGTGGAAGTCAGTGAATAAGTAGCTTCCCTTGAAAGATATTGCCAAGCCTGTGTGTATTGTACTCTTTTGAGATAAAGTATGGTCTTGGAAACTTCTCTACTCTTCACTCACGACATGCTTTGTCCTTTTTTTGTTTAGCAACATTAAATATCCCTTGCCCTGTTTCATGAGAGCAGGAAAATATGGTGGCTCTTGTTTGCCTTGTTTGCTTTCATAAGCATCAGTGATTGTCAACATTTACAAAACAGGGTTTGCTAACTAGCTCCTTCTATTAGCTACATAGCCAAAATAGTGTATGGTCATGTATGAGCAGTAAAAGATGTTCCTTAGTAGCTTCTTCTTTTTAATTCTTCACTGAATTATAACAGTTTTGGGCCAAGGCTATCTGATTCCCCAGTCCATGTTGGTATCCATTGATACAAATTGAGGTATACTGCTGAAGCTTACATAAATCAAAATGTAACATTGATAGAGCCACTGAACTCTGAAAATTATGCTTAGCACTCAAGTATACAAAGCTCTGTACAAACATTTTCCCCACAGAGAGGTATTTAATATTCTAGTAGTACCCAGAGGCCACAATGGGAATCAGGGTCCCATCATGCTAGGCACTGTACAAAGAAACCACCCTCCCTGCCCAGAAGTGTTTTCAGTTCCCATAGGAGGGAACTGGCTTTCCACATACACAGTTCCTAGGGTGAGCAATATACTTCCAACAAAAGTGCTGGGTGATTTGGATCTTGATGGGGGAGTGGAGGGGGGAATGTTTGGTATAAGCAAATCTAAGTCTGCACCAGAATGCTCTTGAATCTCTCTGATGCTGCCTTTCTTTGTATTTAAGGAGGGGAAGATCACTGTTCAAAGTTCATTCTAGCATCTTTGAGGGTAAGACTGCAGACATTATATATAAATTATGTAGCTGATCTGATGTAGGACTACTTCCTTCCTCATTAGATTTAGAGATGTAATCTCAAGGTAAGGGGAGGAAGCTAGTCATTCCCTTTTGATGTCAGATTTTCTTCTGGGCAGAATTTAGAATCTCTTATACTGTTTCTTGGCTAATTATCTCGGTGATTAGCAAGATTTAGTGGTGATGGCAGTGCAGTTTTTAAATATACATAATCTGCTACCTGGAGGACCTATTAATTGATGTAGAAAAACCATTCTGAGTGTCCATATTATATTGATTATGAGGTATTTTTAACATAGGTTGTAAGTCTGAGTTGTATTGTTTTACTTTCTGTGGAGTACCATAAATACCTGTGTAGTAGTATTAAAATAGCTCCTGGACTGGGGAAAGCTGAAATCTCTAAAATTGGGGCGTGGGGGAGGGATATGAAAACTAGAAGCCACTGAGTCTTTGTTCCGTACTAAGTGAAATAGCATGTGGAAGTTCTTTGGGGGTGTTTTAGAGGAGGAGAATGGAGGTATAAAGCACCTAGATAAGCCTGATATAGTAGCAATAAACCACTTTGAAGTAAAATAATTTTCTTCAATCTAATGTTTTCTAACACTTTTCAGTAAAATAGCGAACAAAAGAAAACTGGTAGAAACAATTTACTTGGATTTTCAAAAAGATTTTAATAAAATCCCTTGCAAAAACTGTTAAGGGAGGTAATCATAGTGTGAAAAGAACAAAGTTCTGGTCTGTTTAAAAAATAAAATAAAAATTATAAGCTAGAAAATGAAGTGGCAAGAAATGGTTAGTCTTCAGTGTGGAATGACACTAATAACAGGGTACTCTAAAAATGTGGTCTAAATCTGGTGTACAAATATATTAATGACTCGGATAAGTGGGTAAATAAGTCTTAAAAACTGAGGGTTTGTCTGCACTTAAATGCCATAGTGGCACAGCTGTGCTGCTGAAACACTTCAGTGTAGACACTACCTATGCCGACAGAAGGAGTTCTTCTGTCGATGTAGGTAATCCATCTCCCCGAGAGGTGCTAGCTAGGTCAATGGAAGAATTTTTCTGTCAACCTAGCACTATCTACATGGAGACTTAGGTCAGCTTAACAACACCACTCCAGGGTGTGGATTTTTCAGACCCCTGATCAACATAGTTAAACAGACCTAATTTTCTAGTGTAGACCAGGCCTGAGACTATTCAGGAGGACCTAAGGTACCTAGGTAGTAAATATTAAGTGTTCAAAGAAATGCACATTGAAACAAGTGATCTAAAGTATTTCTGTACACTGGGTTCCAAATTAATGACAACACTCAAGTTAGAATCCTAAGCATCACTTGGTTAGTTTGTGAACACTTTCATGTATGTCAGGAAAGATGCTGTCTTTTGCAACTGAACTTCCCAACTTAAAATCAGCGTTTTTCTTGGGAACTGGCCTGAAATGCTGTCCACTATTTGTGTAATAATTAACATCTGCCTCCTACCTAGTCCGTTGTGAATCAGCTCAAGGGATGTAGAAGCTTTCAAATCACACTAGCTGGAATTCTAAACTGTGATGAGAATGGTGATGCAACATGCATTTTATCTTTAGAGGAGAGATTTTTAAAATAAAAACCACGCCACTGGCTCCTGGGTAAAATGTTTTTGTATATTGTCTTTTGCCAACCATCTGCTAAGTATGCTGAACTAGGTATGTGTAAAATCAATTCTTCGAGTGTGTGTGTTCACTTCTCTAGTGCATGGGACACACACACACACACACACACACACACACACACACACTAGATCACAATCTTTTTATCAGTAGTGTCCTTTGGGCCAAATCTGTTTGTTTGTGCCCTCAAGCCTGCATGAAGCATCAAGCAGACCTGAGATAAAAAGGATCAGGACCCAAGACATTCATATACAGTTCCAGGTTTTCCTTGACAGCTCGGAGTCCTCAGGAGAACAATAGGCAGTTATGGAGACTTTGAAATAGACCATTTCCTAAGCTGAAATTTTGAACATGTGGGTTAATGGTACTGTTTTGATTGGATGTGTAACTCATTTAGCATTGGGAAAATGACTTGAAGAAACTGTGTCTAATATTTCAGGGAGAGATGGTAGCTGAGCAGGATTAAGAGAATTTTTTTAGAAACTTGAAATATTTTTCCTTTCCAAGCAACATGTGGCTTGGCTGACACCTGATACCTGGAAAAAACTATTTACTATAAGAATTATTGTCAGAATGACTTTAATCATCCTGAATGTACCCAATGTGTGTACAGGATCCTATCTTTAGTATTTACAGCCAGTTGTCTGGATTGTTTAATTGTCTGTATGCCAGGGCACTCCTCAAAGTTCTGCAGGCTGTGTCAATGTTCTAACCCACGTAGAGTGTAACAGTTTTTGGTGTGAATGCTGGCACATGTGTACTCAAAACTTGCTTTTTACTCACTTTTTATGTGAGTAAAACTCACTCTGATGAATGCCTTCAAATTGAACTCAAAGGGGATGTGAGCAGAGCTGAAGCTAATTCATTAATAAATTCAGGTGGGCGCTCTCATAGAATACTTCAACCTGAACAACTTGATACTATTGTTCAAGCGTGAACAGGATGTCATCAGACCCCTGTGGTAGCAATTTTAGTGATCTCATAAAGGGTGTAGAAGTCAGGTTTAAAAACAAAAAACAAAAAACCAGAGAAATGTCAAATGTTTAAGTTTAACTATGGTCATTTGGCCAGCTGTTGAAAGAGGGGCTGGATAGATGGGAGCTTTGAAAGACCCTTGTGTTTGCCGAAAACTGTTACTTTATCAGCTTTAATTTAGTGTTGTAGAATGAGTTCAGTAGTAGTTTATACCATAATATATTTTCTTGGTGACAGTTAGTTCTGGATATGATCCAGCATGAAGTACTTTAATCTGTCTATTATTCTTGAATTGTATAGTTAGTAAATTTAAACTCTCAATGCGGTGTGCTGTGCGAGAATGATAACAGATTACAAATGTAAGTAGTTCAGTCTAAGCTTTGTGTACAAGTGAACTCATTTGGAGTTGTGCGCACACAACTCCAATTGCTTAGGCTTGGGTCTTGCCACTGGACTAATCTTTCTGGAGAACATTGTTTTTCTTCAATCTATATTCTTGGTAAACTTTGCTCTAGCAGTTCTGGAAAGTCTTATTTCTGGTCGACCTAACATTTATAGACCATTATTCATGATTGGCCATGCCCTTACATTTCAGAGTAAACGGAGGTAGTGATCCTGAAGTAGCTTGTACTTGTCACTGTCTTCTTTGATCTAACTCTTGACTTTTGTACTACTTCTGGAGGAAAAAGAGCAGCGCTCTCTCCTTTCATATATTTTCATGTACTTGGCTATTTGGGAATTGGCTGCTGAATTCAACCTTCCCTGCACTGCTGTGTTCCAGAATTGCTGCTTTCCTTTCATTAAAAGAGAGAAACGCTTTTGTGATTCTGAAGATAAGCTTGTAACTGAACTGTGATGGCTATGGAACTTTAAATGGGGAGCCAGGAAACATGCATAAAATAAAGATAAGATACAAAAAGGGTAAGGAAGTGGGATAAGGGCTAAAACAAATACAAGTTATATTATAAATGGGTATGAAATAGAGTGTTTTTAAAATTTGAGGCTGGGTAACTGGGGAGAAAATAAGGGAACTCTGCAGTGAAAATCCAAGCAGAGAGAGAGAGTCCATATTGAGGAGACAATGGAGATCATTCTAGGTATAAAGGGAAAATATTTAAAAAGGCATGAAAGGAAAAGTAACAGAGGAAAAAGACAGAGCCCATGGCACACAATGGAGTAAGGAAAGTGCTGTGCAGAGCTTTGGTGTGAGGGTGAAGAGTTCAAACGTTGTGGGAAGATACAGGTATGTGCTGGCTCAGGCCTGGTTTACAGTGTCGGGGAGAATAGATCTGGAAAGCTATAATAGATCTAAGGTGTCTTCACTGCGGTGAGTCGACTGCTTCCGCTCCTCTGTCGACTCTGCCTGCCCTTCTTGTGGTGGTGGAGTACAAGAGTCGACGGGAGAACGCTCAGGGTTCAATCGCTGCCCGCCAATCCGTCGGGTAGTGTAGACATACCCTCAGAGCTGTAGGACTAAGCATCTTAAACTCCATATACCCAAGTCTTTAGGGAACTGGGGGGCAGGGGAGGGGAAGCCATGATGTTTAAGTGGCTTACAATCTACAGTTCATCGGATTCATGAATGAATTGCCACCAAAGTATACAAGGCTTAAGTTGTCAGCTAGCTAAAAGACTTCTATGATAGACCCATATCTACTTTACGTGGAGGTTAGAGGATGGCAGGGACATAGCATGGTGGTAAACAGGATCATAAAGTTTAGGGTGCCTTTACTCTGTGCATTTTATACTTTTCAGTGAATGTGTGCAGTGTTTATTTCGATTTAAGTTTTTCTACATAGACACTCCTCGGGTTACGCAAACCCGCACTTACGGAAAACGTCCTGTAAGCAGGGGTTTGGGGGTTTTTTTTTCCATAATTGTCAAGTATACGTCCCTGACTTGCACAAAATTCGACTTGTGCAAGGTGTTCCAGAATGGAATGCTTGTGTATGTCAGGTAGTGTCTGTATTGCCCCAGAAGTGTGCTTGGCACTACTGACATTGGGTCTCTTTCCCCCAAGGAATGGGTAGTCAAAGCATACAACAGAATTGTGGAGAGTCAGAGGACGTTATTTGCTATGTATTCATAATTAGGCTTCTCAGGATTCAGTTTGTCAATAAATGTTGGTAAACATGGATTTCAGCTGAGACCCCGAAATTGATTCGGGGGGGGGGTTGGAAATCAATGGGCAACAGTCAGCAGGCCTGTGGGTTCAGGTGGCACCAGCCCTGGGGCAGCACAGGGAGCCCTCTCCAGCTCTGCTGTCACAGGAGCGAGTGGGTTCATGACAGTGGAGTGGCAGAGGGCTCCCTGTGCTGCCGCAGGATTGGTGACACTGGATCTCGGTAGGCACAAGATGCAGGGAAGACGTGCAGTCCTGGCTGGGGAGTTGTGATGCCAGGCCAGGACTGCAAGGAGGAGGACGAGTCCCTGGCCCTGGAGGCAGCCAGACCACTGCAGAATGGCTGTTGGCCAGGAGCAGAGCCATTTGGCAGTGGGGTGGCCTCCAGGTCCAGGACTCATCCTGGGGGGAGCGGGGAAGAGAAGGTCTCTGCTCCTCTGGGCCAGGACCTCAGCCTCCCTGCTGTCATGGGCCCCACTGTTTGGTGCTGGGAACCCCCCCACAGCCCCAACCTGACCTCCCCCCAGCAACTGTGGGGGAAAAAAATAGTTTAAAAAAGGAGAAAAAAACCTTAAATAAGCATCAGTATTGATTGTCATAATTAGAAAAAAAAATCTAATTCTGCCAGCCCTATTCATAAACTCTTAAGACTCTCCTGAACTTTATATATGTGAGAATAATTGATTAGTGCCATGCTGAGAAAAGAATATACATAGCTTACAGGACGAAGAGGAGGAATTTTTTGTTTCTAGTAGGTAAGCATACAAATAAAATACTTCATTGCAATAGCATTTGGGGGAGGGGGGGAGAACTCAAGTTCAGGCTAGGATATTGTGTTTTACATGTGATTATCCTTCACTTCATGGAGTTCTTAACCTTCTCGTTTTGTTTTCCAGCTCCCTGCAAATGTTCGTTAATAGCACAACGAGCAGAACTGTGGATAACCATGAAAAACTATCAACAAGCTCTCCATGATGCAGATGCACTCTGCCAAAACAAACCCCTGTGGCCCAAGGTACGGTACTCTCATGCTTCAGAGACAGAAATATGTATCAGCGTCTCTTTGTGGTGAGGACAGAACTCTTCTAGGTCACTTTTGGAAAGCTATTTTGGCAAACAACGGCTAGACACTTGAATGAAAGCTTAAATTCTACATAAAACAACAAGGTCTGTGGTGGAACCTTAAATCTGTGCTAGTGCATGGAATTGCTGTGGCGTGTACATCCATTGGTCCTTCATGATAAAGTCCACTGATCTGTTAAAATGGGTACGTTGGCATGCTTCGGGACAGAACCAGACCCATCAGTCACTGGCAGTAGGGGAATGCTCCACCTCCTGAAATTCCCTCCAGATTTGTGTTTTCCCCCAGTGGCTCAACCAGCCCTCTACACTGCATCGCTTTTCTGAGGAAAATGCTGTTTGTTTCAATATTTTAAACTCAATTTTGGTTCAACAATGTGTGTATCTAAATCTTAGACATGACCCATGGCTGCCCTTTTTTTGGGGAGGTGGAGGAGAAAGAGGTTAGACACTGTGGAAAGAAATAGAGATTATATGGTACATTGTGAAGCAGTCCATTAAGTACAACAGGGGAAAAACTAATGCCTCTTTGCAAGTGATAGGTAGAACAAGTGCAGCATCAGAAGCCACCCACTCATGCCTCAGATCTATGTGCAGGTCTCCCAACTACCCTTATCTGAAGTTGAACCCCATGATTGGTGCCAAACTCTCTCAGCCCAGAAGTAAAAGGATTACCTATTGGTTTGCTCAAATGAGATCACTTGACATTATCCAGAGGGTCTGTGGAGCTGTGCAAAAATTTCAGGAAAAGCTGTTCCATTCCCGGTCTCCGCAGCCCATGAAAGGCCACAACAGGAATGGAAGCATCATCTTGTACTTTTAGATCCGAGCACTGCAACCCACTCTCCATCCTATTTCTAACTTCTGCTCCATTTGAAAGAATGCCATGTGTCTTGAGAAAATAAAAGCAGTGTTCATTGGTCTCGTGTTACAATGTCACTTTGGAAATGTCAGTTTCACATACCTTTTGTTTGCATGCAGGGTCATTATGTGAAAGCACAAGCTCTTTCTGGATTGGGAAGGACTGAGGAAGCACTGAAGGAGTTTCTTTATTGTGTTGCCTTAAATCCTGAATGGAGCTTAATGAAGAAAGAAGCCCAAAAGGTACAGTAACTACATCATGCCATTCTTTTTTGTATGCGGGTCTGTTGTGCCCTACAGCTAAGGAAAATCTTAGGATTCAGATACATTCCACGTTAATAAAAAAAACCACCACCACATTTTGGCACAATATCAAATAAAACCCTAGTGTGTCTAATTGCACAGTACTGTGCCATGGGAGAGACTTCTATCTCCTTGATCACCTGCCTGTCTGTCTTGTAGGTGAGTTTTACTAAACTGTGTGCCTTACCATTGTCCTTTGGAAGCAAGTTGCAGATGCTCATAGGCTGAGTGAAGTGAGGTCTAACCTCAACTTAATGGTGTCCGTCTAATAGAATAATGACTTCCAGAATTTCAGGGAACGGATCTAGGTTATCAGTGGGCACAGACCTAAATTTTGTTGGTGCAAATCAGAACACCGGAAAAGCATGATTCACAGGAAAATCAGACTCACCCATGCTGCAGGCAGAGAAATCAGAATCAGCAGCATAACTTGCGGTGAGGGGGGGGAAGAGAGTCTGTAGCCTGGACTCTTATAAAAGAGAGTCTTATGCAGAATATTGTAGGGGATAGCAGGAACCGGGGGGTGGGGGGTTGAGTGAGGAGGAGGGGCACAGATCCTGGCATGGGGGAATGGGGATAGTCATATGGAGGGACCTGTGGGGGACAGAGGGACTCAGCCTCTGCCATGAAGGAGAGGTGGGGGTGTTTCATGGAGTCCCTAAAAGAGAGGGCATTGTGTGGGCAGCAGAGCAGGGAGAATGAATGGATGCAAACAGCCCTGGTGTGTTCAGTGAGTTCATCTTAGAGAAGCTGCAGTGTCTGTGACCCCCTCCCGCCCAACGCACCAGCTCTTCAAGTGTCGTCTGCATTTCCCACTCATGGGAATGCCCCGACTGGTGTCTCTTGAATGGCAGAACTCTAACTAGCAGTAGCCATTGGCGCACTCATTCACCTCTCCCGCTGTCCCTCAGATCTCCATGAACATCGAATGTTCTTGGGGGTGCAGGTATAAAAGGGATGTGGCACTTCAGCCATCTCAGTTCTTTCCAACCGTGGCCTGCTGAATGGATCAGGAAGTGCTCCTGGATTTGCACCTTGCTAGCTAGTTAACTAATTCTAACTATAAAATTAATTTTAGCATTAGTTTATGTTGTAAATCTTTTGGTTTCAGGATTCTTTGATTGCCAAACAAAAAAATAAAAAGCCCAGTTTTAAAAGATGTCATGTCTGGTAGTGTTTCTAGCGTTCAATCCACATGCCTGGCATGCTTAGGTGAGGCACATTCACCTTCAGAATGCTCGATTTGCTTGTATTTTACAACATGAGCTGAAAAGGAGAGACTGAACAGACTTACGGAGATTTAAGGATAAGGAAGCTTAACCACCCAGAACCAAGAGAGTACAAGATTTGAACAATCTCATAGACCAGTGTCGGCTCTGAGCAAGTCTGAGGGAAAGGAAAAAACCTCCACCTTGGTACCCAGTACTGAGCGAATGAGTACAACTATTGTGATGTTGGCCTCTGTTTCTAGAGCCAATCCACGACAAAAGAACACAACTGTCATGGTGAGCATGAGCTCTGGGTTCTCACTGGTGTCGGCCTCTTTGCAAAGAGCTGATCCTCAAGAGAAAGACTGTTTGCCAGAGGGTCTTCTAGGAACCAATCCTGGATACAAGAGCTCAGGAACCGATGAGGGGGTAGAATAGGATGATGCAATAACCTGTTCTGACATGGCACCACAACAAATAGTAGTTATGGCACAAATTCATCTATGAAATCCTGCTCTGGTTCCATTACCTGCTTAATTGAGTTACAGACACTTTGTTGTAACAGATTCAATTAAGTACTTGCACAGAGAAGAATTGAAGACAGGATCTCTCCTCTGCCCCCACTATTTAAGACCCCTTTCTAGGTCTCTAGGAAAGGGTTTCTTTTGTGTGTGTGCTTTCCCTTCCCCTCACGCTGTCTTTTATTCAGCCAAGGAGAGTGCTGTCTCCAGTTCCATCTGAAATGAGAGAGGGCTTGGCTCAGAGAAGATACAAATTGGAAGTCCAATCTAGAGACCGGTTTTCCCACCAGATCTGAGTGTGGGCCTTTGAACTGACTGGCAAGTTCCCCCTGGGGTGCTGTGGTCTTCCTGGTCATCTTCTTCTTAACCTTATCAAGATGTTTCTATGTATAAAAATAGACCTTCGCCAGTTTGGTACCAAGAGAACATTCAATTTTCAGAACCAAAAGGTATAGAGCCAAGAGTGCTTCTAAGTCCTGAAAGGTGTCCTACAGTGGTAAGAGATTTTGTTACCAGAAGAGGAAGAATTAGTGGAGATACAAGAATAGGATCCAGACTCTGGAAGGGTGCCTTCTCCAGGGGAGAACATCAGACACATCCGCATCATCACCATCAGAGAGTGTGGTGGTGCTCCATGAATTTCATGTCAAAACATCAAAAAGTTTAGTTTCTGTATTATCTCCAACCTCTATAATCACTCCTCTTTCCCTTCAGGATCCATTTGCAGCTCTGTATTTAAGACACATTTCCATATTTCAGTAAGACCATATTACTGGAAATATCTTCATTTCATGGTAGGAGAGGACCATTTTCAGTATATAGTCATCTTCTTTGGCTCATCTAGAGCTCCAAGGCTGTTTATGAAATGCTCATCTATAATGGTAGCATATCAGAGAAAATGGGATTTATGTATATCCTTACCTAGATAGCTGGATAGTTAGTGTCTATTGAGGGAAGAAATCATTTTACATGCGGATCAAATATGTTTTACTTTTTGCCGATCTTGGATTATGCATAAATTGGGAAAAGCCATTCCTAAATCCAACAACCCAAAAGATCCCTATCATAGGGGTCATATTAGATTCGAGGTAACAAAGTGTTTCTTCCAGAAGCATCTTTGGCAGTCCCCACAATAGTCAATGCTCTTCTCTCCCCCTTATTCTCCCCCAGTTACTGGGTCTCTTAGCATCAGTCACGTCAGTGACCCACACACTCCTCTTCAGATGAGACCTGCAGAACTGGCTAGGAGAAATTACAAACTTGGCGTACACAATGTTCATTGTGAATTGGTAATTCTACCTTAAAAGCTAACAACGCTGATGTGGTGAATGCTCTAAATGTAATGAAGGTTATACCTTTTAGTCTGTCTTGCTGTCAGTAATACCTATCTCTGATGCATCTATGCTGGGTTGGGTGGTTCCCATTTAAACAAAAATCTATTGGTAAGAGCTCACTGGTCGCCAAAGGAAAAGAATCTACATATCAGTATCTTAAAATAGAGAGCAATCAGGTTGGCTCTCAAATCACTTCTGCCTCAAGTCAAACATAGGGTATGCCAGATCATGACAGACAATAGGACAATGTTTATATGATCTGAAGAAATGAAGGGGAGCTCGTTCCCTACAGTTGTGCATACAGGCAAGGTGTCTGGGATTTGTAACAAGGTGATCACCCAATAACAATTCATGTATTGGGGGGGGGAACAAAATACCCTTGTATATCACCTGAGCAGGTCGACCACTCAAATGCATAAGTAGAATCTAGATCTGATGCATATTTGGTATGGCTATTCTGCAGTCCTTTAGTCAATTAGGATTCCATGGTCCCACCATCCTTCATCAGAGGACTACTGTCTCATGTGTGGGAATATGCCAAGGGCACTTGAAGAAGAAATGAAGGTTACTTACCTGTAACCAGCGTATTCACACTCCCTGCCTGTTTTTTTTCCCTACTGTCTTGGAGTCTGTCTTACAGAGGGCTTGTCGCATGGGGAAGGAGCTGAGGCAGCTGGGGTGCCATGCCCCTTTTATACTCTCTCCCTGGAACATTGAGTGTTCACTGAGGGAAGGTTTGGGTAAGGCATGTGAGTGCTCCAAGAGCTACTGCTAGCTAGAGTTCTTTCTAACCGTGCAGGCTACACCTGTGAATATGCAGAGTACATCTTGAACAACCCTGGTTACAAGTAACCAACCTTCATTTAGACTACACACGTCTTTGTTTCTGTAACTCTACCTCAAAAAATTCTCTTCTCATTTACTAGATAATGTGTGAGATGTTTTTCCCCGCCTTTGAAAATGTGCACGACAGCCTCGCTGCACCTTTCTCTAGTCGGACAAGGTTGAAACCTGCATTTTTAAGCAGCTTAAATACAGTTGAAGATGGTTCTGCTGCTGGGTGCTCTGAGGTAAAGAATAAAATATTCAAACTATATTAACACTAAGAGTAAATTTGAAGCATCTTGTTGTATCCGATCTACCTGACTTGAATAGTTGCATATGTTTATATACAAACTTAGTTATTACTAGTGCATCTTTTCCTCTCTCAAATTTTAGGGCGGGAATCTAGCTTTAGAGCACTATGATAAAAAGATAGAAGGAAGTATGAATTGTATTTAGATCTCTCAACACAGTTTAAAAAAAACAAACAAACCCCAACCCGTGGCTGGCCAGCTGACTCGGACTTGTGGGACTTGGGCTGTGGGGCTGTTTCATTGTTGTGTAGACTTCCGAGCTCGGGCCCAAACCTGGAAACAGGCTCGGACTGTGGGGCTGAGTCAAATGGCACGGGCTAGCCATGGGTTTTTCTTTGCTATGTAGACATACCCTGAGGCTGCCTAATGTAATTAGATTGGGGTACCACTTTCTAAAAGAGCCAAATTGCTGTTTTCATATGGTGTCCCATCATGTTTTAAATAACATTTTTTTTTGTTGTTCTGTGTGCGCTTTGAGAATGCACAATTATAATATGTCAGGAGGTGTGATTAGAAAAGAATGATAATTGTAATGAGAGAAATAGCCCTCTATTTCTGAGGCAATTGGAGCAAGTATCTCTTATTAGTATTGGCTCAGATCAGTTACCAGGTTGCCACCATGACACTGTCTTGTCTTATTTCTATGGATAAAATTAGTGCAGAAAACAAGGAAACAAAATCTGTCTGACTTTCATACAGTTTGTCTCTTTTCAGGATACTGTATTCAGATTAACAAAAGCCCTGTCCCAAGAGCCCGATGTACTTCGAAGCACTAATTCGTCTCTTTCTCCCAATGTACTGGATTTGCATTTTGAAGACAATAAAAAGTCATTGGGAACAATCCTCTCCAGCTTACCTGGTGCACGTTTAAAAAGAAAGCTATCCAGTGACTTGACGGATTTACAAAGCTTGGATGTCCCTAATAAGATTCCTAAAAAAGGTCTGTCCTGTTGTGTTTTGGGTGGGGGATTGGGTTATGGCACTGTATTTTAAAATAGATAGGAAAATAACACTGCTTTGTTACTGTTTGTAGGTAAAACTCAAAGAGAGAAAATGAGAGAGCTACACAGAGCTGTTCTTCAGGTCTAGGAAAGGTACTCAGGCCTGGTTTACACTAGGAATTTACTTCAGTAGAGCTATGTGTCTCAGGGGTGTGAAAAATCCACACCCTGAGACACAGCAATATTGACCTAGCCCCCAGCATAGACTGTGCTAGGTTGATGGAAGAATTCTTCCATCAACCTAGCTACTGCCTCTCAGGGCAGTCGATTACTTATGCGGACAGAAGAAGCCTTTCCACCGGTGTAGGTAGTGTCTACACCAGGGCTTCTCAGACTTTTGTACTGGTGAGCTCTTTCACACAGCAAGCTCTGAGTGCAAACCCCCCCCCCCCCTATACATTAAAAACGCTTGTGTTTATATTTAACACCATTATAAATGCTGGAGGCAAAGCAGGGTTTGGGCGGAGGGTGATAGCTCACGACCCGCCATGTAATAACCTCGCGACCCCCTGAGGGGTCCCGACCCCCAATTTGAGAACCCCTGGTCTACACTGAAGTGGTGCAGCTGTGTTGCTGTTGCATTTTACGTGTAGACATAACCTTAGTACAAGTGGCTAAGACACAATCTAAGAGACTTACAATGTGAAGTGGCCCATTAACACCTCTGCAGTAATAGGACAAAAATGGGGAGGTAGTGGGTTACAAATTGTTGTAATAAACTAGAAATCCTGTCTCTTTTATTAAGACCATAATTTTTAGTGTCTAGTAAAGTTATGAATTTACGCTCCCAGGTTCATCTTTGGAGGGTGTTGTGCAGGTTTCCTTTGAGGATGAGTGCTGATAGGTTAGATATAGAGTGATCGCTTTGTGAAAAGCATTCACCCAGAGATGGTATGGTGGCTTGGTTTTTTCTTTTGTTGTTTTTTGTGTGCGAGTTCACTCAAGATCATAGTGGGGAACTTGCTTCTGGTGGTGAGGTGGGGGAGTTGTTTCAAGGCTAGAAGAGGGAGTTCAGGAAAGATTTCTTTCAGGATGTGGTTCCCATTGGCTATGGGTTGCAATTGTTTGATACCCATATGGGTTCTAGTGTGGGGTGGTAGGTGACAAATAGGCATGTGTGGTCAGAGGGCTACACGGCTGCAACATGACTTTAGACAACTAGTCATTCTTGTTTGTTGTGATGAGCAGAGTTGAAACCCTTGTCCAAACATCAATATATTGTTCCAGAACAGTCTTGATTCATCTAAGGAATACACACTTCTCCAAATATTGCCTTTCTGATGTTTCATCCACTATCTAATGTACTGCTGGTGACAAGAGTGCTGTAGTTATTAGGCCTCTGAGGTATAGCTAAACTTCAGTGTCTCTCTTTACATGAAAAAGATGCACAGTAAGCCCAACGAGGGGGAGCTAATTTGCGTCGCATGTTAATATCTCTTTTTCCCGGAAACAAAGAATCCATTTAAAAGAGCAGTAGCCCCATCCATTCTGCTATTTGATATATCTTCTTGCATAGATATTTCAGACTTTTTAAACAAAGATCTCTAAAGGGGTTAGCAGTGGAATGTTAGAAGGCAGTAATGTGCTGTACAGTGAAATAATTGGTTAATGGGACTTTTCTTTTTTTTTAAATCTCCACTGTATTGCCATTCATTGTTTCACCAAATGTTGAAGGTTAGAAATCTGACTTCTGCCTTGAAATTTACACACTGTAAATGCCACTGTCTGTTTTCCACCTCTCCACACAAAACACATTTCTTCCAGGTAATAAAAATGGTCCCCACCCTGCTGTGATAGGAAAACTCCTACAGGGTGGCCTGTGAACGGCAAACCCACCCAATCACTGGAGTGGGAAATTTAACCTTCCCCTACCTTCACAGTAAGGGGTTTAGAGCCATTTCACACTCTGTCAATTTACGGTTTACACAAGATGTGATGCCATTTTACTGTCTGCTGAATAGCCCATTTAGGGTCCTGCTGCTATTCAGGGATCCCACACTCAAGATATAGGTTTAAAGAACCATTTTCCATGAAAACCACTAATCTATCAGCCACAAGACCCCAATGCCCTCCATCTCTCCCCTGTACTTGATACAGGCCAGAGGATTGTGTACAGGTTGTCCTATAACAAATCAGTGTTGTAACTTGCTTGCAAGGGGGGGAAATTAATTTTTCATGTGACATCTAGTTAGACTCCACCACCAGAGGGTTAGGAGGCAGAGTTGCCAATGGTATTGGAACTTTTGCTTAGTATATCTAGACTTTCTGCTGCTTAAGCTTTTTGAACTACAGTGTTAAAATTATTGGACAAAGATGTTGATCCGGCAGTGAGCTGTGCACAGATGAAGGAATCTGCCTGCAGAGATCTTATTGCAGGATCAGACCTTGTAAGCGCCAGAGTAACCATTATGGAGCTTGTACTGCTACAGAGCTTATAGGTCCAAACTTGTAGAAATCTTGTCTACAGGGAGACAAGAGTTGTCCACTCGGTTTTGAAGCATTTGTAAGTTTCTCAAGACCCAAGAATTTAGGAGTCTGCAGATTTGGGGGACTTAGGCTGAGCCTGTGAATTTACTAAGGTCTCTTAGTTCAGCTGTTCTGGCGTCAGCCCTTAAACACTCAGCCGGCTTGGTTTAGTCACAGAGCTTAATGCTCTGGGCTGTGCTTTAAGTTTAAAATTATTGAAAATCAGGAATTCAGCTATACAGAACTTGCCAACAAAGCAGGTTGTGCTAGAAGTTTAACGCTCTTCACTCTTCTATAAAGAGTGCCTGCCCTTGAGAACGCAAAACATTACTGCAACAGCCAAGTTATTAGATTCAAATGTGTTAGCAAATTTACCTCCGGCCTTCCCAAAAAATACTTAAATGCAATAGTCCTGACTTCAGAGGGAGAAGGGGGTGTTAAATGTGGAGTTCTTAAATTAAGCTTGTTTTGGGAGTGGGTTTTTTTTGTTTGTTTGAAACATGGAAAAACTCTTGAAAAATTAAAATCTATTTCCAACTCTGAAGTGTTTTTTGTCTTGTCTCAAACTTTGGCTCTCCAACAGTACCCTCTCAGAAAAGTTACCCTCTGGCAGGAGGTCATGTGTAATATTTCAGGTGGAAAGGAGTTTTTTTGCTGGGGAGTTTGTGTTCATAGAGAACCGATACAAAAACTGGGTTCATCGTAGAAAACTAGCCTGGAGTCACTACTCTGATTCCATAATACATAGTGCCTGCTTTACCTGAATGTTTGACATAGAGCTGTCCTTCTCCCTTAGATGGAGATACTGTACTTGAAAACTCTGCCACCTCTGCATTACGTGAGATACCAGCAATCCTTGTGGATGCATCTGACTTTGAGTGTTCCCTCTGCATGAGGTATGACTGCATAGAGCTGAGTCTTCCTAAACTTTAGGCCAAATGTATTTGGTTTTGAGGGAAGGGTTGTACTGGAAGCTATTCTAACATGAACTAAAGGTTTTGTTTCATCTTTGCAAAAATGTAATAAATGTTAACATCAGTGGAGTGGCTGAAATTATTTTTGCAACATGTCAACATAATGAATTTATTTTAAAAATGAAATCCCTTTTACATCCTAGGCTAGAGACGAGATAATAATGTCTCATAAGATTGACGTGCAGAGGGGAAATAGCTTTAAAAATGATAGGCTTAGTGACTCATTACTATCTGTATTGTTTGTGTGTTGGATGGAAATTATAAAGAACCAATTTTATTTTGTCCCACCTATCTTGTTCAGGTTATTCTACGAGCCTGTTTCCACTCCCTGTGGACATACGTTTTGTCTCAAATGCCTCGAGCGTTGCCTTGATCATAACCCCTATTGCCCACTCTGCAAAGAAAAGCTTTCTGAAGTAAGTTTTTGTATTTGTGAGGGATTTGTTTAGAAGCTCTTATTAAGATCTTGGCATATTGTGCAAAATCTCTTTGCATGCATTCATACAGCTGAACAGTATAGGGCCAACATAGTAGTCTTGTTGTGCTCTGCCCAGACAGTCTGAATACAAACACTAGTCTTTGTTAAGCTGTATTAATAATCTGGAGCAGGCTGGAGGGAAGGGAAGTACTGACCAAAATTGTTTGCATTTTACTTTCTCACATTGAAATGAGGCGTTTTAGTTTTTGTCTGAACAGTCTCTAACAAATATCAGAGAGGTAGCCGTGTTAGTCTGTATCCACAAAAACAACGAGGAGTCCGGTGGCACCTTAAAGACTAACAGATTATTTGGGCATAAGCTTTCATTGTTTTTGTAGTCTCTAACGAAGACTCCGAAAATGCTGAAGAGGCCGTACTGTCACTGCAGTATCTCTACAGATACTGGGTTGGGGAACAAAGTACGCTTCTGGCCATTCTGGTGTAGAGAATGTATGCTCAGCTGCGGGAAATGTGATTCCCAAATATTTAGACTCCTCAGGTGGCAATAACTTGGCAGCTTTAGAGTCAAAAGGGATTATGTCCTTTACACTAAGTAAAGAGGACTAGAGGTAAGCAAAAGTGTTTTGGGCTGTGGTGGTGGTGGTGAGGGAGAAACAGAAAATATTTAGCAGAAAAATGCTGATTTGCATAGACCAAAACATTTCACAAACTCCTGTCTGCTTTAGCTAGTTGTTCCAGTCAAAATGGTGGAGGCAGAGGGTTAAGGGTCCGAAGAAATTCAGAAATGTCAAACCAGCTTTGTTTCAACACTTCTGAAACATAAATGTTTTGTTTTTGTTCGTTAGATTCACCAAACTACAAGTGGTGGTGAACCACTTACACTCTTTAGCCCGGTTAAAGCACCCTCCCCACTTCTCTCCTACTGAAGCTGTTGCACTTTGCATACATGATTAAATATTCACTGGAGCAGGGACTGGAACCTGAGTGGTGCCTACCCTCCCAGGAGAGTGCCTTAACCACCGGGTGATAGTCATTCTCATTTGCTCACTCTCTCTGGTCCAGTGAATACTTAAACACTTTATACAGAGTGCAATAGCTTCAACAGAAGAGACTGAGAATACTCTCTAATCCTGGTGGTTGGGGCATTTACCTGGGAGTGGTGGAGACCCAGGTTCAAGTCCCTGTTCTAGAGTGGGGATTGGAACCTGGGTTTTCCACATCCTGGGTCAGTGCTTTAACAGCTAGGTAAATAAGGGACTATCCAAAATGTTTTTCCTTTAGATGGCCTGATACAAGTTTTTCCCAACGCTTTGATATGGTGAACCAAACCTGAAATATTTTGGAATTTTCGAGTCTAACTGAACTGTTTTCAACTCTTTGGCACTGCCAGTGAATTGCAAGTCAGTTATTCTCACAGGTCTGAAGAGTACCTATTTTTTTATTATTATTATTATATGTTATAGAACCTATGACAAATGCGCCCTTCTGGAAGTTTATGGGCACTGAAGTGGATAGTGTGTCCGCTCTTCAAGTAATAATAAGTAATAATTGGAGATATACCAATCTCCTAGAATTGGAAGGGACCTTGAAAGGTCATCAAGTCCAGCCCCCTGCCTTCACTAGCAGGACCAATTTTTGCCCCAGATCCCTAAGTGGCCTCCTCAAGGATTGAACTCACAATCCTGGGTTTAGCAGGCCAATGCTCAAACCACTGAGCTATCCCTCCCCCCTCTTGTATCCTAGAGATAATGTTACATTTTTGAAAGAGTGAGAAAGGAAGGAGGATTAGAACTACTGCTGCGTTCATTGTTTTGTCACTGTTTGCGAACCATCTTGAGCTATCTTGCTCTTGGAGTGGGGGCTAGACAGAACTGATTAAATATTAGTACTTAAACTTTAACTCTCTTCTCAATAGTTTTTGGCAAGCAGAACTTATAAAAAGACTGTCCTTACAGAAGAACTAATAGTTCGTTACTTGCCGGAAGAATTGTCCGAAAGAAAGAAAGTTTATGAAGAAGAAATGAAGGAGTTATCAAAGTAAGTTGTTTTTCTGTTGTATCTAAATGTTGTAAAATTTTATTTTGATCCGGATTACTAAAGAAACCGTTAATTTATTTATGAAAGTAGGTTTCAAAGGTTCACTTAATCTGTTCCCATGCTGGCATGTTTGTAGTAGATAGTAATCAAGGAAAAACTAGGCTTGGATATGAGAGGTGCACAACATCAATGGAAAATATTAAGTTTATTTGGCAATAAATATAGTGATTTATTTCCTATGAATAAAACCCGCATAATTTAGAACTAATAAAAACATCTTCCCTGAGAGTAGGAAGTAGGGGATTAGGAGTAGGAGAAGGACATGCTTATAAGTAGGTGCATTGGTGGTTTTATCCATGATTACTTGTACTTGCCATATAGCTGAATAAAAAAATCACAACAGAAAAATGAAAGTAACATGAATGTATATTACAAAACTAGAGGCTGAAAGTTAACTCTGTCTGTGAGTCCCCATTTCCACTGAATTTCTACAAACACCCCACGTCACTTTGGAATATAAGGATTGCTTTCCTGCCATGTTTAAAGTATATGTAGTATACAGTAATGTATCTTTTTTAAAATTACAGTTAAAAGCTGTAAGACTCGGTGATGTGCAAATTAGATGCTTTTTTCCATGCACATGCTTGAGAATGTGATTGCATTTTCCGAATGTTCTCTATTAAATCCAAAGAATGGAGGTATTGGTACCTAGAGTACAATAATAGCTGGGAGAGCCCTGGGTTCTCTGGTGCCTGTTTAAGCAACACATTTTTGTTGGCCTAGAGCTTATTTTATGAGAAAAGAGTCTGAGAAACCACTCTAATCAAACCTCAACTATGAGATTTTGTGCTGAATAAATACAGTATGTGGGAGGAGACTGACCTAGTATTTGTATTTTTGCAGTTTGAATGAAGATGTTCCCATCTTTGTGTGTACCATGGCCTTCCCTACCATCCCTTGCCCACTTCATGTCTTTGAACCTCGGTATCGGCTAATGATAAGAAGATGCATGGAAACTGGTACCAAACAATTTGGCATGTGCTTAGCTGATGAACTAAAAGGGTAAGGAATCTTGCTGAGAACATCCCTGTTGTAAGACTTTTGGAAACCAGTGGAGAACCATAGTACTGTTGGTCTTCCACAATGAGTTGGATCCTTTTTAGGTCTCACGCTAGCAGATGCAAATGTTACTGTTTTGTTGCCAGGTTTTTATATAATCTATAAACATCCCCTTTCTACTGAGATTTCTAATATCTCAGTGTTAGACCCAGAAAGTTGACTTATGCTCTAGCTATCCATCCAACTGCCTTTATGTATTCCTGGAAAGTGTTTCATCGGGGATATGCTTTGGAATAGTTATGTTATATTTAACTAGAAAATAGTAACATGTCAAAAGACTGGCGTGCACATGGCATCTATTTCCTATTACGTTATGTATGACTAGTTTGGGGCCAGTAGAACCACAGAGAGCCCATTATGGCAATTTCTGATGCACAGTTTGGTTCCCAGTAAAGACTGTTAACTAAATCAAGGTGAGGGTTGCTCTGTCTGCCTGCTCTGTAAGGGTATGTCTGCACAGGGATAAAAAGCCCATGGCTGGCCTGGGTCAGCAGACTCGGGGTGTGGGCTCTGGGGCGGAAAAATGTTCGGGACTGGGATCCTCAGAGGGTGGGGTCCCAGAGCTCAGCCTCCAGCCGCAGCTGAAGTCTACACAGCAACTTTTAGCCCATGAGCCTGCGTCAGCTGACTTAGACCAGCCACAGCCATGCCATCAGTCTTTTATTCCTGTGTAGATGTACCCTAAAACATCTGCCTGTCTCCTAAGCTTTGGGTTCAAATCAGACTTTTATGAATATCCTGGGTTAATAAAGCTGGACATACAGTAGGTGTTTGAAGTGGAAAATTAGGCTCTTTGAGTGAGAATTACATGCTTGGTGGATGAGGACACTAGATACGAGCTTTGCATTTGTAGGAATCAAAGAATCCTAAAGAGGTCGTGGAGGTTCTGTTTCCCCTGATGGCATGGTGTAGCTGTGAGCATGTACAGTGGACTCTTGCAGTGAATTGCTGATTCCTTTGAAAGAGGGAGGAACTGGAGAATAACTGGATTCTCTGCTCTGTCCTTGGAGCATGCAAAATAGTTAGTTTCCAAAATCCTCCCCCTTCTGGGGGCTTAGCTTTATTGGTAACATGGAAATAACACAGTGTAAACATCAACTTAAGCTGTTTCTCAAGTGTGGCTGTTCTTAGGATTTATCGGTAAGAACACCTCTGGCTTAATTCTTTCTGGCACAGACACTCCCGTTACCTTGCTATTAGAAGAGAGACAATCCCTGCTCTGAAGAGCTTACCTCCTGACTTGTACAGTGCCTGGCGCACATGGTCTCAATCTTGGTCAGTGTCCCTAGGTACTACAAATAATGTATTCACACTGGAGCTACTGGACCCACCTGCCATCATGACTCAGCAGTAATTAGCCTGAATTTTAATGCATGATTTTAGCTCCAGTTGCCTTCTTCTAAACGGGTGTAGTGTGCAACCCAGTTACATGGAGTTTCTCTAGAACAGGAGAGGACTTTCCTGACAAAATACCTCTTCCTGGTTGCTCTTCCAGTTGCAGGTGGCACTGGCAGCTGGTGGGTGGGGAGTCTCTGGTTGGTATCTCTCACCCAGCAGAGACCAGCTGTAGTAATAACAGCAACTAAGGTTTTCTCTCCCTGATTTCCTCTGTAAGTACTGGTGGCAACTTCTTTTCCTTCTCTTCCTCCCCACCCAACCAGAAATAAAGAGAGAGGGAGAGGAGTAGTAATCCCCTTGGAGTGCATCATTTATTATCTACATGGTGGGTGATACTCCCAATCTTCTTAGAGTGCAAGTTATCAGAACTTGCTTACAGTGGAATGTTAATTAACTTTCAATGTCTTGTGCTAAGATTGTTTTTGCTAAAATGTCCCATCATTGTCTTCACGATTGGAGCTGAACCAGTAGTAGCAGCAATAGGAAAATTTATCAGAGGCCCAAGTGGAGTAAAAGTGTGTTGAAGCAATAAAAGACATTCACTTCACTTGCACAGCTTTAGCATCTTCTCTAGGCACTACTATGCCTTCCTCAGCAGTGAAATAGAGCTATCTCTTTATAAAATAGTTGCAAAACCCTGCATAAATTGCCCCCAGCATTCAGGAACTCACAGCATGAAATCTGCTCAATTTAAAAACCTGCCCCTCCCTCCTTCCCCACAAATAATTCTAATTTTAAAAAGCTGTTGCTTTAATCATGGGGGGGGGGGGTGAGAGAGAGAGAGACTTTCGTACCAAAAGCATCATTGTGTTGGAAAATCATGGAGTTACTTTCGTTTTTCCATCAATGTAACAGTGGTGAATCGGGTCCAGTATGCTTATAAATGTCTGAACTTGTATACACCTGTCAGTGTGACTCCCTAATTTTCTGTGCCCTTTTATCATTTCAGGTTTGCCGATTATGGCTGCATGCTAGAGATCAGGGATGTAAAGTTTTTTCCTGATGGGCGTTCAGTTGTTGATACGGTTGGTGTTCGTCGGTTTAAGGTCTTGAACCACGGTCAACGAGATGGGTATAACACTGCGAACATTGAATATCTTGAAGATAAAAAGGTGATCTCTTGTGCATTCATGTTTCCTTGGGTTCACTTAAATGTTCTGTCCCTGTCACATCTCAAGTTGAAGTTACTTATTTACATGGTCATAAGACATATTTTCTTTATTTCTGATACCATGGAATAAATTATTTTGCCTTTCTGACTGTGTCACTAGCTTTCTGTAGTTTAATCATCTCTGCCAGTGGTATTTATGTCATCATCAAATCTCAGGGTAGCTTTCAAACCTTTGATACTTGAAAAGATAGGTTGTATCAGGTTCTACAGTAGCAGTTAAAAATGACACTGGTTCAAGACCCTTCTAAAGACACACACGTCTAAGTTTTATTTAAGTGCTTAGGATTCCATACTTTGCATTGATACACAGTATCTGTTTCTAGCTCCCACAGATGATCTCTGACCTCTGAATAGAAAAGCGGGGGGGGGGTTGTTTTTTGTTTTTTAAAGGTAGAATTCATTTTAAAGAAGAGAACTTGGTACTAATACATTTTGTTACTCAAATGCTTGTGTATGCATGGCATCTAAGGAAATTTGCCAATTTAAAATAACTTTTTTTCTAAAATTTAGCAAAATCATGTGATGGAATTTATTGGCCAAAACCAGAATGGCCTGCATAATGTCTAGTGTTATGCTGGATTTCTCAAATGAGTGCCAGTAAAACAGTGATACCGCTTCACAGTGCGCTCATTGGAGAGTTCAGGCCAGTGGATGGCATTAGCAAAGTCCAGTCAGGTCACACGGTTCCCAAGCAGAGACTTTCACAGCTAACTGCAAGCCTGTTAATTTCTAGGAGGGTTCTCCCAATTTATGCTGTGTGGTTCAATTGCCAACACACACACAGAAAAAGAGAGAATGGGGATAAAATGTGTCTCCAAGGTTAAAGTAGTCTAATATCCCATGTTACCGCTCAGGGTCTCCACTGAGTGAAGGTGAAGTGTATAGTCAGATCAAATGTTTGTGTATGTTGGCAGAAACCTCGTTAATACCATCCCTGGTACTGGGAAGTCAGTCTCACTTACTTGTTTTGTTTCTCCCTGCCATCCTTCCACTACTCCCTTGACCTGAGTACCACTTCTACTGTATTTGAAAACAACGCTACTATTTAGTAGAATCCCCTTAATGCAGAAGCCCTAGGAGGAGGGCTCCTCATTCTCAATCAGAGGAAGTCCTAATCAACTGAAGACTCGAATAGCAATACTTATGACTTGGTTGCTGTGTTATACCAATATAATAAAAACCAGCAGGATCTTATTGAAAGGGATAAGGCAAAGATGCCACATTTATTGCAAATATAATAGTAAAGCAAACAACGTTTTACTACTTATTCCTATCACTACTTATTCCTTACACACACACACTCACTTTCATTCACACTCACTTTCATTCACACAATCATTCATTCAGGTTCTGTATAGGTGTTGTAGTTACCAGCCTAGATGTTGCTCATGCCAAGTTATTGGCCAGGTATCTTGGTCATGAGGATGGAGCCGAGTCTGTATCAGATGCACCTGATGCGCCTGGAGGCTGGCAGCAGAACCATAGACTCAAAGTCCTCAGTTTTTAGAGTCCATTTTTATAGGAATTAATTCCTATGTTAGTCTATGGGACTGTTTCATCCTGCTGTGGTTGGCTCAATTAGCAGATGGCACATTCCTGGTGGCTCCACACTGTTTAAAGTGGCACATTCCTTCCAGGTGTTTGGGGTGGATCCCAGTTTACCCTCCGGGGGTTGTCTGGTGGTTTACCCTCCGGGGGTTGTCTGAATGCACTTGACACATTCTTCGGCCGATGGATCCTTTCCAGGCTGGCACCTCCCTAACCATTCACGTACATCAAACATTCATCAACATACATTCCATATCTTAACCATATTTTAATTTACTGTCTCCACCACTTTTGGGGTGTGTTAATTCCTATGAGATTCCCGGCCCTGTAATCACAGAGGGTGGGAGTCTGTTTGTTTACATTGTATCAATTACAGCTTAAGGCTAGCATAGTGTTTACTTCAAGAACAAAGTCAATTAACTTGTTTGTAAGTTTTACATAGTAATAGAGTATCTTTCACAGGACAGATACAATCAGTGTTTTCTGCAGACAGGAGCTTACAAGTTTTAACATAAGAACTTAAAATATTTTTGTACTTGGTGAACCTGGGGGGTCACTGTCACTTGAGGGAATCACTGTTAGTACCTTCTTTAATATCCCTACAGCTAAAAGGACCTAAAACTTCTGTAGGAGAGATCAAAAAACCAAACTGGCATGAGTTTGGGATGCATGAGACTTATGCACCACTTTGCTAGCTGGAGAGATCCACTTTAAGTGGCATAACCATCCCTTAGTAAGGAGCAGTTGTTGCTGTTACCCATAATTGGGTTTAAATTGGTTCCCTATTCCTTACAGAATATGAAATGAATCTGATTTTTATATCCTCTTTTTCTTGGTAAGGTGGAGGGAGCAGAGTATGAAGAACTTGTCCGTCTTCATGATTCGGTTTATGATCAAGCTGTTGCCTGGTTTACTTCCCTTAAAGACAACATGAAAGCACAAATTCTCAATCATTTTGGATCAATGCCAGGAAAAGAATCGGAGCCACAGGTAAATATTTCCTAAACGTGCACTACCACCCTAGATCTATGGGGCTCCCAGTCAAATATCTGATAGAGAAGGGTCTGTTGTGTCTCACACACATTCAGCTTATTGATGTTTACCCAGTTCTAGTTCACTAGAATCAAGGTTGGAAAAACTTTGCCAACTACTCCCTGTGGTTTTGGCTTCTGAAGATGTCATTGCTACTTCATTGCACAAAGAGGAAACATTTGAAGTTGGTGTAGAGCTCAAGAAACCCCCAATATATAGATGGACATTAGTTGTATCTACTAAAATAGAGGAAAAACGGGAGGGAAGATTGCTAACACTAACCTGTAATCTGTAAACAGGTTTTTTTTTTTCTCTTGCAGAGTAACCCCAGTGGCCCAGCCTGGTACTGGTGGCTATTGGCAGTGTTGCCATTAGAAAACAGGGCTCAGCTGGCTATACTTGCTATGACTTCCCTTAAAGATCGTCTTATTGCCATCAGACGTGTACTAATATTTGTAACACGCAAGAGACCCAGATGACATGCACTTACCTGTGAACAGGCACTGACTGTACGTTGGTAGATATGTTTTTAAAAACCGTCATGCAGAGATGAACAGTTCTTTCTGGTTGTGTCTGACATTTGCTATTCTGGATGTTCACCAAACTTTGCACTCTACTCTGTAATTAATAAGCACTCTGTGCCTGTCGTCCTAGTGAAATCTGAGCCCCTATGAAGTTGTGCTACAATTACAATGTAGTTGATAGTTGTGGATAACTACTTTGAAGTACTATTCCTAATCAAGAGTTGATGTTTCTAGCCTGTGAGAGACTGAATTTAAAGTACTAGAACACCACAAATGGCCTATGTGCAGTTTGGATTTACACTTTGCAGAGAATTATTTTCCCTTCTATGGATCACAGACTGAAGATGGATTTATTACAATTTTCCTGAGATGGTCAGCAGAAGGGAAACTCAACTTTCCCTGTGAACAAAGTGCATAGCTGACAGGATGCTCTCTTAATGAGTTGGTAGATTCTCTCTGCACTTTGATCTACTCGTTCAAGAAATATTGGTCTATAAAACAGTTTTCAAGATTAAGGTTTTGGAGATTGTCCAGGAGCATAGTATTTACATGGGCACAGCTGTGTGTCGGAAAGAGTAGTAGCTACTGAACAGCAATTTGATAGCCTTAAGTAATTCCTTGTGTTGTGATTTTGCATGTTGTAGTGGAATGAGTATATCAAATGTCAAAGGCGTGCATTTATTTTTAGAAAATCAAAGTAATCCCAGCTGGTCTGTTATCACTAAACACAAACAAAACAAATTCCCTAAAACATGAAACTAGTCAAAGGCTGTTGTGAAAATAGCGATTTCACTCCAAATTCTGGGAAAGCATGCTGTAGTACTCAGCTGACGTGTTCTTAAAGTAAACTTGACTAGGATAAGCATTGGGGAAGATTCCATTTCCCTTCCCACCTTCAAATGATGTGCCAAGCTAATGTTACATTAGAACGAGTATTTGTTAGAACTTTGAGTTTAAAAGTTAGTGTTGTGTTTTATATCACAAGTGCTGCACATGGTGAGAACCTTGGTCTGTGATGACATCATAAAAGGAGGTCCAAACTGAACTCTAACAAAAGGCAAGTCTCAATGCAAGCTTAAGTGTAGGTGTCATCTTCATTTGTTTGTCTTGGTTTTTTAATATATTGGCTTTGTTAATATCTTTCTTTGATAGCTATTGAATATGTTGCTGGTTAGTCAAACTACTTAATTTTCTAAAGAGTGACTGAAATAATGAACAGTGTTACTAATTTAATTGTGTAGCTTCCTATAAGTAGAAGTAATTTTACCAACATGAAAAGTTAGCCAGAATCTCTGTGCTCAAAGTATAGCAAGATGCTTTTAGAGACACTTGTTCATGTGCAACACTCTGGTATGATAAAAATGGTGTCTTATCTACATGTTTAAAGTGCCTAGTTTTTAGTTTGCTTTGAATCTTTTTTTTTTGTTTTGGTTTGTTTTTTGGTCCATGAAGATGTATATTAAAAATTTGCACATGAGTTCTGGAAGAAAACTGCATAAACAAATGCATTAACATGTATTGCCTGCTTTCTTGGATACTGTAATTACAACCTTTGTGGTCTGGGAAACTAAAGTATCTAGTGCAGTGGTTTTCAGACTTTTTTCATTTGAGGTCACCTACAAAACTTCAAATGGAGGTGTGGACCCCTTTGGAAATCTTAGACACAGTCTGTGGATCTGCAGGGGTCCACGTACCACAGGTTGAAAACCAGTGATCTAGTTAACTTTTCTTTCCGCAAACCGTTACCAGAAGTGGTTTCTGTAACCTGCTCTGAATGTACTGTAATTGCCTCTACCTTGACCACACCTTTTCTAGTTAGTGATTTGTAATTTATCCTTTGAATTGTGAAGTGCATAACTTACAACCAATGATGTTGTAATCTCCACAATAGCCTTGCTGCAGTTCTGCTACTGTCATAAGAGTACTAAAAGTAAAAGCTGTATGAGATTCTGAGAAGGCATCCAAGCCCCAAAGCTGCAAACGAAACAGCTTGAAGTCTTTTGGGGCACTTCCCCCTCCATCCATGCATTAGTAACTCTCATACTTCATCCCAGTGTTTTTCCAGCTAACCCATTTTAGACTACCAGCACTTTAGATAGTTCACCTTCAGAGTTTGGCAACCCAACTCATTTTCAGTTGGGAAAATGAATTCTTTGTGAACTTTTCACATTGTTTTTTGTTCTGTATGCCACTCTTGTCATCATTGTCCTTGCTCTGTCTTTGTCTTGTCCATTTCTCTCTCCTTGTCTGTTCATGCATTGAGTTTTAATGTTTTGGCTGCAAAGGGACATTGACAGAATCATACAATCCTAGGCCTTGCACCTGCACAGTGTTGCATGCAAGCGTAACCTTACACAGTTATGCCTCCTTGTAGAATTGAAATGTTAGTTGCTGTCTCCTGAATTCTAATTACTGAAGGCAATGTGAATTTCTCCTCTTTGCAAAAGCCAGTGATTTAAGATGTCTGTCCTTTAAGTACTTTTAAAAGTGACACTACAAAACCAAGTGTTACTTTTAATACATCATAGAACAGCAATAAAGAAGACTTAAGATTGTCTTCCTTTTTTTGTTTAATTAGCTTTTTTGCATTAAATTACATTAGTCTAAGGATGCCAGGATAACTAATGAAATGTCATCACTTGAGTGAAAGCTGAGCAACAGAATTTTTGGTGAGTTTTAAACTATTTCTAGCACAATGGGGTCCGGGTCCATGACTGGGGCTCCTGGGTGTTACGTTAATATGAATAATTAATATTTCTTTTTAAACACTTAAGTGACTAACATTTTGGATAAATAATATGAAAGTCAGTATCTGTATGCAGATGTTAAACTAACAACCCAAACTCACTGTTTCTTCCAAAACATCAAATACTGGATCATATAGCAAAGCTAAAGAGAATCCCTATTCATGGGCACATACAGAGTCTCTAGTGCGTGTTTTATTCCTGTCAAGTTCTCCTGTCGTGGTTTGTGCAGCAGCAAATAGATGGAGGAGCCAGTTGCCTCTTCTCTGGATTAGAGGCCAATGTCCTTATTGCAGCTATCTTACATCTTTACTTAGTTCTTGTCTCCATGGTACAGTATTGAAACCATGAGCTAAGCAGCTGGAAAAGACAGGTGTTTCGCTGCCCTTTAACACACTACTTCTTTCGTACTTATTTCCTAGCGTGGGCAATGTAGTAGAAAAGTCTCCACTTTGGAGAGATCCTTTATACATCATAAAGAAACAAAAATGTCCAAATCTAACTTTTTTCCCTTGTGAGTCACCTGTAAGACTTCAAAAAATATTTTGTAGCTTCACCTTTCAAGAAGCATGTAAATTGTTTGCCATCAAGGCCTTTGTTATCTACTGTATTTTAACATGTCCAGTCTGTGTTTCATTTAATCGACTGCTTTGGATTTCTAACATGCTGATGGTCAGTTCAGTTTCTTACTGCTTCCCTTTCTCATACTCCAGTCCATTTTGAAACTGAAATATAAAGCTGTTCAAAAAGCTGTACACGGTTCATATTACCTTTCACACTGGTGGAATTGGTATTTGGTAGCGCCTTAAATTTGCAGTTGTGAGATGATTGTATCAATAACAAAATCTCATCTGGGGCTTGTGACCAGATTAAAACAAGTATGCGTAATGTAGATAAACTTGAAACAATTTTTTTTACTGTTTTAAAGCTAGTTATGAAACTGTATGTACATATGTATAAATATAAATTAAACTGCCATTTTGTATTTAGTAAATTCAGGACAAGTCCATGTTCTAACCACATTTGGTACTTGTTGCATAAGCAAAGCCAAACTTTTTTTTAAAAATTGCAATGTTCATTTAATGTATATTTGCAATGTTCATGGGAAATGTATTTAATTTTATGTGACATTTTGAATAAACAGATCACATTTAGCAGTGTGTTGTTTTTTAACAAAAACCCATCCTATTTGAAATGTTATGGTTACTTGGAAGTGTGCATGTGTGAATCTATTGCTGTTAGTTTGGATTTAGGGCTGTAGGCCCTTGTAATCAGTTTCCGTTAGCACTTCTTGTAATTTTAAACACCTTAATTGTCTGTAAATCTGTCTTGGGGCAGACCACTCAGACAACACATGAGTGTTTTCCCAAGAATGCTTCTTTAACATGATGTGGAGTAGGGGTTGGAATTTTTATTTAATTGGGGTCGTCAAACTACTGTTGGAAGGCTGAAGCTCTTTGTAAGAGGTCCTGGTGATTATAGATCACAAGTGAAAGGATGGTGGAAGAATGTATTGCACTTCCTGTATCAAAAGGTACTCTCGGGTTTCCTTTTTTCTCTTCCTCTTTGCAGTCTTTTCTGGGACTTAAGCATGTCTTTTCCCAGTTGATCCCTTATGAGATCTGCTTTAAAGCTGTAGGAGTCTCTCTCGCTCTTCAGTAGCTATGACTAAGGCTATGTTTTAGTCATGGGTATTTTTAATAAAAGTCACGGGCAGTAAACAAAAATTCACGGCCCGTGACCTGTGCATGACTTGTAATATATACCCCTAACTAAAAGTTCAGTGGTCTGGGGCCAGCCCAGGGGTGCCGTGGGTGGTAAAGGGGGTGGGTAACTCCCGCTTCTGTTGGGGATAGGGGCTGGCAGGCTCCCTGGAAGCAGCAACATGTCCTCCTGCTCTTGGGATGGGGGCAGCATGCCTCCACCTAAGTTCCACCTCCACAGCTCCCATTGGCCGGGAACCATGGCCAATGGGCGAAGCGAGGGTGGTGCCTGCAGGGGGAGGCAGCGCGCAGAGGGACATATTGCTGCTTCCATAGAGCCCCCAACCAAGGTAAGTGCTGCCCGGAGCCCTCACCCCCTCCCGCACCCCAACCCCCTGTCTCAGCCCGGAGCCTCCTCCCACACTCACTCCTGCTGGGGTGGGGGCACGGTGGCCCAAGCCTGCCCCAGCAGCAGCTGGCTCAGGAGCTGCCCGAGCTGCTCAGGTGGCCCCTAGGTCAGCTGCACCAGCCGCTGCAGAAATCACAAAGGTCCCAGAAAGTCACGGGATCAGTGACCTCCATGACAGACTCACAGCCTTAGCTATGACCACTGTGAAGCTGTCTCCTTTCTAAAGAGAGGCTAAACCAGAAGCTTTCTAAGATGCAGGACTATCCACTAAGTATCAGAGGAGTAGCCATGTTAATCTGTAGCCACAGAAACAATAAAGAGTCTGGTGGCACCTTAAAGACTAACAGACTTATTTGGGTAATTCGTGGGTAAAAACCCCACTTCTTCAGAGGCATGGAGTGAAAATTACAGATACAGGCATAAATATATAGTGGCACATGAAGAGAAGGGAGTTACCTTACATGTGCCACTATATATGTATGCCTGTATCTGTAATTTTCACTCCATGCCTCTGAAGAAGTGGGTGTTTTACCCACAAAAGCTTATGCCGAAATAAATTTTAGTCCAATGGCACCTTAAAGACTATCTATTATTCCTCTTTTTTTTTTCCATCCCAGGTTCTCTGAAACCTTCCTAGTGTCTTGAGCATCCTTTTGTTTGTTTGTTTTTATTTCTTTTTCCCCTCTCAACTGCATCTTGTCAGCATACAAGTGTAATGTAGTTCCTTTCTTGGCCAGTCAATGCCATTACTGAGGCATCACACCGCATCCAAAATCCCCTCTTCTCTCGCTCTCAGCAGCTGCTCTATCTGCAGTTATATGCTGCACTGACTCCCATGCTATCAGATACCACAGTGAAAGTATCAGATCCTCAAAAGTTTTCTCCACCTTTTTTTTTATAGGTCCAGCTCTTTCTACTTAGCCTGTGCTTGGGGGAGTCTAACCTGTGTCAGTTATCTGATGCCTTTCACTCCTTAGCCATTTTGCTGGCCTTCCAACCCTAGGTTATCTCCTAAGCTTCTAGCAGGGGTGGGGGGAAAATGACAATTCAGCTACCCACTCCTCCACTGACAAACCTGGCCAAGACAGAAATCAGTTTATTTTAGGCCCAGATATCTCAGGGAGCAGCCTTCCATTTTTCTTGGTAGCATGGTATAAGAATGACTGGCAATGGCTAGACCACAGCACACTATCCACCAAGAATGGCAGAGGCCTCAAAAAATTCTAGCATTACTGTACACTAAATAGTGCTTCTGAACAGAGACAGTTGCTGTCCAGTTGACCAATTGGCTATTTTAGCCATGAGTTTGGCCTCCTTTAAAATGGTCATTAGGGACTGGTTTTCATTTTCTTAATAACCCCAAACCATAGATCTCTGATCTAATTACTCACTCTGGGACAAGCTCCTGAAGTACTTCAGGGGTGCCATGACATGGCAGTGGAAAGTGCCTCATCTACATTAGGCAAGAGTTGTGGCATCTGGAAAAGGACAAGGTTCGGACATGTAGCCAGCTACGGAGAAGGAAGTAACAGTGAGAGAGTTGTGAATGGGAAGAGGCAGTGCTGATGGGGTGGGAGGATAGTAAAGAACATGAGACCAGAAGAAAAGGGGGAGTTAGAGATGAATACATAAAATAAAAAGTGGGAGGCAATGGAGCAGGGTTAAGGATGGAGGTTACATAGTTACCTTCTCTGTTTCAGAAATTCCAGCATAGGGAGCTTGGATTGCTGATTTTTAAACCGAACCTGACTGGTTTATAATTAAATTTTCAAATTAGTTTTCTCCCCTCAAATATTGAACTGGTTTATTGACTCTTAACATTCATAGTTGAGACACTGCAGCCACCCACACCTATTCTTTGGTTTGAAATGGTCAGTAGATGTACCTTACAAAAATGTCAGGATGTATTCTCTGCTCATACTGGCTTTTGTTTTTCTGCCAAGGAGCTATGCAGAAAATATATAAATGCAATTTTGAGGGTTAGAGGAAAATATTGATAGACTGTGGAATATCTCAGTCGCTCTTGCCATGAAGGGGAATGTCAGGCATGATAGCTAACCTAATACTGGAAATATGTATTTAAAAAAAAAAAAGCTGATTTCAGCCAGGTTTGTGCTTCCTTTATATGTTTTCTGTGAGTACTTAAGCAATTGAGCTTCAGTTGTGGTAGTGCTCCTGTAGAGTGAAAGTAAAGATCACTTGTTCAAGTAATTACATCTATATGTAAGTATATTAAAACAATGCTGCTTTAACACACTAAAGATGATTTCCAAAATCTCTACAGTCCCAGCACAGAGGCAATTAAATGAGCCAGACAAGGATCTCTGACTGCACCTTTCACAGCTAAAATCATACCCACAATTACTTTGTGTGGCAGCTGGGGAAAAAGCTGCACACAACCAATAAATCTCTCACCGTAGCAAGAGGTTTTTCTTGCAGCCTTTTCTCTGCTAAGGCTGTTGTGTGGCCCAAAAAGGAAAAGCTAAGAGCTTTCTCCAGTTCTCTCAATCTTCCATGATGCTTCCCACGGACTGAAAACTGCAGCGGTGGCTAAAAGTTATCATGCTTGTTACCTTCACTCAGTCAGGAACAGAAACTCCATTTTACCAGTGGGCAATTGCTACTGTCCAGCACAGCTTACACTTTGGAACAGGAGTGCTGAATACTCACTGTTGCTCATTATGAACCATTGGAGTATAAAACAAGTGAGTAAACTAGAATAACAAATGTGAGAAGATTTATAATCTATGCACTGTAAAAGGCGATTTGAGTAGATTAGTTGTGAATCACTTCTCTCAATGGCAGCACTTTTACATTCATGGAACAATTTCTTCGTACAGGTTTAACAGCTTGGGTGTGGCTTTTTTATTGGACTTGTTCTGTGTGTGTGGATTGTATTATCTCTAAATCAAAATTCACTCAGAGGATGGTCTGGCATTTTGCTCTCTGAATGAGCTTGATAAATGAAACTTGAATACATTATAGAGGGGAAATAACTTCACCTTTAAATGTGACTCATTCTTCATTTGTTCAGATGCATAGCAACATCTTCCTATTGGAGCTACATTGTCTGTGTTATGTCCTAGGGGCAGCCGGTGTAGGAAGCAATCACTTGAGGCCAGAGAGCAGACAGCTAACCAAAACCTCCATTTTATTTACAGAAACAGAGAGCTCACTCAGCCGGTTGAAACCGGCTGAGCTATCCCTTAATAGTCTAACTCAGTTGCCATAGTAACAAAACCCATGACAACCAAATACACAACATATTCCTCCCCCCCTAATAAGAACATCCCCTAAATAAAACACACACTAAACTAGAGAAGGAGGGTAGACTGCCTCCATTCCCGGCTAAACCCTGGGGATTATTTTGCCCCATAACCGTGGGTTCGCCCTAACTAAAGATCCAGCCGATGAGGAGGCCTTCTGTCTCTAGGTGGATTACGGCGAACTTCTGGTGTTGTTGCACCCAAAAGTACTAGGGGCTCAGGGTCCGCAGCACGAATAGGTGAGGAGGTGGTATCAGCTCGTGCTGGGCAAAGGGGTATCTCAGCTGCCGGCAGTAATGGAGGAGAACAGTCAGGAACAGGTGACTCATGATTCGGTGTCTCACCAGGAGGGGTGAAATCAGACCCCTCAACTGCAGATGGGTCCTGAAGACTGGCATGACCTGGCAACAGCTGATCTACATGTCGCCGCCAGGTAAGATTCTCTGCAGTCCGGACTGTATAGGAAACACAGGTCCTGTTTGAGTGATGACTGTGGCCGGGACCCATTTAGCTCTGGAAGTATAATTCCGAGCCAAAACTGGCTGCCCTGGGCTAAAGGTTTGGTCTTTTGCTCTGGGTGCCCGTCTGATTACTTGATAGACCAAAACGACTAAAGAGTCCTCGTAGTTTTTGGATAGTACTCTCTGCAGTAGTGGACTGCATTATAGAGACTTCTGGCCATTTAGAATGGGCATCTACTGCCACCAAGAACATGCTTCCTTCAAGGGGGCCAGCAAAGTCAACGTGAATACGTTGCCACGGGTTTTCAGGCCAGTCCCATGGGTGTAGGGGTGCCCACTGGGGTGCATTTCTTACACTCTGACATGACATACAAGCTTTTGCCTTCTCTTCAATAGCACTGTCCAATCTAGGCCACCAAAAATAGCTTCGTGCAATTTCCTTCATGCGCACTATTCCACAGTGACCGGAATGTAGCTGTTCTAACATCTGTGATCTCAGGGGTGGTGGAATAATGACACGCCTCCCCCACAACAAACAACCAGATTGGACCAATAACTCCGTCCGCCTGGACATGTAGGGAACAAGGTCGGGTGAGACCGGAGAGGTTTGTCGAGATTTTCCATGCATCACCAGGTCCATAACTTGGGATAATACTGGGTCAACACGGGTTGCCTTCTTTATCTGAGTAGCAGTGATGGGTGTATTCTCTACCTGTTCAAAGTAGAAGATTTCCTTTTGGGCACTATCTTGATGTTTGACCGGTAAAGGCAACCTTGAGAGGCCATCTGCATTGCCGTGCAGAGTGGATTTCCGATATTTGATTTCATATGTGTGTGCAGAAAGTATCAATGCCCAACGTTGCATACGACTACAGCTAATGGGGGAATGCCTGTGTAGGGTCCAAAGATTGATGTCAGAGGTCGATGGTCTGTAAGAAGAGTAAACTTTCGCCCAAACAGGTACTGATGAAACTTCCTAATTCCAAAAACAATTCCTAAATGCCTCACGTTCGATTTGGGCGTAGTTAGTTTCTGCTTTGCTTAGAGTGCGTGAAGCAAAAGCAACAGGTCTTTCTTCTCCCGAAGGCATAATGTGTGACACGACCGCTCCCACTCCATAAGGGGAAGCATCGCAGGCCAATTGCAGGGGTAAGGATGGATCAAAGTGCGTTAGAACTTCAGAATTTAACAATGCATCCTTAGCTTTGTTAAATGCAACATCACAGGCTTCAGTCCACTTCCAGGCCTTGTTGTGCCCAAGGAGCTCATGAAGTGGTTTTAGCAGTGTGGCTAACTGTGAGATGAACTTTCCATAATAGTTCAGTAGTCCTAGAAATGAGCGTAGCTGGCTTACATTTCGAGGTGGGGGAGCCTCCACAATAGCTTTAACTTTTGCAGGGGCCTTATGAAGACCTGCAGAATCGATGATGTGTCCCAAATATTCAACAGAGGGCTTGAAGAATTCACACTTGTCTTTGCGAACTCATAGGCCATACTCTTCCAGTCTTTGTAGGGTAGCCTCTAAATTCCTTAAGTGATCCTCTTCATTTCTTCCAGTGACCAGGATATCATCCAGATAGCACTGAACTCCTGACAAGCCACACAAGATCTGGTCCATAGCCCTCTGGAACAGGGCGGGAGCCGATGTGATTCCGAAGGGTAGGCGACAGTATCGATAAAGCCCCTTATGAGTCACAATAGTCAACAGCTCTTGGGACTTTTCATCGACGTGCATCTGTAAATATGCTTGACTCAGATCAATCTTACTGAACTTTTGTCCCCCAGCCAGGCCTGCGAAGAGGTCATCGATGCGGGGAAGCGGGTATTGCTCTGCACACAACACTGGGTTGACAGTGACTTTAAAATCACCGCAAATCCGGAGAGAGCCATCTTTCTTCACTATTGGAACGATAGGAGTGGCCCATGAGCTATGGGTAACTGGTATTAGGACTCCATTGAAGCAGACCTGGAGCGCCTGGTCACCAACTTTTGGCCTGATGGCATATGGCACAGTTCGGGCTTTCAGATATTTTGGTGGACTGCCAGGTTTAATGTTCAATGTCACAGTGATTCCCTTCATACTTCCCAAATCATCTCCAAAAACAGCAGCATGTTTCCTTAGTATAGGGGTTAGACTGGTTTCTTCTTTAGTCATCCGGTGCACTTCTGCCCAGTTCAGCTGAATCTTCCCAAGCCAAGACCTACCCATTAAGGCTGGGTAGTCACCCCTCACCACAAACAGTGGCAATTTAGCCGCCTGTCCATTGAGCTCCACCTTAACATCAATAGTGCCCAACATGGGCACAGCTTCACCTGTATACGTCTTCAGAACAGTTTTTGTTGCCTTAAGTGGAAGATGCTGTAGCTTTTCCTTATACACAGTCTCAGGAACCAGCGAGACAGCTGCACCGGTGTCTAGTTCCATGCGTATAGGTTTGCCCTCCAATAAGGGAGTTTACCCAGTATTCATGTGAGCCCGCTGCCAAAGACAAAACATGCAGTGGCACTTCCTCTTGTGAGGAGGTGTCACCTTGATCATCCTGGGTCTGCTCTAGGGTATGCAAGTTTCCTCTTTTTGTCGGCCAGACCACAGGCCTCTTTTTCTTTTGTTTACAGGCATACTCAATGTGTCCCTTTTTGCCACAGTGTCGACACACCAGGTCCTTACACCAGCATTCTGATGCCTGGTGACCCAGCTTACCACAGCGGTAACATTCTTGACTCTGCACCGTTTTGTGGGTCAGTTCTTGTGACACTTTTTGCACCCTAGGGGATGCACCGATGTATTGTGCCTCCTTTGTAGCCAGTTCCATGGAGACAGCAATATCAACAGCCTTCTGTAATGTAAGCTGAGCCTCTGTCAGTAGGCGCTTCCGTATAGCTTCACTGCAGAGGCCACACACTAACCTGTCACGCAGGGCATCATTTAACATCTCTTTAAATTCACAGTGTTCTGCTAGCTTTTTTTAAAATGGCTACAAATTGTACAACTGTTTCATCTTCCTTTTGGTCTCTTTTGTGGAACTTATATCTTTCAACAATTACCAGTGGTTTTGGGGAGAAATGAGACCCCAGGATTTCCACTATGTCACTGTAAGATTTAGTCTCAGGCTTAACAGGGTGTAGTAAGCTGCGTAGCAGAGAGTAGGTTTTAGCCCCTACAACAGTTAAGAATATTGGCACCTTCTTCGCTTCTGTAATGTCATTTGCAATACCAAAAAGCTCAAAACGCTCAGTATACACATGCCACTGCTCTGTATTCTCATCAAAAGGCTCCAGGGGCCTGGTCAGAGTAACCATGATTTTTAGTTTCACTTTCACAGTCAGTGCAAACAAGCAGCTTTTTTTCTTTGTTTGGTCTTTACCTTGACTTCTACGTCCTTCTGTTACTGGAGCAGCACCAGGATCCCACCCTCGTCGCCAGTGTTATGTCCTAGGGGCAGCCGGTGTAGGAAGCAATCACTTGAGGCCAGAGAGCAGACAGCTAACCAAAACCTCCATTTTATTTACAGAAACAGAGAGCTCACTCAGCCGGTTGAAACCGGCTGAGCTATCCCTTAATAGTCTAACTCAGTTGCCATAGTAACAAAACCCATGACAACCAAATACACAACAGTCTGAGTCCCCAATGAGAGGCTGGGGGCCAAGAGCCAATGCAGTGGAGATGGTTTTATATGTCCTGGGAGAGCTTTGGGGTTTTGGAGGCAAACTGTTATTCATTCCAGAGAGGAGCAATGTATCACCACCATAGAATGAATTGGGGGAAACCAGTAAAGGCAAGGGAATCTCAGAAAACCTTCTCTCTAGTTTTCCCTGGAACTGTGCAGCCTATTTCCAGGGGAAGAAATGCTATTTAATATTTACTTGATGCATCTGAGGTTTCTGAAAAGTCTAAATTAGCTAAAGTGGCTAGCATGCACACAAAGCACCCGGCTTTTCATCTAAATTCTACTCAGGCTTTTCAGTATTTAGTATTGATCTGCATTTGCAGATTAATGTCGCTTTAAGGACTGCCACAAGTAGGCAAGCCATTGGTTTATACCATGTCCATGAACTGCAGGAGTGTCTCTTCATTCAGTCTTAAGTGAGGTGGAATAGTTCAAGAAGGTATGGTATCTGGAGTGCAATTAAAACAAAAAAATAGAAAATATTGCAACCTGGCTGCCATAGCTTTTTTGTTTGTTTTTGTGACGCTACCATTAAGGATGCCTAAACATTTTTTTTAAAAGCTTAATATTAAAGCTCACATTAAGCAAAGACAAGATGAGACACTGAAGTGAATAGATGATGCGTGGGGGATATGTGGGGTCACATGCTCCCCAGATTTCTGCTTGGCCTGACGGGGTGGGGAGGAGGGGCTCCATCCTGCTGCTTTGCCTGCCCCCTGCCATGTTCAGCCCCTGTCCCTGGCAGCCGGGCCTGGGTGGAGAGCAGAAGGGGAGGGACCCGCCACTCCGGGTTGCTGTTCTGTGGCAGGCCACTCCTTGCCTGGGCCTGGTTGCTGGGGACAGGGGCCAAGCAAGACTTTCCTTCAATCCCCCTCTCTTCTCCCCCCTCTCCTCCCAGTATCAGGAGACAGGAGTTGTCTGTGCTGAGGTGTGATTCTGTACAATATCCGTAGGAATTGCCATAGAGGTCTGTCTAGTCCAGTATCCTGTCTCTGACAGTGGCTTCTTACCAGATGCTTCAGAGGAAGGTTGAAGAAACCCTCAACTGGGCAATCTGCATAACAGGACCTTTCGAACCCCTCAATTAGCAGCTGGTTTGTGCCTAGAAAAATGAGCGTTTCTTGCCCTTGCAAACTTCTGGTGTGTTTAGTTTTTAAATCCTGACTATTGAAACTCTGGATGTTCCCGTCAATCATCATAAAAAATCCAATCCTTTCGTGAAGCCTGGATGGCTGGTGGCCTCACTGACATCACGTGGTCATGAGTTCTGCAAGTTAATTGTACTGAATAAAACGACAAGCATTAAATCTGCTGCCTTTCTGTTTCTTGGAGTCTCCGTTATCTTCTTTTAAGAGAAGATAAATAGAAATGCCTGCTCTACCTCTCTGTGCCATTCAATATCCTGTAAACCATTATCATATCCCCTCTTATTTATCAAGTATTTCACTCTTGTCATCAACAACTTTCTATTCCTCTACTTTTTGTTGCCTGTCTCTGAATTCCTTTTTTTAGATGGAATATTGTGATCAGTCTAAATGAGGTCATTCCACTGATTTATGTAATAGCATTTAATACTTTCAATCCTGTTAGAATGTATTAAGAACATTCTGGGTTGGTTTTTTGTTTTGTTTTTGGTTTTGTTTGTTTTGACTGCTGCTGGACTGGATTTATTTGAATTTCTAGCCTTTTGCTGGCATCCTGTGTCTTTTAGTGGTGGCTCCTTCGTGAGGCCATTGCCTTCTGGGCCATCAGACAAGTAATTTTTGTTAAGAGTGCTGGTAATTGATCGTGTGTGTGTGTCAGTTTTGTCTGGCCCCTTACGAATGTCATCTGCCTCCATGGCCTACTTTTAATGTAGGACGTTTTTGAGTTTTTACAATCAATAATAATGCTGCCTTAGAGAGGGGAGAATGTGTGCTAAGATAGATACAGTTGAGGTACTTCTGGTTATAAGAGGTCTTAGCCTGAATTTAAAACAAAAACCTAGCTGCCTGTATACTTTCAGCTGCTTCTTTCAGTTAATATCTGCTTGGAGTTGCATTTTTTTTTAATAAGTGCTTAATGTTGGAAAGCCTGACTACTGGCACCAAGGGGTTAAATATTTCTTAATACGAGCATGAGTCATTTGTCCCTGCTTTGGGAGTCAGTCTGCTTGCCCTCACGTATTAGATTGGAGTGGTTCCTGGAACAGGACTGCTCACGTCTAACATGCGCAGCTCAGGGAGAAATGAAGAAACAGCTACTGCAAATAACACGTAGGGGCCCTCTGCTTGCGAAAAAGAAACAGAGACACAGGCTTACTCATTCAGGATTATCTTAGGACAGCTTGTTCCCTTGCACTTTTTTGGAGGGTGGAGGTAAAGTTCTAGGTATGTTGTACCTATGAATGTAAAAGGTTGGGTATGGTTAGGTACTATATTGACAAGACAGTAGAGAAAAGGAGAGAGGAGGAGGAGCAGGCAGTCCATATACAAGTCAATGTGCAAGGTTTTACATTTGTCCTAGTTTGATCTCCCCATGTCAATTATGAGGTGTCTTTTTAAAAAGAGAACCAGATGCAGAATAGAGCAGAATCCGTGGTGGGAAATCATCTATTTCTAGTCCCTGCTAGGAAGGTGGCTGCAGTACAGACACTGCTCAGATCAAATGCTGAGTTAATAGGCAGCAGGTTTAAAACAAACGAAGTATTTTTTCACACAACGCACAGTCAGCTTGTGGAACTCCTTGCCAGAGGATGTTGTGAAGGCCAACACTATAACAGGGTTAAAAAAAGAACTAGATAAATTCATGGAGGATAGGTCCATCAGTGCCCATTAGCCAGAATGGGCAGGGATGGTGTCCCTAGCCTCTGTTTGCCAGAAGCTGGGAATGGGCGAGGCGGGGATGGATTACTTGATGATTGCCTGTTCTGTTCATTCCCTCTGGAGCACCTGGTATTGGCCACTGTCGGAATACAGGATATTGAGCTAGATGGACCTGTGGTCTGGCCCATTTTTACTCTTTTAGATCATAATGGAAAGGTGATAGCTGAGAATGATCAGCTCTCAACCTCTGGAGGTAGGAAATGCATTTACACCAGTAGAGAACTATTTACTGCAGTGACTAGTAGCAGCCCTTCCCTCAGTCACTACAGCGATGCATAAGCACTGCAGCAATGCATGAGCATTACGTGCCATTTTGTCCAAAGAAACTTTGGAAAGTTCTCCAACACACCCAAGTCCCCTTCACCACAACCTCCCTCGTTCAAGCTTGGCTCCATGCCTGTTCCTACCTGCCTGCTCCTTCAGCTCTCTTTCCCCATGGCTTCAAAATCTTTACTGCTGCCAGCTCCAGACTCTTGCCAATTACCCCCTTCTTGGAGTCAAATTCCCTACTGGTCCTACAGATACTGTTGGTGTGTGCCAGTGCGGGAGATGTTTGTGGACATGGGAGAGAGAACGAACAGAGACTCTTAATATTTGTCTGACTTTTTTGGAATCCATTCTGATACTACAGTCATGAGTGCAGTAGAAAAACCTAGATAGAAAGCTTGTCATAATACAGCTGATCACTATTCTGTTGGATAACATTTTTCAGTGAAGAAGTGTTTTATGGAAATGAAAATTTCTGCAGAAAATTTGTTTCATGAAAATATTGTGGGTGAGTCTTAGGGCCCCCCCATTCTTCTCCCCACCTCCTTCCTCCCCCCCCTTTCTCTTCTGTAGGCAAAAGATGGAAAAGGAGAGAAGGGGGAGGGAAGCAATCATATTTTCCCAAATGTTTTAGCAAAAAATTATTTTCTACCAGCTCAAATCATAATTAACAGCTGCCCTGCTGGGATGGGGGTCATTTTCACTCCTTTCAAGAGAGGGAAGGGGCAGAGATGAAAGAATTAAAATCTTTGGATTCAGGATGGCGTGAAGTGTTTTGAGGGCAATCAGTGAAACTTCTGTATTGCTCTCAATGACATGCATCTAATTTTATCCAAACTTAACAATCTTATATATGTAAGCAGTGTCTGAATGAGCTCTCCCCTGACACCTAGTGATGCGCTGGGGGAAAAGACCTCAGGAGTAGACAGTGTTTGCACAGACATGCTACTCTGCCTAGGTGGATAGCATGATGGAGTTGTTTTGCTGAAATGATCACGTTTGGCTGGTATTGGGTTACAAATCACTATCTAGAGGACAGCAGCAATACCAGGAGAGATGAGCTGGCGTGCCAATAATGGACAACCTACCCTAATTTCTCAAATACTGAGGGACAATCTACGTTCATTCCTATATTTGCTTTCTACAACCAACTCTCTGCATAACTTTTCATGAGTGATGTACCCAAGTATTTGGATTCTAATATCTAAACTGTATCATTAAATTTATCTAAATTTGGGTTATTGCTGATTATGCACTATATGTATCTTATGACTTTATCCACAAATACAAAGTTTGTTTTAAATCTAAGTACTATACCCAGATGTACAGACACTCTCTTCTTAACTTGTGTATTATATAATCTTTTAACATTACCCCTGGATTCAATTTTCTTAGAGCTAATGAAATGCTATCCTTATTGTATGAGTAAGCACAGTTCTGCTGCCCTTTAACGTGCCCTGATTGAAGGGGTCACCCTAAACTGAACTGCACTTGCTAAGCAGGGGTGGGGATACCAAATCCCAGTGAAGGGGGGAGAGAGACTGGGGAGAGGTGTTCCTCCCTGATGGTGTGGACTCTGCCTAAGAAATCATAGTGGAGAGGGAGGGTCAAACTGTGTCTGTTTAAAGACAGAGCTGATTAGACTCAATTGAAAGTTCTTGTTTTGTTCAGTGATCACTGGAGCTGAAATTGCTGATAACCAAATGCTAAGCCTTAGACCTGGTGTGGGACAGTATTGCAGAGAAAGAGGCTGCACAACCTGTATTAGCAGTGAGGTTCCCCACTACCTGCTGAAATCACTGAGAGCAGGGTTAGGTGGTGGAACCTCACAATGTGACGTCGTAACAGAGAGAGAGACAGCGGTAGCCAGGGGCGGCTCTAGAAATTTCGCCACCCCAAGCAGGGCGGCACGCCGTGGGGGGAGCTCTGCCGGTCGCCGGGAGGGTGGCAGGCGGCTCCGGTGGACCTCCCGCGGGCGTGCCTGCGGAGGGTCCGCTGGTCCTGCGGCTTTGGTTGACCACCGGAGCCATGAGACCAGCGGACCCTCCACAGGCATGCCTGCGGGAGGTCCACGGGAGCCGCCTGCCGCCCTCCTGGCGACCGGCAGAGCGCCCTCCGCGGCATGCCGCCCCAAGCACGCGCTTGGTGTGCTGGGGTCTGGAGCCGCCCCTGGCGGTAGCAGGGGCTGGCAGCAGTAGCCAAGGGCGGCAATGGTGGAAGAGTGAACAGCAGCAACTGTGAGCCAGTTGTGATGGCGCAGCAGCTGAGGGGTTGCTCAACACTTCCCCTCATCCCTCTCCACCCCAGGGTCAGAGGTGAATTCACATGAACACACCTCTGAACTCTGGGTCTTCATTGATTAAGAACAGCAACTGGGAGTGGGGTGCAGTGGAGGAAGAGGGGAGTGGTGTATTAGAGGAACATTTTTATTTGGCCTTTCACACGGCAAGGTGAGAAACTGAGGCAAAGGTCACTGCCCAGCATACTCTGGGGTGAGTGTTTTGCTCATGGTCATATGCTATTGAATTGTGGCTGTGGTGTTTTCCCCAATTAATTCTGGGGTCCTTCACCTTTTGTTAAATCTTTCCTTTGCTATACACAGACTCAATGCTTGGAAAAGGGGAAGTATTGCCTCTTACAGGTGTCTGGGGTGGTGTTTAATTTTCCCAGATTACTGGTTGAGGTCTTGAACTGGTCCTGTTTTGTATTGTTAAGAGGAACCCCTAGATATTGAACTCTGTCCTCGTTTCTGCTGACTCCACCTGATAGAAGGGTTATGTACAAAACCACCTTATTAACTCACTCCAGAGCCAAAAATCAGGTTTTGGTAACTTGTAGGTAAGGTCAAGATTCTGTACCTCAGTCGTTCGTTTGTATATAAACTGGAGTACTAACATTTATTCATTTTACTAAGCCTTTGTTTGGGTTACCGTGGATCACCTATCACCTCTTGCAGAATGTTATTTAACATCTTCGTGCACCTGTCTAATCAGAAGATCAGGACAATCTGTACAGCTGCTAATACACTCCCCTCCTTCACCTCAGCTTTTAACTGATGCGCTGGCCAGGTTTCAATCGTTTGAGAAAGCACTACTCCAAGCCAAACCCAGGTGTAACTCTGAACTTAGATTTTAATAGCTCCCAATCGTTACCAAAATGAACACCACACAATTGCTTAGTAAGCAAAGAATTATATTTAATACAAACAAAGCATTTTAAACAGTGTTTAAAATATCCAAACAACTTTCATGAGCAAAAGCCTTTGGGCTGAAAGGCTACCTTTAGTGAGAGGATTTTCCTTACTGTCTCTAAATAACACCTACATCACATTTAGAGAGGCTTTTGTTTTGTTTTTTGTACACATTCTTCTCTGATCCTCGAGGATTTTAGTTCTGTGGCTAAAGTGAATTCTTCAGAATTTGACTGAAAACTTTGTGTGTCAACCCCTATCCAAACACTTTTTTGCCTTTGCAGCAAATAGAGTCTGCTCTGAGTACTTCTAGCTAGTTGCACTCAGCCCCTCTTGAACTGATTCCTGTGCTTTATTTTTTGGGTGGATAGGATACCTTACCTGCAGACAAAATGTAACCGGTTTGAGACATCAGTACCTGAAACAATGTATTCCTCTCAATGTCTATAGGACTCTAACCATTGCAGCTACTGGTTAGCTGAGCAGTGCTAGGAAGAGTGAGTTGTATTGCACTATGGCTTTACTGCCAACGGTTTGCGGGGAGGGGGTTATAGCGAGATAATAAATGCATGATAGTTATCTGACTGCAAAACTGTACTACAGATGGGGCACTATAATTTTTACCTTGAGGTACTATGTGAGGTCAACATGGCTGACCCCACCTAGTTTTCCTTACGATAAAACTACAGCATCTTGTCTCCATTAGGCTTTTATAGCAGGTTTGCTAATGCATGTTAAAAACACCTTTTTTTTTTTTATCAGTGAAGACAAAGACCAGGTCTAGATTGTCTACCAGTGGTCTTAGCACCATGTCGTCTAACCCTGCTCAGAGCCGCTCTAATCTATACGGTGTGTAAAATGACTGTTTGGATGCTGGTCTCTGCTAGCACTCTCAATGTCAGCACTGCTGGTGCTTCAGCAGCATTAAGTACGATGGGAGACTTTTCAAAGGCTTAACAGGTGTAGAGAAAGCTGCACAGTGCACTGCATTTTTTTTTAAGTAAGCTTGTGTGAATCACACAAGGGATTTACAGACCCTCATCTCACTGAGCTCCAGCTGTCTCTGTTCATTTCTTTCTTAGCTAGGAGAGGATTGTGACATTAAAGCAATTAGCTACCAGCTACGTTGTAATTTCCATAGGCTCTGTGGCTGCTTGAGTCGTGTGTGAGCACTCTCCTGGCATGTTTGTGGGGAGCCGGAATGGTGTTCCAGTACTTCTGATAATTGTAAAGTAAACAAAGAGATGATTGGTAACTGGTTTCATTCTCTACCTGGCCGTATGTATGGCTGGTGAAATGATGCATTCTGGCACTTTAATAAAAAAAAAAAAAAAAAAAAGACTTGAGCACTGGTCTGTTGCTGCTAGGCATGCCTTCAGTTCAACCATATTATCTTGAGTATGGTGTCCCAGGGCCCTTGGTTTATCAATGACTCAGTGCTGTTATTTTAGATCCCTCCTTAGACTACTGGGCCAAAAGTCTAATGATTCTGCCTTAATCTCCGCTTGCCTGCATTAAAATACTGTTTCCTTTATCCTTTCACTGAACGTCCATGTTCCATTGGAATGTCAGTACCTTAAAGGTGACTAGGCTGGTGAAGTGACTCAGAAATTTCAGGGGTGCCTACTTTTCTCAGTTGCAGAACAGGTAACAAAACCTAGAAATCCCCTGCTGAGACACGTTGTTAACCCATACCCACGGGCCTGGGGAGCAGTCTTTTCCCAAACACAATCTCTTCCAGTTTCTGGAGTGACTCCTTGTATGGCTCCTCCCTGGAGCACCCGTGTGAGTTTGAATTCATTCTTTATTTGCCTGGGCCAGGGTAGTGCTGCTAATGTATTGGGACCTGGTACAGCAGGAAAACAATTATCACTCTAAACTGCCATTTTTACTGCCACGCTGTCCAGAGTGGCTCAGGACAGTGAGTGCCAATTTCAGGGCAGGTTGGGGTCTCTGCCCTGCTTTTTGACAAACAGGTGGTATGTTCTATAATTAGATGTCACTGTCCCAGTAACAAGTGTCCTTTTGATGGGCCACTCAATTTGAATAGTCCCTCCAAGATATGCTGGCTAACTACTTCATGTGCATTACCCCAGGAGCAAACATTTGAAATCCAGGTATAGAGCCAGTATTCATAACTTCAAATACAAAAGTGATACATGCATACAGCTAGCATAATCACACTCAGCGAATCCATGGGTGGCTGATGACCCAGGCACCTCGGGAGGCTAACCCCCACCCCCTCGCCTTGTGCTTGAGGCCCCCGCACTTCCCCTTCTGCCCCTCCTCACTCCCCATCCCCTGCAAGAGCCCAAAGACCTCCCACTGCGGCCCCCTGGTGGACGGCTGGGGATAGAGAGGGGTCAAGGCCCCAACCCTGGTGCGCTGCAGCGACAGCGCCCTCAGGCGGGCGGGCAGCAGTCATTGTGCCCCCAGTCCCAATGCTCAGGCAGGCAGCGCAGCCCAGCACCAGCTGCCTCAGTGGCCCCAAGTCCCTACAGGAGGTACGCTGGCCTGGGGGTGGGGCCACAGTAGGCTGTTTAGGGAGGCACAGCCTCCCCTTACTGACGATATCTGCCACCAATGAGGGAATCATAGACATCTTAGATGCCACATTTTATGCAAGATTTGTTTCAAATATATAACAGTGGTTGCCACAATGATCTACAGGTCATATTTTAATCAGATAACATCACACTATCCCACTGCATAGGAAAGATAGGAAGTATTGCAAGAAACCACCCTGGCTTACCCAGGAGATCTTCAGTGATCTGAAACTCAAAAAAGAGTCCTATAAAAAGTGGAAACTAGGTCAAATTACAAAGGATGAATATAAACAAATGCCACAAGTATGTAGGGACAAAATTAGAAAGGCCAAGGCACAAAATGAGATTAAATTAACTAGAAACATAGAGTATTAAGGAAGCATTCTACAAATACATTAGAAGCACGAGGAAGGCCAGGGTCAGGGTAGGTCCATTATTCAATAGGGTGGGGGGGGACAATAACAGAAAATGTGGAAATGGCGGAAGTGGTAAATTGACTTTTTGATTTTTACCAAAAAGGTTAATAGCGACTCGGTGTCTAACATGATGAATGCCAGTGAAAATGAGATAGGATCAGAGGCTAAAATAGGGAAAGAATAAGTTAAATTACGTAGCCCTCGTCTACACTACAAGTTTAGGTCGAATTTAGCAGCGTTAGATCGATTTAACCCTGGACCCATCCACATGCTGAAGCCATTTTTGTCGACTTAAAAGGCTCTTAAAATCGATTTCAGTACTCCTCCCCCGACAAGTGTATTAGCACTGAAATTGACCCTGCTGGGTCTAATTTGGGGTAGTGTGGACGCAATTCGACGGTATTGGCCTCCGGGAGCTATCCCAGAGTGCTCCATTGTGACCGGTCTGGACAGCACTTTCAACTCAGATGCACTGGTCAGGTAGACAGGAAAAGCCCCACGAACTTCTGAATTTCATTTCCTGTTTGGCCAGCACAAGTGACCATACAGAGCAAGCTGATCAGCACAGGTGACCATACAGAGCTCATCAGCACAGGTCCCAGAGTCGCAAAAAAGCTCCAGTATGGACCGAATGGGAGGTACTGCATCTGATCGCTGTATAGGGAGATGAATCCGTGCTATCCGAACTCTGTTCCAAAAGACTGAATGCCGGAATATTTGAAAAAAATCTCCAAGGACATGAAGGACAGAGGTTATAATGGACCCGCAGCAGTGCTGTGTGAAGCCTACCAAAGAACCAGAGAGGCAAACGGTCAAAGCCCAAGACATGCCACTTCTATGATGAGCTGCATGCCCTTCTAAGGGGTGCCCCTACAACTACCCCACCCCTGTGCTTCCCTACTCCCCCACCCCTCCTGGGCTACCTTGGCAGTTATCTCCCCATTTGTGATGAATTAATAAAGAATGCATGAATTTGAAACAACAATGACTTTATTGACTCTGCAAGTGGAGATCAAAGGGGGGAAGGGAGGGCAGTTGGCTTACAGGGAAGTAGAGTGAATCAAGGGGGTGGGTTTTCATCAAGGAGAAACAAACAGAACTTTCACACCATAGCCTGGCCAGTCATGAAACTGGTTTTCAAAGCTTCTCTGATGCACAGCGTGCCCTGCTGTGCTCTTCTAACTGCCCTGGTGTGTGGCTGCATGTAATCAGTGGCCAGGCGATTTGCCTCAACCTCCCACCCTGCCATAAATGTCTCCCCCACTTACTCTCACAGATATTGTGGAGCACACAGCAAGCAGTAATAACGATTGAAATATTGGTTTCGCTGAGGTCTAACCGAGTCAGTAAACTGCACCAGCGAGCTTTTAAATGTCCAAAGGCACATTCTACCACCATTCTGCACTTGCTCAGCCTATAGTTGAACTGCTCCTTACTTCCAGGCTTCATGAGCAAGGGGTAGGTTGGGGTAGGTGTGACCACACAGTGCTGCCGACTGGGAGAGCAGCCTGAGGCAGAAGCCTCCAGCTGGCATGATATTCCAGGCAGGACTGAATCTCCATTAGACAAAACTTGAAGAGAATGACCTGGAGTCATTCCCATTTTTGTCCAGGCACCCCATTTTTGTCAAGGCCAGCCAGAAGCACCCATGTCTGCCCGACCAACCTAACCGAGGCCAGCCAGGAGCACCCACGGGACGACTATGATGGCTAACAGTCATATTGTACTGTCTGCAAGGCAAGGGGATGCTGCTGTGTAGCACTGCAGTACCGTGTCTGCCAGCAGCACCCAGGAGACATACGGTGACAGTGAGATGAGCGGGCTCCATGCTTGTCGTGGTATGTCGTCTGCATGGGTAACCCAGGAAAAAAGGTGAGAGACAATTTTTTTGCCGTTACTTTCATGGAGGGAGGGAGGAAGGGGGGCCTGATGACGTGTACCCAGAACCACCCGCGACAATGTTTTGCTCCATCAGGCATTGGGAGGTCAACCCAGAATTCCAATGGGCGACAGAGACGCTGGGAACTGTGGGATAGTTACCACAATGCCACGCTCCGAAAGTCGATGCTAGCCTTGGTACTGTGGATGCACACCGCCGACTTAATACGCTTAGTGGGGGCACACACAATCGACTTTATCAAATCAATTTCTAAAAAATTGACTTATTAAATTGACCTAATTTCGTAGTGTAGACATACCCTTAGACAAATTAGATGTCTTCAAGTTACCGGGGCCTGATGAAATACATCCTAGAATACTCAAGGAGCTGATTGAGGAGATATCTGAGCCATTTACGATTATCTTAGAAAAGTCATGGAACATGGGAGAGATTCCAGTGGCCTGGAAAGTGCCAATCTATAAAAAAGGAAGTAAGGACAACCCGGGGAATTATAGACCTGTCAGCTTAACTTCTGTACCCAGAAAGATAATAGAGCAAATAACTAAGCAATCAATTTGCAAACACCAAGAAGATAATAAGGTGATAATTAGCAGTAAGCATGGATGTGTCAAGAACAAATCATGTCAAACTAACCTAATAGCTTTCTTTGACAGGATAATAAGCCTTGTGGATGGGGGGAGGTGATAGGTGTGGTATATCTTGACTTCAGTAAAGCTTTTGATGCTGCCTCGCATGATCTTTTCATAAACAAACTAGGGAAATGCAACCTAGGGCTTGGCTACACTTGAAAGTTGCAGCGCTGGGAGTTACAGCGCTGGTCATGCAGCTGTGCAGGGCCAGCGCTGGTGTGTGGCCACACTCACAGCTACCAGCGCTGGTGTGTGGCCACATTTGCAGCATTTACAGCGCTGTTGGGAGTGCTGCATTATGGGCAGCTATCCCAGCATTCAAGTGGCAACAACGTGCTTTTCAAAAGAGGGGGGTGGAGGGTGGTGTACTGTGACAGGGAGCGGGGAAGATAGAGAGTGGATTTTTGGAGCCAACACTGTGTGTTAGCTTCCCTGGATTTAAAAATCACAAAATGTTCGCGAACCCTTAGTCTTAATTGCAAACAGCCTGCATCCAACGCTGTTTCTCTGTCAAGCAAACTGCTTGCCTCTCATTTGATCGTTCACAGCCAGGTACAGATAGCTCCTGTTTGCTGTGATCAGTGTTTGTTTTTTAGATAAGCAGTTCAACGGAGCTCCGATCGGAGTTCACAACTGTTAAGTCCTAGGGGCAGCCGGTGTAGGAAACAATCACTTGAGGCCAGAGAGCAGACAGCTAACCAAAACCTCCATTTTATTTACAGAAACAGAGAGCTCACTCAGCCGGTTGAAACCGGCTGAGCTATCCCTTAATAGTCTAACTCAGTTGCCATAGTAACAAAACCCATGACAACCAAATACACAACATATTCCTCCCCCCCTAATAAGAACATCCCCTAAATAAAACACACACTAAACTAGAGAAGGAGGGTAGACTGCCTCCATTCCCGGCTAAACCCTGGGGATTATTTTGCCCCATAACCGTGGGTTCGCCCTAACTAAAGATCCAGCCGATGAGGAGGCCTTCTGTCTCTAGGTGGATTACGGCGAACTTCTGGTGTTGTTGCACCCAAAAGTACTAGGGGCTCAGGGTCCGCAGCACGAATAGGTGAGGAGGTGGTATCAGCTCGTGCTGGGCAAAGGGGTATCTCAGCTGCCGGCAGTAATGGAGGAGAACAGTCAGGAACAGGTGACTCATGATTCGGTGTCTCACCAGGAGGGGTGAAGTCAGACCCCTCAACTGCAGATGGGTCCTGAAGACTGGCATGACCTGGCAACAGCTGATCCAACTGTCGCCGCCAGGTAAGATTCTCTGCAGTCCGGACTGTATAGGAAACAGGTCCTGTTTGAGTGATGACTGTGGCCGGGACCCATTTAGCTCTGGAAGTATAATTCCGAGCCAAAACTGGCTGTCCTGGGCTAAAGGTTCGGTCTTTTGCTCTGGGTGCCCGTCTGATGACTTGATATTGCTGCTGATGTTGCACAGTTTGTCTGGGTTCAGAAGGTTTCAGCAGATCAAAGCAAGTGCGCAGCTGTCGTCCCATCATTAGAAAGGCTGGGGAAGCCTGGGTCGTAGCATGAGGTGTGTTTCTATAGGAAAGTAAGAAGGTATCCAGACGCTTTTGAATGGAGTGTTGTCCCTTTGCTGATTTCAAAGCGTTTTTCATTGTCTGCACAAATCTTTCAGCTAATCCGTTGGTGGACGGATGATATGGTGCTGACGTGATGTGGTGTATCCCATTTGCCTTCATAAAATTTTGAAACTCCTGAGAGACGAACTGCGGTCCGTTGTCGCTCACAAGTTGTTCTGGCAGACCAAAACGACTAAAAAGTCCTCATAGTTTTTGGATAGTACTCTCTGCAGTAGTGGACTGCATTATAGAGACTTCTGGCCATTTAGAATGGGCATCTACTGCCACCAAGAACATGCTTCCTTCAAGGGGGCCAGCAAAGTCAACGTGAATACGTTGCCACGGGTTTTCAGGCCAGTCCCATGGGTGTAGGGGTGCCCACTGGGGTGCATTTCTTACACTCTGACATGACATACAAGCTTTTGCCTTCTCTTCAATAGCACTGTCCAATCTAGGCCACCAAAAATAGCTTCGTGCAATTTCCTTCATGCGCACTATTCCACAGTGACCGGAATGTAGCTGTTCTAACATCTGTGATCTCAGGGGTGGTGGAATAATGACACGCCTCCCCCACAACAAACAACCAGATTGGACCGATAACTCCGTCCGCCTGGACATGTAGGGAACAAGGTCGGGTGAGACCGGAGAGGTTTGTCGAGATTTTCCATGCATCACCAGGTCCATAACTTGGGATAATACTGGGTCAACGCGGGTTGCCTTCTTTATCTGAGTAGCAGAGAGTAGGTTTTAGCCCCTACAACAGTTAAGAATATTGGCACCTTCTTCGCTTCTGTAATGTCATTTGCAATACCAAAAAGCTCAAAACGCTCAGTATACACATGCCACTGCTCTGTATTCTCATCAAAAGGCTCCAGGGGCCTGGTCAGAGTAGCCATGATTTTTAGTTTCACTTTCACAGTCAGTGCAAACAAGCAGCTTTTTTTCTTTGTTTGGTCTTTACCTTGACTTCTACTTCCTTCTGTTACTGGAGCAGCACCAGGATCCCATCCTCGTCGCCAGTGTTAAGTCCTTGGGGCAGCCGGTGTAGGAAACAATCACTTGAGGCCAGAGAGCAGACAGCTAACCAAAACCTCCATTTTATTTACAGAAACAGAGAGCTCACTCAGCTGGTTGAAACCGGCTGAGCTATCCCTTAATAGTCTAACTCAGTTGCCATAGTAACAAAACCCATGACAACCAAATACACAACAACAACAAAACAAAGAGAGGCTGCATAACAAAACAAAGAGAGTAATTTAGTTAAAAGCATTCTGGGATATCTCCTTATTCCCTGGAGGCCAATAAAAGCGCTGGTGTGTGTCCACACTTGATGAGCAGCGCTGGATCACCAGCGCTGCAATCGCTACACCCCAACCTGGCCAGGTGTACAGCCAGCGCTGCAGCCAGGGAGTTGCAGCGCTGGATGTGCCTTGCAGGTGTGGACGGTTACTAATTGCAGCGCTGGAAAGCCTCTACCAGCGCTGCAACTTGCAAGTGTAGCCAAGCCCCTAGATGGAGCTACTATAAGGTGGGTGCATAAATGGTTTGAAAACCATTCCCAGAGAGTAGTTATCAGTGGTTTACAGTCAAGTTGGAAGGGCATATTGAGTGGGGTCCTGAAGGAATCAGTCATTGGTCTGGTTCTGTTCAATATCTTCATCAGTGATTTAGATAATGGCATAGAGAGTACACTTATAAAGTTTGTGGATGATACCAAGCCGGGAGAGATTGCAAGCAGCTTTGGAGGATAGGATTAAAATTCAAAATGATTTGGACATACTGGAGAAATGGTCTGAAGTAAATGAGATGAAATTCAATAAGGACAAATGTGAAGTACTCCACTTTGGAAGGAACAATCAGTTGCACACATACAAAATGCGAAATGTCTGCCTAGGAGGGAGTATGGCAGAAAGGGATCTGGGGCCATAATGGATTACAAGCTAAATAAGAGTGAATAGTGTAACACTTTTTCCAAAAAAAAAAAAAAAGCAAACATTATTCTGGGTATTAGCAGGAGTGTTGTAAGCAAGACACAAGAAGTAATTCTTCCTCTCTACTCTGCGCTGATTAGGCCTCAACTGGAGTATTGTTTGCAGTTCTATGCACCACATTTCAGGAAAGATGTGGACAAATGGGAGAAAGTCCAGAGAAAAGCAACAGAAATTATTAAAGGTCTAGAAGATATGACCTATGAGGGAAGATTGATAAAATTGGGTTTGTTTAGTCTGGAAAAGAGAAGCCTGAGAGGGGACATGATAACAGTTTTCAAGTAGGTAAAAAAAAAAGATTGTTACAAGGAGGAGGGAGAAAAATTGTTCTCCTTAACCTCTGAGGATAGGACAAGAAGCAATGGGCTTAAATTGCAGCCAGGGTGGTTTAGGTTGGACATTAGGAAAAACTTCCTAACTGTCAGGGTGGTTAAGCACTTGAATAAATTGCCTAGGGAGGCTGTGGAATCTCCATCATTGGAGATTTTTAAGAGCAGGTTAGACAAACACCTGTCAGGGATGGTCTCGAAAATACATAGTCCAGCCATGAATGCAAGGGACTGGACTAGCTGACCTCTCAAGGTCCCTTCTACTCCTATGATTCCATTTTATGACCCTGGGGATCTCTTCTTCTGTTTCATTGCTCCTGCCCTCTGAGAGTCCAACTAGTAAAAAAGATGAGAAATTTTCTTGACTATCTTTATTTCCTCCTTCCAGAATTCAAGCCCTTCTGACGGGTCGACAGTTACAGGGTGAACATTTTTTTTTTAACCATTTTAAATCAGAAACTTAAGTATTACCTTTATAGCATGGGATACAGATCTTATGAGTAGGATTAATACATGTAGTGTCTTGCAAGCATTTCGTAAAGTCTAGACACATTGTGATAAGCCCAATACCCATCTTAACCCTACTACCACACAGGTGAGCTGGACTGGTTTCCCTTGTCAGTCCTGGGTTGAGGTCTAAAGCCTTGACAAGAGCTGGCACTTGCTTTGCCAATGTCACAATCACCTTTTTTTTTTTTTTTTTGTTTAAGAAAAGTATTTAAATATCTGAAGACCAGGGACTTGGATGGCTCAGGGAATTAGTAATGGCATTACTATTATTAATTTTGTATTTCATTAGCGCCAAGAAGACACAATCGGTGGCTGCAAAGCTGGAGAGACTACCTCTGACAATGCTTGAAACCCCCAGCTGCAAAAGAGGCATTACCAGGACACTTGATGCCATAATGCTGTACTTTGAAACTTGGGAGATTTGAAACCTCTGTAGATTTTGAAATGATATTAAGTGTTGAATGTAAAAAGGTAATCACTGTGATGGAAAACCAAGCAAAATGAATAGTGTTTAGCCATGTGAAACAGTAATGTAATATGCTCTTACATTTAGTATAATGTTCCAGTTCCACAGTCGGCAGTACGAAAAGAAGTACAAGCAAGCTGTTGGTTAATTATGCTGTTTCTCTTGATCATAAACGGTTTATCTGCTGTTACTGAATATGCATTTATATACACGTGCTGTTCTCACTGTAAAGTAACTCAGCGGTGAAAAATCCATTACCGGTCAATTCAATTCTGTGAAGTATTGGAGTAAGCCACAGTGAATAGTCAACAGCAGTGGGTTAATATAGTGCATTAGTTGTTTCTTTCTGGCTTTTTAAATAAATCACTCTGCTTTATTTTGTAAAGTTATTAGTCTTAATCAGGGCCGGCTTTAGCTTTTTTGCCATCCCAAGCGGTGAAGGAAAAAAAAAAAGATAAATCCGCGATCAGTGGCACTTCGGCGTGGACTCTACTGTGCCGCTTAATTCTTCGGTGGCAATTCAGCAGCCAGTCCTTCCCTCCAGGAGGGACTGAGGGACTTGCCGCCAAAGTCCTGGACATGCCACCCATTTCCATTGGCCACCCCAAGCACCTGCTTCCTGCGCTGGTGCCTCGAGCCGGCCCTGGTCTTCATGGAAAAAGCACATAACTGAATATCAAAAAGAAGAGTACAGTGTCCCAAGTTCCTGCTCCTTGTGCCTAATATGCCCTAGTCCAAGCCCTATCGGTTGTTGAATGAATTGTGTTACAGATCTCGCATTGTTCACCTACAGCTAATAACTAGAGTTGGTGGAATAGTGCCAAATAGGGTGACCAGACATCCTGATATTTGGGTGGTTTTCCTGCGTCCCGACCGATCTTTGTCCCGATATTTTGCTCTGCCAGCAGCACTCGGCTTTTTTTTTTTCCCCCTCCGCCGGTGGACAACCTCCCCCACTCCCCCCATGTGTCCCAATATTTTCTTCATCTCATCTGATCACCCTAGTGCCAAAAGAGTGCTCATGAACGCAGGTTCAAATTCCAAATGACTGTTCAGTTCAGCCCAAGGGCTGCTCCTTTTTATTTGTCATTCAGGAATAGTTATAAGTACGGCTCCGTGTCTGTCATGGAGGCTGGGGAAGTCACGGATTCCGTGACTTTTCACAAGCTCTGTGATTTCTGCAGCAGTCAGTGTGGCTGACCCCAGGGCCGCCCAAGCAGCTGGCTCCAGAGCCAGCCAAACCGGCCGCTGCTGGAGCCACTCTGTAGCCAGCCACTCAGGCGGCCCCACAGCCAGTCACACTGGCTGCTGCTCGGGTGGCCCCAGGCAGCTGGCCCTGGGGACTGCCCAAGCAGCAGCCAGTGCGACTGATCCCAGGGACCACCTGAGCAGCGATCCTGGGGGTGGCAGGAACAGTCACTGCTTGGCAGCTCCTGGAAGCTGGTGCCACTAGCCCTGCCCCCACCCCAAGCAGTGCCCCCACCCCGGGGCCTCCCCAACAGCACTCCCCAGAGTAGTGGCTTCCCCCGAGGGTCCCCCAGAGTAGGGGACCCCCAGCTAAGGTTTAGTCAGGGGTATAGTAAGTCATGGACAAGTCACAGGCCATGAATTTTTTTTATTGTCCATGACCTGTCCATTACTTTAATTAAAAATACCATGACTAAACCGTAGCTTTAGTCACCAGCAGGTTGCTGTTCACACAACTATCTGTTTTTCTTATGGCTACTCGTATTTGTATATGAAAAGGTGTGCCAGGTGGTATTCTGGTTTTGGCTTGAGGTATTTTTTTGTTTGTTTTAAATCAGGGACCACTAACATTATCCCATGACTTTGGTGACCAACTGCATACCACAAACACCAACTATTTAAAGTAGAATTTGCAAACAACCTGAGGGTTTAATTATGTGGCTGTACTATACAGTAAATATAATTATGACTAATATATTTGCAGAAATCAGAACAGGTCACAAACAGGAAAAAAACAAAAAAGCTAGCTTTCCTCAAATTGATTTGAAGTTAATAATTTGGTTGCCTGTACCAATAAGAAATGGGTATTTTTTTAGCAGATATAGATGGAGAACAATCATGGACTGTGATATGTCCACTCCTGATACAGAAAATAATTAACTTAAATTCTTAGTAGTAAAAGAAAATATACAATAGTTCTGTTTGTTTGCATGGGGCAGCTTGATTGTGGATAAGTCAAAAGAAACAAAATACACACTGCTATGTCCATAGCTGTTCATGCGAAAGCACTTGGAAAGACCATCCCGGGCTAGCAAGGAATTTAACATGTATTACATGGGTGATGCTTATTTTAGAGATCTGTTGGACTGAGAATAGGTCCCTAAAGAGGCCTTAAGATGAGAATTTGTTACCCAAATTACTAGGCTTTCACTCTTTTATTTGAGAAAATTAGTGTTTATGCTTCAGGTCAGAGAGGACCATGGTAAAACATTGACATCCACTCATGAAATAAATATTGATGTCAGAAGTCAGTGACCGCAGCTTATTTTCTGTAACAAATCTGCTGAGCGTTGCCATTTCTTCCAGTTTTCTCATGGTTCTGCTTAGAGTTTACACCCTAATATACCTTAATATGTGCATCTTTGCTGTCAAAAGGAACAATGATAATCACAAACAGGGATATGTCAAAAATAGTATTATATTTGGGCTTTTCAAAATTCCATTTTTGTCTAAATTTGAGGATTCATATAGATTTTTATTTGTAAGTATTTTCTTTGATTTTTGACTTTATCACAGTTGCAGGAAATTAATTGGGGTTGGGTTTAGGGCCCAGCACGGCCAAGGGGCCCAAGTCTCCTGGGTGCAAGGTGAGGGATCGGCTGTGATCCTGGCCCAGTGGAGCAGATACCCACCACGCTAGCCAGAGCCACGAGCAAATCCACGACCCTGCAGTCTAGAGGAAGGCCACTCTCATGGCTGAATGGCTCCTGCCTGGGCATGTCTCCTATGTTTTCGGCTGCTGAGTGGTAGGGTGACCAGATGTCCTGATTTTTATAGGGACAGTCCTGATTTTGGGGTTTTTTTTTTCTTATATAGGCTCCTATTACCCCCTACCCCCATCCTGATTTTTCACACATGCTGTCTGGTCATCCTACTGAGTGGGGCTGTGGCAGCAGAGCTTGCCAGGGCTCTCTGCATGGCTTTGGAGATAGTGCCACTGGATCCCTGCAGGCATGAGGAGCGGGGGAGTTTGCAGTCCTGGCAGGATGGACTCCTGGCCAGAGCCATGAGGAGGAGGACAAATCCCCATCTGCAGGGAAGTCCACCCCATTGCTGAGCGGCTCCTGCCCGGGGACATCATCTGTACTCCCCACCTGGGAGGGAGGGAGTGGGGCCATGATAGTGAGGCTGCAGAGGGCCCTCTGCGTGGCCATGTGCCCATTGCACCAGCTCCCTGGGGGCACTACCTTTGAGGTAGGCTGCGCTTGCCGACTCTTATAGATGGATTTTTTCCCATTGATTTCAGTGTCAGGTGAAATTGACGTTTACCCACGCCTAGCAATTTAAACTGAATCTTGCCAAGCCTAATGATGATGATAATTTGAGGTTATCTGAAGTAATAAGCACCTCCTGGTCTGAAGAAACACTGAAGTCAAAGGCCCAGGAATTTCTTAGCCCAGCTCTGCTTATTACTGACTGTGACACTGGGTGGAATATGGGAGACACTTTATGATCTTAATAACACCAATATTGTAACATTGCAAGAAATCCGGGCAGATATGCCATGTACAGTATCTGTGAAAATGTTACGATTTGCCAAGTATGATCATCTTGTTTATATGTTTGTATCACCTTTGTATTGTGAGTTATAGATATGTCAGGTATATATGTATTTCCAAGCTTGTGCTGTGTTTGTGCATCAGCACTGCCTACCCTGCTCAATGGGTCATCATCTGTCCAATGAACCCATTGAAAAAGCCAAGGACTGCACTTTGAGTCAGCAAGACATGTAGGGACATGCCCATGGATAGGGGACTTCAAGGCTTTTCCATGCCATGCCCTGTGAGCTTGTGTTTGGGACGGAGGAAGTACAGGCCACGTGGCAAAGGATATAAAAGGGCAGCTGCCTCTTCTCCATTTTGTCTTCATTCCTGCTTCTTACTCTTGAGTAACTTCTCTACAAACTGAAGTGCTGAACACTGGAATGACTGACCCATCCAAGCTGTGTATGTAGGCAGGACCAAGGAGCACACACATACCTGTGCTTGCACCAGATGTAAGTTCTTGGACAGAAATAACTGTGCAGCAGAGTCAGCATCACTTCTGGGTGCCATGAGGGTCTCTAAGGGCTGGATTCACAAGGGGGACATAGGCATCCACCTGCCCTTTTAGGTGCTTAAATGCAGCATTTAGGCAAAACAAATTGCTCTGCTGCTGCAGGACACGTGCAAAGCTGACTAAGTCTTGGCACCACTGAGCTACTTGGTGCCTAGCTCACTCCTAAGGCTGGGCAGGATTCACCAGCTGGGCGTTCCCCTGCCAGTCTGTGAGCATATTGTCATGCTGCTGCCCCCACCTTAAACCCCTCACCCCCATGGTGCCAGCACTCACTTGGGAAGTGGGAGGCAGGTGCAAATCTCCACTTGGTCTGATTTGGATCAGATACTTGAACTCAGCTCTCCCATAGGGCAACCAGACAGCAAGTGTGAAAAATCGGGAGGGGGGGGGTAATAGGAGCCTATACAAGAAAAAGACCCAAACATTGGGACTGTCCCTATAAAATTGAGACATCTGGTCACCCTACTCTCCCACCTCCCAGCCACTGGCCTCTGGGGTATTCTGGGATGGCGGTTCTCTTCTGTGGAAGCTGTGCCACTTTGTATAAATAATTAAATGTCAGGCCAGAGAGTACATGCAAATGACTGACTCTCTAGCCTGGTGTTTAGGACATTCCAGGAGAGCTGGGTTGAAGTCCCTGCTCCAAATCAGGCAGTGTGGGGGTTTGAACCTTTGTTTCCTGCATTCTAGATGAGAGCTCTCATTTTTTCAGCTGCCTGCCCCTGTATTGTAGCAGGAGCCTGGGCACCTAACCTGGGGTTGTGAATTCCACTGGGGGCAGGGCATTAACATGTTAGGCACGGCAAGCCCAAGTCCCCCTTGTGAATCTAGCCCTAAGTGCCTTCCACTATTACATCTTTCTTTCCGCTATAGCATTGCTCTCTCTGCATTATAACTACATTTTAAAATTCTCAGCTTTTAACATCTCTGAATATCTAAATGAGGGACCTAAGCATAAACTGTAAGTGGTAAGCAGATAGACCAGCTTAATTTCTGAGTTTGCTGATTCTCTTATGAGCAGTGATGTGCATTTTAGAAATGCTTAAGAAAGATACAGAGGCACAAAATAATTCAGATCATTTTAAAACATTTTGAATCTGCCACAAGAGGTCACTATAACCATTAACAATGGATAAAAGTCTCTCATACCAGGGTTTCGAACATGCATCTATAAGGACATTTCCTTCCTTAACAATATGTTGACAGAGTAGAAACTAAGGCTGTACTTAGTGACTTACTTCCCACATGCTCCATCTGCTTTATGAGGTGCCCTTATGGATGTAGCATTCTTTCATTACTAAATTCACCATAAGAATCCTACCTGTAAAAGATACAGAAGTAGATCTCTCCTCTTCCTCCCCAAGGAATGACCTTTGCAAACTCAGGCCTTGTCTACACTACAGAGTTTTGTAGTGCTATAATATCGCTATTGCATGTTCACGCTACACTCCCTCAGTTGGCAGAGCGCCTGCACACTTGGTGCTCTAGCATTGACAGTAAGAGCAGTACACTGTGGGTAGTTATCACACTGTGCTACTGGCCACCTTCTGCTGCTAGGACTTGTGGGAAGGCGGAGTGGATTGCAGTGCATCATAGGTGCTGGGTCAATGTCCCATGAGTCAGTTCTTTCCGTCCCAGCATTCTATGGGCTTCCGACTGCGTTTCACAGCATTTTTCAATGGGCCTTGTTTACTGTGTGCCTGCCATCTCTGTTGTGGTAACTGCCATTAACACTTCGTGCATGGTCATGCAGTAGTTCATGAACTCCCAAGCTAAGCAAGAATCAGAAGTGCCTGACCTACTCTGTGCCACAGAGAGAAACAACACCAGATTACTTTGGGCATTCATGGAGCAGCTACACACAGTGAGCTTGGGAAGCAAGCACTGAGTAGTGGGATCACATCATTATGCATGTCTGGGATGACGAGCAGTGGCTGCAGAACTTTCAGATATGGAAAGCCTCCTTCCTGGAACTCTTTGCAGAGTTCATCCCAGCCCTGCAGTGTAAGGACACCAAAATGAGAGTTGCCCTCCGGTGGACAAGTACATGGCCATCGCAGTGTGGAAGCTGGTGACTCTAGACTAGAGTCAATTTGGAATTGGAAAGTCAACTATTAGGGCAATGTTAATGCAAGTGGGTGGGCCATTAATTGCATCCTGCTACAAAGGCCCACGAGAAATGTGTGTGAAATATTCCAGTGGATGTCTTTGCGGAAATCGGATTTCCTGACTGTGAAGGGGCAATAGGTAGAACACGTATTCCAATTTTGGCCTCGGACAATCTTGCAACAGAATACATCACTAGAAAGGGGTACTTCTCCATGAAATTGTAGGTGCTTGTTGATCACTGGGAGTGGTCCAGGAAGGTGCATGATGCACGCATCTTCAAGAACACTGGCCTGAAGAGAGAGCTGTAAACAGAAACTTTCTTTCGAGACCAAAAGATTCCAGTGGGGGATGTTGAAATGCCCATAGTGATCCTGGGAGACCTAGTGTACCCCTTACTCCCATGGCTCATGATGCCTTACATGTGAAACCTGGACAGCAGCAAGGAGTGCTTCAACAATAGGCTGAGTAGGTGCAGAATGACCTTGGAATGTGTATTTGGCAGATTAAAAGGGTGCTGGAGATGTCTTTATGGCAGGTTAGATCTAAATGAAGAAAATATTCCAATGATCATAGCTGCCTGCTGCACGTGCCATAATCTTCGTGAGGCTAAGGATGAAAAGTTTGCTCATGGGTGCAGCGCAGGAGCAGATCACCTGGCTGCTGATTTTGAGCAGCCTGATACAAGGATTATTAGAGAGGTAAAACTGGGGGCAATTTGAATCGGAGAGGCTTTGAGGCAACATTTTGATAATGAGAACCAGTAATGTGTATTTCTATACAGCAATCTACCATTCTTTGTTAATTTGAGTTTTGTTTGTTTGCTTAACACTTGTGGTGATTCCTGAGTGAGATTTGCAGTAAGCAAATGATTAAACTGCACGTTGATGTTTTACTACCAGCTGCAATCACTATCTGTAGGACACAAATAAAGATTGGTTTTCTTTCAGAGTTTTGTTTTTATTAAACACCAGTTAACACACAGAAAAGGCTTGGTGGGAAGGGAGGTAGCAGTGCAGAACATTGGAGGCTCTCATAGCTGTGCATAAGTCCAGCTATCATTTTGGAAACTGTCCGAAGGGGTGGAGTGAATGGGATACCAAGACGTTCTGAAAAGTTGCATGGAATGTGTGGGAGGATTTTGGGGAGGGCTTGGAAAACAGTTCTGTATCAGCTGCAATGGGGGGCAAGAATGTGTGTGTTTTGACTCAAGTTTGATTAGGGATTTCAGCTTCACTGTTTGCTCCTCTATGACTTTTATCATCTGCTCCTGGGCCTTTTGAATGTTTTTCTCAACTTCCTTTCTGTCCTGCCTTTCCATTTCTCTCCACTCTCTGCATTCTCTTTTTTCTGCCTCAGAGGATTGCAGCACCTCCTGGAACATGTCCTCCTTGCTCCGCCTTGGTCGCTTCCTTATCTGGCAGAGACACTCTGCTGGTGCGTAAGGGGTTCCCCTCAAGGCCACATCTGCAGAAGCACAAGAAACAATACACAGAAGCATGATTGTTAGTACATTCACAGCATTGAATCATTACCTCTTGTAACATACCAAGCACTTTCTCATTGACTCTTGGCAAGCATGCACCTCAGCTAACACCCAAACATGGCGAGTTCTGGCCGGGTGCGTGGGGGTTGTTGAAGCTGGGGTAAAGAGAGACTGTGGTTAATGGAGTCCAAGAATGACAAACCCTCTGCCTCCTTAGAAACACTCCACTGTAAACTCTACATTACCAAAACAGAGGCCTACTCCATGCTCTAATGTTTGAGGGCTCTTCACTTTCCACCCGCTAAACAAATTCTCAAGAAATTCATATCTAAAAGATCATCTTCTCAGTCTTAGGTTTCCCTCTTTTAAACATTCATTTCAAGTGGAAAAGGGGAGGACAGTCTGTCTAAGGCCTTGCACACAGCAATCAATATTAGTGATGCTGTCTGCTTGAAGTTAATCCCAACCCTTGACTCCCAAATTAACACAAACTCCGCTTTCGTGTTGCTTTTTCATTCATTGTTCATATCTCTTGTTTTTGTGGAGAGTGGCTGCCTCCATTCAACAACTGGCTGCTTCATCTGAGTGTGTGCGGGACCTATAAAGGATGGGGATGTGACTTCAGGACAGTGGCAGAGCAAATGAAGCAGTGTTTTCACTTTGGCTTTCTGCCCAAATGACAATGTAACTGCTGTGTTAATGGAAATCCTGTAGTTAGGATGAATATAGCCTCTTTCTAGGGGCGGATTGTAGCTGGGCAAAAGTAATCCTACAACACAGTTTTGGTATATACTGTAAGCTAAAAGACAGACATAAAGAGAGCCTGCTTTTCTTTAAACTCAATTTAGTGTTCATGGAAGGTGCTTAAGGTGAAGTCTTTTATCCCGCCACAGAAATACAAAACTTACAGGTAAGTTTGTTCAAGTGCATTGCTAATCAACACAGTCACTAATAGGGCTCATCTACACAAGCAAATTGACCATGCTAGGTATCCCAGAATAGCTCCCTGTGTAGACGCTGTTCCACAGTAAGAGTCACTTTATACACAAAACACAGTAATTATTCTGAAATGGAGACTTTTATTTCAGAATAGAATGTCCACATAGGGAGCTATTCTGGAATACCTATTGCAGCATAGTTTATTGTGGAACAGCTATTGCAGTCAATTTTCCCATATAGACAAGCTCTACAAATCCAGCGAATCACCAGTTAATCCAATATTCACACCAATCTCAATTTAATTTAGGTGTGCAATTATACAATTATTTTGTTCAGTTACATCAATTGCATGGGCAAACCAAGTAGTTGCATGTGGAGGAGCTTGAAAGGGCAAATGCAAACATCCCATAGTTATCAACAAAATATCTACTATGGATCAAGGGTGGAATATGGCCCTAACTTGTAGATTCATCTCACACATCCTGATTAAAAATGTAATTTAGCCTTTGCCACGGATTGAGTTTGGCATTCTGGATCTAGAATGTGATTCTAATTGTGAGAGAGAGGAGCCAACGGCTCAGATCCTCAACTGATGTCAAGTATTAATGTCAATGGAATTATACCAGCAGGGAGGATCTGGCCAAAATATGTTATGGACAAATCCTCTTCATCTGACTCATACAAAGAGGCCTGTTGAAATCAACGAGACTACTTGAATGTGTCTGACAAGCAGGTTTTAATCCTAGGTTATCAATCCGCAATGCTTTTTTGAAATTTTCTAACAGCTTTCATCTATGAGCATGTCTATTCTGAAGTTCTAATACATTTTTAAAACAAACTTGTTCTCCTCTTTTATTCCTCTTTGCAGTTCTAATCGCCTCATTTCAAAAAAAGATATATTTAAAGTGGAAAAGGTACAGAGAAGGGTTAAGGGTATGGAACAGCTTCCCTATGAGGAGAAATTAATAAGACTGAGACTTTTCAGCTTGGAAAAAAGACAACTAAGGGGCGATATGATAGAGATCTATAAAATCATGAATGGGGAGGCGAAAGTGAATATGGAAATGTTATTTACTCCTTCACATAACACAAGAACCAGGGGTCACCTAATGAAATTAATAGGCAGCAGATTTAAAATAATCAAAAAGAAGTATTTCTTCACATAACATGGAACTCATTGCCAGGGGATGTTATGAAGGCCCAAACTATAATGGGGTTCCAAAAATAACTACAGTAGATAAGTTAATGGAGGATAGGTCCATCAATGGTTATTAGCCAAGATGGTCAGGAATTCAACTTTGTGTTCTGGGTGTCCCGTTGCCAGGAGCTGGGAGTGGACAACAGGGGATGGATCACTCGATGATTGCCTCTATTCTATTAATTCCCTTTAAAGAACCTGGCATTGGCCACTGTCAGAAGACAGGATACTTGGCTAGATGGACCATTGGTTTGACCCAGTGTGGCCATTCTTAGCTTTTTCTGTTTTGTCTTTTGGACACACCCCTTTTCTCTCAACAGTTTGTGTCCATTTGTGTTTTGTGAAATAATGATACTCCAAACCCCACAGACACATTAATTATTGAGCTGTAAACTGAGATTTTGTTACTCTGCAAGTTTTTTTCCTCTTCCTACTCTCTACTAGTAGACAGTAATGTAGCAACTTTCACCAGAACAATGTAGGAACAGACAAGCAAAAGTGTGATAGAGACAGGGGAATTCTATTTGCATAAGTGTCAGTATGGGGGTGGAGCTTAATGCCGATAACTCAGGCTTTTCTGTGAAAAGTGGGGGAGATGATCCAAAGCCACTTTTTTTTTAATATGAAAAGAGGCATTGTGACAAAAGTAAATGGAGCAAAAGTGGATCTTCCTGGACCATGAGTCTGTTAAACTGCTGAAGTGAACTAATGTGAAAAAAACGCACAGTTCACCTTTCACACTTTTGAGAGGTTCCTCCAATCTAATATGAAAATCTCCCCCAGAACTAGGGCCCAGATTCTCAAAGGTATTTAGGTGCCTACTTCCTACTGAAATAATTGATTTGGGTGCCTAAATATCCTTGAGGATTTGGGCCCAGGTGCCTAAATGTGCTCATACTGTGCATGTTGCAAATACCTTAGATCAGATCAGATAGAGCTAAAAGGTGGAGGGAAACTTTAGTGAATTATTTTTATTTCAAATATAGTTATTGAAAAAGAAATCAGGAGGGGACATTAAGTCAGTAGGATACACTCAGATACACCTTCCGTTACAATGCACATGTTATACGGTTCAGTTCATGATCACAGAGTAGGAAGAGCACATATACTGTATTGATCAGTGGCTGGGTTACGTTTAATGATGATGGTTCAAGTAACTAGGTAAGAAGTCTAGTGTGAGATTTGCTTCAGAAACCTGCAGTTTGTGCATTTCTTTAAAAAAGTATTGAGAAGTAAGGCAATGAGAGTTAGCAGGTTTGTCTATTGGACATCACAGAGACATAGATGCTACCTGCATGAGATGAGGGGACATTTTTTATTGGAAAAATCATTGCAATTCAGGGCTTCCCCACATGGCTTTGGAATACATTAAACAGAACTGCGTTCAAATTCAGGCTGCACCTGGTCCCAAATAGAGAATAGTACTAAGTACATGCAGCCACATGTATGAACATGAGCTATTGAATGACACTGTAGCAACAAGAAAGACAACTTTATTTCATTCATCCCTGTAAATCTGGGCAATGTTATGCAAGTGTTTCTAATTACCACAAAAGTTTTACACAGACACATAGGCAAGTCAGCAGGAAACAGCTATCCTTCTCATCTCTTGGTAGGACTGACAGACAAGAAAACAAGGGCCATGTAGGTAATTAATATGATGCTACTTAATTTCCTATGTAAGCAATGTAATTACAGGGTTTATTTGATATAACAAGAAGGTTTAGCTCTCACATAAAACATTAATGAAGTTGCGGGATGCAGGTGTCCCTGATTTATTTTTTTATAGTATTTAGCTTTTACAGCATTGTCCATTATTATCAATGAAAAAGATTAGGCAGAAAAAATATTTTCTCTGATTTGTTCAGTATGTTTAGTTTGTGTACCCAACAGAATGTTGTGTATAGTCCATTTCACTGATTCCCTTGTATAAGAAAGCCACTTTTCTCTGTTGGTTGCAGGGAACTTGTCATAGATGTTTGCTGTAACAGGTAGCTATCAGTCCCCAGGTACTCCTCCCAAGGTGCTTTCTTAACACAATGTGTCTCAAAGGCAGACCAAATCTGGGTCCTTTCATATACGCTTTCTTGAAAGCAAAGTTCTCATGAGGTAACATAAACAAGAGGTTTATTTAATGAAGAAAGACGCCAAACCAATCATCTCCATGGTACTGTTATAATGGAGGATGTAGGTGGCTGTCAGCTAGCCTGTCTTTGATCTATGTTGTGGTGATTTGGGGAACCTATGTATGTCATGAATTCTTGCTGGTATCATGAAGTTATTCTGGAGGTTTTGCTATGAAAATTGCTGTATCATGAATGTCCCTCTGTCTCTGTATATGCACCTTTGCTGATAAGCTTTTAAGCATGTGCCTCCCAGACCTGAGATAATGGTGGGTCCTTAGTACTCAACAAGAGACTCAACAAGCATCTTGGGACAATAGTTTGCCTGAGCTGGGAAAAGATGCCCCTGTTTTTGTCTGAAGGGAGAGGGATATGAAGAGAGTGGAAATGCTATAAGCTGGACAAAGAGACACAGGAGAAGATGATAAAAGGACTCACTAAGGGAAGACTCAGAGAGTCACAGAGGATGCTTTGGCAGGAAGAAGGAAGGGAATGGATAAGCCAACACCAGAATAGGTGAGCTGGAGGGAGAAAGATCTAAGTTTCAGAATCCAGGCCCTATACTGCTTTGGAAGGACTCTGGATGGCCCTAGGCAACTCTGACACCAGCCCAAAGAATGTTCTGCAGTGATGAGGCCATTGAGCTAGGGAAATGTGTGTAGGGTTTATTATTTTTGTGTACATCTGTGTATTTCTCTTGCTAGTAAAGAAAGAACAATAGTGTGTTAGAATCCCATGCAAACTGATGGTGTGTTTCACAAGTTACATCTACCATGTGTCCCCATGAAGAGGTAAAGCAGCAGGCTTACATCTTTGGGTGAAAGTCTTGGAGATGGTGTGTTTAAGCTATGGGAGGAGTTTGTGGGGTCTGCACTGGTTCTAGGGCAGGTGGGGGGCCGAATGGTGACAACTCTCAAGAGTGGGTGCCAAGTAGAGGATCTGCTCCCCCAAAGTGTGCTTAGAGACCCCAAGACAGGGACAGTGCCTGGGCTCTATTCAGACACTGGAAGCTTAAGACACCTAGGGATTCAATGGCTGGATTCCCTCACAGCAACCTGGTGAGTACCAAGAAGAGTGGGTGCTCAACTAGAGCTATTACAAATGGACAATCTCAGACTTTGTTGAAGCTGATAAACACACTTGCCACCTTCCATTAAAACAAAATGAGGGAGCAAATAAATTCCTCTTTGTTTAGTGATAGCTGAAACAATAGAAGCCGCTAGACTGCATGCAAGTCCTGGGCACAGGCTGGGCATGTGGACTGAGCGTTTCCCTGAGGGCTGAGCCAAACACAGGGCCTGGAGAATTGATTGGTTTGCAGCTGTGTTGTGAGGGGGTGTGAAAGGAACCAGAAAGCAAGAAGCCAGTGACAGTTGCAGTGTGAGTGTGGCCCTGGGATGAAACCAAAAGAGAGAAGGGGTTTTGGCGGGGCAGAGAACTGGCTGGAAAGGCAGGCTTGGAAACTGTGAGGAGGGAAACTGCTTCTTGTTGATTGTTACAACTGTGTTTAGGGAGACAGGACTTGGTGTACATTCTCTGTAAACAAACAGGATTTCACCACAAGAATTTCTTCTTCTAACAGAAACAACTCAGCAAGACCCCAAATACTAGCCAACCGCTTTGGCCAAGGGGCAACAGTACTTTCATCCTAATCCAGGCTCCAAAGACAGTGTGAAAAACAGACCTTCCGGTTCTTTTCTGGAGACCTCACCCCCTGAGCTGATGACAAAACTTGATTTTTCTCAGCTCAGATCCACCTCCAACTAATCTCTGCAGTTAATCCTGTCCTACTCTACACAATACGCTAGAATCAACAAGGATTACCACTGTGACCCCTGAAGATATCTCTGGTGTATCACAGTAACTATAGCCAAAGGGTTTGATCACAGAATTTCTAAATTAATTGGTAATAAAACTATATCTTTCAATTCCCACATATGAAAAAGTTCATCTTGATGAGCATGTGAAGAACTACTGTGAATGTGGTACTGTTACCATATTTTGGTAATGTTGCTGCATATATAATAGGAGATGTTATAATAACTAATATTCTTATTAATGTCAGGAAATTTAATCTGGGGGAGAAGTTAATTGATGGATAGATGAAGCCGTGTCATATCAGACTTGGATATAAATGTAAATATTCTCTGTTGGACTACTAAATGAGAAGAGGCCATTAATATTTTTCCTTAGAGAAGAAACAGTCTTCTATCCCCAGGGAGAACATAGGAATATGACAAGCTAAGGGGAAGAACATCCCACTCTATCTGTCAACTTTTGAATGTCATCTCATGCCCTTCAGACTGGCATGACTAAGGAACAGGTCGTCTTTATGCCTGTAGGGAATTAAGTTTGACTGCTGTCATGTAAAAATCTGAAGTGATTCAGACAAGCATGACTCAGCCTGTATGTCACAGTAAGTTTATAATGCTGAAGAAGAAATTTACTCTTGAACATACTTTAATTGACACACCAGATTTATATAGGCTGAAAGGATATCTTTCAAAATAAAGGATGACAGACTATTTCAACAACAGCTGGTCTAATTCCCTGGAACTATACTAGCAGATGTAAACTGTTACGTTATGTACTCTATTAGTAAGTATCATTTCTTCCCTGATTTCCTTTTTTCTAAATATATACATGTATTTCATAATATAGCTATACATGGTCAAAATATTAAATGTAAAAGCTCTGTTCATTAGGGGAGTTTTGCCATTGACTTCAGTAGTGCCAGGATTTCACCCAGTAAGTCTGTACAGTCATTAAGAGATTCTAGTAATAATATAAAAACAACAAGGAGTCCGGTGGCACCTTAAAGACTAACAGATTTATTTGGGCATAAGCTTTCATGGGTAAAAAAACCTCACTTCTTTGGGGTTTTTTACCCACGAAACCTTATGCCCAAATAAATCTGTTAGTCTTTAAGGTGCCACCGGACTCCTCATTGGTTTTGTGGCTACAGACTAGCACGGCTCTGATACTTAGTAATAATATAAACTATGAGATTGAACCTGAAGTGTATTTTCCCCATTGCGAGAACTGTGACTTTCTTATCTTTCTTTCTGTGTCCATTTTTCTGATTTCTATTTCTTCCCATCTATGCCTCCTCCAGAACTGTTGAATAAAGATTACTGATGAAGTACTGCTTCTATTTCCGCTCAGTGATCCAAGTAACAGCAAACTTAAAGAGCCCTGTCATGTTCACACACTAGACCCAATCCTTTAAGCCAGTGGTCCCCAAACTTTTTCAATCGTTCCCCCTTACCAGGTCAGAGAGCCAGGGTGGAGGTGGGGACATAGGCATCAACTCCATGGGTGCTCCAGGGCTCCTTCCCTCCCCCTGCTGACCTGTACACCGGTGGGCCCCCCGATCATCTCCTTCCTCTCCCTTCCAGCACCTTCTTCCTGCCACGATCAGCTGTTCAGCGGCATGCAGGAGGTGCTGGGGGAAGGGAGAGGGGCTGGAAGGGGCAAAAAGATGTGGGGTGGGGCCTTGGGGAGAGGGATGGAGTGGGGCCGGGGCCTGGGTCAGAGCAGGGGTCAAGCACCCCCCGGGAACTGGGGAAGTTGGTGCCTCTGGGTGGGGTGGGGTGAGTGGAGCAGGGTGGGGGAGAGGGAGCCGCACTTGGGGCAGGAGTGGGGAGCTGCCGGTACCTCTCTCACAGAGCCTCCCCTGAGTGCTTCTGAAGGTTCTGGCAGGTAACTGGACTTTTAGTGTCCAGGCGGCTGGGGATGGGGCTGGAACAGAACTGGGGGCAGAGCAGGGCTGGGTGATGCTTTCTCCCCATCCTCCACAGGGCTGGGCTGGGCTGGGCCAGTTGTGCCCGCGCACCACAGTTTGGGGACCACTGGTTTAAACCCTTCTGTATGGAATTCCCATTGACTCCTGCAGAACCCTTGCCAGGCTCAGGTTAATGCTCCCTAAGGCTTTGATCTTGAATCATAGGTGCTGGAACTAGGGGTACTGCAGCACCCCCTGACTTGAAGTGGTTTCCATTATATACAAAGTTTACAGTTTGGTTCAAGGCTCTCAGCACCCCCACTATACAAATTGTTCCAGCGTCCTTACCTGCACGTACTGGGCCTTTAGACCACTAGGCCTTTAGACCACTGTACAAAGCATATAGCACACTTAATAGAGTGCTTATAAAGTAGGGAAAAAAGCCTTAATAACAACAGGCCATCAACAGACGGACCCGAACCCTACCCCATCCACAGGGCCGGCTCTAGGCACCAGCCCAGCAAGCAGGTGCTTGGGGAGGCCAAGGGGAAGGGGAGGCACGTCTGGCTCTTCGGCGGCAATTCAGCAGCGGGTCCTGCGGTCCCTCTCAGAGGGAAGGACCAGCCGCTGAATTGCCGCTAAAGAAGAAAGCGGCGCGATGCAGCTGCTGCAGATCGCGGCTTTTTTTTTTTTCCCCGCCGCTTGGGGCGGCAAAAACCCTGGAGCCGGCCCTGCCCATCCAGCCGTCTCTTCTCCAGATAGCTATGTAAAAAAGTTGGGGTTTGAAGCATGCTTGGGAACTAAAAATTGCCAGAGAAGAGAAAATTGCATCTTTTTCATGTAGTCCATCAAAATGACTTCTGCAAAAACACATGCAGGCCCCTAACCAGCATGGCTCTGTGTACGCAGATTTTGTTCGTCAGCTGCTTTATGGTAAGAAATAGAAACTTGTCAAGAGACGGATTGTTGCTGTGTTCCATTAGCATTTATTTATTTACACCACTGTTGAGGAAAAGAACCCATTGAAATAAATCCCTGTAGGGAAGTGGACCAGTTAAACAGTTAGAGCAGTGGACCCATAAAACACTAATTATTGCAGCAGTACCTCTCAAATGAATCCCTGCTAACAGGAAACCATTATGAAAAACATCCGTTTTCAGTGCAACTCAGTCAGACTACACACGGTCAAATAGATATATCTTGAAATGCTTAACAAATACAACTTTTCAATGGCATTGCACCGTTGTTTGCAAAGAGCCACTTTGTGTGAGGGCTCAGTGATTTTGCAATTTATATTAAGGACATACAGCCCATGAATCTGTTTACTGCTTATTACTCTTTGGAAATATGGGTAACTCCTGAGAGATAACAACAGGAGTTCTGTAGAGTCCTTTTCCCTTCAGATCTAATGCTGTTCTTTGATATCTGTTTCTCGCAGGTAGGTAATAAGATCCCCAAAACATAAAAGACCAACTTGTAATAGTATTTCATGCTTAGGATACATAAATGAAAATATGTACTGTCACGTATTTGTCGTTTCTTTTTAGTTACATCCAGATGCAATCAAATCTCTTGTAGAATGTATGTTTGCCACAAGGCACGAAAAATTGATTTTGTTTTAGGTATTGTGCAAATTTCTGTCTCCCAGAATTCACCTAGAGGTTTTTCTAAATTTGTTCTATACTAATCAAGGAAAACGGCTATGTTAACTAGTGCGGGGGAGAAGCATATGTTTTCATGGAAAACTGTGGGACGTGTGTTTTAAAATGTTGTATACTGACAACTCCGTACACGTCTTGAATCTTCTACATCAGTCAAGAGTCTCTCCTCTGGAGCTGCAAGAGCATTGTAGAAATCCCTTCCCAGACAGACCACACTATTGTGGGACAAGGTGAGTAAGGTAATATCTTTTCTTGGACCAACTTCTTTTGGTGAGAGAGACTATTGTGGACAATCAAGCCTAGCTGGTTGATGAGCTTATTCCATGAGCTAAAAATACTCACAAAACTTTCAATGTTCAGTTTAGGTGGAGAAAAATGTGTATATTACTGAGATACACCTCGAATCCATGCAGAAATGTACCTCTGTGTTTTATGGAAGACAGAGTGCGAGGCAAAGGGGGAGTGCAGTGTATTCCTAGCCCAAAGCCCGGTGAACGATTGCAGGTACTGGGTTTGATGACTCTTGATCCAGAATGAGTAGGGGACAGAAGTCCTGGGCATCGACAAATGAGGGCCACAGGTAGAGGAGCCTCAGAGTCAAGTTGGGCGACCTCCATTAGCAGGTTAGTAGGCACTGTTCTCAGTTTTATGAAACCAGGCAACTGCGATAAGGCAAGTGCGTGTGTGTTAGGCTGTGTTACTCTTCGGATTGTGCAAGGGTCCATAAATGCCATATATAAAACCATGCAGAAATATTGTTGGCTATGGTGCCCTCTAAGTCCATAGGTTAGCCCTCCTCCCATAGAATTTAGGGAAACAAGACTTGCTGTCCATGCTGGGATTGATAGTCAGAGCCCATCCATGCTAACCATAAGAAATAGAACGGCTGTCATGTATCTCATTCTTTATGGAAGCCACATGACTGACAGTGACCCTACATCTGACATTGTCTGGAAATCAGGCTCCATGTGTCAGATCAGCTGTTCACAACATAGACAAAACATTCTAGCCTTTTCCTGACAACTGTGGATGCCAGGAATTAGAGGCACACCATTGACATCATATAGATATTCATGATAATTGATTTAGTGCTGGGCAGAACAGCATACAGAATGGGGAAAGCCTGAGGTTGGCCAATACAGGGGGACACAATATGTGCCCCTATAAGCTGATTTCAGCTTATGGTATTTTATTTTTGAATTGCACACTCACATATGTTGGGGGACACTGTGACTCTATGCTCATGTGTGTTGCAGTGTTGCATGCATTATATCTGCAGAAAGAACAGGAGTACTTGTGGCACCGTAGAGACTAACAAATTTATTTCAGCATGAGCTTTCGTGGGCTACAGCTCACTTCTTCAGATGCATAGAATGGAACATATATTGAGGAGATATATATACATACAGAGAGCATGAAAAGGTGGGAGTTGTCTTACCAACTCTGAGATATCTGCAGATAAACTTCTGATGACTGTGGGTGACTGCAGTTTTTGTGGTTGCCCTCTGAGGTTTATGTGATTTCCCAACACATGTTTACTCTTCATGCTATAGTAACAGCTCCTGATAGCCTATGGCTTAGTTCAATGGAGCTGTGTGCTACTTTTTTGTTGCCATGTCTGTTTATTTTTGGAGAACTGTTCTTATATGTGGCCAGTAGCTGACTGTGATGTTACTGCCTATTTGGGAGCTCAGTGGACTTTAAGTCTGCAGCGGCTGTGAGATATTTTACATTCTCCTTGTGTTTCCCTATATAGCTGTCTTCTATTAATCTTCCTGTGTGGGCACTGATTTTCCTATCTTGCCTGGGTTTCTTTGTTCAGATCTTCACCTCTAATCATCCTTTTCCTCTTTTGCTGTCAAGGGACTTAATTGACTTATCTTATGATGACACTTATCTGTTTGTGGATGCACCAGACAGCAAATATTTCCTGGTCTTCGAGTTTGTGTGTCCAGATGGGCCCTTTATGGACATGCTGCTGTTTCCCATACACAGCAAATATGGGCTGGCTGTTGGAACAGCATTTGGGGGCTGATTTACAGAACTTCTGCAGCTTCCATTGGTTCCGTTGCTCAGCTTCACTGAAAATCAAGTGATTTTATAAATATGAAAAATTTCCATTCTCATGCTGGTCCTATTTTTTGATGTTGTCACTCCATTCTTGCAGAACGTTGGGTGTTATTTAAAGGTGCCTAAAGGCTGCTTTCACTTATGCAGGCCAGCTGCCTTTTTTGCCATCCAAATACCTGCAAGTGCTGATTCCTCCCACCCTGTTTCTCCTCTCACACCCCCTAAGAAGGAAATAACTAAGGACCATGGGTCATTCTGCACAGGATTCCTTTTCTCCCCACTTCAAATGAAGCCACGCAGCACCACGCTGGGGCTTGGCACAGGGAACAAGATTTACCCCTAAATGCTTGCTTAAAAGGCATATATTTTAGCAGCTTACATTTTCTTTTCATGTTACACAGTCCAGTGTGGTATAAATGATGGGTAAATACCATATACAAGAACAGAGAGGTTTGCTGAATAGTGATAAATAATCAATTACGCAGGAAAAACACATCCCCTGCTTTTATTTATTTATTTGACTCGGCACAGTTTCCACAAAATTCTGACAACGATGCCACCATTATCTTTTCATGACTGAGGCCCTAGGAACTTGTTCAGCCCACAGCAAGAGCCCTTTATGTATCTACTAATGTGTTGATTCACAGAGCCTGAGCAAGGCTGCTGATCTGAATAGCAATGAGATTCCAGTTTATGCTGTCTCTTTACAAGAACCATGGACATTAATAACGTCTCAGGGGAGCGGCGATGGCTGTAATAAAGAAAAGATCTGCAATGTTTGCACAGCTCTCTTCATTCATCCTGCTATGTAGTGAAGTGCGGTAATAAGGCCTTACAAAATTTAAATGACACTCTTGCGGGGATTTTTTTTTCTTACAAAAAAGGAACAAAGACATGTTTCTGCCAGTTATGATTTAATGACATTCATATTTCTAAAAGATAACCCCAAGTTTGCTATATATGAAAGTCCAGTCACAAAAGTCATCTTTGAAAATGGCCTAAGAGTTTTTGATTTATAGTTATGGAGCATGAAAAATACCATGTCACAAACATCCACATTTTAACTGTTAGCCCACAATGCCATTCATGCTGAAAACCAGCTCAGGAAAATTGATTACCTCTCCTGCACAAATTAAATTAAGAAAAGAGAATTCAGCTGTTATAAAACACTGATAACTAATTAAAGGAAGTGGGTATATAGCAAAACTGCAAAAAGTAACATTAAAAAGACTCCTCCAACTTTTTTTTAAAAATCACACCTTTCTGAAGTTAGTTTAGCTACTTACAAATAACACCAGCTAAGATTACTATAAATGAAAGAAATTAGGGGAAAATTGTCTCATTTTATTTTGTGGATTTGACAGCACTATAGACTTGATCCACATCCTACTGACTTTCATGAGTTTGGGAGCTGGGTTTTTGGGCGTAGCAACTGTCACTGTTTCCTCTGTAGAGGTCAATTAGGCACAGATCCTGCAAAAACTTATGCGTGTGAGTAACGAGTAACTCCGGTGCTTCAGGGCGACTATTCATGTTTGTAAAGCTAAGCAAGTGCGTAAGTCTTCAGCAATGAGCTCTTAGGCCAAGATCCACAAAAGTAAAAATACCTAAATACCTTTACTGATCTGGGCCTGACTTTTGTGGCTGCATGGGGCTCAAATGAAGTTGGATATAATCTCCTTCTCCTCCACTGCCTTCCTTTGAAGTCAATGAGGCTCCTCACAGACACAGTAGTCAGCCCGTGTGGAGCTCCCCACTCAAGGCCAGGTAATGAAGATGCTGAGGTGCTCACAGATCACTTAATTCAGTCATATGACACACGCTGGATTGTCTAGTCCTTTTTAAATGTGCAATTTAATGTAAGACATGTTGGTGTTATTATGTATATAGCATAAAATATCCTGCCTGTATAACATGGGTGACAACATTACAATCAACAGTTATCTTTATTCCATTGCTTGGCCTTTGAGCATTTAAATTCATAACTTTAAGATTGTATTCACATATGTTATGTATTTTAATTTCCCAAACATCTATACTGAAATTTGATAGCTCCTCAGCCCAAGTCAGCTAACCCAGGGCAACTGTGGGTGTTTTTCTGAAGTGTAGACATACTCTTAGTGTCTCAGGGCTTGATGTTTGTCCTCAGATCTATATGTGTTTAGCAACAAAAGGTGAAAATAACCCCTTTGCTGGGGAGCTGAGGACCAGCACAAGGTTTATGCACCACTGAAGACCCATTTATGCCCCAGTGGTATAGAGAACTTGTGCTGGCATTTGCATGGGAGTGAATTTGACCCAAAGAAAGACACCTGTGCTTCTGAGGGTCAGGTGGTAGCTTTTGTGCTTGTGTTGAGGTGCTGGCATTGGCCAGTCCTTCCTTCAGAAAGTTTTCTAGGGCTCGTTTATCTACATCTAACCGACTGATCTCCATGCAGCAACTGGCCAATGAAAAGTGCTCCATAAGAGCTAGGTATTACTACTACTAAATCGGTAACTCAAGAAATGTGTGTTGACACACAATTTGGGGTTTTAGCCTACTCGTTGCTACCGTCTGAAAGGGGGCATGGACAGCAAATCTCTTGAGTATAATTTATTCTTTAAGAATAGCAGGCTAAGTGGTGCACACGAGCAATTCAAACTACGTGCTCAACAGGAAGGCCTCTTCTTATAGAACATGTGCTTCCCCCTCCCCCCACCCACTGCTCAGCTACCTGTAACTCAGGTTCCTGTGCAAAATGTAGCCTGTAGGGACATCATGCGGGTGTGAGACAATCCCTGGGGAAATCTGAGTTAATAAAGCACTTGTGACACATGGTTCCAGAGCCTCTAGCAACACAGTGAGTGTGGGAGCAATGCAGAATGTCACGGCGGGCACGTGCCTGGAGAGCAGTGACATTCGGAGAGCCTTGGAGAAAAAGAAAAGAAGAGCTGGCGTTTGGGTTGTGACAGAACCAAAAGAAGTTTGTTAGGCTTAAGCTGCTGATGGAGTGGATTGGGGGGTTGAAATTCCTAACCTCTCTGGCTGTGTGCCTTGATGTGGTGTTTGCTGACCCTCTCTTGGTGGAGGGATCCATCAACACTGCTGCCTACAGGGCAATCAGCTACCTCTGACAACTTCCTCTGAGAAAATTCAAAGGGCCTGTCTGTCCTCCCCCTTGCACACACCCCCATATCAGATTGCACCTAGCAGTGCGACACTGGACACCCACTTTGCTGCTGTTACTACACCCCATGTGCTGCAATAGGACCTGGATCTGCATAGATAGATGAGCACCAGCTACACCCCTATTTCTTCCCCACCCACGCCAACCCCTGTCTCTCTGCAATGCAACATAGCACTGTGGTGCATAGTGCACCTGTGTAACACTGACAGACCCTGGTCGTCAGCGGGAGGGATCAAACCCGGGACCTCTGGAGCTTAGTGCATGAGCTAAAAGCCAGCTGGCCATTAACTAAGGCTGTAGAGTGGACTCATTTATCTCTAAGTGGTCTCGGTGCCTCTCAATGGGACAGAGCACCACCCCCAGGCGGTGTGTGGGTTACACATGCACCCCAATACAGCAGCATTGCACATCCTGCAATGCCAGTCATTGCTTGCAATATGGATTTCCATCATGGATTTATTCTGAAACACAGAGAAGACAGAACAAGGTTGTGTTTGTTTGTGGTAGGAGCAGGGGGATGGCAGTTCTTGTAGGATTGCAAAATTGCAGGATTGGGACACTGAATGAAGCACTTTATGTTTGTAGGATTTCATTTTTAAAATGGGGTCCTGTTCCTAACCTGGGCCGCACTAAATAAGAGCAGGGCGTTGAGTGGTTTCATTAATGGTTTGAGCATGTGTGTTTGTACAGCCGCTAGCCCTATAAAAGAGCTTTCAAAATGGAGAACTTTATAAGCACTAAAGATTAGTGTTTTTATTAATAGACATATGGAATATTTGTGACTCAAAGGTTACTAAACAGTTTTGATTGACTCAAGTCCAAAGGACTCAGTAAAAAGCTAACGACTTATCTACAAAGCCAACAAGCACATATTCAACAAATCATATCTGTATTATTACACTTTGAAAGTGGGTCAGAATATTTTTCTAGGATAAACATCCGCTACTGTGTATTAAGCGCTATGTAGGTCAGTGCTTGCCCAAATGCTTTAGCATGAAGTTGAAATAGTCAATATTAAATGAGTTGCTTGACAAATCAAATACAATGGAAATCTTTAAATAAATGAAATGCAAAAGACTATGTTAATGCAACCTGAAGGTTATGAATTGAAATGGCGGGGAAAGGCAGGCAGTGTGAAAGTTCAAGTTCTCATAGCAATATTAATTCCCATTGCCCATAGTGTATATCAAGGTAGACGTGAAATTATAAAGTAGTGATCAGAAATGTTATAGATGAATAATGTGAGTGAGTGATACTGCACAACCCTTAACTCTTCCACTTCCTGACTTCATGTTAAAATACAGAATCTCAGTGTTGCATTTAATTTCTCTGGCTTTTCCTTACTTTAAAGAAAAATGTGAACTCTCCATCCCTTATGGGTTACCCCTTCTAACTTTTTTGCAGCTTTTCCCTCTTCCAAGAGGGAGGGGAGCAGATCTTTATTTTCTACCCCTCTTGGTATCTTTATATAGGACAATGGAGAATCGGGCCCTGTGCTTTAAACCAGAGAGAAACTGGTCATCTGACCACAGCTTTCACCTTACCCCTCCCATTCTTCCATTCCACTTAACCAATATCTAATATGAAGTTCGACACTTAATTTTTCTGCAAAATATGCAGTACATACCCCCCTATAAACAGGTACTTAGACCCTGTTTTATCAATATATAAGATTATACAAAGATCTGCTTAAAGATGTTCTTTCCAATATCCCTTCATCTGATCTAAGGGCTTGGCTACACTGGAGAGTTGCAGCGCTGGTGGAGGCTTTACAGCGCTGCAACTTAGGGCTTGGCTACACTTACAAGTTGCAGCGCTGGTGGAGGCTTTCCAGCGCTGCAACAACACCCCGTCCACACTTGCAGGGCACAACCAGCGCTGCAACTCCCTGGTTGCAGCGCTGGCTGAAAACCCATCCCGGCAGGGGTATAAGGAGTGCAGCGCTGGTGATCCAGCGCTGCCCAGCAGGTGTGGACACTCACCAGCGCTTTACCTGTCCTCCAGGGAATAAGGAGGTATCCCAGAATTCCTGTTCAGCCACTCTGCACATCAGTTTGCACTCTACTGCTCTTGGCTCAAAAGAGCAAAGAAGACATGCTGAAAACTTCAATAAAACAATTCTTGGCTTTGAAAACAGTCTTTATTATAGCAGATAGTGAAAGATACCTTAGCCCAGTAAAGAAAGAGGCACTACAAATCATATTATTATTATGGATAATAGAATAACAGTGTAAGCAGTGCAATTCACTCCCATGCAAGGCAGCAAACATTATTGTTGGCTTTCAGCCTCAAATTCTTCCCTCAAGGCATCCCTAATCCTTGTAGCCCTGTGCTGGGCCTCTCTATTAGCCCTGCTCTCTGGCTGTGCATATTCAGCCTCCAGGACTTGAACCTCGGTGGTCCATGCCTCACTGAATGCTTAGTAACTGTCCACACCTGCAAGGCACATCCAGCGCTGCAACTCCCTGGCTGCAGCGCTGGCTGTACACCTGGTCTGCTTGGGATATAACGAGTGCAGCGCTGGTGATGCAGCGCTGCTTGTCAAGTGTGGCCACACACCAGCGCTGTTATTGGCCTCCAGGGTATTAGGAGATATCCCAGAATGCTATTAACTAAATCTCTCTTTGTTTTGTTATGATGCCTCTCTTTGTTTTGTTGTGAACTCGGGGCTCCGGGAGCTGCTTATCTAAAAATCAAACACAGCTCTTGTTTGCTGTGAATGAGGCAGGCAGGGGGATGAATGTCTACAGCCTAGTGTTTGCTTGAGGAGAGAAACAGCACGGGGGGGGATGGGGAGAAAGGGAGTCCGTAGGAGCAGCTGCTTATCTGGTCTACAGGCTATTTGCAGTTAAGAGTGAATGAAGGGTCCAGGAAATGGTCAAATTTTGCAAGGCAGGGAGCTGACACAGAATTTGCAAGGCAGGCTTTGCAAGGCAGGGAGCTGACACACAGTGTCGGCTCCAAAAATCCACACTCTCTCTCTCCCCCACTCCCTGTCACACTCCACCCCACCCCCCTCTTTTGAAAAGCATGTTGCTGCCACTTGAACGCTGGGATAGCCGCCCATAGTGCACCACTCCCAACAGCGCTGCAAATGCTGCAAATGTGGCCACACTGCAGCGCTGGTAGCTGTGAGTGTGGCCACATACCAGCGCTTTCCCTACACAGCTGTACGAACACAGCTGTAACTCCCAGCGCTACACATCTGCAAGTGTAGCCATGGCCTAAGGGTTTGGTCCAGCCTTCAAAGGTTTTCCTTGCTTTCTCAGAATTCTTTTATTGGCATTCTCTGTCTTAGCTGTCAAGGTGCTACCAAAGTTACAAACACAAGTCCTCCACTTTTAAAGGCATTTAATTCTACTGCACAACAGATCAGCAACTCAGGGGCACGATATCCTCAAAGAGAGAGTAAGAGGAAATGAACAAAACGAAGTGGAGCTCTGTTCTGTGGTTCCTTACAAAACCCCAAACCTACTGGGGAAGAAAAAATCAACCCCCAGCTAGAGTGTATGAAAAAATTCCCTAGTGTTGCCTTCTTCCACTTCTCCTCGAAAACCCAGGAATCCGGAATTATAAATGTATCTAAAGTAGGTGACTGTCCTCAGTAGAAATTAAAGGAAAAAACTGAACAGACAAGTTTGCTGGCCAACGCAGAAAAGACGGAAGAAAAAAAAACATCTTCCCCAAAAGTAAGTTTCTATTTTTTTTTTCATTCTTATGATGGGCTGTGGAGGGGTGGTCGAAGGGTTGTTACATATTCTATACACTCTGTTCCATTCTATCTCATTATTGATCATCTCAGTAAAAGTACAAATATATATCTGTGAGTTCCAAAGCTAGCTTATCAATTATTAAATAAGTCATTGTTATAAACTAGAACCACGTGTAAAGAACCTCACTGATGAGCATAAGGAAGCTAGTAGGAAAAAAATAAAAGATTCTAGTTTAACCCTGTCTGGTACATTGTGCACAAAATGATACACAATGGAAAATTAGTTACAGGGTAAGCAGCAAAGAATCCTGTTGCACCTTATAGACTAACAGACGTTTTGCAGCATGAGCTTTCGTGGGTGAATACCCACTTCTTCGGATGCAAGAATGTATTCACCCACGAAAGCTCATGCTGCAAAACGTCTGTTAGTCTATAAGGTGCAACAGGATTCTTTGCTGCTTCTACAGAACCAGACTAACACGGCTACCCCTCTGATACTAGTTACAGGGTGTGTTCTCTACATATCAGTGGCAGGATGGAGCCCCAAGAGGGTGCAAATATGCCCATCAGTGATCCTACTAGGCAAGAATCTTGAGCCTGATCCTGGAAACTCTCCATGGGGGTGAATCCAAAACGCATTGAAATCATTGGGAGTCTTTAGTTTAAGCTTTTGGTGCAGAACATCCATTGTCTTCAGGCCTTAGATCTTCAGTGGAAAGCAACTGGCAGCTCTTCCTGACAAGTAGGAAGAGAAATAGTATATCCACTTACCTGGCTATAGGAACATTGGTCATTGTCCATAACACCATAACCTCACATTTCTGAATACATTTAACTGTGTGAAAGGGGGAGAGAGAGACAATACGGCCTTTTTTTCCCTCTTGGGAGGTTAATTTGTCTTTTCATTCCAGTTTTTGAAGTCAATATCATGCTGCAGCACTCCTTGTTCTTAGTTTTTAATGTATTGTAATTACAATTTGGAAGCAATCCTTTAAATCAGTTCAATATGTTTAAATCACAGTCCTGTACAGCAGAGTTGTATGATTCATTGTCAGACTGAAGTGTGTAAAATTATTAAGTGTTCCAGCAATTGAAATAACTCTGTTATGCCTCATACACTCCCAAACTGGACATCTTCAGTTTACTTTAATAAACTCTTGAGTTTGGAAGCAAGTAGTTTCTTTCTGTTGTGACAAAGTTCCTCCTCTACCTTGGTGGGTCCTGCGCTTATTGGCGGATTTGCTCGCCTCACAGATTCACCCTGTGGGTTGAGAAACAGCCCAGAGACCTTCCCCTCTGGTAGAAGCCACAGTCCAAGTCAATTCCTCCTGTGTTTGATCAGGAGTTGGGAGGTTTGGGGGGAATCCGGGCCCACCCTCTACTCCGGGTTCCAGCCCAGGGTCCTGTGGACTGCAGCTGTCTAGAGTGCATCCTGGTACAGTTGCGTGACAGCTACAACTCCCTGGGCTACTTCCCCATGGCCTCCTCCCAACACCTTCTTTGTCCTCACCACCGGACCTTCCTCCTGATGTCTGATAATGCTTGTACTTCTCAGTCCTCCAGCAGTATGCCTACTCACTCTCAGCTTCTTGCACGCCTCTTGCTCCCAGTTCCGCGCACGCACTTCCTCTCCTCTGGCTCCCTGGCTCCCCGTGGCCTGACTGGAGTGAGCCCTTTTATAGCATCAGAGGGGCCTTAATTAGAGTCAGGTGCTTAACAGCCTCACCTGACTCTTAGCAGGTTAATTGGAGTCGGGTGTTCTCATTAGCCTGGAGCAGCCCCTGCTCTGGTCACTCAGGGAACAGAAAACTGCTTATCCGGTGGCCAGTATATCTCCCTTCTACTACTCCGCTGTTCCAACTGGCCCGGGTCTATCACACTGTGTATAGTGTAATGGAGACTAAATGTTTCTAAGCCTAACAAGTTTTTCACAAGAATCATTCCCCTCCATGCATATTAATCAAAGGTGCCCTGGGTGACCCCAAAGTAGCCCCAGAGATTTACTCATATCAATATATCACTAATGGTGTCTGTCTGCACGTTGAGAGTGAGAAACGAAAGCTATGGTCTCCTCACTAGCCTTATAGTGTAGCTAACATTGTCTAATGGTTAGCATACAGGATTGGAAGTCAGCCTGTCTGGGCTGTGTTCTGCCAAAATTTAGCTGGGAGACCTGGAGCAGGGCGGCTCCAGGCATCAGCAGAGGAAGCACATGCCTAAGGCGGCACATGCTAAGGGGCGGCATTCCGTCCATTCTTGCTTCGGCAGTTTGAGCGGCAGTCCGAGTAGCTTTTTTTTTTTTTTTCGCTTGGGGTGGCAAAAATGGAAGAGCTGGCCCTGACCTGGAGCAAAACACTTAACTTCTGTACTTGTCAGTAAAATGAGGAAAACAATACCTATCTTCATAGAGGTGTTCCCAGGCTGAATTTCACTAATATTTGGACCGAATTCCTTGTAATACTTGATTACCTAAATGTCAACTAGTAATTGCCATGATGGGCATTTTAAGGATTCTATCTATAGACTGATATTTGAAAAATGCTTTGAAATCCCTGGGAGACGGGGTGAGGGAGTGGTGAAGTACGGCTCTGGTAGTGCAAATGGATCTGCACTGTGGAATCTTGCACCCTCACAGCCATCCGCCCCTCCCCCATTGAAGAAGGAGCTCTGAGTGAGTTCAGGCATTTGTTCATCAATGTGGGTCTGATTACAGAATCCTGGTGTATGTTGTTACAATGGGGGCTGCTTCCCATGAACTGCTGTGAGTGTTTGTGTTTTTGCATATACAGTGCAAAACAAGTGGTTTGAGCATTGGCCTGTTAAACCCAGGATTGTGAGTTCAATCCTTGAGGGGGCCATTTAGGAATCTGGGGCAAAAATCTGTCTGGGGATTGGTCCTGCTTTGAGCAGGGGGTTGGACTAGATGACCTCCTGAGGTCCCTTCCAATCCTGATATTCTATGAACAACTCTCTATGAAATGCAAACAAAATGGTTGCAAAAGGTGAATGTGGGTCACTTTTCCAAAAACAGTTTTATTCAAACTGAATATTGATAAATGTAGCTCAGATACTATGGATGCCTCAACTTCATCTATTTCTAATGGTAAGGAACTTTTGATTACGTGATAAATATGCTAAGTGAAATATAATTAGAGAAGCTGATTGGGCACACTCATTTAGAATTATCTAAATATACGATAGTCATTGTTTTAATGAGGTCTCAATTACTTTTTTAGAGAAATGTTTCCAGCAAAGAGTGAGCTTCCAACTTTCATTCTGTTTCTTTTCCTGGACAGATGATGGCATTGTAGCACTACTATATACTATAAAACCAATGGAGGTACTCCCAGAATGAAATCTCTATTTGATTTGATCTCTGCATGCTTTAGCAGCTTGAGGTTTTGCATTTGCTTTTCATGTCTTTGGTGAAACAGATGAATGCTATAATAGCAGTACGTCCCAAAAGGAAGACATGAAATCCTTATATTTATAATAAAAAAGTGTTTCAAACCTCATTCTAATTCAGACTTGAACTGTTCACCCTGTGCACGTCCAGAAACTCATTCTCTAATACTAGACGCAATGATCTCTGGAGGGAAGTTTTCCATCTGTTTCCTTATGATGTTAAGCTGTTAGTGCGGTTCATTATTTATTACATCTACTGGTTTATGTTAAGCTATGATTTTCTTCTTTAAGAATTCAACTGGATTAGTGTAAAAAATTAGGATTTGCATGTCAGACAGACTTTTGTTAACATGCGGGGCGGGGAAGGGATGGAATTGCTCCCAAGATGCTTTTGAGATCGAGGGAAGTGATTATTCCCCTCTATTTGGCACTGGTGAGGCCACACCTGGAGTACTGCATCCAGTTTTGGTCCCCCCACTACAGAAGGAATGTGGACAAATTGGAGAGAGTCCAGCAGAGGGCAACGAAAATGATTAGGGAGCTGGGGCACATGACTTACGAGGAGAGGCTGAGGGAACTGGGGTTATTTAGTCTGCAGAAGAGAAGAGTGAAGGGGGATTTGATAGCAGCCTTCAACTACCTGAAGGGGAGTTCCAAAGAGGATGGAGCTCTGCTGTTCTTAGTGATGGCAGATGACAGAACAAGAAGCAATGGTCTCAAGTTGAAGTGGGGGTGGTCTAGGCTGTATATTAGGAAACACTATTTCACTAGGAGGGTGGTGAAGCACTGGAATGGGTTACCTAGGGAGGTGGTGGAATCTCCAACCTTAGAGGTTTTTAAGGCCTGGCTTGACTAAGCCTTGGCTGGGATGATTTAGTTGGTGTTGTTCCTGCTTTGGACTAGATGACCTCCTGAGGTCTCTTCCAACCCTAATATTCTTTGATTCTATGGCTAGCAGATAATTTATATTTAATTCAGTGATACAGAGCTAAATTAACCACTTGAAGACTGAGATAAATGTAGATTTGTAAATATAGCCTGATTCTGCCACCCTCAATCGTTTTGAACAGCACCTTACTCTGCTTCACTTCAGCGGGACTACTTACAGAGTAAGATCCTTCTCAATCTGAGTAAGGTAGGCAGAATGAGGCTCATAATTAATACATTATATAGTGAAAGTATGCATGTGTGTGTACACACCTGTGCATAAAAGCATAGCTCACAGGTAAATGTTCATTTTCTACTCTCTTTTGTCCTAGCAACTGGAAAGACACAGAGGATTTTGTGTACGATTTACACTATATAGAAGAAATGACAGATTCTCTCTGTGGGGAGAATAATAGCTCTGGGAGACTGTTGCTTCCCCCGAATTATTACTTTTTTTCTGGAAATAGAATTCTTGTTTGGTTCATACTGTTTCATTGCCACTTGTATTTAGAACTAACAACAGTTTAGGTGTCATGAGATAGCTGTGAGGGATAGAGTTTGTGCAGTTATTTAAATTGTACAAGAAACAACTCTTAATGTGCGGCATCTTGCTTATAGAAATGTCTTATGAGGCAGACCGGAATAAAATCAGAATCTTATTACACTGTAATTAAAGTATCAATTTTGCCTATGAAATATTATCTAGAATAACCATAGAAAGTCCTCTTAACAGCCCTGATTGCTTTGATATAAATACATGTGTTTCCAAACTGCAGCAGAGGAAGTTTTTTGCATATTCTTCTCCCATGCGGTTTCTCCTAATGTGATGGAGACTTGGAGATAAAACTGGATTGTTCACTCCCTGTCATGTTTCTGTATCTTTATCTTAATAGAGATGTTAAGATAAAATCTCTCCATATTGTGGTGTTCTAAAACCCAGAATTACCAATGCTTTATCATTTATAAAGAATAAAGACTATGACTGCTTTAAGCAATATCAAAGTAAAAATACCTTTAACGGGGGGAACATGAAGAAGCTCCTAATATTTGCTAAAATGTAAGTTAATTCTTGTCAGACTTAATGCATTACATTTGCAAGTATTTGGCCAAATAATCACTGACAGATAAAACGAAAGTGCCGAAATAGCTTATTACGTGGTAGCAGAGTTCATCTATCTGGGAATGAGATGACTTGATTATGCATCTGTTCTTTCAAATTTTCTGAGTCAGAGCCTCATTTGGTGTAAATCAATGTAGCTCTTTGACTTCAAGTCAAGGTAGCGATGTTGATTTGCTGCAGCTGAGAATCTGGTCCATTTATAAGATGTCAAATTACTCTGATTCATAAATATATGCGGTGCTGGTAGTGCTTATACAAACAGTTGCCTAACAATATTGATGATAAGCCCCTGTTTTCAGTTGCTTATAAATTTGCCAAACTTCAAATATTCAGGCTAAAATTTTCCATGCTGGATTTTTGTCCTTGCCTCAGATTGGTGTGTTTTTGTGTTTTTTCCAGAAGAAATGGTTAGCCATTTATGAGAACAACTGTAGAGGGGAAATTTTGCTACCTGTTTAAAAAAAAAGTTAAATGTTAAAAAAAGAAATCTCTTTGAAATACTCTAGCACAGTGGTTCCCAAACTTTAACAACCTGTGAGCCCCTTTCACTAAAATGTCAAGTCTCGTGAACCCCCTCTTAAAAATGAGTATTTCTTCCTTTACCTGAGTATAAATTATAAAAGCAGTGATCTTGGAAATATAAAATTTGTTTTTGTGACATGTTTATTACACACTATGTATTCATTATTATTTATCATTGTGACAGTGTACCCCATAAGTCTTTATGGGGTGGGGGTGCTCATAAATGTATGTATGATATAACTGGAGTAGGGTTTTGCTACATATGCCGTGTAACATATCTGTGTAAAGGTTATGATCTACTGGTTATGTTCATCCTAGTTGTATGCAGGCACCATTTGTGTGTTCAAAGTTATTAACAATGGCTGTATAATTGCTTGATTTCTAAGTAGCCTTAGTTAGAACATTTGGTCACTTCTTGGGAAAGGAATGTGCAAGTTAAGTGCTCAATCAGGAAGCACTTAACAGACAAAAGAGCCTGGAAGACTCCAATCCACATAAGTCTTCCTGGAGACATACAAGATACCATGTAGACAATGGCTTCTGCCTGTAAAGCCTGAGTCATGCATGGACATGTGACTTGCCCAGGTGACTCCAGAACTCTATCTTGGACCTGGACTTTGCATAGGAGTGAGGAAGGAGGTCTCCACCCACAAGATAAAGTCTATTTAAACCCGAGAGAGACCCCTCCATTTTGTCTTCAGATGACTAAAGAAGGAGCCTCTCCACCCCTCCCCCCACCCCCAGGATACTTAAAGAAAACTGGAACAAAGGACAGTAAGAACGGGGGTCAGAGTGATTGCTGGACCCAGGGGCGGCTCTAGGATTTGCGCCGCCCCAAGCAGGGCGGCATGCCGCGGGGGGCGCTCTGGCGGTCGCCGGTCCTGCAGCTCCGGTGGACCTCCTGCAGATGTGCCTGCGGAGGGTCCGCTGGTCCTGCGGCTCCGGTGGGCACATCTGCGGGAGGTCCACCAGAGCCACGGGAGCAGCGGACCCTCCGCAGGCATGCCTGCGGGAGGTCCACCGGAGCCGCCTGCCGCCCTCCCGCGGGACGCCACCCCAAGCACGCGCTTCGCGCGCTGGGGTCTGGAGCCGGCCCTGGCTGGACCCAGGCTAAAAGGAGATTATCCTGTAAAAGGGAGCATTCTGGAACTGGTGAGGATCTTATCTGTATTTAGTTTGATTAGACATAGATTTGCGCATTTTATTTTATTTTGCTTGGTGACTTACTTTGTTCTGTCTGTTACTACTTGGAACCACTTAAATCCTACTTTCTGTATTTAATAAAATCACTTTTTACTTATTAATTAACTCCGAGTATGTATTAATACCTGGGGGAGCAAACAACTGTGCATATCTCTCTATTAGTGTTATAGAGGGCGAACAATTTATGAGTTTACCCTGCATAAGCTTTTAAGAATGGGATCCACAAAAGCCAGCACGTCTGTCAGGAAGTTGGTGTCTGTTTTTCGTTTCCCATGAAACCGTGCCAGCTTTCCCGTACTATACAAAGTATGTACATTTCATGTGCCTACTTTCATTATAGAGCGGGTCTTCAGGTTTTGGTGACTCAAGAGCTCTGTGAAAGGCAAAAGGAAGCTGAGATCTGTCATGCTTGGGTTGAGCTCTATCTGCACCTACCATCCTCAATTTTTGGTTTAACTGAACTGTTTCTATTGGAATAAGGTTTTACCTGAGGGTTGCAAACCTGACTGCAGAATCTTACTTTTTTAATTCAGGCTTGGGACCAGCACTATTGCAAACAATGGAAGAGATACTAAGTATGGCTTTCCTAGGTATTATGTGGAATAGAATGATTGCCCTTACATCAGAAGTACAATAGGAAGCAGCTGCAATTGGATTGAAAGTAAATGCAGGCAAAACCAATATTATGACCGTAGGAAACAAGACAGCAGATGCAAAGCTGTATGCGGATAGAAAAGAAATGGAACAGGTTGAGTTCTACTATCTGGGGAGTGGGATGATGTTTGAAAGTGGCCACAATAAATATTCATGAGAGATTAGAAAAAGCAAGCACCATTTTTGGAAGGATGAACAACATCTGGTCAAACAGAGGTCTTCACTCCAAAGTAAAACTCAGATTTTACCATGTGATTGTATACAGTGTGCTACTGTACAGAGCAGAGACTTGGTCGATGACAGGGGCTAACAAATAGGATTGGAGGCTGCCCATCACAGATGACTGCGGAAGAAGTTAGACATTTAATGGAAAGACAAAATAACAAATGTGAGCATAAGGGAGTTGACTGAGCAGGACTGATAGGAAACAGAAAGGAAAGGAGGCCAAGAAGAACTGGCAGAAGACAGTAACAGAGGATATTGAATGTGTTGGCATCACCGCAGAAGAAGTATCACACCTAGTGAGTGACTGTAATCGGTAGAGGAACTGGACTACCTGATGAGTCAGCTCCACAGGAGGAACTAAGGTCTAATGTATGGTCCCACGGTTCATAACAAATGTCATCTTACTGATACCCTTTCCAGTTTAAAATCTTAATTCTGATCCCAACCTTGAACATCCACTCCACAAAAAAGATGGAATAATCTAATATGTGGAAAACACCCTGAAATCCTTGCCCACTCGTTTTGCAAAACTCCCAGTGACAAATCAGTGGAGTCAGTTTAGCTGAGTTTACCCAAGAATTGGGTCAAATGAGTCTACTTGTGACAGCAGCACGTAGTGCAAGGCTGTTGAATCCTGAGATGATGTAAGGGAGTGGGGAGGGGGTCATCTTGAGCTATATATGTGGGAAAGTGGGGAGGGATAGCTCAGTGGTTTGAGCATTGGTCTGCTAAACCCAGGGTTGTGAGTTCAATCCTTAAGGAGGCCACTTAGGGATCTGGGGCAAAAATCAGTACTTGGTCCTGCTAGTGAAGGCAGGGGGCTGGACTCAATGACCTTTCAGGGTCCCTTCCAGTTCTAGGAGATTGGTGCATCTCCAATTACTATATTATTATTTAGCTGCCTGGCAGAGAAGGCAGGGTCTGAAGTAAACACTGTCTGAAGTAAACTGTGCTGCCCTTTAAGGCCTTGACTCAGAAAAGTGCTTCAGCACATGCATAACTTAGCAAGTAGTCCCACTGAAGTAAAGTATCTTGCTGAAACAAAGCCATAGTGTACACAGCACATCTTTTCTTCAAAATATTTGCTAAATACTGGGGACTGCTTCTGCACTCTCCTTGCTGCTGCCATGACCTGGCCAGCCACAGTCCCATGTATTTTTAAACCTTCTGGAGTTTGCAGGAGTGAAAGTCTGTGGGCAGGTGAGATGGAGGGCAAGGAGCCCTGGTTCGCTCTGCACCAGGCTGTTGTGGGCACTTTTGGGGGTGGAGCCAGATGGGTTCTGCTGCTGCTATGGGTGTGAGCTGCCTGTTTCCCTGCATGAGTCACTTTCTGCCACAGCTGGGAAGGATCTAGGAGAGGGGAGCTGTTATGTGACTTCCAATTGTGGGGGGGTTGTGGCACAGCAAAAAAAAAGTTTGCAAGCCTTTGCCTGAAAGCATCCAGGCATTGTAGTAACTTTGATCCAATATTGTGCCAAGTCTAAAGATATACAGGGAACCACAGCTGGAAGATAAATTTTAATACAATGACAAGCTGCCTTTCTGTTTGGTCCTGATCCATAATTTATCTGCCTATTTTCAACACATTACAAATGTGAACACCAAGACCACTACTTAATAGAACAGAAACCTCTCTATTTCTTAATGAAGATTCCATAAGAGTCTCACCTACCCAGGATGTTTAAACATAAATGCATCTCAAAATTTTAAATAAGTATGTTCAATCCAGTGCAAGACCACAATACAGTGGAATTCAGTTATAAGAATTGATTTGGGCAGCCTTCCATCTGATCTGTAATATCCTGTTGATTACCAGTAGTATTCAGATATAGTAACGCATGTTTCAAAAGTAGTGCCTCATTCTGCAAAATTCCCTCACGGTGAATTGCACTTACTCATGCAATTATTTCCACTGACCTCATTGGACAAACTGATGTTAATATATGCAATTTGGCATGAATAAGTATTGCATAGCTAGGCCCAATATGGATAAATGCAATAAAGATATTTCTATATCAGTTGTTTTACTGAGACAGAATACTTTTTATTTCAAAACAGCCAGTGTTTGAGAAATATTGAGTAGCTATGTAGGGGTATTATACAAATTCTATCCAGCACTGAAACAGTCAGTGACTCTTTTTTACTGTGGATTAGTAAGCTACAGAGTGGAGAGCCAGGATAAGCAAGTGGGAAAAAATGCATTTCAGAAAGCATCCTTAATCAGCTCTTTCCCAATTTCCACAACACAATGTAGAATTGATTGACACTTCTTCATTTCTTTCCATGTTGGCATAAGAACTATTTCCTCTTCATTTCCTACAGTCCTTTTCTACCAGTGGTGATGAATGCAATACAAACACATACACAGTAGATTGGCTCTTGTTAGCACTTAATTTCCTTCTAGCCTGATCCTTAAAACTGGAAACTAGCTGATGGTTATAAGTGAGGCAAATGTACCAGAACAATGAATACTAGGTTTTGGAAATAAGGATATGACTGTTATAGCCAAATAATCATTACAGTGTTTAATTACTGAAATTGAATTCCTCATGTACCTAACTACACCTGTCTGACATCTGGAAAATTGAACTAATCAATCACCTTAAAGGAACACCAACTTGGAAATCGCATTTCCATTTGACAGAGTTGTACCTACTATTGTTACAAATAGCCTCTAAGGTTATTAGAATGGGGGAAAAAAATAAAGACAATCATTTTTTTTCCCAATCTGTTTACTTTGTGAATTTGACAGCACTTGGTGTGGAGTCAATTGCAATGTTTTGTTGATTGTCAGTTAGATTGCTCCTGTACTGCTCTGGGAGGAGCTTGCTTGCACTGTCTGCCCCAGGTTTTGTGAGGGGACATTTACAAGTAATAGCATATACAAAGCTGAAAGTGAAGGGGCAACGGGCAATAATCAGTACTGAAATAAATGAGCCCAAGAATATTTGATGTTGTTGGTGGGCTTCCAAAAGTCCTTTATGAAAGCAGCAGAAAGAGCAGAAGAACCCTTATATTGTTTCTTTTAAAGAATACTTTTTAATGTAAGGGCATGCGGTTTAATGGGTGCCCCATCAGAACAAGATAAAGAAGCACAACAAATTTCCTGCACTGTCTTACCTTGAGGAATACACTGGATCATAAAGTTGGTGGAAAATTTGACAACTTTTTTCCCATCAAATAAGAAATGTTTAACAGAGATCTAGCCATCTTGATTGGGAAGACTTCTCATGCCCAGGATGCAAATTAGAGTGTGCGCTCCTCAATGGCTAATAGCCTGATGGTTAGGGCTTTTACCTGTGATATGTAAGATCCATGTTCTCCCTGTTTTGGGTGAGGGACTTGAAACTGGGTCTCCCATAACTACCAGGCTATAAAGTCAGTTGTATAACATGGAGCCTAATAGCAACTGGATTAACTATTTCCATGCAATTCTGAAACTAAGATGATGACTATAAAATTCTGTGGCAAGGCAATTGCCCATGATCCTAACCTCTGTTACCTAGAGTCACTCTCGATTGCAAACTTACATATCAACATCTGAAGCAGGTGAGCCATAAAATGAAGCATTGCATCAATATTCTCCAAAAGCTAACACTTTCTAGCAAGGGTTGTAATGCTCAAATACTACGAATGGCAACACTGGCTTTAATTTATTTCACGGCCAAGTCCTGTACCCCTGTTTGGGGAAGTAACTTGCACATGAACCTAGTTGATATCCAGCTAAATGCTTCTGTGAGAATTGTAACTGACACCCTGAAATCCACTCCGCTGCCTTGGCTTCCAGTCCTTACAGACATCCTTCCTCCAGCCATCTGGTGAGAGAGGGCTATGTTGCATGAGTAGAAGAAAGTTCCCACTAACCGAAAGCTCCCACTTCATGACCACCTTGTTCTCAGACTTATCTGTAGTCCCGCCAAGCTTTCTGGGTGGCTGGAGAAGCTCTTCTATAATCCAACTTCAACCCAGAAGACACCTGACGGATGCAATGGGCGCTCTGCTGTAAACAAGCACCTCATAAATGATCCCACTGTGAAACTGCCTGGTTTATTGCTCTGCCAAAGACAGTGGACAGCCATCAACTGTATTAGGCTGTTACATGAAGGATGTGCACACACCTGATGCACAAATGGAGAATCAAGGATTTGCCACAGTGTGAATGTGGAGACCTCCAAGCCATCAAACACATTGTGGAAAAGGTGCCTCATCTTTATTTCCAGGAAGTATAGCAAAGCACTCTGCATCTCCTGAAGTCCTCAAATGGATTTCAAATTGTTCTATTAACTTGTAAATGTTATATTCATACAAAAGAAAAAGTGATAAGGATCAATATATTTTAGTGAATTTTTTCTATGATAGAGTTAACAGCTGTACTGCCACTGTGTGATATATATTTTTTTAACTTTAATTTTTGAGTCACTTTTAAAAAAACTGGTGTACTTTAAAACTTGTTCATTTTCACTTCAGTGAATTTCTACTTCAGTAATTTGCAAACATAACATTTCACACTGACCTTGAGTCTGCTTACTTCTATTATATACATGATGTACAAACCTCAAGGTTGTGATAAGATGATCTTCAGGAAGCTTTCCTATCAGCAACGGAGATCAGCACATCTGGGTTTAGATTGTTAACAAAGGGCCTGATCCAACTTTCACTGAAGTTAGTGTGGGGGAAAACTCTCTCACTGAATTTCAATAGGAGCTCGATTTAAGCCTTGAGAAGTCTTTCAGCTAACGTGTGAACTAAAAGTTCTAAGGCCATGTTTCTTCAAAGCACTTAACTGGATGGCTTTCCAGGTTTAAAAATGGTGATACTGTGACACTAGCAGTCAATTTAACTTCCATTGACTTCAATGGGACTTAACTATGAACTTCAAGTAAAGCATATGCGTAAATGCTTTGTTCTCAACAGCCTAATTCTTTAAGGCCATACATAATGCCAGAATGGTTAAAGTATGTGCTCAGGTGTGGCTTGATGACTGTATACAAAAGTAAATCAATTTCTATTTCAATTTAAAAAGTGCACTCATCTTTAAAAGATGGACTTAACAGTGGTGCCTTTTTTATTTTGAAATGCTTAATATTTTTGAATTGCTGTGTGTATGTTGCTACCTCTTGCTTAAGTTTTCGTTGTTGTTGTTGTTTTCAGGTAGTGATCACCTTTTAAACTCATTTCATGCTAATGTTTCTTTGCTATTGAAGTGACTTAACCACATGGGTATGTGGTCTTATCAAAGTCCCATTATTATTCTGTCAGTTGCTCATTTGTATGCAAATCCACTTATATGCAACTTATTCTTTGGCAAATGGTACTAGCATACCAGAAAGCCTGGCTTTAATTATGTGCATGTCTGTGTGTACGATATTTGTTACTGTATATGAACATTAACAAACACAGTATCTTATATCATGTTCATGAAAATCATCCTTCAATTTTTATCATGAATGCTCTATTAGTTACTGTCACTAAGGGTAACAGCAATTTATAAGGTATCATTTTATATACAATATTCATGGGGTTCTTTCTTTTTGATTGCTTATCTCTTCCATAATAATGTCCACTGCATAGCCATTTCTTCAGCCTCCTTCTCATTTTTCAGTTTGTATATCCTTGACCATTGCCAAAAATGAATTCCATTATACACAAACAGAAAATGAGAATCGGCTGAAAATCTTCCTTAGATTACTGCTTTCATTTAGTAGTCATAGGCAAACTGCAGATAAAAGCCCATGTCATTAAAGGTGGGGGCAATTCTGTCTTAATGTGCCATTGTCCTCAAAACAGCACATATATGTGCTACAAAAGCAGCATTAATGTGTGCCTGTAGTCTGGCCATAAGCAACCCAGGCACAGCCTTCTAGTGCAGATTATTCCTGCTGGGAGCATAAATAATCTGTGTGTGTGTTTTGTAAGGTTCATTGCTGGGTTAGGGTGTGTACACACTCAAATATACAGATCATGCCAGCTGATTGATAGGCCCTGTTCCTAACACTCATCTGCAGCACCTCTCCCATGGAGTGGCCTCTCCGCAGGTTTTAGAAAGCTCCAAGACGGGGAAAGAGTACCTTCCCTGTACTCCTGAGATGGGCAGTCTGTGCTGTGTGGCCCCTTGTCATCTGTACAAGGCTAATGTTGCATGTTTTAGTGCATAAAAACAGGTTGACTCTTTGCAAAGCAATGTGTAAAAATAGAAGCACCCTAGTCACTAGTTCAGAAAATGTTCAACTACAGGATTTCAAAAAATTTAAAGAGAAAGATGTATAAATGTTGCAGTTTCTCATTGGTGGCATTTTAAAGTGGAAAAATAGTTTTGCTGTCTCGGGAAAAGTGTAATGACAAATACAATAGGCTAGTCATTGGAGTTGCACAAGTCATTTTAGAATGTGTAATAGCACTGCATTCCTATAGTGTGTGTGTGTGTGTGTGTGTGTATATACATATTGGGGGGAGTGATGTATGTCATTGTACATGTATGAGAGAAAATCACACACATACAAAACTAACATCTAGCAAAAAATACCTTTCAAGAGGTATTAAAGAGAGAATATAGTGAATTCAAGACAACAAAACTTCTGCAATTACTAATAAACCTGACAATTTGATTTATGACTATTTTTCTGCTGCAATCTGATGACAGATTGATCTTTATGCAAAAATTAGCAAGGTATAAATTGGTATCATATGGCCCTTAATTCAACTGACAATATGTTAGCAATTAAATTCTGCTTAAGCTATCATCAGCTAGTAAACCACAGAATGTGTTAAATGGGATGACAGTTAGGGAACCAGTAAAATACTGTGCAGCATAATTCTAAGGGCTGGCCAGTAAAATAGGGAGCAATGAATAACTACAGGAAAAAGACAAACCTTTTTTTCATAGTGGAGAAATGAAACGGCTACTGGTTCTACATTTAATTATCTCACGCTGGAGGAGTCCAGAAGGAATCCCTTTCCAATGATCCCTTCTGCTGCTTCACCTCTGCAACAGCACTGCACGCTTGGGGAGAAGCCTTATGAGAGAAATCCTGGAGAAACCAGTAAGAGTTTTGCCACCAGTTTGACTTTATCATGGTTGAGTTTTTGGGTTTGTTTTTGGCTCTTCTCTTAAGGATCAGTTTTTATTACTTGTGAAAACAAAATAAGTTTGTTGCTAGACAAGAGATCTGATCCAGTGTGGCAAATCATGTGTTCCTAACTTGGGTTCCCTTCTCCAATTCCTGCCCACTTTTTACTAATATAGGAGATTGCTCTGAAATAACACAATGCACTTTCAAGGCCTTAGTAAGAAAACCGGTCTTTACTCCACGTATTGACCTCAGCATAATATCTGATTCATAGTGCATGATCTCTTTTTAATTCTAAACTCTCAGTTGTCAGCCTCTCCAAGGAAAGATACATTTTAGCTTCTGCTAACTACAGTGAAATGAAAACCACAAGTACTCAAATGTTTTTAGGAGCCAAAAAATTTACCTCGTTGAGACAACCTTAGTTTGTTTCAAAAAAGATGAACATCACTAGAGATTGACTTCCATAGCATTAAGTAGGCTGAGCTCATCTTAAATGGTAGAGCAGGATTGACTCACTTTGTTTTAAATACAGTACTGAGACATTCAATAAAATAGCGTAGTGGAAACATCTATAAATGTTGCATTATATGGAACTTCCTGCTGTGAATTTTATCTGTCTCCCTTATCTCATCTTTAATATTGTGGTTCTTTATTAAGTGTGCGTGTACTCTAGAAAATGTTCAGTGACCTTTGTTTAGAAAATACAGTGCAGCGCTGTTAACCCTAGTGAATTGAAAATTTACTCTTACTACTCCATCATCATCTCTATCATTGTTTGCTTAAGAGATTTTCACGGTATTACTTTCTATGCTACAGCTTGATGAATGTCTAAGACTGCAATATTCCAGAAAGCTACTGGAGTTTGGAATCTTATTATGCGGCAGCTTTAATGTATGCGGCAAAGAGTTCTGTGGCACCTTTTAGACTAACAAACGTATTGGAGCATGAGCTTTCGTGGGTGAATACCCACTTCGGCATCTGACTAAGTGGGTATTCACCCATGAAAGCTCATGCTTCAATATGTTTGTTAGTCTATAAGGTGCCACAGGACTCTTTGCCGCTTTTACAGATCCAGACTAACATGGCTACCCCTCTGATATCTAATGTATGCATTAACCCCTGGATAGCCCCTTCTTTCCATACCATACATGACAAAATCATAAGCAAAAAAAATTCACAAAAAAGTAAATAAAATCATAAAACTCTCTCAAATACAAATATCCTTCTTGCTGAAGGTTACAGTGTATATCAGGCATCTGTGATTTCTGTGTCAATATAATAATTTAAAAGATATTTGCACATGACACGTGGCATCCTCTAAGGATGCTAAATTACACATAACAAAAGAACAGTCAGATACTTAGGAGAAGGCATAAACAGACATGAATTCAGGGCAAATCCTGTTCTTCTTCTGCACGTACAGAGTGCCCCAGGTAGTGAAACACATGAGCTTCCACTAAACAACAGGTGGCTCTAACCTAATTTTCTGTTTTGGGGAAGATCAGGGTGTCATCTGCAGACCATGAATTTCCTTGATCTCTTTCAGTTTGGCTTTCACTAGGCTACCACATGGACATAGTACAGAACTATTTGGCTGATTACCTCCTTTTAGCAGTGGATAAAAGTCAAGGGTGCCTGCTGATTCTTTTAGTTATGTCAGCAGCCTTTGACACCACTGATAAGAGGTTTTGTTGACCTTGGCTTGGGTAAGTGGCATATTGAGGAGTTCTGCCCCTTTTTTTCCAAGAGATTCCAGAGGATCATTTTGGACACCTGGCCAGGGACTCGTGCATGAGGAATTCACTGTGTTTTCATCTTTCATCTCTCCTTTTCAATGTACGTCATAAATCTGTGGGAGAAAATAGGCTTTGATGCCATCAGTATGCACAATAGAATGATAATGCAGCTCTGTATTTCTCTGTCATCAGATCTGGACTTAGTTCTTAAAGCTGGGTGGGTGTGGGAATTGCACACCTGAAAAAAAAAAAAAAAGAATTGAGCATGGTCAATGAGGGGTGTACTTGAAGTACTGGTTTACCAAAGCTGATGCTTTCAGATTATCATAGACTCATCCACCTTTTTCAGACCACTTTAAGAACAGCTTGGACTGCTTGCTGCCTCTGCTTTCTCCGTGCCTTGGTGAGACAAGAGACTTGGATGAGAGTGAGCTGCCACAATCCAGAGAAGATAGAGGTGATGCTGGTAGGTTAAGGGAAAGACTGAGAAAATATGGCAAGAGTACTTCCTGCCTCTGCTCTCTGGATCTACTTAATTTCATATATGTAGATAACAAATAATAGGAACTATACCTATCTCCTAGAACTGGAAGGGACCTTGAAAGTTCATTGAGTCCAGCCCTCTGCCTTCACTATCAGGACTAAGTACTGATTTTTGCCCCAGATCCTTAAGTGGCCCCCCCTCAAGGATTGAGCTCATAACCCTGTGTTTAGCAGGTCAATGTGCAAATCACTGAGCTATCCCTTCCCCCATAGTATATGAAGCCCTGATTCTGATCTCATACACCATTTTATACTGGTGGGAATCTTTCCATTGATTTTTTTTTTAAGCGGGCTTTAGATCAGGCCCCCTTTGCAGAAAATGCAGCTTTTGCCAGTCTATGCCAGTGTTAGGTAAAAAGCAAGTCCTACTCACCTCTCCAGCACCCGAGTTTGTGCGGAGTTGGTATAGGGCTCAGAAATTTGTCAGAGACCAGACAACAATTCGTTGATCAACGGGCTTACACCATCCTTAGCTTAAAAGCAGAGCTTCGGAGTAAGTGTGGCAAGTTTATTAGGGGTGAGCATCAATGTTTATACACAGAAGTAAACAAAGTGGTTAACAGATCATAATGGTTATGCATAATCAATCAAGATTCTACAGGATAAAACAGGTTAAAATGCAAATTGGAGAAGACAAAGGAGGAGATGGCTACTTATGGCTACTTATTGGGAGGGGAAGGGTCATGAGTAGTTCGCAGGTCAAAACTTTTGATTAAAAGTTTCAGACAGAGACATGTAGTCTGAGTTAAGTTTCAGTGCATAAAGAGTTCAGACTCAACATTCCTCCATTTGTAGCTTTGGGATAACTATTTACCAAAGCTACACCCTATTTTAAGGAGCCAAAGGTTGCTTGGCAATTTCAGCCTGGGCCAACTCGAAGAGAGTAAGGCCTTTGGCTGAAGTAGAAAAAGAATAAACTGACCCACATGAGTTTATGAGGGAGGGGACACATTGAATACAGCAACACAGTATTATAAGGATTACTATGGCCCCAACAACACCCACCAAGAGTTTTTTAACCCACCCAAATTTAGGCAGCCAATTCCATAAGGCTCCCCACCAATTATAAGGTGGCTGGCCAGAGGAGTAGTTCTTAGCCATTTCCCTTAGATGTTTGGTACGTTGAAAAGTGTCAGGGTAGGTGTCGTTTACAAAAACACAGCATTCTTCATAAGCAGAAAATAAACTAAAAAGGCATAATAAAAAACATACAGTTGTCAGAATAAAAGGTTCTCTCATTTTTTCGAGTCAATTTAAGTCTGATGTCTGAAAGAGGTAAGCTGGTCCACTGGTCAGAGGCAGTGTTCTCAGTGGTGGCAAGGGCTGCTGGTCCGTCACTGTGGTCCACTACGGCTGGCTTGACGTGGGAGTGGTGGATCCAGGATTTGCGTCCTTCCAGGAACACTGCAGTCTGGGTTATTAAAAGAACCTGGTGGGGTCCAGTAAACCTCGGCTGGAGGGCGTCGCCACGAACGAACTTTTTGGCCCAGGCAAAGTCCCCTGGTTGGAACGGGTGGATCGCTTTCCAAAGGGTACGGAGGCGAGCCTGTAGGGAGAGAAACTGGCACGCAGTCATATCATTCCCTCCCAATAGTGAAACATCAGCACGTGGTAGCGCCCCGCCTTTGAAAAGGGGGGTGTCCATAGAGCAGTTCAAAGGGGGATAATCCCAATACACGGGTTGGGTGAGTACGAAGGTGAAACAGGACCAAGGGAAGTACCTGAGGCCACTTTAACCCTGTTTTCTGACAGTATTTAGCCAATGTAAGCTTAAGCTTCCTATTTATACGCTCAACTTTCCCGCTAGACTGGGGGTGGTAGGGTGTATGAAAGGAGTGTGAAATGCCCAGTCCTTGTTCTAAACGGCCAAGGACATTACCAGTAAAGTGGGGTCCGCGATCTGAATTAAGTATGAGAGGGATGCCAAAACGGGGTACAATGTCTCTAAGGAGGATCTTCGCCACTGTGGCAGCAGTACAATTAGCAGTAGGAAAAGCTTCGACCCATGAAGTCAGAGGGCAAACCAAAACAAGGAGGTGCTTTTTTCCAAAAGCCTTTGGCATATTTGCAAAGTCAATTTGAAGATGTTGAAATGGAACAGCAGGCGGCGGTCTTCCACCCTTAATTTTGTTAAGAGGCGGAGCAGGTCCATTTCGCTGACCTGTGCTGCATGCTTTCACTATTGACAGGCAGTAGGGTTGAATGCCTGGAGCATACCAAAAGCGAGCGATGGTGTCCACAAGGGCGTGCGTGCCGTAGTGACCCCCCTTATTATGGTGCCAGCGAACTGCCACGGGGTATGTGGAGCGAGGGAGGCAGGCTCGGCCATCCGGCATAAGCCAGGTCCCTTTGACCAGAGTGGCTCCGAGGCTTTCCCACGACTGTAGTTCAGCAGCGGGTACCAGTACAGGGTAAAAGCATACTTGCTATCAGTAAAAATGGTAACGGTCTTACCAGCGGCCAACTGGCAAGCTCGGGCCAGGGCATAGAGTTCGGCGGCTTGGGGTCCCCAGTTGCCTGGCAGTGAGGCGGCCTCTTGAATGTCCCATTCAGAGGTGACTGCATAACCGGTGAAACCCTTGCCATTAACATAGAAGGAGCTTCCGTCCGAGAAGAGGATGCAATCAGGGTTGTCCAGTGGCACGTTAAACAGGTTGTTTCTTATCTGTAAGATGCTATGAACTACTTCCAAGTCGTGCTGATCCTGGAGGACTGGCAGGTCAGGAAGCAAGGTAGCTGGATTAAGGGGCCCACACCTTTTAAAAATTAGGTTAGTGTCTTTTAGGAGTTCGGCCTTTAGCTGCTGCTGACGATGGGCCGAAAAGACTTGGGTCGTGCCCCTACGCAGAAGAGCTGACAAGGCATGAGAGGTCCAGACCGTGGTAAAATGACCCAGGGTCAGGCTCTTTGCCTTTGTGATTAGCAGGGCAGCTGCTGCCAGAGTCCGGGTGCAGGATGGGGTTCCCTGAGCGACAGGGTCGATTTGCTGGGAGTAAAAAGCAAGCGGGAAATGGTGGGGCCCGCTCAGCTGGGTAAGGACGCCACTAGCAATTCCGCCCTTCTCGTGGACAAAAAGGTGAAAGGGTTTGCTGTAATTGGGGGGGCGGAGAGACATGGAGGAGGCCACACTGTCCTTGAGTAACTGAAAGGCTTGGATCGTGTCTGGGGACCACTGCAAAGGGTCAGGAGCAAGGTTAGCAGTGAGTCGGTGGAGTGGTTTGCTCAGCTCCCCGCAGGACGGCAACCAAGGTTGACAGAAGCCAATTAATCCTAAGAAACCTCGAAGTTGTTTCTTGGTGTTTGGCAGAGGGCAGTTTTGGATAGTCTTTATGCGGACTGGGTCCATTTGTCTCCCCTCTGGGGTTAACAGGAAGCCCAGATATCGGACCTTCTGTGAGACCCACTGAATCTTGTTAGGGTTTACCTTGTGGCCTCTGGTGTGTAGGTATAATAAAAGTGCCTTACCATCGATGCGGAGGGCGGCTTCTTTGCGGTTACCTAGTAGGATGTCATCTACGTATAGGACTAACGTGGATCCCTGCGGACTGGTGAAGCCTTCCAAGTCGTGGCGGAGGCATTGGCTGAAAATCGTGGGGCTGTCTCTGTAGCCTTGAGGAAGTCGTTGCCAGACATAACTTTGTCCCTCCCAGGTGAAACCAAAGAGATATTGAGAGTCTGGGTGCACAGGAATGCTGAAAAAGGCTGATTTTAAGTCAATAACAGTGAACCACTTAGCATCCCAGGGGATTTGGCTGATGATAGTAGCTGGATCAGGAACTACTGCATGAAGAGGGACCACATACTGATTAATAACCCGTAGATCCTGTACAAAGCGCCAACGAATAGGGTCTCCGTCCTTTTTAGGAGGCTTTTTGACAGGCAGCATAGGGGTATTACAGGGAGTGCGCTGAGGGCGGACTAGCTTTTGTGCAATGAATCCCTCGACAATGGGGCGGATGCCCTCCCGGGCTTCCAGCGACAGGGGGTATTGGGGGACTGACGGGGGGGCTAAGGAGGGCTTCACTTGAATCCTTACTGGCTCTGCCGAAAGGAGCAGGCCAACATCAGTGTCAGAAATTCCCCAGAGGGTTGAAGGCAAGTCAGTAAGGTCAGGGGAGAGAGAGGGGGGGGTTTCCCAATTACCCTGAGCTGGGGCCGAATTTCCTAACACTGTTATTAATAATCCTACCCCTTCAGGAGTGCAGGTTAAAGTAGCCTCAAGCTTACAGAGTAAATCCCGGCCCATCAAAGGGATCGGACAAGCTGGGGAAAAAAGAAAACGGTGAGAAAAACATTTATCAGCATAAATAACATTTAGAGGCAAAGTGAGTCCCAGAGACTGTGGGTTGCCTTCCACCCCAGTTGCAGTTTTAACCTCAGAGGATAGCCAGGGAGAGGGGGCATGATTTAAAAGAGAGAAAGTCGCTTCAGTATCAATGAGGAAACAGACAGGCAGTCCCTGGACTGAAAGGGTTAGACGAGGCTCTTTGCTGGGAGGGGAGAAAGTGAGGAAAGAGCCGGCTAAAGACATTAAGGAAATAAGACCATCACATTGTTTGCCTTCGCCCCCGGGGTACCGTCATTGAGAAGGCTGAGTTTGCTGCAGCTGCTGCTGTTGCCCGTAGTTGATCCAGGCCTGAGGAATGGGCTGGGCTGGTGGTGCAGCGGTGTATTCGTCCCTGGTGTAAGTATCTGCGGATGCGACCGGACCCTCTGGGCGTCCCCAGGGGCATTCACGTTTAAAGTGACCGGGCTGTCCGCACTGAAAACAATTTCCTGATGGCTGGGGTTGCCAGGACCCTCTTCCCCGAGCACCCTGAAATTCCCTGCCACGGCCACGGCTTCTGCCTCGAATACCACCGCGAAAAGCTAAAGCCATCAACTTATATTCTTCCTTTTTCTCTTTCTTTCTGCTACTTTCCCTTCCTTTCTCCCATGCAAAACTCCTTCCGAGGTGTGCCCCTCCAATTCCTCCTTATCCCTCTGCAGAGATTCCAATTTGGAGTTCTGCAGATTTCCCTCTGCGCTCTGGAGAGAGTCCCCTTGCGGAGGAATAGGGGCAGGTGCAGTGGGGACCAACTGACGAGTTAAAACACGCCGTGGTTTACACCCTTCATCGAAATAACATGGAGGGGGTTCACTCTCGGGAGAATACCTGACTGCCATAATTTTTAAAGATTTCCACAGCTCTGCTGCTGTGTCCCAACAAAACCAGTAACATAACTGTCCCGGATGGTCTTTTTCGATCTGGCTCCTTACTCCTCTTAAGGCAGCCTGTTCGAAAGAGCCATACGAAGGCCACCTCATCTCCGGGTCGGCCAATACCGCGGTATACCCAGTCCAATTCCTTACACACAGTGTGTACAACTTCCTCCTAGACATTCCTGTCTGTACTGGGAGTTTCCCTTCAATCCATAACTTATTTACAATCCCCAGCGGACTCTCAAGAGGCACGCTAGTCCCTTGACCCATGGTGTCTGACAGGAGCCCTCCAACTGGCGTTTATCCTGCTGTCCAGTACACGACCCCTCAATATTGAATTGGCTGGGAGAAATCTCCCGTGGCGCCTGCCAATTCGTATATGAGTGGTCTGACCACTGGACAGAGGCACCGCACCAGAAGGAATCCCGGACGAGCCCCCAAATTGTTAGGTAAAAAGCAAGTCCTACTCACCTCTCCAGCACCCGAGTTTGTGCGGAGTTGGTATAGGGCTCAGAAATTTGTCAGAGACCAGACAACAATTCGTTGATCAACGGGCTCACACCATCCTTAGCTTAAAAGCAGAGCTTCGGAGTAAGTGTGGCAAGTTTATTAGGGGTGAGCATCAATGTTTATACACAGAAGTAAACAAAGTGGTTAACAGATCATAATGGTTATGCATAATCAATCAAGATTCTACAGGATAAAACAGGTTAAAATGCAAATTGGAGAAGACAAAGGAGGAGATGGCTACTTATGGCTTCTTATTGGGAGGGGAAGGGTCATGAGTAGTTCGCAGGTCAAAACTTTTGATTAAAAGTTTCAGACAGAGACATGTAGTCTGAGTTAAGTTTCAGTTCATAAAGAGTTCAGACTCAACACCAGTTATGGAAAAATGACCACAGCTTATCACCTAAGATGAGAAAAACCAAAATCCCTATACGGGAAGCATAAGAGAAATTGAATCTGAGCTGTCCAGAGGTGCATAAAACAATGGGACCATCTAGTCCTTAACCAGTATGTCTGTTACATTTCCTAATTTGTGCAGTCACTTAACATTACAGTGGGTACAGCTCATTGAAACAAATTTATATGCAAGGACACTATTTTAATCTTAGACTTAAATTAGCTTTAAATTAATAATACCTTCATTTTCCAGTCTGTCAACATATCTCCACCTCTTGGCTTTTTAAGAATTAAAGTAAATATAGAAATATTAAATTACCATACATCCAGAAATAAGAAAATATCCATTCTCAAGTCTGTAGCTATCCTCCTACCCCGCCCCCCAAAAGCATGATTTTCAAATGCCTGTTTAGCATAAGTGTATATAGTTTCCATTGTTTTTAGATATATTATTTAAAGATTGTTAAAACTAACTATTGAAATGCTGTTCCACCAAAATATTATAATGCATTATCTCTTCCTTTATTCCTCCATAGTCTTTCCTGTACAAGGTTTTCTTCCTTTGATAACTGTTAACAAAAACCGCCCTTCTAACTTTGCCTATGAGATATACCCTGTTACTGCTATTATTTAGCTTCCTCTTTACTGGAAACAACTGTTGCATGTGGCTAGCTCTTCTGTAGGATGCAATTCAGAAGCAATGCTAATGCAATTAAATGTAGCTGCTACATAAAAATGTATGGCTTTTCTGGACCTCAGACCAAAAATGGTACCCTACATTTTTGGGACCCAGTGTTACAGAGTTTGTTGAGGCTTCTTGCTCTTACCCCTGCAGCCTTCCTCCTGGCTCATTCCCATAATGGGTATTCCTGTATTGACAGCCAATCACTGTTGACAGCAAGGATGATCAACTACACTGCTGTTGAACTGTATCAAGATATTTATAACTCTGCTTTCTATTTAGGACAGTGAGAACTCTGAACTATTTCCCACTCTTCTCCAAAACAAAGTTAGCACTTCTAAATTCTCCCCTATCCAGGCTTAAAAAGCAAAAGCATTCTAGAATCAGATTAAAACACTGTACGTGAGCCATTATGCCATCTCCAATAAAGCTAAAATATATCCACAGATACTATTAAAGAAAAAATACTTCTCAGGTAAAGAATGGGAATTATTGTTCAATGATAAGGAATGTTTTTCTAAGGATGTACTGATTTAATGGCTGAACTAGAGGGAGACTACTAGAAATACCTGAATTACAGCTTAAATGAGTATAAATATTCAATTTGTTTATGGCTTTAAAAAGTCTTAAACCAAATGGTCTTTAGGAGATGATGTATGGGTAAAATGCAAACTTGAGAGATAATGGAATAAAGTAATTACAATTCAACCTGCTCAAAAGCTTGAGACAGTAAATATCTAGCAAATAGGAGCAGCCCTTTTCTCTCTTGGTGTGCTTTTGCAGAATTATGTGACCCAGGAAAGAAAACATTAAGATATTCTGATTTCACCCTATAGTATAGGGAAATACAGTTTTGTTAATGCTTACCATAATTCTGTCTACTTGGTTCAGACGGTTATATTTTTATGAATCTTACATTACTTTCTGTCACCCTCTAGGCAACAATATAGAGTTATTACAGTATAAAGGAAAATTCATCCCGTTGAGCTTATACTTGTTCAAGTCCTAACCAAGTGGAAGCTCTCTTTAAAAGGGTAAATAAAGTGAGGAATAAACAGACACAAGGAATAAACAATACTGGATTTATAAAATTTAGAAAATTCCAAATTAAAGCTGACATTCTGGGCCAAATCCAAAGGCTGAGGAAGTTATAATTTTGTGCTCATTAGAGGTTATTGCACTCTCAGCACTGGGAACTAAAGTACTTTGTTAACCTCAGAACAGGTACTGCGCAGCATGGCAATATTACTCCCACATCTATTCAGCACTTGGCCTTCATGCTAAAACTACCGGCAAGAGAACCCATTGTTAGAAATTGTATTGTGAAGACCTGTTCTCTAGACATTTAGTTACGATCACCAGCTCATTTTAATGTAGCGCACTGATGGGCCATTTGACAGTAATGCCTTGTTCTGAGCTGGATTTGAACCATCAGTTTTGAAGCAAGACTCTTGTTGTTTGAGGCTTCATAAGGAGTTATTTTCATATCTCTATTAATGACATCACAGAATAGGTCCTAGGTTATTGGCTCACATACTAGTATTGCTTCTCCATTTTGATGGCATCCAGATAGACCACTATCATGCAGCAAGATACCAATATTGAACATAAGACCAGTGGTGCGTCTAATCCAGAATCCTATTTCTAACTCTGGCCAGCGTCAGCTGCTACAGAGGAAGCTACAAGAAACCCTCGAAGCAGGCAGTTTTGCGAACTTATTTCCATAGTCCCCAATAGTTAAAGGTTGGCTTAAACCCTGAAGCATTAGAGCTGGTAAAGGGTCTTTTCCAAAACTCTTTTATTATTATTATTATTAATTATTTATTCCAACTGGATAGTCTTGTTATCCACATAAATATCCCTTTTTGAATACTGCAATTTTTTTTTTACTTGCAATGAAATCTTGTCGCAGTGAGTACCATGGAATAATTATGTATTTTGTGAAAAAAGGGTTTCCTTTTATGTGTGTTAAATTTCTGTCCATTCAATTACACTGAATATCTCCCTTGCTCTTATATTATGAAAAAAGTGAATAGACGTTTCCAGTTATCTTCTCTCTACCTCTCTACCATTCATTATTTGATCTCCTGTCTAAGGTAAGCAGTCCCAATTTCTTCAATCTCACTTCATATGCAAGTTTTCCCAACCCCTAATCCTTCATATTGACCATCTCACATACTCCTCCTTCCTTTTGAGAAGGAGTTACAGAAAATGAAGTTTTTCAGATGAGGTCATTCATAGAACAGCATTATACTTTCAGTATTATTCTCCATCTTTATGCATGTCATTTTTTTAAATTTTTGCTAATTCTGCACATTGAGCAGAAGTCTTCGCTGAGTAGTCCGCAGTGATACCTCTCTTTTTTTTCTGACTAGATACAGTTAATTTAGAATCCTGTAAAATGTCTGAATAGTTTACATTACTCCCTCCAATGTGCACTACTTCGCATTTGTCAACACAGATGGCATGTCTTTACCACAAAATTAAGTCCACCAAACCGATGTCGGCAAACTGCTGCAGCAGTAATTGCATCACTTGTGTGCGTCTACACCAGGGGTCTCAAACATGCGGCCCGCGGAGCTCCCCAGGGCCGCCCAGAGGGGGGAGCAAAGGGGGCAATTTGCCCCGGGCCCCCAAGAGAAAAGCGGAGGCTCCCGCCTCCGCCCCTCTCCTGGAGCTCCGTCCGAGCGCCTGAGCCGGCCCCGGCGGCTCCCGCTTCCCCCCCCCCTTACCCGAGCGCGTCTCCGTCCGAGCGCCTGAGCCCCGCCCCGATCCGAGCCGCGTGGGGAGGGGGCGGGGCTGGGAGCTCTGGGCTGAGCGCTGCGCTCGGCGTGGAGCTCACAGCCCCGCCCCCTCACCACGCGGCTCTGAGCGGGACGAAGCTCAGGCCTCGCCGGAGACGCGCTCGGGTAAGGGGGGGGGGAAAGCGGGAGCCGCCGGGGCCGGGGCCTGGGTGGGAAGCGGGAGCCGCCGGGGCCGGGGCCCGGCCGTGGGGGGGGGGGAAGGGAAGCAAGACCCGCCGGGCCGGGCCGGGCCGGGGGGTGGGGGAGGGAAGCGGGACCCGCCGGGGCCGGGCCGGGGGAAGGGAAGCGGGACCCGCCGGGGCCGGGCCGGGGGGGGGGGAGGGAAGCGGGACCGGCCGGGGTGGGGAAAAGAGGGACCCGCCGCCACCGAAGCGCAGCCCGGTCTTCGGCGGTGGGGGGCCCCTTCTGTTCCGGGACCCGCCGCCTAAGTGCCCCGCCGCCAAGCCACCAAACAGCTGTTGGTGGCGCTTAGCACTTTCCAGGAGGGAGGGGGGAGGAGCGGGGAGCCGCGCGCTTAGGGGAGGAGGTGGAGAAGAGACAGGGCAGGGGCGGGGCCTCATGGAAGGGGTGGATTGGGGGTGGGGCCAGGGGCAGCAAGGGGGCGTGTCAGTGATACGGCCCTCGGGCCAATGCACTAGTCCTCATGCGGCCCTCGGGGTCATTTGAGTTTGAGACCCCTGGTCTACACTTTGCTCCTTGTGTCAGCAATACACATCCTCACCAGGAGTGCTTGCTCCGATTAAACTGTCAGCATGGGGCAGTGTGGGACAGCTTCTGAAAGCCAGCAACAGTCAATGTAAGCAACATAGTGTTTACACTGACACTGTGTCAACCTAACTAGATTGACATTGACTCTGCGCCTCTCGTGGAGGTGGAGTTAAGTCAGTGTAGTGGCAAGTTACACCAGTGGGGGTGAAATTTTAGTATAGACTCTTACATAGTTAGGTTGACGTAAGCTGCCTTGCATTGACCTAACCTTTTAGCATAGACCATGGCTGACTTTCATTTGCCATCCTTCTGCTTGACTCCCCCTTCTGCCCAGAAAATCCTCAACTAAAAGAAAATTACCCAGAATCAAATCAACCTTAAAACAAACTCCCAAACCAAAATGCATATATGAAGCAGAGACAAGGTGGATGAGGTAATATCTTTTAAGCTATTGATTTTTATGAGGAAGGTGCTCCGACATTATAGTTATGAGTAGCAGTGTAAGCCCCTAAGAGAACCTGTTGCTATCATTACAGTAGGCATAAAATGGACATGTTGCTATGTGATGAAAATGCAACCCTCTTGAGGGGAACTTCCAGACTGCTTTTAAGGTCATGCAGGAGGAGCCTAATATTTCCAGTGACGTGCACACCATAGGAGATTGGTTGCCTGTGTATGTTACTTACAGAAATGTGAATATCAGACAACATTCTTTAGCATATTCTGTTTCTGATATGGATAGAATGTGTATTGTAGGTAATGGTCATGAGGGGATTCCTAACTCCTCTACACTACCACAATGATTTTTTGGTTAATATGGTCACTTAACCTTTCATTCTCTTGAAATGAGATGGAGCCTAGTTTTGGTTGGCTCAGAGCATATTATTTCAGCACAGCCAGTTTATGTGGTTGCAAACTGCAAATGATTAATTCATAGTGGGCTGAGTTAAGAGTGATTGATCAGCTTTTGCAAAGGGACTTCAGTGAAGATAGTTATTTTGGGACCACTAAATGTTACTGGTGCCAGCAAAGAGTTCATAGATACCTTACAATATGATTTCAATGGTTGGTGAGCCAAGGATGATTCCACCAGAGAACTTCCTGGGACTACTGCCTTTCAAAGGGTAGAGATCCAGCATCAGTAAAATTGCCAGATTGGTTGAGTTCCCATCCAACTATCCTTCCAGGATATGCACCCCTAAGATCTTTTAAAGGTTTTCTTTCTGCATTCTGTGGGCCTGATTGTTCACTGCTTTGCACTTATGGTAGTCATTTATGCCTGTGTGAAGAGGAAGTAAAATGCTACCCCTGGTAAGTGACTAGAGAACACTGTTTACACCTACTAGGCAGTGGTGTAAACAACTACATAAAGTGGAAAGTGCGGGGAGAATCGGACCCTGTATTTGGAATTGTCAGTGTATTTCTCCTATGAGAATTAAGGTGTATCTAGGACATGCCACACGTGGTTGTGTGTAAAATGTATCAAACATTGCACATGTCAAAGATGATGATCAGGCTGTCCTTTTCTTCCTTTTGGCATCAGTCATGGTCTTTGGGTAGACTGCCCCTGCTGTCCCTTCTCCGGATCTGTTTGCGTGCATTTCACAGGTGTCAGGCCTCAGGCCTTTACTTGGGCTGGGGTGGAATTCCCCAGTTTACCCACTCTCAGACCAGGACCTGGGTTACAGCCCCCAGTATCAATTGAGGTTAATTCAGCAGGTCAAACTGGAATCAGACCCTGAAAGAGTTTCTCTTGGGGAGCATGTGACAACATACATATGTAGAGAGATACAAACAGCTTCTTCAAAACAAAGCCTGACTACTTTTCCAAAAAGGTAGACCGCACTTAGAGAAATGGATTTAAAATAACAGAGAACTAAATGCTTATTCCCTTCCCTAAACTCAAGCTCTCTAGCCTCTCAGGTAGATCTGGTTTATTCCCCATTTCTGATTTGGGAGAACAAGCCTATGCTGATTGCATCCTGGACCTTCTGTCTCTTTGTTTCTATCAGACTGTTAGCTTTTTCCACAGCCACATCCTGATCAGCATCTCTGACCACTTCCCCCATCACTTTCTGCCAGAGGCTTGGGGGGAAGGGGTTAGGGCTCCTTTTGATCCCAGGCTTAGCTTTGGGAAGAGTGAGTACCTCCTGGCCTGGCTGGTGCCATCTAGGTAGCTTCTTCCCTCAGTTGATGACCCTGCCATTGTTATTTTAACTCCTTTGAAGCAGGTACTTGACAGTCTGTCCACACCCACAACTATTTCACATTTGGGGACAATATATACCTTCAAGACAGCAGCACTGCTATGGGTACCCACATGGCCCCACAATATGCCAACATTTTTATGGCTGACTTAGAACAACGCTTCCTCAGCTCTCGTCCCCTAACGCCTCTACTCTACTTGCACTACATTGATGACATCTTCATCATCTGGACCCATAGAAAAGAAGCCCTTGTGGAATTCCATGAATTCAATAATTTCCATCCCACTATCAACCTCAACCTAGACTTCTCCAGCGCATCATCAAAGATCTACAACCTATCCTGAAAGATGATCCCTCACTCTCACAGATCTTGGGAGACAGGCCAGTCCACACTTACAGACAGCCCCCCAACCTGAAGGAAATATTCACCAGCAACCACACAACAAAAATACGAATTCAGGAACCTGTCCTTGCAACAAAGCCCGATGCCAACTCTGTCCACATATCTATTCAGGTGACACCATCATAGGACCTAATCACATCAGGGACTCATTCAATTGCACATCTACCAATGTAATATATGCCATCATGTACCACCAATGCCCCCCTGCCATGTACATTAGTCAAACCGGACAGTTTCTATGCAAAAGAATAAATGGACACAAATCTGACATGAGGAATCATAACATTAAAAAACCAGTAGGAGAACACTTCAACCTCACTGGTCACTCAGTACCAGACTTAAAAGTGGCAATTTTGCAACAGAAAAGCTTCAAAAACAGACTCCAACAAGAAACTGCTGAACTTGAATTAATATGCAAACTAGATACTATTAATTTAGGCTTGAATAGAGACTGGGAATGGCTGAGGCATTACACAGATTGAATATATTTCCCCATGTTAAGTATCCTTACACCTCTTGTCAACTGTCTGAAATGGGCCATCTTGATGATCACTACAAAAGTTTTTTTTCTCCTGCTGATCATAGCTCATCTTAATTAATTAGCCTCTTAGAGTTGATATGGCTACTTCCACCTTTTCATGTTCTGTATGTATATATATCTCCTTACTATATGTTCCATTCTATGCATCTGAAGAACTGGGCTGTAGCCTATGAAAGCTTATGCTCAAATAAATTTGTTAGTCTCTAAGGTGCCACAAGTACTCCTGTTCTTTTTGTCTTATCTGTGTCATTGGTTTACTTTTCCTGGATTCCTTAAACCTCCACTTTACAGCCTCCTTTGATTTAACTCTATGCATTCAGTCATGCAGCAATATAAAATTGAACGATATTCTTAATACAGATTCTTTTTACAGGACAAATCTGAGGAACTGTTCCAGATTGAGGTGTCAATAGAAGAGGTTTGGAAACATATTGATAAATTAAACAGTAATAAGTCACCAGGACCAGATGGTATTCACCCAAGAGTTCTGAGGGAACTCTAATATGAAATTGCAGAACTACTAATTATGGTATGTAACCGATCATTTAAATCCGATTCAATACCAGATGACTGGAGGATAGCTCATATCACACTAATTTTTTAAAAGGCTCCAGAAGCAATCCTGTCAATTATAGGCCAGTAAGCCTAACTTCAGTACTGGGCAAATTGGCTGAAACTATAGTAAAGAACAAAATTATCAGACACACAGATGAAGATGATTTGTTGGGGAAGAGTTAACGTGGCTTTTGTAGAGGGCAATCATGCATCACCAATGTATTAGAATTCTTTGAGGGAGTCAATGAACAGGTAATCTAGTTGATTGCAGTGTACTTGGACTTTCAGAAAGACTTTGACAAAGTCCTCACCAAAGGCTTTTAAGCAGAGTAAGCAGTCCAGGAATAAAATGGAAGGTCCTCTCATAGATCAGTAATTGGTTAAAAGACAGAAAATAAAGGGTAGGAATAAATGGTCAGTTTTCAGAATGGAGAGAGGTAAACAGTGTCTCCCAGAGTTCTGTATTGGGACCATAAATGATCTGGGGAAAGGGATAAACAGTTGAGGTGGCAAAATTTGAAGATGATACAAAATTACTCAAGATAGTTAAGTCCAAAGCAGACTGTGAAGAGTTACAAAGGGATCTCATAAGACTGGGTGACTGGGCAATAAAATGGCTGATGAAATTCAACGTTGATAAATGCAAAGTAAGGCACATTGGAAAATATAATCCCAACTAGACATCCAAAACAATGGGGTCTAAATTAGCTGCTACCACTCAAGGAAGAGATCTTGGAGTCATTTGTGGATCATTCTCTGAAAACATCTGGTCAATGTGCAGTGGCAGTCAGAAAGCTAGCAGAACGTTAGGAAAGGGACAGATAAGACTGTACAATAATGTCACTATATAATTCCCTGGCATGCCCACACCTTGAATACTGGGTGCAGTTCTGGTCAGCCCATCTCAAAAAATATTATAATTGGAAAAGGTACAGGGAAGGGCAACAAAAATGGTTAATGGTATGGAAAGGCTTCCATATGAGGAGAGACTAAGAAGGCTGAGACTTTTCAGCTTAGAAAAGAGAAGACTCAGGGCTTGGCTACACTTACAAGTTGCAGCGCTGGGAGTTACAGCGCTGGTCATGCAGCTGTGGAAGGGCCAGCGCTGGAGTGTGGCCACACTGACAGCTACCAGCGCTGCAGTGTGGCCACACTTGCAGCACTTTCCAGCGCTGTATTGAGAGGTGCATTGTGGGCAGCTATCCCACAGAGCACCTCATCCCGTTTTGGCGCCGTTTTGGCGCTGAGTATTGTGGGAAGGGGAAGGAAGTGTGCGGGTCATTCCGCTTCCTGTTTGCCAGCGCCCCGTGGTGCATCGCTTCACATCCCAGCATTCACTCTTTCCAGCAGCGTTTGGCGCCATTGTGAGTGTCTTTCTGTTACTCTCTGTGTGAATCGCGATTTCTGTGGCAAATGGAGCCCGATCTGCTGAGGACTCTGCTGATGAGTGTCACCAGCACAACACGTTTGGCAGTCCAGCTATTCCTTCAGCTCCAAAGTGACAGTGAGGAGTCCGACGATGATATCAATATGGATTTGCCTGCCGCGTGACACTAAAGTGCTTGCGGCATTTACGGAAATGCTCAGCACCGTTGAACGCCGCTTTTGGGCTCGGGAAACAAGCACTGAGTGGTGGGATCACATCGTCATGGAAGTCTGGGATGACGAGCAGTGGCTGCAGAACTTTCGTATGAGAAAAGCCACTTTCATGGGACTGTGTGCTGAGCTCGCCCCCACTCTGCGGCGCAAGGACACAAGATTGAGAGCTGCCCTGACGGTGGAAAAGCGAGTGGCTATTGCAATCTGGAAGCTGGCAACTCCAGACAGCTACCGGTCGGTCGGGAACCAGTTTGGTGTGGGAAAGTCGACCGTGGGAATCGTTTTGATGCAAGTTTGCAAGGCAATTAATCGCATCCTGCTAAGAAAGACCGTGACTCTGGGGAGCGTGCAGGACATTGTGGATGGCTTTGCACACATGGGTTTCCCTAACTGTGGAGGGGCGATAGATGGGACGCATATTCCTATTCTGGCCCCCCCCCACCTGGCATCAGAGTACGTTAATCGTAAGGGGTATTTCTCTATGGTTCTCCAGGCGCTTGTGGATCACCGCGGGCGTTTCATTGACATTTACACAGGCTGGCCTGGAAAGGTGCATGATGCACGCATCTTTCGGAACAGTGGCCTGTTCAGGAAGATGCAGGCAGGGACTTTTTTCCCAGACAGGAAGATCACAGTAGGGGATGTCGAAATGCCCACTGTGATCCTTGGAGACCCCGCGTACCCGTTACTGCCTTGGCTCATGAAACCCTATACAGGGAAGCTTGACAGGAGCAAGGACCGGTTCAACTACAGGCTGAGCCGGTGCAGAATGACTGTGGAGTGTGCTTTTGGGCGTTTAAAAGCCCGCTGGCGTTGCTTGTATGGGAAGCTAGACTTGGGGGAAAGCAGCATCCCCGTGGTTATATGCGCTTGCTGTACCCTCCATAATATTTGTGAAGGGAAGGGTGAAACATTCAGTGAGGCATGGACCACCGAGGTTCAAGTCCTGGAGGCTGAATATGCACAGCCAGAGAGCAGGGCTAATAGAGAGGCCCAGCACAGGGCTACAAGGATTAGGGATGCCTTGAGGGAAGAATTTGAGGCTGAAAGCCAACAATAATGTTTGCTGCCTTGCATGGGAGTGAATTGCACTGCTTACACTGTTATTCTATTATCCATAATAATAATATGATTTGTAGTGCCTCTTTCTTTACTGGGCTAAGGTATCTTTCACTATCTGCTATAACAAAGACTGTTTTCAAAGCCAAGAATTGTTTTATTGAAAAGAAAAAAACTTCCTTGACAGACAGACAGACACACAACATTTCATGAACACAAGAGGGCAGGGGTGTGGGTTGGTGAACTGTACAGTCACAAGTTTGCATATGCCCTGTCTGGATTGCTGTTTAATGAATCCTGCACTTCAGGGTTCATATACTGCATGGTGATGGGGGTTGAATGCAGAGGGTAAGGGTGGTGGTGGTAGGTATCAGGGCTGGTTGGGGAACATACAGGTGTTGGAGGCAGCTGGTGGTGGTAAGAACCTGGATGCTGGGGAAAGGTGGTTTGAGCTGACATTGGGGCACAAGGCACAAAGGACGGGGCGGGTGGGGGAGTAGCACGGTAGTGCTCTGCTTGCATGGCAACGAGTGACTCTATAGACTCCGCTTGGCGCTCCAGGATGCTTAGCAGCCGCTCCGTGGTTTTCCTCTTGGCCACTGCATTTCTCTTGCGTGTCCTGCTTTCTTTCTCTCGCCAATCCTTCAAGTCCTTACTCTCTCGAGCAGACTGATTAAGAACAGTTTTCAGCATGTCTTCTTTGCTCTTTCGGGGATTTTTTCTCAAATTTTGAAGCCTCTGTGATGTTGAACATCTGGGCAGTCCAGTAGTCAAGGTCACTGTAGAAACAGAAATGACAACATTTAACACGGGCAGCATTGTATCCACTATCTCCAGACATGAATTGTTACACTGAGGGAGTGAGTTCTTATTTAAGCATTCTTTTACCCACACGCATAACACTACAGAAGCCACGACATGGTGAGTGAGCAGTGCTTATATGGGGAGAAGTGGGGCTTGGGTGTAAGAGGGGAGCTGGTTGCTTCGGGTAATCTGGAGTGCTAGAGGGGTTGAGTGAAATGAAGATGCAGATGCAGGGGTGATCTTATCTCCCTATCTCTTCACTAAAGAGTCTCCCAACATTTTTCACAGGACTTAATCCTGGAAGATGTTTCCCTACTGCGAGTCACTAGGGAACAGCGGGGGGCTCTTTTAGAGCAATGTGGATTCCGCCCGGGACCCTATGCGGCTTGCCTGTGTTCAGAAATGGTCCCCCCACCACTGGCAGAAGAGTGGCGCGGACGCGTCACCGTCACTGGGACAAGGGACACAGTGGCTCTGCCTATAAACCTGCGCAGGCATATTGCCCACGCTCTGGATGAAGCTTTTGCTGAGATAACTGAGGCAGATTACCGCGACGTGATAGACCACATCAACGGGCTATTCCACATCTAGAGGCTGGCATGCATGCATCCATAACCCCCCCTCCTCTCCAGAAACATTTCACCCAGAAAATAAAAGCCGCTTACCGGTAACACGCTCCTCTGCTTGTCCTTCTGCAACTGCTGGCTGCTGCGATTGGGTGCTTTCCTCCTGGCTTGAGAAGAGCTCCTGGCTGCATGCCTCCAGGGAATCTGCGGTTTCTTCCCCCATGCCAGGAGCTTCACTCGCGGTTTCCTCCCCCCCCCACGCCTCCGCCTCCTCCTCCGCCTCCTCCTCCTGTCCCCCAGCCTGCTCAGAAGTGTCCATCGTTATCCTGGGATTGGCAGTGGGGTCACCCCCAAGTATCTCATCCATCTCCCTGTAAAAACGGCAGGTCGTGGGAGCAGCTCCGGATCGTCGATTCCCCTCTCGGGCTTTGTAATAGGCACTCCGCAGCTCTTTAATTTTCACCCTGCATTGTACTGCGTCCCGATCATGGCCCCGATCCAGCATGGCCCTTGATATCTGCTCAAAGATATCGTAATTCCTACGGCCGGAGCGCAGCTGTGCCTGAACAGATGCCTCACCCCAAACACTGATGAGGTCCTGCAATTCACCAGTGCTCCATGCTGGGGCTCGTTTGCCGCGTGGAGGCATGGTCACCTGTAACTGATTAAAACTGATTGCACTCCACACCTGGCTGCAGCAAACAGGAAGGAGATTTTTAAATTTCCCGGGGCATTTACAGGGCGGGTCACCTGAGGCAAGAGCAGTAGAGTGCAAACTGATGTGCAGAGTGGCTGAACAGGAATTCTGGGATACCTCCTTATTCCCTGGAGGACAGGTAAAGCGCTGGTGAGTGTCCACACCTGCTGGGCAGCGCTGGATCACCAGCGCTGCACTCCTTATACCTCTGCCGGGATGGGTTTTCAGCCAGCGCTGCAACCAGGGAGTTGCAGCGCTGGTTGTGCCCTGCAAGTGTGGACGGGGTGTTGTTGCAGCGCTGGAAAGCCTCCACCAGCGCTGCAACTTGTAAGTGTAGCCAAGCCCTAAGAGGGGATATGATAGAGGGCTATAAAATCATGACTGATGTAGAGAAAGTGAATAAGGAAGCATTATTTACTCCTTCACATAACACATGAACCAGGAGTCAGCCAATGAAATTAATAGGCAGCAGACTTAAAACAAATAAAAGAAAGTATTCCTTCAAACAACACATAGTCAACCTGTGGAACTCATTGCCAGGGAATGTTGTGAAGGCCAAAACTATAACAGAATTCAAAAAAGAATTTGATAAGTTTATGGACGATAGGTCTATCAATAGCTATTAGCCAGGATAGTCAGGGATGCAACTGCATGCTCTGGCTGTCCCTCAGCCGCTGATTGCCAGAAGCTGGGAGTGGATGACAGGGGATTTATTGCTCAATGATTGCCTGTTCTGTTCATTCCCTCTAAAGCACCGGGCATTGGCCACTGTCAGAAGACAGGATACAGGTCTAGATGGACCATTGGTCTGACCCAATATAGCTGTTGTTATGTAGATATTGTCACACCCTCCTTTACCTTATTCCGTAGTCAGGTCTCTCCCTTGACAGTAGTTCTGAAGAAAACTTCCCAAAAATTCAAGATGAATCATCATCTCTCATATCCCAAGCGGGTGTCAAAAGCCTTCATTGACAAATGATCTGGAAAAGGAGGGAGCTAGAAGTGAATAGTATACATCACATACACATTTAAGCCATGGAGAAGAGTAGTTGTAATTATATGTATTTAAGATGGACTGTGATTCCATGCATTATGACAGTAACATTTGCATGGGTGGGAAGTTTGTAGAAATTTTGGTGGTGCCCAGAACCCGCCCCCCCCAACTCCGCTCCCCCAAACTCCGCCCCCACCTGCCTAAGGCTCTGGGAGGGGTTTGGAGGGGGGAAGTCTGGGGTGCAGGTCCTGGGCTGGGGATTAGGGTGCAGGAGGGGTGCAGGGTGCAGGCTTTGGGATGGAGTTTGGGTGCTGGGTGCAGGCTCCGGGCTGGGGCAGGGGGTGGGTGTGCAGGAGGGGTTGAAGGGTGCAGGCTTTGGGACGGAGTTTGGGTGCAGGCTCTGGGCTGGGGGTGGGGGTGTAGGAAGGGGTGAGGGGTGCAGGCTCTGGGAGGGAGTTTGGGTGTGGGAAGGGGTATGTGGGAAAGGGGAGGTGGTGCATGCTCTGGGAGGGAGTTTGGGGATAGGAGGGAGTGCAGGGGTGAGGGCTGTGGGGGTGAGGATGAGGGATTCATGATGCAGGACAGGGCTCAGGGCTAGGGCAGGGAGTTGGGGTGTGGGGTGAGGGCTGTGGGGCTGAGGATGAGGGGTTCATGCTGCGGGGGGGCTCAGGGTTGGGGCAGAGGATCAGGGTTCAGGGGGATGAGGGCTCTGGCTGGGGATGAGGGATTCATGATGCAGGAGGGGGCTCAGGGCTGGGGCGGAGGATTAGGGTGCGGTGGGGATGACAGCTCTGGCTGGGGATGAGGGTTTGGGGCATTGGGGAGGCTCAGGGCTAGGGCAGAAGGGCAGGGTAAGGGCAGCCTGCCTTGCCATTAATGGATGGCGGGCGCTAGGACCCTGGGGCAGCAGACAGCAGTTCTGCCGGGAGCTGTTCTACCCTGGCAGCGCAAGCAGGCAGGGGAGAGGCGCTGCGCTGCTTTCTGTCAGGCAGGGACGCGGCACGGCAGGGGGGGGGGGACACGCAGGGGGAGGGGTGGCAGGCGGGGGCTGGGACCTGCTCCAGGCAGGGACGCGGCGGGGCAGGGGGGGGGAAGAGACCCGCGGGGGCCAGGGCCCAATCCAGGCAGGGCCGGGGGAGAGATCCAGCTCCAAATATTGCTGGAGCAGGGCACCCGGCCCTGAATATTCCTGGAGCCCGAGCACCGCAAATGTATATAACCTGCCGCCTATGAACATTTGTAGGGTAGGGCTGACTATCTGTGGGAATGGATTGGAATGATGGCCATTTTCTCACTTAAAATGGACTATCTCAGGGACAGAATGGATTGCAAAGGATGTTATCTCTGTCATCATGGCATGCCCTACAGTAGATCCTCAGGTCGTGGTGGTGACAGCTTGCCCACAGTCAAGCTTAGAGTCCCAGAAAGTTTACAGAATATTGTTAGTAGTTCAGCAAGGACCACCTGATTCTACGTGTGGATGGGTTTGTAAATGTTATCCCAAAATGCATCATAAAAATCTTCCCTAGATATGTCAGCATTTGCTCCTGCCAGTGCTTGCCCAGATAGTGCAGACTTAAGCGCAGTGGGAACCTACATTTGAGCTGTGGTTCTACAGTCTTTCCCTGGCTTGTCTTGGAATGAGACAAGGATTTCACTATGCTCCAGGGTCTTGTTTCCAGTATTCTTCTGTCTACTCAGCTAATATGGTCAGTCAGCTATCTCTATAACACACCTATTTTCTTTAGGGACCCATTACTCCAAGAGATGCTTTCAGTGGATACAACCTTAAAAAATGATGCAAAGAGAATTATAATTATAGCATTTAGTAAGGCTATTTACCAGGCAGAAGACATATAGTCCAGAAAGCATGAGATAAATGAATATATAGCAATCACCTTACTAAATCTGGCATTGTTCAGGAATTTGAAAAAAATTTTGTGGGAAAAGATCACAGATAACTTAAACACCTCTTGTAGAGTCAATCTACACTAGGAAAATGACGCACACTGCTGACAGTGGCTGTGAGCAAAAGGTCATCTCCTGGTCCTCCTCTGACTGGTGTTGAAAATTGCCTATCTATTAGTACATAGGGACAAAACTGTCTTTGGCACCTTTTCAGAAAATGTGGTTGATTCAACACAAGGCTTGACCCATTACTGACAACGAGTATCAGCAACTGGTCATTTTCCTAATGCAGAAGGTGTTTATGTAATTGTGACAGGGTGCTAAGCAGAAAACTGCTTAGCCAACCCTCTGTCACTCCAGCTCCAATTAAGGGAGGTGAATTAGAGCTGGGTAGACCACCTGGCCCTGATTGGGGAAGCTTGAACAGCTGCTGCCCCATCAGGCTGGAGCTGGGTAAGAGCCCCAGGGGAAGGAAGCCTGGTGGGAGGAGCTGGAAAGAGGGAATCTGCTGTAGAGGAAAGTCAGTGAGGACAAACAAACTCTCCTTCCTCCCTCTCTGTTGGTGGACTGTAAGAAGGGGACTATGTGTATGGTGGGAGCACAGCCTGTAAATAAAAGCAACAGGTGAGCCCTGCATCAAAAGATCTCTGTGTGACTTTCTCAGCTCAGTGGGGGCAGGAGCGAGGCAGGCCCTGCAGGGATCTTGTTACAGTAATTGTCAGGTGAAATTTGTCTCCTCTCACAGGCATGAGGCAGCCAGTGTAAGGGATAGTGATTTAATTGTGATCTTTTGTTCCTCATTCCTCTATCTCTCAAGTAGACTGTGTCTGAACCCTAGACTAACCATCCCATAGGTTTACTTAAAACTCTTCACCAAGTTTTCTATATATGAGAGCACCTACCTTTTCAAACAACATTCACACAAATTCATCTGAAGCCATGCTCTTCCCTGTTGCTGAGATCTCTATAATCCAGCAATGGCTTGTTGTTCAGCTCAAACCACAGGGAAGGCTCAGTTGTAACTGTTCAATTCTTTTGTCTCCAGATTAAAATTTTTACCTTTCCCCACCCCAATTTTCAAACAACTATTAAAGGCACTTCTGTTTAGCTTCTCTTGTGAAAATGTTCTCTGGAAGCAATCTTTTGGGTCCCAGACTATATGTTTCCATTTTGTTCATAATCTTTTTTGTTTGAAAATTTTTAAATTGAAGAAAAAAATCACAGAAGTTTTATATCTGTCTCTAATTGGCATCCATTCCATCAGCCGTGGCTCAGATTTAGAATGGCTCAATTTCTTCTACAGTTGATGACATGATACATATTGTCATCAGCACTTAGAGCTATACGCTGTCTTTCATACATGCACACAACATCCACTTACCTCAGTGGGAGTCCTATGTGTGAATCAGGAGCACTATGTGGCCAATAGATTGAGTCTTGACTTAGACCTCCAGGCATGCAACATGTATTAAAATAATAAATTTTCAGTATCCACAAAATCTACTCTATTCCTCTACCTTTGCAATTGTTAACTAACAATTTTAATTCATTACCGTAATTAACCAATGACAATTAAATCTGTATATTTTGTTTGTGCAAAAAAGTTAGTTTTTAACCACTTTCTGCTTATGAGTGTTATATGGAAAGATGGAGAGTGAAATGAAATATGCTGTGTTAACTTTAGCAGCATCTGCAGCTATACCATCTTGTGCTGGGATCCTGTCAAATCTCACAAGCTACAATACAGGATTAGGCTGTATTGTTATTTGCATGAGAGAACTCATACACAACACATCAGATCTTCTGAAGTGAATGAGACGAATCCTGTGTAGGGAAAAAAAAAGGAATAATGTAATAAAAGGCTATATAAGAAAGCATATACACAAGGAGGCAGAGTTAAGGTTGTATATACTGTTTGCTAGACATGCATGCAACAGCTTTCATCCTAAAGGATTCCAAATCTTGTAAGTTTAAACAAATGTAAAAATTATATACAGTGATAATTTCACTGACCACTGAAATAACAGCTGCCATTGTGTTGGAACATGGCAATTATTTAAAGGAATACTATAAGGTTAAAATTATATATCTGGGATGAAAGATGGGTTGGTAAGTGAAGATATTTATTTTTATTATGTGTTTCTACTATGTTAAGAGCACTAAATAGCAGACAATGCAACTATTCCAAACAAAACAGTCTAAACATTTAGTCCAACACAAGTTATTGGGCTCAACACAGGGGGTAACTTGGTGAAATTTAGTGGCCTGTGATATACAGGAGGTCAGACTCGATCTAATAGTCCCTTCTAGTTCAACAACTACATCTAAAATGGCTTTAAGCTCAAACTTGCATGTGGCAAATTAAAGTGAAACTATATTTAAATTCAAATGTAAATCCATATATTCAGATTGGTATTTCAGAGTCCCTTTTACAGGTGAAATACAATTTAGGGTATATCCACACTATGTTTTAAAACCTGTGGCGGTGAGTCGCAGAGCCCAGGTCTACAGACTTGGGCTTCTTACCATGCTAAGAAAAGCAGTGTAATGTTGGGGCTCAGGCTGCGGACAGGGCAGGTAAACACACCGGCCCGGCCCTCCAGGGGTTTTCCCTACACAAACGGCAACCCCAGTTTGAGAAATCCTGTATTAGGTGAATTGAAAAATACTATTTTGTTGGGTTTTTTTTTCTACAGTGCAAATACTTGTAATAAAAATAAATATAAAGTGAGCATTGTACACTTTGTATTCTGTTGTAACTGAAATCAATATATTTGAAAATGTAGAAAACGTCCAAAAATATTTTTTAAAATGGTGTTCTACAATGTGATTAATTTTTGTAATCACTTGCCAGCCCTAAAAGAAACACTTACTCACTTTTGTAGTACCACTGAACTCAGTTGGAACAACTTGTGTGCATAAGTGTTACCCAATGTGAGTAATGGTTGTGGAATCAAGACCATAACTAGAGCTTTTTTCTCTTTCATTCTTTGGAACAGATTGAGGCTGGCCCTCATGCATGTGTTCTGGGGAAAGTGTACATCCCATCCAAGCACTGGCCACCATTGCAGGGACTGCACTTCTCACAATGGCTTGTGGAGTTGGCTGAGCATATGCTGTGCCCACAAAGGGTTGTAACAGCAGGTGTGATCCTGCCAGTACCCCCAGTATGTACAATGTAGCTCCATACTATACAGTTGAGTTCTTTGATCATCGGGGATCCTAGCTTTCCATAATAAAAAATAAAAATCCAAATTTTTCTGCGATTAAAATGAAATCTGAGAGCTGGAGCCCCGCTGCCCAGAGCTGACAGTTGGAGCACCCCCCACCCTCTGTTTTTCCTTGGCAAATGGATTTCTAGGAACCCTGGTGATTATTCAGTCTCATTGATATACCTTTCAATAAAACATATCTTCTGCACTTAATACACTGACTTTACTGGAACAGTAAACACAGGTCTGTTTGTTTTCATGCAGAAAACAGTTTCATGCAGTTTCCCACCTAATATAAACTTATTTTGTGGGAAACTGAAGGCAATACCAGACTTTTTATGAGTACTGCCTACAAAAAAACTCAACCCAATTCTCCATCCACTCAATTACACCAGCCTTTATGCTGGCATAATAAAAATGGTATAACAGAGTGGAGAATCAGGCCCAGAGTCTTAAAACATACTGTACTGACACCTTTGGACTTACCCTATGCCCTGTACACACACACAATATTGTTTAAAAACCTTCCAGTTTCTTCAAGGCTCCTCTTTGTTTTTGTTCTTTGGAAATGTAACGTCAGGGTCTTATGAGTTCACTTCTGCCTAGCTGTTTTGAGGGAGGTTTATATTTAAAGAGATACTATGGAGATCTTGTTCAAATAGGATACTGGCTAAAATGCAATATTTCCCACTTATCCCTTATTTTATTTTGCATTCAAATTTTCATTGTTCTTCCTCAGGCTGGCGCTGTGTCACATTAAAGACCGTGATTATGAAAATATGGAAAAGATCAGCTTTTAAAATACAAGTTCAACTGTCTTGTAGAAAGCGTTCTTTATGTAAGACATTTAAATTATATGCTTTCCTTAGTTCTTCTCCCCTCCTCAAAAACTGTGTGTGATTGGGCTTTTGTAGTTTATTCACAGTGAAAATTTACAAACAGAGGAAAGGGCACAACGGGGGCCAAAAGTGATGACTAAAAGGGTGAACTTTTTTTTAAAAAGGAAGTTAAAATCGTGTCTAGATGTTACACGGCAAGGGATGACAGAGTGAGGTGATTATGAGAGGGATGAGGGTTAATACAGTAAGACAGCAATATGTACTTTATTTAAAAAGAAAAAAACCACCTGACCTAATATATGATGATTTAAGGGAACAAATTTAGGGAAGAGGACAGGAATGGAAGTTAATGTCAGAAGGCTAACAAAGAACAAGGATTTGAAAGAGGTGAGGTTCTGTAACACACAGGATCCAGAAGGATAGTCTGGTCATAGGGACTGGCCAGGGAGAATGCACACACATTCACTTGTTAGAAAATAAAACCAGGGAAGCCACAAGCCTAGTTAGCAGAGGATAAAGCGGAAGTAGGATAGTACATGAAGCAGGACAACATGTTGGCAGCGGAAGAGCCGTGCAGTACTTTGCAGACGAAGATGAAGTGCTTGAATCTGATGTACAAGGAGTTTGGAAAGTGCAGTTGGGACTCAGAAAGGGGAAGATGTCATCACTCTTCACCTCTAAAAGCCTAAGCACAATAGCTGAGATTTTTCAGAGCCATCCGAGGGGTTTGAAAATCTCCACTGACTCCAGTGGAATTACTCCTGATATATACTGCTGTAAGTGGGAGGAGAATCATGGCCATAATGCTGGAGTACAAAGGAACACAAGAGTAATAATAGCTATGTAAGAAATTTTAAAGAGTGACTCATGGGTTAAAATCTATTTTAAAAAGCTAAAACAAATTTCTTTACCTATGTTGCTAACATCTTGGGTTGTCAAAAGTAAAAGGATTTTGGAAATCTAATTGACTTTATACTGGTTATGCTGTTTGTTTACGTTTTGTATTGCCCTCAGCCTGTGTGATGGAAATAGTATAGTCAATTTCACTTTTAGGTTCTCATGCATTAGCAACCTGCTGAAATATGTAGTATTGTTTGTTAGCACCAAAATGTACATAGCACTTCACAGAAACATATAGGGTCAGGTGCAAGGTGGTTTAGCTCCATTGACGCTCATAGAGACAACCTAATTCTCCAGAGGCTTGCAGTCTGATTTTGGTAGCATTTGAATCCCTCTTTGCACAGGTGTAAATGACTGCACGTGGTGGCAGGCAGTAAAGAATCAGGTCCAGAGTCTCTTCTCCAGGGTTAAAATCTAGGTTAAATCAAGAACAGCAGCAGGAATTGATAGCACAGGCAGTGGTCAAAGAGAGGGAAGATGAGCATGAAAACACTACAGTCATTCTGTCATCTAGAGTAATATATGTCACAAAAATTACATAGGTATTTTTAACCTTTTTCATTTATAAGGCTCAATCTTCAGTTGTGCCAACCTCACACTTCAGCACAGCTGCTGGGACAGAGGCAAAGATGGCTGCAAGCCACCTTTTCGCCTCCCTTGATTCAGAAGTAAGCAAGGGGCTGGCCAGCCCCAAGCACAAATTAGAGCACTCACAAGCCTACTGTAACTTGCTCTGGCGAGATTATGCCCCAGGCCTTCCCATTCAGGAATGCTCCGACCCTGCCTCCATGGGTCATGTCATGCTCCTGTTCTAGGAGGGGAGAGTGAGGATACAGGGCTGGCATAAACAGGGCTGTCCTTAGGATTTATGGGGCCCTATGCAGTATTATTAAGCTAGTGCCCCTATGCCTGATGGCAGCCTGGGTTCACATGTGTATTTTAGATAAGGATGGTCTTTTAAAGGATTTATTAAAAAAAAATATATGTCTGAAGATCCATTTAAGGCTAAAGATTAATACTCAGATTGTGAATCTAAAAATCTGTGCAAGGATTTTTTAGGGATTTGATTTTATAATCTTCAGCAACACACTAATGAATATTTTAAAGCAAATTTTAAACTAAGGTCCTGTAGACTAACATGTTCTGAGTAAATATTACAGTCATGCACCACTGTTTTTGTCAGTAAATTCCAAAACTGACAGTATATACCTGGGGGTTTGCAAATGCCTGTTAAATGGCTTCATTACCACTTGAATGGCTCTTTAACAGTTTCAATGTTGTGCTAATAGGTCTGGCAGGCTGCAAGGCTTTTTTACTTTTAAGTACTAGATCCCCTCTGGAGGGAGACTCACCAGGCTGCAGCAGCCAACTGTAGTGGAAGCCTGCAGGAAGGGTCAGAACAGGGAAAGGAAGAGGTGCAGGAGGGGCACTAAGACCCAGAGGTGCCCCAAATTTTTGGGTGCCCTACACAGCTGCATATGCTGCATATGCCTAAGTATGGCCCTGGGCATAAAGCTGGCCATGCTTAATGGGGGATTTTTAGCTGCCACTGATTTTGCACCTCTTTAGCTGTGCAAAAATTATCTAAGTGGAATGGAGAATCTGGCCCATAATTTCTAAACCTCTTGTGAGAGGCTTATAAACCACAGTTGTATGATTTTCCAACTTTTTAATAGGGTGGACCACATCTGAGCAGAAAGATTCTCATGGACTATTTCCTCTCACACTCATAGAATCATAGAATATCAGGGTTGGAAGGGACCTCAGGAGGCCATCTAGTCCAACCCCCTGCTCAAAGCAGGACCAATCCCCAACTAAATCATCCCAGCCAGGGCTTTGACAAGCCTGACCTTAAAAAACTCTAAAGAAGGAGATTCCACCACCTCCCTAGGTAACCCATTCCAGTGCTTCACCACCCTCCTAGTGAAAAAGTTTTTCCTAATATCCAACCTAAACCTCCCCCACTGCAACTTGAGACCATTGCTCCTTGTTCTGTCATCTGGTACCACTGAAAACAGTCTAGATCCATCCTCTTTGGAACCCCCTTTCAGGTAGTTGAAAGCAGCTATCAAATCCCCCCCTCATTCTTCTCTTCTCCAGACTAAACAAGCCCAGTTCCCTCAGCCTCTCCTCATAAGTCATGTGCTCCAGCCCCCTCATTGTAACCCGTAGGTCCTTTTCTGCAGAACTGCTGCCTACCCCTTCAGTCCCTAGTCTGTAGCAGTGCATCAGATTCTTCCTTTCTAAGTGCAGGACATTGCACTTGTCCTTGTTGAACCTCATCAGGTTTCTTTTGGCCCAGTCCTCTAATTTGTCTAGATCCCTCTGTATCCTATCCCTACCCTCCAGCGTATCTACCACTCCTCCAAGTTTAGTGTCATCTGCAAACTTGCTGAGAGTTCAGTCCACGACATCCTCCAGATCATTAATGAAGATATTGAACAAAACCGGTCCCAGGACCAACTCTTGGGGCACTCTGCTTGATACCGGCTGCCAACTAGACATGGAGCCATTTATCACTACCCATTGAGCCCAATGATCTAGCCAGCTTTCTGTCCACCTTATAGTTCATTCATCCAGCCCATACTTCTTTAACTTGCCAGCAAGAATACTGTGGGAGACTGTATCAAAAGCTTTGCTAAAGTCAAGGAATAACACGTCCACTGCTTTCTCCTCATCCACAGAGCCAGTTATCTCATCATAGAAGGCAATTAGTTTAGTCAGGTATGACTTGCCCTTGGTGAATCCACGCTGACTGTTCCTGATCACTTTCCTCTCTGCTAAGTGCTTCAGAATTGATTCCTTGAGAACCTGCTCCATGATTTTTCCAGGGACTGAGGTGAGGATGACTGGCCTGTAGTTCCCCAGATCCTCCTCCTTCCCCTTTTTAAAGATGGGCACTACATTAGCCTTTTTCCAGTCATCCGGGACCTCCCCCTATCACCATGAGTTTTCAAAGATAATGGCCAATGGCTCTGCAATCATATCTGCCAACTCCTTTAGCACCTTTGGATGCAGCACATCCGGCCACATGGACTTGTGCTCGTCCAGCTTTTCTAAATAGTCCTGAACCACTTCTTTCCCCTCAGAGGGCTGGTCACCTCCTCCCCATGCTGTGCTGCCCAGTGCAGCAGTCTGGGAGCTGACCTTGTTCATGAAGACAGAGGCAAAAAAAGCATTGAGTACATTAGCTTTTTCCACATCCTCTTTCACTAGGTTGCCTCCCTCATTCAGTAAGGGGCCCACACTTTCCTTGACCACCTTCTTGTTGCTAACATATCTGAAGAAACCCTTCTTGTTACTCTTAACATCCCTTTCTAGCTACAACTCCAGGTGTGATTTGGCCTTCCTGATTTCACTTCTGCACAGGCAGTGGGTTATATTCTTTTGTGGTGCCCGAGCTCCAGCAATATTCAGGGCTGGGGGCTCTGCTCCACCAATATTTGGAGCTGGGGCTCTTCCCCAGCCCTGCCTGGAGTGGGCCCTGGTCCTCATGGGTCTCCCCCGCCCTGCCGTATCCCTGCCTGGAAGAAAGCGGCGCACGCCTCTCCCGTGCCTGCTTGTGCTGCCCGTGTAGCACATTCCTACGCGGAGCCCCGCTCCCGGCAGCAACTGTTGTCTGCTGCCCCAGGGTCCTAGTGCCCCCCATCCGCTAATGGCAGGGCAGGCTGCCCTTACCCTGCCCTTCCACCCTAGCCCTGAGCTTCTCCAATGCCCCAAACCCCTCAGCCCCAGCCGTCATCCCCCCACACCCTGATACTCTGCCCCAGCCCTGAGCCCCCTCCTGCATCATGAACCCCTCATCCTCAACCCCACAGCCCTCACCCCTGCACTCCCTCCTATCCCCAAACTCCCTCCCAGTATGTGCACCCCTCCCCCTTCCCACACACCCCCTCCTGTCCTCAAACTCCCTCCCAAAGCCCTGCACCCCCTCCTTTTGCACGCCCTCCCACCCTCAAACTCCATCCCAGAGCCTGCACCCCTCACCCTCTGCCCCAGCCCGGAGCCTGCACCCAGCACCCAAACTCCATCCCAGAGCCTGCACCCTGCACCCCTCCTGCACCCTAATCCCCAGCCCAGGACCTGCACCCCAGACCTCCTCCCCCCCAGCCAAACCCCCTCCCAGAGCCTTAGGCAGGTGGGGAATGGAGTTGGGGGGAGCGGAGTTGTGGTGCCCCAGAATCCTCCCCCCTCCAAAATTTCTACAAACCTGCCACCCATGCTCCTGCATGCCTGAGCAATATTTTTATACTCCTCCATGGTCATTTGTCCAATCTTCTGCTTCTTGTAAGCTTCTTTTTTGTGTTTAAGATCAGCAAGGATTTCACTGTTAAGCCAAACTGGTCGCCTGCCATATTTACTATTCTTTCTACACATCGAGATGGTTTGTTCCTGCAACCTCAATAAGGATTCTTTAAAATACAGCCAGCTCTCCTGGACTCCTTTCCCCCTCATGTTATTCTCCCAGGGATCCTGCCCATCAGTTCCCTGAGAGAGTCAAAGTCTGCTTCTCTGAAGTCCAGGGCCGTATTCTGCTGCTCTCCTTTCTTCTTTGTGTCAGGATCCTGAACTCGACCATCTCATGGTCACTGCCTCAAGATTCCCATCCACCTTTCATTCCCCTACTAATTCTTCCCTGTTTGTGAGCAGCAGGTCAAGAAGAACTCTGCCCCTAGTTGGTTCCTCCAGCACTTGCACCAGGAAATTGTCCCCTACACTTTCCAAAAACTTCCTGGATTGTCTGTGCACTGCTGTATTGCTCTCCCAGCAGATATCAGGGTAATTGAAGTCTCCCATGAGAACCAGTGCCTGTGATCTAGTAACTTCTGTTAGTTGCCGGAAGAAAGACTTGTCCACCTCATCCCCCTGGTCTGGTGGTCTATAGCAGACTCCCACCACAACATCACCCTTGTTGCTCACACTTCTAAACTTAATCCAGAGACTCTCAGGTTTTTTTGCAGTTTCATACCGGAGCTCTGAGCAGTCATACTGCTCTCTTACATATAATGCAATTCCCCCACCTTCTTTGCCCTTCCTAGACAGTTTATATCCATTCATAACTGTACTCCAGTCATATGAGTTATCCCACCAAGTCTCTGTTATTCCAATCACATCATAATTCCTTGGCTGTACCAGGATTTCCAGTATTCCCTGCTTGTTTCCCAGGCTTCATGCATTTGTGTATAGGCTCTTTCTCAGCATGAGGCAGGAGTCCTCCTCTCTTGCACTGTCCTGCTCGTGCTTCCTCCCGGTATCCCACTTCCCCAATTACCTCAGGGCTTTGGTCTCCTTTCCCGGTGAACCTAGTTTAAAGCCCTCCTCACTAGGTTAGCCAGCCTGCTTGCAAAGATGCTCTTCCCTCTCTGTGTTAGGTGGAGCCGGTCTTTGCCTAGAACTCCTCCCATGGTCAAAGAATCCAAAGCCTTCTCTCGGACACCACCTGCATAGCCATTTGTTGACTTCCACTATTTGATGGTCTCTAACTGGGCCTTTTCCTTCCACAGGGAGGATGGACAAGAACACCACCTGTGCCTCTAACTCCTTTATCCTTCTTCCCAGAGCCATGTAGTCTGCAGTGATCCACTCAAAGTCATTCTTGGCAGTATCATTGGTGCCCATGTGGAAAGGCAGGAAGGGGTAGCACAACCCAAGGGCTTGATGAGTCTTAGTAGTCTCTCCGTCACGTCGTGAATCCTAGCTCCTGGCAAGCAGCACACTTCTCAGTTTTCCCGGTTGGGATGGCAGATAGTTGACTCAGTCCCCCTGAGGAGGGAGTCCCTGATCACCACCACCCGCCTTCTTCTCTTGGGAGCGGCGATCGTGGAACCCCCATCCCTAGAACAGTGCATCTCATGCCTTCCAATCGGTGGAGTCTCCTTCTGCTCCTTTCCCTCAGATGTATCATCTAGTCCATTCTCTGCATTAGTACCTGTGGAGAGAACATGAAAACAGTTGCTCACCTGTATCTGCATTGCTACATGGACGCTCCTATTTCTTCTTCTGGACGTCACATGCTGCCAGTTTTCTTCATCATCCTTCTGTCCCCGTTGCGCAGCCTGCTCTGATTCTTCAGAATGTTGTGCCCGTAGAAGCATATCTTGACGTCTGTCCAGGAAATCTTCATTTTCTCTTATGCAATGCAGGGTTGATACTTGTTTCTCCAGACCTTGAACCTTCTCTTCCAATATGGAGACCAGCTTGCACTTTGTACAGACAAAGTCGCTTCTGTCCTATGGGAGAAAGACAAACATGGCACATCCTGTGCAGGTCACAACAGCTGATCACTCACCATCCATATCACCTTCCTTCTAAGAGCTTCCTCAGACGCTGCAGCAACTACTCAGAGGAGCCTGCAAGTTGAACCCCTCAGTGGGCTCTCCCCAGGCAAACTCCTAGTCAAACTCTTGCTGTTTGCCACTCAGCAGGTTCGCAGCTGACTGCTTTTTTTTTTATAACACTCATGATCTTGCACACCGCACCTTCTCATCTGTGGTCATATAACATCTTTGAGGAAACTGTAGCAATTGCTTAGATGGAAAAATAATATTCAGAAAGTGTTTGGTGTTAGCTTCTTTTAATGTGATTTAGCAACTAGAAGGCAGGAGACTCAGTATCATGTGACCAGCCAGCTCTGACAATCACAGTTTAAGGAACCAGGGCTAAAGTTATTAGTGTATTTGAGAAGCAAACATTGCAGGGGAAAGTATGATGTTGTTTTTTTTTGTTTTGTTTTTTTTTGTTTTGAAATCGGTTTCCAGTGGATTTTATGGACTTGTCTATGCTGGGGATTTTCAGCCATCAGTACTCAGCCTCTATCGGCAGTGACTTACACTGGTGCAGTTTACCCGTTTTTAAGCAATAACCTGTTTCAGTGTGACATTGCAGTTTATATCGAATTGCCTTGCCTACATTAAGGGTTGGTGCTAGTGGTGGCTGGTCACCAATGCCTGAAACCCACAAAGGTAGACAAGACCTAAGCCAAAGCAAATGCTGGTTAGTCTTAGGCAACCTTGACTTTAACTCAGATACCTTTAGGATCAAAGTTGAAATAGCAATGTCTGTTTACAACAAAACTGGTTGAAAATTTTGAAATATTTTGGATACTACATGTTCTCAATATCTTAGCGGGGTGGCACTTATTTGTGTGGTACTTTTTAATTTTATATATTTCTTCAGGTCTACAGGTGATGGACATAAAAAAGATCAATTTTCATAGGTGCTGAGACCCTGCAATTGGCATTAGTGTCAGCTGGAGTATGAGTGCTCAACACTTCCTAAAATCAGACCCCCTAGGGGGAGGCCCTAGCACAGACTATTGCCTGCCGTGAGTGCAGGGGACAAGACTAGATGCCCTATTGCGGTCTCTGCCACTTCCATACTTCCCCTGGCCATTTGCCAGCATCAGTGGCTCTGGGATTTTGCCCATCATTTCCCAGAGCTATTGCAACCTAAGAGAAGCAGAAGGCTGGTTTGTAAAGGTGTGGCAGGCGTTGGGGGAGGGGAGCAGAGGGGACCTGAACTGGGGGGGGGGGGGGATGGGGAAGAAGTGTATGGAAAAGCAAGTTGCAGCTGGAGCTGATGTGGAGGGGGGCAGGGAAAGTAACACACACAATCCTCCTCTGCCCTCGTCCTTTCCTCCTCCCCGTCCCCACAGGCAGCAGGGAAAGGCTCCAGACCCCAGAAAACAAAGGGGGCTGGGCGGGGGGCGGCGCAGGCTGCAAGCCGGCCCTGGCGGCAGCGAGCTCTACCTGCCAGGCAGAGGCACAGCGCGGGCTGCGCGGCGAGCCCGGGGAGTGACACACACACACACACACGCGGCGCTGAGGGGAGGGGAGCGCGGCGGCGGCGGCGGCGGCGGCGAGGAGCGAGCAGAGGAGCAGCCCGTGGGCGGCTGGCGGCGGCGGCTGCAGGGGGGGCCCGCGGCTGGCTGGCTGCGTGTTGCCCTGGGCAGCCCCGAGCCCCGGAGGCGCAGGGGCGGGCTCGGTGCGGTGGCGATGCCCCGGGGACGCTCCGCTGGTGCAGCTCAGCCGCGCTGACGCGTCTCCTCCTCGTCCTCACCATGGACAGCTTCGACTTCGCCCTGCTCCAGGAATGGGACCTGGACTCCCTCTGGTGAGTGCTGCCGGGCCGTGCCCGCGCCGCGCCGCGCCGCACCTGAGCCGGGCTGGGTCCCGGCGGGGGAATGTGGCGCTTCAGCTCGGGCTCCGGGGGGAAGGACCTCCCCTGCCCCCTCGCCGCAAGCACCCCGGGCTCCAGCTCCGCTCCCCGGCTCGTGGCGTGTCCCTGCCCCCGCCCCCCAGGCTGCCTGGTCCCCTTCATGGACCCCCAGCCTGCCGTCCCCCTTCCCCCGTGCTCCTTGTCCTCCTACTGCACCCCGCTCCTGCCTCCTCTGCCCCTGTGCTCCGCCCTTCCTCCCACTGCACCCCTATGTCCCTCCGTTCCTCCCACTGCACCCCGCTTCTGCCTCCCACTGCACCCCTATGTCCCTCCCTTCCTCCTACTGCACCCCGCTCCTGCCTCCTCTGCCCCTGTGCTCCGCCCTTGCTCTCACTGCACCCCTGTGTCCCTCCGTTCCTCCAACGGCACCCCGCTTCTGCCTCCCACTGCACCCCAATGTCCCTCCCTTCCTCCCACTGCACCCCGCTTCTGCCTCTGCGCCCCTGTGCTCCTTCCTTCCTCCCACTGCTCCCCGCTTCTGCCTCTTCTGCACCCCTGTGCCTCGCTCTTCCTCCCAGTCCGATTGCACCCCGCTCACGCCCCCCATCCCCTTGGACTCTTCGTCGCTCCCTTCTGCGCCCCCAAACCATCCCTTGTGGGTGGCCGGCGCTTTGGAGCGGGGAGGAAGGTCCAATGTCTGTCAGGCTGAACGGGTTGCGCGCAGGGAACCCATTCATAGAAATGCCATTGTCGACTCTCCCCGGGCACAGCCTCCCCCGAGCCCAGGGGCTGGTATTTCGGTAACTGCTGCTGGACGCGCAGCACTTGGGCACCCTCGCCGGGAGCTTTGCCACCCTTGCCCCCAATCAAGCAAACTGGGTAACAGCAGCTGCGGCCGGGGAGGAGAAAGTGCCGGTCCAGCCAGAGCAGGCTGGGGCTTTTTGCTGGTCAGTCGCAGGTACTTTGTGGTACCGGTGTGTGCTGCTCCACGGTGTGTCACTGTTGTTTGTAACCCCCCTGGATTAACCCTTTTGTGCATGAAAAGGCGATGGGTGAAATGGAATTATACTGAAGCTCCCCATGGCCCGAAGTGCATGTGTTGTACGGAATCTTTATCTGGAGCAGTTTAATTCCAGCGGCAGGTGCCTCTGAACCCCCTCCCGTGCTTCCTCCGCCCGTTCTCCCCCCCTCACCCCACCTATCCAAGTGGTATAATTATTTCAGCGCCAGTGTATTCTTATTACTACAGGAATTTGTGTTATGTTAATCATTTTAGGTGAGCATTTGATGGAAGAGGGGTAGTAACTGCAGATTATGTCCTGTTAGGTCGAATGGTATATTTGGGAGTTGAGATTATTTTTGCCTTAAATCAGTTAACAGTGTTGCATTTCTGTTACATTTTATGTGATTGGTATCAGTAGAGGATGCATTCAGCAACTACATCTTATCTTTTCCATGACAGGCGTAACAAAGTAAGCTGGACAAGCAAATCCATTAGTGAGCTTCCTCTTACAAAAGATCTCACCATTCATGCAATGCATAATGCACCCCGCTTCTGCCTGATTTATACATCAGTGTATAAATGCATACACTGATGACATGCAATATAATAAAACTTGTATATTGCTGTGAGAATTTTAAAGATCAATTATAATAGAACAATTTGTTACTATTCTATAAAAGTTGTTAATTACAGCGTTGCTGGCTGTGATACTAGTTAAGGTTGTGTCTGAATTTCAGTAATAAATACCAATTTTTAGTTTTATATCCAAACCTTAACACTTATCTCTGGACTGATTTTAAAATTTCAGCCCACATACATGCTTTTAAAATTAAATTCCACTAACTTTCTATTTAATGGGGGGAGAGGAGAAGAGAGGAAATAGTACTTTGGTCTGGTTTGGGAACACCCTTCCCTTCTCATTTTTTTTAAGGGGAATGTGGTGGCTATTAGTCCAATTTGTAGCGTAGTTGTTTATATTTAATATTTAAAAAATGGAAAAAGTTGAGACTATAATGTTGGAAGCCCAGCTAGTACTATGTCCAGCAATTGCTGCTTTTTCTAACCTTTTTAGCATGCTTTGAGTGTTATTGAATCACTCTGAACATAGTATGATAGGTTCTACTGATTTAATTGATAATATTGATCCAAGGGACATTTCTAGAATCCCAGATAACACACTTTTAAAAAAACCTACACATTTGTGTAACAAGTATTTTTTTAAATAGTCTAAGTATGTATTTACCAAGTACACTACAAATGTTTCAAATGAAACATTATAGACAGTTGGGTAATAGTGAGCCTGATCTTGCATTCCTTGCTCACCTAAACCTTCCCCTGAAGTCTTTGCAGGGTTGGGTGCACAAAAAATTTAAACATCAAGCCCTCTAAAAGGGAATCACATACATTAATCATGACTTCTCTATAGAACAAGAGTTTCATAAGTGTTATCATTTTCTGTTTGCATTTTTTCAGGAAGAAAGTGTAGCTGTGTTCTGATGAATGGGTTGGTGAATCTGAGGTTGTTTGCTGGAAGTTTATCACAAAGCAGCTATTTTAGCAACTGTTTCAGAATAAAAAACTCAGAATGATCAAGTTAGAGTCATAGCAGAAGTACTGATGTCACATACTGTAAGCTTATAGCATGAATATTAGTAAAATGACAGCTTTACCACTAGGTGACCCAGCAACAACAGGCACAGGGCCCTGGGCTTGTTTATGATTGTGGGCAATGTGTGCGTGTCATGCTGTAGTTCCTCTATGCTGCCAGCTTCTTTCTTGTGAACAGACTGGTTATTGAAATTTACAAAGAACCCTGCCTTGTAGGACATACTCACTAACCAAAATAAACCTTGTAGATCTAATTTTAGACCTAAAAGACTTGACAGCATCCTTCTAAAGGAGCAAAAAATATTTTGTACCATGAATACTTTCATGGCAAAGGGAAACACTTAGAGGATTTAATTTTCCATGCAGCAAGAATAAATATTGTGTCTCATTTTTTTGAATGTAGTCATATTGACAATTTGTGCACTTAACTAATGACAGAAAAGCTGCTTTTTGCAGTACTTGGTGGCTGTTTTGCTTAAAAGTGAAATCACTAAATATTAACATGCTTCTTTAAAGTTTTCTTCTTTACATTTTTGTTGTTGGAAAATCAGAATGTTTTAAAAAGGATGTCCAAATCAACAGTAGTATGGTATGCAGTTCTCATTGAGGACAGTGTAAATATTGTATTGACTGCATCAGTTTTGATTAATTTGCCCTCCAATTAATACCCATTACATTTTTACTCTGCTGTTCATGCTGTAGCATACAAAATGTAATATAATATTTGTATCATATATATGGGCCAAAAACCATCATAAGAGAGGATATTCATTAGTATATTGTAAACTGCAGAAGGCTATATAAGTTGATTTTTATATTGAATTGCAATTTCTACCAAGTTGCATCCACACCAATGGCATCTTTCCCCTCCACCCTACACCCCCAGTAACATATTTCAAATTACAAAAGCTGAGTGACACTCAAATAGAAAATCCAACAGAACCATGTAAATTTGTGGCATAAACAAAACATGATCATGTGTGTTGTATAACATTTTCGTTGGTACTTTTGGGGAGATAACTCACTCCTGCCTCGTGAGTAATGCTGTTATCCCAGCTTTACAGCAATAACAACTTCGTACCACAACACCACCTCATATATTTTCTTTCTGTATCAATTCATTTGTATGTAATATCTAGTTTATTTGTACAAATGCGAGGAGCCAAATTTTCCACTGCCTCGCAACTTGTGTGTTCTTTTACACTGTGCAAAATGGTCTTATTCTGATTTGGTAGTGTTTTACACCTATTTTGGTCTTGTTAAAACAAATTACACAAGGTGCAAGATAGTAGAGAATCAGGCCAAATGAGTTAAATCGAAGTGCCAGGCATGGTTTTGTGTTTAAAAAATCAAAATCAAAATCATGCAGCTGTTCTGTGTTGTATTGGTCAAACTTAGGCCCAGATTCAGCTAGGTACTTAAGCATGTTCCCAACTTTAAACATGTGAGGAATCCTGCTGAAAGCAATTTTGTAAAGGAACTACTGGTGCTTAAAGTAAGACACATACTTAAGAACCTTGCTGAATCTGGTAAATATTTACAAATTTTGTAAGGGTTAAATCAATTAAATAAAATTATTAGGCTTATTAATGCATTTATTCACCATGTTATAGCATACAAAAAGTAAAGTGTATGCATATTTAAGTATAAGGCATGTTAGTCCTGAATAAAATGGTGGTGGTTTAGGCACAAGTAATAAAGTGCATAATCAATGAATATGTTGCTGATCTGGTGCTTTTGGATATTTTGAATTATCATTAGTTTTGTAGTGGTGCCCTAGTATTGTAAATAAATACACATGTAACTGTAGTTTCCAAGTAGAGGTCAATGTCAAATGCCACAGTGTAAGGTGGCCCACTGTTTTGTACAGACCATGTATTGAATTACTAGCTCATTTGCTATCTTTGGGTCTGTTCCTGCTCCATTTGAAGTCAATGAGAGTTTTGTTTGGAAGCTGCTCTTAACAAAAAGCGGGTAGACATCCAGCAGTCTTGTAAAAGAACCTTTTGTAACTTTTTGATCCCAGAGTAGTCCAGTTTTTAGTCACTAAGTCTTATATTTGTGCAAGCTGAGATCATTTTCATTTTGTACAGACCCTTCACTAGAGAAGATTCTGGAAAGCTAATTTTACAAATAGTTCCCTAGACACCGCAAAGTATTAAAATGTTTATTTTCAGTTAATATTGATTTTTTTCTTTGAGGTCACTTAACCCATGGATATCTTTCCTTCTTTAGGACAGGGACCATAGTTTACCATTCCAGATACAATAATACATTCACAAGAATAATGATACTTAATTGTATATAAGTGTTAAGCTTCTCATCTTAATCTTGAGAGCTCTGTGAACATCTGGTGTATATTGGGGTCATGTTAGACTGAACACTGACATACAAAGAATACAAGAAGAAGCTGAAAAAGAAAGTGAACTCCAGGAACTGTATACTCCAGAAACTGTCCAATACAAAATGGGCAGCTAACCTTAAAACACTCTGAGCTGCCAGTCTCACCTTGTGTTATTCATTTGCGGAGTACTGTGTCCCAGTATGGTCACGTTCATGCCATGCACACAAATTGATACTGAACTTATTCATGCCTGTAGGGTCATAAGAGGGGCTTTGAAACTGACTCCTATGGTGTTGCTGTACTGCGTCATGGGCACTGCACCACTGTTATATCCTTGGGGGGGGAGCCGGTTTAGGAAGAAATCAGTTGAGGCCAGAGAGCTGACAGCTAACAAAACCACCATTTTATTTACAGAGACAGAGAGTTCACTCAGCCGGCTGAAGCTGGCTGAGCTAACCCATAATAATCTAACTCAGTTGCCATAGCAACAAAAACCACGACAACCAAATACACAACATATTCCTCCCCCCCTAATAAGAACATCCCCTAAATAAAACACACACTAGACTAGAGAAGGAGGGTAGACTGCCTCCATTCCCGGCTAAATCCTGGGGATTATTTTGCCCCATAACCGTGGGTTCGCCCTAGCTAAAGATCCAGCTGATGAGGAGGCCTTCTGTCTCTAGGTGGATTACAGCGAACTTCTGGTGTTATTGCACCCAAAAGCACTAGGGGCTCAGGGTCCGCAGCACGAACAGGTGAGGAGGTGGTATCAGCTCGTGCTGGGCAAAGGGGTATCTCAGCCGCCGGCAGTAATGGAGGAGAACAGTCAGGAACAGGTGACTCGTGATTCGGTGCCTCACCAGAAGAGGTGAAGTCAGACCCCTCAACTGCAGATGGGTCCTGAGGACTGGCATGACCTGGCAACAGCTGATCTACATGTCGCCGCCAGGTAAGATTCTCTGCAGTCCGGACTGTGTAGGAAACAGGTCCTGTTTGAGTGATGATTGTGGCCGGGACCCATTTAGCTCTGGAAGTATAATTCCGAGCCAAAACTGGCTGTCCCGGGCTAAAGGTTCGGTCTTTTGCTCTGGGTGCCCGTCTGATGACTTGATATTGCTGCTGATGTTGCACAATTTGTCGGGGTTCAGAAGGTTTCAGCAGATCAAAGCAAGTGCGCAGCTGTCGTCCCATCATTAGAAAGGCCAGAGATGCGTGGGTCGTAGCATGAGGTGTGTTTCTGTAGGAAAGTAAAAAGGTATCCAGACGCTTTTGAATGGAGTGTTGTCCCCTTGCTGATTTCAAAGCGTTTTTCATTGTCTGCACAAATCTTTCAGCTAATCCGTTGGTGGACGGATGATATGGTGCTGACGTGATGTGGTGTATCCCATTTGCCTTCATAAAATTTTGAAACTCCTGAGAAACGAACTGCGGTCCGTTGTCGCTCACAAGTTGTTCTGGCAGACCAAAACGACTAAAGAGTCCTCGTAGTTTTTGGATAGTACTCTCTGCAGAAGTGGACTGCATTATAGAGACTTCTGGCCATTTAGAATGGGCATCTATTGCCACCAAGAACATGCTTCCTTCAAGGGGGCCAGCAAAGTCAACGTGAATACGTTGCCACGGGTTTTCAGGCCAGTCCCATGGGTGTAGGGGTGCCCACTGGGGTGCATTCCTCACACCCTGACATGACATACAAGCTTTTGCCTTCTCTTCAATAGCGCTGTCCAATCCAGGCCACCAAAAATAGCTTCGTGCAATTTCCTTCATGCGCACTATTCCACAGTGACCGGAATGTAGCTGTTCTAACAGCTGTGATCTCAGTGGTGGTGGAATAATGACACGTCTCCCCCACAACAAACAACCAGATTGGACCGATAACTCCATCCACTTGGACATGTAGGGAACAAGGTCGGATGAGACCGGAGAGGTTTGTCGAGTTTTTCCATGCATCACCAGGTCCATAACTTGGGACAATACTGGGTCAACGCGAGTTGCCTTCTTTATCTGAGTAGCAGTGATGGGTGTATTCTCTACTTGTTCAAAGTAGAAGATTTCCTTTTGGGCACTATCTTGGTGTTTGACCGGCAAAGGCAACCTTGAGAGGCCATCTGCATTGCCGTGCAGAGTGGATTTCCGATATTTGATTTCATATGTGTGTGCTGAAAGTAACAATGCCCAACGTTGCATACGACTAGCAGCTAATGGGGGAATGCCTGTGTAGGGTCCAAAAATTGACGTCAGAGGTCGATGGTCTGTGAGAAGAGTAAACTTTCGCCCAAACAGGTACTGATGAAACTTCCGAATTCCAAAAACAATTCCTAATGCCTCACGTTCGATTTGGGCATAGTTAGTTTCTGCTTTGCTTAGAGTGCGTGAAGGAAAAGCAATAGGTCTCTCTTCTCCCGAAGGCATAATATGTGACACGACTGCTCCCACTCCATAAGGGGAGGCGTCGCAGGCCAATTGCAGTGGTAAGGATGGATCAAAGTGCGTTAGAACTTCAGAATTTAGCAATGTATCCTTAGCTTTGTTAAATGCAACATCACAGGCTTCAGTCCACTTCCAGGCCTTTTTCTGCCCAAGGAGCTCATGAAGTGGTTTTAGCAGTGTGGCTAACTGTGAGATGAACTTTCCATAATAGTTCAGGAGTCCTAGAAATGAGCGCAGCTGGCTTACATTTCGAGATGGGGGAGCCTCCACAATAGCTTTAACTTTTGCAGGGGCCTTATGAAGACCTGCAGAATCAATGATGTGTCCCAAATATTCAACAGAGGGCTTGAAGAATTCACACTTGTCTTTGCGAACTCGTAGGCCATACTCTTCCAGTCTTTGTAGGGTAGCCTCTAAATTCCTTAAGTGATCCTCTTCATTTCTTCCAGTGACCAGGATATCATCCAGATAGCACTGAACTCCTGACAAGCCACACAAGATCTGGTCCATAGCCCTCTGGAACAGGGCGGGAGCAGATGTTATTCCGAAGGGTAGGCGACAGTATCGATAAAGCCCCTTATGAGTCGCAATAGTCAACAGCTCTTGAGACTTTTCATCAACGTGCATCTGTAAATATGCTTGACTCAGATCAATCTTACTGAACTTTTGTCCCCCAGCCAGGCCTGCGAAGAGGTCATCGATGCGGGGAAGTGGGTATTGCTCTGCACACAACACTGGGTTGACAGTGACTTTAAAATCACCGCAAATCCGGAGAGAGCCATCTTTCTTCACGATTGGAATGATAGGAGTGGCCCATGAGCTATGGGTAACTGGTATTAGGACTCCATTGGTGACCAGGCGCTCCAGGTCTGCTTCAACTTTTGGCCTGATGGCATATGGCACAGTTCGGGCTTTCAGATATTTTGGTGGACTGTCAGGTTTAATGTTCAATGTCACAGTGATTCCCTTCATACTTCCCAAATCATCTCCAAAAACAGCAGCATGTTTCCTTAGTATAGGGGTTAGACTGGTTTCTTCTTTAGTCATCCGGTGCACTTCTGCCCAGTTCAGTTGAATCTTCCCAAGCCAAGACCTACCCATTAGGGCTGGGTAGTTACCTCTCACCACAAACAGTGGCAATTTAGCAGCCTGTCCATTGAGCTCCACCTTAACATCAATAGTGCCCAACATGGGCACAGCTTCTCCCATATACGTCTTCAGAACAGTTTTTGTTGCCTTAAGCGGAAGATGCTGTAGCTTTTCTTTATACACAGTCTCTGAGACCAGCGAGACGGCTGCACCGGTGTCCAGTTCCATGCGTATAGGTTTGCCATCCAATAACGGGGTTACCCAGTATTCATGTGAGCCCATTGCCAAAGACAAAACATGCAGTAGCACTTCCTCTTGCAATGAGGTGTCACCTTGATCATCCTGGGTCTGCTCTAGGGTATGCAGGGTTCCTCTTTTTGTCGGCCAGACCACAGGCCTCTTTTTCTTTTGTTTACAGGCACACTCAATATGTCCCTTTTTGCCACAGTGTCGACACACCAGGTCCTTACACCAGCATTCTGATGCCTGGTGACCCGGCTTACCACAGCGGTAACATTCTTGACTCTGCACAGTTTTGTGGGTCGGTTCTTGTGACACTTTTTGCACCCTAGGGGATGCACCGATGTATTGCGCCTCCCTTGTAGCCAGTTCCATGGAGACAGCAATATCAACAGCCTTCTGTAAGGTAAGCTGAGCCTCTGTCAGTAGGCGCTTCCGTATAGCTTCACTGTAGAGGCCACACACTAACCTGTCACGCAGGGCATCATTTAACATTTCTTTAAATTCACAGTGTTCTGCTAGCTTTTTTAAAATGGCTACAAATTGTACAACTGTTTCATCTTCCTTTTGGTCTCTTTTGTGGAACCTATATCTTTCAGCAATTACCAGTGGTTTTGGGGAAAAATGGGACCCCAGGATTTCCACAATGTCACTGTAAGATTTAGTTGCTGGCTTAACAGGGTGTAGTAAGCTGCGTAGCAGGGAGTAGGTTTTAGCCCCTACAACACTTAAGAATATTGGCACCTTCTTCGCTTCTGTAATGTCATTTGCAATAAAAAACGCTCAAAACGCTCAGTATACACATGCCACTGCTCTATATTCTCATCAAAAGGTTCCAGTGGCCTGGTCAGAGTAGCCATGATTTCAGTTTCCCTTTCACAGTCAGTGCAAACAAGCAGCTTTTTTGTTTGTTTGTTCTTTACCTTGACTTCTATTTCCTTCTGTTACTGGAGCAGCACCGGAATCTCACCCTCGTCGCCACTTGTTATATCCTTGGGGGGGGAGCCGGTTTAGGAAGAAATCAGTTGAGGCCAGAGAGCTGACAGCTAACAAAACCACCATTTTATTTACAGAGACAGAGAGTTCACTCAGCCGGCTGAAGCTGGCTGAGCTAACCCATAATAATCTAACTCAGTTGCCATAGCAACAAAAACCACGACAACCAAATACACAACAACCACCATCAGTAGAAAGGAGAGACAAAAACAGGTGCATGATCCAAGATACCCACTGCATGGACACATTTTCCCCAAAAGCTGAAGTTCAGAAAGAGTTTTGCCTCTGAAAATCCCTTACTCTGTCACCTTCCACTGTGGTATTTTGAGGTAACAAAATGGTGGGAAATGCTGATGATCCTGGAGAAGATGGTTTTGTCAGAACAACTTCCTCCAGTCATTGACCACAAATGGAAATAGTGGTGTACTCTAAATTGAGCAAGAGTTGGGGTGCTGAAGACTGGTGACAATATGATCAAATGGAAACGAAGGAACATGGAGAGTCTAGACAAATGCTTAATGCAGTGTCCCTGTCAACATCCTGTACTGTTCGAGATAGGTGACAGCACCATGGTATTAGCTGCAGTTTTGGAGCAACAAGCTGTGATGATCTTAATCTTCAAGGTCCCACAGAACTATGTTCCAGGGTGTCTTGGACTGTCTCTTATTCCCGTCTCTTCATCCCCTGCCTCTTTCTACCAGCAATGCCATGCTTGATGCCCTTCTTATTTTTCTCTTGGTTCCATCTTTGTGCCTTTTCCCATTCTGCTCGCTTCCCAATCCTGATTAACAAAGCCACCACCTTCTCCTCATTAAAACCCCATCTAAAAATTCACCCCTTCTGTGATGATTATAAGTGTGAGTAGACAATAACAACGATGATAGCCATAAGTTATTCCTGTCTATGGATTTCACAGTGTATTCTTTCTTCTATCTGTCTTTTATACTGTAAGCTCTATGGGTTGGGAATTGCCTTATTTGTTCTTTTACAGCACTGGACAAATTGCATTTGCTACATACAATACAAACAAATAAGAATGTAGAGCTTTTCATGTTCAAAATGCTGTATCAACTAAATAATAATGCCTTAAAAGTATGTCCATGCGAGTACTTATTTGCTAGATGTATTGCATCAGTTTCTCAGCCAGTTTAAATCAGCATAGCTCCGTTGACTTCAATGCATTATGACAATTTACACAAGCTAAGGATCTGGCTTATTATCTCTAATCTGTGTGTTTCAGGAAATTAAAATTTGTTAGGAATAATATATTTTCCATCCCTACATTGGTTTTTAGTCTGAAGAATATTTGGGGAAGACAGTGGGACAGTATGTTTTCCCTCTGCTCCCCCACTGTAGACAAGTTGATGGTCCAAGACCAGCAGTTTGATATATAATGATAAAAACTCTACAGGCCTTCCTGCTAGTCCTTAAACCTCTAGATTTATGTAACTCTGGATATGTTTTCTTTGAGAAGAGACCCTGACTTCTTTTCTGTCCCATGCTCGTGTGAGGTGCCACAATATCTATTGAAGTTGGGGAGAAGGAGGAGGGAGTACGGCAATATGGGCTGTGGTGTCATCAACGTGCGGGTGATACTCAGCTCTGTCCCTCTTCCATCAGTTCTTGATGGGATAGCTAGACAGAGAGCAGAGAAACTGAGATCTGGACCTGGATGAGAGCTAGTTGGTTGAAGCTCAATCCAGAGAAGATAAGTGATGCTTGTTGGCAAGGAAAAATACCTGGAGGAGACAGCAATGTTAATATGTGCCTCTTTGATCGGTCATTTCCCATCATTTGTTACTGAAGTGTGTAATCCAGGCATGGTCTTGTTAGATCATCAGCTTTTAAAGATCAAGTAATAACCAAGAGTTCTTTTTTCATTGTTGTTTGGCAAGGAGAGTGCAACCCTTTCCTCTAAGATGAGGACCTTGAGTTAGCTATGCCTTTACCACCTCCTAGACTGAATTACTATGTTACAGTGTGTGCTGTTTGTGGCTAGGCCTGATGATCATTCAAGAATTTCAACTAGCGCAAAATGTGTCTGCCCATTTACTTAGAGACAGATTGGGTAAGGTAATAATTTTTATTGGCTCAACTTCTGTTGGTGAAAGAGACAAGCTTTTGAGCTCCAAACCTGAAGAACAGCTCTGTAGAGCTCGAAAGTTTCTCTTTCACCAACAGAAGTTCATCCAATAGAAGGTATTTCCTCACCTATGGTTGTCTGTCTCATATCTTAGGGCCAACACTGCTATAACAACACTACAAACATGTACCTTGTAGTGTATAGGCAAGGAGCATATGGCATCCAGGCTCTGTAGTCTGCACTGTTTTTTTATTCATTTTTTGACACAATTCAATATGTTAGTTTTGACCTTTTAAAAACTGTAGAAATTGCATCTTGCCTTGTGTTTTTGTTCCATCAGCTGAAGTCATCCAAGGCCTTCATGCTAGTCAGCCCCAGATTTAAATGGGTTGGGACTCCAGACAGTGTATTTTCAATGGCAGGCATTCAGCTCTGGAACTCACCTTTCATAGTTTGACGAAGCACAGGTTTGTTGCACTTCTGGGCATACTGCAAGGCTCATCTGTTTACATGGGCTTCTCTCTGTGAGAATGAGGTTGGGATAGGTTCAAGGTTTGTTTTAATTGAGGTGAGGATTTCAAGTCTTTTAATATTGAGTCAATTTAGTTAACTGTCAATTTTGTATTTAAAAAATTATTACCTATGTGCTTAGAGATTTTGATAAGCACATTTTCTAAAATTAATAAATCAGTCAAAATAAAACATAAGTGGAGACGTCTTAGATAAGAACTATAACTTTTCAAGCTTATCCACCCTTTGTTGTCTTCAAACAAATTGGTGCTGGTGCTGCTATGTTCAAAGTAGAAACATGAAAGCATTCCTTGGTTAATTCAAATCATATTGAAGAATCCAACTAAGTAACAATAAGCAATACTTAACATGATTTAAAAATCTATGTGATATTTGACTAAAGTAAAAGTATAAACCAGATAGATGAAAATGCAATCACACATCCTAGTTCTTACAAGGATATAAGTAACAATATTTTGAACTAATTACAACTGATGTAAAGTACATTTAAGGAAACCCATTAGAAGAGAATTAGAACTGGAACAGATTAGCTGTTCTTTAATGGCCTTGACTGTAGATCTTCTGATGCTTTGGAAGCTTTTTCTAACTCCCATTGCTCAGTTGTCTTGACTAAATGACTGAGAAGCTGTTTCTAGTTTCACAGTGTGGTGATAATGTCAAAAACATTATTTTCAGTCCGATACAATGATAATGTTTTTAATATAAAAACTATGCTATATTCCATAATATTTGCTCGTGAGATTTAAGGAATTACTTGAGTACTCATAGGAAGGGCAGTCTAATAGACTTCCATGTTGATATTAATTATTTACTTTCTTGAAATACTGATCATGGACATGTCTACATTACTTGCTTTCTCAGTCATCCTTCTTTTTAGTCTCTATTTTTGTATGCTATGCAAGCGTTTAAGCTCTTTATCACTGAAAAGGGAAATAAGTAACAGGAGCTATCACAGCTGTTTCATAACTTATTTCAATTTCTAACAAATAGTGCCCATTCCATTGCTGAGTACCTCTGCAAAAGATTAAGATTCACAGTATCAAAATATGATCCAGATGGGAGCACATGCTTTATGATCAGAAAAGAAATGTAGTTTGCACAAGGCCTAAAAATCCTGCACTGATAAAAATGTGAAGTACTATGAGAACATAAGAATGACAATACTGGGTCAGACCAATGGCCCATCTAGCCCAGTATCCTCTCTTCTGACAGTTGCCAGTGCCAGGTGCTACAGAGGGAGTATATAGAACAGGGCAATTATTGTGTGATCCTTGTGGCAGTCAGAGGCTAGGGACACCTAGATCCTGGAGTTGCATCCCTGACCATCTTCACTAATAGCCATTGATGGACCTATTCTTTTTTAACGCATTTATAGTTTGGGTCTTCACAACATCCCCTGGCAACGAGTTCCAGGTTGACTGTACATTGTGTGATGAAGTACTACCTTTGATTTGTTTTAAACCTGCTGCCTATTAATTTCATTGGGTGACCCCTGGTTCTTGTGTTATGTGAAGGAGTAAATAACACTTCCTTATTTCCTTTCTCCACACCAGTCATGATTTTATAGACCTCTAATATTCTCCTTTAGTCATGTCTTTTTCAAGCTGAAAAGTCCCTGTCTTTTTAATCTCTCCTCTTATGAATGCTGTTCCATATCCCTAATGATTTCTGTTGTCCTTCTCTGTACCTTTTCCAATTCTAATATATCTTTTGAGATGGGGCAACCATAACTGCACACAGTATTCTAAGTGTGGGCGTACCATGGATTTATATAGTGGCATTATGATATGTACTGTCTTATTATCTATCCCTTTCCTAGTCGGCCTTTTTTATTAGGGCTGTCGATTAATCACAGTTAACTCAAGCAATTAACTCATTCCTATTCACCCAGTCTTGTAAGATCCCTTTGTAACTCCTCGCAGTCTGCTTTGGACTTAATTATCCTGAGTAATTTTGAATCGTCTGCAAATTTTGCCATTTCGCTGTTTATCCCTTTTTCCAGATCAATTGTGAATGTGTTGAACAGCACTGGTCACAGTACAGATCCCTGGGGGACACCACTATTTACCTCTCTCCGTTCTGAAAACTGATCATTTATTCCTGCCATTTGATTCCTGTCTTTTATCCGGATACTGATCCATGAGAGGACCTTCCCTCTTATCCCAGGACTGCTTACTTTGCTTAAGAGCCATTGGCGAGGGATCTTGTCAGAGGCTTTCTGAAAATCTAAGTGCACTATATCCACTGGATCAAAGAATGCTAATAGATTGGTGAGGCATGATTTCCCTTTACAAAAGCCATGCTGACTCTTCCCCCAACAAATCGCCTTCATCTATGAGTCTGATAATTCTGTTCTTTATTACAGTTTAAACCAATTTGCCTGGTACTGAAGTTAGGTTTACTGCTTGTAATGGCCAGGATTGCCTCTGGAGCCTTTTTAAAAAAAAAATGGTGTCACATTAGCTATCCTCCAGTCATCCAGTACAGAAGCTTATTTAAATTATAGGTTACGCGACACAGTTAGTAGTTCTGCAATTTCACATTTGAGTTCCTTCAAACTCTTGGGTGAATACCATCTGGTCCTGGTGACTTATTACTGTTTAATTTATCAATTTGTTCCAAAACCACCTCTACTGACAACTCAATCTGGGACAGTTCCTCAGATTTTCCAGTTAGAAAGAATGACTAAAATGTGGGAAAATCCCTCACATCCTCTGCAATGAAGGCCAATGCAAAGAATTAATTTAGCTTCTCCTCAATGGCCTTATCTTCCTTAAATGCTCCTTTAGCACCTTGATCGATCAGTGGCCCCATTGATTGTTTGACAGGTTTCCTGCTTCTGATGTACATAAAATTTTTTTACTGCTAGCTTGAGTCTTTTGATAGTGGCTCTTCAAATTCTTTTTTGGCTTGCCATATTATACTTTTACACTTGACTTGCCACAGTTTATGCTCCTCTCCATTTTCCTCAATAGGGTTTGACTTCAGATTTTTAAAGGATGCCTTTTTGTCTCTAACCACTTCTTTTACTTTGTTGTTTAGCAATGATGGCACTTTTTTGTCCTCTTACTACTTTTTTTTTTTTTAATTTTGGGGTATACATTTAATTTGAGCCTCTATTTTGATGGTTTTAAAAAGTTTCCTTGCAGCTTGCAGGCAATTCACTTTTGGCGCTGTACCTTTTAATTTCCATTCAACTTGCTTCCTCATTTTTGTGTAGTTCCCCTTTCTGAAGTTAAATACTACTGTGGTGGACTTCTTTGGTATTCTTCCTTCCCTGTCCCTGATGTTAAATTTAATGATATTATGGTCGCTATCAGAGCCGTAAGAAGGAATTTTTGTGCCCGAGGCAAGGGCCGGCTACAGGCTCTTCGGCAGCAATTTGGCGGCGGGTCCCTGAGTCCCTGTTGGAGAGAAGGGCCCGCCGCCACCTCATTCATTCTTTGGCGGCAAGTCCTTCCCTCCGATAGGGACTCAGGGACCCGCCGCCGAAGAAGCGGCGGTGGTAGAGCTGCTGCCGAACCGCCACTGATCGCGGTAGAGCTGCGCCCCTCCGCTTTCCACGCCCAAGGCAAGTGCCTCACTCGCTTTGCCCTTGTTACGGCACTGGTTGCTATTACTGAGCTGCTCAGCTATATTCACTTCTTGGACCAGATCCTGTGCTCCACTTAGGACTGAATAAAGAATTGCCTCTCCCCTTGTGGATTCCAGGACTAGGTACTCTATGAAGCAGTCATTAATGGTTTCTTTATCTTTGCATCCCATCCTGCGGTGACCCAGTCAATATAGGAATAGTTGAAATCCCCCATTATTACTGAGTTTTCTATTCTTATAGCTTCTCTAGTCTCCCGGAGCATGTCACAATCACCATCACCATCCTGCTCAGGTGGTTGGTAGTATATTCCTACTGCTAAATTCTTATTATTCAAGCATGGAATTTCTATCTATAGAGATTTGTGATGACTGGACGTAAATTACCTGGTGGGTGAAAAGGTTGCAGATCGTGCGAGATATCGAGACAGGCTTATGTGCAGTGCTGAGGAGAAGCCGGTGGTTGTGGTACATGTAGTTCCCAACGACACAGGGAAAAGTTAGGCTGCTAGGTAAGAGATTGATGTCCAGGACCTCCATGGTAGCATTCTTTGAAATGCTTCCAGTTCCACAAACAGGGCCAGTTAAATAGGCAGAGCTACAGGGTCTCAATGTATGGCTGAGACAATGGTGTAGGGAGGAAGGTTTTGGGTTTATTAGGAACTGGGGAACCTTTTGGGAAAGGAGGAGCCTATACAGGAAGGATATAAACCAAAACTGAATCAGATAGCTGGTATGTAAAAATTAAAAAGGTTGTAGGAGAGTTTTTAAACTAAGGGCTAGGGGAAAGCTGACATGTTTGGAGGAGCACACGCTTCCAGCAGAAATATCCATTAGGTGAGGATCTGTGAATGGGGTTTCTCCATATCCTAGTAAAGCAGAGAGCATGGAGATTGATAAAGTACATGTAGGAACTGAAAAGAAGGTCAAACGAAAGAGTCCTATTCATTTACATTATGTAATGGTAGACCTCTAAAAAGTGACAAATTTTATAAGTGCTTGTATATAAATACTAGAAATCTAAATAGTAAGATGGGTGAACTTGAGTGCTTGGTATTAAATGAGGATATTGATATAATAGGCATCACAGAAACTTGGTAGAATGATGATAATCAATGGGACATAGTAATACCAGGGTAAAAATATATATAGGAATGATAGAGTAGGTCGAACTGGTCGGGGAGTGGCACTATATGTGAAAGAAAGCATAGAGTGAAATAAAGTAAAAATCTTAATGAATCAAACTGTACCATAGAATCTCTATGGGAAGAAAATGCATAAGTACATTATCCAAGTTTTGAACTATTGTCTTAAGAATGATTTAAATGCACCTGTTTGATGCAGCATAATAACTAATCATTTTTAATAGAACTATAGAACTAGGGAAACAGTAACACAAGAGTATTTAGTCAGTTGGCTCATTGAATATTGTTTACATCTGTTAAAATGTAACATGGTTTAGCTATTGCATATTTTCCTCACTTTCTGGCACTGTAGTTTCTAAAAAAAAAAAAAAAAAAATTTGCTATGATAAATCATCTCTACTTATAAATCAATATATAATATGCTCTACTCAGAAAAGTTTGATAAAGCAAATAGAAAAAATATCGAGCAGAGGGAAATATGATTATAATGGTCCATTGAGGTATATGTAGAAATCCTATTAAGCAAGTGTTAAGGTTCATATATAAACTTTTTACAGACCAGTTGGGGAAGAAATTAAGTCTTTTATATTAAATCAAATAATGTTTTAATTTTACTTTAAAAAATAAGTAAGTACTTTTATAAGAAAGTAATACAGTAGAACCTCAGAGTTACAAACACCAGAGTTACGAACTGACTGGTCAACCACACATCTCATTTGGAACCGCAAGTACGCAATAAGGCAGCAGAGACCAAAAAAAAAAAAAGGGGAAATAATGTACAATACAGTATTGTATTAAATGTAAACTATTAAAAAAATTAAGGACAAGTTTAAAAAAAAAAGATTTGACAAGATAAGGAAACGGTTTCTGTGCTTTTTTAATTTAAATTAAGATAGTTAAAAGCAGCATTTTTCTTCTGTATAGTAAAGTTTCAAAGCTGTATTAAATCAATGTCCAGTTGTAAACTTTTGAAAGAACAACCATAACATTTTGTTCAGCATTACAAACATTTCAGAGTTACGAACAACCTCCATTCCCAAGGGGTTTGTAACTTTGAGGTTCTCCTGTACATTACAAAGAAACCTTTTATGCTTACGAGGACATTTCCAAATAATGGTCCAAATTCCATACAGCAGTGGTGGGCAACCTGTGGGCTGCATGTGGCCCATCAGGGTAATCTGCTGGCGGGCCGCAAGACAGTTTGTTTACATTGATCATCTGCAGGCACGGCTGCCCGCAGCTCCTAGTGGCCGTGGTTTGCCGTTCCTGGCCAATGGGAGCTGCAAGAAACGGCGGCCAGCACGTCCTTGCAGCCCATGCCACTTCCCGCAGCTCCCAATTGCCAGGAACGGTGAACTGCAGCCACTGGAAGCTGCAGGCAGCCGTGCCTGTGAATGGTCAATGTGAACAAACTGTCTCGCAGCCCGCCAGCAGATTACCCTGACTAGCTGCAGGTTGCCCACCACTGCTGTACAGCCTTTAGTCTTTACTCAAGCAAAACTGTCTTTGAAGTAAATGGGAGTTTTGCCTGAATAAAGACTCCATGAATTAGCCAATTCATTGCAATCTGAGTTACATCAAAAGTTGACTGCTAAACAATAAAATCATGATTCATGATACAACAGCTTCTCTTACTTCTTTTGTAATCTTAATTGATCTCATTATATTGTACTTCTGTTCTTTCCTCTCTATGCAGTATTCAGATTAATAACAACCACCTTAATATAACCAATGGTTAGACTTTTGCTTCTTTAAGAGGATCAAGGAATTTTTTTTTTACTTCTTTTTTTGATAGATACCAAGACTATGGTGATCAATCTCTCCTGTAGCCATTAAGCAGAGTGAAATATTTTAGGGTACCCTGTTGAGCATGGACAGTCTGAGAGATTGAGGGCATTTTTGAGTGGACCCTAAATTTGTAAGATCGTCCTGAATTTAACAGGAGTCAGTGAGGGGTCTGCACTGTTGGAGTGTACTGATTAACATTCTGGTAGCTGTGCCTTGTTTTAAGTAGCATGTGCTCTATGTTGTCCTCAGCCACAGTTGCCAGGCCTTCACCTTCTTTTAGATCCCTTTGTGTGGGGGGAGTAATGGGAAGAGAAGGTCTGCCTCCTTATCCTGATCATGAAGAGAGAGGAAGTAGAGTGAGGGGGACTGGGGATAGGGTAAAATGATGGGAGAGGCAGAAATTTAAAGGAGAGGGAGATTGGAGGGAAGAGACTGAGGGAAAGGTGACCCCAAAAATAACATCACTGGGGCCCTCACAACTCTGAATCTGACCTTAACCAAGGAGAAATGCATGGCGAGCACAATTAAGGACAATAAGGAGTTTTAAAACTATATTAGGAACAAAAAGAGTCGTGACAATAGTATTGGTCCATTACTAGATGAAAATGGAAGAATTATCAACAATAATGAAGAAAACACAGAAGTACTCAATACATATCTGTTTTCTATTTGGGGAAAAAACAGATATCACATCACATCATATGGTGATAACACTCTTTCCATTTCACTAGTATCTCTGGAGGATGTTAAACAGAAGCTACTAATGTTAGACATTTTTAAATCAATAGGTGTCACGATAGCAGGGTCATAGGCAGTCTAACCTAGTGGTCTGAGCAGAAGTCAGGCCTGGTGGTCAGAGCGAGGATCAGAACCAGAATTGGAGTCCAAATGCTATAGACCAGGATCAAGACTGAATCGGAACCAGGGCAGAGAGGCAGAACCATAGTCAGAGTCCAAATGCCATAGCCTGGCTCAGAACTGTATTAATTGGAGTCAAGGAAGGCAGGAGCAGGGCTGATTGCAAGGCCAGGGGCAGGGCAGGTTCTAGGCTGGAGTGATGGCTGGGCGCAGGGCAGGGTCTAAACTGGAGCAGGCTTGGAGTGAGGTGAGCGCAGGGAGGCAGAGAATCCATGGGACTGTGCATTGAGCAGCTATCAATCCTCTGCAGCTGCTGGGCTTGAGAGCAAGCCATCTGACTGCCTTAGCCTATCAGGTGATTCTTCTGTGGCCCAACTCCACTCATTGGCTGCCTGGCAACTGGACAGGTGCCATTGCAGGCCCTCAGTCCTGACAGCAGGTCCAGATAACTTGTATTAAAGAGTTTTAAGAGCTGGCTGAGGAGCTTGCTGGATCATTAATGTTGATTTTCAAAAAGCCTTGGAGCACTGGGGAAGTTCCAACAGACTTGAAGAAAGCTAATGTGCCAATTGTTAAAAAGGGTAAATGGGATGACCAAGGTAATTATAGGCCTGACATCGATCCCTGGCAAGATAGTGGAGTGACTGATATGATAAAGAAGCAAAGGAGATGTCATAGGTTTTCCCCCCCACTTGGAGCTTTTGGGTTCCAAGATGGGGACCTGCATGAGCTCCTCTAAACTAATCCTAGTCTAGATCTGGTTCTGCTGCCACCAGTTACGTTTAAAGTGGATAACACACTGCCTGTTCCCCCAAAACTCTCCCTGGGGAACACAGATTCAATCTCCCTGAATCTCAACACAAAGGGAAGCAGCCCACATCCCCCCTCCCTCTCTCTCCTAGCCTACTCCGGAGAGATACACACCGATTCAACTCCGTGAATCAAACCCAGGAGGAACTCACTCTTCCCCCCTCCCCTTCCCCTGAATTTCCACAAGAGAAGGAATTAACCAAGTCCAAAGAAAAGAAAAGAATTTATTAAAAGAACAAAAAGAAAGTACACTATCTCTGTAATACCAGGATGGAACAATACACAGAGTCTAACCTATAAACCTGGAGAGAATTCCCCCTCCCCTTTTCTTTCTCAGTAAAAGCAAAGTAACAGCAATAGAAATAAAGAGATTCCTTCAGCAAAACACACAATTGCAAATGTAGAAATAAACTTATAATACTAGTACGCCTTTCTAATACTCACTAGACTGAATAGATGAAAAGTACTGCAGAAACCTGGGAGGACTTGATTAAGATGTCTGGACTCCCTTAACTCCCAAGAGAGACTCAACACCAACAAAAACACAGGAAAAAAAAATTCCCTCCACAGAGATTTGAAATTATCTTGTCCCTGATTGGTCCTCTGGTCAGGTGTTCCTCAGGTACTGCTTGTTAACCCTTTACAGGTAAAAGAGACCTTAACCCTTAACTAACTGTTTATGACAGGAGAGTAATATAATTAATTGCAAATCAACATGTGTTTATGGAAAATAGGTCCCATCAAATTAACTTGATATCCTTTTTAGATGAGATTACAAGTTCGGTTGATAAAGGTATTGAATATAAAGGTATTGTAATATACTTAGATTGCAATAAGACGTTTGACTTGGTACCACATGACATTTTGATTAAAAAATTTGAACAATATAAAATTAACATGGCGCACATTAAATGGATTAAAAACTGGCTAACGGATAGGTGTCAATATAACTGTAAATGGGGAATCTTCACTGAGCAGATGTATTCCCAGTGGGGTCCCACAAGGACAGTGTTTTTCACACTGGCGTCACCATTTGTGTAGGGAAAGCCCCTGGCGGGCCGGGCCGGTTTGTTTACCTGCCCCGTCTGGAGGTCCGGCCGATGGTGGCTCCCACTGGCCGTGGTTCGCTGCTCCAGGCCAATGGGAGCTGCTGGGCTGAGGTACTTACTGGCCACCGCTTCCAGCAGCCCCCATTGGCCTGCAGCAGCAAACTGCGGCCAGTGGGAGCTGCCATCGGCTGGACCTGTGGATGAGACAGGTAAACAAACTGTCCTGACTCACCAGGGGCTTTCCCTGCACAAGTGGAGACCCCAGTTTGAGAAACACCGCACAAGGATCTGTTCTTGGCCCTATGTTATTTACCATCTTTATCAATGACCTGGAAGAAAACATAAAACCATCACTGACAAAGTTTTCAGATAACACAAAAGTTGGGGGAGTGGTAAATAATCAGGGCTGGCTCCAGGCCCCAGCATGCCAAACGCGTGCTTGGGGCGGCATGCCACGGGGGCCGCTCTGCCGGTTGCTGGGAGGGTGGCAGGCAGCTCCGGTGGACCTCCCGCAGGCGTGCCTGCGGAGGGTCCGCTGGTCCCGCGGCTCCGGTGGACCTCCCGCAGGCGTGCTTGCAGAGGGTCCGCTGGTCCCGCGGCTCTGGTGGACCTCCCGCAGCCGTGCTTGGGGCGGCGAAATTGCTAGAGCCGCCTCTGTAAATAATGAAGTAGTCAGGTCACTGATAGAGTAATCTAGATCACTTGGTAAACTGGGTGCAAGCGAACTGTGTGTTTTAATACGGCTAAATGTAAATGTACACATGTGGGAACAAAGAATGTAGACCATACTAGGGGGAACTCTATCCTGGGAAGCAGTGACTCTGAAAAAGATTCCCCTCTGCCCCCCCAAAATAAAAAAAATCTGGCCATAAGCTCTGAATGAGATATTTTGGCCAAAAGAGCTAATGTGATCCTGAGATGCATAAACAGGGGAATCTGAAGTAGGAGTAGAGAGGTTATTTTACCTCTGTATTTGGCACTGGTTCTGTTGCTGCTGGAATACTGTGTGTGGGTACGTCTTCACTACCCGCTGTATCGGCGGGTAGCAATTGATTTCTCGGGGATCGATATATCGCGTCTCATCTAGACGCGATATATCGATCCCCGAATGCGCTCCTGTCGACTCCAGAACTCCACCAACCCGAACGGCGGTAGCGGAGTCAACATGGGGAGCCGCGGACATCGATCCCGCGCCGTGAGGACGGTAGGTAATTCGATATAAGATACTTCGACTTCAGCTACGTTATTCACATAGCTGAAGTTGCGTATCTTAGATCGATTTCCCCCCGTAGTGTAGACCAGCCCTCTGATTCTGGTATCCACAATTCAAGAAGGATGTTGATAAATTGGAGAGGATTCAGAGAAGAGCTACAAGAATAATTAAAGGATTAGAAAACATGCTTTATAGTGATGGACTCAAGGAGCTCAATCTATTTAGCTCAACAAAGACAAATTTAAGGGGCGACTTGATTACAGGCTACAAGTATCTACATGGGGACCAAATATTTAATAATGGGCTCTTTAATCTAGCAGAGAAAGGTATAACATGATCCAATGGCTAGAAGATGAAGCTAAAAAAATTCAAACTTGAAATAAGGTATACCTTTTTAAGTGAGAGTAATTAGCCATTGGAACAATTTACCAAGGGTTGTGTTGGATTCTCCATCACTGACAATTTTTAAGTAAAACTTGGATGTTTTTCTAAAAGATCTGCTCTAGGCTTTATTTTGGGGAAGTTCTATGGCCTGTGTTACACAGGAGGTCAGACTAGATGATCACAGTGGTCTCTTTTGGCTTAGAATTTATAATCTATGAACCCCTCACTTGAAAGTCATCTGTAGCTGTCAGATTTTTAGAATATTTTTCATTTGGAGACATAAGTGGAACAAGATGTGTAATGGCTGCAAGATGTGTAGTTTGTCAAAGTAACTAGGAAACAAAAATCAGAATAAAAAATGATTGTGTGTTGAAGAAAGGCAGGAGACAGAAATAGCTGGATGAAAAGTTACAATGAAATCTGAGGGCTAAATGATATTAAATTGTACTGGCATAAAGACAGCCCTTAGGAAGATACTCAAGGGGTGAAATACTGACCCCACTGAAGTCAATGACAAAATTCCTGTTGGCTTCAGTGGAGCCAGAATTTCACCCAACGTTTGTAATGTTTGGATCTTTAGATGCATAGTACTGTATATATGGAGGAAAGGATGGCAGCTGAACTGCTGTGAGTATCTGCCAGCTTTTTTCTTGCAGAAGAAAGCATAATGCGACAAGGGTGGTACTGAAAAGGAGGAATGGGGCTTTGGAAATGAGAAATTCCGTGGAAGATGAGACTTGTTTAAAATGGAGAAAGCAAAGTAAACTGTAATAATCAGAAGCCATTTAGAAAAGGAAATGAATGAAACAAGTATGATGATATTTTCTCTTATTTATTGGTTGATTAAATGACATACATCTATTAAACTATGGGCCACATCCTCAGCTGGTGTATATAGCTATTGCTGTAGTAATGTCAGTTTGTACCTGTGGCTGTGGCCGTGTCTGTAATTCTGTTTAGGAACAGAAGGCAGAAGGTTTGAGGTAGTGTGGTCTAGGGGACAGGGCACTGGCTTGATAATGAAGATAGTTGAGTTCTGTTCCCAGCTTAGCCACTGATCTCCTCTGTGACCTTGAGCAACTTACTTCACCTTATTGTCTGTCTTCCCTCCCATTCGTTGTCTGTCATGTCTGTTTGTAAGCTCTTTCGGGGCAGGCTTTTACTATGTGTTTGAACAGTGCCTGTCTAGCAAAATGGAATCCTGATCGTGGTCGGAGTGTCTAGGTGCTATTGTAATACAGATAACAACACACTATGAAATAACTTACATGAACAAGCAAGGCAGTATTTCAATTTTTATTATGAAGGAATTTTAGAGTAGTATTTCTGGACTTTCAAAGAACACTTCTTTCACAACAACAACAAAAAGAAACCAGTTTCCGCTATGTGGTGTCTCTTGCATGGAAGGACTTCTCTAACAACTTACAGGATCATTCCTCACCAAAAATTCCAGGAGTTCTTTCTCAGTGAGGTTCACTTCCATTTTTCTATTAAAAGGTTAAAGAAAAATAACTGAGAAATTATTAGTATTATTTGTGTTGCAGTAGCGCCTAGCAGCCTCAATCAAGGGTCAGTACCCCATTGTGGTAGGTGCTGTATATGCATATAACAAAGAGATGTCCCCTGTCCCAAAGAGCTTACAATATAAGTAAATGAAATACCAAGTAGTGAGCTGTTCTCTAAGATTATCCTTATCAAAATATCACAGTTCCTTAATTTAGAAATGAATTTTCCAAGAATAGAAAGTCCCTCTCAGGATAGTTGGAGAGAAGAAATTGAAGTCAGGCCAGATGATAGCCATGAGCAGGGCCGCCAAGAGTGGGTTCGAGCCCAGGCGAAAAAAATTTTTCGGGCCCCCCAGCAAGGGCGGATCGACTAAACAGGGCTGACGAAGCCAGGGAAGCCGGGCCCCACTAACTTGTACCGGCTTTCCCCCCCATGAGTGCTGTTAGGCAAACCTTCTCTTTGTGAACTGAAGCAGTGAAGCACCTGTTTCATGCACCAAATACTGAGAGATGGAGAGAAGATAGTTGACCTAGATATACTGTCTCAAGGTGAGGTGAAGGATAACATTTTCAAAAATGTCTATGCTTGTCTTCACTGCAGAGTTAAGAACATCAGACTGGAAAGAATTTCCAGAGTCTAATCCAGTCCCCTGCTATCATAGGTAACCCTTTCATATAATCCCATTAAGAAACATGGGGTTAAGCAGATTAACTTGTGCTCTTATTTGGGTGTTGCCTCTAACCCAGTTCCATCCACACACACAATCCTGTCACCTGAGTGAGGTGGTTTACACATGAGCTAGCTGACCCATCCTGGGTTGTATGCTAAAAGCTCAAGTACTAGTAACCCACCCACTTTGCAGTGAAGATGCTGGCTAAACCACTCGAGTACTGGGAATCCTGTCGTGCCTTCCCACAAATCCCCATGTGTCAAGAAGTTCTCCCACAGTTCATTGAGACAGAACAATAGGGTGGCTCAGGTTACTGTAGTGCTAAGAACCAAAGAATATTGCCCCAATAGTCCTAGTGACACACACGGGTGAGTACCGCAGCAGTGTAGGCTGCAGTTGAGTGGACACACTTTGGTATAGCTTTGTAGCATGGCTGCTCACATCCGAACTAGGCTAAGTGCTCAGACCTCAGTGGCGATCACACAAGTGATTTTCTGAGTCTGAAGTCTGATTTTCAGAAATGATTTGGGCACTCAGGAGTGTGGTAGTGCTTTTAATTAAATTTGGCCGGTCCGAGAGGGGGTATAGGAAGTGAGCACAACTTGTCAGTTGCTAACATAACTGCTCTTGAGTGCTGCTAGTCCTCCAATGCCTTCCCCCAGCTTCCCTCGTGAGCCCAGAAAGGACACACAAGTACTTCCAAAATATACCGGTAAAGAATTCATAGAGCAGTTCAGTTTACTGCAGTGCTGAGAACCATGGGATGTGCCCCCAGAAGTATTAGCGCCAATATCAAGTGAGTGCAGTGCCAGTGTGGACACAGCAACTCAAGTTTTATTTTGCAGTGTATTCACTTTCTCTTGAGCTAGGATAACATTAGTGGAGTAACTCAAGTGTAGGCAAGTTGAGACAATGCCACAGTGAAGACTTACTCTTTGTCACTTAGACGTTCTTGAAAATTTTATCCAAAGTCCTTCCATGCAAGAGACACTGTAAAGTGGGCAGTGAACCTTAGCGGGATGGAGGGCAACCTATTTCTAGGTCAGTGAAATGCTAGCTGTACACAGAAAAGAAAATGTAATTTAAATACAATGAAGCAGCTGTCAACCTTGTAAGTACTCCAGTTCAGTGTACATAAGTGACTATTTCTAGCCACAGCTAAGTTAGGGATGTGTTACCTAAAGTTTTTAGTTAGGTTTTCAGAGCAGTGGGAAAGTAGGGAAGGTATTTTGCCTCTCAGAATATCAATAGTGAATTCATAAGAGTAAATAATTTCATTATGGTGTATAGGATCCAGAGTCCTACTCAAGTCAATTTTTTTTGTGTTTTAAAAAAAATTTTTAGTTGCACAAAATATTGTAATCAAGGAAAGGGGCTGTTATTCCTTGTCAATGCATCCCTCTATTAAGAATAAAGAAGTGGGGAAAAAAGTAAAAGCAGTACAAAGGGAAATTTAACAAGTGCAAAGCAAGACCTCCTTGTGCTTCCTCTCATCTAGGGCTTGATCTACACTACTGAAATTGATGGGAGCTTTTCCATCAACTTGAATGGGAACAGGATCAAGTCCCTATTGAGGAAGCTGACAGCAGTTTTCAGACTCTAGACTGGAACAGGCTCCTTTTTCCTGCCCTCCACCTTTCTTTGAATGAAAGGTGAAAAGGGTCTCAAAATTGCAAGAATAGGAGTATGATTTTTAATAAGATAAACATTTCCCTTTTTATTTTTATTTTCTTTGGGAAAGCAGCCTTCTTTATCATCCTGATATGGGATGAACTGAAATGAAACAAGGACTATATATATCACAATCTGTTTTAAAAGGAGCATATTCAAGAATGAAGTTGCTAGCATTCATACTGCCTTCAATAAACCAGAAAGTGTTTTAAAATATTACTAGATCTCATGGAGTTATAGTCACACTTCATAATAAGGAAATCTCTGTGATTATTTTACCATGGTTTTCATTGCCTTTAAGTCTATAAGCAATGCCTAGAGTTTTTACCAGGATATTGGTTATAGTAATAGCAACATTCAAGTTGGAGGGAATTCATGTCTGTCTTTCTCTGGAAGATATTCTTATCAAATAAACTGCCTTCAGTCTTGCTTGCATCCGAAGAAGTGGGTATTCACCCACGAAAGCTCATGCTGCAAAACGTCTGTTAGTCTATAAGGTGCCACAGGATTCTTTGCTGCCTTCAGTCTGATACAGGAAACTGCCAACAGACTAATCACAGTTATGAGTATGATGATGGAAAACTTTTGTGGGTTTGTGATGACTATGGAAAACTTAATGAATACCACATTAATCGATTACACATCTAAAAATCCTTATAGATTCCAAATAAGGGAGAGCTCTTCTGATAAGAAAGATTTTGGAAGTTGCAGCAGCTCATAAAAGAAATATAAATTAGGAAGGAAGCTCTGAGAAGATCATTAATAAGTCTATGGCACGATATTGTCATGCACTGAAGTGCCCTTACAGGACACACTGTATATGATGAACTTACAAAAATTAATCTCTAAATGGTCACACAAAAGGAACAAAGCCAGATTATGCTTTGATATGGGTTTCAGCACATGTAAACTCAACCGTTTGGAGAGTATACATGAAACTTTTCTTAACTTATGATTTATGGTCTTGCCAGCAAAAAGTCAGCAGTATCAATATTTTTACTCAAGTGGATAGTAACCATCTTGCTCTTGATAATGGCAGGGTATGTTAGAAACTCTTTGAATATAACTATAGACAGAAGTCATATGACAATGAGGGAGAGCTTAAATCATGAGACATGCGCTAGCTTAACAGGCAATGAGGGAAGCAGCAAAAGCATGTTGACCTCTTTGCTTTGAAGGTCTAGTATTAGAGAATAAAATGAAGTGGATACTCTAAAGCAGAGATAATCTCAGAACCTCTTGTATGCACTTCCACTCCTTTTCTTGCTGGCCAGGGCATCTGACAAGTTTAGAAGGGAAAAGGATAGCACAATATTGATCTGGGAGACTGTGCCTTCTGAGCTTGATAGAAATGTCATCAGACTACCAGTCACAAAGGACTTTTTACAACAAGGTAGAGCCGTCCATCTAAACCTAAACTCTGTTATCTTAATAGTGTGGTTATTGAAAGGGAGGGAGCACTGAAAAGAAAAAAATTGATTCAGGTGCGGTAATACTCAGCCAATGTTATTGCACAGCAGGAGTACAAATTAAGGGAACACTTAAGAATCTTGGAAATACTTTGGCCACAGATATAAAGAAAAGAGCAAACAGCTCCTGAAGGCCAAAATATATCACACAATAATCCACAAAAGGTGTTCATTAGTAGACTGAATTGATACCCAGGTTGGATACTGAGACTGCTACCAAGACTTTATCAGCTGTATAATTAGGCAGAGTGAGGATCTGGGTCTCCCACATGCCAGGTGATTGCCCTAACCCCTGGGCTATTTGGCATAATGGACACCATCATTATTGTCTTTTGTGTGTGTTGTGACTCCTCTGAGAACCTTACCCCAGATCACGCCTGGCAGGTGAGATAGGTGGAGAACACCTATTTTGAGGGCTTAGATGTGAGCTTGGTTCTGAACAGCTTGGCAGTATCAGGACTTAGGTGGCTTTGCACATGCCCACCAGCAGGAATTTAGGAGCCTTAGGAGCCTCCAAAAGCAGAAGCTTAGGTGCCTAGGAACTGAGGAATCTTTTGGGAAAGAATGGCCATATAGGGTCAGACCAATGGCCCATATAGTATCCTGTCTTATGATAATTGGAGATATACCAATCTCCTAGAGCTGGAACGGACCTTGAAAGCTCATTGAGTCCAGCCCCCTGCCTTCACTAGCAGGATCAAGTACTGATTTTTGGCCCAGATTCCTAAGTGACCCCCTCAAGGATTGAACTCACAACCCTAGGTTTAGCAGGCTAATGCTCAAACCACTGAGCTATGCCTCCCTCTTCTGATAGTGGCTAATGCCAGATCCTTCAGAGGGAATGAATAAAACAGATGGATCGAGTGATCCATCCCGTCATCCCATCCAAAGCTGGTCAGTGGCAGTTAGAGGCTTAGGTATACCCAGAGCATGGGGTGGCATCCCTGACCATCTTGGCTAATAGCCATTTAATGGACTTGTTCTCCATGAATTTATCTAATTCTTTTTTGAACCTATTTATATTTCTGACCTTCACAACATCCCCTGACAACAAATTTCATGTGTTGACGGTGAAAAGAAGTACTTCCCTAAATTTGTTTAAAACCAGCTGTCTGTTAATTTCATTTCCTGATCCTTGGTTCTTGTATTATGTGAAAGGGTAAATAACAATTCCCTGTTCACATTCTCCATATCATTCATAATTTTATAGAACTCTGTCATGTCATATCTCCTTAATGGTCTGTTTTCTAAGATGAACAGCCCTTTTTAATCTCTCCTCATATGGAAGCTGTTCCACACTCCTAATAATTTTGTTGCCCTTCTCTGTACCTTTTCCGATTCTAATATATCCTTTTTGAGATGCACACAGTATTCAAGGTGTGTGGGTACCATGGATTTATATAGTAGCATTCAGCAGCGTATTATTGCCTAGGCCAACAAGGCCTAGGCCTAGGGCGGCAAATTTCCTCACGGCCCCCCCCCCCACTCTACCCCTCCCCCAAATCCCCGGCCCGCCTCCTCCCCCAGGCGTGCCGCACTTCCCTCCTTCCTCCCAGGCTTGCTGCGCGAAAGCGCTGGGAGGGAGGGAGAAGCGAGTAGCGGCACGATCGGAGGAGGCAGAGCAGAGGTGAGTTGGGGCCCGCGGGCACGGGGAGTAACCTGGGGGGACCGGGAACTGCTCCCCGCCCCAGCTCACCTCTGCTCCACCGCTGCCATCCCCCGAGTGTGCCGCAACTTCCCTTCTTCCCCCTCCGTCTCAGGCTTGCCGTGCGAAAGCGCTGGGAGGGAGGGAGGGAGAAGCGAGTATCGTGTGCTCGGGGGATAGCGGAGGTGACCTGGGGCTGGCAGGCGCGGGGAGTAACTCTTTGGGGGGGGGGGCAGGGAACCGCTCCCTGCCCCAGCTCACCATCACCTCCACCTCCGCCATCCCCCGAGCGCGCCACAACTCCCTTTCTCCCCCCTCCCTCCCAGGCTTGCCGCGGGGGAGCAGAGGTGAGCTGGCGTGAGGGGGGGGCAATTTTTTGTGGGCCTACGGGCAGCAAATTTGTTAATCCGCCACTGGTAACATTATGATATTTTCTATCTGATTATCTATCCCTTTCCTAATGGTTCCTAACATTCTGTTAGCTCTTTTGATTGCCACTGCGCATTTTGCAGATGTTTACAGCAAACTATTCATGAGGGCTCCAAGATTTCTTTCTTGAGTGGTAACAGCTAATTTAGAATCCATCATTTTGTATGTATAGTTGGGATTATTTTTTCCGCTATACATTACTTTGCACTTACCAACACCGAATGAATTTCATCTGCTATTATGTTTCCAAGTCACCCAGTTTAGTGAGACTTCTGTGTATCTCTTCACAGTCAGCTTTGGCCTTAACTATTTTGAGTAATTTTGTATCATCTGCAAATTTTGCCACCTCAACTGTTTACCCCCTTTCCCAGATCATTCATGAATATGTTCAACAGCACAAGTCTCCAGTATAGATCGTTGAGGGATCCTACCTCTTTTCAATATAAAAACTGACCATTTATTCCTACCCTTTGTTTCCTATCTTTTAACTAGTTATTGATCCATGAGAGGACCTTCCCTCTTATCCCATGACTGCTTACTTTGCTTAAGAGCCTTTGGTGCGGGACCTTGTCAAAGACTTTCTGAAAGTCCCAGTACACTATGGGTATGTCTATACTGCAATCTAAACCCGAGCTTAAGCCTGGGCTCAAGCCTAACCCCCCTTGCCTCTATACTGCAATTGCACTAAGCCAGGACTCGGATCCAGGGACCCAGGATCCTGCAGGGCTGTAAGGTCTGACATTGAGTTAAGCTAGGACTGGGGGTCCAAGCACTATTGCTTTGCAGTGTAGACACACCCCTATCTTGCAGGGTCCTAGAGCCCAGACTACAGCCCGAGCCCGAACACCTACACCACAATTAAACAGCTCCTTAGCCAGAACCCCACGAGCCTGAATCAGCTGGCGTGGGCCAGCCACACTGTCGACCTAGCCAGGGTTTTGTGTGGATGATATCTGGCCAGGTAATCAGTGTGACGTGATGGTTCCTTGAGCACAGGCCATGCAACAGCTTAGTTAAGAAAGCCAGCAACATTCCCCACTTAAGGGAGATGCTGACTGTCTCCAATGGCTGTGAGCCCAGTTCTTCTTTACTGCCCTTCACCAGTCAAGAAAGATATGGGTCCAGAAGGCAGATTGTGTAACAAAAAGGCTCCCAACACCTGGAGTACCTGAGCCAGGATAACTAGTGTACTCAACTGGAGAAAACTAGGGGCAGATTCTCCACCCTGCCCAAGTTCTGCTCAGTAGCAGTGGAGAAACTGGAACTGCAAGGGGCTGGTTTTGGTTCCCTGAGCCTCAGCTATTCAGCCCTGGCACAGATTAGAGGTGCAGCTCTAACTCATGGGAGAATCTGGTCTAGTGTTGCTTTATTCTGTTATGCCCCCTCCAGTTCCATCCCCCAACATGTACTGTCTTTCTCTTACTCTCATAGCAGGGGTTACCTGGCAGCAGAGTTGTCTTCTCCAGCTTTATACTGGTGGAGTGCTCACTTGAGCAGGAGAAATTCTTCAGTGACAGTCCTGGTTGCTTTAGGTGCAAAATGGCCAGGGCCGGCTCCAGGCACCAGCCCAGCAAGCAGGTGCCCCAAGGGAGAGGGGCAGCATGCCCGGCTCTTTGTTGGCAATTTGGCGGCGGGTCCCTCCCTCCCTTTCAGAGAGAAGAACCAGCCCGCCGAATTGCCGCCGAAAACTGAAGCGGCGGCGGTAGAGCTGATCATGACTTTTTTTTTTCTTTCCTGCTTGGGGCAGCAAAAACCCTGGAGCCAGCCCTGAAAATGGCCTTGGCAAACTGAAAAATATTTGTCCCCTCCAGATCTCATCCTGCTTGTGGAGCAGGGTCCTATTTACCATGAATAAAGTGGTAAAATCAGGTCCTTATGCTGCTCTGGAACATTTGGCTTTGTACTGTATAACTAAAAAAAGCTATCTGCCTGAACTACTTATACCTGTGTTGCTTTCTCCAACCAAATAAAACCAATATACTTTCCATGAACAGAAACTGTTCGACAACAGCATTTGAATTATGGGCAGCAAGAACCATTCTTTTCATTTTTAACTTCTAACCTATGATGTATAACTTGGACCTCATTTGAGAATAAGAGGTTAGTGTCTTATTGACTTGGCTCTAAATTGCATTTCATTGTATTAAAGAGGATCTATCATTTTCCTATGAATCTAGATATACTATTATGTATGAAATATTTGACTAGCACATAGCTGTAAGGCTAGATTTTGAAAAACAGTCATCTATGAAGCTAAGATGGTATTTAATGAAAACATTCTAGAGGATTATTATTTAAAATGGTCTTATTCACAATTTGATTTTATGTAGTTTTGCTGATCATTTCCTTTGTACTTTAGGATTGTAAATTGATTGGACACACTGTTTCATCTGCACTGGAGGTAGGAGAGGAACTGAGCTAATAGCTTACAAGAGTGTTGTACCAATTCAAGATTGAGGCTAAAATGACATGATAGAGAGAAAGGTTACCTCTTTCCTAAGGTTGTCACTCCTGGTCATATTTTAATTAGAATTTACTGGACTGAAAGAGGCTAAAGAGGTAATTCTGCACTGGAACAGAGAAATTTCTAACATAAAATGGAATGGGTCAATATTCCCATTGTCTATAGGGAGTTGTCAGCTTTCATAATATTAACCCTGTAATTAACAGGATATGCAGCGATATATTTTAAAATAATGTATATATTTCAGATGCCTCTTAGTGTATTACTAGCATCTCATTTTTCTCAGGTCTCTTAGAATCACTACAATCCCTCTTTCCCCTTTGTCTTTCTATATAAAAAAGATCTTTCAGAGTTTTTTAAATAGTGCTCATTCCCAAGGGTGACTTAATGGACACAGTATGGATAAATCCACATGACAAGCCACTTTACATTATGGCACAGCTGGCATTCTCTGCTCATGTTCAGCTCAGGAATAAACTTATACAGAAACTGCATCAGTGTAGAGTGTGGGTCAGTGCATACTGCTTCATCATGTCCTGGAAATGACCTCTTTTCCTCTTACAGATGATGGTGATGCACAAACATATACAATTTTTTTTAGTGCAGTCAGGGCACTAGGGTCATTTGCAGGGTTTTTTGGGTGTGTGCGCGCACTGGTGTTGTCAGAGCTTTTACCCGGTAGTTAAAACCTCAAGTTTTTTAGTCTTCATTTGTTTAATAGAAGTACTCATATACTCTCTGTACTATCAATTGTCAGTACTCTGTATTCTTTTTTAAAGTATAAATCATTTAAGTAGAAAAATAGAAAAAATAAGTAGAAAAATATTTACAGAACTAGACTGGATTAAAAATGTCCATTACTTGTGGGAAACCAAACCCACAGGGTAGATGGGGAATAAAGTACAGGTTGTGTATCTGATAAGCAGCCTGAAACTAACATCTGCAGGAAAAAAATCTTTTGAAATGAGTGAGGCACTTTGGAACAGGCAGACAGGTTAGGTGCAAGGTAGTGGCTGTGTATACCTCTGTCTTTGTACAGGACCTAGCACAAGAGACTGACGTGGACCTCTGATATGGATATTAATAACAAATAAAAAGAGAAAAGAACAATGGAAAATGGATCTTTTATGGCAATTCTTAGGTGCCTAAAGCAATTTCAACAGTTCTACAAAGGCTAAGTCATTTACTGCATTTTCTCCATTGCCCTTTTCCTGTCACCTTATACCCCCAAACCTGTACTGGTGAGCCATATACATTTTAATTAGAACATATTGGATTCATAAACTAACCCATCTACTTTGTTGTGATTCAGTGGGCAAATGCCTGGTCTACTTGTAGGACACCGAGTATGCACCTGCTTAGGAGTACCTGAAGTGTTTCAAACTGGTTTGTCTCTCTTTAAATACAAGAAAGTAAAATACGCCAAAGTGGTATTTTCTATGTCTGCTTATCATAGTAGACACAATTGTGTCTTACAGGCTTAACAATTTTCATTGCCAGAAGTAAAACAGTAGCATTTTAGTTGTACTTTAAGTGATAATATTTCTATTGAATGTCTACAAAGGACAATATTTTTGCATTTGGAGGGTATAAGAAGTAAAAACATTTTTCTCTCGTACACTGGCCATACTATTCTGTAAACTCACTTGCGGTAACCACTTATAGCAACTGAACAATAAAACATTCCAGTCACAAAAGGTCATTTTCTAATAATTTAAAACTGCCTGTACAACCAATAACTTGGGTGCTGAAAATCAGTGCAGCAGTTATAAAGTCTTGGAATATAACTTTTCATGTAAGGCAATGGCTTTAGCACAGCCAGGGACATGCAAGTGACCTGGGGCATAAAATTGCTGCTAAAAAAATGATATATTTCCACAAAATGCTCAGATATCTACTTATAACAATTACAACAATGATGATTTCACATCTGTTAAGCAGACAGTTTTAATCTGTAAAAGGTTAAGCATTTGACAGTTACTTGTTCTTACATACAGATTAGCTGCTTGAGGTTTAACCTTTAGATGTACTTAAGAAACCATTCTTTTTAAAATTTATTGTGTAAAACCACCCAAATAGAAATAGTCTAATCACTTGTAATTAAGAATACAGAAATCTGGGAGTCTTCTTTCCTTCCTTTCTCATAAAAATCACTCAAATAATCTTCCTTTCCTTTTGTGTGAAAATATTTATAAGCACATTATTTTAATTTCCAGAGACACAGGTTTGTAATTAAGGATTATAAAAGGAGGATTCTATGACTAAATGTGTAGAATTAATTACCTAGACTTAATAAGGACACTTCTGGAAGAACACAATGATTCTTTCACATTGAATTCTGTGAAGTATATTGAAACCGGATGGGTGGGAATATGAATCTTCTTGTGGCCTTTACATTTGCCTCAGAATGGAGAAAGAGGTATTTATATAGTAGGAGAAAGATCTCCAGATTTCTGTAGTTTTATATTAGTCTTTTCCTAAGTGTCATAAAATGTGATGTTTTAAACTTTTCGCATGGAACTGAATTTAATTAACAAGTATCCCGTGGAAGTCAGGATTTTTTTTCCTGGATGACATTTATTTAGCTGTCAAGAACATGTACCCGATTCAAATTAAAAGGTTTATTTTATTGTATTTTTGATTAGTGGCAAAAGAATAAATAGAACTGCAAGAGTCAAACATGCATACATGGGGATTGGACACTTGTTTGTTGTTGCTGTGTATGTCTGCTGTCTGATTCACAGAAGTGCAGCTAGGATGTCCTTTTTGTCCACCAGCAGGAATGTGAAAGCATGCAAACTTCCATTTCAGGCACTTTATAACTGTGTCTTATAATCCATTACTTTCTCCCTCCCCAAAAATGGACTCTCTGGATTTTTGGTTCACACATCCAAATTAGGCCTACAAGATAGCCAAGTCAAAAATGAAGCAACAGGTTCAGGGAAGAGGGAGGTTGCAGCTCAACAGCTTGATCTTGCACCATTCAAGTCAGTGAGAGTTTTTTTCATTGACAGGAATGGGAGCAGGATCATGTCCCAAATGAGCAAGTTGCAGGAATTCACAAAAACATAACTTAAAACATTTCTGAAAAAGTTAGACTCCCGTGTGCACAAAGTTTCTCCTGGGTAACTTTTTATTTTGCACCAGGCATAAGGGTCTCCATGTGTGGTTTTTTGTTTTTTGAGCAAATATTTAGTGTGGGTAATGCAAGCAATGGGATCAGTTCATCCCTGGTCCTCAGAGTTTTCAACCTTGCCCCCCACCCACTTCCAATGTGCCAGGTATGTCCCAGGCGAGAAGCAGCAGAACTGCTACTGCCTTTTGACAAGGAAAGGCAACTTTAAGTTTCAGCTGATGCTACATAGTTCATCTCCCAAGTACTGTGTCCCCTCCCCATCTATAATCTGTTATGCTACCTTCTTCACACTTTTCCTCTTTATTCTGTACTTCCTGTGTTATGTCTGAATACACAGGGAAGGCAGACATTTCCTGGGTCTTATATTGAAGGGTCAAGTTTATCATAAAGAGGAAAACAATTAGTGTGGGTGACAGGGCCGCCCAGAGGATTTCAGGGGCCCGGGGTCTTCGGCGGCGGGGGGCCCTTCCGTTCCGGGACCCGCCGCCAAAGTGCCACGAAGACCCACGGCGAGAGCCCCCCGCCGCTGAATTACCGCCGAAGTGGGACCCGCCGCCGAAGTGCAGCCCGGTTTTCGGCGGTAATTTGGAGGCGGGGGAGGGGGGTCCCCGCCGCGGGTCTTCGGGGCACTTCGGCGGCGGGTCCCGGAACGGAAGGGCCCCCTGCCGCCGAATTACCGCCGAAGACCAGGCTGCACGTCGGCGCGGTTCCCGCTTCGGCGGTAATTCGCCAGTGGGGGGGTCCTTCCCCCCCGGAGCGGAAGGACTCCCCGTTGGCGAAGACCGGGAGCGAAGAAGCTCCTGCGCCCTCTTGCCCCGCCCCCTCTGGGCGGCCCTGACCCTATCCACCCCCCCAGAACACCCACAATCCAACCCCCCCATTCCCTGCCCCCTGACCGCTCCCCCAACCTCTGCTCCCTCCCTGTGCCCTGACTGTCCCTGGGGCTCCCTGCCCCTTAGCCAACCCCCCCGGCCCCAGCCTCTTACCCCCAGCTCCCTCCTCACCCGGAGTCTCAGCGCCTCGCTGAACTGCCGCAGCGTGTCTCCGCCGGGGCCCCTGAGCCCCGTCCCGCTCAGAGCCGTGTGGTGAGGGGGCGGGGCTGCGAGCTCCACGCCGAGCGGAGGCAGCTGAGCTCAGCCCGGAGCGCCCAGCCCCGCCCCCTCCCCACGCGGCTCTGAGCGGGGCGGGGCTCAGGGGCCCCGGCGGAGACACGCTGCAGCGCTGTCTGAGGACAGCGCTTGATGCGCTGAGGCTCCGGGAGAGGGGCGGAGGCGGGAGCCTCAGCTGTTCTCTTGGGGGCCCTTGCGGAGCCCGGGGCCCAGGGCAAATTGCCCCCTTTGCCCCCCCCCCGCCCCTCTGGGCGGCCCTGGTGAGTGAGGCAGATGTGACACGGGGGAAACCTGCATGAAGGGGTGCATGTTTTGTGGGGTGGCCTTTGGCAGGCTGGAAGCACTCAGGAATAGATGTCTCAGAGTGTTCCTGTAGCAGAAGTGTGTTTCTATGGGAGGATACAGAGAGGCTGAGCATTCGGTAGGGTGGTGGTTGTGTAGATTCCATTAGTTGCACAAGGGGGTAGGTGTCTCTCAGTGGGGAGAACACACCCAAATTGAATGTCTTGAGTAGGTGCTATATATAAGAGATTCTAGTATGTCCACTTTTGAACAGTTTTTAAAGAAGATGGACAGAGGTAGTTTTTAGTCTTTGATTGGTATTAACCATTGTGTTGTTATGCCCTACTTAGCTCCTATCATCATGAGTCATTATAAATGAAGAAATAGATGAGTCTGCCAGTGCCATAATATTATAGACCATTACAAACACATTAAAGAATAATAGCTATCTAGTAGCTGTAAGTCTACTATATGCCAAATTAGTATATTTAAACTGAGCAATAAAAATGAGTTAATAAAATACACCGTAGAATTTGAACATAAGATTAGAGGTGACGTTTTTGCTCTTCTTCAGATTGTTGAACAATGCAGTAGGTTTGAAAAGAAGGTCAGATTATTTTATTCAAAGCCTGAGGAAGTTTTCATGGCTGAAGCATACTCCCTCTCCTTATTTTCTTAATGGTGAGCTATATTTTGTTACATATTTAGCAGCCCTCAGTCAAGCCCAGTAACAGTTTTGTTTGCAAATTATAATTAACGGTTTGAAAATTGGATAACTAATGTGGTGCGGTCCTTAAAAATATATAATAGTTCCTAAATGTACAGAGAGAAACTGCAGGGGAAGTGTTGAAAGCCAATGATATGAAGATTTTGATAAAATCTTGTTTCAAATTATTTAATCATTTTGGTGTTTTCTTCTATCTCTGTGATTGCCAGTGCTATAAGTCTGACCTCTAATCTATTGTATAGCTGTCTTAACTGAAAAATGGAAGCAGGAAGTGTTGGGGCTATTTGTAAATCAAGTGATATATAATATGGAATTTTATTTACTATTCTTCTAGGTTTCTGGTAGTTTGCATTCACTGTGTTTCAGTGAGAAGTGTAAAAAAGACACCTAGTTGGCTTATTTTAAGAGCTATGGAATCAGCTAGATTTTCAGCTGGTGTAAATCATTGTAGCTCTGTTTAATTAAATGGAACTACACTGATCTGCACCAGCTAAGGATCTCGCTTTGTATCTTCATGTGAAATAATGAAATTCATGCATTAGTTATAGATGTCAGTTGTGGAAAATATTATTTAGGTTAATTGAATTAATTAAAATAAATATTTGTGTTTTAAGCAAAACAGTTTATGTTGTAAGAAGATAACAGACACATTTTATGCATCCTTTTCTTTGCTGGATTTTGTTCCTTACAGATAATGATCTTTCAATCTCTGTTACATAAATATGCATGTCATGTTCAAGTTTCTATTTAATGCATGCATGAGTAAGAAGCACTGTATTTGATTAACTTTATTAACAATAAATAATGAAGTGTACTGTTTTATGTTAACTCCTGTTTAAGGGAAAACACCCATGTGAGTAACTTTACTCATGTGAGTACTGCCATTGATCTTAACAGGATTATCCATATGAGTAAAATTAGTCAAGTGTGTAAGTATCTGTAGGATCAGTCCTTTGGTATGTAGCACCCTTAGAGCTTTTACTATCTGGCAAGCAATCATTTATATCCTTTTAAAAATATATTTATGGCTTTTTTGACTAATTGCTTCTTACATGACTTAGAGCATTTTGCATTGTTACCATTTGTTAAAACACATCCAGAAGCAGGCAGAGCAGAATCATTTTTCAACTTTTTAGTGTCATTTTTATAGACAAATAACACTTGTAAATGATGGATAATAGCCAGCAGAATGCTGTGTTGTATAAAATGTGCATGAATTATATTTGCTGGGAGGTAGAAGGTTAACTTGTCTATGAACTAATTGAGGAGCTTTATGGTAAATCCAAAGTGGTGTATGCACATTATAAACATGACTTAAACCAGATTAAAAAGGGGTTTTCCTTCTCTTGGGGATTATTCATCATCTCATCCCTTTTTTGGGCAGTCTGGTATTTAAAAAATGAAAGTCTAATCACAATGAATCCATAGGAACTAAAACAGTGAGAACAGAGCAGATGTGCTTAATGATGTGACACATCAACACTTGACAACCTTGGCCCCAATCCTGCAAGCCCTCTGTGCTCAGAACTCCCACAAACTTCAGTGGGAATTTGTGCACTGAGTGTTTGCAGCATTAGGCCTTAATCTTCATTCACTGTCATGCATAATAAAGTTTACTAGGCTAGTATTAAAAAAACTGTTAGATTTTTTTTGGTAATCTACAATTCATAGTTTACTTTAAAATGTTTATTTTCATGTTGTGTCTTATGGAAGAATTTAGAATAACTGCCTTCCCTTTTCTCCAATAGAGTGTGTGTGTGTGTATAGTGTGTGTGTATAGTGTGTGTGTGTGTGTGTATAGTGTGTGTGTGTGTATTGACCTGTGCTAGTCAATAGAAGTTTATATGAAGGTCTTTGACCAATGCCAAGCAATGGCAAAATAGACAAATGGCTCTGTTTGCAAAAAAATGTTCTTTGCATATACAATATAGGACCTGAACCCCGAAGACACTTAAGCACGGGTTTAACCTTAACCCTAATCCATTGACTTCAATCGGAGTGTTCTTTTTTGGATTGGGGCCTATGTATTTTAAATTGATTAAAACATTATATTTGCACGTATTGTTTTTGGTTCATCCTCTAGGTCAGTGGTTCCCAACCTTTTCTCTGCTGTGGCACACCTCAGGCGCCAGGGGTTCTTCCCCACATCTCTGGCTGCAGGATGGAAGGGGAGAGGCAGAGGAGCAGACCCCTTGCTCAGACAGGAAGGAGGGAGGAAGAAAGGGGGATTGAGCTCTGATTGGTTGCTCCACCCCTGGAGGAGGCCGGGATAGTGAGACAGACAGCCAATCAGAAGGCAGCTTCCCTCCCTTGTTCTCACATGTACTTTTCAAAAAATTCTGCAGCGCACCTGTTTGGGCCTGACGGCATACCAGCGTGCCACGGCTCACTGGTTAGGAAACACTGCTCTGGGCTTCTTCCATTTTCCTCCTTTTATCCACCCTGAAAGGCCCAACATCATGATCTCCTTGACTAGAGAGAGAGAGTGCTGGTAGCAGTTTGTCAATCTTGCCCCATGCTTTGACTAGAGGGAAGTGTTACTATAGACACAACACAAGCCCCCAGCAACTGAGTGGTTTTTCCCAGGTTCAGCTGAACGCAGGAGTTTGGGACTGACCTCATGATCCAGACTCGTATCCCCATCGAGCTGTGCAGTACTACCACACTGCAATCCTACTCCCAGTTCATTGTTTTAAGTATTGTACCTTTTATTTACACATCTTGGCATTTAATTTTTGCAATGGTTTTAATTTAACATTTAAATAAATATTTGGGGCATGGGTAGAATTTCAGCAATTTGTTGCTAGGATTCAGTAGAGTTCATGCCAGCATGCATTCTTTATCCTTTTTCTAAGGTACTCAAGAGACACAAATGCAGAACTCTGGATAATATCCTTCTAGTGATGGCATCTGGCTTCTTGGCAGACTCCTCAGGCAATTGGCAGCCTTGCCTTTAGATCCAAAAGTGGTTCTCTGATAAGTTTTTGTGAGATGTCTTGTCCTTCTAGTTGTCATTTTTGCTTGGTTTACCTTTGATTCTGAGGAATTACTGCATTATTGATTATTTGAGAATGTGGTGCTTGTCTAATCTGTCATGCTAGTTGAGATTTTATGGTAAAAGAAGTGCTTTCATATGTATCTAATGTGGACACATGCCTATTTTATTGTGGTTTTTGTGTCTTTTTTCTGAATGAATCAAGAGTCAAAAGTACAATATTCCATTGGATTGTGGGAGCGTGTGTATTATGGTGTCAGTAGCATCTGAATAGCTAAGGATGTGTTTAGATTTGCACTCCAAATTGGACATACTAACTCTTCAGAAGACAACTGAATTTTCTGTGTAATTTTGTTTTGGTAAAATATTTACTACTTTGCAGTGGAGACATTTTTTGGCTTCTCTCTCTCTCTCTCTCTCTCTCTCTGCCACATGTGCGCTCACATAGATAACACCTCAGGATCAGGACACTCTGAACTTTTAAAAATTAAACACATTAAATTATCTTGAACAAAGGAGATTACTTTACTGAGCTACACCTAGATTAGTTGATGGAGCTGCTTAGATCCATCACCTGCTTCCATTTTCTGACATTGCTCAGACTGCCTCCAACTCAACAGCAATCCTGGTCACAGAGACAATAGGAAGCTTGAGACACAGTCTGGACAGAAGAAGGTATCGAGAGGAGGCTGAACTCTGGGGGAAAATGGGAGGTGAGGATATGGGTGGCAGGCAGAGTGAAGAGAGCTTGGAGGAAGGCTTTGGGGGAAACCGAGGGCTTTAGAAGGGATATGTGGTAATTTTGGAAGAAGAGGCTTGTGTGTGTGTCGGGGGGGGGAAGTAAAGGTCCACGTTTGAAGGGTTCCCCTGATGCTAGTGCCCCTGCCATCTTATGGTGAGGTGGGAAAGGGAAGGGAGAGGAGGGACCTTTCCTCTGAACATGCTTGAGAAACTGAGTTACCAGTAGTGTGTCACTGATGGCTTGATGCAAAGATGCTGGAATCTCCTGCCCACCCCAGCCCCACTATTAAAAATATCTCCCTGGTCCCCTCCATGGCCCTAAATTCCCAATCACTTCTTGGTCATGCAGAGTGGGCAGCCTTTTGTGTATGTGTGTGGCAAGGAAGGGATCCCTTTGGAAAATTAGTGAGGGTATGGGATATGCTAACATACATGCACAATATATAGTATAATTCATAGTGCATATAGTTTATATGCATTAAAATATGTATAATCGGTAGTTAGGAACCAGGTTGTAGGCCGTCAGACCTAGTAGTCAGAGCAGTGGAACAGAAACAGGGGTCAGGGCTGGACTCAACTGCCAAATACCAGAACCAGGGGTAGAGCCAGAGTCAGGACCAGGAATTGAAGCTGAGGATCAGAGCCAGTGTTAGATACCAAATGCGAAAGCCAAGGGTTGAGCTTGAGTTAGTCAGAAGTTGGAGCCTATGGTCAGGAGCCAGGTGAAAGGGCAGGAATTGGAGAGAGGCTAAGACCAGGCATGAAGCAGAAGCAAGATAGGGATAAGCAATAAGAAGCAGGTCAGGAATCAGGAACAGGGTTGGATAAGGATTGCAGGAGGAGGCAAGAGAAGGATCCAATGTGACGGCAGCAGTAGCAGCATCAGGAAGTCTTCACAGATGCTCAGAGACCCCATGTGGCTTACTTCCTGGCTTAAATAGCAAGTGTGAATCAATCAGCTGGCTGCAGGCCTTGGGTGCTCTGACAGGACTTCCTCTGGTTTCTGACCATCCAGGTTTAGCAAGATGCTGCTTCATCCATCTCTCTTGCTGGCAATGAGGGAGTGTCAGCGATCCAACCCCTCCTCCCCACCCAGCCCTGTGTTCTAGACTTGCACCCTTAGATCCTTACAGTAGTGCACACCTACAGCTGAACTGGGTCAAGTGGGAGGTGCACCACGTATGACACAAGTTAGCACTGAGGTTGGAGACTGAAGGGCTTTGGTTCTCTGATATTTGTACAACCCTCTCTAACCCAGGGAGAAGTACTTTAATGCAAAGGTCACTGCTAACTCATGCTTTCCGTAACATAACACAGTGCACTAGTATCGAGCACCCCTCCGCCTCCAAAATATTTTAGAAAGTATTATTTTAGATAAGTGTTTCTCAAACTGGGGTCACCGCTTGTGTAGGGAAAGTCCATGGCGGGCCGGGCCGGTTTGTTTACCTGCCCCATCCGCAGGTCCAGCCGATCGCGGCCAGCAGCTCCCATTGGCCTGCAGCGGCGAACTGTGGCCAGTGGGAGCCGTGATCGGCCGGACCTGCGGACGGGGCAGGTAAACAAACCAGACCGGCCCACCAGGGGCTTTCTCTACACAAGCGGTGACCCCAGTTTGAGAAACACTGCTTTAGATAGCTTCAAATAATCAAAAGGATAACTTGATGGAATAGTCTGGTATAATAGAGTCCTAAATGAACCACGAGTGCCTTTCCCCCCAAATTCTACAGCTGCATGTCGTGGAAACTGGTTTAAAATATTACTACTATGCATGAGGAGTAATTAAAAAAGAATGGCTTGGGCAATGCAGTATATTACCTAGCAGTGTGATGGATTTCCAGGTGGGAGACTCAAATTTTAGAATGACTTCGGGACTGCCATTCCTTGTTCTGGACAGGGCAGTAATGCCACACTCTTTTCTAAGGATGAGGGAAAAGCAAGGAAGGTATACAACAAAGCACAAGCACATGCTTAACTTTAAGCTGGAGACTAGTTTAAAGTTAAGCATGTGTAAGTGCTTTGTTGGATTGGGACCTAGCACTCCCTGTCTGGCTATCTAGAATAATGGCATTGCAAACATTGCGGAAACTGCATGGTTTTACAGATTACAGCGGCTGCGCAAGAACTGTAGGCTATATTGGTACAAGATATGTAGGCCAGAGTGAATGTGTGGCTAGAAGTTCAACATATTTAGCCCCTTCCACATAAAAGAATCCCCTTTGGGATCCGTGCTGAGAAAGAGCCAACCTGTGGTCATTAATTACACTTGCCGCAAAAAGAATATACACCGCTACCCTGCTATAACGCAGTCGTGGGGAGCCAAAAATCCCTGCTGTGTTATAGCTGAAAACCCGTTATATCGGGGAAGTGGCGGCAGGGCTCCGGCAGTGATTTAAAGAGCTCCAGGCTCTGGCTGCTGTGGGGGGTCCGGGCCTTTTAAATCGCCAGCGAGCCCTGCTGCCGCAGCCCTGGGATAGCAGTGGCATGGCTCCAGCGGTGGTTTAAAGTTTTAGAAAAAAGTTGCATTCAAAACTAAGAATTTTTGGGAAAAGCAAGAAGTTACTTGTGTGTGGAATGTAGTACACTCCAAGACATTGATTTCTCCATTTTAATTGACTCTTTTATTATAAAGGCATTGTTCAGAAACTGTGGCTCACTATGTCCATTTCCAGTTCTCATTCCTCTTAATGAATTATAACTCATATTTGAAGTATTACTTTACACTTCATTATTGAGGATAGTTAGCAACTGGAACTTGCTAGTGTACTTATTTTTTTTAGGTATTGTAAATGAGATGAAATGTTGGTAATGAGAAGGTCATATGGTGGTTTCCGTTAAAAAGTCAATATTTACTATCAGTCACCAGACAGTGGAATCTCACTTACAGAAGTATTTTTCTATTCTTAGCAAAAGAAACAATTGCTAAAGCTCAGATACTACTGTGTATTCACTGATTTAAAAATCTTGACTTTTTAGTAACAACCACATCTGAATTAGATCCGACTTTATATTTGTACACTGTTCTGTTTTCTCTGTTTCGGTTAATGATCGAAAGATGGTTCTGTGGAACCACACAAACTGTGATTGAATCCTTATTCAAAGTTTAAATTTTCAGGATTCTTTCTTTTCAACTTTTAATTTTCTTAAGATGAAATTTAACCACAAATGTCTTTTCATGTCCTTTCATTTTCTCAAATTGAATTTTCTTTCTGGCAGAGATTCTAAAATGTGAATCAGGTTGTCTAAAATGTGGTTTACTAACGAACAGAAAATAATCCAACTTCACATATTTTAATCATGAAGTATAACATTGCAGATTTGCAGAGCTCTGTTTTTGCCTGTAAATCTTGCATTGAGGAGCACTGGTCCTGCTGTTAATCCATGTTAGTAAACTACAACCACGCAGCCATTGTGGAAAGTCTGTCAGCATTGACTGCTCTGTTTAAATTAGTGAATGCCATCAAACTGTTATGCATATGCAGTAACAGCATAATGATGTAAACACTAAGTATTAAATTTGGTGATTGCATGGTGACTCAGGCAGATAGACGTACAATGCAGAATTCATGGGGATTCTCACTAGCTTGGTAAAATTAAAAGATAAAATATTTTTTAAGATTAAGCACTGTATTTTGTTATTAGTAATGAATAATGTTAGATGAAAGCAGCACTATACAGTAGTACCTGTCAATACCATTTATACAGATGAGAAACAGTAAATATTAACTAAAAACATGATCTGTTTAAATTTTAATTCTCACTTTAAGGCATAAAATATATTAATTGGGGCTACAGGAAAGTCATTCTAAGGGGAATGCATTTTTTATGGCTCTAATTCTTTGTAATCTGTGGGTATTGATAAATAATGCAACTTTCACTGGAAAAGTATTCTGCATTACTAAAATACATATTTATACAGGATAAAGAAATTAACTGTTTATATGTACTTTAAGTGGAACTTGATTTTTTTTAAATTTTGAAACTGGCGTGTAATATTGTATAAAGCAAGCAATGGATAGCACTAAATAAAAATCCGTACTGGTTTCACATAATGCAGATGAATGAGCCGAATGATTATCATGTATTGCTTTTGAGTTTATGAATGCTAAAGATAGTTCAGCTTCAGTATGTCATTGGTTTAAAATCTTTGACTAAATCAGTCTCCTTGTAATTTAAATAAAATGTAATTCTGGTAATTTACAATTGCTACAAATTTACAAGCAAAAATGGGGAAAAGCACTGAGGTCACAAAGAGAATGGTGTCCAGTCAGCATATGTATTTATTTAATGTCACCTAAGGAATTTATGAAGCAAAGTAGCATTGATAGAATCTGCTCTCTTTTTAAAGCAATTCTCATTCGAGGAATTGCCTAAGATAAATTGGTCTGGCTAATTGAATCATACACTTCCATAGTATGCTGCATATAAAACTAGACTAGGAAATAAATATAATTAAAGTAAGCGTGCCCTTTCTAATTAATAATTATTTCGGCCTTTTTAAGCAAATTTCAGTTGCCCAAAGTAGCCGTTCTAGTATAAACTTAATAATGGAGGCTGTAATAACAGGTATAAATTAAATATACATTGTTCAACCCCTGACAAATTAGTGTAGTACAAATACTAGATGATTTTATTTATAGCCTATGATATTTTTCTTGCTTTTTCTTTACCTTTGTTATATTGTAAATGAGGCAAATGTGCACTTTCTTTTTTCAGGAATATGCCATGTGCAGGCACTGACAAAAAAAAAGGTGGGGGAGAGATGGAGAAGGATAGACATTTATGCAAAGGCATTCCTTTTGTAAGTGATATGCAGGAATTGTTTGAGGACTTAACAGTATCATCATAGTAGCTGTTCCTACTTGTGTATTGTTAGAAATAAAATATTGAGAATGGTTTAAGTATGAAGTATGCAGGTACAAAGGTAATAATATCCACGATGCAATAAAATATTTTGATTCCCCTGAGTGCCTCCTCAAAGAATATACTGCACTACTAAGTGCTTTGCATTGATGTTTGCCTCGACAAATAAATATTGCCAAAAGTGCTTTCTTTTTATAATGGCAGCAAATAGAAGATAGAAAGCCAGGGGTAAGAGCAACAAAAATATCCCAACAAGTAAAAGCGTCCAGATTTTAATTTGCAACAAAGGATATAATTCTTTTCACATTACAGAGGATATAACATCAGAATCCAAAATAAAGGGCCAGATAGTTAGTGTACCACCAACGGACTTTCAGACTTTTGACTACAGAGTTTTTAAATTATTATTATTTTAAAAAACAAAACAAACTGGGAGTGGGGTCCAGTTTTTTGGTCTTGATTTCATTTTAGCAATGTTATTTTGTTTGCTTTTTAAAGTTTGTATTTTGGTGTATCAAGATGAAATAGCGAATAAAACTTAAAATCAGTAAAACAGTCTTACTGCATTCTTTCCCTCCCCCAATATCTTGGATGTATGCAGTCATATCAGAAGACAGCAACGGAAAAGCTCTCTTGGTTGTAGATATTAAAGACGTTCTGCAAGTTGATAAAGTAATTGTTACTTGTTAAATTAATGGCTCTGTGATCCAAAACTGGATTCACAAACTGTTCAATTCATGTACAATTTTTGAGATGGAGTAAAGTTGGTAATAGTCAATAGTGTAGTGCATGGTAAGGGGTTCTCAAACTGGAGGTTGAGACCCCTGGGGGTCATGAGGTTATTACATGGGGGAGGGGTTCACGAGCTGTCAGCTTCCACCCCAAACCCCGCTTTGCCTCCAGCATTTACAATGGTGTTAAATATGTTTAAAAGTATTTTTAGTTTATGGGGTGGGGGGGGAATCTCACTCAGAGGCTTGCTATGTGAAAGGGGTCATCAGTACAAAAGTTTGAGAACCACTGGTCTACAATGTACTTACACTTCAGAGCTCCCCCCCCCGATGTGGTTGTCTTCTTGCCCCACATGGTGCTTAAATCACCCCGTTCTGTTGTACTGGATGATTTCAAAGTCCACACTAATGATAGTTCTCTTGGGTTGACTCAGAAAACTGCATGGTATCATTTCAGATAGCATTTGGCTCTGCACATACAGCTGGGAACACTTAGGATCTTGAGGCCAGATCCTCATCTGGTGTAAATTGGCATAGCTTAATTCAGTGTTTCTCAAACTGGGATCGCCGCTTGTGTAGGGAAAGCCCCTGGCGGGCTGGGCTGGTTTGTTTACCTGCCCTGTCCGCAGGTCTGGCCGATCACGGCTCCCACTGGCCGTGGTTTGCCGCTGCAGGCCAATTGGAGGTGTTGGAAGTGGCGGCCAGTAAGTCCCTCGGCCCGCACTGCTTCCAGCAGCTCCCATTGGCCTGGAGCAACGAACCGCGGCCAGTGGGAGCCACGACTGGCCGGACCTGCGGACGGGGCAGGTAAACACATCAGCCCGGCCCACCAGGCGCTTTCCCTACACAAGCTGCGACCCCAGTTTGAGAAACACTGGCTTAATTGACTTGAATGGAGATAAGCAGGTTTACATAGATGAGGATTTGGCTATTGATTTTTCCATAGAGTTTGGTTATTGAGAGAGCAGGAAATATAGCTTTTGGTTATGCATCTTTAGAGCAGAGGATCTATTTCATTGGCATACCATCAAGATTGATGGACCCATTAGGTTTCAGAATTTTCTAAAGAAAAATAAGTTGCAGCTAGTGGCCTACTCTTTTGGAGACTTGATAGGAGTTTGATTATAAAGTGCCCTTGACCATTGCTATGGTGTCTTCTATGAGTTATCTATCAATTAAGTGTTCATACATGTCTCTATGGTGTGTACAAATGACCTGCAAAAACTAAAACATACAAGGTAGAGTTTAGACTGCAGGTGATGGAAAGGGTATTATAGGTCTGAAGGATTGCATCACAGAGTTTATGTGGCGTTTCACCCAGTTCTGCTCACTGAGGTTCAGAAGATATGGAAGGTGCTTGTACCCTTGAGGTTTGTAGAAAAACAAGCGAGGGAAGAGTTTGTTTCACTGATAGTTGGGATGGATAATAACCCCTTAGGGAAGAGTAGGGCTTCCCTCCGGTAGTCGTGGTTAGGGCCCAAACTCAAGAAGCCCATCACTTATTATTGGTAACTTTATCCATTATCACCCTTTTCCTAAACTTCCTTTTTTGGGGAAGATTATTGAGAAAGTTGTGATGAGGAAAATGAAGTGTCATTTAAAGTTCTCAGATGTCCTTCATCCCTTTCAGTCCGTACTGAGATCTGGATATGGCAAAGAAACAACCTGGCTATATCATGGGTTATGTGTCTGCCTCTAGCTATGATCAATGCCCAGTTATACATGCTGATTCTTTTAGATCTACCAGAGTCTTTAGTACTGGACGCCATGACCACAAAGCTTTGTCAATTTGCTTGTGCTCCTTAGCTGAGGTAGACAGTACTGTTTATTCTTTCCGATGGAGTCCCAGAAGTTGGTTTGGGACAGGTGCTCTTCTTGTGTGGGGATCTGCAAGGCTCCATTTTGTGTCTCTTCCTGGTCAAGCTGTTGGTGTGATTGCTAGGTGAGACAGTGAGTGGTTTCAGCTCCAGGGTCATCAGTGTGTCTCATTGTCATCATCTTGTGATGGTGGTGCTGCATCTGTACTTTCTCAGTGACTGGCTAAGATGGGACTTAGGAGAGGATCATGAAAACAAGACAGGTGATGATAAGTGGATGAAAATAGGATCTTGAGGGTATAGAAACTTCTATGATTTCAAGACTGAATTGCTGAAATATGTTTTGCATGGGATGATTTCAGATCATTCAGAAACCACAGCTGATACAGAAAACAACTGCCTACTTGTTAGGCCATATAAGATTCAGGGAACATATTGTATTACACTGGTTCTCCAAGAATTGAACTGTTTTCTTGATTGCTTTCAGGAACCATTCAATATGTTGATCTTCATTTCTAAAGTTCTGTATGGCTTTAAGCTTGGCTACCTGAGAGACTGCCTCTCTGCATGAGCCATGGTAGCAGCTGAGGTTAAAGTGGGGTGCACAAGGTAATAGGCTTTACATAAATGTCATGGGGATGGTGTCTGAATATTCTAAGTGGAAAGCAAGCAGCTCTAGAAAGTGCTTTCCACATTGGTCATACAGTTTCTGTTGATCATCTGAGCTTATACATTTTCTCAAACATTTGAGAGAGTGAATGCATTAAGGGAGAAAAGATTGCTGTTTTTTATGGAATGTCGTTTATACTGCTGACTCTAGTGAAAGGGACAAAAGTTGCATGCTTTTTGTTTAAATTTTGCATATGTGCCATGAGATGTGATAAGATGCATTTTATAAATTTAAAAATATAAAATGTTCTTTGAACAAATTAATTTTGGAAAAGAAGTTTGAAATAATTTTATCTACACCTTGATTGTCATATCTGCCCAGTGAGTCAAATCCTTTTGGCCCAAAGAGGATGCATTCAAAATCACTATTATATAATTTCTCTTCTGAAATTCCACTACAACGTTTCCCCCTTCATTATACCTTGCTAATATCATATTAGGTATCCATTTTATTCCCACACCAAGATCCGCAAAGTGCTCCTTAGGGTCTCCTATACAACCTTAGACCCTCTACATATGCTTGTCACCCAGTTAATAAAATCTTCTTTTTATTCAGATCAGAATAGAATACTCATTATTTAAAACTTGACTAGAAACAATCCCAAATGCACAGAATTTCTTAGTTAAAATTATTTTTTCTCCAGATAGACTAAAAACTGACTGAATTAGCTTTACAGGATTCTTTCGCCTCATCCACTCTAAAAATTAGTAACTGCCATTTCCTCTGCTGCTTAGAAGCCATGTTAGCATGGTTATCTAGGAATGTTTTCAGGAAGGATCTTTGTAGTTGCAATTTACTATTTAAAAGTATGTATCTAACAAAATGCTCTTTGGCTAATAACTTCTGTTTACTTTTGCATTGGAGTATCCCAGGCATCAGCAGGTGGATTCTGCCTTGTTGCACTTGGACCCAAACCAAAAGCTAATTCACTAACAATGTGCTGGTACCCTGAAATGCGTTGATTCTGGAACAACGTTTTTATCCCCTTCCAGCCTATAGGTTTACCCCTACCCTTGTCAGGTTATTTCCACTGCAAACCCATCCAGAATGGAGGAGAGGGATTAGAGAACAGCCTTCTCTGGTTTTTCAGTGCTACATCAAGATTCTGCTAGCAGGCAGCACTCGTGGTAGGTCGTCACTGCAGAGTTTACCTGGGCTACAGTTTGAGTATTGCCCCCAACTCTCTTTCCAGCCACGTAGAAAAACCTCCAACCCAGGCTTCAGGGTCCTTTAAGCCCACTGCTATTAGGCATGGCTGAGGGTGTAGGCTTGAGCTTGGTTTCATGTCAGCCTGGGTTCACACAGCCCACCTACTTTGCAATGAGAATGCAAGTCCAGGTGCTGTAAGTTCTCTAATGCTATCCCACCGTTCCACCTAGGCTGTACGTTTCTTGTCCAACTTGTCCTTTCATCTGCACTGCATTTCAACCCCATGTTTGTCTGTTCCAGTTCTGCTGCACTTCCCCAGCATTTTGAACAAAGATGCTATCCAAGAAATCCTCCTTCCATGCTGCCAGTTGGCCAGAAGCGAACACCAGCCTTCTGATAAAGCAGTGGTGTGATATCAGTAAGACCCGTAAGAGCACAGGAGGGACAGACAAATTCTCCCATAATACAGTGAGTGGCTCAGTTTAATGCACTACTAAGACCCATGGGATAGCCTGCTAGAAATCTAGCCCAGCACAGGCTAGTACAGTACAGGTCTGGCATGGGTAGGGCTTTGCTGTGGAGAGACTCCACTTGGGCTAGGCTTGCCTGGGCTAACTCTGCAGTTCAGACATATCTGTGGAGTGCACAGTCATCGCCTTTCTGCCCTTTTCTGGCTCCCTCTCCCACTCCCTGTCTCCCAAGCATGAAAACAATTTACAGCTGCTTTAACTGTAAGTGAAATAAATGTAAATGAGGCACAAATCCCTTACACCAGCACAATCCTGTGTTTTAAATGTTAACACATCTTCCAGCTGGTTTCATAAGTTATGTTCCTGTAAAAAATTGGCGTGCAGTTACACTGGTAACTAGTCCAGTATCTTGATAGTCATCACTTTTAAGTTCAGACCTTGAGATTGCAGAATCTGAAACAAGTAAAGTAGGTGTAATCACATCCCACACCAGATGATTATTGTTCTTATAAATGTTTACTCTCATTCATAAAACTCCTCACCCACCATTCAGAAGCCCCAGCAGCACATGTGTGTCAATACACAGCATGACAAGCAGCCAGGACAGCCTACAGAAGTTATAGATTCCCTTGGGGAATTGTCATAATTCTGTGCATTTGCAACTTTCTGAGCCACACAAGACCCAGAAAATCCTGGATACTAGATCTGTTATAGGCTGACCTGTAGAGAGAATAGCTGCAGGGGGGGAGATAGGATGGGTTCCTGGCATAGGATATTTATTTGTAAATTGTAGAGGAGGAGGAGGCTGCTGTCCTGATTACCATTGTTTTGTGGGCCTCTCTGGACTGGACAATCCTGGGGGATTTCCTTCACCATTGATTGCCTCCCACTCCCCCACCCCCCATTTTTTTTTCTGACAGTAGGAAGGAGTCTTTTAAATCCTTTTCTGCTCCATAATAGAATGCCAGGGAAATATTTAAAAATATTTTAGATCTATAGCTACCTAGCAGGAAAAGAATTTCAGTAAGTCTCCTCTTATGTCCTGACAATGAACCTGATTTCAGTGGGCTGATTGGGAAGAGTTTTTGATATACACAGTTGGCCCAAATAAATGCGGGCAAAATGAAGCCCAGGAGAAACACTATAATAAAGATTTGTAGTAGAAATAGATCCAGAGTCCTCTAAACTGTCTAGAGCAGGGGTAAATTTTTTGGCCCAAGGGCCACATTGGGGTTGCAAAACTGTATGGAGGGCTGGGTAGGGAAGGCCTGGCACCCACCCCCTATCCAATCCCTCCCACTTCCTGCCCCCTGACTGCCCCCCCAGAACCCCTGACCCATACACACACCCCCGCTCCTTGTCCCCTAACCGCCCCCTCCTGGGACCCCCTACCCCTAACCGCCCCCAGGACCTCACCCCCTATCCAACCCCCTGCTCCCAGTCCTGTGACTGCCCTGACCCCTAGCCACACCCCCGCCCCCTGACAGACCCCCCCGGGACCTCACGCCTATCCAATTCCATCCCCTGTCCACCCCCCAGAACCTCTGCCCCATCCAGCCACCCCCTGCTTCCTGTCCCCTATCCACACCCCTGCCCCCTGACTGGTCCCTCTGGGACTCCCATGCTTATCCAACCCCCACCCCCCACCCCATCCCCTGACTGCCCTCCAGAACCTCCGCCCCATCCAACTGCCCCCTGCTCCCTGTCCCCTGACTGCCTGTGGGACTCCCTGCCCCTTATCCAACCCCCCGGCCCTGGCCCCCTTACCATGCTGCTCAGAGAAGCATGTCTGGCAGCCGTGCCGCCTGGCCAGAGCCAGACATGCCGCTGCGCTGCTTGGCAGGAGCACGCAGCCCCACCGCCCAGAGTGCTCCCCATGCGGTGGCGTGGCTGCAGGGGAGGGAGACAACGGGGGAGGGTTGGGGGCTAGCCTCCCCGGCTGGGAGCTCAAGAGCCAGGCAGGATGGTTCTGCAGGCCGTAGTTTGCCCACCTCTGGTCTAGAGTAATAAAATGGGAATTTTGACACAAATAAGATTCAAACACCAACATTTTAGGTATTTGTTACTCTGCTCTTTTACCATACTTAAAATTTATATAGAACTTAACACCTTCAAAGCAATGTACAGATTAATTTCACAACTCCCCAGTGCTGTAGAAAGATGGTTAGTATTATTCCACTGTACAAACAAGACACAGAAAGATGCCACCAAAGAGCCAGGTGAAGTCAGATTGATGCGCCCACATCTGGTGGGCCCGCAGAGATGAGGAGATGGAGCCAGGCGGCAGGGAGCGAGCTCGGGGCGGCTGGATGCATGAGCAAGGAGGGAAGGTGTGAGGCAGCCACAGAGGGAAGGGGAGAGGATCCCTCCCTCCCTGCCAGCAGCTGGATCTGGTGGCTCTTTTGCTCTCCTTCCTCCTTTTGCTTCGAGGTGGGGTGTGTGCAAACAGTTCGAGACCTCAGCAGCGTAAACACTAAGTCTGTGCCAAGCTCCTCCAGGGCTCGTGCAGAGCAACTGGGCCACACCCTCGGCTGTGCTTCCTGATACCAGGAGATGCGGGTCTGTCGCCGCCTGCGACTGACTTCTCGGAGAAAGGTAAAGGAGGAGCATGTGGTTCACAATTGCCTCCTTTTGGACCAGTGGGATTTTTTTTTTTTGAAGGAGTTAAATAGTTGAGGGAGGGATAGCTCAGTGATTTGAGCATTGGACTGCTAAACCCCAGGTTGTGAGATCAATCCTGGAGGGGTCCATTTAGGGATCTGGGGCAAAAATCTGTCTGGGGTTTGGTCCTGCTTTGAGCAGGGGGTTGGACTAGATGATCTCCTGAGGTCCCTTCCAACCCTGATATTCTATGAAAGGGTATTTAATTTCTCTAAGGATAACATAATGTGTTAGTGCAGGGGTCGGCAACCTTTCAGAAGTGGTGTGCCAGGTCTTCATTTATTCACTCTAATTTAAGGTTTCACGTGCCAGTAATAAATGTTAATGTTTTTAGAAGGTCTCTTTCTAGAAGTCTATACCATTTAACTAAACTATTGTTGTATGTAAACTAAAGAAGGTTTTTAAAATGTTTAAGAAGCTTCATTTAAAATTACATTAAAATGCAGAGCCCCCCAGACTGGTGGCCAGGACCCAGGCAGTGTGAGTGCCACTGAAAATCGGCTTGCATGCCGCCTTTGACATGCATGCCATAGGTTGCCTACACCTGTGTTAGTGTCAAAGCTAGAACTCTGGAATACTTTGCTCCCAGCCTTATGTTTGGTCCACTAGACCATGCCGGCTTTTTGATTAGGAAATAATAAAGTTTCACTCTCCTTACAAATGCTTAAGCAAAATCCTGGGCAATTTACTCTGATATAAGCATGTATTTGTGAAAATATGCTTTAAAAATAAAGTATGAAGAGCTTCTCCCATTGCCCTTTTATTTTCCTGGAAGCTATTCCCCACCCCTCAAAAATACTAGGTATTTTAAAATTTGTTGAAAGAAGTCCTGAGAATGGAGATATCCTATCTCCTAGAACTGGAAGGGACCTTGAAAAGTCATCAGGTCCAGCCCCCTGCCTTCACTAGCAGGACCAAGTACTGATTTTGCCCCAGATCCTAGGTGGCCCCCTCATGGATTAAGCAGCTGTTTGGGATATAGGGTACCATGTATCATCATTCATCAGACCACTTGCTTCCCCTTTTTGGATTGGAACCACAGGACTTTGAAGCCAAGCTGATATTCTTTTATAAGCAGCATCTGGCTCTTTGGCAGGCTCCCCATGCAGTTATATTGGTGTCTTTGGAGTGGCTTCTGCATCTATCACATGGTTCAGCTGCTGGTTGGCCGCCTCTCATTTTAATGTCATTTTGTCAAATGCTGAGGTATTTAAAGAAATTATAATCTGTCCAAAATTGAAGCATTCCTTAAACTAGACGTAGTTATACCATATTTAAAGGGTTTTAAATGACTGTTTTCCCCTTAGTTATGTTACCATTAGTTAGTTTAGTGCTCTGTTTTTCTTTCTGAAAAATTTCCTTTATTGTTGGATTTGTAAGCAGGCCATATCCTGACATCCTTTTTAAATAACAGCAGAGTAATAAGACCGACACAAGCCATTAAAAAGAAAAATCTGTTAATTTGAAATCTTTATTGGATATAATGAAAAGTAAAATACGGCCTTTCCCATTGTGTCTCACTTAAGTAATTAAGTGCTTGTATGTATACATGGGTGCTCCTGCAAACAATTTAAAAGATGGGCAGCATGAATTTTGATACAAATGCTCATCTCCTAGGCTCAATGAATAGTGAATAACATGATGAAAAACTCTGTGTAAGAAGCAGAAATTAATTATACTTGTCCCATTGTGCAAAAGCTTCAACATATTGCTCATTTAAAGAAGACGTGCATTTTTAATTCCTGTATGGACATAAATTGTTGTTTAGAGCTGGGTATGCCAGTTTTGCCTAACTTCTGTTTCTAATTTTGATTTTGTGCCCTTTGGGGCTACGTGTCAAAATATGACTGAGTTGCAGAGGCCAAGCAGGATTTAATGAACAGGAAACTGGAATTTATATTATTTTTGTGTGTTTTGCACTCTTCTCATTTAGATTCTAATAAGTGATATGTGGTTAACTTGTTAATTGGGCAAGCATAAACTCCAGCTTCTGCTGGCATTTGCAGTGTTTGAAGGCGACAATTTGGAATAGCATTGCGTTTAATTAGCTGCAGTTAAAATGTGTGCAGTTGATTTTATAGAAACTGGTGAGTTGTATAGTGCAACACAATCTGTTTAGCTGGTAACATTTACTTCTTAAAGAAACACAGTATACTGTATATAAAGTATTTTCACTTTTGGAGTAAAAAAATACATACTAAAACACAGCTTTCTTGTTTCCTTGAGGCCAGACTTTTTTGAGTGGAGGCATTATTATTTTTATCAAAGTATCTGTAAACATAGGTACAAGATGTGATATTTACTTTCCTATATGCAGGATGCTGTTGGTCTGAGTCATATTTCATTTATACCAGGTTTAAAATGGAGTCTCATTATTATTACTTATATAAATGTATAATCCTTGCGGACTCCTGGTGCAAACATAGGAACTATCACTGGGGGCAGGGAGAGAGTGTTTCTTTGTATAATAAGCCACAGTGTCTTGTGTTTATATGAGAGAGAACCTTATTGGACTTCTTCCTTAGACATTCACTGGGTTTGTTTTTTGTATATGGGGAACTGGCATAGGTTTTGAAATACCTTGGTTTTGATTTAGTTTTTGTTTGCATTTCTTTTCATCCATGTTTGTTTTGTGGGTGTGTGCGTATGTGTATTATGATATATACATGCAAAACTCAACTGAACCTTAACTATGAGCCATGATGGTTGCTCTGTAATAAAACTTCTCTTTATAAAATAATATAATTATCTATGAAATAAAAATGAAAAATAAACCACAAGCAAAGTACGGCAAAACGTGTATCTATTCTGCAAATTCAAAAACAAACTCAATGAATGTCCACTGAATGCCCACGGAAGAAGTGTTTTTTCCATATATATAAAATGTGATGACTTACACTGTGAATGTTCATTATTTGTTTCACATTCCACCAATTGTGTAGTTTCCATAACATTGTAAATCATGATTTAACGCACTCAGAAAGGCTGTCACACATGATCCTTTTTAAGCCAAGTAAAACATAATACAATACAAAATGTACATCATTTTCTTGATTAACCTTGATGAACCTTCAGTCATTATCCGTTATAGTAACAGTAAATTGGAAATGTTGCTTTGTTAATAAAACATGTATAGACATTTTCATGAGTCATAGAATTGATGGTTACTAGCAGAGGACATTTATAATAGAATACTGTACTTTATCTTTCCTTGAAAGTAAAATATTACATATAGCTGCAATTATGCATCCCATGTTTCATGCAGGAGGCAGGTAGTACTGTATTTTGATGTCTTCATGAATTTTATTTCAGAATTAAGTCACAGTGATAGCCAAGAGTTTTTACAGATTTGTACACATTAAAGCTAAATACCTGTTGCACATTTTTGACTCACACCTTGTATAGATTTAACTAGGTAGGGGCATTGTTAAGGCTAATAAACAAATTAAAATTACCCCCGACTGGTCTGTCAGCTGGAGGCTGAACTACTGGAATGTGCTCAATATGGCCCAACACTCAAAGACCACTTAGAAGTTTCATCTAAGGCTTAATCCTGAATTGTGCTGAGTGCTCTGATCCTGAGACAGCAAAGCACTTCAGCATATACTTACAATTAAGCATATGCTGAAGTGTATTGCTGGATCAAGGCCGGAATGCTTATCACCTTGCAGAATTGATCCTCAAGTGTAGAATCCAGCTGCCCTTTTAGACATAGGGTACATCTACACAGCAATTAAACACCCATGCCTGGCTATGGCCAGGCTGCCTTCTTTTATTCTAGTGTAGACCTACTCTGAGAGCTCATTACTCTATTTTAATGACTATTATTTATTTTGATAGCACCATAAGTGATACATGTCACTTTACATGTGCATAAAATTCGTAGAGCATGAACTGAAGAGCTTGCACATCTAAATTAAGACCTAAAATGAAAAGGGATTAAAAAATTAGGTATTGCCTACAATAGGAAAAATCAGGTGCATAATCCACTAAAGGTGCAGTTCCCCTGGTGGAAGCAACATGGAAGTTGCAGTGGAGACAGAAAGCAATGGTTTTATCATTGTCATCCTATTGTCTAACTAGCGCCGGATTTAGAGTTAGTGTGGCCCTGTGCGCAGCTTCATTGTCAACCCTCCTCCCCCCCACCCCGGGACTCAGCCAAGAAAAAGAACATTCTCTCTTATCTCCCCCCTCTTTTTTTCTTCATCCTCCTCCTATATTATAAGTAATGGGAAGTAAATGAAAATAAAGTGAGGTACCTTAATTGGGGCAGGGGATTGGGGTGCAGGAAAGGGTGTGGGGGGCTGGCTCTGGGAGGAAGTTTGGGTGCTGAGTGTGGGCTCTGGGCTGGTGTAGGAGGCGGGGGGTGGCATTTACCTCGGGCAGCGTGGCTCCCAAAGTGACCGGCACACCCACCCCTCCGAGAGCAAAGCAGCGTGGGGGGAGGGAGGGAGGGAGAGTGGGCAGGGAGCTGCCTTGGCCTTGTTGCTGGCACATCTCTGCGTGCCCCTTGGGGGCAGGGGGCAGTGGTCTCCATGTGCTGCCTGGGGTAGCGGCAGTGCACGGAGCCGCTCCCCCCCGCCAGAGGTGTGGCCGTAGCTGGCCGCTTCCAGGAGCGGTGTGGGGCCACTGGCCACAGCATGCAGGCAGTCTGCCTACCTGAGCCCTGCTGCGCTGCCAGCCGGGACTCAGGGCCAGGTTGTCAGATATTTGTCCTGCATTTTGGGGGCCCCGTGCCACCGCACGCTTTGTTTCGTGATAAATCCGCTCCTGTGGATCCACTCGCTTTGTTTCATGATAAATCCGCTCCTTAAGTTAAGGCTTAACATGACAGTGTGAGAAAAGACTGTAGGGATTTTTTTAGACAAGGTATTAGAAATGCTTAGGCCAAGCCTACTCTTTAAACTTTTGCCAGCATAGCTAAGTTGGTCAGGGGTGTGCTACATGTGATCTCTGACTGACACAGCGGTGCCAGCAGGAGCCCCTAGTGTAGATGCAGTTTTAATCACAACTTCATACTTTTTCTGGTATAGCTTATTCCACTTGGGGGTGAGGGGTGTGGGGAATAAGCGCATTTTTGCTGGTATAGTTTTGTTCATGCTTGGAGTGTTTTGCTGCTATGGTATACCTCTAATGGTCTTACTGTAAATTTTCACTTTTTGTTCTGTGTTTGAACAATGCCTGTCACAATGAGGTCCTGATCCAGGACTGGGGTCCTAGGCACTATGATAATAAAAATAATTAATAATAATTAAAATGATTTCTATTATTTCCATGAAAAATTTTGAAAAAGTAAAAAATGAAAACAAGCCCCCACCTGTTTCAGACCCTGCAAAATGGAAACAACTTCAACAATTAAATATTTTTCACAACAGTAAAAAAATGTTTAAACCACCTCTAGAAATCAGGGACCCCTCAGCCTGCAAAGAGTCTATTGCAGGATCATGGCCTTAGATTGTAAACTGTTCGGGGCAGGCACCAAGATTATGCAATTATTCAGTTTATGCTTGTTCACCTCCTAGATAGTTCTGTTACAAGGTTGGATTTTTTTAATAAAAAAGTAATTATAATTGACTCTACTTATGGTCTTTTTGGTTTTTGTTGTTTTTTAAAGTTTTAAGGAAAAAATTGAAGGCAGAGATCATCATAGCTTGGCAGATTAGAATTGAAATGGTATTCCATGCATAAAGGTGCCTAGGAAAATTAATATCGTTGTGGGAAAAATAGACAAATGGAGTGTTGTGTGTGACCTCTTTGGCAGGGACCGGTGTAATAAGAGACTAGATTGGATATAGGCAGGAGCAGAGATAGGTAAGGGCTTGTGTAACAGCCAGCGGAATTTACAAGCTCTCTTTCAGTATCAAAAGGTTGACACCTACTGCAGTTAACTAGTGATACCATTAGCCTCTAATGCCCACTTCCTACATTTTCAAACAAAGCACCTTCATGCTTTTTCCCATGCTGGCCCTTATATCTGGGAAACACTCCCTGTGAACATCTGCAAAATTAACTCCTCATCCTCCCTAAAAATCCTCCTTATAACTCCTTTGCTGCGAGGCTTACAAAAGCATTAACGATGGTTAGGCTTCTGGTGTGCAGCTGAGACAACTGCCTTTCATACTCACCATATTATCTCATTGTTTCCTTGTACTCCTCTGTCTCTCTGTCTCCAGCTCTTGTCTCTTGTCTTATATTTAGACTGTAAGCTCTTTGGGGCAGAGACTGTCTCTTTTTGTTCCATGTTTGTACAATGCCTAGACCAGGGGTGGGCAAACTTTTTGGGGCGAGGGCCACATCTGGGTGAGGAAATTGTATGCAGGGCCGGGGCAAGGGGGGTGGAGTGCGGGATGTGGAGGAAGGGGCTCAGGACAAGGGATTGGGGCAGAGAAGGGGTGCAGAGTGTAAGAGGGGGCTCAGGGAAGGGGGTTGGGGTACAGGAGGGGTACGGAGTGCAGGATGGGGCTCAGGGCAGGGAGTTGGGGTGCACGGGGTGCAGGGTGCAGCAGGGAGCTCAGGGCAGGTGGTTGGAATGTACAGGAGTGCAGAAAGGGGCTCAGGGCAGGGAGTTGGGTGCAGGAGGGGTGTGAGGTACAGGCAGAGGGCTTAGGGCAGGAAGTTGGGGGGCGGGGGGCAGGAGGGGTTTGAGCTCCAGCCCGGTGCCGCTTACCTAAAGTGGCTCCGGGGTGGCAGTGGCGCACACCAGGGCCAGGGCAGGCTCCCTGCATGCCTGCCCTGTCCCCACGCCACTCCAGGAAGTGCTGCGGCCCCTGGGGGGGGGGGGGGCAGAGGGCTCTGCGTGCGCACATGGAGCCCTTTGCCTCCCGGGCCGGGGGCTGCTTCTGAGAGCAGCGCCGGGCCCACAGCACCACCAGGGGTAATCCCGCGGGCCGGATCCAAAGCCCTGAAGGGCCGGATCCGGCCCGAGGGCCATAGTTTGCCCATCTCTGGCCTAGACTGAGAGGTTTTGGTACATGTCTGGGGGGTCTTAAGTGCTACAAGAGTACAAATAATAATAAGTAATAATAAATGTTAAGTTCACTTGGAAAGTGCTTCTTCCCTTTTGATTTCTAATGATTTTTTTTTAAACTACAAGGAAAAGAATTTTAAACAAAATAAAATATAAAGGTTCAAATCAAATACATTCCCTAGTATGTTTTGTGCTACTCAGGTTTGGTTTACTGGGGTTTGGCTTAATGAAAAAAAATGAGGGTGGGAGTAGGTGACAAATGGAAGATTGTTTCCTACACATTAGCTACAGTGTCAGTTTCTCCATAACTAAGGCACCTGTTTAAAACTTTTTTCTTTTTTTTCATATATGATTGTTTTTTCCTTGCCGATAATCAAAGGGGCAAATTCACTGCTGGTGTAAGGTTATGAATGTGGTGAATTTGCTGCCCATAAGAATAAACCTTCAACATATCAGGTCAATAGTCTATTTTGGCTCAAGTCACTACTGGAGGTTCTTTCAATTTTAGGTCTTTTTGGAGATTTTAAACGTCAGAGCACCAACACCTTAAGGATCATATTAGAAGAAAGTTAAAAATGATCAGGGTTATGATAATACATAAATAGTAGGTTTGTTTGTCACAAATGAAGAATGTATGTGTGTGAATTTTATGTATAAGGAATGGCATATTTTAGAATGTGATGAAGTTATTCTTTCTGAAATAAAAATGATGCTAAAATTAATGTCTGGATTCATTAGCGGGACATTGTTGGCTAAGAAAAAGTTGCTTGCTCTTCCAGTGGCAGAGCCATAAATAGTGCTTTTACATAGGTAAATGTCAAACTTTGCTAGAACCTCTGAATACTCTTATGTTCTCAGGTTTGTTGGACTAATTCAACCTATTTCTAAATCCAGATTTTCAAAATTGACCAACTGACCATAAACCATGTGCATGCACAAAACTCACAAAATGTCTGCACACATAAAATAGTAATTGCACACAAATGATACTTGGCAGTTTGCATGCTCAGAAGCCTATATTGTACACTCAGATGTAGGTTTTGCATGCATTAATTGTATTAATTTCGTGGATGCAATTTAGGTAGTTCTGAAAACATGGCTCCTAATTTCAGCCCTCGAATTTTCAGGAAGGTAATTAAAGTACTTTCAAGCTTGCACCTGCCACTGACTGAATGGCTAGAACTACAAGACTGTTCATAGTCATGTTTGTATGGTAGTGTTTCATGGTTAATACAAATCATAAACAGGCTATAAAAGATGAAGCATCAATGAATCCTGTCTTTAAAATTGCTCGGAGCTAAAGTTTTAAAACTGATACTGCAAAGTGAAAAATGAAATTTAACCAGACATTTTTGTAAAGAAAAAGTAATTTATTGGATGTAAGATGAAAAGCTGTGAGAGTAAACATCAATCTCGTCTTAGACACATGTCATTGATTTGATGTTTGCTCTGTGCTGCTGCCTGGAGGTAAACTCTTTGAAATAGCAAGGTAGGTGCTTTATCTGTCTGTGGATAGGAGCACAGCTTGCTAAGTTACTGCTTTTTTGAGACCCTGTTACATCTTTATATTCAATCAAAGAGAAAACAGTAAATCAGAGTAATTGCTTTACCCCACGGCATTTCTATTTGTAAATGGAAAATTTACTGTAAAAATCTTCAAATTAACTTCTGCTGTTTAAACCAGATGAAAAGTCTAAAAAAGTTACTTGCAGCCCAGTATAATATATTATTGATCATGTCACTAGTTCATTAAAGGCTGACTCTTCGTTCTAATTGAACCAATGGTTTAAATTTCATTAGGGAATGCATGTAACTCTCAGAAATGTAGAACTGTTATTTCTAAGAGCTTCTATTAGCAACAGGGTTTTGAAATTATTATTTTTATTTAGGTAAAAATGGAACTGATACAAGTAAATTGGCCAGCAAAGAATATGGACGTAATCAATGAAATGGAAAGCAAAACAAACATGAAATGGTAGCACTGTTTTGCTACATAGGAATTTAACAAGCGAACTACACAGTGCTGTAATAATTAAATTGTCAGTATTAAAATGATTTCTAAAAATATCTTGTGCTGTTTCCTGTACATTGTTTCTGGATGGCTAGTTTTTCTGTGGTTTAAAATACTATGGTAATGACACCATTGTTAAAGTTATAAAACAGTTTCCATTTTAACCTCAGTTTTTACGAACACCATCTTCTATCAGGGCTAGATTGATTCTCCACTGCATTATACCAGTTTTACCTGGGAGCTACTCAATTAAGTTACTCTGGCATAAAACTGGTGTAATGCAGTGGAGAATTAGACCATAAAACTTTAAGAAAAAAAATCTTTTTTCAGTCTGAAATTTTGTATATTAAGTCATAGGTCCGTTGAGAATTTTTGGAGAAACTTTGAGGATAGTTGAATAAGCCATTTTTAAGTTGTGAATCTTTGAAATATTATTTGTTTTTCATATTTTTTAAAATTGTTCTAACTTTAACTGCTCATAATTCAAAAGTGTCATGGGCTAAACCTTCAAATAATACTTTTTACATATTTATTGTCACTTGTACATAGGTCTAGCTTTACTGTTTGGAATTCATAAATCTTTAGGTATTTAAGTTTTGATTTTGTAGGGTTTTTTCCTGTGAACATTATAGGTTCTTTATGCTGCCATGCAGTGTTTAGGAACTTAACATGGAAACCCACAGATGTTGTAATTTCCATGATCTTGAAAGTAGGCATTGCAGTTTATGGTGCTTCCCTGTGGAGATTGTAAATTCTGACGTGAGGAGAAGAGGGCTCTGACACAGGAGGGGAAGTCTGGGTGCACTGAGGACTTTGAACAACTGGTGGAAAGGATGCTCTGACCTCAAAAAGGGTGTCTAGATGTTCAATAAAGGTACAATAGGAGTCCCTATGGACTTTATACGCTCCAGTTTGAGATGTAAAATTAGCTATGTATTTGCCACCCTAACAAACTGTTCCATATTAATGTAAAAATGGATTACACTTATTTGGATTTGAGGCTGTAAAAGTTTTATATGTATAATATAGTGTACGACTATGAACTATTAGGAGAAGAAACCTGAATAGATAATGTAGCCAAATAATAGTGTCACGACTGGGCATGGATGGTCTGACCTAGTGGTGAGAGCAGGAATCAGACTGGGTCAGATACCAGGAGGTCAAGAGTCCAAGACAGGCTAGAGGGCAAAACCAAGAGTCAGGTGTCAGGCAGGGTGAGGTTACTAGGAGATGAATAGGAGCAGGTATTGCGGGGTGTGCAGTCCTAACCTGCATGGACAACTTCCTGTTTCTGTGCTTGGGTTAAATAGAAGCGGGGGACCAATCAGGAGCCCCTAGTGTTCCACCAATCAGATTCCAGGACCGGAGTCCTCTGTCAGAGCTCAGCTGCTGTCCTGGCAGCAGGGCAGTGGATGTCAGGTTGGAACTGCCTCACTCATAGGGGCCCTGTAGGCTACTGTTCAAGACTCATGGTTCCTGATACATAAATACACTTTCATGATAAATAAATACAGTTTCCAGATAGAATACTGGGATAAAATACAAATAAGGTTACAATATTAGATCTGCTAAGAACTGTTTTAGAACATATGTAGTTTTTTAAAATTAAAATATCTTGAAATCCAAGAAATACTAACCTAAATCTCTAGAATCAATAAACAAAGATTGAAAGGTCTGGCGACTCAGAGTTAAGCTTCCACATTTTGACTAAATGCAGCCAACCATAGCCAGGTCATTCTACATTCACCTGAGTGTGTCCTCTCACCGTGCAGGTAGATCAGGCTGAGATAGGAAATGTTTTATGTCTCCTTTCCCAAAGTTCCTTTACAGCAGGAGATGGTCCCTTAAGGATGGACTGATACAAAGGCCAGAACCAGGATGCAAGAGAGATTTGCAATTTCTACTTCCATGTGTATCTTATACTTACTCCAAAATATCAGATGGTGTAAGGAAAGAGGTCTGGTAGCAAAAGGCTGATGTCTATTTTGGAGCTCCCATTGGTGCTCTCTTGCAATTTTATGGCCTCTAAGAGGTGAAGTAGTGCTGGTGATGACCAATAATATTTGGTATTAGCATGAAGTATCTCAGAAAGGAGGGATGCTTTAGTTTGTAGCAAGAGTCCTGTTCCTTTGGAGTGAATACCACTTGATCATCTAAGAACTTGTGATCTGATGAGGAGGGGGAGTGTGTTGATAGATGTTATCAGATGCTTCTCAAGTTGGAATTAGAGAATAGTCCTTTCAATTTGAGTTGTTCAACCTACTGAGTGGGCTGGTTCTGGAATGGTTCATCCCAGAAGACAACAAGAAACTCCTGAGGTAGTGAAGCTGCAATGCTTAAAACCTCAGGTTTTTCAAGTGGATGTCTTCTCCATTGCCTGAGACCCTGTTACTATTTGGATGATTTAGGCCTTCTCGTGAGTTGTATGTATCTATTTCTAATGATAGAACTTGGGGAAAAGCTTGCCAAGCCCTCTGTTTGGCAGCCTCCTCCACTCGGGTCAGCTGGGTCAACAGTTCAGGCCTGATGTTCGGGAATGGATGGCAGTTGTGCTCCCTTTCACCTGTGCTCTGTGCCAGCCAATGAGGCGTAGGCTCGCTGCTCTATATTGATGGGTATCTTTCTGTCTCACCAATTGCTCCCTGCTGAAGAACTGGATCAGTCTGGAGGCCAGGGTGTTTGACTGGTTGCGGAAGTGGACAGGACCGCTCTGGTGTCTTTTCCATCCGGGGCTGGTGCTGGTGATCAACCAGATAGTTCTGTCCATTATCTGGCTCCAGATTAACCCCTTGAGCCTGCCCCCAGGGATCCTGGCCAGTCTCCAGAAGATGATCCTGGAGCTTTTCTGGACAGGAGTGCACTAGGTCACTGAGCCTCCCCATGGGACAGCACAGATGAGGCCTCATCTGTAGCCGCAGCCTGATCTACGCTTTCTACCTTCAGGCTCTACAGAGACTCCTTTATGATGCTGATAGTCTGGCTTGGAGTGTGCTGGTGCATACCTTCCTCCACTGCCTCCAAGATCTCCGATACAACTGGCATCTCTTTTATCTCTATTCAAAATGTCTCCCCCCAAACCTCTCTGAGCTGCTGGTCTTCTGTCAGTACCTCCTCAGGACCAGGAAGCTACTCTCAGCAACTAGGTCTGCAGCGGTTACTCAGGGAGAAGTTCTCCTAGCAGAACCCCTGCTATGCAACCCACACCTTTGTATGCAGAAGGTAGAGTCCCCTTTTGTGTGCTGGACTATTCCTGGGTGGTGCCACCAGAAATAGAGACCTCCTGGACTACAGTCAAAAGGACTGGGTGGACCCTGTGGCACTTGGCCAGTGGGTGGGGTTGTCCTCTCTGTGCATCCCCCATCGTGTGCGCCAGGAGGTGAGGAAAGCCTTGACCCCTGCTTCTCTTGCTTTTCTTGAGAGATTCCTGCAGAAGGGCACTCCTCGCCCACCCCTGATCCTGCAGAGCTTGTCACTGGGCCCTTGCTCCACGAACCTCCCTTGCTGCCCCCAACACATTTCCTCACTCGGCTGAATAGCATCCAGTTTATCCATCTCTGAACAGCATCCTCAGAACATCTGTATACTCTCATGCCACATACCATCCATTTCTTTGCCCTTGTGTCCCGCCCTGACTCCAAGTGACAGGACTTGGTGCCATTGGTGGAGATCAGGGAGCCACATTGGGTTAGCCTGTATTCAACCTTGGTCCCACTACCTGCCAGGGGTATTTGCTGGTGAATCCTCCAGTGAGCCATGAGTACGGGTGTGTATCTGTCATGGTTCCCAGACTACCCTGAAACTTGTCCCTTCTGCAGCAAAAGGGAGACGCTGGTGAACATCTACGTAGAGTGTTCCAGGCTGCAGTCCCTCTTCCAGCTCCTCATTTACACACACTCCATCTGTGCCTCACAAAGTCATGAGGTCTCCTTGTCAACGTCCTCCTGACGCTGGCCAAGATGGCCGCCCACCATACCACGAGGAGGAAGGTGGACAAGGGGGTGCTCTGCGACTGTGGGACTTATTTCCAGTCCCTCATTAAATCATGCCTCTGAGGTGAGTTCTTCTAGGTGCCTCCTTAGACACTCTTTTAGTGTGCTAGGTGTTGGGGGTTCTCAGGCGGTGTCCCCTTCTGTTTCCCTGTTTTTTAACCTTTGAACCTTGCTCGTGTCCCTGTTTTTTTCATTTGTTGTCCCAAGAATTCATTAGTGGCCAGGGCTCAGTGGCTCCCTCCCCCGAACTTGGTTGAAGAGGTGGACCTTCAGTTCTGGGCTGACCTAGACCCGCCTATCCCAGTACCATCAATAGGCGCACATCTTTAAACTTCTACAACAAATGAGGTACAGATCATACAGCGAAATATCTGTCTTCAGTACACAACCTTGATTCATCTCCAGAGCAGGCTGAGAAGTATAGTATGTGATCATGTAATTAAATACTGTACCACAGGCGCCAGCTTCCTCCTTTCCCTGGGAGTAATCAATCCCCACTCAGCCCCAGGCCCAGCCTCCACTCCACCCCTTTCCCTCAAGCTCCCACGTTGCCTCTTCCCACCCCCGCTCTGCACCCGATCCTGCCCCCACACCACCCCTTCCTCCTGTTAGAAGTCACTTATCTATTTACCACACTGGGTTATCTCAGATGGCATGGTATAGTAACTTGCCTTTAAAATGACATCTGCTTTGTCTCTCTGTATTGTGTGTGGTATATGTTCTTTACTTTCTCCCATAATGGTTGCTAAATGGAATCTCACCTGCACAAGGCAGGTTCCATTGAAATAGTAAGGCTTTCACCAATGTCTCCATATAATCTAAGGGACCAGTCTATGATTATCCCATTGGTACAAATGGGTCAAGTCCAGTTTTTTCAGAAGATGTATTATTTTAAGTACATTCGTTGCACATGCAAAGTGAAAAATTGATAGCATTGAATAAAAAAGTATTCTTTAAGCAAAAGAGAAAGTGTATCTTAAGCAGCAGCTTTTCCAGCTTTCTCTGCATTGCTGTATCTTAATTTTGCTTTGAAGAGAAGCTTCCTTTGGATCAGAGCACTCTTAAGTCTGCCTGCTCAGTGTTTGGCCTCTGAGTTGAGACTGCAATCAGAGGTGTCAGCTGAGATAGTGGTGAACACCTGTTCATTAAGAATTAGGCTCAGATGTTCATCTCACACAGGTCAACAAATGGGCAGTGGATTTTAGTGTCCTTTGGTCACTACTAAGAAATTATTTTAAAATACTAACAGTGTCTGCATATCTTGGGTGTTTTCAGTACACTCATATCTTAAAATTAACAGCTTTGGGCATTTTAACAGTCTTCCCTGACGCATGTTAAGTCAAGTCATTTGGGTAGATGATTTAAAGTCCATTTTGCTTAACTGGGCAGCTAGTGAGAAAGGCGAGTTTTATTTTATTTATGGCCAAGACACTTACATGACACTAATGTATTTTCCACTTTACAAAACTACATCACAAAAAAAGAGGAAAGCATTAGCTGGAAAAAGCAAAATATTAAGTCATCCTTTTAATCTAATAATTGTAAACACTCGTAAACCTGTTTAGGCATTTAGGTTTGTTTTGTGATGAGGATGAAACTTAAGAGACTGAAGTTTGCAAATCTCTATATATTGTTTGGAGGTGATATGGACATAGTGTTCTTCATGTCTTGGACCTCTTATATTAAAATAACATTTTAGAATTTTTTTTGATGTTTGTCTTTCAATATTGGGGCCTTTAGTTTATTTCCAAAAAGAACACAATTGTTTCATGCAGTGATACCATTTAATCCCCAGTGCTCCACTCCCCAACCCCATCATTCGAATATTCATTTATTCATGCTCTGAAGTTGTGATGGTGTCAAATCAGTTCGAAGGAGGAATTGTTTCAGCAGTAGTTTCATGACTTGACTGATAAGAAGAAGGAGCATAACTGGGAAAACCATTACAAGATGTAGTTTTAACTGCTCTTTGGGGAGCTAGTTAATGAAAGAATCACTACAGAAACACAGCTATGTAAAAAAGGAGCATTCTCTTATAACACACTGAGGATATGTCATAAGTGGAAATATGTTCATAATTTCTATTTACTCTTAGCTGTAATTACCATGTGTCTTAAGAGAACTTTCAGTGCTCTGTCAAAGTTGCTTCAATCTTTTCTGCATTGCATTTCAGGCAGAGAAACTCAGTATGGACTAGAGCTTGCCCCATGTGTGGGGTTTTTTTTTTTTTGGCTTCCTTAAGAATTTAATTATCTGTTTTCTGTGTGAGAAAGCACTGGCATACCCAGAGACCTGAGCTTCCACTGACTAATTAGACTGGCATTAATCTGACTCATGTTCTTGTTATCTTTGCCATCTGTCTGTGAACCACGTTAATAGATTAACATTGGTTTATGTGTTGCTCTTTAATTTTGTAAAAATTCTCTTTCCTTTGACGCAGTGTCTATGAACCAGACAGAAATGTTCTGCGGAGAAAAGAATGGGAGAGGAGAAATCAGGAGGCACAACAGGAAGATGGTTCATTTAATACCAGTTACTCCCTCTTCAGTGAACCGTACAAGGTAGATGTTTCCCAACTATACTGTTTGTTTATTTATTTATTTTTTGGACAATAAAATGTAGGTTGTACAAGATGTTGCTCAGGCTTCAGTAGTCTCCTACAAGTGTTGGCCTCACAAAACTTGCATATAAACATTTATGGTTCATTGATAATCAGATACTTTTACATTGGTTTCTTACAAGATTCAGTAGTAACTAAAATGAAATAATCTAATAAGTTGGTGATATTGCATTGAATCTAAGAGGTTGCACTGAATCTAAGAGTGAGGGTGATGGTGCTCTACTTCTAAAGTATTTAGGAAAAATAACTGTTTTAGAATGTGGTCAAGCTAACATAAGAACATCAGAATGGCCATACTAGGTCAGACGAACGATTCATCTAGCCCAGTATTCTGTCCTCAACAGTGGCCAGTGCTAGATGCTTCAGAGGGAATGAACAAAACAGGGCAATTATCACATGATCCATACCCTGTCATCCAGTATCTGGCAGTCAGAGGCTTTGGGATACCCAGAGCATGAGGTTGCATCCCTGACCATCTTGGTTAATAGCCATGCATGGACCTATTCTCCATGTACTTATCTAGTTCTTGTTTCAGCCCCAGTAAAATGTGTGGCCTTCACAACATCCCCTGCTATGGGATGACTATGCATTGTGTGAAGAAGAAATTCCTTAAGTTTGTTTTAAGTCTGCTGTTTATTAATTTTTTTAACTGATCTCTGGTTCTTGTGTTATGTGAAGTGGAAAATAACACTTATTCACTTTCTCCACACCATCCATGATTTCATAGACTGCCATCATATCCCTCCTTATTTGTCTCCTTGCTAAACTGAACAGTTCCAGTCTTTTTAATCTCTCCTCATCTGGAAGCTGTTCCATATCCCTACACATTTTTGTTGCCCTTCCAAATCTAATATATCTTTTTTGAGATATGGCAACCAGAACTGCACACAATACTCAATCTGTGTGTGTGGGGGGGTATCATGGATTTATATAGTGGTATTATAATATTGTATGTCTCACCTATCCCTTTCCTAATGGTTCCTAATACTGTGTTAGCTTTTTTGATTGCTGCTGCACATTGGCAGATGTTTTCAGAGACCATCCACAATGACTCCAAGATTTCTGGACCTTATCATTTTGTATGTCTAATTGGGATTATGTTTTCCAATGTGCATTACTTTATACTTACCAACATTGAATTTCATCTGCCAGTTTTGTTGCCCAGTCATATACACACTAAATATGTTTGTATCATGAGTCCAATCTAGGTGCCTGTTCTTTAGCATGACAGTATATATAGTTTATTTTTTATTTGCTATGAATGACACAAACATAATTTGTCTGAAAATACCATCTGCTAGGATTTTCATTCCTGTGGTCCCAGCTTCCAAAAGGGGCAGACAGAATTCCGAAATGTCATTTAGAGTTTTGGTCCCTAAGGGATGGAACACAAGCCAGTCCCACCACCAATGGTCAGGTGTTACCCTTTGAGCTTGAGCACTGCCTAAACTTTGAGGACTGGTAGTTCCTTTTTGAGCATGGTCAATAAAAGAGCTCCCTGCAGTGGCTGTACCTCTCCAATTGCTGCTCCAGCTCTTTTCTTTGGATGCTTCAGAGCACTGTAGGGTACCTTTTACCTTTAACATTGGCAATGGCTGAAATATGTCCGCTGCTCTGTCTACTTTGGAGTGGCCTACCAGTTGCACAGGTGTTAGATTTGCTGCAAATGTTACCTTAAGCACTGAGGCCTGGTCTACACTAGGACTTAAATTCGCATTTAGCAGCGTTAATTCGAACTAACCGCTCAACCGTCCACACCAGGAAGCCATTTAATTCGAACTAGAGGGCTCTTTAGTTCGAATTTGGTACTCCACCCCGACAGGTGGAGTAACGCTAAATTCGACATGGCTAGCTCGAATTAGGCTAGGTGTGGATGCAAATCGAACTTAGTAGCTCCAGGAGCTATCCCACAGTGCACCACTCTGTTGACGCTCTGGACAGCAGTCCGAGTTTGGATTCTCTGACCAGCCACACAGGAAATGACCCGGGAAAATTTGAATTCATTTTCCTGTCTGGGCACTTTGAATCTGACGTCCTGGCTGGACATCAGGGCGAGCTCCGCAGCACCTGCAACGATGCAGAGCTCTCCAGCAGAGGAGTTCATGTTATCTGTGAATAGAAAGAGGGACCCAGCATAGACTGACTGGGAACTCTTCGATCTGATCGGTGTGTGGGGCGAGGAGTCTGTGCTTTCGGAGCTGCGCTCCAAAACAGGGAATGCGAAGACCTACGAGAAGGTCTCCAAAGCCATGAGAGACAGAGGATACAGGCGGGATGCAATGCAGCGCCGCGTGAAAATCAAGGACCCCAGACAAGGCTACCAAATAATCAAAGTGGCAAACGGACGCTACGGAGCCTGCCACCACTGCCCCACCAGTGACCGTGGACTCTGACGATGGGACAGTGTCGACGGCCAGTTCCTCGGTGATGTTCGCGGACGGGGAAGATGAGGAAGGGTTTGTGGAGGACGAGGCAGGCGAGAGCGCTTACAACGCTGGTTTCCCCGACAGCCAGGATCTATTCATCACCGTCACGGAGATCCCCCAACAACCCTCCCCGGCCATTAACCCGGACCCTGAATCAGGGGAAGGAGCAGTCGGTAAGTGCTTTAACCATGTTAACTTTTATTCTTAATATAACAGCAATCTTAACTGTGTGAAAAGGAGGTCTCTCTAGATATGGGGATAGAACAGAAATCATCCTTGGAGATCTCCACGAAGCTCTCCTTGCGTTAATCGAAAAGCATCAGCAGGAGGTTCCTGGGGAGAGCTGCCTTATTGGGTGCTCCGTGGTAGCACAGTTTTCCGCGCAAGGCTTTCATGAGGTACTCAGGGAGCACTGCCTCCCCGAGCACGGCTGCATCGGGCCCTGGTTCGTGCTAGCTTTCACGCAGCATGCGCTCTCTATCTCCTTCAGTGACCCTCCTCAGGGTGATCTCGCTCGGAGACTCCTGCATCTAATTAGGGTAATTACTGTAATTTTACGCCTGGTCCAAAGTATTTTTAAAAAATCTACGGACAGACGGCATAGCACAGACTCAGCACGCAGCTGCGTGACGAGCGTAACGGAAAGCCAAAGAATATAATGGACGCTCATGGAGGGAGGGGGGAATGAGGACGCAAGGTATCCCACAGTTCCTGCTGTCTCCGAAAAGTATTTGCATTCTTGGATGAGCTCCAAATGCTTCTAGGGTCAAACACAGTGTCTGCGGTGGGTCAGGGCATAGTTCGGCAATTTGCGCACACACCCCACCCACCACCAGAAGTGAAAACAATCCTCTGTTGACTCTTTTACATGTCACCCTATCTTTACTGAATGCTGCAGATAGACGCGATGGTGCAGCACTCAACACCAACCTCCTTGCTCCCCCCACGCTATGGATGGCTGATGGTACAGAAAGATGGAAATCCGTCCTCATCATCAGCCTATTGGCACATGGGGCAGTGCAAAAGGGCTGGTAACCATGCCGATCTTATTACCATCTTATTACCAATTTATGGTATGGTAGATGGTACAATATGGCTGGTAACCATCTCTGCTGTCATGCAAAAGCAAAAGCATGCTGCTGTGTAGCGCTGCTGGCCCGCCTCTGTCAGCGGCATCTAGTACACATACGGTGACATACACAAAAGGCAAAACAGTGTCCATGGTTGCCACGCTATGGCGTATGCCAGGGCAAATCTGGGAAAACGGGCTTGAAATGATTGTCTGCCGTTGCTTTCCCGGAGGAAGGAATGACTGGCGACATTTACCCAGAATCCACCGCGAAAATGATTTCTGCCCCAGCAGGCACAGGGGTCTCAACCCAGAATTCACAGAGACAGCCTAGACTCAGTTAATTGTTCGCAAAAATGTATCTTTGCAAGGAATTCACTCCCTGTTTCCCATCTCACAGCTTCCACTGTCTCCAGACCTGCCACAGCATCCCCCTCGCAGAGGCTGGCAAAGATTAGGCGGCGAAAGAAAAAGACAAGGGACAAGATGTTCGAGGAACGTATGGGCTGCTACCTAGCAGAGGCGGACCAGCAGAGCCAGTGGAGGGAGACCGTCTCTCTGTGCCAGCGCTCACACAGCGAACGGGAGGAGAGGTGGCGTGAGGAAGACAAGCAGGCAACTGAAACAATGCTTGGACTAGTGAGGGAGCAAATGGACACGCTCAGGCGCCTTGTGGATGTTCTGCAGGACTGCAGGAGGACAGAGACACCCTGCAGTGTATCTGCAACCGCACTCCCCCACCACAAAGTCCCATATCCCCCTCACCGAAAATAATCAGGAGGAGGGGCGGCCGGGGATGTGAATAATGTCACTGCACCACAGCACAGTGCTCAAGTACCCAAAAGCTCTCATACCCTACATTTGCCGAAGTCCTTCACTTCCAGACTCACAGTAGTCCCAATCCCAGTCCCATCCCCTAACTGTCTACTTAATTAATAAAAATGCTTTGCTGTTAATTACTGTTTCCGTTATGTTTTTTCAAAGAAGACTGTGTTTGAATGGGGGGCGTGGGGAAGGGGGTGGTTAATTGCATAGGACAGTCACCTTTCCCAGGGTACAGACACGGGGGCAGGATCAGCAGCGGGTCACACACACGGTGCAGTCAGTAGGCACCCTGGTCGGTTTTTGGAGGTGGTTTCCAGGATCTGTGTGGGCGGGGGAGATGTGACTTTGCAGCGGGGGAGGGCGGTTACAGATCTTATACAGCGGTCCTTGTCCTGGACCGCTGAGTCACGCAGCTGAGGAATCTGTATCCGTCCTCCTCCACCACAAGGTCACATATCCGCCCGCACACAGAATTCCATAAAGAGGGATGGCAGGCTCCGTTGAAAGAAGCCTTCCGGCACTGCGGACCGCTCTAGGAGCAGGAGCCTGTCATTCCTTGAGTTTAGAGGCGGTGTTTACATCACCGCACACCCTACCCAGCACAGCCTGCGTCCCAGTTTCAACCCTTTCACAAAAAGTCATGAATAAAGAAACCTTTGTTAAGTAATAATGGGACATGTATTTTATTTTTACACGTGTGCTGGAAGTGGGGGTAACGGGGTGAACGGGGTATGTAACCGAAGAGGAGAGTCAACAGTAACTGGGTAAAGAAACAGGGGCAGGTTCAGCTTCTCTGTAAAGAAACTGAACAGTCACAGGTCACGCTGCTCGCTGGTATTTGAAGAGTTCCTTGTCGCTGTCCCAGGCGCCTGTATAGGGCTTCATGAGCAAGTGCATTAGCAGGCAGGCTGGGTCCCCGAGGATGACTATAGGCATCTGCACATCCACAACAGTTATTTCGTGGTCCGGGAAGAAACTACCTTCCTGCAGGCGTCTGAGCAGCCCACAGTTCCTGAAAACACACGCATCATGAACCTTGCCCGGCCACCCGACGTTGATGTTTGTAAAACGTCCCCTATGGTCCCCCAGTGCTTGCAGCACCATTGAAAAGTAGCCCAATTTCTCATCAGCTGACTGTGGAAGAGGTGGACGATAAAGTGCGAGGAGGAGAAAACGGCGATGATCGCAGCGGGCTCCGTGCTTGCAGTGCTGTGGCGTCCGCGCTGTCACTGACCAGAAAAGTGCACGAACAGATTGCCCGCAGGCGCTTTCAAGGAGGGAGGGAGGGAGGTTGTGATTGACGGTTCAATGACGACACTTACCCAAAACCACCCTCGACACATTTCTCCCCCCAGCAGGCATTGGGGGCTCTACCCAGCATTCCAATGGGCAGCGGGGACTGCGGGAACTGTGGGATAGCTTCCCACAGTGCACTGCTTCCAAAGTCGACGCTGGCCCCGTGAATGTGGACTCAGAAATTCGAATTAGTGTATTTAGTATGGATACACAAATTCGACTTCATAAGGTCGAATCCACAAATTCGAACTAAGTTGATTCGAAATAGTCTTGTAGTGTAGACAAGGCCTTAGAAAACATGGGAAACATCACCAAGTCCTCCTCAAGGCACTGCAGAGAGACTACCACAAGTCCCTTATGAGGTCAGCCTGGAATGTTTTGAAGGGCAAACCCATGAGCACAACCTATGAGCTTGTCTTCACTACAGGCTAAATCGGCACCGCTACGATCAATGTAGCGGCATTGATTTAGCGAGTCTGGTTAAGACATGCTAAGTTGATGGGAGAGCGCTCTCCCATCGACTTCTGTAATCCACCTCAATGAGAGATGGAAGTAATGTTGATGGGAGAGCATCTCCTGTCGACATAGCATGGTGTAGACACTGAAATAAGTCGATGTAGATTACGTTGATTTCCATTACATAGTTTAGTGCTGTGGTGAAGACAAGTCCCATGTCTAAGTAAGTTTCTCACTTAAAGCAACTTCTCAGCAGCACCAGCCCCCAGGACCAGGATCCAACTTTCATAGATGAAAAAAGCGCTGTCCTTTCTGCTCCCTTAGTGATAGATAACTGTCCAGGGGGTTCTTTCCCCTCCTCTTATAGTCCAGCAAACCTTTGAAATGTATCCTTTTGAAGTGTACCCCCAGATAAATTAATTCTTTCCTGATGCTTGTGGTCTGGTGTGCTGCTGCCAGGCTGCTTTTTCACCATCCTGTTAACTTGTTCTTCCTGTCTAGCTCAGAGGCAAATGAACTCCCATTGTATTTGGCATATCCTGCTTAATTTACATCAGAGATCTAGGCAGACAGGTAAATCAACATTCCTTTGTTTGGGAAATCCTTGTTTATCAACCCAGCTTGGTTACATAGTTTAAATGTATTTTAGTATATAGATGCGACTTCTGGAATAGCACCTGAACATACATCTCACAATGCTTATGATGACCAGTATGATATAAGCTCCCATATGATACCTCACACGACATTCTTTATGGATAAAATTCTACGATATCAATGTGTTAGGTGTAGTGAGTTTGTCAGGCTTGATAGGAGATACTGTTTCATGACAGTGAACCCTTTACCAGTTGCATCAAGGGGACTTTAGGGTCACACCTTCCACAAGGGAATGAAGGGAAACACTCCTCTTTGTAGGCTCAACTTCTACATTAACTCCAGGCTTCATGGAAGTTTAATACCCCTCTGCACAGTGCTCTTGGCCTCGATAACACCAGCAGAAGTCAAAGGGCCTCATTCTTGCCTTTCCGCAAGCAGTAGATGACCTTGTCAAAAGCAGACTGGGAGCCTTTTATACTTGTTTGCTCCTTGCTCCTTAGATGTCTGTGCCCTAAAATCAGATTTTCAGAAAGACTCTACAGCAGTGATACTCAGACCTCTGTGGTTCAGGAGCCAAATTAGCGATCAACATTACCCAAAAGAGCCACAGTAGTGAGAATTCATTGTTTCATTTACAATTTTTAAAAACATATTATTCTCACAGCAAAATGACTGACCAAGTATTCTACAGCTAGTTAATAACATAGTAAAAGCATTCTGAGTGGTTAATAACTTAGATTGGTTAATAATTAAATCACACAGTGTTTTAATATCATGTGCTGCAAAGAGCTGCAGGAGATGCACTGAGGAGGCACTCCCAAGCCACAGTCTGAGTATTACTGCCCTACAGACTGTTCCTTACCCCATTATACCTCTCAAGAATGTTCTCAGGCACCCTCTGATGATGAGATGCTGCAGGAAGTCCAGTCCCTTCTGGCCAAGAAAGAGGGAGAAGGGGTTTTATTACAGATACTTCCTGGACAGAAGAGACTGCCTCATCAATAAAATCAGTAATTTTGCTAAAGAATCTTTAAGAAGAATGTGATTGGTTATATCCTCTGGATCGTGCAGTTGTCTGAACATAGAGATACTTCGCAGGTATCAGAAGGCTCTTCGATCATTATACCCAGGGATATGGGTATAATGTGGGATATGTTTTCACAAAATATTTGGCCTACTTACCCAGATTGGGAGTGCATGTGTTCCCCTACCTAATAACTGGCTACTCAAGGACAGCAACCCTTTTGAGGATGTCATAAAATCAGACTCTACCACTAGAATTCCTGTTAAAATAGCCAACATTCCAACTTGTCCCTAGCACACAAGTAGAATATCTGAGAGCCCAGCCAGATACAGCTTAGCTTGAACCTTTCCTGCCTCAGGAGTGGATCCAAGACCGTACCACTCTGGCAGAGAGGAGAAGCAAGAGCCAGCAGATGACAGCTTAGACCATACTAAGAATGTTGGATCTGATGGCTGCAGCTCTACTTGTAGTTCCCATGGCACGTTTGCATATGAGATCTCTTCAGTGGCCCCCGAGAGCGCAGGGACTCTCACATTACATTCAGATGAGAGAATACCTCTGGCCTGGTGGCGTCTAGAGACAACCTTCAATTAGCTATGGACATCCAAATTACAGTGAGCACAAATGTGCCTGGCTTTTGACGCGGAGTCCATACAGAGGGGCCCAATGCTTGGAGGAACAAAGACTGCACAAAAATTTCATATGTAGGGATATGGACTGTTCCTCAGGCTTTAAGGCCTGGTATTCCAAAAGGTGTCCTAGTTTGAGGAGAATCAGGCCACCACATTTTACATCAATAAGTAGGGAAGCACCATGTTATGGGGTGACCTGCCTCTTTAAAGGCCAGGAGGCCAGAGGCTGGCCAAGCCTGATTAATTAGCCAGGCCCTACCATACCTGATCTGGCTGTAGGACTTTAAAAAGGGAGGAAACCCAGCACTTAGGGGCTGGCTGTGGAGGAGAGCTGTTGAGCTGGCTTGTGGCTGGAGAGCTGAGTCACCAGAGTGGAGCTAACTCCTGTGATAGGACCTGGAACAAGGGGCCAGTCTCCAGGGAGGCAATACTGGGGGCTATGTTCTGTAAGAGGAACCCAAGAGGGGCAAGATGCTCAACTGCTTAGATGGGTGAAAGATATTTTGGTAGTGTTTAGTTTTGGAGTTCTTCTGAGCCCAGGGTGAAGTCATGGGACCCGCTACTCTTCAAAAAAAAAAAAAATTGGAGTGCAATTCTGTTTGATTTAGAAGGACTTTGCTGTTGGACTCGGAGCAGATGGGTGAAGGGACTTTGAAGAGGTCAGTTGGGAGAAGCCAGCTCAGGGCTTGTCCAGTTACAGCTGGACTTGGATACCCCAGAAGGGGTGGAACTTTTAAGTCACAAAAGACCCAGACAGAGGCTAATAGCAGGAGAAGGTGACCAACGGGCAGCCCCATCAACCACGCACCCAGTACAAAGAAACAAAAGCTGGTGAATAGCTTCTGTGCACATGGGGCTTGCTCTGGTGTGGGATCCTGTAACACTGCCTGAGTCGGTAAAACCTGTTTATATGAAAGTGGCCCTGTCTCTCTAAACATTCCTTGACACCATACATGTAGCAGGGAAGCAGAACATAATCATAGGCAGACTGGATCAGTCTGTGACAGATCCTCACAAATGGTCTCTGAATCAAGGAATGGTGGATCAGCTCTTCCCTCCAGTGGGGAGTGCTAGAGGTGGATCTCTTCAGTAGTCATCTGACTAAGACAGAGAAAAAGACTACACTAGTGAGGGATCTGCTGGAGAAGAAGAGATTGTGTGAAGAAGGAGCCTCCTCTGTGCCTTTCTGCTAGTACCTCTGCTAGCTAAGATCTTGGCAAAGTGATAGTCGAGAGAGTGATCTTACAAACCCCATACTAGCCCAGACAAGTATAGCTGTCAACTCTTTTGCAGATATCTGATTTCACGAGGCTGAGAATCTGGCCAGAGGGCACTCCCCTCTTTCCCAACCCAGGAGCTCCCTCCTTGAGAAGATTGGCTTCTGACAGGAAAAAGATCTATAGTTATACTCTCTCTGAACTGGTAGCACCAGTCTTCCTAGCTTCTCAAAAAACATGTAGCAGGTGGACTTACAATTCCAGGCAGAAGAGGCTTGTGGCATGATATAAGCAGGACCATGATGACCTCTTTACTACCTATGCTTGACTAGCTTCTTACTGACTGAATCTAATTTAAATCCCAACTCAGTTAAGAAACATCTGGCCTGTTGAGAACTAGTCAAGGCATTATCTCTGTAGACCTGTATCTTCAGATTTATGTGGGGTTTCCATTTTTTAAACCTCGTTAATAGCTCTCTTTATTATTGGACGTTAATGTGGTCCTGACAAAGCTACTGAAAACTTCCTTTAAAGGCACCAAATATCTTTGAGCTCAAATTCAGTGTGATAGTGACTGCTGCTTGTAGAGTGTGCGAGCCTCAGGCTCTCATGTCTATTGCATCTTATTCCAAGTTTTACAGTCTGATGCCTCAGACTCAGCTGAGACTGCTCTTGGAGGTGGTGACAAATTTCCACCATAGTCAGCCTCGCAACTTGCCAGTGTTCTTTCCACCCATGTGTGCCCCACAATGCTGTTCTCCCTAGGCTCAAAACGTTCTTGGCATTCTAACTGGAGTGGATTAAATCTTTAAAAAATCCTCCCAACTTTTTTTTTATTTTACTCCACTGGGCAATACTGTGACTAAGTGATCCATTTAAAAAAATGTAGTTTGATTGCATTTTGCATATCTATCACCCGGCTGCTCTGAAACTAGAAAGCCAATGCAAGGATGTTCAACTTTATTACTGCCTGTACTGCTTGCCCTGGGGAAGGTTCCCTTGCAAACATAGACAAGGCAGCTATATGGCCCTCATTCCACACATCCCTAAGGCACTATTAAGTGAATTCAGCTTCTAGGAGGAAATCCTGTTTCAGTGATGCAGATACTGTTTCTGAGTTAGGGGAGTACCAATTCTCCTTTCCCCTAGCATGTTTGGTTTTTTCAGTATGTGAGTAATTTAAGCCAATTATATTTAAGTTTATAAAAAGCAAGCCAAAAAACCCCACCTTCCTCCCCATGGTTGGTATTGCCTGATTACTGTTGCCTGTTGCAGATTTATTTACATTCTTTTTCCTTTTTACATTCTTTTTATGTTCTTCTCTTGAGCTGCTTCTCTCTCCAGGAGCAAGAATCCTGAGGTTAAATCCTGGTCCTAGTGATGTCAATGGGTGTTTTGCCATTGACTTCAGTGGGATCAGGATTTCACCACTGGTGAAGGAAAAGCAGAAAATTACTGACCTCTAATCCCGTTTCTGTGAAGGTAGCCTGACAGGATTTTCACTCACTCACCTGCTTCTGTGCAGAGTTTGGAAGAATCTGTGAGGCGGTGATGTTAATGTTTATACCTTTGTTTACAATTAACTTCTTGAGACAATAGTTTTCAATTATTTTTATTGATTGTCTTATTTCTTTGGGGAGCTTTTGCCTCCTGCTCGAAGACTGTGGCTAGGCTCAGATGATAGCAAATTCCACCCTTGGGAGGGTAGAAAAGGCAACTTGCTTGTATTCCATCTTGCTACCACTGCCAAAAAATGTTAAGAACTTTGGAAATTCTTCCTGTTTTTTTGCAAAAGAGCTAAGACCCAGGAGTGAGAATTCTGTCAGAAATTATATTTTCAGAGAAGTAGAATCATGAGTCAGTAATATTTTTCCCATGTCTTATTAGCTCACTTTCTTTCCTTAAGAAACCTTGTTGATATTAGGTTCAGCTCAGAATATGCAGTAGGCTGACTGATGAATTCAGTACTTTCTTAAGCTATTGTGTTCATTTTGAAGACTTCAGTAACTCAGACATAGGTTAGGGGTTTGTTATAGAAGTGGATGGGTAAGATTCTGTGGCCTGCATTGTGCAGGAGGTCAGACTAGATGATCATAATGGTCCCTTCTGACCTTAAAGTCTATGAGTCTATGAGTCTATTGTATTACCTCCCTTTTTTTCTATGTGTAGATTTCTGTAAAGAACACATACTGGAGGAAATCAGGAATGTAGTATTTTCATTCATGGCTGAAGCCTAACCCATGTCTTGAAAGGGAAGCTTGCTATGGACTACAAGGATTTAGTGCCAGGTGGGTCAGGGGACAGATAGTCCAGAGCAGTAATGTATGTGCAAATGGTCAGGCAGCCAGCAGGTCAGTCCATGTCAGAGGCTGTCTGGGACCATGGTCAGAGTTCTTGCAGGAGTCAGTAGCCGGAAGACTCAATCCAAGGAGCCAGATTAGTGGGTTGGGAAGGTGAGGTCGGATGAGGCAACAAGGTAGAGTAAGGTGAAGCAGCAAGGCAAGGCAGTCTGTGGAGCAACTTGCAGGCTCTAGTCTGGGTCTCAGACTGCTTCCTCTTCCTATTCAGGCCTTTATATAGTCCAGTTAGTGAATGAAAGTGCTGCCTGTCCATCCAGTCAGGGGCCTGGGTGCCGTGGGGTTGTAGGTCTTCAGTACTGAGGCTTTTGGTCAGAGGCAGCACATCAGTGCATTGCTGTGGTGCAGTAGCTAATGCTGCTGCCTAAGCACCTTGTAGGCCTCAATTCAATACTTGGCTCCCAACAAAGGAAATTTCTTTATTATGACCCGATTTAATCCAAATCATTCTGCATAGCTGCAATAATAAATTTTCTAGTTTCCAGGTAATATATTTTAACTACAGTGTGATACCAGTGATAGATTTCTTTTTTATATACTCTGAGGCCCTTTATAGCTTTTCCAGTTCAGGGTAGATTTAAGATGTTGACAAGTGTCTTCAGAGACAATAAGGATTTTCGATCTCATTCCTCAACTGTGTTACTGTATAAGGCGGTGCTGCTTCAGTAAGGAGTGAAGCATGAATGGAATTATTTTCTTTTACTTTAATTGTTACAGAATGTTTGATTTTTTTGTTGTTGTTTTGCAGACTAACAAGGGGGATGAGCTCTCAAATCGTATCCAGAATACATTAGGCAACTATGATGAAATGAAGGACTTATTGACGGATCGATCCAACCAGAGTCATCTTGTTGGAGTTCCAAAACCTGGGATTCAACAGGCACCTGTGAACAAAACTGATGAACATTTTATTGTAGATTCAAGACCACAGCCTCAGCCTTCCATCTGCAGCACTTCATCATCCATACCAGCAGCTCTATCTGGTCAGCAAAGCAAGAGCCCCACAATGGGTTGGCAGAAAGCTGGGTACAGTGCTTCTGATGGCCAGCAGAGGGCAAGCAAGCATGGGCACAGATTGCTTGAGTCACACAACAGTGACTTCAAAATGGCTAACCAAAAAACCAGTCTGGAAAAGCTTAAACACTTTGCATCGAGTCCCACATCGTCATCTGTCAGTGCTGCAAAACAAGGTACTTTAAGATCCGTGCTTGGAGACAGTGTCAGCAAAACACAACAGCAGTCCAAATTAAATTGCAGTGTAGAAGCAGGATCTCAGGCTCAAGAAAGGCCAGCAAAACACAGCACTGGGCACTGTGTTCAGAACTTCCCTCCTTCACTTGCTTCAAAGCCTAATATAATTCAACAGAAACCAACGGCTTATGTAAGACCAATGGATGGTCAAGATCAGGCTCCTGATGAGTCTCCAAAGCTAAAGTTATCGGCAGAAGCTAACAAGCACTGTACATCATATAGGGGAGTGCCTTCTAATAAGCCTGACCCTGCTATGGCCAAGACCAAGATGGCAAAATTTAACGTTCCCAAGCAAGAAGAGGTAAGCATTTTGAAACATTTCATGACATTGCAAAGTTTAAATACCAGTTTATTTGGCAAAGTGCACCTCTTTTTAAACATTTTTATATATTTGTTTTTGTTTAAAGCCTTTTGTTTTAAATTGGAATGTCATACACTGCAAATAGTAACCCAATAGTTACATCAAAAAGGTATCTGAGATAGAGGCTTAGTTGTCTTCAGAACTGAAACACATTTTACAGGTGCAAATGTTCAGTTAACATAATTTATGGCATATTAATCACTAGAAATTTCTCTGGCTATCTAAGCCTAGGTTCTGGAGGAAACCATAGTGACATAAAATTTAATTTACTTGTTCAAGAATCCTGCATATTACTTCTAGATTTTGCCATATTTTAATTGATTTCTCCCTTCAGCATTCATTGAACTATGCCAAATGGTCAGGAATAGTTCCACAGGCCTTCACAATGTCAAAACAGCTACATCATGTAAATAACTTATATAATCAATGTTATTATTATAACACAGATAAGAGATTAATAATGGTATTGGCTATTCATATTTTTAGCTTTCATAGAAATTGTCTCAGTTTCAAAATGATTTATAAAGAGAGGAAGACAAAAATACACATGATATATTTCCTCGAGTCATCTTCTTATAAAAAAACAATTAACATGCAAATTTGACCATTTGCAACAAAAAGCTTACAGGCAACATTTCTGTTATCTGCTCGGTGTGACTTATCCTTTGTTTTGGGGAAATTTCGAATTTCATCATTGTCCCCATCAGAACAATGCTTTCTGCAATTTTATTTATTTATTTAGTTAGTTAGTTAGTTAGGTGTGTTTAAAAAAAATAAAATTAAAAAAAAGTGGCAGACCATATGTGGGTTGTTGTGTTTAAGTTTGCCAAGTAAAGTCAGAGGCCTTTTTTACTAGTTTCACATGCTCAGATTGTGTAAATTGAAACTCAATGGAGCTATGCCAATTTACACCACTTATAGATCTGGCGTATTTTCTCTGTTTGGCCTGAAGAGCTGGGACTACATCAGAGCAGAGATAGTGACCTTGTTACTCTTATTTAAAGGTAGAATGTTTATTTAGCTGTTCTAATGTTTCTGTCTCTCATGTTGGAAAATGAATGCTTTTAGGGTCTCCCTTCGTTTGCTGCCTTCTCACTGGGATTCTGAAAGGCCTATTCTTCAAAAATTGGGTTGCCTTCTGTATGCCACTTTAATTTTTAGGAAACCAAATCTCTATGAAAGCAATTGCATTGTCTCAGTCAGTTCACTCAGGCACTCCAAACCACATGATTATTTTCCTCTAAGTAAATTATCCACCAATTCAAAGCAAAAGTGAAGTGATTTGTTGGCCTTGAAAAGTGATAGATTTAGACTCGAGTCAAATTTTCAAGAGCCCCTGGAATGGGTTGACCACACAAAATATCTTTGCACTCTCAAACTCTCATGTTTATGCATAGAAATTCAGGTAATGGCATGTGCTGCTGCCCAGTTAGTCATGTCATTCCCTGATTTTCTGATGCAAACACATGCTTGGATACCCAAATGAGGGGGCGTTCAAGGAATAGCAGAAGCATATGCGTTGTCTTGCTCTTTCAAATTTTCTCCTCAAGATTGATTTGCAGAGGTGCCAGTAAAGAGTCACTTGCTTGTTTCAAATTGCAGTTTTGGCTTCAGGATTTTTCACCTGTATTCTAATTTTGACCTGCCTAGTATCCAGTGAAGCTACAGCTAATTATATATTGTCTATCCTTTCCTCATTCTGTTCAAAGAACAGATACTAAATTATGCAGTCTGTGATCCAGCAGGCATTATGGAAACTTACTGGGATGATTCTGGTAATTAACTGTCCAATTTATAGAATTACAGAATTAGTGGGTGAGCGGGACAAGATGTAATATACTTGAAATTTAGTAATTTGATACCATGTCACATGAAATTTTAGTTGAAATCAAATTAGCTGGTTAGAAGGACTGGTGGTCTGAAAAATGGCCAAAACACTCTTAAAAATTGAAAAATTCTGATATATTGAGTTGGAGGAAAATGTCTAGTGGGATATCACAGAGATCTGTGTTAGGGTTTTGAGATGGACTCAAAATGTTGAAAAGATGGTATGGCCATATCCTGTGACCCAAAGCTACGGGTCTGTGGGTTTAAATATTATTCACAAGCGTTTTGCTTTATCTTATGCTAGCATTTTCTATCACAAACAGTGCAGAGAAATTCTCTGCACCTGGGTGTCACTGGGGGGAGACGTATTCACCAAAGCAGATAGGCTATTGAACCAAAAATAGCTCCGAGTCCTGGGGCCCTGGTCTGTAGTATTTTGCCTCATGCATCCTCCATGCATAGCGCTTATCAGTTCTAAATTGTAATCTCTTCTCTTTTTCTGTTTCAATATTTCAAGCTCTTGCAATTTTATCAAATGTCTCAAGATATTTGGGGGGGTTTAGGCATCTCAATGAATTTTTTATTTCTGCTTTCAATACTGCAAAGTTTTGCCCTCTACCCAAAATGGCACCATCTCCCATTACTGGCAATAGGACTGAAGTCAGAGGTGCCCTCGGCACGGTAGCCATCATGTCCGTTTACCCTTTGCAGAGGAAAATGATGCTCCAATTCTCTCCAATGGGGCTGAAGTCAGGCTGTTCTCAGGAGATGGCAATCCCTTAGTCACCATGTGAGGGCCTGGCAGGGGCCAGAAATGAGGCTGTGAGGGAAATTGGGAAGAGGAATGTGTTAAGAAACAGGGCAGGAAACTGAGGAGACAGGGAAATATGGGCAGCAGAAAGCACACTGTGGTCATGCAGAGGTACATGGAGAGCAGAACAAAGGCAAAGGATTGGCTCAGGGAAGTATGGTAAGCAAGAAGCAGACTGAGGCTTTGTCTAGGCTAGAATAAAAGGTATGATGTTGTAGTGTGTTAGGTAATGCATCTTACCAGCATGTTTTAAGAGACTAGTGCAGAAAAAGCAGTGTATTCTTTAACATGTGATAAGCTGATCTAGTTTTAAAGCCTAGGGAATTTAAGTTGATCAGTTTAGCACATTAAAGAATATACACTGCTTTGTTTACACTAGATTCTTAAAACTCGTTTAGTTCAAACATGTTAGGTAATCCATTCTAACACTTTTTACTCTAGCCTACATAATGCCTAAGAGGGCGTGTGTAGGGGAATTGGGGTCAGGAGGAAATTGAGGGGGCACAGGGAAGTGTGGTAGGTAGAAAGAGTGTGAAAGGCAGAAGACTGTGAGGGGAAAGGAAGGGAAATATGGGAGCCAAGTGAATGTAGTGGGGTAGGTGGGAGACTGGGGGACCGTGAATTGGGCAGCTCTCTAGCCTGTCCAGTTATGGAGGGAAATAGAAAGGGAATGGTAGTTCCCTGCATCGCAGGGCGTAAAATTGAATAGAGTCCATCTTCTCATAGAGAACAGGGAGGACAACATTTTTCTGTGGGCATTTGAAGTTTTATTTTGAATTTGAGGTGATTGTTCACAAGTTGGGTATGGGCATCCTCTAAAGGTGAAAAAATCAGAAACGATGAAAAACAATGTGATTTATTTAATTTTTTAAAAATCTCATTGTCACGTTGCACTCTATATGATTTTAGAAAGTATGCCAATGAGTATGAATATAATGTAACTGGAATATGCTTCATGCAAAAGGTCTCTTGTAAGGTATCATTACAAAGCTTATAATCTACTGAGTGTGGTCATCCTATTTGTATAAATATATCACTCTTGTATCGGAAACTAGAAATATGAAATATAACTCTGGGGGCCTATTATGCAAAGTGTGGGCCATTAATGGTGGTTTGGAATCTTGATGGCTCCTGTTAACCAGGAAAATTGTCTGTAGATGGCTCTGTTTTACTTGTGTGTCTTCCTGTATACATGTGTGCTGGCAAGTGGGTAATGAAGTCTTACAGTGACATGTGATCATGTCACCTGAACTGGAATCCATCTTTAACATTGTGCTTTTCCATTGAGAAGTTGGGGGTGGGAACCCAGAGGGACAAAGGATTCCTGCCTTATGCAAAAGAGATATAAGTGGATGGAAACAGAGATGCCAACTTCTTCTGGCGCCGGTGGGTGCTTGATCCCCCCACCCTGGCCCTGCCCTGACTCCACCCTGGCCCCACCCACCCCCATTCCAACTCCTTCCCCAAAGTCCCTGCCCCAACTCTGCCCCCTCCCTGCCCCATTGGACTCCTTCCTCAAATCCCTGCCCTGGCCCTGCCTCTTCCCCGCCTCCTCCCCTGAGCGCACTGCGTTCCCGCTCCTCTCCCTTCCCTCCCGCAGCTTGTTATACCACAAAACAGCTGTTTTGAGGCGGCAAGCACTGTGAGGAGAAGCGGGGACACAGCACGTTCGGGGAGGAGGCAGAGGGCGGGGGGGTGGGGCGGGGAGCTTGGCTGCCAGTGGGTGCTGAGCACCCACCAATTTTTCCCTGTAGGTGCTCCAGCCCCGGAGCACCCATGGAGTCGGTGCCTATGCCTATGTGTGGAACAGAGAAAAAGGGGCAGCCATCATGAGAAATCCCCTAGCTACCACCTGAGCTGGAACAAGGGCTGTACCAGGGGAAAGGACTGTGCCCAGACTAGGAAGGTGTCCAGTCTGTGGAAGAAACTTATTGAAACATCTCTGAGGTGAGATTTTATCTGTATTCAGTTTTATTACTGTATTAGACTTAGATTTGCGTGTTTTATTTTATTTTACTTGGTAATTCATTTTGTTCTGTCTGTCACTACTTGGAACCACTTTAATCCTACTTTCTGTATTTAATAACATCACTTTTTACTTATTAACTAACCCAGAGTATGTATTAATATGTGAGGGAACAAACAACTGTGCATCTGTCTCTATCAGTGTTATAGAGGGTGAACAATTTATGAGTTTACCCTGTATAAGCTTTATACAGGGTAAAATGGATTTATTTGGGGTTTAGACCCCATTAGGAGTTGGGCATCTGAGTGTTAAAGACAGGAACACTTCTGTAAGTTGCTTTCAGCTAAGTCTGCAGCTTTGGGGCATGTGGTTCAGACTCTGGGTCTGTGTTGGAGCAGACTGACGTATCTGGCTCAACAAGACAGGGTGCTGGATTCCCAGGTTGACAGGGAAAGTAGGGGCAGAAGTAGTCTTGGCACATAGGTTGGCAGTTCCCAGGGGGGTTTCTGTGATCGAACCCATCACACTCATGATCTGTAAACAATCTCCTCAATTTTTGAGGTCTGAGTCATGATTTTTGAATGCTCGAGTTTGGCAATACTGCTGTGTCCCAAATCTAACAACTGTGCTCTTGCTTGCACATTTACCAGTTTATAGGACTCATCAGCTAGAAAAATAAACTGATGATAAAACAGTCAAAGTTAGGATCAAATTAAAAAATACAAAATAGGAAGTGGTGTTATATGAAGTGTGTCTCTTCTGTTGTATAATCTCTTCTTCGTTATATACCTGGAGGTTTTCAGTTGGAACAGGCCACAAAGTTGGCTGTGGTACAATTATCATTAACTGGAAATAAAAGCACATGAATAAAAATTATAGACCATTACTTTTCAATATGTGAAAAAGGTTGATTTTTAATGTAGTCCAATACCTCATTTAATATTTTTAATCAGATATGGAAAGCCTTCAATATCTTGACACAAAGTGAAGATTATAACATTTTAAAAAATTGTTTTAATGAGAATACCTTGGGTAGACTGCATGCATAAAGGTATCAGTTTCCTATTCAGGATATTAGTCTTTAGGAATCAGGTTCATCAGTGTTAATCAGAAGCCATATCCGACCTCTTGGTCTTTTCAAAAATTATGATATTGCTCTGCATAAATGATAGTCTCTCATCTCAAGTACTTCTGTTTCACATTTTGAATTTTACTGTAAATTATTTGTGAATTATATTACTGTAGATAAAAACCTAATGTACTGAGCAGAAGTACAGAGAAATGTGATACCATATTATAGAGGAAAAAAGGCAAGAAAGCAAGTGCCTCTTATTTATAAAAAAATTTTATGCTAGAAACAGAAATATAAAAACTGAGATGGCAGGTAAGCCTTTGTATTAGAATTGCATTTTTTTAAATACAGTATTGTAGTCTATATGTTAGTTTTTATTATTATGCTGAAAACATGAGTTTAAAATATGCATTGTCCTCTGATAATTCTGCTTTGCTTAGTAGAGTGAAACAAGAAAATCCAGGAATTTGAGAATGAGAAGTGACTACTAGTCTAATGGTGTAAAGCAGTTTTTTTGTCAAATATGTGAACATATTTATATGAAATTCAGATAAGAGCATATTTGGAACACTTTTTTTATTCCACTTCATAAGATGTTTACACAATTTCTGCAAAAGTTATGTATAATGAACTACACGTGGAGTTCCTTATTCCATTCTTCCTCAATTCTCACTCAGGCAAACTCCTATTGAAATCAATGGGAAACTCACTGTGATTGGCCATATTAAAGTAATTACTTGCCGCATTTAGAGCTGGGTGAAATTTTTTTCAGCAAAAATGCAGATTCATCGACACCAAAATATTTTACGAATTTGTGTCAGTTTTGTTAAATTTGTGTCCAAAAACAAAAACAAATTTCTGAAAAAATTTAAATGTTTCCTTTTGACATTTTTGACACAAAACATTTTGGTTGGATTACTTGATGATTATCTGTTCTGTTCATTCCCTCTGAAGCACCTGGCACTGGCCACTGTCAGAAGACACAATACTGACCCAGTATGGCTGTTCTTATGATTTTTTTTATTCAAAATTACTTTCCGTTTTTTGAAATTTTCTTCAATTTTATTTTTAATAACATTAACACATGCTCAAAATTGAAACAAAATGTCTAGTTCAACCCAGTATTTTTTCTTATTTGTTTCGGAATTGCCAGTGAACTGAAGCATCCATTATCTCCTAGTTGTATTCTCAGCAGTGTCTGGCAGCAGGCATTAGCCACCATTCTTCAATGGTGCATGTTAGTTATGGATGTCATTAGGGACAATATTTTCTCAGTCAGTTTTATTCAAGGATGTTGGAATAAACAAAACAGCAACAACGAAAAATTAAACAGTAGACCAGCAGTTTTCAAACTGTGGGCTGGGACCCCAAAGTGGGTTGCAACCCCATTTTAATGGAGTTGCCAGGACTGGTGTTAGACTTGCTGGGGCCCCAAGGCGGAAGCCCGGGGCCAAAGCCCGAGCCCTACTGCCTGGGGCCAAAGCCCAAGGGCTTCAGCCCTGTGTAGCAGGGCTCAGGCTTCGGCTTCAGCCTGGGCGGTGGGTACCAGGTAACAGGCCCCCTGCCCAGGGCTGAAGACCCTGGGCTTTGGCTTTGGACCTCCCACCCAGGGCGGTGTGGCTCAGGCTTTGGACCCCCCTCATGGGGTAATGTAGTAATTTTTGTTGTCAGAAGGGAGTCGTGGTGCAGTGAAGTTTGAGAACTGCTGCAGTAGACATTCATGTGTGAAAAACTAAATGTGGCTACATCTCATTTAACAGTAATGTCATGACTGGGACATGGGTAGTCAGGCCTAGTGGTCAAAGTGGGTATCAGGCCGGGTTGGGTACTAGAAGTCAGAGTCTGAGACAGGCTAGAGGGAAAACCAAGAGTCAGGTGTCAGAAGACAGGCAGAGTTGGAGGCCGTAGTCTGGGGTCTCTTACACGCAGGGTCTCAAGCAGAGACAGGCAGGCAGTCTGTTTTATTGCTCAGACAACTCTCTGTCACAGCTTCCTGGTTTAAGTGCTGGCATCAGCCAATCAGTGGGCTGCGAAGAGCTGCCACTCAGGTGATGGTTGGTGGTACTTCCTGTTGAGCCTAGCCTCACAGCATCCTCCCGCATGAGCCTAGCCCAAGCCTCCTGTGGTGATGTGGCGGTGTAAGTGGTCCAGAAACCCCATGGTCCCAGCTTCTAGTCTGGCAGGTTCTTACAAGTAGAAACTCTAGTAGATGGGGAAAAATTGTCATAATCAATATTGTGCTCTCACCATAAAGACTGTGTATCAGTCAAGAAAATGGAAGATACTCTGAATCATCACAAAGAGAGGCAAAGGTCTGCAGTTTCATGCAAGAGCTCTGATTCTCTCTGTCAATGCTAACTTCAGGGAAACAGTAGAGAACAGCACTTTCTTCTTCAGTGCTGCTAAACAACTAGCAGAGTTGGGAAATGAACCAAAGTTTTTCTCCTCCAAAATCTGATGTGTTGAATTATGTCTCATACAGGCAGGAACAAAAAAACTGATGAGCAATTGAAGGTGATTTTTGGATCCAACTAATGTGGACACACTAACGATAAGTCAGTAATTCTTTTGAGATGATTTAAGATTTGCCAAAAGAGGTTGGAAGTTTGGTTCTGTTATGTAATGGAATTAAGTGTGGTGAGAGTCTTGTAACAGTTGTCAATTTTACTGAAGTACTGTAGTGTTTGGGAAGCCATTCTACAATCAGAGAATTTGAGTACCGTACTATGAGTAGTTAGGGTTGTCAGTTTTGGTTGGATGTATTCCTGGAGGTTTCATCACATAACAATCTTTAATTAAAGATTAAACTTTAACTCCTGGAGACTCCAGGGCAATCCTGAAGGGTTGGCAACCCTGTGAGTCATAGGAGCTAGTTGCAAATCTTTTCTTTCCCAGATATTAATGGGAAGGAGTTTAGCAAGCTACATGCATCAGGAGTAGATCAAGAGTGCAATTTGACTGTGTAACATTAAACATGACTTTTCACAAGTAAAAGTTATTTTCTCTCAATAAGAATTAATCGACAACAAATACACAAAACATTGCTCAGATATCTGAAACAGTCATAGGTTTATTTAAGTCCTTTGAGTGCATGTGTGGGGGATGCATAGAGCTTTGTGTTTTTACTTAGGAGAATGCAATAGTACAGGTTCCAAAGAAGGAATGGGCGAGTAGTGTTGAAAGTCTCAAACAAACATAGGGTGAACCAAATGTGCTAAGACTGTTGTATGGTAATCATTGTTTGATTAAATAAACTAAGATGGCTTTCATGAATTCCTCTTCTAGGATCCTGCAAACATATAGTAACTTTACACCTGTGCGCAGACTCATTGAACTCAGTGGGACTAATGCATAAAGTTACTCATCTGACAGTGTTTGCAGGAACGAGGCCTTGTTTTATAAGCTTTTATTTGATATCTATCTTAGTACTCTCTACTTTTTACTATTTCCATCCCCAGCAGAACAGTTTCATTTCCCTTTAGTATCAAATAACCATTTTTTTTTTGGTGGAGAAAAATGCTACACAAACATATTTAACATCTTTGAAAAATCAAGAACTATATTGCTTTGCTTCTAAATGTTTTGCATGTATCCCTTTCCACATGGTGTTTAATCTACATTGGTTGCTATGGTGAGTTACTTGTTGTTCCTCATTAATCTTGACTAGTATGATAATCACTGTAGGAAAATCTCAGATAACTGGAAATATAAGTTATGAATGTCAAGGGACTTCCTTAACTTATGCATCTTCTTGCCAGTTTTTCCCAAGTTGGTTTTTGTATTTAATAAAAGATGTATATTTTGAGCATTGTAACAAGGGTCTCTTTTACTCAACTCCACTTGTCAGTAAAATTGATCTTTCCTACAGGTATCAGTTGGAAAGGTTGCCACTTTTAGGATGAGAAAGAGAGCTTAATGAATGTCAGAATTCTGTATTTTATTAGGAAAAAGTGCATTCCACCTTTTCCCCCTAAATGAACTGGATGTTTTTGCTTTCTGAATCCTCTCTAGAGTTCAGTTATACAGGATTGCAGTGCTTTTTTAGCGCTGCATATTAAGATGATAACATTGTTGATAAAAGAATTAAGATTTCTAGAACTGAAAACATGTTTTAATTAAACAGAAATTTGGTAGATCTTTTAAAATCAATCTGTAGTGCTTCATATGATAATGAGTGGATGTAAAACAAGTCCTGACTGCCAAATATAATCTAATAAACCTTCTTAATGAAATATGTCTCACAGGCTACTTGTATATTCAAATATCTTTTTATTTGCACTGTTAACATTCACTGTTTTGAATTAGTGGAACTGCATTGGGATGTTTTAAAATTTAACACATGTTCTGGATCTTGTGATCCTGCAGGGCACACAGCAGGAACCACAAGTTGCTACTCTTTAGTGCAATGTAAGTGAAGGCTGCTTGTGGACTCACATAAGATTTAGCACAGGGCATTGTTCTCTCCAATGAGCAGGGTTCTCAAGCTCCCATTGTATCTGCTCTATGACTCTTAAGAACATGGATTTTAAAAAAGAGGTTGGATGGATGTGTGTGGAGCATGCCAGATTTTAGGAGACAAGTTTAGGTGCAAACTTAATCTTGTCAATGAAGTGCTTAGATACATGCCATCCTGTAAGGCCTTACTCCTGATACTAGGCTGAAGTAACTTGACAGATACAGCAGTGCTCGTATTCATGCAGGACTGGGTTCCTCTGTCCCAGTAATTATAATGATAATCCCAGTCTACTCTTACACTTTGCCTTGTACTCATATGCTCATCAATTTGTGCAGGAGCAAGCCCTAAGGATGGCCTAGGCTTTTTTTAAATTATCCATGAAAAAGGTTTCCCTGTCTGGGTCTGTAGTTTCTTTTCCCAGTCTTTAATTAATTAGAGTGACATGAAGTTGCTGTCTCTGAATATATGAGTCACTTAGGGTCAGATATGATTGAGGAGCTGGAGAACCAAAGGAAAATGTGTAGGGCTGGACAGAGCACTGATAATTTCAACCAAAGAAATGACCAATGTGTCCCATTTGATAAATGGAGTTAAAAAGGTCAGATCTCCAATAATCATGGTTAATGCATCCAGCAGAGTCAAAGACCATTTACTGTTGGTCACACATTCAATTACTGTTAATGAAAACAAAACATCCCCAATATTTGCACACCATATTCACCTTGCACATCTTACAGTTTCATTTCCTTAGTGTTTCAAAATACAGAAGATCTATCCTTATGGAGCTACAAAATAGCTTCCCAGAAAAGCAATTAACAGGTGGGGGGGGGTATTGAAAAAAAGTTCAGAAAAGATAAATAACATAGGCATCTGATTTCCTGTCACTCTTGGTTAACTTTGTATGAAAATGGATAGCTTCCAAATTAAAGCAGGCACCAGCCTGTCTGAAGAAAAATGCATCTGTAAAGAAGTATGTACATTATGTATTCATACAATTCCAAATTTCTTAATTGTATTTGATATATGTAACAATTTAATGTACTGAAATATGGTACCATATTATTTCATGCATTAAAATCAGAATGCAGGATACTGTAGGCTCAAGTTATTGTATAGAATAGCATACTACCGTCTCCTCTCAACCCACTCCCAATAACAAAGAGGTAATGTTGTATGCTGCTGCACTACATTGCTCTATCAGTGAGAGAAATATATGACACCATTCCTGCTGATCAAGTTATTACAGTTTGTAACAGGCGGGTCCGGGGCTCAACCCTCTGAGGGGAGGAGGGGAGCCACACCGGCCCGCTGGTCTCACAGGGGGTGCTCTGTCCTGTCCCTTTAAGGCGAGGTAAATGAAGACAGAGTCAGTTGGGGCTCAGTCCTTTTGCTGTCAGGCTGAGCTAGTAGCAAACAGTATAGGGGCTCAGGCCTCTTGTAGCAGGCTGAGCTAGTAGCAAACAGTATAAGGGCTCAGGTCTCTTGTAGCAGGCCGAGCCAGTAGCAAACAGTATAAGGGCTCAGGCCTCTTGTAGCAGGCCGAGCCAGTAGCAAACAGTACAGGGGCTCAGGCCTCTTGTAGCAGGCTGAGCTAGTAGCAAACAGTATAAGGGCTCAGGCCTCTTGTAGCAGGCCGAGCCAGTAGCAAACAGTATAAGGGCTCAGGCCTCTTGTAGCAGGCCGAGCCAGTAGCAAACAGTACAGGGGCTCAGGCCTCTTGTAGCAGGCTGAGCTAGTAGCAAACAGTATAAGGGCTCAGGCCTCTTGTGGCAGGCTGAGCCAGTAGCAAACAGTATAAGGGCTCAGGCCTCTGGTAGCAGGCTGAGCCAGTAACAAACAGTACAGGGGCTCAGGCCTCTTGTAGCAGGCCGAGCCAGTAGCAAACAGTACAGGGGCTCAGGCCTCTTGTAGCAGGCCGAGCCAGTAGCAAACAGTATAAGGGCTCAGGCCTCTTGTGGCAGGCTGAGCCAGTAGCAAACAGTACAGGGGCTCAGGCCTCTTGTAGCAGGCTGAGCCAGTAGCAAACAGTACAGGGGCTCAGGCCTCTTGTGGCAGGCTGAGCCAGTAGCAAACAGTATAAGGGCTCAGGCCTCTTGTGGCAGGCTGAGCCAGTAGCAAACAGTACAGGGGCTCAGGCCTCTTGTAGCAGGCCGAGCCAGTAGCAAACAGTACAGGGGCTCAGGCCTCTTGTAGCAGGCCGAGCCAGTAGGTAGAGGGGGACGGCTGCCACCCGTGAGTGGGGTGGCAGGGGGGACACAGGCCCACCCACTCCACTGTGTCCCGGCCCGGGGCCCTAGACAGCGGTCGTCACCGCTGACGGTCAGTGGGGATCCTGACCGCAACACACTGACATAGGCTCGGTCTGGTCAGCAGCCTGACTGAGGTCGGCTGCCCCCGGGCCACTTCCACTATCCCCCTCTGGTCCTACCTGACCCACGGCGTCGGGTTCCGGGAAGTCCCACTGCATTGGTTGCTCAACCCCCGGGCTGGGGGTAGATCGGGTAGGTCCTCGGGGAAAGCTGGCCAACTCGGATCCGGGGGTTCCTCCGGATAGCAGCACGGCGATGGGGAGTTTCCTAACGGCTCCTCATCATAGGTAGCACGGGGAAGCTCCGGCGGGTCTTCCCAGTAGCGGGTCTGGGGTGTCTCCGGCCAGTCCAGGCAAGGGCCCGAGGCTCCAGCGACTTCCCCGTCAGGAGCTCCCTCAGGCAGGTCTGCTCCCTGGGGTGGTTGGGGCCTGACTGAGCTGGCTGGGCTGGCTTTTATTCTTCCGGGTCGCCGCCTGACCCGCTGAGGGGCGGGCTCACTACTCCGTAGCCCCGCCCCTTCCTGTGTCCGGGGCTCAACCCTCCCCGGGGAGGAGGGGAGCCACACCGGCCCGCTACATTCCCCCCCCCTCAAGCCTGGCTCCCATACCTTGGGGCCAGGTCCTTCCATCTCCTCAAGGCGGGACAGGAAGTCAGCATTCGCGTGGTCCTTGCCCGCCCGATGCCGGATGGTAAAGGCATAGGGCTGTAGGGCTAGGTACCACCGCATGATCCGGGGGTTGTTATCCTTCATCCTCATTAACCATTGGAGGGGTGCATGGTCCGTGACGAGGGTGAAGGGGGCACCTAGGAGGAAGAATCGGAGGGCATCACAGGCCCACTTCACCGCTAGGGCTTCTTTCTCGATCACGGAATAGTTTCGCTCGCGGGGGAATAGTTTCCGGCTGAGGTATATTACTGGATGGTCCCCCCCCTCCGCTTCTTGCGACAGGACCGCCCCTACGCCGGTCTTAGACGCGTCTGTCTGTAGAATAAACGGCTTGTCGAAGTCCGGGCTGTACAGGACTGGTTCCTGGCAAAGGCGGTCCTTCAGGGTCTGGAAGGCCACCTCACACTCGGCCGTCCAGCGCACCTGTCGGGGGCTATTTTTCGTGAGGAGCTCAGTTAGGGGTGCGGCAATTGATGCGAATTGCGGAATAAACCTCCGATAATACCCGGCGAGCCCCAGGAACTGCCGCACTTGGCGTTTCGTCGTGGGTGTGGGACAGTCCGCAAGGGCCTGTACCTTGCCTACCAGGGGTCTGATTCGACCTCCTCCCACCGTGTAGCCAAGATAGGTGGTCTCCTGCCATGCGATCCTACATTTCTTAGGGTTGGCGGTCAACCCTGCCTCTCGCAAGGTCCGTAGGACCGTGGCGACCCGGTTGAGGTGATCTTCCCAGTGGCGGCTGTAGATTACCACGTCATCCAAGTAGGCGGCCGCATACTCCTGGTGGGGCCGCAAGAGGTGGTCCATCAACCGCTGGAAGGTAGCAGGGGCCCCATGGAGGCCGAACGGCATTCGATTAAATTGATAAAGGCCTGAGGGGGTAGCAAAGGCCGTTTTCTCTTTGGACGCTTCGTCGAGTGGGATCTGCCAATATCCTTTGCTCAGGTCCAGGGTGGTAATAAATTGGGCTTCCCCCAGGCGGCCCAGGAGTTCGTCCACCCTGGGCATCGGATAGGCGTCAAACCGCGAGATGGCGTTTACCCGACGGAAGTCTATACAAAATCGGCGCGTACCGTCCGGTTTGGGGACCAGCACCACCGGACTGCGCCATTCACTGCAGGAAGGCTCGATGACCCCCAAGGCCAACATGGTTTGGACCTCTTCTTCTACCTCTTGCCGCATCCGGTATGGCAAAGGCCGGGTGGGTTCCCTGATCGTTTTCCCTGGCTCGGTCAGAATCGTGTGACAGGCCTGGGTTGTATACCCCGGGACTGCCGTGAAGGTTTTTTGGAAAGCCTGCAGGAGACATGTAGCCTGCTTACGCTGCTCTGCTGTGAGCGAGGGGCCTATCGGGGGTTCCTCCACACCCCTTGTCTCGGCCGTGTCGGGGCCCAGTTCGGGCTCAGGCGGGCAAGGGTCGATCAGTAGGCCCTCTCGGTCACACCATGGCTTCAGCAGGTTGATGTGGTAGACCTGGAGCTTCTTCCGTCGGTCGGGTTGGCGGATTTCGTATGTCACGGGTCCCACTTGCCGCACCACCTCATAGGGCCCCTGCCAGCGGGCCAACAGCTTCGACTCGCTGGAGGGTAGAAGCAGTAGGACCCGGTCCCCAGGAGCGAACCTCCGGGCCCGTGTCTCTTGGTTATAGTTCCTCTCCTGTTTCGCCTGGGCTGCCCGCAAATTCTCCCGTGCTAACGTCCCGGCCTGCGTTAAGTACCCCCGTAACTGGAGGACGTACTGGAGGAGGCCCTGAGTTGGGGAGGCCGACTCCTCCCATGTTTCCCGCATCAAATCCAGCAGTCCGCGGGGCCTCCGCCCGTACAACAATTCAAAAGGGGAGAACTTGGTCGACGCTTGCGGCACCTCCCGGATGGCCAACAGCAGGGGCGGTAGGAACTGGTCCCAGTGTCGCAGTTCCCCGGGGGGGAATTTTTTTAGCATGTCCTTAAGGGTGCGGTTAAACCGCTCGACCAACCCGTCGGTCTGCGGGTGGTATACAGACGTATGCAGCTGTTTCACCCCCAGGAGTTTGCAGACCTGTTGGAGCAGCCGGGACGTGAAGTTAGTGCCCTGATCCGTTAGGATCTCCCTAGGCAACCCTACCCGGGAAAATATCTTCATCAGTTCCCCCGCAATGGTCCGGGCAGTGATGCTCCGCAGGGGAACGGCCTCGGGGAAGCGGGAAGCGTAGTCCACGAGGACGAGGACATACTGGAAGCCGGCCGTGCTTCGGGGAAGCGGACCTATCAGGTCCATGGCGACCCGCTCAAAGGGGGTCTCAACGACTGGCATAGGGACTAAGGGGGCCTTGGGTACCCGAGGCGGTGCGGCCAGCTGACACTCGGGGCAGGAGGTACAATATTGCTTCACCTCTTGATGGATACCGGGCCAAAAAAAACCGTGCCAGGATTCGGGCAAGGGTCTTTTCTTGCCCCAGATGCCCGGCAGCGGGCACATCGTGGGCCAACTGCATCACGGCCCTGCGGTGACAACGGGGTACCAGCAATTGCGTCACAGGTTCCCGGGTGCGCGGGTCTCGGTCGATGCGGTAGAGCCGATCCCGTCGCAACTCGAAATGGGGCCACTGCGTGGCCCGACGAGAGTCCACTATGGAGCCGTCGACGGCCGCAAGTTGGTCGTAGGCCCGGCTAAGTGTCGGGTCCGACCGTTGGTCGCGGCAAAAGTCCGTATCGAAGCGAGGTTCTGTGGGAGCTGGCCCCGGCGGCCCCTGACCTTCTTGGTCTTCTCCCTCACTCTCCTCATCAGTCTGCCCCGCCTCAGGCGGAGGTCCCCGGGGTTCAGCAGCCAACCCCGGCGTTGCCCGGAGGACCTCTTCAAATGAGGGCCAATCTCGCCCCAGAATCACCGGATAGGCCAGGCCGGGTGCCAGGCCGACGACTACCCGCCGGGTAATGCCTCCCACCGTTAGCTGGGCCCAGGCACTCGGGTAAGGTCGGACATCCCCATGGATGCACTGCAATTGTATCGGCGTCAGACGGGGGTCGGCCGGTGGTCCCAGAGTTTGGCGGACCAAGGTCTGGCCGCACCCTGAATCGATCAGGGCCTGTGTGGTCTGGTTCTCAACCGTCACCGGGATTATCAGCTTGGGGGCCTCCGCCCGGCGGGCCCGGCCGGCCCCTACGTAAACCTGCCCGAAACTGCAATCCATCTCGGGACAGTCTCGTTGTACGTGGCCTGCTTTCCCACATCTAAAGCATGGACCGAGCTCAGGGCGTCCACTCCGGGGAAGGCTTGTTCTGGTACTTCGGGGGGGGCTCCGCCGGACCTTGGGCACTCCCTGGGTGAAGGCTGGGGTAGTCAGCCGGGGAGCTGCTTCCCAGCGTGGAGTCGGGGTTTCCTGTCGGGGTCCCGGCCCGTGGTCTGGGCCTCGTGGGTGGGGCATGTTCGACGCCCTTTTCTCATCCCGGGGTCGTTCGGGACCCGAGGTAGGTGGCCGGAAGGTGGGCCCTATCGAGGCTTCAGCCGCCAGGAAACCCTCCATGAGCGCGACGGCGTCTGCTAAGGTCGTCGGTCGGTGGCGGAGTACCCAGGCCCGGCCTTTGGCCGGCAGGGTGTGAACAAACTGCTCCAACACCACCTGCTCGGTGACCTCCTCTGCCGTCCTGACGTCTGGCTGCAGCCACCTACGGCAGGCCTCCTTCAGGGTCTGGGCCACCATCCGGGGACGGGCTCCCGCCGGGTAGGTATGTCGCCTGAACCGCTGCCTAAACGTCTCCGGGCTAATGTCCAAAGCGTCGAGGACTGCAGCCTTCACGCGGTCGTAGTCGCGGGCTTCTTCGGTCGCCAGCCCCCGGTAGGCTGCTTGGGCCGTCCCGGTCAAATAGGGGGCCAGCAAGGTGGCCCACTGGTCTCTTGCCCATCCCGCCACGAGGGCCACCCGCTCAAAAGTGACCAAGAAGGCCTCCGGGTCGTCCTCTGGGCCCATCTTGGTCAGACGCAGGGGGGTCGCCAGACGCGGACCCCCCCCCGTGCCCTCCCCCGCGGGCCATTCAGCGGGGCGGGGGGCGGGCCCGAGGAGGTGCTGCAGCTGGGTCCCAAGCTGCTGCACCAGCTGCTGTTGCTGCTCTAGCTGAGCTACCTGTTGCTGTTGCTGCTGCTGCAGCTGGGCCGCGTCTCGCTGCCGCTGCTGTTCCAGCTGGGCGGCATGCTGCTGCTGCTGCTGCAGGAGCTGAGCTGCCTGTTGCCGCTCCTGGCTTTCCACCAGCAGCTGGAACAGCCGGTCAGTCTCCATCTTCCTGGCTAAGAGGGGCGGTCCGCCGTCCTCTCACCGGCCCCTTCTCACAGGGGCAAGGGATCTAAAGGTCCCTGGCCAGGTGCCACTTGTAACAGGCGGGTCCGGGGCTCAACCCTCTGAGGGGAGGAGGGGAGCCACACCGGCCCGCTGGTCTCACAGGGGGTGCTCTGTCCTGTCCCTTTAAGGCGAGGTAAATGAAGACAGAGTCAGTTGGGGCTCAGTCCTTTTGCTGTCAGGCTGAGCTAGTAGCAAACAGTATAGGGGCTCAGGCCTCTTGTAGCAGGCTGAGCTAGTAGCAAACAGTATAAGGGCTCAGGTCTCTTGTAGCAGGCCGAGCCAGTAGCAAACAGTATAAGGGCTCAGGCCTCTTGTAGCAGGCCGAGCCAGTAGCAAACAGTACAGGGGCTCAGGCCTCTTGTAGCAGGCTGAGCTAGTAGCAAACAGTATAAGGGCTCAGGCCTCTTGTAGCAGGCCGAGCCAGTAGCAAACAGTATAAGGGCTCAGGCCTCTTGTAGCAGGCTGAGCTAGTAGCAAACAGTATAAGGGCTCAGGCCTCTTGTGGCAGGCTGAGCCAGTAGCAAACAGTATAAGGGCTCAGGCCTCTTGTGGCAGGCTGAGCCAGTAGCAAACAGTACAGGGGCTCAGGCCTCTTGTGGCAGGCTGAGCCAGTAGCAAACAGTACAGGGGCTCAGGCCTCTGGTAGCAGGCTGAGCCAGTAACAAACAGTACAGGGGCTCAGGCCTCTTGTAGCAGGCTGAGCCAGTAGCAAACAGTACAGGGGCTCAGGCCTCTTGTAGCAGGCTGAGCCAGTAGCAAACAGTATAAGGGCTCAGGCCTCTTGTGGCAGGCTGAGCCAGTAGCAAACAGTACAGGGGCTCAGGCCTCTTGTAGCAGGCTGAGCCAGTAGCAAACAGTACAGGGGCTCAGGCCTCTTGTGGCAGGCTGAGCCAGTAGCAAACAGTATAAGGGCTCAGGCCTCTTGTGGCAGGCTGAGCCAGTAGCAAACAGTACAGGGGCTCAGGCCTCTTGTAGCAGGCCGAGCCAGTAGCAAACAGTACAGGGGCTCAGGCCTCTTGTAGCAGGCCGAGCCAGTAGGTAGAGGGGGACGGCTGCCACCCGTGAGTGGGGTGGCAGGGGGGACACAGGCCCACCCACTCCACTGTGTCCCGGCCCGGGGCCCTAGACAGCGGTCGTCACCGCTGACGGTCAGTGGGGATCCTGACCGCAACACACTGACATAGGCTCGGTCTGGTCAGCAGCCTGACTGAGGTCGGCTGCCCCCGGGCCACTTCCACTATCCCCCTCTGGTCCTACCTGACCCACGGCGTCGGGTTCCGGGAAGTCCCACTGCATTGGTTGCTCAACCCCCGGGCTGGGGGGTAGATCGGGTAGGTCCTCGGGGAAAGCTGGCCAACTCGGATCCGGGGGTTCCTCCGGATAGCAGCACGGCGATGGGGAGTTTCCTAACGGCTCCTCATCATAGGTAGCACGGGGAAGCTCCGGCGGGTCTTCCCAGTAGCGGGTCTGGGGTGTCTCCGGCCAGTCCAGGCAAGGGCCCGAGGCTCCAGCGACTTCCCCGTCAGGAGCTCCCTCAGGCAGGTCTGCTCCCTGGGGTGGTTGGGGCCTGACTGAGCTGGCTGGGCTGGCTTTTATTCTTCCGGGTCGCCGCCTGACCCGCTGAGGGGCGGGCTCACTACTCCGTAGCCCCGCCCCTTCCTGTGTCCGGGGCTCAACCCTCCCCGGGGAGGAGGGGAGCCACACCGGCCCGCTACACAGTTACTCTCATTTCTTACAGCAGATATTAAATATTTAAGTAAGGTTTATTTGTGAGGGAAAATGAATGTAGAAACTATGAGGGAAGTGGAGAAGAACCACAGATTCCAGATTGTTGAGGTCCAGCATTTTCTATCCAAACCAATCTGTTGGTGAAAATTGCTATTCATATCCTTCTGTATTTTCTGCAAATAGCTGTAATGGAGGTTGGTGCAGTGAAAAGATTATATCTTGTTTACACCCACATGTAACCCACCACATGTTCAAGAAGTGACAGACTTTAAAACCGCATCTCTGTATTGTAATTTTTTTTAAGTTGTAGTTGAATTTTTTTTCTTGTGCATACTAGAGATTATTATTACAGTTCAAATAGCTACAATTCCATCCAGAAAAAAATATCTATTTTTGCACTTATATATTCCAACATGTTAGATACTCAACCATATTCAGATACTCAGTTGGTGCAGCCTCGTGCAACTAGAACTGTACCTCATGAGAACAGGTAGAGAAAGGGTTTTTCTGATTGAGCAACTGTGCCTGACTAAAACCCATAATTAAGAAAAAGTAGATTTGGCTAAAATAAATAGAATAACTATGGGTTGGCACTCATATTCTTTTCTCTTGAAGGTTGAATTACATCCTAGAGGACAAACTGACTCATATTTTTACCTTTAAGTGAAATCCTTACAACATTCCTTACCTTTCAGACTACAGACTCGGAACACAACAGCAGTGTTTACATCCTATTCCAAGGAGAATGTGCCAATCATCTATTTCTTAGCCTTTTTGTATAGCAAATACCATATATGTTTCATATAACTTGACGCTGTTGTATAAATCAAGAAGCGACTGGCGTAGACTGAATCCATATAGCATATAGTCTCACAATTATTAAAAAAATCAGACTATGACAATCATCCTCTTGCCAGGGAATAAAAGGAAGGTGTGATATCAGCTGTGATGCATTGGGAGTGTAATCAATATTCTCATTTAGTCATCCAAAATAAATTGTATTATGATATGAACGAAAATGGGGATAGGAGGTAGATGCAAGCTCCTTGAAAGCAAATCAGGTGTAAAACATATTTGGCATGTAACCATATAAACCTGTTTGGATTTTCTCTAAAACATATTGTATATTATCACATGAGACCTTGAAAATTAGTGCTGTGCGTCTAATTATCTTTCTTGTTTTATGTCCCTTAGTTGTTGGGCAGACTGCATTAATGCTGCTAATGCTTCCATAGGTATGCAAGAGAGTGTGCAATGTACTTGGGCACATTTTCTTTCTATCTGAAATATACACAATTCTTTTCTGGTTAGATATTGTAGCTATTTGACCAGCTATGATAATATCCAGATATCTGTACAAACCAAAATAAAATATACCAGTTGTATTATTATTATTAACACCATTTAGCCAAGGCTCTCAAAGTACTGTGTAAGAATTAATTAATGCTGAATAACTCTAAAATGGATGATATTAATCCCACTTACCGAGCAGTAAACTTAGGCACTATCAGGGGCAGTCACTTTGCCAAGGTCATACGTAAGTGTCATAATGAGGAATAAACCAAGCAGAGTTAACTCCCAGTTCCATGCTCCAACTTCTACGTTACAGAGATTTACATAATAATAGATTATAACATAAAATTCTTCCCTAGCCTTTATCTTGAAAGTGAAAGTTATAGAAAAGCAGAAGCAAAGAATTAATGTTACACTTGGAATTCATGGCTGTCTTAGCACCATATTTCTTGATAAAAGTAGCTCTTTAGGTCAGTGAGACAGAGACAGTTCCCATGTGGTTATGTCACTCATGGTTTACCGCTTCCATGTGAGTTATTCACTGATCATGCTCCTGTTTAAATTAATGGGAGTTTTGCCATTGACTTAATTGGGAGCAAGATCAGGGCCCAACACGAATGAATGTTATTTTTATACATAGTGAAAACTTCTTTTGATCAAGACAATATTGCTTGAGGGAAGACAACCATTTTTTAAAACTTTTTTATTTTGATATTTTTTGTTCCAGAAACAAAGATGTAATAATTCTGGTTGTTACTGATAGAAACTTAATATTTGCAATAGTAAAACAGTATCAAGATCAATTGCTGAAAATGGCAATTGAATTCAGAAATCCATTTGAAATGCTATACTTTATTCACCTGATAACTTTAAAGTTATGTCTTTAGAGCATCAAAGGAATTTCTGACCTATCCTAGATGCTTGATTGCCTTGTGTATGTCTTAAGTTTTCTGGTTTCCTGTTCAGAACCAGTTTCCTCACTGACCCTGAGTAAATAAATCCAAATTGTGATTTCATGATACTTATGCATTAGGAATTATGGCATATCTCTGCACATAACTTATAAAACTACCTCAATACACAGAAAAGAGACTATAAAATATACTGAAAGGGGATTTCTCAGATATGCTGATGACTGCTCTGTAAAGATCATGAGATGAAGAGCTGACTCTTAAGAAGTGCAACTAAAACTACTGCTACAAATCTTTAAAGATTCACTAAGTAGCAAATCCAGCTGCCTCCTGTGTGTAACCCCTGAGACCTGTTTGGCAATGAAACTCCTGTAGTTCTACTCTACGTGGGACAGGGCTAGATGCAGGGGTTACACAGAGATGCCAAACCTTGCCCAGTACAGAGCTCCACTCCATGCAAGTTCTCTGCGTGACACCATGGAGCATGTGGCGCATGGGAAGGATCATTGAATCCACTGCTACACAAATCCTCCCACCTGTAGTGGGCAGAGGTGCACAAGGAACTGCAAAGGCTACCACCAACTCAACTTGTTGAACTGTGGTTATTTCTGTAGAATGGCTCCATGGCCTGGGGTAGGAGGATCCCTCTCCCTCGCATCTGTTCAATGACTGGTCCAGCTACCCATGCTGGGCTCTTGACTGTGGATTTGCCCCTAAAAAAAATTAGATGCACAGGATAATCCTAATTGGTGGGTTCAGAAATTTGATCAGATTTCCCACTTCTACTTTACTAGTTTGTCATTCAAAGTACAGCTTTTTTGTTTGTTTGTTTTTAATTGTTTTTGTTTTTTGTTTGTTCACATGAACTTATGCTTTCAAACCACGTGCCAGTCTAGAATACTGACTTGCATGTCATCTTGTGTGAATGTCTAACACATCAGTTCTCAACAGTGTGTTTGTAATTAACTAACATATGATAATAGCCACATAAGAGATCACAATATTGCATAGTTTTGCCAAATTTTGACTACATAGCCATATCAAATTTTGCAAAAGAGCTACATATTTTACAAAGCAAAGTATTAAGAAGTCAAAACGCAAAGGAGAAAATGCAGTTCAGGTAAATTTTTAAGTAATTTGTATTCATTATACTTGTGTATATAGTTGGTTATTTTTGCACTGTGTGGAGACCGGACAACCAAACTCATTTCAAATAGGCCACTAAACGTCATCAGATGGCAGTGAGTTTCAGCCATTATATGCTGTGGCTGAATCTGACCTGGCGATCTAGATTCAAAACCTCTGGGTCTCATCACTTAAACCAGCTGGCCTTCCAGACCAAACTATTTTGTTTGTAACTCACTTGTACTGTCTGAAAATGCGTCCTTTTGAATACTTGCTATTTAATTTAGAAAGATATAAGATCAAACAATTATCATTCAATAATTTTAAAATAAAATATTTATTTAAATAAATCAAGTAGAGAAATCAAACACAGTTGGATTAACATCCACCTCCTCATGCTCCTTGGGAAATTCAGTTAAAGAACGTAAAAGGGTTTGTCCCTAGATGTATGAGAAGGTCCACTTAATTAAAAAAAATAAATAAACCCAGCTATTTCTCTCCCTAATTTAAAATTATGGTTATGGGCATTAAGCATGTAATGTAGAGGGTAACTTTAAAGTAGCCTGTGTAGTTTGAAACGCAAAGCACAATACAATTACCTTTAAAGTGGTAAATTGTAAAGCTGTTAAAAAAAAATTCCTTCTGCCTTCCAGGTGTGAACTTTCTTTTAAATTTGATGAAGTCACTCTCCAAGTGGTTAAACCATTATCAATGAGCAGACTGTGCATTTTCTAATGATTACTGTGGAATTGAAAAAGACTCCATAACGTTCCTTTAGTTTGTTCATCATTTTTGTTTGATAATTGTCTTAAAAATCAATGACAGCAAAGGCGTATAGAAATTGGATTGAAGCAAGTATAAATATAGTCAGCAATTTAGGCTGTTCTTACTCAATATGAAAATGTCTTTGGATAATAAGTGGATTCCTATCTAAATTCATGAGTTCTTTTATGACACTTTGGGTTAAGCCTGAAATAGATTAATCTTTTCCTGATAAAGTTTCATAAGCTGTGATTTCTCCAGTGACCACATTTAATTGGATATTAAATAAAGTGCTTATCTTTACACCAACAGGTTTTATAGCCTGGATTTTTTTTCTGAACTGTATTTCACAGATTAAGTAACAAGTAGTAGGCACACACAAATGTTGATTTAAACCATGATATGCTTAGATTAGAAATTAGAATATGTTGATTCATGTACGTTTTTGAGACACATAATTGAAATTTAGGTTTAAAATGAAAGGATTGAGGAAACTATACAATAGTCCCGAAAATTCATGCAGACAGATATGGTAAGTTTACTCTTCTTACTTCCTGTTACATGCTGCTGCTGCTTGCAGTTTTGTGAAATTTATGTTTCAGATTATGGAAGCTGAGAAGAGCAAAGCAAAAATGGTGACAACACCCTGAGAGCACTCTGAGGTGGTATCTGAAAACAAGTCCGAGGAAGAGGTTTGTGCTTAGCTGCACTGCTGAACCAAACTACGCAAAGGACAGACCTCTTGGCCTCACTCTCAAGCTCTTCTCACTGGCATGACAACACTATGGCTGTCTGGGTTGACACTGAGTAGTTGAAACACCTCTAAGTAACCAAGCCCACTTTTGACTTTGTGTGTGTGTGGTGCTGACGACCACCTTACAGCAAAAAGTTGCCTATAAGGGAGCTCCTGTGCCCATGGACAAGAGAATTGCTGTAGCGCTCTGGAAACAGGCCAAGAACATGAGCAACTGCTTCCTGGCAGAGTTCCTTTGGCCTGTGCAAGAATAAAGTGGGAGACATTGTAATGGACATTTGCTTTGCAATAAGCAAGTGCTACTGACCAGTCTGAGCAGGGTTACCAATGATCCTGAGATAACGGAAGGCTTTCAGCATTGCTAGGGATTCCCAAAATGTGATGGCCCTGTTCATGGCGCTCACTTTCCAGCTCCTTGCTTCCCAAATCAGGTGAAACAGAGTTCTGTAGGAACTGCGTACTACTCTGTGATCATCCAGGCTGTAGTGATTCTATGAGGATGCTTTGTGGATGCCAGCATAGGTCATGCAAGGGTCATGATGCCAGAGTATTAAAGAATTTGAACTTGTATAGGAAGGGAAAGTGGAGATACTATTTCCCCAACACCGCAGGGACATTAATAGTGTTTCTGTGCCAAATGTGATTCCTGGAGAATGAGACCATCCTTTGTGTTGCCATGGCTGATGAAGCCATGCTCAGATGATGATGATGTCAACAATGATCTTCTCCATCCATGAAGGACTGCATAAATCAAGAGTTATTTTATGTCTCAGATTTGCCATGAGCTCTGAAGCTTTTGCAGGCCTTTTCCTTGAGCCAGCCACTGGTTGGGACATGCTAGGCATGCTACCATCATTAGACAGCTCTTTCATATGTCTTTCTGTGGCAAAGTCAAAGAGAGATTGTGAGTTATTCACTATGAGAATGTTAATTCCATAGCATGGATATATCGGGCCACTTTCTGTATGAAATGTTCCCCTGGACAGATGTGCAATCTTGGTTTTCTGTAATATAAACTTTATTTTAAGATTTTTCTCTTTAGAGTGCTGTTCATTCTGCTGCCTGTCACTAAAGTCAGCTAATAAACTCTGTGCAGCAGGCATTATTTCACTTGTGGCCTCAGGATGATGATAAATCATTTAATTTTTTTCTCAGACCCATTTGATTTCAAATAAAGTAACAGTGTTAGGCCCAGGAAAGGGAAGACAAATCCTTTAGTTTTTTTATAGGCTATCAACTCTGGATTCCAAGGTCATCCAATGCACACAGTGACATTACTAAATGTTCCTCTGGATGTCTGTGACCTAATCTACCAGTAAACCACCAAGAATCCAGACTGCTATGCTGTCAGAGCATCCAGGGTAATGATAAATGATTATGTGAGACATGCTTAAGAGATGATGAGGTTCAGCAGAGAAATATGCACTGCCTGTGACTCTGATGCATAAGCTAGACTGGTAGCTGTCAGAAAAGATTTTTGCGATACCTAATTGAGATCAGAGAAAGATACAAGCTATGGTGAACTTGTGCATTGGCTAGATTTCCAAGGTCCAAACATAAGTGGGGGAAGGGCTGTGAAATGCTTGTGACACCCCAGTCCACTCACCTAAATAAATGAATATGTGGATTGACTATAAAATATTTTCTTGTTTTTTGTTCTGTTTTTTAAATTTTGAAATATGGAAATTATGCTTCCCATTGTGGGGAAGCTAGGCCAATGAACTTGCAATATTTAAGGATGTTCCACTTAGCTCTGCCTTTATCAGACATTGCTTTCACCACCTCTTCAAGCACTTGAGTCAAAGTTTTCTAGAGACGTAAGCTGAGGAGTAATAAGGGTGTTACTATATTTCAACCTTAAAGTTACTAATTATTGCTATTATTATTTATTGAATGAGCAGATTCCAGGGGTGCGGAAAATGTTTTCCAGCCTGGGCACACTGCAGTGTGAAAACAGTGGGAAGAGAGTTTCTACCCCCTCAGGAGAACAGTTACACCAGTATAATGACAAAAGCGGCATGCATGCACTTGTAGCCACAGGGCTGTTCCCTCAGCCACCTCTACCATCTATCTATACCAGTGATTCTCAACCTATTTATCATACTGGGCCACATATACGGCCCACAATGTATTACCTGGGCTGCAGGTTGAGAATGACAGCAGTCCCCACCCCCTCTATGCCCAGCACCCCAGCCCCCGCCCAGAGACCTCTCCACAGAGTGGGGCCCAGGAGCAGACCCTGCTGTGCGACAAGGCAGGATGGCCCTGGACAGCCAGGCCCCTGAACCGTGCTGCACCGGGCAGCAGGGCAGCCGGGACCCTGGGGGGCAGCCCAGACCCCGCCACATAGGCCCTGCGGCCTTTATCACACAGCTTGGGCCTCAGCTGTGTGCTAATTGGGCCATAGGCGGCCCGCAGGTTGAGAACCACTGATCTATACCATAAAGACTTTGTATGATGACTGAATTATCTTGTTGCCAGATCACATCCTCATTCCTGCTTTCCTTCTTTTCAAATACCACTTCATCCAGTTCAAATTCCCTGCTGTCCACAGGGTTGAGTTTCAGTGGCTGGTCTGTTTGAGTGCCTTGTCAACACAAGTTACAGGCATTTTAATCTGCTCCAAGGCTTCCTGCTGATGTAGCCAGAGAAGCCTTCTGTGATAGCTTACAGCTGGGAGATAGGGTCCTTGGAAACCAGGCACATAGAGTGACTCCCTCTCATCCCATGGCAAAGTGCACTGTTTTACGTCTAACTGCACTGAGTGAAAGGGGAGGGACTTGTTCTTATGGTTATTGCAGTATGGGTAGGAGCTGCTTTTGCACATACCAGAAGAACCTGTTTGTAGCTGGTTACAAGACTAGAGCTGTGTGGCAGACTAGTGGGAAGGCACCTGGTTAAGTATTACTAGTTATTAACCAGTTATTAACTGTGTTCTATCCACTTTTAGTCAGCCATGCCCGTAGCCCATTAGAGGTATGTTAAAAAGTTCCTGTGTGGATGTGGGGCCTGAATTTGTACGCTGACTTCCCTTTACCTCACACTGGCAGTGTAAAGTGCCTTAAAGCAGGCGTGGTCTTGATTATAAATGAGAATCAGGCTGCGGGTCTGTAACTCAGCTGTTTCTCCTTCATTGAAGGACTTGACTTGTAATAAACTCTTTCAAGCCTTCTGGCTGTGGAATAGGAGAGATTCATTAATCTGTTATTGTTGTACAGATGTTAACCAAGGGATCAGTATGGTAAAATCATGTATGGTCTCCTGGGTGGTGCATGTCCTGTAAGGCTGTGGAAAGGGGAAGAGGCAGCCTGCTGCAAAAACTGAAAACAACCCCTCTGAATGCTTCCCACCGTGTAGAGTGCTGGAATAATTCATGGGGAGGTGAATTTACATGAATGAACTCACCACTCCCTGGCAGCTCTGCAACTAGCAATTCTGTCAGAAATGAAACAACTAACAAATAGATTAATGTAATGAGTATATCCTGCATTCAAATAATCCATGGGTCAGATCCTACTTGAGTATAAATCAGCATAGCTCCACTCATGCTGAAGATCAGCTACCATATGGGATGTTAGACCATGAACTCAGTTGGGGGATTGATGTGCTGGGTGAGGTGTATGGATGCCTCTGGCTGGCGCCATTCAACAGCACATATTAGCCAGAGGCACATGCAGAGTACTCCATTCCATATTAACTACCTCCTTCCCAGCGCATCCTGCACTATGTGCCAGATATGCCGTTTATATCACCCTGCTTCTCTAGTTTTATCACTTTGCTTCTGCATTTAATTTAGAATTAATTGATAACTGGATGTACAGTGCAATTCTTTGCACTTTGTTTCCCATTAGAAACTTGACATTTACCACTTGCATGTAATTATACTTTACTACAGAATAGCACTAATGATACATTAATTATTTGCATGGCAACGGTGCCCACTACATTATGCAATATGAGACTGATTTTCAAGCAATAGCTGCCTTTTGCAAGCATGCAAAGTTATGCATATAGTCGGCTGTGCACACACCTGCCAAGCACTAATGCCTGTGCATGCTGGTAACAGAACTTACACAGTGAAACTCGGTCACTTGCATATGCAGGTGTTAGACTTTATCAATTGTATGCAGAGTTATTAGTGCTTGAAAAGTGCACAAGCAGATGATTTTGCCTGTGCAACTCTGTTTACATAATGGAGGGCAGCTTGGAGCCTCTTTGAAAATAAGGTGTGTGTGTGTCTGTGTGTGTGTGTATATATATATATATATTATAATTAAGGCTATGATTTAATCATGGAGATAGCAGAAGTCACAGAATCCATGACTTCCAGTGACCTCTGTGACTTCAGCCTGTGGAGGTCGGGAGCTGCAGGGTCCCCTGCCACCTGCAGAGTCAGGGAATTCAGGGTACCCCCGCTGCCTTTGGCAGCCCCCAGAGCTCCAAGCCACTGTAGGCGGTGAGGGTACCCAGCAACTCCTGGCCTGAGCTCATGGCGGATGGTGGGGGCCCCTGGAGCTGTGGGCGGCAGGGGTACCCCCTAGCCCCCAGCTGCTGCAGGCAGTGGGGGCCCCGCAGCTCCAAGCCGTGGGTGGTGGGGAATTCTGGAGCTCCGATAGCCAACCTATGGTGGGGGCCTCCAGAGCTCCTAGCCACCGTGCAGCTGCCCCGCTGTGGACAGTGTGGGGACCTGCAGATCCCCATTTTGTCACAGATATTTCTAGTAAAAGTCATGGACAGGTCACAGCTTCCGTGAATTTTTCTTTATTGCTCCTGACCTGTCCCTGACTTTTACTCAGTATATCCATGACAAAATCTTATAAGTAAGGCTAATGTTTAAAAAGTTTACTCTGCTGTAATTGTTGAGCTCTGTTCACCATCTAAAATAAATTGTTTAATTCTGGACATGAACGTGTATTAAATGAACATATTCACTAGGAAAAAATCTAATAGCATACTGACTGGTTTAACATGCAATATATGCCCATATACAAATGTGAGAAGTATGGGTAATAAGCAGGAAGAACTGGAAGTGCTAATAAATAAATACAACTATGACATTGTTGGCATCACCGAAACTTGGTGGGATAATACACATGATTGGAATGTTGGTGTGGATGGGTACAGCTTGCTCAGGAAGAAAAGACAGGGGAAAAAGAGAGGAGGTGTTGGCTTATATATAAAAAATGTACACACTTGGATTGAGGTGGAGATGGACATAGGAGATGGAACTGTTGAGAGTCTCTGGGTTAGGCTAAAAGGGGTAAAAAAGAAGGGTGATGTCATGCTGGGAGTCTACTACAGGCCACCTAACCAGGTGAAAGAGGTGGATGAGGCTTTTTTTAAACAACTAACAAAATCATCCAAAGCCCAAGATTTGGTGGTGATGAGGGACTACAACTATCCAGATATATGTTGGGAAAATAACACAGCGGGGCACAGACCATCCAATAAGTTCTTGGACTGCATTGCAGACAACTTTTTATTTCAGAAGGTTGAAAAAGCTACTGGGGGGAAGCTGTTCTAGACTTGATTTTAACAAATAGGGAGGAACTCGTTGAGAATTTGAAAGTAGAAGGCAGCTTGGGTGAAAGTGATCATGAAATCATAGAGTTCACAATTCTAAGGAAGGGTAGAACAGAGTACAGCAAAATAGAGACAATGGATTTCAGGAAGATGGATTTTGGTAAGCTCAGAGAGCTGATAGGTAAGGTCCCATGGGAATCAAAACTGAGGGGAAAATCAACTGAGGAGAGTTGGCAGTTTTTCAAAGGGACACTATTAAGGGCCCAAAAGCAAGCTATTCCCCTGGGTAGGAGAGATAGAAAAGACCACCTTGGCTTAACCACGAGATGTTGCATGATCTAAAAAATAAAAAGGAGTCATATAAAAATGGAAACTTGAACAGATTACAAAGGATTAATATAGGCAAACAACACAGGAATGCAGGGGCAAGATTAAAAAGGGAAAGGCACAAAATGAGCTCAAACTAGCTACTGGAATAAAGGGAAACAAGAAGACTTTTTATCAGTACATTAGAAGCAAGAGGAAGACCAATTACAGGGTAGGCCCACTGCTCAGTGAGCAGGGAGAAACAGTAACAGGAAACTTGGAAATGGCAGAGATGCTTAATGACTTCTTTGTTTCGGTCTTCACCGAGAAGTCTGAAGGAATGCCTAACATAGTGAATGCTAATGGGAAGGGGGTAGGTTTAGAAGATAAAATAAAAAAAAGAACAAGTTATAAGTCACTTAGAAAAGTTAGATGCCTGCAAATCAGCAGGGCTTGATGAAATGCATCCTAGAATACTCAAGGAGCTAATAGAGAAGGTATCTGAGCCTCTAGCTAGTATCTTTGGAAAATCATGGGAGACAGAAGAGATTCCAGAAGACTGGAAAAGGGCAAATATAGTGCCCATCTCTAAAAAGGGAAATAAAAACAACCCAGGAAACTACAGACCAGTTAGTTTAACTTCTGTGCCAGGGAAGATAATGGAGCGAGTAACTACTGAAATAATCTGCAAACACTTGGAAAGTGGTAAGATGATAGGAAATAGCCAGCATGGATTTGAAAAGAACAAATCATGTCAAACAAATCTGATAGCTTTCTTTGATAGGACAACGAGTCTTGCGGATAAGGGAGAAGCGGTGGATGTGGTATACCTAGACTTTAGTAAGGCATTTGATATGGTCTTGCATGATATTCTTATCAATAAACTAGGCAAATACAACTTAGACGGGGCTACTGTAAGGTGGGTGCATAACTGGCTGGATAACTGTTCTCAGAGAGTAGTTATTAATGGTTCCCAATCCTGCTGGAAAGGTATAACAAGTGGGGTTCTGCAGGGGTCTGTTTTGGGACCGGCTCTGTTCAATATCTTCATCAACGACTTAGATATTGGAACAGAAAATACGCTTATTAAGTTTGTAGATGATACCCAACTGGGAGGGATTGCAACTGCTTTGGAGGATAGGGTCATAATTCAAAATGATCTGGACAAATTGGAGAAATGGTCTGAGGTAAACAAGATTAAGTTTAACAAAGACAAATGGAAAGTTCTCCACTTAGGAAGGAACAATCAGTTTCACACATACAGAATGGGAAGAGACTGTCTAGGAAGGAGTACGGCAGAAAGGGATCTAGGGGTTATAGTGGACCACAAGCTAAATATGAGTCAACAGTGTGATACTGCTGCAAAAAAAAGCAAATGTGATTCTGGGATGCATTAACAGGTGTGTGTGAGCAAGACACGAGAAGTAATTCTTCCGCTCTACTCTGTGCTTGTTAGGCCTCAACTGGAGTATTGTGTCCAGTTCTGGGCACCGCATTTCAAGAAAGATGAGGAGAAATTGGAGAAGGTCCAGAGAAGAGCAACAAGAATGATTAAAGGTCTTGAGCACATGACCTATGAAGGAAGGCTGAAAGAATTGGGTTTGTTTAGTTTGGAAAAGAGAAGACTGAGAGGGGACATGATAGCAGTTTTCAGGTATCTAAAAGGGTGTCAGAAGAAGGAGAGAGAAAACTTGTTCACCTTAGCCTCTAAGGATAGAACAAGAAGCAATGGGCTTAAACTGCAGCAAGGGAGGTTTAGGTTGGACATTAAGAAAAAGTTCCTAACTGTCAGAGTGGTTAAACACTGGAATAAATTGTCTAGGGAGGTTGTAGAATCTCCATCTCTGGAGATATTTAAGAGTGGGTTAGATAAATGTCTATCAGGGATGGTCTAGACAGTATTTGGTCCTGCCATGAGGGCAGGGGACTGGACTCGATGACCTCTCAAGGTCCCCTCCAGTACTAGAATCTATGAATCTATGAACATACACTTTAGAACAAACCCTTTCTTGAAATTACCAACAGAACTACTTAACTGTCCCCCAGTATATATTTGGTCAGTTTATGTGTTTTACATTTGCAACCTATTTCTATAATTGGCACAGATTCCCAGAGAGGAAACAAACTCTTAGAATATTATTGTGGGATTTTATGTAAAAAAACAAATTGCCCATTTAGCTATGAAATACAATTTATCTTTTGGAATTAAAGTCTTTAGAGTAAGCAAAAGGGAAGCTAGGGTATTAAGTAAAATTCCTCTATCCCTTTATGTTGTCAGAAACACTCTCAGAATTTTGGGTGGAACATATTATGCACATGCACCAGTTGTAGGGTTTTATATTTTTTATTAGTAAACACATTTTACTTCCCTGTGTTTAATGATATACTTCTTAGCTTTAAAAAGGTCACATGATTTCCCTTTAAATAGATCATGCCATGTGACCTTTTAAAATGTGTGGATAAATTAAGCAGCAATAAATTTAGTGAATTTTATGATTAAAAGGAGCCTTTGTCACATTTCTTTAAAAATGTAATTTACATACAGTAGAGCTGCACTACAGTTCAGAAAGTGACCGGAAAATTGCATTTTATAGAATAGGATAGTAAATTTTGGTGCAGGATTGAAATGTGGTCTTATGTTGTATTATATTTCATACACTGACTGAATGATTTTGATGAGCATAAGCTGAGGATTAGCATGTAAACTATCCCCATTGTTTCATATTAAAAAGTGAATATTTAAGAGCAGAAAATGCAAATTTGTTTCAGTTGCATGGTGCACATTTTTCAGCATGTAAATGTGCCACATCTGTGTATTTGTTTTGCTGCAGACATAACCACCAAGAGTTTAGTGATGAAATCTGTTCTTAATTATGATAGCAGCTGTTGGAGTAGTAGCCATTTTTTTCCTCCTGATGTGAAGTTGCCTGATTTACTTGTTTTTATCTGCATTTGTTAGGGCTGCCTGTGCAAAGAGAGAACTCTTTGTGAGAGGTTGCAATTTGTTTTCTGTGTGAGAGCCCAGTGCAAATTGACTAAATCTGCACAGCATGGTAGTTTTATCTTTTCCCTTCCTGCAATGCAAGCTGTTGTACCTCTGCTCCAGAACAAGAGGCCTATAAAACTACCAAACAAATGAGTGAGCTAGTAAGTGCTCTGGCAAGCATCTTAGGCAGCAGTTCATGTACATTAACTATGTTTTATTGACAAAGAAAAAAGTTGGACACTCTAGATCTGGGACATATGGTATTAACATATTATTTTGATAAACAGTTTGTAAGTTTTATACCTTTTTCTTCTCCAGTTATTTTGTTTTCATATACAAAGCTACCAAAACTCTGAAGTTCCTAAGCCCTAATCACACTCCAGTTGGTTTAATGTATTTGCCCAGTATTCTGGTGAATATGAGAGAGAGAAAGTGTGGAAGGTTATCAAAAGGTGGCATAAGAAAGTAAGTTTTTGTTTGGAAATGATGGATCTCTCATTTTCATAAATAATTTACTTACAATGCTGAGCGGTGGCAAATCAACACAGTAAGAGTATCACATGTCTTTTGCACTGTAATGAAATATAGACTGCAAATTGACTTGGGAAATGAAAACTGAGTTAAGAGAAGAGGTTTTAATTAATAAAACTTTTGTACCAAGTCCCCAATTTACAAACCACTTGTGGTCCCCACACAGACAGGCCAATGATTTATTTCACAAATACACCTCTACCCCGATATAACGCTGTCCTCGGGAGCCAAAAAGTCTTACTGTGTTATAGGTGAAACCGCGTTATATTGAACTTGCTTTGATCCACTGGAGCGCGCAGCCCTGCCCCCCTGCTTTACCGCGTTATATCCGAATTCGTGTTATATCGGGTCACGTTATATCAGGGTAGAGGTGTGGTTTATTTCACAGTATAATGTGCCTTGTTTCAGAATTCAGTCAGTCCTGGTCTTAAGTAGACGTCATCTATGCTCCTTTTGGATTCTGAACATTGTGAGTAATTGCAGCAATGCAAATTGTAGCTTCTTGCCAGTCTACACTGGTGGTTTGTGCCTGTGTAGTTACAACACTGCTGGTCACCAATGGCTGAAATCCCCAGGCAGTCCACCCATTTCTCTTCTAAAAAGAAAATAACCCACTTAAGACCAAATCTTCTCAACAATTCAGAAGTCATAAAAATACCTACCTACCTGCTTTACATTTTTTCAATACTGCCTATCACCACAGTATAAAGGGGTTTGTCTACACACACATTTAGTTTGTGGCAAACTGCGGTGTTACTCTACTTCACAATTCCCCTTCAAGCTGAAGACATACCTCCCATCTATTTCACTGGCAGGATTTGGCCCTTTATCTCTTACTCACCTATGAAGACTTGGTGCAATAGTTGAAAGTTCCCCGTAGTCATCGTTCCTCTTTGGTATTCTTCAGAAACTTTAATTTCTAGAACTTGATTTCTGGTATTGGGATATCCTCCTCGATGGAAATACTGTCCCTTGCATGAGGTGGCCATGCTGACAAACAATAGACACCTCAAGTACCTGTACTGCATAAGGGAGTTGCACGTTCTGGAAAAATATACTATCTTTAAGTCATTTCGCTCCTGGACTTTGTAAAGACAGATAGACCAGACTGCAGATTTACCTCATGGGTAACTCTATCAAGCCAGCATTAGACATGGATTGCATGATCACTAGACATGATCTATTGGCATAGACGCTGATTCCATGGGTGCTCTGGGGCTGGAGCACCCCTGGGGAAAAAATAGTGGGTGCTTAGCACCCACTGGCCAGCTCCTATGATCATCTTCTCCCCCTCCCCCCAGCACCTCCTGCCTGACACGATCAGCTGTTCAGCATCTTCATCACGAAGATGTGGAGCAGGGACAGGAAAAGGTAGGGCAGGGGTGGGGTCTTGGAGGAAGGGGTGGATGGGGGGGCTGGGGCAGAGTGAGGGTTGAGCACTCTCTGGAAAATTACAAAGTCAGTGCCTCTGTCTACTGGCACCAAAGAATGCAAGCATGGGCTCACTGTGTTGTGAAGCTTCATCTCCTGCCCCAACTCTCAAGCCAGCCAAACCTGATAAAAGACCTTCGGGGAAAAGATTTCCCCAGAATAGGGGAAGGCATCCTACGAAGAGCTCCTCCAAAAGAAGATCTGCTCTCCTGCACCATTCTTCAACTGAGGCTTCACAGCCTCACGTGGATCCTACTGAAGATTCTTATTCTCTCTGAGCCGAAGAGTCAAAACCGTAGTGGTGCATTGATGAATCATTGAGAACAGCACTGATTAAGCCTTCTTTAACCAGGGGCTTAGGCCCTTTGATTTCTTGCTGAGCACCGCCAAGGCTCCTATGGTGCCACTACATGGGGACCCACAGTCTCTGATGCAGCAGGCCATGGTACCGACACCTGGGGTGGCACAGGCTCCCAGAGAAACCACAGCACTGTCTATTTACAACACCAGGTGGCATTGGTGAGATTTATGGCACCAACAGACCTGCTTGTGCTACAGAAAACTGAATCACTGCTATTATCAATCACCATCTCACTAGCAGTGCTGGTGCTTTGCCCTACACAGTGGCAGGTATCTCAGTGACTTTACCAGATACACCAAGATCTACTGTGCCACCTGTGGATCTAACATACTCTTTCTCGGTGTCCTCAATGGCTTTGGACTATAGTTGCAACTTGGAGCAGTTGCATATATACTCTCCTGTAACTCTTCCCCCACCTTCCTCAGTCTCCTACACAAAGGGACCAGGGATTCCTCTTCAGACATGTACTGGGACACCCAACAACCAGGTCCTGGGCAGTGGTTATCAACACCTAGGCCACCTGGTCCCTTGATGCCAATGTGGCTGTACTGCGGACTCTGGTTCTTTCAAGGGAGGAGTAGTTATCCAGACAGGCCTTATGTCCCTAGGCACCCCATCCACAACCAGCCAGGCTGCTTCAGAGCACCACCAATTCAGCCTTAACCAGTTCATGAGGATGTTCGTGCAGAAGTCTTTCTCCTACCTGTTGACTTAGTAGGGCCCACTACGATATCCACCCTGACAAGGCCAGTGTTCCCCCTTGCACTCCTCAGATGGATGACTTCAAAGGGATTCAAGACCCTGTCAGGAGGATTTCAGCAGTGTTATAAATCCTGATCCAGGAATCAACCCATGAAGTTGGAGGATGTCTTACAGTCTGCCTCCTCAGGGACAATAGCCCTGCCCATGAATGAGGCCATGGATGGACCCAAGATCCAGTACAGATAGTTTGGCAGCCACGACAGTCCCCACTACTTGCAAGGTGGACACAATTTTTTAATTCCCACCCAAAAGGGCTGGATTTTTCTATACACACCTTATGCCACTGTCATGAATTGTGACAGCTGCTAACAAGAAATTACAACAGAACAAAAGACGCTCCTAAAGAATAGGAAACAAAGAGAGGGGATTTATTCAGCCACAAGATGTACTCATCTGTGAATTTACAATTTTGAGTTGACCATTATTAAGCTTTAATGGCCAGATACAATTTCCATATGTTGGAGAAGTGTGCGCCCTTCGTCAAGCTCCCACCAGGTATGATAGAGGAGTTTGTCTCCCTAATCAGTGATGAACAATTAGTGGCCAAGACCAATCTCCAGGTTTTACTGAGCGTGGCAGACGCTGCCTATCAATAGATCGCCACAGCTGCAGGGCTCAGGCTTCCCTTGAGAAATGGAATCTATCATGGAAGATTTGCCTTTGAGGAAGCAAAGTTGTTCAGTGTGGAAACCAGCAAGGCCCTTCACACCTTGAAGGACTCCAGAGCAACTCTGTGATAACTCAGGATCTACACATCCACCCTGCGATGGGGCTTACAGACCTCTCACTAAGACTAAAGGAGTGATGAAGTAGTACTAGGCCCAGGCAGCCATGCCCCTCAGCAGCTGTAGAGCATGCTTCAAATGAAGGACCTTCTTAAAATGGGACTCTGGCTATCAAGCTGGGGTGGGGGGGAGAGTGAAGGAGAGGCTGTCTACAGAAATAGAGCCAGTTAGTACCTTCTGGCACAGAGGAAAACACAAGGGAAGGACCTGGACTGTGGGTAAGGCCCAACTAAGCAGTCAGGACCTGACCCTTCTTTCTCTTCCATTCTCTCTGACAAGGGGGAGCTCACTGGACATTGCAAAGGGATCTGGGAAGTCCTGACTATCTGAATCATTGAGACTGCTTGAACAACCCTCTGCTGGGAGGGAAGCAGAGGGCCTCTTAGAGGCCAGGCTGTGGGCAGTTTGGCCTAGTGACTAAAGCTAGGGCTGCCAATTATGGTTGAACATATTCCTGGAGGTTTCATCACAGGACATAATCTTTAATTAAAGATTAATCAATAATTCCTGGAGACTCCAGGACAATCCTGGAGGGTTGGCAACCCTAGCTAAAGTGAAAGTTTTGCCTACTGGTTAGATTTGGGTGCAGGGTGGGCAGAGTCCAGGAACAAGCAGAGGGTCAGGACTAGAGAGACAGGAAGTGAATGCCAAAGCTGGAGGGTGAACCAAAATCGTACGCCAGGGGCGGATCCAAGGGTCAGTACTGGAGAGGCAGGAGCTGAAGGGGACCCTAAGCTGGAGCAGAGCAGGGACTGGAAGCTGGCTGGGGCAACGGCTGAAACAAAACAGGAGCAGGGACTGGAACAATGACAAGCACAGCTGCAGGCATGATGTGCGTTGAGTAGCCAGAGAGGAGCTGTAGCTGCTGGGGTTAAAAGCCAGCTAGCTGCCCTTCCTGACCAGAAAGGGGCAGTAGTTCTCAAACGTTTGTACTGGTGACCCCTTTCACTTAGGAAGCCTCTGAATGCAACCCCCCGCCTTATAAATTAAAAGCACTTCTTTATATATTTAACACCATTATAAATGCTGGAGGCAAAGCGGGGTTTGGGGTAGAGACTGACAGCTCACGACCCCCCATGTAATAACCTTGCGACCCTCTGAGGGGTCCCAACCTCCTGTTTGAGAACCCCTGAATAAGGTGGTGCAGTCAATCAGGAAGCCTGCTGAAGGCCAGCTGTGCTTGTTGGGTTGCCAGGAGACTGAGTGTGCTGCTTGGCCCTGATCCCTGACAGGGTTGAGACCACACTCCAAACTGAAGAGAGCAGCAGGGGTGGGGGATGCATGGGTGTTGGGGGGTAGAAATGGCCTGTGGGAGGCAGGTCTGGGGTGTCAGCTAGAGGGGATGGAAACACCCTTCCTTCTTCCTTGGGCCCTAAGTCAGGACCTGGTGGAGTGGGAAGTCCAGGGTCCTCCTATTCGTCCCTCCCCCGTACTCCAACCAGGGAGAACCTGGAGAAAAACAGACTATGACTTGGTTGTCAGGCCCTCGGGTCACCCCCCAAAACTTTGGGCATGGTTGAGCTGCAGCCTGCCTACTAGGCCTGCTGTCTGCAATGAGAACCCTGCTACATGCCCCTAAGACAGCATTTTAGACAACAATCATATGCTTTGCAGCACTGCCACTTTTTTTCCTACCAGAGGCCTATGGAGCCTTCTAAGAAAGTCTCTACAGAGACAGCCTTCCTCTGCAACCCACTTGTCACAACTTGCACCAGAGAAGCACTTATTTTCATGGAACTGTTGGGAGATATGAACCCATGCCTACAGATCCAATGAACCAGCCCTTTCTTTTGGAAATCACCTATCTGTATCCTTTCGGCACTCATGCTCCTCCATCACCACAGATCAGTGCGTTATGGACATTGTGTTGGGATCCCTGGGGTGCAGCCTGGGACTGTGGGACTGCTGTGCCCCCTTAACTCTCCAGCCTGGGCTGTCTGTCACAGTGACTTACTAGTGGCAAGCAGCAAACCCCTCCAGGTGCTGTTACCACTCAGTACAACCGCACGTGGAGCCCCTGACCTAGCTAGATTGCATGAATTCTCCCAGAGCCACTCATGAATCTCATAGAAAGGCACCAGCCAAATCCTCCCAGACCTGTACCTTAGAAATATACTATCTTGCAATGCTCAAGACCCTTGCTTGAGCAATGCAAGTTTATTAATTGCTTCACCACTTCATCAATGGAAAGTGGACATACACTAGCCTTTGTAACCTGAGCAAATTTACCAAACACTTCAGGCAAATTCACTGGTAAAGATAAACAGTAAAACAAGTTTATTGACTACAAAAGATAGATTTTAAGTGATTATAAGTGATAGGCAAAAAGTCAGAGTGGTTACCAAAAGAAAAGAAAATATAAGCTCACAATCTAAACCTTAACCCTTATCACACTAGATAGCATTTAGGTCAAGCAATGTTCTCAACCTAGTGGATCTTATACACCTTATTATACAGGTTAAACCTGGGCCAGTCTCCTCTGTTGAAATCTTCTATTTTCTCAGCATCTTGTTGCTTGCAATGTAGGTGGGGAAAGAAGAAAGGTGAAGCATGGGGCCACTGTGTTCTGTTTTATACCCTTAGTTAATGTGCTTGGAGAACACAAGTCCAGGCATGTCTGGTGAGCATTGCTGAGTTACCAGGCAATATTGAGCAATTCTCCTGGTGTGGCCCCTTGTGCAAATGAGTCATTGAATTGTAACTCCCTTGCAGGACAATGAGTGTTGATGGTTGTTCAACACCTGCCCAGGCGTTGGTTATCCTCCTGGTGATTGTCTTGGGGGAGCTAGTATCTGGGTGCTTCCCAAACACACAGCATATTTTAGTGACAATCATACAATGCAGTTCTCATAACTTCATATGCATTAATGATATACAAACACTCCCTGGGTTACGCACGCAAACCCGCACTTACAGAAAAGGTTCCGTAAGCATGGGGTGGGTTTCTTTTTTTTTTTTTTTTTGCATAATTGTCAGGTATACATTCCTGATTTATGCAAAATTTGACTTACACAAGGCGTTCCGGAATGGAATGCTTGCGTAAGTCAGGGAGTGTCTGTACATATTTAGATGGAACAATGAGTTTCAGCAGTTCATAACCTTTCCCATGATACCTTACAAGTCATGCTGTGTATGCAATATCACAATTATAAACAAATGATGAATATGGGGATTACAGGGCACTCCCCTGGGGTGTAGAGTGTCACAGACATGTTAACAACAGGATACTCTATCCAGTTTCTAACTGTGCCTATCCCCAACCCCTTCTTCCATGTCCCTCTTCAGGGATCCCAGGATGTTTTACAACAAGAAGTCCTCTCACTTCTTTCCCTCAGAGCAATAGAAAAGGTTCCATCTCAGTATCAAGGGAAAGGGTTCTACAGCAAGTACTTACTTGTCCCCCCAAAAGAAGAGAGGATGATGACCCATCTTGGACTTAAGAAATCTGAATGTGTTCATATATAAGTTGAAGTTCAGGATGGTCACCCTTACCGCGACAATTCCCACTCTGGACCTAGACAACTCATTTATGTCTCTCTACCTTCAGGATATATATTTCCAGATATTTGATAATGCCATCAAACAGGATGTGCCTAAGGTTTGTGGTAGGCCACAACCATTATCAATACTGAGTTTTATTCTTTGGACTATCAACTGTTGTGGGGGTATTTACCAAATAGCTAGCACACTTATGAAAAGGGGACATTTCATTATACCCTTACCTGTAAAATTGGCTGATATGAGGAAGATCTCCTCAGAAAGTTGCAGAAGCCACTCATCACACACTCAACTTGTTCCAGAGCCTGCACCTGAAAATTAACATTTTAAAAAAAGTCCAACTTCACTGATTTTTAAAGACTTGAGTTCATTGGAGCAATCCTAGACTCCTTCAAGTCCATGGCCTTGCTTCCCCAGTCCATCTCTTGCAGCTGGATTCATATTTTGGCATTACAGTGAGGACTTGCCTTGCCTTTCGAGGACACATGGCTTTGTGTACCTTTGTAATGCTGCTTTCCAGTCTACACCACCAATATATGCAAGGCTGTCTGAGATCAGTATATATCACAGAGTGCCACACAAGATCAGACAGGGCTGAGCCAAATTGTTTTTGATAGCACCAGAGTGTTTGAGGCAGTTTTGGTTTCCAAACATCCTGAGCTTCTTTATCTCCCAGCCCAAGATCTTGCCTCTGCTTCTGGACCATTTGTCACAGTGTGATGGAATATCTTGCATTTAATGCTTTATCTGCTAGATGGTTGTAGAGTGGTCCTGCTTTCTCACCTGTCCAGGATCACCTGGTCAACAGTAGAAAAGACTCTACAAGTCTAATGGATAAGATTCTCTTTTTGTTGCTGTCAGAAGTCCCTGAATCCTCAAGAGACTTGGATATCTGTAATCCTAGACTAGTTACTGGAATAGATATAGACCAATTTATCACTGAGATCATCCAAAATACATCTGGTGGCTATCTCAGCACACCATTCACCAGGAGAAGGCCAAACAGTATTTTTTTTTCACACCTGCTCTAGTAAAAATTTTGAAGGATCAGATTAAAGTGTTTTCATCTGTTAAGGATCAATCCCACTGTCGGGCCTTAACTTGGTACCAGCTGTTATGTGCCCTCCATTCAAACCAATAATGATGTGTTCCTTTTTTCACTTGTCAATGAAAACATCATTCTTAGCAGCATGATCTCAGCAAGAAGAGTAGGAAAGATTCAAGAGCTGATGTCTGACCCTCCTTACACACATTTTTATACAGTCTTCTACTGTGACAAGTTTCTTACAAACTCATCTGAAATTTTTGCTGATGGTGGTCATGGAATTCCACCTAAATCAGTAAATTCACCTACCCATATTCTTCCTTAAATCCCATGCTTCCAACGCAGAAGCCACTCTCTGTATCTTAGATATCATATGTACCATGGCATTCAGGTCTTCACCAAGACTTTTCATGGTTATTGAAGAAAGGATGAAAGGCTAGGCCATCTCAACTCAGAGACTGTCACAGTGGATTTTTGACTGCATGAGAACTTGCTGTGAAATAGCCAGAATAGAACCACCTACCACTCTTGAGGCTCATTGGACCAGAGCTCAGGCAGCTTCATCAGCTTTGTTGAAAAGTGTGTCTATCTTAGATATATGTAAGGCAGTCACCTGAGTGTCTCTTCATATGTGTAGCGAGCATTATGCAATTACTGAAGTCTGTAGATCAGATGCTACACTTGGCAAGTCTGCTGCAATCTTCTCCTAAGACTTCAAGCTTGAACCTACACTACATTGGTCAACTACTTGGGATCACCTGTAGTGCAATGTGCACATGGAGAATCACTCAAAGGAGAATGAAAAGTAAATGATCTGTACAATAATTGAGTTCTTTGAGATGTGTTGTCATTATGCACGTTCCATGATCCCCCTCCACCCTCTCTACCTCAGAGTCCTTCGCTTCTGGATTCTGTGGTTGCAAGGAAACTAAGTGGTGGTTGGTGCTCTCCCCTCTTTTATGCTTTTGATGAGGAGCATGAGGACTCGCAGAGTGCAGTTGTACCATACAGACACCTCTGGCCAAAAGACTCTGAACTCAAGTGCGCGGGTGCATGCATACCTTTGGTGGAATGTGAATATGTATAACACATCTCAAAGAGCTCCAGTTACTGTACAGGTAAGTAACTTCTCATTCATAATAATGTCAGGAAGCCTAGGAGTTAATGCTGAAATTTTTGAAATGTAGAAACTTTATTGGATTTGTATAAAGTGTAAACATGAATAAGAAAAAGAGATGAGAGGGAAGCAAGAGAGATTCATGTAAAAAATCATCTAACAAATATGTATACATCTATGTGCAGGATTAACTTAGAGAACTATAGATTTTTAATGTAACTTGTTTTGTATCGACTAGTGTTTCTTTTCTTTCTGTGTCTATTTTCTAGACTGTAAGATCTCTGAGGCAGGAAGTGTCTCGAGCATTATATCTATGTATTGTAGAGTGCTAAGCGTGTTGTATTGTGTAAATAATTGCTATAAATTTGAACACATACTGGTAGTTGTGAAATATTGTTCACATCATTTTCTGTTTGGAAAAATCATTGACAGATGCTGTAAGTTTTAACATGGTGTCATCAAATTTTAATATCAAGATTACAGTGATAAATATACAGAAATGTTACTCCATTGCATCAAGTCACTGAATTTGCTGACATAATAAAGTGCAAATGGGTTATGTTGAATGGTGACTTACAACTTCAGTATTTGTTACAAAGATTACTCTAATAGAGGAAGTGCATATGATACTAATTACCCTGTAAAATCACACTTAATAGTACTCTAAAATTATTACATTTTAAAAAGACAAAATACAAAAAAAGTCATCTTCACCAAAATATTGTCTCTGCTTATTCCAGCTTTTGATGCCTTATTTGCATAATTTGAAAAGGGTTTTATTTTTATGTTGGGGAATGCATTTATTCTCACACATAGATTCAAAGGCAGAAGGGTCCATTGTGCCCAGGTAGCCTGACCTCCTATATAACATAGGCCATGTAGAAACAAATAGAGGGCTGAGCCTACAAGTGGATACACGTGTACAGACCTTCTCACTTTAGAATTTACTTCAGGTCCCCAGGTAGCCTAGTGTGAGAATGGGAAGGATGTGTTTTTCCCTTTTAGTCAGGGAAGACATTTAAAGACACCATGCAGATGAAAGGCATCATTTCTTTTAAGCTGATAGCTTCATGCCTGTCAATCAAGAAGGAGGAAAAGGGAGTATTCTTCTCCTCTCCAAAAACAGCACTCACAATAGACTGTCTGTCCCCCTCAGAGTCCTGATTCTGAGGGGGATAGATAGCCTCCCATCTCTGCCAGTCAAGGCAGAAGCTCCATAGCAATCCCTCACTGCTAGAGATGAAGGTATGGGACATTATCCCCTGCTGACTATGTCTCAATAATCTGGGATAGCAAACACTTTATCTAATGAACACCAAGTTTTTTGTTTATAAAAACAACAACAACTTCCCTCTGCAGAAAAAAGATCTAGGTCCCCATGTGATGGAGGTGCATGCATGCAGGATTTACCTTATCACTGGGGTATATGTTACTTACTCCTGGGACTACACATCCTCCTGTCATCTTATTAGCTTTCATTGACTTGTAAGCTCTACACTCCAGAGCTTTTTGAGAGATATTTGAGGGGATTTTCAGGCTTAGGTAGCATAACTTCTGAATGGGATATCTAGCGTCAGAGCTACATGCAGAGTTATGGAGCCATGTTGGTCACAGGATATTAGTGAGACAAGGTGGATGAGGTAATATCTTCTATTGGACCAGCTTCCGTTGGTGAGACTGACAAGCTTTTGAGCTTATACAAAACTTTCCTTCAGGTCTGGGAAATGTACTCAAGAAGAAGAGCTCTATGTAAGTTTGAAAGCTTGTCTCTCTCACCAACAGAAGTTGGTCCGATAAAAGACATTATCTTACCCATCTTGTCTCTTCAGAGCTAAATGACTTCCACCGCCTTGGTTCAGAAACCAATGGATCAGAAAGACGTACCTGGGCTATAAAATCCAAACCATAGACAATCCCAAAATTCAGAGCTGTTTGAATATGGTATTTTGGTTCAATTAATTACAGAAATAAAGGTCTTGATGTGAATATTAGAGACATGAGGTGAAATCCTGGCCCCATTGAAGTCAATGGCAAAACTCCCATTGACTTCAGTGAACTTCCTCAAAATTTAAACCAGTCATAATCAGGGGTTTATGTTCTGTTCTGGCTCATTGCTAATGGATACTTTAGCCTAGATTGTACCTTACTCATCTGTATTTTATTCTGTATGTTATTTAAAATATGTTCAGTACTTATAAACTCAAAAAACTCCAGGACACAGGTAACTAGAATATAAAATTTGTTTTGTGATAGACTTAACAGGCACAGACTCTGTGCAATACAGAAAGCATTGTTATAATTATTAAGATCATTTTGTGAAAAGTCACTTTTCACAACTACGTAACCAGCTAAATTCCACCCCTGCTTTAGTTAGTGGATATAAGGAATATCAGTACTGGCAGTATAAGACAGTGCTTTATTATATGCTTTATTATATACAGTGTTGATTTTTAGAAAAGGCAGCGGATATGTATTGTTCTCCACATGTTGGGTCATCCTACATTGAGCTACTCTAAATGTTTAATTCATGACCAAGAAATATGTGATTTTAGTAGGTTTTCCTGCTGGAGTACAGCTCTCTGTGACTTAATTGGAAATTTAATTTAATTTAAATTGAAAAGTGTTTTTCATTTGTCAAGTATTCCCATCAGAAATCTAGGATATCTTATAGAATTTAATTTTGTATCATTGTCACTATGTTAAGCTTTTCCTTGACTATTTCTCATCTCTGTTTTTTCTGACTCAGAAGAGTCTGTGTGTTTGAATTTACTATTGCATATATTTGGTGCAATATTCCTTTATTTAATTAACCCATTTTTCCTAAAGAAAATTTGATGGTAAATAATGAATAATTAACAACAAAGTTAGAAAGCAGTTTATTTCTTGAGCATTTGCAAACATAGCATTGCAATAAGCACGGAATTTAGTTGTTTATTTTACTGAACATGCTAATACAAAGGGTTCCAACTTTGCCCCAGGGAACCATATTGTTAACTCGCCAGGAGGCTCAGGACTGCACCTAATTTACATTAAATGGAGTGGATGGTAATTGCCATTTTCTTTAATATGGAGATAAGGTCTCTAGAAACAAGTCTCAGTATACCATCCCACATTTTTTTCAGAGCAGTCTTCCTCTCGGTTCAAGATGGAACATCACTTCTTGGGACCTGTAGTCACCATGGGCTGGGCCTCTATATTAAAGAGAAGAGGGCCACAAGCTACATTGCTGAACTCCACACATTTGATCACACTTCAGCCTTCCTATATTAAGCTACTTAACTCCCAAGCTGCTAAAGATTCTTTAAAAAAAAGACTATTTCAGTTTTTAACAAGAAAACTTCAAATAAAACTGTCAAGACAAAATCAAAATATAACCAATATATGTACAGTCACCAGTGTCCTTGGGACTGGTGTCTTCATTAGGAATAAACTCAGTAAATCAAGTCCTAGTGTCTTGCTTACACAAGCTTCTATCCACCATCAGTGCACTTAACAGGTTTATAGTAGGGACAGCAGACCTAGTGAGGTGGATGAAACCAACAGAAAAATTCCCAAATAATGTATCAGCAATATGAATGTAATTACATTCACTTTAAGGCCCCTTTACACTGCCATTACAGTGTGAAGGAACCTTAGTGTAAATGAGACTCATTATTTGCAAAAGCATATACAACATTTGGGGAGTGGGCAGGTAATTTTCATAGATATTTTATTCTGTAAGGAAAAACAAAGGATTCCCTGTACCACAGACAGATTTGAACTATAATGCCCACTGCACAAATGAGATAAGGTCTCTAGAAACAAGTCTCAGTATACCATCCCACATTTTTTTCGGAGCAGTCTTCCTCTCGGTTCAAGATGGAACATCACTTCTTGGGACCTGTAGTCACCATGGGCTGGGCCTCTATATTAAAGAGAAGAAGGCCACAAGCTACATTGCCGAACTCCACACATTTGATCACACTTCAGCCTTCCTATTTATGTTTGCTTTGCAGCACGCGATTCCTTGCTCTGCAGCTATTTGACTTGTTCAGCTTTGCCTGTAGATCTTCAAAGTTCTTTTAATCAGCAAATTTGCACGTACCTATCTGTGTACTTAACTGGCTCCACCCTTACTACCTGCACACAGGGATAGTACATGTATGTGCACACCTGTACGCATAAGGAAATCTTCTACTATGACTACTCAGTATGCAATTTTAAAATAGTCATATCTTTGTTTTTTTCAAACCAAAAGCACTAGTCCTCAATGAGAACTATATCCACCATATGTGGATCCTGTGGTTATACTAACTGCAATGTTGAGTCAAAAGTTAAAGTGTTTTTGCTGTATCCTTGTTCAAACATATGTTTATTACAATGGGAAAAGTATATTCCTCCCCACCCTCCTGGTAACTTAAAATATATCTGAAGGGATTTAGCTGAAATATTCAAACAAATTCACTTTCAGGTGGAGAACAAACATGAAACATTTCAGCCCAAAAGGTAAATATTTTGGAAAGTTATGAGCTTGCAAAAACAGGAGGTTATAATAAAAACTCTTTTGGAACATTAACTGTGTTGGGACTAGAAAGTGCCCACTATAATACTGAGTGGAAAAAATGTTAAAATTGTTCTCTCATTTATGACATAATGGGCAAATTTGTTGGATTCCATTGTTAGTTTAAAAGTTACTTTCTCATTGTACCTAGAGTGATCTTTATTACATAAATAAATAAATAAACAAATAAAATTTCTAAAGTACAGGATTATTTGTATAAATGTCTCAACTCAGCCCATTAATATTCTCTCTCTAATACCAGTGAAACATCTTTCTTTTCTTGTACAACTCGTCTATTGCAAGCACTGGCATTTAGATGTTAAAAAAAGGCAAGTATACATTTCTGAACTGTTTCTTCTGGACATGATTTTAGTATGATATGAAATAGATCAGATGTTAATCTGATCAGTTAGTGGAATATAGAAATAAAAAGATGGATTAACGAGACGTGGCTTGAATCTCTCCCTCTCTGTGGAGGTCTGTGTACAGATGGATTTTGTTTTCTAACACAGGTGATGTGATGACTGTAGGTGCATGTATGGGCTTTATTTTAATGAATGTTTTTAGGCTTCTCTTCCCAGAGAGTTCTTAGGGAGATCTTGTAGTTGTACTGCACTGATGTGTAAAAATTGTTGAACAGCACACTTGCTTCTCTTGTTTGGGAATGCTTGATGAGCTCACAGGTGTTATACAACAGATTGAAATCGTTCTAATTTTAAGTCAAGCACCAATTAATTCTGCAGTCTAGGATTGGGTAAAGTGAAGTCTAATCAGGTAGCTATGTTAAAGTTATGTTCCAAACTGCTTCCTTATTCCAGTGCGCCACTGACTTTTTTTAAAGTAAGACTAGTCATTAAATATGAAACATAACTTCTGTATGACAATATAAGTTTGACTAACTGAATCTATTACTGTAATAGGTAAACAGCCTTTTTACCCCCAAATCACTGCTGAGGTTAAATTCCTTGAGGTGTAATGTTTAAATTCAGATCAGGAATGGCAGCTTCTGGAATTAATGAATGTTTGTGCTGGTTTGGGTATCTCTAGTGCTCTGATTACAAATTTGATGCAAGGCTTTTATTAAGGAAATGTCTCATTCCTGTACTACTTCTAGAAGGGGAAAAATCCTCAGCACACATCCTCTTCCATTCAGCAGATCACAAAACAAGGTCCATGTCACAGGCATTTAAAAATTAGATGGAACCAAGCAACCTAATTAAATAATATATAAGGAAGCCATAAATTCCACTGAGGATCCACATGTGAAGTAGTAATTTTCTGTAGAAGAATTCATAAATAGAAAGCAAAAGAAGAATCCAGTTTAAAATAAAGGCATGATAATCTTGTCAAAGCTGTTTTATGGAACAAAATGCTGTTTTTAATTTTTTTTTTAAAACCCTCCCTCTACAAAATACCACATCGAACTTTTGTTATAATTAAAAGAACTTGAGAGAATGTATACATTTTGTTCCCCAGGGTATTACCCAGATAATGTCTTCCAAAAAATGTTCTATATTACCAAAAAAAAAAAAAAAAGGCAAAGACTGATCAACACCCTGATACACATTTCCTTAAATGAACATAGTAACCTCAGCCAGTAAAATGTCTTTAAACCATATTCTTTCATCTACATCCATGTATAGTTAAGACTGATGTAGAAGTATTTTATAAGACAATGGCAGGAAAGGGATACTTTCAAGTCTCATTGATATGGCTGATGACAATGAATGATAGAAGTTCTGTCAGAAATAAGCACTACTGGAGAAGGCTGAAGGAGCAGCTTAAACTTTAGTGAGCTATCAATCTACAACCTCTAAAGGTCAAAAGAATCCAGAGTGTTTGAAAGGTATATAAGGTATGTCAAGAGAAACTTGAGGAGGCTACACACTGTAAAGTCTTTCTTTAGGTGAGTTGCTGGTCAGATTGTGTAGCTGCTGCTGCTTTCTCACAATATATTTACAAGGCTATGTTCTGATAATAGTATGAAGGCCAAAAATGGCCTGGACAACTACTTATGAACAAACACACAGTCAAGTATAGTGATTGTAGATACAGATGTATTGCATATATTATATTCATATACAGATATCTTACATGGTAATGCTTATTCTGTTTACCACACCTGTTTTGGCTTGATTAGTCTTTTAAATAAGAATGTCTTAACTCTATTGTCAGGATATCTTGAAGGTTCACGGATCTTTATTCATGAATAGGGCAGCAAAAATCAATGAAAACACTTCCTATCTGCAGTGCATATCTGGTTGTGGGCAAGATGCACTACTCAAAAACATAGCCAGTATTCAATTAGCAATTAGCCCCATAGTTACACCTATAAATGTGCACTGTTGATTCAAGATGCCTTGTTACAGCTGCCATACACAAGACTGGCTCCATAGTTATTATCTAATATGAATTTACATGTAACATTATCCTCCTAACTGAACTAACAATATTTGAAACACATTTATGTTTGTATTAATGTCCAAGGTCAAAGGAGATAATTTGAATGAATGTTCCACTGTGTATTATCCCAGATAACATTTTCCAGAAATTTCACATATTACAGGAAGGCCAAAGGCTGATCAGCATCATTGACATGATCTATTTCTTTTCTTGTTGGTTTTTCCAAAATGTTCCGTGCTTGCTGTATTGAGGCTACAACTTAGTCTCTCCATCTTTCTCCCTCAGAAATGGTGGAAAAACAGTAAACATACCAATGCTTATGTAATGAAGAAAGAAGCAAACATTTTGCCCTTGACTGCTGGGAAAAGGGGGGAAGCATATGTTGTATAACTTATATTGGTGAATGTAAAACTGTAATAGAAAATTAATATAAATAAATAAAAGATAGGATTTTTAAAAGGGTTCAACATTGGCCTAAACATGCTGACATTGAGCCCTGTGATAAAACTAACACTCACTTTGATGGGAGCAGAGATACATCAAAGTTGGTTTGTTTTTGGAGGGTATGTTTTGTTTTGTTTTTTTAAAGGCCAAAGAAGGGTTTAATCTTTTACTGTATTTCTAAATTCTCTTCAGGCTGGGAGGAGCTTATTGGCTATGGTCACACAGACTATGATGCAACAGACTGATGTAGAATGTGTGTGTGTGAGAGAGAGAATGGCAGCTGCCTGTGCACCTGTGTGAGAGAAAATGGCAGCTGCCTATGCTATTTAATTCTGCTGCATCTGTGGGCTGTGACAGGGAAGTGCAGCCTTGATCTTTCCCAGGATCCATAGAACCCAACCAGAAGAGGCTACAGTGAGGATGCAATGAATTGCTCCTCCTCGGGCCACAGTCCCCTTTTTTTGAACTATCACCCAGCTCCTCAAAGGTATTTAAGTGCCCAACTTCCCTTATGGACGTTAGATAACAGCTGGTATTTAGATGCCTGTCTGCAAGTCCTCCACAGCCGTGTTTGCCAGAAGTGTGCACCATCTTTAGCTAGCACAAAGGACCTGGAGTGAACCTGGTCCTTATGTCTTGAAATTTGAGAGTGCCACTGTGCAGAAAGTGAGTATAGTTTCCCTGCAAATAATCTGAAATACATGAAAGGAGGACTATAGCAGCCTCAGACATCCAGACTTTTGTTAGTGGTATAAAGTCCTCCAGTGTGAGTTCCAGATCAAATAGTAACTGTTTTCTTTGGAACCCTTTTTTTTTTTCATTAGCAGATATATGTGTGAAAGTGCATTTTTCTTTCCATCCAGTCCTTCTGTGTCCAAAGATGCTACTGTTTCATGTGCAGTAAGTGGAGATATATATTGTATCCACAAAATTATTATAATGGGTCATCCACAGCAATTTTGTATAATTGTAGGCATTTGGTTCTATGTCATGTTTCAGAAATATTTGAAAAGAGGTGTTAAAACATACCAAAGATGTTTGTGGTCTATCCTGTACATTTCTCCAAGTACATGGATGCTAATTGTTTAATGTTTTTTTGGGGGGGGGGGGGGATGTGGGAGGTTAGGGGGAATATTTACCTTGGAAAGCATAGTAAGCAAATTCTGTAAGTCAACACACAGGGAGCTGTCAGACTTCCATGCTAATGACTTCCATGTAAGGAAGTTGTGTTTGAAGAACCAAGAGGAAATTTAACTAAAACGACTGTGACCAAGTGGGTAGAGTATTGGAATGGGACTCAAGAGCCCTGGGCTCTATTGCCAGCACTGCAATAGACCTACTGGGTGACCTTGGGCAAGTCACTTCCCCGCTCTGTGCCTCAGTTTCCTCCTTTGTAAAATAGGGATAGTAATTCTTACCTCCTTTGTAAAGTTATCTCTTTTGAAGAAACAACACTATGCTTTTTGTTAACTATATATGACAAAATATTTTTGTGTACTTTGATCTATCTCGTACAGCTTTAAAATTGCTTGGTTTTCATAAACCATGGTTGGGAAAAGTCTTTTCTCCTAGTACTTACTCATGTGAAAATCCAAGGCCACCTCTCTCTTTTCCTTGATGAAAGTGTTTTCAAACGTTCTCATCCTCATATAGAAACACTGTTTCACCTTTACTTACTGAAGTATGTCCTGCTGAAAAGGTCCAGGCTAAGGCAGGCATCAGGAATATTTCCTGAACGAAGAAGAGCCAATTAATGAATGGTAAAGATTCATTTTTTCAGGCTGAAACATATACACAAGCACATTACGTTCATCTGTTTTTTGTTGTTGTTTATATAGCATGATTGGCATTGGGAAACTAACAGGCTGGTAATGGCAATAGTTTATATACCCTATTTATAAAAACAGCTTATTTATGTTCTGTATCCTTTACCCCCTACCTGCTGTCTGTATATCTTTAGGCTTTGAGCACCTCAGAACAAGGACTGTGTCTTTTTTGTTTGTTTGTTTGTTTGGGAAGCACCTAGCATATTGCAGGCACTACCAGAAAAAAATAAATAAAATAGGAGTAATAAATGTGTATAGATAAGCTACAAGACAAGATCATTGGCCCCCAAAGAGCTTACAGTCAAAACATGAAGATTATTCTCTAATCAAGTAGAGAAAATGCTGAGTCTCCCCACCAGCAACTTTCATAATAACTTAGATTGTTATCTCTCTCCTAGCTCCAAACACGAAGCATCATGGGAGTTTTGCATAAAGATCAAGGGGCATAACAGGGTCCTTAGCAAACCCAAATATGAAGCTCTGGGTCAAATTCTCCTCTCAGTTATACCCATGTGACCCACTCCCACAAGTCAGTGGGGGCTGCTTGGGTGCAGAATTTGATCATCAGAGTTCACATTTATATTGGAAGTTAAGGTGAAAGAGTTCTGTTTCTGGTTATGCTGTATATCAAATTAACTTTGCACGTCTGTTGTGTCTTTCAGGTTGTGTTCTGTGAATTATTGCCTTCATGTTTAAACTGTTAAAGTCTGCAGTATTACTAAGCAGCTATCACTGTAGCTTTGCTTTGCATTAGCAAAAAGAAGAGAAAAAAACCCTCCTAACTGAGGACTGTCAGGGATTAGTGTGTGTATGTTGTGACAAACCAAACAGCCTCCAGGGTGCTTATCTCCACTGCTGCTCACTTCATGTTTTATCCATTAAATGAATGTGATGAAGGAATTTTTTTCTTGTTTCTTCACATTACTTTTTCTACACTGGAACAATTTAACATGCAGTAGTCTCAGCTCTAGTTTTACTGAAGCAGAAATGTCATCTAAATTGTCATTGATGATATAATTTTCTATTTAACTGTGGAAGTCTATTAAAGATGAACTGCCTCTTTAATTGTGTGCATTTTGAATACAAAGACTTGGGTTAAGCAGGTTTTAAATTTGGCAAGATTGTCATTTGCAGGAGCTTTTTAACACTGCAGGGTGTGTGTATATTTTAATGGAAAATATTTTTAAAATATATTTCATTGCAGTTAAATAAGTATAGAGAGGATAACAATCAGTATAGCTCATTGTTACTAAGAAAAAATCATAGCTATTTTAAAAGAGAGCATTCAAAGAGAAATTATTCAAATAAATTAATTTTTATAAATGTATTAGGTTTAAAGAGGAAAAAAGGTAAATTTCAGATACTCCCCTTAAAAAAACCTTCTCCCTTCTCCTTTATTGCTTTAGCCTGTTCCTATTTGCATTTTTAAAACATCTCACTAGCTCTCTGTGGAATTCCCTCACAGCCTTGAGATGGTTTTACACAACTGAAAATGATATTTGTGTCACAATTATTTATGAAAAGCATAAAAACAGTTACTGAGATGGCAGAGACTTTCTGATTGTTGGGTTTTCCCATAACGTTAATTACAATAATGCATATAGCCTGGCACGTTAATCTTTGAGATGCATCCTCTGTTTGTTGTGACAGAATGAGAGGGCATACATGCCAGGGCTGCCAGATAGGATTTGTATTAGCAGGAAAATTCTGGTTTTGACAGGGCTATCAAAATGCACCATTGCTTGCCTCCTTCTACACTGTGCAGACTGCTCTCTTTTTCAAAGGTTGACACATCTCCTCTGCATGTGATGTAGAAAACACATCAGACACAACAAGAACTTGCTAGATCCTGAGAGAGATTTCCCCTGAAAATGATAATGTGCAGTCTTTATCTTCAGCAAATCTTGGCAGCCAGTGTTTTCCAAGTCTTGCTTTTTATGAAGGGTACTCTAACCTAACATGACCCATTTGATCCTGTAAAACTTCAAACTTCGGCAGGGTACTGCTTTGCAAGCACTGTCCTATGGTTGACAGAGCAAAAAAAAATTATTATTCCTAATAATCATAAAGCATTGATTTTTTTTCTAATTTTGCAATCTAATAGACTATTTTATTGTTTGCTATCACTTGTAATCAATTAAACTCTATCTTTTGTAGTTAATAAACATTTTTTTGCATTATCTAAACCAGTGTGCCTTTGAGTGAAGTGTCTGGGGAGTATCTCAGCTTGGTTTAACACATGCTTGTTGCATATTCCTCTCCACATTGAGGGAGGGGCAAACTATTTGTTAACTTACATTGTACAGATCCCTCTGCAGTGCAAGACTGTATCATTTTGGGTTTATACTCTAGTGGTGGGTGCCTGCCTAGGGAGCTGGGAGTTATCTTGGCTGTAGCCTCTCTATTGTTGCTTCATGCAGTGGCTGGTCAGCCTGCATGCAACTGCGGCTGGGCGTGTCCCTGCCTGTGCAAATGCTGGTGAAAGTGTAGGACAGGGAGTGGTCTACAGTTTGCCACAGCAGCACAGTGTGAGTCAGGCTGGTGAGTCAGAAGGCTCAGTGGTACCCCAGTTCCAGGTGGCACCCTGGGGGGAACCCGTCACAATGGCAGTGTATAATTTATTTATTTATTATTTGTATTAGTGCCTAGGGGCCTTATTCATGGATCAGGACCCCATTGTGCTAGGCACTGTACAAATACAGAGTAAAAAGACAGTCCCTGTTCCAAAGAACTTACATTCTAAGTATAAGACAAGAGCTAGATACAGACAGATGGGGGAGTACAAGTAAACAATGAGACAATATTGGTCAGTATGATAAACTGTGGTATCCGCATATTAGCAGCCTACCTGATGTCAAGTTTTGTAGCATCATTGCAAAGGAGACTTTTGAGGAAACTCCATTGGGGTGGCAATTGTGTGCATATTATTTCTATTAAAGAAATAACAGGTTTTATATAACTTGTATTGTCCAGGAGAGGACTGGACAGTACAGGAGTTACATTTCTTGAGGAAAATGTAAGATTGGGCGTATGTTGGGGACCACCCTGCAGTATAGCCAAGGCTGGTGAGAGCCAGAGTATAACCCAAGTGTGACTGGGAGGCTGCAGTTGCACACAGATACTCAGGATATGGCTTGCATGCTAAAGGCTGTTTGTGAGTGGCCCGGGTGTGAGCTCCTTCAGCAAGGTTGTTTGTGAGTGGCCCAGCAAGGCATCATAAGTAAGGCTACGAGTTTGTCACAGAGGTCATGGAAGTTACAGACTTTCTGGGACCTCTGGGACGTCTGCAGTGGCCAGTGTGGCTGGCCTGGGGGCCACCTGAGTAGATGGGGCAGTCGGGCCACCGCACCTCCCTCCCCTAGCAGCAGCAGGAGTTTGGGTGTTTGTGGGAGGGGGCTCAGGGCAGGGGGTTGGGGCGTGGGAGGGGGTGAGGGCTCTGGGTGGCGCTTACCTAGGGGGGCTCCCCGGAAGCGGCGACATCCCCCTCCCTGAAGCTCCCACTGGCTGCGGTTCCTAGCCAATGGGAGCTGTGGATCCGGCGCTTGGGGCAGAGGCAGTGCACGGAGCCAGGTAGGGAGCCTGCCAGCCCCACAAACAACCCCAGCACCAGCGGGGGTCCTAGGCCATGCGCTGCCGCTCCCTCCCCAGCAACAGCAGGGGTCCTGGGCTGCTCCCCCCAGGTCACCCTGTGAACACCTGTGGTGTCCCCTGGGCTGCCCCCCGCCCAGCACCCGGGGCACCCCCAAGCTGCCTCCCTCCCCAGATTTATTCAGGGTTATGTAGTACAAGTCATGGACTGGTCACATGCTGTGAATTTTTGTTTACTGCCTGTGACCTGTCCATGACTTTTACCAAAAATACATGTGACTAAAATGTAGCCTTAATCATAAGTCACCCAAGGTTACAGTGCGAGGATGCCACAGCAGCTTATTCGTCTGGTATGTCACAGACACTTGAATTTAAAAACACTGGATTAGAGAAAACAAGTTTATTAACTACAAAGAGATTTTAAGTGAGTACAAGTAATGAGGCATAAAAGTCAGAAACAGTTACAAGAAAAAAAAAAAGAAAACACAACTGGTACCAAACTTAACAAACTATGTTAACTTCAAAGCAAAGCATTCTCACCACATGCTTTCAGCAGTCTTAGTGACCAACTTTTTAGGTCAGAACCCCTTCTCCCAGAGTCCAGTGAAGCTTCCTTTATCCCTTCAGGTGCAGTGAATCAATGGGCATAGCAAGAGAAGGGTCCTTTGAAATGTTTATCCCTCCTTTCTGTAGTTTGCCCCCCTCTTAAAAAACATTTTCAGCGGGGTACTTGGAGACAAAAAGTCTATGTGGAAGGATGTTCCCTGCTTCTTTTTTCTCACCTCTTTGATCTTCCTTTGTTTCCCTTTCTGCTTGATGACTCTATTTACGGCTTAAATGCAAATTAAGCATAGCACCCATTCCTTTTTTTAAGACAGACCTCAGTTTGGAACACGTGTTAATAACACCAAACAGTGGAATCTTATAACTTCACATACAATGTTGCCACACATATTTTACCAGGACAATAATGAGCAACAACTTATGAGTTTTCAAATGATACCTCACTAGGCATATTCTGTACAAAAATTATTACAGTAGTATGTAAAGTGTGAATATGGGCATATTCTGTCACACATGGTTAAAGTGACAGGATAGGAAAAATATCTTTGTAGTAGCATTCTGAATGGATATCAGTGGGGCAAGAATGCATTTGCCAAAGGAAGAAGAGAAAAGGATGTTGCAGTAAATGAGTAATTGATCGTTTGGATGGGGGAGTTTTAGCTGTTTCAGTGGATAAAAAGGCTGTTATGTTGGAGATGTTATGAAGAAAGAATCAGTAATATTTAGATACAGCCTGTATGTGAGGACCTAGAAGGAGCTCTGAGTCAAAGGTGACACCCTGGTTATGGGCCTGAGTGACAGGCAGGATGGTGGTGTTGTCCACAGTGATCAAGACAGAAGGTAGCAGGGAAAGGTTAGAGGAGGAGGATTAAGAGCTGTGTTTTAGCCTTGTTGAGCTTCAGCTGTTGGCTAGACATTCATGAGGAGATGTCAGAGAGACAGGCTGACATTTTAGTTTGGACAGAAGGAATAGAGAGGTACTTCTGTGAGTTGTCAGCATAGAGATGATGGGTGAATTTGTGTTTTGCAGATGAGATTACCCAAAGACAAAGCGTAGAGGGAGATGAGAAGGGGACAAAGGCTAGAGCAGGGGTGGCCAACCTGAGCCTGAGAAGGAGCCAGAATTTACCAATGTACATTGCCAAAGAGCCACAGTAATACATCAGCTCCCCCACTCCTGCTCCCAGCGCCTCCCACCCACTGGCAGCCCCACCGATCAGTACCTCCCCCTCCCTCCCTCCCTGCACCTCCCGATCAGCTGTTTTGTGGCGTGCAGGAGGCTGTGGGGGGGAGGGGGAGGAGCAAGGGCACAGCAGGCTCAAGTGAGGGGGCGGGAAGCGGTTGAGTGGGGGCAGGGCCTGTGGCAGAGCCAGAGGTTGAGCAGTGAGCACCCCCCGGCACATTGGAAAGTTGGCGCCTATAGCTCCAGCCCCGGAGTCGGTGCCTATACAAGGAGCCGCATATTAACTTCTGAAGAGCCGCATGTGGCTCCGGAGCCATAGGTCAGCCACCCCTGGGATAGAGCCTTGTAGAATGCCTGCAGAAAGCTGGAGGGCAGATGAGGAGGATCCCCCAAAGGACATGCTGAAGGAGCAATTACAGAAGAAGGAGAAAAACGAGTAGACTCAGAGTCACAGACAGCCGTCTCTTGGGTACGGCGAATCTGGGCGACCACTCCGAGTGCTGTGCTTTGGGGGCCCCGCAGGCTGGTGCGATTGGCTGGTGTGGTTGGTTCTGGAAGTGACAGGTGGATCCCGGAAGTGACGAATTCGTCACTTCCGCCCCGGGTCCTGCAGCCCTCTATGGACGGGCCTGGTCACAGAAGCCAAGGGAGGACAAGATTTCAAGAAGAACTTGGCTGATTGTGTTGAAGGCAGATTGACAGATCTAGGAGTATGAAGATAGAATACTGGTTTTACATTAGCGAGGAAGAGGTCATTAGAGAGTTTGGGGAGAGCAGTTTCAGTTGAGTGTAAGGGGCAAAAGCCAGATTGGAGGTCTAGGGTAGAACTGGAGCAGAAGAACTCCAGACAGTGCTTGTGAACAGCACATTCAACAAGCTTAGAGATAAGAGGGAAAAGGGAGATGCTGTGGTAGTTGAATAGGGGTCAAAACTATTTTTTTTAAGTGGCCTGAATAGTTTATAAATTCAATACTTACATTACTCAATAACCGGTATTGTCATAGGTAGTGCAGGTAACAGTGCTCATAAGGATGCTTGTCTGACACTCCCTTTATAAGACCTTGTTTTCAGTTGTTTGAACTGTTGCCAGTCTTACACCATTCTGGCTGAAATTTTCCATGCTGAGTGTCCACCTCAGGGTGACTTCCCCTCCCTAGGCAACCTAACTTTGAGTGCTTGACTTTGCAACCTGAATGTCCAACTTAAAGTAGATTTTTTTAATGTAATTTATATTTATAATGTCCTCTTGTTATTTTAAAACTTACTTTTTAAAATTATTTTAATTTCAAAAGAGATTATTCTGGACTCAGAGGGAAATTAGGATTAGTACCACCAACAGTAGCAACTAGGTCTGGTCGAAAATTGTCTATTAACCTAATTTTACATCAAAAAAAGTTTTTTCTTCTAAAACAATGTTTTGTGTGGAAAGTATCATTTTTCTTAGAATTTGTTTTCTTCTTTATCACCAGGTGAAAACCCCCCAAAACTCCCTGCCCCCCCTTTTTTTGACCAAAAATTATCAAGCTTGGTATTCTAGATAGTCCACATTTTCTGTGGGATTTGCCTCTCTCCCCATTTTCCCCGCCCCCCCACAGTTCTAGTAGAATAAAGACACTATTAAAACCTGCTTGGAGTCATGACAAAATATTGTAGACATTCCCTTCCCCACGGCCCATAAACTGAACTGCTTTCATTGTTACTGGACCAAGTTGTGTAGAAAACAAAATCTCACAAGCTACACCCCTAAAGTCCAACACTTTTTATTTGATGACACCAACAAACATACCATTTATCATAATTTTTAAGGGTGGTAGCCAAGGACTGCAGCAGGCAAGAAATCTGAATTTCTTTCACCTTTTGTAGATATTGTCATTCTAAGTAGCCACTGAGACACATTGGCTGGGTGTTGAAGCTTGCACTGTTGCAGACCATGCTGTACTACTTTGCCAGTCTAACAGTTTGCATGTACAGGGAACTCAGTCCTGCAACATGATCAGTACTTTTACCCAAATTTGGCAAAACACTTAAACCATAAGCTTAACTTTAAGCACATGCTTAAATCCCATTAACTTCAATATGATTTACTTAGTTAAACATATGCCTAAATTCTTCATTAGGTTAAGGCCAGAGTGCTCAACACATTGCAGTGTTGAGCCCTACATTCCCTAAAATATAAAGCACAGCACATTGCTGCCATTTAAATGGTTCTGGCCAGGAGTTGGCAACCTTTCAAAGTGGTGTGCCAAGTCTTCATTTATTCACTCTAATTTAAGGTTTCACGTACCAGTAATCCATTGTAACATTTTTAGATGGTCTCTTTCTATAAGTCTATAATATATAACTAACCTATTGTTGTATGTAAAGTAAACAAGGTTTTTAAAATGTTTAAGAAGCTTCATTTAAAATTAAACCAGTGGCCAGGACCCAGGCGGTGTGAGTGCCACTGAAAATCAGCTTGCGTACTGCCTTTGGCACGTGTGCCATAGGTTGCCTACCCCTGTACTATAAAGATCACCAGGCTTTTCAGCTCTGTAGGAGCCAGCACATTGGAGGCAGACTGCTACTGTTTCCCCTGCTGATAGATATGTTTTTTTAAAACTAACAGGAGCAAGACAATTCCCTGATCAGTGCAAAACTTGGAAGGGCTCGAGTGCTGAATGCTGTTGAAGGCAGGATAGTGGACTAGATAGACCACGATCTGATCCAGTTTGGGAATTCCTGTGGTCCTACTTTGGGTTATTTTAGAAGAAGAAATTTCAATAGAAAAGACATAAATGTCAAAAAATGGGTGGATTAATGTTAGAGAGTATGCAGGTGACAATGAGATGAGAGCCATTAACGGTTATTGCTAGGAGATGGCTATGTACAGTGGTTGCCCTTAAATTTGCTGATTGCCTTGGATAGTAACTAAACAGCTTTGTGTCAGTGTTTGTAGTACGCAGGGTATTCCCTATAGTAAGTATAGAAATATACGCGGGGATGCTGCAGCCACTGAGAGAACTGAATGTCTTAGTATAAGGAAAACCAGACAAGCTTTTAGGGGTGACCTCTGCAGGGCTATATTTGCCCAAAGGAGCATAGAGACTTCCCAGCAATAACTGAGCCCCACCCTCTGCCCCATGAAAACTCCCTGGGGGGCAAGCAGTGGTAACCTCCCTGTTGTTCTCTCAAGGTCTCTGCCAAGGGTGTGAAGCTTTAGACTCGGGGAAGCAAAGGAGGAGGAAAGGTGGCTCCATGGCAGTCCCAGTAGTGGAGGCTACTGAGGAGATGTGCTGAACCAGTGCATCCAGACACCTTTGCCATACCCCTCACATAAATGGGCCCACTCCTTGGGTTGTGCCGGTCCCTTTTTCTTTTCCCCTTCAATTTCATGTGTTGTGGTTGCTATCTAGTGTTGCAATACCCACCATTCCTGGATAACTTTCCATCTTCAGATGGGAGGGGTGTGCGGCCTATGCTGCTTCCAGAAACCTGGGCTGAATGTGGCCGGTAGCCCATCTAGTCAATAACAGTGATAGTTCTTCAGTGGATCTTCTCCCTAAGTCTAATTGATTCTTTCCCTTGTGGGTGGCTTTGGTGACTCCCATCTTCTATAGCTCTACCAAAAGGGGGAAGATAGGCCATTGGAGAGTCATTGCTACATATGTTCTGCTGTGTCTTTCCCCTCACTCAAATACAGATCCATACATACTGAGGCCATTGCATACTGGCTTCTTCCTTCTTATCTAAATAACACCAACAGAGAAGCTCAACAGCAAGGTAAACACTGCTGTATCTAGAGACCTTTTTCGGTGCCCTCACACACTGATGCGGAAAGGATTGCAGCTGACATTGCTCCTCCTACCCGCCCTAAGTAGGTCTGTGTTTACTTTCCCCCTTCCAAAAATAAAGGCCAGATGCAAAGCTCATTGAAGTCAGTGGGAGTCTTTGTCTATGGCTTCGCTACAGCTTAAGTCGACAGGGGTGTGAAATAGCCACTCTGAGCGATATAATTGATGCCGATTTAAGCGCCAGTGTGGACAGTGCTATGTCGACAGGAGAACGTCTCCTGCCAACATAGCTCCCGCTGCTCGGAGGGGAGGCTGGAGTAATTAAGCCGATGGGACAGTTTTCTCCCTTGGTGCAGCTGCACGGCTGTAGGATCTCTTGAGCAGGGCTGGCTCCAGGCACCAGCTAAGGATGCAGGTGCTTGGGGTGGCCAATACAAAGGGGCAGCACTCCGGCCGCTATTGGGGTGGCACATTCGGGTCTTCGGTGGGAATTCGGCGACGGGTTCCTCCATCCCTCTCTTCCTCTTTGAGCTGCTGCTGAAGAGGAAGAGAGGGAGCAAAGGACCCGCCACCGAAGAATGGAGCCGTGCGATTGCGCTGCTGCCGAAGTGCCGCCGCTTGGCTTTTTTTTTTTTTTTTTGCTGTTTGGGGTGGCAGAAAACTTGGAGCCGGCCTTGCTCTTGAGTAGCCCTACCCTTACTGTTAATATTCATGGGCTTGGATCAAGCCTTAAGATTCCTGGAGACATTTGGTAGATTTTTTATGTACGCCAGGTCGGCCTGCATTTCAGGTTAGTGATGAACCCCAAATGTCACCTGGTTTGGAATTTCTGTTACAAAAGCTTTGCCCAGTATTAGTCCTTTAGGGATAATCACGCACGGCTATGCGAGTGGTTGAAACTTTCTGTTGCTCTTGTGTAGGTTACTTTAGTGCGGTGATAGCGCTCTTTCTAACATGCTGGTGGGCAACCAACACAAATAAAGCCACCCAGCCAGGTCAATGCCAACTATAGCGCGTAGGCCACAGGAAAGGTCTGTGATACAATCAGGATGGTTATAGTACTTCACATTTCTGTAGTGCCTTCCCTGAGAGGTTTTCAAATGATTATTATTTGTATTGTAGTAGCACCTAGAGGTGCTGGTTACGGACAGGACTCCATTGTGCTAGGAGCTGTACAAACACACTCCCTGCCTCAAAGAGCTGACACTTCTGCAAAATGTTTTACAAACACTATAGTCTAGACCAGGGGTCAGCAACCTTTCAGAAGTGGTGTACCGAGTCTTCATTTATTCACTCTAATTTAAGGTTTTGCATGCCAGTAATACATTTTAATGTTTTTAGAAGGTCTCTTTCTATAAGTCTATAATATATAACTAAACTATTGTTGTATGTAAAGTAAAGAAGGTTTTTAAAATGTTTAAGAAGCTTCATTGAAAATTAAATTAAAATGCAGAGCCCCCGGGCAGTGTGAGTGCCACTGAAAATCAGCTTGTGTGCCGCCTTTTGCACGCGTGCCATATGTTGCCTGCCCCTGTTATAGGCTATACACCAAATCATGTTTACACTTCTGTTAGGAGTGACATTTCAGTCTTTGGAGAATCAAGAAGACAATAGCTTCAAAAACTATGGTGTTTATCTTCACAACCAAAATTTCTTTTTGAAGTGAAAGATGAGAGAGAGAGAGTGGATTGTTGATCAATGTGATTTGCCACAGCAGCCTTGATTGATGTGTGAGCATCACTTCACAACTCTACCTGCAGGGGAAGGGAAGAGCTGCACCTTTTCATGGTACTCATAGCAAAATCAGGAAGTCTCCTCCGTTAAAAAACCCCCCACAAAACTCAAGAAGCATGACTAACAACATTATATCAAAAAGAAGCAATTAACTTTTGTACATAATCAGTTGGGTAATTACTTTACTTGTGTAAAAGACATTTATAGCTTACATAGTTACTTAAACTGTGGCATGGCTAGCATATGTAGGAATGCCATGTAAGAATTCCAGAAGAACATTTCAAATAAAAGGATGTTCTTTCTACTTTCTTGTCATTCTAATGCAAATATATAGTTTCTTTATATTAAGCACCGAGGCCAACAGAGGGCTTGCAAAAACATTAGCCACTAGCCTCTTCTGCCTGTCATGGTGCTGACACTTTGAAACATTTTTCTTTGAATGAATGAACAACCTAAAACAGGGGTAGGCAACCTATGGCACGTGTGCCGAAGGCGGCACATGAGCTGATTTTCAGTGGCACTCACACTGCCCAGGTCCTGGCCACCAGTCCAGGGGACTCTGCATTTTAATTTAATTTTAAATGAAGCTTCTTAAACATTGTAAAAACCTTCTTTATTTTACATACAACAATAGTTTAGTTATATATTATAGACTTATAGAAAGAGACCTTCTAAAAAAGTTAAAATGTATTGCTGGCATGTGAAACCTTAAATTAGAGTGAATAAATGAACACTTGGCACAGCACTTCTGAAAGGTTGCCGACCCCTGACCTAAAAACAAAGCTGGTTGGTGGATTCAGGCCTGGTGAGTGGATACATGATTTAAAAATGCTATTAAAGCTAATGTTGAAAAAATTATATAATACACAGGTTAAGAGAAGCGTGTCTGTACATCTGGGTATAGTGCTTAGATACAGATACAAAGTTTGTTTTAAAAGTCATAAAATACATATAGTGCATAATTGGCAGTAACCCAAATTTGGGTGAATAAATTTAACAATACAGTTTAGACATTAGCATCCAAGTATTTGGATGTTATACAGAGAGTTGGTTGTAGAAAGCACATGATTCAATAAGTGAAAATTGTCCGTCGGTAATTGAGAATTTAGGGTAGGTTGTCCATTTAGAAAATACGATCCATCAGGAAAGTATTTCAGTTACTTTCCCCACTGCACTTCTCAGCGGCACTCCAGCTCATCCCTCCTGGTATTACCGATGTTCGGTGATGTTCTCTATGTAGATGTCACTCGACCACCTGATGGCATCCGACACCATGAGTTGCCGCATCAGCTGAGCGTAGCGTTGATCCTGAGTTCTAATGTTAATGAGACAAGATGGGTGAGGTGGTTTCTTTTATTAGTCTTGTCTTCTGTTGGTGAGAAAGACAAGCTTTCGATCTACAAAGAGCTCTTCTTCAGGTCTGGGAAACGTAGTGTCACAGCTTAATACAAGATACAACAGATTGTTTGTTTAGCATAAGTAGTTAACACATATTTCAAGGTTAAGTTGCCATTAACATCCCTCCAGTCATAGGCAGGAAAGGAAGGGAGAGAAAAACAAGGCAGCTGGAGGGGGTGTTAGTGGGTTATAGGTTGTTGTAATGAGCCATAAATCTGGTGTGTCTATTCAGTCTGTGATTTTTGGAGTCCAGCAAAGTTATGAATTTAAGCTCTCAGGCTTGTCTTTTGAAGGTGTTATGCAGATTTCCTTTGCGAATGGAGCCTGAGAGGTCAGATATAGAATGATAGTTTTGTAAAAAATGTTCACCCACATGTGATACGGTGTTTTTGTCTTTTATCATTTTCCTGTGTGAGTTCATTCAAGAGTGTAGCGATTGTCTGGTTTCCTAATGTTAATGTAATCTGAGTCTACAGATGTTAATGTAATTGCTTCATCATCTCAGCTGACTGCTCCCTGCTCTCTTTAACAGTTTGTCTTGTAGGACAAGCTCAATGCATCATGATATTGCAGTCCAAAGGTATATCATGATGTCATAATATAATTGCACCACCATCAGATCTGCACAAATAGTTTGCCAAATTCTTTATTGGTCCTGCAACATAACACAATGTAATTTTGTCAAGTGGATCTTTTCCTCAAAACTGTTATCCATGAAGAATGGAACAGATTTGCAAGCCTTGCTGCTGTTCTGTTGTATTCCCCTGGGTATGCATGCTGATGCAGCAAAGAAACAGATTTAGATAAAGCTGCTCTTCCTCTTCTCTACCTCTTCTGCTGCCTATAATCATTTCATTAGTGCCACATAAGAGATGTTAGAACTCCTCTCAATGGAAGAAGAGAGGGTGGGGTTTTCTCTCACAAGCATCCTCTCTCCCTGCTTAGGAGTGGAATCAAGAGCAAGAACTTATTTTCTGTGCCATTTGTTTTTCTTTTTTCCAAATAATTCCACATTATGTCCTCTTCTTGTATGCAAACCAGAATGAAACTTCTCAGTGTAATTAGAATATAAGAAGACTGAAGAGCAGGTTGGGGGTGGGGTGGTGGGTGCAAAAGACGTACTTAGGGCATCAGGAGGTCAACGTGAGGTGAATGAACAGAGATTCTAAGGGTGATCCATAGCACTCCAAAATGTCTCCAATATCAGCAATAATTAGTCCTCATACCCTATTATTACACTCACTCTTACCCCTTAGTATTTTCTGTACCCTCCCAGTTGCCTCCTCCACTGTAGCATTGTCCTTGACTTCCTAACCAGTTGTGCAAAGAGGCCAATGTCTATAGATCTGCTCGAGTGACATTTTTCTGGAATGTGGCCACAGAAAGCAAGCTGATACAAAGGTGAAGTTCCTGCCCTCTGCCCAAAAAGCAATTCATGTATTTTTGGTTCTAACTCCCTCAACTCACTTTTTTTGCTCCAAATTCTCTCCTCTATTATCTGAGACAAGCTACTTTGTCTCCTCTGCATCCTGCAACTCTTTTGGTTGTACACAAATTTACTATAAATTAGTATATTTATTATATAATATTTGATTATATGTTTATTTTAATCTATAATTATATATAGTTTAATTTACCTTAAAAGAAAAAACACAGTGGGCCAGATCCTGAGCTGTTAAAAATCAGCATAGCTCTTATGAAGTCAATGGAGGTATGTAGTTCTACATCAGCTGAAGATCAGGCCTTTATTTCTTTTATCTGCTATTTTTGGCTACCTCATGCAACTGTCTCCATAATGCAAGAGTGCATGGCCCTTAATCACGTCCTGGTATGCAATGTGCAGGACATTGTGGATGGGTTTGTAGCAGTGGGGTTTCCGAATTGCAGGGGAATGATACATGGCACACACATCCTTATTTTGGCACCAGACCACCTTGCTACAGGGTACATCAACAGAAAGGACTACTTTTCTATGGTTATGCAAGTGCTGGACACTTCCCTGACATCGGTGTGGGCTGGTTAAGGAAGGTGCATGATGCTCGCATCTTTAAGAATAGCTGCTAGCAGTGACTTTCTTTCCAGACTGTTGGATTACTATTGGTTATCTTGAAATGCCAAGAGTGATCCTGGGTGACCCAGCTTATCCCTGTTCCCATGCCTTATGAAGCCATACACTGGCCACCTCAACAGCACCAAGAAACACGTCAGCTACTGTCTCTGCAGGTGCAAGATGACAGTTGAATGTGCCTTTGGTTGTTTGAAGGGACGCTGGCATTGTTTACTCACAAGATTGGACCTCAGTGAGAAAAATATAGCAATGGTTATAGCTGCCTACTGTGTCTGGTGTAATATCTGTGAAGCAAAGGGGAAAAAAATTCTGCCACAGTGGAAGGCAGAGGTGGAGCAGCTGTCTGCTGAATTTGAACTGCCAGATACAAGGGCTATTAGAAGAGCTCGACATGGAGGTGTAGGGCTCCGGGAGGTTTTGAAAGACCACTTTAATAGTGAGCCAGAGTAGTGTGTGTTGTTGTAGTGTGCTGTACCTGACCTTGCTCTTTTCCAGCCTGGTATGAATTGTGTGGTCATTGCTGTACATTTAGAGATACAACATTGTCAATGTACTAATTGATTTTGTTCGTAACTGATTTTACAAGTTGTGTGACACTGTGCAGTAACAGGTAATTAGTCACCTTCAGAACTGATGAGCACCAGCCAGCATATGCTATGAACTAATAAAGATGAATTATGTTCCAAATAATAGAATTTTATTTTGTAACAAGATCAGTGAAAAACAAACAAAAAATGGGCAATTTAAAAGCAAATATATTAAAAATTAATAAAACATAATAAATTAAGAGAACAGAACTTACAAAGGGGAAAGAACATTCATGTCCATTTCAGGTACACATACACCAACCATGGCTTTCACAGGTCAGAGTATCTGTAAGCGGGGGAATGATCCCACTGTTGTGAGGAATTTTCTTGGCTTATACACTACCCCAGTGGAATTGGCTCGCGGAAGGATCTGAGTCCTTACTCCCACTCCCTGTACCCAGAGCCCTGCCTAACCTAGAGGACTCCCCTTCCACTCTCCTGTGTGGCAGAGTCCTCGTACCCCAACAAGGCTGGGCCCAGGAGTCCTGGGGGCTTGATCCCCAACCTTGTTGTGGTCACATAGGACAGGGGCTAGGGTGTCCCACTCTGGGGTACTCTCTCCACTCTGGTTGCTTCCTTGACCCACTGTTCATTACATATAGTTCAAGTCAAATAAACTTTATTAAATGGCAACTAATTAAAAAAATAAAGAAAAAATGGAGAAGGTAAAAAGAAGCAAGTAAACCCATCTCCTTGCACTGGGACCTCTGCCCAGGGGTCCCCCCGCCCCGCTCCCCGCTCTCCCCAGCTGCTCACAGTGCTTGGAGCACAGACTGCTCCAGCCCCAGCTCCACTCTGCCTCAACGCTGCTGCTGCTCTGCCTTCAGCACAGCTCCCTGGGCTGCTCCTCTGGCTCCAATTGCCATGGCTACCTCGCTGGCTCAGGCAGCTCCTCCTCACTCCTTGTCAGTCAGGCTGATCTGGAGTGTTGGCCTCTCTCCATCGGCCCTGGGGACTGTCAGTCTAAGGGTCTTGCTTTCCCATTGGCCCTTCCCCTTTCTTTTGGTACCGGGGGATGGCCAACCAAAAGCCCCCACTACTTACATTTGTGAAGCTGTGATTCTCTTTAATGTCCCCAGGAGTGGAGCGGTAAGGGTAGTGCGTCGACCCCTGATGCCACGTGGAATGTTGAAGGGCTATAGGGAGGTCCTGATATTGATTTCTCAATTGGCTGCTGAGAGAGGTGAGCCTGGACTGTCAAACCTGCAGGTCCACTAGAATCTGCAGCATCTGTGTTTGCTGTCTGAGAAGGCCCATTATGGTGCATGGCCCTCTCCTTTTCTTGCGCCTTTCTCCTCTCCAGTCTATCTTTCTCCAGGATGGCTGCAGTGTTCATACTCCATGCCCTGTGCTCAGAGTACGATACAGCACTGGCTTACAGGATCTCATTGAACATGTCATAATGAGTCCTCTTCTTTCTCCTCCTTATCTAGCTCAGGCATTCTGCAGCTGTGGAGGGCGAGACTCTGAAGGCTGCAATGGCAGCACCTGCAGATAAAACACAAAGGATATAGTTGTCAGTGTATTCACTATGGAAAGCGAAACTTAAGAAGCTGAACACACTTCCCTTGATCCTCTAAAGGTTTAAGCACCACATTCTCACTTCTGCTTGAGATTGCTTGTGCCTGGCACTGGTCACAGCACCAGCCTACTTGGGGTTAGGAAAATGAGGAGGGAATTGCTCAGTTGCATGATTCTAATAGTACAGGGCAATGGCACTGAATAGTGACGGCGTTTTCCACCCGGCGATGGTGATTTTAGCCGATTTCTCACCCCTGGTGGTAACAAAGACAGAGAAAGCACAACTTCTGCTGGTGTCCCTAAGCCTCCTGGCCCTGTATGCTGCTAGCCTGGGTACTGCAATGTGCCTGCTGAAACTAGTGCTGAGTGGTGTGGGAAAGTGTGCTACCATGGAGGAAAAAATAAGGCAGCCCTCCCTAGAAACCTTCGGCAGAAGACTGCAGAGTACCTCCATGAAAGTTTCATCGAGATCTCTCTGGAGCAGGGATCGGCAACCTTTGGCACGTGGCTCACCAGGGTAAGCACCCTGGTGGTCCGGGCCGGTTTGTTTATCCGCTGCGTCTGCAGGTTCGGCCGCTCGCGGCTCTGACTGGCCGCGGTTTGCTGCTGCGGGCCAGTGGAGGCGGCGGGAAGCAGCAGCCAGCACATCCCTCAGCCTGCACCACTTCCCGCAGCCCCCATTGGCCTGGAACGGTGAACTTCCGAACCTGCCGACGTGGCAGGTAAACAAACCCGCCCGGCCCGCCAGGGTGCTTACCCTGGTGAGCCGCGTGCCAAAGGTTGCCAATCCCTGCTCTGGAGGATTCATGGAACTGCTTCACATCTCCTCCTTCCCCCAACCTCACTCCACACAGGAATGAAAAGCAGATAGTATTTCTACCCCTCTTGGTTGTACCACTACCTCTTCTAGCATGAGTAAATTAATGAAAAGTCAAAAGATGTCCTGATAATCTAGGAGTGCCACATCCCTTAATTTAAAATTAAACTACACACTCACCACAAGTTCCTTCCCCTGCATCAGGCTCTTGTATGCTCAACTGATGGGACTGGCTGAACTGCGGTTGAGTCAAAAATAGGTTCTGGCTCACTGCATAACTGGATCTCCTGGTTGCCTGTCCCATATACTCCTCCTCCTCTTCCTTGTCCACCATCTCCTCCTCCTCACTGTTTATGGCAGTGGCCTGTGACTTGGCTCCTCAGAGATATTCTTGATGATGTTGGGGTTTCTGCCGAGGATGGCTTGCAGCTCTTTGTAAATGCAGCAGGTCTGCCGCTCAGCACTGGATTGATTGTTGGCCTCCCTGGCCTTCTGGTACGCCTGCCACAACTCCTTGGCTTTCACACAGCACTGCTGCTGGTTCCTGTCTTACCTCTTCTCCTGCACCCCCTGAGCAAACTACTCGTACATGTCAACATTTCAAAGGCTGTTTAGGTCTGTGCCTCCTTTCCCCACAGGCCCAGGAGATCCAGTATCTCCTGTCTACTCCAGGCAGGAGCATGTTTGCAGTGTATAACTGGCATGGTCAGCTGGGCAATTGCATTCAACAATGAAGAGCAGCTAGGAGCAGGGCCGGTGCAAGGAAGTTTCACGCCCTAGGCGAAACTTCCACCTTGCGCGCTCCCTCCCCCCGGCCCTGCGGCAGCTCCCCGCCACCCCCCCTCCGCCCTGAGGCGCCCCCTCGCGGCAGCTCCCCCCTCCGCCCTGAGCTGCCCCTCCCGTGGCAGCTCCCCCTAGCTTACCTCTCCCCACCCCAGCTTACCTCTGCTCCGCGTCCTCCCCGAGCACGCCACCCCCGCTCTAATTCTCCCGCCTCCCAGGCTTGCGGCGCCAAACAGCTGATTGGCTCTGCAAGCCTGGGAGGCGGGAGAAGTGGAGCAGCGACCGCGCGCTCAGGGAGGAACCGCTGTAAAAAAAAATTGAGGGCACTTTTTTTTGGCGCCCCCAAATCTTGGCGCCCTAGGCAACCACCCAGTTCGCCTTAATGGTAGCACTGGCTCTGGCTAGGAGTGTTCACCAAGCTGGGCAATTAGGAAAAGGAATTTCAAAATTTGTCAGGGCTTTAAAGGGATGGGGAAGTGGTGACCAGAGTGGTCAGTTTGAGACATTGTGGGATAGCTGCTGAAGAATAGTTAGGGTCAACATAAATAAATGCAGTGTCAAGACTCACACTGGATTTATTTATTTATGTTGTACTCACAACCTAAGTACATTGACCGTGACTCTATGACACTTGGGGAGTTAGTGTAATTAAGTTAATGTAACAGGGTACTTATGTTGGCGGGAGCCAAATTTAAGTATAGACACATGCACAACGAGGTTGATGTCAGCTGCCTTGTGTCGACCTAACTGAGTATTGTAGACCAGGCCTCAGACTGCTCAATTGGAGGAAGGTGCAAAATGTAGGTCCCCTCATATCATAATCACTGCTCAATCACACACCTCAAAGTAATCCACAGGTCCTTATATTACAAACACACCTTTATCAAGTAGGTCCAACTACTGCCTCCACCATTTAGTGTAGGTACACACCTAACACATCAGTGACTGCATCTGGAATGTATCCAAATAATTCCCATTGGCTACTGTTATCTCCAAGGGAACATAGGGAAGGAGGTGTGAGCAACACTTTTTTTTCTTTTTTGTCCTTTAATAGTGTTTGTTAGAATCCGGTGGATGAGACTGAATAGGTTGTAAAAGGAGGCGAAAAGCTTGTACGTTTCACCAACTGTGGGGTTAGCAGAATAAAGATGTGTGTGTTAGAGCAGATTGGAGGATTGCTGAAAGAGGGCATCATTAAGGTTGCATGGGCAACCTTAACTGTGCATTTTCTGACTTTCAGAATTTTGAGTTTTGCTCAACTCAGGATTGTGCAAGGGGGCAAAACACCACTAAGCAACCTTAATTCTCTGTCAGTGTAGGTTTTTTTTGCTATTGAATTGAATGATATGGAAACAGTAAATGCAAAAGAACTACTAACAGTGTTAAAGGCATTGAAACAAACAGCCACGGAAAATTACAGCTTTTAATAACAGGTCTTGATGAAACAATATTAAAATGGTGTGAATACCAAAGGGAGCATAATGGGAACCCAAGAAATTCTATCCAAAATGTACACTACTAATTGAACTGCTAAACCTGCCAGAAGGATTTAATGCAGAGATTTAGTGTGCGCATTGCTCATCAGCACCTAAACCTTTGACTGAACATAGATAGACCTGAGACCTTTTATAGTTAAAGGACAAAGAATTATGATAAAAGAACAATAATTACAAAAGAAAAGGGAATTATGGATCCTATCCAGGAAAAAGGAACTCTGGTGGCTTCAGGTTCCCTGAAGTTCCACAGACTTCCCAGGGTATGCAGTATGTCAGTGACAGGAGGTACTTCAACCTTGATATTTGATGCCCAACACTTGTTTAAGCATTGTGCACCGAATAGCACCTTCCCAGTTAGGGGGTCAGAGACTCACCCTTCTGCAATAGTGCTCATGGGAATGTTATTAAAGCATTGGTTCCCACACTGTGGGGTGTGCCCCCGCACTCCCCAGGGGAGCATGGAGGACTGTTTGGGAGGTGCGCGGCGGGGCCTAAGCCAGTCCCCATGGGGGGGCAGAGAGGGAGTGCCCCCGAGCCCAGCTCTGGCCCCAGCAACAGCTCCGTTCTGTCCCCAGCCAAGTTCTGTCCCCAGCCACAGCATTGTTCCTCCCCCAGACCAGCTCCGGTCCCAGCCACTGTTCCACTCTGCCCCCTGCCCAGCTCTGGCTCCAGTCACAGCTCCACTCCAACACCTGCTCTGCCCTCATTCCCTCTCCACCCCCAGCCCAGCTCCGCCTCTAGCCCCAGCTCCTCTCCCATACCCAGTTCCGCCCCCAGTTCTGCCTTCAGCCGAAGCTATTCTGAGCCAACTGTGCAGTAGTGGAGAGGGGGCACAGACAGATTCCATTACTGATAAGGAAGGGCATGCCAGGAAAAGTTTGGGCACCACTGCATTAAAGTAACATACATATTGAAATAGTAGCATGCACATTGTATCTCTGAGTGTCCTAACACACTGTGGGTTCTTCCTTGGCTAACTAACATTGTCAGCAATGGAAGATTTATAAGGAGGTTATGGTGCTTGATATCATCTTCCTGGCTGACAGCTATAAGTCAAGATGTATAAATGTAAATGATATTGCAAATAAGGGAACATATGATACATTAAAATGACCTTATTCTGACTAGTAGATGGGAAACAGACTAACAATTTGAGTGGAATATAACACGTTCGTTGACGAATTCTGTCATATCCAGATTTAGCATATGGCTACACTTACAGCCGTACAGCGCTGCTGCGGGAGCACTCCTGCGGCAGCGCTTTGAAGTGCGAGTGTGGTCGCAGCGGCAGCGCTGGGAGAGAGCTCTCCCAGCACTGGAGGTACTCCACCTCCCCGTGGGGATTAGCTTACAGCGCTGGGAGCCGCGCTCCCAGCGCTGGGGCAGTGTTTACACTGTCGCTTTGCAGCGCTGTAACTTGCTGCGCTCAGGAGTGTGTTTTTTCACACCCCTGAGCAAGAAAGTTGCAGCGCTGTAAAGCGCCAGTGTAGCCAAGGCCTTAGAGAGAGAAAAACATCACCAACACCATCACCAACAGTTGAACCCCTGCTGTTGGAGCCGCATTGACTTCAGTAGGGGACTAGCCACACAGATCTGATTGCAGTTTTGGGCTGTGAAATGTGTGAGGCAATGATGCTGTACCTAAATAAACCCAAAGCCTAAAAAATAGGGAAATCTTGGAATTGATGTTTTTCCAGCAGAATTCTGAAAAGAATATAGAAATACATGTTTCCAATTTGTTAGGTACTAATCTAATAAAGCAATGGAAAATTTAAGGAGAGCTATATTACAATAGTACTTAAAATAGTGAAAATAACAGAAGACTGCACAAACTGTTTCCCAATCTCACTAAATGTGGATTGTAAAATATTAGCAAAGTTAATGACCTAACATATTAGAATTTATTATGCTGGACTTGGCTCACCATAACCAAGGGGGATTCATTAGAAACAGATTACAATGTACAGTAATAATAATAGACAATTATTTAATGTAATAAATCAATGTAAAGAGAGGGAAGATCCAGTGTCTGTCTTTTTCTTTAGAGGCAGAATAACTCATTTGATCATGTAAACTTGGGTTATTTAGTTTTTATTCTCAGATTTTACAGATAGATCAAACTGCATTATATATCAACTCCTATATGAAATAGTGGATTAAATATTTTTTTTAAAGAGTATATGAATGGTACATTAATATTTCTGTCTCATCCAGAAAATACCATACCTACATTACTCTATTTGATTTATGATTTTGGTTTCTTATCTGATACATTTAAGACTGATGAAAAAAATACTTTTTCTACACAATCATAATTAACCTGTGGAACTTATTGCCACATATCACTGAGGCTATGGGTTTAGTAGGATTTAAAATAGGATGAAGACATTTATATGGATTATGAGAATATCCACAGTTACAGTTAATCCAGAGCATAAACCAGCATCTAACTGATGGTATGAGGAAGAAACTTCCCCTATGCACATACTAATTCATGATAGTCGACTATTGGGTTATTTCTATTCTGTTCTGCTTACCTTACTGTACATCCCTCACTCCTGTAGTCTTTAAACATCTGAGTTTAGTGTACCTTCCTATGAACTATCTGGTACTTGCTGTTGCCAGGAACAGGATACTGGACTGGTTAGATCATTGGTCTGATCCAGTAAGGTAATTCCTATGTGTCTATGAAATAACTAGGAAGAGCCAAGACTTTGATATTATCAAGATGACTGCTTTAAAAATCATTTGATAAATGAAAATCTAAATGGCCTTCTTTTATATTGGCCCCGTATGCCAAGAATAACTTTCCCAGTTACATATGCCAAGCTCCCTCTGCCTACACCTCCAAGAACAAACTATTTTGTGAAGTGTTCGAACTCTAAAGGCCACTTCCAACTCTTTGAAGGTCTTGTTTATTCAGTTTTCCTTCCTGCCTTCAGAATATATACCATAGCATTCAGCACAGGGACTGGCCATCTGTTTGGCCGGATGTACCACTTTGTTCCATCTAATATATTTATAGCACTTTGCTCATTATTATTATTATTATTATTTATTATTATTATGATGGTCAATAACTATAATATGTATCAGTGAATGTAAAATATCTAGGTCAAATTAGCTGTAAAGTAAAGGTTATAGTTCAATTAAATTTAGATCAGCTGGAATACAAAATGTAATTGTCTTGGGGCAGTGAACTCAGAACGTCTGCAAAGGGAGTGAAAAAAATCCCTGACTTTTCATTAAAATACTGTCAAAGTCACTTATCTGTCATAAAAATCAGTCAGGATTTCTGCTTCTCTGTTACACACAGTTTGTTTTTTTGTAATCTAATCCTTCTGGCCCACCCCTCAGCCCATTTGTCTGGTTCATCCAGTTTGCACTTCTGCCTCACCTATAGTTTGAACATTCTATGGGCCAGAGGCCACCATCTTTGTTAGTTTTCTGGTCAGTACCAAGGACTATGGATTCCTGATCTTTTATGAGCTTTCCAAGTATTACTGTAATATAAACAATAATAAAACCAGTGCCTCCAATAGAGTTAATTCTGACATGTTTATCTCCCTCCTCCATTTTTATTGAACCTTTTACAAGACTCTAATCTGATTCCATATCAAAAGCTCAATTATTTTTATGTTTAAAAGGTACAATGCTTCATGTCCTTGAGGCAGTTTAGAGATTTATCCCAGACAGACACTTGGTACCTTTCTTCAGAATGACTGACCTTATATAGACTGTGAAACAGAATATATAATTTGTAAATGTAGAATTAAAAAAAAGTTCTGCCTTAAAAAATCTGTTGATGCTATTGGGTGAGTTTTAAATCTGAATCTAAATGTCTGGTGTCTGTAGCCAAGTGCAAGTAAAAGCTGAGGAAAGCTACTAAATCATTCTCTGATCTGCACTGAACTCTATTAGAAATAGAGCATGGTTTTTATAATGTGTACCTCTTGGCTCTCATTAAAGCCTCATAGAAATGATACACTGTACTTGAAAACCATAGATTGGAATATAAATACATTTGAGTCTGTGTTTTTGGGTTTGTGCCCTGGCTCCCTGTGGTAAATTTAGCTTGTTAATGGCTGATGCTTTAAAGGAATACAAAAAGCCCTTAGGCTAGTCTTGTATTGCACCGAATCTGCATAGCAGCTACAAGTATTAATCAAAGCTTTTAAACTAATGTAATGGATTGTCCTTGATCATCTGTAACTGAGTGTAAACCACAACAGGTTGGTCTAGCAGAGACTGGATAACCAATCCTACCTGCTGCAGATATCTCGCTATCTTTTCTAAAAGATACTGCACGTACTGCAAGTGGTTCTGATGGACTACTTATAGTGTAGTCCCATGGACTTGAGTGGGCTACAAGGCACTGCCACTGGGAGGTGTCCCCTTTCACAGTCTTCTGCAAGAATTGGGGAATTTCCTCTCTGTTCCACTTTGAGAGCAAGAAAATGAGGTGCTCTTTATCCCTGCTGGGACCAGAGGAGGATATTCCCAGCTGCTGTGGGGACTGAGATGTTCTTCTTTTCCCTCTCCCTTCACTGAGACCAAGGGCAGGGAGATCTACTAGGGTGTCTCTGTCTTCTACCTACTGCATTGAGGCCTATGGAGGGAATAGAGGAAATCTTTTCTCCTCTCTCTGCTGGTACCAGGGGAAGTAAGAACACTGGGGGAAGCTGCTCCCTGTTACCCCAAAGAGAGGCAAAGGAGAGAGGTGTATTGTGAGGAGGGCCTGCCTTTCCCATCCACATGTGTGATTAGGAGGGGGTGAATTGAGCAGGGGCACCTCCAGCCCCCAGCGTGCCAAACGCGTGCTTGTGGCGGCATGCTGCGGGGGGCGCTCTGCCGGTCGCCGGGAGGGCAGCAGGCGGCACCGGTGGACCTCCCGCAGGCGTCCCTGCGGAGGGTCTGCTGGTCCCGCGGCTCCGGTGGAGCATCCGCAGGAACACCTGCGGGAGGTCCACCGGAGCCGCGGGACCAGTGACCGGCAGAGCACCCCCCCCTCCCACGGCACGCCACCGTGCTTGGGGCGGCGAAATGGCTAGAGCTGCCCCTGGAACTGAGTCTGTGGAGGTGGCTCATAAGCTGCCTGCTGCCAGGCTAGACAGTAGAAGGAGCACTGATCAGATCGGAAGGCTGAGTGGACAAATTTTTCAGATATCAACTGGAAGTATTCAAGGGACCAGTAGTCGGGCTAGGAAATAATTCAGTTTTCCCCTAGTTCAGTGGTTCCCAAACTTTAACAACCTGTGAACCCCTTTCACTAAAATGTCAAGTCTCACAAACCCCCTCCTAAAAATGAATATTTCCAGGGATTTTCTCCTTTACCTGAGTGTGAAATATAAAATTTGTTTTTATGACAATATTATTACACAGTATTTATTATTAATTATTATTTATCATTACAATATTTTTATTACATTATGCAAACGGCAACACTCTTCCAAGATCTCACTTTCATAGCTTGTATCACTTTGAATAAGCCTGTTATAAGACAAGGCTCCTACGTTTCGTCAAGGAGTATCAGCTGTGAAACAGCATGAAGGTATTTAAGAAGCCAACTCAAAGAGTTCCTCCTACCAGTGTGAGTGAGTGCTGAATCAGGACCGGAGTATTCTTCAGGGCGGTAATTACTCAAATACTTACCTAGACAGTCCTGTTTAGGAAAAGTGTATTTTATTTACTTAAAAAATCCATTAAGCATGTAAAATCAACCTGTCAGCTCCCCTGACCTTTCTCAATCTTGCAAGGCTAAGGAGTGACTAAATGGTTGCTTTTCCATCTAATGGGTTTGTGTAAATAATTGAAATGTGCTTTTTATGAAACCCAGATATCAAAGACAGTCATCTGAGTTATGAGAGTATAGGCTTCTTTTCCCCCATTATTAAGTTTGGAACTTAATTTTTAAAAATAACTGTTTTCATTTACATCAGGTTTCTGGGACTAAACTGTGTGCAGAGTAGTACTATGCATTTAAATCATTGAAATGTTTTTCTTTTTAATTTTGGTATTGCATGCTTTCAGCTGTGTGCAGACATTTATTTCAGGATTTACAAATCTGCAATGTAATTTGTTTGCAGCTAAGGTTGCACTTACTCAAAGTGAGAACTAAAGAACAGCTAGGGATGCAGCTTGCTGTATGACGGTACAGTGCAGTATGTTGAATGGTCTTTGTTCAGGGCTGCCTTGTTTTCTAACAAGCTATGTAAGATCCAGTGTTACAACAGATAGCTATCAGAAAGGATATATGGGGAATATGGTGAAAATTAAGCTTGAAAAGGTTGCCTTTTTAATGAGTGTCGGGGTTATATCCTTTCATCACCTTGTTGCTGGGTTCTCTTCCACAGTTTAATTGATTTGGTTATGTCATTTTAATTAGCAATGTGCTGCTTTTCATGCACCACTGTGTTGACGTATCGCCTGCCCATACCTCTGTTGTCTTAAAATAAATAGGACAATAAAAAGACCTCAACATTTTAAATTGTCTTAAATCTTTTTTTAAAAAAAGGATAATAAATACTAAATAATATTAATGCTTTAAAAAGTTATAAAAAGTAAGAGAAAATAAATAAAAATCCCCCAGGGACTTAGTTCGTATCCCGAATTAGTGGCCTGCAAATTTTCATTTGTATAGAAAAAAAATAAAGATATTTTTGAGCTATAAGAGGATAAGAAGTAGCATAAAATTGGCATACTAGCAGGTGTATAACTCCATATTGTTCTGTTCTTTACCAGATTTGATTGAAGTGGTGTGGAGTAGTGTAACACCAGTCTCATAGAATGTTCAGTACAGTACACAGCACATTGAATGTGAACAGATGGTTTTGTGTAATTGTAAAATTACATATGACTGATTCATTTCACAGACAAACTGTAATCAGATTTTGGAATAAACGTAATTGTAAATATTAATACAATAAATTTTAGGATAGCCATTCTTTCTGAATTTTTTTTCATAATATGGAGATATCTTTCCCAAGTATAAATTGGCATAGGTCTGTCAAGATCAGTGTAGTTTATGCCAGTTGAGGATCCAGCCTATTATGGATAGGCTTATTTTCCCCCTAACCCATGCTTGCTGTTTAAAATTTTTGAAAAAATAGAAAACTTTCTCATGTTTTTGCCACAATTACAAATAGTGTTGGGGAAAATATTACTCTGTGTATACTTCAGCATGGAGTGTTTGAACAGGGATACCGTTTGTGAGAATTATATTTGAACACTTTGAACATTGTTCTGTTTACTGGGCTGTAGTTATTTTAGCTGATTTTACTTATTTTCTCTCCTGCAAGAATTTACTACATCCAGACAAATCCTTTCCTTCTTTTTTATGATTGGATTTCCTATATCAATTGATTTAGGTCAAAGTTGTTTTGGTTATATCTGAGAAGTTTTTATTTTTTACATGGAAACATTGGAACATAAGAATTGCAGTTCTGAATCAGATCAGCGGTCCATCTATTTTACTCTCCTACCTCTGACAGTAACTAGTACCTAATTTCTAAAGAAGCTCTTAGAAACCCTGTAGTGCAGGGGTGGCCAACCTGAGCCTGAGAAGGAGTCATAATTTACCAATGTACATTGCCAAAGAGCCACAGTAATAAATCAGTAGCTGCCCAACAGCTCCTCCCTCCCCCCATCCCCTCCACTCTCAGCACCTCCCACCCACCGGCAGCCCTGCCGTTCAGCATCTCCCCCTCCTCCCCACACCTCCCGATAAGCTGCTTTGTGGCATGCAGGAGGCTCTGGGGGAGAGCGGGAGGAGCAAGGGCTTGGCAGGCTCAGGGGAGAGGGTGGGAAGAGATGGAGTGGGGGCAGGGCCTGTGGCAGAGCCAGGGGTTGAGCAGTGAGCACTCCCTGGCACATTGGAAAGTTGGCACCTGTAGCTCCAACCCCAGAGTCGGTGCCTATACAAGGAGCCGCATATTAACTTCTGAAGAGCAGCATGTGGATCCAGAGCCACAGGTTGGCCACCCCTGCTGTAGTGGATGTCTCCTCTTATAACTTTCATCATTTGTGTCTGAGCCCCTTCTATTTCTTTTGCATATGGGGTGCCCAGAACTGAACATACTAATACAATGGGCCCTGTAAGGACATAACATTGATTGAAATCTACATTGTTCAACTGGCAATTGCCAGGCCACATTTAGCCTGCTGGGCAACAGTGAGTTATGAACGATTGTATGGTGTTGTAGAGCTGGTTGGGATTTTTCTGACAAATAAGGTTTCATTGGGAAATGCCAGTTTGTTGAAACTGAAATGTTTTGTGGAAGTTTATCAGGTTTGACAAACCACAGTCAGGGTTCTAACAGAAACTGTTTTCCTGCCAGTTTATCTGGTGCACTGCTAGTGGTCCGAGCTCCATGGCTCCAGGGAGGTCTACCTCGAATTACTGCAGGGCCAGATACCCCAGATCTGCAGCTTTGAGGCAACCCCAACCATCCAAATGGAAATGAAAAAGTTTTCAGAAAGTTGGAATTTCCTGTGGTATGGATATTGAGTTTCAGACAGCATTATGGTATTGGGAGAACTAGCAGAAGCCCTTAACTGTGCATTTCCAGATACACTGACATTTGGGATTTTTAAAAAGGTCCTGAATTTTTGTAAGGAAAGTGCTATATTGTTTTGAGGTGTTAGCTTGGCTCCAGTGAAGCACATTTCCAACCATAACTAAGATTTTGCTTATTTGCTTATTCTTTGTGTATGCGCCTGTGCTGGAACCCCTCTGCCTGTCACACCCCAAGCTCCTGATTGGATGGACAAGCAGCACTCTCATTGGGTAGCTGGCGTATATAAAGGCCAGAACAGGAAGAGAAAGCTGTCTGACAACAGATCAGTGCCTGGTGTTTGCTCCCCAGACCATGTTGCCTTGCCTACCCCTGCCTTGTTTGACCTCACCTCCCCTACTCACTGACCCAGCCCCTTATATTGAGTCTTCCGGACGAAATTGCCCTGGACTGCCTCTGATATCAATTGACCTGCCTGCTATCTGACCACCCATGCACACTTAACTACCGCTTTGAACTGCCCCTAGCCTGACTTGGCCACCAGGCATTACAAGGAACAGGTTAACTGAGAATCTAGCCCATTGTTATTTAGTGCCATTACATCATCATTTGGAATAGGAATAAAGTGCTCCCTAGTTTACCAAAACTCATGATGGAATGTCTCAAGAACAAACAAAACTGCTAAATGGAAACTAATTTAGTTAAATAAGCTTAGAGCATGAAACCACATTTTCTGTTCTTGCTTGTGCCATCCTAATTTAACTTCCTGCTGTTGGCTGCTGTACACATTTTGATTAAGATGGAGTATCTGGTATAATCAGTTTCACTTTGGAACGCATATTCAGAATACACTAACAAAATGGTGAGGTACTTTAATAATTGGCTATTCTAAAATCATGGAGACTGTGCTGGGCTATGGTAACATCTCACTGTCTGTAAAACTACCAAATTCAGTGACACAAGCTTTAAGGAAAGGAAAGGCAATTACATTTTAAGGTCAAACAGTTCAGTGAAAACAAACTTTGAAGGTAAACATAGAAGTTACTGCAGGTGAAGTTCTTTTTAATATGCAGCACATACAACCTGGAATCATTTCGTACTCACAAACCTAAAGCTCAGTTTAGTACAGTGTTTCTCAAATCGGGGTCGCCACTTGTGTAGGGAAAGCCCCTGGCGGGCCAGGCCTGCTTGTTTACCTGCCCCCTACACAGGTCCGGCCGATCGCGGCTCCCACTGGCTGCAGTTTGCCGCTGCAGACCAATGGGGGCTGTTGGAAGTGGCGGCCAGTAAGTCCCTCGGCCTGCGCCGCTTCCAGCAGCTCCCATTGGCCTGGAGCAGCGAACTGCAGTGGTGGGAGCCGGGATCGGCCAGACCTGCGGACGGGACAGGTAAACAAACTGGCCCGGTGCACCAGGGGCTTTCCCTACACAAGTGGCGACCCCAGTTTGAGAAACACTGCTCTAGCCACACCCCCTAAATGACCTCTATGTCAGGGACTAGGGCTGGTGCAGAATCCATACTCACATTACTGTTACACCAACCAGGCAGGTGGGTAATCTCGGGGGGGGGGGGGGGGAGCTGTTTCTGCCCACTTTAAGGCTCCTCTATAATGCCAGAAAGGTGTAAAGAGGCCTTATTATAATAGAGAATAAGGCTTAATGAGTAGAAAAGAAAAGAAGCATGTCAAAATCCCCAAATTTCTGATGGGTTCATATTTGAATACCCATATCTGAAATTACCTTTACATATTTGGTTTGAGGTCAGATGTATGAATATGCCTATTTTCTGGATTTAATTTTGGGAAGTACTTGATACTGGAAATCTCACAGAAAAAAACAATTCTTGTGTGATTTCCACTAGCCAATGTAATGGAAATCTTGCAAGACCATCCAATCTCACTAGATTTCTATGACTTGGTAGAGAAATATTTTGATGCTGTCAAGCCCAAACCTTACATGCAATGTGAACCATAGAATAAACCTGGTACAGATATGAATAATGCCACCTCGGATCTACAATTTGGTGGTATTATCCTAAATAGTATTCCCTTAAACAAGTGAATGGATATTGAATTTATTAAATTGATGATATCATGCCTCCCAATTTTGTGTGGGTAGCAAATAATTTATCTCTGTTTACCATATGTAAATCAGTAAAGTAGCACAGCATACACTTTGCTTTTTGTGAACTTTCTATTCAATTTTAAAGTGTAGTAAGCAAATGGAAAGTGTAAAGCTTTCACTTTTATCTTTTATTACAGGATGTATGACAATCCAACAAAGAATAATAAAATAAAAGATAGGTACATGACAGAATAAAAGTTCATTGTAGCACATACAGTATTTATGTATATTTGTTTTTATTTGAAATAGTTATAAGATAGGTAAAATGGATTCTCTTTGATCAAAAGGAATATGTCACAGTAGTAACAATATCTTAAATTTATAAACAGCCTTTCATCATCAGGATATCAAAGTGGACAAAGGAAGAGGAAACAATGGCATACTTTCGTATGTTTCTGTACAACATTGTTTATTTACATTGAAAGTTTCCTGGTGCCATGGACTGTGTCTCATCTATGTTCAATGTAAGGACACTCTCAGCAATCAACAAATAATAAGAATATTGTTTCGAAATTGATCCCTCCTATTCACTTAGATAAACTGAACTGAAGTCAAGGGAAAATCTTATGTTCCCTCAAACAAATTGTATCCTATTCATCTGTCTTTATCTTCCTGATACTGATACAGCACAGTAAGGGTTCCTGCTCCTTTATTGGTTAGACTGTGTGATGCATAACAGAGTTTTTGTCATGCTTTCAGCAGAGCTATTTATACACTGTGACTCATTTAAGGACCTTGTTTAGAAGTGTTCTTCTACTGTCTATAAAATGTTGTCAGATCATTCCTCCCTCCCCCCCCACCAAAATTAAAGTTTAAATAAAATAACACAAAGCAGTATTGTACCTTCTAATGTTAATCAAACATGGTAGTCTGAACATCTTATTTAAATTCAATATGTGGCTGTGAGGAAAGAAAGATTCATCATATGCTAAAAAAAAGGGGGGGGGCAGAAGGGTAGGGTCAGAAAGCTTTGAGATGTCTGTCAGTCACAATGATCTTTCTCGCTCTAGAGGAAAATGTTAAGTGCTTGTAGAAGTCCACAATCCTGCCACCAGGACCTTCCTCAACAATCTTGTTGTCTTCACAGTGTTGAGGAAGAGGGAATAAGCAAGGCACTAGCAGACGGTTCTGAAGATCTCTGTTGAAAGCAGAGCCTGGTGATGTATTCTGCCTCATGTACATGCTATTCCAATTAAACATTCCAGTGGAATCCTGTAGCATCTTCTGAAGCACACACAGGATTTCTGACTGATGTGCAGCTAGGGTGGCCAGATAGCAAGTGTGAAAAAATCAGGACAGGGAGCGGGGGGGTAATAGGCACATAGGCACCTATATAAGACAAAGACCCAAATATTGGGACTGTCCCGCTCCTCATTAATAGTAACACCAGAATCAAATGGGCCTGGATCCTCTCATAGAAAGAATGCTCAGGAGCTTGGTAGTTTGTGAACAAGTGTCAGTTTTGAAAAAGTTCAGTTTCTCTCTCGAGTGTGATCCTTGAGAGCTATCTATATGCTGCAGCAGTTGAGCAGGAACAGGTACTCTCAAGGCTACTGCTTCTTTTTTCCCTCTCATCTCTATATATTTTTCAGTATTGTTAGCCTGCTTCCCTATGTTGCCAACCTGTGTCCTGTGAGTGTCTCAGGTTCTGTTTAACTTGTGTTAATGCAGACTGCCTGTCAACAGTCTCTTCATGTAAATACTCCATTTCCTCCCTAAGGGGGCCATCTTGCTTTGAGCTACTTAGCACTTGGCCTGCCAGAGATGGCAGCTCTGAGGAGGCTTGTTCCCAGAGGAACAAGGTTAACAAAACCCAGCACTTGTCTTGTCGTCTTTTTCCCCTGGTTGCCTTAATGGATGCAGAATTCTTTTCTTGACAGTTGGGATATAGATCCCTTATATACAACAGCAGCCTCTATCACTGAATGCTGTAAAGCTCAGTTTGCATGGCGTCAAATTCTAGAGCCTTATTACAGATAACAGACCTCAGTTTGCATGTCTGGAGTTTTCACAGTTTGCAGCATCAGCAAAATCTGATCATTTGTCCCATCTGTATCACAGCGGACTAATCTAATGGCAAAGCAAAAGCAGCTGTCACGATTGCCAACAAACTATTAAAAGAGGCAAACTGGGATAGTAAAGACACATGCAGAACATTACTGGGCTGGAGAAATATCAACAGAACCTTTGGGCAGCAGTTGTACAGTCTGTTGAAGTTTCTTGGTTTCTTGTTATAGGAAGAGAAATATTACCAGAGAACCCTATATCCATATATATAAACAGATAGTTAATAGATAAAGTAAATGATGATGAAGAATATGTATACATAATGAGTAAGAACCTTTTTAAAAATAGGCTTCAAGTTGTTATAAAGTTGTCAACCTGTGATAAACAACTTTGATATACACTTGGAATGTCTTTCTGCCCCACCGGAGGAAAAGATATTTAAATTTAAATAATATTTTCCACCCAATGGTTTGAATCCCTGCTGAAGATCTGAAATGTGGCAGAGATGGCATGCTTTTGTTCAGACGCTAAATATAAAAGTGTAGCTAAGTTAGAGCAACTAGCTTTAGCACCTGGACAATGTAATATGAGCAACAAGACAGTTCCATTTCCTAAGAAAGAAAATTTAATATTAATGATAAGCACCGTAGACATTAGCATTTTTGTATAAATCTGGGAAACAATTTTTCAACGTTCATCGTCTCCCAGACATAACAGTCTCCTGTCCACCATCTTCAAATCACAGTTCATAGAGCTGGCTTTAGGTTTTCTGATGGTCAGTTAAGCGATTCTTTTCAGACACCCAGAACTTTATTCACTTTATGGGTACGTCTACACTACGGGACTATTCCGAATTTGCATAAACCGGTTTTGTAAAACAGATTGTATAAAATCAAGTGCGCGCGGCCACACTAAACACATTAAATCGGTGGTGTGCGTCCACGGTCCGAGGCTAGCATCGACTTCTGGAGCGTTGCACTGTGGGTAGCTATTCCGTAGCTATCCCATAGTTCCCGCAGCCTCCCCCGCCCCTTGGAATTTCCGGGTTGAGATCCCAGTGCCTGATGGGGCAAAAATCATTGTCGCGGGTGGTTCTGGGTAAATGTCGTCAGTCACTCCTTCCTCTGGGAAAGCAACGGCAGACAAGCATTTCGCGCCTTTTTTCCCTGGATTGCCCTGGCAGATGCCATAGCATGGCAATCATGGAGTCTGTTTTGCCTTTTGTGACTGTCACCGTATGTGTACTAGATGCCGCTGACAGAGGCGATTCAGCAGCGCTACACAGCAGCATGCTTTTGCTTTTGCATGACAGCAGAGATGGTTACCAGCCATACTGTACCATCTACCAATCCATAAATTGGTTCAAAGATGATCATGGTTACCAGTCCTTTTGCACTGCACCATCTGTTGCTGTCATAAGTGCCCCTGGCTGCTCTTAGCCAGGGGCACAAAAGTCAAAATTGGGAATGACTCCCTGAGTCAATCCCTCCTTTTTGGTATCTAAAAATAGAATCAGTCCTGTCTAGAATTTGGGCAAGTGTACTAGAGAACCACTGTATCATAGAACCAGAGAGCACAGCTGCTCTGTGTCAGATCCAGCAGAAATTATGAGCTGTATGCTATTCACAGGGGGTGCTCCTGCAACAACCCCACCTGTTGATTCCATTCTTCCCCCAGCCTTCCTGGGCTACCGTAGCATTGTCCTCCCACTTGTGTGATGAAGTAATAAAGAATGCAGGAATAAGACACAGTGACTTGTTAGTGAGAAATGAGTGGAAGGCAGCCTCCAGCTGCTATGATAGTCCAGACAGGACATTAAGAAGTGTGGAGGAGAGGAGCCCAGCATCGCGCTGCTAGTCCAGGGGCAATTGAATCTTTTCTTTACACATGAAGGGTGGGGGCTGATGGAGCTCAGCCCCCTGTTGCTATGATGAGAACGGTTACCAGCCATACTGCACCATCTACCAGGAAAAATTAGGGCCAGGCGCCCTTGATAGACCTAACGGATGCTAGTCAGCATGGTTACCAGTCCTTTTGCACTGCCCCATGTGCCAATAGGCTGATGATGACGATGGGTATCAGTCTTACTGCACCATCAGCCACCCATGGCGGGGGGGTGGGGGAGCAAGGATGTTGGTGTTGAGTGCTGCAGCATCGCGTCTATCTGCAGCATTCAGTAAAGATAGGGTGACATGTAAAAGAGTCAAGAGAGGATTGTTTTCCCTTTCACTTCTGGGGGTGGGTGAGGGGGTGCGTAAATTGCCGAGCTATGCCCTGACCCACCGCAGACACTGTTTTTGACCCTAGAAGCATTTGGAGCTCAGTCAAGAATGCAAATACTTTTCGGATACTGCAGGAACTGTGGGATAGCTTGAGTCCTCCAGTCCATGAGCATCCATTTGATTCTTTGGCTTTCCGTTACGCTTGTCACGCAGCAGTGCGCTGAGTCCCTGCTATGGCGTCTGTCTGGAGATTTTTAAAAAATGATTTTGAATTTCGTCTTCTGTAACGGAGCGCTGATAGAACAGATTTGCCTGCCCTTACTGCGATCACATCCGCATGGTCCATGCTGGAGCTCTTTTTTTTATTTTGATTTCGGACTGCATCGCCACCCATGCTGATCGGAGCTCCTCGCTGGGCAAACAGGAAATATTCAAAAGTTCGCGGGGCTTTTCCTGTCTACCTGGCCACTGCATCCGAGTTCAGATTGCTGTCCAGAGCGGTCAGTGGTGCACTGTGGGATACCGCCCGGAGGCCAATACTGTCGATTTGCGGCCATACTAAACCTAATCCGATATGGTAATACCGATACTAGCGCTACTCCTCTCGTTAGGGAGGAGTACAGAAACCGGTTTAAAGAACCCTTTATATCGATGTAAAGGGCCTCTCAGTGTGGACGGGTGTGGCGTTAAATCGGTTTTATGCTCCTAAAACCGATTTAAACGCCTAGTGTAGACCAGGCTTATGAAGGGTGCAAATCTTTGGGTCACCAGCAGCTACTTCCACCAAAAGAAATGAGGGCCAGTTGCATGTGCTGGGATCCATCCATGGTTGTGCACATTAAAACAAAAAGAAGGTTTTCAAAGGGATGACTATCTGAAAACAACCAGGATCTGACCTGTGTGGCGTTCCCAGCCTCTGGAGGATTTTGTGTGCAACTTGGTGAATTTTAGCACATACATAGCACTTTACTAATATTAATTAATTGTCACAGGCCCAGTAAGTGAACTTCTCACTCCCACTCATACAAATAGTCCTACTGAATTAAATGCAACTACTCTTGAAAGCAAGCATCAAAAATTTCCAGCTATAGTTGGCCAATAAGATAGTGAATTCAAGGAACCCACATAAGAAATGCCCTGCTAGCAGCTTCCTCTTGTTTAAAATTTGGGGGACTCCAGCTAAAGTTCTTTCGCTGATAGCAAATGCAACAGTGCAGCTGTGGGAGAGCCAGGGGTCTCAAGTCGGTAGAAATCTAACCAATTAATGCTTCATAGGCCAAAAACGAGGCCTTAAATTGCATCTGGAAGCCAGCAGGTAGAACACTTGCTATCAGCATGACATTCCTGTCAATAAACAACAGGAGGTGAGCATGGGCCTCAGTCCTCAGGATGTAATGGTTGGATCATGAAGTATTTTAAATTTCCATTTTCCACACTCTGCACCAACCTCCAAACCCAACCCAAATAGCAAGTTAAGAGTTTGGTCAACTGTGTGAGTTATACCTACAACTACCTGAGATAATCCCATGGACAGTTGTACTGACCATAAAATCTTGATGAGGAATTTCATCCATTTTCGCAGGGACTTTGCAGTGCAATGGGGAAGTCTGAACCCCAAAATTAGTCTCATTTTCATTCCAAAACTCACTGTTTTTATACACTGTATTTGATCCAGATCTGGAGTGGGAGGCTGGCACTTTAGGCTGGATGGCAAACAGTCTGGCACCATCATCTTTTGACTCTTGTCAGTTGCAAAATTTTATTCTTAGATATGGAACTCCAACATAGCTTGTGTTTGCCACATAAAATATTTATAACTAACAGCCAGGTCTTTGTAAATGACAAACTAAGTGGAGAGTTTGATGCTTCTACTGGCCTGCTTCTTGATGATGTGCTCACACATTTCCCTTTTAATCAAAATTAATGGTTTCATTTTGAAACATTACAAGCTGACATCTTAGTAAAGTAAATGACACTCGAGAATATGTATAGATATATGTAGGAATAACATAACGAGTAAGAACATTTTTTTAAAATAGCCTTTGAACTTGTTGGCAGTAGCCCTGCCTGGAGAGTCCATTAGAAACATGTTAAAAGCAACAATGAGTCCTGTTACTTTTTACAGATCCAGACTAACATGGCTACCCCTCTGATACATTAGAAACATGTAACTTCTGTTCCATTTCATCTATTATTTTTCACTCTGACTGTACTCTTCAGATGTCTGTATGGATATGAGCTTTTGGAGAAGAATAGTTGGACAATGCAGTTGTTTTTTCTCTTCTGACAAGAAGATGTTGGTGACTAATAATAATCTAGTGCCAGTCTCATGCCAAAATGCTACATTTTTTTCCTTGAGAGAATTATTTAGAGTGCTTTATGATCATAAAAAAGTGGATCGTTTCACTAGTACTTGTAAGTATTGGTCATCCACATAAGTGCTTAATCTCTTCCCACATACTTTGCAAGTACCTGTGTAAAGCAGACTGTCTCCCCTGTCCTCCAAAGGTTAGCTTGTGAAAGGTACCAGATTGACCAATCCTAGTGATGATGGTACTGTATTTAACCACGGGAGAGGTACAGCACAAGCAGTAATGTAGTGCAACCCTCCACACATCTATCCATCAATATGCCTCAAACTCCTTTTGGAAGGGTAATCACTGGAGTACATGGGTACCAACAGTTTTACCAATTGTGAAATTGATTTTTATGATACGGATACCAAAGAATAAGAACTGGTTTGTGGCCCCTAACTTAATTTCACACATTTTAAACCATCATATCAGATCATATAATAATGGCTCTGTCACTGTCAACTACAGACCCAGTACTTAAGTGACTGCAGCACTAGGGAGTTTCCATGCAATTGTGCCATGCTACAAGGGGCTGTTAGGCAGCTATGCACATTACTGGTGCTTAACAAATACTAATTATTAATAAATAGGTAAAGGGCACAAAAAACATTAATGACTAGGCGTGCAGTGGCATTGCATCTTTTTTCCAGAGCATCTTCGTATATTAGAAAACTATAAAGGAATAAAGAAAGAAGCTTGTTGGGGTGGGGGTGGGGGGCGGCATGGGAGGATTAAGTTTATTAAGAAGAAATGTTTGTGTTTCTAAGTTATACAAGGCTTTCATTTTTAATATAGACATTATTAAAAATATTCTGAACAATCTACATCAAGATACATCTGATTGGCATTTATAGGCTTTGAAATAATGGGGAAAAAAGCATACATCTTCCCAGAGGCTGCAGCATCAGGAGGATAGAGCTGGCCTGGCACATGGCATCCTTTCTAAGTTGAAAGTAAAAGAAAAAATATTGCCAAAATGTATATATAAGACATTTGATGTGGTAAATGCAAATTAGAATAAATTTTTAAAAATAAGAGGAGGGAAGTGCTGGGTTGAACAAGCAGTAAATTATTTATTCCCTTTGGACAACTAAACTACGAGGAAAAAGAAAAGCTTTTATAAGAATTGATTGTGTACTAGCACATTATGACTGGAGCAATACCATACCAAACTAGTTTTTCAGAGCTTTTATTTCTGTAATATTTTTATGTAATAGCCTAAGCAATAAATACAAAACAGAAATTTCTTTGTGCTCTTTGTGTGGTGGGATAATGTAGAACACTTGTCAAGTAGAAAACTATGCTGTTCATCATTTATCTTATTATTGGATAATATAGTATCTGATGTGGGGATGTAAGTTCATGAGAAGTCTAGGTAGTGAATAACAAGAAAGGTTGTTAATCCCCTTTAAGAAATATAACAAGATAAGGAGAATTAGGAGGAGAGTGTTACATTATGGATGCTAAATGATGGGAAATGTGGTGTTCCAAGAAACAGCTTCTGACTTCCCTTCTGTCTGTGGTTTCCATGAAAGTGCATTTTATGGCCCTTTGCATATTATTTGTCATAATAAGTATGTTTTTGATGTTTTCCCCACACATTTTCTCTCCCTGTAACAACCAGCTCAGGGGCCAGATTGTGAATGGTCCTTTCAGCATGCATGAGGTGGAAAGCATAGGAAGAATCTCTCCTCCGTGCCCATTCTGTGCAAAGACTGTTATGATTACAGTGTCCAAGATATACCAAGGACAATATACATATTATAAAACAAGGGGAGCAGGCTGCACTATCTTGCATGGTTGTATTGTGGTCTTGACCACTCAGAAGGGGTTGTGATATATACTGCCCCTAAATCAGGCCAGTTTGGGCATTAGATGCTGAACTAATGATGATCTGAAACAAAATCTACAAAATGAACAACCATGAATTTGGGATGAAGATTTCGCAGCAGATTCCTCTTTCACTTACGGGCTAAATCAACATTGTTAAGGATGATCTGAATCTAAATTCAAATGTTGAATCTCAGACCTATCTCCAGTACATAGCTGCCAAATGTTAGTGACACCAAATATTGTGGCTGAACAAGGTAGAGATCCCAGAGCAATTAGGAAAAATAGCAGAATAAGACACATTCATGACTTTTAAGACTTCATGATGAGAGTATTTCTTACAAAATACTATATCTTAAGAAATAACAAATATTGAACTAGAATATCGTGAAATTAGCCTGAATGTTTTTATTTTGTATGGTTCTATAACATTGTATTTTCAGTTAATTCATGGTGTTAGGCTGGGTAGTTTCATATTCATTGTGTGATCTAATATTTCTGGAAACTCTAGTTTGAACAAAACATGCTACTGAAATGCTTATTTCTTGCTAGATATTGCTATACTAAATTTAGATCTCAACATGTTAAAAATACAACCTGTTATAAACCTTTGTTTGCTTGGGGAAAAAAAACCTCTCAACTCCTGGTTCAGGAAAGTTATTTATTGTTTCTTAATGGTATCGTACAGTACAGTTATACATTAAAAGAAACGTTGAAACAACTAATATAGTGTCTTGGTATAGGCATGCCAAGGGTGCAACTTTCTGCTCATAATTTGTACTAATGCAAATTATGAAGTGACATTTATGAACTCTATTTGGCATCAGACATAAAACTTCAGCTAAATGTAGAAGTATTGATCTGCACTTTTACGGGCAAATACTTTTCCACAGGTCAGAGTGGTTTTTGCCCTAAGCCCTTAATAATGCCAGATTGTTAAGTTAATAAATGGAGGGTTTAAATTTTATAGACTAATCACTTGCAGTACTCAAAATTTACTCTTCTATAATAATATAAACACATTGCTATGTCTTGCAGTAAAGAAAACTTTACATTTCTAGTAAAATTCACTTTACAAGGTGTCATAGCTTTCTGAAGTTAATATAGGCTTATTTTCATCTTGGACATCAGAGAGGATCTTTTATTATTTACTTAATAATGTTTTATTTATTACTTATTTGTTAAGCAAAGACAGTGTGCTTTGCATTGTCCCTGCTATGAGGAAAACAATAATAATCCTTTTTGCAAGAGAAAAGAATGTCGTGGATGAAAGTGGGGGCTTTTTCCTAGGGATTTTTTTTGTCATTTATTTGTATCAGATATATTTATATATTCATATTTGTTCAGTTATTGCATTTTGTTTTGGTTTATTATGTTTTGGTAACTTGTGCATTTATATATTTTTTCATACTAAGTTTTAATGGTATGCCCAGAGAATCATTGTATACTTTGATTTCTTCTGGTTTGTGCACTCCACACTGAGTCTGTTGATATCAAATATATTTCAATTAACTAATGTTAAAGAGAAAATAAAATCCAGGCACTCAGTATGTTACATTAGCGTGAAAAAATACACTATTTAAATTCACTTACTTTAATGGAATAAAGGTACAATTAGTGCATGAAATATCTGATATTAAGGCCATTTAGCCATAAAGAACACACCAAGGAGTGCAAAATTTTGTAAACAAATGAGAAATTAATTAACCGTGATACAATATTGAAACTGGAAGAAATAAAAATTACTGCAAAGACATAAGATTGTGTCATGAAGTCCACAATTTAATTATTCAAATATTCCAAAATCAAGCTTATTTAGGGAGATGTAGACAGGGGAAAAGTTATGAAGAGCACTGAAAGTGAGGATGAGTTTGATTGTGCCCAGAAGTGATTAAGGAGTCATTGCAGTCTTTGGAGCACTAATGTAGCATGTTTTCTTCTGCTAGCACTTCCAAGTAAACAGGCCACCATATTTCTGAGCAGTTACAGGTTGAGTTGGGGGCCTAAATAGAGTACATGATATAATCCATAACAGTTTCGGGCCAAGCTCAGATGGCCAAAGGCACTTCTAGACACCAGAGCCACCTTGGATGCCAGGAACAGCCAGGCATATACAAGTACCCCCAAACTGAAAAGCAAACTGAAAAAGAGCAGGTGAACCTCTTTGAAAATGGGGGTGGATTCCAACCCATCTAACTCTAAATACTTGATCCAAAGCCCATTAAAGTCCATGGAAGTCTTTCCATCGAGTTCAGTGGCCTTTGGATCAGATCCCAACTGTTCCCAAAAGCTGACCCACCTTGCAAATGTTTTATCTGGATTGAGTTTCAAGAAACCATCTCCTCCAAGTCTGCATCTCTGCCAGTCACTGTGAAAGCAAAGACGTCATCTTGTCAGGTTGAATTGAAAAAGTTCTACATTATCTGAAGAACATTTACATTTGTATTAGAAAGCCAGGGTTGCAACTGATAATCTAAATTTTTCTTCTGTAATGGCTTTTGGAGAATTGGTCTGATAACAACAAGATGAAATTCAATTAAGACAAGTGCAAAGTACTACACTTAGGAAGGAAAAATCATATATACAAATACAAAATGGGGAATAACTGTCTAAGCAGTAGTAATGCAGAAAAGGCTCGGGGGGTTATAGTGGGTCACAAAATTAACATGAGTCAAAATATGATGCAGTTGCAAATAAGACTAATATCATTCTGCAGTGTATGAATATATGTTGTATTGGGCACTCTAATGGGCACTGATGAGGCCGCACCTGGAGTACTGTGTCCAGTTGTAGGCACCACACTTTAGGAAAGATGTGTACAAACTGGAGAGAGCCCAGAAGAAAGCAATAAAAAATGATAAAAGGTTTAGAAAACCTGACGTATGAGGAAAGGTTAAAAAAAATGGTGCGTTTAGTCTTGAGAAAAGAAGATGGGGGTGGAGGGGTGAGGAACAACACAAGAATAGTTTTCAAATATGTTAAAGGCTGTTACAAAAATGACAGTAACCAATTGCTCTTCATATCCACAGAAGATAGGACAAGAAATACTTAGCTTAGTCTGCAGCAAGAGACATTTAGGTTAAATATTAGGAAACATTTCTAATTATAAGGATAGATTACCAAGAGAAGTTGTAGAATCCCAATCATTGGAGGTTTTTAAGAACAGGTTGGACCAACACGGATATACTTAATCTGCCGGGGAATGGACTAGATGATCTCTCAAGGTACCTTCCAACCCTACATTTCTATGATTTTACAGCCTACTCTGTAATAATTGGAGATATACCAATCTCCTAGAACTGGAAGGGACCTCAAAAGGTCATCGAGTCCAGCCCCCTGCCTTCACTAGCAGGACCAATTTTTGCCCCAGATCCCTAAGTGGCCCCCTCAAGGATTGAACTCACAACCCTGGGTTAGGAGGCCAATGCTCAAACCACTGAGCTATCCCTCCCCTCTGTGACATGCCCTAGCTGATAAGGCGGTATGTAATGGATTTTACTTATTCAACATGCATATAATGCACCAAAAATGCTGCAACACGTACTTCGATTTCTTTTGTAATAGTAAACGTTGCTTAATAGGGGGCTATGGGAAGTGCATGAATGTAGACATTTTTGTGCTATTTAATGTTTGGCAACTATTGTTGGGGATAACTTATTGGCAGTGCCTGTCACATAACAGAATGGAACCTTTCATGCTGAAAATACATAAATATTATATTAACAGACAAAACATGGAAATAACAAATGGGAAGCTAAGAGATTTGTATAATTTTTTAAAATAGCTAGTATTATTCCAGACTGTATAGCAATCTATTTTTTCTTACTGTTATTACTGAAGATAAACCATATTATATATGTATAGTATAACATTATCTGAATTAGAGAATCGTAGCTTCTACAGACTCTAAATACCATCCGTTTGGCATTTCAGCTGCAGTGGTGCCCAATTCTTTTGCTTCATCTATAGTATACAAAAAAGCTAAATCCGAAATTTTAGACAACTTCTGTTTAATCAATTTTAGTGCTAAATAAAGGTTGGAGGGAAAGTGACAGCAACCTGAAAGACTTGATTTGAAGGTTTGAGAAGTGAAAGCAAAAGAAGAATAGAGACAGGAAGGTGTGGGGGGAGCAACAGGATGAAGAGAGGTGACAGGAAAAGGCTACAGCATACAGAGGAGAAAGGAAATCTGACAAAAAATCAATCCAGGTTAATTGATAGAAAATTGGGAAGAAGGGTAGGAAAAAGGCACCAAGTCAGGCAAAAAAAGATTTTTTTTAAATTGCACATATCATTTATAACAATGAAATAAAATATGTAACCACTTCTGAGCCGTCCATCTTGTTACATTGGACCCATTAATAATGTCACCTGTAAATTATCAGTGGAATTCTCACACTGAAGCAGATGTGCCTGGAGACGGCTGCAAATCTCACACATGCCACCAGGTCACCGGTGAAAGCCTATGACATTGCTACTAAACTTTTGTGGACATCAGAAGAGCCAGTGGACAACCGTATTGCAGGCAAGTCCAGCATCAACTTCAGCAGGTGAAGTCCACCTGTCTTCCATTATCCCAATGGTCTGGATCACTCACAAGTACAGAGATTATTGCAGCCAGGAAACTGGGAAAAGCGTCTAGAAAAGATGGTATCTATCTTGTGTCATTATATAATCTGGGTCCACTGTCACAGAAATGGATGGTGCAGCTTTTCACCAACATCCTGGGGACCAGTGAAATCCTCCGTGTGTGGAGAGAAGCCAAAGTCATTGCATTCCTAAAGCCTGGAAAACCCGCAAATCACCCTTCTAGTTATAAGCCATTCTCAGTCTTGAGCACCACCTACAAGGTGATGGAATGTATGATTCTGAACCGAATCGGGCCCACTGTGGATGCCAGCCTACCCAAGAAGCAAGCTCCTTTTCAACCATCCAGAAGTTGCTGTGACCAAATCCTGGCCCTCACTACAAACACTGAGGCTGGATTCCAACAAAAACTGCTTTCATTGATCTGTCAGCAGCATATGACATAGTTTGGAAGGATGGTTTGCTACTGAAACTGGCCAAAGTGATCCCTGGCATGCAGATTCTCAGGCTGCTGAACACCAGGCTTAGCGGCCGAAGGATGCACATATACCTCGGAGGTCAAACCAGCAAGCCGCACACTTTGAATAATGGGCTCCCACAAGGCTCTGTACTTGCTGTGACACTCTTCAGCACACATATGAACAGAACTGTGCATATGCTGATGATTTGGCACTCACAACATGAAGGGATCCTTACATTTGAACTTATGATCATGGAGGAGCACTTCCAAAAGTGGCGGCTGAGACCAAATCTGAGCACATCGGTAGTTTCGAATTTCCACCTTGACAATAGAATCATACAAAACTGTGTGTTATGACCCAAAGCCAGTGTCATTCTTGACTCCACACTGACCTTTCATGGCCACCTCAAGAAAGTAGTCTCTAAAGTGAAGACTTGCAACGTACGAGGGAACACAGTGGGGAACAACTGCCCCAGTGCTATGTACTCAGGTGCAGAGTACTGTGCTTCCAGCAGCTCCCATTGGCCCGAAGCAGCGAACCGCAGCCACTGGGAGCCGCAATCGCCAAACCTGTGGACACGGCAGGTACACAAACCGGCCCACCAAGGGCTTTCCCTGCACAAGCAGCAGAACAAGTTTGGGAACCACTGCTCTAGTGCAATTGCTTTATCATGAAAGTTAAACTTACAAATATAGAATATAAAACCTGCATTCAAAAATAAAACAATGTAAAACTTTAGAGCAGTGGTGGGCAACCTGCAGCCCACGAGCCGCATGCAGACCATCAGAGTAATCTGATTGCGGGCCATGAGACATTTTGCTGATGTTGACTGTCTGCAGGCATGCCCCCCCCCCAGCTCCCAGTGGCCGCAGTTCACCGTTCCTGGCCAATGGGAGCTGCGGGAGGTGCTGTGGGAGGGCTAGAGCACCTACCGTCCGTCCCCCTACCAGAACCCCTCCCAGCACCTCCTGCCCGCCGGCAGGCCCCGCCGATCAGCGCCTACTGCCTGCTGCAGATCAGATGTTTCACGACATCAGGAGGTGATGGTTCACTCGGGTGGAAATGATCTTGGCCTTACTCCTACTCTAGCAGTGTATGAGAGCAGATTTGGACTGCAGCATAGATTTGTGTCCAGGAGCTGTGATAGTTTTCTTGGATTTGGCTGAGTGTCTGAAGAATTGCCACAGTGACAATATGAAGGCTATTAATAAGTGTTGGAAGAACATTTATCCGGAAATTAAAGGGCGTATGGCTGCCCAGAAGATGTGTACTGTATGGCATAGGCACATTAAAAGCTCTGACACCGCATTGTTTCTCAGAGATGGGGTACATCTGTTGGACAGGGGTCAGCAGATCTTTCTCTCAAACATAAAACTGTCAGTATTTGGAACAGATATCCATCTGTGATTTCTTTCTCTGTTCCTGCCATAAACTCCACTCTCCAACGATTCTGAAACATAACCAGGAACACCTGTGAGTCGGGTTCTAGGAAGGGATGGGAGGAAGTAACGGCAATAGAACGTTTGTATACCAGAGATTGAAGGCTTCAGGAAGATGTGTTCCCTGCATGTGGTAGTGGTCACTGTGTACAGTAGTGGGGAAGGAGCCAGGTTGGAGGGAGGAATGCAGTGAACGGGTTAGGGGCAGGCTGGTTGAGGTGTACCGAAGCAGGGCTAGAGGGGCCCATCTGATGTTGGGATGGGGAGCTGGCTTGATATGCAACTTGTGGGATATTATAAGTAGGGCCCTACCAAATTCATGGTCCATTTTGGTCAAATTCACGGTCAGAGGATTTTAGAAATCGTAAATGTTACGATTTCAGCTATTTAAATCTGAAATTTCACGGTTTTGTAATTGTAGAGTCATGACACAAAAAGGAGTTGTGGAGTGGGGGGTTGCAAGGTTATTGTGGGAGGATTGCGCTACTGCTACCCTTACTTCTGCACTGCTGCGGGCAGTGGTGCTGCCTTCAGAGCTGGGCAGCTGGAGAGCAGTGACTGCTGGCCAGGAGTCCAGCTCTGAAGGCACAGCCACCACCACCAGCAGTGCAGAACTAAGGATGACATGTTATGGTATTGCCACCCTTACTTCTGCACTTCTGCCTGCAGAGCTGGGCCCTGAGTCAGCAGCCACCACACTCTGGCTGTCCAGCTCTGAAGGCAGCAGCGCAGAAGTAAGGGTGGCATGGTATGTTATTGCTCCCCTTACTTCTGCGCTGCTGCTGCCAGGGCACTGCCTTCAGAGCTGGGTGCCCGGCCAACAGCCGTTGCTGTCCGGCCACCCAGCTCCGAAGGCAGCACAGAAGTAAGGGTGGCAATACCGCGATCCCCCCCTACAGTAACTTTGCGACCCCCCCCCGCAACTCCCTTTTGTGTTAGTACCCTCGATTTGAGAAACGCTGGTCTCCCTTGTGAAATCTATATAGCATAGGGTAAAAGCACACAAAAGACCAGATTTCAGGGGGGAGACCAGATTTCATGGTCCATGACACGTTTTTCATGGCCGTGAATTTGGTAGGGCCCTAATTAAAAGTACAGCTGCCTAAATAACTACTAACTCCTACCACAACATATCCTTTCCTGTTTAAAAAAAAAAACTAGGAAAGTCAATGGTAAAAACTACTTTAACACAGATTTAAGGTTGTCTGGTGGTGTGTTGTCCTATTGCAGAACATTGAGTTGAGCAAAACTCAAACCTCTGAAAACCAGGAAATGCACAGTTTAGGTTGCCCATTTAGCCTTAATTCTGCCATTTTCCAGCAATGCCCCAGTACACCCCATTAACACACATACCTTTTCTCTGCCAACCCCCAGTTGCTGAAATGTACTAGCTCTTCACCTCCCATTTTTTTTGTCCTGTTTGCTTATCTTTAGAAACATTATAAAGGCAGTTTCTAAGTAGGCTGGAAGAAGGAGGGGATTCTCAATGGTTTCCAGGCTTGGCGATGGTGGATGTCAGGTAGGCCAGAGGCAGCAGGCTGGAAGATGGTTGCACAGAATAAGATCCGCAGTTTATGAGTTTAGACTGAAAGGCTGAGAGCCAGGCTGGGGAGCAGCCTGGCACTGACAGGAAGGCCAGCATAGGCACAGGAGCAGACTGCAAACAGGTGAGCTGTGCAGGCGGGTCATACATAACAAGACTGGACTCTGGCTGGGGGACCTGTAGGCTAGTGCATGATTGCCTCTGGGAGAGGGGTGGTCTGGAGTGACTATCCCTGCCACTAGGCCTGAGGTTCCATCATTCTACCCCTGTACTGGACTGTCTTGGGGGCAAGGACATGTGGTGTATTGAGTTTATCATCCTTTGTTTGTAACTTTAATGCAAGCGTGCCTTAGGGTGTTTGTCTCTTATTTCTGGCAGCTCCTCTAGCAAAGGAATTCACTTTGCTACTGACATATGTGAATATTCATGGGAACCTGCAGGGGTTAGCGGCGGAAGAGTTTAGTGCTTTGAGTGTCTATGGCACTTGCCTTTGATCATGTCAGACACCCAGCATGGCCACCAACACTCAAAGTAACACCCTGCAGCGAGGTCCCTTACAGTCAGGGCTGGCTCCAGGCACCAGCGCAGGAAGCAGGTGCTTGGGGCAGCCAATGGAAAGGGGTGGCATGTCCGGGTGAGCGGCAATTTGGCGGCGGGTCCCTCGGTCCCTCTCGGAGGGAAGGACCGGCCGCCGAATTGCCGCCGAAGAATGAAATGGCACGGTAGAGCTGCTGCCGATTGCAGCTTTTTTTTTCTCCCCCCCCCCCCCCCTTCGCCGCTTGGGGCAGCAAAAAAGCTGGAGCCAGCCCTGCTTACAGTATGATCCTCCTTAGTGGGGAGCTGGGAGGAAGGGAGACATTCTCCAGCCTCCAGTCCTCCCACCCCCCTACCCTACCCCCGCTCTCCGCCTCAGCATTCTGGACACTTACCACTGTTGAACAAAGCAAGCAACTTATTAATCATTTGCTGCTGCTGTAAGTTAATAAATTTCGGTACCATTTGACTCCAGAAGAATCATGTGTGTCAGCACTACTTCTTAAGCAGCTTTTATGTGAGTGGCAAGGGCTCTGAGCACCAGCATCAAATATTTAAAAGAAGCCAGAGCCAGATAAATCATATTTCTGGAGACTGAATCTAGTGAATCTCAGTGCAGTTCATCCTCCTTCAATGACTCAACCACTTGCCATGGATTTTGAATTGTTTATGTGGAGTAGACAATTAGCAGTATTCACAGTTGTGTGCTGGTTTGCTGGCACTTCACTACACTCGAGGATTATGTACCCAAGGGCAAGCCTTCGGCAACCTAATTTTTATTATTTTGTTAAAATAATATGTATTATTCAGCAGGTTCTGACTAATTGCCTTTCTGTTATTTAGAATGACAAGGTGGGTGAGGTAATATCTTTTATTGGACCAACTTCTGGTGGTGGAAGAGACAAGCTTTCAAGCTACAGAGAGCTGCCCTTTAGGCCCGAAAAAGGTAACTAGAGTGTCACAAGTAAATATAAGGTGGAACAGATTGTTAAGCATAAGGGGTCAACACATGGTGCAAGAAACCACTTAAAAAGAAGTGCGCAATTAACACCTCTGCATAATAGGTCACAGGAGGATTAGTAGGGTACAACTTGTTATAATGAGCCATAAAACCAGAATCTCTGAGACCAGGATTTTTAGTGTCTAGGAGAGTTATGAATTTAAGTTCCCAAAGTGTTGTCAGTTGAGGATGAGGGTTGATAGGTCAGACATGGAGTAATCACTTCGTGAAAAGTGTGTGCCCAATGGTGATAGTGTTTTTGTCTTTCATCATTTTTCTGTGAGTTTGAGAGCACAGTGATTGTTTGGTTTTACACGCATTATTGTTGCTGGGGCATTTGATATACTAGGTATTTATTAGGAATGGATTTAAATTGGCTGGATTGTGTGTTTATTTTGCAATTCAAAATACTGTGATACTGTACCAAAATAAACATTCCCTTGTGCCTTCAACCTGAAGTTAGCTAGGCCTACTTTAATATTCTTTCGTGGTATAGAGCAAAGCTTATCAACTAATTTATCAAGTAAAGGGAATAAAAATGCTGAATTACAATTACACTCCAATGGAAGTGGAGCATGTGATACATTATAACATCTGTATGAACACCAAATAAATTATTATTATTATAGATCATCATCACAACAGTTTTTTAGGCCCTGATCCTGCAGACATTTAGGTATGTGCTTAACTTTACACATGTGAGTAGTCCCACTGAGTTCCACGTAATTACTCTCCTATGGGTAAGTGTTTGCAGGATTGGGGGGACCTGACTGACTGGACTCTTAAAATGATGTATTGCTTAAGTGTAAGAAAGTGCACGACTTAATTGTTCAGTTGGTTTATTGCAATCTTTACACAGTTGCCAGTAAAATAGACTGCTAAGTGAAAATAGTGAGTGTGTGTGTGGGGGGGGGGTTAAAATTACAAAGAGAAATAGAAAGCCTTGTTCCACTGCTTGTAAAAAAATGTGCTAAAACTTAGACAGCACCTCAGTTTGCAGATCTGAAATTAAGAATGCGTTCGGCAGAGTTATAAAATGATGTGAAATCAGCAGGCAAGAATGCAGTCAAAGATATAACAGATGGGGATAATGTATGTTAAAAACAATACCCTAACAAAAGTGTACACAAAGCCTGCTCCTGTTGAAGTCAATGGCAGTTTTGCCATTAACTTTATTAGTAGCAGGATCCAAAAGTTAGAATGATATCACCTGGGATTGGAGTTCTGACTTCAGTATATCTGTGCTCTTATTTCAGCCTACTCTCTTTTCCTCATTCTTAGGGTATGTCTACACTACAAGAGTAGTTCGATTTAACTTAGGTCAAATTTGTGGATTCGACCTGATGAATTCAAATTTGTGTATCCACACTAAGGACACTAATTCGACTTTGTGAGTCCACACTAACGGGGCAAGCGTCGACATTGGAAGCGGTGCATTCTGGGCAGCTATCCCATAGTTCCCGCAGTCCCCGCTTCCCATTGGAATGCTGGGTAGAGCCCCCAATGCCTTCTGGGGGAAAAATGTGTCGAGGGTGGTTTTGGGTAACTGTCGTCATTCAACCGTCACTCCCGCCCTCTCTCCTTGAAAGCGCCGGCGGGAACTCTGTTCGCGCACTTTTCTGGTCAGTGACAGCGCGGACGCCACAGCACTGCGAGCATGGAGCCCGCTGCGATCATCGCTACACTTATGGCCGTTGTCAACTCCTCGCACCTTATCGAACACCTCTTCCACAGTCAGCTGCTGAGAAATCGGGCGAGGAGGCTCTGGCAGCACGGTGAGGACGTGAAGTGTGAGAGTGGCACAGACCTCTCTCAAAGCACGGTACGCCGCGCCGTGGAGATTATGGTGGCAATGGGTCACGTTCATGCTATGGGACGGCGATTCTGGGCCCGGGAAACAAGCACGGACTGGTGGGACCGCATAGTGCTGCAGGTCTGAGATGAATCACAGTGGCTGCGAAACTTCAGGATGCGTAAGGGCACTTTCCTTGAACTGTGTGACTTGCTGGTCCCTGCCCTGAAGCGCCAGGACACACGGATGCGAGCAGCCCTGAGTGTGCAGAAGCGAGTGGCCATAGCCCTCTGGAAACTTGCAACGCCAGACAGCTACCGGTCAGTAGCGAACCACTTTGGCGTGGGCAAATCTACCGTGGGGGTTGCTGTGATGCAAGTAGCCCACGCAATCGTTGACCTACTGCTCTCAAAGGTGGTGACCCTGGGAAACGTCCAGGTCATCATAGATGGCTTCGCCGCGATGGGATTCCCAAACTGCGGTGGGGCTATAGATGGCACTCACATCCCTATCCTGGGACCGGCCCACCAGGCCAGCCAGTATATTAACCGAAAGGGCTACTTTTCAATGGTGCTGCAAGCACTGGTGGACCATAGGGGACGTTTTACCAACATCTACGTCGGGTGGCCGGGCAAGGTTCATGACGCGCGTGTGTTCAGGAACTCTGGTCTGTTTAGACGCCTGCAGGAAGGTAGTTTCTTCCCGGACCACAAAATAAGTGTTGGGGATGTGCGGATGCCTACAGTGATCCTCGGGGACCCAGCCTACCCGCTAATGCCCTGGCTCATGAAGCCCTATACAGGCGCCCTGGACAGTGACAAGGAGCTCTTCAACTACCGGCTGAGCAAGTGCAGAATGGTGGTGGAGTGTGCTTTCGGACGTCTCAAGGGGAGATGGAGGAGCTTACTCACTCGCTCAGATCTCAGCGAAACCAATATCCCCATTGTTATTGCAGCTTGCTGTGTGCTCCACAATCTCTGTGAGAGCAAGGGGGAGACCTTTATGGTGGGATGGGAGGTTGAGGCAAATCGCATGGCTGCTGATTACACTCAGCCAGACACCCGTGCGATTAGAAGAGCCCAGCGGGAAGCGCTGTGCATCCGGGAGGCTTTGAAAGCTAGGTTCCTCAGAGAGCAGGGTAACCTATGACTGTCCAGTCTCTTTACAGAGAAGCTGAACCTGCCCCTGTTTCAGTTACTATTGACTTTATTCAGCAGTTACATACCCCGTTCACCAGGTTTCCCCCCTTCCAACAGACGTTTAAAAATAAAGTTATTGGAACATTTTTAATTAACAAAGTTTTCTTTACTAACGAATTCTCGTTCAAGGGTTCCAACAGGGACGCAGACTGTGGTGGGTACGGTGTGCAGTGATGTACAGACCGCTTCTACACTTGAGGACTGACAGGCTCCTGCTCCTACAGCGGTCTCTGGGGGGAGGACGGTTACCGGAGCAGGCCATCAGTTCAGCGAACATCTCGTCCCGAGTCTTTTTCTTTCGCCGCCTAATCTGCGCCAGCCTCTGTGAGGGGGATGCCGGGGCAGTTCGGGAAAGAGCCGCAGCTGTGTGATGGGAAAAAGGAAGTGATTTCCTTCCAAAGATACATGTTTGCGAACACTGAACACAGTCTACTCAGTTTCTGTGAACAAGACCATACAGGGCACCTAATCTCATGTGCTCTCAGGACAAGTTCGAATTTTCGGCATTCGCTTTCATTGCCTGGGGTCTTGCACTGGAGATCGGACAAGCGGGGCAGGACAGCAGAATCCGTGTAGCAGCCAGGCCTGGTAAGCCGTAAACTTTAGGCTGCTTAACAGTTAATGGATAGCAGTGCCCTCCTGCTGCAGGCAATCTGGAAAGCATAAAGTCTGACCCTGTTCCAGCCCCTCGCGGCTGTCCCCGGGAAAGATCCCTGTATGCTTTTCCTCTGCAGCCTCCAACACATGGCTGTTAAACGACGGTCATTGTTATGCAAAGGAAAAGTCAAGCATTCACAATAGTAACATTAAAGTAATTCCCCTAATTAGATGCAGCAGTCGCCGAGCGAGATCACCCTGAGGCGGGTCTCCAGGAGAAACAGAGAGCGCATGCTGCCTGAATCCCTGCACAGACCAGGGCCCTATGCTGCCATGCTGGTCGAGGCGATGCTCCCATTATACCTCAGGATGGCTTGGCGCGGAAGAGTGTGCTTCCACGGAGCACCCAACAAGGCACCTCTCCCCAGGAACCTCCTGCGGAGGCTTTTCGAGTACCTCTCAGAGAGCTTCGTTGAACTGTCCCAAGAGGATTTTTGTTCGATCCCTATATGCATTGACCTTCTTTTTATATAGTTTTTATTCCTGTTTTGTTAAAAAATAAATGTTTACATGTTTATAGCACTTACCGACTGATCCTTCCCCTGATTCGGAGTCCGGGTTAACGGCCGGGGAGGGTTGGTAGGGGATCTCTGTGAGGGTGATGAAGAGATCCTGGCTGTCGGGGAAAGCAGTATTGTAACCGCTGTCGCCTGCCTCGTCCTCCACAAACCCTTCCTCATCTTCCCCATCGGCGAACATCGCCGAGAAACTGCCCCTCAACACTATCCCATCCTCAGAGTCCACAGTCACTGGTGGGGCAGTGGTGGCAGACCCACCGAGAATGGCATGCAGTGCCTCGTAGAAGCGGCATGTCTGGGGCTGGGCTCCAGAGCGTCCGTTTGCCGCTTTGATTTTTTGGTAGCCTTGTCTCAGGTCCTTGATTTTCATGCGGCACTGCGTTGCATCCCGGCTGTATCCTCTGAGTGCCATGGCTTTGGAGACCTTCTCGTAGGTCTTTGCATTCCGTTTTTTGGAGCGCAGCTCCGAAAGCACAGACTCATCGCCCCACACAGCGATCAGATCCAAGACTTCCGGTCAGTCCATGCTGGGGCCCTCTTTCTACTCTGAGATTGCATGGACTCCTCTGCTGGAGAGCTCTGCATCGCTGCCTGTGCTGCTGAGCTCGCCACGACGTCCCCACAGGAAATGAGATTCAAAGTGCCCAGACAGGAAAAGGAATTCAAATTTTCCCAGTGCTTTCCTGTGTGGCTGGTCAGAACATCTGAGCTCGGACTGCTGTCCAGAGCGTCAACAGAGTGGTGCAGTGTGGGATAGCTCCCGGAGCTAGTAAGTTCGATTTGCATCCACACCTAGCCTAATTCGACATAGCCATGTCGAATTTAGCGCTACTCCCCTCGTCGGGGTGGAGTACCGAATTCGAACTAAAGAGCCCTCTAGGTCGAATTAAATGGCTTCCTGGTGTGGACGGGTGCACGGTTAATTCGAATTAATGCTGCTAAATTTGAATTAAAGTCCTAATGTGGACCAGGCCTTAGTCTCTATGCAATGTTATGCTATTTGACCCCAGCCTGTCAGCCTTGCCACACACATACCAACCTGCCTTCATTTGAGTCAATTGCGTTCCTTGTTCACATTTCTGCTCAAAACATGCTGCTGCTTCTTTAAAGCCTTTCCACTATGTTAATGGCAACACACAGAGGAGGTAGATAAAAACATAAAGGACTCTTGCTGGAATGTTCCAACATAACACTACTCAATTTCTTAGAATTTATAATGATAACATACAAGAACACAAAAACAGAGAGACACAAAGCAAGCTGCTTCCTAAAACAGAGGCACCACTCAACCCACTTTACTCTAGGCTGGCTTTCTGCACACTAACTGCTGCTAAGTGCTGATTGCAGGCTTCCTTACAGAGCCCCCTCGCCTACAAGCAGAATCAGGAAAATGCCTGAAATTTAAAGTGATAGCATATAATTTTAACACAATTTTGAATATACCACACATTCAACAATGGATTCTTCAAGATTCCTACACTACAGCAGTGTGTGAAGTTGCAGGACGGCATGATCTGGAGGATGGCGTGGATTGCGCCCTCAGCAAGTTTGCAGATGACACTAAACTGGGAGGAGTGGTAGATACGCTGGAGGGTAGGGATAGGATACAGAGGGACCTAGACAAATTAGAGGATTGGGCCAAAAGAAATCTGATGAGGTTCAACAAGGACAAGTGCAGAGTCCTGCACTTAGGAGGGAAGAATCCCGTGAACTGTTACAGACTAGGGACCGAATGGCTAGGCAGCAGTTCTACAGAAAAGGACCTAGGGCAGGGGTTGGCAACCTCTGGCACGCAGCTTGCCAGCGTGAGCACCCTGGTGGGCCAGGCCAGTTTGTTTTTCTGCCGCGTCCGCAGGTTCGGCCAATCGTGGCTCCCACTGGCTGTGGTTCACCGCTCCAAGCCAATGGGGGCGGCGGGAAGCCGCAGCCAGCACATCCCTCGGCCCGCGCCGCTTCCCGTCGCCCCCATTGGCCTGGGACAGTGAACTGCAGCCAGTGGGAGCCGCGATTGGCCAAACCTGCGGACATGGCAGGTAAACAAACTGGCCCGGCCCACCAGGATGCTTACCCTGGCGAGCTCCGTGCCAAATGTTGCCGACCCCGACCTAGGGGTTACAGTGAACGAGAAGCTGGATATGAGTCGACAGTGTGCCCTTGTTGCCAAGAAGGCTAACGGCATTTTGGGCTGTATAAGTAGGGGCATTGCCAGCAGATCGAGGGACATGATCATTCCCCTCTATTCAACATTGGTGAGGCCTCATCTGGAGTACTGTGTCCAGTTTTGGGCCCCATACTACAAGAAGGATGTGGAAAAATTGGAAAGAGTCAAGCAGAGGGCAAAAAATGATTCGGGGGCTGGAGCACATGATTTATGAGGAGAGGCTGAGGGAACTGGGCTTGTTTAGTCTGCAGAAGAGAAGAATGAGGGGGGATTTGATAGCTGCTTTCAACTACCTGAAAGGGGGTTCCAAAGAGGATGGATCTAGACTGTTCTCAGTGATACCAGATGACAGAACAAGGAGTAATGGTCTCAAGTTGCAGTGGGGGAGGTTTAGGTTGGATATTAAGAAAAACTTTTTCACTAGGAGAGTGTTGAAGCACTGGAATGGGTTGCCTAAGGAAGTGGTGGAATCTCCTTCCTTAGAGGTTTTTAAGATCAGGCTTGACAAAGCCCTGGCTGGGATGATTTAGTTGGGAATTGGTCCTGCTTTGAGCAGGGGGTTGGACTAGATGACCTCCTGAGGTCCCTTCCAACCCTGATATTCTATGATTCTATGATCTGGAGGAGTACACTGGGATATGTGCAGGGCCTGCAATCTCAAGAATATCTTTCTGAATGACTGGGGTTTCATTTTCCACCTATTAAAGTCAGTAGCAACAGTCCCACGGACTTCAGTGAGTTCAGGATTGAGCAATGGGAGAGGAAAGTAGATAGCACATTAATGAAATTTGTACATGATTCTAAATTGGGAGGAGATGCAAACAGCACTGAAGACTGAGAAATAATATTGGCCATGTCTACACTAGTGAACTTACAGCAGCACAGCTGCGCCGCTGTAAGATTGCTCATGTAGCTGCTGTATGCCAATGGGAGACAGGTCTCCAGTCAACATAATAAAACCACTTCAATGAGTGGGCCCCTTCATGCTTCGGCCACCATTCCAGAGGACATGCTTCCATGCTGATGATGCTTTAATGAGTGCTTCTGTCTTGGAAATTAAAGAGAATTTTGGAGTTTCCTGAACTATGACAGTGTACTTTTCCTAATAAAAAGGGAATACTCACTATTATCAAAATGAATCATATACAGATATTCAGTGATGAGCTATTACACAAGGCTTTTGTTAGCCCTATTTTTTTTCTGACCTACAGTTTCTCCCATCAAGCTGGAGTCTTAGCAACTCTTTTGCATCTGTCAGGATGCACTTTTCCCATCATCTGCTTTCCCTCAGCTATCCTGCATCTGTGGTTAGCTGGACTTCTGTAGTGCTGTAGACTTTCTTTGTTTGGAAGGCACCTGTGCATTTTATTGCAGATTTTCATGATGAAGCTCCTCTTATAAAAGTGCTCCAAAGCCAGCCCTTGTTCCCCTCTCTTCCTATCTGCCAGTGACTCTGTGTCAGCTGCGGTACTTTAAGCACTTAACAATTCTCCTTCCCACTCTCTAGTAGAAGCTGGGCTATTTTTCTCCTCAGGTTTTAATACATTTTTAAATGTAAAACAAAATCCTTGCTTATGAAGAGGATGTGGCATGGAAAACCATCCCAATGGTAAAATGTAGTTGATCTCATCTATGGAGATCCTACTTCATGTGCAATACTCCTGTTTTTTCTGGGGCTGAAGTAGAAGGTCATTTACTTAGGGTATGTCTACACTTAAAGCAGTCCAGCAGCACAGCTGCAATGATCTAGCACTTCAGTGTAGATGCTTCTGACACTGACAGAAGGGCTTCTCCCATCAGCATTGGTAATCCACCTCCCCGAGAGATGGTAGCTAGGTCAATGGAAGAATTCTTCCATCGACCTAGTGCTGTCTATACCAGAACTTAGGTCAGCTGAACTGTCGCTCATGGGTGTGGATTTTTCATATCCCTGACTGACATAGTTAAACTGACCTAATTTTCTAGTGTAGACATGCCCTTAGACTGGGAGAAAGGAGGAAGTCATTGGCTAGCTAGAAGATAGAGGCTTATACATGCAAGTCAGGGTGATTCACATGATGTTAGTGTATTTATTCCAACAGAACCTTTTTTTTTTTCATTCTAAAAGTTTAATCACCATCTTCATTTTCAGGTAGAGTGGGGTTTTTTTGTTTTTTTTTTGTTTTGTTTTAAAACTGGTGACAATGGGAAATGGCCTGCATCATTCTTGTGTATTTCCCCCTGTCCCATTTGTTTGAACATATGGTATATCTCTTGTCAATGACATTTTGTCTTGACATCATGACAACAACTCCATATATTTTCATCACCATAATTTTGTTTCAGCATGAGATTGTGGCATTCCTCTATATATTTACACAGAAATCATTATACTATAGATTTAGACTGTCTTACTCTAATTAATAGCACCTTCACAGGTTTTATACTAATCACATCCTTGCATTAAAATTCTCTTACCGCTTTAATTTCACATCATAATCACATTGTAACAGGTTCTCCATGACTTTGCACTGTAATCTTCAGTTAATCATTGTGACTTTCTGAAGTAGCTATTACCTTGGTTTACATTTAAAGCTATATAAAGCAACCTCATTGTATTCTCATTACTTATCTCACCATCCTAAATACCCATGCTGTTTCTAAATGTTTTATTTTTAAAATAGCAGAATGAGCTAGAGTGAAGTGGCTTCACAGAGTGCAACTGAGGTACAAATTGCTTGCAACTTTTACAATAAATGTTTTATTTTTTTTTCCTATCATGAATATTCCATGAGTATTAGGATAGCATTAATCATTTTGAACTCTGTTCACTGTTCTTCACTTGTGAATAGACATTTTCTGTGTTTGTTGTTAACATCTACTTCTGGGGGAATTCTGCGCCACTATGCAATGCAGAATTTTGCAGAAATTAATTTTTTGGCGCAGAATTTCCTTTCTCCTGCAGAAATGGACTGCTGAGCTGCTGGCCATCACTAGGGGCCACTGGACCTGGCAGAGGCCAGCTCACACATAGAAGACACTGTTGGGAGGAGGGGGAGGGAGCAGGAGGGTTCCCGGCAGCTGCAGTGCCCCACACATTCTGAGGGAAGGAGATGGCAGTGCGCAGGAAACTCTGTCCAAGCCTGGGACCAAGCATCAGGCTGTTTCTCCCTGGGCTCTGAGGGTTGGGAGGGCAGTGTCTTGGCTGGCGGGGTGCATGTCTGCAATCTGGGAGGGAGGGAGGCGGGTGTCTGGGCTGTGGGGGAGAGAAAGAGGGGGTATTTGGGCTGGGGGGGGCTCTGCGGATGGGCTCAGGAGGTGGGGTCTGGCCCCCCAGCTTGGCTCGGGGCAGGGGAGGGGGCACAGAAGCAGGAACTGGGTTGTCATCGGGGTTTCTTTAACTCTCTATTCCTGGGAGAATTTTGTGAGTGTCTGTATTGTTACAGACATACTTGCTGACAGGTATTTTGAAATAAATTACCAAAAGAATTGAAACTGGTATGATTATGTTGTGTTATTTTGACAAATAAAATAAGCAGAATTTTAAAATATTGTGCGCATAATTTTTAATTTTTTGGTGCATAATTTTTTTTGGCACAGAATTTTTAATTTTTTGATGCAGAATCCCCCCAGGAGTATAATATCAGAGCATCCTAAACATAATCCTGATTTTTTTGCAGTGCATTGGTGATAGACTTGCTGTTTTTCCACTGTCCCAAAAATCTCTGTATCAACAGTATTTCTTTCATCATAACATTTATTTATCAAAGTTTACGCTGCTTTGACTTTTTATAAAATAACAGTGAAGATAAATAGATCAATTGACCCCAAGAGCAGTTTATTTATCCCTTTAGTCACACTTCAGTGGCAAAATCAATTCTGTTCTGAAATATCTGCCATCAGTGGTTCCAGTAAATAGTGACATTCCTGAGCACGGGGAACAAAAATTTATTATGAACTTAGATATTTTAGTACCTGTATTGATTTTGCTGGGGATGCTTGTGAATTTTTATTTATCTGTAGCTAAGTAAGTGACCTTTGTTTAAAAAAAAAAAATCTACAAACACACATCTAACACTGTCAGTGAAAAGGGTCTGTTCAGGATTGCATGTCTTTTTTTAAATGATGCATTGCACAGTGCTGTGTATTCTTTTTCATATTGTCTCTGTGTTTGAAACTGCATAGTACAAGTATTTTTTTATACTGATACTGTTGACATTCACTTGATATATAACAGTTAAAATGTTTTTATGAGACTTGGATCAGTATTTACTTGATATAAGAGAAAGGAATAGTTGGTAGCAATATGAAACAAAACCAGGAAATATTAAGAAGCGTTAGATTCTCCTCTTAACGCACAGGTCTGGTTGATGTTAATAGGAATTAGGCACACATATTTGAGCAAATCTTGCCACCCTAGGCCACTGTCCCTGAAGGATCTGAATGTAGCAAAACTGCTTTTGTTAGGCTTCGTTGGGATGGTAGGATTCAAAGAGACCATGCAGACAGTGCTCCATGAAGTTTGTGGTCTTTGGGACCTTTCTGTACCCTAGCCAGAAATGTGTTTTGCAGATGGGATGGGGCCATTTCCCTTTGAAGGCAAAGGTGCTGGTGCATCAGTAACGTTGCAAAAGCAACACTGCTTCTGTTTTTTGTGGCCTGTGGAATATTCTTGCCCCCTCTCATCCAGAGAATACAGTCCATGTTACTCAGACTGTACATTGAAAGGAGGATGTAGGACAGTGGTTCTCAGCTTATTACACATTACACATATGTGGCCCAAAATGTCTTACCTGGGCTGCAGGGGCCGGGTGGCAGGTCAGAGGCAGCCCAGACCCCAACCCTGGACCACAGACCCCTGCCGTGCAGGACCAGCCAGCTGCCTGCCCCAGACCCCGCAGGGCTGGATGGCTGCCCCAACCCCAGACCCCCGCCAAGCAGGGCAGGGACCTCCGCCGCATGGCTGACCCCACCCTGTGGGGTGAGCCAGCTGCCCTGACCCCAGACCCCAGCCGCATGGCTGCCCCGAACCTGGAGCTTGCGGGGCTGGGCAGGAGCACCAGACCCCAGAGCTCACAGGGCTTACTGGGAGCCCCAGACTGCCAACCCCACGGGACCAGCAGGCAGCCCCAATCCCAGACTCCCACCACGTGGGGTGGGCTGGCAGCCCCACACCCGCTGTGCTGGACCCTTTAGCACACAGGCTGCCCTTTAGCACACAGCTGACTTGGGCCACAGCCCATGGGCTGCAGGTTGAGAACTACTGATGTAGGGCCATTTAGAGGCATATAAAGTAATAGCATTTAAGACCAGAAGGCACCATCAGATCATCTAATGTGACCCTCCTGCATATCACAGGCCTCCAATACCACCCAGCAACCGTACCCTAAACCCAACAACTGAGGGGCATATATATACTTCAGCATGTGCCTACTTCTGTGTGTTTGCATAAAGCAGTGAAGCCCTGTAGAACAATTGTATTTTGGAAGAGTAAAGATATAACAGATTTGGGTTCTCCAGTGCCTGAATTTTTGAGAGATGGATTTTTTTCTTAAGAGATGGACATTTGCAAACCACAAGTGTGCTGCTTTAAAACCCTGAAATGTTACCTATTTGTTCCCAGTCACCTTTCAAAAATGTAATGTGAATTACACGTTTTGATATCGTATGTCATATTTTTACCATTGTTCAAGCCACAGTGAAGTTTAAGTCTAAAACACTCTGCAGTTCACCACAGTTGTACAATAAAATAACCACCAACGGCTGCTCCAATTTTGTTGTCATGCCAGTAGCTTTGTAAAGTTCATTCTTGCTGAACCAACAGTTGAGGGAATAGCCTCACAGTTTTTAACTGTCACTTCATTCAACCCCCATAACTTCTGAGATTTTTCCTGGATTCCTTTTTCAGCTCGAGTACAGAAGTCCCCTATACTAGCATCAAGAATTGATGGCACATCATCATCAGGGGTGCCAGAAATTTTTTTATACTGGGGGTGCTGAGAGCGATTGAACCAAACTGTAAACTCTATATATGGTGCAAACCACTTCAAGTCAGGGGGTGTGGCAGTACCCCCATTCCCCCTAGTTCCAGCACCTATGATCATCATTGTTTCTTGGAGGAGGATTAGTATTTTTCAAGACATCTACTGAGAGTAAAAGATGAGAGGCACTGCATATAGTAAGGACGAAATTCCCTCCGATGCACACAGCCAGCACACGATTTGTGTATCAGTTAGTATTTATGTGAGCCTTAAGTAGCGCATAGCATTGTGCTGTGAATTTGTGTGTGAAACAGGAAGGTTGCAAGTACAGGTACTGATCCAGCAAAGCACTTCAGCACATGCCTAACGTTACGGTCAGTAGTAGTGCCGCTGACTTCAGAGATTGAGACTACTCATGGTTAAAATCAAGCACGTACTTCAGTGCTTTGATGGATTGGAGCCATATCCCTCAAAAGAAAATGTATTAAGTAGTTAGACTATTAGATTCACACTGGTAGAGAGGAAGACTGGCTTCTAGGAGCAGGATTTTTGGCTAGATGACTTTCTAGAACTTTGCAGAATAAAGACTGCTGCTGTAAATAACCTGAGTCTAGAATCATTACATTAAGCGCTGGCTTAACCCAGAGGTGGGCAAACTACGGCCCGCGGGACCTTCCTGCCTGGCCCCTGAGCTCCTGGCCCAGGAGGCTTGCCCCAGGCCCCTCCCCTGCTGTTCCCCCTCTCCCTTAGCCTCAGCTCGCTCCACCGCCAGCGCAATGCTCTGGGCAGCGGGGCTGCGAGCTTTGGGGCACCGCAGCTGCAGAGCCCGGCCTGACAAAATTAAAAAAATATGTTCTGCCTGGAACTAATCTGTATCTTGTTATTCAGCATTACATGCTGCTTTGTATAATTCATTCCATAAAATAACTCTAACATGTTTTGTTTCCATTAATGTAATTTTGGCTGCATCTAATATTTCTCTGTCAAGTACCTACTGATGTTATTGTATAACTTGAGAAACAGTAAGTATGTGATCTTGCCCTGATATGCTTGGTAATATGCATGACTATAAGATACCACAAACATGTATCTGAAGCCTTATATTTAAGATAATTACAACAGTATATTATTTCAGAAATAGAACATGACCATAAAGCAAAACACTAAGGCCAATTTTTAAAGGTATTTAGGCATTGCTGCCCTCAGCACTGGAACAATTTAGGCACCTAAGTCTCATTTTCAAAGGGATTTGGTCATTTAGGAGCCTATATCCCAAGGAAGACTGTCAATGGGATTGTGGTTCCTAAGTGGTGTTGCAACGCTGAGCACAGCAACGCCTAAATATCTTTCAAAATTTGGGCTTAAATTACAATACATACACATTGATGGTGCAGTTAAGATTATCATGTAATCTTAACTTTGCCATTTCCTGACTTTTGAGTGCTTCATTCTGGAAAGATTAGGTGGAAAGAAGTCCCCTGGAGTTACTAGAGTCCCACTCCTTCCCACAGGTGGAAAACCATGCCCAGCCTGTTCCTCTGGGTAATGCTGGGGGGAGGGGAGGGGTCAGTGAGAGACAGGTTGCTTCTCGTCCCATCAAGATAATTTAGGGTGAGATAGAGTCCCATTTTACAATACCCCTGCTCCTAATCCACAGTTACATATCATATCAAATCTGATCAGACTGTACATGTGTCATCCCCACAGAGTAACTGAGCATGCTCCAGACCAGGGCTACAGGGCCAAATCCAGATTTTCCCTGTAATAGCTGCTCTAGTCCAGGGTGGGGCCAGGCACTGGAACTGAGCAGGGAGCTTGTCTCTCCTGCTCTCAGTGACTCCCCTGCTGGCTTCCTGGCAGCATGGAAAAGGATGCCATCTGATTCTGATGCAGAGGGGACAAAAGCCAGACCTGCGGCGGGAGTGGGGAAGTGGAATGGGATAGGGAGGGTTTGGTCCTGCTTTGAGTTGGGTTTGGTCCTGCTTTGAGCAGGGGGTTGGACTAGATGACCTCCTGAGGTCCCTTCCAACCCTGAGATTCTATGATTCTATGACACGGTGGTCTGTGCTGCACCGTGGTGACGGCCGTGGCTGGCTCCAGCCGGGTGGCACGGCTGTAGCACCGCCAGCCACTGGTGCTCCAGGCAGTGCGGTAAGGGGGCAGGGAGTGGGGCGGGGGCGGTTGGATAGAGGGCAGGAGAGTTCGGGGGGGTGGGCAGGGGGCGGGGGTGTGAATACGGGTTGGGGCAGTCAGAGGGCAGGGAACATGGGGGTTGAATGGGGGCAGGGGTCCTGGGGGGGGCAGTCAGGAATGAGAGGAGGGGTTGGATGGGCAGCGGGGGGCAGTCAGGGGCAGGGGTTTTGGAGGCAGTCAGGGGACAGGGAGAAGGGGTGGTTGGATGGGGCAGGGGTTCCCGGCGGGCAGTCAGGAAGGAGGAGGGGTTGGATGGGGCAGCAGGGGGCAGTCAGGGGCAGGAGTTCTGGGGGCACTCGGGGGACAGGGAGAAGGGGTGGTTGGATGGGGCAGCGGTCCCGGGGCGCAGTCAGGAATGAGGGGGGGTTGGATGGGCTGGTGGGGGGCAGTCAGGGGCAGGGGTCCCAGGGGGGCATCAGGAATGAGAGGAGTGGTTGGATGGGGGTGGTGGTGGGCAGTCAGGGGTGGAGGTTCCGGGAATGGTAAGGGGACAGGGAGCGGGGGGGAAGATGGGTGGGGCAGGGGTCCGGGGGGGTCTGTCAGGGAATAGGGGGATTGGATGGGGCAGGAGTCCCGGGGGGGGGTTGGATAGGGGGTGGGGGACAGGCCACGACCCCCTCCCCTAACCGGCCCTCCATAAAATTTCCTAAACCCGATGTGGCCCTCAGACCAAAAAGTTTGCCCGCCCCTGGCTTAACCTGTCAGCACTGTCCTGTTGGATCGAATACTCAAAGCATCTAGCATAGATGTATTGGGGGATGGGGGAAATTTAGAATAATGTCGTTAGGTTTCAAAAAGGCTAATAAGCCATGGTGCATTGCTCTCCAAGTGCAGCCATCCTCTTTTTTTCCAAAGAGCTTAACTGGTGTGTGGCTCCTCCATAAAGAGTGATAAATCATCCTCTAATTTCCCTATGCTTTTGTGCATTTAATGCCATACACCTAACTAGAAATGAAGTGATAATAAAATACATGCTGAATTTTTAAAATAAAATCATAGCCCCCAAAGCACTAAATCCTCTGCATAGCTGAACTTGAACAAGCTGACAGGACTTTACCTTTTACTGTCACTAAATTACCCACATACCATTTCTAATTAAAGGCTATTACTCTGAGTTCATTATTCACTACGTATAATAGGCTGCAGATCAAGATAAGAAATAGCTGGTTTGATTGCTTGGCATCCCCAGGGAAAATGTCCACTTAGAAAAAGCTTCAAAATTAGTAGGTGATTTGCAACAATGAGCCATTCTGAAATGAAATGATTTCTCCCCCCCAGCTTCTGTTAATACCAATGTCTCTGATAAAATAGGGTCAGGTCATGAAACTAGGGCAGATATTATGGTCTTGCACTTAGAAATACTGGCCTTATCCCCCGTGTTCCCCATGCAGTTCAGGATGTTGAGTTATCCTATGCAAGGCTTTGATGGACCTATACACAGGCATATAATAGATACTTATATGACATAATGTAGGTGCTCAACACCAGATGCTAAGAACAATGAGTGAGGAGCAGGAAGACAATAGTTGCTTTGATTCTTTTGAAGTCAAGCCAAATGTGAATTAGGATGGGATTTTCAAAGGAGCCCAAGGTAGTTTGGGGCTCAGCCCCCATTGAATCTCAATGGGATTTGGGCACCTAATTCCCTTGGACTAATTTGAAAATCCAAGCCTTAGAGGATACTTTTAGAAACTAAGAGTGAGCAATCTGTGTCACTGAGGGACTTCTGAGGACTTGGCACCATGAACATTCAATCTGTACCTACACAGATGCTTTTGAAATTGTTTGCAACTGAGCTTTGAAAAATTGCATAGAATGTCTTCTGATACTTAGTGGAGTTGTTGTAGGAAATATGGTGTGCATGTGGAAGAAACAAAATCAACTGCTGTCATTTCTAGGCAATGTGCCTATTTTTGTATTTTTTAAAATGTAGAATAAATTTTTAAAAGGTTTAAGGGCATGTGGTTGTATCTTCATTTTTATGGCAGTCAATTTAATTATTTCATATCGAGTTTGAACCTAATGGAGATTGACTGTCTTGTTTTCCTACAGTAATGATGTGTACTGAGTTGAAAGTGAAGATGTTAGAGGATAAAAAATAGTGTTGTGACTGCTATTGATTAGCTGTCTTGTTTGCTTCATTGTTCAGGCCTCATTGGCCTCTTGGGCAGAGGGACACCCAAGTATAACATCTCTGACATTTTCCTGAAAAGATGTATGCTTTAAAAGTGACAGCTTCACTTAAAAAAACTAATAAAGTGTTGATGTATGAATGCTGTAGTCTTCGCAAAAGAAACCTGATGGATTAGAGCAGACAAAAGAGGAAGATTTCTGAAACATTCCTCCGGTCAGTTTCCTATCAAAAATAGATTTAGTAGTAAATGTCTTTACAATGAGGACAACACTCCTAGTATCCATGTGTTTAAAGAAAAGGACTGAAGTCAGTGTAAGTGGAGATGAGCAATAAAAGCTGAGTTTATCTTCAAAGAGTGATTAGGATATTCTTACTTATGTGTTCAGTTTTCATTAAAAGCTTCAAGTAGTCATGAATTCCAGAAGACTTGAACATATGTTAAAAAAGAAGAATGCATTCTTGCTTGAAGTAACAAATAGTTCCATTTAAAACTTTAAGAAAATGCTGAATAGAAGATTGTCTTTCATAATCTTCTGACACTTGACTTTTTTTATGCAGTTTTGTTCATTCTCTTCAATGTTTTTAATGCTAAATATGATGATGTATGGCAGTGTTATATAACTCTGTAAATGATTAGATTCAATAAAAATTAATGAATCAATGAATAAACACATTAAAATTCCATTATGGATCTTGCTTATACAGATAACAAGCCATAATTCACCCTGTATTGTCTATCAAGGTGTCAAAGGGAATCTAGTACTCTGGATAATTTTATATACCACATGTGACAAAGTATATAAGCATATGAGGATGATTTAAGGACTGAGTGGCAGCCAATTTTAGAAATGCCCCTGATTTTGTCAGTTTAAGTTACAAAGGGACAGATTCTTCCATTCTTACTCACAGTGAATAGAAACTTATTTTGTGTGGAGTCTCACTGGAGAGAAAAGTGATATGATATGTAACTGTGGATTAGGAGCAGGGGTATTGTAAAATGGGACTCTATCTCACCCTAAATTATCTTGATGGGACGAGAAGCAACCTGTCTCTCACTGACCCTCCCTCCCCCCAGCATTACCCAGAGGAACAGGCTGGGCATGGTTTTCCACCTGTGGGAAGGAGTGGGACTCTAGTAACTCCAGGGGACTTCTTTCCACCTAATCTTTCCAGAATGAAGCACTCAAAAGTCAGGAAATGGCAAAGTTAAGATTACATGATAATCTTAACTGCACCATCAATGTGTATGTATTGTAATTTAAGCCCAAATTTTGAAAGATATTTAGGCGTTGCTGTGCTCAGCGTTGCAACACCACTTAGGAACCACAATCCCACTGACAGTCTTGCTTGGGATATAGGCTCCTAAATGACCAAATCCCTTTGAAAATGAGACTTAGGTGCCTAAATTGTTCCAGTGCTGAGGGCAGCAATGCCTAAATACCTTTAAAAATTGGCCTTAGTGTTTTGCTTTATGGTCATGTTCTATTTCTGAAATAATATACTGTTGTAATTATCTTAAATATAAGGCTTCAGATACATGTTTGTGGTATCTTATAGTCATGCATATTACCAAGCATATCAGGGCAAGATCACATACTTACTGTTTCTCAAGTTATACAATAACATCAGTAGGTACTTGACAGAGAAATATTAGATGCAGCCAAAATTACATTAATGAAAACAAAACATGTTAGAGTTATTTTATGGAATGAATTATACAAAGCAGCATGTAATGCTGAATAACAAGGTACAGATTAGTTCCAGGCAGAACATATTTTTTTAATTTTGAGGACATTCATTTTATATCTGAAACTAAAACTCCAGGAGAAAGTCCAGTTTTCACTCAGGCAGCTGCAGTGAGGAGACCTGAGAGCCAAAAACTTTCAGTTTTAATTCCACCTCCTACTCTACTTTCAAAAATCCTCTTTTATTCTTTTCCTTGTCATTGATAGCTTACCTTCAGTATCTTTCCAGGGTTCTGCAACCAGCTCCCTTTGTGTGCTCTAGAAATAAGAGAACATACATATCTTCCAAGACAGTAGAGATGTGGAAAACTGCTTTACATAAAGTTGTGATTTCTCTCTCTTTCTCCTTTTTAACACTATTTGCATTAACTGACACTCTATAATGTATATCTAGAATGTCTGAGCCTCAGGGTGAATGGAAAATCCACAGCAAATTCTAGAGTGAGAGAATCAAGAGCAGCTCTCATTGTAGCAAGAAGAAGCAAATGAAGCCAGCCAAGGAACAAAAGTCTTTCCTTCCTATTCCTTTCCTGAGTTATGCGATTTTTGCTATCAGATACTCTTTTTTGGTGCAGCCAGAAATATCACTTCCCCCAGTGAAGGAATCTGAAAGCTCTTCAGGCTTCCTATGACAACCGTCTAAGCCTGAGAATGTTCAGAAAAAAGGATCCACATCCTAATGTAGTGGATTTGAAGTGGGAAATGATTAAGGAAATATTATTTTATTTTTTTCCTTTCCGTGTTTGCCTAAAGAAATATGATGACTCTTCTGTTCCCCCCAAAAATGGAGAAATGCCACAGAGATTTAACAGTATGTTTTCTGTGATGGTCAAATCATCAGTAAAAGGTAATGAATATCTGTTCTGATGTCAATGCAGTGTGAAAGAACAAGAAAAATACTGTACTGGTGGATTCAGTGTTAAGCTCAGAAACAAAAGAAACATTTTCTAGTTCTGGGATGTTCTTTCTAATCGTGTATTATAAAATTAGCTAAAATAATTATAGGGGTGTCTGGAAGCACCACCTGTTATGAAAGTTTCCTAACAGTTCCTGTTACAAGATCTTTTTCTCAGTTGCCAAACTTTAACTGCTTGAGCTGAAATTTTTCAAGATGGGTGTTCGCCTCTTTTTTTTTTTTTTTTTTTAAACATTTCAGCCAAAATGGTGCAGTTGTTTCCAAGAATGAGGCCAGGGCAAAAATACATCATTTTGGGAAAACATTCTGGTGACATAAGAACATAAGAATGGCCATACTGGGTCAGACCAAAGGTCCATCTAGCCCAGTATCCTGTCTTCCAATAGTGGTCAATGCCAGGTGCCCCAGAGGGAGTGAGTGGAACAGGTAATCATCAAGTGATCCATCCTGTTGCCCATTCCCAGCTTCTGGCAAACAGAGGCTAGGAACACCATCCCTGCCCATCCTGGCTAACATTTCTTGAAAATATAATAGTGTCCCCATTCTTTGGAGTGGAGGCTTGAAATATGGCAGGGGAATGTCCCTATGTGTTAGGGAGATGCCTTTTACCACCCCTATGAAAATCTGTCCAAATCTGACCAAATTGCAAGCCTTTGAAAAATAACAGTGTGCACATTCTCAGTAGAGACTTATTTGATTTTAGCAGCTAAAAGTCTCCAAAGAGTCCATGCTCACTGAACATGCTCAAATCTGATCAGACTGTACATGTGTCATCCCCACAGAGTAACTGAGCATGCTCTAGACCAGGGCTACAGGGTCAAATCCAGATTTTCCCTGTAATAGCTGCTCTAGTCCAGGGTGGGGGCCAGGCACTGGAACTGAGCAGGGAGCTTGTCTCTCCTGCTCTCAGTGACTCCCGTGCTGGCTTCCTGGCAGCATGGAAAAGGATGCCATCTGATTCTGATGCAGAGGGGACAAAAGCCAGACCTGCGGCGGGAGGGGGGAAGTGGAATGGGACAGGGAGGTAAGACTGAAACTGGAGAGAAGGGAAGAGAAGTTGTGACTGGGACTGGCTGGGCAAGGAGACTGGAACTCAGAGCTGGATGGAGCAGGGGAGACTGGGAGAGAAACAAAGAGCTGGATAAGGGAGGGGAGACGGGGACTGTTTGGGCAAGCGGAGTGGGGCAAGCAGCCAGGGAAGAGGTGGGGTGGAGAAAGACACGTCCCATGAGGAGCCAGGAGTGCGGAAGTGGGAGTGGCTGGGAAGGAGGCTGCCTGGATAATAGTTTGACGCAACATATTCCACCATTTGTCCTGGCAGCCTCCACTACTGAACCTCTGGAGGAGGTAGGTTGTGCAAATACTGCCTACCCTTCCCTGGGGGTGACTCCCATTCGGACATAGTGAACAAATCAAGCCTCATGTCTTTGCTTCTCAACAGCTTGCTTAGGCTTTTGATCCCAGGTCCAGACTCCTTCCCAAACCAGTTACTGATCATCCCTGCAGGCTTGCACTCCAAGCCCCAATCCTCTCCCCCAACCATTTACTATATTTTAACAATCAAATACGAGCTGACTGAAAAAAACCAACATAACCCGTTCATCTTTCAGTAATGCAGAGTAAAAACCCATTTCCTGGACTAGCCTTTGAATACCATTTCATATAAAGACCTCTTTGAACAATACATTGACATTTATAATCTCATTAATAAGGTTGAGGCAGTGTTTTATGGTGAGTAGTTAGAGAATGAAACTAGGAGTTAGGAGACCAGAGTTCTGTTGTTCATTTTCTTCTGACTTCTTGTGTGACCTACAGCACAGCAGTAACAGCTTCATTTTCAGAAGCATTTACTAATTTTATGGTCTTCATTTTTTGGTAACTGACTTGAGATACCCTCTAGTTAATTTTCAGAGCAGAACTCACATGTCCCACTCTGTGCCTCAGTTTCTACATCTGTAAAATTTAGGTAATGGATTATGTTCTTGTAAAGGAGTACAGCTAGTCAAAATATAGATAATGTACACATGAGGAAATAATAATAAAGAATGTGAACTGTAGGTATCATCTCTTGTAGCTGTTTGTAATTGTAGTCCAGTCAAGTAAGATGCAAGCTCAGAAAGTCTTCTGCCTCATAGGGCAGACGAGAAGCTCTAGAGATTTTTTAAAATGCAGCCAGATGAATAAATATTTGTCTTCAAATATTTCTTCAGTTTCAGCAATCTGTTCTATAGGCAAAATCTTTCTTATTTACTTTTGCAAAATACTTCGATATCTGGAAATGGTTGGGGTTTGGGAAGGAGTCTGGAACTGGGATCAAAAGCCTAAGCAAGCTGTACAGAAACAAACACATGAGGCTGGATTTGTTCATTATTCCCCAAGGGGAGTGACCCCCAGAGAAGAGAGTATGTGATATGTAGAGTTCTCATGGAAGTGTAATTAATCATTGTATTCACTGTAGCTAGTAATCCATCCAAAGGGTCACCTGTCATCAAAAGATGGTCCAGCCAAAGATGGTCCACGTGAACCTGTCTTAAGGTTCTCCAAACTCAGTTACACCATTGAATCAATTCTTCTTCTTTATGTGTGTAGTTATAATAAGGAAAGCAGTTGATCTTAGGCCATTTCTGGGATCCCAAGCAGTAAGATACACATGCTTACATCTTTCACAGCTGAATGGTTTCATCCTAATCACTTGTGTATTTCTCCAACATTTTAACCTCATAAAAACATGATGTCACAGGATACTTAGATTTTATGATAATTTATTCTGAAGATTGTGGCTTTTGAATCTCTCATATGCAGTGTAATGACAACATTCTTGTCATAAGGCAAACTTCACTGTTCCGATTAATATTTGTATCTTCATTTTCCACACACCAAAAAATAAGCCTGAGGATGATTTACAGCGGCACTAGAGACAGGGGCAGGGAAACCGAGAATAAGGCAAGTGAAGACCAATCATGCTAAAAGGAGGCATGTTTTGCTGTTGTTTTCTTTTTTTGTTGTATTTTTTTCTGGATTGACTCCAGAGAAGCTCTCTTCCTAGTCACTCCTGTTGTTGTGTGTGTGTGCTCATGCATAAATTCAGGTCAAGTATGAAACCTGGTTTCTGTATTCATGGTAAGAATGTGTAATATTCTTATCAACAGATAACAAGAAATCTGAACTAATTTAGCTCATGACCTTATTCTTTCACCATTAGAGTGGAGATGGTGTTTGCTTAGTTGTTAATACATTCAGTTCAGTAAATTAGAGCTGCTTGAAATTTCTACTAATCCTTTCCCATTGAGGGTTTCCCAGGACTAAGTGACGCTGAATAAAACAAAAACCACATGCACACACAGGTTTCTGAGATTTTCTGGATCAAATATAATTTAAGGGGCACAACATTCCTAAATGAGATTTTTAAAAAAAAAAAATTACTGTACAGAAAGCACCAATGAATAAACACTGTTTATGAAAAATATGCATTGCATGAACCTGGCTCATAAAGTGTCCAAGTGCTGAGGGGTTATTCTGCAAGGAAAGAATTAACCAATATATAAGGATAAAAGTAGAAAAATGGTTTAACACCCAGCACAAAGATGTTTTTTGAATGAATCAGTCTGCTATTTAATTTACATTTTGAGGGCTCATTAGGATGATGAATGACACTGCTGGAGAATAAAACATACTTCCTGAACAAAAGAAAATCTCTGTAGCCTAATAACATTTTATGCCAGTACTTACATTTGTCAGAAGTGGATGCTATTTATCCCTATGATTATTTAAAAATCATTTTTATTGTCCTTTGTGCTGTGTCCTCTTCTGGGAATTTTAATTCAGAGTTTGACACCTACTTATTAACTTCCTTGAAGTATGGAGTACAAAGGCTTATACTATATAAAGAATTCTACACAACCATGTTTATGTTGCCTGCAGCTGTACACAAATTAGCTCAGTTTGGATTCATTTCTCTTTGAAATAGAAAGTGTTTTGGAGTTGTGTAACCTTTACCACCTCAGTAAAGTAAATGAGAACTGATTTCTGCTGAATCAGAACTATAAAGAGGAGGAATTTTCAGCATTTATGTTACATATTAGAAATACACAGTAGTTGCAAACCTTCTGCCTCATTCTCTTCAACCTTCCTTTCACAATGTGATAAAGTATAATTCCAAATATTTCAAAGTTCAGGTTCTAGCCTTTCTTTAATGAGTCAGTAATAGGGTGACCAGACAGCAAATGTGAAAAATTAGGATGGGAGGTAATAGGAGCCTATATAAGAAAAAGACCCCAAAATTGGGACTGTCCCTATAAAATCGGGACATCTGGTCATCCTAGTCAGTAATCATTTACTGTCTTTTCACACAAATGCTTATACATGTCCCTGTTCTGGAGTCACAGGAATAAAGAACATCTACTCAGTTACAAACATATAAACTTGAAAACTGACTGTGTTTTGGTAAATTATGTTTCATTACATAATTGTATTTTCAGAGTTTGTCTCAGAGGATCTACTGTTTTTATACCCTATAAACATTAAAGGGTTATAATTTTCTAATGCAGAAGCCATCATTTCACCCTCCACGCACCCCAAAAAAGTAGTTCTATACTTCTAACAGTAGAGGAATCAGACCACAAGGATTAAATTAAGTCAAAGATGTCATTTGTATTACAGAAGAAATGCTTCAGCAGCTTAGTTAGCTTTTTGTGGGACCACATAAACTAGATGGCATACAGGTTTGCTTCATTCACTATGATGTGATGTAGATATGCTTGATCTCATTCTCATTCCTCTTTATAAAGTCATTCCCCATTCTTCATGATGGGTCAGGCTGACAATAAACCAGCTAGCAGTATAGCAGAAAAATTATTTTCCTAAGTAGAATTCTGCTATCTATTCTAACTTCAACTTTTTCTACTGCCTTTAGTAGCCTCATTCCACCTGTGAAGCAGTGCATTTCAGTGGTGGGGAATAACCCCTGTATACACAACTTTTAAAGTGCTTTGGAATCCTTTGTGATGAAAGGAAGTTCATATATGTGAAATGATTACATTATTGTAGACCAGAGGTAGGCAACCTATGGCACGCATGCCGAAGGCGGCACGCGAGTTGATTTTCAGTGGCACTTCAGTGTCGGGTCCTGGCACCAGTCCGAGGGGCTCTGCATTTTAATTTAATTTTAAATGAAGTTTCTTAAACATTTAAAAAACCTTATTTACTTTACAAACAACAATAGTTTAGTTACATTTTAATGTTTTTAAGTCTATAATATATATTACTGGCACGCAAAACCTTAAATTAGAGTGAATAAATGAAGACTCGGCGCACCACTTCTGAAAGGTTGCCGACCCCTGTTGTAGACTATTTAAAATTATCCGCCTTTAATCCATTTGTATCTAGTCAAATGGCAGAACATAACCAATGTTGTATTGCATCTTTGTGAAAGGCACATCCAGTGTGTCATAAGCATTGCCCAAATGATGGACTGCAAGCTGAACACAGATAGCAAGTTACTTAATCTGTTGGTGTCTCAGTTTCCCACCCTGTGAAATTGAAATCATAAATACTTTCCCTTTGGGAATTTGCTCCCCACAATTGATACATGCACAGGCCTGGAACTTTCTAGGAAGCTGTTGGGTTGTGTGCATGCATCCTCTGGATCGGAAATGAGAATGACTGGCTGTCCTTTAACCAAAGACAGTAGACAGTGGATCTTCTAAAGGACAGAGCAAAGTATCAAGCCGTTATGACTTTTTTTTAACTAGGTCTATCTAGTGTCAGTATTCTGAGTGCAAAATGAACAAGTATTATGCTTTTGCAAGACAATTTTGTTTTCAGTTTTCAAATTATGTTCTAGGATTTAAGATTCATATTGTTCTCTTGTGCCTTGATTTGAAACCTATTACGAGGTAATAACCGTCAGTGAAGTACCAAAAACAATGGCATAGTAATGAAAACTGCATCTCTTTTCCACATTGTGGCCTCAATCCTGCATAGTGATCTGTACAAGTGGACTGCAGTGACTCCATGTAGCTTTTATTGTCCACCACAATAGAATCAGGGCACAATAATCCACCACATAGAATCAGGGCCTATGTTTGCAATATATTTTAGTCATGAACCTAGTTTTTTACCCCATCTGTGTATATGTGTACTGAAAATGTATAATGCTTATATTATAAAAAAGACTTGGTAGTGCCAGGTTCCTTCTGGAAACTTTCTCAGAAAGTTGTAGAGCCAGAGGTAAAGGAAAACAATATCCTTGTTGTAAATTAAATACATATAAATGTAGTTCACAAAACTTCTACTGTGCTGGATATAAATCAGAGAGACAAACATATATATCAGCCACAAGTGAATATCCCAAAAATCAAAGGTGCTACCTTTATTGGAAAATTGGCTTCTGTAGTACTGATGATCCAAAGATCATGTAGAGTGGGCATTTGTAGCAATGAGAAGGAGAAATGGAGATGTTTTTCATGTGGCAAAAATATTTTTAGAAGTTATGACAGTAACAAGTGATGGTGCTAATCATATTATTATTATTATTTATATTACAGTAGTATCTAGAAACCCCATTAGTGCAAAGCACTGTGCAAAGTAACAAAGAACACAGTCTCTGCCCAAGAAAGCTTTGAAATTCCCATAGTAATAGTCACTTGCATCCGTACAATATTTTAATTTTAGTACCTGATTCATGAAAGCATTCCTTTTCAGGACAGCACTTAAACAGATGCTTAACTTTTTCCATTGATTTAAGACCTTTGCTGACTTTGGGGATTACTCCTTTGATTTCCAATGCTTTCTAGTGGGAACCAAATGTTTTCCATTCCATTCTGGATCTTGTGGCTGTGAACGATAGCAGTTTTCTGTGTGATTATTAATGATTAATTTTTTATGATAACACACTTGAAATATGTTTAGTGATTTTTGCTTTATTTAATTAGACAAACTAGTAGTGCTTAGAATATTTCTTTATTACACTGATGTTTTCATTTAAACTCAAAGTGCTCATGGTAAAATTGTAGGATCAGTCTGCATTTGCACTCATTTGAGTTTTTGCTCATTATTTTTATAATTTTTAAATAGTGATGGACTAATCTCCAGTATATGAGCATCACTGTTTAGTATTTTCCTAGTGTTGTTATAATTTTACAAATATGTGAAATATGGTTATAGCAACAATGCAAAAGAAAAAGCACAGTAGGGAATTATTATTATAACCATAAAGAACTAGCAGATTACTTTTTCCCAAGGTCAGCTGCAGGAAATATACATATCTCATGAAACTAACAGGAACCAAACTACTACCCTTCTTTCGGAGCCATTCAGTTGGCAGAGTAGAGCTATTCCAAGAAAGCCAATTCCATTCCGCAGATGATTTTGATATTTTGAATTGTGGTATCATTCCAATTCAAAGCAAAATCCAAAAATTGTTAAATTGTCTGTGAAAGAGAATGGAGCCCCTGTACGGGGGCAGTCTGTCTGGAACCCCGGGGGGTCCCTGGCTCAGAGGCAGTCCACCTGGCAAGCTGCCCCCTAGCTGTGAATCCTGGAAGCCCTGGGGTCCCCAACTTGGAGACAGCCTGCATGGTGGGCTGCTGTGGAGCCGGGCAGGCAAGCTGGCAGACAATCAGACAGGTTTCAAAACCTGCCTGGCTGGTAGGGATCCATCAGACCCCTGCCTGGGTTCTGGAAGACCTTCATCAAAATTGAACCATCTCCAGACTGTTTCAATTTCAATGAACCAACAAATTTTGATGAAAGAATGTTTCATCAGAATTGTTCCCACCAGCTCTATGGCAGAGTCAATATAGAACTGACAACTCCTAAGTTGCCAAGCCTGGTCTCTAACACACGAAGTATGTTCATGAATAACTAAATGTCCTTGTATTCTGTGCAGGCTAGAGTAGCTTGTTTGATAACAGTAATTATCCAGCAAAAACAGGGTCACAAACAAGCTTTCACAGGAAAGTTTCACCTTGTGCTAATTCCATTCTTTCTCTAGCTAAGTGCAAGGCTGAACGTCTGGTGCTGAAAATAGCATGGAACATTTGTGTTCCTTTTGGAGTCTTGATTGTCCACTTGGCCCAACAGATTTCTATTCCAGCAAAGACTAAGAAGTCACATGAACAAACGAAACATTTTGCAAATGCTAGCAGAGCTATGAACAGGGAAACAGAAACTGAGCCAGAAAGCTGAAGGAAGCATTCCAAATATGAATAGCCTATTGCATCCTCCTGATGGGTATAAGATTTTTATAGTGTAGCTTTTTCATACTATATTCTTATCAGCTTTTTCTTGTATTATATTGTATGCATACATTGTAATATTAATATAGAATTGCAACTAAAGACCAGCAAAAACTTTGTGTGCTCCTCATCTGAAGAGAACTATAACATCCAAAACCTCAGCCCCTGCTTCCAAACTGTTAATGTACAATGGATGAGAAATTCATCATTTCTATAATAAACAAATACAATAAAAATATACAATAATTTGATCTTTATCATTCATATTTTCTGAAAACAATGAGTGCAGAATAAACATAATCATCGGATGATTGCAAATTATTCGGTCCAGTAAACAAAGTGTGACAACTGGTGACAATGTGGTATTAAATATCACATATTCAATACATCCTCTCTTATCCAAAACAAATAATTTTGGAGTAGTCCATGTCCATAACACATACGTATTATGCAGATAGATTCAACACAATGCATACTTCTCTGTTTCTTATGCAATGTCCAAACAAGAAGTGAAGACATTTTTGTGTTCTGTGTAGGGTTGCCACCTTTCTAATTACTGGTAACTGGACCCCAGAGACCCCGCCCCTGCCCTGCCTCTCCCCCCAAGGCCCTGCCCCTGCTCCACCTCTTTCCTCGAGGCCCACCCCTCTTTTCGCCTCTTCCCCAGGCCCCACCCCCATCGATTGCTTCTCTCCCCATGTCCTTCTGTCACTCTCTGGAGCATCCCAAGGAGCCTGCCTGCAGGTAAAAGGAGGTCCCAGCTGAGCAAGGGCTGGCACAGGTTAATGATCCGGTGCCTCTTCCACCCTATGGTAACCGGACTCTTGGTTTGGGTGCCATTTAGGGTTGCCAGGTCCGCATTTTGACCAGACTTTCCAGTCGAAAACCAGGCATCTGGCAACCCTAAATGTCACCTGGACACAGAAGCAACCCTAGTCCTGTGGCAACCCTAGTCCTGTGTATTACATTCATTTTTATTATTCCAGAATTCTGATTTGGGAAAACCAACATTTATTATATCTGAAACACCCTGGCTTTTAATTACTTAATTCGTGCATATTTTATATATCATAATAGCTGGCTTATAAAAGAAATTACGAGACATTAATGTAATCAGTGGGTTTCGGATAGCTTTTCATTCTCACAGGTTAAGGTATTGATTAAAATCTCTGTATTTTATTGCTGGCTCATTTCACAAGTCAAGCCTGCTACTTTGCTATTGACTATTGAAAATCTCTCCATATAAATAATGATAGTCTTACTTCAGAGGAAGCTTTGATCCCCAGAACTTAACTAAAATATTTACTTTTTAAAAAGTTCTTTTAAAAGTGTTTTAGTGTTCGTAATATACATTCAAAGGCCTGTAAAGACTATCCGTTTTGCAGTTTTAATCATGTTACTCAGATTAAGCAAACCTGTTTGAACCATTTTTGAAAGTGAGACAGAAAGATGAAACCAGTATATCTTGACATTTTGAGAAGTCTTTTTGTTCCTCTGTCTTTTGGTGCCCAATAACAACTTACTCCAGGGCCATATCAGAGTCACATAAAAGAATTTTTTTTAAAGCTAGACAAAAAAGTTTAATGTGTTGAGAACAAAAAACTTCTTTCTTGATTTCCACTGCAGGATCAAAGAGATGGAGTGTAATTGGACTAAATTACCTGAAGTTAGGCTGGGGGACTAAATAAATAAATAAAACAGTCAAAAGCAGCAGAGAAACAATAAAGAAAATAGTAACATGTTTATAGCATTTATTAACCTGGAAATGTCAGGTTAATAATAATAAAATCAGTGAGTACATATAACAAAAGCACCATGGTTTCTCAACCTGAAGACTTCCACTTCTTTTGCCACTCTGATTTCCTTCTATATCCATTTATTTTCTGTGCTTCCTGTAATGATTCTGTGGCTATCAGTGGAAATGGAAATCAGGATCTTCTGCTTAAAAAAATACTTGCCCCATGTACTTGATCTAAAGGAAGAGTATATTTACACTTAAAGTGCTCCAGCAATGCAGCTGTGCTACTGTAGCACTTCTGTGTAGACGCTACCTAAGCTGATGGGAGGGGTTTCTCCCATCGGGGTAGGTAATCCACCTCCCTGAGAGGCGGTAGCTAGGTTGATGGAAGAATTCTTCCATTGACCTAGCGCTGTCTATGCTGGGGGTTAGCTATCTCTCTGAGGTATAGATTTTTCAGTGTAAATTCCTAGTGTAGATCAGGCCTAAGACTTCTGTTAGCTATAGTAGTATTAGGGCTATTTTCCTTTTTCAGTTTGCACCTGGAGTGAAACTTAGGTTATGTCTATACTGTACTTGGGGAGTTTGGGTTGTGATTCCCAGATCATATAGACATACTTGCACGATCTCTCATAGAGCTCGCAGACTAAAAATAGTATGTAGCCACAGTAGTGCAAGCAGCAGCACAGACTAGCTGCCCCAAATACATACCTATGTGGTCCAGGTGGGTTTGTACTCAGGACAGCCAGCCTGTGCCACTTCTTGCTGCTGCCTGTGCTATTGCAACTCTACTACTATTTTTAAAGCAGTAGCTCAGTGAGAGCTAGCGTGAGTATATCTACATGAGCTGGGAATCACACTCCTAGCTCCATAGTCATAGCCATAGATACACTTAGCAGGCCTGGCATTCCAGCCAGTAGGAGATAGTGGTACATACACATTGACCAGAACACTACAATCCTCATGGTAGACAAAGGCTAATTGTGGCTTGTAAAGTGTAAAATTCCCAAGTTATGGCACTGTGTGGGTTATTTTTCCTACTAATTTTTCATATTAAAAGGATAATGTCAATTTGAATGTTTAAAGTAGTGTCAGTCATTGCACCTGACCCTGAATCTGCCTGCCAATTTTTTGTAGTTCTACAATTTTGTTTTCCCATTTAAAGAAAAAAAAAATCTTCTTCTCCCTGGTTGGTGTATGGAGGACCCATGCAAACAGGAGGGGAAACTGGCTAACTGCCTAACTCTACAGGGAGAATGGTAAAGCTGACTATACATAAAGTACTGTCAAATGCACAAAGTAAATAAAGTGGTAAAAACAGAGATTTTTTCCTCTCTCTCTAATCTCTTTAAATGCTTGTTACTTGTGACAACCACAAGTAACTAATTATCAGACAGTAATATGATTTTCCGATGATGATATGCCTTTAAAAGGAACATTGCCATGTGGAAATGTATAAGTGACATCAGCTGAAGAGCCAAGGAGACAGAAATACAGGCCTGAGATTCTGTACTACACCTGGAAGAGATGCAGCACAGAAAGGTGCAAACCAGGAGAGCAAAGGGCTAAGATGACTTGAAGCCACCTTTGCTCCCAGCTTCAGGGACCAGCGTGTTCCCCAGCATAAAGCTCTAATTTATGGTGCATTCCCAGGCTGCTTACGGGTTGCTTTGCTGTCTGTACCACCTAAGAATTCCTGTAGCTGTACAAACTACAGCTTTCCTCTCTCCCCCAACAAATACTCTACCCCTCCATCTTACCTCCGGCACACTCCCTCCATGGGGGCTTGCATAGGACAGCATGCACCTGTCCAGTGCTCCCCGGCTGGCTAAAGGGCTTTTATGGCCCCTACTTTACACTGCCATAGCACTGATCAGGGGTTGCCGTGTAAAGGGGAGTCTCTCACCATGTTTTTTTGTTTGTTTGTTTGGTCTTTGTCCATGCTGCAACACCATATACTTACTGAAAATATTGATTCTGGTTTTAACATTCCTGGAACTTTTAGATTTGGTGCTGGTTTTGTTTGTTGCTTTTTTAATGATTGGAAGAATAATTATTTTACAAGGCTTTTGCTGGATATTGCTGGAATAGAACAAGTCAGGGTTCCCCTGGGTTTCAGGGTCTCTGCTGCAGTGCTGTGAGCCTCGACTCTGAGAGCCACAGCTTGAGCCAGGGTTCCCAGGGCTGCCATGCTTTTGGCTCCAGCGGCAGGGACAGACATTGGAATCCCAAGAGCCCCAGCTGGTGCCAGTAGAGTTGGGAACTCAGCCTCGATTAGAGCCAAGGATTCTAGGATGTCCAGGCCTCCCCTTCAGCTGCAAGAAGCCTGGAAGCCCTGTGGTCCCCAGCCACAAGGCAGACTGCATAGTGGGGCTGCTCCAGGCCTCTGGGCCATGTAAACCCAGGTTCTGCCGCAGCTTGTTAGGTGTGCCGGCAGGGAACCAGTAGGTTTCCATTGGAACTATGGCAGGCAGGGTTCTGTCCAAATCCTTTGTGCAATTCGACAAAAATTGGTTGAACCCAAAGTGTTTTTGTGAAACATTCTGGGTTTGATGAATCAGCATGTTCTAATGAAACGCCAATCAGTTCTAGTATCAGAGGGGCAGCCGTGTTAGTCTGGATCTGTAAAAGCAGCAAAGAGTCCTGTGGCACCTTATAGACTAACAGACGTATTGGAGCATGAGCTTTCGTGGGTGAATACCCACTTCGTCGTGCTCCAATACGTCTGTTAGTCTATAAGGTGCCACAGGACTCTTTGCTGCAATCAGTTCTAGTCTCAACAACCAGTTCATTCCACTGCCCTAGAAAAATTTTATGTAGAAGTCTGATTTGACAGGGAAGAGCCTTGGAATATCTTGGTCTGTCTTTCATAGTGATAGACACTCTGCTGTCTACTTCTAGGGCCTGTTTTACCTGGGACAGTCTCTTGGGCTAGTGAATGACTAGGGCTGGAAAGCCAAAATTTGCTGGCTTCTCCAGGTCTTGGAGGTTTTTTCAGTTAGGATCTCTGGGTCTCTCTCTGAGAAAACTGAGAAGGCAGACTTCAGCAACAGAGCACCCCTAATTAGTCTTTCCCCCATAAGGATCCTGGTTTTTCAGAACTATGAAGCAGATGTAGACGAAGACTAGATCAATTTTACCTCTTGGGAATCTAGACTATTTCACTGTGGTTGCTTCATGCTCTGTGCTACTTCTTGGATGTTCTGGCATCAGTATCCTTATTTTGGCCCTCAATGAAAGTGGCCTTTCTGGTGGCCCTTAGTGTCCACACGGAGAGTCAGTGATGCTAGATTTCTTGTTTCCCACAATGACAGAGTAATACTTTGCCCTGCTCTGAGCTTTTCCCCCAAGATTAATTCAGATTTTTATGTATCAGAGGGGTAGCCGTGTTAGTCTGGATCTGTAAAAGCAGCAAAGAATCCTGTGGCACCTTATAGACTAACAGACGTTTTGCAGCATGAGCTTTCGTGGGTGAATACCCACTTCTTCAGATTTTTATAGGAATCTGAATATTATCCTCCCTTCCTTTTGTGCTAGGTGGTGTTAGGGCCCTGAAGCTTACCTTACCAATGGGATGAGGAATTCAGGCTCCCTTTGTATCCTTCATCTGATCCCAAGAAAGGGTTTTTTGCTTCCCAGTTGGTCACTGCTGAATGGATTTGAGTATGTTTTAAGGGAGAGCCTTCCATGCCCCCACAGGTATTAGAATTTCAGTCAAACATTGTTTTGGGGTCCCTTCAGCAGGGGGGCCTTTTTACTTGGAAAAGATTTCCAAAGAATTCCATATTCCAAAGTCTTCCACCAGTAATAGGTTTAACCTTTTCGGTGCCACACTCTGTAATCACATAACCTTTAGCTCAGTGGGAATGAATACCAATTATCATTTATAAACAGTTCCTCTCATTATGCTCCTATTTATGGCATCTTTTATAGCTTGCTAATTACAAGCACACAAAACAGAAATGTTTGGAGTTAAATAATGTAAACAGGGATGTAATTGATTTTCATGTTGAATAATTTTATTGATTTATTGTTAATTAAAATCGTTTTAAAAAAGATCTCTTGGCAAATTAATCCATTTAATTAATTGGATATTGTAGTAGCTCGTGGTATATACATATTAACTTACTGAAAGATTAATAGTTCCATAATATTCTTTTTTCTAACTGTTGCTGCTTTACATGTGTGTATTGGGATTATTGTATATTCTTCCTGGACAAATACACTCAATATATTACACGTATATGGTGGTCTCAGTCCAGTTCCTAGTACACGTGTCCACATCTCACACACACCAAAAAAAAAAAATTCCTTCCAAATGACACTAATTGGCATTATAACAGAGAGGCCAAGAATTGAATGGGAATGGAGACTGAACTCTATCAGTCGCATAGAAGGTCTTTCTAGGTTACTGTTGAGGGCCTTTGTGGGCTACGTGAGAAGCTTGCACTTTCACTAACGGTGCTTTACCTATTACAAAGACAAAAGACTCCAGTTTCCATTATGGAAACTTTCCAATAAAAGACTGTTATGTCAAACAACTAATCAATTTAATACACTTACAGCATGCACTAATATAATGCAGTACAGTAGTAAATGTACTGTGCAGAAGGCATTTCGAAAGGACTCCAATTAACTCTTTTGGAATGACATAATTTTTAGTGGCGAAGGAGGCATAAGGACTCAATTCTGCAATCTGTTGAGTGCTTCCTGATAAGTGCTGAGTGCCTTCCACTGCTGTTGACATCAGTGGGAGCTCAGGGCCCTCACTCAGCACTTTGCAGGATCAGGCACCTTATATTGCAGTAGCAATTTTAATTACTATTATCTTATTATATTTTTCAGCTATGTGGCAAGAGAGTGTAATCACATCAGCATCCATTGTTTCATTAGTGAAGAAAAAACATTAATATATTATGACACAGTATTGATTTGATAGTCACTCTTTTCCAATAACAATAAAACCTTTATATTTTATTAATAGAACAATGCAGTTCTTGTCCATTACGCTCCCTTTGATTGTTCCTGGGCTGCAGTGTTTTTTATGAATAAAATGTTGAAGTCTGTGAAATTGCTTAGCCCATCTGCCTGCACCATTCACTTGAAGTTCCCAAGCTACTTTTATAGGAAATGTTACCAGTATAGTTGTGGTAATTGATTGTTCCATTGTTGCTAGTGATGGGTAAAAGGGGGATTTGAGGGAATTTTTTTCTTTTAATTTAAAATTTTAAAGCACCCACCATAATCTGTGAACATACTTACCTGACAATGTCTCTCTTGCTATTAGTGTCCTCACATTCTTAGTTCTACTGAGATGAAAAGATGGAACTGTTAACGTAGCCTAGGTGTTGTTTTGTTCTCACCCACTCTGCTTGTGGAGCCATACTAAAGTATGAAAAAAAGAAACATTCTGGATGGATAAACAGAAAGCACAATAGGTACAACTTAAGTAAGACACAAGGCCTACCTGGATGGTGAGATCCTCCCCTCTCTTCTGTTCCCTTTGCACTATGCAAGACAGGCATAAGGCTGTCCTCCACGGGCCCCTTCACAAGCCCTGGTGTATGGGGCATGTCGGGGCAAGAAGAGAGATGTCGATGGTTGGGCCACAGCATGTAGTGCTACAGAGATTTTGGGCAGCGCTGAAGCCCATAGGACAGCCCAGAGGCTGCTGTAACTTAAGCCCGTGGGCTGTCTAAATTGTGCCAGAGGTCACTCCAGCCTCCAGAATGGCCCAGAAGTGGGAGTGCTGAAAGGTGGGTGGCATAAAACCAACATAGCTCCCACTCACCTTAGGCTGCAAGTTATGCACTGTGCCTCTTAGGGTACATCTGCACTGCAAGCAGAGGGGTGACTACAGCACTAAAAACATACCGAAGTTGCTTTGATTTGGCTAGCTTGAATAACAGTAACAGTGAAGCTCCAGCAGCATGGACTAGCCATTGGAGTACAAACCCAGGGTTCCAGGCAAGCCTGAATACTCATTGCAGCTGCCCATGCTGCTAAGGCTTCACTGCTATTGTCATTCAAGAGAGCTAATCCAAGCTAGCTTTGGTCATGTCTACACATGCAGCAGTCACCCCTATGATTACATTGTAGACATATCCTTGCAGGCGTAGCACAGAATCTCACCCAGAGTCCTTAAGTAGTCAAATCTCCCATTCACAATGGAAGTTTGCTAGATCAGGCCCATAAATTGTCCGGACAGTTGGATAGAATAGTGGATTTCCAAAGTCATTTTCTGTGTGGCATGTGCTATTTCTTAAGCTATAGTTTGCAGAAAATATTTTTCCCATTACTAAATACAACCTCTTGACCCTCTCTATTATTTGTCTATGATAGTGGTTCCCAAACTGTGGTCCATGGGTCAAAAGTCAGACAGCTAAACTATTTTTCTTACTTTCTTAATATTTCTTTTCCATGAAAGTAGTTGCTGTAGTTGTCACAGTCATGTTATCTGAGCAACAGTTGAAGGGGAGATGTGTCCATGCAATCATTAATGGAAGGAGAGGTGGACCGTCAGACAGTCTCATTACTACCAAGTACAGAAGAATCCCTATTTTGCAAACTAACGGAAGATTGTGGAGTTCATAAAATTGAATACCTCAAAATTATAATAGGTACAATGCATAAGGTGAAGTGTGGTGCACTGCACTGCTTTCCTCTTGTCCTTCATACCAGTGCAAAGCAATTTCCAATGCACTGAAGGCATCCGAAAGTAAAGGAATGTTTACTTTTACTTCATCAATTTTAGTTTTGTTATGTGATTTTTTTTTTCTGGCAAGAAAAATGGTTAATATAACTGGTCTGTTGAACACTGGTGTTTGTAAAACTGAGGTTCTACTGTAATCCGTTCTGTGGAGAAGTTTAGGAACCACCATTTTCTATGGCTTTTCAATTTCCTCCATTACTTTTCTCCTCTGATGACTCTCCATCACCACCTGTCACCAGATCTTACTTTTCTTACCCAACTGGAAAGTCCCAAATGACTCTCTGAGTTGCTTTGAATATATATCAGCTACGATGAACAAAACAGGCTCTGTCCAATTAACTTGTTCTAAGCAGCTTGCAGTCAGTGCATATCCAATCATTTTATGTTCCTATTTGCCTGTAGTTTTTTTTTTTATTTCATCTTTTTCCTAGCCAGAGAGTCTCTCAGTTCCTGGTACAGTTCTTGGGTCATGTTAGCACTCAAATTGATATGTGATCCAGGACTCAGATAACCAGATCCTTTCCACAGAGTAAAGATATGTTTTTTTAATACACACTTCTATGCCTTCTTAAAAGAAAATCCTTGTAAACCTTTCTCCTCCTCCTTTTTTGAGGAAAGAGCATTGTTGCAAGATTCAATTATATGAAAAATAATCCCCATAATAAATATAAAGAATCCATTTCAGAAAGATAATGAATATATTAATTAAAAGGATTGAGTTTATTAACAGTTGCTGTGAATTATATGTTTTAATAACTTTTTTCTTTTAATTAGTGCAACACTTTCATCACAGAGCTTGAGTAAAACGTTGTTTTTCTACTCCCAAATCCCAGCTTTTAAATCTAGATGCCTTCCTAGGAAAACAATCAGAGGTCCCTTGTAAAATTAGAGCCTTAGGTCCAAAACAGAGTAATAAAAAGCCTAAGAATGAATAGCTATTTTTTACAGATTATAACTAATTGTATTTTAAATTACATGCAAAGAATTAAGGTTGCAAAGGAAAGCACTGAAAAGTTAGGAAATGCCAACTAAAGCTTCCTGTGCAACTTTGTCTTTTTTTTATTTATGAAAGTTGAAATTCTGGAGAACAAGATGTCACCAGAAAATAGTGACAGGCTGCTAACCATGTCTGACCTATCCCAATTCAAGCCCTGCTTGTCTGCATCCTATGGTAAGGGGCCTGAGGCCTTGATGAATAATACGGATGGTTAAATACCAGAGTTATCAACACTAAAGTGCAATAGAAGAGACTACGACTCATCATCTCCTCCTGACTCCCAGCACATCTTTTCACAGTGGCTAAAGTAGATTCAAGTGGGGAGCTGTGGGAGAATACTCTCCTAATGTATCAGAGGGGTAGCTGTGTTAGTCTGGATCTGTAAAAGCAGCAGAGAGTCTTGTGGCACCTTATAGACTAACAGACGTTTTGGAGCATGTGCTTTCGTGGGTGAATACCCACTTCGTCGGATGCATGTAGTCGATACATGCATCTGACGAAGTGGGTATTCACCCACGAAAGCTCATGCTCCAAAACGTCTGTTAGTCTATAAGGTGCCACAAGACTCTCCTAATGTAGAGTGACCAGATGTCCCGATTTTATAGGGACAGTCCTGATTTTTGGGTCTTTTTCTTATATAGGCTTCTATTACCCCCCACCCCCGTCCCGATTTTTCACATTTGCTGTCTGGTCACCCTATTCTTATGACACAAGGAGGAAAAGAAGAGCTATCACTTTGCTTTTAGCAACGGAAAAGGATTGGCTCATATAAGAGATGGTCAAAAAATTTTCAGTGGAATATTTTCCTTGAGAACATTTTATTTAGCTGAAATTGAAACTTTCCATGGGAACTTTCTACGTTGGTTTTGATTTAAATTTTGTGTCGATTCTTTAAAAAAATAGCACTTCAGTCAGTGAATGTTTTGACTTTATCAGAGTGAAACATTTCCGTGTTTTGTTTTGAATTCTGTTTTATATTTAAAATTATGCTATAACATTTTTAAAAAGTAGAAATTGGAACAAAATATTTCAATTTTAACAAAACAAAATTTTTCAAAAATTTTGTTTTGCAGGAAATTTTTTTGGTTTTGTTCTCTTTGGAAAGAAAACAAATTTCAAAATGTTGGAATGTTGGAATTTCCCATGAATTAGAAATCGTGAATTTTAACCAGCTCTAGTTGTGGCCCTTACAACAACTCTTGCCTTCCCATAGATAAAAGGGGTGGATGCAATTGCTGCTTCTCCTGTTACATTATCTCCTCAGCCTGAGCTCTAACTCTATGCCAGGGAGCATGCTCAGTGCAGTTGTCACATTAGGGAGTTTTTGGGGGCTACAACATGCTCAGTATAAATGGAATGTTCTGAGATCTAAGCAGCAAACCTCTAACAAACCCTATTAAGCATGGGCAAATGGAATTTTTCAGCCTTATGACTCTGCCAAATCTGGGCGCATTTTCATGGGAACGGTAAAAGTCATCTTTCTGACCCCATGACCATCCATCCACATGCCAAATTTCATCTTCCTGGTCTTCGTAGGCATTAAAGCTCTTCAAAGAAATGATTACAGGGGAGAAAATTTAACACTGGCAAAACTCCCTATTTTTTTCTAGCCTTATCCTCAAAAATAATTCAATTGTTTTTGCTGAAATTTTCCTGACCCCCGATAAACAAAAACACAACAACACGGAGACAGAGCAAACATGCCGTATTGCAACTCAAACAATACAAATTCTGCCAATTATAAAGAAGTGAAAACAGGGCTTATCATGGAAAGTATTAGGCATCCTTAACTAGGACCATCTCTAGTAGCTCCTACCTTAAATCAGAATTCAGCAATAGCTTTTTTATGTGAGGTAAGGAATGTTGAGTGTAGGCATGAATGCAACACCTCAGGAAGAATGACAGCAAGAAGAGGGAAGCACTTGTTTTGAGGCATATTGGTGAGTCTGAAGTTTCATTCAATAATGGGAATTGATGCCTTTTATTTAATTAACAACCTGGTCCACAATCCTTCTGTACACTTCCTTTAGTAATATAGGCCCTATATTGATTTCAATGGGAGTTAAGCGCTTAATTATCTTTGAGGATCTGGTCCATAAGCAGTTTTTTTAAAGCGCCAATGGTTCCTATGCTACAGTAAAAAGAACAGGAGTACTTGTGGCATCTTAGAGACTAACAAATTTATTTGAGCATAAGCTTTCGTGGGCTACAGCTGAAAGCTTATGCTCAAATAAATTTGTTAGTCTCTAAGGTGCCACAAGTACTCCTGTTCTTTTTGCAGATACAGACTAACACGGCTGCTACTCTGAAACCTGTCATTATGCTACAATACTTTACATCATGATGTCTTTAAAAATTTGGAAGTTTTCTGCATTGAAATAAAGATTCACTGTCTTGTAGACTATGGAAACCAGTTTTTGATATATAGGCAGATCAGAGTTCATGCCCATGCATTTTTTAAATTATTATTATTATTATTATTATTTTGGAGAAGAAATAATCAGTGCAAGTTGTGAGCACTCATCAGTTATCGAACAGAACTTTAACTTGCTCTGCATGTATGAATTCCAGCAATATAATCTTATGTTGCTTGATACTGTAACCTCCACCTATTGTTTCAGCCTATTACAGTGTTTGTGTGGGGTGGAACTGTGAGTAGATAGGCAGTTATGTATCAGGAGAGTGTCAGAACAGCGTATTGAATCCTTTCAGTCAGGAACGCACTTTAGAAAGGACCCCAAATGTACCACCAGCTGACACCAAGCTGGTTGCTGATGTCCAGCTTTTTAATGCCAGCATGGCAAGAAAGACCCAGACTGATTGGAGGTAAACTGGGTATATCTCATCATTTAAAATATTTTAATAACTGTTAACTTACACTGAAGACAAAATGCAATAAGTGCAAAATGCAAAGAGTTAGTGGAAGTACTTAGTGCAACACAAATAATGATATAACAAACTTTTGCCATAACAATCTCTTACACTAAGGCTACGTCTACACTACACTTGGAGTTAGGGTTGTGATTCCCAGCTCATGTAGACACACTTGCACTAGCTCTGATCTTACTAGTGCTCCACCTACTCCTTCTGCCCAGGCGGCCACTCGCTGCTGCCCATGCTACAGTGGCTACATTGCTATTTTTTGGCATGCTGGCTTGATGAGAGCTAGTGTGAGCATGTCTGCGCAAGATGGGAATCACACCCCAAGCTCCAAGTGTAGACGTAGCCTAAATTTAAACTAGATTGCCGTGGTAGATTGTTCTCCCTTTTTTCAGTGTAAAGATTTGAGAGGAGGGGAAAACTCTCATAAATAGGGAATTCTTTTAATAGAAGTTCCTTTATAGATCACTCTGTGAAAGCTGTTGGTAAGAAAACAAAATGAGGAATGTATAAAATAAAATATGTACAGATGTAGCTTTCTTGCAATTACATCCCATGTCCCAAGAATTCAGGGTAGTCTTTATTCAGCCTCGTTCCTTATAGCACTCTGTGGTTTGCATGGTAATTAGCTCCTTGTGTTATCAATGATGTGATGCCCCTGGCTATTTCTTCAGTAATAACTGCTGTTATCCTCGGCTGCAGATCCTCACATCTTCCTGCCAGATTCTGTGTGTGTGTGTGCGTACAAATGTTTGGTGTTTTGGGGGGCTGCCCTGACTGAGAAATGAAGGTAATGGGAAAAGCATCAAAGAACTAAAAGAATCATGCCCACTGCCTTTGATAAGTGAACTAGAGTTGCCAGCATTTCACTGATAGTTCATTGAGGTTCAGGGAGGCGAGTCTGTTGTGATAGATTTCAAAAAGCAATGATAGGCAAATGAGTTCATCAAAGCTAGTATAAATAATAAGTTAGTAACAGCTCAGCAATTCAGCATGAAATAACACCCACAAACCTCACAAAACCCCCCAAAACAGAGTAATTAAAATGTACATTGCACAAATCTTTTGCTGTATGTACATTATTAAGAGGGAGAAATTATTACATCGTTCAAATTATGGGCACTTTTTATATAAATGTATTCAGGCGCAAGGTCATGTAGTAAACATTGAAATAATAGTAGAAGCAGAATGCAATTTAAAATGGGCAGATCTAGCCATGTAAGTAGATGAAAGTGTATAGTATTTACTGCATGCAAATAATAGATTATTTAAAAAAAAACTTTTAATAAGGCAAAGTTACAATAAAACATTAACATACTACATTGTATGTTATGTATTCAGGATCAGATTAATATTCAAAGCACCCATCTTAAGATTCTGGCCTGCTTGCTGGGGAGCCCTCCTCTTCTGCATACACTAAAAAGGGTGACCACATTTCTAAGTACCCCTTTTTGGCACTTCTCTTGTGTACGTTCTTGGTGTGAAAGTTTTTCCATTACAAGACAGTTCATATTTTACCATACCACAATTCCAGAGTCAGAGGGGTTACATTTTTGAAACAGTACGCAATACAAAGTCTAAATACGAACAATAAAAATTAATTGATTTGTCTTTCTGTTTAAAATGTAGATCCTCTACTGGAGCATTAAGTAAGCAGGTCAGGGGATCTTTAGAAAGCTGGTATTTTGCTATAAGATTAATCTCTTTAATAATTTCCTCCCCAAACCATATAAATCCTGGATACAACCACCATATTTGCAAGTATGTTCCTCTTTCCCTGCAAGCCCTCCAACAGATTGCCTCTTGATGCAAATTGTAGGTGGAATTTACCACCATGTAAATTTTTTACTGAAATATCGTTGCAAAGTTAAATTCAGCATGCTGAGCTCAGAGACTTGTGGATGTCAGTGCCATTTTGCAAAGCAGAAGAAAATGTAATGCAGTGTGAATTTCTAGATACACTTGTATTGGCGGTGTTGTATGGTACTAATAGGGCAAGACCATGGGACAACAATGTTCAGAAGATGGAGAGAAAAGGGGACACAGAAGATTTTTTTCAAATAATGTTTGCTTCTGTTTGCCTGGACTTTGTGTTTCTGTTTCATTATCACCTGTTGGAAGGCTACCAGATCACTTGGAACGAGATAGAACTGTGAGGAGGAAAGGGGTTTTATTTTCTGCCTTAAAGTGTAATGGGCCAGGGGACAACATTTTTGGCTTAGTTCCATGGCGGTAGAAAGGGCAAATCTGTTACTGGTGAATATTTTCAAATGTATTTGATTACACTTGGAGGAGAGAGATTTAATTTTAAAACACAAAACAGATAATTTCTGAATCGGGTTATAAGCAAATCTCATCTATTCACCTTTAGTGTTTTGATCTTAACCAATAATGCAGCATCTGGGGTCATCATATTATGCAAGAAGATGACATCTTATGTCTTCTTGTGTCAAGTGAGAGCAGATACGAATTGTAGTTTTTTGATGGGGCAGCAGATTCGCTGCTCTGCAAACAAGGCATGTGCTATGCCAATAGGGCTTTGTGTGCTCAACTGTTAATGATGGTGGTGTGATGACTAAGCATAGAAAAGGGTTTTGGGGAAAGGTGGAAATCCATGAAGAGGAGAAAAATAAATCAGCTAATGAAGGGAAAGAAGAAAGTCCACCAAATTTTGTGATTTTTTCTTCGTGTTTTTTCTTGTTAGTGTTAACTTTATTAACAGCGTCTGTTGTATTGTTACTCCAGTAACAGCAAAAGCAGCATATTACATTCTTTGATTCATCTGTTGCAATGATGAGTTCAGAATAGGGCTATTTGCAATTGACTGTAGTTCCTTTTAACCGGTGATTTGTCAAATATGAATAATTCTTGAAAGGCGCTTTATGTTGCACCCGTTCTTCTTCTGTTGAAGTCAATGGCATAACTCCTATTGACTTTTAAGATGACAAACTGTATTACAGCAAAAGAGTTAAAGACAATTCATTTATTTAATAACTAAGGGCCATATTCAGCAAAAATTTTCAGGAGTGCTGACAATAAAAGACTCATGAGTTCCTATAACTTGGCATGAAATAACAGCCACAAAAAATTATGAAACATAAATTATTCTCTGCTTGTATATGTCTGCCTTAATTCTGACTTTGCTACCCCCTTAGACTTCCAGAGCATATTAATTCAAACCCTCCCTCCACTCTGCCAGGAAGCACACGATCATGGTTATTGTATTAAGATCTGCACATAGCATGGTCTTCTGGGAGAACCATGGTATTAACATACAGGAGTAGGGCAAACTAAACTATTTGGCTAACTATACCATGTAAGTATGAAAAGCATACATTTTAAAAAGTGGCTAGTGATTTTAGGTGCCTAAACTGAGACACTTTAGAGGGATCTGATTTTCAGAGGGCAGGTGCTCAGCACTTCAGAAGATCAGGCATGTATCTCAAATTGGACACCTGAACATTTAGGCATCCAGAATCACTAATCACCTTCAAAGATGTGAGCCAAAATTCCTAGCTCACTTCAAAAGGAATTATTAATAATAACAATAAATACAAATGTATTTTTTCTCCCATTGTTAAGAGTCAGGGCCAGATTCTCCCATCTGCTAAGTTCACTGTGTTCTGCATAAGCAGAAATCATTTAACTTAGTGGATTCTGCAGTGTAAAGTGAATTTAAATGTTTAGAGACACCCTCCCCCGGAAAGTTCCTCCTGTTTAGCAGGAATCTCTAAGTCATGTAAAGCTGGCAGAGGCAGCTAGAGTGCCTCCTGCACCTGCTTCCCCACTCGTCCATGCTGCCTGCCTTAGCAGAGCTGCACTGCACAGTATAAGGAAGGAAGAGGGTATGTTGGGGCAGAAATGGGAGACCGGGGGTTGGGTCAAGGGAGGGGATGGGGATAGCAGAGTGAGATTCCACTGCACCTCATTCTCTGCTGGTTTCAATGAATCTTAGGCACATGCTTAAAGTTAAACATGTACTTGAAAGTTTTGCTGAATAGGGATGGGCTTAAGGACCTGTATACAGAGGCGGATTAGGAGTTTATGGGGCCTTGTGAGGCCCCTCCCCACCCCTTCTGCCTGCAGTTCACCCCCCACCCCCACCCCGCCTGCTGCTCCTGACGGGGAGTGGGGTCAGGTGCTGGAGCTTCCCCCGCTCCCCGGCAGGCGCATCGGGTAGACAAAGCGGGACAAGCCCCCATGCCCTGACTCTCTGCTGGCAGGTGGAGTGGGGCAATCCCTTGTGCCTCGATCCCGCTCCCCAGCAGGAGTGGGTTGGGGTATGCCTGTTTTTCTAGGCCCCCCAAATTGGCCAGGGCCCCTGGGCATGGGCCCCATTAGCCCAGTGGCTAATCCACCACTGTCTGTATAGGTAACTCCTCACAATTGTGAGTAAAGTGTTCACTATGGTTAAGTCTATGCTGCAGGGTAAGCCCAGGATACAAACTCAGGTTCAAGCCTAACCCCTTTTCCATCTACACACAAATTGTGCTTATCCAGGGCTCAGACCCAGGGTCCCAGGACCCCACAAGGGTGGAGGATCCCAGCCTGAGTCAAGCCAGGACCCATGGTTCAAGCCCTATTGCTTTGCAGTGTAGACTCAGCCCCACTGAACTCATACTCTGGGAGTCCGTCAAAAGTATCCCACAATCCCATGGTCTGACTTTCTTTGTCCTCTGGACAGTCACATTTGGTGGACAGTCAAGTTTTCTCACACTGTACCATGAACAAAGGGCTAAAACAACCACTTTTTGGGAGGGCATTAGAAAGTCTGGAATATAGATTGTTGCACTTGGGTCTGCATAATGCAGTGTCGACACTGGAGTCCCAGGTTGGGATCCACGGTTCAACAGTTCCTAACCAGGGGTTACAAATGAGTGTAGATGCTCATGCCCTTGGTTACAAACCCAGGGTCTGCTAACTCAAATCGAACTAACCCTGGGCTTACATTGCACAGTAGACATACCCTGAGTGGTCCTGTTAGATCTCTTATTTACCCATTGAACACAGCTCCAGTTTAAACACTTGATTCCATGAAAGTTTCTGTAGTCAATAATGGGCCTAATCCTTATGGAAACAAAACTACCCTGGGCAACCAATGGGAGTTTTACCTACAAGAAGGAGCCAGTCTGTTGTTGTTAATTTATTGTAAATAAATTCATAGTAAATATATTAGGTCTGTGTATATACAGTAAATATTTTACCTGTATGTATAACATATACTCAAAGTGAAATGAACCACACCTAAAGTAAATGCAACCAGAATCTTATAGATTAAATAAAAATATATTGTGGTCACTCATTTAAAGAATAAACATTTTAAAAAATTGTGGTTTTGTACAGAAAAAGTATGACATTTTTTTAGTTTAACACACCACCAGTATTCTGATGCTAGAAACAATTGACATTGACTTGAAAATGTACCCAAGTCTTGAGTATATCTCATGTAGCCACATATCCTCAAACCAGCCATTTGTTATTTCTTACTTTTAAAGTATTTTCCTCTTTGTTTGCAGGAGAGTGGAACAGGAGATAACAGCTGTATTGAAGAAATTTTGCGGGTAGGAACTCTTTAATTGTTCGGTTATTATTTCATTAAATTTACCCTAAAGAAGGAAAGAGAAAGTTTAGATAGAATTCCTACTTTAGTACCGGTTTACTTTTTTAGATGTCACCTTTCTAGAAAACATGTAAAACATGTAAAAACAACCTCTTGTGCACTGGATTTCACTGTTGCTGACTAACCATACATTCACCAGGAAGCAGACAATGGGACTGTAATGTATAAGTACGTTTCAGGTTTACCAACGATGAAATGTGTGTGTTACCATTAATCACGACTGTCAAAAAAACTTAACTTTGGGGGGTGGAGGGTATCCACGAGGGTCTTTTTCTACTTGGATTTAATTAAAATCCATTGTATGGTTATGTTATTAATGTCATTAGGTGTATTATAAAATCACAACATACAATATTGGCAAAGTTATTTCCATATTTTGTCATCACTATATTTCTTTATCACTTTTATCACAATAATTTCTAGTTTGCAATCATGGAGTAAATTAATTCACTTCTGGACTCATCTAGGCTTGAATATACTTTGATATTGGATATTTTCTTAAGTAGGCAAACTTAAAAGCAGCGTGTGATTTTTCCATAAATATTTAACTCCTATTTTATGGGTTCTCTTTTTAAAGTGGTCATCTAGTAATTTACATTTTCTTGAAAGCTGATATTGTACTGCATAAAGCACCAAGACAAATTAGACCAGATGGCATGCCAAAACCTCAGTAAAAACACCTTTATTTTACTGTGTTTCTACCTCTTGAACATTGTATACGCACTTCTTTTGGAATGGTTTAAGAATTACAGAATTACATATTATTTGGGTTAAAATTCTACAGTGCATAATTTATTAAATACATCTTTTAATTCTCAGCCTGGACAAATAATTTTTAGAAGATTGATTATGATGGATTTCTTAACTGTATTGGCAGAGCTTTTACTTAGCTACCATTTATAGAGTAGGCTTTTCGGAGGATGAAATGCATATTGCATAATTATATAGCCTTGGTCCCTGTTGCTTTGTTACAAATTAGGTAGCAAATAAATCATAAACACTTCTTTACATTTTCAGTGTGCACTGGGTGGTGGATGTAAGTCTAATTCACCCACTTTCATAGGTTTTTTTATGCAGGAAAATTAAAGAGAACAGTTGCAGTTTTTAATCTCGCTCTTATTTAATTTTTAAGGAGAAGAGTGTAGACAGCATGATTGGTTTAGAAATATAGAGGAAGACATGGTCCCTTCCATAAGGGGCTACACAGACTTATAAGACAATAGAGTTGAGACACAAAGTATTCTGGATAATGAGGGATTGGAAGGTGCAGTCTCAAAATGGTAAAGACAGCTTCTCTCTCTCTCTCTCTCTCTCTTTCTTCCCTCCACCCCCTTAATTTCACATTCCCCTGGAGAATTAGTGTTGAAAAGCTTCATAGTAAAATATATTTTAAGGAGGAATTTGCTCACAAATTATTTCATTTTGGATTTAAGAGGGGAAAAATCCACCATAAGCAAATTTCCCCATGATCTCTTGCTTCCTTCCCATAGGTCATGATGTTAGATGTAACTACATCTTCCTCCAAAGAAGGGGTGCTTGGGAAAGAAAACACTTAAGGGCAAATTCAGTGCCCTGCCAAAGTAACCAGCTAAGGAGCTGGACAGATGCAATCTGGAGTAATTTTCCTCTTTCCGGTCCACAGAGCTATTCCACAGAAGCCACTGCCACCCAAACACCCACACAGCACAAGAATCTTGGACTCACCCATACACTGTCACCTCCCTTTCTTACACATTGGCATGCTGGGAGCCACTGTGAAGCTGAGCAATGCGAACATGACCTGCAGGGCCCACTGAAATCTTCACATACACACATACAAACACACCCATTGGCACAGTGGAACTGCACCAATGCTGCTGCCAGGGGACCTTCTGCAGCTTGGAATCTAAGGCAGGATTTGCCTCTTAGCATGTGAACACAAAAACTAAAGTTCTCTGCTGTTCTGATACTGCACATCGTAACATTCCTAAGCTGCAGCATTCATCTGCCCAAAACCACATTCCATAACCATCCTCATTTGAATAGAATCATCTACTTATGGGAACCAAATGGAACTTCAATTTTTATTTAAAATGAGAAGACTATAAAATGGCCATTGCTGATGTTGTCAGAACGACTCTACTGAAGAAAACAATTAGGGCTTCATATGCGCTAATAAGGAGTTTGTTTGCATACTGACTAATTAAGAGGTTCTCTTGCTTTCATTTCTTCATCATTCTTGTTTCTTCCTGAAGTTTTGACCCCGAACCAAAATCACCCCAGTGTAACCTAACAGACTTCAATAAAGTTACACTGGGCACCTTATCCTCAACCTTCTTGTGACGGTTCTCGGGGTATTCAGGACTGTGAGTCACCTTGTTATCCCTTTTGCCCCCAGCTAGAGGGAGTTTTTCTTGTGGTAGCTGGATGTCAGCTCCATGACACTGCCAGTCCTTCAGTCACTCAAGCACTTTCCTCTGGGCTTATGCCAACCCTTCCTTCACCTTGCAGGTTAATAATCGGTGCACCTCAATCCCCAACCCCCCTTGAATTGTTTCCCAGTGATATCTAGTCCCTGACACTGGCTACTCACAGAAATTCCAGATCCTCTGCACCCAAAGGTGCAGTGTATATCAATTTACAATTTTTACCTCAACCCACCACTCCTGTAAACCACATGGCACTTGTGAGCACTGAAGATCAAACAAAAGTAGGTTTATTTAAGAAAGAATAAAGATTTAACTAGAAACAAGAGAGAGTGGTGGAAACACGTGATTACAATGCAAAAAAACAAACAAAAAAAACATAAAATGTGAACCTGAGTGACACACTTATTAATAGTTACTTTTCCTATGCAATAAAGTAGATTTTCCCCCCAAAGGGTCAATGTTTTGAAGAACTGTCTGGTTTTGGACAAACCAGGATCCAAGCACTCATGAATGTGCCTCCTGCCTCACCGCTCCTCAAGGGGTTTCCTCAGTGAATGGAGTGTCCTTCCCCTCACTCTGTTACTCTGAAAACAGTCCTTTGTTTATATTCATAGATAGGGTGAATCCCTGTCTTGTTGTAAAGTTTCTTTTTTACCTTTAAGTGGTTTTGATTGTTTGTCATTCCTGCTGATGGTTTCCCATTCAAAATCATAGTATTGCACAAGCTAAACACCGGCTAAACATCAGCCAGACAGGACAGTGTGACAACTCCCCCTTGCCCAAATAGGCCATTACTGAGACATCCTGATGACTAATCTTTAATTTTTATTCCAAGTCCATAAAGCCCATGTTCATTTGAATTCATACATTATTCCCTAATTATTACCTGTACATACATCTCACAGTGGTTATGAATGTTGACAAGTTATGAGCTTTCTGTAGACACCTTACACATTACTCTCTATGGATAAGTATCGTGCAAGACCTGTTTGGTGTAATGAGTTTGTCAGGTCTGAGGTGAGAGTTGTTTGCAAAGATCAGGGAACCCTTTGCCAAGCAATCTCTGTGTCACGCTTCTTCATCCTATTTACTCAATTTTCAGCCTGCCTACTCAGGTTTAAGGACCCTGAAATACAGTGTTTAGGCGATAAATAGAGAGTCCTTAACCCTGACCAGGCATGCTGAAAATTCAGTAAATAAACTGAAATTGATTTGAGTTGAGGAGATGAAACAACCAAAATAAACAAAAGCTGCACAGATCAAAAGGCAAACTTCTCAACTACTCTTCATGGATGTCTCGTTGTCAGCACAAGCTCAATATAGCTAAAACAGAGCCTCCCCCCAAACCCTTCCCTCACACCTTCTTTCTCAACCATTGTGGACAATATCATTATCCTGCTTGTCACTCCGGCCCATAATCTAGGCATCTTCTTCAGCTCAGGCCTCTCTCTGTTTTCATACCCAAGATCTAAATCTTGCAGATTCTTTCTGCATAACCTCTCTAAGACACAGCCTTTCCTATCCATCCCCACAGCTAAAACGCTCATCATCTTGCATCTCGATTACTGCAACCTCCATCCTTCTGGCATTGACAAGTGCAGTCTTGTTCCACTCCTATCCATTCAGAATGCTGCTGCTGCTGCTACAAAGGGCATTTTCATAGCCTCTCACTTTGCCCATGTCAGCCCTTTCTATGCATTCTTCCACTGGCTCCCCTTCTCCATTGTATCAAACATAAGCTAGTTGTCTTCACTTTCAGTAATGATACGTATGTATATCAATATTTTTCTAAACATAGAGGGGGAGAGAGAAAGAGAGATGATACTCATTTTGTAATTTACCAGAATCCTAACTTTATCAGCTACTTTCCACCAAAGCCTTTCATTATATTGGACAGACAAATCAGATATAGCATTGATTTCTTGGATTTCAGAAACAGTATTTTTTTTAAGCAATGCTGTTTCAATACTTTGTTTGAGCCCACATAATACAACAAAGATTTGCCACCTTTCAGAACAGGGACAGCTCCTGTGCAGATGACTAGGGATGGGAGAAAGCTCAAGGAGCAACAGTCCTTGTGCTCCCCTGAGTATAACAGCTGCTTCTGGCTAGCCACCGAACAGGAGTGATTGGGAGGTGGAGCCACAGTCCGGTCTCCCTTCTTCTTGTGCAGGCCAGCAGTAGCGGGAAGGACGTGCTGCAGCTGCAGCCCATTAAGGAATGTAGCACCCCATCAAGAGGGGTCCCCTAGTATACCTGGAGTTGCAGAAATCATTCTTCCTTCTTGAGGCACAGTACCTCCCAGGGCCCCTATTAGGGGGCAGCATTCCTTAACCTGCCCTGTTGATGGGTCAGTGCTTTACAGCATGAACTGAGCTTTTAGTTTGCACTGACAGTGCCCAAGACTAGTAAACCTTGTGCTGTCTTGAATTTTTGAATATACATAGGCAAGGTGGAATGTGGTGGTTAAAGTTTGAAATTATTTTATATGTTTTATCCAAACCTATGAGATCTCCATGGAGTTTGTAATTCCACAAATCAGACTGCACAGCAACTTAGGAAATCTGTACCTGAAGGCCACAAAAATGGTGCACAACTGCAGGGATTCATGTGGGTATTTAAATTGCCATAGGAGCCCCTTTAGAGGTTCAAAGTAATGCAAAGACTTCTGCTGAGATTATAAGCCCTGCAAGGGACATCTAAGATCTGCAAGAATCCTAGTCCTGATCTTACTTCATCCACCAATTTACATCAACTACATCAAAGTATAATGGCTGTACCAGAAGCATCATGTTTTCACCCACATGGAGGCTATACAAACATTTGAGTCTACAGCTAGGGAAACTTCAAGCCTTCTTAGAGCATTGTAATTATGGAAAGCAAATGTTTGCCAGTTTGTACATTCTAAGTGAAGGGCAAAGTTTTAAAAAACACAAGAAAAAGTGTGGAAAACCATAGTTAAGGATATGTGCAGAATCTTAACTCTGTCCCTCCGTGTCCTTACTACCTCAGTATTCCTCAGAACTCCCTGCAACCATCCTGCAAGGTTTCTCAGCATAAACCATGGGCTGTCCAAGCGAAAGTCATAGTATCCCTTTGGTTGATTCTGATTGACTTTGATTAGTCTTTGTTGTACTGTGCATTTCGTAATGAGTGCTGGGATTTTGGGTAAAAGTGTATTTTGCTGTAGCATCTACTGAAAACTGGAGTAATAGTAGTGAATCAGACCCTACATCTCCATTAATTTTACTGTTGTCACCCACATCTGCTATATTGGAAGCTGGAGTTTCTTTTGGAGTTGAAGAATGTATGAGATGAGGTTGGTCTGGCTGTTAATGTAGACTTAACTGGTGACTTCCTGGATTTTTAGTGTTTTTGCTGAAAGGAAAAACATTTATGAAATCTTAACTCTAACTTGTTGTGACTCAGACTTTGTCTAAACCTAAAACTTAGGTTGACCTAGCTATATCGCTCAGAGCTGTGAAAAATGTCATAGAATCATAGAACTGGAAGGGACCTTGAGAGGTCATCTAGTCCAGTCCCCTGCATCATGGCAGGACTAAGTATTATCTAGACCATCCCTGACAGATGTTTGTCCAATGTGCTCTTAAAAATCCCCAATGATAGAGATTCCACAACCTCCTTAGGCAATTTATTCCAGTGCTTAACCACCCTGACAGGAAGTTTTTCCTAATGTCCAACCTAAACCTCCCTTGCTGCAACTTAAGCCCATTGCTTCTTGTCCTATCCTCAAAGATTAAGAAGAACAATTTTTCTCCCTCCTCCTTGTAACAACTTTTTATGTACTTGAAAACTGTTATCATGTCCCCTCTCAGTCTTCTCTTCTCCAGACTAAACAAACCCAATTTTATCAATCTTCCCTCATAGGGTCATGTTTTCTAGACCTTTAATCATTTTTGTTTCTCTTCTCTGGACTTTCTCCAATTTGTCCACATCTTTCCTGAAATGTGGCGCTCAGAACTGGACACAATTCTCCAGTTGAAGCCTAATCAGCACAGAGTACAGCGGAAGAATTACTTCTCATGTCTTGGTTACAGTACTTCTAATACATCCCAGAATGGCATTTGCTTTTTTTGCAACAGCGTTACACTGTTGACTCATATTTAGCTTGTGATCCACTATGACCCAGCTCCCTTTCCACAGTACTCCTTCCTAGGCAGTCATTTCCCATTTTGTATGTGTGTGACTGATTGTTCCTTCATCAATGGAGCAGCAAAGAGTCCTGTGGCACCTTATAGACTAACAGATGTTTTGGAGCATGAGCTTTCGTGTGTGAATACTCACTTCGTCGGATGCATGTAGTGGAAATTTCCAGGGGTAGGTATATATATGCAAGCAAGAAGCAAGCTAGAGATAACGAGGTTAGTTCAATCAGGGAGGATGAGGCCCTCTTCTAGCAGCTGAGGTGTGAAAACCAAGGGAGGAGAAACTGGTTCTGTAGTTGGCAGGCCATTCACAGTCTTTGTTTAATCCTGAGCTGATGGTGTCAAATTTGCAGCTGAACTGAAGCTCAGCAGTTTCTCTTTGAAGTCTGGTCCTGAAGTTTTTTTGCTGCAGGATGGCCACCTTAAGATCTGCTATTGTGTGGCCAGGGAGGTTGAAGTGTTCTCCTACAGGTTTTTGTATATTGCCATTCTTAATATCTGATTTGTGTCCATTTATCCTTTTCCGTAGAGACTGTCCAGTTTGGCCGATGTACATAGCAGAGGGGCATTGCTGGCATATGATGGCGTATATTACATTGGTGGACGTGCAGGTGAATGAACCGGTGATGGTGTGGCTGATCTGGTTAGGTCCTGTGATGGTGTCGCCGGTGTAGATATGTGGGCAGAGTTGGCATCGAGGTTTGTTGCATGGATTGGTTCCTGAGTTAGAGTTACTATGGTGCGGTGTGCAGTTACTGGTGAGAATATGCTTCAGGTTGGCAGGTTGTCTGTGGGCGAGGACTGGCCTGCCACCCAAGGCCTGTGAAAGTGTGGGATCATTGTCCAGGATGGGTTGTAGATCCCTGATGATGCGTTGGAGGGGTTTTAGCTGGGGACTGTATGTGATGGCCAATGGAGTCCTGTTGGAGTACTTTGCATTTGTCCTTATTGAATTTCTCCAGTTTGTCCAGATCATTTTGAATTTTAATCCTGTGTTCCAAAGCACTTGGAACTCCTCCCAGCTTGGTATCATCTGCAGACTTTATAAGTGTCATGCCCTGTGTGACATAGTTAGGTCGACCTAATCGCCACTGTAGATGCAACTAGGTCAGCAGAAGGATTCTTCCATCTTACTGCTGACCAAGGGCATATAGGGGGATGGGAGGCAGTAGGGAGTGCTTGGCAGGGTATGAAGGAAGTAGGGAGACAGCAGAGGGTTGATAGGCAGGAGAAGGTGATGGGAATAAGGAAGTCTTTGGATAAGAGGGGTAGGTGAAAACAGTATCTGGATGGATTCCATGGGAAGAGAAACATTGTTTAGAGGAACACAGAGGGCGGGGCAGGGGGAGGAGTAAAGCTGTGTAGAAGGATATGGGATACAGGGGTAAGCGTTTCTTCTGGGGAGGATTGAAAGCAGGGATCAGTGAATTCCAAAGGCTTGGAGTCCTGACTGAGCACATCTTTCCAGCAGCCCTGTCTCTTTTATACCAATGGGACTCCAAACCAGACATCTCCACAAATATGCAAATATATGTGGCCCTAGGGCTTCCATTTATAAAACTCTGACACTTAATAGCTGGGACATTGAAAATAATTTAACACCATTTCCTTTGCACTATGAAACTAATCCAAGTATGCAAGACAATATGATTCCTTGGTTAAGTAAAAGAAATAAATAAAAAAAATGGCTAAAATATAGATTTTGTGTTCTGTTTTCTTCATTTTCACATTGGATCCCTTAGATTAGTAGCAAATTTACTAATTCTCTAGCTGAAAGCATTGAGTCAGTCATCAAATATTCAGGCTATTTTAAACTCCAGCAGTCATATGCATCAGTGAGATCAGCTGCACACCATCAGCTGATTGAATTAAAAACAAAAGTAAAAGGTAAATTAGAAACTGTCTCCAGGAACAAAAAAACCTGCGAAAAAGGCGAGATCCTACCAAACACACGGTCATTCTGAATTTTAAACAATGGAGGATGTGTCGATACTTAGAAGAGAGAAAAATCAATTTCTTAAAAAGTTGGATGTTAGTTCAACAAACTGTGGATTGCTGCTTTATAAATGTTAATGAATATAAGATTCCACTGGCTTCAGTTAAGCTCCTGGTGTTGTTGGACATGTGAAGATTTACACTACACAAATGAGCAGTATATTTCCAAATACTCATCTTGCTTTCTAAAGCAGAGGGAGAAACATGCAGGTGGCATGAGAGCCACTTTACTGGTGCTGTTGGATCAATAGATACCTTGAACTACCAGAGTACATTATTGCAGTCTCACTGCTGGAAAGAAATTGCTGGAGGTGGTTTGGGAGGAGGGTGAAGATGCAGATTCAGCCCCCAGTGCTGTTCCTGTTGAAGTAAATGGAAAAATTCCAACCAACTTCCTGGGATCAGGATTGCCCAGTGGGGAGCTGCACAATCTAGACAAAGTGAGGCAACTTTGGAAAGGCCGGGAGGGTGCAGAGTCAGGAAAAGTTACAATATGAATATTTTACATGCCAAGTATTTATTTCTTGTCCACTACTCTCCAATGTAATAGAACACTGACTCACATGAAATACAGTGCAACAACCCAAACATTTAAAAAAATGCACCAGATGTATAAAATATTCATTTTAATAATTCAAATAATCCTTCTAAAGAAGTTTCATAATATTTTATTATTAATACTGTATATTTTAATGCAACCAAAGCACATCTATTATAACTAATGAATACTGATCATGCTACTTTTTCATGTCTATTCTTCTTATTGCTCCCCCTCAAATAAACAGAAGTGCACCAAAAATGATAGTTGACTAGTATTTTCATCCTTATTTTTTATTCTGATAGTCTATACTGGGCTCAGACTTTTCCTTCAGTATATCTTTTAGGAAAACACACCAATTAATATCATAAGGAGTCATATGGCTAATTTCCCACACATTGCTTTGAACGTTTGCACTTTGGCCATTTGATAAACTGCTAAAATGATTAAAAGACTCTAAACCAATCAGCTGTAGTTTGAGAATTACATGTGAGCTTTATAACGCTAGCCCAGGGGTCTCAAACTCAAATGACCCCGAGGGCCGCATGAGGACTAGTGCATTGGCCCGAGGGCCGCATCACTGACACGCCCCCTTGCTGCCCCTGGCCCCACCCCCAATCCACCCCTTCCATGAGGCCCCGCCCCTGCCCTGTCTCTTCTCCACCTCCTCCCCTAAGTGCGCGGCTCCCCGCTCCTCCCCCCTCCCTCCTGGAAAGTGCTAAGCGCCACCAACAGCTGTTTGGCGGCTTGGCGGCAGGAAGCGCCTGGAGGTAGGCAGAAAAAAAAAGAAGAGTAATATAGTAGTATAGTATTAAAATATAGTATGCTATTAAAAGTCAATTTATTAACTTTTTTATTAACTTCTTTAACTGTAATGTGAAACGTCAGTGCTAATTTTGACGTTTTGTCAAATTTTGTACTAATTTTGGTTATGTCATTGTGACAGTGTTGGTTGACACTTTAATGTAGAATCTACAGTTTTAATAAATATATACACTCAGTAATGCACCTCACTCAAAGGACAAAACACGCACTTAGATTTACTGCCTAAGGCTCTGGGAGGGAGTTTGGGTGGGGGTGGGGGAGGGGGTCTGGAGTGCAGGCTCTGTGCTCGGTGCAGGCTCCAGGCTGCGGCAGGGGGTGGGGGTGCAGGCTTTGGGACGGAGTTTGGGGATAGGAGGGGGTGCAGGGGTGAGGGCTGTGGGGCTGAGGGTGAGGGGTTTGAGGCATTGGAGAGGCTCGGGGCATTGGAGAGTCTCAGGACTAGGGCAGAAGGGCAGGGGAAGGGCAGCCTGCCCTGGCCCTAGTGCAGGGGGGCGCTAGGACCCTGCGGCAGCAGGTGATGCCGGAAGCCGGCATAGCGGAGGAGTGGAGTCAGCCTGAGCTCCCGGGCAGGCTCCCGGGCGGTGAGGGGGCAGCAAGTGGGGGCCGGGAGACACTGGGGGGAGGCGCGTGGGGGCAGCAGGTGGGGCCAGGGGAGAGACCCGGCCCCAAACATTGGGGAGCAGCGCGCGGGGAGCTTAGGCACAGAAAATAACTCGGGGAGGGGGGCGGGGTGAGGGGAGTTTGGCGGCGACAGACAGTAAGTGGGGGACAGGGCGGGCTCTAGGCACCAGCGGGCCAAGCACCCGCTTGGGGCGGCATCCTGGGGAGGGCGGCAGATGGCCCCGGTGGACCTCCCTCAGGCATGCCTGCGGGAGGTCCACCGGAGCCGCCGACCCGCAACCGCCAGAGCGCCGCCCCCCGCCCCAGCAAATCCTAGCCGCGGCTGGGAGTTAAAAGGCTCTGGGCTCCCTGCCCCGGCGGGCAGCTCGGAGCCCCCTCTGATTCCCGGCCGCGGCTGGGATTTAAAAGGCTCTGGGCTCCCTGCCGCGGCGGGCAGCTCGGAGCCTTCTGATTCCCAGCCGCGGCTGGGAGTTAAAAGGCTCTGGGCTCCCCGCCGCGGCTGGGAGCCCGGAGCCCCCTCTGATTCCCAGCCGCAGCTGGAAGTTAAAAGGCTCTGGGCTCCCTGCCGCGGCGGGCAGCTCGGAGCCTTCTGATTCCCAGCCGCGGCTGGGAGTTAAAAGGCTCTGGGCTCCCCACTCTAGAGCTGGCCCTGGTGGGGGAGCTCCGCGGGCCGCAGGGAAGAGCTCCGCGGGCCGCATGTTTGAGACCCCTGCGCTAGCCTATTAACTTCATTCCATGCTCCCTGCTCTCTCATACAGTTCCCTTGCACAGGAGGCTAAATTATACACTAGCCTGGTGCCAGTTTTCAAATACAATGCTCCAACAAGATGATTGTTGAGAATTGAACCAGTAGCATCATCACATTAGTGCATTAACCATTTAGGTTCAGTTTTTCTTCAGTTTCAGTACATCTGACAAACAACGGAATCATTAACAAAACCATTTCAATAACTGTTAAGTTCAAACTAATACTTGCTCTCTCAATCTCTGAGACTAGAGGTTGGTTATCAGTGAAGCTTTTATCATTCTGTCCCAACCTCCTAAGAACTACTTGCAGGGTGTCATTGTCTCTCAGGTGGAGTTCAGAGTTCTTTGTGGAACACAAATAGCTGATATGCGGAGAGCTGGCATAAGAAAAAAGCAAGCCAGCACTTACGGGGGCTGATGAACACCCCCACCCCCCACACATGCCTACATGATTGAACTAATTATTTAAATTGCTACCATGGGATAATTGCATATGTCCTAGTCCTGATTGATAAAACAAGGGAGAACCCAGAATGAGAGGCTAAGTCTCGCTGGTATAAAAAATAAAATATTTATTTCTTCCTGTCTTTAGAATATATTACTAACCCAGGCAAGATGTACAAATCAGCTCCTTTCTGCTAGATAAAAGTGATTCTGGGTTATTAATGATATACGGCCAGATCTTCATCTTGTGTATGCCGACCTAAGTCCATTGGAGACAATAGAACAATGCAGATTTACACCAGTTAAGGAACTGGTTCCTAATGAAAGAAAGAAAGAAAGATAAAGTTTGGGTTTCGTAGAGCAAATTCTCCACTGCCTTGAGATAGTGGTTTTGTTCCATTAGCTGGCAGCTTTAAGAAATGGAGTCTACTTTCCACCTCTACCAGTATGTTTCATCTATAACTGAGACCACAAGGGCCGTGTATGTGATAAGATTTGACTTGCAATGACAGGATCATCTGATGAAGCTTGTGGTGACAATGAACTGCCTTCTATAAAGTATATTTATTTTTCATTAATTTGTAAATTATTTTTTTTAAAGTAGTTCAGATTCTCCATTGCTTCAACTGGAAACTCTAGGAGCGTAGTTAAAGCAAGATACCTAAATGTTGTTCTTTACTATATTGTTCAGTAATGCTGGATTTTCCTATTTTCTTCATCTTCTTTTGTCCTAGTTTGTGCCAGTGCAGGATGACAGATAAACTTCCATCCCCTGAATAATAGGACATGCCTTTGAAAGCCTATTTTAATGCAATAGATTGATGTGCCAGTATAAAAATTTTTTGGTAGGGTTAGTCACAGCTGACACTGAAAACTCTCAGGTCTTGCCTCACCAATCTCCTCAGACCCCACGTATTTTTGTGGGTGGAGGGAATCTGAGACATAGAAAATGTCCATGTGGCAAATGTCTTTCTAAGACTGAAAATGTCCAATTGGAACTCTCATCACTGCTCTTTCACATGCAGGCCTGACTACCTGTATTGTAAATAATTGGAGAGGTGTCACTTTTTGCACATGGAAATCATTGCAAGTGAGAAGAAAATTCTTTTGTTACTCAAATTTGGGAGAAACAGATGAGTTAAAATGTAACTTAATTCAGCAGAAATATTTTAAAGGAAACTGCAGGGAAATAGACTGGCCTGTTAAAAGAAAATTAAAGTTACTCTAAAGATTACTCAACTTGTCCTACCTCACTTGCCAGGCTATATTCCACAATATATTAGGTATTGGTGAGTAAACTGTTCTTTTTAAGAGTTGAGTATTTACAATATTTCGAACTGTAAAAAAAATCACAAATCAGGCTGCAAACAATCATGAGATTGGCTTGATAATCATAAGAGTTTTTCCTCCTGATTTTTGAGCCCTTTGGATGCACTTAGGATACATTTTGAGCTTTTTTTCTGCAACCATTTTTTAAATGAGAGATGAGATTTTCATGCAGTTACTTGTCACCAGGAGCTGGGGACAAGCTGGGACTTTAAGTAAAACATGTTTAGAAGAACTGAGTGAAATACTGATCAGATTTTGACTAAAAATAAAGTCACAGGACCAGTCCCATCTCATTAGGGTTAGTTGCCATATACTATATTTTCAGTCTTACCGACTCTTGTCTTGCGTCACCATTTTATGAAGTAAGTTGTGTGATCTGTAGTTCTTAGAATGTAAGCTACTCAGAGTGGGCACCATCTTTCCCTGTGTGTATTCACACTATCTAGAACAATGAGACCCAGTGGTGCTGGAACCTTGGGATGTGGTAGTATCCCCTGGCTTGAAGTAGTAATAATAAACACTAAATACCTGGTTCCCATGGTTTCCATCATCAGCACCCCTACTATAAAAAAATGTCTAGCACTCTGGATGGGACCCTGATCCTGACCGAGTCCTCTAGACATTACCATAGCACAAATACTACTACTACTACTTGACAGTTTTTGTGGATGTGTTTTTGTCACCAGATTGAGTTTATTTTTTAAAAGATACATTTTTTACATGAATGTTGGCTCCAGTTGAAGTAATGCAGAAAGAAAAGGGCTGACATGCCAACATCAACTAAAAACGATGTAATGCTATATAGGAAATTGTCAGGCCGGCACTTTACCCTTGAGGGAAAAAACTCTCTTCAGCATAGCTACAATAACTTGGTGGGATAGAAAATGGGCTTCGTACCACCTGAGTGGGTTTTCCACAGACCTTATTCGTCAATATTATTGAGTTATTTACTCATGGATACTGAACAAATATCAATCAAATTCAAGACATTATTAATTTTCATAGCATTTTATGTGTGCATATATGATGGTTCATTACAACCCCAAGAATTCAGCATAAAATATAAATATATGATGATATACCTATCTCATAGAACTGGAGGGGAACCCTGAAAAGTCATTGAATCCAGCCCCCTGCCTTCACTAGCAGAACTAAGTACTGATTTTTGCCCTAGGTCTCTAAGTAGTCCCCTCAACGATTGAACTCATAACCCTCAGTTAAGCAGGCCAATGCTCAAACCACTGAGCTACCCCTCCTCGTAGATCAAAGTAAGCAAGAAAGTGCCAGATTAAAAACACTGTAATCCCCAATCCAACCTTCATTGACTTCAGACATGGATGTTGAATTGAGGAGCCTAGGTAACAAAATGGAGGAACTAGAGCTACTGGTGCAGGAAGTGAAACCGGATATTATAGAGATACAGAAACATGGTGGAATAGTAGTCATGACTGGAGTACAGGTATTGAAGGCTATGTGCTGTTTAGGAAAGACAGAAATAAAGGCAAAGGTGGTGGAGTAGCATTGTATATCAATGATGAGGTAGACTGTAAAGAAATAAGCAGTGATGGAATGGATAAGACAGAGTCTGTCTGGGCAAAAATCACATTGGGAAAGAAAGAGACTAGAGCTTCCCCTGAGATAGTGCTTGGGGTGTGCTACAGGCTGCCAGGATCCGATATGGATAGAGACCTCTTTAATGTTTTTAATGAAGTAAACACTAATGGGAATTGTGTGATCATGGGAGACTTTAACTTCCCAGATATAGACTGGAGGACAAGTGCTAGTAATAATAATAGGGCTCAGATTTTTCTGGATGTGATAGCTGATGGATTCCTTCACCAAGTAGTTGAAGAACCAACAAGAGGGGATGCCATTTTAGATTTGGTTTTGGTGAGTAGTGAGGACCTCATAGAAGAAATGGTTGTAGGGGACAACCTTGGTTCGAGTGATCATGAGCTAATTCAGTTCAAACTAGATGGAAGGATAAACAAAAATAGATCTGGGACTAGGGTTTTTCATTTCAAAAGGGCTAACTTTAAAGAATTAAGGAAATTAGTTAGGGAAGTGGATTGGACTGAAGAACTTGTGAATCTAAAGGTGGAGGAGGCCTGGAATTACTTCAAGTCAAAGTTGCACAAACTATCAGAAGCCTGCATCCCAAGAAAGGGGGAAAAATTCATAGGCAGGAGTTGTAGACCAAACTGGATGAGCAAGCATCTCAGAGAGGTGATTAAGAAAAAGCAGAAAACCTACAGGGAGTGGAAGATGGGAGGGATTAGCAAGGAAAGGTACCTTATTGAGGTCAGAACATGTAGGGATAAAGTGAGAAAGGCCAAAAGCCATGTAGAGTTGGACCTTGCAAAGAGCATTAAAACCAGTAGTAAAAGGTTCTATAGCCATATAAATAAGAAGAAAACAAAGAAAGAAGTGGTGGGACTGCTAAACACTGAGGATGGAGTGGAGGTTAAGGATAATCTAGGCCTGGCTCAATATCTAAACAAATACTTTGCCTCAGTCTTTAATGAGGCTAATGAAGAGCTTAGGTATAATGGTAGGATGACAAATGGGAATGAGGATATGGAGGTAGATATTACCACATCGGAGGTAGAAGCCAAACTCAAACAGCTTAATGGGACTAGATCAGGGGGCCCAGATAATCTTCATCCAAGAATATTAAAGGAACTGGCACCTGAAATTGCAAGCCCATTAGCAAGAATTTTTAATGAATCAGTAAACTCAGGGGCTGTACTGTACGACTGGAGAATTGCTAACATAGTTCCTATCTTTAAGAAAGGGGAAAAAAAGTGACCCAAGTAACTACAGGCCTATTAGTTTGACATCTGTAGTATGCAAGGTCTTGGAAAAACTTTTGAAGGAAAAAGTAGTTAAGGACATTGAAGTCAATGGTAATTGGGACAAAATACAACATGGTTTTACAAAAGGTAGATCGTGCCAAACCAACCTGATCTCCTTCTTTGAGAAGGTAACAGATTTTTTTAGACAAAGGAAACGCAGTGGATCTAATTTACCTCGATTTCAGTAAGGCATTTGATACGGTTCTACATGGGGAATTATTAGTTAAATTGGAAAAGATGGGGATCAATATGAAAATTGAAAGGTGGATAAGGAACTAGTTAAAGGGGAGACTACAACGGGTTGTACTGAAAGGTGAACTGTCAGGCTGGAAGGAGGTTACTAGTGGAGTTCCTCAGGGATCAGTTTTGGGACCAGTCTTATTTAATCTTTTTATTACTGACCTTGGAACAAAAAGTGGGAATGTGCTAATAAAGTTTGCGGATGACACAAAGCTGGGAGGTGTTGCTACTACAGAGAAGGACCGGGATATCATACAGGAAGATCTGGATGACCTTGTAAACTGGAGTAATAGTAATAGTATGAAATTTAATAGTGAAAAGTGCAAGGTCATGCATTTAGGGATTAATAACAAGAATTTTGGTTATAAATTGGGGACACATCAGTTGGAAGTAACAGAGGAGGAGAAGGACCTCCGAGTATTGGTTGATCACAGGATGACTATGAGCCGCCAATGTGATATGGCCGTTAAAAAAGCTAATGCAGTCTTGGGATGCATCAGCTGAGGTATTTCCAGTAAAGATAAGGAGGTGTTAGTACCGTTATACAAGTCACTGGTGAGACCTTATCTGGAATATTGTGTGCAGTTCTGGTCTCCCATGTTTAAGAAGGATGAATTCAAACTGGAACAGGTACAGAGAAGGGCTACTAGGATGATCTGAGGAATGGAAAACCTGTCTTATGAAAGGAGACTCAAAGAGCTTGGCTTGTTTAGCCTAACCAAAAGAAGGCTGAGGGAGATATGATTGCTCTTTATAAATATATCAGAGGGATAAATATCTGGGAGGGAGAGGAATTATTGAAGCTTAGTACCAATGTGGACACAAGAACAAATGGATATAAAGTGGACACTAGGAAGTTTAGACTTGAAATTAGATGAAAGTTTCTAACCATCAGAGGAGTGAAGTCCTGGAACAGCCTTCTAAGGGGAGTAGTGGGAGTAAAAGACATATCTGGCTTCAAGACTAAGCTTGATAAGTTTATGGAGGGGATGGTATAATGGGATAGCCTGATTTTGGCAATTAATTGATCTTTGATTATTAGCAGGTAAATATGCCCAATGGTCTGTGATGGGATGTTCGATGGGGTGGGATCTGAGTTACTAGAGAGAATTCTTTCCTAGGTGCTAGCTGGTGAGTCTTGCCCACATGCTCAGGGTTTAACTGATCGCCATATTTGGGGTCGGGAAGGAATTTTCCTCCAGGGCAGATTTGCAGAGGCCCTGGAGGTTTTTCGCCTTCCTCTGCAGCGTGGGGCACGGGTCACTTGCTGGAGGATTCTCTGCACCTTGAGGTCTTTAAACCACGATTTGAGGACTTCAGTAACTCAGACATATGTTAGGGGTTTGTTACAGGAGTTGAGTGGGTAAGATTCTGTGGCCTGCATTGTGCAGGAGGTCAGACTAGATGATCATAATGGTCCCTTCTGACCTTAAAGTCTGTGAGTCCCAGAGGAGAAAATTATATCTATTAAATTAACTACATATTTTGTTAATTTATCCATATGGCTTTTTGGTGTCAGTTGTTTTTTAGAAGTGCCTCCCCTTGCAAACTTAATCAGTATTAATGAAGAAATGAAATACTTTAGAATGGACAAAAAGAGGGTAATGTTTCTTTAGACACGTTGTTAGTAAGTATTAAATCCTCAGAGGTCTAGTCTGTATTTGGTATGTCAGTATAACTTTCATTATAGTCAATGGGAGCCAGGTATGTATGTATCAATAGCAGAATAGACTGATAAATATAGCTGCTGCTGTGCTAGTTCTCCTCTCTATCTCTCTCATGCACCAAGTCTGGAAGCTGAAAGCTCTAGCAGCCCTATAGTCTAAAAAAGACAAGGCTCTGCAGAGAAATTTTTCATGAGAAATTGGGCAAGAGCTCAGTTTTGTTTTTACAAGCATTGTAGGCTTCCCCTGGGCAGCATAGCTTAAGCACCTAATTATATGATCCAAATCATATCCTCCTGTAAAAGATGCTTGTGTGCTTCAAGCTTTCTGCAACATCACTTGGGTTTTTCACAGATTTCTTCTTGTTTCCTTTTCGTTCTTTTTTAATTCCAGTGAGGTGTAGTTTTTCTAAAACTGAAAATTCTCTTTTGGTCTTTTAGCCTCTTTGTGCCACCCTAGCAGCAGGGCTGGATTAATGCAGGGCGTTTAGGGGCTGCAGCCCAGGGTCTCGGGCTAAGGGGGGCCCCGCAGGCCCATGGGCTGGATGTGGCCCGCTGCTTCTTTTCATCTGGTCTGGAACTGCGAGTGCCGGCTCTAAAATGTGCCCCTGTAGCCCCTAGGCAAGGGTCGTTCAGGGAATCTCTGCATGCTCCCCCGCCCCCAGCTCCGGCTCCGTAGTTCCCATTGGCTGGGTACCGCGGCCGATGGGAGCTGCGGGGACGGTGCCTGTGGGCATGGGCAGCATGCACCATGCAAAGTGGCCTGTTCCCTCTGCCTAGGGACAAGACATGCCGGCCACCTTGGGGAGCACGGCCGCCCAGAGCTAGGGCAGGCAGGGGTCCTGCCTTAGCCATGCTGCACCGCTGACCAGGAGCCATCCAAAATAAGCACCTCTCGGCCAGAGCCTGCACCCCGCCCCGCACCCCAATCCCCTGCCCCAGCCCTGAGCTCACTCCCCCACTCCAAACCCCCAGGGGCCCCACAAAATCTAATAGCCCTGGGACCACAGTCAGGAGTGGATTTACCATGAAACAAACCGTGCGGTGACACGCGGCCCCCAACAAGAGGGAGGTCCCCAAAATGCAGGACAAATCTCATCTGACAACCTGCCCCTGAGTCCTGGCCAGCGGTGCATACCATGGCCTGTGACCCCACACCGCTCCCAGAAGCAGCCATCTGCTGGCACGTCTCTGTGCGCCCCTGGCAGGGGGGGAGGCGTCTCCGCGTGCTGCCCCCACCCCAGGTAGCACACAGAGACCCGCTGCCTCCCTCCTCCCAAGGGGTGCGCAGAGATGTGCCAGCAACAGGGCTAAGGCGGCTCCCTGCCCACTCTGCCTCCCTCCCTCCATGCTGTGCCACTCCCAGAAGTGGCTGGCATGTCCCTGCAGCGCCTGGGGGAGTTGTCTCCACACGCTGCCCCCACCTCGAGCGCTGACTCCGCAGTTCCCATTGGCCAGGAACTGCGGCCAATGGGAGCTATCGGGGCGGTGCCTGCAGGCAGCAGCGTACAGAGACCCCGCCCCCGCCCCCACCTAGGAGATGCTGCCAGAGGAGTGTGTGCGCCAGTCATTTTGGGAACCGCACTGCCCGAGGTAAGCGCTGCCCCCCTGCCCCACCCCAACCCTCTTCCCCAGCCCAGAGCCCGCACCCTCCCAGATCCCAACCCCTCACCCCTCCTGCACCCAACCCCCCAACCCCAGCCCAGAGCACGCACCCCTCCCTACACCCCAACCCCCTGCCTCAGCCCAGAGCCCACACCAGCACCCAAACTCCCCCCAGAGCCGACCCCTGCATCCCCTCCTGCACCCCAACCCCCTGCCCCAATCAAGGTACCTCACTTTATTTTCATTTACGTCCCATTACTTATAATATAGGAGGAGGATGAAGCAAAAATAATGAATGTTCTTTTTTATTGGCTGGGTCCCGGGGAGGAGGGGCAAAAATGAAGCTGTGCACAGGGCCCCACTAACTCTAAATCCGCCACTGCTGGCAGTGCAAAGAATCTAGAAAATAGCCAGAACTGGCCAGCTGGTTGGAGGAGTTCAGAGCATGTGCAGAAGATGAAGTATCTGGTTTCTGTGCCACTGCCTGTGCCAGCCCTATCATGAGAGATGGGACGGTGGCGTGCTGTCAGGGTAGAGCCTTGCTAGCAGGGCCAACTTTAGACTGATTCCCTAGAATTGGGCCCCGCGCCTTAGGCGCCTTTTTAATTATTTTTTTTTTTACACTCACCCGGGCGGCGGTCCGCTCCGGGGGTCTTTGGCGGCATTTCGGCGGTGAGGGGTCTTTTAGTACCGCTGAAGACCCGGAGCGGACCCCCCGCCGCCAAAGTTCAGTTTTCGTGTCTATAAACATATTGTACTTAAAATGTAATGGAACTGAAAGCTGTTGGTCTATATGACTCATGTTCCAGAATTATGTTAAAATAATTAATCCTGCAATGAAATTAAGATGTGAGAAGGTCTAGGGAGTGTACAGGTGCTTTTTAAAATTGTTTTAATTATTTGTTTGTTTGTGTTTTGTTTTTTTTTGCAGAGTTGTGGGGTTCCTTTAGTTGGGAATTATGATTGTAAATTCTTCAATATCACTCAGACTATTTAAGGGCACAGCTACTGAAGCATATATAAATAAAGTTCAGATCTTTTGTATCTTCCACTTACATTCTGATTATCTTCCTAGGGGCAGAACTCCTTATTTTGAGATATAATGAATAAAAGGCACAAGTTGAACAAATCAAGATAATGAATTTGCAGGATAATTTTACTAATTATCTTGTTGCTTATCATAGAACTAAGGCACTGCAAGTCAATCCTACCACAGTTATTAATATGCAATGCCTAAAGCTGTTCTTGTAACATTTATTACACATTTACCTATCTAGCTTCACACAAGACTGATTGATTTCTATTATATTTATAACACTGAAAAATCACTGAAAATGGTCCTCGTTTCTGCTCTAATTTGTAATATGTTAAATTATAGAGATTTCCTGCAAATTATCATAAACAGGAAAGTTTGTAATAATCTCTGTTTTGTACTCTGTAAATGTTAAGTAATGAAATATTAAGTAATGGATGGGTGTGTTTCTGTCTGTGGTGATGGTTGCTAAAGAGACATTATCAAGAAAAAAGTGAGCTGATTTGTTATGGGGGAGTGGGTAAAGAGAAAGCATGCAGACTAGGAAAGCACTTACTAATAAAAGCAACATGAGATTATGTCTGACTCCTAGCTATTCTTACCAGGAATATGTGTGAGAAAGAGTAGGTAAAGACAGGAAACAGTCCATACTGATAATATCTGCTAGAAAATAGGCAGAGGAAGGAGACTGGCGAGGAGTGATGTAATGGGGTGTATCCCCCCCACACACAGGTGATTACATGGTTAAAGTGGCCTGAGAGGCCAGTTAACCTACAAGACTGCATCTGGAGGGGTGTTAAGTCTCATTGGCCATCAAACCAAGCTAGGGAGGGGCTGGGCCTACACAAAGGAAGGAGCAAAGGCTAGCTGGAAGAAGGGCTAGGGAGGAGACTCAGGTGGGAGGCAGCTGGGAATTCTTGGCTGAAGGCTGAGAGAAGCCTGGGAGGCTGAGCCCTGAGTCGGAAGCCTGACTGGAGATATCAGGGACTACAGCCTGTCTGAAACCTTGAGTAGATGGAGAAGTGCGATAGGCCTGAGTGGAGGGAGTGAAACCCAAAGAATTGGGCCTGGTCTTAGAATGGTTTGAAGCTTGGGCTAGCCTGCCAAGAAGAAGGCTACCAGCTGAGCCCAGCTGGGCTGAAAATACAGTTGTTTTGTTGTTGGACCTTAATTTAAGGCTGTGAGAAGGGTTGGACTCTGTTCCCTGGCTTGGTCGAGGGCCAGGTCCTGCCAGCAGTTGAAATATGCCAAAGATGGCATTGGGGGGGGGGAACTGAGGCACAGTTGTGGCAATGCCACATTTAGCCACCTGGAGATGTGGTGTAATGGCAACTTTGCCACAAGTGGTAAGGCAGATTTATGATGTACAGGTTGTAGCTGATGTGGTATGCATGGATGATATAGAAGAGGTGCAGTCCAAAGATGGAGCTCTGTGGGACCCTTTCTAGGAAGAACAGTAGTGGACAGGATTAGGAGGACCCAGGTAAGAGAGAGATGGAAGGCATGAGCAGTGATTATGAAACAGAACCAGGAGAAAATATCCCTGAAAGAGTCATCAGGGGACAAGGTTTTGAGGAGGGTCTGACCAGCAGTAGCAAAAGCATGTTAATTTATATCTGAAGGGAAAAGTGAGATCTGGTCGTCGCTGGAGAGGCAGGTGGGCTCCTAGATGATTTTTTTTATGACTGAGGTTGCTGGAGCATGCTTGTACTTTGAGGTGAACAAACCAGAAGAGAGAAATTAGGAAGGAGGAGAAGGATGGGTGGGATGAGAGTGGAGTTGAGGAAGTGAGTTTTATAAACTTCTGTAGAAGAAGCATTATTACAGTGTAAAAGAGAATTTCTGAAATTAACAGTTAAAAATAAACTAGTGAAAGGTTTTTATTTGATACCAAATTCATCAGGACTTTTCAATAAATGTGAGGTAATTCAGATGCCAATGTAGCAACAATTGGTAATTATTGACTTTTAATGGCAACCACTCTAAGCAAATGTAACCCTCTGGTCAGCATGCATATATCCCTGTGTGGCCAATCCACAGAGGATATGGGCCTGCTTATAGGTCTTAATGTGAGAGTCTAGCTCTTTAACTCAAGCTGTAGAGACTTATGCTTTCACTCTGGAAGTCCCCAGTTCTATCCCTAGGGCCCAGATGACGACCATTGCACAAGTACTAGTGAACTTGTCTAAATCTGTCATGGCCAAACAAACAGAAAGGCAGTGTGTGGACAGAAAGCAAGCATGACCTGCCGAGCGCTATTACACATTGGAGGTCCTTTTTGTCCTTTAACATCCCACACCTCCTTTGAGCTTGACATTTGTAGTATCTGCTATTCTGCAAGATAATCAGAGGGCATTTTTGTTAGCCAATCAGATGCTCAGTGACAATACGAGTGATGTTTCTGATGTTGCTTGTACTTCATAAACATTACAACCATAGCTGAGCATTAAATGTAATGTAATGAGTTAGGCTATATCTACACTGCACTTTCGTTGGTAAAACTTTTGACCATCCAGAGTGTGGGGAAAAAAAACAACACACGCACATCCCTGACTGACAAAAGTGTTACTGATTAAAAGCGCTGGTGTGGACAGTGCTTTGTCAGCGAGAGATAGATACTTTCCACCTGACAAAGCTACTCTTTGGGGGTAGTTTTATTTTGTCAGCAGGAGACCTCTCTCCTGTGGGAGAAGAGCGACTACACTACACACCTTACAGTGGCACTGTGCCACTGTAAGGTGCTCAGTGTAGACACAGCCTAACTCAGGTAGGGTGTGAAGACAGATCCCTGACTTCTGCAAGCCAGGGCACGCTTACACTGGTTTCTAAGTTTAATGACCACATTTGCATAAATGGTTCCCCTTTTTCAAGTGATCCACATTCCGTCACACAAAAAAATAAACAGACCCCCTCAGTACTCAGATGCACACTGTCACCCCACTTCATGGAATGCAGCTTTTACTCCTCACTCTGGGACTGGCCAGCTCTGAAAGCCAGCATGTGAGGGAGGGTGGAGCCATGGCCACTACCCATCCCTCCTCACCCCTTTTGGGGCTCTGTGCACGTTCAGGAGATCACTGACAGGGCTCCCCTGAATGCAGAGACTGCAGTTCTCCTGAGCCATTCAAGGTGCAGAGGACAGCACTTTACTGCCTGGCATTCTCACAGCACACCTGCAAAAGGACCAGGTACAATCTGATCCCATAAACTTATTTCTGTTCATTTCATATTAGATGTTGTAGCACTCTCACCTGTCCCCACTCCATATTTATTTAACAAAATCTAAATCCTGGGCTAAAGGTACTGGATGTTTACCAGTTAATGAATTCTATTGCATTGTGTATGCATTTTCCTCTAAAATATCCACGCAGACTCTTCCTGGAGGTGGCTAAGATATCAAAGGTTTTGATAACTAAATCCATTTGGTGTTTTATTTCTTCCCTCAGGTCATTTCCCTTAATACTACATAAAACTACACCATAATAAAAAAACAATAATAGCAAGGCACTTGGCTTAATAAGAGTCTCTTAACACTCCAGTATGCTTCTGAACTGCTACTATAACCCAGAAATGAGTTCAGCTGTTTGAAAGTGGATCTTAAAGTTAGCTGAAAATATTTGTAATATGAAAAGAAAAATCAAAGCTTCTTCTCTGCCATCCACATCTCAAATAAGGATGCTGCAAATAAGGACTCTAGAGTCCCAGAGGAGTGTACTTTAATCAGGTATCATCTGAAAGCACTGTTGCAGACAACCAGAGGGTACAAAATAACCCATACCAGAGATGATGTGACTGCAGGGAGAAATTGGAAGACAACTGGCTAAAACCTGGAGTGCTCTGAAAAATAAGTATTTATCATTCTGCCTCTTGAGTTTACATTTTGTGGGATTCTTTCTCATAAAAGTCCATCAAAAACATTAAAAGCAGAAATAAAGTGCTCTTTAGAGGTTTTGGTTTTGTTGTTGTATAAAATTGGGAGCCTACTGGGCTATAAATAAAAGCTTGTATGTAAATTCCTAGAATACTAAAAGCTGCTGAACAGGAGATGAAGATGGTCTGAAGTCACTGACTCAGATCATCAACAGTGCGCCGTTAGCTGAAATGATTAATCACTTTGGTACAAAAGACAAGGAAAGGAAATTTGTTAAGAAATAAGCAGGGGGCACAGTGCTAACTCCGGGGCAGGATGATTGGCTGTTTAATAATGTATAACAAAGTATGTGCCAGATCAAAAGCAAATCACATGCAGCTGGCAGAAGATGAAATGGCATTAGGCAAAATATTTGTCTAGATATGAAGGCTATTTAGGAAGTTACTGTACATTAATGTACAGAAGGCTATTAGACCTTTTCAAATGATTTTTTGCCGATTAAAGCCCCATGTGTAACACACGGTATATATGTTATACATATGCCAAAAAGTGAACTGAGCTTCACAATATTTGTAATGCATTATTAGTGGATATTCAGTTTAACATAATCAGACTTAAAATTATTAATTTATACTTTGCAAACTGCTTTGATAACGAGAAGTATGGCATAGGTGTGTGTATGTATTGTTATTACTCCCGTGTGTTATCATTGATCTTACAGTATCTTCAATTGAAGAGAAGTTTTGGATGCACAAATATAACACTCCTATTCTTCACTTCTCTCCCTTTATCCCCCCCACCCTTGCATCGATGGCACCATCCGCTTAAAATATAAGTGAGGGAGACGTCTTGGCTGAGCTTTCTCAGGTTTCTATGGCATTTGGTAGGCTTGCTTGGTGGCAGTGATGTAAGGGCCAGAGAAAGGAGCTTTCACCTAGAGATGCCTTCTCATTGAAATGTCACTTTCTAAAGATCAAAATGTAATAATCTACAGTTTAAGCACACGAGAAGTTTCTGCTGAATTTTGGCTTAGGCTGGAGTTCTAGGATTCTGTGCTGCTGGGGGTAGCTTGAACAGGGGAGGGGCAGTGGACCTGAAGACTCTGTTTGGAAAGGCACCTTTTGACTCCTAGTCTACTGGCCCCCAAACCAGTCCCCTGCTCTTCACATGGCGTAAGCCAGGTCCAGGCTGCCCAAAGCAAAAGCTTATCTGGCATTTCTTAATACGCTTAAACTTTAAGCACTGAAATGTATAAACAGATGTAATTTTTGCAATGTTGGGGAGAACTAAAGGCTTGTGGGACTAAAATTAGAATTCCTCTGCCTCCACATGGAGCTTCTGAGCTCTGATGGAGAGGCTCCATCCTACTGTCCCCTCTGACACATCTCTCAGTGTGTGCATAAACAAAAAACAGTGTTAAAAGAACTTTAAGGTTGCAAAGTCAAACACTCAAAAGTTAAGAAATGCCAAAATTAAGTTTGTCTGTGCAACCTTAATTTAGCCCCCTTGGGCGTAGGCATTGTGAAACAGATTTTAATTAGAAGATCACATACTATATTTCCACCAGACTTCTCCCTCATCCAGTGCAGAGGATGGATTCTGCTCAGTTAATGAGCAGCTATTCAATATTGTTTTCTCCTATTGTTCAATGTATGGCCCTATGCCATATTCACTGCACACTATTCAAATTCTACTCTGATAACAGACTTTTAAATTTCCTAATGAGTTTTTCTATGGGAATGATGTTATCACCGTTTTACCAATGGGGAACTGAGGCACGCAAAGGTGAAGATCAAAAGTGTACATTAACTTTGAGTGTCGACACCATGGGCATGTTTTTTCAGAGTATTTCCCATTATATAGCTCTTTGTGTGTTCACAGAATAGCTCCCAATTAATTCAGTTGAAGCTGTGAGCTCTCAGCACTTCTGCAAATTAGACACCAGTATCTCAAGTCAGGCACCACACGCTTAGTGATCACATATGAAGAGGTTGGTTTAAGTGACTTGCCCAGTATCACGCAGGGACTCAGTGGCAGAGGAAGGGATAGAATCCAGTTCTATAGGGCAGCATTTAATTGCCTTAACTATGAGACCCTCCTTTCTCTGCCAGCAATCCCCTTCCCCATTCACAACACACCTTCCAGATTCCGCAACAATGAAGCAGAGGTCTTACAGACAACAGACTCCTTTACTACATAACCCCGATTCATCCCTACAGCAGGTCCATTCTGTGCGCTGAATGAGGAATGTGGAGTAATAGTATGTGATCATGTAATTAAAGACTGGATCGTAATGCATATGCACAAGGAGGCTGTGTTAAGGTTCCACTGGCAACCTTCATTCTGGCACTTCCTAACTTTTGAGTGCTTGATCTTGCAACGCTTACATTCCTTTAATGTAGTTTTTTGTGTGTAATTTCATAGATTTTTTAAAAAAATTAATTGAAGAAAACAGAAATTCCATGACGTGGACTTCCAGCAGGGTTTAGAACATTTAGATCCTGAAGACAGTCCTCTCTCACTTGAGCAAATTGAGTAACTTAAAGCAATAGTAGGTTTGTCATCCTCTTAAGTTCAGCAGCCACTAGATGTGGATAATACAAACAATTTGCCAGTGGGTTTCACAGATGTTTGCTGAAAGCAGAGTCTCTGGAATCTTGGGTTCTACTCCACGTTTTGGAGGGTAGTATCCTTTCATGGTAACAGACATTTCTGTCCCCGTTCCCTCTATTCTGTCCCAGTCTTGTCTCTTCCCGACACTCATCCCTGCCCCTTCCCCAGCTCCTCTTCATAATCACAGTGTCATCACCTAGCCAATCCAAGTCTCCCCCTCAGGGTTCTCAGTCCAAGTTCCAGTCTTCCCTACACCCAGTCCCATGTCACAGTCTCCCACTCCAGACTCCTCCTCTTAGTCTTTTACCGCAGGCTCCTTGCCTCAGTCTCCTTGCACAGCCAGTCTCAGTCAACCCCTTCTGTTTCTGATATCAATCTTCCCATTGCCTGTCCCAGTCTCCCTTACCCCCAGCTCTAGTCTCTGTAACCCAAGGCTACTTGTCCCAATCTATTCCCTCCACCCCCACCTCCCCAAGTCCAGTTCTTGTCCCCTCTGCATTCCAGTCATGTTGCCGTCACCTGCTCTCATTTTGATGAAGTTAGAGTGGAGGGAAGGAGTCAAAAACAGGCTTACAAATGGAAAGTTGCTTCAACTTTAACTATGGAGGGACCTGTCTCCTATTACTGTCACATTTCAGTAGTAACAATAAACTGATGTAAGGGTGTGTACATTTGAAAAAAACACAGAGCTACACTTACCGTACATACAGATTGGTACTTCTGTATATTTTTGTAATTACCAGCAATGTTTAGTTTCTGTTGTCACTCACTAAGAACAGGCATAGCTACTGAAAGAAGTAAGCACTTAAGGAAAACCCAGACCTTTTATATCCGCCACTTATTTCCTGATTATCTTTCTGGAGGTCAGGCCCTTCATTTTGACACTTAATGAATAAAATGCCCACGTTGCAGGAAATGGGATAATGAATTGTGAAAAGACATAATCAGCAATGACTAAATAATTAAAGGAATTGAAATGTAGAGTCATTTGGGAATGTATTAATAATAACACAATTTTTCCATATGCTAAAGAATTCTGTCTGTTTTTAGAAAATCAGTCTCACACATATCCCGTGTGGCAAAAAAAATAAAATAATGTAGACTAATAGGAACTGTAATTAGATGTTCTGCTCTTAAACAGCTGAATAAAAGATGAAATCATATAGAAAGTATATTTAGATACAAGCCAGAAAGTAAACTGATTATTATTCATAGTGCTGTTAATAGGAGCTGTAATTTATGCATCTAGTGGGAATTATGTTAGGCAATTAGGAAAGGGAGTCACACTTGACTTCCCTTTATGCATTTACATATTTATATATTTTTCTATATCATGCCAATGTCTCCATCTTTTCAGTTACCATTAATACAAATAACTATCTAAAATAATACCCTGACATACTGTGCAATGTAAATGGCCTTTGGAGTTCAAAAGCTGTCCTTTGCCTAGATGAAATAAAATTTCACATGCTTTTATTTGATCTCATCCAGCCGGTCACATGAACTTCTGCTAATCACAACTGGTACATGACTTTTTAACTTCTGTTAGTGCTTCACCTTCAAGTGCTTGTCACGGAAGTGCTGTGCTACCATAGCTGTGGTTTTGTGCCCAGGGCCAACCCCCCTTAAATTCTACCCTTATTCTAGCTACCCAGCACCAGATTCAATAGTCTAGCATAGATAGCATGCCACTAACAAACTATGAGAGAGACCAGATAGGTAAGCTCATCTCTTTTATTGGACCAATTTCTGTTGGGGGAAGGGACAAGATTTGGAGCTTCACAGAGCTCTTCTTGAGGTCTGGAGAGGGTAACCAGAGTGTCTGAGCTAAATACAGGTGTAACAGAGAATTAAGCACAAGGGTTTCTCACATGTTGAAGGAGACAAATGAAGTGGGCAATTAAGAGTTAGCAGGCACTAGAGAGTGTTACAAACTATTGTAATGAGCCATAAAACCAGTGTCTCTGTTCAGTCCATGGTTTTTAGTGTCCAGCAGAGTTATGAATTGAAGGTGTTGTGCAGGTTTCCTTTGTGTATGAGAACTGAGGGGTCAAATGTAGAGTAATCGCTTTGTGAAAAGTATTCACCCATGGCTAATATGGTGTTTGTCTTTTATCATTTTTCTGTGTGAGTTCATTTGAGAGGGTAGTTATTGTCTAGTTTTACCCACATAGTAGTTGTTGGGCCATTTGATGCACTGTGTGAGGCACACCGTATGTTGTGAATGGCATTTGTAGGACCCATGGATCTTGAAAGGTGTGTTGTGGGGGTATTGATCATCGTAGCAGTGGAGATATGGCTGCAGATTGTGTATCTGTTGTTCTGGAAGGGTCTGGAGCTGCTTTGAGTTAGTGTGTCCTGGTCTGTGGGGAGCTTGCTTCTGATGGGCGTGGCAAGGTTGGGGATTGCTTGAAGGCCAAAAGAGGGGGCTCAAGAAATATTTTTTTTCAGGATGTGGTCCCCATCAAGTATGGGTTGTAATTATTTGATGATAGCCTGTTAGGGTTCTGGCATGGGGGGTGAGGTAAGTGACAAGTAGTGGTGTGCATGTAAGGTTTTAATTTATTACTCACCAATCAATGGGATCTCAGTCCCACTCAGAGTTACTGTATTTGCCTTATAAATTATGTAACAGCTCAGTACAAGTGTAATTTGCATTTGTGTAATAATAACAATACATTGTGTTTTCATCCAAAAATTTACTAGCGTATAAATAATCATTAATGAATCCTCACAGTGCTGCAGAGAGGTAGGTACATACAATTATACCTGTTTTACAGATGGCCAAAGAGAGTTAAGTGATTTGCTGAAAGAATGAAAGCAAATCAGTAGCAGAACAAGGATTAGAATGTAAGAACTAAATTCAGCCCTGGATTAAGCAGGTGCAATTTCCATTGCCTGCAATGGGCACTGCACGCACTTGCTCCAGGCCTGAATTAATAATTTTAATGTGGTCTAAATCCCCTAACCTAGACATAATCCCTCCTTTCTTATATGCATAATGCTGCATTTTAGACTGTTCTGTACTGATACTCTCCATTAATCTGCACCTAGTTAATTCCAGTTGGACCTAAATGGACTTCCCAAGCCTGCAGCAGGTGTTAAAATTCTTAAGCTTCTGAGCTTTACATTCTTGCTTGGTTGCCAGGCCTTCCTGTCATGAGTCATTTTTTCTACTAGTCCAAAATTTCAAGTTTGAATATCTCAGAGAGAGACACTCATTTGGATTCCCACCTTGCCCACTGGTTCTTGACAGGCATCCCTAGCAGAGGAGGGTTCTGCCAGACAACACCATCTTCTCTGTCGTACTCTACACTGCAGCTCAGAAAATTACTTAAGGTCCAACTATTTCTGCCAGAACTGTCCTAGAAATTAGGTGTATGATTTCTTGGCCCCTAGCCTACACTATCTCTTGGCTACAGGTCTTGTTTTTTGGCTGCTGATCATCTTTTGTAATTGGGCTGGCAAAAAAATTGGGCTCTCTCCACCCAAACTCTAATTGACAGCTGCTCCTGCCCCACTCCATTACCACAGATGGCTGTACCAACACCTAGCAGTTGTTCCAGCTCTCATCTAATTTACTTCACCTGTCATGTTAGTGACATCCCCAGCCACAACAGAACTTGCTCCCCAGAGCAGCATTTGTGACTTCCTTATGTTACTACGCAGAGTGGCCCTTATTTAGCAACCTCCTACCATCTCCTTTATAGCTTTTTGTGATACCCCTCTCATCTGCCTCTTAGTCACTGGAAAGCTCGTGATACTCTTGCAACTATACTGAATTTACTTGCAAATTGTAGAAGGAAATGTAAAAGGTGTAAATGTATTTACATGAATTTTATTACTTTTAGTCACAGATGGTGGTTATTTTTAACTTCCTCTTGTTGTTGATTTCCCCCACCTCTGCCCTGGTCTTTCCACTGGTCTGGTTAGATACATTTATTCTCAGAAGAGATGTTCTATCTTGGAATGGACTCTCTGAGCTTAACACTGAAAAATTCCTGTTGTTGTGCTGCTGTATCATTGGGTAATCGTTAAATAAATGCAGTGTTTTACTGCATTAACAGAAACACATGATTGTTTAATAGAGTACATTACAGAAGATGGAGGCTTTAATGATCTCTATGGATTTTTAGTTTGTAGGAGTACATTATAAAGCTGTCTTGGTAGGATGCTGTTTTCATATGTGAAAGAAGTTACCAGCATTGTACATCATTTTTATATCTTGTTGCTAGGCAACATGTCATAGTGCCCTTATTGTCTGCTTTCTCGTTAAAAATCTTCATGTTGTTCCTTAATTCTGGTAATTTAACCTTGTTATTGATCTTATGCTGCTTCCTCCTATATCAGTTGACTGAGGTTTCATCCATTAGGTTTTGAAGAAACATAACATGTTTTTATTAACTGATTTTGGTTTTGTAACTAGTAGATATGCGTCAGTGTTAATCTTTAGTTTCCCTGTTCATCACCATTTGTTTTCATACAGGGAAACTGTGTATTTCTGCTCAGCTGGGATTCAAAATCAGAAAGCTCATTGGTATGGTGATATATTTAATATATGGACCACAACAGATAAAAAAAAACAGTGATCGCCTTGGACATTCTGCAAAAGACTTAAAATTCCCATAGCCCATTCCTTTTTTCCCTTTACAATAATATTCAGCTCCTGCTTCCGTTCAGTTTTCCTGCAGACCCTTATTATTGTAATACTATAAAATCTGAGGGCATTTTTTACTTTGTATTTGCTACGGTTATGTAAGATTTTGGGGTTTGGGAGAACATACTAACTCCAAAGTGTTACTTTTTTCACCTTTGGGAACACGGATGTATTTAAAAAGCACTTTGTAACAACAAATGGGTAGCACTTATAAGTACCTTCAACATAACAAAATAACATTGTCTACAGCAGGAGCATTTATTCACGTCAGCACAGATCCTGGTTATCTCCTTGAGTAAGAGTGCTGTCTTATTGGGCTCCACGTGCTAGCTAGACACAGACTGTGATTCCAGCAGGTGTCCTACAGATGCTTTTTCAGGCTCACATGGAACAAGGTCACATGGGCTGAATGAAAGACCCCAGTCAGGATTTGGAATTGCCATGCTCAGGAAACAAGGAGCTTCCTGCATCCTTCATATACACTAAATGGTTCTTATTATACTCATCCTTAACCCTTTAATTGCCAACTTATTTTAATTACATAACCAGACTTAATGGTGATCTATTGGTGATGGTTAATACAGCTATTGTTAAGTGTGAGTGTGCAGTATTATTATAATACCTCTTCTTAATTAAACTATTTTGGATTAAACTTGATACAGTTAAGACCTTAAAACAAATTCTGCTCTCCATACACATATATACATAACTCCCTTTAAGTCAATAGATGTCCATCACTGGGAGTTGAACCTGTGTATTAAGACAGAATTTGTCATATAAGATCAGAGCAATCATTTTTTTCAAAGTTGTATGTGTGAACAGACGTGTAGGGGAGAGAGATTTAAAAGTAATCCAGTCAGCTATTTTTAAGCTGTAAAAGATAGGGGGTGGGAAATAGATTATAAGACTTGGTTATGCTCTAACTCCCTAGAGAGTCTTAGTTGTTTAAAAGAAACATTTAAAGTAATTAATTTATAATATGGACTAATTAGTTTTGTCATTAAAAAATAAGTGAAAATTGTGAAGACCACAATATTTAATTTCACAATTACCTACTGCACATTCATGAAACTTTTTCCCATAATTTTCACTTTTTTAAACTAGTAATTACATGTTCTAATTATGTAATTACACATCCTAATTATGTAGTTAAATCTAATTATAGTGATTATGTAATTATACAATAATTGATACATAACTGACATGCAAAAACCTGCATATGTATTATTTAACAAACAGAACAGGTTCCGGCTCTTAAAAAGATGTGGTTTTACTGGAGGGCCAGAGGAAGGGATTTGGGCCAGTCACACATTTTCTAAATCCCTTTGTTCCTTGCTATTGGTGCTGAAAAAAATTACTTTTTCTCTTAAGTGTGTGCAGCTTAGGGTTGCCAACTTTCTAATTGCACAAAACCGAGTGCCTTACCCCGCCCCTTCCCTGAGGCTCCACCCATTCTCTGAGGCCCAGTCCCCACTCACTCCATTCCCCCCTCCCTCCATCGCTTGCTCTCCCCCATCCTCACTCACTTTCACCCTGCTGGGGCACAGGGTTCTGGTGCGGGAATTGGTGACGGCTCTGGCTTCTGGTATGGGCTTGGGGTGGGGCAGAAATGAGGAGTTATGGGTGTGGGAAGAGGCTCTGGGCTGGGGCAGAGGGTTGGGGTGTGGAAGGGGGTGTGGACTCTCAGGTGGGGCCAGGGTTGAGGGGTTTAGGATGCAGGAGGAGGTGTGGGCTCTGGGAGGGTGTTTAAGTGCGGGAGGGGGTTGAGGTGCAAGCTCCGGCCAGGTAGCACCTACCTCAGGCGGCTCCCAGAAACGGCCGGTGTGTCTGGCTCCTAGGCGGAGGAGCCAAGGGGCTCTGTGTGCTGCCTGCGCCCACAGGTTCCCAGCCAATAGGAGCTGCGGAGCTGGTGCTTGAGATGGGGGCAGTGTGCAGTGCCCCTGTGGCCACCCCTGGAGCAGGACATGCTGTCCACTTCTGGGAGCCACAGGGAGCCAGAGCAGGCAGGGAGCCTGCCTTAGCCCCGCTGTGCCACCAACCGGACTTTTAGTCGCCCAGTCAGCGGTGCTGACAGGGTTCCTTTTTGACTGGGTGTTCCGGTCGAACACCGGATGCCTGACAACCCTAGTGCAACTGCCTCCCACTGACTTCAAGTGAAGCCATATGTGAGCACCCGAAGATGGAATTTAGCCCCAAGAGTGAAAGAAAACATAGGGCCTCCAGTATATATTGGCACAAGAGACTTGGACTAGATACATATCTTTCACTCAAAGATCGCAAAGTGCTACAACCTGATTTAATTAATTTCTTCATATCGGTATGTCCATAGTATCTAACTGTTGGGGAACATAGAGGGCCTGCTTGCGTGCCCACTGAAGAGTGTGGAAAAACATCTATTGCCTTCAGTGGCGGCCTGTCCCATGGAAGGCTTATTGCTACTTTCTCTGTAAACTTGACATGTTTATGTACATTTTTAATTTAAAAAAATCTCTCTCTCTTTTTGTCAAATACACACATGCGTAGATCTTCTTGAACAGGCACAGGCCCCTCAGGTTCCACAGGAGGATGGGAGTCCTCGCTTGTGGATCAGATTGTATGATCAGAGCCTAAGTTTGTCCCTGTTTTCATAGCCTGATGCTGAGTAAATAACTGGAAGGGTGCGGTTTAGTGCCACAGGCATTCAGGTTAGTTGAACTGGCTCATCCTCTGAGATAAACTGAGTGACATATGCAGTGGTGGCACTAGGCAAAAGCAGACTAAGAATTGCTTAGTGCCCCAGGCAGCTAAAGAGGGCCCCAATTTAGGATTAACCCCAACATTATTTAATATGGACTTTTTAATAAGTGTATTAATATGTATTATATTGGTATATTTTTTAGTTTGTGGAAATAATGCTATTAGTATTTTTAGGGGGTGGCTGAGGAGTTAGGGGGGCCCAAAATATTCCTGCTACGGCCCCAAAAGGGGTAAGTACCACTGCCTTATGTTTTAGAGTATAGAGATGTTAGATATGTCTATAAAGATCCAGTGCTGCTAGGTGACATCAAAGATCCCAGGGCACATTTCATAGAGATGGAATTTTCTGTCTCTTGCCCTGAGGCAAAAATATATGGTTGTTTAACAGAGTATATTACAGAAGATGGAGGCTTTAATGATCTCTATGGATTTTTAGTTTGTAAGAGGACATTATGAAGCTGCCTTGGTAGGGTGCTATTTTCATATGTGAAAGAAGTTACTGGCAAAAATTTGTTCTTCCTTCTCCCTCCCCGCACCATTGTGCAATATGTTATGCACCTTCTATAGCTATTTGCTGTTTCCCCTATTTCCCCTATGTGGTGTTAGGGGGAGGGATAGCTCAGTGGTTTGAGCATTGGCCTCCTAAACCCAGAGTTATGAATTCAATCCTTGAGGGGACCACTTAGGGATCTGGGGCAAAATCAGTACTTGGTCCTGCTAGTGAAGGCAGGGGGCTAGACTCAATGACTTTTCAGGGTCCCTTCCAGTTCTGTGAGATAGGTATATCTCCATCTATTCCACCACAGAGGTGGCTGAATCTCAGTGATACTTTTTTAATCCTTGTGTGGAAAGCACCCTGGGACCAAAGTCATATATAAATATACTGTAAGATGTTGTTATTACTAATATTTGGTGAGTGGCTACCAAAAGGAATGAAACTACCACTGTTGTCTTATTTCTTGCTCTACTACACGGGCACACATTTTAGACAAGATACATTATCTTGCAGTGTTTTGTATGGCAAGTCTCTGTAAATGCCCAGGTAGTTGTTTTGTTAGTAGAATTTATCACTAGCAAGAAGGTTTCAGAAGGGAAGGGATATATTTTCAGTTGAGCAATCACTTTCCATTTATTTTTCGCACTATCTCCTACCAAACATCTAGTTTTAAGTGTTATCACTCATGTATATGGAAGTGTAGTTTTGATTTGATCCATATCCCTTTTAATGCTGAAATTATTTGAAAAACTTTCTTCTTTGGTTCAAAATTCAAAGAAGATCATGTTACAGTTATCTTTAGTTGTCAGTGTTTGTATTACTAAAGTAAATGTTTGTATTACTCCCAGTAATGTTTACTTTTCATGACAGGGACTGAAAATATGTAGAAAAGGCTAAAACTGAACAGTTATTTATTTATGGTGGGATAAATTCAGCTCTGAGCAGAGAAGCCACCCAAAGCCTGTACTTATATCCCACTGATTTTCAAAGCTTAAATGGGAATTAAGAGATGAGTCAGCCTTGTGCAGGCCTTCTGCACAGGGGTAAATCTCACCCTGAAGAAAGTTCCTCATACTTCAGTACTTTTCTGTTATCCTCTTACTGATATCACAACTGAGTTCAGGGAGACTGACCAGTCGTTAGCATTGTATGGAGATTTGAATTTGTTTCTTAGATGAAGTCCTAAGCTACCTGGACTTCTAAAGGCTGGGAGTGCTGCAGAGCCAGCACACTCAAGCCCTGAGGTAAAAGGAGAACCTCCTGCCATTCTTAGTGGAAATCCATTGGCTGATGGTCAAAAAGCACCTATGGGTTCCAAAGAGAGCTCTGTCCAGCCTTCTTCAGTCAGAGGGAGGGTTGTCATGATGACTAAGGCTTGGAAAATGGAAGGAAGGGACATGTAGTGTGATTGGGAAGATCCTAAAAACACCCTGCAAAAAAGGTATATTTTATAAAAGAATTAATTATACAAATGTAATGTGCAGTTTTTTCACAACTTTTTGCATTGTAAAGTATGTGGTACTAATGTCAGTCTGTGTAATACAGCCCACAGGTAATCTTATGGTGTTAATTCTCAACCAATTTCTGCTCTCATTGTTTACTCACTCACTCTCACATAAGTACAGGAGCTGAACTTACTGTGTTTGCTAATTATGATATGCCACGTGCTGCTGACTTTGGCCAGGACACAGTAATAGCCATGGTGCAGCTGATCTTATATTGCTTAGTGTGATTGAAAGGAAGATCTTTAAAAGAAGTATAACTGCCTGAATTACTACTCTTTTATATGTTTTTAAATGAGACTGTAAAGGCCAACGCCGTTTTTTTCCATTTAATATCATTAAATCCATCATTAAATCTCTCAGTGAACAGTGAATTTAATGGTGCCCTCAAGTACCAAAATTGATGCTTAACTGTGTTAATATTGTTGTGTATATGTAGATACAATAAATAACATTTAGCTAAGATAGTATTAGAAGAATTATTGGGTATAACAATATAAATAGCTGGACTAATGAGACTAAGCATCAAAAACTGATGGCAGTATGTGAACCCATCCCGTGCGGCTAAATGTGGATAAGGATTCAACAGCATGGCACATTAAATCTATCAATAAAATCAGCCAGACTCTATTAACACTTTACTGCTAGTTGGCATTAAAAGATTAACCTGAACATATAGTTTTTATCTTTTATTATCTCACTATATAACCCTGTAGCTTAAAACTCCAGGCTGCTTTTCACTATGTACTATATATGTATTATGTATTGGCTTCCATTTGCTGAATTACCATTACAAAACTGGTCGCACTCCATTTTACCTTCCCTTACTTTAGCCACCATTGGCCTTTGTGATATCATCCTGCATGGCTGATGGCCAGAACATTTACCACTCATGTTTTTTATACTCAGTATTTTGAAGACAGAATTTTCATTAACCTTAGGGATATTACTCTTTCTCTCAACATGTTAGCTGTTAATATGTTCATTGTCTTTGCATTTTATTTTAAACATCCTGGCATAATTCTGGATCCATGTTGCTCCTATGAAAAGCATATACTGGTTGCAATTACATTGCTTATTCCCCCATTTAAGTAATCTACAGGTGTTTCCATCTGATTTCAAGGGAGTGTCTGATTTATGCTTTTGTCACCTGGATGCTCCACCAATGTAATGCCCTGTTTTATGATCTCCCTGATAGGGTCCTGCATAGATTAAAATTTGTATAGAATTATACATCCAGGGTTTGTTTTACTAGGGGATGAGCTGACTCATTCAGAATAAAAAAGAAGCAACCTACAGGACTAGCTCTAATCAGTAGGGGTGAAGTATACCTGTGTAGAAGACCCACTTAAGGCTTAAGCAGAGCTTATTTGGTATGTAGCCATTGTATGGGCTCTTGGTAGAGGGATGAATTGTGCCCTAGACAATCAGTAAGCCACATAATGCAATTTGGTAGATCTTTTCAGAGGAGAGCAAAATAAATTAACATTTGCTGCCACAAAGCTAGCTGTAACTATTTTAAATATTTTAAAGTTCCAAAGTTAAAGTTGATCTTTCTGGTTTCCTACTATAAGAATAATGGGTAGTATGATTCAGAAGTGGTAATGCTAGGCTCTGAACTTCCCTCTTTTATAAGTATTACTTTTTGTTATTTAAAATAAATCAGTCTCCAAAAGGTAAGAGAAAACAATGCTGTGCTATATATACGTTCCCATCTAAAAAGCTACATTAAGTGAATGTTAAGGTTGCACAAGTAAGCACTCAGAAGTAAATAAATTAGTCACCCACAGTTACATGGAAAATAAGCAAGCATTTGCAACCTTAAGTCTACTTCCTTGTGCGTATGCATTATGACACAGAATCCTATTTCATAAACACATACGTCTGCTGGCATATTATTTTAGGAGCGTTTTAGAGGATTTTAAAAACTTTTGTCAGTGTGTTTTTTCATCTGTCTCCACCCCTAAAACCATGCTGTCTTTGTACTGAGAGTCTATAGCAGCAACCTGAGAACAACTAGAAACACTGAAGCAGCCTATCAGACAAGTTCACCAGTTTACATTAAATCAGTTTTTAAACCAATTTAGTTAAACTGGTGCAAACCCCTGAATTGACACTCTTATTTCAGTTCAAGAGTTGCTTATGTCAATTTAGCTTTAACCAATTCCTAATTTACTTAAATTAAACCTAAATAAGCCTGATTTAAACTGAAATAAAAGTGTCCACACAGCCTCTGGCAGTGGTTTAACTAAATCAGTTTAAAATCATACCTTTTAGTTAAACTTGTGCAACTTTCTTGTGGGGATAAGCCCTAAGTTAAGAGTAAAGTACAATTGTTTTTTTGGTCACTAATTAAATGAACCTGGGTAATGGATGAGTAAGATTTTCTGAGTTGTTTTCTGAATCTGAGGCTCAGGGGGCAGAGTAAAAGGTTGTTTGGGTGACCTTAACATGTATTTACATACTTTAAAATATTTTGGAGTTTTGGGCGGGGATGTTATGTCAAGTGGAACCTTAATTAGGAATTTCTGGGTTTTCTAACATTTGTGTTTTTATAAGAAAATGATAGTGTCCCCTTAAGTTTTTGAATGAAGATTCTTTCAACTGTAATTCCAGATTTAATTTTTTTCTTTGTTTTGGGTGTTTTTTTTTTTTGCCTGATAATAATAGTATGGTACTTACCTAGATTACAAGGATGGTGGGAGTCTGTAAAGTTTGTAAAATGCCTCTAAATCTTCAGATGAAAGACAACGTATGCTGTAAGCACTAAGTATTATTGTTTCAGGGCTTAAAGCTGACGGAGCTTGAGGCAATGATAGCTTTGAAGAATCTTCTTAATATAAACAGTAGATAACTGCACAGCTACAGAATGCATAACTGTCTGGTGAGCATATCTGTGGGTAGATAGAAGTATAATATTAAATTTATTTTTAGAGAAAGTGCCAGATTTATGCAGCCCCAGTGCAGCCACACAGGGGCAGAGGAGTACAAAATAGTAGGGGACTGCTCCATCTTGCTTCTGGGTGGGTTAGAGAGAAGGTGGAACCATGGTGGGGGTGATATGGAGACACATGGCCCAAGCTGGAGCTTAGAGGGGAATTGTGCTTCTGACAGGCACAATGTTTTATAGAAGGGCAAGAGGAATATGGCCTCTGTGACACTCTTGTCTGCAAATAGGTGGAATGCACTCTTCTACTAATTGGCACCGGTACAGATGTTGTGCCCTAAGAACAGAAAACAATATGTACAGTAATTAAAAGCAGTCCATTTGTATCTGCTCATTGTGTCTGTGACCCTGAGAAACTAATAGCAGTAGCCATAACAATAATATAAGAACAACATATCCCATACTTACCAAGCCATGTGAAATGATGTGAAAGGTTATGATAACCAGGCTTGCATTTCAGTTGGTCCAAAAAACCCAAAAACAAAAAAAACACACACACCCAAACCCAACCACCTCAAACATATCAACAGGACTTAGGTATTATCAGGTTCAAAGTCCTTCATTCTGCTTCTATACAGAACAATGAAATCTCCTGTTGAGTTACATTCAATTTGTGTTAATCATTCTTCATGGTCTCTGTGGGTAGGGTGAGCAGATGTCCCAGTTTTATAGAGATAGTCCTGATATTTGGGGCTTTGTCTTATATAGGTGCCTATTACCCCCCACTCCCTGTGCTGATTTTTCACACTTGCTATCTAGTCACCCTATCTGTGGGTGGGATTTTCAAAAGTTCTTGATGGATTTAGGAGTATAAATTCTATTGAAAGCCAATGAGACTCATGCTCCTAAATACTTACATGCTTTTCAAAATCTTCTCCACTTTAACATTTTGTTCTCTAAACATATTTTCTGATGAAACCATTGGCATCACTCCTGTAAAAAGAACCAAATAAAAAAATCCACACACCCCCAAAAAAACCCATAAAGTGGGTTTTTTTTCAAATATGTATCTGTTATCAGTTCATATACAGTTGAACCCTGTTATGTCGCCGACCTAGGGGTTTGCCAAAAAGCGTCGAGATAACCGATGATCGAGATAAACCCCTATCCACCCCCCACCCCTGAACTCCCCTCCCCTCTCTCCAACACCCCCTCCCTGCCCCCTTACCGCGGTGCCTGCACGTGGCTGGATCCGGCGAAGCGGGACGGGGAAGCGGGGCCGGGCGGCCGTGGACGGGGACCCGGAGCCGGGCAGCCAAAGAAGCGGGACCCGGTAAGCGGGCCGGGCGGCAGGCGAAGCGGGACTGGGTAAGCGGGGCCGGGCGGCAGGCGAAGCGGGGACCGGGTAAGCGGGGCCGGGCGGGCGGGCGGCAGGCGAAGCGGGGCCGGGGGGGCGGGCGGCAGGCGAAGCGGGGACCGGGTAAGCGGGGCCGGGCGGGCGGGCGGCAGGCGAAGCGGGGACCGGGTAAGCGGGGCCGGGCGGGCGGCAGGCGAAGCAGGGACCGGGTATGCGGGGCCGGGCGGGCGGGGACCGGGGAAGCGGGGCCGGGCGGGGACCGGGGAAGCGGGGCCGCGCGGGCGGGGACCGGGGAAGCGGGGACCGGCGAAGCGGGGCCGGGAGGGCGGGTACGCGGGGAACCGCGGGGCTGGGGACACGGGGCTGGGGAGCCGGGGAGCGGGCGGCCGGGGACGTGGGGAGCCGGGCGGCCAGGGACGCGGGGAGCCGGGCGTCTGGGGAACAGCGCGGCTGGGGAGCCGGGGAGCGGGCAGCTGGGGACATGGTGGGTCGGGGACGCGGGGAGCCGGGCGGCTGGGGAACCGCGCGGCTGGGGAGCCGGGGCCAGGGCAGGAGTCGCGTGGCCGGGGAGGGATGCGGCAGGAGCCGGGTAGGGCAGCCGCCGGAGTTACAGTCGAACCCATTTATCTCGACCTCGGTTAGTGGCAAATTCGGCGCTCTTCTGTGCTCGAGATATTAGGGTTCGGCGAGATTAAAGAATCGACATAACCGATGAGAAACCGATAAGACAAAGAGGGAGTTTGGCGGTTCCACTTCTAAAACGTCGACTTAATAGGATTGGCAAGTTAACCGAGGTCGAGATAAATGGGTTCGACTGTACCAATTACCTTGTACAAATGTACTGCAGGGAAACAGTGGAATATTGTAGTCATTTTGGGTTGTGCAGTGGATTTGTGTTTTATTTCTTCATATGGAATTTTTGCCACGCAAGTTTTGTCAGTGAACTAGTTTTCTACTACAGGTGAATGCCACTGCTAGATAAGGGCTTATACTGGTAATCCTCATTGGAGAGGACGGGCCTGATTCTCCAAGGCTTTGACATCTTGTGTTATCATTTACACCTGTGCAAAGTGAGTGTAAAATAGTACCAAATTATTATTTATAATTACTTGTATTACAATAGTATCTAGAAAACCCAACCAAAATCAGAGCCCCATTATGCTAGGCACGGTAAGAGACAATCCCTGACCCACAGAGCTTGCAGGATAGATAGACGGAACAGACAAAGAGTGGGAGAAAATATTATTAACACAGATTTCACACTGACTATCCACAGATGTAAACAGCTACACTAGATGCAGTGGCAGAAAATCATGCCAGACTTCTGCAATGGGAATAACTTGCCTAACCTCTTGCTTTTTTTTTTCTTTTTTATGCCCCATTCTGCAGCCTCCCCCACTGAGTGTGTGTTTTCTCCTGACTTGGCTGCCCGGCTGCCCGCCCGAGTTCTTTGGCTGTTTCATCTTGCTTCCATTTCTGGAAGCAGCTCTTGGTTACCAGGCCTGTGGGGAGGAGTCTGATGGTTGAGGGACTCCCTTTCCTATCCAGCTATTCAGTGGGGAGTGAGTACACTGACAGGGAGGGAGACTAATCATACTGAGAGGCCATCTGAAGAAAGCAGAAGGGAAATCCTAGCTGATGTAAAACAGAGTAAGTGGCATCATTAGAAAGGTCTGCCCTCTGCCAAACACAGTTGTTTATTAATTTGTATTATGCTAGTAACTAGGGACCCCAGTCACTGACCAAGACTCCATTGTGTTAGGTGTTGTACAAACACAGAGCAAGAGTCTGTAAGACCCTGTCCCAAGGAGCTTGCAGTCCACATAAATAATATATTATTTGTATTATCACACGTAGGAACCTTAGGCATAGACTGAGACCCCATTGTGCTAGGTGCTGTATATACATACACTAAAAAACAATCCCTGCCCAAAAGATAAGAGGCAACAGGTGGATACAATAAACAGACAAGGGGAACATGAGGAAACAGCAATTTTCTGCTTTTGCCTGTTTTAAACAAATAGATAATTCCATCCTCTTACTCATGAGGACCTCATACAGATATAGATTCCAATGGGTTGCAGGTTTTATTTGTTTATTTTTACACACAATATTGAATGCTGTAAAAATGAAGGATTTTTAATGGACTTTTTTAAAAAGGAACCTTAAATTCTGAAGAATGTCTATCCCAGGATGGCACATTTTTCTTGTAAATTGAGCACATTTCATCTGAAGACACTGAGAGATAATAAACATGCAACCCCACAATGTTAGTTTTACAGAGCCACTTTTCAGAGCGGAACTGCGTTTTCAATTCTAATTCTGACCTTTTCCTTTCTGAGCTTTTCTGTCCCTTTGTCACTTTTTTCATGTTGGCCAAATTGATCGAGAGGTTTATTGTAACAGTATGAGAGAGAAAATTTGTTTCTTTATATAATGTCCAGTAGCTGTCTAGTTATGTATCTTAGCAGGTGCTTGAACAAACCTTTATATACAGGCTGTAGCCAGTTCTAAAATAAAAGCCGAGGCTCTTATTACATATGGCATAGATTTTGCCCAGCTCCTCCTCAGGTACACAAAACAAAGAGGGTGCAATATGTTTCTTGCCATCTTCTTTCCTAACTGCAGTGACACCCTTTCCAATAGCCTCTGGGTTCAAGTCACACCCCCTGACAGAGCTATTGGAGGAATTCCTCCTGGAAGTCGGTCTAGCTAGGATGGGGCAGCTAAATGTCACTTCCAACATGTGCCAGCTCCTTTAAAACATAGTTCAGCCATATCGGAGTAAACAGAACTTTTTATAAAATGTGTTTCAAAATATTTGTAGCAAATACAAAAGTTTGTTCTATGTTTTGACTGCCGATATAAGGGAAGTTATAAACACATCAAGAGTGCATCATCCATGTTGGAAGAAACCAACACAAACTGTTTTGAGAACATTAGCTAACTAGGGTCTGGGAGAAGAGTGACGAAATCTACCAACTGCTATTACAGTTAATGTACCAATCAGTCACTCTGGTGGACAGTCAGTGGTTGAACAAGCCAGGTTAAAGCAATCAATTGATGCTCCACCAATTGATTTTTCTAGTGTAAATAAGGCCAGCCTCCCCGTCCCACACCCCAGAAGCGAGAATGTGTAGTCTCCACAATACTCCCTCTTCATGCTGGTCCGGGGTAGGAGAAACTGGCATTGAGAGGAAATGAAGTTAATTTGATCTTTTGTTTAGACTTTGAACTATGAGATGGATTGAGATCCCTAATGCACCCATCAGAATACTTCCTTTGGATGCCAGCTTTCCATAACATTAATAATTTCTCCACAAGAAGTTATGCTTTGATTCCATTATTACACCTAGCTGAATTACTCTGTCTGAAATAAGAAAACTTTTACATCAGAACATAAAATGTTTCTGTTGCAGATGACAACACAGATGTATAAAATGTTCCTGCATTGTAAATATTTATCCATGTACCTTATTCTAACCTGAAACTGATTTGGAACTTTGGGCAGTTTTTTAACACTCCTTTATCCATATAAACACAGTCATCTGTCAATTCCAGGTAAACAGCCTAACCCATGTAGCTTGTTCTTTATTTTTTATCCCCTTTGTTTTAATTCCTAGACATTTGTCCAAGGTAATCCTGAATCTACGACACTGTTGCTTTGTTAACAAAGTGCAAAAATAGCACGCTTGTTAGGGGCTCTAAAAATGCCTACTGTGTGCTTTTTTCATTATTATTTGAAATCATGCAGAGATCTGGACTTTGAACTATCCTAGGTCTTTTTCCCCCTTACTTTTCCTCCTCCCACTCCCAAGAGACCCAAGAGGCAGCCATTCATCTTCATTATCTACTTCTGCTAGCTTGCTGCCAACTGAGACCAGAAAACTAGCTGCATCAGTCTTGCATGGCAATTCAAAAATTAGAATCCACAGTCCTTGGGTGCAGGAGGTTAATGCACTAATAAAGATTGTACCTTCATTAACCACATCATCGCAGCTTGCCTGGGCAAGGCCAGTTTTCAGACAATTGTCACATCACATGGCCCACTGCATTCATTTGAGCACATAACTTCCTAAATAGATGCAGAGATTCAACATAGGGAATAAGTAAGTGATTCTTTCCTCTTTTAATATGTGAAAAATATGCAAACTAATTTAGAGCAAGCTTCTAGACTCTGTTTGGTGATTTAGCTTGACACAGCTTGGTTTTTATAATTGTCAGTTAGACGTGGCAAATCTTCGTTACTTAAATTATGATACCAGAGAGCTTGGTACAGTATATATATCCTTACTAGAATACTTGCAAACTTTAGCTCTTTTAAGTGTTCTTGGCCTCAACTGGGTTTAAGAGCTCAGCTAGTTAAAAAAATACCCAAACCTACTTAGCTTTGGGTTAAAAAAATATAATAATGAAAAACTTAAATGAATCAATGGTGATAAATAAGCTGTTATTGGACTGTTTTGTATATATCAAGTTATATATTTTGAGGTGTGGAATAAACATTATAGACTAGGTTATTTGCTGCACATTTCCAGCAACACAGTGAAACCACATTCCAAATTGAAAGTTTACCACACGGGCATTTGTCATTTGCCATAGAATGAGTTGATCCACGGCTCACTTTACAAATGTTCATGATTTGGAATGGTTTCATTCTGTAGAACGGCACAGATACCAAACATCTGGAGATTTAATGCTGAAGGTAATTATGCTGCAGTCTGCAAAATCTCTGACCTTCCCTCCTTTCCAAGGGCTTAATCCCTCTCTGCTCTCATCTCTCTCTCTCTCTCTCTGTGAGAGAGGGAAGGAGTGCGGGGAATGCGGGGGTGTAAATCAGGAATAACTCCATTCAGAGCAGTTGAATTACAACAGTGTAAAAACAATTGTAAGTGGGGTGACCAGATATCCCGATTTTATAGGGACAGTCCCAATTTTTGGGTTTTTTTCTTATATAGGCTCATATTACCCCCCACCTCCTGTCCCAATTTTTCACATTTACTGTCTGGTCACCCTAATTGTAAGTGCTATCAGAATCAGGACCCAGGTCTCTGCCCTTCCTCCTCTCAGATCTACTTAAAGACAAAGACATTGATAAGCAGACAGATATTTCAAGCATATCAGTAGATAGCACAGCATTGGAGTGTTACTAGATGGAATCAGTTCATAGTCGGAGGTTTTTTGTTTGTTTGTTTTAAATGAAGAAAAAACAATCATTTAGTGGTGTCTGTCTGTCTATATCACTTCTCACAGTGCTCTTAGTTTTTGAGCCCCACTGTAGGATAAGTTGAAACTGTGAGGTGTAAAGGTGCTTTTCTGCCTTTTAGAAAATACACAGTGCAAATAACACAAACTAAAGGATAGTCTGGTGACTACAGAGGATTAGGAAAAACTCCTTTACATAGAAGGTAATTGGTCTGTGGAACAGAGTACTAAAAAAAAAAAAGCCATGGAAGCTGAAATATGGAACATATTCAGAGAGACATGAGAATTTAGGACCAGATTCTGCCACCCTTACTCATATTTGGTGGTACCTTACTCTGTGATAAATCCACTATTTCATTGGTACCAGTCATGGAGTAAGGTACCACTCAGCATGAGTTAGGGTGGTCCTTAGTGGGGAAAAAGTGATTTCTGGATGAACCTCAGAAGGTGTGTTGGATTGGCACTCAAAATCATAGAATATCAGGGTTGGAAAGGACCTTGGGAGATCATCTAGTCCAACTCCCAGCTCAAAGCAGGACCAATCCCCAACTAAATCATCCCAGCCAGTTTGGATGCTCAACCAAATGGCTTCTTTGAGGATACTTCCTCATCCCTCTCAGTGACCCTTTAATAGCTCCCTGTCTTTCCCCTCCATCAGTAGATGAGTGGAATAGAGTAGATGTAAAAGATCTGGATTTTAGTAAAGCATCTGACACCGTGAAACATTAACTGAGAAATTAATTAAAATTTAACATAGACTAATTGAAAACTGGCTAAAAGATCATAAACAGCCAGTGATGATAAATTTCAGTACACCAGGTTGGTTGGTGGTGACTAGTAGAGTACCATTGGTTTCGGTATTAAGACCTTATTTAACAGCTTTATTAAGATCTGGAAGAGGAAGTAAATGTTACACTAATGAAATTCACAGATGATACCAATCCCAAGGAGATACAAGCAGCAGTTAAAGCAGCAAAATACTACAAAGAGACCTATAGAGGTTAAAAATAGGGGCAGAAAAATGATAAAAGGAGATTCGTCTTGGAAAAATGCAAACTAACCTAGCTGTTGAAAAATAATCCAAAACACACACGTGCAAGAGGAGGGCAAAACCTGGGAAGCAGTAACCCTGTAAGGAATGATAATGGACAACAAATTAGACATCCGTCTGCACCATAATATGGCCACAGAAGAAGGAATATGCTTTATAAGGCCTTGCATAAAACAGGCCTTCATGGGATTGATTCCGCAAGATACTAAGTGCCTTCCAATGCCACTGACTTTAGTGTGAGTGGAGGGTGCTTAGCACCTTAGTCTGGTGGTAGGGTTGCCAACCCTCCGGGATTGTCCTGGACTCTCCAGGAATTAAAGATTAATCTTTAATTAAAGATTATGTCATGTGATGAAATCTCCAGGAATTCAGACAGCCAAAGTTGTCAACGCTATGAGGTGCACAGAGTGCCATGAGGTACCATGTCCTATATAGCTATGATCTAACCACTCCCAGAATATTGCATTCAGTTCGGGGAACCACATTACCAAAAATATGACAAATCTGAGGGTGCTCAGAGATAAGCAACAAAAATTATTGGGGCAGTAGAGGAAATGATAAGTGAGGAAGGAATAAAGTGTCTAGGTATGTACAGCTTGGCTAAGTAACAACTACAGGGGTGGGAACATAACCATATGTAGCTATTTGAAGGGTATAAAGATCAAGATGTGGGTGGAATAGTTTAATCTAATACACTGGGGAAGTAACTGGGATTCATGGAATAAAATTAACACAAAGAAAATTTAGTCTGATGATCAGACCAAACATTCTGAGAGATAAATTCTTTAGGCTTTGAAATACTCCCCCAGGACAAATGGTGTCAGCCTTGTTACTTTGGCTGTTTGAAACTAGCATTAAAGTACTGAAAGCGTAGTGAGCTCTTCAGGTGGTGTCAATCAGTGTAGCTCCACTGAAATTAATGGATCTAGGCCAGCTGACACCAGCTCAGAGTCTGGCCCAGTGTGTAGAGAACAGTTTTATAATGACAAGGAGATGGACTGGATCAGAGTTTCTCAAACTGTGATCTGTGAAGCACTTATTAGTGATTCATGGAGAGCTTGCTGGTCACCTGATGTTGGCTTCTCTACCCATTTCTAGTTGATAGATTGCATTAAAAGTCAGCTCAAATGCATCAGATACCTCTCTAGTATTTCTCCATATAACAATTACTGTAGTTTCCACAGGGATATTATGTGGTTGTGACTGGAAAGGGAGATGGTCTGTGCAATCATGTAATGGGAGTAAGGTGATCTGTGATATGGCCAGCATAGTTTCTGCAAAGGAAAATTATGTGCATTAATCTCTTAGAATTCTTTGAACATGTCATAAAGTAGTGGATAAAGGAGAATGAGTTGACATAATGTATATAGACTTTCCAAAGGCATTCATCAAGGTCCCACACAAGAGACTACTGAAGAAGCTAAGTAGTTGAGGGATGAGACAAAGTATTGTCATGGATCAAGAACAGGATAGGAGGCAAAACAAAGAGTAAGATTAAATGGTGAATTTTCATAATGGAAAAGAAGTGCCTAAAGGTCCTGTAGTAGGTCCCATGTTATTTAACTAGGTCCTATGTTGTTTAATGATCTGGAAAGAGGACTACGTGAGGAGATGGCAAAATTTGCAAAATGACAGTTATTTAGGTTTCAGAGGATGAAACAGGACTGTAAAGAACTTCAGAAAGACCTAAATAAACTAGATGACAAATGCACATTGGAGGCAAAAATTCAAGCTATTCATAACATATTACAGGGTTCTAAATCAACTTTATCAACTCAAGAAAGTGATCAGGGCATCACTGTAGAGAGCTCAATAAAAAAAACTCTGCTTAATGTGCAGCTGTGGTCTAAAAAGCAAACAAAATGTTAGATTGCACAACGAATGGGTCGGTGAATAGTAGAGAATATTGTAATGCCTTTATATAAATCAGTTCCATGGGCTCATCAAAATATTGTGTACAGCGCTGGTCACCACACTAAAAAATGTGATTAATGATATAGAGACAGTAAATTGGGAACTTCTGTTCTCCCTGTTTCATAACACAAAAGTGAGGAGACATTCAATGAAATACAAAACTGGGAAATTCAAAACCGATCAAAATAAAAACTACTTTTCTACATAACATGTCATTTAAACTGCAGTGCTCATTGCCACTGGAAGTCAGTGAGGCCAAGACTTAACACAATTCAAAAAGATTGGACATACATATTATAACAAGAATACCCAGAGCTGACATAATGAATCATAACAAATTTTGTGGAAGGGATATTAAACATAATTTTTCAGGGTTTAAGCCAATCTCTAGTGATTAGCTATTAGGATGAGGCCTAATGTGCGGGGTAGATTACTCCATATTTGCCTACCGTAGGGTTCTTACACCTTTCTCTGAAGCAGCTGGTGTTACTCACTGTTGGAAACTAGATAGAGATGGATCTCAGTAGTGATCCAGTATGACAATTCATATGTTTCATTTACTATTGAAAATCTGAGAATTCCTAGACTGGATTATCCTATAGGTCTCTTCCATCTCTAATATCTATGATTCTATGTTTCTTCTCATGACCCTTAATAGGCCTTGGCCTCCTCTCTTTTGTTCTTCATGAATTTCTCTTTATCTTTGATTATTCCCTGTCCCATGAATTTCCCTTTACCTTTTTTATGCCATTGGCATTAGGACCTTTTAACACATTCTCCCAACCTCCTCTTGAATTTTCAGTGAGAAGGTGGCATTTGATAGGTAACCACTGGCCCAATGCTCATTTTTGACTATGGGAAAAAACGAATACAGGAGTAAACAGGAGAAGTTAGACCCAAGTTTAATGGACACTTGAATTCACTGCTTTTTATTAAATTACAAGTTTACTGAACATTTTCACCTAGATAAACATTGCTGGTTTCAAATGCCATACAGAGAGATGGATAGCACTAAATAGATAGCATTGCCTTCAGTCTGGAACCATTACTATTATTTACCACTGCACAGTACTCTTCCTGAAAATTAATTACAAGTTGGGCTTAAAAGTCCAAAATGAACCACTGCATAACCAGTCATTAATCCACAACAAATGTCTTCTTACTTAATTGTTGTTGTGGAAACCAATTTTACAGTTAGGGTATACATTGTGGATTTTTCATCTGAATGTTTCTTCTTCAATCTGAATAAAAGCTGAGTTTGCATATTGTGTAAGATTACCTGCTTCTGTCTGCAAAACTGAACATTTGCATTTAACTACTGAAATCTGATTCACATAGGTGGAAAGGAAACTAGTTATAGTATAATATGCGCGTGTGTGTGTGTGTGTGTATAAAATGATACAATGTGTCTCAGCCCATAAATATGTCAGTGTGCACCAGTGAATGAATTTGAGCCAATGTAAAATAAATGCTTAATATTACAATACCCAGTATCACCTAAATGAGCTATCAGTGACATATTCCCCACTAGGGGAGGAATTTGAACATTGTCACTAGGGCTGATGATTAATCACAGTTAACTTATGCAATTAACTCAATATATTAACTCATGCAGTTAACTCATGCAATTAACTCAAAAAATTAATCGCGATTAATCGCATTTTAATCACACTGTTAAACAATAGAATACCGATTGAAATTTATTAAATAGTTTTGCATGTTTTTCTACATTTTCAAATATATTGATTTCAGTTACATCACAGAATACAAAGTGAACAATGCTCACTTTATATTTTTTTACAAATATTTGCACTGTAAAAATGATAAACAATATTTTTGTATTAGTATTAGTATTTTTACTATTAGAAATAGTATTTTTCAATTCACCTCATATAAGTACTGTAGTGCAATCTCTTTATCATGAAAGTTGAACTTACAAATGTAGAATTATGTACAAAAAAACCTGCATTCAAAAATAAAACAATGTAAAACTTTAGAGCCTACAAGTCCACTCAGTCCTACTTCTTGTTCAGCCAATCACTAAGAAAAATGTTTGTTTATATTTACGGCAGATAATGCTGCCCACTTCTTATTTACAATGTCACTTGAAAGTGAGAAGAGGCATTTGCAAGGCACTTTTGTAGCTGGCATTGTAAGGTATATACATGCCAGATATACTAAATGTTCATATGCCCCTTCATGCTTTGGCCGCCATTCCAGAGGACATGCTTCAATGCTGACAATGCTCATTAAAAAAATAATGCATGAATTAAATTTATGACTGAACATCTTGGGGGAGAATTGTATGTTTCCTGCTGTTTTACCCACATTCTGCCATATATTTCATGTTATAGCAGTCTCAGATGATGACTCAACCCATGTTGTTCATTTTAAGAACACTTTCACTGCAGATTTGACAAAATGCAAAGAAGGTACCAATGTGAAATTTCTAAAGATAGCTACATCACTTGAACCAAGGTTTAAGAATCTGAAGTGCTTTCCAAAATCTGAGTGGGACGAAGTGTGGAGCATGTTTTCAGAAGTCTGAAAAGCGCAGCCCTCTGATGCAGAAACTACAGAACCTGAACCACCAAAAAGGAAAATCAACCTTCTGACAGTGGCATCTGATGCAGAGGATGAAAATGAGCATGCGTCGGTCCGCACTTCTTTGGATTGTTATCGAGCAGAACCCATCATCAGCATGTCCTCTGGAATAGTGGTTGAAGCATGAAGGGACATATGAATCTTTAGCATATCTGTCACGTAAATATCTTGCGATGCCAGCTACAACAGTGCCATATGGATGCCTGTTCTCACTTTCAGATGATATTATAAACAAAAAGTGGGCAGCATTATCTGCTGCAAATGTAAACCAATTTGTTTGTCTGAGCGATTGGCTGTACAAAAAGTGGGACTGAGTGGACTTTCTAGACTCTAAAGTTTTACATTGTTTTATTTTTGAATGCAGCTTTTTTGTACATAATTCTACATTTGTAAGTTCAACTTTCATGATAAAGAGATTGCACTACAGTATTTGTATTCAGTGAATTGAAAAATACTATTTCTTTTGTTATTTACAGTGCAGATATTTGTAATAAAAATAAAGTGAGGACTGTACACTTTGTATTCTGTGTTGTAATTGAAATAAAAATATTTGAAAATGTAGAAAAAATCAAAAAATATTTAAATGAATGGTTTTCTATTATTGTTTAACATTAATCACGATTATTTTTTTTAATCACTTGACAGCCCTAATTGTCACCATTTCAAACAAATTGGACAGGTCAGATACTTTTTTTTTTTTTAACAGTCCCATGATTTGAAGGGATGAAGTTAATTCTAATTTAGAAATCAGAATTCAGCCTTTTGGACAGATTGTTTTTCAAATTCCAAGCCCCAAATGGCTTCTTGGTTTTGTGATTTTTTTAGTAATTAATATTTTTCAAGACATAAATCATTAAAGTGGTCTAGTGTTGGAGGAAAATCTTGCATTACTTTCATATTACAGTAGATCATTCTCTGGTTATCTGGCCCATTATGTACCTGAATAATGATTCAATATAAAATGTAAGAGTTACAGTGTTTTTTCTCTCTAATTTAGAAATTATATGAAATCATAGAATGATAGAAATGTAGGGCAGAAGGGATCATGAGAGGTCCTCTGATCCAGCTTCCTGCACTGAGACAGGATTAAGTATACCTAGACCATCACTGACAGTTGTTTGTTTAACCGGTTCCTAAAATCCTTCAGTGACAGATATTTTACAACCTCCCTTGGAAGCCTATTCCAGTGATTAACTATTCTTATAACTGGAAAGTTTTTCCTAATATCTAACCTAAATCTACTGTTCTGTAGATGAGATGATAATTTCTTGTCCTACCTTCTGTGGACAGTGTCTTCCACAGCAACAAGTACATTTAACAATACTTTAAATATTATAGCACCTGAATTACATATTATTTATTAACAATTCAAAACAGCAAGTTCAAAATACTGCTTTCAGGCCTACATATTACGTATATCTATACTGCCAACCTCAAGCATTCAAAATCATGAGTAAAGTGTCCTCCCGCTCCCTCAAAATAAGACTCACCTTATAAACTTGAGATTTTTTTAAAATAAATGTTGGATTCTTTTTATTTACCTTCCAGTTTTTGAGCCTTTGCGGTTCATGTTTTCAGGGCTAGAAACTTTCGTATTTCTTTTTAAAGGAAAGTGATATTCTCACATATTAACTTTACTTCAGGAGCTGTTTTATCAAATACACCAAATATCATGAGACCTGTCCCAGACTGCTGACAGATCTGGCAATTTTCTGCAATCTCTTCGAGAGATCTTATTGTATTAAATTGGTGTCACTGTGGGCCAGGGATTGAATGTAATCCTTTGAGGGAGGGTAACCAGTGATGAGCTGCCAAAATATTAACAACCGGTTCCCTCCTCCTCACCCCACGAGGGTGACCCCCCCCGCCACCTCCCGGGACTCCTGCCCCGCCCCCCAGGACCCCTGCCCTATCCACCCCCTTCCCTGTCCCTTAACTGCCCCCTGCCACCCCTCCAACCCCTCCTCTTATTCCTGATGGCCCCCCAGAACCCCTGCCCCATCCTACCACCCCTTCTCTCTTTCCCGACTGCCCCTGGAACCCCTGCCCCCCTGACTGCCTCCCACCGCCCCATCCAACCCCTGGTCCTTCCTGACTGCCACCCCAGGACCCTTGCCCCCATTCAATTCCCCTGTTCCCTGCCCTCTGACCACCCCCAGTCCCGACCCTAATCCACCCCCCGCCCTCTATCCAACACCCTCTCCCTGCTCCCTGTCCCCCTTACGTGCTGCCTGGAGATGGGGGCTGTGCCACCCAGAGTCGGGGCTGGGAGCCACGGGCGCTGGGCTGCAGGTTGGCGTCTGGCTCCGGCCCGGAGCCTCACCGCCCGGCCGGAGTCGGGGTCTGGCGCGGAGACGCGCCACCCGGCCGGAGTCGGGGTCCGGCACGGAGCCGGGGGCTGGCGCGAAGCCGCGCCGCCCGGCCAGCCAGAGTCAGAGCCGGGGGCTGGCGCGGAGCCGCGCTGCCCAGAGTTGGGGCCGGGGTCAGAGCCGCGCCGCCCGCCCGGAGCCGCGCCGCCCGCCCGGCCAGAGTCGGGGCCGGGGGCTGGGTCGGCGTTGGGGTCCAGCCCGGAGCCGCGCCGCCCGCCCGGCCAGGGTCAGAGCCGTGCTGCCCGCCCGGAGCCGCGCCGCCCGCCCGGCCGGGGTCGGAGCCGCGCCGCCCAGCCAGCCAGAGTCGGGGCCAGGGTCCGGGTCGGCGTCGGAGTCCGGCCCGGAGCCACGCCGCCGGGCCGGCCAGAGTCGGGGCCGGGGTCAGGGTCAGAGCCGGGGCTGGCCCGGAGCCGCGCCACCTGGCCGGGGACGCGCGGCGCCTAGAGCCTTCCTTGTGCCCCCACCCACCCAGCTTACCTGCTTACCTGCAGGAAGCTGCTGCTTCCTTCTCAGCCCTCCCAGGCTTCCCGCGCTAACAGCTGATTGGGAAGCCTGGAGGGGGAGCCTTCAGAGGAGGAGGCAAAGCTGGAGCCAGGTGAGCAGGGACTGGGGGCAGGGCAGGGCAGGGAGCTGCTGGAACCTTTGTTAAATTTAAAAGCCCTTTACAACCGGTTCTAAAAGGGTTTCTAAATTTAACAACCGGTTCACGTGAACCGGTGCGAACCAGCTGCAGCTCACCACTGAGGGTAACCATATCCTCTCCAGGAATTAAGAGTGGAGGCTGGAGGTAGGCAAATTCATTCAGGTTGTAATACTTCCAGACAGGTACCAGCACCTGGGGAAGCTCTCGTATACTAGTTCAGACTTGATTCTCCAGAAACCAACAGAAAAACAAAGAATTTTTGGATAAATAGCCTGAATTTAAACTTAATCAGGGCCTTCTTTCTGATCCAGGAAATGGACAGGACCTTCTCTCCTAGGGGTGCCCCAAAGGTTGGAAGGACTTTGGCCTACTGAGGCCCCATAAGATTGATGGGTGTTCTCTGGTAACCTTGGTAGCACACATGTAGGTTCTTCTGTTCCTTTAATATGTTTTTTCTGTTGTGCTTTCACCTTAAGAATAAATGTGCTTGCTTTGAAACAGTTGTGTGGTAACTTAACTGTGGGCAATTACACTATTTATAGCCTCTGAGGAGTAGGCAAAAGAGACCTGCTCAGGCAGTCTGAGGCCTGGTCTACACTACGCGTTTAAACCGGTTTTAGGAGCGTTAAACCGATTTAACGCCACACCCATCCACACTAAGAGGCCCTTTATATCGATATAAAGGGCTCTTTAAACCGGTTTCTGTACTCCTCCCTAACGAGAGGAGTAGCGCTAATATCGGTATTACCATATCGGTTTAGGGTTAATGTGGCCGCAAATCGACGGTATTGGCCTCCAGGCGGTATCCCACAGTGCACCACTGACCGCTCTGGACAGCAATCTGAACTCGGATGCAGTGGCCAGGTAGACAGGAAAAGCCCCGCGAACTTTTGAATATTTCCTGTTTGCCCAGCGTGGAGCTCCGATCAGCCCAGGTGGCGATGCAGTCCGAAATCAAAATCCAAAAAGAGCTCCAGCATGGACCGTACGGATGTGATCGCTGTATGGGCAGGCAAATCTGTTCTATCAGAGCTCCGTTACAGAAGATGAAATTCCAAAGCATTTTTAAAAAATCTCCAGACAGACGCCATAGCAGGGACTCAGCGTACTGCTGCGTGACAAGCGTAACGGAAAGCCAAAGAATCAAATGGACGCTCATGGAGGGAGGGGGGACTGAGGACTCAAGCTATCCCACAGTTCCTGCAGTCTCCGAAAAGCATTTGCATTCTTGGCTGAGCTCCAAATGCCTGTAGGGGCAAACACATTGTCCGCGGTGGTTCAGGGCATAGCTCGTCAATTTACAGCCCCCACCCACCCCCAGAAGTAAAAGGGAAAAAAATTGTCTCTTGACTCTTCTAAATGTCACCCTATGTCTACTGAATGCTGCTGGTACACGCGATGCTGCGGCACTCAATTGCAGTATCCTCTTTCCCCCTCACTGGTGGTAGATGGTGCAATATGACTGGTAACCGTCCTCATCATCAGCCTTGTGGCAGATGGTGCTGCACAATAGGACTAGCACCTGTCCTCATCATCAGCCCATGAGTGCTCCTGGCTGGCCTCAGGTGAGGTTGGCCGGGGGCGCCTGGGTAAAAAACTCCTGGTCATTCCTAGTAGATGGTACAGAATGGCTGGTAACCATCTTCATCGTAGCAATAGGGGGCTGAGCTCCATCAGCCCCCGCCCTTCATGTGTAAAGAAAAGATTCTGTACTGCCTGGACTATCATAGCAGCGGGATGCTGGGCTCCTCTCCCATACACTGCTTAATCTCCTGTCTGGACTATCATAGCAGCTGGAGGCTGCCTTCCCCTCATTTTATCTCACTAACAAGTCACTGTTTCTTATTCCTGCATTCTTTATTACTTCATCACACAAATGGGGGGACACTGCAACGGTAGCCCAGGAAGGCTGGGGGTGGAGGGAATCAACAGGTAGGGTTGTTGCAGGGGCACCCCCTGTGAATGGCATGCAGCTCATCATTTTGGCGGGATCTGACATGGAGGGGCTGTGCTCTCTGGTTCTCTGATACACTGCTTCTCTAGTACACTTGCCCCATATTCTAGGCAGGATTGATTCTATTTTTAGATACCATAAAGGAGGGATTGACTCAGGAAGTCATTCCCATTTTTGTCTTTTGCACCCCCGGCCGATCTCAGCCAGGGGCACCCATGATAGCAGCAGATGGTACAATATGACTGGTAACCGTCTCTGCTTGTCTTTTGCGCCCCCGGCCGATCTCAGCCAGGGGCACCCATGATAGCAGCGCTTGTCTTTTGCGCCCCCGGCCGATCTCAGCCAGGGGCACCTATGACAGCAGCAGAGGATACAGCACAAAAGGATTGGTAACCGTCATCTCATAGGCAATTTACAAGGGTATGGTAGATGGTACAGAACAGCTGATAACCATCTCTGCTATCATGCAAAAGTAAATGAATGTTGCTGTGTAGCGCTGCTGAATCGCCTCTGTCAGCGGCATCTAGTACACATATGGTGACAGTGACAAGAGGCAAAACAGGCTCCATGGTTGCCATGCTATGGCGTCTGCCAGGGCAATACAGGGGAAAAGGGCGCGAAATGATTGTCTGCCGTTGCTTTCCCGGAGGAAGGAATGAGTGACGACATTTAGCCAGAACCACCCGCGACAATGATTTTTGCCCCATCAGGCACTGGGATCTCAACCCAGAATTCCAAGGGGCAGGGGAGACTGCGGGAACTATGGGATAGCTACGGAATAGCTACCCACAGTGCAACGCTCCAGAAATCGATGCTAGCCTCGGACCGTGGACGCACACCACCGAATTAATGTGCTTAGTGTGGCCGCGTGCACTTGATTTTATACAATCTGTTTTACTAAACCGGTTTATGTAAAATCAGAATAATCCCGTAGTGTAGACGTACCCTGACTTGCTGAGAAACTGAGAGTGTAGGCAGGGAGCTGTGCAGTCTGGAAAAACCTTGTTTAGGAGGGAGAGAGACACGCATCTCCATACAAGAGAGGTGACAGCTGAGGAGCTGGGAGCCTAGAGTGGATGCCTTGGTGGACCCCAAGGACAGGGACATACAGGTGCAGTTGCCCTGAACTGTAAAAAAATTCACAAGAGTACATTTTCTAGATTTATTTGACATTGACCTTGCAACATTTGAAATGTTGTAGTACACCTAAATATTTATTCCTGTTTTCAAGATTTCTTGCTTGGTGTTCTCCAACAGTATTAAGGAGACTGTGCATATTGCATAAAGTTTTGGTTTTACAAAATCTCATATAGCCATTTCTGAGCCATCAGCATTCAAAATGTGTTACTACTTTGTGGCGTAGTGGTTATAATACAGAGGATCGATTTTTCATAACAGTTTTGTACTTATATTTTATGATTTTTAATTTTTCATAATTTGACATTCAAATTTAGACAAAAAATATATCGAGTAATCCCAATTTAAAATATCAGTTCAATAAAGGCAAATTTGGAGGGGTATGATAAAGATGATTACCCCTAGTAAACATCAGTGTTCCTATGAAGTCTATATGTCACAACGGGTTACATCAAATTAAAATTATACACCAAAACTCAAAGCATAAAATGAGTAATAGAGAAACTAGTAGAAAAAGACCATTAAAACCATTTTTTGTCTAAGTGTGGATGAGAAATAATCCTGTAAAAAAATATGAAAGATTTTAACATGTCAGAAAAGGTCATCCTCACTTGTAATCAGCACTCTGATGCTTTCCCTGGATAGAGGTTTCATTGCCAGATCTAGGAAGGCAAGGTGGGAGGACAAAGATATCCTGCTGTAACAGATTGGTTTCTGTATACCAAATAGCAGACTTCTTAGAAAATGTTTCTGTCAAGATGAGACTGAGAATTCCGCAATTATATAACCCAGGGGAGACAAACAGAAATCTTAAGGCCTGAGAAGCATATCTCAGAAACGTCATATATTCAGGATAGTTACCAGCAATGCTTCCTATCTGCATACCTGGTTCCACAATTAGAAGAGCTAAAGTAAAACATTCCTCCCTTAAACCAATAAGGCCCCATAGTTAGATTCTGGGTATATTTTTGTGCTATCTCCCTCGGAACAGATAAACTCATCAGCATTCTGAGTTTCATGGTTTCTTTCATTCATGGTTTCTTTGGGGCCTGAACTTCATCCACTGGAGGAAACACACATACCTTTCATTCATAAATGAAAATGGGTGTGATATGCAAAAAAACCCCAACTTTTAAAATGTAAGTAATTTAATTATGAGATACCACAGCATGAGATAGTGGTCCCAACAGAGCTTAGCCTGGGAAAATTTTTAATGTTTAGATCACACAGCTGTAGGGCTAGAGAAACATACTACAAATCTCCATTCTGTAAAGATATAATCATAATAAAACATTACTGTAAGAATTTTTTTTTCAAAATATCATTAATTGATGTTTTGAAAATTATTCTCTGTGTCAGGCACTCATAGCAGTAAGAAATAGTTCTTCTGTATAGCAAACTGTACAGTGATTGGTTGTCTGTGTTTAAAGGATTTACTGTATAATAAAAATTACTATGTACTGCTGTTGGTGGCACTTATCTGATAAGAGAGTAATAAGATGATCAATCTGTCTGAAAGAACTGAAAAGCAAAGCAATTCTGATAGTGAAACTTCAAACCAGATGATGCTCTGATTAGAGGTACCCACAGAGATTACACAGGTATAATAAATCATTTAAGATTTTTAGCTTCAAATAACACAAAAGAATGCAGGTTTTTATTAGAAAATAAACTGTTTATCAAGAACATTTTGAAGGTGACATTTATAACTCATAAACCATCTTAGAATGGTTAGTCAAGTAGATTACTTCATTGGCAGAACACTCAGAGAGACTTTGTTCTGAGAAAGAATTATTAAGGCAGGCCATGAGATGCCCTATACTCTATTCCATTGTTGTTGAGCAAGAATGCACAAGTTGTTCACACTTCTTTTTTCAAATAAAAATATATTTTTTTGCCAAAAAGAGCAACCTTGAACCACCCTTTGAAGGCTAATTTGCTCAGGCTTGGACTATGAAGGAATTGCTCACCTTGAAGGTGCTCTTAAAATACTGTATGCAGCCAAGAGAAGGTAAACATATCTCCTTTCTAAAACCAAATAACTAATTCAGTGAATGTAGGGAGAGGACAAAAAGCTGAGTGGAGAACTTCTGATAGGGCACTGAACAGCAGGAGACTGTGAGCATATTCAATTCCCACTGAAGTAAAATGGCAATTGCAGGTACAGCAGAATCTCAGAGTTACAAACACCAGAGTTACGAACTGACTGGTCAACCATGCGCCTCATTTTGAACTGGAAATATGCAATCAGGCAGCAGTAAGACCAAAAAAATAAATAAAAAAATACAGTACTATGTTTGTTAAACACTCTGTGTTAAACATAAATAGCTAAAAAAATTAAGGCAAAGCAGCATATTTCTTCTGCATAGTAAAGTTTCAAAGTTGTATTAAGTCGATGTTCAGTTGTAAACTTTTGAAAGAAAAACCATAACATTTTGTTCAGAGTTACGAACATTTCAGAGTCACTGATGCAGAGAGATCCAGATCACCTGGTAAGTGAGATGCAAGCAGATATAATGTGTTTTAATAGAGTTATATGTAAATGTGTACATCTAAGAACAAAGGGTGTAGGCTGCACTGACAGGATGGGGGACTCTTCCTGAAAAGCAATGACTCTGAAAGAGATTTTCAGGCTGGTAGTAGATAATCTGCTAAACATGGGCTCCCAGTGCGATGTTGTGGTCAAAAGGACCAATGCTATCCTTAGATGCATAAACAGAGAAATCTCAAGTAGGATCAGAGACATTATTTTACCTCTGTATTTGGCATTTCTATGACCACTGCTGGAATACGGTGTCCAGTTCTGGTGCAACAATTCAAGAAAGGTGTTGATACATAGGAAGGGTTCAGAGAAGATCCATGAGAATGATTAAAGGATTAGAAAACATGATGTATAGTGATAGATTGAGCCTATTTAGCTTAACAAAAAGAAAGTAAAGGCATGACTTTAATACCGTCAACAAGTGCCTACAAGGGAAACAAATATATATTCAGTCTAGCACAGAAAGGTATAACAGAATCCAATGGCTGGAAGTTGAAGCTAGACAAATTCAGACTAGAAATAAGACATAAAATTTTTAACAGTGAGGGCAATTAACCATTTTAACAATTTACCAAGGGTCATGATGGATTCTCCATTACTGACAATTTTTAAATCAAGATTGAATATTATTTCTAAAAGATATACTGTAGGAATTATTTTGGGGTTCTATGGCCTGTGTTATACAGGAGCTCACACTAGATGATCACAATGGTCACTTCTGGCCTTGGAATCTATTAATCTATTAACAAGTTCAGGCCTCCAACCTTTATCATCCAAGCCCAGACAGTAGGATCCATGTTATGATTAGTCCATATTCATACTTACTTGGTCATGAACTGAAATTTCTGTTCCTTTTATTACAAGTAAGGAAATAATCCATTTTGTGTTTCTCTTATTCTCACCAACTTGTATGTGTTCTCGGCCATTCACAGAATAAATTGCATGACTGAAGCTTGGGGTGCAGTTCATCAGAAAATCAAACTTCTTGCACTCAAAAAACATTAACCATAAAAAAAAAATCAAACTCATTTTAAAAAATGCACCCAACAATCTGCAATAAATAATGTAACTAATTTATTGACTAGATTATATATAAACTAAATGTATCCTAGAAATTACTAAAATGTATCTGCAGAAAGTTAGGCTAGGCCTATACTGGGGGGAGTGGGAGTGGTCGACCTAAGATACGCAACTTCAACTACACAAATAGCATAGCTGAAGTCGGCGTATCTTAGGTCAATTTACCTGGCCGTGAGGATGGTGGTGAGTTGACTGCTGCCGCTCCCCCGTCGATTCCGCTTCCGCCTCTCACCATGGTGGAGTTCCGGAGTTGATGGCAGAGTGATCGGAGATCAATTTTATCGTGTCTACACTAGACGCGATAAATTGATCCTCAATAGATCGATCACTACCCATCAATCCGGCGGGTAGTGTAGACATACCCTAATTATGTATATATGCCACTATCCAGAAATCTCTACTACTAGTATGTCATCATCATTGTCTCATATTATATTGTCTTTTTAAATATAGTTTACAATATTATTTTCCAGGAGATGACCCATTCTTGGCCTCCACCACTCTCAGCTATTCACACACCTGGAAAAGTGGAACAGAGCAAGTTTCCATTTGCAAACAAGGTAAGAAACTCTTTATAGTCTAGAAACCCATCTCCCCCACCCTCAATATACACCCTCAACTTTGATCCCCAAATAACCTTGTGCTGCCACTAACTAGACTGCTAGGTGCATGTGTGGAAGATAGAATACATGAGTGAGTGTTGTAAAGGTTTTTGACGTGTGTCTGGGAAAGCCATGCTACTCACAAGTGGTGAAGTCACTAGTGATTTATGTAAGTTATCCCAGACCAATAAAACGTTTAGATCACACCATCCTGTACTGCAGGGATTGGCAACCTTTGGCACGTGGCGCGCTAGAGTAAGCCTGCTGGCGGGCCGGGCTGGTTTGTTTACCTGCAGCGTCTGCAGGTTTGGCCGATCGCAGCTCCCACTGGCTACAGGAAGCGACGCGGGCTGAGGGATTTGCTGGCCGCTGCTTCCCCCATCCGCCATTGGCCTGGAGCAGCGAACCGCAGACCGTGGGAGCTGTGATCAGCCAAACCTGCGGACAATGCAGGTAAACAAACCAGCCCAGCCTGCCAGCAGGCTTACCCTGGAGGGCCACATGCCAAAGGTTGCCAATCCCTGCTGTATTGTTTAAATGCCACAAGTATATGCCAGAACTATTTTAGTCCTGAGTTAAAGCTTTTAAAGGTTTATTGGTGCTAAGTATTGTTTGTAATATTCTGCTGGTGAAACCAATTGTGACAGATATGGCAATTTCCTGCAATATCTTTGAAAAATCATATTGAATTAAATTTAAGTATCTTTGAGGTTCTTTGTACTTAATGCAAAGTGTATGTATTATTGTGGGCCAGGATTCTGTGTAACTTCTGTAGGCCTGGGTGATCAAATGACTATGTTGCATAACGTGCCAGACAAGAATGGACTTTTGGGACAATACACGTGAAGTGGATTTCCTGTGAAATATTCAAGAAAACCACCTTTTCAAGCTAAGCCATGAGGAGTGGACCTTTGTCTGCTTATCACCTATTACATGAAGCCAAGATTTCAGGCCCAAGCTGTAAAAAGTAAAGACTGAATTATTCATGTTGGTTCTGAATCTGAGACAGTTATGAACTCGTAACCACAGGAAAAACCCAGCTGTGGGTTTTGGAGGATGTAAAACTACCAGAGCCCAGGGTTGGAATTGGGATGACCTCTTGTAAGCTTTTTATCGTGTCTGTTGGTTCTTTTATTGTTTTAATGTTTTCTCTGTGATGCTTTCACTTTAAGAATAAATGTGTGTAGTAACTTGTGACTGCTGGCAATTACAGCTGTTCAGAACCTTTGGCAGGAAAGCAAAGCACAGATACCAGCCTATTTACACAATCTGGCTTGCTGCGGATATCACAGTGTAGGCAGGGAACTGAGCAGACTCAAAAAATCCCAATCAGGGGATGTGGGTCTCTGCCCAGGAGAGGTGATACCTGCGGAGATTAGAGTGGATGTGTGATGGAGTTTGACTCACAATGCTAGCACCTCCTGCTGGCTGTCCCAGAGATTAGCTGTGTTCGCCAGCATGCCTTCTTCTGGTGATGTCTTGTTGCCATCACTTCTGCTCCAGGACCCACATCACTCTAAGGACCGCAGCATCCTCTTCAGGACACAGCCCTCCAGCTGTGCCACACTCTGTGCTCCCCCCTTCTGGGGGACCTGCAGTCCACTGTCCAGCCACTTCCCTCAGTGGTGACTGCAGCCCATTGTCTGGCTACTTCCTCAGTGGTGAAGGGACCCGGGCCCACCTACCACTCCGGGTCCCGGCTCTGGGACCCCGTAGATGGTTGTCACTTGCTGCCTCCCCTCCAAATCCCCAGTTCATTCCCTGGATCACTTCCCCATGCTCCCCAACATCTTCTTCGCCCTTACCTCAGAGCTTCAGCCTGCCAGTCTTAGCAGCTGGCCAGGAGCTCTCTCTAGCTTCCCCTGATCTGTCCAAGGTGCTGGTACTCCTTCCTCCTGCTAGGAACCTGACTTTCCCTCCTCAGCTACAGGCAGCTACTGAAGCTGCTCTGCCCTGCAGCCCTTCTTATATGGGCCTGCCAGGCCTTGATTGGCTGCTCCTTGCAGCCCCTCTCCTATTGGCTGCTTTCTGCACAGCCTGCCTAGAACTCTATTAACCCCTTACAGGACAGTGTGGGACAAATGCCCCACCACAGGTGGACCACAAGGGGGAAATACTGGTACGATTGCCCTGAACTGTGACACCAAGCTCCTTTAGTTACTGTGAGCCCACTGTACAGGCCTCAGAGGGAAAGAAAATTATAATCTTGTAGTCAAGAAACCTTTAAGATTTTCCTACAGGGAAATAGCTTTTCAGTGGATAATAGTGTTGTAATTTTTAAAAATCTGGGATTAAAACAAAAGCCTTGTCCTATTGCAAAAGGAAAAGAAGGCAATATTTTTGTGACATGATGCTTTTTTAAAAAATGGCATTTATTTGAAGCTGATCAGAGGTTTGGAACATTAAAATAAGTCCTATGGGAGATGAATTAGAGGACTGCAGCAGGGGAAGTGGTTAGAGATGCAAAAATAATATGCACATAGCTCTGCAATTTATCACATGGCTATCACCACCGTGTGTGTGTGTGTGTGTGTGTGAGAGAGAGAGAGAGAGAGTACAGTATGTGTGTATGTAGGTGAAATAACTCTTCTTCGTGTATATCTATATATAGCAATAAAGACATAAATTGTAGAGTCATATGTTATATTGCAGAGCCATGTGAATCCTGATGTTATCATTCACCTCTGACCTTCTCATTTACCCTCTTCCTGCTAATGCATTTCCCTGGGACTTATTCTAACATTCCAAATACTTGAGCAACTTCAAAGAGCCGCCATTTTTTTAAAAATCAGCCTATCAATAAATGTTTCTTCCTTCTCCCACCATAGTGGAATTTCACCCACAAAAAGTTATACTTGCCCCAGGCCTAGGACGGGCAAGGTTATTTTGTCCTGGACCAGTGACATGGTTTCTATATATAAAAATGTCACAACTGTGAAGTCCATTATCTCACAACTCTGCCTGGCTAGAAATGGGAGCTTTATATAGTTCATGGGAGATGCCCTATGAGACCCAACACTGACTTGATTCCTGGAAAGGGTCCAAGATACTGAGCTTTAACTCATGCCATTTTTAGGTATAGAAAAGATATTTTAAATCATTTAGGCATGTCTATGGTTTACTCTGAGCCTCCATCGTTACGTTCTAACTAAGGCATCTGTTTTGCAGGCTCAGAAATACAGTGGTTTAAATTATTTTTTTAAGTTTCTAAAACATTCATAAACTAGTTATTTTATTTTCTCTAACATATGTGACATATGCATAGATCAGACAGTGGTCTTGTGTAGTATAAAGATTTTATCAGCATGAATTTGGGATGACCTGCATGATTCACTAGAGGCTTCCACATTCATGAGCAGTGTGGCTATCCCAAATTCATGTTGATAAAACATTTATAACCATACCAGATCACTATGGATTACTCACACAGAAGTGCCTGGCAATCTAACAGCAACACAAGGGCAAGTGAGGGATCTAAATTTAGGATATAAGCTTTGTTGCTTACTTCTAGGCAAATATACAGGGACTGAGATGCTGAAGGCAGATTGTTCATTCTCTGTGGGAATGGTGTGAGACCAGCACAGCTTATTTTTAGTGACTCTTCCAGCCAACTCAAGGCACAGTATTGACGGACTCCGGAGGAAGAAGGAGCATACCAACCCTCTTCAGCGCAGGGAATGTCACTGTGGCTGAGGGTATTTGTGAGTTGTGGAAGGGGAAATGTAGAGGGATCCCCAGCATTGTTATGGACTCGTAGGATTCCTTGCAAGGCTACAAAGTATTTTTGCTCATTTTTTCCATAAAAATGGAATATCAGCATCATTAATTCTAACACATACTGAACTACTTTTAACCTATATCTTAACTAATTAGTGATCTGACAGCTTGAGACTTGCAATTTCTTAATTAGGCTATTAAAGTTTCAGGAGTTATCAAAATTGTAGCAGGATGGATTTGGAATCATGCTAGAAATTAAAGCTAAATAACTAGATTTTAAATATCATTATTAAATATATATATATACTGTATACACAGCATAAAAATTAAACCTACATTAATGGTAAAGATCCAAGTTAAATCCACAAGGAAAGGAAATTCAGTGTCAAATCTGAAATACACAGACTGTACTGGACATCCTCCATCACCTCACCACAATGAGTGTACATTAAAGAAAGCAGACCAGCAACATCCCTTTACCTAGTAGAGGGTATAAAGGTCCATTTTATCCTTAATTTTGAATTTTCTTTGTGGAATTAATCTATACTCTTAAATTTACTAGAAAGGGGCAGTGTGAGTCCCTTTATTTCTCATTTTTCAAATTTTAAAGATAATTGAATTAGTGCATATATATGACACGCCACATATGCTTTTCCCTCTACTATCTTTGTGAGACTTTGTTAGGTACAAATGATTATGCATTATTGTATTGCAATTTTATTACAAACATCTTAATAAATGAAGTTTAAATGAATAATTAAATCTGCTAAATGAGAACATGCTTGATGCTTGTGAGAAAGAACTTTCATGTTCATGTATTCTCTACTCAGTTGTGTGAAAAGAGGATACGGTAAATTCTGGTGATTGCATGGCTCTTTTCCTTCATTTTTACAGTGATTTCATATGTCTCAAAAAGCAGATCAGGTACTCCATTTCCTTGTAGCTATGTATGATTGTATGAGGTCACCCATCATTGTGGTGTCTGGGCAACACTTTCTCCACTTTCAGAAAACCAGTCCATTTTCACAAGTGTGTTGCATGCACATTCTTAACAGAAGCTTTAAATGTTGGTGTCATCTCATCTTTATGGTGGTCAGTTAATTCTTTTATTCTTGTTAATTTTAAAAAGCTAGAACGGGTGAATTAGAAAAGAACTGCAGATGTGAATGACTCACCTTTACCAAATATAATTGCTTTTAAGATTTGAAAAAAATGATGCCTAGAAAGGTAGACAGTTTGATTGTATGCTAGAGTAGCATTTAAATTCAAGTGTACCTGTCATCACATCACTACAGCAAACTGCTCCTGCTTTTTTTGAGATTATACTAAAAAAACCAAATGGATGCAGGCTTTTATATTTCTTCATCAGAAGGGATCATAGTTGGGGCAATTCTTGCAAAGTAAATAGTTTAAAATGTAAAAAAGTGTTGCCATACTATGAGATGTAGCATAGATTGTAGCTTATATATATGGATCTATAAACCTCTTAGGACAGGACAAAAATTAAGCATCTGCTCAGCCTGGTCCAGGTGAAAAGAGGGCTTTGCAGAAAAAGACATGGGCATAAATAATAAATAGTCCCCTTCTCATCTGGTCACCTGGGGGGATGGGTCAGCATCCTGAAACTGACATGGTATGGAGCTGCCTCCATGTAGTAGGTTAGTCTGTGGCTCTCTAGCCTCCCGTAAAGGGGCAACACACCCTCTCTGAGGAGCCAGACAAAGATCCCCACCACTTAATGTGTGGTGAGGTCATTTCCGGTATGCAGGATGGCAGTGAATAACAGATGTGTACTGTAGACATGCAAATTCCAAATCAAAGCCATGCAGTCTGGAGATCCCTGACTCCACAGGCAACTTAGGGTTTGGCTACACTTGCAGCTGTACAGCACTGTACAGCTACCAGCGCTGCAGTGTGGCCACATTTGCAGCATTTGCAGCGGTGTTGGGAGCGGTGCATTATGGGCAGCTATCCCAGCGTTCAAGTGGCTGCAACGTGCTTTTCAAAAGACGGGGGTGGGGTGGAGTGTGACAGGGAGCGTGGGGGAGACAGAGAGAGTGGATTTTTGGAGCTGACACTGTGTCAGCTCCCTGCCTTGCAAGTTCTAAGGACTTGAAGATACACAGCACCAACCTTCAATCATTTTAAAAGTTTCGACCCCTTCCCCAACCCCACTTTCATTCACTAAATGCAAATAGCCTTCAGACCAGATAAGCAGCTGCTCCAAAACGGACCCCCCCCCACTCCGGGCTGCGTCTCTCCTCAAGCAAACACTAGCTGTGGACATTCCAAAGGAATCCCCCTGCCTGCCTCTGCTCGAACAAACAGTAGCTGTGTTTGTTTTTTAGATAAGCAGCTCCGGGAGCCCCGAGTTCACAACAAAACAAAGAGTGTTATCTTTACTTAAAAAGCATTATGGGAAGGTTCCGGAGGTCAGTTACAGCGTAGTAAGATTAATCACTGTTTACACTGGCACCCCAGTGCTGCAAGAGCAGCGCTATAGTTGTTATTCCCCAGGCCGAGGTGGAGTACAGCCAGTGCTGTAGCCAGGGAGATACGGCGCTGTATGTGCCTTGCCAGTGTGGACGGGGAGTAAGTTACAGCGCTGTAAAGCCACCACCAGCACTGTAACTCTCCAGTGTAGCCAAGCCCTTACACAGCTAGAGTGAATTTAAGATCTGACCCTTCAAGATTCTGAATGCCCCCAGTTCAATGACCCTGGCTTAATTGCAAGTTGAAGTTGCTGAGAAGTGCTATGGGATTAAGCCCTTAACAAGTCTGACCGTGCTCCCATTCAGCTCAATGGAAAAACTCCCATTAATTGTAATGAAGCATGATCAGGTCCTTAGTGGATTTAAGATTGCCATCAAAAAAATCTTATCCAAGCCTACAGTAGCTGGGGGGGAAGGAAAGAAGAGATCCATGGGGGCAAGGGATAAGGAAAGAGCTAGGTTTATTTGGGTTACTTTAACTGTGAATTTCTGTATTTTTCATTCTATTTCAGTAACTTTAACTTTAAATGTCCAGGCTTCTTCATGTTTTTGCTTTTTAGGAAAACTATAAATGGCTCAATTGCTTTTTTTCTTACATAATTAATAAAGGTTTACAGACATAACTGCAGCTTAAAGACATATTTAGCCTGGAAATAAAAAATTGTCTATTGCCTTGAGCCCATCTATTGGCTCAGTACTGCCCTTAGGACCAAGGTTTTAGCTGAAAATCTTTCTGCCTTGAAAATAATGTATGTATTGGTATGTATGCCTATTCTGTCAATGTTGCCGTCTTTATTGTCATAATTGCAGCATGCACAATAAATGGTGTAGTATTATAAAGTTTATTTATTTCATACATAATTGGAGATATATATGGAATGCCCTCCCTAAACTAGTTCATAATCTATTTCTCGTGTGGCTTAGCCGCCCAGTGATGGCTAGCCTGAGTGACAGTCAGAGATATTTACTTATTATTTTAAAAAAAACAAGGGTGGAAAAACTTCAAATGATTTAGAACCATTAAGTTGACTAAATGTTTGTTAAAAAGCCTTGTTGACACAGTCCAAGGTGCTCAAAGTATTTTTAGAGAAACTGCTAAACTGAAAAATGCATGATATAAGTGCTGTGTCATGTTTATGGTAACCGAGATTCCAACTTTAGCTATTGTAGGAGGCACCTAAAGAACAAGAGTCTATAAATAATACACAGTAATACATCTACAGTACCAATATAATGTTAGTACATATGATACATTACAACCTTTTCCATATATCAAGTTTAAAAACAGCCCATAATTGAATGAATTATTTAAAACAGAACCAATTTGAACAAACCTACTTGGAAGAGTTAATGCAAGGCAGACTATCAGTTTTTTTCAAAAATGTTCTAAATGTTTCACTAGAAATGTTTTAGGTGTTTTTGTGAAGTTCAGTTACAAACCCACTTCTGATACATAGGTATCTGCTGGTCCACTGAAGACTAGCTTGAGATTACAGAGATACTGTGCCAAGACTTTTTTTGAAAACTAGGTGTTGATTTAGTTTCATTTTTATTTTAACCTAATATTTCAGTATGTCTAGTAGATAGTAGAACTAGGCTCAGGAGTAGGGTCTAAACTTCCATTCTCTAATGCTGTGAGTATCAATTTCCTGATCCATTATGGACGCGACACTTGGGATCCTCGAGGTGAGGAGAAAAGATTAGCTGTGCTGCTCCCAGAACAATCTGATGGCCTATGAAATGATATTGGCAAGAACTTCAGAAATAATCATTTGTCTGCTTGCCTGTCTTCTCACCTAGACTGGTAGAAAGTAATAGCCCCTTGAGTTCTGGTGGAGTAATAAGTGAATAATAAGCTGGAGATTGATAGTGAAAATAGAAAAAAATATACTATTAAAGGGTCATGGTTGAGAGATAAGTATAAAAAGGCTAGAGTAAATGCATTTTCAAGGAAATATTTTATTTTCTTCTTATAGTTGGAAATGATGTTCTGTGATTAGACTGAATAAATGATTAACAAAGCTGTATGGTAGTATTAAGGTAACTTACATTCAAACGTCTATTGTCTCTAAAAATTACCCAAAAAAATAATACATGGTATGCTTTTCTTTATTATTTTAGGAGTCGCAGCAGGTGTCTACAGGACACAGCAATCCAAGTAAGAATTACCTCACTTTACAGCTGGATTTGGTGGAGACGTTGACTGTGAATGTGAGAAACAAGTGAACAATAGGACAGTTGAGAAAAAAAATAGTAGAAACATGAAGCCTACTGGTCCAGTACAGGATCTCAGCTGGCAGGCTACTGTTTTGTCCAAGTGCAGAACCTTGGGCGTCACAATCACTAACGGCTTGTAAGTAGGGAAGGGGAGGGAACAATCCCTTTAGATTGGCAATGGAAGGAACAATTTGTTCCATCATATCTAGTTCTGCTACATGTGAGAGAGATTTTACAGGGAAAAATAGTTGCTCTTCTAAAATGATAGTTAATGGGTGGAAACTCTGTATCCACATAACAATGTGCACACAGCCCCTACCTCCAAACTGCCTAAAATTTCTGAGAGTTTGCTTTATTATTTATTAATTAATTAATTGATTTATGTATATGCCATGGCCCTGTCACTGTGTATGGTGCTATATAATACATAAAGTATGCCAAAACAATAACAAATGCTGTCTCAAAAAGCATATATTTTTGGGCTGCCTTTGATGTATAATTTTGACAAGGATGGCGAGTACAGAGCTTGCTTTGCTCACATCCTTGCCTATCCTCCTACTAAAGTGTACAGGCCATGTTACAAAGCAGTTGTACTTTAATTGCATTTAGTTATTGGTAAAACACGTTAGTGGCCGTGTGGGGAAAAAAAGACTGAATTGTTCTATGAAACAAAATATTAATTCTCTCTTCTGACACCCCTGACTGGTATTAATGTTCTTCAGCATATTCAATATACATGACCCTACCCTGTTCATGACATCAAAGCATCCCAGACAACCGCTCTATTTTGTTAGCATCATGACCTGTGAGCTAAAACAGAGCACTATTTGCAAATTACAAAGCTGGGTTTGAAGATGACAAATGCTCTGAGCCAGTAAACATGGCTTTGAAACTGACTGGTCACCCACTGGTGCAAGAAGCTGACACCCAGATGGAGAATGATAGGAGACTTCAGGCTATTAATATGGTACGGCACTTTGCTAAGGAAGGGGCAGCACTGTGGAAGACGATGTTGTGAACAAGCAGGTGGTGGTGCCACTTAATTGCCAGCATCAGTTTGATATTGCTGTGAGCACCACCACTAAGAAGTAATAAAAAGGCAAAGGGAATGGGGTTCTCTAGAAAAATAATGAATGTAGTAATGAGAGAAGAAAGCACTAAAGAGGCATAATAGATGAGGCTGTGCAAACACTTGAGGAATTCTGAGCATAATAAACACAAGAGCAGAGCTTGAGTGGTTTGTGATGATATCAGAACGCCTGGCATTGGTCATCGTTTTCCTGTAGTTTATTTTACCTACAGTACTTCATGGTCCTTGCAAAATTTTAATAATGAAAAAAAAGACAATTCATATTGAGGTGGATAGCTAGGTTGGATAAAGTAAGATATACGTGCTGCCAGATCTTTACCTAGAACTTTGATTGAAACTGCAAGCTTGTTTTGAGGTTTTGGGAAATTGTAATAAATGGCTCCCTGTGAGGGAGGTGTCAACATGGTCCCTATCCTGCTTTACCTGGTTTTAAGTCTTTAGTGTCCCATTAAACTGATAGCCTCAATATTAACAAGTCTACTTTGGGAGTGGTCTGTCTGAAGCTTGTCATGAAGGATATTTTGACTCCAGCTGTTAAAAATATCTTCCAGTGTTACCATTTTGGGGAGGACTACTGCACCCTCAAGAGTTTCATACCTGAAATCTGCTCACAGCGCATGTCCTAGCCCCAGACAGAGCTTGAGTGTGGAATGTGATGAGTTCTGTGCTGCTCTCAGCTTCCGCCCTTGGGGCAGGGAGTTTGTTTATAAACAGAGGCAGGGTGATTAAGATAACAAAAGGCCTGTCATTAAGTTAAATTAAGGATCATTAGATGATCCTGAAAGCATTGCCAGGCGCTCCAGTTAAAAAATGGGAAACAAAGGGTTGGAATAAATGGTCAGTTTTCAGAATGAAGAGAGGTAAGCAGTGGTGTCCCCCAGGGGTCTGTACTGGGACCAGTGCTGTTCAACATATTCATGAATGATCTGAAAAAAAGGGGTAAAAAGTGAGGTGTCAAAATTTGCAGATGATACAAAATTTCTCAAGATAGTTAAGTACAAAGCTGACTGCAAAGAGTTGCAAAGGGATCTCACAAAACTGGGTGACTGGACAACAAAATGGCAGATGAAATTCAGTGTTGATAAATACAAAGTAATGCACATGGCAAAATATACTCCCAACTATACATACAAAATGATGGGGTCTAAATTAGCTGTTACCCGTCAAGAAAGAGATCTTGGAGTCATGGTGGATAGTTCTTTGAAAACGTCTATTCAATGTGCAGTGGCAATCAAAAAAGCAAACAGAATGTTGGGAATCATTAGGAAAGGGATAGATAACAAAACAGAAAATATCATATTGCCTCTATATAAATCCATGGTATGCCCACGTCTTGAATTGTGGTGCCCACGTGGTCACCCCATTTCAAAAAAGATATATTGGATTTGGAAATGGTACAAAGAAGGGCAACAGAAATGATTAGGGGTATGGAATGGCTGCCATATGAGAAGAGATTAATAAAACTGGGACTTTTCGGCTTGGAAAAGAGGCAACTAAGGGGGAATATGATAGAGGTCTATGTTGTGTATTTGGTTGTCATGGTTTTTGGTTCCTATGGTAACTGAGTTAGATTATTAGGGGATAGCTCAGCCAGCTTCAGCCAGCTGGGTGAGTTCTCTGAGTCTGTAAATAAAATGGTGGTTTTGTTAGCTGTCTGCTGTCTGGCCTCAAGTGATTTCTTCCTAAACCGGCTGCCCCCAAGGATATAACACTATAAAATCATTAATGGCATGGAAAACTTTAATAAAGAAATGTTGTTTACTCCTTCACATAACACAAGAACTAGGGGTCACCTAATAAAATTATTAGGCAGCAGATTTAAAAAAACAAAACAAAAGGAAATATTTCTTCACAATCAACCCATGGAACTCTTTGCCAGGGGATGTTGTGAGGGCCAAAACTATAAGCTGGTTCAAAAAAGACCTAGATAAGTTCATGGAGGATAGGTCCATCAATGGCTATTAGCCAGGAAGGCAGGGATGATGCCAAAAGCTGGGAATGAGTGACAGGGGATGAATCACTCAATGATTGCCTGTTCTGTTCATGCCCTCGGAAGCACCTGGCGTTGGCCACTGTTGAAAGACAGGATTCTGGGCTAGATGGACCATTGGTCGTACCCAGTGTGGCCATTCTGATGTTCTTATATATAACCCAGATGTATCTACCCCCTGCTGTAACCCACTAGACTCCTCTGCCCTCCCAGAGCTTAGATAGAACCCAGCAGTCCTAATGGGGTCTCTCTCTCCACAGAGTTAGTAACAAAGTAAGAATATACATTAAAATTTTAAACCTAACCAGTATCCCTTAAGTGACTTGCCACAAGATGTCAGAACATGTTAGTATAAGAGCTGAGTGGGTCTAATATTCATTTAATTTTCTTTCTTTAATATAAGAGTTAGATATAGTGCTCCTGTCAGCTAATTGCTAAGTTATCTGCCAAGAGACTAGAGTTTTCAAGTGCCTAAGCAGCCCCTGGAATCACGGTTAAAGTTGCCTCCTTCCTCAAAATCTGTAATGGCACCCCTGCCACCTTTCCCACAAATAATAATTTTGCATTTCTGTAGTGTCTTCCATACAAGGATCTCAAAGCACTTTACAAACATTAATGATATAAGTTTCATTACTATGATGTCTGATGTCTATTTGTGTTGCTTTCCTGCTTCTTGCTTCCTACTCCATATTCCTGTTTGTTTCCTGGTTCCTGCTCCCTGAACTCAATGTTCCAGTTCTTCTGGGACTGGGCGGGGAGGGGTGCCTGGTGTTGGGTGTGTGCAGTTACTCAGCGCCTGCTGCTACATATCTGTCATTGTGGACTGTTATTATGTTTTGTTCAAACTGTTGCTGACTTAACTGTTTCCTGGTTATTACATGTTTTGATTGACCACTTGCCTGTGTCTCTTGCTTTATTTTCCTTGTGTTTTGGGGATTGTATTCTGGGATGCATCAGAGCATAAAATTATGGCATCAAGTGCTTCTATTCTGCTACTTATGCTGCCTGCACATCCTTCACCTGTTGACTGGCGATACTTTAGTCAGAATTTTTGGAACTATGTGCAGATCCTGCAACTCTCTGTTGCTGCTAGATTACCATTGCTGCAGAACGGCTTAGGTTGTGATGGCATTGATATTTATGATGGACTCAAAGAGCCCAAGCCTTCCTTTGAAGTGTCTGTCCAGCTTCTCAACAAATATGTTGTGAGTGGAGCTTCTGTTCTGTTAAAAAGGAAAATGGTTTGGGTTTTCTTGAGGCTCACCAGCAGCCCAGCAAAACAATATGTGAGTTTGCTTGTCATTTGTGGCAGTTGGCCCTTAACTGTGAATTCAGGGATGTTATGATGATCAAGCTCAGGGACATTTTTGTGATTGGCATAGCCAGTGACTGCCTGAGCAAATGGTCGCTAGCTGAAGATGTTAGACGTCCAACTTCTGAAGCCACAAATATTAAGAGTGAGGCAGTTGAGAGGGTTTGGGCTGGAATGTCTGACTGCTGCTACCTTTGTGTCTACACTTCAGTCCCCGTTACCTGCTTCTCCTGCTTCCATTGCCCAGAGTCATACAACGCTACCTACTCCCGCTCCATGGCCTCAGCAGCAAAAGTTGCCAGCTCCTCACTATTTCTGCTATAGTAGTACAGGTCACTTGGCCAATTTCCAGGCCTGCCCGGCTAGAAGTGCTCAGTGCCAGGCTTGTGAGAAGGAAGGACACTTTAAGTTAGTCTGCCACCATACACTGATTCACGAAGACAGGAAGCCTTCAGTGCATAGTGTAAATGTAGAGCCGCACAAAACCATCTTTACCAGGGATCAGATGTTTCCTTTAGTACAATCTCCTCAAGTGGCAAGGCACTGGAGCTGGAATCCTGTATTATAACGGTACACTGCTGAAGTGCTTGGTGGATAGGGGTGCTGAAGTTAACGTTCTTCCCTCTGGGTTAGTTCATAATTTGGATATTTGCCTGACAACAGTGGTTATAAAAGCTTGGAATTTGTATGATTTGCAGACAATGGGTGAAGCTCTATGCTCCACAGAGGTGTAGCCTTGACTGCAAAGTTTAACGTTATTAAAGGTGCTGCTACTGCAAATCCTTTCCCATTATAATCCTATGATGTGTGCTTGCAGCTTGGACACCTGAGGAGTAGTTTTGCCAGCTATTCTAGAATAGCTAGAATAGAAGGGGATACACAACGTATCATTCAGAGGCACCATGATTTATTTAACACTGACGGTATTCTGTCCATGGGATAGCTGTTGTCTCTGCTGTTGGATTTGAACACCAAGCCCTTTGCATGCCTGCAAATTATGTACCTCCTGCATTTATGGACAAGATCTGAACGGAATTGCACCACGTGAAAGCTAATGGCTTCATTCGGAAGGTGGAAGGGCCTGTGGATTGGATTTCACCTATGGTGACCATATACAAGAAGAGTGGCAACAATTGACTGTGCACAGATTTTAGAGAGACAAAGTGGGTGAGGTGATATCTTTTGTTGGACCAACTTCTGTTGGTGAGAGAGAGAAGCTTTCAAGCCACACAGAGCTCTTCTTCAGGCCTGGAAAAGGAGCTCCCAGCTTCACAGCAAAATGCAAGGTGGATCAGATTGTTTAGCATATGTAGTTAGCACATATTGTAAGGGACCATTCAAGTGGCCATTCCACCTCTATCTCTACCCGGGTGCATGTTGTTATTTGGATGACATTCTCATCTTTGCTAAGACCCTTCCTGGGCATAATGCTATTCTGGACCAGGTGCTAACCTGACCCCAACAAGCGGGCATAAAGTTGAATGTGGCCAAGTGCAGTTTTGCAAAAGATGCTGCTATAGACTATTACTCACGTTACCCCTTTGTATTCATAATTTCACAAGACACATACCTCTGAGGAACTAAATTCTTGCCTAACCACTTTATTTGCAATGTTTGGCCTACCAGAGAGCCTTGTTTCAGAAGGAGACACCTTTTCTTTAAAGAGAGTTTGAAGACTTTCTGATGGCTATTCGTACAGTACATTATAAATCTGCTGTGTACCATCCACAAGGAAATGGCACAGTGGAAAGACTACACAGGACTCTGAAGAAGTGTGTAGCTAGCATACTGCAGGAACTTCTAGGTATACTCTTACCTATTGCATTGAGTCATGCTTTATATGTTATTTGGAGTACATCTCATGAAAATACTGGAGAAACCCCTTACTACTGGCTGTTCAACTGACCTATGAGCACCAAGTTGTCTATGCTGATGGAAAAGGCTTATCCCACCCCTTTGCCATCCTCGAAGCCAACTGATGTGACTAGGAAATATACGACTTTCAACAAGCGTATCCACACAAGACTCCACACATTCTATCCTGGACAAGCAGTGTATTCTAGGCGAGGGTCTGGAAGCATTTTCATTACTCATGGCATGATCTTGCGGGCTGCAGGGTACGGAGTGTGGCGAGTGTGTTTACCGCACAGAGAACACATTGTTAACCAACGAGATATACTTCCTACCGAAAGGGAAACAGATAGGGAAGAGGAGACTAATTTCTGTGTGATGATATGTGGCAAATTAGGGAAGCTGTGCCACATCGATAGCATCCAGTCCCTGAGCTGAATCAGAGCCGGGATCACCGGCTGCCTCTGGCCAGGTACCGTTGAACTTTTGGAGAGAAAAGAAGGAAATTGTGGCAACTGATGTGTGTGTTGCCTTTCTGCATCTTGTTTCCTGCTCCCTCTTCCATTTCCTGTTTGTTTCCTGGTTCCTGCTCCCTGAACTGTCTCGTGGTGATTACATGATTTGATTGACCACCTACCTGCGTGTCTTGCTTCATTTTTCCTTGTGTTTTGAAGATTGTGGTCTAGCTAGGATGACCACCCATCCCGAATTGGACAGGACAGTCCTGAAATGAAGAGTTCAAATCCTGGATTCAGGCTGAATGACTCTGGGACAGCATTTGTCTTGGATTCCCTGTGGCGCTGCTCTGTGCCTGCCCGAGGCTCAGGGGCAACACAAGCCTCTTCCCAGTGGGAGGGGAGCTGAGGTGGGCCTTAGCCCCCCTTGCCAAGAGGCTCCAGCCCCTGCTCCTCTTTTTCCCCCGAGGCCAGGCCAGAAGCTGGAGACAGGCAGAAGTAAGAGCCACCCAGGGAGCCCATGTCACTGTGGGGAGCCCTGAACCTTCCACCTGTCCTGGGCAGTGCCCCCTGTGGGTAGGGACACAGGCTGGGGGCTGATCTCAGTACCCTGGTCTCTCTCCCAGGGCCGGTGGAGGGTCTGGGGCTTTCCACAGCAGCCCAAGCTCCCTGGGTGGCTCTTACCATTGCCCAACTCTGGCTTCCAGCCTGGCCAGAGGACGCGGTCTCAGGGAAAGAGGAGGAGGAGCAGCAGATGGGGCCACAGATGAGGGTGGGGTTCCTTCATCAGTTCCATTTTTGCCTTTTGAAAAGATGGTCACCCTTGGTCTGGGGTTACACTTGTGAGGTAGGTGGTACATTATACAGATGGGGAAACTGAAACATAGATAAATTGAGCGACTTGCTCAGCCTCATAAATATAGGCTACACCTACTTGGTGTGGCACTCTGTCCTTCTCTAATGGTGGCTATGCCAGCTAGAGATTGATGAGCCTGCTACAGCCTTGGCTAAGACAGTCTCAAGCAGTAGAGGCTTTTACACTAAGATCTGGCTCCCAGGTTTGATCTCTACTGCCGTCAACCCACCCCAAGGTGTCAGTATTACATAAAGAACATGAGCAGAGCTGGTAATAGAAATTGATTACCAGTCTTCTGCTTTATCTAGAAGATTAAGATGGTGATCTTCTGGGAGACAAGGAGCCTGAGGCTTGTTGGGGTTTCCCCAAGACCTCTCCAACTTGGTTTCCCAAGAACTCGGTTTGACTCCAGTCTTCTTGTCACTCAGGTTCCTTTATCTGGCATACAGTAAAGCTACGCTGAGTTCATCAGTCCCAAGCATAGGGGGCAATATAGGCTGTGCCACACATCCAAAGTTACACAGAAAACCTCTTCCTTTATATGCATTCACACATTAGATTGCATTTACTGTACATTTCATCACACGTTTTGGGATTGGCTGGATCACTTTGTAAGACCCAATCACTGTAGAATACACACTATCTCTGTACAATTTACTCTTTACCTTATGTTATGGTCCACACTTGTCTTATCCATTGTTATCTTGTCCATTGTAAATGGTTCCCTGAGTGTTCATCCCTTATCTTAGCTAGTACAGACATTCTGGTTCCAGCCTGCTGATCCACGTACCTCCCTAATCCTGTCTCCCAAGAAATGAGGCCTCATCCATGTCCAGTTATTCATGTCAAGCCAGGCCTATAAGGCCCTCTCCTCTACCCGGGGTACAATGGGCCAATCTCAGTTTATCCCCCCCATCCCTTCAAGAAAGTGGATTTGAAATTGGCCTTTGCACTCTGGGTCATTTTACCCTTAGAATGTGAAATGGTAAAAGAGCCAATTCAATGGGAAGCAGCAGAAACCAGCCAGATCTGCAGCTGAAAAACTGGGGCTAGAAGGCATTCATCCATATGCACATGCTCCAGAATATCAGTCTTTTGGAAGAGAGCAGACCAACAGCAGGCCTGTAAAGAAGTAGGACATGTAGTGAGACTTTTGGCCAGCTGCAAAAGACTGAGATAGAGGAGGGAAAGGGCCTCATAACCTGCCCAGAAAATGATACCTGGAGCTAAAGAAGATTAGCTGGTTGCTGAATTGCCTGTCCCTCATAATAGTACCTTCAACTAAAGGGAGACAAAGGCAGATTGGTTTTGGCAGTTTGTGTGAAGACTTGGAAGAGAGAGTGTGGATAAGAGTGGGCTCAAACAGGTCAGGTAGCTCAGAGAAGCAACACCCTTTTACTAGGCTTGTCAATGTGAATCTGAATTCCAAATCTTTAAATATCATTCATGCTTAGTAAATACAGTTTTTCTTGAATGTTGTGACTCAATGGCGTGATGGTGCAGTTCTTTCTGTGGAGTCAGTAAGGCATTAATTCTCCATTCTCCCTCTTACTCTTATGTACTGTACAATTGCTCTCCCTTCCCCCTGGAATGTTAAGTGATTATGAGCATTAAAGCAGCTGCAAACATTCACTGTAGAGTAATTCATTAATATCCTGTTTGGCTAAATAGCATCCCTGCTACAGAACCTATTCTGCTTTTCTTATTGCCACAACACTAATTGCTGCTAAGAGCAGAACTAAAATACTGCACCTTTTCCAATTGGTGCATAACAAACTGCCAACAAGTCACTCAAGATCTCACATCCCATTTGCATGTGAAACCACCGATGCTCACTGTACTAATGTGTTATTAACAAAAGTATTAGTTACAAATAGAATATCTACAATGAACTATTATTTGTTTTGGGTTGTAGATATGGTTCTAACCGATATTTCAAGGCAGATTGTTGCTAAGCCAGTCTATGTGCCGTATATCTAGTGACAGGCATAAGGGGCACAACTAGCCATGGAACTAAACCAGAACAACATCGCCAAACCCCATCTGAACTTTGGGAAATTGAGAGCCAGACCCAAATTTCCCAGCTCCAACTCGACAACTGAATCTGAACACCATGAGACCTGAGCATTTTGGATTCAAATTTGCACTTCACCTCTGGTCCATGTCTAGTCACAACCAAATACTCAGAACTTCTCTCTCCACCCCACCCCAAAATAACCCTATTTTCTTTGGAAGAAAATGATGCCACAGGTACTTATATTTTCATTAAAGCAACTGTGTGGAGAAGGTATCTAATAGTTAGAATTGGGAGTCAGGATTGCTGAGTTCTAATTTCTGTCCCAGATACTAACTCCTTGAGTAGCTCCTTCAGCAGCTCTTTCTCATAATCAAGTCTCTAAAATGAGCTCATAGGGTGTTGAATCTTAAGTAATCTTTTGAAGGCACAGTGTAATTATATAAAATATAAAAATTATCTTGTGATCATTCTGTCTGTAGCAAATGTTTGATAAAAATAGATATGACTAGCTTCATGTCAATGCTTCCGATTGGTTTAAAATTGTGGGTCTGATTGGTGATAAGAACAACTGATTTTTCCCCTCCTTCCCAAAGTTAAGCAATGTTTCAGTGAAACCCTCCCTGCAAGCCTAGAAGGCCTAGAAACATCTGATGCAGGTACCAACACATCATGGAACAAGTGTTTAAGCTAACCAAAGACTCCTTTGCTGGACCCCTGCTCCTAGAAGCACAATTATCTTGAACAACTATTTCAGCTTGTTTCAGGATTGCATTGGGGAAAGTACCAGGAGTGAAATCCATTTAAGTCAATGGCAAACCTCCCATTGACTTCAAAGGGGCCAATATTTCTCCCCAGAGGTTCATTTCATACCCCAAGTTCTTCCACCTTTGATTTAGTGAAAATCAAACTTGAGAACTTTGGCAACAGCTATTCATATGTAATGCTGAAGTTCTTGTAATGGCTTGGGGCCTGATCCAAAACCCTTTGAAGTCAATTAGAGATTTTTGATTGAGTTCAATGGGTGTGAATCAGGCGCTACACACAAGAAAACACTGAAACAATTTCAAACTTTATTTCACAGAATACAAATTAATTTTGATTTGACAAAACTCATTAAAACGGAATGGAAGAGCACTGGTCTCATCTGTAAGATAGTCAGACTCCAGGTCTTCATCTCCTGTTCATCACAAACTTGCATGTAAACAGCACTTCAGTGCCCATTGGTAAACAAGTGCCTGGGCCGTTGGCTAGCATAGAAACAATATTTTGCACTCAGATTATACTGGTAAATGGTGTGTAAGCAAGGTGGTACAATATCAACAACAAAACAAAACAAAAATCCAACCCTCTCCAGGCTTTCAGACCAACCATGTTTCTCCTTAATGGCTGCTAAATTAGGGCAGTGACCCACAGCCCTGTGTAAGGGGCAGCATATGTGACCACTGTCCTGGGAGGGGACCCAGGTAGAATTGTGACTGGGCCTCTCTTTTTGTACAAGTAAACGGAAGTGATGTACTGTGGCACTGAAAAAATGCATCTTAGTTCCCAGAGTGGTTCCAGACAGCTCTTCTGGGGAGCACTTGAGAGCAGGAAGGAAAAGAGCCATGGATCCATCTGCTCCATGAGCCTCTCTGCCTTCTCCACACCTGCTTGCTTACAAAGCAGAGTAGCAACTGCACAGTCACAGTGATCTGCACAGGCCTCAAAGTCAAGTTCTGGGTAGCCCAAATATGGCTGTATACCCTGCATGGCCATGTTAGGACTAGGGACTATCTAACACTGGGGTTCCGCAGGTTGTTCAGAGAGCAGTATTCACAGAAAATAAGGTGAATCAAACTGTTTGGTTTTGGGGTTTTTGAGCGGTGAGTGGGGAGGGAAGGGATCACCAAACCCTTCAGACTGATCTGTCACCTCAGGCTATAGTGACTAAGGCCCCAAGGCATTCTGTCATTCTATCCTGCAAGCAGCCAGCCTTATAGAGTTTTCTGCCTCCTTGCTAGGGATCTGATAGTCATGAAATTGTCAGGCCTGCTTTACAACTTACCCCTAAGCACATATACAAGGGACAGGAAAAGTCATGCTGATGTTAACTCCCAGTTTTCAAGTGCTCAGTTAGTGTCCCAGCTTCCTGCCATATGCTATTTAAAAAGCATTCTTCTGTACACTTTGAAAGTGTTAAAATTAGCCTGATAATGTATTGACCTCTAACACCATAAAGATTTTGATATTCACTTATTTTTCTTCTTTTTTAAGGGAAAGGTGAGGCTGAGCCAAAGAATCCAGAAAACAGTGCATCACATACTTCGTAAGTCAGTTTCGTATTTGTGATCAGAGATGATTGCTATGTTTTTATCTGCTTTGTCATGCCAAATAATGTTTGTCTGTTTGTTTTCATTAAGATGAAGCTCTTTCACTGATGCTGTTCTTTAAAAGGCTTTTAAGTAATGATTCATAGTTAATTGTTAATAAATCATTAGCATCCTTATTGTGAGAGATCTTGAAAAGTGAGATGTCTCTGTAACAAGCTGAATAAATATAAAATTATTTTTGGTGGAGTGAGTGAGTGAGGTTGGCTTTTACAACCGGAGAGGTCCAATATTACCTTCAAGCTGCAGAAGTTTGTCACATTTTCCAGAAGATATCATGTCACATATGCCTTTGATGTACTGATGTAATTTTAAAAGACTGCAGTCTGCAACTTCACCTCTGAATTACTTGAAATCCAATTACAGCTACCTCTGGTCTCTCATGATTTTGTTGATGTTTTTGAATTAACAAAAGCAGTTGAGAAACAGATGGAAACAGGCACTTGTAATATATCAGTGTTCACCTTTAATGCAACAGTAGAAGTCCCGTTCCCCCCCCCACCTTTTTTTTTTTTAAGTGTACAAAGGAATTAACTGTTTTACTGTTACCAGAATAAACCAACTCTTCAAACGGAGGGACTCAACATTTAAAACAAAAAAAAAACCAGGCTGGATCAGCAAACTTGATTTTGCTCACATGAGTTAGGAGAGGACTGAATTTCTACAAAATCACTCACCCTTTTTATCTCATTTGAGTGGGAGTGGAATTCTTTTCACAGTGCAGTCATGTGAATTTTGGAGTACATCTTGTCTGTAATTTGTGTCCTCTGGCTTTTGTTATTTAAATTCAGAGTGCTAGATCATGTAAGTCTTGCAAGGTATCACCATCTGTTACATGGCCAAAAGTAGCCATAGAAGAAGGTACAATAAGCGTGATTGTTGAATGTTTTGATTTCTGATATAAATATATGTTAAAAATCTTCTGGAAATGAATCTATAAAAAGATTTGACATGATCTATGAATGGCTGTAGATTGTAATTCCAATATGTTATATTTAGTCAAACTTGTTTAATAAGCGAAGCACTAGCAGCTTTATGCCTTCTGATAATATGATTGTTGGGAATGGTTTATAGTGTATGTTGGTATAGAATGCTTCCAATGGTTACCATTTTTAAAAAAAGTGATATTACAATGAAGACTTAAAGGAGAAGAGTTTTAATGCCATCTGGAGGTATCATGGAGAAATGAACACTTATTTTTGCTGATATTTAATATGTAAAACATAAGCAGACACTATATTTCGATTTAATCTTGTGGCTAGGTCATATTTTATACTAGGGGTATAAAAAGGTTTCCTTTTCAGTAAAATTTCATTAAAATTCTGTAAGTTGTATTGCATGAATGCAAAAATTCCCAAAATTTGTTTGTGGCAGACTAGATAAAGTGTCGTTAGTGGGCTTTATTAAATAAATTGAACCAGATTGTGACCTCCTTATTCATGTTGAATAGTACCTTACCCAATGAGTGGTCTCACTGAACCCCATTGAAACTGTACATTACAATACTTCATAGATTCATAGATTCCAAGGCCAAAAGGAACCATTGTGATCACCTAGTCTGACCTCCTGTGTAACACAGGCCATAGAACTTCCCCAAATAATTCCTAGAGCAGAGCTTTTAGACAAACATCCAATCTTGATTTAAAATTGTCCATGATGGAGAATCCACTGCAACGCTTGGTAAATTGTTCCAGTGGTTAATTACTCTCACTGTTAAAATTTTACACCTTATTTCCAGTTTGAATTTGTCTAGCTTCAACTTTCATCCATTTGATCATGTAACACCTTCCTCTGCTGGATAAACAGGCCCATTATTAAATATTTATTCTCCATATAGGTACTTATAGATCAGAGGTCGGCAACCTCTGGCATGCTTACCCTGGCGGGCCGGGCCAGTTTGTTTACCTGCCGTGTCGGCAGGTTTGGCCAATCGTGGCTCCCACTGGCCGCGGTTCGCCGTCCCAGGCCAATGGGGGCAGCAGGAAGCAGCGGCCAGCACATCCCTCGCCTGCCCCACTTCCCGCCACCCCTGGGATGGCCTGGGATGGCGAACCGCAGCCAGTGGGAGCCGCGATCGACCGAACCTGCCGACACGACAGGTAAACAAACTGGCCCAGTCTGCCAGGGTGCTTACCCTGGCAAGCCGCATGCCAGAGGTTGCCAACTCCTGTTATAGATTGTAATTAGCTCACCCCTTAACCTTCTCTTTGTTAATCTAAATAGATTGAGCTCCTTGAGTCTGTCACTATAAGGCATGCTTTCTAGTGTAATACATGTTTTCTAATGTAATACATTTACAGGGGTCACCTTTATATTGTTACCATTTGTCAATAATGACCACACAGCAGGGTCTGAGGTATCGATGTTTATTCCTGTTTTAAGAACGGGGGAAAGCTATGATAACTGTTGGTAAATGGTAACTTTTTAAATGGAAACCATTATATTTAAGAAGACTATTGGGATGGAAAAAAAGATACAAAAGGAAGGGGAGCCCGAAAGGACATGTGGGAGGTAGGTTGCAAATAGAATTCAGGGAAAGGAGGAGGAAGAGAAACCAGATAGATTAAGGTACAGGGAAGGAAAGAGAACAACAGAGATTGAAAGATAGTGGAAGAGATACAAGACATAGTGCAGCAGGCCAGAAAAGTAAGGGTGAAAGAATGGAAAAGAGAAAAGGGGGAAAGCAAAAACAGCCAAAGTTAAAATTTTCTAAATTGTTTAACAGAAAGCTGAGTGCCAACGTGTTACAATGATGTAAATATAAATAACACTAGTGTGCATACAAACACAAAGGTGTGCCTTATTCTCCTCTGGCTGATGCTGATTTTACATCACTGTATCTCCATTGGCGTTAATGGAGTGTCTTCTGATTTACATCAATGCTAACCCAATCTGCTAGGGTTAATTTTTATCCCTGATCTTTGGACACTTTTGAATATTGGTGTTTTTAAAAGTTTGGAATGAACCTGATTGCACCTGGTATTAAAAAAGTATATAGGGGATAATATATTGGCACACTACAATCCACGCATGTGCGTGCGCGCACATACATACATAAACAAACTAGTACTCAATAATTGACTTATTCTCCCCCTACAGATCACTGTAGCTTGCAGTCTAAAGATACCACCCAGACCAATTTTGCAACTGGCAAAAAAAATCTTGAAAAAATGCCCAGCCAAGGTGTGAGCCTTCACATCAGAAGCTGGAAAAACTGAAGCAGGGATGAGGAAACCATTTTGATTAATTTTAATAAGTGTTTAGTTGGTGGGGTGGAGGGAACATGAATCTTTGATGGGGGAGAATTGTAAGGAGCCTTTGAACTTAAGAACATTAAGAACTACTTTTATGAGTTATTGCTACTGGGAAAGATTTCTAAGCAGCCTAGTAGAAGTGTTTAAAGAGTCTGCTGATGTCAACAGAGAACAAGTGGCATTTCTGAGACTGACGGGAAAGAGCAATAAAGAGCTTTAAGGGACTCATCTTTAAAAAAAAACAACAATCCACAGAACAGGTCACAGTGGCCTTGATAAAAGTGAGAGAGAAAAAAACGGGAGGAACAAGTTAATTGTTTTTTTCCCCCCTTAACAAAAGTATTTTTTCTGCTTGCTACAAGCCACAGGTGCAAACCAAATGCACATGGCTACAATGGCAGTTTGTTCATCCTTTGTCTAGATTTACTGCCATTCTCCAAATATTATTTACACAGCTCCAAAGGGACAGGTTTATCACCCCTCTGAATCAGTCAGAAACACTGAACTGAACATTTACATGAAGTCTTCCTCAGAGATTACCCCTCCCCTAAGCAGCGTACTCCGGGACAGCAAAAACAGACACATAACTTTGTTGGGTTTCTCCTGAGTCACTTGACCAAGGGTAGCATCTGCAACCTTTCAAAGCAGAGAAGCCTGGAGGATTTTTTTAAGTGAACACACAGCCAGTGTTAAGCATGTTTTATTTCTGCATGTATTAACTCTCTAGATATGTTTCTGCATTAATTAATTCTGGTAATAATAATATTTACCATTTAAAGAGCTTCATAAACATTAACTTATTTGCTGGATCTCAGAAGACCCCAATGAAGTAGATAAATAAGGACACTTATCCTAGTGCTACAGATAAACTGAAATGAGTGTTAGTGTGGGACTTACCAAAGACTATAGAGGAAGTCGGCTATATCCTGGCATGTCCATATGCAGAATGACTGTAAGAAATGGCCTAAAAGATTGCATTGACATGTGCACTCAGTAAGGAGGATTTAAGCACACCAGAGTTTTCTCCAAATGGATTAATGTCACTTGTGACTAAATATATTCTTTAAAATCACAAGCACTCTGGATCTGAGGAACTTCATTTCACATTATCTTATTATGAATAGGAGTTCATGGGTCATCTGACCAGATTTTCACTGAATGTTTAAAAGCTGTAAATCCCAAAGAGATTTTTTTATGGCTGGTCAAAAATTTTCTGTCAACCTGGGGTTTTTTTGTTTGGTTGTTTTTTGGAAAATTGGGTTTACAACAAAATTAATATTTTTGCAGAAAGTTTCTGTTTTGTTTTGTTTTTAAATCTTCATAAAACCTATATCTGCTTCCCCAATGATTGGTAGTTACTGTCTGAATTTTTTTTTAGTTTTGGGCAGTTTTCACATAAAATATTCAATGCTTGGCTGCCAAAAACTTTAGAATGTTTGGGTTTTTTGACAAAAAGGAAAAAAATTGAATATTTTGATGCAAGTGAAAACATTTTCATTTTTGTTTAAATTTTCTGTAGCCCCGCTCCACCTCCCAAAAAAATATTCTGACCAGCTCCATGTTCTATAGCTTCAAATGCTGGATGGAGAAACTCTGCCAAAAATAGCCCAAGGCCATGAGACTTCTCATAGTCACAGAAATTTTGAAAAAATGATTCAAGCTTTGTAAACTCCCCAAAACAACCCTGCTATATGAATAAGTTTGGAATTACCATGCAACTTTCTTTTATAACTATTTGTAGTTCTAATTCATCTCCAATTCAGACCACAACAGGTTCGTCTGTCCCACATGTGATTCGCTATTATACATTCAACTCTACGTGCCAGTGCAATTACTTAATACTGTAATGTAAACTCTATTAATAAGCTACTCCAGTGCAATATATTTATTATCCCACCCACAACTGTTTTCAAGCCAAGATATTCCAGATTTTTCCTTCCCTTTTTACAAGAGAATTAGCAAAGATTAAAGGAGGCTTTTATAATATATGACTCTGAAAGTTTTGTCTTTTGCTACTATTTTTCATCTGTGAGAATCACAGGGCTCCTTTATGTTTGTTTTTGCCAGCTTATAACAGATTTTGGCTGTATTTCTTCTGAGCATTAGCCACGAGCATTATTTTGAGAATACATTGCTCAGGGGACCCCTTTTACCAGTGTGAAATCTATCAACATCCGTACTCCCTACTCTCAAAAAGTAACACTGCAGTCCTATGACCATCAAGCTATTATCAACTCAGGCTCTTGAACATCAAGTCAATTCTCAATTATCTGATTCTCCACAGTGTCAGTGGAATGTGCTGCAGTTGTTCCTGCTGATCACATATATATCTATATTTTCATTAGTGTGGGCTATTTGTTGTCTATATTTACTTAGCATTTGTATAGGTGTTTTCATCTTCAAAGCAATGTACAGACTAATACACTGTGAGATAGAGTTGCCATGCCATAAATGAGGAAACTGAGACAGAGAGGTTAACTGAAAGGCCCAAGTTCACAGTGTGTCAGTGTCAAAGATCGGAGTACAACTCAAGAGCTCCTGGCTTCTAGTCCTGTGCTGACACCCATAGGCCAGGCCTCTCACATTTGGCTGATATATAAAACATTAGAATGCTGAATAGCAGAGGGAGCATTATCTAGTGGACTGTACATGAGGCTGGAAGTTGGGATCTTGGCTCCACCCTTGAATTGCTGTGGGGCCTTATGAAAGTTGTTTAAATTCTGTCTCCGTTTTCACATGTTTAAAACAATAATCAAACCGTACTGAAGATTAGCCCATTAACATTTGGACAACACTTTGAAAAATGGAACGTTCTTCAGAAATATGAGCTATTAATCAAGAGCAATATAATAAATGAATGGTAGTATAAGTTTAAAAAAAGACTTGGATAATAAATATTAACTATGTTGGATCGCTGCAGGACATTCTTTGATACTGAATGTCTGTATACATTGTGTATTGTGGTGTGTTGCCTGATGTCAGCCATCTTTACTCTTGTGGTGAGAAAAAATATTCTTGTGATTAAAGCACAACGAGCTGGCTGGAGACCTGGGATCTTGTCCTGGACTTTGTGTGGAACTCTAAGCAAGGCAATTCACTTCTCTGTAGCTCATTTTCCAAAATTGTTAAATGGGGATAATACAACACTGCTGCATAGGGGGAGAATAAATTAATGGAGATTTGTTGGAGATCCTCAGATGGAAGCCACTTAACAAGTGCAAAATATTATTTAGTATATTATTATTTATGTATTTTATACAGCAAGCCACATTTTTGTTTCTATGCAGATTTTTATGTTTCAGTTCAAGAATACAAACCACTAACTCTGAAATGTTCATTATTAGGGTTCAGCTTTTGTCTCATTGAACCAGAGAAGGTGTCAAATATGGGAAGGCATGCAGCCTTGGAAAGAGAAATCCATCCAGTGATGTCTGTAAACTCCCCTTGATGCTGTCTGCCAAATTCACCAGGATGAGTTAGGATAGATGAGTCAGAAGGTGCCTGATAGTCTTGTGTAAAGGACAAGATCAAGGTGAAATCCTGATCCCACCGAAGTTAATAGGGCCAGAATTTCATGCCAAGAATATAAATTTGAAGGGATGGGAGGTTGTTACTATGAAATTCCACTTGTATTAAAAATGGCATTGTTTAAATTGGTCTCTGGGATGTTTTTCTTTCAAAAACACCATTGTGTGGTATCACTTACTGCTTTTAATATCTGCCTGTGATGTTTTTGAGAGACCTGTGTCTCAGAGACTCTACAGAAAAAAATGTGTCTTTTTATAAAGAATGAAGCTAGTGTTTCTCAGAGTGATGGAGATCCTGAAAACTGAGGAGACTAAACTCTGGTATTTATCCAGGAACCAGGTACCTGGCAGGAGAAAAATGCTGGCTTTGCTGCACTGTTCTACCTGTTTCCCTCAACCCTGACTTGAAAGGCTAACCTTCTAAACAGTGCTAGATTTTATTTCAGCCAGTCTGCTCATCCAGTCCAGCAAGGATATCTAGAACTTGAAAAATATATTACTGAGCTTCCAAAATCCCATACAGAATTTCTTCTCTGCCTTCTCTCACTAAAGAATTACCCTCAAAACAAACACACACACACACAGCCTTTCATTTAAAAACTCTACTTCTACAGTAACTTCCTGCTCCGAGTACCATACTAGCTTAACTAAAGGTTGCCTCAGAGCTTCTAGTTTCTATAGTACTTATGTGTATGGTATCAGTGGGGCCTACGCCTCTTTTGGATTTGTGGTGTACTTTGCAATGTTGCCAATAGTCCACAAAGATCTACTGTGAGTTTATACCAGCAAACCCATTTTCTTCAAATCCTGCAGAGCCACTTACTTGGAAAAAATTTTACTTACGTCAAGGCTGAATCTATCTTGGAGATTTAGGTAAATTAACAAGAAATAACAACAACAACAAAAAGGATTTTTGTGTTGATTATTTTCATATCAAAATAATAACTACATGGTAGCTGTATATGAAATGTAAAACAGGAAAATGAAAGTGAGACAGTGACAAAGCTGAATTGGAGGAGTTCACTAGCTGCTGTGCTGTCTTCTGGTGAGAATTTTTTCCAGTGGATGATCTTCTTAACCTCTCAAAATTAAATATCCTAAAAAAGGAAAAAAAACCATGAACCTTCAACAGGGGTGAAAGTAACTTAGGACTTACCAGTACACGGGGTGGCCAGGCTCCTGGGCAAGGTTGGGGGGTGGCTCTGGGCCCCTGGAAGGGGCGGGACCTTGGGTGGAAGGAGCAGGGCAGGGGGCAGACTTCTACAGCCAGCCCTTCAGCACTGCCCAGCCCGCGCCACCTGGGTCTCTGGCAGCAATTTAAAGGGCCCAGAGCTCTGGCCGCTGCTGAGAGCCCATGGCCCTTTTAAATCGCCAGGCCCCGGAGTAACTGCCCCTTTTGCCCTGCCCATCAGTGGCCCTGCCAGTATGGTGCTTAAAGCGCTGCCGCGGCAGTGCTTTAACGTCAGCTGTGTACTGGCCAGATGGCAAATTTAAATTTTATCCCCCTCTTTTTCAGGTATAGTCTGTTTATTAGGGCATGTCTACACTACATACTTAAGTCGATTTAAGTTACATCCATGATCATAAGCCGCTGTAATTACATTGCTTGTGCATGTTCACATAATGCTCTTTATATCAGGAGAGCGCATCCACAGTTCGTGCTCTAGCATCATCAGAGAGAGCAGTGCACCACTGCTATGGATAGCTATGCCACTGTGAAATCGCCACCTTCTCCTGCTATGATCACAGTGCATCCTGGGCGCAGGATCATCACCCCGTGATGCAGTTTTCTCAGTCCCATGATTCCAAGGGCTTCCGACTGCATTTTGGGCCATTTTTCAACTGCACCTTTAAACTTTGCCTGCCATCTCTGCTCACCAGTCTTTTGATAAGCATTATGAACATAACACAGCTGATCCTGCAGTATTTTATGAGTTGCAAATCTGAACAGGAATCCGTGGTGCTTGCCCTGCTGTGTGCCATGGAAAGAAACAATTCAAGATTGATGTTGGCATTCATAGGGCAGCTGCACATGGTGGACCATTGCTATTGGGTTCAGGAAACAAGCACTAAGTGGTGGGACTGGATTGTGATGCAGGTATGGGATGATGAGCAGTGGCTGCAGAACCATATGTGCAAAGCCACCTTCCTGGAACTCTGTGTGGCACTCATCCCTGCCCTCTGGCGCAAAAACTCCAACATGAGAGCTGCCCTAATGGTGGAGAAGCACGTGGTGATTGCTGTGTGGAAGCTGGCAACTCCAGACTGCTACCAGTCAGTCACTAATCAATTTGGAGTTGGGAAGTCACTGTAGGGCTTGCGGTGATGCAAGTGTGCAGGGCCATTAATCACCTCCTGCTACAAAGGACTGTGAGTCTGGGCAATGTGCAGGAAATAGTAGATGGCTTTGTGTCAACAGGATTCCCTAACTGCGGTGGGTCAATAGATGGCACGCATATCCCAATTTTGGCCCCAGACCATCTTGTGTACATCAACAGAAAGGGCTACTTCTCTATGGTATTGCAGGTGCTGGTGGATCATTGGGGTAATTTTACTGACATTAACGTGGGGTGGTCAAGGAAGGTGCATGACGCCTGCATCTTCAGGAACATTGGCCTGTATAGAAAGCTGCATGCATGGACTTTCTTTCCAGACCAGAAGATTCCAGTAGCAGATGTGGAAATGCCCATAGTGATCCTGGGAGACGCCAGCCTACTCCTTGCTCCGTGGCTCATGAAGCCTTACACCAGAAACCTTGACAGCACAAGGAGCACTTCAACAACTGACTTAGCAGGTGCAGAATGACTGTTGAATGTGCATTTGACAGATCAAAGGGTCGCTGGTGCTGCCTTTTTGCCAGGTTAGACTTCAGTGAGGAAAATATTCCCATGGTGATAGCAGCCTACTGCTATGCCTAACATTTGTGAAGCCAAAGGGGAAAGGGGCAGGAGTGTTGAGGATCACCTGGCAGCTTATTTTGAGCAGCCAGACACCACGGCTATTAGAGGGGCTCAACAGAGGGCTATTCAAATGAGGGAGGCTTTGAGGCACCATTTTGACAATGAGGCCCAGTAATGTGTCTGTCTGCAATGAATTGAGCAAGCATTGTTTAGTTGCCATATTGAATGACCCCTGTAATGAGTCATGCCTCAGCATTAATTATAGTCTGCAAATGTGCCAGTTGCCACTGTACGAATTGCTGTTGCAACCATCCTGTGTAAGTCACAAATAAAAAATCACTGTCTTTGTAAGACTAATTTTTTTATTAACAGCAATACACAGATTAACATTTCTTACAAGGGATGTGATAGTGAGAAGCTCTCTTTGAAGTGAGGTTCTCATAGCTGTGTGTAAGTCCAGCTGTAGTTATGAAAAATATCCCAAGGGGGGCAGTGCAAGGGGTACTGTGATGGGCCAGGAATGTGAGAGGAATGTGTGTGGAGAGTTTGGGGAGGGCAAGGAAGGCAGCTCTGTATGGGTAGCAGGGGGAGTCAAGCATGCATGTGCTCCACCTGCAATGCAATCAAGGGACCTCAGCATCTCTGTTTGTTCCTCCATGAGCTTTATTATCTGCTCCTGACCCTTTATTATCAGCTCCTGGCCGTCTCCTCTCCTGGCTAACCATTTCTAGTTTTTCATTTATTGTATCTCTCCACAATCTGTGCTCACTATTCGCCTGATCTGACTATTGCAGCACTTCACGAAACATCTCCTCCTCCTCGTTTGCTTCCTTATCTGACAGAGGTGCTCCGCCAGGGTGTAGGAGCTGCCCCTCAAGGGTGCATCTGCAGAAGCAAAAGAAACAATACACAGTGTGCACTCAGTCTTGAATCATAAGTTACATACAACTCTTTCTCACTTACCCTTGGCAAGCGGCCAGCATACCCAGAGCACTAACCATGGTATAATTCGGCCGGGGGGGCTGGTCCAAGGCAGAACAAAGGGTCTCAGTGGTTTCAGAAGAGGATCAGTACAAGAGCCTAGGGACACTATTCTGAATACTGGCACCGTTTTCCCCAGGAGGGGGCGATTGAAGCTGAAATCACACTATTGAGGTATTGAGGATGCAAGGGTGCATCTCCTGCATCTGTGCAGCTTCAGATTGGGTCCGTATGCTGCTCGACTGTGTGCTGCTTTGATTCTTCCAGAAGTAATTGCCAATTGGTGCAACAAAATTTCCTACAATGGGAGAAGAAACAAAGCAGCTCTGCCAAGGAACCTTCATCAGAGGATTGCAGAGTATCTGCAGGAAAGTTTCCTAGACATCTGTATGGAGATTTTGGTGTGTATTATCAAACTTTTCTACAGGGCCCCCACTGCATAGCTGCCACAGGGGAATGCAAAGCCGATGCAAACAGTACCTAGTGTTGTTAATTTCAATCCCATCTCCCACATGTAGCATGTAACAAAATAAAGGACATCTCTACCTCATGTCACCGTGCAGTGTCAAAGCAAAATCAGTACTTATTGGCGCTCCCCTCTCCTGCTTCAGGCATGCCACAGCCAGACTCCTGGGCCTGGCTAGACCCCTCCAGAGGCAAAAAGAGGACCTAGCTCGCCATGCCATGCCACCTGTTGCGTGTCCCACATCCTCCTCCAATTCAACCTCCTCGTCCATCACTTCGTCCTTGGGGTTGACTCTGCTGGCCGCTGCCTCCAGTCCCCCCAAAGTATCCATTGGGCTCGTGGAGTGGAGTTGCCACCGAGGATGGCATGCAGCTCCTTGTAGAAGCAGCATGTTTTCGGTGCTGCACCAGAGCGACGGTTGGCCTCCCTTACCTTCTGGTACTCCTGCCTCATCTCCTTGATCTTAGCATGTCACTGCTGTGTGTCCCTTTCATGCCTCTTCTCCATGCCACGAGCAATCTGTTTGTAGGTGTCCAAGTTCCTATGGCTGGATCAGAGCTGCAACTGCACAGCCTGCTCTCCCCACAGACCCAACAGATCCAGCAACTCCGTTGTATGCCAAGCAGGAGTGCGTTAGCATGGTCAGCTGGAAAGATGTGAGGTGAGCTATCCACACCAAGCAAACAGGAAGTGGAATTTCAAAAATTCCAGGGACTTTAAAGAGGGAGGGGTGCATGCCTGTGTACTTGGCTGCAGGGAAATGGAGTAGAAACTGCTTTACCAGAGTGGCTATGATGGGAATTGTGGGACACCTCCTGGAGGCCACTTAGGGCAACATAAGCAAGTGCAATGTCTACTCTGATACTGTGTCACTCTAACTTTGTTGCAAAAAAGCTCTATGCCACTTGTCGAGGTAGTTTTATTATGTCAGTGTAGCAAGAGAGTTAAATCAGTTTGTAGAGCATTGTTGTTTGTACACCTCCACTGTTTTGTCAACTAAACCTGACTTTTGTTGAGAAAACTGTAGTGTCAACAATACCTTAGTAACTTCATATGCCCTTTTCATCCTAGGAACGAAAGTGTTTAGACAGTGCCCTTAATTAGTAATCTCCCAGGTATAGTAGCTACTCATTTACTATCTATCTTTACCATGCCTGCTATAGAGGAAACTAATTAAAATCACTGGAAGCTGCCCTTATGTTGAAGCTAACCTTGACTCAAAGCTGCAGGGGAAGTAATTAAATTTAATAGGTGCTACATCTTGTAAACAAAGGTATACAGCACCTTTTGTCCAGTTTAAAAAGTTTCCACAATATATTTCTAAACTTATGCAAAAAGTTAAGAGACAAGTTTGACAGGTTTGTCTAAATCTTGGGTTAATTGATGTATGAAGAAATTCACTTAGAATAAAATTGGCCAATGTAAACAGCTAAAATACAGTATTACATGAGGAAACGTATTTCTGTAAGTCACCAGAAGTGTATATTTATCTTACCTTTACCTTTATCTTACCACTATTTTCCTTGGGCTTCTTCTTTTGGGAGAGGTTAATTGAGTATTTTGAATGTAGTATTACCTCTAAATATCATGGGGGTTAATGAGGAGATATTGAGAAATTATGGAGATGTACATGCCTGTGGAAAACAATATTTTATCTGAATTACTTCAGAAATGTATGCGTGGTCCAAGTTGCACACACTCTCTCTCTCTCTCTCTCTTTCTAAAGAAAATGATAAATTGACGCTTAGACTCTTACATGGTTTTTGTTGCTGGATTAAGATTCCTTGTTGCCTTGGTAACCAGTTTTGGAAAGACTGTACTCTGGGTGACTGCTGACTGAAATCCGAAACCCTCTGCTGTACTGTGGCGTTCTGGTTGATATACAGTTTGTACACTGTCATCAATGATATGCAGTATGCTGCTGTTTTCCCTAGTGAGTTTAAGGAAAAGAGAAATGAAAATGAAATAAAATCACTACTAAAGAAAATTAATAGAAAGATAACTTTTCAGTGTTTTGGGCTGGTGCTCATAAAGTGATTACTTTCTTCCCCCACCAATTACTTTAGGTCAAGAAAGTCTTTAATTTGAATCAATGCTGAATCAATGGTTCATAGAGAGATGAGGTTGGTAGGGGGTGGAAGAGAGAGAGAGAGAGAGATACAGAATTCTGGCAAGCTGCCAAGTAAAATAAACTAACATTTTGCAAGAAAGAAATCCTGAGACTGAGGTCATAGTATGGAAAAAGTCTGTTTCACAGACTCTTTAGCATGAGCATGGGCCTTTTTTTTTAAATGCAGGCATCCTATTAACATTTGAACACTAACGCTCATCCAGGAATGGAAAGGTTTTGGAATTTAAAGATCCTTAGTTTTCTATTTTGTTGGTGCACATACTTTTTTTACTTGCAAAAAATGTTTTTTGAATGAGATGCTTCTTGGTTTGTTTAATTATTTTAAAATCATGGAGGCCATATTAAGGAAACCTAAATAAACTTTTTTACCCACAAAATGATGGGCTCAAAAAGAGACTTCATAAGCTTGGTGGATGGCTTTTTATTTGCCATCCACTGAAATACAGAGAGATATTGAAACCTGAAATGGAGATGAATTTGCCACTGTTGAAAAAGTCCTGCTGTTCAGCCATGAATAGTTAAGACTCTTTTTAACCTTAAAAGTACTTAACTGACAGTTTCAAGATAAATTAATTTGTCATATCTAACCAGGCAAATTAATAAAGTTCTCTTGCCTTAATCTCTGGACTTGGATTTGACATTCAATAGAGTATGAAACTATTTTTAACTGTAGGGGAAAAATAACTTTTTGGATCTATGAGGATGTTATTTCAAGCAAGTTTACTGGTCTTTGATTTGCTAAGCTACAACTGGAGTCTGCCTTCTTCAGGGTAAGAATATTTCCACATTATTATGATACCTTTGGTATTCTAAAAGTAAGGATATTGTATATCTTGTGTATGTTGACTTTAAGTATTTCATTCTTTGATTAGTATGCAGACAACTTACATTTCCCAAAAGGGATGTGGAACGTATGTATTGGCAGTTTGAAATTGATGATAGACTTGAGGAGTCAGGAAAGTGACACATTGAAGCTATCAAAGCTAGAAATGGATCAGGCCGAAAGTTTGGATGAAGACAATTGTTCCTGAGATAATTTAAAAGGGTTGTATTTACAGATTGTTTCCAAATCAAGGCAGTTGTGCCTTTGATTTACAAAACCAAAAGCAAACTTTTTCCATAAAGAAGTGCAGCTTGGTAGGTCCATTAACTTGCTCTGGCAAAACAGTGAAATTACAGATGATTTCCCCCATCTGGGTTTTATTAGGTTTGTTAGGCATGTTTGCAAGATTCTTTCTTAAAGATTCCATTTTTCATGGTATGCTTTGTATTCAGTTGTAGATGGAGACAAGAATACTCTTGGCACATTTCTTCAGAGATGCACCTTGAGACTTGAAATGAAAGGATCAGTTCTACCAAATTAAGAAATCAGTGATCCCTTACCCAGTGAATTGAGGGGCTTTTTCATTGATTTCCTTGTGTCAGCATTCAATGCATCATGAATGCAATTATAAATGAAAATTCTACGTACTCAGCATGGGCTCCCCTAGTATCGGCAAGGCTCAGGGCCAGTGCATGGCATGAGGAAAATACCTTTCCATGCCTAGTTCTGTGGGCAATCCTTGTGCAACTTTAGAAAGTGCAGTTTACAAAGAAGGTCTGGTCTGGTGTATCCCAGAAAGAAAGTGTTGGTCAACGTGGACATGAGACTCAGTGCAACTCACCCAGAGGCCCAGTAGTGCAATGAACAAGAAAACAAGTCTTTTCAGTATAATTAATTTAATAGAATAGCAGAATATCATATACAGTGAACAGTATTTATTTTTATAAGCAATCTGATTCATGCTGTGTTTTTTAGGGACTGACATTTTTTAAGGATTTGGGAATATGTTTATTTATACTGATCATTCATGTAAAATCTATGTATTTTCTATGTAAGTATCAATAATACAATAAATCTAGTATCAGACTAACCCTGTATAATAGCAGCAATCAATATTATTAATTCAAGATTCTGTAGGGTTTCACAAGAGAGGAGATGCTGTCCTTTATCAATAAACTGTTACCACTGAGTATTTTATTTTGGTATTTTTGTATTACAAGCTAAGAGTTTGATCCCACAAATAATTACAACCAAGTACAGTGTTCTCTCCCAGGAGCCGTCTCATCAGAACTGTTTGAAGGATCAGAGTTTAATTTTGATAACTGGGTTTATGCCTACTGGGCACATCCAGCTGCCAAGTTCCAGGTAACCATTGGCTCGTGGGCTGCATAGATTACAGAAAGCAATCTATATCAGGTTGAGCTATGTATAAGAAAAGGTCAGCCTGCTATGGAATGATTGTACTATAAGACATACAAAAAAGGAGGAAGCTGTGAATTTGTTGGCATGAAGGCAAGCAACTGAGAGTGGAGTGCTCCACCGCTCCTTCTCCTCAGTCCATACATCTTATCACAATCTCCTCCATTTCTCACGCTGGATGCAGTCCCATGGAGTGAGAACATGGTCTCACTCCATCATACAGGCCATGAAACAAAAGTTAAGCCTCACGTGGGAGTGGGCTTCCTTTCTATAACTCCAGAGAGCTATTCTAGTTTCAGAAACAGATCAGGAGAAGAAACCTCCCCCTGCACACTCCTCTGAGCATAACTAGTAGCTGCTGGGCAAGACACCATGCATGTGTGACACCACCCCTCAGAAGTGTATTACCGTAGGAAGCCTTGAGCGCTCAAAGTGGTGTTATGTGATCACTGCTATGGAGAAGTACCTGGAAGAATCAAGAGAAGATTCTTCAGCTGCATAGCTTGAGAGACCAACAGAATTACTTGGGTGGGAGAGGAACATTCATTCACAGGTGATTTGACTGCTAAATAGGATCTCAAGGGTTTAATAGTTGTGTGCAGGGATACAGTACAAACAAATTTACATCTGCAAGTGGTAAGAGATGTGCATGCATGTGAACAGTGGCTGTCACATTGATTGAGGGTCCTAAATGGCTGATGATAATCTCAACCTGCATATAGTTCACTATGATCACATCAGCTGGAAGAACCAATTAGCAACCTTTATACTCAGACACTATGAGAAGAAAATAAATAGCAGCAATTCCTCCTTTTCAGAATTATATTTATTCATTTTTAATTGACTTAAATTGCCAAGTTCATCCTTAGTACAACCCCATTTACTTCAATGAAGGCACACCAGCTATGAATTTGGCATAAAATGAACACAAGTTCCAGTGTCTATAAGAACCTAAAACCTTTGGTGCCTGGCTGAAAAGCAAATACCTTCAGCTCAAGCTCTGAATAAAGTTGTAACCTCATCTTGTTTCTGTGCATGCACGTGTCATCCGCACATGCTCTCAGACAAATGATCTCCGGCTTGTTTTGAAGAGTGTCCTCAGCCCGTGTTGCATTAAAGATTCTGAAGACACAGAAGGATTCCAGCTGGAGCTTTTGGTTTCCAGCAGGGAAGTGAATAAATGTTCAGGGTGCAAGTGAAATCTTAACTCAGAGTTCCATAGCTGAGTTAATTAATGTCTGACATTTAGAGAAGCTGCCAGTTTGTAAGGGGAAGCTGCAGAGCCCATTCCCCTACCTTGGCCGCAGCACCTGGCAAGCTTCTGAGGCATTATGATCATCAGACCATGCTCTATATAAAGCCACCAGTATCCCAAAGAGCTGTACATTAAAATTAAATAACACAAGAAATTGACCCCACAGTCATTGGTCTCTAGCACAATGCGTGTCATTAATTAATACTTCAAGAAGCATGTGCATCCTGTTGTATTGTGGGCCTAGCACCGATGGGAAGAATTCTGGGGGCAGCCTGGAAGCCCCAGTTCCGCAGAGCTCCTCTGCAGCCCTCTTGGAATCACTTAATTCTCCAAAACCTCTACTTGGACTCTGAACACTATACGGTTTCTGATAGGTCATTTCTTCTTATCTCCTTTATGCCTCTCTTCATCTGCTATATTTCCACTGCTCCCAGCTTCACCCTCTGTATCCACTATGCTCCTCTCTCTCCTTCCATTCCTTTCTCTGTCATGTCTTCCCCCAGCACTCCATCCCTGTCATTCTCAGGTCTGGTTGGCACAACAGAGTTAGGATGATGTAGGGCAGCTAACATTGACCTAACTCTGTAAATGTCTACACTACAACATTGCCACATAATTTTCCATTTTTTTTAATACCAGGAAAAAATGAGAGGCATAGCTTAAGCACTAAATTTTAGCTTTAGTTACCAATTTTCTTCCTATTATAAGTTTAATATAGACCTTTATAATTGGCAAGTAGGGTTATTTAATCAAATGGCCTTTTCTGTTGGTGTATTTTTTAAATTTGAGAGTCCTCTCATTAATTCCAGTAGAAGGGAATGAGAAACTGATACGCTATTTTGTGCTCCCTTTCACATTAGGAATCAGTTTAATTTCAATGAAAGTTTATGGACTAGTAGTATCAGTGAAGTTACAGAGTGATGTCTCCTGGGATGATCTGAGCAAATGAGGAAGAGCTAGGATTTCATCAGGGAAGGAGATTTTTAAGAAATTCAAGTTAAAACTTATTTTTATGCTGAGTATCCCCTATAGCAGGGGTTCTCAAACTTCAGTGCACCCCGACCCCCTTCTGACAACAAAAATTACTACACGACCCCAGGAGGGGGGGCCGAAGCCTGAGTCCACCTGATTCCCACTTCCCCGCCATAGGGGAGCCAAAGCCCGAGCCCCACTGCCTTAGGTGGGGAAGGGTCAAAGCCAAAGCCCAAAGGCTTCAGCCCCAGCCAGGGGGCCTGTAACCTGAGCCCCGCTGCCCAGGGCTGAATCCCTCAGGCTTCGGCTTCAGTCCCGGGTGGTGGGACTCAGGCTTCATCCCCAAGCCCCAGCAAGCCTAAGCCAGCCCTGGCAACCCCCATTAAAATGGGGTCACGGCCCACTTTGGGGTCCCGATCCACTGTTTGAGAACTGCTGCCCTATAGCCTGGTTGGTACAGGCATTCATCACACATTTCTGGGGTTAATTCAGTTTTCATTTTAGCTTTGCAGTTCAACAAAATCATCAACAAAACCTTTATGAAATGCCTTGTTATCTTAAGTCAGGTTATTTCTGCTTTTTATTTTACACCTATTTTAGTTTCAGGAAAGCTCTTGTTTTTCTCAAAGATTTCTATTGAGACTGACATTGCGGAGGATCTGGAAGGTTTTCCCTAAATTCCTAGCAACATGCTATAGGAGTCTATTCATTCTCTGTGAATGGCAAAATATAATATATTGGCGGTTTTCATCACTTTCTATTTAGAGTTAAAGGAAGACTCCCCATGTAAAGGGAACATACAATAATCGCTTTTAAAAAGAAATAAAAAGCTCTTAGTTGCAATCGTATTACTCTGGGTTTACTTCATTTCTGTCTTAGCTTTGCAGTTTACCTTTAAATGAATTTGCTTTAAACTTCTGAGTAGGCTATTATACAAGTGGATTGAAATGGAGGAGTGGAATGCGGAGCTCTAGCCAGAAAGACATGTTTTCATGGAGTTCCACTCCATTGAAAATTCTTTCAGTTTTGCCATTACATGGAGACCCACTTAAGTAAATAACCGATAAATGAATAAAACATTCCAATTGGTACATTTTTTAAGGACCAAGACTTTTTATATGACCCTCAGTGAGAACTGCATTTGTGAAATGAATTGCTTTTTAAATGAAACACATACGAGAATTTTTTAAATCGTTGGTTGTTCTTTAAAATGTTTTAGTGCCTCATTAATTCTTGATTAGTCTGGTTGTTAAGAGACCATTATTATGTGGTAATAAGGTGTAAGAAATTACCTCTGAAACTACAATAGTATCATACAAACGTGCGATAATTAGCACCTTATCAGATGTTGAGGCCAGGTTTGAAAGGTATAAATCAGTGCTACTCTAAGTGGCCTGTAGTCCACCAGTTGTTTACATAACCCCTCCCAATGGCCTGCAGAATGAAATGTTATGAGAACAAAGCAATGGAGTGTTGGGTGGTACATGTGAGGAGCTCTCTCCCAGAGAGGGCTCCACAGAATAAAAAGACCTGGTAAAAATTAACTCTCTTAGCTGCCTGCTGTAATTCAAGAGCTCTCCAATCTTATCTGTTTGTTAAATCATGGCAACTGAATAATTAAAATTAAGTTGCAATAACATTTATGTAAAGGATTTCCAAAGTTGTGTGAGGCTCATATAATTAAAAGCCAGTTCTTAATGCCAACATCTATATGTAAAAAAGAACTATTGGACCTTTTGATGTAAAAGTAGCCTGCAGAGATAGGCCAATCATGCCATAGTTTAATTGAACATAAGAACAGCCATACTGGGTCAGACCAAATGTCCATCTAGTCCAGTATCCTGTCTTCTGGCAGTGGCCAATGCCAGATGCCCCAGAGGGAATGAACAGAACAGGTAATCATCAAGTGATCCATCCGCTGTCACCCATTCCCAGCTTCTGTCAAACATAAGGTAGGGACACCTTCCCTGCCCATCCTGGCTAATAGCCATTGATGGACCTGTAACAGTGTACCCGATAAGGCTTTATGGGGTGTGTGCTCATAAATGTATGTATGATATAACAGGAATAGGGTTTTGCTACATATGCCATGTAACATATCTGTGTAAAGGTTATGATCTACTGGTTATGTTCATCCTAGTTGTATGCAGGCACCATTTGCGTGTTCAAAGTTATGAACATTGGCTGTATAATTGCTTGATTTCTAAGTAGCCTTAGAACATTTGGTCACTTCTTGGAAAAGGAATGTGCAAGTTAAGTGCTCAATCAGGAAGCACTTAACAGACAAAAGAGCCTGGAAGACTCCAATCCACATAAGAAGTCTACCTGAGAATGTTCAAGGTAGCATGTGGGTAATGGCTGCTACCTGCAAGTCCTGAGTCATGCATGGGCTTGTTACTTGCCCATGTGATTCTGAATCTCCATTTTGTGACTGGATTCTACACAGGGTGAAGAGGGGGTCTCCACCCACAAGAGAAAGTCTATTTAAACCCCTGGGGGTCCTGTTGCACCTTCTAGACTAACAGACGTATTGGAGCATGAGCTTTCATGGGTGAATACCAACTCCGATGAAGTGGGTATTCACCCACGAAAGCTCATGCTCCAATATGTCTGTTAGTCTAGAACAGGGGTCTCAAACCCTCTCCTGGAGCCTCGGCGCATAGAGCGCCGAGTCTCCGTCCGAGCGCCTGAGCCCCGCCCCGATCCGAGCCGCGTGGGGAGGGGGCGGGGCTGGGAGCGCCGGGCTGAGCGCTGCGCTCGGCGTGGGGCTCCCCGCCACCCCCCCTCAGGGGGGGCGGACGGGACGCGCTCTGGGCTGGGGCAGAGGATTAGGGTGCGGGGGGATGAGGGGTTCATGATGTGGGGGCGCTCAGGGCTGGGGCAGAGGATTAGGGTGTGAGCCCTCATTCCCCCCGCACTAATCCTCAGCCCCCACATCATGAACCCCTCATCCCCGTGCATTACTGAGTGTATATATTTATTAAAACTGCGCGCGCTTAGGGGAGGAGGTGGAGAAGAGACAGGGCAGGGGCAGGGGCAGCAAGGGGGCGTGTCAGTGATCTAGAAGGTGCCACAGTACTCTTTGCTGCTTTTACAGATCCAGACTAACATGGCTACCCCTCTGATACTTAAACCCCTGGGAGACCCCTCCATTTTGTCTTCAGATGGCTAAAGAAGGAGCCTCTCCACCCCCCAGGATACTTGAAGGAAACTAGAACAAAGGACAGTAACTACAGGGAGGGGATGAGTAATTGCTGGACCCAGGCTAAAAGGAGATTAGTCTGTAAAAGAGAGCATTCTGGAACTGGTGAGGAACTTATCTGTATTTAGTTTGATTAGACATAGATTTGCGCATTTTATTTTATTTTGCTTGGTGACTTACTTTGTTCTGTCTGTTACTACTTGGAACCACTTAAATCCTACTTTCTGTATTTAATAAAATCACTTTTTACTTATTAATTAAATCAGAGTATGTATTAATACCTGGGGGAGCAAACAACTGTGCATATCTCTCTATCAATGTTATAGAGGGCGAACAATTTATGAGTTTACCCTGTATAAGCTTTATACAGGGTAAAACGGATTTATTTGGGGTTTAGACCCCATTGGGAGTTGGGCATCTGAGTGCTAAAAGACAGGAACACTTCTGTGAGCTGTTTTCAGGTAAACCTGGAGCCTTGGTGCAGCTAATTCAGATCCTGCGGCTGTGTTGGAGCAGACAGGAGTGTCTGGCTCAGCAAGACAGGGTGCTGGAGTCCTGAGCTGACAGGGAAAACAGGAATAGAAGTAGTCTTGGCACAGCAGTTGGCAGCTCCCAGGGGGGTTTCTGTGATCCAACCCGTCACTGGACCTATCCTCCATGAATTGATCTAGTTCTTTTTTGAATCCTGTAATAGTTTTGGCTTCACAGCATCCTCTGGCAAAGAGTTCCACAGGTTGACTGTGCGTTGTGTGAAAAAATACTTCCTTTTGTTTGTTTTAAACCTGCTGCCTATTAATTTCATTTGGTGACCCCTAGTTCTTGTGTTATGAGAAGGAGTAAATAACACTTCCTTATTTACTTTCTCCATGCTAGTCATGATTTTATAGACCTCGATCATATCCCCCATTAGTCGTCTCTTTTACAAGCTGAAAAGTCCCAATCTTATTAATCTCTCATTGTTTAATTAAGGTTTATAAAGACTTTGAGCTCTTCAGCAGAAAGATGGTATAGAAGTGAATGTAACTATGCTAATTTATTATCTTGACATGATATATACTATTAACTCCCTTTTACTAGTTATGGTAATCCTTAGTGTGCCCTAAACGTTAGCAGTTCTGGGTGCTCTAACAATTATCTGAAATCACTGTGCTTCAGTATGAGAGTATACTGTGTTGTATTTATAAGCAGGAGTTGGAGGAAAAAGTTGTTTTAATAAGAAAATCTTTACAGCCCTTTCATTCACTCCTGATTGTTTTGTAATATTATTTTAAATTGACTATAAACTGCAAACACGTAAGAATTTTATGAAAATATTTTGTAAGCTGTTTGTTGAGTCTTTTGAACAGTAACAACATTTGGTGCTGTTACTGCGAGGATAATGGTACACTGAATATACAGAGTGATTTATTTTGTCCAATAATATCTCTGTTGGGGATATTTTTAAAGGCTTATACCACTTCTGGAGAGTAATTTATATATATATGTAAGTCTCTATTGTCAATCTCCCTCATTTTTGTCCATTTTATTTCAATATTCTCATCAGTTATCTCCACTGTCTTCAGAGCACTAAATACATTTAAATGCCTAGCAAACTGTCTATAACTGAAATCTTTACTCTTAACAGTAAAATTATGTACTGAAGTTAATGAAATGGGCCAAATTAATTCATGGTGTCATTCCATTTACTTTAATGGAATGACACCAGCAATTAAACTGACCCAGTGTATTTAATTAGGTGATTTGGTTTTGATCATTAAGGTTGTCAGTATTAATGATCCTCTTTAAACTTCATGTAAAGTACACATTTTATATACATATATACACACAGCATATCTGCGTTAAAAGTATATAAATTTATTTCTATATGGTCCTTTTTATTTAAATACCAAAAAGATATCTATCCACAGTTCTGGGTGTCCTAACAATTATTTAAAATAATAACACATATAAGGAATAGCTGCCCAACAGCACAACAAAACCCCCAGTCACTAAATTAATTAATCCTCCAGTAATTCAAAGTATCAAAACATATCCCAACCCCCTCAAAAGCCCCATCAACCTATAGCCTGAGTTCTTCTAAAAAATTTCATCTCTGAAGTGGGTTAGTAGTTTCTGGCTATTTTGGACCAAGAGGAGAATAACAAAGTTTCAGAGCCAAGGGGCCCTCACAGAGAATGTGATCGGGTAACTTTCTGTCTGTTTCTCTTTCCTATACCAACAGGCTCCAGTTTGAGCACCTCTGGTTATGGCAGCTGTGACAGTAGCACACTGGGAGAGAGGGAGTCTCTCAGGCAGCCATGAGCAAGTTATCCGGTATTTAGCCCTTCATTCATAGAATCATAGAAGATTAGGGTTGGAAGAGACCTCAGGAGGTCATCTAGTCCAACCCCCTGCTCAAAGCAGGACCAACCCCAACTAAATCATCCCAGCCAGGGCTTTGTCAAGCCTGATCTTAAAAACTTCTAAGGATGGATTCCACCACCTCCCTAGGTAACCCATTCCAGTGCTTCACCACCCTCCTAATGAAATAGTTTTTCTTAATATCCAACCTAGACCACCCCCACTACAACTTGAGACCATTGCTTCTTGTTCTGTCATCTGCCACCACTGAGAGCAGCCTAGCTCCATCCTCTTTGGAACCCCGCTTCAGGTAGTTGAAGGCTGCTTTCAAATCCCCTCTCGCTTCTCTTCTGCAGACTAAATAAGCCCAGTTCCCTCAGCCTCTCCTCCTAAGTCATGTGTCCGAGCCCCCTAATCATTTTTGTTGCCCTCTGCTGGACTCTCTCCAATTTGTCCACATCCTTTCTGTAGTGGGGGGTCCAAAACTGGGCATAATACTCGAGATGTGGCCTCACCAGTGCCGAATAGAGGGGAACAATCACTTCCCTCGATCTGCTGGCAACAAGGGCACACTGTTGACTCATATCCATTGTAATCCCCAGGTCCTTTTCTGCAGAACTGCCACTTAGCCAGTCGGTCCCCAGCCTGTAGCAGTACATGGGATTCTTCCATCCTAAGTGCAGGACTCTGCACTTGTCCTTGCTGAACCTCATCAGATTTTTTTGGCCCAATTCTCCAATTTGTCTAGGTCACTCTGTACCCTATCCCTACCCTCCAGCATATCTACCTCTCCCCCCACAGTTTAGTGTCATCCATGAACTTGCTGAGGGTGCAATTCATCCCATCATCCAGATCATTAATGAAGATGTTGAACAAAACTGGTCCCAGGACCAACTCTTGGGGCACTCCACTTGGTACCGGCTGCCAACTAGACATCGAGCCATTGATCACTACACATTGAACCTGACAATCTAGCCAGCCGTTTATCCACCGTATAGTCCCTTTATCCAGTCCATACTTTTTTAACTTGCTGGCAAGAATACTGTGGGAGACTGTACCAAAAGCTTTGTTAAAGTCAAGATATATCACGTCCTCCGTTTTCCCCATATCCAAAGAGCCAGTTATCTCATCATAGAAGGCAATCAGGTTGGACAGGCATGACTTGCCCTTGGTGAATCCATGATGACTGTTCCTGATCACCTTCCTCTCCTTCAGTTGCTTCAAAATGGATTCCTTGAGGACCTGCTTCAGGATTTTTCCAGGGACTGAGGTGAGGCTGACTGATCTGTAGTTCCCCGGATTCTCCTTTTTCAAAGATGGGCACTATATTTGCCTTTTTCCAATTGTCCGGTGCCTCCCCCGATTGCCACGAGTTTTCAAAGATAATGGCCCTGCAATCACATCAGCCAACTCCCACAGCACCCTCGGATGCAGTGCATCCAGCCCCATGGACTTGTGCATGTCCAGCTTTTCTAAATAGTCCTTAACCTGTTCTTTCACCACTGAGGGCTGCTCACCTTCTCCCCATTCTCTGCTGCCCAGTGAAGCAGTGTGGGAGCTGACCTTGTCTGTGAAGACTGAGGCAAAAAAGGCATTGAGTAGTTCAGCTTTTTCCACTTCATCTGTCACTTGGTTGCCTCCCCTATTCAGTAAAGGTCCCACACTTTCCCTGACCTTCTTATTGTTGCTAACATATGTAGAAACCCTTCTTATTACCCTTCAAATCTCTTGCTAGCTTCAACTCCAATTGTACTTTGGCCTTCCTAATTATACCCCTGCATGCTCAAGCAATATTTTTATACTCCTCCCTAGTCATCTGTCCAAGTTTCCACTTCTTGTAAGCTTCCTTTTTGTGTTTAAGGTCACCAAAGATTTCTCTGTTAGGCCAAGCTGGTCGGCTGCCATATTTGCTATTCTTTCTGCACATCAGGATGGTTTGTTCCTGTGCCCTCAATAAGACTTCTTTAAAATACAGCCAGCTCTCCTTAAAATACAGCCAGCATTCCTTAAAATTAACCTCTTAAACTGCAACTAGAAATCAATAGGCAGTAGAGTAACCAGACAGGAAATGTGAAAAATCGAGATGGGGTAGGGGTTAATAGGAGCCTATATAAGAAAAAGAGCCACAAATCGGGACTGTCCCTATAGAATTGGGACATCTGGTCACTCTAATAGGCAGCCAGCACAGATCCTGCACCACTGGGGTCATGTGCTCACTACTTAGCAAGTAGGCTGCCTCATTCTGCACTAGTTCCAGTGTCTGAATGAATTTAAGATGTAGCTTCATTGTATAATGGATCACAATAGTCTAATCAAGAGGCAACAATGGAAAAGATAACAGCAGCAAGTTATGAATCTGAGAGAAAAGCTTGCAACCTCCTGGTCAGGTGCAGATGGAAAAAAAGCCACCCTCGTCACTGTGGAAAGCAATTGTTTGATATGATGCTAGCTTTGAGTCGCAAACTTAGATGACCAGTGGTGGATACACACCCTCAAAGATGCCACTTGTCTTCTTCCCGTCATGAGCTCCCGTCATGGACCAGGACCCTGGTGTGCTTAGCGCTTTACAAACACAGAACAAAATGTCCCTGCCCCAAAGACCTTACAATCTAGGTATAAAACAAGAGACAATAGATTAATCTGACAGACTGATGGTGAGGTTACAAGGAATAAGGAAACATTATTGGTAAGCATAACTGGCAGTGGGCTCGGCATACCAGTAGCCTAACCATTGCCAGGGTTGTTTTGGGTTTTTTTGTAGATCTCACAGCAGAGGAGGGTTTTGAAGGGGGACAATGAGTTAGTTTTGCTGATGTTTATGGGGAGCTTCTCCCTGACATGAGGGTCAACTTGGAGAAAACACGAAAGTGCTTGCTTGGAAATTTAACCTAGTGGGCAATGGAAGCTGACCTCACTAGTTACTCGGAGGCAGGAATTCACCTTTTGATACTGAATGAGATCTGATAGGTAAGGCAGGGATAGGTCATGAAGGGCCTTGAAAGTGAATTCAAGCAGCTTGTGTTTGATGCGATAGAGAAGGGGGAGCCAGTGCAGGGATGCAAAGAGAGGGATCAAAGCCACGGGCAAGAAAAATGATCATAGCAGCAGCATTCTGAATAGATGTCAGCAGGCAAGGCTGCACTTGTCAAGGCCGGAGAGAAGGATGCAGTTATTGAAACGCAAGATGATGAGAACTTGGACATGAGTTTTAGCTGTGTGGAAAGGCTGTATCTTAGAGGTGTTATACAGAAAGCATCCGCAAGACTTAGACATAGCCAGACATAGCCTGGATGTGAGGACCTAGAGAGAGGTCTGGATTGCAGATGAGAGGATAAAAAAGGTTGCAAGACGGAAGCCTATTGAACCTTACAATTAGGAGAAGTGGAAGTGGAGCAACCTCCCTTGGGGAAGTGTAGTAATTGCTCTTAATTACCCTGTGTAATTTTTTGGATATTTTCTACACTGGGGAAATTTACTATGCTAAATCCTGTCTGGTCTCTCCACCACCCCACGTGCATGTTACACATCTTCTTTCCACACACACAAGTACTTCCAGAGGTGCACATACACTTTGATTAAACTTGCTTCCACATGAAAATGAAATAGTAATTGTGGTCAGTCATTCAAAGAAGCTGAGCACATGCAGCTCCTACTGAGCTGGTTGGAATTCTAAGGTCCTGGTGATTTTAGCACCTCTAAAACTCATTCAGTAAAATTAAAAAACAACAAACAAACAAAAACCAGATAATTGGCAGGACCAAGGGACCAAAGTCTCTATCACAATGCAGTTCTGTAACTAATACTTTACATTTCTAATACAGTAGAACCTCAAAGATACAAACATCAGAGTTACGGACTTACCGGTCAACCGGACACCACGTGGAACTGGAAGTAACCAATCAGGCAGCAGCGGAGAAAATAAAAACAAAAACCTAGCAACTACTGTGCTGCAGGGGTTCTCAACCTTTTTCTTAATGAGGTCCCCCTCCAACATACCATCAAAACTCCAGGGCCCAGTAGGGAGGCCTCAGGATGTTAGCCCTGCAGGGCTCAGGGCTTCAGCCATGGGGCCAGGAGTGTGGGGGGCTCCAGACTTCAGCCACTGCTGGGGTTGGGGCTGCAACCCCACAGGGGGCACTGGGCATCAAGGCTTTAGCTACCGGGGGAGCACTGGGACTCCTTGCAGTTCTGCTCCTGGTTTCAGTCCCAGCAGTCCCCCTGTAGCTAAACCCCTGAGCCCTGGCGCCCCCCACCCCCGGCTCAAACTGGGAGCAGAGCTGTGTGGAGCATTGAGCCCTGGCATCCCCCATGAGGCTGAAACCAGGAGCAGAGCTGAAGCCCCAGCCCTCTCCCCCACCAGATCTAAAGCCCTGAGTCCCAGTGCTCCTGCGGGATAGAAGCCTGGAGCTCCGGTGCCCCAAAGGTCAGAAGCCCCAAGCCCCCGTCCCTGGAGCCCTCACCCCACCCCCACATCCTGCAGTTGCAGCCTCCCTGCCTCCCTCCTTGCCCCCATGTCTGAAGTCCATAATGTCTTGTTCAGAGTTACAAACATTTCACAGTTACGAACAACCTCCATTCCCAAGGTGTCTGTAACTCTGAGGTTCTGCTATAGCACCTGACATCTAATAGTCTCAAATTGCTGTACACACACACTTGTAACTTATTAGCCTTGCAACACTTCTTTAATATTAAGTAAGAGATATATTAGCTCGTAGCCTGTCTCTGTGGACCACAGTCTGAGAATGAATGAGAGCAAAATATAAAAATAAATCACATTGCAGAAAGCTTCAATTAACAGTTCATGAGCAGAAAAAAAAAATCAAAGAAATTACTGCTGATTTTGTGGATGCTGTTCAGATGCTAACCAAGGTTAATTTCAAGCACTTTTGCAATCTGAGTCAACCTAGTTGATGCAGTACTACATCTCACAAGGTTATAACTAGAATTTGGCCATATACAAAATGAATTTCAGGATTCTTTGGGGATGGTTCACCTTTTTCAAAGCTTTTAGCCTATTAGAAGTGTGTGTTATCAGATGTTATTTACACTTATGGGTTGATTTCAGACAGTGAATAGTTGGGCAACCAGACTCAGCTGCCAGTCAAAATACAACTGAGTTTATTTCCTTTTTATACCTCAGTCTTATTAGTTAAAAAGTCATATTTTCTTGAAGTGACATTACAGCCATGAAATATCACTTTTGAGTCATGTAATGGCCCTGAAATATGACTTTTTCTCACAAACTACCAGTGTGGTATTGCCAGCATGCCAAGCTAGTGTCCAGAGGAAAATTTAAGAGTGGTGATAAAAAGAAAAAAAATCCAGAAAACAGAGGTTTATAATGGAAATGCCGACACAAGCATGAATGATGGGAGGTGGAGAATTCATAATAGTGTATAGCAGTGTAACATGCAATCCAATTGATTTCTGCATATGAAACAATGACCTATAACTCATAAGATACTGGGTGTCAACTGAGTTATGAGAGTTATTCCCTTGTGTATATTTAAAAAGAGACATTAAAATGGAAACATAACATGATTTACTTTGTGAGTGGTAATGTCTTGATTTGACCAAAAATTAATTTTTTAAGTAAAATATGCTTAATATTTTCTGATGGATACTGCACGTTAGGTAGTGTATCTCTGCATGCCATGTATAGCCTGTAAATGGTGGGAATAAAACTCTTCCTATATCAGAAGGAGCAATCATCAGTTATTTATTTCTGCTGTTATGGGGTCTGAAAGAGTTTGTTGCTGATGAATGTGAAGTTTCCCATTTTAACCCACAGAAAAATTATATTTTTAAAGAATTGCATGGTGATATCAGCATGGTATGAATGAGACCCACTCAGAGGTGCTGGGTGCCACTGGGCTGCGGTAGTCAAGATGTTGTGGGGTGGCTGATACCCATCTCTCCCTACCAACCCGGGCTGTGTCTGCAATAAGGAATTTTAACAACAAAGCCATATCAGTGCTACAACCAGCTCACCTGCAATGGTGTCAGCACTGGTGGGAGTCCTAGTGTAGACAAGGCTCCAGCAGATTTCAAGCACTTTTACCATAGTATCAATTAACCCTGCTGGTCTGTGATACCCATGTACTTCCTGTTAGTATCAGCTCTCATCAATGCAGTTCCTGGGGAATCATATTCTGATACCTAAAATAGCCAGTGGCACTGGTTGAACAGCTCATTTTTCCACCCTAGGTTCTATAGCCACCTCTTACAGAGTCTGAGACCTCTGCCCGGTTGCACTTGTTGTAGGGCTCTTTTCTCCTCTCAGCATCGTGATGTGGCCTCACATGAAATGAAACAATTTAGATTTAATAACAAGTTGTTGTAAATAGGAACAAAGTTCTGTTTTCCATTTACAGCACTGGTGCTACAAGCAAGATTGGATACTGCTAGGGCCTTTATTTTGTTCCCTTTTTCTTAATGGACTATTCTGCTTGAATAGACAGAAAAGCAAAAAGACAAGTGAATGTTTACTGTCCTAATGTATAGGCAGCTGTGGCTGAGATCATAATAACTCTGCCCTTGCTATCATAGAGCCAACAGTTATGTCAGGAGACACAAAATTACTATTTCTGGGGCATATATAGTACTTTCAAATAATTTCTGGTTCTTTTTTTCTCTTGAGACTGGATGGAGTAAAAAATCTATTCCCCCAAGAGGAAAAGGTAATGGTATGTGTACACTACGATGTAAGCCCAGTAGTAGAACTCGAGTGTGTAGACCTGGTTTTGTTAACCTAAGACTTGAGTATGTACACATCAACACTAGGTTAGGAATTGTTGAACTCTGGATCTCAACCTGTGACTCCAGAGTCTACACTGATTTATGTGGGCCTGAGTCCAGCCACCCATATCCCAGGCTTACTAGCATCCTCCCAAAATGTGGCCACTCTAGCCCTTTGCACATGGTACAGTGTGGGAAATCTCAAATGTCCACCAAACGTGACTGCCCGGAGGACAAAAATAGTCCACCTGTGAGATTGTGGGATACTTTTGGCAGATTCCCAGAGCATGAGTCCAGTGTATAGTGCAAAGCAAATAGGACTTGAACACTGGGTCCCAGCTTGACTCACGCTTGGACTCTCCACCCTTGTGGGGTCTGGAGATTCTGGGTAGGAGCCCTGGGTTAGCGCGATTTGAGTGTAGACAGAAGAGGGGTTAGGCTTGAGCCTGATTTCAAACCCTGGGCTTACATTTCACTGTAGACATTCCCCATAGAGTATGTCTCCATGGGGACAAAAGCCCCGTGGCATGGCCAGGGCTGACCCAGATCAGCTGACTTGGAATCACGGAACTCAGGCTATAGGGCTAAACATTGCTGTGTAGACGTTCAGGCTTGGGCTGGAGTCCAAGTTCTGGGACCCTCCATACTCGCGGGTCCCAGAGTTTAGGCTCCAGCCCAAGCCCAAACATCTACACAGCTATTTTTCAGCCCTCCCCGAGTCTGAGCCTGTGAAACCAAGTCAGCTGACCTGGGCCAGCCACCGTTGTTTTTTTATCCCCATGTAGACATACCCTAAGAGACCACCATAAGTCCATTCACATATTTTGGGCAGAGAAGCTGGAAATCAAGCCTAAAGCACAGGAGAGAAAAGAAAATAATATCACTAATCTACCGTCTTCTAATGTGCTTTTATTAATGTATCACACTTGCGAAAATATCCAAAATGTGCTAGGTATGAAATTAGTCCGTACAAGAGCAGTGATGCTTAAACAGTGAACATCCACAATCTGAACTGAACACATAAACTCCTGAAACTTGGAAGCTGCTCCACCCAGGCAAATCCCTTTGCCTACATGGACCCCACCAAAGTCAACAAAGCTCTTTGCCAACAAAGTGATCTGCCTGCACAGACCTCACCAGGGCTCCACATAGGCACAGGGTTCCACATGAGCAGAGAAGCTTGCAGGATTGAGACCTAAGGGTATGTCTACACTGCAAAGACAAAACTGCAGCCACCCATCACTACAAAACAGTGGCACGTCAGCCTGCCGCACGGCAAATCTTCTGGACATCTTGTTCTCTTTTCTCATGCCATGCACTGAATTAAGTATTTCACACCATAATTTTCAATAATAATGAAATATAATGACAATTAGGAATTGGCGTGTATAATATAATAATAATACTATTGAAATTATTTTGGCAGTGAGTTTTTTATTATCATTTTATTACTACCAAAGTGTTGCAGAATTGCCCTTTCTACTGTATGTGCAACCCTGTTTGTGAGTGAAAGGGAAAACAATAAAAGTCCGTTCTCCTACAAAATTACATATTCCTCTAGAAATATGGGGAGAGTCTCTGCTCTTTTTACATTATCAAAATATGTGTGGGCAGCTAGGTTTAAAAAATGGGATCTCTTTTGTGTTCTCTTCCTCATTCTGCAATAGCACTCGTACAGTGAAGTTCTTTCTAATTCCATTTTTCTCTGTGAATTCAGAGTAAAAAGCCAAGGCTTGCTAAGATTCTCCTGCATACTTGCAGTCTATTAAAATGGGATGACATGTTTAGTTTAACAGTAGCCAATTGCTGTTTGTTTTTCTTTAAAATACTTTTTTCTCAAGCTGGTCAAATGATCCTGTGGGTTCAGTGTGCGCATTGTGGAGCTTTTCCAGCTACTACCTTGTCTCTTTACTGACAATATTGATAGGATAATTTCTTACATTGTCCAGAATACTGTTTACATAAAGAAGTGACAAATACCTGTTGACACTTTACTAGAGGCCTCCCAGATGGATGGTAAGCTTATTATTACAGACAGGATTTCTTTTTCTTATTTATTTAAAAGGAGCAGACTGCTACAGTCTATATTTAATCCTATTTATACAAGGCTTTGGAGCTGTGCTCCGGCTCCACTCCAGCTCCAGGCAAAAACCTGGAGCTCCACTGCTCCGGAGCTGCTCTACTCTCCAGCTTCGGGCTCTGCTCCAAAGCCCTGCATTTATAACTATATTAAAACTGAATGAAGCTATAATGAATAAGGATGGAACTGAAAAATGTAATGGGCTTCCAGGAAATGGCAGGGAAAACCATTACGAGAAAACACTGAAAGGTTTCAGTTTTCAGTTGTCTGTCACAAATATTCCTCACAGTGGCTAGCCTGTTTGGATCGTGTAGATTTTGAAGTCTTGCTTTGTTTCATGTACACAGTTGTCTTCGCTACTCAGTTGGGTCCCAGCTTTGAATTCTTTTGATACCCTTTCTATACTTCTATTTCTAATGTAATGTAGCTTGGGGTTGACCAAGTTAGTCTCTTTATCCTCTCTTCTATCCTCTATTTACAAGAAAAATGGCAGCTGGTAAAACAAATAATAATTTTATTTACACTAGGAATGGCATGTCATAGCAAAGGAACAGAAATCCTATATGCTGTACAAAAACCTGAGAAACCATCTCAAAGAAACAAAATGTGAAAACTTAACCTTAATACTTACTAATAGTTATAGAAGAGTGACATTTTAATTTATACATAAAGATCCCTGTATTTCCAGTAGCCTGGACCTTCCAAACCATAATAGAACTCTTACAAGTTAGATTACGATCAAGCACTTTGAAATCAATGCAAAGTTCCTATTGACCCCAATGGGCTTTGGATCAGAATTTTAGGAGAACATTAATTTTTGCAGAATGTTCTACATTCCTGTGTAGAAATCACCAGAGGGTCCTGCTTGGATTTCTTCTGGCTGCCTCCTTCTCTCTCTCTCTCTCTCTGTGATTCTGTGTTCTACCTTTCTACACACACGCACATGCATGCCCCCTTACCTAAAACAGTACTCAGTAAAAGCCATTCCACATATACAGTCCAAAACTCCTAGGCAAGGCTACCAACATTTTTTTGTCTAAGGTGGGGGCTTCTGATTAACTTATCCTTACAGTTATGTTGTTTTATTGGTTACCTTAATAAAAGGTGTCCAAAAAAAGAACAATCATATCTCATGCTTCAAGGCCTATACTGGATGTCCTTTAGGGGCCAGGAAGAATTTTTTCTATGTACACAGCTCTTCAGTGGTAGCTACATGAATTGGCTACCAATGCCTTAGATATTGCTGTTCCATATATTTGCAGTTTCCAAAGGTAGGATGCTGGATTAGGTGAACTAGTTCAATTTAGCATGGCAAATTCAGTGTTGCCCTAGGATATTAGAAGCTTTCTGAGAATTTAATACAACTATTGGACATTTTCACTGTAGAAAACTGTTGTTTGCTTTACACTCAGCATCATAGGTAATGGTTGCTATTAAAAAGTTAACATTTGCCAACGTATACTGCACAGTTAGCCCTTATTGTAAGTATGTGGTATCTCAGGCTATATCTACACTAGAACTTTTATTGCTAAAACTTATGTCACTCAGGGGTGTGAAAAAACACCCCCCCCCCACTGACAAAAGTTACACTGACAGAAGCTCTGGTGTGGACAGCGCTATGTCGGCGGGAGATACTCTCCTGCCAACATAGCTATCGCCACTCATTGGGGGTGATTTAATTATGCCGACGGGAGAGCTCTCTCCCATCGGCATAGAGCGGCTGCTACACGGGAGACCTTACAGTGGTGCAGCTTCAGACACAAGTGTGTTAATAGTTGGCACAAATAGATTTTTTTATTGTTGCTCATTGTATGTGCACAGATAGATGGATAGATGGTTAACATGGCTGACTCTATATTGAGAGATTGAGAGTTCAAGTGTGATTTCCAAAAGTGCACAGTCCTTAATAATTTAAGATAGTCTGTCTTCCACTCAATCCAATGGGTAGAGCAAGTCAAAAACCAGGGGAGGGGATGAAATTTTTTGAAAGTTTCAAGAATATTTTCATTTTGAAAAGAACTGATTTTGAAAATGTTTGTGATTTTTTTTACTGAAACTTATTGGGGTTTTGTTTTTATTTTTCCCCCTTCCTCCCTTTTTTTATCCTATTTTTCCTTTTTGTTGGTTTATATTGAAAAATTCCAGATATATTGTGGGTGTCATGTAAATTGTCTATTCACTAATAAAGCTGAATTTATGGGAATGCTCTCGCTTGGGGATCATGCAGCAATTTAATAACCATTTAATAGTTTTTATACCATAGATAGCAAGATTTTCTCCTTCTTTCCATTTGTATGTTCAATGTTTAATGCCTCTGCAATAGATTGTTAAGTAGGCTGGATAATTACATTCTTATTTAGTCACAGGCTGCATGCAGTGCAGGGCTCTGTGTGCCAGAGACTGGATGGCTCAGGGGACTAGTGATAGGACATGGAGCTTTTCATTTGCTAGTCATTGGGTTTCAAATGTGACCCCTATAATAATCCATATAAATGCGACTGTGGGTAAAAAGTCCATCGCTGGCAGGACTAAATACAATAAGAAAGAGGTTTTAAAGTAAATTCAGAGCGAACGACATGATAGCAATGGAACAGGCCCATTATTAGATGGAGATGGTAAAATTGTTAATAAACATTAAGAAAAGGTAGAAGTGCTCAGTAAATCTGACTGTTCTGTATTTGAAAAGAAGCAGGAGGATGTACTTGTAGCACACGAGGATGAGGAGGTACTTTCCAAGGAGGGTGTTCAACAACGTCTACAAGGGATAAACGTTTTTAAATCTGAAGGCCCAAAGAGTCCTTAAAAAACTGGCTGAAGAGATCTCTGATGTTCATTTTTAATAAATCGTGATATACCAGGAAAATTCTAGAAGACTGAGAGAGTACTAATGTTGTGCCAGTATTCAAAAAGGGCAGGCATGGTGACCTGGGTAATTATAGGCTGGTTAGCCTGACATCAGTCCTGAGGAAAATGATGGAAAAGCTGATATGGGGTACAGTTCATAAAGAATTAAAGTATAGGAATATAATTAATGCCAGTCAACATAATTGTATGGAAAATAGGTCTTGTCAAACAGCCCTGATTTCATTTGTTGAGGAGATTAGAAGTTTAGTTGTTAATGGTAACTGTGTAGATGTAATAGAGTTTTATAAGGTGTTTGGCTTATTGAAATTCTGATTAAAAATCAGCACTATACAGTCTCAATAAAGCACACAGTAAGTAGATTAATAACTGGCAAATTGATGGATCCAAAGGTAGTCATCGATGGGGAATCATTACTGAATGGGGATGCCTATATTGGGGTTCTGCAGTACAAGGCCTTAATTGTGTTCAACATTTCTGAAAATAAATAAAAAAACACTTCTGATAAAAGTTGTGGATCACACAATAGTGACATGGTAAATATTGATATGGACAGGGTAGTCATACAGAATTATCTAGATCACTTGGTAAGCTAGGCTCATTCAAACAAAATGTCTTTTAATACAGTCAAGTGCAAAGTTACACATACAGGAAGAAGGAATGCCGCCCATGCCTACAGGATAGGGGACTGTATCCTGGAAAGCAGTGATTCTGAAAAGGATTTATGGGTCATCGTGGTCAAACAGCTGAACATAAGTTTCCAATGTAGTACTGTGTCAAAAAGGGCTAACACAATCCTCAGATGTACATGGAGTAGTGACTAGGAATAGGGAGGTATGACGGGTATACAAACCCCACACTGGGCAACAAGGGGTTAAGGAGCTGCTCTGGGATCAGCCAGCCCGAGCCCACCATTCCAGGAGATGCACAGACTGAAGGAGGGGTTAAAAGGGAGCAGAACAGCTCACTTGGAAGCAGACCAGGGAAAAGAGAAGACCTACCAACTCGCAGCTCCTGAGAGAAGAGCTGAGGGAAGGCAGGATCTCTCCCTACAACAACTGCCCAAAAGTCCCTCCCTGAGGGAAGGGAGAACCTGTTTCAGGTACACTCTGAGGGGGAGGCATTTCCTTCTCTCTGTCATATGGACTCAGTTTCTTTGTGTTATTTCCCCTTGTTTGGTTTATGGACTACCCCAACAGGGGAGAGATTTACTTGGAACTGACCTGGCTGAGGGCCAAGCCACAGGAGAAGGCAGCTGCTGCCCCAAGACAGAGGAAACTACCATGCCAAGCACAGCCACAAGGAGGTGTCAAGTGGCAAGTGGTGAGCTGACCTCCTGCATATCACCTCGCACAGACTGTGAGCTTTGGACAATTGTGGAGTGGTAGGAAGTGGCTAAGGGAGGACAGCAGGTGCCCCGAGCTGTCAGATCTTTGATAGCCCTCAGAGGGCACTGGGCCAGAGCCCGGTGGGTGAGAAGGCTTGGGTTCCCCTACCAATCTCCCCACCCAGCTGTTTGGAGGGCCTAAACTCTGACCACTAGGCAACACTATCCATGAGTGAAGCCCATCTGAGGAGGTGATTTTACCTATGTATACGGCATTGGTGAGACCATTACTAGAATGGAGCTGCTCTGCCTGTGGATGGGGCAGCATACAGAGCCTCCTGGCTGCACCTCTGCATATGAGCCAGAGGGGGGAGATGCCGCTGCTCCCGGGAACTGCTTGAGGTAAGCACTGCCTGGAGCCCGTACCCCTGACCTGCTCCTGTGCCCCAGCCCTGATCCTCCTCCCACCCTCTGAATGCATTGGTCCCAGCCTGGAGCACCCTCCTGCACCCCAACCCCTCATCCCCAGCCCCACCCCAGAGCCCGCACCCCCAGCTGGAGCCCTCATCCTCTCCACACACCCCAACCCACTGCCCCACCGCAAAGCCCACACCCCCAGCTGAAGCCCTCTCCCCCTCCCACACCTCAATCCCCAATTTCATGAGCATTCATGGCTCACCATACAATCTCCATACCCAGATGTGTCCCTCTGGCCAAAAAGTTTGCCCAGCCCTGCTCTAGAGTTCAACAAAAATCTGTTGGATACTGAAGGAAGTAATGGTTTTGTAATTAAAACAGTGAACTGAGACTCAAATCTTGACTGAGATCTGACTTGAGTTCCTGACTGCCACAGACTTTCTATATGACTGTGGGGAAGTCACTTAATCTCCCTGTGCCTCAGTTTCCCAACTGGAAAATTGGAATAATAATTCCTTCCTGCCACCCTTTATATGTCTTGTCTAATTAGACTGTAAGCTCTTCAGGACAGGGACACGCTCCTTCTATATGTTTATATAGCACATAGCATCAATGGAGCCCTGCTTTCATCTGGGGCCTCAGGTGCTACTGTAGTATAAGTTATAATAATGGAGTTAGTCATCTAGTAATAGTGGAGCAGATCTGTTCTTGTTGCACTTGAGGATTCTGTGGGACAGTCTTTTGAGACAGGAGATTGTCCAGCAAGGGGTGATCCCTGGAACAAGTTTCAGTGTAATCTAGTGTAAATATCTGCTAGCTGGACTAATGTTCCCAGAGATTTCTAAATTGTTTTACCCTGGATGGAATCTTGGCCATAATGAAATCAATGGCAGAATTTCCCTTAACTTCAATGGGGCTGGGATTTCACCCCTCATACTTTGGCAACATGGAAACTTAAAAAGTGTAACCTATTACAATTGCATCCAGTGGAATATTTGTATTTTAGAATGTATAAAAGGGATAGAGGCGACATGGAAGGAAGGAAGAAGAGAGAAAAGCAAAATCCCACACTCTTTCCATATACGAAGAGTAGCTGTAGTAAAACGTTGCTGTGTGCTCCTCCTATGGGGGAAGGGGCTCTAGGTCCAAAGACTAACCAGGAGATGTGCTTTAGGAGCCAGGAAGAAAACCAGAATGTCCCTAAGACAGCCACTATCCTGCCCAACACACTGGAGAGTGAACCAAACGCCTGAACTGCTAGAGCTTGAGTTTAAAAGCCAAGGTTCACTAATTGGAGCCGTGACAGGCTCGTATCCTCTGCGGATCAGGCAGAGAAGGAGTCCTGTAACACGCATTCACCAGTGGGTTACATTTGCTCCACACAACCAATTTGATCTGAGTAAATGCTAATCCAGCCTCATGTATGGACACTGCTAAATGGAGGGTCCGTGTTTTACAGATGTCTGCAGTTGTCTGCGATGGAATGGCAGTTTTGCCTTGGGCCATAGTACAGAGTTAAAAATGGGGGTGGGAGGTGGATAGAAAACAGATGATTTTAACGAAAGGGTATAGTAAGAAGGGGCAGAAATAAAAATAACCAACAACTCTCTCTCCAAAATGTGATATTGCACCTTCAGCAGGTGCACTGACTTACAGTGAAAATTCTGAGACTCTAAAGAATTTAAACACCCCAAGATTCATACTGACAACAGACATATAAAGCAGCAGTGCAGTTCAAGCACTCTTATTTCCTTTCATGTTTAACAATTAAGTAATATTTTGTAATAGACAGCAGCAGACCGTTTTCAGAAAGTCAGGAAAATAAATTTAGAAGAACTACTGCTAATCACTCACAGCAGGAATGGAATGAATGGAGGTGGGGAGGCAAGAAATGAACTGGAAAATTCTGAGCAGCTCTTTCTAAGCCTTTACTTCCCAAACCTGTTTTCTTATGCCACCCATTAAATGATTAGCCTTGAAACTTTGGCAGGTTTCCTGAGTGAAGGGAATATTTAGGCTGGTACTTAGGAAGGAGCTTCTTTTAAGTAACTCATCAGTCTTCCCTCTCTCTCTCCCTCTGTATATGCATTTTTATGTTGCTTCCTTGATCGTGAAGTGGGCTTATGTTAATTCGTTTTTAAGTTTTTCTGAAGAAATTCTTTCATTTTTAAAGAGTTATTTTGTGCCCTTCTCCCCAAGCTCTAATCTGATGGGAGAAATGAGTAATGTGTGGAAATAGATCGCTTTCCTTGCAGTCGGTCCAATTAATTAGAGATTTCAGCACATGATTGGGTTATATTTATTCTCTCTTTCTGTACCATAGTTTGATTCTGCATTCTGTGCCAACATGTTCAAGACCATTTGGCTTAACAGTAGTGGTACATAGCAAAATACCAAATTGTGATGAAGCTCAAGAAAGTACTGCATTCACCTTCTGTATTTAACATTATCTATTGCAAGCAGCAATATTGAATTCAGTGGGAACTGCAGGTGCTCAGCACATCTGAAAAGAAGGCTACTTTTGTTTAGGAAATTAATACAGATTTAGTTATCTATAGATACCCAAGGCTGAAAATTTTGGCCCAAGTCTCAGGTCTACGGAGTATGTGAAGTCCACCAAACAGGTGGTTTTCTTCCCTTCTTATCTTCTTTGGGAGAAAGAAATCTGTGACTTTGCACCTTTTGCTTTTGATGCCCACAATCCATCATCAGGCTGGCTCCTAACAATTTGTCCTCAGGAAGTTTTATTTCAAGTTCTATTGGTATGAGAAAATGTCCATCGAATTACTCTGCAAGGATTGTCTTGCATTTCAAATTATGCCATCAGTGTGATGAGAATTTAACAATGCATTTAGCCAGTTTAAATGGTTTTGAACACACATGTAGAACATCTCAGATGGATTCAATCCAAGAGAAGAAAACCTTCCTTTTACAGCAGCTATTTTTTGTTGAAATTGCTAATTGTTACTATAGACTGTCACTTTTTAGAGCATTTAGACTCTACGTTCCATAATTAAATCTCACATTGATATATATACGTCATTCCAGCATTAAGTACATTAATACTGTACCTACCTGCTTTTACTGGCTTGACCACTCTATTTTTAATTAGCTTTGACAGTATTCTATACATTCAGGTTTTCCTATGTGAGGCTTTATAATGGAACTTAGGCACAAGCTGTTTTTTATTCTGTGTAGTTTAAGCTTCATATTCAAACAGTATTTTTGAGAGAGAACACATTTCAAAATCCTAGAGGCTCTGTTAAAAGCTCTAATTTGAAAATTACCCTACTGATCTAATTCTTTACATTTCTCTTATCCATAGTCTTATCACTTTAGTTTTGCACAAAATAAAAAATACAAATTAATTAACTTTTTTTAAATTAAGAATTTGTAATTTAAGATTTGAAAGTGAAAAACTTCAGCAATTAGAATCCAATTGATTAAAAACTGTTGCTCTATAAAGCAGCTATTCTTACATTTTGTGTTAACAAACAAGCCTTTTTTAAATGCTTGTTTTGGTTATAGTTGAGCATTAGCTGTACCTGGCCATCTGTTATGTATAGGTAACCACGGTGGTAACAATAATATGTGTGTCCCTTTTCTGAAAGGAAGGAAACATGTATCTGTTTTTCATGAAGCGCTCATGTGTTTTACCAGGTGAATTTCTCCCCTTATTTAATTTAAAATGACAAACAGAGGCTGAAATTACATTTGTGATATTAGTGTCCCAATCCTGTAACCCTAATTCACATGAGTATTGCTTACTCGTGAAAATAATCCTATTAACATCAACAGGACTGTTTGCATGAGTAAGGCCTCCTGATTTAAGAGTTACAGAGACAGGGCAGATTTCCCACTTTTCTGGTAACAGATCCAAAGTTCATAAAATGTCTGTGCTTCCAGTAAAGATTTTCTTCTAACAATCTGGAGTTGTTTTTCTTCTCCCTGTATCAGAGAATGAAATTTTTGGAAAAAAAATAAACAGTAGATATAAAGTTTCAGTATTACAGGTGAAAGGAATAGGATAATTTGGCCCATTAAGATTTTTTTCAGCTGAATAAACATAACAATGTAAACTTGAATGAGCAGTCGGTTGACAGATTTTCACCTTGAACACCTCCTCTTCACAGCCGCAAAATGAGGACAGACACATGCATGGAGTTAAGTGACAGGCTGCAACTTTTATTGAACTTTAGCACAGGGGAGATGTAGTACCTGCCAATAACCCATACTCTCTGATACCAGGCATTTAATTGGTTCCAGTGCAGGGATTACAGGGCTCCACACCATATAACTCATAACTCAGGGTAAGATCTCCTCAGCCTACCCCCCGGGATTCAGTTCTCTCTGAATCCTAGCATCTTCCCCCCTGCTAGGGGAACACAGGGTGCAAAAGAATGGGGACCTCAGACTGCAAGGGCACAAGGTCTGACCTCGATCCTATCCCAAGGCCCATCACCAAAATCCAAGATCTTTAACCCTAGGAATCATTAATTTTATCCTTATAACCACACTGGAAATCCACCACAAGTTGCGAGGAATAAACAGCTCCGCCCCAGTACCTCTGATAGGTACTAAGCACATTCCTACTTAACCCACTGTGGCTTGAAGGTGCTGCAAGGAAGGCAAAAGGCTCCTTGGTCCTCTACCAATTGGTCCAGGGAAGAAAAAATTCCTTCCTGACCCCCAATGGGTGATCGGCTAGACCTGCAGCATCCGTCTGGCTGGATTCACATTCCTAGTTCAGGTGGGTAGGGTGAGGTTGCTGGAATGGAGCCAAAAAAGGCTCCACATGGCCCCTGTGCCAGGTTAAATCCTGGCCTATCAGCACCCCTCTCACCAGCTGGTCATTGGGTGCCAGAGACTCCCGGGGGAGGGGCTGCCTACTGTCCCTTAATGAGTGTCTCCCTCCCTTGCTTCTGGGGCTGTCTCCTTTCACCACTTGCCCCATCAAGTTCCCCCACCAGTTGAGGCAGGGGGCATTTTTGTTGAGATATTCTTCAATTATCCAAGTGAAATAAAAGCATTTTTCCACTACTGTTATCGCATTGCTACATAAAGAGCAGAAATAAGGAAAATGAATGATAGAAGTGCTTCGATTCGAATGGATATACTATCATCTATTCACTTGCTGGGACATTGTCTTGCATTAAAATAAAACTGAATATGTTTCATGATATTATGTGTTAATGATTAACATTTTCACCGGTGATTACAAAAGTGATAATTTCTGCATCATATATATGTCGTGTATACTGAAAATGGCGTGGTGGAAAATAGATTTTGTAATTATAGACATGGTTGAAATGTCTATGCTTGTACTGTTATTATTTCTTCGCCCCCCCCCATCTCTCTTCCCCCTCACCATAATAATTCATCAAAGCGCTAAGCAAATACTTAAGTAGCGTTACGAGTAAGGATGGACAGAGGCATGATTTTATGTGTTTTGCTAAATAAGGATGAACTTAAGCACATTCTTTGCTGAATCTATACCTGAGCACTTTTCAGATAAATTAAATACACAATGGCAAGGTCCCTTTTGGACTTCATGTATTTTTCTTGTCTTCTGCCCTCCCTGCTTAAAGGAAGCTCTCCCTGGGGATTTTTTTTAAAATTATCATCATGCCAGTTACAGTGGAAATGTTTTGTCAAAGAGAAGGATCTTGAAGCATGTTCAGACTCTGGGTTGATCTGAGCTTCTATGGAATCTAATGCCACAACTGAAGCTCCTCAACTTCAAATGTGTCGTCTCTGGCTCTTCCACTACATCCTTGGGTTTGAAAGCTGCAAGTCCAAGAAAAATGAAGCGGTCTAGTATTGGTCGTGGATGGAGATACAGTAACTGATGACACTGGAGCCTGATTGGATCGTGGCTTTGAAGATCAGGACCAAGGCTTTGAAATGATAATGGAAGTAAATTGGGAACCAGTGGAGAGATTGAAGCACAGAGATTAACTGCTCACAATAGCTTATCCTCTTCACTAGGCAAACAACCACATTTTATACAAGCTGGAGCATTTCCACTGATTCAACTTCATATTTGATGAATTACAGTAATCCAGTCAGGAGGCAGGGGTTCGGGGTGGGGGGTGACTGCACCACTATGGCCAGATCCTCCTCTAGGAATAAAAGACAGAGTTTTCTAGCAAGCTGCAGGTGGAGGAAGGTTTTTTCCTATCACTAATGTTACTTGATTGTCTATTTATATTACAGTAGCACCCAAAATGTGCAGAGAGCTGTAGACACTTATAGGCAGACACAGTGTCTGCCCTGAAGGGCGAAAATCCTAAAAAGACAAACAGAAAAAGGCTTGGAAAAATGGAGAAAACATACAAACAAAGTATTCTTGATAAGTCAGTGTTGTTATTTTTGTGTTACATTAAACATATATAAAATTATTCCCACATATATCTCCTGTATTTTATCTTGACCCCACACATACTCTTGTAAAAACTGCCGTACACACAAATAAGAGTCATACACATAAATATTAACACACACAAACACACACACACAGGGGTGTGATGCTCATCATCTATAGTTTTTATATTAATAACATGTTGTTACTTTATAATAAACACAGGTAGTTTATATTATAATATAACTTCATTTAAGGAAACAGTTAAGGTTAGTAAGTGACAATGTACTTAACTATCACATAATTTGCCTAAGCTCTTAAAATCAAGAAAATGATTAGTTAATGACATAAATATTACACTTGCCCACATATTAAACAAATATATTATTCTGATTAAGTATTTTAAAATGCATATTTCATCAGAATACCATGTTTTAATATATTATCTTTGTTAACTTGATTTCAGACTCCAGATATTTTGTTCTAAGGGATACCGTTAAATAGAAAATATCAGTTAACATATTTATCAACTGATAGCAAATATTTTTGCTAAAGTGTTTATGATTGTTCCTTCCTTCTCCATGTATTGCTGATGTTAGATACAGCACTTTGGGGAATCACTATTATACTGTTCATATTTTGGCTGTTATCATTTCTGTCTAGGCTTTATTGAAGAGTGGTTATACAACAAGAAAGTATACACATTAAGCTCTCACTGATTTAAGTGGGAGCCACTCTTGTCTCTTTATTTATTCTGAGTTCTTATACAGCATCTATCATTGGGGTGTCTGAGGTTATGTCTACACTCCAAGGTTAAGTTGATTTAAGTTACGTCAACAATCCTCCACCACTGTAATTAAACCACTTGTTCAAGACCACACTACGGACCTTGTGATGGTGGAGCACGTCCACAGTTGGTGCTCTTGCATCGACAGAGAGAGCAGTGCACCATGGGAAGCTATCTCACTATGCAACTTGCCACCCTCTGCCACTGGGTACTCTGGGCAGGGATTGCAGCGCATCATGGTGGGCTCAGTATCCCATGATGCAGTTTTCTTTGTCCCATCATTCCATGGGCTTCCTACTATATATCACGCCACTTTTCATCTCTGGCTGAAAGCATGGATCCTGCATTGGTCTCCAATCTTGTGATGAGCATTATGAATACAGTGGAGTTGATCTTGCAATATTTCATGAGCTGCAAATCTGATAATGACACCATGTTGTTTGCCCTGCTGTGTGCCTTGGAAAGTAACAATTCAAGATGGATGGTGGCATTCACGGAGCAGCTGCGCACAGTGGACTGTCTGTACTGAGCTCGGGAAACAAGCACTGAGTGGTGGGATTGCATCGTGATGCGGGTCTGGGATGACGAGTCGTGTCTGCAGAACTTTTGGATGTGCAAAGCCACCTTCCTGGAACTGTATTTGGAACTTGCCCACACCCTCCAGTGCAAGGACACCAAAACGAGAGCTGCCCTCAGAGTGGAGAATCAAGTGGCGATCGCTGTATGGAAGCTGGCAACTCCAGACTGCAACCAATCAGTCGTGAATCAATTTGGAGTTGGAAAGTCCACCGTGGGGGTTGCAGTGATCCAAGTGTGCAGGGCCATTAATTGTCTCCTGTTATGACGGACCATGACTCTGGGCAATGTGTGGGAAATAGTGTTTGCAGCAATGGGATTCCCTAGTTGCGGCGGGGCGATAAATGGCACACATATCCCAATTTTGGCCCCAGACCACCTTGCAATGGAATATATCAACAGAAAGGTCTACTTTTCTATGGTATTGCAAGCACTGGGGTCATTTCATCAACATCAATGCGGGATGGTCAGCAAAGATTCATGACACACACCTCTTCAGGAACACTGGCCTGTGTAGAAATCTACATGCAGGGACTTTCTTTCCAGACCAAAAGATTGTAATTGGGAATGTGGAAATGCCAAGTGTGATCCTGGGAGACCCTGCCTACCCCTTGCTCCTGTGACTCATGAAGCCTTACATCGGAAACCTTGACAGCAGCATGGAGCACTTCAACAACAGGCTCAGCAGATGCAAAATGACCAAGGAATGTGCCTTTGGCAGATTAAAGGGTCACTGGTACTGCCTTTTTGGCAGGTTAGACCTCAATGAGGAAAATATTCCCATGGTCATAGCAGCCTGCTGTGCTCTGCATAACATTTGTGAACGTAAGGAGGGAAGTTTCCGCAGGGGTGGAGCCTTGAGGTGAATCGGCTGGTGGCTGCTTATGAGCAGCCAGACACAAGGGTTATTAGAGGAATTCAATGGGGGTGCTATTTGAATCAGGGAGGCTTTGAAGGAGCATTTTGACAGTGAGCCCCAGTAATGTGTCTTTCTATAATTAAGGCTACCTTTTAGTTATGGGTATTTTTAGTAAAAGTCACGCACAGGTCACGGGCAGTAAACAAAAATTCACGGCCCATGACCTGTTCGTGAATTTTACTAAAAATCCTCATGACTGAAACCTGGGAGGAGGGGGCTGCCCAGGGCCCCCGCGGGTGCTGGGGGAGGGTGGCCCAGGTGCTGGGGTAGGGAGGCAGGCAGCGGTATGTGGCATGGGACCCCTGCTGGGAGCTGCAGGGGCAGTGCCCTGGGTGAAGGCAGCATGCAGAGCTGCCTGGCCACACCTCTGCCTAGCAGCTGAGCGAGGGGGATGTTGCCGCTTCCGGGGAACCCCCCAGATAAGCCCGCCCAGAGCTCGCCTCACCGCCTCCCCTGCCTCAATCCCCTGCCCCCTCCCACACCCAAGCTCTGCTGCTGGGAGGGGAACTGCCCCACCAGCGTCTGGTGCATCTGGTTCAGGGGCTGCCTGAGCTGCCCCTGAACCAGGCGCACCGGCTGCTGCCGAAGTCACGGAAAGTCACGGAATCCGTGACAAACTCGCAGCCTTATCTATAATGCATTGAGCCAGGCATTGCTTTCCTGCACTGTAGTATGACCCTTGTAATAATCACTGAGTGTGCATTAAGTGTCTGCAAATGCTACTATTGCCACTGTGTATGAATTTCAGAAGCAACCATCATGTGTAGGAGACCAATAAAGATTTGTTTTCTTTCCATAAGTTCATTTTTATTGAACAACTATACAAACATTTCTATTACCTAGAAGGGACATTACAATGAAGAGTACTTTTTAATGAGGCTGTCATAGCTGGGTGTATGTCCAGCTGTCATTGTGAAACATGCCTCTGAGGGTGGAGTGCCTGGGGTACTGTGGTGGGCCAGGAACATGCGAGGAATGTGGTGGGGGCTTTGGGGAGGGAATGGAAGGCAGTTCTGAATGGGCTGCAGAGGGAAGTGAGCACAGATGTGTTGCCTGCAATCAGGGACCTCAGCATGTCCATTTGCTCCTCGAGAAGCTGTAGCATCTGCTCCTTCCCCTGTTTCCTATTCTGGCTATCCATTCGCAGTTTTTCACTGATAGCGAGCAGAGCGCTTGGAGAGAGGCTATCAGCAGCATCAGACGATTGTAGCACTTCCCTGAACATGTCTTCCTTACTCCCCCTGGTACGTCTCCTTATCCAACTGAGCTCCTCAGCCGGCGTGCAGGAGGAGACTCTCAAGGCCACATCTCCAAAAGCTATAGAAACAATTGACAGAGGCACTATTGTGAGTGCATGCACCGCCTTGATTCTACAAATTACATACACCGCTTTCTCACTTTCCCTTGGCAAGCACACAGCACATTGACAGCCCTAACCATGGTGAGTTGGACGCAAGGGGGAGGGGGTAAGATGGAACAATGGGTGTGGGGAGGTTAACAGGGGGATCACTAATCATTACAAGTGCTTAGGGACGCTATTCTGAATACTGGCACTGTTTTCCACAGTTGGGGTAATAGAAGCTGATATCTCGCTCCTGAGGGTAACTGAGGATGCTCCTGCATGAGTGCAGCTGCAGACCAAGTCCATATGCTGCTCACCTGTGTGCTGCTTTGGTGCCTGCAGACATAACTGCTGATTGGCACAGCAAAGTTTCCTTCCGCAGGGGAAGGAACAAGGCAGCCCTCCCAAGGAATCTGCAGCAAAGGATTGCAGAGTAATTCCACAAAAGTTTCCTAGAGATCAGTATGGAGGATTCCTGGGACATCCCGGTGTGCATCAACAAACTCTTCCACATGTCCCCGCCTTCTCCCTCTCCCCCCCTCTAGCTACACAGGGGCATGAGAAACAGATGCATAGAGTGCTACTGTTGGTTATTTCTATCCCTCTTTTACCCTGGAAACAAAAATAGCTCTACCTTATTTCTCCCTGCAATATCAAAGCACAATGAGTACTTACTGGAGCTCCCTTTTCCTGCATCCAGCATGCCAGAGCCAGAGTGTGGGACTGGTTAAATCCCTCCAGAGATTAAAACATGCCATGCCACCGGACAACCCTATCGCCTGTCCTCCATCCTCCTCCAACTCCAGTTCCTCATCCACTTTGTCCTCAGGGTTCACTCCACTGGCCGTTGCCTCCAGTACCCATGGAGTATCCACGGGGCTCTTGGCAGTGGAGGTGGGGTTGCCACAGAGGACATAGGTGCCAACTCCGTGGGTGCTCTGGGGCTGGAGCACCCATGGGCAAAAATCAGTGGGGGCACCGCACCACCAGCAGCCAAGCTCCCCCCTCCTCGCCTCCTTCTCCTCCCCCCACCCAAGCACGCCGCGTCCCCACTCCTCCCCCTCCCTCCCAGTTCTTTCCACCACCTAACAGCTGTTTGGCGGCACTTAGGACTTTCCGGGAGGGAGGGGGAGGAGCAGGGATGTGGCGCTAGGGGAGGAGGCAGAGAAGAAGCAGGGCAGGGGCGGGTTATGGAAGTGGAATGGGGGTGGGGCTGGGGTGGGAAAAGGCAGGGGGGGTGGGGACTTTGGGGAAGGAGTGGAATGGGGATGGTGTGAGGGTGGTGCAGGGGCAGGAAGAGGCAGGGCAGGGGTGGGGCCAGGAACAGGGGGTATCGCGCACCCACCAGGCAGAGGGGAAGTTGGTGCCTATGACCAGGGATGGTGTGCAGCTCCTTGTAAAAGCGGCATGTCTTTGGCAACACACCAGACTGACAATTGGCCTCCCTTAACCTTCTCATATGCCTGCCTCAGCTCCTTGATCTTGGCACAGCACTGCTGCATGTCCCTCTCAAGCACATTCAGCTCCATGCCAGGAGCAATCTGCCCGTAAGTATCGAAGTTCCTATGGCTGGAGCAGAGCTACGACTGCACAACCTCCTCTCCCCACAGACCCAGGAGATCCACCAACTCTGGTGTACACAGTGCATTTGTGTGGAGAGCTGCCATGGGAAGATGCTATGTGAGCTGTCCACGCTGAGAAAACAGGAAGTGGAATTTCAAACATTCCCGGGGCTTTAAATGGGGGAGGATCGCATGCCTGTGTACCTGGCTGCAGAGCAGTGGAATTCAAAGTGGTGACCAGAGCGGTCATGATGGGCATTGTGGGACACCTCCTAGAGGCCATTTAGGGTGCCGTAAGCAACACAGTGTCTGCACTGGCACTGCCTCATTCTAACTTCATCGCAAAAAACTGTGTGGCCCTTGTCCAGGTGGTTTTATTCTGTTGGTGTAGCAAGAGAGTTAAATCAGCGGGAGGAGCATTGCAGCGTATACACGTCTACTATTTTGTCAAGAAACTGTAGGGTAGACATGGCCTCAGTTTGCAGCCAGATTTTGCTGAAGCTGGCACTTCAGCTTGACTCTCTACCACAGAGAAAGAAGCTTTGAATAAGTAGCAGTAAATCCAGAAAAAACAGCAACAGGGTTAATTAGACTGTGGGATAGTAGGAGTTACCCTTTACAGTCCAACTTTCCACTACTGCAGTTGGAGGTAGCATCAGCTTTCCCAACCTTATAAAGAGCATGGATTAACCTGGAAGCTGAAACCAAGGTATTTCTCCAGCAATGAGATGTTCTTTGTTCTATAGCTGCAGTGGTAAACTGCTAGTGGTGCCAGTAGCTGTAAGTCTTATAGAAGGGTGGCTAGGTTGTGTACTCCTTTTGGATATGGTGTTCCTTTGCCTGCTGTGTGATCTTGTGAAACATACACCCTGTTATCCATTTAAGAATTAGGTTTTTCAGCCACCTCATGAGATTAGGCACAAGTACAAGGAGGTGGTTTGAGATGATTACATATGTTTCCTTTAAATATTTACATTTTGGGGACCACCCACATCACAGAATGCATTTAAATTGTTCACCAAACTTCCTTTTGGAGTCAAGACTAAATTACAGATTCACTTTTCCCAGACTACAAGAAAAATTTGCTACTTTTCCCATGACTATTATTAGACACTTTTTTTTAAAGAGTAGGATCCCTTCACTGGAGACCTTTCAAATAGTGGGGAAAGTCTTCACACCTCCTAAATTCCTTTAACTACTAGTTATTTAACTCTAGGTTGCAATAAAATTCTAAGAGGTTGAAAACAAGCTCCTTTTTTTGCACACAAATTTAAATATTTTGGTGGTGGTTTGGGGAAAAGGGGTGAAATCCCCATTAGAAAAGGTGAGTTCTTGTCTATTTTCAAATGATACAGACAAATTCTTCTGAGCGTTGTGGCATTATAGTATTGTTTTAATTATTTTGATCGATAAGTCAGCATTGCTTCAAGCCTGTAATTGAGCAAAAAAATGGCCTTTCGGTCTTATTTGATGTCACAACACTGCCAGTATAAATATCTACTAGAAAGCTCTTTGTAAGTTCTAACCCTAATGGAGTAATCTTTTCCTCTGTTGGGGAATGCACACCTGCCAGCATCAAAAATGTTCATTTATAGCATTTAAAATCTGTCATGTAATGCTTCTAATTACCATAATCTTCTCAAAATCCATTGCTACTGTAGTAATCAGTTAGTTTCCTCAAGTATTAATAGTCAGCAACGAGTTAACAAGCTAGTTGGCAACAAATATAATACTTCATGTCTAATTATTTGGGTAATTAAAATATACTTTTTCTATTATTTTTTCTCCAGAATGCTAGAAGATGACCTCAAGTTAAGTAGTGATGAAGAAGAGAATGATCAGGTATGAGCTACTGAATTCAAATGTAATCTGTAGAATGTTTAATACCAAGACTGATTTATTCAAGTAATATTACGCTATTACTTCTTAAAGTATGTGTAGAGGTTATCAAAATAATCTAAAGTACTGTAAATGGAATACCAGATGTGCTTGTTTCATGCCAGATTGTTTGTTTTAACTACTGTATTTAGTGGAAATGTGCTACACTGCTCTTGATTTATTAGCTTGATTTAATGCGGAAATATTTTTGGATGTCTGTTTTTTAAATAAAAAAGAATTCTGTATTAAAGACTCAGGTCAAAATCTTCAAACCTGGGTGTCCAAAGTAAGGGTCCTAAATCTATATCTAGCACCAAAAATAAAAATGGTCTGATTTTCCAAAGGTGCTCAGCTCCTTCATCTGCCATTGAAGTCAATGGGATTTGCAGGTGCCCAGTACTTCTAGAACCCAGGCCACTTACATGTTGGTACATGAATTTAGGTGCATAACTTTAGGTGCCCAGGTGTGAAAAGGTTGATCTCATTGCTTTTCATTTCTCATTAGTTTAGCTACATCTACACTTGGAGCTAGGGGTGTGATTCCCAGTTCATACAGACATAGTCATGCTAACTCTTATTGAGCTAGAACAGTGGTTTTCAACCTATCATCTGCAGACACCCTAGGGTCCATAGACTATGTCTAAGATTTCCAAAGGGGTCTGCACTTCCATTTGAAATTTTTTAGGGGTCTGCACATGGAAAAGGTTGAAAACCACTGAGCTGGAGCAGTTTTTCTCAACATCCGCTCTATGGACCAGCGCCAGTTCCTGAGATCTCCCTGACACAGTTTAGAAAGGCAGCAAGCCTGTCCCTGGTATCAAAAAGGCTGAGAAACATTGAGCTAGAGCACTAAAAATAGTAGTGTGGCCGCAATAGCACAGACAGCAGTGAGCAGCAGCATGAACTAGCCACCCAGAATACAAACCTGCCTGGACTCCATGGGTATGTACTTGGGGCAGCTAGCCCATGCCGCCGCTGCCCATGCTACTGCAGCCACACAACTGTTTTTAGTGCACTTGCTCAATGAGAGTGAGTGCGAGTATGTTGATGCAACTCAAAATCACACCCCTAGCTCATAGTGTAGACATAGCCTAAGTGCCTGTATTTTAAAACATGCTGCAAACTATAAACAAGTCACACCCTTTTGATATTTATATTAGATAAACTAATATTTCACCAATTTTGAATAAACCAGCTGGGTGTTAAGAAGATTCAGCTCATGGATTAAAGTTGTTTACTATATTTATACAATTTCTTTTTGTTTAATATATTTCATACAAGGGATCCCGAAACACGTCCAAGTTAATTACTTTTCTTGCATGTCTAGGCAGTTTAATGTACAGTATGTAGACAGATTAGGGCAAGGTGATATAAGGGACAAAGAGGATGTTTTGGGAACAGTAATTGAGCGCAAGGAATTGTTGGGTTCAAGGAGTAGGATTTATGTGTTTTAGGAGAAAAAGTTAGGATTTAGGAGTCACAGTAAACCATTGAGTTAAGGAAGAAGAGAGGAGTCTCAATTAAGGATGGGATTTGGAGTCATGGAAACATGGGACAGGATAGCTGATTCTGCAAATGGTAGAAAATAGGCATATGGATCTATATCTCCCATGGCAAATGGAGACAGGGATAAGAAGGTGTATGCTAGTCAAGGAATGCAGGGTATAAGAACATAATACATTGGGGGGGGGGGAATTGTTGTTAATTCCTGCCTACTTCCACAGACCTGGCATCTTTTTCTCCCCATGGCACAACATCTTCAAGCTAATAATACCTTTCCTATGGCTTAGCAACTGGTATTGTGAATGTTAGCTTCTGGAATACTAAGTACTGTGCAATAGAATATCACAATATCGCCTTTTTGGTTTGTATGATCTATTTCTCTGCTTACACCACCTAATATCATGTTTACCTTTTTACTTTTGAGTGTGCAGTTCATTAATGGTTTCAATGACTTTTACTCTGTTGCCCCTTTTTCCTTATCACTGTGCTGGAAGATAGCTCCAATTAGCACATCTTCCTTGGAGTGGTTCCTCTGTCTCAGACTAATTATTTTATACTTAGACACTGCCCCCCTTTTGCCATCTGCAGGACCAATCAGCTAAATCATCGATAGTCTATAGAATCTGTTTGCATCATTGTCCCTTAATATTTACTCTCCCTCTCAGTTTAATTATCTCAGAAATCCTGGAAATCTTGACCCCAATCCTGGGCTGCCTCCAAGCTGTGCTTAATGCCACTTTTGCCCTCTTTCCCACCAGTCCCATGGGTGGCCAGGAACTACGGTGTTCCTCAGTGTAAATAAGAGCATCTTCAAGGGTGTTCTGACTTATATCATCTCCCTATGGCCTCCAGGGGCCATTTGGGAATGGAGGAACATTGCACAAGTGTGGAAGTGTAGAAATTCCTTGACCTTGTCCCATTCCCCTGGATATATATTCTATATCAGGGGTCAGGAGAAGTACCCTCTATGGTGGTTCTTTGCCACCCAAGAATTTCTCTGCCACTAGATAGGTAAGACAGCATTATGGCTGCTTTGTGCCACCAAAGAGGTATAAATCAACTGAAGCAGGGCTGAGGAGCTAGTCGCCTATTTTGAATGCTTTCAGCTAAATCATTGTATATGTTATGAAGAATTGATTTCCTAAAACTGTTCCCAGTGGCGATTTGGTCTTGTGGTTAAGACACTGGTCTGAAACTGAGGAGATTGAGTTCACTTCCTGGCTTTACCAAAGACTGTCTGAGTGATCTTGAGCAAGTTGCTGAATCTCTCTGTATCTTGGTTCCTCATTTGCAAAATGGAAATAATCACACTTCTTTACTCCCATGGATTGTCCATCTTGTATACTTAGATCATAAGATCCTCCGGAAATGGGCTCTTTTTTGTTGTGTATTTATACAGTGCCTAGCAATATGGGACCCTGAGCTCTGAGGGTGCCTTGAGGCACTACCATAATGCAAATAATCCTTAGTAATTTCCCTTGTTGATGAGAAAAGTAGTAAATGTTCATCTGATTAGCAAGAGATGTGCACTGTCCAGACAGATTCACAATTTACAACTACCTTTCTCCATCTGAACTTCATGGCGAGGTTCCACACCAATGGAGCTGACATTTATCCCCTGTTGTTTACCAGGCTTTTACCCAGAAGCCTATTTTACTTCCTATTCCGTGACTGTTACCTTACCCATTAATCTCAGATTTGAGTGAGAGGACCGGGAAGGAATAGGGATCAAGAAAAATATATAAATGAATTTCAGTTTTTTATATAACTAATTGCTCTTATCCCTCAGAATAATTATAATCATTCAGTTAATTGAGGGGAAATTTTACAAGAACTAGAAAGCTTTTTTTGCCATTACTTAAATCATGAAAAGATTTTTTTAACAAGAATTCAAAATTTGGAGGGAGATTTTGTATTTGATTTTGAAATATCCAAGAAGCCAATGAAAAATGCTGAGGTTTATTCAGGTGAGGAGAGGAGCTGATACATGTCAACACTGATGTTTGGAGAACTGTGACAAAGCAAGAGAACGTGAATGATGGGGATACGGAGGTCAAGATGGGAAATGGATACGTGAATAAGAGCTTCAGTAGAGTGACCAAGGCCTTGTTGAATGAGGACTGTGTTCCAGGGGTTACAACAGGCAAGATTCACAGACTTGGGAGCTATGGGGAGGCAAAAGAGGATGGCATTGAACTGAGTGTGTGTGTGTGTAAGCGAGCCTACAGTAATTACATTATCCACACATATTAGACAGTCAATTTTAATTACATAAATGTATTTTCCTCCTTCAATGAGCATAGTTTATCCATTTAAACTGATCATTTTAATTTTACAGGCAGTGATCATAGGAACTGATATGTAGAAGGAAAATTTCCAGTTGGCATATTTTATTTCACACACATTGAAGAAAATTTACCTTTTAATCCCCAATCAATATCTAAAGAGCACACAATTAACAGATAGCTCGGTCGTTAACATAAATCTACAAGTTAAAGAGCCACTTCTTTTTGATTTATAATGCATAGAGTAATAATTTTGTCATCATCTCTCTCAGAAAGTGTCTGATGCTTTGTAGCATGAAGATGTCAAAACTGTACTTAAGATTGTTCAGAGTACTGAACTGTGGTGGTTATTGCCTCTTGGTTCCCTGAAGTGTGGAATGGCACATGAAACATTCCCATTAGAATACTCTGCTCTTCATTGTAGAGGTCACTGGATAACTTAAATCAGTCTTGGGTGTAATATTAAAAGGAGATTGCCAATTGTAATGTGAACAATTCATTTTTTCTTCTTTGTCCTTTTACAATATGAAAATTTCCTAACAGAAAGCAGAGCCTTTAAGGGAAAAAAACACTCTGAATTTACTTCTGCAATTCATGTCAATCAATGGTCAAATAAATTAACTGACTGCTATACATACATGGAATAATAATCTAATGTATTTTTGCAACCCAAGTCTGTTTCCTTGAATGCATTTTTCTTCTCAGGATCAGGTTGGTTGCCGCTGAAGTTTTGTGGCTGTGAAAATTTATTACCCACAGAGTCAATCTACATTCAGGCTGCCAAGTCTGAATAAATAGAGTCATTGTGTTTGTCTGGAATATGTAACCAAAGTTCAACCAGTCAGCTTGACTTTCACATCCCAAAGGATTCATAAAAGCCAACACCCTGGTATGTGCTCTTGATTCCTGCCAAAATTTTGTAAAATTGTATAAACAGAAGTTGAAGAAGCAATCAAAACTTGGTCTGAGAAATGTGGCTCCAGACTCAAACTCCTGGTGTACTTGAAGAAAATAACTGAGTTTTAATACTTCGATTAATAAAGATATGGACATCTCTTAGCAAGAACAGGTAAATATGTTATGAAGATTAAAGAGCTATATACCGGGTACATAGGAAATCAATGAATAATTATCTCAAACACTGCTTAATACATTTATTTTGTCTATGTAAGTTACACAAAAAGAAAAATTAGAGCAGCTTTTTCATGTAAATAGCTGCCTTCTTTAGGCACTGATAGAAATAGACAAACACTGCAGGATCACACTGTTAGACTAATACATATGTAAGTTTCCTTCCATCTAAAATATAGCATTAAACACTATTGATGCTTAGCTTTAATATAATCCAAAATGAATAAGCTGCTGTCAGGATTCTCAGTACCACAGGAATTTAGACACTAGTTGAAAACTAGCAGCTCTTTCCCATCCTTGTGAATGAAGCAATAGTACATTAGTCCTGTCACTCAATCACAATCAATACAACTATATATCCCCCAGCAGAAAATAATTTGTTTTTAGAAGTCCTCAAGTTGTGCTTAGTGAATATGTTTTACTACAACCTACATTATCAGACAATACTGTCTTGCATTTCTGGACGTGCACTCATAATCAGTACAAAGTTAAAATCTGTAATGAAAAGAAAGGCCATGCACGTAAACTTCTCCAGATTCGGATCATTTTTAACAAAGCTAAATAAATCCAAGTAAATACAGCCTCTACATCTGAATTTAAAAGACCCGGGTAATTTGAAACAGTTACTTATTTCAATCTGTAATTAGTTCTGAAACTGGGAGCAAAATGGCTACCTGCTTTTTTGCCATAAGATCTTAGATGATATTATGGGGCTTTATGAAGTCTAATATCAGCCAATCACAGAGAACAGCCAGGTGCGTAAAGAGAAAATAGATCCATTAGGTAAATTGGAACAGGGCCATGCAATCTGTTAGTCATCAGAACTATTTTTAGTCAGGTATCGTGCATAACAGGATGCTAATTGCATTTGCATATGCCATGGCCAGAGAATGTACATACATCTAGTCATTTCAGCATAGTACCCACCTCTTCGTTGGTGCCTACTCAGGAATGACAATGAGCAGAGAGATGAGAACAGTCAGACCTAAAAAAACACAAAGCAAACATCTTTTCAACATCAGACCTGGGTTTAAGGTTTGGAAACAAGTGATGGACAATCTTCAAAGTGTTTGGAGGTTTAGGGTCTGATTCTGAACCACCAATATTAATGGGAGTTTTGCCATTTATTTCAATGCAGGTAGGATTGGTCAGGGCTGCCCAGAGGATTCAGGGGTCCTGGGGCAAAGCAATTTCGGGGGCCCCTTCCATAAAAAAAATTGCAATACTATAGATACTATATTCTCATGGGGGCCCCTGCGGGGCCTGGGGCAAATTGCCCCACTTGCTGCGTTCCCCCCACCCCTCCCGGGGCAGCCCTGGGATTAGTTAAAAAAAAATCCAAAAGCTTAGTCAAAACCTATCTTTTTCAAACTACGTTGGTTCTCCAAGATGTTCTGGGAAACTTGTAAAAAAACCTTTCCTTTGAGAACAATCTGTTCATGATCATTCTGCATAGTACAAGAAACCTATCTCATGGTATTTTGGCACTTTGGCTTCTGGTCCTGACCTGAACCAAGAAGAGCAGAGATGAGCAAAAATGAAAATAAAAAATCTTTGGTTTGAGGGATGGGTGAAGCCTCAGGCCAGCCCTTCCTTAATCTGGACTGGTTTGCTCATCCCTCTGTTCTGTAAATAATGTGACCATATTTCTTGATTGGAAGAAATCATCTTCATTATTAATATGAATGTCACGTACCCAGGGTAAGTCCATTATTATCTGCATATTAAAGGAATGATCCTTTTGGCATCAAACCAAACTAAAATCTGGAACAAGATTTAAGTTAAGTCAATGGAGCCAATTTTCAGCAATGCTGTGATTTGCCTGTACTGATTTTAAAAGCTTTGCGACATCGACATTTGCACTTTAGCAAGGAATGCCAAGGAGACCAAGATTGCCTCACTGAAACTGACAGAGAAGACAACATAAGAGTGCAGTCTGATCCTGCCAAACTTGGCTCACATCAGGGCCTATCTTACAAAATCAGATTCAGTGTCAAGCTCTAAATCTGAATACTGTTGCCATGACTCACAGTGATAACATAAATTAGACATTGGCCTAAATCACAGACTTCCCCAAAGTTTGGTGAGGTTCACAATAGATCATGTTCTGATTTGGGTTCTTCTCTAGTAGCAAACATAGACTGTAAAGTAAACAAATACAAACACATCTTTCTTCGCTCCCTGTATTGATGCTGCTAAATAAAGTTGTTTCTTTACAACTTCTCCAAATTCTGTCTATTCCCACCATCACAACTGTTGTCCAAGCCTGAGGATTTCTCACCTTGACTACTGCAACCTCCTCATCTCTGGCTTCCTAAAACCTGGCCTTGTCTTCTTCAGTCTACCAAAAACTCTTCCACTGACATTATCTATATTGCCTCCTATCTGACCATATCCAGCCCCAGTTACTAAGGGTCTGATCCAAAAACCAATGAAGTCACTTCAACAACTCCTGCTGACTTTCAAAGGCTTTGGATCAAAAACTAAACCTTTCACTTGTTTTCCCTTGCCTTCCATGTCAAATTTAAATCAAAGCCCTTCACAAATTAGCCCCCGCACCTCCCATTTCACTGTCATCTCCTCTAAAACTGCGCAATCAACCGCTGCCTCCCATGTCCTTCTCCCCCTTCATTTCCATTCCTTCTTCCATGTGAACATCTATACATGAAACCCATGTCATGCTTCCATCCTCTGCTCACTTCCTTACAACACACTTCTTCTATGAAGACCATAAATACTAGTTCTCCTGCCAAAGAACTGTTAACAAGTAATAATAAATCATTATAATTAAATAACTTTAAAAAAAAATGATGGTGCTCACAAGGCATGAGCTAACTCCACCACTCAATTGCTTGCATGCTGCTACATTCCATCTACCATCTCTTATCTGTCTATGTCTACTTAGTGTAAGTCAGTGTTTCCTGTGCTGAAGGAGTGAGCTCTCCCTCCAGAGGCAACAGATTAGTCAGGAAGAGGCATGAGGCAAAGAAGATGAGTGTTGCTGAGGAAAGCTGCAGAACCCCAGATCTGCCCCTCCTGCTCACTGCAAAAGTGCTGCCATGTCTGCAGATAACATAGCAGGCAGCTCCTTGAAAGCCATCCGTCTTCCTTCTCTCCCCTGCCCCCAGTATCTCTCTACAGGAACTATCTGTGGGAGCTGCCTACGTATACAAGGGAAAAGGCTCCAGGTGCAGCCAAGCTATGCTTCTCTGCTCCTATGTATTTAACTCAGGCTTGGTGTGGTACCAGGATGCCCTTCCTCAGCACGAGTGGAAGTCTGAGGAGGAAGAAGATCAGAGGTACCAGAAGGGTTGACAGCAGGGAGCAGGGACAGAGTCAGCTAAATATATGTCAAAGAGCAAAAAGAATATGAAAGAGAAAAGACAAGAAGGAATAAAAAGAATAAACAGAAATGATGGAAGAAAGGAGTCACAGTAACAACTGCTTTAGGACATTGCAAAGGGACCTGGAGAAGGGTCCATCAAAAGAAGTTTGAGAACCACTACTGTAAACTCTCCAGGGCAAGGACCTTGGGTGAAATCGTGCACCCATTGAGGTCAATGGAAGTTTTGCAATTGACTTCAGTGAAGCCAGGATTTCATCTCTTGTCTTTTCTCTTGCCTCCTGACAATTCGGGCAAGGACTAAAAAAAATACGTTGATACTTACAAAATATCACAAACAGTGATGGCAGTGGTCAGGGACAAAGTTAAGAATACTTGGGGTATCTAGATCTGCATTTCCATATTTTCATGTGTTTGGCTTTTTGGAATAGTCCAACTTTAACTTAAATTCTCAGGTTTGCTAATGATTTGTGTAAAACTATGGCATTCAGTTGAAGTTTGCGGTAGTTTCCCCTGACGTTCACAATTTCAGTGCCACTTTCCCAATTTTTTTTTCCGTCTTGGATTAAGAGAATCTTCTTTTGAAAGAAGACTTTTTTCTTTTTGCAAGGTAATTGCTACTTCCCTGAACTGATAGAGAATTTTCCCCAGTGTCACCAGGCATTAGTAATTTTATTAATATAAGATAGAACAAACTTTAATATTTTTTTGACGTAGACAAGTAGGAGCCAAATTAACTTGTGTCAGTTGGAATGCTACATGTGTATACAAAGAATTTGGCCATAGATCTTTATGGAGTTCTAAAGGCAGAATAGAAAAATAGAAAAATCAACATTTGCCAGTATGTAAACTTTGCTAAATGGCTAATAATATGTATGCAGCAAATTTGGCATTACAAATATTAACTAGTTAATACAATACCCCTGAGAGGTACTTAGCTATTATCATCATCATCATCATCTCTGATATTGACAAGGAAACTAAAACAGACAGATTAAGTGACTTGTTCAAGGCCACATGATGAGACAGTCTGGACTAGAACCCAGATCTTTTACTTCTTAATTCAGACTCAAATCTCTAGACTACACTGTCCCTTAAAATGAAGAAGGATTAAGAGACAATGAAGGACAAAATGAACAACAAACTCCAGAAATATACTGATTAAAAAGCCCAAGGTGGCAAACAAATATTTGGGAGTTGAAAGCCTCCCACTCCCCCCCAAAAAATCACAAAATCAAGAAAGATTTTTATGATTTCTTGAAATGTGGCTCTAGTGGAGACAACACAAAATTAGAAAATTGAGTAACTTTTTAGCTTGTGAACCTTAAATAACATTGACTGGATAATGAAACCACCACCAACACATAGCTATTGCAGATTTACAGAAGAAACACTCAAACTATGTAGTCTACAAATTATTTTTAAAACTCTCAGAAAAAAAAATTGGAAAATTAATCCTCAGAATAACATTAAGAGCCAAGAATATAACAAGATAAAGTGTGCTGAAATAATATACAGTAAATCAACTGAACATGAACTCCCAGTGCAGACCTGGGACAAAAGGAATAATGCAGTTCTTGATTATATAAACAGAGGAATATCAATTAAGAGTAGGAAGGTTGTATTACCTTTGTGTTTGGTTCTGGTGTGATCACTGCTGGAATAGTATGCCCAGTCCTCATATCCACACTTCAAGAAGGATGTTGATAAATTGGAGAGGGTTCAGAGAAGAGCCATGAGAATGATTAAAGGATTGGAAAACATGCCTTGTTGTGATAGACTTAAGGAGCTATGTAGTTTATCAAAAAGAAGTTTAAGGGGTGGCTTAATCACAGTCTATAAGTAGCTACATGGGGATCAGAAATGTGATACTATATGGCTTCTGAGTCTAGCAGACAAAGGTGTAACTTCCAATGGCTGGAAACTGAAGCTAGACAAATTTGGACTAGAAACAATGTGCAAATTTTTAACACTGAGGGTAATTAACCATTTGGGGCAATTTATCAAGGGTTGTGGTGGATTCTGCATGACTGATCATTTTAAAATCAAGATTGGATGTTTTTCTAAAAGATATGCTCTAATTCAGCCACAGTTATTGAACTAGAAGCAGGAATTAATTCAGGGAAGCCTGTGGTCTGTGTAATACAGGAGGTCAGAGCGGATGATCACAGTTAACCCTTCTGGCCTTTTAGATCAGAAAAAATGTGTTTCTGATCTTAAAAATAAAAAGAGAGAAAATTAAAGAAAGACGAAAGCCCGCCCACTGCCTAAATACAGGCAGTGCAAAAAAGGTAAAGTCTGATTGACAGGCCTCATGTAAGGACATTTGATCTGATGTGACTCCAAGCTTCTGTATATTCTAATAATGTTGGAATGCAGCTAACCTCATATCAGGTTTGACAGCTTTTAATAGAAGTTGAAATATAATTATCTGTGTCTGCTTCCTTTTGCCACAGATGCTAATTTAAATAACAAATGCCTTATCATGTAGTTCTTCCTGTGTATCAGCGCCCTGAAGTGAAGGGGCAAAGACACACTCTGTAGTCCAAATAATTGTCCTTATGATCATAGCCTTCCTGATTACTAGGCTGAGGTGGAACCTATAAATAGAGGAACACAAACAAGCTGAACTGGAATATACCAAGTTCAGTTACTTCCATTATGTTAACTGAATAAAGTTCAAGGAGGCAATGGACCAAATTTTTTTTTCACTTACAATGGTACAACCCTAATGAAGTCTATGGAATTATACTGGCATAACAGAGAGCATAATTTGGCACAGTACATTTAGCCTACTGTACTATGGCCAGCAGCTAGTCCTCAGGAGAGTAAAAATTGACAGCAGAGTAACTGCATATACCAATCACACACTAGCTGGATCTCACCTGCCAAAGTGTGTGCTCTAGGCGTAAGTGTGTACACTTCAGTGTGTGGCTTCTGTGTCTCAAAGACACTCTTACAGCCCATCAGAACATTTTTCAGTACCTTTAATTAGCCTGTTTTCCAAAAATCCTTGCAAACTCAGTGGTTTATGTAGCAACTCTGTTCTCAGTAAATAAAAAATTAGAGATTTCTGGGCCCACTTTAACTTTCCAGGATGTCTTGTCTCAACAGCTCCATTCAACTTGTTCTGCTCACTGCTTCATTCCAATTACAATGAACTAGCTCACTGTTCAGTCCCAATTACAATGAAGACATTTAATTTCCTCTTTGATTTCCCTACAACAACAGATTGCAACTTGTGGCACTTCGAGTAGTTTTGGTAGCTCATTTAATACACACTGAAACCTGGATATCTGCTGATTATGTTCCCAAGCACCAGCTCATTGCAATAAAGGATGAAGAGAAGAGATGCAATCTCCAGAGCATGAGAATCTGAAAATGATTACTGCTGGCAGAAATCTTGTTTTGTCTCATAGTCTTGGGGTACAGTTAAAATCTTTCATGAATGATTAATGAACTATAGTCAGATCAATGAAACTTTGTCTTGAATGTATCCATAACCTACTCAGGCAGGGGATGGAGGTGGCAGAACAGGCCTGGCCCTTGTAATTTGCGACAGATGAAGTAGTGAAACTGAGGAATTCATCTAACGTACTGTGTTTTTCAACTTTCTTTACATGAGTCACCAAATTGATTTTTTTTCTTTGCTGTTTCCTATCCAGCAGTAAAGTTTAAATTCAATGAGCCAAATGCTGAGACCCTTATTTATGTTGTGTCCCTTACTCTGTGACTATGAGAGGAGTAAGATTTTACTCACTGTAAGTAAGGGTATCTGAGTCTGGCCCATAATTTATTGTTTAATTATTTATCAACAGAAAAATTTGAATATTAAGCCAAAACACCCACTGTATTTTGTTATAGTGATAAATCATGAAGGTCTTCAAATTCTCTCAGTGAGAAACTTTAGTTTGCTTAATGATATAAGCAAAAGACTTTAGTTTCTCAGTCCTTATTCTTTTAACCAATACAATCACTTACTTCCAGGAATTATTTAACATATTCTCATCTTCTTTCTTGATGGATGATGAGTTGTCCTCAGTAAAGTTGTTAACGATGTAAAATGAAATGCAAATTAAATAGCACAATCAAAATCAAACTATTAAAAATAGTGGCGCAGGCAATAGGTGGTACTAAATACTACCCTTTTGCTTGTATCGTTAAGCAGATAATACTGGCATATTTAGAAGCATGATAAATCACAGAGCTGTTCTTATAGACTCATTGGTAGAATGTTGTACAGTCAAGCAACAAATTATTTGCCGTGTACAATTTCTTCTGCGTCATACCAGCTTCATCCAGGTGAGAGGGGAAATTTTGTTAGAAGCTTCAAATGAAAAGCAAATTAAAATTTTCAATAATTGTATTCAAAGATATTTTCAAATGGTCATTGCAAACATTTATTTCTGTGAGGGGGGCGGGGGCCAGCAATCTAAAATGGTCTGCAGCTGCTTGCTTGCTGGAATACAGGAAGGTTTCCATGCCTTATTTTCCCTGCACTCTGCAGTCTCTCTTTGCCTCACAGTCTCAGAGGGAGTTATTCTCAGGTCACAGATCAGCATGGAGGCAGCAGTATCCTTAAAGAGGCTCAGACAGGAATGTGGAACCTGCAGGTCAGCAACGGTCCTCTCCTTTTTTTGGTTCTTTCTTCCCTCCCTGCTTTCTGGACTCATTCTGTTCCTGAGAAAGGGCCAGGGCCAGGGCCAGCTCCAGGCACTAGCAAAACAAGCAGGTGCTTGGGGCGGCACATTTCTAGGGGCGGCATTCTGACACCGGCCATCACAGATGGGATGGGAAAAAGTGCACCCGCCGCCCCCGCTCGCCTCCACTCTGCCTCCGCCTGCTCCCCTGAGCACGCCGCCGCCACTCTGCTTCCCCCCATCTCTCCCAGGCTTGCTGCACGCGAAACAGCTGTTTTGCGCAGCAAGTCTGGGAGGGAGGAGAAGCCGAGCGGTGGGCGCTCGGGGGGAGGCGGCGGTGGTGGAGCGGAGGTGAGCTGGAGTGGGGAGTGGTTCCTCTATCCCCCGTTACTTCCTGTGCCCCCCTCCACCCTAGCTCACCTCTGCTCTGCCTGCTTCCCTGAACGTGCCACTGCTCCGCTTCTCCGCCCTTCCTCGCCTGAGAGAGAGGGGGGAGAAGCGGAGTGGCGGCACACCGGGGGGAGCAGGCGGAGCAGAGGTGAGCTAGGGTGGGAGGTCGTGGGGGCCCCCAGGAAGCAATGGAGGGAGAAATGCGGCATGCCCGGGGGAGGAGGCGGGGCTGGGGATTTGGGGAAGGGGTTCAGAAGGGGTAGAGTTAAGGCAGGGCAGGGGGGCACAAAAATAAAGGGGGGGCAGCCAAAAATTTTTTTGCTTGGGGTGGCAAAAATCCTAGAGCCAGCCCTGGAAAGGGCCACCACTTGGGATCACCTTTCCAAAACTGGCAACAGGCAGATGGGCTGACCTCAAATGGGCCAGCCTGAAGGACTGGATGCAGGTGCATTCAGGGAGCAGAAAATATGAGGCATGCAGATATCACCTTGATGAGCACAGTATAAGAACATAAACAATAGAATAAAGAGCCCCGTTGTCCAGCCCATCTTCATCCTTCAGCCAACTCTGTTGAGCTCAGCCTGTGTCTAGGTTTGAAGGGAAAGGAGCCAGCCCTATTCCTCTCTCAAAACTAGACACTCCTCTACCCCTCTACAGGTATCATTTAGAATGGTCAGAGACCCATCTCCCTCTCCTCCTCTTAGCCGTAATGGCAGTGATTGAAGAGGCTGCATGACTCCACTCTAACCAGTATTACCAGTATGGTCTGCGCCTCCTGACCATCAGAGCGATAACTGGCTTAGCCCTTAGGGCACTTTTCTCACAGCAAAGGTTTTGTCCAACAACGATGTGCCAGAAGAGAGAGACTTGTTCTGGTGGTGTCTATTCTAATACACTGGAAAGCGCAGTGCCTGTTGTCCATCAAGGCAGTCCATCTTGCAGAATCTCAGAGTGGATTGGCTGAGAAGTCTGGAGCTGTGTCCAGGAAAGTGGATCTTAACCCCAAAGACTTTTCAGACAGTGCGCTCCCAGTGGGACATCTCCAATAGCAGATAGTAGAAAATATCAGATTCCTCAGATTCTGTTTCTTGTACTAGAAACTGCAAGCCTATGCCATGGGCATGTTCTTATTTAGCTTGAGAGGCCCACTGACATACAGAATTCCACCCCTTCCCATTCATTCCCTTGGTCCTGCAAAAGGTTTAGGCAAAGAAGGAAACTTTCATCCTGACCAGACAGTCCTGGTGTTTTGGACATGGGATATAGAGTTTCCTTGGTTTCCACATCTACTGACAAAACATCTGGTGACAGATAGCACTCTAGCAAAAATTCCATCTCATATCCTGGTTCCCTGATATTCCTGAGGTGGCAAAGTCATTTGACCAGAGTACCTGTCACCAATCCCAAAAGCATCCCAATCTAGAACAAGCCACTATACCTGGGACAAGTTGAACTACCAATACGCAGGGAGAGGATGGACAGCCAGCTCCGATTCCATCCCTCTGACCCTAGAATGCCTTTAGGGGTGCTCAGAAAGGGTGCCTCCCTTAGTATCTTAAAAGAATAAGTATCAGGGTTCTTCTAGAATGTTTTCTAATAGACTGTCACTTGCTAGTCATCCAAGTTTTTGAGGGTAATAAAAATATCTGTGCTATCCTGAGACCAATTGTGTTTGCATGGCAGCTTACAGTAGTGCTCTCCAAGCTACCTTATCTGGCCTTTAAGCCCTGAGTATTGGGCTCCTTGTTCTGGCTTTCCCCTTAATGGATATTTATTCTTATTTCTATCCTGGTAGCATCCAGTTGATTTCTATTACAGTAACACAAATCGCCAGTCAGGATTGAGAGCCCATTATGCTAGAAGTTGTATAAACATATAGGCAGGTGTGGACTATTATATGTGCCAGACAGGTGAGTGATCTGGCTGTGAATCACAAGAAGATGCCTGTTCCAAATTCTTCCTAACAATAGGGTCTAAGGATAGTCCTTTGTTTATTCCTATCATAAACTCTAGCTTCCACTGGAGCCAAATCTTTAGTCTTCCTTCATTCTCTTCTCATCCATCTAGTCCAAAGGAAGCCTCATGGAACTCTCTTTATGATAATCAGGGCTAGTAAAGCGTTAGGCAAGGGTCAAGATTTTTGGACTCTTTTTAAGGGATCAGAAAAGGGGAATGGCTTCCCAGTAAAATGATAGATTTGTGGCTAGTTTTGTGTATGAAAGAAGCCTACATAGCCAGACTCGCATAGCCACTAGGTGTTAAGGATTGCTCCACCAGAAGGATGGCTCTCATCAGCAGTGAGGGTGTCAGCCTCCATTACAGTGTGGAGGTAAACATATCTGTGGAGACTTTCAGACAACGAGTTCTGGGAATCATAGCCCAAGACACTGTCACCTAATTCTCCACAGTTAGTATGCCACCCAGTGATGATAATGTGTAATGCTAGGCATTACCCATTGTAGATTAGCGACTCTCCACTCACAGAAATGAAGATTTAGGTGTTGTCTTGTAAACTAAGTTGGGCAAAGGTAGATGACCAGTTTGTAAGCCCCACCTGAGTTATAGTTTGGAATGATATTTTCAGGTTGTAGTCTGTTGAGTTGTGTGAGATGCTAAGAAAGTTATCAGCTGTAGATGAGAGACAGGCCACAGGGACAGAGGGCACAAGTCCCCTGACAACCAAGGCAGAGTTACCTGTATACCAATAATCAAGGATGTGCAGCCCATTCCAGGTTGGTCGTGCCCCTGAGCAGAAATTTGGTCTAGGTCTGTCAAGTTACTGTGCAGCAAGCCAGAGCTCACCACAAAATAAGACTGAAACCGTCCTTTTCTCCCATGGGAAAAGAAGCTTTGTTCTCCTGCCTCAACCCTAAGGATCCACTCCATTGTTCTCACTGCTTATACCCTGCATGTCAAGGCCACTTATTGGGTTTCCCTTTTCATCCTGACAACACAGCTTTTGATTGGCTACAGTGGTTTCTGATGAACTGCACAAGTCACTTCCTTCCCACCAAATGCTGAGCATGCTGCCTCCAGGGCACTCCACCCCTGAGAGCCTCAAAAGCCAAACATCAATCTGAGAACTATTTCAAAACTAAACTGATAATTGCAAAGGCAAAATTCATATTTAACACTCCGCCCCTTGACTCTAAATACTACTTAACCACGTGCTTCTGTTGTGCCATCTCGCTAATCTTAAAAGAGAGGGCACAAATTATATTATAGTCAAGGCCTTAAAGTGTATTATCAGAACATTATAGATTTTATCTTCGCTTGCAGTTAGTTATTGTGCTGAAGCCATGAGTCAAGCCACTTGAAATGATTCAAGTGGGGGAAAGAATAATAATAAAGAGGCAAGCTAGCTCAGTGATAGGCTTGTGGATCCTATTGAATTTGAAAGGCTATGATTTCTATTCCTAGACCCATCCGTTAACATAATAACAAGCACCATGCTTCCCCACCCCATTCAAGGACTTGTACTAGGCAAGAATTGAGAGCCAGAACAGCAACAGGTCAATCCTGTACAGTGTAGTCAAAAGTTGCCAGGAAATTATCATGGCAGTACTCTTGAAAAGCCTGCAGCCGCTCTGGCCGTCTTTGCTAAATTTATAATTGTAGCTACAGGCTCCATCGCAAAAGGAACCCAATATATGATGTTTGTTTCTGTGGCAAGAATGGGAGGAGACTAATGGTAAAAGGAGGGGGTAGGATTGGGGGGGAGGGAGAAGAAAATCAAGCCTTGCAGGGTTTTCAGAGACCTGCAGAAAATCATCTAAATAGAGTAGTTCATACCTCAGATACTGTGCACTGCTTTGACAATCCTCTGGTTTATGGCATATTTAACAAAGTCTTCTTACATTTACTAGCCTGGAATGTCCATTTTACTAGATGCTTTCTGCTACTTTACTAGTGCTTTAAAATTTGGACACGTGACAGAAATGTGTGTAACACATTTTTTAAGTGTTGATTGCGCTCGTAATTTTAAAGTTAGAATATAAAATAAACATCTCTGCCCTTTCTTCCAGCAGGCAGCACAGAGATCTGCTCTCCGCATTCTGTCTGACAGGTACATTTTGTCATTTTTATGAACTATAAATTGTTTTATGAAACGTTGAGCCCTATTTATTGTGGCATATAACTCATAATCGGATTTTGTCCCCAAAGTATCTGTGAATTGGGATGTTAAACATTTTTTGCATGCTTGGATTTGTCATGCATGTGTGGAGTTTATTACTGCAAAAATCACAGTCTTGTTGTATTTCATACAGAATATGTAGAATCCCTTGTTGTGATACCAAGCGAGAGATAAGAAACTTACTGGAGAAGGCATGAATGATGCAGTAAATTCTGAGCTTTAGAGTATGCTGAGATATATTTAAGCTCATTTTTCAGCAATAAGTACTTCATTTATTTTGAGATGTTCTCTTTTGACTTTTTCCAGATTCTTTCACTGGGAATTACTCTTGTTTTGTTGAGATTCTCTCAATATTAATTTATGAGGGGTTGGCTTTTGACTGGGTGGGGGGGATATTTATTTTATTTTGGAACAGTAATTCGTGCTTTAGGCAGAAAATGAGGGAACAAACACATATTCTTACTTCATTTTTACTCAGTCCTTTCTCAGGCAAAATTCCCATTGACTTTAGCAGGAGTCTTGCCTAACTAAGGAATTCAGGATTCGGGCCATAGTAAATATTATAGTTGGGCTGTAGATCAGTACAGGTATTTACCCTAAATGACTGTTCTGAAAGAGGATTGATTAAAATATAAGGTAGCTTTCTAAGGCAGTCCTGATTTTTCCCCCCGTTTTGGAAATGGTGAAGATTGTACATTTTAGTGCCTATGAAAAAGAACTAGCAGATTTACATTTATCCACAGATGAGGTACTGTGTCATGCAGGCTGACACAAAGTAAATTTCCCCATGCCTCTTTGGCAGCCACCTCTACTCCATCTAGCCCACTCTCCCCCCTCCTCCCTGGGAATAAGCAGTAATTGACTCAGTAAGCCAGCTCAGGCTAGGGCTTCTCCAGAGCAGAGCCTGTCACTTAGGCTGAATTATATGTTGTGCATGAGTGAATAACGTTTCTCTATGCCCTGAAGCAGAGACCGCCAAAATTATCCCTCCTCGGTATACAAACACTTTTTTGTTTCGATTTTTTTAAAAGAAGAAAAACTTTATCCTAGCAAGCTGAGTGCAACACCCAGGCTGTGGGCTAAGTCGTGTCGTCAGATGTTGGGCATGAAAGGCACACAGATATCGGCCATATTTGGCCAGAAAGCAGGCAAGGAAAAAAGCCTAAGCAGCATCATACCCCTGTCCCTGAATACATGTAAGCTCTTCCACATAAACAAGATGCCTTTTGGGTTCTGTGGGTATTTGGAGGTGTGGCCACAGGGAATGGGAGGAGCCAGAGATGACTATTTCACCCAGCTAAACTGTGAAAATGCCTGCAGAATTGCTCAGAGGAGCAGCCGTGCAGGCTAGCTGCGCTGAATACATACCCAGGGGATTCAGGCAGCTTTGTACTTGGCACGGCTAGCCCATGCCGCCGTTTGCCACTGCCCGTGCTGCCCCTGCTACACTACTATTTTTAGTATGGTAGCGTCATGAAAACTAGCTTGAGTATGTCTATGCGAGCTGGGAATCACACCCCTAGCTCCAAGTGCAGACGAACCCTTAGAGAGAAGTGCTATGACCCGAGTGAATGTATTTAGGATTTCCTCTTTCATTACCAGAGAGCAAGAATGGCGGAGTGGTTAGGGTGCTAGCCTGGGGCTTGGTAGACATGAGCTCAGTTCCCTGCTCTGTCAGACTTACTATGTGACCTTGGGAAAGCCGCCACGGGTGTGTCTCCACTGCAGTGAAGGGTGTGACTGCAGCCCTGTAGACAGACCAGAGCTAGCTTTGATCTAGCTAGCTTGAATGACCATAGCAGTGAAGCTGTGGCAGCATAGGCTATACAGTCCCGTCCCAGGCAGCCCATGCTGCCACGGCTTCCCTGCTATTGTTATTCAGGCTAGCTCAGGTATGTCTATGTGTGCTGCAGCCACACCTCTGATTGCAGTGTGGACAGACCCTCAGTCTCTCTCTGTCTGTAAAATGGGAATAATAGCACTTCCCTGCCACATAGCTCCCAGTTGGAGCCAGAACTTGTCACCAGTTGGAAAGAAGGCAGCAGGCCGAAATCTGTGCCATGCTGGAACTGGTTTACTGTAATGAGTTGCTGGGTTCATACCATTTCCACTCAAGATCCCTGGAAGAGACAGGCAGATTCTCCCACGGTACACTGTGAAAACATTCATAGAATGGTGCAGTTTATTGAAGTGGTACAGACCAGGGCATGTGCTCCCAGAAGTTTTAGCTCACCAAAGGAGTGAGCAGAGCACCAGTAGGAATGCAGGACACTACAGTACCTCCCTCAGCACTCGACTGTTACTCTGGGGTGTTACTGTTCTCTCTTGTGATAGGCTAACTGGAAGGAAGTAACTCAAAGTTAGGTCACTTGAGTTCATTCTGTAGTAAGGACACACCTAAAGGCACTAGAGGATTGTGAGGTGCTACGCTCTATAGTAAGGGGGCCATATGAGATAGACCTTAGACAGATTACTTAAAACTGGGATGGCAACTCTCTGGGTATGTCTGCACTCAGGGGAGGCTCTAGCCATTTCGCCACCCCAAGCACGGCGGCACGCCGCGGGGGGCGCTCTGACTGTCGCCGGTCCCGCGGCTCCAGTGGACCTCCCGCAGACGTGCCTGCGGAGTGTCTGCTTGTCCCGCGGCTCCAGCGGACCTCCCGCAGGCGTGCCTGCGGATGCTCCACCGAAGCCGCAGGACCAGCGGACCCTCTGCAGGGACGCTTGCGGGAGGTCCACCGGAGCCGCCTGCCGCCCTCCCAGCGACTGGCAGAGCGCCCCCCATGGCATGTCGCCCCAAGCACGCGCTTGGCATGCTGGGGCCTGGAGCCACCCCTGTCTGCACTGCAATCCAAGATGTAATTGCAGCTTTGGTAGGCATACCAGTACTAGCTTTACCCATGCAAAAATTGCTAAAAGTAAGTGTAGATGCAGCAGCGTGGGCTGTACAAGCACCCTGGCACCCTGGAGACCCGCTCGCACTGCTAGTTCATGCTGAAGCCTGTGCCTCCACGTCTACACTGCTACTTTTAGCGGTACTAGTGTGGGTAAAGCTTGTGTGGGTGTGCCTCCTATCCAAGCTGCAATCACATTTCTCATTGCAGTGTAGGTCAGCCTTAGCGTTTTTGGGTGGGCAAAGAGTTTCTTGTTCCCAGACCTATCCCTAAGCTATGATTAAGGCCCTACTAAATTCACAGCCCCAACCATGAAATCTGGTCTCCCCCCATGAAATCTGGTCTTTTGTGTGCTTTTACCCTATACTATACAGATTTCACAGTGTTTCTCAAATTGGGGGTCCTGATCCAAAAGGGAGTTGCAGGGGGGTCACAAGGTTATTTTAGGGGGGGATCGCAGTATTGCCACCTTTCCTTCTGTGCTGCCTTCAGAGCTGGGGAGCGGGAGAGCAGCAGCTGGTGGCCAGACACCCAGCTCTGAAGGCAGCGCCCCACCAGCAGCAGTGCAGAAGTAAGGGTGGCAATACCATAACATGCCATCCTTACTTCTGCGCTGCTGCTGGCAGCAGCTCTGCCTTCAGAGCTGGGCTCCTGGCCAGCAGCCGCCGCTCTCCAGCTGCCCAGTTCTGAGGGCAGCGCCGCCACCAGCAGCAGCGCAGATGTAAGGGTAGCAGCACCGCAACCCCCGCTACAATAATTTGTGACACCCCCGACCAGCTTCTTTCTGAGTCAGGATCCCTATAATTACAACACCATGAAATTTAAGATTTAAATAGCTGAAATCATGAAATTTATGATTTTTAAAATCCTTTGACTGTGAAATTGACCAAAATGGACCTTGAATTTGGTAGGACCTTAACTATGATCCAGCAAAGTGCTTAAATATGTAACTTGAAGCATATGAATAGTCCTGTTGCAGTCAATAAGACTACTCCTGGGCTCCAAGTTACACACATGTCTAAGTTCTGCGTTGGACTGAAGCCCTTGTCTGTTAGTATGTTGCTTCTCACACTGTAGAGTTCCCTACATAGGCTGTTTATCAAAGGAGTGACTCAGCTGGCTGACAGCCAGAAGGAATGCAGTATGGCAGCTCTGGTGGCAGCCTAGGCAAGTCTTGACTCCCTCTGAGCTGCAAGTTGATCTGGATCCTATCAGAAAGCCAGGGCACTGTGGTTGTGGGTTGCACAAGACACAAAGGAGGACCATGCATTCAGGACCAGTCAGTGACAAACTTTCAGCTTTAGAAATATTTTCACTTTGGCTACATTTTTCAAGACTATCCTGCAAGGAAAAGAGCCAAAGTCGTCTTTCTCATAAATGAAAGCAGATATCAGCCTTGCCATTGATGCAGAATCATGGTTATCCCGCAGCTGCAAGCTCCACAGGCTCTAGGGTAGAAAATATCTAGAACAAGTGTATCCTAGCCCCTCCAATCATAACATGCAATAAGAGAAATTGCATAAAATGTATCTTGGTTTTCGGCATTACCTGCTGCAGCCATTCTGTTTCACATTAAAGAAAAAGGAATCTAAAGGCTCGAGAGCTTTGTAAAGGTTTGGAGTGAATAGTAAGAATGGGGATTTCTGGAAATCTGGGGTTCAAATTCACTTCTTTTCACTTGGGAGCTAAATTTGTTGGTATCAGTTGAATTCCAAGTGAATATCTTTTCACATCCCAGAACTTTAACATGATTTGCTACATTTTGGTCATTGCCGTTCTTTGTTTAGGAACATCCCATGATAGGACTCTTAGGCAGGGGTTGTGAGTCACAACTGAGGGGCATGGCAAAGTTACATAAGAAGATGGAAGAGAGCTGGCCTAAAGAATTCTAGCTATTGGGTCACACATAATCAGCTTTTCACATTGAGGAGTATTAAAATTATCCTACCATTCAGGAAATGAGGCTCAGTGCGGGAAGGAGAAGGAGAAAGTGGTCTTCTCTCCCAGAAAATGTTAGCAGTTTCCTATCAGCTGTAGTTTATGTTTCATGCCATACCACAGCCAAACATACGCCCATACCCACTGGTCCACTCCTCGCCCTTCTCAAAAGTGGTCCTAGTGACATTTGAGGAGGCAAGGGAGAATGAAAGTTCTAATTAAGAGAAATAATTGCACTTATAAAATATCTTAAAAATCTATGTGCTAAAAGAGAGAAAAGTAATTCTTTTAACCTTTTATGTATTCCCTCCGGCTGCCAGTTTCTTTTCACTATAGTTTGCAATGAATTTATGTGTGGATAATTACTGTGTATGCGTGTGGTGCGTTGATATGCTCTTCTGTATATTAGTAAAGAAGAGACAGGCATGGTTGCTTTCTGGCAATGTGAAGAATATGCAAAGTGCTACTGGGAAGTAGAGTGTCTATGTGTGTAGCATATGAAGTGCCTCAGCATATGATTAACCCCACTGAGTATGTAGTAAATAGTAGATAACTGTGATCAAAAAAGTATTTGTGTGATTTATCAAGCTGAGCAACTGTGCATTTTGCAGTGAAGCAGGAGGTCAATCCTGAAATCTAGGGCAAGTAGAGCAATAGGAAATTGCAGGGACTAAGAAGTTAATCATACCCTTGGACTGCTTCCATCTGTTTTTGAAAGACAGAGTCAGTACAGCTAGCAAGGATGCTTCACTGCACCAGATCAGGAATTAATTTTTTCAGTGAATCTTCAAATATCATTTGCAGTAACATGGGCTTATAAAAATGTAATTTAATTTCATGGGGATAAATCATATAGGACAAGAAGTGTGGGGTTTTTTAAATGTGTGTATCTAAAAAGGAGAAGCAGCAAAACCAGGAGGAAAACAGACATTAACAGTATGAAACTCGGAGGGTATAAATGGTCTTGTGGTTAAATTGTGCGTGTAATCGTCTTTGAAAAATCAACTTGCATCTGGGGAAAACTTACATTTTTATGACCTTTTGAGGTATATTTTTCAGTAACCTATCTGTCCATCTTGCATCAGCTTGGGTCAAAGGGGCATTTACTTAAAGTATTGTTGAACTGCTGCTCTGAACGATGACTCCCATGTATCAGGACTAAATGGTTGTCTATGGCCAACTGGGTTATTAATGAAGAGAAAATATAATTCTATCATTTCTTTATCAGTTTTGACATTTCTCAGTGTAGTTCATTGTACCTTAATATTACACTCCCTTTAGACAATGACATTCCCTTTGGGCACTGAACATGTTATAAAACAAAGGGGATTTTCACTTTCATAATGGCTCCAGTAAATGAAATTACTCCTCCCATTGGAAGGGGTAAGGGGCATAATTAATTAATGATATTAAGCTGTTCTTTGGGATGACCTCAGCAGAGAGCTAAATGCATAGAGAAGCTGTGTATTATGAATTATATGTTGTGCTATTTTTAGTGTTTGCATGAAAATGAAATGTTATGGAGACATTATTTACCTATTTGTGGCAGCTTGGAGAAAGGCCTGAGGTTTGTACAGTACTAATAGCATGAAATCAGGATCCATGCAATTCACCTGAACATCCCACTTTGACTACCACCAGTTTTTTAATTTTTAAGTGAAATTTCAAACTTGAGTGCCTAAATATGTACCCTTATTTTCAGACATGAAGTAACTCTAATAGGAAGTCAGTAGTGCTGAAGTATGAATTCAGGTGCCTAACTTCAGTCACACAAGTTTACAAAATTCAGACTTGGTGTTTGTGACACATCATAATGACAGCACTGGAGATCCGTAGAACAGGTATAGCATGGCTAGCAGAAGTTCAAATTTCTCTTCTGTGGACCAGCTCTCCATGGGGCAGATGGAGGGATATGTTTCACCCCTGCCACTCACACACAAACACCAGTCCACACACTGTACTACAGTTAGGCAAGAATTAGCCAGTCAGATCAGGTATACAGGTACCATCCAGCTTTTCTGATTACGCACTCACTCCACCTCTCAAAGTCCAGACGCCCTCTCCATTTTCTCACAGCTGTTTTGCTTTGGAACAGGCTACAGGAAATGCTTCACTCTTCTCCACCCCCTCCTGTCCCATCTGTACTGTAGGCTCTGACTTAAAGGAGGATCATGTTGATTTGCCATTGGGGCAGGGACTGTCTTTCTAGGTGTTTGAACAGCCACCCCCTTATACCTCCGATCCCCATGGGTGCTGTCTCTGTACACATAATAATAATTAACAATATGCCTCAGAAATTTATCCACCTTCTCCTGAAGCCTATCTGAGGATCGCTAATAATAACTGGAATTACCTGGTCAAGTATGTAGTTGATACCTTCTGGGGATATTTAGAACATTTCAGAGGGGATAAGTCTCTCTTTGAACACACTTCAGATAAGAAACTGATATTTGCTTGCTGGAAAGTCTCATTCTCCAAATCACTCCAGAAAGATAGACTCCCCTAGGAATAGCCATATAGCCTCATGCACTGTATCTTCCACCATCTCCCCGGAAGCAAATAGTTTGCTTACAGACACTCAATAAAAAGTGGAAAGAGCACTCGATTAGTCCACCGGCATCAGCCATTAATGACTCCTACATTTTTAGGGTGGCTAGCAGTAGCCCAGACAGTCAGTTATATATGCCACACATATCCTGGGGCCGCTATTATAGGATGGTCTTGCTGCAGTCCAACAAGATTGTGTCAGTCATACTCCCCAAGAAGTCACATACATTTTTTACCTGGGGAAACATGCAGATAACACCTCAAATGATACCTTGAAGGGTTTCATTAAATGTTTGGCTATCCAGGTCCATGACTAAAAAAGCATTGATGGGTAAGAGATTTCTGAGACTAGATAAAGCTCATAGCTAGGCCTTTCTCTGGTTCACACTTCTTGGGTGCCCTAAATGTTGCTGTCATGAGACAAAGCGGTTTTCCCCTCCTTTTCCCTCCCCTCCCTTTTGGACGGCCCAGGTAGGAGTCTAAGAATAAATCCTCTCAATCTATTTTGTCCATTCAAAAGTCTCTGGTCAGGATTTGAACATTCAAATCTAAACTTGGGAAATAGTCACTTCCACAAGCCCTTTGATTCCTCCAAACCATCGCCCAAAACCAGTAAGGCTGTGGGAAAAAATATTGCTGCAGACAGATTCCGACTCCAACTCTTCCTTCTCTGTTACCCTGCTAGAAGGGAGACTTCTCTTCCTGCCAGCATGATGCCATGTTACTGAGGATCATTGAATGCTGGCAACCATATGACAGGGTTATCTCACAGAGTTTTCAGTCTCCTCTCTCCACGTGCTTATTTTCTTCATCTCCCACCTTCCAGTAAAAAGGACTCACTTCCTCCAAATGTTGCCTCAAAATATGGCTATTGGGACAGTGTTCCAGTTCAGGGAGTGAAGATATGGTTTGTACCAAGAGGAACTTCCAAAGTAAGAGCCTGGCCCTGTATTCCTTACACACCCAAAACTCTCACTCAAGTCCACAGTAGTTTTGGGAGTGCGTGGAATGCAAGATCAGGCCATAGGTTGGAGCTGGTTAAAGAAGGAACACACTGTCGCCAGGCACTTGAAAGGTCTGTTGTGCAGGCATCAGGAGGAAGATATATGTTTATATACTTTGAAGCCAGCATTCATAATCAGTTTTGTGTGCAAAACTTCTGGTTTATCCAGTTAGAGTACATCAGCGGGAAGCATTTTTTCATGGAAATGTGGAATATAAACAGAAAAACTGGCAGGGTTTTGACTGTGTGGGGGGGAGAGAGGTTACATAAAATCAAAGCTTAAATCATTAATTTTAAATGTTTTGAATTGTAGCTCATAGATTACCCTGAGCAGTGTGCACTAGTAACATTTCTTACTTTACAGTAATTTGAACTCCATATGAAAGTTAAGGGACCCAGATTCTCAGCTGGTATAAATTGAAGTAGCTCCACTGACTACGGTGGAGAGTTTTCGTCAGCTGAGAATCTGACTCCAGAAGGTTTGCAACATTTCCAATTTTTAAAAAGCACATTGCTGAATTTATTCAGATGATTGTAACAAGTGAACATTTAAAGTTAAAGTATTAAATGTGCAATTTTATCCTCTGTCATTAATTAAATAATGAGGCACTGTACTACAGTCAAAACTGTTCTCAGTGTTCCCTAGAACAGAGGCCTCTCCTTTTCTTGTGCAGTTGGAATGTTAGTGAGATTCACTTGAGATAGTTACTGAGCATAAAAGGCACTCTGCTTTATTTATAGAGTTGCTTGGAAATTCTCCAGGGGAATGGTTTGCCATCAGAGAATGCAGATTTGATGAAATTGGAATCTTTCGCAGAGACAGTTTAATTTCAGCTAAGTCTGATGGAACCCAGGCAGGGCTACAATGGAATCCTGCCTCTCAGGCAAATTTTGAATCCTGCCTAATTCTGTGCCAGCTCCTCGGTAGCTCACCTGGTGGGTTACTGATGAATACAGGCTCCCAGATCTTCAGCCACCTGCCTGATGTGTGATGGGAAGCGAAGACCATGGAAGCCTGGGGAGCTACCAAGCTCTGATGGTCCCGGCTCAGCGGGCTTCCAGACTCCTGGCTCCCTGTCAGCTTGCCAGGAGGAATTTTATTTTACAATTATCAAAACAAACAGTTTATATGTTCCAAAATGAATTTTTTCACAGAAAATTTCAAAATTTGTGGTTTTCTTTCCAAATTGGAATGAAACCAAATTTCAAAATTCTGAAATCCTCAGCAAAGCAGAATTACTGTTCTCTGCACAGCTCTAGTTATTCACAGTGGGGCCTCCTAATGCTGCAGTCAGTGGGTGTGCCAGAGTTTGTTATCTATCTAATAGAACTGGAAGAGACCCTGAAAGGTCAGCAAGTCCAGCCCACTGCCTTCACTAGCAGGACCAAGTACTGATTTTGCCCCAGATCCCTAAGTGGCCCCCTTGAGGGCTGAACTCACAACCCTGGGTTTAGCAGGCCAATGCTCAAACCACACCTTTGCTTTCTTGTGCTGTTTACACAGGTGTAAAAATTAGATCTAATTTGAAACATGATGTAAAGAGTCTCAGTTCAGAAATTATTTATGTTTTTGCAACCTGAAAAGAATATGGGTTTGAAATGTAGTAATAAAAAGAAGTAAATAGAAATTACTTTGATTACTTTTTCCCCTTGGTGTATAATTTAAACTATATAATCTATATATACTAAATTCTGCTGTCTTTGCATACTAATATATCTTTACTTTTCATATTAATATATCTTCTGTATCTGAATGCTGTAAGGACTTGAAGGGTCTATTCTACTCTTGATACATGCATATAGCCTCTGTTCATACTTATGGAACTCTGTCTCTCGTACACACACAAAGTGAAGAATAGACCCCTCTGTGTGGAAACACCTCAGCCAAATAATTCAAACAACTGCACTCCCTTATTATTTATTGATACAGTGGAGTATAACTGTTCAAAATGAGTAAATAGTCTATCAAGAAAAATCTTTTTTTTAAAATCCTCTGGTTCTGATTTACACAATAGATCAAAATGATCCCAGAAAAGTCATTGAGTCCTGCCAAGTAAATCACACTCTTCCTAATTACCTTTTCAGACACTTTACTGTGCTTTTGTGGGTGTGTGAACTGACCCTGCCCTTATATAGTAGACATTGCAAGTTCTGCATTGTTTGAAAACTAAGAGATTACTTCCTACAGTGACAAGGCTGGCTGTTGTGTAGGGCCCTCCTGGGAGACCTTTGTTAAACACTCTGTACTACTGGATTGTCTCCGTGTCCTTACCCTCTTTCTTTCCCTGCCGCTCTGTGCATTTTAGAGTGAGGAGGGGAGCAGGAGAAACAGATCTTCCACAGTAGCTGGCTTCCCTATGGATCCCCATGTTTTTGGCTCTCCAACCCTCACCTTACTGTTTTTCCCTCTTGTTCTCCCTGTTCAGTTTCACTTCCAAGCCTCCCCCTCCTGAGATGTTTGGCTCCCTGATATATCCCTCACCAGGGCCGGCTCCAGGCACCAGCCGAGCAAGCTGGTGCTTGGGGTGGCAGATTCCAAGGGGCAGCATTCCACCCAATCCTTTATTTATTTATTTTTTTGCTTCATCGCTTCGGCCGCCCCACAGGTTTTTTTCTTTTTTCTTTTTGGTTCGCTGCTCCGGCCGCCCTGTAGGGGGCAGCAGCGCAGAGGAGTGGAGTGCCCTGCTGGGAGCGGTGCCAGGTCTGTAGCAAGCCAAGCAGGGCAGCCCGCGTCCTTCCCTGCCCGCCAACTGGAGCGGCGCGGAGCCCTCCTGGCAGGCGGCGTGGCGAGCGCCCCGCTGAAGGAAGCCCGGGCCGCCCCCCTTCTCTCTCTCCCCCCTGCTGCCCAGGGCACATCTGCAGGGCTGGGAGTCCCCCTGCACCCGTGCTCTGTCCCCCCCCTCCCCCCCGCAGGTTTTGGGTTTTTTCCCTCTTTGCCACTCCGGCCACCCCGCAGGTTTGTTTGTTTCCCCTCCCCCCCTCGCTGCTCTGGCCGCCCCACAGGTTTATTTGTTTCCCTCCACACACACCCCTTCCGCTGCTCCGGCTGTCCCGCAGGTGTTTTTTTGCTTGGGGCAGCAAAAAAGCCAGAGCCGACCCTGTCCCTCACTGTTTTTTCTCTTTCTGCTCCCCTAATCAGTCATCTCCCTGCTCCTCAGTATCCTTCTGGAGCCCTCCTCCCTGACATGCTCTGCCAATGACCTGCTCCATCAACTGCCCAGACCCGGCTCCCCTGTGCGTGCAGTGGGAGGCATGTTATCTTGGCTCATGGTGTCACATTAAACTCTTTTGGAGCCTAGTCAACTCACCACCTGCTGCTGAAAGGTTAATGTATCCTGCACTGTTAGAGTGAATTGACCTCTTGTTTTTTTCTCCCCCTTTAATGATTTTGTGTGAAGCTGGCCATTCTCCAAGTGCATGACTCATAGCATTGGCTGGAACCGGCTGTAGTGCAAGCAGACTTCCCTACATAGCTCTGCTAATGCTTCTCAGCCTGACCTGCTACCTACCCCCGTTGGCAGTCTTGTGCTCCTTCTGGGCAGCGGCTCATTGTTGTGCTGGATGGTGTGGCACTTTTTATGATGTGAACAAGTGTCATCTCATTTGCCAGGTGACATCAGCAGAAATTACTCTAGGTAAACAGCGGTGGATTAACCAACCCTGCCACCTACCCTATTAACTGAAATGACCTTTGACTTCAGACCATTAAGGTGCCCACAGGACAATCAATCAGACATGACAATTAGTAGGGATTGTTTATATTTTATAAATCCTCTGTTCTGCTCCCCTGACTATTCACTGCTGACCCGCCCTCATAATCCCTTCAAATAGTTATTTATTGAAGTAACTTCCTTTAATGTCGTGAAGTCCCTTGTCTGAAGTCTTACAGGTTTGATATTGAACAATGACACCACGTGGATTTAAACTGGGTTTGTAAATATTTGATTCTTCAGTGTTATTCATCTGAAAATAGACACCAGGACTGTTCTAGCTTTGGCCGGGCTAGAATAGTTGCCTGAAGGAAGAAGAGAAATCTTGGGAAATTACCAGCCTCTTTTTAAAGTTCTTTTTAAAGTTCTCAGACAAAAAGCCTTTTGCCCTAAAACTTTGCCCTGAACAGAGTTCCAGTCATGACCTACTATAAATCTCATTGGACCATTATAACCCTCACAAAGCTCTGGTTAAATGGCATTGCACCAGGCCAAACCTCCAGGGCATCAGGATGGTGTTGCGGTTTTTCCCTTTCAAGCTTGTAAATTATCTTCATAACATATTGCCAGTGTTCACAGGACCAAATGAGATTGTGCCCTTTCCTTTAATGTACTCAGTGCTCTTTAGTTCACAGTCTGTGAGGCCAACAGGAAAACATGGAAAGAAATCTCCACCGAATGTCAACCTTTACTGGTTTTCTTGTCCATTACTGATTTCTTATTCAGTTCTTCTCACTTAATTGAATGGGAATTTTTCCTCTATTCTAAACTTTAGCTAAAAGCATTATTAAAATAATGCTCAGCAACTGAGCAATTTTGTAGGCCCTGCCAGGGTCCTAGTGCACTGATATCAGAGATGGAAAACTCATTTTACTTATTTGAAACTGTATTGGTGCAGATTTCTCACTTGAACAATTTTGTGTTCCCATGCTGCTTGCAGGAGGAGGTCCATAAGATAGAAGAGAGGTGCTGCTGAGGTCACCATGTGGGGTTTTTGTAGAAGGGTCACAAATATTGATTTTATAAGTAGAGCTGGTCAGAAATTTTCAGCAAAACAGTGTTTCATCAGAAAATGCTGATTCGTCAAACCCAAATTGTTTCACAAAAATATTTTGGGTTTGACAGACATGAGTTGAATCAGAGGAAGGGTTCTGATGGAAACAGTTTCCCTGAATTTCCATTTTGTGAGAAATTTTGAAAAATTTGATTTTGGTCCAAATTGAATGAAAAATGAAATTTCAGAATGTTGACATTTCCCTTGAACTGGAAGTCCCAAGTTTCAGCCAGCTGTCACTGTAAGATACCCATCCCAGAAGAACCAAACAAGTGGCTCTCCCAGCTCTCAGGATCACCCTCAGCATTCCTCTACCTCCTGCTGCCGGAGGGAATCTGGGCACTGCTCTTTGATTTAAATTTATCCTGTCATGTCTTTTATTGTGAGGAAAGGGTAAATGCCCAGTTGCTATAGAATTTATTCTGTAATGCTGTGTGCTTCCTGTGTAGAAGCTATGCATATTTCATATCCGTGCAGCCAGAGGGCAAGTCCTTAACGAGGACTTTAGTCCCCATCGTCTTGTTGTTCATACTTAAACAGAAGCCAACAAGAATTTAAAAGTGCACTAGTGCTGCTTAGTGCCTTAGCATTTGATCTGGTTAGCTAAGCTGAGCCAAATCCACATTATTTTATTATAAAGCCAATGCGGAATTCTGTTCTAAGGCCCACACTGAGGCTTGAACTCTGATATTCTGTTCTACCTATATGCACACATCTCCACTGTTAAAGAGAGCAAAATATCAGAGCCGTCAGTCTGCCTAAGCAGAATTTTGGCCTTATGGTAGAAATTCTAGTATCAAACTGCTTTAGAGAAGAAGCAAATTTGCCCGTGGGATGTATCCATTTGTGTACAGTAATTTTTTTAAATACATACAGTAGAATCTCAGAGTTCCGAACACAGCGGGAATGGAGCTTGTTTGTAACTCTGCAACGTTCATAATTCTGAACAAAGCATTATGGTTCTTTCAAAAGTTTACAGCTGAATATTGACTTAATATGGCTTTGAAACTTTACTATTCAGAAGAAAAATGCTCCTTGTCCTTTATTTTTTTTAGTAGTTTGCGTTTAACACAGTACTGTACTGTACAGTATTTGCCTTTTTCCCCCCCACCCCGTCTCTACTCCTGCCTGATGACGAACTTCCAGTTCCAAATGAGGTGTGTGTGGTTGACTGCTCAGTTCGTAACTCTGGTGTTCGTAACTCTGAAGCCTGGTCTACACTAGTTGTTATTTCGGAATTAGCCGAGTTAATTCGCAAAAAAAAATGATTCCGTCCACATGACCAAACTGGCTTTTTCAATTTAAAGGGCTCTTTAAATCGATTTCTGTACTCCACCTTGGCAAGTGGAGTAGCGCTTAAATTGAGATCGCAATCCTGGGTTAAAGGTATTGTGGATGCAATTCAGTGTTATTGGCCTCCGGGAACTATCCTAGAATGCTCCCTTGTGACCGCTCTGGACAACACTCTCAACTCCGATGCACTAGCCAGGTGAGCAGGAAAAGCCCCGGGAACTTTTGAATTTCATTTCCTGTTTGGTCACCATCAGCACAGGTGACTGTGAGCACAGTCCACCATCACAAGAGATCACGCAGTCCCAGATTCGCAGACGAGTTCCAGCATGGTCCGAACGGGAGGTACTGGATCTCATCGCATGTTGGGGAGATGAGTCTGTTATGTCAGAACTATGTTCCAAAAAAAGGAACACAAATACATACTCTAAAGTCTCCAGGGCCATGACGGAAAGAGGCTACTCCAGGGACACAGAGCAGTGTCGTACAAAAATCAAGGAGCTCAGGCAAGCATACCAAGAAGCCAGGGAGGCAAACGGGCACTCTCGGTCACAGACTCATACATTCCGCTTCTACAATGAGCTCCATGCAATTATGGGGGGTGATGCCACCACTACCCCACCACTGTCTGTGGACACCTGCAAGGGGGGAGTTGCACAGAGCAAGGAGGAAGAGTCATTGGAGGAGGAGGAGGAGGAGGACAGTGCACAGGTGGCAAGTGGGGAATCCGTTTTCCCCCCTAGCTAGGAACTATGCTTAACGCTGGAGCCAATAGCCTCCCCCCACTCTCAATGCGGGCTCCTGGACCATGACCCTGGATAAGGTACATCTGGTGAGTAAGAGCCTGATCAGAGCCACGTGGTGGGGGGTGGGGGGGAAACCCAGCTGCGCTGGGCTGTTTGCGTATAGTTTAAAGGGCTCATCCCTGCTCAGAGCCTCATCGGAGCCACGCGGTGCATGTGGGGGTGAGGGGAGTTGGGTGTTGTGTGAAGTGATCATCCCAGAGAGTCCGCAAGCCCTCCTTTATGGCAACTCACCAGGCATTGCTTGCTATGAGAAAGGGGTCCCAGCAGTTTGAAAACATTGAAATGAATGTAGAAGAAGCAGAACCCCGCATGCCCCTAGGCTGCCTGCAAGCTGAATTCTGTTGCCCAGCTGTATGTGATGGCTTACTCATACCAAAGTGTCCCCTTTGTTCTCTGAAATGTATATTTTAAAATACAACCCACCTTTTTCTCCTCCCACAGGTGCAAATGTTTCAACGTGGCCCCTATCTACTCCGTCCCAGAGGCTGGTTCAGATTAGAAGGTGGAAAAAACGAATTTGGGAAGACATATTCGCTGAGCGCATGCAGTCTTCCTGCACTGATAGGGCCCAGCTGAATGCGTGGAGGCAAACAATTGCGGAGTCCCGTAAAGCATTACAGGGACACGAACAGAGGAGGGATGCGCGTGATGAGAGCAGGCAGGACGCTATGGTCAAGCTCATGGGGAAGCAAACTGACATGCTCCGCTGTGTGGTGGATCTAATGCGGGAAAGGCAGCAAGACCACAGACTGCTGCTGCCGCCCCTGTATAACCGCCCTCTCTCCTCCCCAAGTTCCAGAGCCTCCTCACCCAGACGCCCAAGAACACGAGTGGGGAGGCTACAGGGACCCACACACTCAACCCCAGAGGATAGCCCAAGCAGCAGAAAGCTGGCATATGCGAACTTTTGATTTGGTTTCTCAACTTGTCCTTCCCTCCTCCTCCACCTCCCAACCCAATCCCACCCACCCCCAGTCTGCCTTCTGATTTCTCTGTGTGTTGTGCAACAGATAATAAAGAACAGGTTTTAAACAATTTAGACTTTATTTCCTTTCATATATATAAGGGACGGGTAACTTCAAGAGAAACAAACACAACTGTCACACTGTACCCTGGCCAGTCATGAAACTGGCTTTCAAAGCTTCCCTGATGCGCAGTGCACCTTGCTGTGCTCTTCTACTTGCCCTGTTGTCTGGCTGTGCGAAATTGGCTGCCAGGCGAGTTGCTTCAACCTCTCATCCCACCATAAACATCTTCCCCTTACTCTCACAGAGATTTTGGCGCACACAACAAGCAGCAATTACAATTGGAATACAGGCAAGTCACATCTTAGGCGCATTTAACATACACGAATTCAGCTTTGTGCAGTCAGCAAAAACAGGGGAAAAAAGAAAAATAACAATATAAAAACTGCATCTGTAGTGCGGGCGATTCCACCCGCCATTCAATTCGAGTATTTCACTATACGCAGTTTTCGCGTCTCCCTTTTTCCACCCAGTGAAGTGGAAAGATACTGTTTCCACTGTGCTCAGGTCCCTCCACAGCTACAGAGAGTAGTGTGTGAACAGGATTTGCTGCTACAGTAGAACCTTGGGGTATGTCTACAGTACGAAATTAATGCAAACTTATTTTATTTGAATTTTCGGAAGCGATTTTATACATTCGGTGTTGTGTGTCCCCACTAAAGCACGTGAATTCGGGGGAGTGCATCCACAGTACCGAGGCTAGCATCGAATGTCGGAGCATTGCACTGTGGTAGCTATCCCACAGTTCCCACAGTCTCTGCTGCCCATTGGAATTGTGGGTTAAGCTCCCAGTGCCTGATGGGGCAAAAACATTCTTGCGGGTGTTTCTGGGTGTGTGCCATCACTCGCTCCTCCCTCTGTAAAAGCTAAGGCAGATGTCATACTACCAGCAGAGAGTGCAGCATGGTGCACCGCCTTTTCCTGGTACTATGAATCCACCTCACATGTCCTCTCGTCTTTCTATCTATTCTTTCATCTAACCATTTCCTGCCTTTTTTCGGCTACCATGAACAGAGCCGCACAGCTTCCGCCGCTTTTTCCATGTTGTCTGTCCTGGGCTCCTGTGGAAGCTACAGAAGGCAACAATTCCCCGCCGTTTTTTGGCCGTCGTGAACAGAACCGCACCGCTTCCGTCACAAACTCTGCTCACTTTTCTGCCGCAAACTCTGCCCGCTCTTGCAGCTCTAACAAGCTTCCCGACTCCATGAAAGCTACAGAAGACAACCATTTACCACCTTTTATTGGCCATCTTGAACCAAACAGCTCGTTTTGTGCCCTTTTTCCAGGATTACGCATGCAGGCACCATAGCGCGGCAAGCATGGAGCCCGCTCAGATCTCTGCTGCAGTTTTGACCATTGTAAATACCTCATGCATTATCCAGCACTATGTGCAGTACCTGCAAAACCGGGCGAGGAAGCGACGACAACACAACTGCTATACTGATGAGGACATGGACACAGACATTCCTAGAAGCATGGCATGTGATGATTGGGAGATCATGGTGGCATTGGGCCTGGTTCATGCCATGGAACGCCGATTCTGGGCCCAGGAAACAAGCACAGACTGGTGGGACTGCATAGTGTTGCAGGTCTGGGATGATTCCCAGTGACTGTGAAACTTTCGTATGCATAGGGCCACTTTCATGGAACTTTGTGACTTGCTGTCCCCTGCCCTGAAGCATAAAGACACCAAAATGAGAGTAGCCCTCACAGTTGAGAAGCGAGTGGCCATAGCACTGTGGAAGCTTGCAACGCCCAACAGCTACCGGTCAGTCGGGAATCAGTTTGGAGTGGGCAAATCTACAGTGGGGGCTGCTGTGACGCAAGTAGCTAATGCAATCATTGACCAGTTGCTGTCAAGAATAGTGACTCTGGGAAATGTGCAGACCATTGTGGATAGCTTTAATAAGCTGGGGTTCCCTAACTGCAGCGGGGTGATAGATGGAACACATATCCCTATCTTAGCCCCGGTACACCGGGGCGGTCAGTACATAAACCGCAAGGGGTACTTTTCCATGGTGCTACAAGCGGAGACCTCATAGATGCAGCCCGCACTCCCTGTCCACATCAAAGTTGAGCTCTGTGAAGGCATCATGTGCCCCAGTTACAGGCATTCAATTGAGGGAGGAGTTTGGGAAGGGCTGGGTTAGTTCACAACTGCATGATCCCACTAGCAATCTTCTCAGTGCAGGGCAACAGTTGAGAGGCGGCATTAGCTGTGGTGGAGTATGCAGCTTGTACACTCAACACATGAAGAGAGATGAGGAGGAAAGTGAATTCTGAAAGAGTGAAAGAGAAGATGTAATTCTTTTTATCTGTGAAAATCTGAGCAGGCTTTATTAAGCCCACCACCATTATCTAAACCTATACCATTGCCTCAAATAATATATTTCATTATATTGTCAAACAGTGATAGGCTGCAGTTTGGTTGAGCCAAAGCTTAGCTAGTTTTGATATTTAAGACATTTCATAAAATGCACACTCCACACCTGTGCTGGGAAACAATTACCCCAAATAGTGTCACTTTTCTTGTTTAGACGTTATACTTGGCTGACATGGTACTTGCAAATTACTAACAGCATACATTTCCAGTGCTGCGACGTAAACAGTTTTTGTTTAGTTAGGAAGTGATTGCCCAAGAGCTTCTAAAAGGCAATATTTTAACCTTGGGTTTTCTTTCGTTTAATCGTTTACTAAGGTAATATTTTAAAAGATCTTTACTTTAATCTTGCTCCTTTTTCTTTTAGCATATTGTCTGTGGTTTTTCTTCTCATAAAATCAGTTTTCACACTCCGCAAATTTAGTTGCTGCATTTCTATAATATCAGATCTATACTTAAATACAGTTAGTTCTCCTACTTGTCATTTGGTCTGGAATCATATCATCTAATGTTGGAGAACACAGAATAAGTTTGCAAAGTTTTAGTCCATGAGATCATCCATCAATTTGTAAACTGCAGATGCTGTCTGTCTAACTTCATTTCCCCACCTTAAATAATTATGATATTGTTTCTTTAAAATCCATGACAACAAAAACCAAAATGATCTTAAATAATCCAGAGAATATGGAATTGTTTTGGATAAGAAAGTAACAAATTGCTGTGACTCTTTAAACATGGAAGTCTACCACGGAAACCCCAGCAGCCTCTTTGACAGGCTGCTCTAAAATCTTTCATTTGCTTTGAAGTTGTTTGTTATTTATACCCCCTTTGAGGTTTGCAGACTAAGGAAATCATCTATTTTAATACTGTGAAACCTTCTTGTGGCCACCAGTGATGGGAATTCCTGTCCTGTTTCCTGTGCCTCACTGACAGGCCAATGAGAGCCTTTTAAAAACTTTTATAGCTGCTAGTGATCAATGGCATGATATCACCTACTGTTAACAAATGTCTTTCAGACTACTACTCATCTCATTCATGGGATTACATGGTTAGTGAGACTCTCTTTTATGTTCTCTCTCGATAGTGATGTTATTTTATTATATTAATAATTCAAAGTGATCAGTTACATAATTACTATTATAATACAAGAGCAATGACTGAAATGTTATATTTAATTCAAAATTATTTTAATTACTAGGGGTATCCACCGATTTTTAAATTTTGTTCTGCCAAGTCTCTTGCCACGATGCTATCGCTTCTTGGTAATTGCAGCTCTCAGCCCAGCTAACAAAGGGAAAATTAAAACAGTGTCTCAGGCAGGCAGGAATAGAAAATATATGTTCCTGGGTGAAAGCTGCTCACCTCCTAATTACCCTGCAATTGCTAGATTTAAAATCTAATTCATGAGTCTGGGCAGATTGGCTACATTAGTCCATTATTTCATTATGATCTTTCATTCCTGGTGTCAGGAATGCAGTTCTCAGCGTGACCATGTTAGCAGCTGCTCTAGGCAGTGCTGCTGTAAGGCACTCACATTGGAGAGAAGCTTTGAAAAAGTTCAGACCAGTCTCCAAACAATAACATTTTATAGGAGTGAGATGAAACCATAAAATCAAAAATTGATGGCCTGTTACAGATACTTCAATATTCTGACCAAAATGGAAACCAAACACAGAAATGTCTGGAACAAAAAGCAGTTTCACTGTTTGCTGCTGTAATATCTCACATGCTTTATATAGCATACCAAACACCACAATTCATCAAATAAGCTGTTACATATGACATCAAAGCACTCCAATAAAGACTGCGTAGGCTGGTTGATGTACTTGTAGAAATTGTGCACAATAAGTGGGCAACATAGGTCTTTAGCCTAACTACCTCCAGGGTGGCAAACACATGTAGAGAGGGCCAAATTCCATTTTTAATTAAATGTAGGACTACATATACCCCACAATCCACTGAGGCTCTCCCACGGGCATCAGTAGATTGTTTGCACTGTGCTCAAAAGTAGACTGTGGCCTTCATGTAGTAACTAAACTATTAGTCATCATATATGTATTTTGTTTTCAGTACTTGATTACTGTATTCAGTATCACTCAGTGGAAAAATATGCTCATATTTACAACCACTACTATTGCTGTCCTTTGTTTCTCTTCCTTCTCCATCCTTTTTTTTTTATTTCTCTCCCTCTTCCCTGTGTATACCTCCTTTCCCATCTCTTCTCTGCATATCCTTACCTGCAACAACTTCCTGTTCCTCTCCCTCCACTCACAGGCTTCATTCCTAACTCCTTCCCCATTCCACGGCTCAGATAAGCAATTGAATAATTAATGCTTAAATTTAAAGTGCCATTAGGTTTTCGAGTCAACAACCCAATGAGATTCATGGGAGATGGGGAAGTTCACACACCTCATTGCCTCAGACTGTCTGCAGATTCCGGCCGACAACACTGTATCAGTTTATACTTGCTCATTTTTTAAGGATATTTTTGCAGCTATGAGGGCTAGGAAACTTAGTTTCTTTTTTTTTTTAAAGGTAGATGCTGCAGATTCTGAATATGCCATGTGGGTCATACAAACACAGCATGTGGGCTTGATGTTTGACACCTGTGAGCTAGACAGAAAACCTGAGACCCACTAACACATCAGGGTTCTTCTTAATCACAGTGTAGGACCATAGGAAGTGTTCCCTCCACCCAGGAAAAGGTTGTTAATTGTATTGTTTAGGGTTTTTTGACTTTTACTGTATTTCTTGTTATCTGGGTATCTACTACTCTTTGAAAGAGCCAGTATATACATTCTCACAGTTGGGCAGCCCACTTCCCTCCATCCTAGCAGCAGCAGTAGATGCAGGCTTCAATGCCTTTAATAGCCTCTCTCTGAATCCTGCTGCTAAATTTAAATTCTGTGTGATATGGGAATATACACTACATTGCACTGCATGTCCGATAGCATGCAAGACATTAGCAAAGCAGTAACCAGGAGGATGCTGTTAGAGGTACTGGGCCTGTGATAAGAGTTCCAGAAAGTCAAAGATGCCTTTGTGATTGTTAAATTGCCTGGGGAAGAGGCCAGCAACTTCTTGTGGGCATTGTGAGGGAGAAGCATCTTTGTTGGACTACCCTCACCCCTGTCCATTGCTCTCAGGGAGAGGCAGGGAAAACAAATTTCCCAAACCCTGAAAAAGGTTAGCCCGAAGAACAGACTAAGTAAGATACACATGAGTTCCTAGTATTATAAGAAACTTAAAAATATGCATGGCTGTTAAGGAACAGCAAAACATATGAGACACAGGATGGCTTACTCAAGGATATGTCTAGTACTGGGGCAACTACACCAAAACACAGCATGGTTTAAGACTAAAATGTTTATTAAAATGTCATACAGTTCTAGTGCTATTTTCCTTCTTTTGGGTAGCACCTTTCATAAAAACAAAGGATTGATAACATGCTGTGTGAGGGTCCAGTCAGGGAGCCACTGTGTCCAGACATATCAGTACCACTCTGGATTAATAAAGTAAATAAAGTTATACTCATCACTTTGTAGCTTATTTCTCCCTCCCCACTCATTCTGTACATGTATAAATAAACCTTCCACGCTGTTTTCCATGGACAACATATAAAAAGTGATTCAATTCGCATTTGGACCTTACTTTATTCTTTGAAATATGAAGTGTCATTGTTTCCTATTATAGATTTAATCTATTTATATTTATCACAGTAAATCATTGCTGGTTATTGTTCTCTGTTATAATGAGGCCAGCTTTAGGCACCATGACTGTGGAAGGTACGGCTAGGGCTATAGTTGAGGGTTACCATGTATTCTGAAATATTACTCCCGGCATCAGAACATGATGATGCTGTATCACAATGGGCTGGATTTCAATCCCCTCACTCAGTATTACATTACTCCATAGGTACTTCCATTAAAGTTGTGGAGTGAGCTACTAAACTGAAATAAAAGTGTCAGAATCTAGCCCTGTGGAATTTGGATTTGGGATCTTCCCCAAGTGTCAGGCCCCTGAAATCCTAAAACCAACCCACATGCAAATATTCCTCAACTACATTTTATGAACATTTCTTCCTGTATTTTTTGTGTTTCTTGGGGTGTGAGATGCAAATGAAAGCTCACATGCAGCTCTTTTTAAAAACACACTATAATTGTTATGCACATGGCAGAAAAATAGCTTGTGCTTACTCAAATAGGGAAAATGTTTGAAGAACCTTTTAAGGGCTGCAGGCAATTTCAAAATGATTAGCTTTTAACCTCATCTTCACTGCTGTTCTGGGCTTTATTAGTTGCTGTCTTTGGCCGTTCCCCAGTCTGTCTAATGCCTTCTGTGGTGATAGACAACTATGTATTTGTCTGAGCATTTATAGTTTTTTGCAACATCTGAGAGAGAGCCTTTTGATCCAGTGCAGGCTAACAGAAAACATAATGGTGTTCTGCATAAGAAATGATGTACACGGGCAAGTAGTAGAACTTAGAACCTCTTTTTATAGTTCTTTATGCAGAGCAGAGCTACTTACATTAAGCTCCCTCTCAAGAGCTACTGTAAATTTCGAGCGACAAAGAGTCCTGTGGCACCTTATACACTAACAGACGTTTTGGAGCATGAGCTTTCGCGGGTGAATACCCACGTGTGTCTGACGAAGTGGGTATGCACCCACAAAAGCTCATGCTCCAAAACGTTTGTTAGTCTATAAGGTGCCACAGGACTCTTTGTTGCTTTTTACAGATCCAGACTAACACAGCTACCCCCTTTGATACCTGTAAATTTCAAGTATCAGAGGGGTAGCTGTGTTAGTCTGGATCTGTAAAAGCAGCAAAGAATCCTGTGGCACCTTATAGACCAGGGGTCGGCAACCGGTGGCTCGCGGCTCGCCAGGGTAAGCACCCTATTGGGCCGGCCCGGTTTGTTTATCTGCCGCGTCGGCAAGTTCGGCCGATCGCGGCTCCCACTGGCCGCGGTTCGCGGTCCCAGGCCAATGCGGGAGGCAGGAAGCGGCGCGAGCCGAGGGATGTTCTGGCCGCGGCTTCCTGCCTCCCGCATTGGCCTGGGACTGCAAACCGCAGCCAGTGGGAGCCGCGATCGGCCGAACTTGCCGACGCGGCAGATAAACAAACTGGGCCGGCCCGCCAGGGTGCTTACCCTGGCGAGCCGTGAGCCACCGGTTGCCGACCCCTGTTATAGACTAACAGACGTTTTGGAGTATGAGCTTTCGTGGGTGAATACCCACTTTGTCGGATGCAAGTATTCACCCACGAAAGCTCATGCTCCAAAACGTCAGTTAGTCTATAAGGTGCCACAGGATTCTTTGCTGTAAATTTCAAGACAGCATATAGACTAGAGCAGACAGGCTAAGAAAGTCCTTTGGGAGCCAACAGAATATGGCTTGAGTTAAAGAGTAACACAAAAGCTGGCAGCAGCAATACTAAGAATCAGTAAAACCTGAAAAAGTTCATCACGTATTTAAATGTATTACATCCACTCGAACAGCTGTTACAGTAGCTAGTAATTTTATCTGCATAAGTTCATCTGTATTTGGACTTTCAGAGCATAGAGACTGACCTTGCCGGACAGAGCCATTTGCACAGCCCTGTTGATTTAAAACCCAAAGGCTGAATTGTTGTAGTGTGACACCTTGCAACTCAGTGTTTGGAAGTGATAAGAAATTCATTATTTTAGATTGTCAAACATGGGGTTGGGCTTGTTAATAATACTCTGACACAAGTTGCCAGTGTGCCAAAGCAAAAAGAGTGTGAAGGATGCCTCTGTGGTTGCAGTCGAGTGATTGTGCAGTAATGTTGAACACAGCTGTTAAAAAAAAGTCACACGCAAGCAAAAACTGCCCTTTTCCTGATTAGCATCACATCCATACTGACTATTTTGGGAAGGGAGTTTGATAGGCAAGATAACACCCAGGCAAATTGCCCAGAATGTGGGACAAACTTCTCCTGATAGGACATTTGGAAGGACAGCAAAATACAGTGGATAGCATTCTGAGTGATAAGTGCAAAACTGACCTCAAATTCTTGCACCTGCTTTTTCCAGTTGATGCTAATCATTGAGAGGGAGTCCCTACTATTAGTACAGCTTGAATGGATCCCTGTATTTGACATTAACACCTATACAACAAAATAAATTATACAGAAGTTTTTAAGACAGTGGGAAAGTGATTTTTTATTAGCAAGTGAGTATCATAAATCACTTCAGAGCAAAGGACTCGTGAGGTCTACTCTCTTAAAGTGTTTCTTATGTTATTTTTTTGACAATATAAACTTCCAACTTTGTTAAAAACTACAGACTTTTCATATACCTAGTCATACAGTTCCCATTGCTTATATGTAAAACAACCACCCCCACCCTTTCCATTTAATCAAGTAGCTCAGCTGAATAAGGAATATCCAGGAGTTCTATTTTTCTTTTATCAGATCCAAGTTATAGCTTCAAGAGGTCCATAAGAACAATATCCATTCTAATCCTTTTCATGAATAGCAGTTTATCTCCCCAAATGCATTCATTTATATAACTGGACTCACACCTTAAACATAAGTCTAAAACACAGCCATTCAGAACAGCTGAAATGGTGCTTTCCTCACTCTTGAACTGGATTAGAGATCCCAGCATCCTACCAAGCAGGTCTACACTAGAAGCGCAACACTCATGCAGCTGCACCAATGCAGCTGTGCCTCTGTAGTGCATCTGGTGAAGATGCTCTATACCGATGGGAGAACGCTCTCCCATCAGGATAATTACTCCACCTCTGTGAGAGGTGGTACCTATGTCAGCGGGAGAGCATCTCCTGCTGCCATAGCACCAGTGTGGACAACACTTAGGTTGCTGTAACTTGCATTGCTCCAAGGGTGTCTTTTTCACACCCCTGAGCGATGTAAGTTACATCAACTTAAGCGATAGTATAGACCTGCCAGAGTCTATTGTACAGTATAGTCTAGTGCTGATTCTTCAATGTAATGCCTCCAAGGTACGTGAAATTCTGATTACAAAGTTTCAGTGTATCCACATGGGCAACAGTCCATCTCTCAGGTTTGCAGTCTTATCTTAACTCTACTGCAGTCTCTCTGCCATGAGCAGCTCTCTGGATCCTGAGACCTTTACTATTTCTCTGGTTCCTGTTGCTGTCTTTCCCAGATTTCATGCCTACTGCTTCCGCTTCTGCTGTCACTGTTCCTCCCACCACATGCTCTTACTGCTTGTAAATTCCCATGCTGAAATTACACTTGCTCAGGTTGGTAGCTAGGGGCTGTCCTAGTCTAGCTAACCCCTTGTTTCACAAAATGCCCTGAGCAAAACATTCTGTCATCATTTGCCATCATTTACTGGCATCTAGTTCATATACCACTTGGCCCTTTTTCCTGGTGATTTGATCTTTCAGTTCAGAATTCAGGCTCCCTAGCTATCTAGTCTGTATCTCTGTCTTGGTGTTTCTCAAACTGGGGGTCACCGCTTGTGTAGGGAAAGCCCCTGGCGGGCTGGGCCGGTTTGTTTACCTGCCCCGTCTGCAGGTCCAGCCGATCGCAGCTGCCACTGGCCGCGGTTCGTCGCTGCAGGCCAATGGGGACTGCTGGAAGCGGCGTGGGCCCAGTTTGAGAAACACTGCTCTATCTACAGTTTTGTATCACATTTATCACCATGGTACAGTATCTTCCATAGTGGCCAATCCTAACAGGATCTGACCACTAGACAGTGTTATTGCTATTCCTTAATCTGCCATGGCCTTGCCTGACTAAACGGTGTTCTTTTTAGCAGTGTTCTCTGTTCCTTCCGGACGATATATCTCCTGCTATAGGAATCAGTCCAGTTTGTTTGCTCACAAAGCCAGGTTGCTATTGTCTTCAGACAGCACCCAGCAGCTCATTCCTAGTAGCTCGTTCGTGCTCTGTCTCTCTTATCTCTTTTAGAAAATTACAGTTCTCCATTCCCCTAACTGGTGTAAGGCCTTCCTTTCTGTCCAATGGGAACCCTACTGTAGTTCCTTTATTTCTTCCTTGTCTTAGGGGGAAGAAACCTCACTTCCCCTTCTCTTCCCCTGCGGTCTCAGATGTAAAGAATATTCTTTAAAGAAATGTCTCCCTAACAGGACTGTAAACTTTGGAATTTTCCTCTAGGTGGAAGGACTTGGATCTCTATTACTGTACTTCATTTTTTCTGCTGACCAAGAGGAATCCATGTTGAGCTCCACAACCTCTTATTCATAGCTGAGCCATTTCTTCTATCTCTGACTGATCAGCCAAGTCACCCAAGTTATATGAGTGGCTTTTAGCCTGGTGGGGGAATAGGTACCCTGACTCCACTCATGCTTACCTTCTTCTGTGAGCCTTAGTGGTCTGATCTCAGATGGGCAGATGAATTTATAACACTCCAGGAGGTGGGGGGAATTGCATTGAGGATGGCACATGCAGCGCCTCATTCTAGTGGGACTAGAATCTCCTTAAAGGGTACAATCTTGCTGCCCTCATTAGGCAGGAGGTGGGGGTTGAGGAACACATAGAATATGGAGTCTGAAAGTAGCAAACTCCCAGAACTTTTTTTTTTACTACAAGGACTCCAAGAGCTGTAGAAAAGTGCCCAAAGCTTTGATACTGTTTGATATGAAAAATATAACTGATCACTACCGCGAACACTAGACACATTACATCTAAAAGTGCTCATGGGTGTGATTGTCTTTTGCCCCCGTGGCATGATGGACCTAGGTGTCTCACCCACTGCCCAGGAGATACTGGGAGGGGGGAAAATTGGTTACACTCTGGCTCTCACATGCAGTAAATTTTTTAAAGCTGTATAGCAAGTTAATTGATTAACTGACCCTCTCCACGGTCTCTCCCCCTTGCCCATAGAACATGAAAAAACACAATGGTCATTGTATGCAGTCCAACCCACCTTGCCAGCTCTGTGGGTGCCAAGCAGCATGAAGCTGAACTGGTTTAAACAAAAATGACAGAGTAATATAAAGCTTGAAAATATTTTAAAATACTATCCATGTATGATGGGCTACAAAGAAAATTATTTTTCCATCCTGAGACCTTGTGAGGAGGCCACACAAGTGATGAGCAACAAGGCTGATCTCAGCCGGGACATCCCTTCTTGTCTGCTTGCTGGAGAAGGAAAAAAGAGCACTTTGAGTGATGATGCCACTGCAGCCTGCTTGGTTTGATAGCACATTAGTCACAATGAAAGAGGATCCTCACATAAAGCACATCAAAGATTTGGAGAGTATATCCTAGCTACGGTTTTAGATCTCTGATTCAAAGGCACCATGCCTGCTTTCCTCCCAGCATGTGAGGTTGGGCTAGACCACTACTGAAGATTCTCAGATATAAGGTTCCTAACTGTGTACAAGAGCAGATTAATGAGGAGGAAAAAGAAAAGACAGTCTGTGGGGAATAGATGAAGGAGAAATAACAAAAGCCATCAAAATCCTCAAGTCATAGGGAGCTGATATGCAGTACTATGTTATTTTTGGTTGAGTTTTCTTCACAACTTCTTTCACGTGCAACCCATTCTCCTTCACCCTCAGAAAAATCTCTTTGGAAATGGCTCCCAGATTTATTCTGATAAAGGGAGGATAACTGGAGTTGATAGAGTATCTCTGTGTGGTTTCAAAGCCTATTGTAAGTCCTCGGCCCATTAATCCAGAGAAGTGCATGTGAAATGTGGACACTAGTTTTTTCTTTTCATGTTATAGCATTTACAGCTTTTAGGAGACTAGTTATTACCATTGAAAAGACATTTGAAGGCCCATTCTGTAAAGAGTTAACTTTCCTGGACCGGGGAATCTTGCTGCTCATATTCAGCTGATGCAAGGTCAATGACAAACACACCGAGGAAGTCAGAGTTGCTTTATTTTTCTTGTGAGCAGGTCAAATAAAACACTGCTGATGCTCCATTTATCTGGTGAGACCAGCAAACACTTGGCAGCTGAGGAAAGCATACACTGGAATCTGGCACCAGGCGCCCAGCACAGCTGTCAGCCTGCTGACTAATCACTTCATCCCAAGTTAATGCAACTGCAGGTTTTTAGCACCCTTTCATCTCTCATACCCAGGCACACACTCTGTCTGATAGAACTATTGATACTAATGATGCCATTATTAATTTTTGTTTTCTTTTTTGGCAAGAGGGTACTTATTTTGGCTGGCTGCTTCAGTATTTTTCTAATTCTTACAATGTCCTTTCAAAATGGGAGCTGTCATTTCACACTGCTGCTTCTAGTAACGATCAAACTATATAAGAGGGCCCTAAAAAAGATTAGACTGAATTTCCTTCTTTTCTGTGATTTTGAGAGATTTTTTTTAAATATTATTTTCAGTTTACTTTGGTTTGGGGAATTAATATTCTAGCAATTACAAGCTTCATAAATGCTACAAACCTGATTCTGTAAGGAGAGCTGATTTACCATAGGTTTGCATTATTAGATAATACTTGCAATCTTGTCAGCAGAACCTATTTAAACAACTCCCAAGGACAGTGTTAAAATATAGGTGGAGTCTCTGAACTCTGTTCTTGGCAGCTGTACTTTAGTAGCTTCACTGTGCCAGGGTGGCACTGCTAAGCTAATGCAATACTTTTACAGAAGCACTATGTATTGTGACAAGCCAAACAACCTCCAGGACTTTCACTCATCATGACTCCCATTCCAGATCTCATCCATTATATGAATGAAGTATGAAAACATTTCTCTGTTTCCCAAAGATATTAATAGGCTCATGGGAACAGTTCTGCTGAAGAAAGGGAAGTGATTAGATCTGCTTTGCGTGTTCAGTCCCAAATAGGAAGCCATGGCAGGGCTACCCACTTTGTCTTTAGTAAACCATTTTTTAAGAACAAATAGCATTTTTGAAAATGAATTACTTAGATACCTAAAATCAGTCATTAATGTTACCACAGGATGTATCAGCAGGTAGATAATTTGCTGACTATGTAGTAATAATACCTTGTTTCTGTACTACTTTCTATCTGAAGATATCAAAGTATTTTATAAACAATAATGAATTAAACCTCATAATACACCATAAGACAGGTAAATATTATTGTCCCCATTTTGAAGATGATGAAACAGAGGCATAGAGAAGTCAATTAGCCAGATCAGGATCACTCTGGTAGTCCATGGAAGAGCTGAAATTAGAATAGAGGGTTCCTGACTCCAGGGCCGCCCAGAGGATTCCGGGGGCCCGGGGTCTTCGGCAGGCGGGGGGCCCTTCCATTCCGGGACCCGCTGCCGAAGTGCCCCGAAGACCCGCGGCGGGGCCCCCCCCGCCGCCGAATTACCGCCAAAGCGGGACCCGCCGCCGAAGTGCAGCCCGGTCTTCAGCGGTAATTCGGCGGCGGGGGTCCCCGCCGCGGGTCTTCAGGGCACTTCGGCGGCGGGTCCCGGAACGGAAGGGCCCCCCGCTGCCGAATTACCGCCGAAGACCGGGCTGCACTTCGGCGGCGGGTCCCGCTTCGGCGGTAATTCAGCGGCGGGTCCCGCTCCGTCTTCGGCAGTAATTCGCCAGCAGGGGGTCCTTCCACCCCGGAGCGGAAGGACCCCCCCGCCGGCGAAGACCGGGAGCGGAAGAAGCTCCTGCGCCCTGCCCCGCAAGAGTTTTCCGGGCCCCCCGGAGCGAGTGAAGGACCCCGCTCCAGGGGCCCCGAAAAACTCTGGTGGGGGCCCCTGTGGGGCTCGGGGCCTGGGGCAAATTGCCCCTCTTGCCCCCCCTCTGGGCGGCCCTGCCTGACTCTCAGTTTTATGCTTTAGCCACAAAGCCATTTTTCATATATTAAAACCTGGAGACAGTTGGTGATCTGCAGATGAGAGCACTGAATAAAGTTTCCATCAGGGATGCTGATAGGCTAGCATTGCAATACTGTTCCTTTGTATTCTACTGCCTTCTAGAACCAGTATTTCAAGAAATTATGTTACAGCAGTGTAATGGCCCAATCCTGAAGTACAAAGTGATGAGCAAGTTTTAAATAGATAGTCACTGAAGGGTATTTGAAAGATACATGTGGATGCTAGCAAGAAGGGGGCACTTCCATTGCTGCCTGTCTCTGTGATTCATTGCTAATTATCAGCACTAAGAAATTCCCAACTGCGTGCATGGGAGACTCTCACTATCTTTAGTGCCAGGCATTAATGATAATGATACAAATTTTGGCACAAAGCTGTCAATTTGTAGTTTGAGGAACTACCATGCAGAATTTGCTCCTCACAAAGAAGGAGCGAACCATGTGCTGTAATGGCCCCTAATTGGTTTTAAGGACTGCGAAGAATGCTACTGTACTATAGAAGCATGTATCTGGGGTTGCGGGGGGAGGGGAAGAAATGACTCTGGAAACAGAGTTTCTTTAAAGTTAGGGGCCTATTTTATCACAGAGTCTGAAACATTACATATTCTGGGCCAGATCCTCAGCTGGTGCAAATGGATGTAACTTAATTGAAGTCAGTGGAGCTATGTCAATTTACACTAGCGGAGGATCAGGCCTTCTGTATCAAAGTGTTGTTTTCTTACTGAAACTCTTGTCTGGAATATTTTTCTTGATTTTTAATCTTCTCCAAGGCCAGCAATAGATTTTCTGGACCCTTGGAACATTTGAAATCTCTTTACTTCCTCTCCAGGCTATTTCCCACATCTTTGATATTCTCAGACCCAGAGCAACTTCTTTTCCTGGTAACACATTTACTTCTCAAAACTGACCTGATCCCCAGCAGTGTCATTTGTTTAGCAAAAGCAGCTCTTCTCACTGCTTGTTCCAGTGTGTGTGTGGTTTTTTTCCCACAGAGACTCCTGAAAATATACATGGGCCAGAATGTTCCCTCTGACATCATTTATCTCAACATGCCTCTTTTATTAATCAAATTATCACTCTTTTGCTGGCTTAAAGATTGTGGCAGTGTTGAACATTAAAGAAGATCTTGCTCAATCCAATTTTACAGTGAAATTCAAGGCTGATTTCTTACCTGCAGTGTTTGGCCAAGATCCTAGAAAACATGGTGGCACATCTTGAAGGTAATGATCTGTAAGCTAAATTGCAGCCTGCCCCATTCAGGGTCATTAATGATGTGCAAACCATAATGGATAGAAGTGTCCTATCCTTCTTGGTGTTTTAAGATCCATCAGCGTCCTTTGGCATGTTGGGTCATCAGATCCAGTTGAACCAGCTGAAGAACAGGTTGGCTATGACAGTTTTATTATAGTATTATGACAGTATGTAATAAACTGCATATTGGTCATACCCCATTGCTTAGTCTCAGTCTCTTGAGAATTCTACTTGTCACTTTTTATGTATTTATTTCTATTTTTTTGTAGAGCCATTTCTCTGGCGCTCATCATGGTAGCATCTAGTGGCTGGAACACTTGTGGAGTTTCCGATGGGTCTGCTCTGGCTGTGATACTTTTCATGCTGCTTTGTATATGAGTCAGATTTAGAACAAGAATAGTTTAGATGATCACTGCTATGCAGATGACACCAGTTATATTTTTTCAATTTCCAGACATGGAAATTAATATACTATGCAGTGTCAAAGGGACTGTCTTACTGAGCAAAACAGCAAGTTGCAAGCAAAAATCTGGATAAATTTAAACCTTTTAGGAAAATGAAATTATACAGATCTGTTGGGGTTGAAAGCTTGAAGAGTGCACATTTTCCTAGCCTTCGCAGTCTTTGATGGGAAGATACTTCATAGGGTCAGTCTGTCATGTAGCCTTGACATGATCCTTGATCAGGGTCTAACACTGACGTTCAGGGGCCTGATTCTCCACTCTCTTGCAATCTTGGTTATCATTTGTAGCTCTTCAAAGTGGGGATAAAATGCTACCAAAATGCAAGGCACTGGTGACACAGGCTCTAGAGGGTCGGCAGTAGTCAGAGCTGCTTTATTTCCTTTGAATCAATTTAATAATATTGCCGGACTGCACCGCTTTCTCTGGCATCCTGACCTGATATCCATAATGCATGTCTTTGTTACCCTGAGCTGGATTACTGCAATGAATTCGATGTTCTTCTGTCTAAGAGTCACATATGGCTGATGCAGAATACAGCAGCATGACTATTATTAATGGTCAGTGCTATGTAGTTGTCTGCACTGCCTATGCATCGGTGTGATTTTGTTTTTACATATAAGGCTTAAGGTTTAAGATTTTGTTTTTACATATAAGGCTGCATCTATGCTATGAGGTAGGGGTGAGATTCCTAGCTCATGTACACAAGCGCTAGCTCTTATCTGAGCTAGTGTACTAAAAATAGTAGCATAACCACAGTAGCACAGGCAGTGGCGGCACCATGCTAGCTGCCTTGAGCAGGGGCGGCTCCAGACCCCAGCACGCCAAGCGCATGCTTGGGGCGGCATGCCGCGGGGGGCGCTCTGCTGGTTGCTGGGAGGGCGGCAGGCGGCTCCGGTGGGCCTCCCGCAGGCGTGCCTGCGGAGGGTCCGCTGGTCCCGCGCGGCTTCGGTGGAGCCGCGGGACCAGCAGACCCTCCGCGGGCACGCCTGCGGGAGGTCCACCGGAGCCATGGGACCAGCGGCGGCAGAGTGCCCCCTGCGGCATGCCGTCGTGCTTGGGGCGGCGAAATGTCTAGAGCCGCCCCTGGCCTTGAGTACAAATCCTCCTCAACCCTTGGGTATGTACGTGGGGCTGTTAGCCACAGCCTGTGCTACCACAGCTACACTGCTATTTTTAGTGTGCTAGCTCAGATGAGAGCTAGTGTGAGTATGTCTACTCGACCTGGGAATCACACCTCTAGCTCATAGTGTAGACATAGCCTAAGTACCTTGCTGAGCTTTTGGCGCCCTCTGTAGAATAATGTCTTGCGCTCTTAGGCCAATCAGAGTGGGTATTCTCATCACAAGGCTTTGTACGGGTAGTTACTACCCATATTTTTGTTAAGTTGCTTAAAATAAAAATACCATTTCCAACATGCAATAATTGACTCTAAGACATAAGTCATATACTGTTGTATATGTTGTTTGCCACAAGGATTAAAATGCATGTCTGTGTTTTATTTTGACTGCATGGTCTAGCATGCTTAAACAAGAGAAGTTCAAAATAGCATTCATTGAACCATATCCATGGTTGATGGTTTTTAAAAAGAAAGTAAAAAGAAACCACGCAAGTGCTTTTATACTGAACTACCAAAGTCCAATGAACACTTGTCAAAAACATGGTGCATTCACAGCCCTGGAGATAGTAGGGAGATAGGAGATTATCACAGTATCAATTGAAATAGAAAAACACTTGTGTAGGTTTGGGTTTTTTTGGCATATTGGCTACCATTAGAGCTGCAAATATAGATTTCCAGATGTTTGTGAAGAGTTCAAGAGTTATATTTTATACGTATGGCTGTAGTAATGATTTCTATTCAACAGCCTAGAAAAAACATTTCATGTCACAACAAGAAAGAAATATTACTGCTTTTTATCCCTCATCCCCTGTCTAGGAATTCTGAATACTTTAATCAATGCCAAACAAAAATGATGGGCTAGAAATTAAAACCACAACCACCAGAGGCAGGACATAAATGTGCAGATGTTCTGTGATGTTGAAGAAGCTTGTCAGGCAGACACTGACAATGATTTTCTGAGAAGGACTAAGAATCCATTAAAGTAGGACACTCTCAGAACACTGGCTCCCTAAACCACTCCATCAGAAAAAGCACTTGTCCTTTCACATTTCCTGAAAGAATTGTCACATTGTGACTTACTTTGTTCTCACCATTTCATTAGCAAGGCTAGTAACTAGAATCTATTACTGTAAGTAAAGAAAGTGAGAAATGCCCATCTCTGATTTACTGCACCTATCACATGTGCACACTACTGATTGGTCCCAAAGTAGTGAACAAACTTCAGGAGTCCTTTTCTAGTCAGGCTTATTATTTCAAGTATCTATGTGTCTCTTATCACCGCTCTACAAATGGGTGCCCTGAAAATTTTGTGTTTCCCACATTTAACCAATTAAACAAGGAGATATTACAAATAATAGTAAAAGCAACAACTGGTGAGTTTTTAAAGGCACTCACTGTGTCTGGGTACATCTGGACATGATAATAAACACCTTAGCACAGAAAAGGGATTGTATATTCTCCTTTACTAGTCTCTGCTGCACTAGACTATCTAAGTGGTATGGGCCTCTGTTAATGTAAAATTTCTGCCTCTGAAAGAGGATCCCTGATTGGAATTCTTTGGCAAATGTAAATAAATTCCAGCTGTTCTCGCTTCATTCACTACATTTTATTTATTGTTTTAATCAAAACACACAGGGCCAGATTTCCTATGTGGTCTGGTTCCTTTCTGCCCCCAGGCAGTACAAAGGGGCTAGATATTGAGATGAGAATTCTCCCAGTGCAGGAGGCTCAGTTATCATAAAGCCAATGGAACCAGCTCCTATGCCCGGTCCTGGGTAGGGGACACGCCAAGAGCCAGGAAGGCAGTGCTTAATTTGTGCCAGGACTTGCCAGGGCTGAGCGGTTCATAGCCCCAGCACCTCTGGGCTTGCCGCGTCAGTTATGAAAGTAAAAAAATGACTTGAACCCCGGCACCTAATTGCTTGAGCCCTGGCACCTTTTTCATTACAAATTAAACACTGTAGGAAGAGGACATATTAGGGGTGGGAGGGAACATGGGTACAGTGCTGCTACGCCGGTTCATATCAGGCAGATGGTCCTTTGTGGACCTTTAACAGCTGGCCTAAGTGAGAGCAGCCTGCCGGGGCAGGGACCAGGAGTGCCACAGAGCAGAGAATCAGGAAGCTATAACTGGCTCTCTGACTGCCTTTCCTCTTTCCTATGCTGAGTGGATCTCAATTCAGGACCACCCGGGGGGGGGGGGGGCAAGTGGGGCAATTTGCCCCGGGCCCTGCAGGGGCCCCCATGAGAATAAAGTATTCTATTTTTTTATGGAAGCGGCCTCTGAAATTGCTTTGCCCCAGGCCCCCTGAATCCTCTGGGCGGCCCTGTCTCAATTTAGGAAAGAATCTTACCCATAAATTTCTTGTTTCAAAAGACTTGGCTCAGGTATCAAATCCTTGCTTTCTGGATGGAATTAGTGGATAAAAGAGCACTGGATGTAGTATATTTGAATTGTAATTAATTATTTGAGACAAAATATTTCTCAAAATTAATTCATATTAGCTTGGATAAGGAGACTATGATAAGACCAAATATGGATTGAAGGATGTAAGCAAGGGTAATGATAAACAGTGGTGTTCTGATCTGGGAGAATATGATTACTGGGGTACCAGGGTGTTTTGCTTGGGCTCATTTAACATCCGTATTAATGGTCTGGAAGAGGAAGTGAACAGCCATTTAATTCAGTTTGCATTTGACACTAAATTAGGAATTGCTGCAGACACCAGTGAGAGCAGAGAAATAAATCAAAGGCATCTGGAAACATGGGCAGTAAATAACAAAATGAGATTCAGTTTGAAAAAAATGGAAGCTAATATCTGTGGAGGGAAATAATCCAAAATGCCCCTATTCGGTGAGAGAATCCTGGAAGCAGTAATTCTGAAAGCGATATAAGGGTATTAATGGGCAGCAAACTACATGAGTTTCAAATATGATATTACAGCCAAAAAGTCAGTGTAATTTAGCTCTACATATGCAGGAGGAGTGCATCAAGGAACAACAAGGAAATGGTCCCTCTTTATGTGGCTGTGGTGAGAACACAGCTGCAATACTGTGTTCAGTTTTGGGCTTCCCATTATGAGAAAGATGCAGACAAATTGGAAAGAGTTCAGAAAAGAGCCATAAAAATGATCCAGCACCTGTAGGTAGTATTGACTTATGAGGACAGATCAGAGAAGCTATATACGTATAACTTGGCTGAGAGATGGCTGCAAGGGGACAGAATAACAGTCTACAAATATTTGAAGGGTGTAAATACCAAGGGGGGAGGAGAATGGTTTAAGGTGATCACTATGAGTAATGAGTTTAAATAATAAACAGCAACAATAAGTTAGGAGGACAAATTTAGACTGAATAGTAGGAAAAACTTATTGCAGTGAGATCTGTTAGGCTGCAGAGTAGTTTCCCACGGGATGAGGTGAAAGCTCCATTCAAATGAGTCACGTAAAAGCAGGCTGGACAAATCACTAGAAAATGTTCTGTACTGCAGGGAAGCTGCCATTGCCTGGGGAATGGGTTGGATGACTTAATACGTAGATCATTTCCATCTCAGATGTTTATGGGTGTCTGATACTTTAATATGTGTGGTCAATTAGTTACCTGTGAAAAGAATATATTTTCCTGTTGTATGTGGCTCCATAATTTAATGACCCAATCCTGCAAAAACATACAGATGTGCTTAACGTTTAAGAATGTAAGTCGTCCTATTGACCTGCTCATGTGTTTAAGCATATGCTTAAGTGTTTGCAGGATCAGAGCCTTAGATCTAGCAGAGATCTGTGTAAATATAGCTGTGCATATAGCTAACTAAATCATCTCTATTTAACTAATACATGGAAAGAATACAAACGAGTGGTGTCAGCAGAAAGCTCCAAAGAGACATTACTCTATGGGTTTTTTTTTTTAGTTGACCAGTGACAAGTACTATGGAGTACATGCCAGTTTACTAACTCTTAATCTTTGCCATCTTGCTGCTTTCCCCTCTGGGCTAATGAATCAATTATGAGACTGTTTTCTATATTCCATTTTTTCTAAAATTTGATCATTTTAAACGGTCTGACTTGACATGTACTCTTAAAACATCTGTTAAATATGGAAAAGGCAACCGGAAATGAAAATATGATCCTTTTCTCATAGAATGAAGAGCTGCTAATGGCATATGAGTATGGAACTAACATTCAACTTGGGTATTTTTCCCATTAAAAGAATGTTATTTTCAACCCATCTGACCACTTATTTTTAAAAGCAGCAAAGCCCAGGTTGCCAATATTCAGACAGCTGTGAGCTAGGCCCCCTAAAAATAGCAGAAAATGGAACTGTTATTTTTTTGTTTGTTTTATGTTGTTTGTTTGTTTTTCTTTCCCCCTTGGTGGGTTGTGCGTGGGGCTGGCAGCACTGTCGTGCCGCAGCCCAGTAGCAGAACCTCGGGACTCTCCAGCAAGAGGTCAAGTAGCAGCAGCTCCAGTGAATCCGAGAGCAGTTCCGAATCTGACTCAGAGAGTGAAAGCAGTTCCAGTGAGAGTGATGGCAGCAAGCCCTCTCATTACTCCAGCCCAGAGGTAAGGACTCCTGTGCTTTATGATTCAGGGTGGCAGCCGAGATATTACAATCACTCGGGCCCTTAGCTAGCCAAGAAAACATAGGGAGGCTGTGGGAAGGCCAAAAAAAAAAACAAAAATGGGGGAAGCCCAGGGATCCCCTGCCCATTCTGAAATACATTCCTCAACAAGAGCAAACACAAAAAGATATGCCAACTAGGAAAATGTGATCTAGATTAAATTACTATAAGGTGGATGCATAACTGATTTAAAGACTGTATTCAGAGTAGTTATTGATGTTTCACTGTCAAACTGGGAGAACGTATCTATTGAGATCCCACAGGGGTCTGTCGTGGGTCTGGTACTATTCAATATTTTTATTAATGACTTGGATAATAAAGTCAAGAGTATGCTTATAAAATTTGTGGATGACACCATGCTGGGAGGGGTTCCAAGCATTTAGGAGGATGGGGTTAGAATTCAAAATGACCTTGACAAATTGGAGCACTGGTCTAAAATCAGCAAGGTGAGATTCAATAGGATATGTGCAAAGTACTACACTTGGAAAGGAAAAAGCAAATGCACAACTACAAAATGGGGAATAACTAGCTAGGGTGTAGTTCTTCTGAAAAAGTATGTGACAGCTATAGAAGATCACAAATTGAATATGATGCAGTTGCAAAAAAAGCTAATATTCTGGGATGTATTACCTGGCATGTAGTAATTGTGCCTCTCTACTCGGCACTGGTGGGGTCTCAACTGACGTTCTGTGTCCAGTTCTGCATACCACATTTTAGGAAAGATGTGTACAAACTGGAGAGAATCCAGAGAAAAGCAAAAAAACACCTGATAAAAGGTTTAGAAAACCTAAAGGAAGGTTAAAAAACAAGGCATGTTTAGTCTTGAGAAAAGAACAGTGGGGGGGAGATATGATAACAGTCTTTAAATATGTTAAGGACTGTTACAAAGAGGATGGTGATCAATTGTTCCCAATGTCCACTGAAGGTGGAACAAGAAGTAATTGTCTAAATCTGCAGCAAGGGAGATTTAAATAGCTATTAGGCAAAGCTTTCTAACACTAAGGATAGTGAAGCACTGGAATAGGCTTCCAAGGGAGGCTGTAGAATCCCATCATTGGAGGTTTTTAAGAACAGGTTAGACAAACACCAGTCAGGAATGGTTTAGGTATACTTGCTCCTGCCTCCATGCAGGAGGCTTGGCTGGATAACCTCTTAAGGCTGCAAATAACCTTACATATTCCCCGGACCCCCACACACATAGACACACAAATATATGTAAAAGTATTCAAAAATCCAGCATCAAGACTGTAAACATACCCCAACTCCAGACAGGTAATTCCCCTTTACCATACAACAGAGGATCATGACAACCGTGTCTCACAATCTCTCCTCATCATAAAGAATTACATTCCCTTATTATAAAAATAAAAAACACGGTATGTATGTTATGTAACATCTTGGCAACAAATACAAAAGTCCCAAGAGCATACTGTAGCGTGTCACCCTTGTTTTTGTTGTTCTTTCTTTACTCAACAATTTTCTTGCCTTCTCTCAGCATTTTTCAGATTCACTTTCAGTTAATTTTTCGTTTCTCCTTTCCCCTCCCCCAAATCTGTTCCTTTGGCCTTAGCTTTTCTTTCCTCTTTTTCTACATTCCTGGGCTCTCCTTGCCCCTCTCCCTCTCTTTACTGTCCTATTTCCTCCTCTCCCCATTGGTCTCCTCCCACTCAAGTTCTCACCCTTTCCCTGCAGATTCTATCCTCTTTCTCCAGCTCCCCACTGCAGACATCTGCCTTTATGCCTCAATCTTTTCCTTCCATATTGAGTCTCCACACACCTACAAATTGGGAGGGAGGAGGCAAGAAAAGGAGAAGAGGGTCGTAGGCCAGCAGGGGGCAAAGGAGGAAGAAACAGGGGAAAAGACTGGTGACCTGCTGTGGGGAAATGGAGAAGAAAGAATTGGTGTGAAGGGAAAATACAGCATGGTGGGCACCCATCAAGCCAAAATGGAAGTGTGTGTGAGTCTGTGTCTGTATGGCATGGAATTGAAAATAGTTAATTCTCTTTTCTTCAGGTACAGAACATAAGAGGAGGCAAGTTAATGACCAAGTCGGGCTAGAGTTTTCATGATGCTGGCCAGAAAGGATGTTAATCAGGACCAGAGATTATGTGAAACTTGGAGGAACTGGCTCCCCCAAAGTATTTTTCACACATCCTCTCAAAATCCGTGGGTTGAAGTTATAGATAGTTGTGGTCATCAGGTGATTGTACTGTTCTACCAGATGGTTGGTCCCTTGTCATTAGAGCATATGGTGTGCCTTTCGAGACCATGCTCAGATTGTAAAGCTGCAGTAGTTCTGAGGAAGGCCATGACTTTGACCTGAATGAGGTGGTGGTTGATCCAGCAGAGCAGGACATTTGTGATGTCCTCAATGTCCACTGCTATAACAGGTCCAGCATGCAGCTGCCTGTGTGTGCAGGTTCAGAGTCTGCCTGTTTGAAACCTATGATTTTTCTATAGGACAAAAAATCGGCTGCTAGTGTGTTGTTGTCAATGTGTACGTAGAAGGGATCTCTCCAAGAATGATGAACCTGGTCATTCCAGCTGGGCATCAGGTCTATTAGTCCATATGATAGGGATTTCATATGGAGATCTGTAGACTACAAGTCGTCTTAGGCTCTTTTATTCCCCTCACCTCAAAGATCATAGGCACATATTCAAAGGTTTTTATTTTTGGGGTGGGGCATCTTCTGCATTTAGAGGGAAAGAGGATTGCTGCTCCACCTCCTCTTTTATTTTTCTAGCTCGTTTTGGGATCTTTGTGTGTGGAGTAAGTGAGGTAGAATAGGGTCAGAGGTAGCGTCCAACCAGGTTTCAGTGATGCAGGTCAGTTCAGAGGTCTCATCCAGTATCAAATTGTGGGTAGGGCTATGTAACAGAGTGCTAGGTACAAAGGCCTGAGTCAGCCCTCTTCACAGCAGCCCCAATCAGGCAAAGCAGATTGGAGCTGACTATGCAAGGCTGTGCCTAATTTGTGGGCGGGGCAGGGCAGAAAGGCCAATTAAGCCTTTAGCCAAGAGCCCACAAATAGGCACAGGAAAGAAGAGCACAGGGGGGAAGCGGGCAGTAAGACGGAGATAGACATTGCTCTCCTCTGCCTGGGAAAGGTCTTAGGTATGCTGTGAAGGCAGTAGGATGCAACTGTAAATAAACTCCACAGGGTGTTGAAACAGCGAAAGGGTCTCCGCATAATTTGTGGACTAAGACAGAGGCAGGATCAAGGCGGTCCTCTTACAGGTTAGTTTTGTAGACTGCCAAACATGCGCTCATCATCCAGAAGTTGAGGCTGCTATCCTCTCTCTCTAGGGAGGCCATGAATGAGGGTGCTGGTAGAGAGATTGACTTCATGTGCCTAGTTGAAGGACTTATGCTATGTGTGGCATCCTTGAGTGAGGTCTGTTCATCCCAGTGACAATTTGGGTTTGGTATGGTGAGGGATAACTGGATCTGAAGTCTCTTGAAGGGACTAAACTCCCTACTCTCCAAATTCTAGAAGTCTGGCACTGTTGTGCTTTCCTCCAATAAATTAGTACGGTGGTCTCTGTAAGGGAGGAATTGGTTAGAAGACTGCAGGAGTAATAGATTGGGGTGTGTGTGTTGTAGGAGAGACAATTGTAATTGGCTGGTTGGCTGTTTTGGGGAGGGAAGGGCAGGTGCCCTGGTGCCATCTAGTTGAGGCTTTAAGCTACTAGCATGTAGTTTCCAGTTATCACTCCAGCCCTCCCACACCCACTCCCTTCTTATGCCCAGAGGGGGGTGGGGCAATTTGCCCCAGGCCCCGCAGGGGCCCCCACGAGAGTTTTTTGGGGCCCCTGAAGCGGGGTCCTTCACTCTCTCCGGGGCCCCTGGAAAACTCTCGCAGGGCCCGGGCCCCCGGAGCTCTTCCGCTCCAGGTCTTTGGCAGCAATTCAGCAGCGGGGGGTCCTTCCACTCCGGGACCCGCCGCCGAAGTGCCCCAAAGACCTGCAGCGGGGGGGTCCTTCCGCCCCAGGACCTGCCGCCGAAGTGCTGGGTCTTTGGCAGCAATTCGGCGGCGGGGGCCCCCCGCCACTAAGACCCCAGGTCCCCTGAATCCTCTGAGTGGCCCTGCTTATCCCCACCCCTGGTGGATCTTCCTGCTTCCCAGGCATCTCACTTTCAGTGGCACCTCCCACCCCTCCACCATAGATTTCCCCCTTTACGTCCTACCACACTCACCCCTTGGAGAGCATTCTCAGTTTTTCATCCCTCCCCTGTCCCTGGAAATTTAAGCAGGGGGAGAGAGTGTTAATGCAGCCTCCTCTCTGAGCCGCCTCCAATTCCCACTGTGCAGTGTGAGCCTATGTAACCTGACTCTTTTAATCTGTAAGTAGGAATAGGGGCTGAGAAGGTTTGCAGTAGCATTAGGGATAATACAGTTCTACTAACACTCCTTGTTCAGTGTTAGAAGAAAACCTGATTCTTTTTGTGAGCCTTTATCATTGTCACATGATCTGCTGCTATGAAGCATGGGTTGGAAGAGGAGCTGCTGGGGGAGAAGTGGCAAAGCAGCTGCATGGGACAGAGACACAGTGGCTGCTACAGCATAGCTGACTCTAGTGACAACACAAAAGACATGGATTTCTCTGTCCTGCCTTGTACTGAACCAGGGCCAGTCATTTTGAAAGGTGGTAAAGACTAAATGTCCCATTCTGCTTCTCTGTACTGACTAACATACACCAGTTTTCTCCTTTTCAAGTGTACCCATAAGTGTTTTTCTGTGAAATTATCATCCCAGAAGGTAATATTGGGTCTTAGGCCCTGGCCAGCAGCTGTCAAAGCTAACAAGATTTGCAGGGCTCTGCCCTCCCCACATCAGCAGGATGCAACATACTGACCCTGCAATGAACACGGTGGTTTTGGGCACTGTTGGCTGAGGAACTCCCTGTATATTCTTGGTATTCCCTCTGATTTTATATATCAGTATCATTGACCAACTTCTCTTTTGCTACGTCTACAGCACAAGCTACGGGTGTGATTCCCAGCTCACGTACACATCGCGGTGCTAGCTCTCTTCTGAGCTAGCGTGAGTATAAATAGTGGTGTAGCCACAGTACCACAGGGAGCAGCAGCACCGAGTGTGAACCCACCTGAAACCTATGGATACGTCCTCAGCCTGGCTAAGCCTTGCCACCACTGCCTGTGCTACTGCAGCTACACTACTGTTTATACTCACGCTATCTCTTAGTGAGCTAGTGCCAGCACGTGTACACAAGCTGGGAATCACACCCCTCGCTCATAGCATACACACAGTCGTTCTATTAAGTAAATAAAAAGAGTGTATATATCTAGGTAGATTGACTAAAAGGTCATTAGGCACCTGACCCTTCCCCAGATTTGTTTCCCTGTTAGATTTAACTCTTTTTTCATCTTTTGTCCTTTTTGACTGTTTTGTTTTTCAAACAGTTTTCAGCTTCCACAGGCCCCTGGAGAAGCCCCAGTTGTATTTTCTGGTTGTCATACTGAGAGTTAGAGATGAGTTTTGCCACCAAATTAACTTTGGACATGTCCTTTACTTTTGGTAGTGGGACTCATTGGTTTTTAGCTTCCACACACCTGACTTGGTTAGGCAAACTCTCTCGGGTTCCAGGACTGAAACCCTGGCTTCATTGTAGTCAATGGCACAACTCATCAGGGCAGGGACCATCTCTCATTATGTTAGGATAGTGCCTAACATAAGAGGACCCCTGATCTCAATAGGGGCTTCTCAATAAGCAGTATGGTCATGCAAATGATAAATAAGAACAACAGAGAGTGGCTTCACTTCTTAAAAGAAAAGGGCACCATGCTGCATAGGGCCTACTATGCTGCCTAGTCTCTAAGTCCCTCTTTCCAACAGTAAGTGCAGGAGACACCATAGTTTTCACAGAGCTTGCCTCCCACCCGCATCCCTTCCAGAGAACATGCATTGGAGGCTTCCCTTGGATCTATGGCTCTTGTGCCTCCAGCTGTACTTTGTAGACTCCAACAGATCTGAGTTCTAGAGACTCCGTGTTTCTGAGCAGGTGTGTCAAATCCTTCTGGTTTTCCCAAAGGAGCCTAGCAGAGGAATGAGTAATTTAAAGTAGGAAAGGTTTGTGATCCAATGCTACAAACCCCGACCTTTTCTCTCTTCTCCATTTGTCTGATTTTGGTTGTCAGACAATTGTCAATCATCTTTTGTGAGGTAGCCACTTTGATCTACCCGGACTTAGGCAGAAGATAGACCAGTGTTTCTGTTGAACCTGGTCATCCAGGTCATCACAGATTTCACACAGTTAAAAACTCCCCAGTGCAGTGGGGGGAGTGTAGACACCTACACCTTTCTAAAGAGAGCAGAATATTCTCCTGCCTAATGCTGTGCTAGCCAGTGCAAAGTGGGGAACAGAGGTGATATAAGTTGGATGCCTTATGATTTGCTCAGGGGTCACTGTAATCCAGTGGATCAGGTGTGAGCCATGTTCTTTCCCCACCCCCCACAAATAATTGAAATTTCTGGGGGGTACAACATGAATTGATGAAAAGTTTCCAGTGAAATTTTGCAAACATTTTTGTCAATTTCACCCTACCAATCATTATCACATCCCATTGCAAAACAGTCTGCCTTAGTGAAAGCAGGTTCTTGTATATGATTTTTCAACTGCAAAGCTTTTCAGTTGGATATATTAATTGAATAAATAGATTCCAATTGTATATTGACTTCATTGGTGCCAACTGCAAACATTCAAAAATCATGTCAAGCCACCAGAATCATCAGATTGGCTTGCAAATCATGAGAGATTTTTATTTAAGATCTTTTTATTTACCTTTTGTTTTTAGGATTCACATTTACAAGAGTTTTTTTTTCAAAGCATGAGTTCTAAAAACTTTCCTTTTAAAAAAATGAAAGCTGGGATTACTTACCTAGCCAATGATTCCAGGAGCTGGAGCTTTCAGAAAAGTACTAAATATCATGAGACTTGTGATAAAATTGGGAGAGTTGGCAACACGGTTTGTACTAGAGGGATTTTGCCTGAGGCACTACTATTTAGGGGACATGTACATTGGTGGCAGAGTGGTAGACAGTGGAAGTACCACTACTGGGAAGCACCACATTGTAAAATCACGTCACTCCTCCCTATTCTTCATTCTGTAGCCTTAATTTTAGCCCTTTTTTTCTGTCTTTCTATCACCATTATATTTTCTTTTATTTGGAAAGTTGGAAGCATTTCCAGCAGATCGATAGGGGCATTTCCAGCAGATCGAGGGATGTGATCATTCCCCTCTACTCAGCACTGGTGAGGCCTCATTTGGAGTACTGTGTCCAGTTTTGGGCCCCACACTTCAAGAAGGATGTGGATAAATTGGAGAGAGTCCAGCGGAGGGCAACAAAAATGATTAGAGGGCTGGAGCACATGACTTATGAGGAGAGGCTGAGGGAACTGGGATTGTTTAGTCTGCAGAAGAGAAGAATGAGGGGGGATTTGATAGCTGCTTTCAACTACCTGAAAGGGGGTTCCAAAGAGGATGGATCTAGACTGTTCTCAGTGGTAGAAGATGACAGAACAAGGAGTAATGGTCTCAAGTTGCAGAGGGGGAGGTTTAGGTTGGATATTAGGAAAAACTTTTTCACTAGTAGGGTGGTGAAGAACTGGAATGGGTTACCTAGGGAGGTAGTGGAATCTCCTTCCTTAGAGGTTTTTAAGGTCAGGCTTGACAAAGCCCTGGCTGGGATGATTTAGTTGGGTTTGGTCCTGCTTTGAGCAGGGGGTTAGATGACCTCCTGAGGTCCCTTCCAACCCTGAGATTCTATGATTCACTCAGCTGTTCCTCATTGTTTTCGGATGATGTAATTTTGTCTCTGAAGTATGAATTGTGAGAAACAGAGTTTTAGAGAATGACAATATCTAAAACTGGAGGAGGGCATCATAAGTGCAGCCACATACAAAATTTGTGGATGACCAGTTGCATTCAGGAGATTGAGTGGGACATCAACAGGACAGTACAAAGTTGGCATGATATTTCCCTGTGAACCTTTACCATAGGCTGTTCACTAATGAGAAAAATTAGACAAGAGTAAAATTCTTCATGGTATAACTGAGGGCAGAATTTAACCCAGTGATGGTTTTCATGTCAGCTACATAGCATGCATGGTGATTATTTATTTCAAATTTAATGGACTATTAAGGCAAATTCTGGTCCCACTGAGGACTTTGGGAGATTTTCCCATTGATTTCAGTGGGGTCAGAAATTTAGCTTTTTATGACTACAGCCACAAAAGGTGGTTCATATATTAGTGAGACCCTATCCAAACCTCGTCTTCAGTGGGGTTTTAGTGGTATAATTGAAGGTATTATTTTGCTCCATTGTGTCATTTTTTGCCTTGCATTCTTATTCCATCACCACTTGTTTCATTTCATTCAAATTACTGGTTGCAAGAGGTACTAAGAAGCACTTGGGCATTATTGTCTTAGCCATAGCGGCATTTGAAATAATAATTATCACACTTCTTCACTGTCCAAACACCATTGTACTTTAGATGCACTCTTAAAACTGGATCGTGTTATGACACAAATGAGGAGAAAAATTAACAGCTATACAATAAATGTAAAATGAGTAACTGACAATATCTCCACACACAAAAATGTTTGAGTGATCTTGCATGATTCTAGTGTCTGTGTACCAGGGAGAGAAAACAGCAGTACCTATAAAGTTAGTTAAATAATGCAATTAAAACTCCCTTGTAGTATCTAAATATTCTTGTCTTTACTAGCAATGTTATAAGATACAAAATACATCGTCCTTTTTTCCTCCCTATTCTTCATTCTGTAGCCTTAATTTTAGCCCTTTTTTTCTGTCTTTCTATCACCATTATATTTTCTTTTATTTGGAAAGTTGGAAGCATTTCCCAGTAAAGTGGATGTCAATAGCGCACTGCATGAATCACCTTTTAAGAAGTATGAATCACAGTAGCTGTCCTCCTTCCCAACCTCATTCAAAACTGAAAATATCACTTCTACAGCACACCCCGTCTCTAACAGCCTGCACTTTAGTCTTTCCGTTCTGCTCCTAAAGTCAATGCCCCTGTTAATAGCAGAGGAATATTATTCAACTCCATGACTGGGTACCCTAATAAAGACAGTAAACTTAAACAGAGCACTAACTGTACACTGTCTAACTGTCTTTTTCACCTTTCGCATCATTCTTTTTTTTTCTTTGATTCCATCACCCTCGTGGAGATGCTTCTCTCATAGCCCAAGGTACCAGGTGAAGGGTTAATTCCAGGAGCTGAACGCTTAGCTTGTCCAATGAGAACAGCATGGCCACAGTTAAAAAAAACACAGTACAAGCCCTACAATTTAGTTATTTTCACTCTGAACATATAGAGAACCTATACAAATACAGACTGTGATGTCCCTCACAGCTGGAAATTTATTAAATACTGTTTTGTTTGATTTGCTTTCAGCCTGAGCAGCCATCATCAAACAAGTGGCAGTTGGATAAATGGCTAAATAAAGTTAATCCTCACAAAACATCTATTCTTAACCAAAATGATAACCATGGACTGGAGAGCAATCAGTATTACAGCAGAATAAAGGATGAAGGACAGGAGTGTGAGAAAACACCAGCTATTTGCCAAACTGAACTTAGAGACAAGGAAATTAAGAACCCCAGCAAAGAGGAGTTGAGACCTAGAACTGCTAATAAAGCACCAGGAAATAAAGGAGGGAAGCAGAAATCACCTCCTACGGCTGCTGCTGTTTCTGGAGACAGCGGCCCTCAGAGAAGGACGACTTGTAAAAAACAGCCAAGAAGAACAGAGAGGACCTCTGGTGGGGATGCCTTGAACTGCCATACATCTGAGGATCTCGCTTTGAGCCAAGTATTTTTGGAAAATAACATCTGTGAACAACCTAAAGCCAGGCCCTGCAACAACAGAACTGGGCACAGAAAAGAGCCCCGCTCTGTCGCTGCATGTGAAAAGAGACGTACCAGAGGGCCAAGCAAAACTGCACCCAAATCCAAGGAATTTATCGAGACAGAGTCTTCGTCTTCATCGTCTTCCTCAGCTTCAGATTCAGAATCCGAACAAGAGGAATATCCTCTGCCCAAACCTCAAACTGTGGCCTCTGCTTCAGGTGGGAGTGATCAGAGGTTGAAGGACTCCGTGAGCAGTAAAACCAACAAAACTAACAGCAGCTGCAGTGCCTTTGGCTCCATTAATGCCAGGACTAGTAATGATATAGCAAAGGAGCTGGAGGAACAGTTTTATACTCTAGTTCCTTTTGGCAGGAACGAGCTCCTGTCTCCTCTGAAAGACACTGACGAGGTAAAATCACTGTGGGTCAAAATTGATTTGACTCTTTTGTCCAGAATTCCAGAGCGTTTACCAGAGGAGCCACTGGCAATGAGCACTGGAGCAAAAGAAGAAGCCAGCCTTCAGCAGAATAATTGTACTTACCCACCAGCAGAAAAGGTTGTGCCAAAATCTAGAAGGAAACGCAAGGTAAGCTGTATGGGGTTTCTTTGGTTTTGGAAGGGATGCAGGGGAATGTTCCATGGCATATTTTGTGTCTTCCTATCTAATCTATCATCTAATCAAGTGGTCCCCAACACGGTGCCCGCGGGCGCCATGGCACCCGCCGGGGCATTTATGTGCGCCCGCCTAGTGCCCAGCAGGGGAGAGAAGCCGTGGCCCCGCACCTGCTGGGGACAGAGAATTCCGGGGCTGCAGGCTGTGGGCGCCAGCGTTCTCTGTCCCTGGCAGGCGCGGGGCTGCGACTTCTCTCCGTCTTCTCCGGGGCTGCAGGCTGCGGGCGCCGGTGTTCTCTGTCCCTGGCAGGCACCGGGCCGCGGCTTAAACCAGAGAGAAGCCGGGGCCCCGCGCCTGCCGGGGACAGAGAACTCCGGGGCTGCAGGCTTCATTCTATGTTAAAGTAAGAATAAATAAATATATTTGGACCAGTAGTTCAACAATGTTTTACTTTTTTAAAATAAATAAGCTGAAAAAACTGTTTGATATTTATTTTGTAAAAACTCCTTAATTTTTCTTACATGTAGATAAAAAAGAGCAAATTCACATGGTAAGGTGAAAGAGTAATTGCAGAATAATTTAATTAATACCTTTTACAAGTAAAATTACCCTTTTTATATTATGGATTCATATATTATGTAATATTAAATATGATGTTTTTTGTATTATTTAATGTACAAATACAAAATAAGCCTTGAAAAATTGTTGGCGCCCGCCACACCCTTCTGAAAACATGAATGTGCTACTGGCCACAAAAAGGTTGGGGACCACTGATCTAATCTATCTAATCATCTATTTCTTGTGTATGATCTGTTTACCCAAACAATATAATATGTGTATGTATCATGCATTTAACAATAATATCCTATTTGAATTCAAATTTTTTAAGCAATGTTTCATCATCACTCACTCCCCTGCTGTGTGTGACTTTGAACCAACAACAGTCATTCAAGGAACAGGAGGGAAAAAAACATTGACAAGCAAATATAAAACTTCTAGCCAGCAGGGGTCAAAGATGCCATAGCCCATAGTGCATTTTCAGTTGACACATTGTCATTCCCTCCTCATGAAAATAGTGCCCTTTATTAGTGGGGTTTTTTTTTTCAAAACTTGGACATCTGAAAGTGATGCCTAAATCATGCAATGAAGTGTATGCAGCTGTGTAATCAAAGCCAATATCGTGTCTTCATTATGAGTGTGTGGGAGAAGGGAGGTAGAGATAGCGTCTATGTCATCTCAAGATGTTAACAAAGGGCCCAGTGCTGAAAACGCTCTGCATACAGCTATTCTGCTGACATCAGCGGGAGCTTAATTTATGTAAATTCATGATCCATTTGGGCTGACAACTTTTCTCAGTGCAATCCTGTTTAACTCAGTGGACTTTCACAGGTATAACTGAGTCCAGAATGTCTGTTCTGCATCCACAGATGCCATCTGTAGCAGCCATTGCACTAGCCAGGGATAGCCAGAGTGCAGCAGCAATCTGGTTACATCTGTCCTGCAGCCAGGACTTACCTACATTCCCTACACTACAGAAATGCACCAGCTTTACACCAGCTGAGGATTTCCCCATGCTGTGGGAATCCTCATCTGCCCAATTAGAGCAGCTTTACAGTCCCTTTGTGCAGATCTGACCCCAGGAGCCATTCTGAACACAGCTCAGACATCATACAGAGACCCACCGAGCTTCCCCTATTTCAGAGGAATGTCTGCATTTCATCCAGTATGCATTGCCCAAGAAGTAGCATGCAGTAATCATGGGAGAGTGACCAGGAATGGTCAAAGAGTAGCAGAAGCAAAAGCATAGCTGTGCCACTATGACATAGGAAGAGTAAATGTGATATTGCCATGTTGTATACCCAACTGAAGACAGGAAGGCATGATGAAAAAGCAGAATAAACAGCATAAGACAAGGAAACAGCATGTCACCAATTAAAGATGAATGTCATAAGGGTACAGCAGGCAAAATGGCATAAGCAGAAACAGGCTTAACCACTGCAACTACCACCATTCCCCTAAAAATATGGGTAAACTAGAGACATGACCACAAAGCATGTACTAAAGATGTAGGATGATAGTCATTCCTAATGAATGAGAGCCAAGCTGTAGACACAATACTAATGCCTTAAAAGCATCCCTGCTTGTAATGTGTAAAACAGACAGAATGTTGTTGCCATGTAGCAAAGCAATGAGTGAAGCCCACCCAATGGGTAACAGGAAGAACTTAATCACTTTTGGAGATTGGATGGGTGCTAACAATGGAAATGGCTATGGAGTTCATAGGAGGGAGGGGAAGCAATAACAGTGTCTGGGGGGACTCTAGGAAGGAGAGAGATAGTAGGACTTATGAAACGGTGACAAGGGACATGGGACCCATGGAAGAAAGTAGGAGAGAAAAAGTAATAGAGTGAAAGGAAACCAGCTGTGAGTTTGGGGAAGAAATGTAGAGGAAATGGAGAAAATGAAGACATAAAAAGATAATGTCTGGAGATGGAAGGAAAGAAATGGTTAAAAAATAATTGTCACATTTTCTTTCCTACTCCTTTGCTTATAGGTTGTCTGTTGAGATTTTAAGCATTTCAGGACAGTGAACTATCTTGGTGCATGTCTGTATAGTCTATCGACTATATAAATAAAATTAAATAATAGTTAATACCAGGATACACCAGAATACAAGCCCTAATTTCCTGTAATACCCAGCAATCTTTTGCTTCTGTACATGGGACTTGTGTCACCTATAAAATTCAATAGATGATCATTTTTCTCTTCATTCAGTGTGAAAATGAAGAAGAAGACAGGGAGATCAAGAAGACTCATTTAGAGCGAGAGTGTTCTTCACGATTAATTGCCTCTGCCCCAGGTATTTCAACAGCAAATCATTGCAACAGGAATGAACATAGGTATGCATTTTCCTTGTTATTTAAAATTCAGTCTCCCCGATTAACTGAATCGTAATGTGATGTGTTGTTTGGCATTTGATGGAATAGATTTTTTTTTAATTATCACATTTTATGTGTAAAAATTATCCCTATGCATTTTCTCTCTTTTTTTGGTATAATGAATGAATTAGCTGCTGCTGGCATAATTATACTAATATTTTTGTTCTGTTACATAAAGAAGTTGTGAGTTCCAAGTGGTTGGATTAAATAATTATAGCAACAACAGGAGGATAAACTGAGACATTACAGTATTCCTAGGCATTATGTTCTGGGCATCAGTTCAACTAGGGTACCTTCCTTAGTCCTTTTTACCTCCACCACATTGTTATAAGTTTCAGAATTAGATCGTGCTTATATATCTCAGTTTAAATATAATAATTAATCTATGTATTCTGAGGACAAAGTGAAGAAAAGTACTTGAACTGATGCCTGGAATTCTCAACTCTTGCATACCTTAAGGACCAGACAATCTAAAGATTACAGGCAAGTTATTTTCCATACTATTTGGTATGTTTAGGACACACAACTTTGTGTGACTATAAAAACAGCCAAATTTCCAAAGGATGCAAAGCATGAAATGAGTGATGGAAATCCACCTATCTGTTTGCAGAGATTTGTGCAAGCAGCCATACTATCAATCAGTCATCGCAATCATGCCTGGTTTCTTCAGAGATTGCCAGCAAGCAATTTGAGTCATGTATCTTCTTAGAGTTCAACTGCATTCTGCTTAGTACATGCAGGTCATTGATATATTTAAAAAATCCCTTTTTATTATATTTTATAGTGCAAGTGCAAAGAGCTACCTTGTGATTTATATAACGTCTAATATTCAACAATAATTAGTATTTATTGTATTCATTTATGTATAGGTATTTCTCTTCTTTTCATCACTGTAGGAACCGAACAACTCTTATAATATTGAACAAATGCAAATGAATGATCTCAAATGTTCTGCATATTTCAAAAATATGCATTCAGCTTCTCTGTCATCCTATAACTCACATATGTTACATAAAGTAAAAATATCACATGTAGTAGTGTAATTGTGGCTGATTGGATGCATGTATACTATTCCATGTATACTATTACCAAAGTATCCTACATTTTACATAACATACATTCTCAAAATGATCATCGTAGTCTGACATGTTTAGCATTGTTTGAGCCAGTTTTTTCCTAGGGTTAATTCCACACCTCCTAAAAGTGATAGAATGTGTGTCACATGTAATACATGCAGGGTTTCCAATAGCAATTGTATATCGAAAAGACAACAAATAAGTTCTTAAATGCTCCCTTCCCCAATTCTCTTTTCCCTTCTTCCCCCCAAGGTATTTATATGGCTTCTATTACCATAGCATCTCCCAATCATTAATGTATTTATCCCCACAACATCCCTGTGAGGTAGGGCAGTGTTGTTATCCCCATTTTTCAGATGAGGAACTGAGGCACAGCAAGACTATGTGACTTTCCGTAGGTCATACAGAAACTCATACAGCAGAGAACTGAACCAGGTTATCCTGAGTTCCATGCAAGTACCCTAACCACTTGACCATCCTTCCTAATGCTGTTGCACTTCAAAACAGCAGTAGCTTCTTCCGACTACTTTCGCCTCACCCTCTAATAACGATGTACGAACCCAGCTGACCAGGGCAAAGCTTCTATTTGAAAAAAGGAAATAAAGTCGGCGCATCAGCAAGGGGCTCCTAAATATTCAAAATTAACATTAAAATCCATTGTTTTTTTAACCAAAAAATCACTATTGACATTTGCTCACCTTGACTCTCTTTCATAAAAAGTGTAGGCCATTACAAAAAAATTCCTTTAGCCACACTTTAGAAGTACTGCCTTATGAGCCCATGAAGGTCTAAAAAGCTCTAGTAGTGAGCTATGGTTTCTGCCACCTCAAGTTTTTAAAGACTCGTAAGCTAAATTAACAAGTGTTTGGGAGCCGAATGTTTAATTAGTTCTGTTCTCTGAAATGATGTGGTAAAACAAAGTGCATTTTGTATCATATTCACTTTTGCAACCACATTCAGGAGGCAGTGTCTGATACTGTATCTAGAAAGAAGTGAGAAATGTCCATACAAAGGAATAGGCTGGATTGAAGGGAATGTGGCAGGGAAACGTATTGTATTAAAATATTCTGTCTACTCTTAATCACAAATTTAGGCTGAATGCAAAGTTCTCCCTCTTTAAAAAAAGTATACTTTGTGTTGCTTTAATTTTTCAGTTAAGTATCGTCTTCAAATTAGCACATGAAAAGTTTCTTTACAGTTTACTGCTACTGTTGCTACCTGCTTAGCTTTTCCTATCTGTGGCTTCTCTAAAAAAAAAAAAAAGCATCTGTAACACAGCTTTCCCTTTTAGAAGATGCAGCAGTACACATATCCTTGTTTCCATTGTGAGCATACTTCTCTTTGTCTATTACACTAGCACCTATTTCTTTGTCTGCAGAACCTGCACCAAATTATCGTAAACTGAATGATCAAAACCTGGTCATTGAATACAGAGACATCCCGATCGTCTTCTAGCACATTCCCTGTTTAATTCACATATGGTTTTATTGCTATGGCTTGTAAATTGTCACCTGTTATTGTGAAATAGGACTCCATAACCTAAACTTACACTTTAGAGCCTCATCTCCTTCTCCAAGTAACCCTTAAAAGAAAGTGAGCAATTGCCCATTTATCTCCTTATTTTTTCAAGTACTCTGACATAGACTTTGTAGTAACCCCAGAATGACAATTTACCCTGGAGGGAAAGAGAAGAAACATGATCCAAATTTGTAAATGAACTCTTGGTCCTGATACTATAAAGTTGTTTCCAGACATCACTAGACTTCATCCTGCCAGCAGGTTTTAAATTCAAAGTTTTGATAATATATAAAACATTTACCTTTCTCAAAGCCAGCTATGTGACACTCCATTACTGTAATTTCCATTTCCAGCTTGGCGATACCAATAAATAAAAATGAGAAAATGCTTCGGTCACCCATCTCACCCCTCTCTGATGCATCAAAACACAAATACTCCACTGATGATTTAACTTCTTCCAGTAGACCTAATGGCAGCAGTCTATTACCTTCCATGTCCTCCAGCAAAAAACATAAGAGTGAAATCCAGCCACAGCCACATCCTGCAGACTGCAATGTAAGTTTATGTTGTTGATCATAGTATAAAACCTGGCTGATTTTTCTTCTCTTTGTATCACTGCTCATACAGCCCTTGATATCTCTGCAGAATGTCATAGAAAGGAACATAATAATGAATGTCCCGTTAAGTAAGATTTTTTCCATTGGGAAAATGGTAAGACAGAACAGGATTAAAAATGACCTGAAAAATAGGAGGTTGAGGGAAATCCAGAGAGCAGGTAAGTACACAGCCAAGTTTGGAAGAAGTAAAGAACAGGCAAAAAGTAAGGAATTCCATGTTTTGCCACTCAGACGTCTGTAAACATAAAAAAGTTGTACAAGAAAAATATGCTGCTGATCTTGGCATTCTGAACTGAAATTGTGTGAGTTTGCATGCCTGGAATAGTTTTCCTCATAAATATATTTCCAATAAATGTACAGACCTGTGCATGAAATGACAGAGGTGGCAAAATAGACAAGCGTTCCAATCCTGCCTTTCTTGAATAACTAGATTCCTGAAACAGGAATCTTGGGAGTGAAAGGAATGCAAAATCAGCCCAATGAACAGTAGAACTTCTAAGCTGGGAAGCTCAACCCAATATTTCCTCTCTGGAGAAAACCAGTGCAAACCCTGAAGCTCCACATACAGGGAGCGATAAAGACTGCTACTCCTGCTGCATCCTTCTTCCCCTTCCATCAAAGGCTCCTCCTCAGAGTTGAGCAGGAGCGCTGACAGCTTTTTTGGTGCCCTAGGCGGCGGAAGGTCCCGCCCCCAAAATACCGACAACAACCGGGGCTGCCGAAGATCCGGCCGCCGCGGTCGCTGCCCCCCAAATGTTAGTGCCCTATGCGACCGCCTAGGTCACCTAATAGGTTGCACCGGCCCTGGAGTTGAGGGTCTGTGTATGGGAAAGGAGAATGGACACGCTCCATGCATCGACTTCCCACCAATACCGCCCCAAGATTAATAATAATCATGGACTTGATAATAGCTTTGGTGCACACCCGTTCCATTTTGTGGAACACCTCTTGTAGGCGAAGGGGGTTTGTGGTAGTGTGGCACCCAGTAGCTGTGCTGTCATGCAGTCAAGAGGCAGCTGCATGGGTGGTGGGGGTGGGGGGTGGGACTGGTGATGGATTAAAGGAACAGGGTCTTCATGTGGATGATCCTGCTCTTCAGCAGGTCCCTAGAGATCTGCAGCTTTTCCAGGCCACAAAATTGGTCAGTTTCATGAGCAGAGTTTAACCTCAGCATTTCCCTCTCCAACAGTGAAATGATCCATAGGAAATTACATGAGGAATTCTGTTGCATGATCTTTTCCTGCATAGAGAACAAAGTTTTAGCCCTTATACATTCCATGAAAAGGCAGAAGAAATAATAAGAGAAAGTGTTGAATATTTTCACCAAATATATTCTTTATTATTATTTATGTCTTGATGCATTACAGGCTTCAAGAGCCTCCATCCCACCCCAGTAAACTGAACTTTAGCCTGAGCCACTCAAGTCACTTTTGCTCAGGGGCAACTGGCCTGTTCCAAAAAGGCAGATTTTGGGGGAAGAGAGGAGGGTAATGAGGTGGGGACAAAATAACTATTTCTGATCTAACTTTGAAATGTTATCTCTTAAATATGTTGTTCTAAATTAGGTACGTGTTCCTAGAGTCTCTCACAAATACACTTAATAAAAAGAAATAAATACAATTAAGTATTTGAAAAATAGGCTATATAAAAGGCCTTGAAAAGGCATTTTTAATATGTTGGACTAACCAATTTCTCTTCCATCATGAAGTAAAGGTAAATTTTTCAACACCTAAGTTTAGAAGTTGGTTTATGAACTCATTTAGAGTTATAATTACCGGTATTTGATATCTGGAAAATAATTTAAAGTCCTCAAAGATAAATGTGTTGGAAATTAGAAGTAAAAAGTGATTGCTTTATGATCCACACCCTTAGCTAATGCATTCCACTCTGATTTTCTGCATAGCCTGGCAATGCTCCATTTGATCAACTTTTTAATAATTCTTATAATAAAATTCATATGTATCTGGTTATTCATCTGAAAACTATCCCACTGAACTGATCTGTATGTCCCATACAGAAGTTGAGAGCTCATGAACTGTAAATGTCAAGGTTGGCTTTGTTTTAGCAAATCTACCCATCTGGTGCCTAACTGCCATGACCAAGTGATCGTGTGGGTTTCTTACAGAAAATGCTAGGCAGGAAGTGGTAGTTAGATCATGGAGCTTTCTGTTGAGACCTTCATTCCATTTCCTTCTTTTGTCTCAAGCAGAAGGAATTTTATTCTGTTGCAGTTACTGTCAAATAAGAATAACAACCCAAATTGGTGGAAAGTTACAGCAATGACAACAAAAAACCCCAAACAGTTTGGATGTTGAAACATGGCTTGACATGCAGAATAACCACAACTGGGCTATGATTTAATAACTACACTCATTGTGTTATGGCCCTTCAGCTAGTGATTAATAATTCTGTTCTGTTTCTTCTGCATATCACTTGAAACTCTAAAGTCCTGTACCAGTAACTGTGTGCAATATCTGTGAATTTGTGGCTATCAGTGACAAGCTAGTTATGTGTATTCCCTGTTGAAATACTGAGCAAACTAACTTGCAATTTACAGCACAATGCAGACAAATTTCCATTGTTTATTAGTTGCTTTTTCTAACTCAGTTGTCAATTTCTCAATGTGTTCTGTATTGTTTGTTGTCTAGAAAGCAGTTCACATCAATTCAGAAAGTGTTCCCTGCAACAAGTCACACTCCCAAACAGAGGCTTGGCCATCTTTATCCAGGGCACACAAAGACTGCAGAAGAACAAAGCTCATCTTTGATGATATGTAAGTAAAGATGCCTTTTTATAAAAAAAAAAAAGCAATTTAAGTGCTAATGTTTTATGAAATAAAAATAAATCTTGCCCAACAGGAGCTCAGACATGGTCAATGCCATCATAGTAAGATACATTTTCAGCATATTACATTGTATTTTGATCAAATTGTATAACTCCTGTTATTGTTGCTGCAAGTTACACATCTACTTCTCCAAACACTGAACTAGGACTGTACACCATCAAGTTTGGTAAGAGGTCATTTTGTTTTGTTTCTTGAGCCTGAAATATATTTGTATCCAGAGGTTGTGTTGTTTCATTGTGGTTTTTTAACAAGGTCACTTGCTATTTATAGTCACAGAGAGGAAAAATGAGGAATTGTGCTGGTTTTGGTATTGTAAAGCCAAAACCAAAGGAGTTTGACACTGTTTATTCAAATCCCCCATCCGGCCTTATAGTTCAACGGATTTTTAAAAATGGCTCCAGTTTGCAGTCATCTTTCATTTAAAGGATTTAAAATTGCTTGTTCATTTTTCAAGGTACTTTACCATGTTATATATCAAAATAAAGCTTAAATTCCCATTGGTTCAACTAGCCGTGTTGCCTTGTAATGACCTGATTTTTGTATATTTACCTTTCTGAATATGAAGGGTGTGATTCTGTGTAAATTGCAGCAGCCTCCCCAGACTGCTTTTCCTAGGGAAACAGCTCATCAGTATGGATTAGAAGACAAAATGCAATCAGAAACGGTTACAATACAACTGTTGTACCTCAGTCTGATTCCTCCTCAACCTGCTGATAAGAAACAGTGTGTTTTTTTCAGAATGCTGTCACAGGAGCTAAAACTGCTTTTTCCACTCTCTCTATCAATTCAGAGGCTTTTATCACTTGCTTCTTCCATTAGTGATACATGTGATTTTTCTGGCAGACATCTGCAATAAAACTGCTTAACCTTTTCAGAGAGAGAGATACAATAAAAACTGTTCCTGTGTAGTGCCTTCCATGCAGTGTGTCCCTAAGCAATTTGCAGCCCATAAAAAATAAAAAAATTAAAGCAATCTAAAAAGCTGAATTAGATAAGCAACAAAAATCAAATATATCTTAATTTTGCCCTTCCAAATAGTACAATAGGCAGGTACTATTTCTAAATAAAGGATTTCTACACCTATCATTTGAGCCCTTTGTCTATGTATCACCAGAAGCCCTTGAACTTGGAGCCCAAATTGGTATGTATGGAGGTCGCTAAAATATGGGGGATTAGACTGATTGCAAATGTCCAAAATCAACAAAATTGACTCACATATCAGAAAGATCAAATTAAAAATGGCAAACAGAATTTTTCAAATTCCTATGGTACCATATCATGGAATTTGAAGAAATGCAGTACATAATTTTAAACCTACTGTAGTACCCCTAATGACAACATTGGCCCCAAAATTATGTCCAGAGAAAATTTCATCTGTTAAAGCACAAAACTCTGAATTACAGTAATTCAGCCTTGGATTATACTGTCTGTTTTAATCAAAGATCATAGTATGAAGAGACTAAATCCCACATATCTGATTTAAAACAACCACTCTAATTTATTTCAACCACTCAAGAACTCTTCACTTTGTTCCCAACTTGTTTTCTTCAGATCATTGAAAACAGTTGTATCTAATGATAAATTGGATCACAAGCAGGTCAGTGAAAAGTAACTTGTTTAGCAGAGTCCCTATTGTGGATACTGTATTTGCTTAAAAGGAAGTATTTAAAATGGCAAGCAAAATCCTGCTTTCCATGGTTTTCCTGCATGTTCTGAATACGCTTCAAGACATGCTCTAGGAATTACTTTGGGAAGTTCTGTGGCCCATGTTATTCAGGAGGTCAGACTAGATGATCACAATGGTCCCTTCTGGCCTTGGAATCGATTAATCTGACATATCAGGCATACAAGTGACATATAAGGGATATATGGGGTTACTGTTTTCCAGCTGGTGTACTTCAGTTAGATGTACAGGATTCTTTTAGCCATTTGAGACTTATACTACTATACAAAGAGAATTTTAGAGGCTGTGTAATAACACTGATGGTATGTCTACACTGCAATGTAAGCCTAGGGTTAATGGGACTCAAGTCAGATGACCTGTGTTAGAGAACCTGAGGTTTGAGGGTCTATATTGATTCTTAACCCTACGTTAAGAATTTTCTAATCTGGGCTTGAACCCAGTGGGGGCTCTGGTGTCCACACTCAGCACACAGAGTTGAGTCAAACCAACAATATCTCAGACTCCCAAAATGTGGCTGCTCTATCCCTTTGCTTGTGGTGCACTGTGGGAAAGCTTTCCTGCCCACCCTGCACATTACAGGAAGTTTGAACAGCCTGCCAGCACAGCCTGCCAGCCAACATGGAGGAGACCCCTTTTCAAGAAGTTCTCTTGCTTGCATTTTCACTCCTGTGTCAGGAAATGGGCAGGGCTTCCATGAGACACTAGTGGACATTTTGACGGCATTTTCTTACCCAGGAAAGGCACCTGAGAGCGTTTTGGCTGGAGCAGGGGAAGGACGAGAAAGCAGAGGAGGGAAGAGTACTCTGGTGTGGCAGACTCACAGCGGCTGATGCTGCTCGTTACACTTGCTATAGCCGCTGATGCGCCCAACATAAACCAGCGCTTCTGGCACAGGACCACAAGCACAGACTAGTGGGATCACGTTGTCATGCAGACCTGGGATGATGAGCTGTGGGTCCAGAACTTTCACATGAAGAAAGCCTACATTTTTAGAGCTTTCTGAGTAGCTTGCCTTGTCCCTCCAAGGTAAAGACACACGCATGAGGCACCGTTGGAGATGCCCACAGACCTGTTTGGATGCTAGTGGCATCAATGCTGTCTGCATTACTGTGACTTGCTGTGCTCGTCACAATCTTTGAAGCCAGAGGTGAGCCATTTCCCCCTGAATGACAGCAGGGGGCCACTGAATCAGTACACTCAGCCAGAAAGTGCAGCTACCACAGTTGAAGCTGGATGCACCTGGGCAACAGAAGTCAGGGATGCTTTGTGCTCCCACATTATGGACTTGCATGGTCCCATGGAAGAGGAGGATTAGTACTTCTGTGAATGTGCTTGTGGGGGTTGAGGCTATTTGGTTTTGGGGGGTGTCAGTGCTAGGGAGAGATAGGGGCTTGATTGCCATGCAATGTAGTTATGAATGATATGACGACTTACAAAAAGGGTGGGATGGTTCATGGTATGGATTCATATAAGGAAGTGATTGAGGAGTGGATTGCTGTATGTACTTCCTCATTGTTCCTGATCATGGATTTAGCTTGATTATTTCAATACTGATTGTATGATGAGGTGCAGTGATAGCAATAAACTTTCTTGATGACATAAAAAGCTTTATTTGTAAACATGTGTTAAAACAGTACAACTGTCACCCGTTGCCAGGCAGGGCGGTTGCCATTACAACACCCAAACACCAGTTACAAAACAACATTTCCAAAACAAAACAAAAGTGCAGGAAAAGTGCAAACAGGACCAAAAAAACCCCTGCTACTGCATGTCCCCTGTCTTCTTTCCCTGTTTTCCACATGCTTGGCACCCGGGAGCGGGGTGCAGGTGTCCACAGGAGCGGGAGTCAGGATGGAGGGCTGCGTGGGGTTTAGTTTGCCACTCCTGGGGCCCAATTGCATGGGCCACTTAGATATGGAGTGTTCCAAGCTGTTTCTAGACCGAGGGGACATCACAGAGGAACCAGGCCATGGTGTGAGAAAGGCAGCAGGAGCCAATACTCTTGCAGCCATGATTGAGATGAGCCGCTCAGACAGTTCTCTCTGCTGATCTCTGTCCTCCTCCCTTATCTGCCCTTCTTGTTCCGGGAACAGTGTAGCAAGTGCCAGCTCCCCTGCTGAAACCCTGTCCTCAAGCTGGGCAGTGAGCCTCAGCCTTTTCTCCTGCCTCTAGTCATAAGTCCCTCTCTTTCTGGTACTGAACCTGCTCATTGGCCCTCTCCAAAACTTCAACCATCAGTTCCTCACGGAAATGCTCCCTTTTGGAATGGTCCATGAAGGTATGTTGGGCCAGGCTTGTGCTGCACTGAGGGCAAGCTGGGGAGGTACAGCAGCCAGTAGAGGTCAAGGGGCCTGCAGGACAAGAAACAGGGTTATTTTCTCACACAGCTCAGTGGAGGAGCACAGAAATAATTCTTGTGGAATTTCAAGGACATAAAATGTTCCATTTCACAACTGAACTGCAATATACTGTGAGAGGGATGCTTCAGTCCACAGAATTTCCCTGGACACAGCCTGGTTAATCCCAGCTAAAGTAATGCAGAAACAATGGTAAGTTAAAAATTCTAAGCTGACTTTGTTTTACAAAAAATTACATAACTGCTTGCGTTTGGGGTAGAATGGTTGGTGGTCTTGCTACAAAGCTTTCTCTGTCATTTCAGGCCTTTCATGTTCTGGAAGACTTAACTGTTCTTGTGGTGCCCTGTTGGCAAAGGGATGTTATTCCATCCTGCAGGTGGAAAACTGATAGTACATGCAGCCAAATTGAACAGCACATCTATGAGTGGAGGGGACTAGTCAGCTACCAAGGTGGCTCTGGAAAATATGTAGTTCACCGCAGTGTGACTACTTATGTGGAGTACCTGCTTCAGGAAAAGTTTGCAACTATCAGCACCCAGGATTGGGTCAGAATTCATGAGGGAATCAACAGGATGCTGCATTGGCTTCCACATGGCTTACCCTGTTATTGCTGCATGCAAACACAGAACTCCACAGCCTTCCTCCACCGCTCTGCCAGCCCATTTCTGGACAAAAACTGAAACCCCAGTCATAGTGGCAACATAGGATTTTGTCACCTATGGGCAGCATGAATTACGTCTAACTAAAATGGACTAGATTTGGAAATGGAAAACATTTCCAGGTGGCTCCATAGACAGTTGTGTGTTTACATAGCAGCAAACCTAAAGAGACAGCTATGTAATGCTATTATTTTTAAGAAACAGGAATTGCCCTAGCAAAAATCTGTGCCTTCCCAGTAAAAATACTCTTTAAAGATGTACTTTACTGTTAGCATTTCCTAGGCCATTTTGAACTCCCCATGGTGCAGGGGAGGTGGAGGGGGGAAGCCAAGGTGCTGGGATACAATCCATTATTAGCAAATACACACTGCTAACCTAGGTCTCTCATAACTTTTGCATTGGTTCATAGAGTAGAAATCCCTCCCATTATGGTATCAATAAACATTAGCATGGAGCCAGAAACTTACCAGGCTCAGGAGTGGCTGTGACGGGTTCCCCCTGGGGTGCCACCTGGAACTGGGGTACCCCTGAGCCCCCCAACCCACCAGCCTGGGCTCCCTTTACACTGTACTGCTGTGACAAGCTGCCAAGCCCACATACAGGTAGGGACACGCCGAGCTGCAGTTACATGCAGACGCTGTGACCAGCCCTGCATGGAAAAGCTCCAGTTAGGGAACTTCCCGGCTACTCAGGCACACACCTCCTCTGGAGGGTCAACCCCAAATTATACCATCTTGCGCTGCACAGGGAACTGTACAGCGTAAGTTCATGAAATTCGCCCCCTCCCTCAGTGTGGAGATGAATACACAACAGCTTTCTGCCCTGAGTTATGACTCCCACACACTGGTTTTAAACAAAACAAAAACAAGTTTATTAACTACAAAAGATAGATTTTAAGTGATTATAAGAGACAGCAAACAGATCAAAGCAGATTACCTAGCAAATAAACAAAAACGCAATTTAAGCTTATTATACTACAAGTTTGGATATGAATAGCAAATCCTCACCCTAAGTGATGGTACAAGCAGGCTGCAGATTCTCAAGGGGCAAAGCTGCACTTGCTTTACAGCTTGGAATCCCCAGGTGTTCCATTCACAGGCTAAAAATCCCTTTAGTCTGGGGCCAGCACTTCCCCCAGTTCAGTCTTTGTTCCTCAGGTGTTCCCAGGAGTCTCTTTGGTGGGGAGTCAGTGAAGAACCACAGTGATGTCACTCCCCTGCATTATACAGCTTTTGCATATGGCAGGAACCTAAGTTCCCTCTAAGCTGTGCAATTGTGCGGTTGCGCAGCAGGCTGTAAAGGGCCATGCAGGCGTGCAGCCACAGGGGTCTGAGGAGAGGAGAGAGGAAGGCGGGGAGGGGAGCAAGTTGGGGGTGTGCAGGGCTGCCGCGGGGAGAGTCGTCTCTCCCCGGGCCCTGGAGCTGCTGCCAGCAGAGGGAAGCACCTCTCCCCCAGAGCTGCTGCCAGCATGGAGAGGGCTGGGGAGAGTCCTCTGGCCCCAGCCCTGGGGCAGCCTGCACCCCAAACTCCACAGCTCCCACCCCACCCCAGAGCCCTCACCTCCCATACCCCAACCCCCAGCCCTGAGCACCCCCCATACACACTTCGAACCCCTTGGCCCCACCCCCACCACACATCACCTCCATATTGGTGCACATAGAAAAATTCATTCCGCATATGGATGTAAAAAATTAGAGGGAACATTGGCGGGAACCCTTTGTTTCAAAGCTTGGTTCCCATGCCAGTCAGTGGGAAAATACTGACATCCCAAGATGATGTCCAGCACCAGGTGACCTGGTCACATGTCCCAGTAGTGTCTCAGCAGCCATTACTTGGAGGCCATCTGTAGTATCCTCAGGAAGGCTCCCCAGGTGGGAGATAAGGTTCTCCTAAGGCCTATTGTTTCTTCCTAATGGCTCATGAACCTAGGGTGACCAGATGTCCCAATTTTATAGGGACAGTCCCAATTTTTGGGTCTTTTTCTTATATAGGCTTCTATTACCCCCTCCACCCCGTCCCAATTTTTCACATTTGCTCTCTGGTCATCCTACATGAACCTGAATGGGCCCTTCCCAGCCAGCCATCTAGACTGAGAGCCTTTTGCCTAGTGGGCATTGCTCATCTGTAACTACATTTTGAAATACAGATACATAGTCAATATTCATAACTTTGGATACAAAAATGATACATGCATACAAATAGGATAATCACATTCAGCAAATCATAACCTTTCCAATGACACCTCACATGACTTATTTTGCATAAAATACATTATGATTATGTCATAATCATATCATAATAATATCACTGTGAAGAATATGGGGTGCAGTGTTACAGTGTCTTCTGTCCCTTCCGTGTCTGCTGCAGGCTGAGCAGCGGGATATTCCTCGGGGGGGGGTATCTCAAACAGCTCCTCCAAGTATGGACCCAGAATTTGCTGCTTCAAAGCCTGCTCTGGAACCAGTTTCAGCAACAGAGTCAGAGCTCAGTTGGTGCCTGCTGCTGGCTCCCATCAGTCCCCAGGCTGGATTCTGGGGCCAGCAGGGCATCATCCTGGCTGACCAGGTCATCATGCACTATGTTGGCTCCGTGCTGGATGCAGTGCCCAGTACCCAGTCAAACTCCTCATAAAATGGGAGCTGTCTGAGGTACAGTTCTGGTCCCTGGTCTTCCAATACTTGCTCTTGAGCTGCTTAATCCACTTCCTGCACTGGGCACTGGTTTGCAAATCTACCGACTCCTTCACTGTCTGCTGGTATGCATGATCATTCCTGGTACTTTTACTTAAGTCCAAAGTTGTACTAGCCTCAGACCAGAGAGACACCAAAATCTGGCTGTGCTCCCATGACCATGAAGCAGCGCGCTTTGCAAAAGGCTTGTTCGGGTTAGTCTCCACTGCAAACACAGAAGGCTCCCTGATGGTGTGTTTGCAGCTCAGTGGTCAGAGGACAATGGAAGGGTTAATGCTGACTCACTGAACTGCTGCTGTACGCCCTGTGGGGTGGTTTCTGTTTTCACTTGAGTTGATTGGAGAGTCTTAGGATGGCAAGCACAACGGAAGTTGGCCCATGGGAATACTTTTTGCAGACTCTCAGGACCTGATTCAAGTGGGTTGCGTCTACACTGCACAGCAGTAGGACTCTGTCACCAGGGCTGTCACTTCTCCCAGCTCCAAAGCATGCACTGCCACGCCCAGTCTTTTCTAGGAGGTTTATTTCTTTTAACAAGGGTTATCAAACAAACAGAAAATAGTTTTAACCCCATTCTTGGCCCCAGGCTCCAGGGCCACCCTTCCCAAGGGTCTCTGGCACTATAGCTCCTGTCAGCTTTCCAGTCTCTGCTCTGCTCTCTTGCACCAGGGACCCACCTCAGGAGCTAACTCCACTTCAGTGTGGGCCTCCCCTCCCCAGGGCACAACCTATCTCAGTCCTTCCTTTCCAGCTACCCACTAGCAACCTCTAGAGCAGGGTTTCTCAAACAGGGGTCACCGCTTGTGTAGGGAAAGCCCCTGGCGGGCCGGGCCGGTGTGTTTACCTGCCCTGTCCGCAGGTCTGGCTGATCGCAGCTCCCAAGGGCCACAGTTCATTGCTCCGGGCCAATGGGAGCTGCTGGAAGTGGTGGCCAGTAAGTCCCTCGGCCTGCGCCGCTTCCAGCAGCTCCCATTGGCCTGGAGCAGCGAACCGTGGCCAGTGGGAGCCGCGATCGGCCGGACCTGCGGACGGGGCAGATAAACACACTGGCCCAGCCCACCAGGGGCTTTCCCTACAAAAACAGCGACCCCTGTTTGAGAAACCCTGCTGTATAGGCCCAGGTGTAGCCCAGCTCTCTTTAATTAGTGGATTGGTCTCATCTGCTCTGATCCAGGGGCTCTGGGCTTAGTCTGTCCACAGGCACCAGCTATTTGTGCCCATTCTAAATGGTGTGAATGGCCAAAAGAACCAGCAGCGGTCCTGCCTCATCCTATAGGGCACACAGCCATGCACAAACTGCACACACTTCTGAAATAGAGCCTCTCCTGTGCAATGGAATTGCAGGGGGAGGACAGGATTTGGGACTTACTGTGACAGATATACATTTGAAAAGAGTCTCTCTTACTGATTTAGAAATTTACTGCACTGGAAAATGAACAAGCTCGTCCTAACCTATTGTACTGGTATCCTTTGGAGGACACTGGCCCTGCTGCTCCTGAAAGTTTATTGTGTTGTTTTCTTAGTGTCATGCATTTTATTTATTTATACAGCACCTTTGAGCCAAATAAAATAGACAATCGTGAAAGCTGCCTTCAGCCAAATTACCAAACATCCTGTCTGGTCCAGCAGAGCAGGTAACATGTTATCAGCCATTCTCAGCATTTACAAAAGGTTACTCTGCAGACTGTACTTAAGATTGTTGTTCATTAGATATGCTGGATGTGAGTTTTGTTTTTGGTGTGCTGCTGTTGTTATTTAATATTTATGTTACAGCAGGGCCTCGAGGCTCCAGTCCAGAATCTATTGATTGGGACATACAGGAGCATGAAACACAGACACTGGGAGGGATTTTAAAGCAGAAGACTGCAGCTCTATTAACTCTTTAAGTTTAAGATTCCTCTTCCCCCCAACCAAAACCAACCAACAATAACAAAAAAGCCCCAGGGTTTTACATTTACCTGGGTCCGGTGCAAAATGTAATGGCCTCCACATCAGACAATCAATATTCAGGTTTGGCCCCCTTCAGCCTAACCCCTAGCACCTCTCAGTCCTCTCACCCTCTCCCAGTGAGGGGAGATTAGCATCCACATGAAGGGTGCCTCAGACTGTGAAGACTTAAGGGCTTCCCTGCTTTCTTCAGGCTAATAGGATCTACCAGCCATCTCCCAGGCCTCATGTTTATCTCTGAGCGTTGGCCTTTTTTGAGTCTTTCACCTGCACTGGATACCAGCTGCAAGTTGCAATGAAATTACAAACTCAAGTGCCAAGTATCAGAGGGGTAGCCGTGTTAGTCTGGTTCTGTAAAAGCAGCAAAGAATCCTGTGGCACCTTATAGACTAACAGACGTTTTGCAACATGAGCTTTCGTGGGTGAATACTTGCATCCGAAGAAGTGGGTATTCACCCACGAAAGCTCATGCTGCAAAACGTCTGTTAGTCTATAAACTCAAGTGCAACTTTTAAGTCATGCCCTTGCTCCTTATTAACCTAAAATCAGGCCTCCAAATTGCTGCAAGGAAGGCCAAAAAAAAATAAAAAAATTGGACACTGTGTCAAACCTGACCCAAGGGAAAAATTCCTTCCTAATCATTTATAGGGCAGAGCAGTAGCCGCAGCAGGATGGCTGTTGCATGCTCTGAGGGCTTCACATACAGTAAGAGGAAGGATGCAAGACACATAATCAATTCTTTGTTCAGCTCCACAGCCCAGACAATAGCAACAGGGAGATGCGGAGAAATCGCTTCTCTCCCCACACACACACCTCGCTCCCCGCTCACTTGTGTTTGGTGCAGGGGGCATGGGGAAGAGGAACCAGAGCAGCCACATCTGCCCCTCCATTCTCTTTCCTCTCAGGACCACAATCAAACATCCCCCCACTGAGACAGAGGTGGGATGTTGTGCGTTTTTTGGTGCAGGGACCACATCTTTTTATGTTAATGAACAGTTCTTAGCACAATCCAAGAGGAAAAGAGACATATATAAGGTGGGAGAGAGGTATAGTCAACTATGAAAACTTTCTACATACATATAAAGAAGATGGTCTGTGGTTAGTGCACTGGACTGGGACTCAGGAAAAGAGCTGGCCAAATAACGGTTTTTTTCAGTTCTCTAGGAACTCAAAAATATCAGAGATGAGAGGGAAATTCTTTTAGCTCAAACAGAAATGAAAATTTTGGTGAATTGAACAGTAAAAAAAAATCCATTTTGAGACACATGATTTTTTATTTTGACCATTTTAAAACAAATTTTGGTTAATTGTATTTAAAAAACAAAGGAATTTTTGAAACAAAATGTCATCTTGAACCAAAAAATTAGAACATTTCATTTTGAAAATGTAAAATGAAACTTTCTGATTTTTTCTGGTTTTGTTTTTTTTTTTTTTTGTAGGGGGCGTTCTTTAGGCCAAACAATTCAGTGAAATCAACACAAATTCACGAAGTCTTTTGGTCAGTCTAAATCTACCTTTTCCAGTGGAAAAAAGTGTCAGCCAAAATATTTCATCCAGCTCTAGTCCTGCGCAAAGTAGAAAAAGCTAGGATTTCACCAGGGGAAGAGGTGTTTAAGAAAAGTCAAGTTAAAACTTATTTTTATACTTTGTATCCCCTACAGTCTGGTTGGTGCAGGCACTCAGCACATATTTCTGGGGTCAATTCAGTTCTCATTTTAGCTTTGTGGTTCAACAAATCAACAAATCTTTTATAAGAAATGCCTTGATATCTTAAGTCAGGTCATTTCTACTTTTTATTTTCCACTTGTTATAGTTCCAGGAAAGCACTTGAGTTTTGCAAAGATTTCCATTGAGATTGACAATTGGTAGGATCTGGCAAGTTTCTCCTAATTTCCCAATAACATACCATAGGGCAGGAGTAGGCAACCTATGGCACGTGTGATTTTCAGTGGCACTCACACTGCCCGGGTCCTGGCCACCAGTCCGGGGGGCTCTGCATTTTAATTTAATTTTAAATGAAGCTCCTTAAACATTTTAAAAACCTTATTTACTTTACATACAAGAATAGTTTAGTTATATATTATAGATATAGAGACCTTCTAAAAACGTTAAAATGTATTACTGGCACGTGAAACCTTAAAACAGAGTGAATAAATGAAGACTTGGCACACCACTTCTGAAAGGTTGCTGACCCCTGCCATAGGGGTTAGTTTGTGATGGTTGGTGCTTGATGGAAGTGTCACCTGGTGGATTTAAAAGGCCACCGTCCATTTGTCTCCTGCCCTGATGCACACGAGGTTGTAAGCACCTCAGATGTCCAGTTTGGTGAAAATTCTAGCAGACCACACATGATCTAGTAACTCTGAGATTAAGGGCTGGGAATACCAGTTACAGACCATCACCTGGTTTAGGGCCTGACAGTCTACGCAAAGGCATAGCATCTCATCCTTTTTCTTAACAAAAAGGACTGGACCCTCTGCTGGGGAGATGGAGCACCAGATGAAGTCCTTGGCCAGATTTTCCTGGATATATACATAAAGGGCTGCCGGTTCTGGCTCAGACATTGCATAGATCAATCCATAAGAGACTTTTGCCCTGGGTTTCAGGTCTAGGGATAGTCATAGTCCTAGTGCAGAGGTAGCATGCCTGTATTCTTCTTTTCAAAAATGTCTGCATAATCTCAATACTTTTCCAGGAGATTGGGACTACAGGCTTGGGAATGTCTCCTTCTGGCTAGCCCCCGCTATCTGGAGTTCCCTCATGGGTGCTGTTGGTTCCAATCAGCTGCAGGAGCCCAGGACCAGAAGGTTGCGGCCAGCTACACAATGTTCTTCAGCAATATTCAGAGAGGAAGTTGATCCACTTTTCCTGCCAGGGTCATGCTGCCCCAGCCAGGAGATACAAAGAATTAGGGGGAAGTGTGGAGAACTGCTCTCATGGAAAGTGGATCACATTGAACTGTAGCACTTCCTGATGGCCCTGGGGTATGGGCTCCAGACGTACTGTTTCCTGCATCCCTGGCCCTGAGGACATCTTTCTATGAGAACTGATGTAGGCTTTAAACAGAGGGTGATTTGTAGTGCTTTAGCAGCTTTAGCATCTATAATGTTATTGGTAGCCCTGGAATCAATCAGAGCCCACTGAAGGGAAATCGGCTTGGTCCCATCCATGGTACATAGCTTTATGTATATTTGGAAGTGTGGGGAGGACCTAGGTGTCCTGGATCAGGTTTCTCTTGAAGGCTGAGGGGTGGTTCCAGAGCATAATGCCCTGCTGGTGCCCAGGCTGGCCCCCCACATCTGTCTTGGGCTTGCTTGACCCTCAAGGAATCAGGAAACTAGGTTTGCAAGAGGTGAGGGGATGCCCCGATGCTCCACAATAAAAGCATAAGTCATTGTGATCTAGGGGTCAAGCCCTAGATCAACCCATGGCCCAGATCAACTTGCATCGGTTCATGGTTGGGCCCTGGGATTTTCAGTGTAAGCTGTAGGCAGAGTGGTGGCAGGATGCCCCTCCTCTCCTCCTTTCACTCACGCAGTCTGTTGTCTATGCAGAGGGAGAGGTCAATGAAAGTATCCAAGCCAGTCAGGATCTCAACCTGGGCTAACTCATCCTTTACTTCCTCACTAAGTCAACACTGAAAATGATGCAGTTGTGCCACCTCATTCCACTCAATGTCAGCTGCGAACCAGGCAGCATACGAGACAGCTGGCCCTTGCCCTAGCTGGAGCCTTCATAGTGCAACTTCCGCTAAGTGAGCACAATGTGGATCATCAAAAATAGTGGAAAATACTAGCAGGAAGGCGTTCCAGTACATTAACACCAGGCAGTCCTGCTCCATCAGAGAGGAGGCCCAATCCAGAGTTTCTCCAGCTCTCAAACTGATCACCAATCCCACCTTGGCCTGATTGGTGGGTTACATTCGAGGGCGGAAAAGGAGAAGGCATCGGTTCAGAAACCCCCTGAATTTCTGGCAGTTCCCATCAGAACATTCAGGTAGTGGTACTGCGGGGCTCAGTTCAGAGGTCAGTGGCCAGACCTGAGCCTGGTGCATTCTCCCCCTGCTGGGATCAGGCTTTAGGCTCAGGTTGGGCCATTGGATTCTGAATAAGATCCTGCAGTACCGCTACCCAAATGTTTTGATGGAAACTGACAGAAGTTCAGGGGGTTCCTGAACCAATGCCCTCTGCTTTTCCTGCTCAGCCCTCAAATGTAGCCACCAACCTGGCCAAAGATGGGATTGGTGATCAGTTTTCTAGCCAGAAGCAGGAGCAAGAAATCAGGGTCAGAGTCAGGTAAGGTTGTTGTGACCGGAGTCCCAGGGGAGTCAATTGAGGTCACTCAGTTAGGGTGAACTGCAAAGAATGGGGCAGACAATCCCCAACGCTGGTGGATATTCCAAAACTTAGATTTACCAAGTCAACACAAAATAGCTTCTATAATACCTCACTGGCTCTCCACAAGCCAATAACACAGTTCCCTTAAAGCAACCCAGCCTTAGGCTTCCACCCAGACACCCAAGTCAAATATGATGAGGATTACTGAAAATCTTATTAATCACACAAGAAAGTTCTACCAATCCCAAAGGATCAGACACATCACCTCCCAGGTTAATGAATATTTCAGATCTGACCCAAATAAACGCTTACAGCCAATTCTTATTAACTAAACTAAAATTTATTAAAAAATAAAAGAGAGAGAGTATTGGTTAAAGGTTCAGGATACATACAGACATGAGTACAGTTCTTGAGATTCAAATTCATAGCAGAGATGATGAGCTTTATAGTTGCAAAGAGTTCTTTCAGAATTAGTGCATAGGCTATAGTCCAATGTTTATATTCAGGGAGATCCAGTCAAGACTGGAGATCTCAATCTTGGGCTTAAGCTTCCCCTGCATGAAGCATCAAGCAGATCTGAGATTAAAAGGATCAGGACCCAAACATCTTTATACAGTTTCAGGCCTTCTTGTGATAGCTCAGAGTCCTTCGGTGAACAATAGGCAATTATGGGGACTTTTAAATAGATCTATTTCCTAAGCATTGCCAGTAATTATCTACACAAATTAACATAAGGCAATTGCCTGTTTTTCCACCATTCACCGATGATTTGCTATACATTTCAAAGAGAGATGAATACAGTAATGTTACTATGTTTACAGTTCATCTAAATGTTAATATGTCCTTTTTATCTCTGAATCAATAGCCATAGTGACAGACAGGAACTGTCTGTTTATGCAGCTAACATTCTACAAGATATAAGTACACACATACAATTAGTATCATCTCCAATTCTCTAAAAATACAGGTTTCCTTTTCAAAGTTCTAGCCTATCTAGCATGGAATGGCACTAATTACCATTCACATACTTTCTAACATGTATCTAATGGTTGACTTTGGGTCATTTATCTTGCAGGATGCTTAACCCTTTCTGGTCATGCATCACAGAGTTGCCAATTTTATGTATTCCTGGAGGTTCCATCACATGTCATAATGTCATAATCATGTCAGAGGCCGGAGATCAAAGGTAGTTTCAGGCCGGAGTCAGGAGGCAAGAGTCAAGTTCAGAGTCAGGCTGCAATTGGAGAGCAGGAGATGAGGCAAAGTCTGGAGTCACAACAGGTCAAAGTTGGTGTGATTTCCCAGACAACTTCTTGGGCCAACCCCTAAGGTTAAATAGGGTGTTTGGCCAATCAGAGGGCTGCAGAGTACTGTCACTCTGGCTTCCTTGGATGGTATTTCCTGCCGAACCTACTCTCCACAGTGCTCCCTGGCTATAGCTCTGCATGGCTTCCTAGTGGCCCTGTGAAAATAGCAGCCAGGCCAGCTTTTGCAGACCCAGGTTCTAGTCCACAGACCCTTTCACCCACAGGCACTGATGTAGGCTCAGGACCTTATTGTGTTAGGCACGGTACACACCTCTACTAGAAAGGACAGTCTTTGCTCCAAATTGCTTATAATCTAAGGGAGTTCAATTCCTGCCTCTCAGAGATTTCATAGATGGCAAATTGCTTAACCTGTCTATGCCTCATTTCCCCATCTGTAAAATAATCATCCTTCCTTCCTTGTCTATCTAGACCGTAAGCTCTTCAGGGCAAGGACTGTACCTTACTGTGTATTTGTACAGTGCCTAGCACAATGGCACCTCAGTCTCACCTGGGACCCACAAATGCTACTATAATACAAATCATAATTATAAAAATTAGTATTTTACGTAAGTAAAGTTAGTGATAAATATCCCCATCTTCCTCCTCCCCCACATCATTAATTGACTGATAAGTTTCTCTGGAAAGGTATACCTTGAGGAGAAGGTAGTGGCCTCCCAGGTCAGGTCAGAGGCTGTTCTGTGTGTAATGGGAAGCACAGAAGAAGGGGCAGAGATGTTTGGTGGTCAGATATTTCTAAGGCAATGTCTACACTGTGATAAAAAACCTGCAGTCCCAAGTCTCAGAGCCCCATTCAGCTAACTTGGATTCATGGGGCTCAAGCTGTAGGGCTAAAAATTTCAGTGTAGACATTCAGGCTAGGGCTGGAGCCTGGACTCTGAGACCCTCCCCCCTTACAACTTCTCCTATGGGCTTCTGAACTGTGTACTTAGCCTATCTAGCTAGGTTTTTAGATCATGCCCATCACGGTGATACCTGAGTGCCTGAGCACCTGTTTTCTTCCACTGCTCCTGGCCTAAATCAAACGCTAGTACAAGATTCCTAATTGTTATCATTCTGGAAACAGCCATATTTTCCTCTTGAATGCCTGTGAGCTCTGTCATTTGAAAGGGTTATAAATATGGTGCTCCTTCCCAGCTGCTCACAGAGAGTAGCCCACCTCACATTTATACTAAGCAGTTGAATTTTTTCATTTGTCTTTATGTGATCTTCTTTCTCTTACCTGGTTTTTTTTTAAGTCCTTCCAGAGTAGGAGTGCAATGGTGCAGTCAACCTAAAAGGCTCAGAGCTTTGCTGGTGCTGCCTCAAAAAAATGGCTGGGGATGGGCTAGGAGGTGTAGGACTAGGGTAGCCTGTACTGATGGATTCCATTTAGCCCTGATTAGATCTTTAAAATGCCCTCCTTGCCCCCTCCAGCACAACCACCCTTGAGTGCCTGGGTTGCAAAGTACACAATCCTCGGGTGAATCTGGCCCTGCATTTAGAATTATGATTTAAGTTGCTTTTATTACATGCAATTGTTTTACATTATGGAAGCACTAGTGTGGTTTTTATAATACTTCAGTAATGCTATCTCTGAAGAACATTAAAATATGCACTTGGCTACAGTTTTGATGGTTCATTGAACTTTTACTACCTTTTTTAATGTATCCTCATAAAGCACCATACACAACGAGAAATAATGTACAAATGGTAAATTATGCAAATAAAACTCAAAACTACACAATATATCAAAATAGGTGAAAAATGTGTGTTTGAATGCAGTTATAATTAGAATTGTGTATTGGAATCTAAGCTATGTAGTACCTGGTAAATCCAATGATGTTGACTTCCAAAGAGATTGTTTTTGTAAATACTGCTAGATTATTTTGTGAAGTAATGCTTTTATTGATTTGCTTTGTATGATTAATTTCTGACTGCATGAATTTACATTTCTTTTGCTAAATTATCTGCTCAACTAAATATAATTCATGGAAGATGGCAGATGACCGAGATGGTAAAGGGAGGTTCTCAGACTCATTGTAATCTGGCACATATATACAGTACATAGAGAAACACACACACAAACCTGCATTTCACCTGGGTAGTAACACCATTCTTAGGATGTCAGCAATCTGGAAATTCTAAAAGGCTGCTATTGGAAGGAGAGTGATTATAATGCTTAAAGCCATGCTACCTCATGCTGTGATCATGTGCAACATAACAAGTAATGGGCATGCTGTATTTCCTGCTGGCTTTTGACAAGTTCCTAAAGAAGATGGTGGTAATACAAGTGAAAGGACTTGTGGACAGTAGCAAATTGTTTGATAAATTTAATCCAGGAGTCAGCCACAGACATGGTCCTGAGATTGCCCTTGAAAATCATGAATGATCTGCATACCACTGTGGAAAAAGAATCCTGTCCTTGTTGTACTATCAGAACTCTCCGTGAGGTTTTTTACTTTGTAAAAGACTAGATTCTATGGCACTGCCTAGGTGACTAGCTAGATGTGACTGAGAATGTGTTGAACTGGTTCCAGCTGCATTTGATGGAGCTACCCAGTCAGTATAGTTGGGTAAATTCTCATTAAGAGGAGTTGGTTTCATATAATGGCACATTATTCCAGCTCATCCCAATGAGAATTCACCCAGGTTCCTGAGTTGGCGCTGATGCTTGGCAGTCTTTCTATTGCCTTTTAAAGAGCAATGTGAGGGATATAGTCTGTGTTGTAACTCATCTCTGCTTTGCTGAAGAAGTCTATAGACATATCAATATTGAGATATTCGGAAACAAAAAAGTTTGATGCACAGGTAAGGCTGTAAATAGATTATCAAAAAGTTAATTGTACACACAAACTGAAGTCACAGTTTTGCTAAAAAACAGAGCCAATTTTGTTCTTACTTACATTGGTATAAATCGGGACTAATGCCATTGAAGTCAATGAAGATATACCAGTGTAAGTAAGGTTTCAGAGTAGCAGCCGTGTTACGAAAGCTTATGTTGAAATAAATTCGTTAGTCTCTAAGGTACCAGTGTAAGTAAGAAGATAATCAGGCCCAACCCACTGAAAAACAGGAGACTGAATTAACTTTACAGAACTGCCATTTCTGTTACTCACCCTCCACCCCAATTTATAAGCATCCTAATACCTCCTGCCCCTTTAGCCCTAAATAGTTCCCTTCCTTTCCCCGGTCTTTCAGTTCTTCCCGTGCTGAATTGCAAGCTCAGCTACAAGCACCTTCTGGCAGAGAACCCCAGGGGCACACTTTAGGCTAAGAATCCAATGTGGGTTTAGGCTCAGCCTTCCCTTTTATTTCTCCTCAGCGATCGAAGGATTTCTTACTTCACCTCAGGATGCCTCCCAACAGTAACATCCAAAACAAGCAACAACTCACATGTTGCTTAAGTAACAGGAAGTTTATTCCATGTAGGAAAATGAGAGAATCCATGGGAATAAAAAGTCTGAAGTTACCACAAATACTGGTATTCCCACAAATCTCATTGGGGAGGCCCAGTCGCAGAGGAAGTTTAGATAAATGGAAAAGATCTTAAAAGATGTACAGATTCAAAATCATTATACCTGGATAGTCTGTAGTACTAGAAAACTTTTAACATACTCTGTTGTGAATTTCACAGGGAATCACGTGCATCATCTCTGAAATGTATAATATATTAAGTGCACAGGATCTGAACTAGACATGCTGAATAATTAAGTTGTCCATGGATTCTGGACAATGTGTAAGGTGCACAGGGGATGTGACACAGCTGCTAAGTTCTTCAGATCATAATAGTCCGTCGTGCTCCTGAGATGCTGTGACTGCAAGAAGCCTACAAAACATTCTGAAGATTTCACTTCCGAACATCATAATTTTTAAATGATCTGTAATGCTGGATTTAAAGGAGCGAAAAGCACTTGTGTACAAATTGCAAACCCAGACTAAACAGGAAACTTCAAACCTTCCTTGTTTTGGAGAGAGTCCATAATAAAAAAGCATTAGAAAAATTTTAAACCAGCCAAAACATGATATTATTGGCCTGCATCTTAAAAACAAAACAGCAAATTTACATAAAATCTAACAAGAATTTTCATTTTAAAACTCTCTCACAGCATACAAATATGTAAACTGATTACAATGTTTGCAGATTTGTGGCATTGGATTTCAAAATTAGAGTTATAATAGATAGTCAGGCACATTTTTCACTATGGAGAGTTGAGTGCTTCTTCACAGGGTGTGCATGTGTTGACAATGTAGACATACACATATTTCCTTAAAGATTCTCTTACTGTTAATATCTTGAAGAAATCTAAATGTGGCTGTATTTCTGGATTTATGAATATGGACTTTTCTATTTAAATGAATTGGGGACAATATCACAACTTAGAAAAATATGTTTTAATTCAATCTTGCAGTCCCCGACGTCTACCTCCAAAGTCACTTTAAACGACATAGGTGAAATCTGTATGAATTAGACCTAGCTCTAACAATTAATATTTAATTATTTTAACCATTGCTTCAGCTGAAACACTGACTCCCAACATTCTGAAACTTGAGGAAAGTTCAGATCCAGATGCAAATCTAAATTTTACAGGTTGGGCCTATCTCTATAAATAGTGCCAGATTCTGATACCCTTACTCCTGTGGGGAGCACCATGCTCTACAAGTAGTCCCATTGACTTCAGAAGGGTTATTCATGGAGTAACCTACAATTACTGTTTGAAAGAGTACTATATTAGAGCGCACTAGGATACCTTTAGTGCACACCAACAGTGTCTGTACAGACTAATTAATGAGCAACATATTAGTGTGCTTTAGAAATTGCACCCCCATACTGTGTATTACCCAAAAAGTAGACAAGCCCTTTGGCTCAGTGCATCGTGGCAGAATCTGCAAAGGGAGATTATTACTTAAATAATGCATGTCTCATGTTAATACTTTCCTTGCTAATCATAACTGCAGAATAACTTGGTAATCATAGCTCTGGAGCAGTGTCTATGTTGTTACAAGCTAGCAAGCAATTTACAAGTTTTACAGTTAACTTCTATATAAGTAGAGTATAATTACATTTCATTATCTTACTTTGCTTTTGCAGGCTGTCAGGACACTTCAAGCAAACAAATTATAGACACAATTTATATATGCATGGTGGTGGGAGAAAAGTTTGAATGACATGAGTTTGGGATGATCTTGCAAGTGACAAAGGTGATAAATTCAAACATCTGCCAACACTTGCTATCCATATTTTGTTTCATAGAATCATAGAAATCTAGGGCTGGAAGGGACCTCAAGAGGTCATCTAGTCCAGTGTTTCTCACTGACCGGTCCATGGACCAGTGCTGGTCCCTGAGATCACCCTGATACAGTGTAGGAAGGTCCCTGGTGTCAAAAAAGTTGAGAAACACTGATTTCTAGTCCACCCGCCTGGTCTGAGGCAGGATTCAGTATAACTAGACCAGTTCTGACTGGTGTCTGTCTAACCTGATATTTAAAATCTCCAACGATGAGGATTCCATACATACTAGGACAATTTGGGGGTCTCAGTGGGCACAGGAGATATTTTTAGCTGTGATGGATTGGGAGGTATTGGAACTTAAAACCGTCATTAGTCCAGCCCTGCAATCTTGGAAAAGGTACCATCGCAAATCTGGGGTGAAATTCCACATTGAGGGGACAAAAAGAAACATTTTGAACTAAGATGTTCTTTTTTTCTTTTTCGTTTTGTTGTTATGGAAAAGCAGTAGACTAGTTCCCATTATAGAGCATTTTTCCCTGCCTGTATCTTTGAAAACTGCTAGATTTACTCAAAAAGCAAAGGCTCTGCTAAATTTGAAGAAAATTTGTGAAATATTTTTTGTCAGAGATAATTAAAAATTACCCACATGTCAAATTTTACTTCTGTCTAACCTTACTTAAGCCTTGGCTACACTTGCAAGTTAGAGCGCATTAAATCAGCCCCGGGCGCCCTAACTGCTGAGGTGTCCACACTGGCAAGGCACTTAGAGTGCCTGGACTCTGCAGCTGGAGCGCTCCTGGTAGTCCACCTCCACAAGAAGCATAGAGCTTCCTGCACCCTGGCTGAAATGCCAGGATGTCCGTGTGGATTACATGTTGCATTACTGCGCTGTGATTGGCCTCCAGAAACATCCCATAATCCCTTGAAGTCAAGTGGCCACTCTGGTCATTGTTTTGAACTCAGCTGCAGGCATGCGGGTATCCCCTTTCAAAGCTCCATTTCTGAAAGCCGGCATGCTTATTTGCTCCGGGACAAAGCAGTCCATTACTGTGGAATGCTGCCGCTGCAGAGGCAGGCATTTTTGTGTGTTTGTGTGAAAGAGAGAGGCGGGGTGGGGGCTGATGTTGGGGTTTCCCCTTCCCCCTGCCGCTGTCACACTCTCTGCCCCCCCAAAATACACTGTCTCTTCCCCCACATACACACAACACACTCGTCCCACTCCACTTCCCATATGAAAAGCACACTGCAGTCACTTGCACACTGGGATAGCTACCACAATGGACTGCTCTCTGTGGCATTGCAAGAGCTGCTAATGTGGCCACGCCACTGCGCTTACAGCTGACAGTGTGAACACACAGCAGCGCTTTCCCTGCTGCGATCTCTGAGGGCTGGTTTAACTCCTGGCACTCTACATCTCAAGTGTAGCCAGGCCCTTAGCCTCCCATTAGTTCAAAGCCAGCTTGTTATTATACCTCCAAACTATAATTAAATCTCCTGGAATACGTATGCAACCAGCTGCATATCAAGGAAACAGGTGAAACAAATTTCTTTCCAAACTGCAACATTTCATTATTAAGTATTAAGCACAGTGATTAACTGGGGGAGAGGACTCAGTGTTGTTTCTGTTGGTTTCCATAGCAGTTATGGATCCAGTACCACTCCTGTTATTGTCAGTGGGAGCTTTATGACTCATCCTATCCTGATGTAAACACTTCAAATCTACATCTTCGCTGAGCTACATCAAAGAGAAAAAAGGGGGAAAAAATTTAAACTTGGGAAATTCCTGTGACGCTGGCAGACCAGATGCCAGCTCATGCCAAGGCCCTTGGGCCTCAGTGAACACTGACAAATGCATAGCTGGAACCAGCCTGGCTCACCTGTCTGATAGTGGTGGTAAAATAGTTTATAAGAATTTGTTTAGCATTTAGACTTTATGAAATGCTTGTAAGATGCTGCATGTATTAATCTTGCTTATAACATCTGTACCCCATGGCATAAGGTTATTTTAAGTGTTTGCATTGTAATCCTCTGTAACTGTGTAAATCATCAAACAAGAAAGGAGCATTAATTAATGTAGACATGCTGGCTTCCTACAGAAGGTATTAGGTCCTGCCCACCACAAAGGCCAGCTGAGACCAAATGAGCCATTGTGAAACATCGAAGAATAAAGACGGTGATTGCTCCCCCCCCCAATGCCCATGAAGCGGAGATGTGCAGGTGGATTCATCCCATCAGCTTGATCTCTGAGAGAAAGGAATAAAAATCCCCAACAAGAAGGAACTGTGCCACTGTGTTGCTTGAACTCTGAAGGGTGAAGATTCTTAAACAGAAGCAAGAGATCCTCAGCTGTTTTGCCTTGGTGAACCCTAGAGGATTTATAGAACTTGCACATTACAGCAGCTTATATTACCTTTTGGAACCTAAGACTGTAACTCACTTGTGGGTGTCTGTTTACCTAGTTTAACCTGGTAAATAACCCTCATTTCTTTTCTTAGTTACTAAGTTTTTAATTAGCTTGTAGGCTCAGGGCCTGTGTGGGCAGCATAAGATTTAGGATGGTCTTAACTGTTCGTTTCCTTGCTGTGAAGTGCTTGGGTTATGTAAAGGATGTGATATTTGTTGTCAATTAGCCATCTTGAACTATTTTTAAGGAAGGTTTTGAGGGTTGGAATATATATTACACACTTGATAGTGAAGATGATGATGGAATCTTTTGTTGTCAGTTCGACAGATGAGCTACAGTCAGGTATTGTGGGTCCTGAGATAAGACCAAAGACCAATTGCAGTCCTGCAGCTCTGTCCATGGGTGCCACAGGTGAAAACAGTTGCAGATGAACTGTGCTCTGCTTTTAGCTTTATGCCTTGCACATCTCTCCTTGATTGCAGCAATCTGCAAGCTATCAAAGTCTTTCTGTCCAATGTGGCAGAGCTGCCGCCATCAGATCTTTTCATGCTCTAAGAGCTCCCAAGGTGAATATCACAAGATTGGAGGTTGGCCTTAAGAGTGACTTAGTAACATTTTTTTGATCTGACCCCCAAACAAGTTCCAGTCTGCAGTTCTCCATAGAAAATAGCCTTTGATATTCTACTCTCAGACATACAGACCACATGACTGCACCATCTCATCTGTGCTTTCCCTATAAAAGCTTGAATGCCTGTGATGTTGCAGCTCTCAAGGACCTCTGTGTTAGGAACCATATCTTGCCATTCAATTCCCATTATCTGCCATAGACATCATAGGTGGAATAGATCCAAGTGTTTTATTTGGCAGTGATAAGTAGTCCATGTATCGCAGCCATAAAGAAGTGTGATGATGACCATGGTGCAATCATATTTTTGTTTGCAATCTGACAGCATGTTCATTCCAGGGATGATGTTGAAGTTTTCCAAAGGCAGTGCTGGCTGCACCAATGTGTTTCATCATGTCATCATCAATTATTGTGTCTTGGGAAACAACACTGCCTGAGTAGCAAAATTTGTCAGTGACCTTGAGTGGCATATCATCAATGGACGCAACTGGTTTAGTGGCAGTACTTTCCAGTCGAGACTGGACCATGGCTTTTGTCTTTGTTTAAGCTGATCGTTAAGCCAAAACCTTTTGCTGCACATACAAAGCAGTCCCTGAGCAACTGAATTTCCCTGAAATTGTGAGCCAAGAGCACGGCCATCAGTAAACCGTAATTCACAAATGATTGTCTTCGTAACTTTTGTCTTCATACACAGGCAATGCAAATTCAAGACACCTCCATCCATATGGTACTGCATACAAATGCCACAATCAATGTCTCTGAATGCCTCTATTAGAACAGCTGCAAACATGATGCTGAATAATGTCAGAGCAAGAACACAGCCTTCTTTTGCTCCATTTGTGACAATGAAAGGAGCTGAGAAGCAGCCTTGGTCAAGGACACAAACCTGCATTCCTGCATGAAAAGATTTAATAATATTGATGAACCTATCAGGGCAACCAAACTACTCCACATGCCATCTCTATTCAGAGTCAAAGGCCTTAGTAAGATCAACAAAAATTACGTATGCGTCTTGATTCTGCTCACAACATTTCTCCTGAACTTTCCAGAGTGCAAAGATCTTGTCTGAAATACCATGCCCAGGGCAGAGGCCCCCTTGGCTTTCAGTATCTTCTCCGCAAATTGATCAATTAACTGGTTTAGCAAGGCTCAGGTGAGTACTTTTCCTGCAGTGGCAAGGAGCGAGATGCCACATGGTTATTGCAAGAGGCTTGATTGCTTTTCCTTATGTATAGGTGAATGATACATCTTTAAATTCCTGTGGCACAGCCTCCTGTTCCCAAAACTTTAGGTATAGGCCAGTGGGCTTCCTGATCAGCTTATGGCCCCACATTTGAAGATCTCTGCAGGAATACCATCTGGACCCGCTGCTGTGCCGTGTGACATTTGCTTGACAGCTCTAAGCAGCACACAACAACTATGTTAAAATAACATTATTAAGGTTGCCAAGTCCAGCACTCAAAAGTTAGGAAATGCCAGAATTCAGGTTGCTTTTGCAACCTAATTCATCCCACTTGTGTGTATGCATTATGATACAATCTTTAGTGACATGATCACATACTATTTTTTCCACATGACCCCTGCCTCATTCAGTAGCCAGGATGGCCAACACTCACTTAATGAGCAGCTTTTCAATATTTGTTTTATCCTTATTCAGTGTGTGGGCTGATGCCTCATTTACTGCACATTATTCAAACCCTGTTCTGAAGACTGAATTATTAATTTCTTCACGGGCTTTCACAAACATTAATTTATTTTCACATTACCTCTGTGAGATGACTGGGTATTATTATCCCCATTTTACAGATAGAAGACTGAGGCACAAAGAGACCAATGTCTAAAATATCCACTAATTTAAAATGCCCAATTTGAGATACCTGTGATATGATTTTTCAGACTATGTAGTATTATGTAGCACTTTATATGTTCAAAGCACTGCTCGCATTGAGTTCACCGGGAGCTGTGAGTGCTCAGCACTTCTGAATGTCAGACCCCTGGGTCTCAAGTAAAACGAGGAACACACAATTAGTGATCATCTGTGAAAAATTTGGTTTAAGTGACTTGCCCAGCATTATACAGGGATTCTGTGGCAGAGGCAGGGATAGAATCCAGTTCTCCAGGCAGCAGTCACCTTACCCACGAGACCATCCTTTCTCTTCCTGCAAGCCTCTGCCTCATTCATGATAACCTTCCAGATTCTGCAACAAAATGAAGCAGGGGTCCATATACAAATAGTCTCCTTTACTACACAGTCCTGATTCATACCCAGAGCATGACCAACCTATGCACTAAATGAGGCTGGGATTCTGTGGAAAAAATAGTATGTGATCATGAAAAAACTGTTTCATAATGCATAAGCCCAAGGGGGCTAAACTAAGGTTGCACAGGCAACCTTAATTCTGGCATTTCTTAACTTTTGAGTGATGTATATATATAATGATACCTGTCTGCAGCTGCTTAGAGATTTGGAACATTAGAAGTAGTCCTGGCAAGTATGGATTAGTGCGCAAATGAGACAGTCAGATATTAAAAATGAATATTCTATATCACATGGTTGCAGAAATTAAGGAAATGTATCACATTTTCAGCACTGCTGCATGGATATTTCATAAAACATCTTTCATTCTAAACTGAGAAAGAATTTGCTTGTGTTCAAATATGATCTGAAAGTTTTCATCTAACCTCTTTAATTTCTTCCTTATTTATTTATTTTCATTTGCTTGCTCTGTTTAGTACCTGTGTCTGTTTTGAAGATCAAAACTGCACTAATTTGGGAAGCAGTTTATATCAGCCATAAAAATAAATTTTATTAACTTTTTCTCTTTGAATTATTAACTTCTGAAGAATGAGAACAGCCATAAATGCTCTTGTCTCCACAGGGAGTAATCTGGAAATACAAAATACATGTTTCCATTTTAAGTACGTTTTCTTTGCAAAAATGTTTGCAAATCAGGTTTGAAATAAGGGATAAAATAACTTGAAAATGTTTTGCACTTCAAAAATAATAAAATACATTCTTATTCTGCCTTCGTAGACCACGCAATGCAGATCACTTTATGCAAGAAGCTAAACGGAAGAAGCATAAAGCAGACGCGATGGTGAGAACATTTTCTTTCTAGTTATGTTGTTCCGTATTATTTTTGTAATGGAACTTCTTCATCAGTGTAACACAACTCAGGTAATTATAAAATCTATTATCAGGATGGCTGGGCTTGTTAAATTAAGAAGTGTTTATACAGTCAAGTGTTCATAGCCCAATAAACTGTGACTTAAACAAATAACAACTTACAGGGATCAACTCTTGGCTAAATGAAAATTTCCATTTATTCCTTTGCTTTAATGAGTAGCTATAGTAATAGACCCAGATTTTGAAAGGTATTTAGGTGTTGCGGCTCTCAGTGTTGCATCACCTAACTGATTTAGGAACCTAAATCTCATCTTCAAAGGGATTTAGGCACTTAGGAGCCTAAAACACACTGTCAATAGCACCTAAATACCTTTTGAAAATGCACCTAAATGCCTCTTGTAAATTACATGTAGGCTCCTAAATCAGTTGGGCATTGCAACGCTGAGCTCCATGGCACATAAATATCTTTTTAAATCTGGGCCGTAGCAACTCTATGAGATTTCCAAAATGTCTTTTTTCTTCAGTAGGGCTAGCTGGCTAGCCACTGGCTTGATATACCATAACTGTGTTCTGTGGGCCAGTCCAAAGCCCATAAAAGCCAAAGGAAAGACTCCCACTGATCTCATAGGACTCTGGACAAAGCCTCACTGCTCCAAGGCCAAAAGACTCTAGTTTTCATTACAGATACTTCCCGCCAAAATAATATCAACACAGAGATAATCATTTCTCTATTGGGCCTCTATGTAACTCCAGAGGACACAACTGACCATGGCAACAACAAATTCCTGACCCTGGCTTTGGCTGCTGTAATGGGGCAGCCACGGTTTCCCTGTAACAAACGGTGACTGAGGCTGTATGTGGAGGTGCGCCTCAGAAAACGGGGAGGGACATGCTGGAGATGGGATTGAGCACGCAGCACTCTGACAGATCTTTAGCTAGCACAGCAGTCTCTTCGGCTGCTCTGAGCGGGGCATGCTGCCTCTGCTGCCCAGGATCGGGGAGCAGAAATGTGACTTGGGAGTCCACTTGCTTCAGCTGTGCAGAGCCTAAAATGCCCAAAGAATTAGGAGCAGGCCTCTAATGTAGGATCCCAAGAAAATAGCACGTCAGACAGAGTTTATTAGTGCTCTTTTCCATGGTTTGTTCAGATTTATATTATTTTAAAGTGACTCAAGTCAGAAAATATTATAGAGAACTGTAAATGGTGCATTTCTTTAAGCAAAATGGAGACATTTTTGACTTGAGAAAAAGGATGTTCCAGTGGTTAGGGCACTAACCTTTGACTAACCTGGGACTTTGGAGATGCAGGTTCAACTCCTGGCTCCATCACAAGTTTCTTGAATGACCTTGGGAAAGTCACTTTGTTTCTCTGTGCTTCAGTTCCCCAGCTCAGTTCAGTTCAGCTGTGTAATGGGGATAATAGCATTTCCCTACCTCACAGGAGTGTCATGAAGGTCAGAATATTAAAAAGATTGTGAAGTGCTCAAATACTACAGCAGTGGGTCCATATAAGTACCTAAGAGAGATTGGAGCCAATGTACCATTCCAAAGCCTAATACCTTAGAAAGGAATAAGATCAACTAGTTTTTCACTTTGTGCAATAGATTTCAGCTAGATGACTTGAATATACGAATGGCTTTATACAGCCTTTTTTTCCACTTGGATTCTGATGGAAGAGAAATGGGGTCAGGGCAGAGAGGTAAATTTAGAAATCACCCACATCAAGGTGGTAGTTGAAATCATGGGAGCCAACAGAGGGTGTCTAGAGAGAAAGGAAAGTGGGGGACTGAAGACACAAACTCCAAAGAATAACAACAGAGAAGAGGAATCGGGCGTTAGAGGAGCCACTGAAGGAGAGTCTGCAGGAGCAGTCATATAAAGAGCAGGAAAATGTGGAAAGTCAGTAGGAGAGAGTGATCGACTGTGCTCAAGGCAGCAGATAGATAAAGAGTAATGAGAATAGAGGTGAACCCTTTACTAGGAGAAAGTCAATAGTGTCCTGGATCAGGCAAAAGAGAGGGCAGAAGCCAGACCAGAGTGTATGTAGGAGAAAGACAGGGGGAGGAAGCTAAAGAAGGATTTCAGATGAGATCATTGCTGTTGAATAACCCCACAGAACTTTTAAAGGTACTGAAGCTGGTTCTGATGTCTCACTAGTATGAGACCAGAATCTGGCTGACAGTTATTTTCTAGAACCCTAGACTATTATATTCCCCAGAGATTCCTTGATTATTTATTTCTGGCAAGAACTCAGAAAGGTTCAGGATGGCCAGGCCACAATTTTCAGAACTGGGTGCTTACAGGAGTTACCTAAATCCTTATTTAGGTTCTTGGTCATGATCTTTATTTTTCTAAGTTACAGAGTAATCATTACCTTTCTTGACTTAATGCCAATGTGGCTGATAAGCGACCTACTGACTGGGTTATTATACTTTTCTAATAGTTATATCTCAGGTTTTTTTCTCTTTGTCACTAATCCTCCCGCTTCTGTGCTGAATTCTCTGTAGAGGATGCCTTTCCTTTCTTCTATTTTGGACCTTTCTGATTCTGTCCATTTTTCTCCTACAATGGAGCAACCCCTCAATGATTATTATTTGATAGTGTTATTTAATGTTTCACCAGGAGCCTTGTTTGTATTCTCATCCCATATTTGTTACTTTTTAACATTTCTTTAAAATGAATAAAAATATAATTGTGGCAACTTCCGCCTCTCTCTTTTAGGGTTTTATACTGCTACCCATCACTGTGGCATCTGAGAGCCTTCCACAGAAAAACAATAGCTATAATGAAGGCCCCAGAATACCTCATAGGCTACATCTACATTGCGAGCTGGAGGGTGATTCCCAGATCATGAAGATATACTAGCTCTCATCTGAGCTAGCACACTAAAAACAGGAGGGTAGTATGCTTGGCAGTAGCATGGAGCGTGATAGCAGTGGCATGTGCTAGTGTAACCCCCACACCTGCTGGGTGTGGTGTTGTGTCCCATCTCGTGGCACCAAGACCCTTAGAGAGAGAGATTAATGAGTCTGCCCTACAGCCTTAGCTAAGCCAGGTTGCTCTTAGCTCATGTGGTAGAGGCTCAGGCACTAAGCTCCAGAGGTCCCTGGTTAGAGCCTGTCCCCCCACGACTGGGGTCTGTCAGCGTTACACTGGTAGCCCATAGTACATACCCACGAGTATTCAGGGCAGTTAGCATGGTGCCGTCATTGCCGCTGCCCATACTATCACAGCTACCCTACTGTTTTTAGCATGCCAGCTCAGATGAGAGCTAGCACGGGTAAGTCTATGCAAGCTGAGAATCACATCCCTAGCTTATAGTGTAGACATAGCCATAGTGTTAGGCAGTTGGAATAAGGCTGAATCCAAAGCCTGCTCATCTAAAGCTTATGCAAACTTATTTAAAACCCTTTAGTCTAGAAATTAGGTAGGAAATCTTACTAGAACAGGCTATCTCGTAAACTCTCTGGTGTTTCCTTGTGCTGAATGGGTTGGAAGGACCTGAAGGACAGCCTTTCTTGCAATCTTTTGATAGATCTCCTTCTGGATCTTGACAGAAACCAGCTAGTGCAAATGTATGCAAAATCTGGACAAGAAAAGGAACTAAGAATAACTTCACGTTAAAACCTCAGAGCTTTGATCCAGGTCTAGTTTGTATTTTGGGCAAAAGTTCATCCTCATAATGATTTTCTAGCTCTTTCCCTCCTTAATTATTTTCCTTTAGCTCTCTGGCAAGAACTCAAAAAAAATTCCAAACATATGCTCCTTATTTCTCTTAGTTACAGGCTAGTCATTACCTTTCTTTGTTTAGCATTGAAAGATTGTATTTACATCCAAACATGATAAGTGATATGCCGATTGGGTTGTTATATTTTTCTTTGTTTTTTTTTTCTCCTCCTGCTGCTTCTTTTGTTATTTTATCAAAACCAGTTTGCTCAACCTCAGTCATAAATTTCCTTGACATTAGCTTTCTTCGTTGTTGTAGTGTTTGCTTCCTCACAGCCATATTGGTAAGTCTTTTAGAATTTGAAGGGATGTTTTGTGTCAACTTGCATCAACCTTACCTCTGTGTAACTTGGTTTGCTACAATTTTTAACCATAGTTTGGTGACTCCAGTATTTCTCTGTGTCCTTATTTTATCTGCCAGGTGGAAAAATTTGGAAAGGCACTGAATTACGCTGAAGCAGCATTATCATTTATTGAATGTGGAAATGCTATGGAACAAGGCCCCATGGAATCTAAATCCCCTTATACAATGTATTCAGAAACAGTTGAACTTATCAGGTAAGCTTGTAGAGAACAACAGCACTGTTTGGATATATTTTCCATCATGAGGAGAACATACCTGAATGCCTTTAAACATGGGTAGAAATTAGAGATGGAAATATTTAAAAAAACACAAAAGCAAGCAACCCCACAACAGTCAATATTCATCATTTGCGGAACTCAGTACCTAAAGAGGTTGATAATGTGATTATGGAGTTTCCACCATTTGGCCATCAGTTCTAATCCAACCCAGACTGGTAGTGACTGAAGATCAATAAAATCCCATTGCTATTTTTTCGGTCTATGTGAAATACATTGGTAATCACAATCCAGTTCCTGCTGGACAAGCGTGCACATCACAACCCTCTTGCCCTATTATAGCTGACGTTAACAGGCATCCTTATCAACAGCTTCAGCCAAGAAAGGCAAAGATTGAATCATCACGGAGTCTGAGCTATTCTCTCATCCAAAGAGTGGTCCATCCAGAACAGAATTAAGGCATGTGGGCAGAGAAGATCTGCACTGCCAGTGACCACATTATACCTGTTCTGTAGATAGAGAATTTCATTCCCCAGGACAGTCAGCCAAGCAGCTTTCACCAGCACTAAATTCACTTTCAAAGTTTAATATTTTTAAAATCAAAGTTCTGCAAAACTTTTAAAACAAGTGTTTTCTTCCGGATTTCTCTGCTGATCTGACCATATTCTCACTGGTGTAAACAATTCTGCTGTATTGTGGTCCTAGTTTGGAATCACTTCTTATGCTTTTTAGCCGCAGTAAAGCCAGCTCAGCCAGCTGACTCTGACAAGAAAGAATGGCATCAGATAAAATACCTTTTGCTCACCACTGTAAAGCTCTCTATACTTATTCCCACCCCCTCTCACCTGCACCACCACAAGCAGCACAGCTGCCCTTCTTTGTCTGCTTTGTCTTTTCTAATTACATTTCTTTATAATTACAGTATATTTACGGTCCTGACTCTGGCCCTGAATTTTGCTTAGAGCTCCATCTATGCACGTAGCTAGGATTTTGTTGTTATAAAGTAAATTGTTTATGAGCTGCCTGCTAGATATAGTTCAAAAAAGGAACTGGTTTATCAGGACAAGTGTTTGTTGAAATAAGGTGTGGATTATCATGCACACAATGCATTTATACTGATGTCAGAATTAGAGTTCGATAACAAAGATGAAATACATTCAGCTAATTACAGGGAACATGTATTCTTCTGGAAGCAAGCCCAGAGGTATTGTATGTTGCACTAATCTTGTCCATTGCTCAGGTGCTAAACCGGAAGTTGAGCTTTCCAGGAATTGATTTGCCTGGATAGCACATACATTCTTGAAATAGCAATGCTACTACTGTAGATCTTTGAAGAATTTGAACTGTCATAGGACCAAAATAGCTGCGAGCCACATGCTGCCCTCTGCTGCACGGTGCCTGGAGAGACAAGCTCCAAATTTGCAGTGTGAGGAGAGCACTGGCTCCATGATATGTTCTCTTCTGCCCTCAAATTCTGTAGAAGCCTTTTTGCATGAACTCTGTAGAGTTGGGGTTCCACAGGGCTGGAGAATTTTTTGGGAGGATTACACAAGGCAAACCAAGGAGCAATAACTCTCCAAAGCCAGATCCCCTTAATATTGTATGGATTTCCAAGGGAGTTATTGCTGGTTGAAGAGAGTTAATTAGCAGGGAAGGAGAGAGAGCTAATGGCAGAATGGCTCGAAAGCATGAACTGAAGAGCACAAAATGTATCTGTGATAACTGGAAGAATAAACGTAATGGGGCAGGTCCTCAACTGGTGTAAATCAGTATAGCTCCATGAGGATGTGACCAACAGTAAGGTGGTCTCCTATTAACACACATTGGCCTTAATGCTGGCTTTTCTCCCTTTTTTAAGGTATGCTGTGAGACTAAAAACCCACGCAGGCCCTAATGCCACTCCAGAGGACAAACAGCTAGCAGCATTATGGTTAGTAGATCAATATTTACTCAAAGACTTCTTTGATGCAGGGAGTCAGTCCTTGAAAATCAAATGCTTAGTGCATTCAGATAGAGGCTTGGTTTTGTGTTGTCTGTTGACATAGAGAGAATACTTCCTGATTCAAGAAGATCCAGACCAGTGTCATCTGTTTTTCCTTGTACTGCTGTGCCTGGTCTGTGTTCTGTTTCTGTAAATAAGCAATTCATATTTATTGGCTGTGACAGGTCAGCTATGGCACGTCAGTGTAATTAATTTTTAAGTGCCTGATGGTCTGTGTTTTTATGACTGATGTACTTTCCTTGTAACAGCGTCTCAGTAATTTCTTCTGTGTATAACATTTTAGGTTCAATCATCATAAATTATACTCATATTGTGCAGGGTTAGTATGTTGATAATTAAACAACTTGGATTAACTCTTTGAATGAATATTCCCAGATATTTGCATTTAACTTAGATTCTGTAAAAATTTGCTGAACACTAATAATAAAGTTATTAAAATTAAATTTAAATTTTAACAACTATATAGTTAACCCGTACAATAGCTATTACATGGTTATGGATTCTTAGTAAATGGGTTTTACAACAGTTTATCTATTCTTAACACCTGTAAAAATCCAAATTAAATGTGTATTTAGAATCTATAAATTAAACAATCTTAACTTATCATTTTATATAAAAAAGAGACTATTTAGTGATCTAGTTTTAATTAAATATATGTCCTTTGTCACTGCTTTAATGCACAATTGGGTGCACAAATAAGATTAACAGTAATTGTTTTTAAAATGCTTAAATGGGAAAATGACTAAAAATAGTTTTTAAAAATAGCTGACCATGTCTATTTCTGGGTTTTGTAAAGTGTTTTCCAGAACCGACACAGCGTTTTAGTGTGTGGAATTTAATTCAAATTCATAAAGCCACTGCATCTGTTTAAGCAGAAAGGTCACAGCAAGGGAAAGTAGGCAGAGCACTCCTTCAGCACTGCATAGCAACCCTAACTCATTGTCTGCCACATAGCAGATGAGTTGACATCATTTGCATATGTACTGTAACCTATGAAGGTGACAGAGTGAGAATTATGAGGACTGTAAGTCCATTGTATCCTTTGGCTCTGTACAATGCACGCTGGGCATACTGCCACACAACTAGTTTATCTGATTCTGATCTCCTAAGAAGAGACTGTCCTCTAGTGGTAAAAGAGGAAATTTCAAACTTTCAAGGTTGCAGATCTAAAAAAGGAAAACACTATGAAAGTGAATTATAACAACCCTGGCTGAGATTTGCAACAGTGGCTAGTGATGTTGAATGCTTTGATTTGATTTTTGGCTGCCCAACGCACCTTAATTGGGTGAGACGACAGCACTTTCGAAATTCAGGATGCTCTAAGGCAGGGGTCGGCAACCTTTCAGAAGTGGTGTGCCGAGTTTTCATTTCTTCACTCTAATTTAAGGTTTTGCGTGCCAGTAATACATTTTAACATTTTTAGAAGGTCTCTTTCTATAAGTCTATAATATATAACTAAACTATTGTTGTATGTAAAGTAAATAAGGTTTTAAAAATGTTTAAGAAGCTTCATTTAAAATTAAATTAAATTAAAATGCAAAGCCCCCCGGACTGGTGGCCAGGATCTGGGCAGTGTGAGTGCCACTGAAAATCAGCTCACATGCTGCCTTCAGCACGTATGCCATAGGTTGCCTACCCCTGCTCTCAGGTATCTCAAAATGGACATCCAAAACACCAATAACCTTTGAAAATCTTGGCCTCTGTTATCAAATGAAAACAAGTGTTACTGATTTTTGTGTTACATACTGTTGAGCAATCCCCCCCATCTTGTGAATACAAAAAACCTGATGGAGAAGATCAAGCATTTTGTATGTATAATTTATTTATCAGTTATTGTTATGTGTGTTATGTGGAATCCCTGCAAATGGAAGGTTGTGGAATTCCCATTATTGGAGGTTTTTAAGACTGGGTTAGACAAACACCTGACAGGGATGGTCTAGGTACACTCGATCCTGCTTCAGTGCAGGGGGCTGGACTGGAGGACCTCTTAAGATGCCTTCCAGCCCTACATTTCCATGTATAATTATTGTTAATTACTATTATTGCTTATTTGTTTATATGGTATTATAAAGGTGCATGGTGCTCTACAGAAACCATGGAGACAATGGGCTAGATCCTCCGCGGTGCTTCCCTTTTGTTCTAGTTATCACTGCTTAGCGTGCTCTTTGTACAGGACTCCTCACGCAGAATAGAGTCTTCTTAGCAGCTTCTACATTACCTCCCTTCTGGTCCCCAGGAAAGGCAGGTGACTAGGGAAATGTGGTCATGTTAGGGGCATCCTTGTTCCCTGGCAGTTTCCAGCTGCTTGAAGAGTCCACTGGGGTCATAGTCATCTAACATGAATAGGCCTGAGACCGCTCTTATTTACTCCATTGACTAGTCTATTCCTGGGTCATATGTCCCCAAGATCAGGGGCCACAAAGGGCACCTTTATGCTTTAAAGGTGCTGTAACACATTTTACATTTTGCCTTCTTTCTGTTTGTTCTAGTTATCGCTGTTTGGCACTTCTGTACTGGAGAATGTTCCGACTCAAAAGAGACCACGCTGTAAAGTATTCAAAAGCACTTATTGATTATTTCAAGGTACTTTCATACTATATTACGTTTTCAAATTGCTAAGAATGATATGAAATACTGCATCTTTTTAAAAAGAATAGCCCTGTTGGACCCAATCCTACTCCCACTGGAGTTTTGTCATAGGCTTCAGTGGAAGCCGTTAATTTCCAGTCTGTTGTTCTGTATTCACAAAAGCACATGTATTCAGTATACAAAACTTACAACTTACCGAAGGAAGAGCAACTTACCATGCCATGAAACTGACACATCCTGCCCATTCTCCTTTTTTCTTGATTGTCCAGTGTGATTCATGGTGCTCTGCAATTAATAGGTTTTACAGTATTCACAATCAGAATCCACTTCAGGATGCACCTCAAAGTAGATTTCATATGAGTTGAGGACTTTGACCTAGCTCCATATTTGGAATAACTTGTAGGGTTCCTATTTATGGACATCAGCATGTAAGAAAAGGCAAAGGGATAAATTCTTCCCTAAGGTATTGGGCTGGAGTCCACATTGGCTTCAGTGGGAGTTGCACGCAAGTATATCTGTGGTCAGAATAGATACCTGCCACCAACTTGGCACACCTGGGCTTGCCTCCACTTCCTATCTTGTTTTCCCCAGATATTCCCTTCAATTCTCCACTCTCTCATAATGCAGTGCACTACTTTATTTTTAGTATGACAGGAAGTCATTAGATTTTTAAAATGTTCCCTACAGTGGCAATATTTGATTGGAAAACATCTGGAAATCAAAACATTCCAGATGGATCTATAACAGAGTAGGTCAAATATTTGGCCTACAAACATAATCTTTGTATTCCTATCTGAAAAAAAAATAAAAATTGGTGGCTGCTTCTACCCTTCAATTTGTTTTTATATCCTGAGATATAAAATCAGAGAGCAGTGAGGCTACAAATGCTCTGCAGTCCTATCTCTTTGGATACCCTACTCCTTGGTTTGGGGTATTTTAGTATGTTTTTTCCTTTGGGAAGGAGGGAGCAGAGGTTGTCCCATCCTATACATAAAATAGAAGAAAATCCCCAGCACAAATATTTTGTTAATGATGAACTTTAAGTAGAGGCACAAATTTTCATGACCAAATTATAAACTCATGAAAATAGGCAGGAAAGGTGACAAATCTTTTACTATGAAATTGAAATAGATGTCACCAAAACTGGATTTAAATGCTGAGTAATATTTAATTAAACATATGTTTGTCTAATAATAATCTTTAGTTTATTGGTAAGAAATCTATAAATATTGTAACACTGTACTTCTACCAATTCAAATAACGCTTGTAGTAAAAATTGGAAATTCAGTCTCACAGCCATGTGAAATGTCTCTTAACAAAAGAAAGAAACCTTTCTACAGAAAACAAAGGTGATATTTATTCTTTATTATAGTAACATAAGCATCATACAAGACAAGCTTGGGGTTTTTTGCAGAGCTTCTGCTGATATAATAATTCTGTAGATTCTCATTAGAATGTAAAGTAAAAAATGAAAAATTGCTCATTTGTCATCTTTTCGGTGGAAAAAAAGCCAATTCTATACTTGTTTCATATATTTGTACCTAAAAGCTTTCAAAATCATCTAAGATGACATGCTGACTGCATTAAAAAACTCTCAGATATATTGTCAAATAGGAAAATAGATCAGATTTTGTCACAGACATTTTCAGCGTAAATTTGATATCTTTTTCTTTTAGAAAAGAAAAATTATTTAAATCTTCTTTTAAACTTTGTATTTCCATTTTCAAAAAATTAATAAAGCAGAGAATTTTAAGAAGTCACAGACATTTGGGAGTTAAAGATTTTTGAGAAAATAGGAGATTCAGTTTGGGTCATGAAAGCAGAACAAAGCCCACAGGAGAATCAGTGGTGATGGAGAAAATGCTGTAAGTTAGACTCAATTACACTTTCTGAGAGCTACTTCCCTCATCATACTGGTGTCTAACAGAGCCTAAACTAAGTAGGGCAGAGGCTATTTTAACTTACATTGTAAGTGTCTCCCGCCTCCTCCATGTGTAAATTACCTGCTCTTAGACTCCCTTACACATCAGCAGGATGGACATAAGTAGCTTCGAGAGAGTCTAACTGAGTCTAAATGAATGTCTGAAACCAGGCAAGGACAGTCAGGTCTAGGGGTTGGAGCCAAGAGTCAGAGCCAGAATCAGGAGTCAAGAGCAGTGTTGGAATAAGATAAAAGAAGCGCTGGAGCAGGACTAGGGACAAGACTGGGATTAAACTAGGATGGAGCAGGCTGAGGCCTGTGGTGTCTGTCACCACCTCTCAGGCAAACGAGAGTTCCAAGCCATGAAGCAACACTGAGCAGACTGAGCTATTGTTTCTCTTGTGAGGTTTATATACCCACTCTGAAAGTCACAAGACCAGCTCCTGGTTTATGGGTTGGCTGGAGCCTAACACAGGAATGAGTCATCCCTGCATATGGTTTAATCAGGCTCTAGTTCAGGGAAGACTTGTCTCCTCACACTGAATGTAAGGGACTCTCCCTGACATCACCGTCTGTACTATCTCTAAATTTGGCCCAATTGATTTATGGCATCATGAGACTTGAATACACTTTTCATATGTATCATCTCTACTTTTTGCACCCCATCCTTACAGTCTCTTTGTTGACATTCATTTCACAGTCCTGTTTAAATTATAGGTTTTAAATGGGTTTTTTTGTTCGTTCTACAGAATTCCTCGAAAGCTGCCCAGGCTCCATCTCCATGGGGTGCCAGTGGAAAGTAAGTTCACTCATCACACAGAAACTATGTCTGAATAGCAGTGAGAGATGGCATTTGCTATGTTCTGCTATTTTCATGTTTGTTCATGTCACCCTATATATATCAAAATTCTGTTTCAGGAGCACAGGAACTCCATCCCCCATATCTCCTAGCCCTTCTCCTGTCAGCTCTGTAGGATCCCAGGGGAGCACCAGTGCCCCTTCCCCCTCTTCCACTATCAGCATTCCACAGCGTATTCATCAGATGGCAGCCAATCACGTCAGTATTACCAACAGCATCCTGCACAGCTATGACTACTGGGAGATGGCTGACAATCTAGCCAAGGAAAATAGAGGTGCGTAATCTAACACATGTCCTTTAAAAAATGCCAATAAAACAATATATTGACCTACTTTGACAGTGGTCCTACTGGAAGATTTTACCTTCTGGATTACAGAGGTGTATTCTTTTAGCCTATTCGTGGACTGTCCCAAAAGGTAACAAAAACAGTTTTGTCAGCATTCCCACTCAGAAGAGGGAAAATATCACTAATTTCTCCTTTATTTGACTGCCCAACTCTCACCGTTTTCCAGGAACAGACTCACAGACATCTGGCAGTCAAACAGGAATTAAATTGATCTTTTGAGTTCATTTAATTCTCCTTCTGGACAGTATTGCACTATCTTGTGGCAGAGCTACAGAAATGGATCTCTGGTCTTTTGTTCTTTTTTTACAAGAGAAAACTAATCAAGTGCACTGATGACATTCCCTTTTGTGATGACTCCTACATGACCTCATATTTTTGCATGTATTGACTAAAGCATTAACGTACAGCTATAGGACTCATTGTAGGACTTACATAGACTCATAGACTTTAAGGTCAGAAGGGACCATTATGATCATCTAGCCTGACCTCCTGCACAACGTAGGCCACAGAATCTCACCCACCCACTCCTGTAACAAACCCCTAACCTATGTCTGAGTTATTGAAGTCCTCAAATTGCGGTTTGAAGACCTCAAGCAGCAGAGAATCCTCCAGCAAGTGACCCATGCCCCATGCTGCAGAGGAAGGCGAAAAACCTCCAGGGCCTCTGCCAATCTGCCCTGGAGGAAAATTCCTTCCCGACCCCAAATATGGCGATCAGTTAAACCCTGAGCATGTGGGCAAGATTCACCAGCCAGCACCCAGGAAAGAATGCCCTGTAGTAACTCAGATCCCAACCCATCAAACATCCCATCACAGACCACTGGGCATACTTACCTACTGATAATCAAAGATCAATTGCCAAAATTAGGCTATCCCATCATACCATTCCCTCCATAAATTTATCAAGCTTAGTCTTGAAGCCAGATATGTCTTTTGCCCCCACTACTCCCCTTGGAAGGCTGTTCCAGAACTTCACTCCTCTAATGGTTAGAAACCTTCGTCTAATTTCAAGTCTAAAGTTCCTAGTGTCCAGTTTATATCCATTTGTTCTTGTGTCCACATTGGTACTAAGCTTAAATAATTCCTCTCCCTCCCTAATATTAATCCCTCTGATATATTTATAAAGAGCAATCATATCTCCCCTCAACCTTCTTCTGGTTAGGCTAAACAAGCCAAGCTCTTTGAGTCTCCTTTCTGGAAATTTCCACTACTTGCATCCGACGAAGTGGGTATTCACCCACGAAAGCTCATGCTGCAAAACGTCTGTTAGTCTATAAGGTGCCACAGGATTCTTTGCTGCTTTTTCATAAGACAGGTTTTCCATTCCTTGGATCATCCTAGTAGCCCATCTCTGAACCTGTTCCAGTTTGAATTCATCCTTTTTAAACATGGGAGACCAGAACTGCACACAGTATTCCAGATGAGGTCTCACCAGTGCCTTATATAACGGTACTAACACTTCCTTATCTTTGCTGGAAATATCTTGCCTGATGCATCCTAAAACTGCATTAGCTTTTTTAACAGCCATATCACATTGGCAGCTCATAGTCATCCTGTGATCAACCAATACTCTGAGGGCTAGTCTACACTTACGAGCCAGGTCGACGCGGTGAGTTCGACTTCTCGGAGTTCGAACTATCGCGTCTAATCTGGACGCGATAGTTCGAACTCCGGAAGCGATAGTTCGAACTCCGGTACTCCACCACTGCAAAAGTCGGTGGCGGAGTCGACCTTGGAGCCGCGGACTTCGATTCCACGGCGTCTGGACGGGTGAGTAGTTCGAACTAGGGTACTTCGAATTCAGCTACGCTATTCACGTAGCTGAATTTGCGTACCCTAGTTCGACCCCGATTCTTAGTGTGGACCAGCCCTGAGGTCCTTCTCCTCCTCTGTTACTTCCAACTGATGCGTCCCCAATTTATAACTAAAATTCTTGTTATTAATCCCTAAATGCATGACCTTGCACTTTTCACTATTAAATTTCATCCTATTACTATTACTCCAGTTTACAAGGTCATCCAGATCTTCCTGTATGATATCCCGGTCCTTCTCTGTGTTAGCAATACCTCCCAGCTTTGTGTCATCCGCAAACTTTATTAGCACATTCCCGCTTTTTGTGCCAAGGTCAGTAATAAAAAGGTTGAATAAGATTAGTCCCAAAACTGATCCCTGAGGAACTCCACTAGTAACCTCCTTCTAGCCTGATAGTTCACCTTTCAGTATGACCCGTTGTAGTCTCCCCTTTAACCAGTTCCTTATCCCCTTTTCAGTTTTCATATTGATCCCCATCTTTTCCAATTTAACTAATAATTCCCCATGTGGAACCGTGTCAAATGCCTTACTGAAATCGAGGTAAATTAGATCCACTGCATTTCCTTTGTCTAAAAAATCTATTACCTTCTTAAAGAAGGAGATCAGGTTGGTTTGGCACAATCTACCTTTTGTGAAACCATGTTGTATTTTGTCCCAATTACCATTGATGTCAATGTCCTTAACTACTTTCTCCTTCAAAATTTTTTCCAAGAGCTTACATACTACAGATGTCAAACTAACAGGCCTATAGTTACTTGGATCACTTTTTTTCCCTTTCTTAAAAATAAGAACTATGTTAGCAATTCTCCAGTCGTACAGTACAACCTCTGAGTTTACCGATTCATTAAAAATTCTTGCTAATGGGCTTGCAATTTCATGTGCCAGTTCCTTTAATATTCTTGGATGAAGATTATCTGGGCCCTCCAATTTTGTCCCATTAAGCTGTTCGAGTTTGGCTTCTACCTCGGATGTGGTAATATCTACCTCCATATCCTCATTTCTATTTGTCATCCTTCCATTATCCCTAAGCTCCTCATGTCTGTGGGCACATAGGACACCTCCTCTCTGAGTATTCGGACCCTGTGTAAATATCTGAGGTTTAAGTCCCACTACTCTACTTTAGCTCTGACACGGACAATTAGCTCATTGGTGTATTTACATGGCACCAGGACAAACATACAAGGCCAAGTTCTACTCTGAGTACATCAGCTTTACACGGGTATAATCAGGGTTTAAAGTCGGTGGGGGAGTAGCACAGCTTCACCTCCTATCTCTGACTTAGCTAAGCAGCATGGATGCTCCTTGCCTATGCTATGACATCTGGCCCTACCAACTCCAGCTGGGCCCTGCTCGGCATGGCTCTTGCAGGAGCAGTGCCTCCAGGCACCTCCCCAACTATCAATTCCTCCAGAATCCACCGTCACTGGAGAGGGGGCAATAGCATAAGATAATAATATAGCTGCAGGCTGAATTCATTCCACTTATGTCCCTCATGAGTTTTAGGGATAGAATCTGGAGGAGACAAGGCAGCTTCTCTTGCTCACCTCCTCCAACTTCATGTAGTTGCATGGGATGGAGGTTCAAAGGGACCTGCATGACATGAAGGTTGGACCATGGCAGAGGAAAGGAACCCCTCCCTTTGCCTGCAAGTGCAGATTTTCCTCCACATACAGAGTTAGAGAGGATCAAGGGGTCCTCAGTTTTTACTTAGTCCTCCTTCAGGCAAAGTTCCCTCATGGTTTAGGTAGGAGTTGCCTGAGAAAAAACCTCAAGATTTGGCTGGTCTCACTCATTTTGAAACGTATTTCAGTCAGGATAATTTGTGCATGTGAACTACAAAGAGATAAAGTCTCTTTATCTTTATAAGGACACCATTGGCAAGTAATCCTTTTATACACAAGATCAATGGGAGTCAATGAAAGAAAGAACCAAGGAATTAGCTCTTTAATTTTTAAAATGAAATTGTTGGGAACACTCAGATCATGGACCATAGGGGCCTTAAGGACACTCATTTGCCCAAAACTTCCATTTTAATAAAATGTTCAGTGTGATTTAGTTAGTAAAAGAAAATAGCTATTACATGGTGTCAGAGTTCCCTCCCCACTCTGAACTTTAGGGTACAGACATGGGGACCCGCATGAAGACTCCCTAAGCTTATTTCTGCCAGCTTAGGTTAAAAACTCCCCTGTTCCTTGGATTAAGTAATGCTGCCACCACCAAGTGATTTAAACAAAGATTTAGGGAGGGCCACATGGAGCCCTACCTTCCCTAAATATCTCCCCAAGTCCCTACACCCCCTTTCCTGGGCAGGCTTGAGAATAATATCCTCACAAACTGGTACAGGTGAACACAGACCCAAACCCTTGGATCTTAAAACAATGAAAAATCAATCAGGTTCTTAAAAGGAGAATTTTAATTAAAGAAAAGGTAAAAGAATTACCTCTGTAAAATCGGGATGGTAAGTACTTTACAGAATAACAAAAGACTCAGGAACATAGAGGATCTCCCCTCTAGGCAAAACCTCCCTCTAGACAAGGAAAAATCACAAGTCAAAATAAAAGTAAGCTAACACAAATTCCCTTATTATTACTTACTAATTCTAATTGAGTTGGATTGCTTGCCTTCTTGATCTGTCTCCGGCAAGCACACAGAACAGACAGACAAAGAACAGACAAAACAAAGCCTTGTCCCCCTCCCCAGATTTGAAAGTATCTTGTCCTCTTATTGGTCCTTTTGGTCAGGTGCCAGCTAGGTTACCTGAGCTTCTTAACCCTTTACAGGTAAAAGGATTTTGTGCCTCTGGTCAGGAGGGATTTTATAGCACTGTATACAGAAAGGTGGTTACCCTTCCCTTTATATTTATGACACATGGTGATAAATAGCAAATGTCACTTTCATTATTCTAATGCTTAATATTTTTTCCATAGAGTTTTTTAATGAGTTGGATGCATTGATGGGACCTGTCACCCTACACAGCAGTATGGAGCATTTAGTTCAGTACACTCAACAAGGACTTCACTGGGTACGGAATAGTGCTCACGCAAAAGACTGTATGCCATTCAAATGAACTGCATAATCTCCCATGGACAATTCAGTTATTCTGGACACTGTGCTACAGAAATAATCAACCATAGCATCCAAACAAAGGTGAATATTTCTTCAATGTTGAACAACATTTTTCAGAGTGTAGACATATATGTGTGTATGGATAATATGCAGCTATGTCTCTCCAGAATGCATTGTTCCATAGCAATCTCCAAACATCGTCATACTCTAGACAGAATTGACCACAGATGTCTTAATACACACACACATTCCCTATGCCTGTGTTTAGAAAAACTCAGAAACCAAAATCTCATGAGTTAATTGAACCAAGTGCAATAAACACAATGGCTCCTAGTCAGGAATGCACTTACGTGTGTGTTTAACTTTAAGCATGTGCTTAAATGTAATTGACTTCAGTAGAACTTAAACATGCGCTTAAGTGCTTTCTTGAATTAGGGACAATGAGAGTCTGACTGGCAGTTTGGCTGCTCCATAGAACTTTCAGTGTTAGCGCACCATGTCCCTCTTATTTCCTGATTGGGATGTATGGATGAATTGTGTAGACTGAAAAAATATGGAGCGAGAAAGCATTAACTTTTGTGCAATAAGTTTCAACAGCCTGCATTCGTTTCTTTCTTTCTCTGCTTTTGAAATTACCTTACCTCCTGTTCAGCCTCCTTATCAACTATAATGGACATTATCGAGGAAACAGCCTGAAAAATGGGTGTATTGATAATAAGACACTAGAAGAGATTCTGGAAAATTGTGTACTGTTATTGGAGGCAAGAAGTTAACACAAAAATACTGCAAACTGCAACCCAGTTAGCAAAGAAGGTCCATTTATTACATGTTCATATACATGCACACACATACACACACATCTAAGACATTTGTTTGCTTTGTGTGGTGAGGCTTCACCTAGGGTGACCAGATGTCCCTATTTTATAGGGACAGTCCTGATTTTTGGGTCTTTTTCTTATATAGGCTCCTATTACCCTCCACCCCCGTCCTGATTTTTCACATTTGCTGTGTGGTCACCCTAGCTTCACCTTACTGGCTCTGGTTTTGATATCTTTTCTATCTTAAAGTAGCTTGCTTGCAGTTTCTTCTAGGCTGTATCATGCCATTACATGAAATTCTCTTTATCTTGGAAAGCTGGGTTTGCTGCTCACCAGACTAAGCACTGTTTCCTATCATAATTCTCTCACTCGTCATGCATAATCCTCCACTAGGCTTTAATGTTTCTTGATTTATGGGGTGTTTTCAGCTCCTTTTGACAGGCTGTGTTTTTTATGCCAAGGGAATTAATCCTAAAGTAATTGCAATTTAATTTGGATCAGCTGAGGTCATGGCCAGTTCATAACTAATGTATTTGATTGTTTTCATCTGAAATGTAATTGTATTGGTTATTTTGCACCCAGCCCTCTAGCCCTTACTCATGCAAGTAGCTACATTAACTACAGTTGCATCGCTCAAGTAAGAGTCAATGAATGTCCATCTTCACTGCTACCATCTAGTCAGCTTTATCTCAATATTAATGTGATGCTGGTGCAAAAATATCTGCCAGTAAAAGTTACATATCAACAAAGAAAAATAGCCACTTATGTAGTTGCCTTATATACTGGCATTTCAATGTCTGATGAGTTGCATTAGAAACCACATATCAAATAATTTAGCCAGAGGCGGATTAAGGTTTCCTGGGGCCCTGGGCCAGAAGAAGAGGTGGGGCCTTCCCCACCCCTTCCACCTGTGGTCCTGCCCCCATTCCGCCCCCTCCGTATGTGACCCCACCCCTTTGTTACCTTTTCCTCCCTCCCCTCCCATTCCACTCCTCCCCCTTGTGGCCCCAAGACCAGAGACACTCTGGGCACAGCGGAGAGTGAGAGCTCCCCCAGCCCTGAGGCCGCAGCAGGTAGTGAGACCTCCTCCAGTCCTGGGTCTGGGGTCAGGAGGTGCTGGGGGCTTCCCCTGTGGCTAGCCGGCTTCTGCTGGGATTGGGGGGCACTGGGGGCTCCCTTCGCCACAGCGCCCGCCCTGCCTGCCTGGCACTGCCGCTAGGGAGTGGGGTCTGGGGTCGCAGGGGGTTCCCCGGCTGATGCTTCCCCCGCCACCACCCCGCCTGCCTGCCTGGTGCTGCTCCCGGAAGCGGGGTTGGGGCGTGGGGGCTTTCCTGCCCAAGCTCCGGGGTCCCCAGTTGGCCAGGGCCCCTGGGCACAGGCCCTGTAGACCCAGTGGCTAATCCGCCACTGAATTTAATTTGTTACCACATTAAAAGATTTGCGGTAAGACAGTGGGTATGACTATACTGCCACTGCAGGTGTAATGTCCAGTTTGGGTAGATGTGCGTGCACTAGCTTCGATCAAGCTAACACACCAAACGTAGCAGTATAGCTGCAGAATGGGAGGCAGCAATCTCATCTGAGACCCTAGGTAAATACTCAGGCAGCTACCTCGCACTGCCATGGCTACACTGCTATTTTTGGTGTACGAGCTCCATTAAAGCTAGTGCATGTACATCTATCTGAGCTGGAAATTATACCTCCTGCTGCAGTACAGGCATACTCAATGTCATGTCATCAGATTTCACTTTGTTGTTGCATGTTGCAGAAGAAATACCAATTGTTCAGTTACAGTTGCTGGAATGTAACTTGGTCAGTGCCTAGCTGATTATTACCTGCCTGATGTCTGGTTGTGAAAGTCTCAATGATTTTCTAGATGAGGAAGTGATTTAAATTTTCTTAATAAGTGCGTAATTTGGTTCTGTTAGGATAGCAGTGTGGGAATTTCTGTCAAACCACACAAGTGGGATGCCTGTTAAATTTGCTTCTGCTTTCTTTGGTGGTTGCTTTATCATTTGTCTTCAGATATTGGGGAGGGGGTTGGGTTTTTTTTTGTTTTGTTTTGTTTTTTGGTGTTTGGGAATTCTTATCACTATTTTATGCCAGTTAAACTTAGAAGCAACATATATTGCTTGCCTTACACAGATTTTAATTTGGCTTTGGAGTTTCAAGTAAGGAACTTTGAATCACATTTCTTGTGCTGTGACTGGGGATAGTTTTTATTAATCATGAGCTTGTCTGGAACTAGTTTGGCTGCAATATGTACAGCGATTTCACAGAAATTCAGGAAGAGTTAATGTCCTGTTATTGTAACATATTTCCTGACTACTACGGATCTCTTGTAGATTTGTGCCCTTTCTTGTAAGCTGTTTTTATGCTGAATCATTCCAGCTAAAATACCCATTTGAAAATGGTACATTAATTGTAGGTTTTGTGCTGGAATCACTTACATTGAACTCATGTAAACAGAAGAAACTCCACTGAAGTCAATAGAGCTATGCCCATTTAGACCAACAGAGAATTTGGCCGCCTGTCCACAATGCTCCTTACAGGTGGTCATTCTGATGAGGTTAGAGCATGCAGTTCAACCATAGGCACGTGTTTCTTCTGTACAGGTTGCTTTTTGTCATGATTGCTGCATAAGGCATGATAACCAAAGACACTTCATTTCATTCCTTTAGGGCCTGATCCTGAAAAGTGCTGTGCGGCCTCAGGACCTGATCCAGCAAAGCTCTTAAGTATAAGCATCACTTTATGTGCATAAGTAGTCCCATTAATTTCAGTGTGAGCTGAGGGTTCTCAGCACGTTGCAGGATCAGACCCTTAGAGACTGTCCTTATTTTGCTTGCCACTTGCAAAGGCACATCTTGTTTGTTTTAACTCATTGTTTCAAGTCCGAGAATGATAAAGGTTCCCTTGTCTTGCATTAGAGATTCCATCTCAGTCTTTCAGAGGTGAAGATGTCAACTTGTTCAAATCCAGCTCAAAAGCAAGATTATGCCTGGAGGGAGAGGTTTGGTATAAAACAGAAACTTCTGAATGTGACAAACAGCTAGTCTACCAGCTGACGAGTACATGCAGGCATGGGAAATCAACTGGAATATTATCAAATAAAATGTGTGCCACAGTTGGACACAAAGGCAATACAGTGAGGTTTTTTGCATTAAAAATGCTGTGAGATACTCTGAGATGTTCACAAACACCTAGTCAGTGAGATATTCAGACACACTTAGGCCTTGATCCTGTAAGATGTGCAGCAAGGAGTGCAAGGGTGAGTGGAAGAGATGTATAGTTTCAAGTATGGCTGACCACTGAGCATAGGCATCTATACTGTGGGGCGGCAAATCCCAGGCCCCTTCCACAGCCCTTTCCTTATTCTAAATCTCACAGGGTTTAACGGGAAGGGGTGTAGGCAGATGTTGGGCATGTGAGGAGACATATTCAGTGTAGGCCCAGATCCTCCAAGGTATTTAGGCACCTAACTCCCATGTATTTCAATGGAAGCTACGTGCCTAGTATCTTGGAGGATCTGGGCGGTATCCCTCAGCATGCAACACTGGTGCTCAGTTATGCACTCCTTGTCTGAGCTTTACTTCTGCTACTGGGAGTAACTTGGCAGCCTGGAAAGTAGTAATCTCATTAATGCAGAATCAGATTCCCTGCTCTCCCGGTACAGCTCATCACTTTTTACCTTTCACTCCCACATGCAGCAGGCTTCACCTGCACTGTGCAGGATCAAGCCCTCAGTGTACGTATGCACACGTGTCTATATCTAAATCATGAAAAAGTTCAGTCAGCACAAAGGATATTACCAGTGCCTCCCATTGCTCATTGAGTACATGTCACTGAATGGCCATATCACCTCAGAAGAGCAGTAATTGTTATCAAGGTAATATGTGCAGCTAATTAATTTGTAAGACTGTCACCTTGGGAATGTTGCAGTCGTATATCTTTCATAATACCAATTTTCACCCATTTTTCATGGCTCTGATATAAATCTGCATAACTAAAATATCAGGATTTTTTTAAAAAAGAAGACATACACTTAGACCTGGCTAATCTGTGCTTAGTTTATCTACTCAAGAGACTTTACTAGACACCAGCCTTAATGCCTATACGGTATATACTATTGAGTGACTTAGTCGCAGTGTTTAAGCCAAATGAAATTGGAATTAGCAAACTGACTTGGATTAACTATGTCTGCCACTGCTAGGTTGCAGATGTGACATTAAATGATTATGGTTTTAAACAAGAGAGGTTGAATTTTATGTAAAGAATAGTGACTGGATTCCTTAATCTTTTTAGAAGAAGATTTTTAAAAGAAAACCTTGTCAAAGTCATATGTTTTTTAACTTCCCTAAAATTTCTGGAGGGTTGCTGGTTCATGGTCAAAGCTGTATTAACGACATTTCCCTTCTACAGTATGTCTGGCCTTCGCATAATCCACTTAATATGTCAAAAAGAAATGTTTCTTTTTTATAATGATTGCAGCACTCCCCTCTCCCAGTTCAGTGGAAAACCCTCAGATTAAAGAATAAAATCTCCTCGCACGTTGCTGGCACCATACACTTAACAATGACTGAATGAATTTGTTACAATGATGATAGAAGTATGGCTGGCACAGATCTAAAATGTCTTTCCTTTTGATAACTTTTTGTTACTATTTACACCATGTACTCAGACTCATTCCTTATTTGGATGGAGAGCATTATGATTTACATCCTATAAATATGTTCCAGCTCAGAGCATGATCAGAATCATTATTATTCCACTACTTGGTACACTGGTTATGCACTAAAGAGTGGAAACATGCATAGCAATGGGTGAACCTCATCTGAATCCATTTAGAAAAGCATCTGGAAGTTTATTTGAAGCTGATCCAAACATATGAACCTCTTTGGTCAGGAAAGCTGTCTGGAAAGCTGGGGAGAACAGTATCTTCCATAAGGTTCTCAAAGTGAAATCTTGGCTTCACTGATTACATCTACACAGCAAAAAAAAAAAAAAAAAAGATAAGATACGTGGCAGCGAGTCTCAGAGTCCGGGTCAACTGACTCAGGCTTACGGGGCTCATGTTATGGGCCGTGTGGACATTTGGGCTCGGTCTAGAGCCTGGGCTCTGGGACCCTCCCCCATACCGGGTGGGGGAGGGGAGCTGCTGTGTAGACGTACCTAGTGAAGTCTAGGGCAAAACTCCCATTTCTTTCAATAGAGCCAGGATTTCACACTCAATATTTATTAGTTACCTTGTAGTAAACTGTTTTCAAGATCATTTAAAGTTCTTGGGAAAGTCACTTAGAGCCCTATTTCCCCAGACACTGGGATAATCCACCTGAGATCTGAAACTCCCCACAGTTTCTACACAGTATTCTCTCAAGAAAGCATTGTTTGGCCCCCAGGAAGGAGTCAGGCATCCCCCCACCCGCTTCACCGGGGGATATCAAATATCTCCCAAATCACCCCCTTGCCTCCACTCTGCCATCTGACCCAAGCAGCTGCTTCTAACCCTTGGATGTTCCCGTGTGTTCAGGGGCTTTCCCTACTGCGACTGACCCAAAACCCATCCCTAAAGGGGGGTTCCACAGCACAGAGGGGAAGGCAATGCAAGTAACCATGGATTCCATTAACTTACACTGCTTTTCCCCACAGGCCTAGCAGGGACAAACCCAGAGGAACCCAGTCAGCCGCCCTCCCCTTCCAGCTCTGTGGAGGTCGAACCCCACAGAGCTCCCCTGAAAAGGCGTTTGTGAGATCCCTGGAATGGGGGGAGTGCCAAAGAGGTGGCATTTCCTCCAGGGGCACAGGCTCCTTTCTGGGCAGGAGCACAGAGGGGGGCAAAGTGCTGCTCTTTCCCCATGTGTAAAATGGGGATGCTAATCATTTATTCGTGTTTTGTAAAGCACTTTGCAATCCTCAGCTGGAAGGTGCTACAGAAGTGCTAAGAATCATTTTAAAATGTTAAGTCATATGAGTGAATTTCACTCCTGGGCAGTTGGGCCAATCCAAGGCCTTTGCATCACTTAAATCCCAAAACAGGATCCCTTAAAGCTCTTAAAATAGTGCATAGGCCTTGTGTGGGGCCTTTGCATGGGGTGAATTACACCCTATAGAAAAATGCCGAGTATTATTAGTATTAATGGCTAGCTTCATTTGGCTCAGAAATAGCATGAAGACAGCCATTCTTGAACTATTTATGTTTTGATCTTAATAGAAACCAGGCCATACCAACTCCCACACAAATGTAAATAGGACAAAAAAAGATTAACCAAACTATTTGTTCCTCCAAAGAATTCAAATGGACTTTGCATTTCTCTCCGCTAGTTTGTCCTTCCCTGAAAGAACTATTTTTTCAGAACTTATTGTCTTTAACCAACAGCATCATAAATGCTCAAATTATTTGTTTTCCCCAATCCCCAAATTCATGTTACTCTCAATCATAGCCTAAATGTTGTCTTTCCGAGTGGTGCATTGCAGAATGAACTAATCTCTTTATTTGGCATAAGAAAAATTATGTAACTCTCACAAAATATTTCCATCTGTCCATGAGTCATCTGTAGTTAATTGGCATGGCAAGTCAATTAGGGATACATTTTCAGCATAATGCACAGGGAGTTAGACTCCCAACTCCCATTAACATTAATAGGAATCCCAGGGTTAAATGCCCAGGCTCCACGTTACCAATTTCCCTCTAAACGTCAATAGCAAAACACTTTGATTCTGAGGAATGAATACCAGTCAGATCAGCAATGGACTCGCTATTACTGCTCAAACCTCATTAAGCAGAGGAGGTTATAAACTGATGTGTCTCTATAGCTCTGCATGTTATTTGGGTCACATGAAATAATCTCACCATATTAGTCTTTCTTTTCTTAGCAACATCAGTTTTCATAGTTTCCCCTAAGGTGGCTCCGTTCTACCTGCAACTCTGGTCTCATCTCCCCAAGAGACCTTTCAAAGAAAACCTTTCACTCAGGAGGAAGTTAGCAAGAGCTTCCATTTACCCAAATAAATGTAATTTGGCTAGTAATTTTCTACTCTTTTCTATTCTCTGTTATTGAAAGTATTTGTGTTTTTAATAAGGACTTTCACCCCATTGCCTAGGTTCTCAGACCTGCCTACATCCGGTTACAAAACAAGTAGATTTTCAAGCACAAAGCGCTGGCTGATGACACGGAGGCTTCCAGCTCCTCCCTAAAAACATACCCCAATGAGTTAATTCATTCTATTGACCTCCCCACAGCTGCCCATCAATTAATTTTGCCTCCCCTCAGCCCCACATCTTCCCTCCTCCTACAGCTCTAGAGGTTTTCTTCACACTTCTCAGGCCTCAGGCTGCAGGGATGAAGAGAAGAAAAGGGAAGGGGCCAACATATTATCCACTAGAAGAGAAGGGGGAGGAGGGAGCAGAGCCCCTCTGAGCTGCTGGACTCTTTCTGGCCCTTCTCCTTCTCAGCCCCATTGTATCACCTTTTCCCTCCAGCCCTAACAAAAAACTTCTGTCTCCTAAGGGGAAAGGGAGAGGTCTGCTTGCCACATACAGCAGCTCTGATTGGCTGCCCCTTTCCAGGAGGCAGGGTGGGAAATGTTGAAGGACGGGTTCCCTGCAGCGCTGTAGAAGGGACTGAAAATTCTCAAAATTGGCAAGTCTGGATACTTCATGTGACAGCCAGGCACTGTAGGCAGGAAGACTGTGGTGATACCTCCTAGGCCTAACACACCTGCATTGGCTTGCATTGTGCCATGATTTATTTTTTTTAATGGGCGTTGCTGTTTTATGAATCTGCACAAAGATCACTGGGATTTGCTGGTATCATGTCTGTGCAGGAACATATTACTTTAGGTCTTAGATGTCACACATTCAGCATCATGATTTTTCAGCAGGATCAAATAGAAAGAAAGAGAGGAATGGGCGTCCTAGTTTAAATACAAAGGGACTGATTCTGTATCTGCTGTGATTGTGGAACTGCCATAGATGTCTATACACATCCCATGTGGCAGAATGAGGTTCAGCTAACTTTGAGACCTAGCAAAAGTGCTAAGAAAAATTGCAGAAAAACATAAAATGTACATTTTTGCTTGATACGCTCAAGGGCGCTCTCAAATGTATTAGACCAGAGGTTCTCAAACTTCATTGCACCACGACCCCCTTCTGACAACAAAAATTACTGTATGACCCTAGGAGGGGGGACTGAAGCCTCAGCCTGCCCAAGTCCCAGTGCCCTAGGTGGGGGGACCAAAGCTGAAGCCCAAAGGTGTCAGCCCTAAATGGGGAACCTATAACCTGAGCCCCACTTCTTGGCGGTGGGGTTCAGGCTTAGGCTTCGACAGGGCCGGCTCCAGACCCCAGCGCACCAAGCGCGCGCTTGGGGTGGCATGCCGCGGGGGGCGCTCTGCCTGTCGCTGGGAGGGTGGCAGGCGGCTCTGGTGGACCTCCCGCAGGCGTGGAAGTTTTGTGTACAGCTCAAGGCTTGAAGATGGCCTTCAGATTTTAATATTTTGTGAATTGATCTTTTTTATGCAGGTCCATTAGCAAATACTGGCCACACTAGATTCATTTATAACCACTGTTGGAAAGTATGGCTGTTAAAAACATGCAAATGTCACATCAGTTTCCTTCTTTTTCCTATATTTATTATTATTAATTAACATCTGTATTGCAGTAGTGCCTAGGGGCTTCAGCCACATCAGGGTCCCTTTGCATTAGGCAGTGACAAAGACAGAGTGAATGACAGTCTCCACCCCCAAAGAGCCTCCATTCTGAAAAATAAGACATAACAGGTGTATGAGACAAACAAGCAAATGGGAGGGAGGGAAGACAGGATAACAAAAACAACAGGATGCTTTAGCATAGACTGGCTGTATGTGCAATTTTTAACGAATCTGTAGCAATAATCACAGTAGCAGTAACTTTCCTGTCTGATTGTTATGTTAACTAATGTTTATCACAGAACAAATCTGTAAGCGACAGTGGCTGTCTGACCTACTTGTACAGACTCCTGTTTTATGACTAGAATTATTTTTGTACGCAGATGCAGAGAGCATAACTCCAATGCTCATTTATGACAACTGTCAGCAAATTCCTGTATATCATAATATTATTAGAATCAATATCAGTTTAGCTCTAGTCCTATCTGATTAAATGTTGTTTTATGTTTCTCTCGGATGGTGTTCTAGTTTTGTACTGGAGCCATCACCCAAACAGCCAAAGCAATAGTGCAGCAACTTTCGAATCACATTCTGGATTTAGCATTTTTTAGTACCTACACCACATAAGTACAATCCCTCTACATGTCCCCATATAACAGGTAATATTGTTTACACAGCTGAACAATTTAGTAAATGGGAATATTCTGTACAGTAATTTATGCTGTAAAATATGTACATATATCCTTGTAGCATTCATGAATGGTTTGAAGTGCTTTATTTATTAGATCAGGTGGCATTTTTCCCTCATTCTAGAATATTTTAAATTATTTTTTTCCGGATAGATTAATTTTTGGCTATTTGCTACTACATTTTTGACCCAGTTATGGAAAAAATATTATTTACAGTAAATAGCAATTTTTTAAATTTAAGTAGGAATAGTAAATTCACTGTCCATCCAAATAATATATAACTGATTATGACTAAAAGTAAAAATCATATACTCGTATCTGTGTATTATAGTATATGCTAGAAATCATATGCCACATGTGATTAATACAAACAGCAAGAGCTTTAGTAGCTTTCATCTGCTCCATTCTTCCTCTTTGAGACCAAAAACAATAAACCATTTAATCTCAAATGATTCTCAAGAGAGCCCTATTTTCATTCCTTCCTTAGGCAAAACTCTCATGGGTTTCAGTGGGAGTTTTGCCTAGTAAACATGCAATGTAGGGACCTCAAAAAATAAATGTCTTGCTTCTGAACACTGCTTGTGCTTGATAGTCATTCAATTTTATTTATTTATTATTTTGGTAAGACATATAAAGTAAATACTACATCAGTACTATCCTGTATCTCTCTCCTTCCTTGCTGTAAAAGGGAGGCGCGGGGGAAGAATTACATTCATAAACAACTGTATTTGTTCCACTTCAGTGAGCAAAATAGGAAACTCAAAGTGCATTAGTTCCATTTCAGGTTAAAAATAAAACAGTTTTTTTGGATTTCAGTTGCTTTAGACTCTGTTACACAAACAAGTTCACATGTACAAAAATTATGAAATCATTGACAAGTTGTTTTACTATTTGAAGATTTTGCTGTTTCTACAGTTCATACAAAACTCACGTAGCACAGTTTCTGGAATGGTGAAAAATCCTACTGTAATGTAACAGAATGAGCCTTAAGGATTTGTAAGAATAAGCACTTTTATATTAAAAAGTAAATATTAATTCATCAGTAAGATTACTTTTTTAATGTGACAATAAATCATGAAATCGATACCCTTCTGTCTCAATTTTGTCTCATCTGTCTATTACACATTTTTCAGAGTGAAAAAAAATCTCATGTTTTATGTTTTTTGCTTAGCAGTATAATCATCTGTGTTACTGGTTAAGACTTTTGCCCTTCCCCACACTCCAAATAGGGATGAAGTCATTTGAAATCTTGGTGTGAATAAAGACTTTTGCAGGTGGGTCTTGTTAACAAGGACCTGGGAATGGACTTACGTGATCTCCAAAAGGAAAAAAATACTTTAAAATGCGGCTATATGGTTTTGGGAGTGGAGATGGGAGACTGGATGATTGACCCTCAGATTGTTTGTTTTTAGAATGAGGAGCATGGTGAACAAATAATCAGTCTCAAGTTTTTATAAAGTTACGTTTAATTTAGATTTAAAGGTACGAGGGCTATTAATGGCCCCATTCCCTGCTGAAATTTGTAGGGAGGGGAAGACTACTATCCCCATCATGGACTGAGTAGAGGCTACTTGCAAAGAGATGACAGCAGTCTACAGCTATAGACTAGCAATGTGACATAAGCACAACATTGAACCAAAACAGCCCTTTCACTGATGATTTCCTGGTCCCTATGTCTTCCTAATGTAAGGTTGCCCTCTCATAGACACTTTTGTCACAGACTTCCTTTCTCGAGCTAGCCCTTTAAATTTGCAAAGCACCTGCAGCCCTTACATGGCCATTTTGCAAACTGGCTGTGCCTTTCTGGCTGGTAAATATTTCTGGTTTGCCTTTCCTATTGCAGAGGAAATAGCATGATCTCACAAGCAGCCTATGTGTGTGGGAAAGGGAAACATCTGTCCCTGCCACCTGGCTGCTGGTGGATGGGTGTTGGCAGAAAGAAGTTATGCAGGAGTGGGGGCAATAGGAGGCAGCTAGACAAGAAGCAGGAGAGAGCAGCAGGAGGAAGGTGCTGGTCCTAGAAACTGGCAGACAGGAGTGCAAATAAGTTGCCTGGGGGGTGGTACATAGAGGGAATTGCTAGCTCAGGGTTCTCCAGGGCAACAAAACGATAATATGTAACATACATGTGTACACCAGATAAGCAACAACAAGTTTTATACATTATGTAACCCACACACCTTCTGTGGTGTTCTGTCCCATGTAGTGGCACCAAGACCACAGAGAGAGAGATTAAGGGTATGGCTACACTTGCAAATTTGCAGCGCTGCAGCAGGGTGTGAAAAAACACCCTCTGCAGCGCTGCAAATTGCGGCGCTACAAAGCGCCAGTGTAGTCAAAGCCCCAGCGCTGGGAGCGCGGCTCCCAGCGCTGTCCGTTATTCCCCACAGGGAGCTGGAGTACGGACAGCGCTGGGAGAGCTTTCTCCCAGCGCTGGGGCTTTGACTACACTTAGCGCTTCAAAGCGCTGCCGCGGGAGCGCTGCCGCGGCAGCGCTTTGAAACGCTAATGTAGCCATAGCCTAAGAAGTCTGCTCTACAGCCCTAGCTAACAGCTGGTTGGCTTTTAGCTCATGCAGTAGAGGCTCATGCATTCAGCTCCTGCAATCCCAGGTTCGATCCCACCCGCCAACAACCGGGGTCTGTTGGTGTTACAATTGCATTTACATGACTCATCAACTGATATGAAAGTGACCCTTTTGTACTAATCTGCACACAAAGAACGCCTAAAAGTTATGGGCTGTTCTCACCCCTCAGACACACCTTGTCCATTCTGCATGGGAGGGGTGTTCATAAACATGTGGGCCAGCCTTCTTGGACTTCTGTCACAGAGTCTGGGTGCTTCCTAGAAGGAATTCCAGGGCAGCCAGTATTGGGATGAGCATCTGCCATGAAGTGTAATGAATACACTGGTGAGTACACTGTTTGGCTGCTCTACACATATGCCCACAGCTAACTGGAATTTAGGGCCATGTTTCTGATGATGCGTTATAGCAAACAGTGGGCCCAGGTCTGCCTTCAGTTCCACAGATGCTACTCCAGTCGGACCAAATTCAAACACTGACTTTCAGTGGAACTACACCTGCTTGCATTAAGCCTGAATTTGGCCCCTTAAATACATGACTTCAACTTCAAGACCGGAAGTGGTTCTGCTGCTTGGATTCTGCAGCCCTGTATAGTGTATATGTGAGCCTTACAATTCCTAATTCAGCCTATAACTGCATTCCCTTATCAGCTTTGTCCATTCATTGTCAGACAAAACAGCCAGGCACCAGAGATGTTCATAGAATCAAAGGGGAGCATGGCTCAGTATTCATGTACGCCCCCTGCCAGTACCCGGCCCAGATGGGGGAAGCTAATGCTCCAACCAGCGGACCACATTCAGTGATGAATTCTGGTCATGTGGCACATTGCACATACACTAAGAAGAACATAGATTCAAAGACCAGAAGAGACCATTACAATGATCTAGTTTTACCACCTTCGTAAAACAAGCCATAGAATTTCATCCAGGAATTCCTTCATCAAAGCCTAATAACTTGAGAAACTAAAGATAATCTTTTAGAAAGACATCCAATCTTGATTTGAAGACAACATTATGGAGAATTTACCAAATCCTTTGGTAATCAGTTCTACTGAATAATTGCACTCATTTTAATAATTATTGTCTTAGTTCCATTTTGAATTTTATTAAACTTAAGTGCTGATCCAGACCAAAATCTAAAGCTGGAAATGGAATATAAATATTAATATATTTAAAGAAAAAGGTTTCAGGAAAGAAAATTGCAATTTAGAAGCATGGCTTGGATCCAATTTAATTGAACCAAGTTTAGAGTGATATTTAGCACCCAAAAATTAACAAAAGGATGTGATCTTGTTTTGTAAGCCAGCATTCCAAATGAACTAACTAAACAGAAAATATGGCTACAAGTGCAACTACCATGTGGAACCAGTCATGGACAATATTTGCCTCTTGGTCTTTGTTCCAAACTCCTATTCATGTCCATAGAAGCTCTGTATTCTCAGAAGAATATGAACCACTTTTACAGCCTGATGTTTCTTAAAATGAAATTCAGGTGTCCCAGCTTTCTAAATAAAGATTATTGGTTTCAGTAATCCTATACCATAGGTAACAAGTCAATACAGGAGGAGTGTAAGTATCTTCCAGGACTATCTGTGCAGACACTGGGGGGTTGATTTTCTCCTCACATGATCTTTGTGCAGTCATTTACTAGACACCATTGCTGCAAATGGGGGAAGGTGTGTGTGTAAAAAGCTGCCACTTGTGTACATGTGTAAGGAATTCTGATTTGGTAGCACGTATACCTACTCTGCACTCATTTTACATTATTGTAAGTGACTACATAAGTTATGTAACAGTGGAGAATCGGGTTCTCTCACCTCACAATACAAGCACGTGTTAGTTTCTCCCATTTTAAAAATCCCACTTGCTTCTCTAAGTACTGCCCTTTCATCTCTAAGCTCACTGAAAATGCTGTTTACAATTGATATCTGGAATTCCCCTCCTCCAATTCCACCCAAGATCCTCTCCGATTCAGCTTCGCCCCTTGTATTATTCTTGGCCTGACAACCACCTTCAACAGTCAGCCATGCACCTCTCCCTGAAATCTTGCCCTTCCTTGGCTTTTGTGACTCTGTCCTCTGCTGGTTCGCCTCTTGTCTCTCTCTAATTCCTCCTTCAGAGGGTCTCTCAGTGGATCCTCCTCTTCCCCCTCACCCCAACTCTGTGGAAGTGCCAGGAGGCTCTGTCATTGGATCCCCCTTCTCTTCTCCCTCTGCACCTTATGTCTGGGTAACCTCTTCTGTGAGCATAGAGCCAAGACCATCTCTATGCTGATGACTCACAGATCTATCTTTCTACTCCAGAATTGTCTCCTTCTGCCCAAACTGAAATCTCAGTTGGTCACCTCTTATGTCTAGCCATCTGCTCAAGTTTATCCTGGCTAAAATAGAGCTCTTAAGCTTCTCTCCAACCCAATACTGCTCCGCTACCTCTTTTCTCAATTACTATGGACAACATCTCCATTCTGCTACTCACTCAGGCCCATACCCAGGGAATCTGCTTCAACTCAGACCTCTGGCTAGTTTCCCTCTGTAGTTCCTCACACCCAGTCTAGGTCTAAATGTTGTTTATTCTTTCTGCATATCTCTAAGATATGGCCTCTCCTAACCTTCCATACAGCCAAAACTCTCATCCAAGCTCTCACCGGCTTGCATCTCAATTACTGCAACATCCTTCTCTCTGGCCTTGACAAATGCAGTCTTGCTTCACTCATGCCCATTCAGAATGCTGCTCCAAACATCATTCACCTAGCTTGTCACCTCTCTCTTTTAATCTGTCCACTGGCTCTCCCGTTTCTATTGCATCGAACATAAGCTACCTGTCTTCACTTTCAAGGCACTTCATGATCAGTGTTCCCTCTCATTTTTCCCACCCATGTGCGTAATGAATTTTGTGTCACACATCACCTCCATATTGGTGCACATAACAAAATTCATGTGGTGGGGTGAGGCCAAGGGGTTTGGAGTGTGAGAGGGGGCTCAGGGATGGAGCAGAGGGTTGGGGTCCGGGGCAAGTGAGGGCTCTGGCTGAGGGTGCGGGCTCTGGGGTGGGTCTGGAAATGAGAGGTTTGTACTGCAGTGGGGCTCCCTGGGGCTACGGTGGGGTGAGAGAACGCCCCCCCAGCTCACTCTCCCCAAAGGCTGGGTGGGAGAGGCACCTCTCCCCCGGCCATGGCAGATCCAGGCTGGTCTGGGTCAGGGCTGGGGGAGGAGCACCTCTCCCCTGGCCATGGCAAGTTCAGGCCAGGTTGGGTCAGGGCCAGGGGAGGGGCACCTGTCCCTTTTTGTTCAGTGCCTAGCATAATGGGATATTGGTCTGTGACTATGGCGCTTAGGTGCTATGGTCATAAAAATAAATAATAATATTGCATAGTACTTCAAGAGGTGCATGAGTGAGGTAAGTGGGCATAAGGTTTCCTTGGCCCACCTGGAGCAGGGCCGCAATAAGATGACTGCAGGCACATAGGAGTACTGGCTATAAAGAGTCACTAGGCAAAAGGTGTGTGTCTGGGCGGAGTACCGGCAGGGAAGGGATGGCTACACTTTTGCAAAGGAGGTGTATGGGAGCTCCTGACTCCTCAGACCCAATAATGCGGCCACGCTTTTCAAAACTGGCTGCCTAAAACAAGTCTCCTAAGTCCATATTTAGGCACTGTGACGAGGTGTGCATACCCTTCACAGGGCCAGAAGGGGTTAACCCCACACTATGGATGGAGGAAGTCCTGCCCCTCAGACAGTACTGGACGTGCTCCAAGTGCTATGCTGTATAATAGGGAGCAGCCCGGCTCAGTCTGGAGGGACCACTGGAGAGGAAGGACCTTGGGTGGAGGCTCCAGCTGAGGAACCCTCACAGCTCTTGCCTGCGGGAGCCAGAGACCCTGAGATCTGGATTGAAGCTCTGTAGCCAACTGAGCCCTAGGGAATTATCTGTGCTGAGAAGCTTGGAGACCCCAATGCCCCATGGACTACAGCTTCAGGAACTGCGGTAGGAAGTGACCCAGGGAGGGTGAGCAAATGGTATCTCCCCCCCGGGTGAGGTCAGTGTGTTTCGGTGGGATTCCCCACTGATGGACCACTCTGCCACTGTTAGGGCCCTGAGTTAGGGCCCGGTCGAGTCAGATGGGCCCAGGTCCCCCTACCCAGGCCCCCACCCAAGTGACAGCCCCTTGGGTATTGGCCCATTAGGCCTCATTGCCCTGTATCTGAGGGCTCCTATATTGATGCTGGCTGCTAGGCCACCCTGACCCGTACTGGGGGGCTGCCATATTGACTCTGGCCACTTGGCCATGCTGCTCTGCACTCGAGGGCCACCATATTGACTCCGGCCCTTGGACCTCAGCATGGTGAGGCCCAAGACAGTCGGGTAGGCGGTAACCGTAGTGTCCATACTCCCACTAACCCCCTCACAGGAGGAGGGGTGCTCAGCACTACTAGAAATCAGACTACTGATTTATGTCTAAATATGGGCTTAAGAGCTAAACTTAAAAAAAAAAACTTAACCTACACCTTTCAAATGTAAATGTCTCCTCACACCTCTGCTCAAGCAATGTGCCTACTTCCCGAATGCCTTGTAGGAGGTCTAACTGAGCCTTACTTTTTAATGAAATAAAAAGCTAGACTCTTGGAGAAATGATGAACAGTGACTAGCCAAGGTGAATGCAACAGTGTCCTCTAGCTTGGCAACTGGGAGCAGTCTCGCAAGTTGAGTTGTAGCTTGTACCGATTCAGCTGATCATTTTTATGGCTAGCCTCATGATGTTGTGTCTGATAGAGGAAGGTCTGAATGGGACAAAGATAATTCTTTCAATCTACCATAAGCTTTGTCAAGACTAGAATTGAAAGGTGTGATTTGGTCATGTTATCTAGCTTGTTTTAATTAACACCTTCTAAAACTCTAGTCAAGATAGAGCAAATTGAACTTTAACATGTAGTAAGCTGGTCAAGTTAAAACCTGTGGCGGGAGGTGTTAGGATTTAATTTACCCAGTTTAGCCCATACTGAAGTACAACTTGCCTTGTTTTGACTAGTAATTTTGAAGAAGTAAATATGAACTAACAACACAACTGTATCCTAGTGGAGACAAAGTCAGAGTGAGGGGCCCAGCTGTGCTTTGACTGAAGGATGACACTTCAATTGAGATAGAACGGTCATCTAATCTGAGCAAAAGAGCCTTTATTAAAAAATTAAGCTCTAACCATAAACAGGGATTTTTAGCTCTAACATATTAACCGGGAAAATGTATGCAACTGTACATCACCACTCTCTGGAAAGAGAGAAACATGAATGGAAAAAAGAGAACAGGTGTGCATTAGTAGTTTTGGGATATGTTGCCTTTTCTGCCAGGCTTTTTTCTGACCTAGATCATCTCACTTAACCTCTCCATGCCTCAGTTTCTCCATCTGTAACATTGGGATAGTGCCACTTACCTACTTCGCAAAAGTGCCATGAGCCTTTAATTAATGTTAATAGAGAGCTTTGAGCTCCTTGGATGGAAGGCAAAATATTGTTTGGATTACACAATTTTTCCACATATTGTGAAAACAGTATAGAAATGTAACAGACGCTACCCCAATTTTTACTCAATTTGGATTTTCTATTCACTTCTGGTTCCAAGGATCCATTCTTTAAGACATGCAAGTGGTTTGCCAGACCCAGCTGACTCTTGATGGTATAGCAGGTGGCATTCAGATAAAGTTGTAATTCTTTTAGTAATTAAGAAGAGATGTTGCTAACCAGTGTTTTCCTCATTTTTAATAGAGCTGCAGTATTATTCCCATCCCGGCTGTAATAGTCACTAAATATACCTTTGTTAATTGGAAAGATACTTCCCAATGTCCCTAATTAATGTCCTTTTTGGTTAGGACGCCAGAATTAAATGTGTGTGGATTTCTGTACGAAATAATGAAAGTTAAGCACTAAATCACTTTCGTGGAATTTCCTATGGGCCAAATCCCCAGGTCATCGCTTAGCTTTTACTCATGCAAGCTCTCCCAGCCCTCAATGGGTGTTCGCTTGAGTAAGGTCTGACTTCAATAAAATAAGTTTTTGCTTCACTATGCTTTCTAATTTAGGAAAAATAGAATGACATCTTCTCTTGCTTCCTACATTCCGTAGAGAAATGTTTCATGTCCTCTGTAGCAAAGTGGCCTCCCTTGGAGATTGACAGCGAGGGAATGCCAGATGCCCCCTGGTGGGTGGGACCAGGAAAGCCACGCCTGCCAGGAGAGGGGTGGGACAGGAACAGGAAGTGTCAAGGTTCCTTCCCCACTCTGGACTTTAGAGTACAGATATGAGAACCTGCATGTGAACCCCTAAACTGAATTACCAGCTTAGATCTGGTTTTGCTGCCACCACTCCCAAATACTAACTCCCTTCCCTGGATAGTCTTGAGACTTCTTCACCAAGTTCCTGGTGAATACTGATCCAACCCCTTGGATCTTAACACAAGGAGAATTTAACCATCCCCCCTCCTTTCCCCCACCAATTCCTGGTGAGTCCAGATCCAATCCCCTTGGATCTTAAAACAAGGAAAAATCAATCAGGTTCTTAAAAAGAAGGCTTTTAATTATTAAAGAAAGAAAGATAAAAATAATCTCTGTAAAATCAGGATGGAAAATAACTTTACAGGGTAATCAGAATCATAGAGCCCAGAGGAACCCCCTCTAGCCTTAGGTTCAAAGTTACAGCAAACAGAGGTAAATCCTTTTAGCAAAAAGGAACATTTACAAGTTGACAAAACAAAGATAAAACTAACACACTTTGCCTGGCTGTTACTTACAAGTTTGAAATATGAGAGACTGGTTCAGAAAGATTTGGAGTGCATGGATTGATGTCTGGTCCCTCTTAGTCCCAAGAGCGAACAACCCCCAAAACAAAGAGCACACAAACAAAAGCCTTCCCCTCACCAAGATTTGAAAGTATCTTGTCCCCTTGTTGGTCCTTTGGGTCAGGTGTCAGCCAGGTTACCTGAGCTTCTTAACCCTTTACCGGTAAAAGGATTTTGGTGTCTCTGGCCAGGAGGGATTTTATAGTATTGTACACAGGAGGGCTGTTCCCTTTCCTTTATAGTTATGACAGGAAATATAAAAGGCGGGCCCTGTAGCTCAGTTGGGCTGAAGCTGCTGAGGGAGGAATGTGCTTCCACCCTGTTGCTGGAGCCAGAGCCCACTAAGGACTTCTGCTGTCCCAAGGACTTGTCTGAACTGCTTGAGCTACCAGACACACCCGATATTGAGGAGCAGCTGGGAGTACCACCAGCAGTGCACCTAGGGGAGACTGAGGACAACCCCAAGATCCAAAGGGAGGGTAGGAAGTGGCCAAGGGACAGCCGACTATGGTCTGGCTGGGGTGCTGCCTGAGTCCGGTTCAACATGTTGTGGCTGGATCCCTGCTGAGCCAGTGGCAGAGCACTCTGCCACTGTTAGGGCCCTGAGCTGGGATGTGGTGGAGTCAGGTGGAGCTGCATCCCCCAACCACTGGCCACCCCACCCTCGGACAGGAGGCCTGTGTGAGTAAACCATCTGTGGAGCTGGCTGCGCTGGGTGCTCTGCCCTGCCTGAGGGTTGGGGCCCTAGACTATATGTGGTACCCTGCCCTGTTTGAGGGCTTGGGGCCCCAGACTATATCTGGCTATACCAGAGATGGGCAAACTTTTTGGCCTGAGGGCTGCATTGGGTTTTGTAAATTGTATGGAGGGCTGGTTAGGGGAGGGGGTTGTGGCCCAGCCCCCACATCCTATCTGTCCCCCCTAGGACTCTTGCCCCATTCAACCAACCCTTCTCCCTGTCCCATGACTGCCCCTGGAACCCCTGCCCCTGACTGCCTGCGGCTGCCTCATCCAACCCCACCTCCTTCCTGACTGCCCCCCTGGAACCCCTGCCCCCATTCAACCCCCCTGTTTCCTCCCGACCCCTATCCACACCCCTGACCATCACTCCAAACTCCCCTGCCCTCTATCCAACGCCCCCTGCTCCCTGCCCCCTACTGCGCTGCCTGGAGCACCGGTGGCGCTACAGCCGTGCCGCCCAGCTGGAGCCAGGCCATGCTGCTGCTGCCACCACCACCACACAGCACAGAGACCGGGTCAGGCTGGGCTCTGCAGCTGCGCTGCCCCAGGAGCTCACAGCTCCACCAGCCAGAGCATTGCACTGGCGGCGGAGCGAGCTGAGGCTGCAGGTGAGGGGGAACAGTGGGGGATGGGATGTGGTTTAGCCTCCTGGGCCAGGAGCTGGGGGGCAGGATGGTCCCGCGGGCTGGATGTGGCCCGCAGGCTGTAGTTTGCCCACCCTGGTCTATACCCTGCCTGAGGGTTGGGCTTTAGACTGTTTGCTGCCCCACCAGGCCTGAGGGCTTGGGCCCTTGGATGACTCACTGCTCTACCCCACAGGAGGGATCCAGCCATGAGACTGCTAACTTCCCCCTTGTCTTAGACTGTTTTCCAGGGGTGTGACAGTAAAGAGGTGTGGCCTTCCTCAGAGACTGACAGCAAGGGAGGTCCACACATGTCTACAAGCCTACATCCACTCTTACTTACAAAACATAAGACAACTCCAGCTTTGAGCAAACTGCTGAGCAAAAGTTCTATTTAAACAACGTTAAGGGGATAAATTAAGATCACAAAAGCAAGAGTCTTCAGATTTCAAGGCAAACTTTTTTTTTAATCTACTCTATCGTACTTACATAATGATACATGCTTGAAGAATGGGATGATTTTTAAATACTTTAGGACAGCAATTCTCAAACTGTGTGTTGTTGAGATCCCACAGTGGCTGGTATTATACTTGCCGGAGCCAAATCATAAGCCTGAACCCCACTGCCCGGCTCTGGGCAGTGGGGCTCAGGTTATAGGCCCCCCACTCGGGGCTGAAGCCCTTGGGCTTTGGCTTTAGGCCCCCTACCTCAGGCAGTGGGGCTCAGGCAGGCTCAGGCTTCAGTATTGACTGCCTGAACATCACTGTAGCCAGCTCAATGAAGACATCTGCTCCATGTGCAGTTGCAGTCAAAAAAGCTAACTAGATGTTAGGTTGTGTAAGGAATGAGATGGTGAATAATACAGAGACTCATATAACACCTTTATATGAATCAATGGTTTAGTCTCATCTACAATACTGTATGTGGTACTGGTGGTCACCATATCTCAGAAAGGGTATTGCAGAACTAGGTAGGGTTCAGACCAAGACAACAAGAGTGATCAAGGCCATGGAAATATCACATGGAGAGAGATTGAAAAGATGGGGATTGTTTACCTTAGAAAGAAGACTAGGAGGAGACATCATAAATGTACATAAAATAACGAATGATCTAGATGATAGATCAGGAACTTCTATTCTCTCTGCCTCAGATCACAAGAACAAGGGAACATTCAATGAAATTAAAAGGTAGGGAATTCAAAGCCAATAAAAGGAAATACTTCTCTGCCAGTGCAGCTCCATGGATGGTGGCTATGGCAGAAACTGTAGCGTAGCAGCAGAAGGCATTTTTACCACTATGTCATCTAACTCTGAGCTGCTGCCATGCAGGGAGCGACCCGCCTGGTGAATTGTAGCAATGATGTTTGCTAGTGTACCACAGCATCAGTTTGCACTTGATTCAGGTTTGATATGTAAAGGCTAGAAACTTTTTTTTTAATTAAAAGATTCTGAAGATGCTGATCAGCTCCTCTACTTACCTCGCATGGCCCGCCACTGTCTCCTCTCATAAACCTGTAGCTTACTCTAAGCACTCCTCATGCCTCTACTCTTTCTTACCCATCAGTTGCCTGCAGGCTGTATGAGCTGCTTTCCTCAGTCCTCCTTCCTACTGTCAGTCAGCCTCTGTCACCATGTCTGTTCACACTACCCTGCCTCCAGGTGGCCAACTGCTCTCAGTCTTGCTCCTCTTTCCCCAGCTTTGGCCACCCCACCTATCACTTGTTTTTTCATTGGCAGCAGCTAGATTGCTTTCTTCTTAGTGCTCCCACTCTGAACCTGCTTCTCCTCTGCTGCATAGTAGCATGTTCCCCATCTGCTCTAAATGGCCTACTGGAAGAGGAGGTACAACCGATCCTGGGGACAACTTCTTAAGGTCCCAGGGTGTCCACTCACTTTCCTCCTGTCCTTTCTCCCCCCTCTGACCAACCTCTACCCTTTGTCTCATGTTGAGGAAGGGATCTCTGTAATGAACTTGTACAACTAAGACCCTGCACAAACCAAAACACTATTGAAGCTGAAATGTTAGGGTTCCCCCCACCCCCCATAAACTACTTTACCGTTTATCTGTAGGTCCTTCATTGGCCTGCTTCTTCTGAAATGAATTCATGTGCCTCAAGCCCATATATAATTTTGCTTCATACACTGTCCCTGGTAACATGTTCCCTCGGCTATATTTATCCCCGATGTAACTCAATAAAAGCATATGTTAAGTGCCCTTTTTGTGAAGTATCTCCATTTGTGTTCTCTATTCAATGCTACTTTCCTAATTTTTAACTGCTTAGCAATATAAACATAGTCCATTGATAGTAGTCACTATCATCATTTGAAAACTTCTCTTGTGTCTCTTTTCGACGAGCAAATAATCTCTAACATTAACCTTAGAACTGAGATCATTCAAACCATTTGATTTTAGCTGCCTTATGCTGCACCTGCTCCAAATGCAACCTGCCTGAGACAGTGACCCAAACTGCATACGCCATTCTAGGGAAGTTTAATAATTGTCTTCCAAAGTGCTAGTATTGCCTATTTTGTGGTGTTTTATAGCTCACTGCTCCATCAGTCTAGTATCTTGTTTGCCTTTTTTATTGCAGCTGTGCACAGAAGTGACCGTTTCTACAATTTTTTCCCACAATAATCCCCCAATTCTTTCTCTGATCAGTGTGCTGTATTTAGCGCACGCTCCCTGCTTTTGCTCTTTGTTTCCAGACTAATTACTTTTCATTTTCTACACTGCGCAGCCTTTGCCATCTGCTGGCTCATCAAGTAAAGGATCCAAATCCCTTTTGAATACTCTTCCATTGTTCCTTTATTTTCTGTCTTCAGTTTTACCATCAGAACAGTACAGATTTCATACAAGCAGCTCAGCTGATGTGCTTTGGAAGCAGGAGCCTGAGAATCCACAGAATTCTCTTACACACTACATCGTCTCTCACTGGATCTACACCTTCCTCCACTCATAAAGAAGACTGTCAGTTTTGGCATAGATTATTAAACTCACATATGTTTCATGCTGTTTTGAGATAAACTGTGGCTTGAAGCCCCAGCACTGCACTGGGGATGGTGCAGAGCAGTGGATTGTGAGAATAGCGGATAGGCTGGATAGCCTGCTAGAGCTTCCAGGGTGAACACCAGCTGTGTGCCAACCTCAGAGTGCAGCATGCTTGTCCCTGCCTGGCTGGGCAGCTCTGCTAGCTGGCACTGAAGGGATAGGGTGTCATGGGGGACCCTTCATGTCAAGTGGGGCTGCCCCCGTTGGCCTAGTGCAGGGTTGGTACACCCCATCTCACAAGCATAGGGTCTCTCTGTGGGGTCAGGGAACTGCAATAAGAAGGGCTCAAAAACCCTGGTGTGGCCAAGAAAACAGTCTGCAGCCCCTGGGCAGGGCAGAGCAAAGCAAACTGTCTGTGTCTGCTGAGCCTCCTGGCTGGGGCAGGCAATAGCAGTGAGGATTCTGACCCCCTGGGGGAAGGTCAGAACAGTCTGTAGTCCCTGAGCAGGGCAGAGCAAACAGACAGTAGCCACCTCTAGTGGCAAGTATGTGGGGGTGGGTAGGGGAACTTTACCAGGTTATGACCCAGGGCCTATGAAGAAAGGAAATTCCCAGTTAACGGTTTAAACACTGGCTTCTAATACATTCTCTGGGTCATTTTTTACCACAAGGTGTATCTCAGGCATCTCCTCAGCTGCAGGGGATTGAAGTCCCAGTTAGTCTCCACCATCAGCTGCTCATCCGCCACATAGTCCAGGTCCACAGTTCCTACCACTTGGAGAGTTGCAGGCACCTGCAGCACGCATCCTACATCCTTCCTCCTCCTCAGCCAGCCCAGACTGAATGGGGCTGCCTCCTTTTATCTGTCCTTTCCACCTGGAGCATGTGCAAAAGGGGTAAGGAATCATAGATTATTATGGTTGGAAGGGACCTCAGGAGATCATGTAGTCCAACCCCCTGCTCAGGGGAGGGCAGGACCATTCCCCAACTAAATCCCCAAATGGCTCTCTTAAGGATTGAGCTCACAATCCTGGGTTTAGCAGGCCAATGCTCAAACCACTGAGCTATCCCTCCCTCTTAAGGTATAGTTTCCTGAGCCCACAGTGATTGGTCAGGCCCAGTTGGCCCAATTCAGAGTTGGTGCACCCCATCACACAGGGCCACAACCTTGCCTCTCCCCTGCCCCTTTTGGGATAGTTATTGAACCTAACTAAGGGTGTAAAAGGATTTCAGTTATGTCTTGCTTTCTATCACCCCTCTTGAGCTACCCATGCAGGAGATGGCAACAGTTTGGCCCCATAGGTAAACATACCCATTTTCCTCAGACCCCACAATCAGGGCCGGCTCCAGACACCAGCCTACCGAGCACGTGCTTGGGGCGGCACCTTGGGACGGGGCGGCACTCGGGGTTTGTTTTTGGTGTTTTTTGGTTTGGTCGGACGGCACTGGGGGGAGGCGGGGCTTGGGAGGTGTGGTGCCGTGCTGGGGGGGCGGGGACTTGGGCGGCACGGCGCTCAGCTGGGGCGGGCTTCAGCAGCACGGTGCTCGGGGGGGCGGGGACTTGGGTGGCTCAGTGCGGTGCTCGGGCGGGGGGGGACTTGGGCGGCGCGACGCGACGCTTGGAGGGGTGGGGACTTGGGCGGGGTGACGCCCTGGGGGCGGGGCCTTGGGCAACGCTCTGGGGGGGCGGCGCTCTTTGTTTTCGCTTGGGGCGGCAAAAATGTTAGAGCCGGCCCTGCCCACAATGTAATTTTAAGATCTAAAAAACTCATCTTCATGGCTAAATTCATACAATGAATGCAGTATCCACTTCAGAAATGTCAGATGTGTGGGCTGAGCAGCATGGGGTGTAGGTTTTGTTTTTAACTGTCTTTGTGTGCAAATTGTGGAAGAATGGTACAGGGTGAGTACTGGTGCTACTAAAGCTGGAAAGAGGCATATGTTTCATTTAGTTGATATGTATTCCACACTCCACACTGTTTTCTTTGGGAAACTATCTGCTTTGCAACAGAAATCTGACCTAGAGGATTCCTAAGATTAATTACATTATTTGTGGTTTTTCTTTTGTGTAACACTTTTGGAATGCATTGTCTGGGATAATGTACAGGTGAACAGTCTTTTGGTTTATCTGTTGAGACAATATCTATTGCTGTTAGAATCATGTCTGGGGTACATGCAGGTAAGAGAAGAATTAAAAAGACTGTTAATCAAAAGACCATAGGCCTCATTCTCCACTGCCTTGCACACTGTATATTCATTTATTTATGTGCAAAGCACGCACAAAGTGGTTGCAAGACTCTAATGAATCAAAATGATAATATTTTACATCACTTTATGCTCACTAGAAACATGGCTATGCAAGGAGCAAGACAATGGAGAAACAGGCCCTGTGCTTTGCAACTGGAACAAGATGCTTTATATGGAGACCACTCACTTAAATATGGTCCCTGATCACAGGCTACTTTTTGGTATGTCTCCAAACCATTGTTAGGATTATATCTAATTTATTTCTTCAAGCTGTGATCCCATTTCCTCAAATTCCAGATAAATGAGGAAAAGCATTCTGTTTCAGGATAATTTGGCAATGTATTATATTTCATAGCCAAGTCTTAATAGGATTCTATAGTTAACAGAAGACAATGCCTGAATCATTCTCTGTCCCCTTAGACCAAACAGTAAGACTAATGTCTTGAAAAAAATCTGACCGTAGATGCTTCCATTTTGAGTGCCCAAATTAAGAGACTTTGGGCTTGATTTTCAGAGATGTTGTGTATTCACTGTTCCTATTAACATCAACCCCTTTGTAGGATAGTGGCATATACAGAAGATCATTGCTCATCCTTAGAGATACTATTCTGTTAATGACTACACTTGAGCTGGAGAAGTTCATTATAAGTATAGATGGAAATCCTTCCCATAGTTCTCCTCCTGGGCTCAGATTTTCACAGACCGTTTCATGTTACAGACATGACATAATTCAGTTTCATTTCCCCTGAGTAGAGGTACAAAATTAAGAGCCATGCCAGGCCAATGATAATGGAAGTTAGCTTTTATTTAAAAATAAAATGGAACAATCCTGTTTTGAATGCCCTTGTCCAAATCACTGGCCAACCTTGTCAGGCCTTATGTTCGACCAGCATCATCCATCTGTCTGTCTGAAATGCAGTAACTTTTGAACTCTGCATCCAACCAGTTCCAAAATGTCAAGGAACATCTTAGGCATCAATTGCCTGAACCCTACTGAATTTGGGGACAACTGGAACACCAAAGATAGAAACTGCGGGACCCAGGGAGCCACTATTATCTGTTGATGGACCCATTAACACCTTGCAGCATAACAATATCCTGGTCATCCTCCTAGTATAGATTTAACATGTTGAAACCCTGAATGACAGAAGAGACAAAATTGTTCTCCTTGCAGGGAACTGTGGGGTGGATACTCCGCCAGCAGGGGTAGCCAGAGGCAGAGGAGAGAAAAAGCTTCATTAATTCCTTCCTCCTTTCTAACTTCCAGCCTTTTCAAATCCTGCTCCTCGGAGGGGAAGAGGGCACCAGCCATCCCCCCTTACCTTGCAATCTGAAGGGAAGGAAGAAAGGTACTATGTGAGGAGATGGAGTGATACTCAGTGCTCCTGGCATGGTGTGGAGAATGGGATAGAAGGAGGCAAACAGAACCCCTGCAAGGGGATGGGGGGACCCTGGTATAGGGAGAATGTGTGGGGTTATAGAGGCTTGGTGGGGAATGGGAGCACGCAGAAACCCTAGTGAATGGGGGGGCGGATATTGGAGGACACTGGTGTAGGGGAAAGGGAACACAAAGAGCCCCTAGCAGCAGAAGGAAGGTTGGAATGGGGGGAAGAGGAGTCCCTGCCATTTCGGGGGGGAGGAGGGAATGGAGGGCAGGGGTGAAGTGGGAATATGGGCACACACACAGAGCCTCTGGCTTGGGGGGGAACTGGTATGGGAAGCAGAAGGAGTAGGGGGCACCCAGAACCCCTGCCAGAGGGAGATTAGGTGAGGGTTGCAGGCAGTCCCTGAAACAGAAAGGGAAGGGTGGCACACATGGAGCTTGTGGGGGCAATGGGGACAAGCAGCCCATGGTGTCTGCAATAAGCTCGTCTCACAGAAGCTATGCAGTGCACAATCCCCTATTATACATATGATGAACAATACACATCCTACACTGTCCTTGTAGAAGGCGTAGCTTGAACAAGCATTTAAAACAATATCTGAAACTCTTGAAAGCCTCCTGTGCACAACATTCAGGCATAGCCTGACATGCCCAACTTGCTCTCCCTCTGCTGGCAAAAGAGCCTCCAATTTCATTGTACCAGATAAGGAAACAATCCCACATTCCCTCTACAAGCATGCAGCCTCCTCAGTTATCCCATTACTGTGTCTTCAGGTAGAACCAGGGTCGCCCAGAGGATTCAGGGGGCCTGGGGCAAGCAATTTCGGGGGTCGCTTCCATAAAAAAAATTGCAATACTATACAATACTATATTCTCGTGGGGGCCCCTGTGGGGCCCAGTGCAAATTGCCCCACTTGCTCCCCCTCCCCCCCCCCCGCCCCACAGGCAGCCCTGGGAAAAATAAATCACCTGCATCTCGGCACAAACCCAGTTTTGGGAAAACTTCTTTACAAGGTATCACTGGTTCTCAGCATCAGCTAGTGCTAAAAGGCACTAAAGCTCATTAAAAGCGTTGGACAAATATTTTCCATCAAAACTTTTTCTGGATCGAAAACTAGGGGTTTTTAAAAAGCAGAAAAAATCATGGACAATGTCTGCTTTCCTTCAAAATTTGTTCTGTTTTTTTTTAATTGAAAAGCTGAAATTAATCTGCCAAAACCTGAATATGGTTTGGGGTTTCAGAAGTGTGTGGCCAAATATTTGCTGCTTGCTGTGTTTGATTGTTTAAAGAAACAATAAAAAAACTGCTTAAAAAAATCCAAAACTTTTGAACCACCTCAGCTTGTGACCAAACGCCTGAGCCCATCCAGTCAGAGATTTTTCCAGGTTTCTGATACTCTGCTGGCTTCCTTGACTCATATCTGACTCCATAACTTTGGGTTCATTTAGGTTAGACCATAAGAACACCCATACTGGGTCAAACCAAAGGTCCATCCAGCCCAGTATCCTGCTTACCAACTATGGCCAATGCCAAGTGCCCCAGAGGGAGTAAACCTAACAGGTAATGATCAAGTGATCTCTCTCCTGCCATCCATCTCCACCCTCTGACAGAGACTAGGGACACCATTCCTTACCCATCCTGGCTAATAGCCATTAATGGACTTAACCTCCATGCATTTATCTGTTTCCTAGAGACTGGCTCCATGGGGTCCCTCACAAACTGGAGACGGTTACTGTGGGTTTGTCATTAGAATAGCTTATGTACATACTCCACGAACTGATGGTAATGGTAAATTCTCAGAATGGAGAGGGGTAACTAGTGGTGTTCCCCAAGGGTCAGTCCTAGGACCAATCCTATTCAATTTATTCATAAATGATCTGGAGAAAGGGGTAAACAGTGAGGTGGCAAAGTTTGCAGATGATACTAAACTACTCAAGATAGTTAAGACCAAAGCAGATGGTGAAGAACTTCAAAAAGATCTCACAAAACTAAGTGATTGGGCAACAAAATGGCAAATGAAATTTAATGTGGATAAATGTAAAGTAACGCACACTGGAACAAATAACCCCAACTATACATACAATATGATGGGGGCTAATTTAGCTACAATTTGGCATCATCGTGGCTAGTTCTCTGAAGATGTCCACGCAGTGTGCAGAGGCGGTCAAAAAAGCAAACAGGATGTTAGGAATCATTAAAAAGGGGATAGAGAATAAGACTGAGAATATATTATTGCCCTTATATAAATCCATGGTACACCCACATCTCGAATACTGTGTACAGATGTGGTCTCCTCACCTCAAAAAAGATATTCTAGCACTAGAAAAGGTTCAGAAAAGGGCAACTAAAATGATTAGGGGTTTGGAGAGGGTCCCATACGAGGAAAGATTAAAGAGGCTAGGACTCTTCAGCTTGGAAAAGAGAAGACTAAGGGGGGATATGATAGAGGTATATAAAATCATGAGTGATGTTGAGAAAGTGGATAAGGAAAAGTTATTTACTTATTCCCATAATACAAGAACTAGGGGTCACCAAATGAAATTAATAGGCACCAGGTTTAAAACAAATAAAAGGAAGTTCTTCACGCAGCGCACAGTCAACTTGTGGAACTCCTTACCTGAGGATGTTGTGAAGGTTAGGACTATAACAATGTTTAAAAGGGAACTGGATAAATTCATGGGGGTTAAGTCCATAAATGGCTATTAGCCAGGATGGGTAAGAATGGTGTTCCTAGCCTCTGTTTGTCAGAGGGTGGAGATGGATGGCAGGAGAGAGATCACTTGATCATTGCCTGTTAGGTTCACTCCCTCTGGGGCACCTGGCATTGGCCACTGTTGGTAGACAGATACTGGGCTAGATGGACCTTTGGTCTGACCCGGTACGGTCTTATGTTCGTATGTTCTTAAAATCCAGGAAGAAAGAAGTAAACTAAAGGTTAGGATGCAGAAAGCTGCCCAAAAATAAAACAGTGAGATACTGTGCTGCATCTGTAAGAGGTGCTGCAAAGAACTCAGAGCCTAGAGGAGGGAGCAGCCCAAAAGTGACTAAAACTTTCTGATTCTAGACTGCTACAGGGGTCAGAGTGGCTTTCAGTGCAACTCAGATAGCCCTGGAGGGCTGCCTAAATTACAATAGCCTGTAATTGGCTGGATGTGGGCAAGCTGCAGCTCTATCCCATGCTTTTCCCACTCCCTCACACTCTGGTATACTCCCTATGTCAGGATTTGCAAAGAAGTCCTTTAGGACATCCTGAACCTGTCTTCCTTAGCTCCTCTGCAGATGAAATTCCCCCAGGTCAGAATCAGGGCTCTTTATCCTGCTCTGTCTCCTTTACTTGGTGTACAGAGGGCCAGAGTGGGGGTGAGAATGTCACTAGCTGTTTTTCCTTAAACTTATGGGATTTTGCACCAGTTTTGTTAAGAATTTTATATAAAATACCCATCTGCTCTCTTAATTTCACAGTATGACTAATTTATTTACAAAGGCCCAATGACATACAATAACACACAGGCATAACTGAATAATATTTTGCATTTCTTTGTGCCTATCTGATGAGCTCAACCTTGTGAGGTAGGTACTATTTCAATTTACAAGTGGAAAAGCTGAGGCACTATTAAGTGACTTGCTCAAATCACAGAGTTAATCAGTGGGAAATCCACTTCAGGTGACTCTCAAGCAGTTCAATCCAGAGGTGGATTAGAGTTTACCTGAAAAAAGATTCAAGAACATCACATCTGAACCTGGCACTATCTCTAGAATGTTGAGATATGGCATAATGAGGTGCAAAGACATATACCGATGACCAAACTTGCAGCTCTGGGTAGGCACTTGAGCTAGAAAAAGCTGCAGAAGCCACCTGCAGTCTCCTCAACTGTGATACCACTTGGCTTAGTGGAGACACATTGGCAATGTCGTGGTATAAACATATCCAGGAGGAAATGCATGGCGAGATTCTGAATTGAGACTAGAAGATCCTTCATCCTGTCCATAACGATCACAAACAGTTGTGAGAATGACCTGAACGGTTTAGTCCTGTTCAACTAAAAAGATAAGACTCTCTCTGAACATACAACGTACGGAAGCTCACTTCATCCTTACTAGCATCAGGCTTGGGAAAGAAAGTTTGTAAGTATATTGCCTGATTGATGTGGAAATGAGACACTTTAGTCAGAAATTTTGGATGTGATTGTAAGTATACTTAGTACTTATAAAAGACTGTATAAGATGGGACAGCTACCAGGTCTCGCAATTCTCCAACTCTCCTCACAGAGATAATCACCACTAAAAAGGCTACTTTCATCAAAAGATGAAGCAACGAACAGGTAGCTAGCAGTTCTAAGTGGGGACTCACCAACCTTGTTAACATCAGATTTAATCCTCAAGGGGGACAGGTTCCTTTACTTAGGGATATAACCTGTTGTGACAGGGTCAGGCCAGATGGCTACAGGAGAGTGAGGCCTGGTCTACACTAAGTGTTTAAACCGAATTTAGCAGCTTTAAATCGATTTAACCCTGCACCCGTCCACACAATGAAGCCCTTTATATCGATATAAAGGGCCCTTTAAGCCGATTTCTGTACTCCTCCCCGATGAGGGGAGTAGCGCTGAAATCGGTATTGCCATGTCAGATTAGGGTTAGTGTGGCCGCAATTCGATGGTATTGGCCTCCGGGTGGTATCCCACAGTGCACCATTGTGACCGCTCTGGAAAGCAATCTGAACTCAGATGCACTGGCCAGGTAGACAGGAAAAGCCCCGCGAACTTTTGAACTTCATTTCCTGTTTGCCCAGCATGGAGCTCTGATCAGCACGGGTGGCGATGCAGTCCCAAATCCAAAAAGAGCTCCAGCATGGACCGTACGGGAGATACTGGATCTGATTGCTGTATGGGGAGACAAATCTGTTCTATCAGAGCTCTGTTACAGAAGACGAAATGACAAAGCATTTGAAAAAAATCTCCAGGCTATGACAGACAGAGTCCACAGCAGAGACTCAGCACAGTGCTGCGTGACAAGCGTAATGGAAAGCCAAAGAATCAAATGGACGCTCATGGAGGGAGGGAGGGGGTACTGAGGACTCCAGCTATCCCACAGTCCCCGCAGTCTCCGAAAAGCATTTGCATTCTTGGCTGAGCTCCCAATGCCTGAAGGGTCAAAAACATTTTCCCGGGTGTATGTATTCAATTTACACCCTTCCCCCTCCCCCCGAAAGAAAAGGGAAAAAAATCGTTTCTTGCCTTTTTTCAGTGTCACCCTATGTCTACTGCATGCTGCTGGTAGATGGGGTGCTGCAGCGCTGAACACCAGCATCCCCTTCCCGGTGGCAGACGGTGCAAAATGACTGGTATCCATCGTCATCATCAGCCCGTGAGTGCTCCTGGCTGGCCTCGGTGAGGTCGGCTGGGGGCGCCTGGGTAAAAATGGGAATGACTCCCGGTCATTCCCGGCAGACGGTACAGAAGGCTTGGTAACCGTCTTCATCATAGCAGCTGGAGGCTGAACTCCATCAGCCCCCCACCCTTTAATGTCCTGCCTGGACTATCATAGCAGCTGGAGGCTGCCTCCCCCTCATTTTATCTCACTAAAAACTCAGTGTTTCTTATTCCTGCATCACACAAATGGGGGGACATTGCCACGGTAGCCCAGGAGGGTTGGGAGAGGAGGGAAGCAACGGGTGGGGTTGTTGCAGGGGCACCCCCTAGAATGGCATGCAGCTCATCATTTCTGCGGGATCTCTGGGGCTCTGACCTGGAGCAGCTGTGCTCTCTGGTTCTCTAGTACACTTGCCCCATATTCTAGGCAGGACTGACTCTATTTTTAGACAAAACATAAAGAAGGGAATGACCCGGGGAGTCATTCCCATTTTTGTCCATGCGCCCCCAGCCGACCTCAGCAAGGCCAGCCAGGAGCACCCATGACAGCAGCAGACGGTACAAAAGGATTGATAACCATCATCGCCAATTTCCAAATGCAAACGGTGCAAAATGACTGATAACCATCATCTCATCGCCAATTTTCCTTCTCCAGCTCCCCGCTCCCTTGCCCCTTCTCCCTACTTTTTCTGCATCATTTGCTAGTAAGATAGAACCAGATTCTGATCCCATATACCCAGGTCTAACTCCATGTAATAAAAGTATAATGCACAGGAGAGACTGACTTTTCATAACTGGACCCACTCACACGGATCAGTATCTACTAATTTCACTGGTTACTGTTACACTATGAAATAACTTAATTGACTTCAGTGACAGTTCTCCACATTTTCCTCCATCCTCCCTTACCTCCGTGCAGTTACAGATCCCATGATGTACTTGCCCATGTGAAAATGTGCCATAGCAAATGATTGACTTCCAAGGACTCTCTTCTCCTGGCATAAGTTATCCTAGAGATTCTCCCTAGCTCTGACACCCAGAAGTTGCAGGCTGATCTAAAATTCCAGAACTATTGTTGTTGGATGTGATGCTCATGCCACTGTTCAACTTACTGAACACGGAGAACTGCAGAGCACCCATATGCACTACTTCTTTACTATGGAAAAGCGGAGACAGTAGATTGGTGCAAGGGGGCAATCGAGACTTTAATTGCTATGTGGATAGAAGAGAATATTCAAGCCAGTTGAGTTCTGCCAAATGCAAGCATCAGATCTCTGATCACCTTATGGAAAGTGGAATCCAAGGAACTGTTGGCCAGTGACAGGAGAATATAAAGTCTATGGAGGTTTGATACAATTGAGTGAAAAACTCAAATAAGGTCTCTGGCAATAGTTGGGCCACTTGTCCCTGTTTCAAAGAGCTGGAGCAGATGCTAACATCCACACTGATCACTGAACCCATTAATCTTGTGGGCAGCGAGGATGTTGAATTTGAGGAGCCAGTGGAGGAGGAGACGGAAGATGAAACTGAGGAAGTGATCTCGCAACAGAACAAGGAGCTGCCTCATTCAGGTATTGTGCAAGCTCTTTATTACTCTGTGGTGTGAGTGCAATTTGTGGAATTGTCAGTGCCAGAGTAAGGCTGGGAATGGATCCAGGGCTCCTGGTGCAAGCACACGGGTTTGTTATGGTGCTGGCATGTGCCATCCTTCAGTGAGATCAAAAATGCTCTTGCTGCTATTTCCACCTTGCAATGTGCCCCACTGAGAAAATTATTTCCTCTAGCTCTGAATGGCTGAGCAATTAGTAATGTTAGTCACACACACACACACACACACACACACACACACACATATATATACAGGCCCTTCCTCCAAGGCTCAATTAATTACAGAACTGATTACTGCATGGCTGCACTTCTTCATGCTTGTGATAGTCAAAGAGGCATCTGGTAAGTTCAGTGATTTGCTGCTGCTAGCTCATTGGTCCCATTTTCCCATAATGGCTAACACAAGCAAAACATTCCAAATATATTGGGGGGGGGGGAAGGAGAGGGAGGAAATTATTTTATATAGTCCAGTTAATAAATGTGTGTAATTTGGTCTGGATACCAGCTAAGTTGACTAGTAATATAGGATGGACCACTCCACTTTGTATATTTTTTCCTAATGCAACAAGATCTTCCCTTTAATTATATCTTCCTAATACAACCTTAACTGTCTTTGGGCTGGATTCCCTATTCCACTCTGGCCACTTTGCACCACATACAAATGCTGAGAAACTCCCCATTGGTGCAAAGCCACCAGCTGCCTCACTCCTACCCCACCATAGAGGGTAAGTCAGGAGAGGAAGGGGAGGGGCAAATTGAGGCTGAATGGATCTTCATTATGCCAGTTCTTCACTGAGGTAAAGCCCCTTACATCACTGGTATAAATCACAGTACCTTCTTGGCTATTCTGCTTATGCCAGGACCAGATTAATGCTGCATTAGAGAGCCACAACCAGCTCCTTCATGTCTTCCCATTCACCAAGCAGGGCTTTGATACACTTTTGATTACTTCCTATTTTCTTTGCAGTTCTGCTCTAACTACTTTGTTTCCTTCTGTGATCCGTACAGATCCTTTTCCTTTCTTATATAAGACCCTCTCTACACCCAAGCCCCAAGTGCTGACTCCCATTCTCTCTCATAATGCTGACCTCTTCTCTTTTCCTTCCTTCAGTTGCCTTTCAGTATTAGTTACCACAATCAGAATGCCTACATTGCTTTAGTGTATAGTATGTTGTACATATTTCTATTTTCATGATTTAAAAAAAAAAGATGAAAATTGAATGCAAAAATGAATGTTGACCACCTTAGTGGAGCAGCTACTTGTGAGTTAATAAATCCAGGGATAGGAATCCCTGTTAGCCTCTCTGACTCTTAAAAGACCAATAAGTCCAATAAGCAGGACTGCTAAAAATCATAAAACCTACATTACTTCTAAAAACCTGCCATTATGGTGTTTTAGAAAATAACTACCAGACTAACCAAGATGATGGATATGTGCAAGTGGTGATATGGACTATATTATATAGTTATGTTGTAGGTTATGAGACCAGACTATACAATAACACTTTCATTGTTTGTCTCTAAAAAACAGTGTTAGGTCAAGGAAACCACTGAAATAATCCTATGGCTATCATGTGTCTAATGAGGGCATCACTATAGTAGGCTGTACTAATATGGCAATGCATGGGTTCTTAAATGTCTGTGTAAGTATTAATTGTCATTGTAACGTGAGAGACCTGTACTGTAGATCTCACGATTATAGATGAGCATATACGCTTCTGTTCCTTTAGTGCATCCATGGATAATTTTTTACTATATCTGATGCTGTTTAAAATAGCCCTGCAATATTTCCAAGGAATATAATAAAATACAGTGTGTCAGTTTTGGCGAGAACTAATCTACAGATGATTTGATCCAGTAAAGTGAGACCGTTTTCAGACACTAGTTTGGGGAAACTCATTCATAACGTGGGTTATCCCTGCAGTCTCTCTCCCTCTCCACTAGATGTCAGTACAAGCCACTTGCATTCAGCGGGGGAATCTCTCAATCCTTTATTTCACTTAGTTACATCTTGTTAAACATAATTTTCCTTGCACTTTAATCCCAGAGTGCAGCCATTTCTAACCAGAGCCATCATGGTAAATAGCTGACACTGTCCTGCAATGCATGGTACTAATGAAGCAGAGTACAACACTCAGAGGATGAGATATCCGGAGTCGTTGCATGCAGACCTTTTGGGCTGTCTGCAATGCAGCACCGTCTCGAGATGTGACCAGATTGATTTCAAGTTAGTGCAGCGTAGGCTCCCTTTGCAATGTGTTCATCTCCCCATTAGATGTCGCTGCTGTGAGACAGATTCAGTTACAGATCCGTCAATGCTGTACGGTAATATCCTTTACCTGGCCGCAGGGTCGGCACGAGACACAGACTGTGAAGTTGTTGCAGTGCTGGCTAGAACAGAAGTGGCTGTGCAATGATCCTCTCCCATGAGAACTGACTGGGGATTACATTTAGTAAACGCAACGTTATGGCTAAACATTCCTTACGTGTCTGTCCTTACATCAATAGCTGTTTTATTTAATAAACCTAGAAGAGTCCCTGCAGCTGCATGCAGTCTGAACTACTATTATATATATGTCAGTAAAATAGTGTCAAGCAGACTGTCGCTACATATAGATACTAAGTGGGTAAGCTATATCTGTGGTGTCCAACCTTATGAACGGGAGGGATGAGGACATTATTTCAAAAATGCCATGGGGCCACGATCAGTACTTAGGAGCAGATTCTCTGTACTGTTCCATCTCCTGTGTGCTGCCTGCGTGGAAAATGCATGCAAGTCCAGCAGCATGCTGGTTTCACGAGGACAGGAAGGGGGAGTAACTAGACCATGTTGTGTTCTGGCTATCCCCAGCTCGTTTATGGACTGTTAGGGACTGCTGCCAGATGCCTTAAGTTAAAGCAGCCTCCGGACTGCTCTAACTTGGACTGGAGTGGAGAATCAGGGACCTGTAACTGATTGTTGGTTCTCATCTTCTCCTCTCCTGGGTGACTGCAGGGAGAGCATCTTTTGCAGAGTGCTCCCCTTGTCTTCAGTAGACCCAAATGATCTCCAATCCTGGGGCTTCCACAGCCCAGCAGGAAAGCAGGCAATGGAGCAGTCAGAGCTACACTCCTTCCTCTGTGATGCAACAGGCAGCCAACAGAGATGTCCTTGCAACCATAATGCCACTCTTTCTGCATATGTATTGTGACAGTCTTTCATTACAAGAATAACCCTGGGAATCAGGGGAGGTCTAGATATGCATATGGAGACAGATCCTTGGCTGTGCCAAGGAAGGGGCTGGCTTTACATGTCACTCCAACATAAAGTAGAGTAGTTGGAGGACAGGAAGGGGGAATAGTTAGATATTTACATTTATGCTGGCTCACAACCATCCATAGAGACATTTTGGCAGCCAAGAATCACTAGAGCACAGGGTTCTGGGCCAGGTCCCCTATATTGAGCCTGGTAAGAAAAGTAGCATGGGAGCCTCTATTGTAGTGCTATAATCCTCAACCGGACATTTAAACCATGTTAAACTATGTGTTGCACGGAATTATATGAGATTAACACTTTATTGTAACAGAGCAGAATTTGGCCCAGAAAAAGTGTGTGTGCATGTACATTTTATTGTTATATAATATGTATATTACAGGGGGTCCCCAGTATACATCTCCCCCTTATCCATTGTTTGGGGTATCCCTTGCTCATCAATATGGGAACATGTTCCAATTTACATTGGTCCTGATCCACATATTCGTCATTTGCACAGATCGGGATTGACGTGTATTGGAACACGTTCCCCTATCGTACAGTACTGTACTTGTGTCCTCTGGCCACGTTCAAGGCTTATTACCTATAGAGGACATTCTCCATGCCGATTAAGGAGACAGCAGGTGAAGGAAAGTCCATTGTAAAGGAATTTTGGAAGTCCTTCAACATCTTGAATGGCATGGAAAACATTGATGCGTCGTGGGAGGAGGTCACTTCACAATGTATGAACGGTGTTTGGCATCATGCATGGCCAGATGCTGTCCACAGCTTTGTGGGATTTGATGCCGTTCCTGCTTTCGAGCAAGAAACTGTCAAGTTGGTGAAGGATGTCGGCTTCAAGGAGGAGGAGGATGTATAGGAGTTGTTGCAGTCTCACACTGAGCAACTGACAAATGAGGAACTGATTGAGCTGGACCAACAACGGATATCCGCAGAAAGCAAGGACGATGATGATGTAAGGCAGGAAACCAGGAGTCTGATGACAAAGAATCCCTCCCATTTCTTTGGATTGCTGGATGAGATGATGAAAATCATACAGAGCGGTGATCCTATTCATGAACAACCAGTTTACCAAGGTCTCCAGCAGGGCTCTCTGTGTTGCATTGGTTTGCTACAGGAAGATCTATAGTTCAAAGATTTATGTAGGGGAGCAGATGAGGGATAGCTCAGTGGTTTGAGCATTGGCCTGCTAAATCTAGGGTTGTAAATTCAATTCTTGAGAGGGCCATGTAGGGGTCTGGGGAGTGGTCCCTTCCAAATCTGATATTCTATGTCAATAAAGTCCTTTTTTAAGACTTCTGCAACCAAAAAGCCAGCCCAAGAAAAATCAGCTGCCACCCCTACCTAAGTTTAGTGTAATTGACACAATTTTATCCTGTATTACTGTACTGTATTTACTGTATTAAAATGTTCTATGTGTTTGAACAGTGTTAGTAGGGTTCTACATTATTTTATTCAATGTTTTATGTGTACAGTATAACATGTCATTGTAAAAAGGTACACTGTTTAGGTGAAAAGAGCATTGTCATAGGCAAGTATGGTGAAGTTGTGAATGCATCCCCCCCACCCTTATTCCGTTATTTCTTATGGAGAAAAATTCCCCGCTATACGTCGTTTCAGTATCCATCACCCTTTTCAAGAATGCAACCCAAATATATACAGGGGACCCCCCCCCATACAGTAATGCTCAAAGCCCTCTATTTGGGCCCTATTGTCCTGGTTCTGTATAAACGTGGGAATGTAAAGTCATCCTCTGCAAGAGTTTACAATGTAGGGCTTGATTCAAAGCCCATTGAAGTCAATGGTTTGTTTTGTTTTCTGTTGACTTCAGTGGGCTTTGGATCAGGTCTTGATCCTGTAAATACTTACACATGTGAGTTGCCAGATTGAATTTAATGGGGTTACCCATGTTCATAATGGTTCAGTCCTGATCCTGCAAATACATTTGCATGGGTAGACCACAAAAGCCAGTGGGAGTTCCATGTGTGTTCAGGGGCCAGCCTGTGAAGATGCAGCTGTAGCACATCAGGGTGTAAGAATACACACAGAGGGGAGGGTGAAGGCTGGTGATACTTCTTGTTAATTCCATCTCATTTTAATTTTATTTTAAATACCCTTGTCTGGTTTCCTCTAAAACAGAGGTCCCCAAACTGTGGGTCTCACTCCCCTAGGGAAGTGTGGAAGAATGTTCAGGGGAGCATGGCTGGGGCCAGTGCCAGCATCCACAGGGGTCAGGGAAGGAACACCACCCACCTCCATTCTTGACCCCTGCTGCTGGCCCCGCACCCAGGGCTCTGCACCCGGGACACCTGTGCCTGGTGCCCTGGCTGCCGGCCTCTGCTCCTGGCCCTAGCCCCGCCTCCAGCTGTGGCCCCAGCCTTAGCCTCTTTACCCCTGTCCGTGTCCCCGCCTCATGGAGCTGCAGCCCCACTCCTGGCCCCAACTCGGGAAAGGGGGAGTGCAAGGTAAAAAGTTTGGAGACCACTGCTTTAAAATAATTTCAACCTTTGTATTTTTACTCTTTTTATTTTTTGTGTGTAACCCTAGTCCTGGGAATCAGGTGAATACAGTATAAAATTCCATTATATTTCTTTCTATTCCACCATATAATAAACACTAGCCTTTTCAATTTATTTTAATTCCCATTGTATGTAATCTTTTTTCTCTAAAAAAGTTATAGTAACCCCAGCCTTTTTGATTAACCCTTTTCTCATTTTTATTTTACAATGGTATACATTTATCCCCAAAAGCTCACTACCTAATTGTGTTGATATCCTTTTATAGTTTGTATATATTTTTATTTTTAAATATAAACTATCACTGACTAGCCATTTTTAAAGCTATTCTTGCTAACCTACATTAATGCTCCTTCTGCTTGTCATCCTGCCTTCTGCTCCAAAACTGCACCCCACCCCAACCTAGCTCTGAGAGGAAAACACATAATAAAAATAATACTAGCAGTCAATCACATGGCACCTTTAAAAGTTAGTGTTCATCAGACTGTTGATGTGGGGAAGGGAGAGAAGAGATGGGCTAGATATATATGTAATACTGAGAGAGAGATTTTAGGCCCCAGTGCTGCAACTGGATCCACCTGAGTGGACTCTCAGGCATTTGGGCAAGTTGGAACAGGAACAGATTTCATGGGGCTGGGGCCACCCGGGGGGGAGGGGCAAGTGGGGCAATTTGCTCCAGGCCCCATAGGAGGCCCCACGAGAATATAGTATAGTATTGCAACTTTTTTTTTATGGAAGGGGCCCCTGAAATGGCTTTGCCCCCAGCCCCCTGAATCCTCTTGACGGTCCTGCATGGGGCACCTTGAGATAGACTGTGGCCACTGTGTCTGTACGTGTGATGTGTGTCTCTAAATTGGTGTCCCCCGGATAATATGTCAAATAATGTGAAAAAACATGCATCCAGGGAGCCTTTCTAAAATTATTTACTTTACCACCAGTTCAGATACTTCCCTTGAGGTATGGTCAGAAGCAATGTTCCCTCTAATTTTTTACATCCATGTGTGGAATTAATTTTGTTATATGCACCAATATGGAGGTGATGTGTGGTGGGGGTGGGGCCAAAGGGTTCAGAATGTGAGAGGGGGCTCAGGGCTGAGGCAGAGGGTTGGGGTGAGGGCTCTGGGGTGAGACCAGCGATGAGGGGTTTGGGGTGCAGCCTGCCCTGGGGCTGCAGCGTGGAGAGAGGACTCCCCCCAGCCCTCTCTCTCTCGCTGCAGCAGGGAGAGGCATCTATATCTATCCCCGGCGAAGGCAGTTCTGGGGCTTGGGCCAAGGTGCCTCTCCCTGGCTGCAGGAGCTCTGGGACTGGGGCTGGGGCAGAGACCTCTCTCCAGTCCAGGCCCCTGTGGCTGCACGCATGTGCGGCCTTTGATAGCCTTAGAGGGAACTTAGGTCAGAAGAACTAATGATCTCAATACACAAAAGTAGAGATGTCATCAGATCAGACTACAGAGCAGGGCCGGCTCCAGGTTTTTTGCTGCCCCAAGCAAAAACAAAACAAACAAAAACAACGGTGTGCCATCCCTTGAAAAGTGCTGCCCCAAAGAGCCAGAATGCTGCCCCTTTAGAAGTGCCACCCAAGCACATGTTGGAACGCTGGCACGTAGAGCCGGCCCTGCTACAGAGTATCTTCAGCAGCAGCAACAAACTATTCCTGTATTCTATAGCACCCTCAATAAAAGGATGAAACAGTGGTGTGGATTCTGTGTAGGGGAACTCTTTGCTTGCATAAGGCTGGCTCCTGAGTTAGCAGTTCCCCCTCCTCCTGCATAGGGAACATGTCATTGGAAGGAGCATAGCTCCACTATGCCAATTCTTTGTTGGCAGCAGGATCTCTATAGTGCCCTTACACCAGTGGTCCAAATCGGTGGTTCTTAACTAGAGGTACACATATCCCTGGGGGCATGCAGAGATCTTTCAGGGGTACATCAATTCATCTAGATATTTATCTAGTTTTACAACAGGCTACATAAAATGCACTAATGAAATCAGTACAAACTAAAATTTCATACAGACAATGACTTTATACTGCTCTCTATATACATTGAAATGCGAGTACAATATTTACATTCCAATTGATTTATTTTATAATTATAGGGTAAAAAAGAGAAAGTAAGCAATTTATCAGCAATAGGGTGCTGTAACATTTTGTATTTTTACGTCTGATTTTGTAAACAAGTAGGTTAAGTGAGGTGAAACTTGGTCTGTGCAACACAAATCAGACTCCTGAAAGGGGTGCAGTAGCCTAGAAAGGTGAAGACTGAGAGCCAATGGTGAGCTGGCTGCTCAGACACCTTAACTTCCACTGGGGCTGGCTGACTGTGCCTCAAGGAGCTGTAATTTGCCTCTGATCTCAGACTTTCCCCTACTACTGAGCTTAGTTCGGGAGGGCTTGAGAGTCTAGCCTACTATTTGACCACCCACACGGTAACCCACGAAGGGCAATCGGGATCTGTCCCAGAGAAGGGCCCCTCCCCAAACCTTCACCCTGCAGAGCTGCTCATTAATAAACAGATAAAAGAAAAAAATCCTCAAGAGTATGACAAAATGTTTACCTGCTTTAGCGGGGCCAAAGTTTTTGATTCCTCTAACTCCCCGTCAGCTGCCCCTCTCCCTGCTGTGCAATGGGGTAGAATCTCCCCCCCAGCCCCATTAACCACACACCCGGGATGGACAAGCTGGGGCGGGGGGGGGAGCCACGCACACCCGGACCAAGGACTTTTTTTTAGAGCGGGTGAAAGCAGGTGCCTCCCACGCCCGGGAATCACCACAGGCGCTGAGGCCGGCCCCGTGCCAGCAGGGCGGGGGAGAGCTGGGTGCAAGCCAGCCCCGCTGCCGCCCGTGAGGGTGCACAGGTCGCTCCGCGCGGGGTGCAGGCTCCAGCTGCTGCGCCGCAGCGCACGTGGGCTCCGGCGCCCTGGCTGGTTAGAGTCACTCGGCGCAGTCATTGCCCCCTCCCGCTGCCTGTCATTTGGCTGCAGCGCTCCTCACGCTTGCAGAGCGGCCCTTTCCCCGCTAGAGGGCGCAGCTAGCTCCCCCCCTTCCCAGCCCGCGCAGCCAATCAGCGGCGGATAAGCAGGATCGGGCGGCGCGAACTATTTTTTTTTGCTCGCTTTCCAGACGGTCACGTGCCCAGGAGTCCTCTCGGCGGTGACGGCTGCGCTCCGCACGCGACTTCTCAAGGGCGCGCGCCGCTAGGGGGCGCCCTGGGCAGCTGGCGCGAGGCTTGTTGACCGAGCAGCGGTTGGTGGCGCGAGACTCTCTCGCGCCGTGTGTGACGCGTTCACAGGAAGAAGGGGGTGGGCGGGAGGAGCTGGGGACACCGAGGGGGGCGGGGGGAGAGTGTGGGCCGGGGCTGCCGGAAAGGAGCGAAGCGGGCGGGAGGGGGAGCGCGATGTGAAGCCCTTACACGGCCCGGCCGGGCAGGCGGCGCCGCCTGGGAATGTGCGTCTGGCGGACGCGGCGACAGGTGAGCCACGGGGCGGCTGAGCGAGCGGGCCCCTTCCCCGCGCGGTGCTCTCCGGCCCCACGAGCGCCCGGCGCGTGGAGAGGCGGCCGGGCCCTCGGCCTGCCCCCAACTGCCAGTGACTCCGTCAGCGCTTCCCGGCGCGGCCCGCGCGCGCCCGCGGCAGCTGCAGGAGGCGGGTGCGGGGCCGAGTAACCGCCCCCCCCCGCCAGTTACCCGCGCGGGGAGGGGGCGGGGCGCGCGAGCCGCAACTTGCCCGGGGCCGGGCGTGCGGCTGTTAAACCCGCCTGTCTGGGTCACTCGGCTCCCCCCGCCCCGCACCCGTCCGTGTCACATGGGGCCTCTGCCTCAGACACAACACCGGCCGGGGCCGAGCCGGGGCGGTGCAGCCTGGATCCCCGCACCGTGGCACGGGCTAACCCCCCACCCTCGCCCCGCAACACCCGCCCGTCCGGGCACCGTCTGCCTGCGGCTCCCCAGCCTGCCTGTCACAGCGATGAGCCTGTGTAAGTGTGGCACAGCCGAAAGGAAGGGGTCTGCCCGTGGGAATACGCGCTCGCCGTGGTTCAGGGCACGCTCGGTGTGTTTCCTGACGCCGCTCTCCCCCGCTCACCCTGCTGCCTTGGTTTGCTACCGTCTTAGCAGTGAATCGACCCAGGATAGTGAGCAACAGCTGATGAGAAAAAATGCGCGTTGTTACTCTTAAATTGGGGGTTGCGAAGAGTGGTCGGTGCTGAGTGTCTAGGTTTGTTGACATAAATCGAACACTGCAAGATTTCATCGTTTTTAGTGTGTTGCTGCCCATGTCTAAAATACTACCAAATAATGAAAGATAAAGGTTCCTTGTGTGTGTTTGTAGGTAAGATACAGATGTTTCTTCTTGAAGCACTTTTCCTTTCCTTTTTATTTTGTGTGTTGATTTAAGAGCCAGGTCTAATGTGAAAATTCAATTGCATAGTCCAAAAAAGCAGGAGACTATTGATAGTAATTATGCTGTCAAAAATGTGTGGAAAAATAAGCTCACATAGACATGGTTTAATCACCAGTAGTTGCCAGAGGTCATAGTTAACACAGAACTATTCCAGAGACTAGCCTATTAAGAGTCAAGATAATTAACACACAAATCCAAAATCTCTGCAGACCTCTTCCTTTGCTATCTTGTCTCAAGTGTGTTGTTAGTGGCCCCACATCACATTGGTCTTTTGTTCTATCCCTTTCTTTCACTGGATTATTTGACTGAATCTCTTAACTTGTTAGTGAATAATTCCTCCCTGTCAAACTGGAGGTCATTGGTAGGACAGCATTAGGAAACAAACTCCTTAAAGCATCTGCCTTGTTCTTGGCTTGTGAACAATTAAAGATTCTTAACTACTTTGCACATGTTTGTTTTTAAGGGGTAGGAATTCAGGTAGCAAAAAATGGTTTAACAAATATTTAGAGTCCTTGTAGTAAAATGTCTAACTTCTTGTGGATAGCACATTTGTCTTCAATGTTATTCAGTAGATCACTGTTCCCTGTATTACTGGTCAAATATAGTAGTGATCAGGGCTTTCTGGATGGTGTATTTAATTTTCCCTTCCCATTGACCAATTAAATATAGGTATATTGTGGGGGGATAGCCTGAAGCCCAGTGCTCAGAGCCAGTGTTATCTTACTGCTGACTCCCTTGGCCTAGAAGGTACTGGTCTAGAGAAGGTTTCAGAGTGGTAGCCGTGTTAGTCTTTATCAGCAAAAAGAACGAGGAGTGCTTGTGGCATTTTAGAGAGTAACAAATTTATTTGGGCATAAGCTTTCGTGGGCTAAAACCCACTTCATCGGATGCATGCAGTGGAAAATACAGTAGGAAGATATATATACATAGAGAACATGAAAAAATGGGTGTTGCCATACCAACTCTAACGAGACTAATCAATTAAGGTGGGCTATTATCAGCAGGAGGGAAAAAATGTTTGTAGTGATAATCAGGATGGCCCATTTCAAACAGTTGACAAGAATGTGTGAGTAACAGTAGGGGAAAAATTAGCATGGGGAAATAGTTTTTACTTTGTGTAATGTGCCATCCACTCCCAGTCTTTATTCATGCCTAACTTAATGGTGTCCAGTTTGCAAATTAATTCCAATTTTGCAGTTTCTCATTGGAGTCTGTTTTTTAATTTTTTTTTGTTAGAGAATTGCGACTTTGAGGTCTGTAATTGAGTGACCAGGGAGGTTGAAGTGTTCTCTGACTGGTTTTTGAATGTTATAATTCTTGACATCTGATTTGTGTCCATTTATTCTTTTAGGTAGAGACTGTCTAGTTTGGCCAATGTACATGGCAGAGGGGCATTGCTGGCACATGATGGCATATATCACTTTGGTAGATGTGCAGGTGAACGAGCCTCTGATAGTGTGGCTGATGTGATTAGGTCCTATGATGGTGTCCCTTGAATAGATATGTGGACAGAGTTGGCAACGGGCTTTGTTGCAAGATAGGTTCCTGGGTTAGTGTTTTTGTTGTGTGGTTGCTGGTGAGTATTTGCTTCAGGTTGGGGGGCTGTCTGTAAGCGAGGACTGGCCTGTCTCCCAAGATCTGTGACAGTGAGGGATCGTCCTTCAGGATAGGTTGTAGATCCTTGATGATGCACTGGAGAGGTTTTAAGTGGGGGCTGAAGGTGATAGCTAGTGACATTCTGTTACTTTCTTTGTTGGGCCTGTCCTGGAGTAGGTGACTTCTGGGTATTCTTCTGGCTCTGTCAGTCTGTTTCTTCACTTCAGCAGGTGGGTATTGTAGTTTTAAGAATGCTTGATAGAGATCTTGTAGGTGTTTGTCTCTGTCTGAGGGATTGGAACAAATGCGGCTGTATCTTAGTGTCATGTCAGATTTTTCATATGGCTACTGTTTTAGCTACTCTAAGGAATAAATATTAAGAGTTAGGCCAGTAAGTATAAAAATAGGATTTGCAGCAGGTAGAGAAACTTAGTTACCACTATCAGAGGGGTAGCTGTGTTAGTCTGGATCTGTAAAAGCAGCAAACAGTCCTGTGGCACCTTATAGACTAACAGACGACCCACGAAAGCTCATGCTCCAATACGTCTGTTAGTCTATAAGGTTCCACAGGACTCTTTGCTGCTTAGTTACCACTGTGAGACAAAAAAAAAAGTTAAATTCACTTGTCCTTGGCAATTAGTGAAAGATAAATGTGCTTGATCCCACTATACATTTTCCCAATTTAATCTTTGTTAAATAGTAATAATTTTACAAAGGAGAATATTTTTCTCTCCTTGAATTAGATATTTGCAAAAAAAAATTTGACGACAGATATATTTTAGCAGTAGTTTTGGGTAGTAGGTGTATAGGGAGGGAACTAAATCTCATAATACTGAAAATCCTTCATTAAAGGAATACTATTGGGACCAGTCTGGTGGTAGTTCTGTGCTCTCCAGGGGGAGCAGCAGAATAAGAGGAAAGGGAGCAGAAAAAATGAGAACTGCCATGGAATTATTCAGGGCCTTGAGGGAGAGCACTTGAATGCAGAAAGAAATGGCCTGAGCACCATGCAAGGAATATGATTTCTGTGGGACCCTGTGTAAATATATTATGAGAGTTGCTCTAGCTTTTTCACTGAAAAAAAATTACGTAGCACTTGCTGTACTTCGTTGTGCTTATCTTCTCTATTTTGGAGAGCAGACAATATTGCAATTGGAAATACTAATATTGTCAGGAATGGTGGATTCTTGTTATGTGCTGCCAGCTAAGTTTAAGAATGGTGCATTGGGAATCATGGTGTAGAAACCCAAAATAATATAGTGTGTGGGCCTTGGGGAGAAAGATCTGGTCTTTCCACTTGCCAGGTCCTTCAGAAGAAGGGAATCTACAAGGTAGCGTTAAATTCTGTGGGTTGGGAAGCACATCCACTATAGGCCTCTCTTCTCAAAACTGACTGAAGAGTATCACTGCTTTGGAGTTGCACATTGTGGCTATTCGATCCATCTGAGGGGTATCTGAAGCTTGGTATATCAATTGGAATGCTTCCTGATGAGCTTTCACTCTTTCTGATATCAGAGACAGTCCACAGTCAGATTGTGGATCACTGCAAAATTTGACTTTGAGGAGGCTAAAAAGTGGTGACTTGTGAAACTTAGGGCTTGTCTGCACTTACAGCTGCCTTGTTGTAGTGCTTAGTGAAGATGCTACCTATGCTGATGGAAGAGCTTCTCTTGTTTGGTGTAGATACTCCACCTCCCCAAGAGGTGGTAACTTTGTCTAGAAGCGCTGAGCAATGTAGTCATATCAAAATAAGTTTGTAGTGTAGACCAATGCTTACTTTTCATTCTAAAGTTTTGAGTTTATGTATGCCACAGTCCTGAGACTGTCAGAAACCAGACAGCTTTGCTATAAGAAAAGAGAGCTGACTGCAGTACTTGTGGTTTTGGGTCTTTGTATCTTCACCATGTCTCCTAACCATTGATATCTGGTCAAATCACAACTCCTCTTATCTGGCTTGTCTGAATTCAGCTACCACCATTTCAGCTTCTTGATGTATGGAGGATAGGAGATTACAGTAATCCTGGAAATGGGGAAACTAATAGCAGATGGAAAAAATACTGCATTAGGCACATATTCAAGCATGACCATTCTAGCAGATACAAAGAGACTGCCTTGGATCCCAGAATTTGAGGGTTCCCGTGAGCACATGCACTCATCCCATAAGCTTCTACCCAACCTAGGATTGAGGGTATAAACAGCTTCACTGCTCCATAATGGTCCCCAGTTCCTTTCCTTGTATTTCAGCAAATGCAAAAACTTCCCTTCTTTTTAACTTTTTTTTTGGTCTTACTGCAACTTGTATTATTAATGATTTTGTTGGGGGACAAAGGAAAGGGAATTAATTTAGAGCTTCGGATTATGTTGTTGCTGTCAGTGGTGGATCCACTTTAGAAGAAGATGAAATTTCTCTACAAAATGTTGTTCTTGCACCCACAATTTTCCTTCATCAAGTGATCATGAATAGTGACTTCTCTTGGCTATGACCTGTGAAGTGTACATGTCTTTTTCCCATTGAGCACAGAAAGACCGTCTCTTTTAATGAAAGAGGCTGTGAAATACGATTTCAAGAAAGTCTCCTGTTAAAGGGGACTGTCCCAGCACTAATGTGGCTCAGAAAATCATAATGACAAAGCTACAGTGGTTTTACGGGCTGAAAGGGTTTGCACAAAAGAAAGGTCATTCCATATATCCTCTTCTAAAGAGCACCAGAGACTCTGGGAGTTGGAAAGGGTGCAACTGGCTTCCTCCTAGTGGCTCTGTGCCAGGAGAGAGAGCTCTGCTAGCATTTGGACATGTGGATTGGCCCGTGAGGTCAGTCTCCCTAGAGCAGGGGTTCTCAGACTGGGGGTTGGGATCCCTCAGGGGGTCACGAGGTTATTACAGGGGGGTTGCGAGCTGTCAGCCTCCACCCCAAGCCCCACTTTGCCTCCAGCATTTATAATGGTGTTAAATATATTAAAAAGTGTTTTTAATATATAAGCAGGGGCGGGGGGGTCGCGCTCAGAGGCTTGCTATGTGAAAGGGATCACCAGTACAAAAGTCTGAGAACTCCTGCCCTAGAGCCTGGAAGTCCTGCTTCCTCAGATCTGGGCCACTTGGTACTATCTCTGCATATCGACTGTGGAATTCATTTGCCTGAACCCTTACAAACTGAACTCTTAGGACCCTACTGGATGGGTTGGCAGAAGAGGTGGACTGTCCTTTGCACTGAACCCAGTGATACCAAAATTGTTATTCCATCTTAGAAGACTTTGGGAAGAATAAGATATGCAGATGGCAGCATGCCTCATAGCTCCAGATGATTGTAAGGTCCTCCTTAAAGGTGTCCTGCAAAGATGAGTGGTTGGCAGTTTGTGCCATTTGGGTGTGATGCATGTTTGTTTGTTTCTGCTATATTATGTAAAAATTGGTATGTAAGATTTGTTTTATCTGTTTGTGTTTTACAATAGGAATTTGGGTCATGGTGGTTTTCTTGGACTGGAGAGCTGGTAGGACTGACAGATAAAACATTAGTAAAATCAGATTGAGAGCAGAAGCCATTTTTTTTCCAGACTATTTAAAGAGATGCTGTTGAGTGGCATTTCTGGAATTGTCCAATTTAAAAACTGCTTCTAATAAAGCAGCCTTTAAATATTATAAGAATGGCCATATTGGGTCAGACCAATGGTCCATCTAGTTCAGTAGCCTGTCTTCTTACAGTGGCCAGTGCCAGATGATTCAAAGAGAATGAACAGAACAACAATTATTGAGTGATTCATCCCTTATCTAGTCCCAGCTTCTGGCAGTCAGAGGCTTAGGGATACCCAGAGCATGGGGTTCCATTCCTGACCATTAGGGATGTAAATATCCATTAAAAAGGTTAACCATTTAAACAATTAAAATTGTCATTTAAACAGTTAACCTATTAAAGGGAAAGGGGCCAGGGTCGGCTGGCCAGCACGGGCCGGGGGCTAACGGTTAGGGTCGGGTAACCAGTAAGACTAAAGCTTGCTGGTTAACTGTTTAAACCATTTAGTATTTTACATTCCCTACTGACCATTTTTGTCTAATACCCATTGATGGACCTATCCATGAACTTGTCTAATTTTGAACCCAGTTATGCTTTTTGGCCTTCACATCATCCCCTGTCAATGAGTTCCTGTTTGTGTGATGAAGTACAGTAAACCCTCATCGGTAGCAACATGTTGGTGCCCTTTTTTTATGTTGCTCTTAAGCGGCTGTTGCTGTTATGGGGAGTGTCATGTGACCAAAGACCTATGAAGAGTTAAGAGTGTTTTGGAAGGTGTGAGTCAGCCATGTTGTGGAAGGGAATTGAGGAATGTGGGGTGGGGGAACCCCAAGTTTTGGGGAATGGGAAACCCTGGATTTGGCAGGGGAGCCCCCAATCGGCAAAATGGCTGAGTGAGCCTGGCTGCTGATAGGCTGAGGATGCTCTCAGTGGCAGCTTCATGCTCACCCTGGTGAGGGAGTGATGGGTGGCTGGGGAGGGCACCCTGTGCAATGGGAGGGTGTGTGTGTGTGGGGGGGGTGTCTCCTTGCATGGACAGAGGAGTTGGAAGTGGTGAAGGAGACAGGTCAGTGCCCTGAGGAGCGAGGTCCCCTGACCATCCGCTGCAAAACAGCACAGCCACACCCTGCCATTGGCAACCAAGATGGATGAGGCAGGTCAGTGTTGGGAGTGGGGTCCCTAATACTACCCACTGCAAAATAGCAAACACCACCCTGCATGTCACTGCTTGCAAGCCAGATGCTGAAGAAGGGAGGAGGAAACATTTAATTTGTTCCTCTGCTGCTCCCCCAACCCCAGCTTCTCCCACCCTGAAAAATCTCTGTGTTCCAGACCCTCTCCTCAAACTCCCTGCTATACATGCTCTCCACGCAGGCTTTGTCAGGCAGAGCAAGTGGATGGGGCTATCTGCCTGGCGTTGAAGGTCCAGGTCAGGACGGGAATGGAAATATGCAGTTTGGGGGTACCCTATATGCCCCCCCAATCTCCACTGCTGGAGAGGATGTCACAATGTCACAAATGTTGCTCTTATGCGGTGACTATGTTGCTGTTACCAAGTGGACAATACACAGTAGGCAAAGTGTTCCCAGGTGAAATGTTGCTCTTACAAGTTGTTGATGCAAACAAATGTCTACTGTACTTCTTTGTATTTGTTTTAAACCTGCTGCCTATTAATTTCATTGAGTGACCCCCGGTTCTTGTGTTACGTGAAAGGGTAAATAATTCCTTATTCACTTTCTCTACACCTTTCATGATTTTATAACCTGTATCATATCCCCCCCTCCCTGTTAGTGATCTCTTTTTCTAAGTTGAACAGTCCCAGTCTTTTTAACCTCTACTCATTTGGAAGCTGTTCCATACCCCATGCCATTTTTGTTGCTCTTCTCTGTATCTTTTCCAATTCTAGTATATATTTTTTGAGATGAGGTGACTAGAACTGCACATGATATTCAAGGTGTGGGCATACTATGGATTTATGTAATGATATTGTGATTTTTTTTGTCGTCTTATCTACCCTTTCCTAGCATTCTGTTGGCTTTTTTGACTGCGGTTGCACATTGAGCAGATGTTTTCCAAGAACTATCCACGATGACTCTGAAATCTTTCTTGAGTGGTGACAGCTAACTTAGACCCCATCATTTTGTATGTATAATTGAGATTATTTTTCCAATGTACATTTCTTTGTATTTACCAATATTGAATTTCATCTGCCATTGTTGCCCAGTCACATAGTTTTGTAAGATTCCTTTGTAACTCTTACCCATCTCACTGTTTACCTCTTTTTTCAGATCATGTCTGAGTATGTTGAACAGCACAGGACCCAGTAGAGATCCTTGGGTGACTCTATAATTTACCCCTCTCCACTGTGAAAACTAGCCATTTATTTCTACCCTTTGTTCCTGTCTTTTAACCAGGTACTGATCCATGAGAGGACTTTCCCTCTTATCCCATGACTGTCTACTTTGCTTAAAATCCTTTGATGAGGGACCTTGTCAAAGGCTTTCTGAAAGTCCAAGTACACTATATCCATTCGATCACCCTTGTCCACATTTTTGTTGACCGTACTCCACCCAAATAATTGTAATAGATTGGTGAGGCATGATTTCCCTTTTCAAAAGCTGTGTTGACTCTTCCTCAACATATTGTGTTCATCTGTGTGTCTGATAATTCTGTTCTTTACTATAGCTTTAAACCAATTTGTCTGATACTGAACTTAGGCTTACTGGCCTTTAGTTGCCAGGATCACCTTTTAAAAATAGGTATTATGTTAGCTGTCCTCCAGTTATATGGTACAGAGGCTGATTTAAGCAAGAGGTTGGATGCCGCAATTAGTAGTACTGTCAGAGTGTACAAGGTTTCTCATCCTACACAACTCTGATGCACACAGGTACTTGTTCAACAACAGACCTGTCTGTGGCTCCATCAGCAAACACAGTAATAAACTTAGCTTTCTGTATTCATGTGAGACACTTGCATAAGAGACATTATAATTGCTTGCTGGGACAAATATGACAATTTCCTACAATATCTTTGGGAGATATTACTGTATTAAGTGTATGTATCATTGTGGGCCAGGGATTTTATGTATTTTCATGGAGGGGGGGGGTTCTCTTTTTGATCCACCAAATGGACAGAACGTTCTGTCTAAGGGGGTGACTCCCAGTGCTTATGGAAGGCTTGGAAAAATTGACACCTACCAGTTGGAGTTGGGGTGACCTGAGATAAGCTTGTTAGCATGTGCATAGGTTCTTTTAGTGTGTTTTAATATGTTTGGTCTGTAATTCTTTCATTTTAAGAATAAATCTGTGGTAACTCATAACTTTTTGAAGAGTAGCAAAGCACAAAGGCTGGTTAAGTTTGGCTTGCTGGGAATAACACCGTATAGTCAGGGAACTGTGCAATGACAGTTCAGAAGGGCGAGAGACATTGGTCTCCTCCCAAGAGAGGTGACGGCTGAGGAACGTAGAATGGGTGCCCATGCTGGACCTCAGAGGAGGAGAATGCAGGTGCAGTTGTCATGAACTGTGACACTTGTATATATAATCTTTCACTTCTTAGGTGTTAACATAGTTTGATCCAAGATTAAGGCCATTTTGGCCTGCAAATTGCAATCTGCAGACAATTTCAAAATCTCAGAAATTAAAATTCTGTTTAGCAACACTGTAGAATTTCTGTATCTCATGTTGCATTTTCTGGAGCAATGTAGTAATAGGAGTTCCTTGGGGAAAAATGACATTTCCTGCTACTGTGTACTTCACATGAGCAGTCATGTACATATAGGGAATTAATTTTAAAGGGTTTTAATACTCATGATTTTTGCAAATTACACACCATTTCACCTTTCTGTCACAAGATAATGATACTCAGCTTTTCATGGATTCTGGAAAGTGAGTTTTACTATTAACTTCTCATACTCCTTAGCTTACTGTTTTGTGTCACATGCTTTATTCTTCATTGAGGGTCTTCAGTTTTATCTTCTGATTCAGGCTTGTTGGCCTTTTTACTCCAAACTCTCTCTCCCTTCCATACCTTCCCCCAAAAGTGGGAGTTTATGGTCCAGAAACTTTTCAAATGTTTTTTAGTCAGTCAATTCTATGCATGTAATTTTTATACAAATGTGGTTAAAACACTGTAGTAGTCAGGGATTGATCGGATTAAAATTGCCTGACTGGCCCTGACATCAGCAACTGCTTGCAATTGCAAATGACTGTAATGGTATTAGAGGTCATTCCCTCCTAAAATCAGCTCAAACTACTCTAACAGTATCAAGTCATCAAGTTTATAGTTTATTTTGTTATAAAGTAATATTGTCAATCCTAGAACTTCAAATATCGTTGTTGTTGTTTTAAATTGTCTCGCTCTCTCTCCCCCCATTATATGTTGACTCGTAGGCTGATTTTAACTCCACTTGTCCCACCCCTCAATATGTTATGGTTACTAACTCTCAAAAATTAATTGTAACACAATTTTGTCCCCTGCTGCAGGAGCCCTTGCTAGAAGACCCAACCAAGAATGGGACTACATTGTGCTAGGCCAGGGGTTCTCAGACTTTTGTACTGGTGACCCCTTTCACACAGCAAGCCTCTGACCTCCCCTTATACATTAAAAACACCTTTTCATGTATTTAACACCATTATAAATGCTGGAGGCAAAGTGAGGTTTGGGCTGGAGGCTGACAGCTCGCAACCCCCCATGTAATAATCTCACGGCCCCTTGAGGAGTCCCGACCCCCAGTTTGAGAACCCCTGTGCTAGGCATTGTACAAATGTATAGTAAGAGAGTGTGCTTGCCAGTGATGGGTTTGTGAGGTAGGAGCTGGAACTGAGATCCATGAAACGCATATAGGGCCACAAAACATCCATTAGATGGAAACAATTTTTAATCCTTGCTGAGCTGAATTCAAAGTGGTCAGCTACAGATGAAAGGTTCTGTAGTTCATTAGCAATGTCCTGAGGCATCCAATCTCCCACAGGTGCTAATGTTACAGCCTCAAGAAGGAGGCATGCATTCTAGAATGATAAATTTACCAAATTTATTGTGACCTTTTTGGAGCTTACTCAGGCACGGTCTTCCAGTGTGGACAAACGGACAATCTCCCACACACTGCTCTCAGTTTTTAACGCCAATATAATAAAGTGTTGCACCTTGTTCTTAAAGGAATAGCTCTAATTAACAAAAAAACCAAATACTAAAAATGCCACAGTAAAACAAATATTAACTAGGGCTGTCAAGCGATTAAAAAAATTAATCGTGACTCATCAGGCGATTAAAGTGATTAATTGCGTGATTAAACAATAGAATACCATTTATTTAAATATTTTTGAATGTTTTCTACATTTTCAAATATACTTATTTCAATTACAACACAGAATACAAAGTATACAGTGCTCACTTTATATTTATTTTTGCTTACAAAAATATTTGTGCAGTAAAAAACAAGAGACAGTATTTTCCAATTCACCTCATACAAGTACTGTAATGCAAGTAGCACTTACAAATGTAGAATTATGTACAAAAAATAACTGCATTCAGAAAAAAAACAATGTAAAACTTTAGCGCCTACAAGTGCATTCAGTCCTACTTGTTCAGCCAGTCATTCAGAGAAACAATTTTGTTTACATTTGCAGAAGATAATGCTGCCCGGTTCTTGTTTACAATGTCACCTGAAAGTGAGAACAGACTTTGCAAGGCACTGTTGTAGCTGGCGTTGCAAGATATTTACATGCCAGATGCGCTAAAGATTCATATAAAAGCAGCAAAGAGTTCTGTGGCACCTTATAGACTAACACCACAGGACTCTTTGCTGCTTTTACAGATCCAGACCAACACGGCTACCCCTCTGATACAAAGATTCATATGTCACTTCATCTTCAACCATCATTCCAGAGGACATGTGTCCATGGTTATGATGGGTTCTGCTCGATAACGATCCAAAACAGAGCAGACCGATGCATATTCACTTTCATCATCTGAGTCAGATGCCACCAGCAGAGGGTTGATTTTCTTTTTTGATGGTTTGGGTTCTGTAGTTTCCATATCGGAGTTTTGCTTTTTTAAGACTTCTGAAAGCATGCTTCACACCTCGTCCCTCTCAGATTTTGGAAGGCACTTAAGATTCTTAAACCTTGGGCTGAGTGCTGTAGTTATCTTTAGAAATCTCACATTGGTACTTTCTTTGTGTTTTATCAAATCTGCAGTGAAAGTGTTCTTTAGATGAACAATATGTGCTGGGTTATCATTTGAGACTGCTATAGTATGAAATACATATCAGAATGCGGGTAAAACAGAACAGGAAAACATGCTATTCTCTCCCAAGGAGTTCAATCAAAATTTAATTAACACATACTTTTTTTAATGAGCAACATCAGCATGGAAGCATGTTCTCTGGAATGGTAGCCGAAGCATGAACGGGGATACGAATGTTTAGCATATCTGGCATGTAAATATTTAGCAGTGCCGGCTACAAAAGTGCCACGTGAACGCCTGTTCTCACTTTCTGGTGACATTGTAAACAAGAAGCGAGCAGCATTATCTCCCGTAAATGTAAACAAACTTGTTTGTCTTAGTGATTGGCTGAATAAGAAGTAGGACCGAGTGGGCTTGTAGATTTTTGTTGTTGTTACATAACTGCACTCAAACAAAATAATGTAAAACTTTAGAGCCTACATTTGTAAGTTGCACCTTCACGATACAGAAATTGCATTATGGATGAGGTGAATTGGCCTGCATCTTGCGGGAGGTCAGACTAGATGATCATAATGGTCCCTTCTGATCTTAAGTTCTATGATTCTCTGAATTGAAAAATACTATTACTTTTTATTGTTTTTACAGTGCAAATATTTGCAATAAAAATAATATAAAGTTAGCATTGTATGCTTTGTATTCTGTGTTGTAATTTAAAACAATATATTTGTAAATAAATTTAATTTGGTATTTTATTGTTTGTGCAATTAAAACTGATGAATCATGATTAATTTTTTTTGAGTTAATCATGTGAGTTAAATGTGATTAATTGACAGCCTTAATATTAACACAACACTCAGTTCACTTCTACATACATTGTATTGGAGTATAAAATCATTCCAACAGTTACTCCAGAGCTAGTCATGAATTTTCTAATGAATCTTTTTTAGTTGGAAAATGCCAATTCATTGAAACTGAAACATTTCCTGGGAACATACTGGTTTCAGTGAAACTTTCATAGGTCCAGGATGGAATTTCTGGTCAAAATCAGAGAGAGCGAGCGTGCAGCCAACCCAGGATAGCCAACAGCCTGGTGGTTAGGATACTCAGCCTGTGGGAGACTTTGGGCTGAAGTCCCAGTTCTATCTGATTCAGACCAGAGACTTGGACCTAGGTCTCCCACATCCCATATGAGTGGGTCAGGGACCATGGTTCTTGAATGCTGGTCCAAAGGGCTTGTAGGAGCTAGTAAGTTCCAACCTGCCACCCATTGAGCTGCTAACAGTTGGCAAAAGCAGGGAGATTACTGGTGAACACAGGAAGCTGAATAGCACATACCGCCTCCTCAGCCGCCCCAGAACCTGCATGGGGCATAATAAAGCAAAAACTTCACCAAACCCCGCAACCTTGGGTCTGACGACTGCCGCCCATGACTCCAGTCCTGGGATCTGATTGGGTCCCTACTTGTATTTAAACCAAGTGCAGGAACAGGAAATTGTCCATGCAACTGGCTTTTCCCTGCTTAGGGCTGCTTCTGCCTGATTCTAATTGCTGGTCCTGCCTCCCGACAGCTGACTCCTGCTTTTGCCTTCTGCTTTGCCTTCTGTCTCAGTCTGATCACTTGGTATCTCACCTGGCTCCTGTTCCAACCAGTAGGTCAAACTGCCCATGTCCCAGTTATGACAGAGTGTCCTAACCACCAGAGTATAGAGAGTCTCTGTCTCCAGATGGAGCTCTTCCCCCTTGTATAACTAATTCATCATTTGGCCAGGGAGAGAGAGTGACTCTATAGTCACCAAATCAGGCAGAGCATGGAACTAACTGAGCCTCGGTCTCCCACATTGCAGGTAAGTACCATAATCACCAGGCTGATGGCTGTTCTGGGGCTGAGGCAGCTCTGTCTTGCCTTTTGTGAAAAACGTATGGCTTCAGTTTCATCCTGATGTATAACGGGAAAACTTTTGAAATTTCAGAGTTCTTTGTGGTGGTAAAACTGTTCCCTGCTCAGTTGTAGTCCTCACACTAACTTACGCATAAATTCTTTCCCCTCAAATGGATAATCAGGAGGGTTTGAACCCACAGCCTTCAGATCTACAGCACATACTCCTACCGCTCAAAGGGGAAAGGTAACTGGTTGGTGGAAAGTATAGTGTTATCCTCTCTCTGAGCCAGCTCATACAGGGGCATACAACTACTGGGTTACACAAGTATTTGAGAGAGAGCAGAGGAGTGCTGAGCATCATAATTATAGTTTCTATTTGTGGTTTGTGTAGCAGCATTTTCTAGTGCTCATGGTAGTTGTGTTGGTGTCTTTTTACCAAAGGAAGATGTGGTACATTCTGTCCTGCCTTTGCATTTGGTCTCTGAAGGGTCATAGGGCCAATCGGGTCAATGGAGCTTCTGGAAGAAGGGGTTATTATAAACCTCAGGAAATTAATCCCCTCTCTGAAATCTGTCCACTCATGATCAGTCTTTAAGTCCTAGAGTCTTCTCCCCCCACCCCACTCCTTCCAGGAGAAGCTTGATAAAGCATTTCTTGTAGCAGTGCAGATTAGGAAGTCAAATACACATCCATTCAAGTTGATCTTCTGTGTAATGAGCATAATGTCCTCTTTCATGGCTCTGATCCCTTGAACCAGTAAACATCACCTCCCTTCCTTCACCTAGTTTTCTGGCTCAGTAGATTCTGCATGCAGGGAAAGATTACCTTAGCTCTAGCAGTCCAGCACTGCTAGAGGAAGCCCAATGAATTTCTCCAGGGAGTGCGTGCCTTTGCTGGATTTTTGGGCAAGCAGTCATCACCAGAGCTGCAAGACTGGATGGGGATACTTTCTCATCCCGGAGATCTTAGTTCCTCATCAAACTCCTTGAGCTGCAAATGGGAAGATCGGTCTTCAGGTTACAAGTGATTAACCCAGCACTGATGTCAAATAAACAAGCAGGGAAACATTAGCAAAAGAAGCCCTAATCCTGATAAGCTGGGCAGAACACATCTGATCATTGAAATACCACTTGCCAAGCCTGTGTTCAGAATTCAAGTGAAGTGGCTGAGTCCTGTCTGCCTGGGAAATTGGAAATGTATCTGAAGTTTTTTTATGACAACTGCTCAGTGCTTGCAGATCTGCAGCAACCAGTAATACCAAGCTTCCACTCTTCCGGAGTTGCCAGGAAAAGGAGGGCTGTGTGACAGACATCATGTTCCTCATCTTTTGAGTTCACCTAATGTGTACCTCTCTTTCTGATCGCTTGTCCTGATGAAACTAAAAGTAGACAAAATAAGTCTGATTTTGATTGCCCCTGATTGTAGTAGTACTCTGACCTGCCGGCCTTTGGTAGGAGATTACCTTCCCATCTCTTGAGTCAAAAGTCCAGTGTGTCACAAGACTTCAGAAAAGTTGTTTTAAAGGGTCAGCTCATGAAATAGAATCCCTGGTTTATGAGACCATGTCAAAAAGGTTAGTCTTCACCTTGCTGATTATATAGTAACATTATGCACAAAAAGAACCTACCTAAAATACCTGCCACTCGTGTATCTGAGCACAAGATTGCTTATAGCCTTTTACTATTTCATGGGTGTGTTGGAGTTTTTTGGGGAAGATGTTGATTACCATTAGGCCTTTTAGGGGTCTGGCATTCACCCTGCAGGCCACTAAAGGGCACACAATCTAATAGAAAACCCTTTTATGTTCTCAAGAACCACGTGACCAGCATAACTTAAAATATCTCTGCTAGACTGCACCATATTCAAGTTTGGAGTCAAAATTTGGTTTTGTTTAACCTCTCCAGGGGTAAGGGCCTATTCCCTAAAAGGCAAAGTCACTTTGTGGACTGAGAGAATCTCTGAGATGTGATATTTTATGTAGTGACCTGGCAATCACACCACATCAATAGTCAATATTTCAGAATCTATATTAGTGCTTTAGTGAATATGGATTATTTGGACTATGGCTCCTAAAAACACTGCATCCAATATATTCCCTCTCCTCAACACTTTTTCTGTCTCAGCCTATTGAGGGTTTACCTGGAGGTATTGCTGTGCATAGCTGAGATGCCAGTGTTTAGCTGTTCACAGAAAGGGAGCTTTTAGTCTTAGTTTGTAGACTGATTTTTCTGAACAAACTTGGGGGTAAATCAGTTGTCATTTTAACCAAGAGGCACTCCACTGAGCAAAAAGTGACTTGTTCTTTTTTGTTTTTTTTACATAAAAGCATCAACAGCCTTTGAAATTAGATGTAAATCCACTAATGTAATTAACCGGTGCCTGATACCAGGAAAATTGAACCTGCATCCCAAAATGCACTAAGTATCAAATACAAAAAATACATATCGCTGACTGGCAATATTGATTGCTACTATCCATGCACGTGTTTAAACAGCTTATAAGTGGTCTGCTATATAAGGTGTATGTTGGACAATAAAAGTCTAGTAAATTATTGTAGATACTGAACATTGTAATGCTGTGTTGTAGTTGGAAGAAGAAAATGCTATATTTAGTGCAGGACGTAGCAGGTGCCCTGAGGACTAATTTTGGTAAGCATCTCACAGCTCCTAAATAAAGGGTTGTTTTACATTTCACTTTTCTGAGGATGCAGTTTGCAACTTCTACATTTTATTTTAGCTTCTGATTATGTGCATGAGTATGTTATTGAAAAAGACAATCTGTGTACAATCACCAAAGTGAAATTGGAGATCCTGCTAAAAACCAAACCAACCAACCCTTTGTTTTTTGTTTCCTAAGCAGAAGCTTCACTATGAGGCGGGGTGGATGGAGGAAACGAGCCAGCAATGACGATGGCTGGGGGATATGGGTATGTTTAAAACCAAAAGGCTTTTTATTGAAAGGATAAATAAATGCAATGTTCTTGACTTTTTTTTATTTTTTTAAAAATACATAATGTGTAAAGGGCTTCAAAACACACATACATATATTTGCTCTGCTTGAAAGAGACTGTCAGATTAAAAATGATTCCAAAAAACACATGTCCTGACTTTCAGAGATGTTCAGCAAAGCCATCCAATAAATTGCACTTATTTACTAGTCCGTGTTCACTGGATCTTATTTTAACATTCCAAACTCTTGAGCAACTTTCAACAGCCTCCAGTTTAAAAACAAAAGAACAACCTACTGAAAGAATGAATGTTTTCTCTGCTCTTTTCTCTTCCCCCCTCCCCTTGGAAAAATAATAGATTGACCTTACACCAAAGATGGGCCGTTCGATATCTTTTTATCCCTCCAGAGTAGGAATAGGAGCTTTTTTGCCCTTGGGGAGATTGTATGATAGGTCCATTTTTGAGAGATTTGAAGTTACAGTTTTCCTCTCCGTCTAAGTCATTTATAGTTGGACATGTGACAACGAAGGCACCTAAATTTAGATAAGTGTATACCTCACCACCATGTGTCATGTACATGTAGGAAGAAAGAATTCATTAATTATTTCAGGAAAATTCTATGGCCTGTATATACAGGAGGTCAGACTAGATGATCACAAAGGCCCCTTCTGGCCTTGGAATCGCTGAAGGTTAATGGGGTTGAGTCTCTACCCTATCCTTAGAGCACATAGGCCATGAATTACCATCCAAACTCACCCTCTGTGGCTTTATTAATTTTCATTTGACTTTATTACTAACTCAAACAATAAGGAAACATAAACCCCAGCCTAAGCTTCCTCCCTGAGCTTGACTTCCACTAGGGTTTCTCCAGAACTTCCTCTGAACTAGATCATTCTCCCTTAGAGAGCCACTCCCATGTCCTTTACAGCCAGAGTAGAGCCACACCTTCACAGCAGGTCTGCAGACCTAAAGTCATTCTGTGTGGGATTCTAACACCTGCCACCCGGGTAAGTAAGTGAAGAGCCTTGCCACGTTGCTAGCATGGTGCAACTGTTTAGTCAGCAGGAGTTTGGATTAAATGTATTACTCATGGTTTGGAGAAAACACATATGAATTTTGCAGTTAATCCAAAATGAGTTTCAGGAGGGAAAACCAAATTTATACAAACTGTTTTCAGGATGGAATATCTGATTGAGTTTTCAGTTTTGCTTAAACTGATCTGTTTCGTACCTAGCCATCAGAAAGTGAAAATAGTCATTGCTTTGGTACATGTTTAATCTTCTCTTTTATTTAAATTCTAGGGAGGATACATGTCTGCAAAGGTCCAGAAACTGGAGGATCAGTTCCAGTCAGATGCGGCTATACAGCATCAGAAGGATGGGACTTCATCCAATATCTTTAGTGGAGTTGCCATCTATGTCAATGGCTTTACAGGTGAGGTTTTCATTTTTCTCCTAAACATTAAGTGATTCTCATTTATACTAATGCCTCTCTACACTGCTGGTGAGGTATAAAAGAGCTTATTGTAAATGATAATCAGGCCTTAAATATGTATAGCTGATTAAGACTCTGCAGTGGTATAAATAAAATTTAGTTATGATTGTAAAATGTTCCTTGGAACTTTATGGTTAAGGCTCAGGTGGCTTTCTATACAAAATCATTTTCTTCAACTAGTCATAATGTGACAAAAAATATTGTTCCACTTGAAACTTTACAAGCTTGGATCTCAGACTGGAGTTTTTTCCTAAATTTGGCAGAATTTGGTCTTACAGTTTGAGTTACCAGAACAGTCCCAATGAAATATTAAGTTGGGTGGGTCTTTTCACTCAAGTCAGAGAGCTTAATTTATAAAACTGAAACTTGATTAGTCTTCTTAGGGCTAATAATTTTGTCTACTTAAGAAAGAAAGATGCTTTAAATTGATATCCATCAGCCATCAAATCAGAATGGCTACTGAAACATTCCATAATGGCGTCTGTTTTTATTTTTCAATTCCGAATGTAAGCATTTTTTCACCATTTAATTATATGTATGGCCATTGACATTGTCATTAAGCAAGATGTGGACCATTTGGAGAGAGTCCAGAAGAGAGGAAGAAAAATGATAAAAGGTTTAGAAACAGGGCCTATGAAGAAGGGTTAAAAAAATAGGTCATATTTCATCTTGAGAAAAGAAGACTGAGGGGGAATTTGATAAGTCTTCAAATATGTTAAAGGCTGCTATAAAGATAATTGTATCAGTTGTTCTCCATGTCCACAGAAGGTAGGAAAAGATGTAATCAGTTTAATCTGCAGCAAGGTTAGATATTAGGAAATACTTTCTAACTGTAAGAATAGTTAAGGAGTGGAACAGGTTACAAGGGAGGTTGTGGAATTCCTGTCATTGGAGGTTTTTAAAAGCAGATTAAACAAATATCTGTCATGGATGGTCCAGGTATACTTGGTCCTACCTCAGTGCAGTGAGAGGGACTAGATGACCCTTGAGGTTGTTTCCAGTCCTTCATTTCTATGATTCTGTGATAATTGGCAGTAAATGTTTTTCCATCTATCATGTGAATTATTATTGAAATAATAGGAGTCTGAAAATCCAATAAATTTATATAATGTTTAAAGAGCTTTTAATTCTGCACCCATGATAATCCTAACTTTGCATTTCCAAACTATTGATCATGGAGTATCCCTGTCACGTTATCAGGTAGCAGATATGTGGGGTATGATGATCAAATTTACAATTTGGTGGATTGAGTGGGCTCTTCAGTGCATCATGGCTGAGACAATGAGGCTTATGAATTGAATACGGAGGGATAAGAGAGAGAGGTGTATGTTGCTTATTCAGATAAAATAGTCTGTGATTAGGTTAGTAAATGTATTATGGGGAGTAGGGGGTGTAAGATTCATCTACAGGATTTAGGCATACATTTCTCTTGGGTTCCACAAAGAAACCCAGAAGCCTTTTTGAAATCTTCCAGAAGCCACTGTTTCAGGGAGCTGTACAGGGGATTATGAGATAGATACCCATTCAACAGTACAACTGCAGTGGTGTTGAGCAGCACTAGTGTATACGCAAGGCAAAACTGAAACAGACATGAAAACCAAAATAACATGGCTGGCATGGCCATGCTGCACCACTGGCACTTAGTACACTCTGACTGGTTCAATTTTTAGCATAGACAGGACCAATTAGTTGAAATCTTGTGTGTGTTTTTTCTTTAAAACAGTGGCTCTCAACATTTCCAGACAACTGGACCCCTTTCAGGAGTCTGATTTGTCTTACGTACCCCCAAGTTACACCTCTATTAAAACCTACTTGTTTACAAAATCAGACCTAAAAATCCAAAAGTGTCACAGCATGCTGTTACTAAAAAATTGCTTACTTTCTCATTTTTACCATACAATTATAAAATAAATCAACTGGAATATAAATATTGTACTTTCATTTCAGTGTATAGTATGATGATGATGGGCTATCACTCGTTACCGAGTATGATCCTCTTCCATGGGAATTATGGGTCCTCAGGTGGCTAATAAGGCCAATCCTTGAACCACAAGTTCTATTGCAATGAGAGCAGATGTTTTCAGGCTCAGCAGGAGGCTGTTGACGATGACTGGAAGCCAGTCTCTCCTTCCTTCTGCGCCTCTTGTCCTCTTTAGCTTGTCGGTGAGCAAGTTCAAAATGCAGGGGACCATCATGTAGGACTTCATTGCATTTTAAGCGATCCTGGGCAAGTGTCTCCCAAATTTCAGTGCCAATATTACACTTTTTTAGGTTGTCCTTCAGTAAGTCCTTATAACGCTTCCGTTGTCCACCCACGTTATGGTACACTTCTTTCAGCTGAGAGAACAGGACCTGTTTTGGAAGGTGATGGTCTGGCATTCGGACAATGTGACCAGTCTAGCGGAATTGCTGATGGATGATCATTGCCTCGATACTGGTGGTCTTTGCCTCTTCCAGGACACTAATATAGGTGCGCCTGTCTTCCCATTTGATCTTCAGAATCTTACGAAGGCAACGTTGATGGTGCCTCTCTAGGACTTTCATTTGGTGTCTATAGGTTATCCAAGTTTCGGACCCATACCACAGTGTTGGGAGAATAACGGCTTGATAAACAAGAAGCTTGGTGTCTGTTTGAATGTCGTGATCTTCAAAAACCCTGTGCCATAAATGAGAAAAAGCTACACTAGCACAGCTCAGGCAGTGTTGAATTTCTGCATCAATATCTGCCTTGGATGAAAGATGACTTCCAAGGTAGAGGAAATGATCGACATCCTCCAGTGCAACTCCATTGATATTGATAGATGGGGCATGTAATACCTCATTTGGAAAGGGCTGATAGAGCACTTTTTAGTCTTCTTGATATTAAGAGTGAGACCAAGACATGCGTAAGCATCAGCAAACACATTCAAGATAGTTTGAAGATCTTTCTCAGAGTGGCAAAGGTTGAGTTGTCATCAGCATACTGAAGTTCCACAATAGATGTTTTGGAGATCTTACTCTTGGCTTTCAGCCTGCTAAGCCTGAACAGCTTTCCTTCCATTCTGTAAATGATTTCAATGCCAGCTGTAAACTTCCCAGCAACTAGGTAAAGAATGACGGCGATAAAAACCGCAACATGGTTGGAGCGATGATACAGCCCTGTTTTACTCCTGTTTGTACTTTGAAAGGTTCTTTCTGGGAGCCAGTGCTGCTCAGAACAGTTGCTTTCATATTATCATGAAGCAATTTTAGGAAATTGATGAATTTATCAGGACATCCAGTCTTAGAAAGTACAGTCCAAAGGGCATGGTGATTCACTGAATCAAAGGCTTTAGTTAAATCAATACAAGTCATGTACAGTGGTTGGTTTTGCTCCCGACACTTATCTTGCAGCTGCTGTGCTGTGACGATCATATCCACAGTTCCATGACATGGTCGGAAATCACTCTGTAACTCCAGTAAAATTTCTTCTGACAGGGGCAGAAGGCAAGTTGCAAGGATCTGCGCCAGAACTTTGCCTGCAATGGCCAGGAGGAAGATACCATGATAATTTCCACAGTCCGCTTTCACCCCTTTCTTATAGAGGGTGACAATCAGGGCATCCCTCATTTCACTGGGTATCTCCTCCTTTATTCAGATTTTAAGAAAAAGCTGCCGAATTAGCTCTGGTCCACCGTCTTTAAAGATTTCAGTGGGGATCCCATCTAGACCTGCTGCCTTGTTGTTTTGGTGGCATTGTGTACCTCGTACAAATAAGGAGGGTCTCTGAGCTCATCCCTTAATGGCTGTTGAGGGATTTGCTCAAGGACTTCATCTGCAAGCATAGAATTACGGTTAAGGAGATCGTCAAAATGTTCTTTCCAGCGAGAATTGATGGCTTCATTGTCCTTCAGAAGTGTGGTTCCATCCTTAGAGCAAAGAGAATTCATACCATGGTAAATTGGTCCATAAACAGCCTTGGTGGCACTAAAGAAAACACATGTATTATGGTCCGCGAGATGTTGGAGTTCTTGTCGGGGAGATGCTTTGACCGTGGGTGTCTCCAAGATCTTTTGAACTTTTCCTTTTGTCAGAAGAGAGTGTTCGTAACAATAAGTTCATGTTCAGCACACTTGGTCAGGAGCAGAATTCTATTTGAATTGCTTTTGCTAACTCCTTCTTTCCCGATTGTTCCCTTCCACAGGTCTGAGTCTTGTCCCACACATCCATTGAAATCCCCCAGAAGGATGATCTTGTCTTCTGTAGGGGTGTCTGATAAAATGGTTTCCAACTGAGAATAAAAATCTTCTTTTACATTCTCATCAGCATCCAGTGTTGGTGCATAGGCACTCAGAATAGTTGCCTGTTCATTTTTAGTGAGCCTCAATCAGAGTGTCATAAACTGCTCATTGATGCCAACTGGTACCTCATAGAGGCACCTTACGAGCTTGTTCTTTATACCAAAGCCCACTCCATGCAATTGGGGTTCATCTATAGATTTTTCCCTTTCAGAAATAGGTGTATCCTACTTTCTCCTCCCTCACCTGTCCTTCATCATCTCCTCTAGTTTTGGACAAAGCAGCAATATCGATGTTAAACCGACTCAGTTCACGAGCAATAGTGGCTGTACATCACTCTGGTCAGTCGCTGTTTGAGTTGTCCATCAGGGTATGTACATTCCAAGTTCCAAAATTGAAGAGTTTCTTACATTTTTGACAGCTGAGGTGGTGATCATGCTGGATGCGGCTATCCAGCCAGGAAAAACAGAGGCAAGACTATTTTTAGGGTACCTTTTCTAACCCCCACCCCATGTGGGGTGAGCAGAGTGGATCCTAAAAAAACCTGCTCAGTCGTGGGTGCAGCTGCAGAGGTGCTCGACCCGCCTCAATCCTCGAGCAAGGAATTTCTGGATTTCACTGTCCTGTTCCTGTCGCAGATCGCCACCAGACTTTTGACCTGTGCAATGTTATTTTTCCCTAACACTGGAAGATGAGTGTGCGGGACTTCTTTTAAAGTGGGGAGACTGGTGCACAACAGTCACCACGCTATCCTTGACAGATAGAGGACTTGAAACCAATGGCATGGGCACCATGATGATTGGAGATCCACTATTTGCTGCAGCCTTCATCCACCTTCACAGCCGTTGTAACGTTACATAACAGTTTCACCTCTGTTGTGCAGTTATCTTCCATCTGCTCTGCTGTTAGGGACTTCTTGGATCACACTTTGTCTGGAACCTAGCCATTGACCATTCTCCCATTGGTAGCCCTAAGGGAGTACATGACTCCAGGCAGCATTGCTCTCGGGGTCGTTGAGACACGCAAGCCTCTCCACCACTACAAGGTGGTGATCCATGGAGAGGAGTGTATAATATATAGAGTAGTAGAAACAAGTCATATTATGAAATTTTAGTTTGTACTGACTTCGATAGTGCTTTTTATGTAGCCTGTTGTAAAACTAGGCAAATATCTAGATGAGTTGATGTACCCCCTGGGTTGAGAACCACTTCTTTAAAACTTACCTATAATAGTTCTTCTTAAGATAGCTTCAGGTAGACTTCCTCTTCCTTCCCCTTATAACTCAGAAGTTTCAGTTTGGTTTTTTAAAATTTTTTTGAGGTAGTATCCTTTTATTTTTGACTGTTCCTTAAGAAGAAGAATTGTTTTACACATATGAAAAATGTTACTTTTAATTTCTGAAATGTTATGTTTTTATGATTGGTTTTTAGGGAATTCCTTACTTTCTATACAATTCAGGAATTGATTGGGCAGGTTCTAACTGGAGCTGACATATTGGCAGTTGGGTGCATTCAAGCAAAGAGAGGGCTTTTCCTCAACTACTAATATTTCAGAGAGCCAAAAGCTGAAGAGCTTGAGAGAGTTTTCCACCTGAGCTGGAATCTCAAAAGTAGGAATCCTGTGATAATATAAAAAAAAGTTATAAGCAAGTAATTTCTCTTACTTCCTAGGAATAAACTGCTTTCTATCAAGGCCATATACAGCATTTCATTCATTGCATGTGAAAATACCAATCAAAAGATGTGGAGGAAATTCATCTGATTTTGTTGTGTTGATGCTTATGTAAAGTGGGCCTTGTTTAACATTTTTAAATGAACCTGATAATGAAATTTTTGTTTTTGAAGCAGTCTTTTGAGAAATAACAATTTGCCTAAACTTCTGTGACTTACTTGTATTTTGAAGAAATGACTTAAGTCTCCTAAGAAATTACTGGATTTTCAGAAAAAAGTTGCTCTGCATTTTAATCAACCATGGTTTTAGATTTCTGAATTTCTGTGATTCCATAAGTGTTCTCAGTGACAAAAAATGCAAGAATACTTCTTCTACAGTTGGATTTTTGTTAATTTTACAGATCCTTCAGCTGATGAATTAAGGAGGTTAATGATGTTGCATGGTGGCCAATACCATGTGTACTATTCCAGATCCAAAACAACACACATCATTGCCACAAATCTGCCAAATGCCAAAATAAAAGAACTGAAAGGGGAAAAAGTGGTTCGACCAGAATGGATCATAGAAAGGTAAAATTAGAAGGATGGTGATCTGACTGTTTTAGTTTTGCATTTGGTGCATTTCAATGGGAGCAGGCTTCTCCCTTTTAAAAAAAGAAAATGTCTAGAAAAATTACATTCTGAAAGGTTGTATTAGGATTGATTTATGGTTTTATTTTTAATTGAGTATTGTATTTTATTACAATCCACTTTGTTTTTTGTTTTATCAGACCATGCACTAGAAAAATTGCACTTTTTGAAAAAACAATCTTGCATATTTCCATATTTGGATGATGGCCTCAAAACATAGAAATGTAGATCTTGAGGGGGCTTCGAGAGGCCATAAGGTCCATTCCACTCCTACAGGGGCAGGACCAACTATACCTAGATCAGGGGTCGGCAACCTTTCAGAAGTGGAGTGCCAAGTCTTCATTTCTTCACTCTAATTTAAGGTTTCGTGTGTCAGTAATACATTTTAACGTTTTTATAAGGTCTCTTTCTAGAAGTCTGTAATATATAACTAAACTATTGTTGTATGTAAAGTAAATAAGGTTTTTAAAATTTTTAAGTAGCTTCATTTAAAATTAAATTAAAATGCAGAGCCCTCGGACTGGTGGCCGGGACCTGGGCAGTGTGAGTGCCACCAGGGCCACCCAGAGGTTTCAGGAGGCCTGGGGCAAAGCAATTTCAGGGGCCCCTTCCATAAAAAAAAGTTGCAATACTAGAGAATACTATATTCTCGTGGGGCCCCTGTGGGGTTTGGGGCAAATTGCCCTACTTGCCCTCTCCCCTCCCCCCGGCGGCCACTGAAAATCAGCTCGCATGCCGCCTTTGGCATGCGTGTCATAGGTTGCCTACCCCTGACCTAGACCATCCCTGACAGCTGTTTGTCTACCCTGTTCTTAAAAACCTGCAATGAAGAGGATTCCACAATCTCCCTTCGTAACCTATTCCAGTACTTAACCGTGTAGTTAGTAGGATTTTCCTAATATTGAACCTAAATCACCCTTGCTGCAGATAAAGCCAATTACTTCTTGTCCTGCCTTCGGTAGATGTGATGAACATCTGATCATAATTATCTTTATAACAGCCTTTAAACATATTTAGAGACTGTTATCATATTTTCTCCTCAGTCTTCTTTTCTCAGAGCTAAATTTACCCAGTATTTTAACCTTTTCTCATAGGTCATTTTAGCTGCTCTCCTCTGGGTTCTCTCCAAGTTATGCACTTCTTTCTTGAAGCATGGCACCCAAAACTGGACACAGCCCTCCATTTGAGTCCTCGCCAGTGCCGAGGAGAGCAGAACAAATGAAAAACTTGATTAATGTATAGACACCTTCATGGGAGAGAAAATACTGGGTACAGGAGTGCTCTTTAATCTGAGAGCAGAGAAAGTCATAACAAGTACTGTTAGCTAGAAGGTGAAGACAGATAAATTCAGATTAGAAATAAGTCATTAATTTGGAACAGTGAGGGTGATTAACCAGTGGAATAAACTACCATTTCCACCTCTTGCTATCTTCAAGACAGAATGCCTTTCTGGAAAATATGCTTTAGTCAAACAAGTAACAAGGCTCAATATAGGGGTAACTGGATGAAATTTAATGGCCTTTGATATATAGGTCAGGCAGGGTAATCTAATAGTCCCTTCTGGGCTTCAAATCTACATATCAGTGAGTGTTCTCAGACAGTTTGGATCAAAGCCTCCAAGTTCTGATGTAAGCAGAACTAACCCTAAACCTAATTCAATCTGATCATTCTAAGGGAAATAGTGAAGATACCTAAGAAGAGAGATTCTAACCACATCTTTTTAAAGATTGGAAATTTGCCAACATGATATCTCTTTAAAAAAAAAAAAAAAAAAAAAAAAGTTGCCAGGAGATTCCAGAAATTAGTCTGGTGAGACTCCCCTAATTTCCAGGGGGAACCTCTGCTCCTATTTTATAATTAAGCATAAAGTAAAATACTAGAATAAATATAAACTGGTACAGTCAAACCAATTCAAGTTCTTTAAGGGATATTATGTCTCTCCAACATATTAGTTGTTTGAAAAATGTAATAACATGGAAAATACTGACTGGAAGGACATAATATAATTGGCTTTTCAACCGCTTTTAATAAGACTTTTCTCATAAAAAACAATTAGAAAATAATGATGGATAAAGGAAATATTATGACAAGATTAAAAATTGGTTAAGTTGTGTGTTTTTTTAAAAAAAGTCAACGTGAACAGTTCTTTATAGTAAAGGCCAGTTAATAGTAGGTTGAAATTAAGTGTTGGGACTGTTAATATATTAAGGCTTGATCCTTTGAGGCACCTAGTGACTCCAGTGTGAATTGAGAATGCAGCAGCTTGAAAGATCAGAATCTTAATTGGCAGAGAAAGTAAGTAGAAAACTGAAGTTTGATAACTTAATTGTTTAGATTAGTAAAATCTTCAGGGGGTTGTGAGTCATTCTAGGCAGATTTTAGCACACACAGGAATTGAGGAGCATCATTGTGGATGAAATATATCAGGTATAAATGTAAAGCAATACATGAGCTGAAATTATCAAAACACCTCAGCAATTGAAGGAAATAGGATGTTTCAGCACATTGAAATGAATGTGGTATTATAATACAAATTTTGTTTTACAAAATAATGGTACATCTGAAAAACTGGAAGACTTCTCAAAGGAAAGATATGTAGCAGAGGTTATAATGGTCCTGAATATGGTGATACAAAAATTGTTAATGGTTTTAAATATGAAAATAGATTGTAAAAGTTGAGAGAGGAATTGCAGTATTACTAAGAACACAGTGGAAATTGACAACGTCCTGTGTGGTTTTTTTAAAATGTCATTCAATAATACAAGAAGGAGGAAAAACTGGAAATAAAAGGGAAGTCTGTTTAGCATAGCCTCACAAAATTCTTCTCCTCTCTTCCCCAGAGCTAGCTAGGGTTGTGTGTCTCTCCTCCTCTTCCCCCCCAGATGAGTGAATAAAAGGACATTTTTCCCCCCAGTAGTAAAGGGTGGGATAATAGATGTTGTCCCTAGGCCAATACATTTTCATGGCAATTTTGTAAGTTTGATTTGGAAATAATAAAAGGAAATACTGTTTTATGAAGCAGTTAATCAGCCTATGGAATTCATTACTCCAGGAGGTCATTGGCATGTCTAGACTGCATTTTAAAACTTGTGGCAGAGAGTTTCAAGTCTTGGGTCTATAGACTTGAGATTGCATTAGGGCTTTAAAAACAGCTGTGTAGACCTTTGGGTTTTAGCCCAACCCGAAACATCTATGCAGCTGTTTTTACCACAGTAGTATGAGACCAGGTCTGTAGACAAGGGCTCTGAGACTTACACCGGTCTAGACATACCCACTGGGGCCTTGTCTACACTGGGATTTTAGCTGTTGATGCAGTGTAATACAGCTTGAAATTGGGGTGAGCTATTGCAGTGCAGATAGTGTCTATGGTAGGTGTGTGACCGATGTAGCTACACCAATGGCTAAAATCTCAGCCTAGAAAATACCAGTATTAAGTACTGTGTGTGTATTCAAAATTGACAGGATAATTTTGTGACTGTCACTTTGAGTTATTCAAGTTCATGTGATATGAAAAAAAAATTCATACTTCAGGAGTATAAATGCTTGGTTGCTACACCAACATATTTTATACCTGAAAGGTTTGAAATGTCATTTAATTCAGAGTATTCATAAAGGAATGTCATTTAAATTGTATAAATGAATCAAAATGTACTTACTTAATCTGTTTTGGGGACTTTCTCTGTTGTAGCTGTTTTGATTACACCTTTCCCTAGAAACCTTTCCAGTTCTCTCTAAAAATGCTAACTAGTTTGTTTCTCTAATTGGGTAACATGATCTCCCTCTACTTTCTTCCCTAATTGTAACATGACAGCCAATAGAGGCTTTTTCCCCTGCTAAGTCCCTTAATAAAGTACAGGTCTAAGCTAGTTAGGAAATAGATCATGGAGAAAAAAAGTATTGAGGTGTTAATAAATGGTTTTGATAAATCATCTCTCTCTGTGTGTCCTCTCGTAAAAGCTTTGAATCTAGTCTGATTATTTGATTCTCATATGTATCTCACCCCTCTCTGGGGTAAAAAAGACTTCCACATCAGCAACACCTCTCTTCGAGAGTGCAGTATGGAGATCTGCCTGTGGTCAGGGGAAGGGGTAATGGCTAGGAAGGGAGCACATCATCTCCTCCACCACCACAAACAGAGATCAGGAAGGAAAGATAAAATCTCATTCTGGGTGGGTTTTTGTTGTTGTCAGGATCCCACTTTAAAGGAGAAGGGCTCCTGAGGAAGCTACCAGCTTCTCCAAGGCCTAATAGTAAAGTTCTGGTGGGTAGAGACAGGGTGTACCAGAAGCATGGAACTGGAATGATCAATGACAAATTTTCATGAGAAGAACCTCTGGAGACTTTCTCTTCCGTGCCAGTGTATTCCCTTACAGGAGGGGACAGTTGAGCATATAGAATTCCAGAACCTGAGGGAACTTTTTAAAGGTGAATCAGATCCTAGTGAAATTCTCATCTCTGATTTGTTTTTGTTTTTTTCCCCCCCTGGAGTGCGTCTGTCTATTACAGTGTACAGTGTTAAATGGATTTCCCAGCACAGCATTGATCTGAGACAATTAGTTGATAACATTTCTATTATATTGTGAATATGAAGTACTTGAAGTCCAGAATTTGGAACTGAATTATTGATGTCCATCAGACCAATAAACTAAAACTTATGTACTGACCCCTTTTAAAGCCACTTGCTTTTTGTGATCAAATCTGCTGAATGAATATTTGTTGAATTTTTTTGGCTATACTTGTATAGCAGTTATTGTGGTAAGTGTGCTTAATTTTGGTCCATTGTACAGTAACTCCTCGCTTAACCTTGTAGTTATGTTCCTGAGAAATGCGACTTTAAGTGAAATGATGTTAAACAAATCCAATTTCCCCATAAGAATTAATGTAAATAGGGGGGTTAGGTTCCAGGGAAAATTTTTTCACAGTATAAGTTTTAAACAAACAATGTAATGCTGTACACAGCAATGATGATCGCGAAGCTTGGTTGAGGTGGTGAAGTCAGAGGGTGGGATATTTCCCAGGGAATGCCTTATTGCTAAATGATAAACTAGAACTCGGCTGAGCCCTCAAGGGTTAACACATTGTAAATGTAGGCTCACCCTCTACAAGGCAGCAGGAATGGAGAGAGGGGAGACAGCATGGCAGACAGAGACTGTGTGTGTGTGTGTGTGTGTGTGTGTGAGCGAGAGATGCGCATTGCCCCTTTAAGTACGCTGAACCACTCTAAGTAGATTGCCTTTTTAAGTAGACCAGGAAGTTGAGACAGCCGCTGCTGCCAGCACGCTCCCTTCCTCTGTTCTGAGCCCTGTCGTGCCCCCCACCCCTGCTCTATGGAAATGGGGTAAGCAGGGGGCAGGAATGGGGGGGAGGGGGACACCCTGATATTAGCCCCCCTCCCACCCCCATCCCCCGCACAGTAAGCAGGAGGCTCCCAGGAGCAGCTCCAAGGCAGAGGGCAGGAGCAGCACATGGCAGTGCAGGGAGGGACAGCTGAACTGCTGGCAATTGATAACCTGCTGGGTGGCTGCCGCACAGGGAATTAGGGGATTGGGGAGCTGACAGGGGGGCCGCTGATCCACCCTGGTTCCAAGCCCCCACCAGCTAGCTACAACGGGCTGCTCTTCCTGCAAGCATTGGACAAATCAGGCAGCTGCCAAACTATTACAAGGGAGCATTGCGCAACTTTAAACGAGCATGTTCTCTAAGTGATCAGCACCGAAACAACGTTAACCGGGATGACTTTAAGTGAGGAGTTACTGTACTTCAAATAAAAAAAAGTGACTTTCACATCTTATATGCTTACTTTCTAGACTTCTTGAACAATGGTTAAAATTCTTGTTAGCAGTTCAGTGTGTGTAAAGTATTTATCAATTTTATTGTCATCCTACTTACTCTATCCTCATTTCATACCTTGCACTTCTTACATTTTAAAAAAATTTAAAACAATTTTTCCCCAGTTAGGTGCAATACATCAACTCTTTAGAGGTTCAGATAACACAACTGAAATATATGGACACTTAGCGGACTGCAGAGAAAAGCGCGTATAGCTAGACAGCAAATTGTATTAGCCTATTATAACTATTTACATATTTTTCTGAAAGCCTTGAGTGATAAACTTTTGCTTCTTTTCTGTTTCAGCATAAAAGCCGGACATCTCCTCTCATACATTCCATATCAGCTTTACACGAAGCAGTCAAGTGTTCAGAAAGGTCTCAACTTTAATACCATATGCAAACCTGAAGATCCTATGCCAGGTCCTAGCAATATAGCTAAAGAGCTCAACAACAGGGTGTAAGTGTTTCCAGTTTGTTAATACTGACAAAGCTGTTGTTCGGTCAGCTATAATCAGTTTAAAATGATAATACTTGTATAGCATTTTATCACTTATCTCAAATCATTTTACAAAGGAGGTTAAGTATCATTATCCACATTTTACAGATGGAAAACCAGAGGCATAGAGATATGAAATAAGTTGTCTAGGGTCCCATAATTGGGACTTGAAGAACCCAAATATCCTATTTTTGAGTCCAGTGCCTTGGCCTCTGTACCATGCTTTTCCATAATGTTTCTACTGTAGGACACAATGGGTATAGCACACAGCTGTATGGAAACAATGTGTGTTGCACACATTAAGAGAATCTGACCAGTGATACTGAGATTAGGTCTTTGGTTTAAAAAGAATAATACGCTGAGATAATTATTCCTTTTGGTAAAGGTTTTGGAGCAAGTATAAATGAATATAGCTGAAAAAAATAAGTTTAAAATGTTGCAATGCATTTTTGCGGCTGAGAATTTAGCAAAACTCAAAGGGAGGACATTTATATGGATAAGGAAAACGAATTATATTATAAAGGATTTTAAAACTATAAAGAACAAAATTGGAGGGGGACTAAACCCTAACTCTTGTAGGTACAAGTTAGTCTCTAACTGATTTGGGAGGGAGTGGGGTTAGGAAGAAATTTCCCCTGTCGGCAGGTTATTCCATAATTGCCCATTTTTGGTGTCTCTTGCAGAATCCTCTGACACATCTGGTATTGGCTGTAGTCTGAGACAGGATATTGGATTAGATGGGCCCCAGGTCAGATTCAGAATAGTAGTTTAAGTTCCTATATGTCACACAAAGTCATTTAATACTTGTTTTAGTAAATTGTAGACCTAATCCTGTATAGCAACTCTCAAGGAGGATTCAGTATATTATGAAATTGGACCTATAGCTAGTGACAAATGAAAGTGCTCCTACAGTATACATACATGAGAAACATTTCTTTTTTCTTTACGTTCATCTGTAGGTGATAATATAGTAACCTAAACCCTAGTTTAATATTACACTGGTAATAATTTGGGGATGAAAAGAATATTCAGACTTTCATAAATGTCTAACATAACCATTCTGAATTTTAAAACTTACTGTATACTATGACTTTAAGTCAGTGCCACTGGGAAACAACAGCTTCCCAAACACATGGTTATTCCAAAATATTGTTGATATGTTTACTGCAATTATAAACTATATTAATCTTAGATGAATTGTTATCACAGTTAATTATCTTTCTGGTTTTATTTGCATATCAAGTAGCTAATTACCAATCACTTTTTTTGAATGTTTGTTTAAATGGCTTTCTGTGGAAATATATAGGTTTTTCTATAGACCAAGAATCCACTTAACTCTTAAAGTCTAATTTTAATCACGCTTATATTTATTGGTATTATTATAGTATTACTCTTTGAGGTAAAAGTTTTGTCTTCACGGTATCAAGGTAAAAGTAAATAGCTAACGTACCTGTGGCACAATACTTGCTATTTATTTTTATACATCCATAACATGCAAACAGTTTTGCTTAAAGAAAACAAATCTCCGAAAGCTGTTATTATTTTGAGTTTATAGATCTGGAACAAGTTTTAGTTAGGAGAAAACCAAATGGATTTCAACAAACTATCCTAAATCTTCTTCCAAAAAGGAGAAATAAGTTTTTTTGATCTTTGCAATGAATATTTTCTATTATACAAAGAGTATAAAAATTGCATCTTTAGATAAAATGGAAAATATTCCCTTCCAGCAGCCTTACATTATTAGTGCTGTCCATGGAGTGGTTATGTTTTTTAAATAAATAAATAAATCCAAATTACTGTGTTGCTCATGGTCTTTCGTTAAATATGATATCTGTAAATCCAGAGAAAGTTGCCTTACTAATGAGAGAGCATGATTAATGCAGGAGTGATCTTTAACTCTTATATTAATGATATTATAGTGAATCTGCAAAAGTTTGTGTACAGAAAATACTGACTTTTGTGATGAAAGATCATAGTTCAAACTTAGTAATAAAGTCATATAATCTTCTACCTCTAATAACCTACCAGGAGTTTGCATGTGAGCATTCAGAATCACTTAATTATATATATTATTTGTATGTGTATATGTAAATACTTAAAATTACTTCTTGATTTACTGTATCTTTGCTTTCTGTAAGATTATTAAATGACATTTTCTTGTATGTTCTAGAAATTGCATAATAAAAAAGTATGAGACTGAAAATGAGATCAAAGCCAATGGAATCAGTAGCTGGAATGAGGAAGAGAAAGAAGAAAGTGAAGATTTAGGCTTCATGGAGCTGGAGCAGGTCTTTCCTGGGAGGAAACAAAATGGAATTCAGCATCATAGAGAAAGCACTGCTGTTTTTAATGGACATACTCACAATTCTACCAGTGCCTTACAGTCACAGGATTGCGTGGTGCCCTCTGGCAACAGAGTTGCAAACAGGTTCTCTCCAGGCTCTGTGCAGGAGAAGGGGAAGACTGAAAAAGGCATCATTGACTTTAGAGACTGCACTATGCAGCAGTTGCAGGAAAGCAACAAAAACGCAGATCTTTTCAAGAACCCACATAGGACTACGAGTAATTCATTCTCATCTTCATCTTTGCACAGTAATACTAAAATAAATGGTGCTCACCACTCCACTGTTCAGGGGCCTTTAAGCACAAAAAGCACTTCTTCAGTACCTACTCATAGCAAGGCCGCTCCCTCATCATTGTCCAAACCTTTAGACTGCAGTTTTATTTCTGACTTTTACTCTCGTTCAAGACTGCATCACATATCTACATGGAAGTGTGAATTGACAGAATTTGTCAATACCCTGCAGAGAAAAAACAATGGTGTCTTTCCGGGAAGGGAAAAGTTAAAAAAATTGAAAGCGGGCAGGTCTGCACTTATGATAGCTGACACAGGTAGATACTTGTTTGACAGTTTTACTTAAAAAGGTTCTCTATTCCGTCATTCTTATGATAGGCAGCTGATCAAGATTAAATGTGAGCTTTCTGTATTCAAAAGTGAGGTTATATGAAATAGCTACTTACGTGATTTTGATAAATGAAAGTCTTCATTTTTTAATTTTAAAAGCAAATTGAGACTTAATATGAAATTCAGTTGTAAACGCAAATCTTTTTGGTAGAATTAATTCTTCCAGAGATTGCCAAGCTATTTTGGGTTCTTGAGGATAAACACTTTTATCTATACAAACAAAGGATGGTATTTGTTCTTACATTTTTCTTTGAAAATCTAACTTGCTACTTCTTACAGTTCATACTGAAGATTTCTAAGTTGATTAGCAGTTGGAAATGATCTATAGTCGAAATGAGAATTTTTTAGCAAGACTGCTACATGCTCTTGGATCTTTGTGACCCTTCTTCATCTGATCTGGTCTAGAACAAAATTTGGCTCTGTAAGTGTGTTGTAGTGCATGCAGATGCCATACTGAAGCCATCCATGTAAAGAACAAGATGACCAGAACTTAAATATTTTAAGTATAGTAGTAGCCTAAATATTATTTTTCATCTTGTATCTTAGCAATATCTTCTTGAACATGCAGAACTATTCTTCTTAATTAACTAAGGATGAAAGGGAGACCATTATTTCTAGTAGAGATTTTTATTTCTTTAAGCCATCAAACTGTCATTATGTATTCCTTTGTTTTCCCTAATTGTATAATATTGAGCAATACTTTTCTTTAAAAAAAATAAAGACAGATGTAGATGAGATAAAATGATTAAATGTTTGAAAGTAGGACCTTAAAAACAGTTTATTTCCTTTCATCCTTTGCCAATTGACAAATGAAGTAATTCAGTTTTCTTGATCTGAAATCTCTTTTTCACGATAGAGGGTTAGGTATTGTCCACACTTGGGATTTGCTCCAATTTCAGTGGTTGGTGGCCAGCCACCAGTGTAACTGCACAGTTCAAATTCTATAGTGTACATGGGAAAATTACTGTAAATGACAATTGATCTGATGGAGCTTACCCCAGCTTCAAGCAGGAGTAAGCTGCATCAGTGTAAATTGCAGCTTATAGCTGTTTTTCTTGCCTATGCTAGGGTTTGCACCTATCTAGGTACACTGATGACTGAAATTCCCATTGTAGAAAAGATTTTAAAATCATTCAACACCTGTGAACAGAGAAGAGATTGTGCAGAGATAATGACTGCTCTGACCTTTGATAAAAAACTGAAGAAGCTTTCCATTGCAGATAGAATTTTAGCATGGTGAATATTAAGACTTAATTATTAGTATATATAGTAAACTCCTGGAAACAGACTTGTTTTAACAAGGTGAAGAATGTTAATTGTGAGACCATAAAAGGGATAACATGGGCTATGATGCCTCACTTAGTAGACATTACACTGTGTTTTTAAACTTATAGCTACCTTTCCACTATGTCGTTATATTGCATTCTATTGTTTTAGTGCATTGAATAGTATAAACTTTATTTTTTCTTTAAAGGCAGTTTAATAGTTGAGTGGGGAAGGTTATAAAAAAAACTTCGCTGTATTTGGAAACCTCTTATCAGTCCTTGATGACTAACATGAGTACTGCAAAAATTGTAAATTAGGTTTCAAAATTTGTTTGTATTTGTTTATACCAGGTAATGTTTCTGTCTTAAGTTCATCCAAGCATCAGCGCTGTATAATGCACATGGATATGGATTGCTTCTTTGTATCAGTGGGTATTCGAAATAGGCCTGATCTCAAAGGTCAGTTTTCATATATTTTTAAATGTGAAAAATCACTTATACAATACTGAAAATGCACTTGCTAACAACAAGGAAAGTTGATTTGGTGAGTGCTTTTCTTCTAACAAGTTTGCCTGATGGTATGAGAACACTGCTCGTATTGCCAGGTCATATTGCTCAGTGCCCCACACTCAATGGATACGTGTGGAAGAAACAGAATGGAATTCTTATTGCCTCCTTTCCAGCATTTAGTACCAAGGAAGCAGCCAAAGGTGTGAAATATGGAAAACTGGAGATACATAGCCCTCCAGAACTAGAAATGGGGAGAAAGCTAGGCTGTATCTGAACCCTGTTGGGATGACTTATCTTTTATTATTATTATTTATTTATTATTAAGCATAGGTAGGGTTACCAGATAGCAACTGTGAAAAAATGGAACAGGGGTGGGAGGTAATAGAAGCCTATATGAGAAAAAGTCCCAAAAATGGTACATCTGGTCACCCTGAGCATAGGCAACATGAATTCAGGTATTTCCTAACTTAGGGATGCCTGATTTTGCAACCCTTAATGGATTTTTAACATATTTTTTCCTATGTAATTTCCTAGGGTGGCTTTTTTGGGAGGGGGGAGGGCTAAACCTCAAGAACAGAAATTACATATGGAACTGTTTTGAATATCTCCTGCATGAGTCATCAGTGGGCTACGAATGCAGAAGTTGTAAATCCACAGCACAGATCTCTACCTGATAAACTAAAGGAGTAACTGGTAGTAATATCTTTTCCAGTGTCTTATGCAACTGTTTGCCAGAGAGCAAAGGAATATTGGTAATCAGAAATCCTGGGGTTAAGTCCTGGCTGTGGAAGGAGAAGTGGTTGCATGGTTACAGACAGAACAGATAATCATACAGATTTGGCACAAGCATTCTGAAAGGCAGCGTGGATACCAAATGTGATTTTTTTGTTTTGTTTTGTTTACCCCATCTGTAAATAGTGAGAATTATGCTTGCCTGTCTTCTAAGGTAAGCAGTATGTGGCCTTTTGCTTATTAACGGCTGTCAAATGGAAAAGGAAAGAATAGGACTCATTGTCTCCTTGGTCCTAGCTCAGTACATTTTCCTGTAGGCCAAAAGACATTCTACTGCTGTACCTGTCCAGACCTTTTGCTATGAGGTCTGGGAGAAGGTGCATACAGAGGGGCATTGAGGCAAGGGAGCATGCTCACTGAGGCTGGTGAGCATGCTCAATGCAGATGGAATGTTCAGAGATTTTACCAGTTAGCTCTACTTTGAAAATGGCAAATTTCATAAGTTTATAAGTCTGCCAGATCTGGATGTATTTTCATAGGGATGCAGGTGCCTCTCTGACACCAGGGCTATCTACCTGCCAAATTTCAAATCTCTGTTCCAGGTTCTGGAGAGAGGGGCTAGAGCTTTTAAAATACATACATATATATATATATATATATATAAATTAAAAATAGATTTGCAAACAAAAAAAAATACAATCTGTTCTTTAAACTTGTTCATGGAAGTGGTTGCACTGTTTGTGCTGAAGTGTTCCAAAAAAATTCAGCCCGAAAGAGTTAACAACCATGGAAAAGTTCAGAGGTGATTAAAATGGGAAAAGGTTAGGCCAGAATGGTCAGAGGTTAGACCTGGTCTAAACATACAGTTATGACTGGCTTAACTAGTCTTTCACCATTTTCGTTAAACTGTTGCACCTTTGTGTGTGGACTGCTTTATACCAGTTTAAATTTTTAACTTTAGCTTGCTGTAGTTAAGTGACAGGGGCAAGGTAAACTGATATAAGATGGCAATGCATAGCGGTTGCAATGGTTCAACTAAATTGGTACAATATCTGATATCTAGTTAAACTGTGCATCTTCTGTTTAGGTAAGTCCTTATACACAAACTAGCATAGCTGGATTTTTAGTGTTTGTTTCAAAAGATTTTTTTTTCTCCTTTTGACACAAGATTGTAACCAGTTAACTGAACTGTTGTTTCTAATGCATGTCACTTCCTTAACTGCTGCTTTCCTAATGCCAGAAGATTAGGTAACCCTGAAAGACTGGTGTTGAAAGAAGTGAACAAAAGTAAAGTAATCATTTTCAGAAACTTTGCCTTGGTGTGCTATTACTGTAAATGTTTTTATATACTGACTTTAATTATTCTTCACAGGAAAACCAGTGGCTGTTACGAGCAACAGAGGTGCTGGAAGGGCACCACTTCGCCCTGGTGCAAACCCACAGCTGGAATTGCAGTATTACCAGAATAAGATATTGAATGGCAAAGCAGGTACAAAAATGAGTCTGATTTTAAAATCACAGTGCTGATGAAGAATCTCTCATTAAAGTAGTAAAAAAAAATAAGGATAAATTATTTTCATTGAGTTGACTTTAGAGAGATTAATTTTTGACAGGATAGTTGTCTCTGACAATATAAATTGCCTCTGTAATAGTTTGCCATCATTCCATTCTGCTAATTAATTTTGTTGAGAATGGGGATATATTTTAGGGTAGTTTATTTTTTATTTCTGTTTTGGTTAGGGATGGGAATAAAGTATAGTGCTTCCGTAAATATGTATGTCCAGTTTGAAAATAAGATAAACATAGACCATCTGTGATCACTTGCACCTGAGTAACAGTATATCACAGAGGAGCCAGTACAAAATATCAAAAGTTAAGGTTGCTAAAAGGACTTATTAGAAAGCAGAGGAGAACTGTAGAAACAGCAGTGATGTGACCAATGAGAAATTGGCTGCTTAAATATAGTTATAAGTCTTTGAGCTATATATGTCTGAACCTGTAGACTTAATGTAGCTTCCTTTTAGAATATTTCAGTTGCTGGAAAGCCCCTGAAGAATTCAATGAATTCTGTCCTCACTATAAAGATTGTTCCCTCAAAAGACAGGCATCTGTTATTGATTATTAAAGAATTTCTCATTCTCCCACGGTACTTTAGAAACTGTTTTTATTACATTTTGTGTTCCTAAGTAGCAATATACAAGTGTCAACAATAAATTACTGTAAGACAGCATTTAAGACTAGGTTTGTTTATACAACCTGAAGTATGTTTAGTGTGGGGGAAAAAGTGACACACTAAAAATAAATAGCTTATTTTATATATATTCTCCCAGTTATTTTATTATTTTTTCTCAGTTTAGAAGTCTAAAGAGGTTTCTAACCGCTACCATTTAATTTCAACTTGATTTCTGGAAATCAGATTGTTTTTCACTTCTTACACCAGCAGCAGAATCAACAAATAGTGTTGAATTAGAATTTATACCACAGTTAATAATTTTGTTGATGTGCAAGGTAGAATAGAATAGTTTGATCTTCCACAACTGTATTGTTTCTGTAGTATTAACAGTAAAAAGTTGGCTTTGTCAATAAATTAAGCAGATCTTGGAAGAAAAATGGAAAGCAGATATCTACCATAATAGATGCCCTTTGTTGTTTTGCACTAGCATAATCACAGTTTAAAACAGGAAGAAAGTAAAAAATGTAGAACCCATTGTCACTCCACCCTTTCTTAGTGCCTTTCAGGATGTTCAAGCTTAATCTAATTGATTCATAGTGCCATGTGTAAGACTGAGTGGTTTATATTAAGGGCAGGTATTGTTTATAGGGATTTAGCCTTGTTGCACTATAGTTTGTCAGTGAACAGTTGTAGCACGGTTCTAAATATAGGCACTCTGTAACATTTTCCAGGTCAATGTGTTTTGATAAGAAAGTCATTTGTTACAATTTAGAAACATCTTGGAAAGCTAGTTAGTTAGATAAAATTGAGGAAGATTAGCTGAGAATAATATATTGTGTGTGATACACAAATTCAACAGTATCTCTTCTGTGATATTCAGTGTGCAAGGTTTCACTGGGGCTCAAGTTCAGTATGTTACAAACTCATTGTTCTTTATTGCAGCAGCTTTTTCTGGAAGTGCGCACATTCAGTCCTTTTACTTCAGCATCCTCCCTTACTGGCAGGCAGGCAGCTCTTTCTTTCTTAATGCACAGCCTGACTGTACAACCTGTAGTTTGCCAAAAAAAAATTTTGTTTTTTGTTTTTTTCTCCCTCCCTGGCACTCTTTTTTTAAAGTATGTATCTTATTAACTACAGGTTCATTACATTTTTTAAAAGTCTCTCTTTTATTAATTTTATCTCAACATATCAAACTTATATCAAGAGAGACTATTATGGATTTTCATAAAAACGTATCAGATTGTCTTCTTGAGGAGAACAAAATGAATTTAGTGATTGAGCATTACTTTGTAGTATTAATTGAAAAGGTGGTACTGTGAATTGCATAGGCCACTCTAACTTTGCTACATCCTAGATAGTGTACATGAAGCACTTCACAGCAGGAACAAATTATGCTGTGCACTGCATGTAAATATGGTCCAGTAGGCACATGGGATCATGTGAAACAAAATTAAATCTATTTTCTAAAGATATCAAAAACCCAAAAGGCCAAATTGTGCTCTGTTAAACATGTGCAACCTGTTGGGGATATACTTGTGTAAATGAGAAGAAAATTGGGCCTGAGTATTCTTTTTATTTAAATTCATTTTTACACGGAGTCTCCAGTATAGAGCAAACTTCATTTGTTTGATGCCTCATGCTGTCCAAACTGTTCTCTGATCTTTCCTTCTCCAGAACGTGCTTATTAGAAATAATGTTCCAAATTGAAAAAAATAAATACATAAATCTGTGACTCACTTAGTTTGACCAGGTACAGATGCCTGCAGCTTCAACTACTGCTTTTGCAAATTGCTTCTTCAGTGATACTGGTTCCTGCTTTTTGGTCTGGATTGCTGGACAAATATCTAGGAACTGTAGAATCTTGGATCCTTTATGAAATACTTCTTTTTTTCTTTTTTTGGATTCATCCAAAACTATATAACTTTTAAATTTAAAATTTGTTGTCTTTCTCACCCTGTATATCCATTTTGGAGCAGCTTCCTGAGTGGTAGAAATTACACTCTGATATCTTCTTTAACATTCATGTCCGAAAACTAAGGAATTAGTGTGTACACACAATTCAGAGGTTGGGGTCTCTTTTCCTAGCCAGGATGTCCAAGTCGTGGATGTTTTTTGTCTTTCTTTCCCTCCACTCCAGTATCTCCAATTTTCATTCTGAAGTGCAGCAGTTTTAACTACCATATTACTCACAGATTTATTCTCAGCGATTTCTTTTTCACAGACTTGGGGTCCGGGCCTCTGATTTCTCCATTTGTTGCTCCACATTCACCATGCACTTGTCTAGTTTCCCAACTTTTGATGAGAGATTCTCTACCTTGCCTTCCAGTGAGGACAATGTGTTCTGCATTGCCCGGAATTTCACATGAAGTGACTCCATCAGCTCATGGGGGGATCTGCTCTGCTTCGCTGTGGAAAAGGTCGGCGAGCCCAGTGAAGATAGACAAGATGACAACAACATCTCAGGCCAGGGCACAGGAAGGCACAGACTAAATACGTTGTTCTTGTCATTCTTATCTTTTTTGGGCCACAAGTTTGCTCTTCATAAATTTGCAACTTCCGACATCTTAGGTAACTTAATGAGCCCATCAAACATTAGAACAAATTTTTAAGAAATAAAAAGACAAGTAAACTAGCAGAAATTCTATAGAAAGGCAGATGCCCACATGAGTCAGATTCTGCCCCCCATTACAACACTTTCTTTGGTCCGATAACCACCTTTATGTGGAGATAGCAAAATACTTCTTTTCAATCTAAAAATGTTAATCTGTAAGCTGTTATTGCCATACAGTATTATTGGGCAGTGTGGCACTGTGCAGCTATAACTTGTATGTTGTATTATATTACAAAAGTGTATTGTATTAAATAGACTGCAATAATGAAAACCAAATCTAAGTTGTATATTATACTTTTCCTTTAAAGCAGCAGTAGCTTTTTGTCCTTTTGAGATTTCACCATTTAGAGTTCAGTTCTTGATTTGATTTAAGAGCGTTGGGTTTTTTGCAGCTACTCAATTTTTCTGGCTGACCTACAATTAAGAGTCAGTGTGCTTATCTAGAGATACTTAGATACCATGTTGATGTGCAGAGAATAAGAATCTGAACAGAATAGAGTAGAGAATGCTTTACTTTATCCCAATTTGCTGTATCTCTCTACCATTCATTTCTGCATATGTATGTAGTACTCAGTTGGCTTGAATGATTCTTAAGTCTTTTTGCCTTAGCTCATTCGAAGTAGGTTTTATAGAATTAGCTAAAGATTTGTCTCATCCTTTTCTTTAATAGTCTGAGATTGGAGTATTTATTTAGTGTTGCATCATTTTGGTCCAGTGGAAGTTTGGAATGATATTCTAAATCAGGTGCTTTTGAATCCCAGTAAGAGAATCATCAGGGGCCAGTAACTGAAACTTTGTTTATGAATTTAACAATGAAGCTGAAAGTTGTGAAGGACATATAAGTATCCAGCAAGGCTTACATGTTTTGCTCATTTCCTGATCTGAAAATATTCTTGGTATTTCATTTAACTTTTAAAATTCTGATTTGAGGTGTCTAAATTAAGTTACTTGATGTTTAGATTAAGTAATTACTAGAAAGTAGAGATGTCAGTACTAGGTTACAAGGAGGCTGAGCTGTAGAATTGCATTATAAGATGAAATTCTGTATTCTTGTACGTTTTTTAAAATGGGTGTAAATATGACATTCTTTTGTTCAGACAAATGGTTGATAAGCTCTGAGTGTCTTGCATTTAGTTTATAGGTTGTAGCTTAAAGAAACCTCAGTAGTTTGGCAAGTAAATCCTTTTTTTTTTTTTTTTACAACCACGTTAAGGGTAATAACGGCTCTTTCAACTCACAGTATTATCATAGTCTGAATTTTATTGGCCACTAGCCATCTACAAGTTGGTCTCGGATAATGTGGGAAAAAAAGAAAGTATAGTTATTCTTCAGTAGCATCATACTTTACTGTCCTCCAGAGATCAACCCCATAGATGGGTGTTAATATATGGGTAAGTTCTTTGTTGACCTAATCAGTTATTGGACGATGTGAACCAATATATTGTGAAGAAATTTCTCATAATAAAATATGAGCACAGAAACTGCTGAAATTTTTTTAATTGTAATCAATTGATTGTTTGTGAATTAAATAAGTCTTTTGAACCATTAAGACAATAATGTAAGAACAAAATATAAAATATTATTTTCCAAGCAGAAAATAGAATTCCTGATGAACTGGACTCATCAATCGGGGAGAATCCAGATTCTGCTGAGATGAATGGATTTGACTTGGATATCTCTGGTTTGTCAATGGCTGAAATTGCATCTTGTAGTTATGAAGCCAGGTAGGTAGAAATTATTTGTCATGTTGATTGTAAAGTTCTGTCATACAGTGCTCACAGATAGATATTTCGCCTGCTATTTACATTGCTTAAATTCACCCAAAAATAGAACACTTAGTCTTTGTTTCAGAAATTACATTTAAATAAATTATGCTAGGTACCAGCACAAGAAGGGAAAATGTGTTTGCTCTCCCTTTTTACTTTAATACCATGTTTCAAGCTGTGATCTAATCAGTTCTCACTAGCTAAGCATATTTCAGTTGGGCCAAGGCCACTAAAGAAAATCCGAGGTTCCATACACAGTGGTATTGTTGGTTTAATAGGTGACATCCTTCGCTCTGAAACTGAACCAATGTTTTTTCATGGCATTAGGAACGTTGTACTATCGGAGGTCAGGCTCAGATGAGGCATAAAATTAAAATCCTGATCACTTATGATCACTAAATCTAATGGTACTTTTTCCACAAATTTTGTGCTGAATTCCCCACATAGCCTGGTCAAGAGGGGAACATCCAGTGTCTACAATAACTTGTTTTAATTATAGTCCCAAAGATATATAATTGATTTTAGGGCTGTTAATGATTAAAAAAATTAATCCAGATTAATCACACTGTTAAATAGTAATAGAATACCATTTATTTAAATATTTTTGGATATTTTCTACATTTTCTAATATATTGATTTCAATTACAACACAATAGAAAGTGTACAGTGCTCACTTTATATTATTTTTATTACAAATATTTGCACTGTAAAAAACAAAAGAAATAGTATTTTTCAATTAACCTAATACATGTACTGTAGAGCAATCTCTTTATCCTGAAAGTTGAACTCTCAAATGTAGAATTATGTACAAAAAAAGCATTCAAAAATAAAACAATGCAAAACTTTAGAGCCCACATGTCCACTCTGTCCTGCTTCTTGTTCAGCCAGTCACTCAGACAAACAAGTTGGTTTACATTTGCAGGAGATAATGCTGCCCGCTTCTTGTTTTCAATCTCACCTGAAAGTGAGAACATGCGTTTGCATGGCACTGTTGTAGCTGGCGTTGCAAGATATTTATGTGCCATATGTGCTAAAAATTCATATTTCCCTTCATGCTTCAACCACCATTCCAGAGGACATGCATTCATGGCAATGACTGGTTCTGCTCGATAACGATCCAACGATTGGAAGGCACTTCAGATTCTTAAATCTTGGGTTAGGTGCTCTAGCTATCTTTAGAAATCTCACATTGGTACCACCTTTATGTTTTGTCAAATCTGCAGTGAAAGTGTTCTTAAAACAAACAAAGTGCAGGGTCCTCATCCGAGACTGCTAAAACATGAAATGTATGGCAGAATGCAGGTAAAACAGAGCAGGAGACATACAGTTCTCTCCTAAGGAGTTCAGTCACAAATCTAATTAAAAAAAAATTTAAAAAAAGCTTAAACAAGCATAATCAGCAGGGAAGCATGTCCTCTGAAATGGTGGCCGAAGCGTGAAGGGGCATACGAATGTTTAGCATATTTGGCAAGTAAATACCTCGCAATGCTGGCTACAAAAATGCCTATTCTCACTTTCAGGTGATGTAAATAAGAAGCAGGCAGCATTATCTCCCAGAAATGTAAACAAACTTATTTGTCTTAGTGGTTGGCTGAACAAGAAGTAGGACTGAGTGGACTTGTATCCTCTAAAGTTTTACATTGTTTTGTTTTTGAGTACAGTTATGTAACAAAAAAAAATCTACATTTGGAAGTTGCACTTTCATGATAGAGATTGCGCAACAGTACTTGTATAAGGTGAATTTTTACAGTGCAAATATTTGTAATAAAAAATAATATAAAGGGAGCACTGTACACTTTGTATTCTGTGTTGTAATTGAAATCAGTATATTTGAAAACGCAGAAAACATCCAAAAATATTTAATAAATTTCAACTGGTATTCTATTGTTTAACAGTGCAATTAATCATGATTAATTTTTTTGAGTTAATTGCATGAGTTAATTGCGAGTAATCAACATCCCTAATTGGTTTCTAGTGCAAATAACGCCTTTGCAGTTATTATCACCATGGAACCATGGATAGAGTATTTTAGGGCAGATGAGCTGCTTTTTTTTTCTTTTTATGGCTTGGTTTTGCAAAGATTTAATTTATTTTATAGTTCAATATATAACTTTACAAAATTGTGCCATTATAATAAAATAAACCACATTGATCCACCTTTCTTCTCCATGCTCTAGCAGAGTTGTACTGTTTTGCATAGTGCATGTTCTGTCATAGCTTGGATCAGGAGATGGCAAGCCCTGTCTAAAATACATATATATTTAATTTTAAAATAAGTTATTGTGTATATTCCCAGTAGCCCTGCTTTTGTTCCTTGTTTGAGACACATAGCACAAAATCTTACAATTATTGAATTTAATTACTGTAGTGCAAGTCACCTTTTGCATCAATTAGACTATTTACATGGGTGCAGAAAACTCCTGTATATCTGTTCTTTGTCTGGAGTAGTGGTATGGGAAAATATGAATATTAGTAGTAGTATGTATTTGTATTACTATGGCATCTAGGAGCCCTGGGTATGGGCTGGAAACCCATTGTACTAGGTAGTGCTGTACAAACATTTCATCTTGTACATATCTGAGATTTTGTGACTTTTTTTTTTTTTTTTTTTGCAAAGGGCAGATCTATGTAACTTACTTGCTTTTATTTGATTTTAGACAAGTTGGGGTAAAGAATGGAATGTTTTTTGGCCAAGCAAAACAGCTATGTCCAAGTCTTCAAGCAGTTCCATATGACTTCCATGCGTACAAAGAAGTTACACAGACAGTGTATGAGACACTGGCCAGGTAAAGTGCATTATGTATTTGTATAATCTTTGGCACCGATCAAGCATGTTTTCAGTTGCCACATTTCCAAATGCCATTATGTGATCCAGGATTTTCATCTTCATGGGTCTGTTATCCCCATTCCTCTCCTCCACCACCCCCTTCCAAACCATGCCCATCTCAGATCTTCCTTTTGTAGTAACTTTTTATCTTGACTGGATAATGGAGGGTAGTCAGCTTAGAGTGAGATTTTCTCCTGTGCTGCTCTGTATCTTGAGGTCAAGTCCTACAAAATGATCAATGTCTGACTCCTGTTAAAGTCAGTGTCAAAACTTCCACTGACTTCAGTAGGAGAAGACTGTGGCTTTCAGTTAGAAAGTGTGGTACGTGCTGCTGCCCTTCCAAGACACCAACATTTCTTTAGACACACATTTTCAAGAACTGAATTTTTGTGGAATAAATCTAAAGAAAATTTTACTTCTTTATTTCATTTGACTGGGGGTGGGGGGAAGGAGTCAGTTATTTTTTAGGTGAAGAATAAAATATTTAACTTTCCTTCTCCAACTAATCTTTTAAAAGCATGATGAAATTAGTCCTAGACAGTAGTGCTGCCATAACTTGCTATATTAATATTTTTAAATGCTTAACTAAGTTGTGTGGGATAAAGAGAATAAAAAAATTAGGGAAATACCACCACAAAAGGAAGACTTTACTTGCTACATATTTGTTTTAACAGATGGTGAGCTGTTGCTGCTGTTTCACCTCCTTTACTTTGTGTTGTTAGCTATACTCATAACATCGAAGCAGTCAGTTGTGATGAAGCGCTAGTAGATATCACTGAAATCCTTGCAGAGACCAGACTGACTCCTGATGAATTTGCAAGTGCTATCCGCACCGAAATCAAAGACCAGACTAAATGTGCTGCCTCTGTTGGGATGGGTTAGTACTTTATTTAATATTTACTTACAAGTGTCACTTGCCATCCTTGGGCATATCAAAATTACATAAGAGACGTCTAAAACGGTCAGTTTTCATGAAATACACAAAACATTGCCATTAAAATAAATGTATTAACATTTTCCATCAGGGAATTTTTTTTTAAGCAACCTAACTTTAGGGGTTGCTACCAGCTCTCTTTTTTAGTACTGACAGTGTGGTATAATTTCACTTCTGGGACTCTTTGTGTTCATTTTAAAATAAATATTAAGATTGACAGATGAAAGCAGGATAAAACCTATTCAGTCACCATCCTGTATAAAAAGGGAAAGTAATAAAGGGCTGTAGGGTGGCATGACTTGGTATAGGTCATGAAACATGTTCACTAAAAGTAGAGGTAGTCAGTTTTGTAGGAGGTACAGTGTATGAATTCACATCTTTGAAAATTTTCCGTGCTTGCTTTTTCTTTTTCCTTGTCTCCCTCTCCCTCCCCCTTTCTCTCTGTTCATAATCATATTATCAAAATGAGAATCTGGGAATAAATATTGTGAGACAATTAAAATTCACTTCTGATTTAAGTTGAAATCCGTTATTGTAGCTCTTTGGAGGCAGATTTCTCCCATTATCTCTTACTCATCGTTGTTATTAACTTTAAATAAAATTCTCCAGATTCCTGTTTGTCATGCCTTGCCTTGAGACATATTTGGAACTGTTTATAGCCTTATTTAATGTGCTTATTCTTTGTTTTAAAATAATACAATTTCTGAGCATACCTTTATACTTTGATTTCAGTTTTGTATTATTGGTTGAAAGAACCAAATTCCTTCAGTCAAATGTTTGTTCCAGTAATAAATATATATCAAATTCTTTTAAAAAGAGACCAGTCTGCAATTACTGTGTATCCAGTGGTTTTCTAAAACTTCATATGATGGGAAACAGTACAAAGACTTCAAACTTAGACCAGGATAAAATGATTGGAACAAAGGACATGTGGCCCAGTGGCTAAGACACAAGCCTGTGACTTGAAAGAGACCTGGGTTCAGTCCTTTACTCTGCCACATACTTTGAGACCTTGAGCAAGTAATTTAGGCATTGTCTCCTTGGGAAGGTTGCAGCAATATTATCAAAGATGTGAATTTAAACTGATGATATAGCTCAAGCTGTGCAAACTCCTGTGTTGGACACTCTTATTTCTGATATAGGTGTGTTTGAATGCTCTTATCTCTGATATAACTGTCGTCTTTTATTTTTTTATTTTATTTTATTTTTATTTTTTTTTTGTTGGGAACAGATGTGTTAGATTGAAATAAGAGCATCCACGCAGACGGAGCTATCACTGACTTAACTAAGCCATTTTATCTAAGCCAATTAAATTAAAACCTGTGAATGTGTGTAGACTAGGCCTTAGTTTTTCTGTGCCTCAGTTCCCCATCTTGTAAAATGAGTATAGTAGTATTTCCCACTTTACATAATGCTGTGAGGATACATACAGTAAAGATTGTGAGTCACTTAGATACTACAGTAATGGGAGCCATATACCTAAGGGAGGTAGAATGGTGGAAATCTGAAGTGACGTATTACAGACAGAGGATGGGACACCAAAGGAAAAAGGAAAATTGGACATGGAATCCTTTATTGATTGTGTCATAAATATAATTCCTAGCATGGTGCCTGTGATGTCTGCATTACCATCATTATTTACCAAAAAGATATTAAATAATGTAACCCTTGGGGGACAGGAGAGACCGGGAACAACACATTGTAAATGGTGGCATTTACCTAACCTTTTGTAGTTTGCCCTATGCTACAGCAGGGTTTTTTTGGTAGCAGTGATATCACAGATTGAGACATGCTAACGCACCATATTGGAGTGGTAGCTGGTTGGACATGAAGAAACCAGTAAGCAGAAAAAAATTCGGAAAGTGTGCCAAATGTCCCCCTCACTCTGATTTTATGGGGCATTCTAATGGTAAAACTAATGGAATTTTATTCTTTTTTAGCAGGTAACAGGGCTGAGAAATACCCATTTCTATCATATAATTCACTTTTTAGTATGATAGACAGTTTATTATATACTTAAGTTGAGTGCAACATCTTTTTCTAGAATGATCCACAGCAGTGATAGTCAGACCTCAGGGGCCAAATTAGTGAACACCATTATCCAAAAGAGCCACAGAAGTGAGAATTCATAGTTTCACATACTGTATAATTCTCACAGCAAAATGACTGACCACATTTTTTTTTTATCACCTACAATTGGTTAATTACATATTAAAAGCATCCTGATTGGTTGATAAATAATTAAATCACTGTTTTAATAACGTGCTGCAAAGAACCGCAGGAGACGCATTAAAGAGTCACTTGTGTCTCATGAGCCTCTGTCTGCGTATCACTGATCCTATAGTATAAAGATGCTGTAATTTTACTTTTTAACAATTTTGATAGCTCCTATGTCTACATCTACAAGTATAGAACATTCACTGGAGACTTACAGTATTTTGTAGTGGGTGTTTTTTATTATAATTTAGCAAGTACAAGTTAGTGTTGCAAAAATATCCCTTTTCCCTCAAATCCTACCAATTGCCAAAATGGAAGCATGGACTGCAGGGACAAGTAAATACTAAACAAAAAATCCAAAGCAGTATTTGGAGAGAGATTAAAATGTGGCTATACCTCTCTGCACCTTTCTCCTCATCCTCTGACTAGTAAAATGCTGTTTATGATGGCAGAAATCAGCATAGGCATCCTTTAATTATTTTTTCACTTTTTCAGGTTCCAATATTCTGCTGGCCAGAATGGCAACTCGCAAAGCAAAACCAGATGGACAGTATCACTTAAAACCTGAGGAAGTGGATGATTTTATTAGAGGTCAGCTAGTTAGCAATCTTCCAGGTACATTTTTAAATTGAATTATTGATGTCCTCCTTTTACAGGGATGTTTCAGGCTGACGTTAGAATTTCCTATATGCTGTAAAACGGTGTCCAGTATCAATCAAGGGGCAAATTATTTTTCCCAAATTTCACGTAAAAGAGGTTGGGCATTATTTAAGGTTATCTAATCTGCAAAATGAAGATATTTCATGTTTAGGATTATCTGCTGAATACTGGAATGCTCCTCATTTCTCTTGTCATTTTACATTTTTTCTTTGTATCTTCTTTAAGAATAAATTCCTTATTAAAGACATTACAAAGCCATACAGTATGGTGAGTTGGCAAGGGATGGGCTTAGTTTAGTATTTCAGGCAGCCTGAATATTTTTGCACTGCTAATTTGTGGGTGTGACATCTCCAGCAGAATTCATGCTGAGTACATGACTACATGGGTAGTTACTGTTAGGAATGTAACAAAAAAGTCTTAGTATGTGTGCTTGCCCAACTGGTTAGTTGGCTCTGTTATGAATAGTTGAAAATCGTATTGTGGGTGGTGTCAGGATCAAGGGAATATTTTTTTAGAAAGGGGTGTGCACTGGCAGAATTTTGAAGTTTGGGAAAGCACCAGAAAAAGGGAGTTAATAAGGATGAAGAGACATGAATGAAAAATGGGAGAGGAAAGGAAGTAAAAAGATGGATGGTTTTCTTAAAACTTGTTGGTATTAGGAAATTCCCAGTAAGAGAAGGGTTAGAGGAAAAACAAGGAAGGCGGAGAAGTAAAAAGTCAGTGAGTAGAATGTAGAAGAGGAGATACTGGAAAATTGGGCATCCTTGAGTTGAAAGAAGGAAGTATTCCTTGAAATTAGCCAATGCAAGATGGAATAGTGTGTGGAGAATACAATGGAAAAGGAAACTACAATAGGACTAAAACACCATAACACTTCTGTGTACACTGTCTAGCCATAATGGACATAGAAGTAGAACTGACATAATTGTTTTTCATTGAATTATTGTATATAAAGGTCTCTAATTGTTTAGTGTAGCACTAAACTTGAGGTACAGGAAGCTGTGTGGATTGTGTCATGGAAGAATAGTAGAAATTTGCTCAATTGTGGCAACTGTATTTATGCAATTGTAAGGCAAAGTGCTTTCTTGTATGTAACAGGATAGCACGTTACCTTTATAGTGTATGCACCTGACACAGTTTGAAAGGTAAGACCCTGAAATTAATAAAGGATAACTGAAATACAGAGCGTAAATGGGTACTTAATCTTGCTCAAACTGTATGCACAGCTGTTTTAGGAATGTGTTCCAAAGCTAATGTAGATTTAGTTCATATAAGGAAACAAAACAGAAAGATATTGTAATAGACGTATAAAAATAGCATCATTATCCATGTGTTCCTCACAGGGCCGCCCAGAGGATTCAGGGGGCCTGGGGTCTTCGGCGGCGGGGGCCCCCACTTTGGCGGTAATTCGGCGGCGGGGGGTCCTTCCGCTCCGAGACCTGCTGCCGAAGTGCCCTGAAGACCCGTGGTGGTGGGGCCCTGCCGCCGAAGCAGGACCCGGCACTTCGGTGGCAGGTCCCGCTTCAGCGGTAATTCGGCGGCGGGGGGTCCTTCGGCCCCGGGGCGGAAAGACCCCCCGCCACCGAAGACTCGGAGTGGAAGAAGCTCTGGGGGGCCCAGGCCCCGTGAGAGTTTTCCGGGGCCCCCGGAGCAAGTAAAGGACCCTGCTCCAGGGCCCCCGAAAAACTCTCGTGGGGGCCCCTGTGGGGCCCAGAGCCTGGGGCAAATTGCCCCACTCCTCCCTCCCCCCCCGGGCGGCCCTGGTTCCTCAATATACAGTGCTAAAACTAGATTAATACTTAATTTTGTCAATTTCACTTGTGACTATGGCTCACTATAGATTGCCTACAGGCGATTAGGTTTTAGAAGCTTGATTTTTTTTTTTTTTCTTGATACATAACATTTTTTTAGTTTGGCCTCTTCATCTAACCTGTACTATCTATCCATTTTTGTCTAATTACATTTAATTTTCTATAGTATAACGTAGTATGCTTAATTTAAAAGTCCTTTAAAGTTTTCTTATGTCACTTGCATTTAGTGTTTTCAGTATCAGTACATCATTTAAATTGTAAAATGGAGATCCTAAAAGATGGAATCTGATTGTGAGAATATTCTAACTTTAGCTATCTATAGTAGTGTAAATGCATAAGTTCTGATTACTTTGTAAATTATTACTTTTTTATAAACCAGTAATTTCACTAAAAATTAACACACTAGAATACTTACAATTTTCAGATGGTTCGTAACTCACCTCACTCATAATTTGAGCCATTTTTCCTCTCTGAAATAACATGTTTTCAACCAAGTAGCAATTGAAAATAGCTAGAATTTTTACTGGTTTCCTTTTAGGTGCAAACACTTGTGTACAGTTGCAAATATATCTCACTTGTTTTGTTTCTGAACTATTTTGGATTGATAAAGTGTATTAATCAGTGTACAGTCTTAATACTGACCTTGTGCTCAGTTGCTGTACGAAGTATAGAAGACACAGTCATTATCCAAGGGGCTACAAGTTAAAAGCAATGTCCAGCAAGCACAGGATAGTAAGTCTTGACACTGGAACAAGCATACAGACAGCAGTAACTGCAAAATTAGGCCCTTAACTAAAATTCAGTCAGACTAAACAAATACTGTACATGATACAAAATTTGCTGGTCAATCGTAATGCATCCAATGTGCTTTTTCCCCCAATCGTGCCTTAAAATTTGAACTGGATACCAGGCATTTCAAGATTAAAAGAGAATGGTAGTGCTTTAAAAATAATGAACTTTGTCTGGATTGTATAGACTTAACAGATCAAAATTACTTATTCTCTTGTTAGGAGTTGGTAGGTCAATGGAATCCAAGTTGGCATCTTTGGGAATTAAAACCTGTGGAGACCTACAATATCTTACTATGTCAAAACTCCAGAAGGAATTTGGTCCAAAAACAGGACAAATGCTCTACAGATTCTGTCGTGGTTTGGATGACAGACCTGTTCGAACAGAAAAGGAAAGAAAATCTGTTTCAGCTGAGATCAACTATGGTATAAGGTTTACTCAGGTAAACTAAAACTGTCTTACGTCTTGGAGGATTAAATATTATATTTGAAAGACTTCCTCCCACAGCAGAAGATCCTCCTTGTTTCCCATGGATATTCCGAATGCCCTCATTTAATCTTTTTTGTTGTTGTTGTTTTTTTTAAAGACATCACTCTATTACAGCCACAATCATAGCAGTCATATTGACAATCCATCATTCTCATCCTAACATTCTGTTCCCGGGAATGATTTACCCGACTGAAATTCAAATTCTGGTTACCCATGTGGCAATGCATAATACCATATCTAGACTGTCATAGTGCAGATTTTTAACCAATTTATATCTTTTAAAATACTGCATTTTTAAAATCTTTTATTAACTATAATAATGTTAAAATAATTATTACCTTCAGAAAGGAAGTTAGTGCAATGGTAAGATTGAGAAATTAAATATGTATGAAAATTATAAAAATTAAGGCCAACATTTTCATACCTGGATGCCTAAAGTTAGACTCTGTATCCATATTCAGGTTCTTAAACCAAATGCCAGATTGGAGAGGGAGGGAGCCTCTGCCTTTTTCATTGATTTTAGAATCAAAACAACAATCTAGGGGTTTGTCTACACAAACACTTAATCTACTCCCATTTCAAAGTAGGGTACATTAAAGCAGTGGTTCTCAACTGGGGATACACGTACCCCTGGGTGTATGCAGAGGTCTTCTAGGGGGTACATCGAGATATTTGCCTAGTTTTACAACAGACTACATAAAAAGCACTAGTGAAGTCAGTAAAAACTAAAATTTCATACAGACAATGACTTGTTTATACTGCTCTATATACTGTACACTGAAATGTAAGTACAATATTTATATTCCTATTGATTTATAATTGTATGGTAAAAATGAGAAAGTAAGCAATTTTTCAGTGTAGTATGCTGAGACACTTTTTTTTTTTTGTTATGTTTGATTTTTGTAAGCAAGTAGTTTTTAAGTAATGTGAAGCTTGGGGCTATGCAAACAAATCAGACTTTTGCAAGGGGTACAGTAGTCTGGAAAGGTTGAGAGCCACTGCATTAAAGCACAGTAGGGAACTTCTAGTGCACGACAGAGTCTACATGGGCACTTATTGCATGGCAGACTTGTGCGTGGCCGACTTGCACCTAAATGTTTGTTTAGGCAATCCCTCGGAACCTAACTTCAGCACCTAGAGTTTGAAACTTTGAACCCATGTTTCTACCAAAATTCTAATTTGATCATATTGCATATCATTCAGAATTTATGGTACAGATTAAATTTAATATTAAGTAAACCTTAATGTATTACTTTTCACTTGGAAATCAGGAAAAGAAATGGGTAGGGGCCTCATGGCCAAGGTCTAAGAGTGCAGTAGAAAACTTTTCCTTTTGTAATTTCCTGACTTTTGAGTGCTTTATTTCTCAAATTTCTTGCATCAGTGTTGGGAGTTTTTCATTTAATTTCATAATATTAAATGAAAAAAACTGATTAAATGCTACTAAATGCAGCATGAGGTTATTTGATCTAAACTGTGAAGTAGGGGATCCTTAAGTAAAGCCATTGAATTTTTAGGTGCAGCTTGCCAAGGAGTATAGACAACTTTGGCGGTGATCCTCAGCAAAAGTACTGCAGCTGCTTCAGACTTAAGAAGTTCACTTGGAAGTTTAGAGCCGCAATCATAAAAGATAGAAGTGAATGCTGAAATTGTGCAGAAATTGACTGCTTAGGCTCCCATGCGTGTCTAGGAAAATCTTATCTACTGAATTTCTTCAAGTAGTGTCCCTGTTGGTGCTCCACTGTAGGTTTATCTGTGCCGCTGTGCCAGCCTGCTCGTGCACTCTCCCTCCCTAGTGGTCTGCCTCAAGGCTGTCTAGCACTGAAGGAGCCAGCAGTTGTCCCTTCGTTATCTGTGTCCTTAGTATAAGTAGTAGTTGTTTTTGTTTCTTTTTGTTCTCCTTAGTAGTTAATGTTTCCATTTTATCCCCTTGGGATTAGAAAAGAACTTTAGCTTATGTTTCCTGCCCCAAGGGTCTTTAGAAGACTCTCTAAGTTCTTTCAGTTAATAAAAAAAAATAAAAAAAAAAGACGGGGGAAGGGGGAATAAAAGAAGAGAGGAAAGAAGAACTTTCTTCTGCATTCCTCATTGCTAGAAGGTGATACCTCCCTCCCATGGGGAATGCCCCGCTTCTAGAGCAGGGGTCGGCAGCTTCTGGCCACGTTGGCAGGTTCGGCGGACCGCGGCTCCCACTGGAGCCTGGGACGGCGAACCGCGGCCAGGGGGAGCCGCTGTCCACCAAACCTGCTTATGCAGCAGATAAACAAACTGGCCCAGCCTGCCAGGGTGCTTACCCTGGCAAGCCGCGTGCCAGAGGTTGCTGACCCCTGTTCTAGAGTTGCCTCTGGATGTCTGAGAGAGTCACATATCCCTCAGAAGTGCTCCCTCTGCCCCTAGTTAAAGCCGAGGTCTTGCAAGAAAAGGGAGCTGAAGTTGAAACTCCTCCTTATGGAAAAAACACTTCAGCCTCCAAGTGCTGACCCTGGATCATCCCTGGAGCCTTCAACTTCAAAGGGGTTAGAGTCACAGAAAGACCAGCAGATCCCTCCCGTAAAGTCTAAAGAGAAAGGGCTCAAAGTCCCCAAATTGAGTCGTTGGTCAGTCAGAGGGGTTCCCCAGTGTGGCCACCTTGGTACTGGCTGCTCTGAACCATGGTACCCAGAAACATCAGAGTGCTTCTGCTGTGAGCTCTGCCGCACCACCTACACGCACCTGGAGCTCAAGCTCTGAGGTTGTGGTACTGGTCTCTAAGGATAAAGACAAACACTCTACCGCCTCTAAAGGAGCAGCTCTGAGAAAACCTTCGGTTGGGTGAGACAAAGCCCCATCTAGGGAACGCTCTGCACCTTCACAACCATCGGTACGGACACTCCTCCACAGTACCGAGTGAGCCGATGGTACCGTAAGAGTTCCAGTACCCTAGACACCTGACAGTTGGGGAAGAACCACAATCCCCATTATTTAGTACCAGGATCCTGCTTTTGAGCACATCCTGGCACCTGGAATTGCACTCAGCACCAGGCTGTGTACCACCAATACCCCAGCCAGTGCCCCCCTTACTCGGTAACAAGTCTGACAATGACCAGGAGGATGTCATTTCCCTGGGCTCTCATCATGGCCCACCATCACAATACAAGGGTCTTCCTCAAGTCCATCGAACTAACCATGATCATGGTATGGGCCCCTTTGGGCACTCCCACCAGTCATCTTCCCCTCCCCAGGGCTGTATTGGGTTCCTTGGGCAACATACAAATCCCAAACTTCACGGGCATTTAATGTCTCTCAGAAAGAGTCTGCCTTGATGGTCTTCTACAGCGTCACTGTCCAGAGCCCCTGAACCAGAGGAGGAGGAAACTTGAGGAAAAGGAGGAAAGTCTTGAAGGGGAAGCTACCCCTCCAGCAAACTTCTCCTTATCTTTGCCAGATGAGGCTGTAATGCTCCTCCCCCCATCACTAGCTGATGATTTCAAGAACTTGCAAGGCCTTACTAAGGTGGCAGACCTGCTGCAGATTCCTCTACAAGAGGTAGCAGATGCACATCACACACTGGTGGATATTCTGCACACCTCCTACTCACCCAGAATTGCCCTCCCAATTAATGAGTCAATTCTAGATCCTGCCAAAGTCATCTGGCAGACACCAACTGGCAAGAGAGCCGACAAAAATTTCTGCATCCCTCCCAAAGAGGCAAACTTCCTGTTTCAACATCCACAACCCAACTCCATTGTAGTTGATGTTGCTTGCCTCATGCATTAACCACATCACGCCCGGTCGACCCATACGATTGTGATTGGAAAAGGCTACATCTCTATGAGAGGAAGGCATATTTGTCAGCGACATTGCAGGTTAGAGTTGCAAACTACCGAGCATCCATCGCCAAATATAATTGTATTAATTATGAGAAACTCAATGCATTTCTGGAACATTTACCAGAGAGACAAAAGGAACAGTTTCAGGCGATTGTCAGAGAGGGTCAATTAGTAGCCAGAACAGTGTTACAGACTGCACTGGACGCAGCCGATACAATGGCAAGCTCTGTCTCTGTGGCAGTGGTAATGAGACATTCTTGTTGGCTAAACCCTTCTGGGTCGCCCAAAGAGCTGCAGACTACAGTGAAAGATCTCCCATTTGAAGGGCCCAAGCTCTTCGCGGAGAAGACAGACTCTTCTCTTCACACCTTGAAGGATTCCTGGGCCACATTACACTCACTGGGAATCCACTCTGCGGGACAGAGAACTTGGGCCTCTGTCCACACTTTCACAGATCATTGTGCGATGACTGGAGATTCATCCTCCACTGCCCTCTATGGTACTCTCTGTAGTAACTGACTCCAAAGCCCCAGCCTTCCATGGAGAATATTGCTGTGAAGCCACTTACGGTGGAGCGCACCCACTGGGACACTACTCAAAGAGGGAGTTACTTTGTGCAATGGTTCTTCAAGATGTTTGTCCCTATGGGTGCTCCATAACCCACCCTCCTCCCCTCTACTTCAGTATTGTCTATAAGGGACTTTGTGTAGAGAAGGAACTGGGCGGGGGTTCACCCTCACAGTGTAGATAGCCTCGAGGCAGCATGGGAGGGAGCGCACATGTGCAGGCTAAACTGACACCGCTACCTAAAATCTCTGATTAGAGGTGCAGATATTCTTACAGTGGAATATCTGTTTCCCACAGGGAAACACATTTTACAAAACTATCGTTACTGCACAAGGTGAGTAACTTCCTCTTTTTAGGGTTCGTACTAGTTGTCATCAAAATCTCTTGAGTAAAACAACTTGAAGTTTGTGTATCAGACTGTTCTTATGATGGCTCTACAAAGAAGTTGCACTTTTCTGTAGAAAAATAAAACTAATTTTTCAATGTTCCACATCTCAAAAGTGTGTGATTTACCTCAGATGTTGCCAAAACATTCTCCTCTCACTACAAATGATAAAATGATATGAAATTTGTATCCTCAGATTTGTCATACATCAGTATAGCAGTATACATGCAGTGAAAATTCTCCTATTCAGAGGCAAAAAAGAGGCACTTTTACCTTTGAATTTTCTTGCTGTAGTCAGTTGGCTGTGCTCTTTTTTTATTTTTAAAATCTTTATAGTGTATCCTTTAGTTTCATGCCAAAACTACATGCAATAAATTAATTTACATATTTTTAAAGACATTTTAGCTCTCTGCATCAGATGCATGACAGTGATAAAAAACTTTTTTTTTCCTTCCGTTTAGCCTAAGGAAGCAGAAGCTTTCCTTCTGAGTCTTTCAGAAGAGATCCAACATAGACTTGAAGCTGCTGGGATGAAGGGAAAACGGTTAACTCTTAAAATCATGGTCAGAAAGGCTGGGGCCCCTGTGGAGCCTGCAAAATATGGAGGCCATGGAATCTGTGACAACATTGCCAGGTAACCTTGCATAGAATTAAAAACTTATCAATATGTAGGTATGGACCCACTACTGCAGGGTGCTGAGCCTCGTGAACTCCCAATAAAACATAAAGGGTGTTAAAGGTGCTCAGTGCCTTGCAGAATTGGGCTTTATATAGTATCTATTACTATATAATAGCTGCAGTACTGTTCTCAAACTTCCTGTATGTTTTGTTTAATATAGTCCAGGGGTCGGCAACCTTTCAGAAGTGGTGTGCCAAATCTACATTTATTCACTCTAATTTAAGGTTTCGCGTGCCAGTAATACATTTTAATGTTTTTAGGAGGTCTCTTTCTATAAGTCTATAATATTTAACGAAACTATTTTGTATGTAAAGTAAATAAGGTTTTTAAAATGTTTAAGAAGCTTCATTTAAAATTAAATTAAAGTGCAGAGCCCCCTGGACCGGTGGTCAGAACTCGGGCAGTATGAGTGCCACTGAAAATCAGCTCGTGTGCTGCCTTCGGCACGCGTGCCATAGGTTGCCTACCCCGATATAGTCCTAGGTGGTGATCTGGTTTTCCTATAGAAACATGACTATAGTTTAGGATTTTCATGCAAAAAATGTCTTAAATACGTTTTCCTCTTGTAATCTTAGAGGAGTTTAGAGACTAATATCTTTCCTTCCAGTCTCCTTTAGAAGGAGAAAGGGAACTTCATTGTGATGGTCATGAAATAAGCGGGGGTTTTCTGGACTGGAAAGCCTTCCTGAAAAGGCTTAGATAGTCAAAATCACTTTTGGAAGAGCAACTGGCTGAAAATACCCACCTTGACACAGTTTTTAAAATTGTGTGTTAATTTTCTTCAGCACTGTATTACAATCAGCAGCACCAATCAGAGCACCCCAGTCTAATCTTTGTGGTGATCAGCTTCCAATAAATCTTTTCAGGGATTCAGAGATTCCAGAAGGCTAATTACAAACCTTAAAAAAAAAAAAAAAAAAAAAAAAAAAGCTTAGTCAGGCTTTATGCTTTTTTCCTGTTTTAAACAATAAAGTAATAATTGGTAATACTTACTGACACTCTGCTACAGTATGCAGCACTAATTGCCTGCCAAATACTTATTAAAGTGTACAGTTCCTTGAATTCAGCAAATCCTAAAATGAATGATTTTTTTTTTTGTTAAAAGTCTACGATAGTACACTCTCAAACTGATGTTGGTGAAGTATACGCAGAATAAATATTAATATTTTTATAAAAGGTGACCTTGAGAACATCCACCTGTTTGAATTATGCTGAAAATAAGATTAGATCTCAGAGAATCTCTGGCACCCTGTTTGTGGAATATAACTATCTGATGTAATGCTGTTGATATAGATATAATGAAATCGGGTTTTTCCAAAGCTAATAGTCTTTAAGTCTTTTCAATAAAGTAGAATGGCATGCTGTACAAATGCTTTACACAAATCAATTACTGCACAGATTTGCCCCATATGAAAAGTATTAATACTGATCCCTTTCATAGATGTACTGGGCAGTAGATCTAGAGCTAGAGGAGGAAGTAAAGTAGAAGAAGTGAGAAGCAGCAGAATCAATCAGTCTGAAAACGGAACTCATCCAGGATAAAAATGGAGAATATAGGAGAGGAAAGGAAGGAGAGCCAAATGTGTCCAAATTAGAAAGAGAGGACAGGGAACATTAAGAACAATAAATGATAGCTGCACTTACAGAAAAGGGGAGGAAAGGTGAACAGAACATACCTCAGAGGTTAGAAAGTTGAGAGGCATGTTGTTTATTATATGTATTATAGCACTTACGAGCATTAGTCTTTGGGCTAGCATCCAATTGTATTAGGTACTGTACAAATAGAAAACAAAAATATAGTCATCACATCAAAGAACTTGGAATCTAAGTATAAGACAAGACAACAGCTAGGTACAGACCAAGAAAAAGAGATGTACAAGAGATCAATGAGACAATATTGGGAGAAGATAGTAGGTGTTAGATGAGGCAGGCGTGGGAAAGAAGGAGCTTGATGCCACCAGTACATCCTTCAGGGTTTGGAGGAAAGAAGGCTGCGACTGAAATAGACTCCTCTACATCTCTGGCTGCTATATACATATTAGGATGGCCTCAGTAAAATGTGGATGTCTCACCTATCAGATCATTAATGTTAGTTAATTATTGAGGACAAAAATGTTTCTCCCTTCCTCGCTATTAACTTAATCCAGAATGTTTTAAAATTGTGTTAGACTGGTAATCATCTCTCATAAGTATTGATTTTAATCAATGTTTCTATAATGTGTTTGTCCTAGTTTTCCTAAAAAATATTATTCCAGTTTTGTAGACTGAGAAATTACTTTCCTCTGTGGTATCAAGTAGTATATCTTTCTTTGAGATGATGTCTGGAATGAATAGTGTAAAGTCTCTTTACGATTTTGTAATGCATCTTTTCTTTAACTGTATTTTATTCTTTGCAGAACTGTAACTCTTGACCATGCAACAGATAGTGCAAAAGTAATTGGGAAGGAAACACTAAACATGTTTCACACAATGAAATTGAACATATCAGATATGCGAGGGGTGAGTTAATAAAACTAAGAGTTCAAGTTTGTGTTTTACATTTCCTGCTCTACATTGATATATTTATGCAACTTTCTTAGGCTGCACAGACTTGGATTGACATTAACAGGGTACTAGTTTCACATATGATAAAGTACAACTTGACTATTTGTAAACTGGCTACACTTAATTTAGTAATCTTTTTAGAATAGAAATGTGCAAGCTCAAACATGCCATTTTTATAGAGAGAGTTTTCACAGTTTCACAGTTTAATATCACAATTACAGTAAAACTAATTGGCAGTGAATAATATCCTAGCTATGTAAACATAAAAAATAGTCCTAGCAGCCCCCCACCCATCGCCTATTTCATGCTCTGTGTGGCCTGTTGTACACTATCTCAGGATTTCCTGTCCAAGATTTTAGAAAAGTTGGAGGTAAGCCTGCAAAATAGTACCCAGGTGCACCATTGAATTGGGCAAAATAATTTTTAAGAATACTTCTGCAGTTTTGTTTTGGATATTATTTTGGACTAAATTAAAGGTGAGAGAAGCTTTTCCGGGGGGAAATGTATCTGGTAGAAAATGAAAGTATGTTTGTTACTATTGCACTTGGAGGGAAACCCTGCCTTTGTGCACTTGGCATGGACCTTCACTGTTTGTCTGATACTCAGATACTGAAGTGGTAAGTGTAGTATAGATTAGATCAGTGAGTTGGAATTAAAAAATAGTATCCCTCACTTGGTACATCTTTCACCTGTCGTGGGTACTTCTCTGAGTTAGTATAAATTTCTACTCCTGGTTGCAACATATATATTTGTTTGAGTTTGGGGAGTTCGTATAATTTTTAAAACCAATATAAGTTATATAAATGATTCATATCGTCCTGTTGAGACACACTTTTTCTTTACTTTACTCCCAGAGAAATGAAGAAGGGTGGCACTTTTGTAATTTCTTAGCTGTTGACTTTGGGGGCTGATTTTGTTTTTTAGTACCTGCAAAATATTTTTCCTCTAGTAATAAGTGGATGGGTTTGGTTAGGAGGGTTGGGGGAGTTTATATATTACAAAATACTTCATTAAATTTATGTCTGCTTAAGTTGCCCTTATTTGCTACTGTTCTTGACTTTGTGATTACAAATAAGGATACAAAATATGTTTTTTGTTTTGAGGTTGGAATTCAGGTGCATCAGTTAGTTCCCATCAATAAAACCACTTCAGCTGTTTCCTCTCGCTCATCAGTACCATCTGGACATTTACCTGGGGGATCACATTCAGTTATCGATCTTCTCCATATTCAGAAAACTAAGAAATGTTCAGAAGAAGAACATAAAGAAGGTCAGTAACTACTTATGCTAAGCAATCTGTTCCAGCTTGTATTTACCTGTGACACTCTAAGTACATTTTCCAGACCTGAAGAAGAGCTCTGTATAAACTGGAAAATTTGTGTCTCTCACCAACAGAAGTTGGTCAAATAAAAGATATTACCTCACCCTGGACTGACACGGCTACAACAACACTGCATGCTTTAAACTGCCATGGTCAGTTGTATTTGGGGTTTGTGATATTATTTGCTTCCTTTAAGAAACAACTCGTTTTTAATTTGATTTCTAAAAAAGAGGGATGTATGGATTAGTTTAGAATCAGAACTTCTACAAAATCTTGAAAAGCTAGATGGATAATTAAAGGTAGATATTTAAAGTGGAAAAAAGTTCTCACTAACCATTCCCATTATTGCACAAACTACCAAATGTTTTTCAGTAGAAGCATAAGGTAACTAAAATTCCATATCATGTGAAAAGTAAGTTGTTTTTGAACGTTAAGATAATTTTTCTGTATATTGTTTTCTACATTTATAGTATTTGTGGCTGCTATGGATCTCGAAATATCATCTGCATCAAGAACATGCACTTTTCTGCCATCTCTCACTACTCATCTGACATCTGGTCTCAATCCCATTACCAGCAAGGCTGAGTCTGCAGTTAAATGGAATGGTTTACACACTCCTATCAGCGTAAAATCAAGACTTAATTTAAGTATTGAGGTTCCTTCACCTTCCCAGGTAAATGTGAGGGGTATGGAACATCTGATACATACTTGTTTGTAATTACTGTTCAGGAATGCAGTTCCCATTTTTGGTGGTAAATACCCAACAGGAAAAACTGTCATTCTTCCAGTATTTTTCTTCCTTTTTACAGTGTCAGGGAATGGAACTGGGACTAAAAAGGAGAAGATACTCCAAGATCAGGGTATTGAATAGATTACCCTACACCCAGCAACTCTAAAGCCCTTTAAAGAAATACAAATCTTGGCTTTAAAAATCATGAGGTTCTGAAAACTTAACTCAGAGTTACGAAACTTTTTTGTGTTAATGCTAGTATATAATAAAAATGTCAATACTCTGTTAGGAATTTAAATATGTATTTTTTTAAACTCTGTAGTATGTGCTGAGCTTTAATTATTATGTTATTAATAGGACTATTTTCCATATAGGCTAATTACTAATGAACTATTAAAGGTGACTTTTACAAAGTACCATTTATGTTTTTCATGAAGGTAGAGCTCTTAAGCACTGTTAGTATCTTTTTGTTATAATCCTGATATTCACACCTGCTCATCCTAATACCTGACTAGAGCTAAATAAGAATTCTGCTCCGTACAAGGTTACACTTTACCGTACTCATTAATTAGTAACACAACTAATTCAAAAGGTTCAAATGACACAGTTCAGATTTTGCCATGTTAATTTTGTTTAATATATTACACAAAATAGAAAAGTAATAGAATTTGAAAAGCTCACTCTTCTTGTGCTCTAATTCAGTATGCTTAGAAATGGTTAGATTATTCAGAAATTCAAGATTGTCCCAAAGAACCAAAGCGTTGAAGCAGCATGGTGCTCTCCTTTTCTTCTTTCCAGCCTCATTTATGGTGAAGACCTTTTGCTCCCTCAGGAGATCAGACAAAATGCTGTCTTAAAGATCACTCTGCAAATATGGAAAAAGGTAGTTGGGTACTTTGATATAGCACCAGAATTTTCACTGATGTTCTCAGTATGCAGGCTGCCTTGTGCTTCTTTGGGACTGGAAGTTTAACTTTTAAAAGATGAGTTCAGGATAGTCAACCATTGGAGACTTTTTCCCATGCATAACACTACTAAACTTTGAAAGCTCAGAATTAAACTTAATCTGCTTTCTTCAGGTTTCTTTGTGTACCAACACAATCATTTCCTAGACATATTTACAAAAGGAAAAGCTCTGCAAATGAGAAAGAAAAGTATAAAATAGACACCCTTTCTTTCACAAGTTTAGTTACTAACAAAATAAACTTCTATATTTAATGTTATATTTCTTTTTGTTGATAAATTCCTGCAATTATATACCCCTAGTCTGTGCCTTGGGTATGAGATTTTAAAATTTTTCTCAAGGATAATCAGTAGAAGAAAGCATTTAGAATACTCCCCTGAAACCTGAATTTGCAAGACTTACCAGCAAATGCGGTATTTCATTCTGTACAGATTGCTATTTTCCTTTCACTTTAGAGACTTCCTTTTTGTTCTGTATTTGTACAGAGCCTCCAACAGTGGTGGGCAACCTGCGGCCTGCTGGCCACACACGGCCTGTCAGGATAATCCGCTGGTGGGTCATGAGACAGTGTTGTCCGCAGGCACGGCCACCCGCAGCTCCCAGTGGCCCTCCGGCCTCCACTGCTTTCTGCAGCTCCCATTGTCTGGGAACGACGAATTGTGGCCACTGGGAGCTGCGGGTGGCCGTGCCTGCGGACAGTCAATGTAAACACTGTCTCCTTGCCCACCAGCGGATTACCCTGACGGGCCTCAGGTTGCCCACCACTAGCCTCCAACAATGTAGTCCTAGCCCCTGTCTGGATCTCCTAGGTGCAACAATAATAAATAATAATTTTAAGCAACATGGATTCAAATGATTCTATGATTCTAAATCTACATTTAAGATGTTCCTATTGTGATTATCAGTCATACTCTCTGTCATTCAGGGAGCTGCAATTACATACTTCAGCTTTTGGAATCTGATGCACCATTTCATTTGTTCAATGTTCGTAGTTTTATGTTTTATCAGAATCTACCCCTAGGGCCAACTGTTGAGAACTGACTTGAATATTGAATGGTGTTTATGGTTTGGGGGAAAAAGCATATCCTAAATTTACTGATTGTACTAATAAAACCCATGTTACAAATATGGCAATGAGAAATCTGATGTTGCTGTAAGTACACCAGATTAGTAACACCAAAGTAAATTGGAGCATATATATATAAAAATATCCTGGCACTAAACTGAATGATCACTCAATTGCTGTATTGAATGATCAGTCAGCTGCTTTAGACCAGATAGTAGACTTATGTTCAAATCAATATACATGTTGCCAGTATCTTATTTGATTAGTTATTTAGGGTTATAATGAAGATTAGATGAATGTGAAGGGAAGTTTATATAGGAATTATATTTACTATGTTAAATATTATTTTTAAAAATACAAGACTAAGCATTTATGTATACTAACTTAATTTTGCCTTTTGCTACAACATTCAGTACTGTCAGATTCCCAAGTCAGCTTGTGTATACAAATTAGGATGTCAGTTGTTGTGTTTTAATTTCTTCTAATTTCAGTTTATAAAATAAATACTATGACTCTTTTAAACTGTTTTTATGTTCTTATGTTCTTGATTCTCAGAAAATCTAATGACCTTTTTATTTTATTTTATTTTTATTTTTATTTGCAGTTAGATCAATCAGTCTTGGAAGCACTGCCATCTGATCTCAGAGAACAAGTAGAGCAAATGTACGCCATTCAACAGGCAGAGACTTATGGTGATAGCAAAAAAGAACCCATAAATGGGTGTAACAGTGAGTTTCTGCCACAGCCAGTTGGAGCAGTTCTCTTACAAATACCAGACCTCCAAGAACCAAACAGTGATACAGGAATTAATGTAATAGCCCTGCCAGCATTCTCACAGGTAGAGTATACTCTTAAAATAAGTGGGCATGGTGTCAACAAATGAACTTTGAATCTGTAGTAATAATAGTTAACTTCATTTGTCCAGGCAAAATTATTAGAATTTGTGAGTCGTTCAGAACCCACCCATAGGCCACTACGTATTGGTCTCTGCACCTTTAGAATTTTTATCCTGGACTCGGGAAAAGTATAATACATGTTAAAGATTTATAGTTGCCAGTATTTCTACATCCGTGTCTTGAAAAGTTATTTTTTGTTGTTGTTGATGAAAAGGCTCTGCAATTATCCCTCATTTTGCAATAAAATGAGATGTATGAACAGTTTTTTCCTTGCACTGCAGCTGTGTTACATTGCACTACCAGTGCAAGGCAGTCCTAAAATCAGCTTAACTAGCCACTGGAGGATCAGCCCATTATAGATGGATCTTTTGATGGCATAAAGCTAGTGTAGTAGCTCCCAAGCCACACATGTGCCTGCCAGTTTAGTTTAGTGTTTTTTTGTCAGGGGGAAAAGGAGGCATGACAGGAGCTTCCATGGGTCCCAGCAATTCCCAGATGCCATATTAGTTGCTTGAGGCTGTTGGCTGCTGTTGCAAGTTAGACCAGCCTAAGGTCTAACTTCTATTTTAAATCCATGAAGGCTACTGGACTGGTGCACAGCAGGACCAGGATTAGGGGAGTGCAAAAGTGGTTTATAGCATGATGGCTTGAAGTGGTAGATGCTATTCATCCAAGGCTGGTCATCCTTTCTTCAGTCCCAGGGGATCACATATGTTGGAGATGGATATTGAAAGATCTTGTTATAGACTTCATTTAAAATTCATTAGCAGCAACAAGGAACTAATTCTCCATTCACTGTTTCAGGACACTATACATCCTATTAGGCAGAGAGGGAAATTGAACTGGGATCTCCCAAGCACCAGCTGAGTACCCTAACCACTGGTTTAAAGGTTGTAATAGATGCCTGTCCCTTCCCCCCCCCCCCCCCCCGCAGCTGTTTTGTGTGAAATTGCAAAAACAGCTTAGCCACCTAAGCTGTCTTAACTCCAAGAAAGGGGAGATGGGTTTCCAGTTGTGGATTTCAAACAGAGATAGGTGCCTCCCTGCAGCCTGGACTTAGGTGCTGAAATCTGTGAGAGGGACAGGGTTTAGGACATACTTCTCTCATAACCATTTCCCATTGGCTAGCTCAGGTGGCCCCACGTAGTGTCCTGGCTTTTGTGCATCCTGTTCTTAGATGCCTAACTCAGACTTTGTGGATTCCAGTGATTTTTCTATGCATCTAAAAGTTAGGCATTGTGGAAAAGTCCCTTTGTAGATCCAAGCCTAAGTTCTGAAAACTAAAAGTAACATGAGTTCAGCAGTTCTTAAAGCTGTTACTATTGAAGTGGTATCTTAATTTAAAACAATATATGGTCTTCATGTCATAACTACATCATTATGGGAGAATATATCATAGATGAAATGTAGGGATGGAAAGGACCCCAAGAAGCCATCCAGTCCAGCCCCTTTTGCCATTGCACAAATAAGTAAACCTAGACCATCCTTGACAGTGTCCAACTTGTTTTTAAAAGCTTCCAATAACAGGAACTCCACAACCTCCCTTGGAGGCCTATTCCAGAGTTTAAATACCCTTATCATTAGAAAGTTTTTCCTAATATCTAACTTAAATCTCTCTTGCTGCAGATTAAGTGCATTACTACTTGTCCTACCTTCAGTGGACTTGGAGAACAATTGATCATCGTCCTCTTTTTAACAGCCCTTAACACATTGCAAGACAGTTATCAGGTCCCTCCTCAGTCTTCTTTTCTCAGGACTAAACATGTCCAAGTTTTTTAACCTTTCCTGATAAATCAGATTTTCTAAACCTTTTTTCATATATATTGCTCTCCTCTAGATGCTTTCTAATTTGTCCAAATGTGTGTAAAAGAAAAAAAGTTATTTATATTTGAAACTTAATGAATTAGTACAGTAGTACACTCCATAAATTGAAACATTACTGTCATGCTGCAGCAGGAGGATTTTAGCGGTGGAGAATTTTAGCTATAGCAACTCAGCAGAGGTAAATTATTACACAGTTTACATCCTGCAGTTTCTTATTGCTTAATTAGATTAATTTTTTTCAACTCTACATCACTTTTGTCTGAATTGCTTTTATATGAGTGGTTGCCTGGTTAATAAGGTGACTGATTTGTTCATTGGGAAATTTGTGGTAAGTTTCACTTGTTAATTCTAAGGTTTGTATTGTAAGAATCCATATAGGTTTAACTCATTTCAGTTAGCCTCTGTAGTAATCATTTGGAATATAGAAAAATCTATAAAAGTTGGCAAGATTTGAAGCTTAAAGCAGAGCATTTAAGTGGTAAAGAATACGAGTATTTACAGATTATTTAAAACTGAATGGCATGTGTTTGCTGTGTTGAAGTTAGTTTTTTCGAGTGCTTGCCATGTCCATTCCATGTTAGGTGTGCGCATGCCACATGCGCAGTCACCGGAGATTTTTCCCTCAGTGGTATCCGTTGGGCTAGCTCTATCGCCACGTGCTCATGTGCCAGTATAAGGGGCCTATCTGGCCCTACACTCTCTGTTCCATCTGACCACCCATGACAGTCGCTGGAACAACTTCTCTTGCCTTAGCGAGGCATTTAGTCAGTGATTCTGTTATTCCATCCTTTCTTTCACAAGTTTAGTTACCTTCAGTTATTTCTTTTAGTAGTAGTGTATATAGTTGAATCCTCCACATTTAGCTTAGAAGGGCATCCTCCGCCTGCAGGGGCAGGCGTGCCCTGATCTCCGGGCTTCAAATCTTGTACCTCCTGCGGCAAGCCCATGCCGGTGAGTGACCTGCACTCCAGCTGTCTGAAATGTCTGGGGGAGGATCACGTTCGAGAGCATTGCCAGATCTGCTGCCAGTTCAAGCCTCATATGAAAAAGGACAGGAAGGTTAGGCTAAGTTCCACCCTGATGGAAGCCAGGCTCAGACCAGTATCAGAACCAAGCTGGTCAGACATTGGTGCGGAGTGCTCCTCCAGTGGCACTGGTCTCCCAGCTCTGTTCCTCTTCACCCCCTTCACCAGTGCCGAGGAAGAAACACAAGAAACAACAATCCGAGAGGGGACATTCCCCAGAATTGAGGAAGGACAAACACAGGGAGTGCAACAGTGGGAAACCTGTGTCTGGCCACTCCTTTACCCCCAACTCTGCTTGTGGCACCATTGACTCCACCCTGCTCGCAGATGCCGCTGAGTTTAGTACAGGACCATCCACCGATACCGTGGGGTCATCATGGCACGAGCAGGATTTCAGTGAAGTCCACCCCGGAGGCATTTGCAGTGGCCAGGGACCAAACAGCTCTCCTGGTACTGCCAATTCTGGCAGAGCACGTTCTGGCACCGATGAGGTCATCGAGCAGAAGGGAGCATGTTGTCTTGAGCGTCTATCCAGCACTGGGTCCACTGGTACCGACCAGAGGGAAACCGACCCTGCTGATGTCGGCAAAGAGTACATTGCTCCAGCACCGTTCCCTGAACCTTCGGCACTGGCTGACAGAAGCAAGGAGTTCCAGTCCCCTACAATCCCTCCAAACTGACTTGTCCTCGGGGTTGGAGGTGAAGTGGGCACCCAATCAAGGGGCCAATACCAATACCCAGCCTACGTTTCGTCAGATCTTGGTGCGAGGGGGGACTCTATCTGGCTTGGTGGGCAGTGGCTCATGCAGGAATCCGTGGGGTTTTCCCCTGGTACTGGGAGTGCCTTCCAGCCATTCATACACAGTTGTGTGAGAGAGAAGGGCCACTCCGTTGTGCCACCTGGATTCCAGTACTGAGCCCGGTACCAATACTCAGGAGTTAGAGCTGCATGATGTGAAGGCAGAGTCTACTCTTACCTTGACAACTGGCTGATCCAAGAGCTGGTCGGAGGCCCACGTGAAAGCTAGCATCAGTCTGGTCCAAGCTACCTTCTGAGCCCTGGGCCTATTGATAAATGAGCAAGTCAACTCTCCTCCCTGTCCAGAGGATAGAGTTTATCCTGGTGGTGCTTGATTCTACCCAGGCCAGAGCATTCCTCCCAGAGGTGAGCTTCCAGAAAATGTCAGCTTTGATATCCAAGATCAAGGCCCACTGCATGACGACAGCGAGTTTCTGCCTCAAACTTTTAGGTCACATGGCAGTGTGCACCTACATGGTACAGCATGCAAGACTGCTCCTCAGACCCCTTCAAGCTTGGCTGGCCTCAGTGTTCTCCACTGAGCCGTCACCACTTGGACTTCATGCGTACAGTTCCTGCCCCGGTCCTCACCTCCGTCAACTGGTGGAGGGATCCCTTTGTCACTTCCCAGCCATCAATGTATCCCTAATCTCTGACGTATCTGGTCTAGGTTGGGGGGCTCGCCTCGAGCATCTCCGTATTCAAGGTGCGTGGTCTCAGGAGGAGCTGTCCTTGCATACAAACATCCGAGAGTTCAGAGCAGTCCATCTAGCATGCCAGGTGTTTCTACCCCAGATCGCAGGCAAAGTAGTGCGAGTACTCATGGACAACATGGCAGATGGCAGCCATGTTTTACATCAGCAAACAGGGAGAAGCACACTCATCCACCCTCTGTCAAGAGGCCATTCGCTTGTGAGACTTCTGTGCAAAGGACTCCATCCACCGTGAAGCTTCTATACCTTGACTTTTTTAGCAAAGGTTTTGATACGGTGTCCCACAGTATTCTTGCCAGCAAGTTAAAGTAGTATGGATTGGATGAATGGACGGTAAGGTGGATAGAAAGCTGGCTAAATCGTCGGGCTCAACGGGTAGCGATCAACAGCTCGATGTCTAGTTGGCAGCCGGTATCTAGCGGAGTGCCCCAGGGATCGGTCTTGGGGCCAGTTTTGTTCAACATCTTCATTAATGATCAGGATGATGGGATGGATTGCACCCTCAGCAAGTTCACGGATGACACTAAGCTGGGGGAGAGGTAGATACGCTGGAGGGTAGGGATAGGGTCCAGAGTGACTTAGACAAATTGGAGGATTGGGCCAAAAGAAATCTGATGAGGTTCAACAAGGACAAGTGTAGAGTCCTGCACTTAGGACGGAAGAATCCCAGGCTGGGTACCGACTGGCTATGTGGCAGTTCTGTAGAAAAGGACTTGGGGATTACAGTGGGCAAGAAGCTGGATATGAGTCAACAGTCTGCCCTTGTTGTCAAGAAAGCTAATGGCATATTGGGCTGCATTAGTAGGAACATTTGCCAGCAGATGGAGAGAAGTGATTATTCCCCTCTGTTTGGTATTGGTGAGGGCACATCTGGAGTATTGTGTCCAGTTTTGGGCTCCCCACTACAGAAAGGATGTGGACAAATTGGAGAGAGTCCAGCAGAGGGCAATGAAAATGATTAGGGGGCTGGGGCACATTACTTATGAGGAGAGGCTGAGGGTGTGACATTCTATATCTTGGGGGAATGTCCTGATTTTTATATATAAAGCATGCCTTGTAAGGTATCACGGGAAAGCTTATGATCTGCTTAATTTCTCTATCTATATATGTATATCATTAATGCATATGAAGTTATGAGAATTGGGTGGTATGGTCATCACTAAAACATGCTGTAAGTTGGGGAATCAGCCAGATATTCACTCCCAAGAGGCTACAGCAAGGAAAGTAACCAACACCTGGTGGGGTATCAGTCAACCCACCAACAACCATTGTCCAGCAAGGGAGCTACAATGCAATAACTTACTTGCATGAGGCCACACCAGGGGAATTGCTCAACCTTTCCTGGAGATTCAGCACTGCCCCGAGACATGCCTGGACTTGTGCTCCCCAAGCACATGGGACTGAGGTTATAAAAACAGACACAGTGACCACATATGGGGCCTTTTCTCCTGCCCCCAACTACACTGCAAGCAACTAAGACACTGAGAAGAAGACAAGACTCCAATAGAGGAGATTGGCCTAGGTTTAAGGAACAAACCTGTATATTAAGGACTGCAATATCCAATAAGGTGAGAAATTGCTTCATCTAGATGTTGCCCATCTGATAGGGTTGAGAGTTTAGACTGCGTGCTTATATTTTATTTTATTTTGGTAACTGACTGACTTTTTGCCTGTCACTTAAAATCAATCTTTTATAGTCAATACATTTGTTTTACTGTTTATCTTTACCAGTGAGTTTGTAAGAAGTATGTGGCCAATCTGCTCAGGTTTTGCAAAGACTGATGTATGTATATCCACTTTCCATTGATGAGGTGGTGAACTAATTAATAAATCTGCACTGCCCATCTTGAGCAGTACAAGATGGTATATTCCTGAGGTACAGTGCTGGGAGCTGGGGGGGATTTGGCTCTGGTGCCTTTCTCTGTCTGATTCATGAGTGGCTCTGGGAGCATTCCTGCAATATAGCTAGGTGTGGGGCTCCACATGCATTTGTGCTGAGTGGTAAAAACACCTGGAGGGGATTGCTGCTGATCACTAGCAAGTCATGGTGAGAGACAGCCCAGGCTGGAGAGAGTTAAGGGGGCACAGTGGTCCCACAGTGCCAGGTTGCACCCCAGGGAGACCCCATCACAGAGGGAACTGGGCTTATTTAGTCTGCAGAAGAAAAGAGTGAGAGGATTTGATGATAGCCTTAAACTACCTGAAGAGGGGGTTTCAAAGGGGATGGAGCTAGGCTGTTCTCAGTGGTGACTGATGACAGAACAAGGAGCAATGGTCTCAAGTTGCAGTGGTGGAGGTTTAGGTTGGATATTAGGAAAAACTTTTTCACTAGGAGGGTTGTGAAGCACTGGAATGGGTTACCTAGGGAGGTGGGTGGAATCTCTATTCTTAGAGGTTTTTAAGGCCCGGGTTCACAAAGATCTGGCTGGGATGATTTAGTTGGTGTTGGTCCTGCTTTGAGCAGAGAGTTGGACTAGATGATCTCCTAAGGTCTCTTCCAACCCTAAGCTTTTATGATTCTGTGATTACTGGAGCCCGGAACTCTCTGACAGATCACCTCAGCGGGTCTTTCTCTTCTCACAATGAGTGGTTCCTTAATCCTGACGTAGCAAGATCCATCTTCCAGAGATGGGGGTTTCCCCTTGTAGACCTGTTTGCAACCAAGAAGGACAGGAAATGTCAGCAGTTTTGTTCGCTACGCGGTCGCAGCCCAGGCTCACTCAGAGATGTCTTACTACTCCTATGGACAAAGCACCTGCTCTACATGTTTTCCACCTATTCGTCTTGTACACAAGGTCCTACTGAAACTAAAGCAAGCATTCTTATAGCCATTGCTTGGCCGCATCAACACTGGTTCAGCACATTAGTGGATCTGTCAGTAGCGGCCCCGTTGCCACTCTTTCTCCTCCCGGACCTGATCTCGTAAGATCATGGCTGTCTGCTCCACTGACCATGTGGAAGCTCCATGGTTGAATCCAGTGAAGTGGGCCTGTTCTGGCGGACTTTTTCTGGTCTTGTAGTAGGAAACAATCTGCTAGAACGACTTACATCACCAAGTGAAGCGTTTCTCAGTGTGGTCATCCCAAAGAGGCCTCTCAATCATCCCTCCAGTCCGTGTGGGAGTACCTGCTCCATCTGAAACAGGGCCTAGCTATTTCATCGATCAAGGTGAATCTAGCAGCAATCTCAGCCTTCCGCCCTCTGATAGCCAGTAGGTCGCTTTTTCCAAGGAACTACAGGGACTTTACCCTCAAAGTCGCCATCCCATTCCCCTGTGGGACCTACACCTCATCTTGTCGAGAATCACGGGCCCTCCCTTTGAGCCACTGGCATCATCCCCTCTGCTGTCTCTCTCCTGGAATATTGCCTTCCTGGTAGTGATTATCTCAGCCAGGAGGGTCTTAGAAATGAGGGCCCTTACATCAGAACCCCTGTATATGATGATGTTTACGTACAAGGGTCAATTCTGCCCCCATCCAGCATTCCTCCCAAAGCTGGGCTCGCAGTTTCATAGTAATCAGGTTTTCTTCCCCAAACCACACAAAAATTCGGAGGAGCGTGTTTCCATACACTAGATATTAGACATGCCCTGGCTTTCTGCTTTCAGAGGATCAAGCTGTCCCATAAATCCGCACAGCTTTTTGTGGCAGTAGCAGCCAGGATGAAAGGACTACTGGTTTCAGTCCAGAGAATTTCATCCTGGATCACGTCCTGTTTTTATATGTGCTGTGAGCAGGTAGGTGTCCCGCTTCCTGCCCATTCAACGAGAGCTCAGGCTTCATCGGTGGTGTTTCTGGCCCAAGTCCCAATCCAAGACATCTGCAGAGCAGCAACATGGTCATCGGTACATACCTTCTCCTCCCATTATGCCATCATCCAGCAGGCTAGAGATGATGCCAAGTTTGGTAAAGCAGTGTTGCAATTGGTATGTCTATGAACTCCAAGCCCACCTCCTTGGCTTGGGAGTCACCTAACGTGGAGTGGACATGAGCAAGCACTCAAAGAAGAAAAAACTATTACTAACTTTTCCATAACTGTTCTTCGAGATGTCTTGCTCATGTCCATTCCATGACCACCCTCTTGCCCCTCTGTCAGAGTTAGCTGGCAAGAAGGAACTGAGAGGGTGCAGAGCCGGATGGGCCCCTTATACATGCATGAGCACATGGCACCAGAGAGCACTATTGCTAGCCCAGTGGATACCACTGAGGGAAAAATCTCAAGCAACTGTGTATGTGAAGCATAAACACCTAATGTGGAATGGATGTGAGCAGCACATCTCAAAGAACAACAGTTACACAAAGGCTAGTAACCGTTTTTTACCATTAGCAAATTTGCACCTCCTACTCTGATTTCAAATGGTAAATCACTTTGAGAATGTAAACAGCACATAAAAAACTGATACTTTGTATGATGAGTTAATAAGGAAAGGTCACTTACGAGTTCTTAATTTCACAATAGATTTGTTTTGCCTGAAAGCTAAGTATATTGTAATCACCTTGTTAATAATTTATTACAGGCATAAATACCAGCATAATGTTTGAGAACTATTTATGTAAAGTATACAAGATTCACTTTTTTGTTCAGTTTTTTTTAAATCTGACATTATGGTTGCACAGATAATTACTTAAGAGTCAGGAAATTATTTAATTTTATACTTTCAAACTTTAGTTTGGATCACTATCTCTTAGTGCAAATTACAAAGTGCACCTTTTAAGCAATGGGGGGTGGGTGTGCACACGCACAGGTAAAAACAAAATAAGATAATCCTGTGAATGATTTTATTTGAGAAATAGTTACGAGAGGGTATAATTAGACTGTTGCAATACATGTACACAAAGGGACCAAGTTCATGCTGCATGTGCAGATTTCCTGATTCTTGGGTGCTTAACCATTCAGCTTTAACTTTTAAAAAAAAATATATTTTTAATAGAAATGCCTATGTTTTTAAAAGTAATTCCAAGTTCTGGAAATATTTGGCTGGATTCCACTGTAATGTGCTATCAAATACAAGGTGTGCATTCAGTAAGGCCAGGACTCCATCCAAGGCTTACCTTATTTACTGCACGTCTTATGTGTTGAAAACTTTGTGCTGGGCATGAAGAGTTTTCAAAACTGAAAAAAATCTGTGCCAAGTGCATCAAGATTTACCTTTGTAAGCAGATGCACAATTTATACGAAGTGAGTATTCATTAGAGAGGTAAGTTGGTATGTATGAACTGTGCAGCCTGTCTTCCATACAAATATTTGTAGATCTCAGTTGAAAAAAAAATGCCATTGTTAAAAAAACAACTACTAGGCTTGGCAGAATTCTGTTTTTATTTTTTTATAATCTGATGGATAATGATATGTTTATTTTTAAGCATTTTTTCAATTTTTATTTTTTAAATTTTCATGGTTGCACAATTTTCACAATTGTGGGAAATTATGGAGAGAGGTCAGACAATAATTAATGACCGTAGACATTGAGATTCAAAAAGTTAAAGCTTTATAATTGTTAAAAAATAAATTGTCAACATCACATGTCAAAATATGCACACTTAATATGCTTAAATCAAACTTTGATAAGTTCTTAAGCACCATTTTCTTACTTTTCCTATCTGTACGTTTGTTATCTCTGGAAGTATATTTTCATCAGTTTGTGTGTGTACAGAGAAATCACTGGTTTACCTACATTTATCGATAAAAATCTAACCGTCTAAGCCTACAAATAACATGTAATCCTCACATACAGCTTGTTTTTGAAAGCCTCATCATTTTGCCAAAATCTAACCATTTTCACTGGAAAACTCAAAGCCAATTCTTAGTAAAGTCCGTCTCCCTGCCAAATTAACTTTCTGCACTCACCCATTTTAGCTTTTAGAGCATTTCAAAAAGTTCACAAGAATTTTTTTATAATGGAGGAAAGTATATGTTTCTCCCGGAGCATAAATAGTTCACTCACTTTTTTGCACTGAAAACTTAAGGAGGCAAATATTTGAAACTTTTAAAACATTGAGCAATTCAAAACTAGAGAATAATAGCACATAGAGTATTTCTACTAGCTCATGAAGCTTCATCTGAATGTTCCAGAAAAATCTAGAATACCCTACAGTATAATCCTCATTTTCTGAAATACTGTTATCTGAACCGCTGTGTTATCTGAATCCCTTCCTTGTCCCCTGTAGAGGACAGATACAGAGGTTCAGATAATAGACTAGAGACCCCCAGCAGCCGGGAGGCCACGCTGTTGCTGAATGGCTTCTGCGGCAACACAGGGAGCCTGCTGCAGCTCCCCCACCATGGCCCTGCTCACTCACTCCTATGACCGCAGAGCTGCAGAGAGCTCCTTGCACTGATGCAGGACCGGTGATACCCTATCCCTGCTAGCCCAAGGTGCAGGGAAGGCAGGGTCCTGGCAGAGTAAAGCAGTATCCTGTCCGCGGGCCTCCTTTCTGCCCCATTCAGAGCGCAACCCCCTCTTCCCCCCCCCCCCACCTTGTGCCTGCTGTAATCAAGAGGGCAGAAGTGGCAGTGCAAGGAGCTTTCTCCAGGCCTTCCGTCATGGGAGTAAGTGAATGCATCCCAGGGCCGGCTGGTGGTGGGGGTGGGTGGTGGGGGATAAAGCCGATCGGCGGCAGCTCAGTCACGCTGCTTCATTCTTCTGCGGCACTTCGGTGGCGGATCCTTCGCTCCCTCTCTTCCACTTCAGCGGCAACTCAGAGAGGGACTGAGGGACCCGCTGCTGACTTGCTGCCCAAGTCCCAGACGTGCCACCCCTTTTCATTGGCCACCCCAAGCACCTGCTTCATTCGCTGGTGCATGGAGCCAGCCCTGATGAGGCCATGACATCAGAGTTGCAGAGGTCTTGATGCGCTGCTGCTTCTGCCCTTTGTTATCCAAACTCCCAATTAGCCAAACAAAATCCAAGTCCTCCTTTCTATTCAGATAATCAGGCGTATACTGTATATCTGTACTCAAGCTCTGGCCCATTCAGGATGATGATGAATGACAGATTATTCATCCAAAAGTGAAAATCTGTATAATCAAAGGGGGCTAGCATAGGGAAGTAGGAAGGCTCCTATCCACCCCACTCCCCTCCGAATCCAGCATAACTCATCTAGCTAACTAGATTTGTAGCCCCTGCACTCAAGAAGGTGCAAGGCTGCTTCCAAGATGCTCCATTTGGAAAGCACCAGCCTAAAAAAATTGCTTTGTGCAAGAACTAGGAGGAGCCAGATGTCAATCCTATTTGTCTTTAAGGATAAGGGTGGAGAGGGAATGCTTCTGGGTGCCTCTTCCTTGGAAGGAGTTGTTTGGCACATGCTCCCATTACGTACGTACGTGTGTGTCACACCTTAGCCCACAACATTCAGCAAGTGTGTACTAAATATATTACAAAAATAAAGCAGTTGTTGATTTGGCACCTCGGAGTATGTTATTTAAATTGAGTTCATTTATTATAAATGTTATTAAGCAAATTAGTTGTAAAATAAATTGTATTTAAAATGTAAATATTGAAATGAAAATAATTTAAGCTTTTCACTTGTTGACAGATATAGATAGATTTAAAATATTGTAATATCTACTGTTTGCATGTCTATATCTATCTAAATATAATTAACACAACGCAAATCCCTTTCTCATGTGAGTAAACAAGAAAAAGTAAACATCAAACACTGTTGTCACCAGTAGAAAAACCTCTAATGAACTATTTCTCATTGTTCAGGTGGACCCAGAGGTTTTTGCTGCGCTACCTACTGAGCTGCAAGATGAACTTAAAGATGCATATGATGAAAGGCAAAAGCAGTCCGAGAACGTCATTTATCAGCAACCGATGAGCACCTTTGGTGAGTCATAAAAAAAAATGAAAAATGTACGTCAGTCTTGTATCTGGAGCATTCTAAGAGTTGAAGGGACTTTCTGCAATCCTAAAGAAAATTGCAAAATATAAGTCATGCATCTAAAAGAATACCACAGCCTAAGAACACTGCGACACATTTTGGCTCCAGTCCTGTTGTCCAATCCAGGTTTGTTGTTCTGGGCATAGGTTTAAGCATAAGTAGGCTCAGGGGCAGCTCTAGAAATCAGGCTGCCCCAAGCAGCGCGGTGTGCTGCGCCGCCCTTCCCCGGTCCTGCAGCGGGTCCCCTCTTCCCGCGGCTCCGGTTAAGCTCCCGCAGGCATGACTGCGGCAGGTCAACCAGAGCCCGGGACGAGCGGACCCGCCGCAGTCATGCCTGCGGCGGGTGCTGTGGTCCCGCGGCTCCGGTGGACCTGCCGCAGTCATGCCTGCGGGAGGTCCAGCCGAGCCGCGGGACGAGCGCCCCCTCCGCAGTCATGCCTGCGGCAGGTCCACTCGTCCCGGGGCTCCGGTGGACCTCCCGCAGGCATGACTGCGGCAGGTCCGCCGGCCCAGCCTCCCGCCCTCCCCGGCGGCAGGGGACGCCCCCTACATTTTGCCGCCCTAGGCACCAGCTTGTTTTGCTGGTGCCTAGAGCCGCCCCTGAGTAGGCTCTAAATTATGCCAGGAACTTGATTGGTATTTGCACGGTCCCAGGATCAAGACAGCATAAAAGTGTCTTAAAGATCTTCTCTTCCCTGGTTCTTCCAAGAAGCATGGCTCAATTATATTGGTTGATCCAGCCTTCTAACAATACAAAGGGAAAATAGTGGGTGGGTATAGGTATAGATTGAATGCCTAAAATCTGAGATGACCAAAAGCTGCTACTGGACTCTGTCACTTCTGTTCTACATTCCAACTATTTTGTTAGGGACTATTCTATCTGATCTCAAAGTGACTAGGTAGAAGAACAAGCCAGCTTTCTCCAAAAAGTGTGCCCAAAGCAGCAAGTTGGAGGACAAAGCAGAGTAGCCAAGACAGTTGTTTGTATCGTTAGAAGTGACTTTCACACTGTCACTGTTCCACTCTATCTTCAGTTGGATCACTGCCTTTGCTTTTGACAGGCTGTCAGTTTTTGCCAAACTTAATATACCATTTTGCAAATACTTATGCACATAATTTTGCCAAATAGTCAGTTGACTTCATGGGACTAGTTGCAAATGTGTTTGCAGAATAAGCCCCAGTTTAAGAGTCAACTTTGCATTTCCCATGAATTGAAGATAGAATTCACTGTTTAGTTTAACTTGAATGTTCAGACCAGTGCCTATTAGTGGATTGAGCACTGACATAGACTCAGGAGACCTAGCTTATGTCCCTGACTCTGCCTCTGGCCTGCTGGATGATTTTGGACAAGTCACTTCAGCTCTCTATCCCACATTTCCCCCTTCTCTAAAATGAGGATAATGGGTACTGACCTCCTTTTTAAAAGGCATTTTGAGATCTGCTGATGAAAAGTGCTATAAAAGAGCTTATTAGTATTTTTATTGCTTCTGTGGCATATGCCACCAAATGTTTGGTTTTTATACAATTGATTCCATGAGAAGCTTGTGTGTATTCAGTTCCAATTAGAATTTGAGAGTAAAGACAAGGATCTAATACCTTTCCCAGCTTTTCATTTGGAGATTGGACCCCTTCCCTTCATTTGTCCACATGGTATGCTTTGCTCAAATCTTATGTAAATCATGAGTTTTGCCATTGACTTTCAGTGGGGACTGGATTACACCCCCCCTCATTGCCTTAAACTTGATCCAGTATTCTGTGGGGATCAAGTAAAGTGACCAAAGCATCAGAGTGATGTACTTCTGTCACCCTGTTGGTGACCATTGGTTGGTCTGCTGCATTTTCTTCCAGTTGGAATTTTGTGTGTGTGTCTTTGGTTTCATTCCAGATTACACAGTACATTATAATAATCAAACTTGGAGTTCACAATTCATGGGCCATTGTAGATAGGTTTGAATCTAATGGGATAGGGTATAGTTTCTTGGCTAGCTAAAGGTGGAAGAAGTTTTTTGCTGCTGTTTCTAGCTGGTGGGTATTATAAGTGTCCACGAGTTCTCGAGGTTGCATGTTGCTTTGAGAATAGTGAAGCAGTTTGCCTGACTAAAGCCACTATAGTGCTGACTGGATTTAGGTTCAACAGGTTTTTCTCATTCAGGCACTAGAATGTTTGATGTCAAAAAGAATATTAAGCTGGGTGTCATCTGCATGCACTAACTTAATAAAAATATCCTTTAAAATGTTTTGTTGAAACACTGTCAGTGTCTGGAATGACAGATACAAATAAATCATCTTGTCTATGAATAAAGCTCTTCATTTTTGGTTTTTATTTTCTTTTATAATTTCCAGGAATTAATCTGTGTTCATTATAAAAATTTTAAAATGAGTGAAAATCGATGCAAAAAATTAAATTCACAGTTTTCTGGGTAAATATCAGGGTTAATATTGAGGGAATGGGAGGACAGAAGAAAAAAACAAATAGGAAAAGTAAGAGTACTGAAGGTAAAAGCAGTTTAATGCTGTGGTTCATTTAATGAACTGTGTTTAGTTGCTTAATACATAGTGCCACTAGGCAGTACTGAACCTATCAGAGCCCTAAGATACTGTAACAAACATAATTTAATGTGAATTAAATTGAACTCAAAACCACTACACACCACCTCTACCATGTAATGTAGAGGATGTCTTTATATAATTACTATTTTCATGTACTTGAGTGGTTCAGTGTTAGGTTGAAAATCAGTAAAAAAAAAACCCCAAATAACTTGCAAAACCTGGGGAGTGTTTTGGTAAAAACTAAAAACAGTGGGTCTTGTCTATGATAAATTGGATGATTGGTCTGTAGATTTCACATAAGTGTTATGATTCTTGCTTTCAGTAGAAAAAAAATTAGAAAGTTAATGACCACTGATTATTCCTGCTTTTTCAGTATCAAAGAATCCTTTATTACAGTTGAAGCAAGCAACAGTGAAAACTAAGAAAAAAAGCAGGAAAAAAAATCAAGTCAGTCCTGTGAAAAAGATTCAAAGTCCTTTGAAAAACAAACTCTTTGGTAGCCCTGCAAAAAACATGGTGGCTGCTTCTGGAAGCCCACAGAAGCTAATAGATGGTTTCTTAAATCAGGAAGGTACAGCCACTGGTAAATCTCAGGTAATTTTAACAAAACTAAAAGTTATCAGTAAATTATCTTTTTATTTTAATGACTGTTTTTAGAATCAGTCTTTGATCACAGTTGTTATTGTAGCTGCTTAATGTACTAAGCAAGACTTGCGCTGCTTTTCTTGCCTCTCGTATTTGTTTTTCAAAGTATTAAGACTTGTTTTTCAGTATTTTGCTCAGAAAACAGCTGTTACATATTTGAAAATCAGTCTGACAAACATTGAAGCATATGAACAAGATCAATTTTTTTTTCCTGAATAGGTGGAACCAGTTCCATCAACCTCAAATACTTCAGGCCCATCAGCTTTGCAGACAGCACAGTCTGGCTCAATTAGATCACAGGTACCAAATCTAGCTGGAGCTGTTGAATTCAGCGATGTAAAGACCTTGCTCAAAGAATGGATTACAACTATTTCAGGTAAATTGTAATTCAGATAATTTGGTTTTCAGATATACCCATGGTGATTCTGCATACATCACAAAGAAAACTATATGGGAAAAACTGAATTTCTGTACCATATCTTTTCTGTGTTCCTGCTTCTCTTGCTGGTGTCTTTTCCAATCGTCATAGTCTCTCTCTCTTCGGTTGTGATAATTGGAGTACTTAGATAATGGCACCATAGCAACCACACAACAAAAACACTAACCCAGGAACCTATCCTTATAACAAAGCCTGTGGCCAACTCTGTCCACATATCTATTCAAGGGACGCCATCATAGGACCTAATCTCATCAGCCACACCATCAGAGGCTCGTTCACATGCACATCTACCAATGCGATATACGCCATCATGTGCCAGCAATGCCCCTCTGCCATGTACATTGGCCAAACCGGACAGTCTCTGCACAAAAGAATAAATGGACACAAATCAGACGTCAAGAATTACAACATTCAAAAACCAGTCGGAGAACACTTCAACCTCCCTGGTCACTCAATTACAGACCTAAAAGTTGCAATACTCCAACAAAAAAAAACTTCAAAAACAGACTCCAACGAGAGACTGCTGAATTGGAATTAATTTGCAAACTGGACACCATTAAATTAGACTTGAATAAAGACTGGGAGTGGATGGGCCATTACACAAAGTAAAACTATTTCCCCATGCTAATTTTCCCCCTACTGTTACTCACACCATGTCAACTGTTTGAAATGGGCCATCCTGATTATCACTACAAAAGTTTTTTTTTTCCTCCTGCTGATAATAGCCCACCTTAATTGATTAGTCTAGTTATAGCTGGCATGGCAACACCCATTTTTTCATGTTCTCTCTGTCTGTATAGCTTCCTACTGTATTTTCCACTGCATGCATCCGACGAAATGGGTTTTAGCCCACGAAAGCTTATGCCCAAATTAATTTGTTAGCCTCTAAGGTGCCACAAGTACTCCTCGTTCCTCTTCTATAGAAAGCATTTTTATCAGAAAGATGAACTGGAAGGTTTTATAATACATATTAGAATTCTTTTATAAGATTACAGAAGAACAAAAGTATAAAACAATCGTTAAAAGGTAGCATTGTACTTTAACATAATTTGAGACAATTATTGCCTCCTTGATATCCTGAAAAATCTGAACTGCAGTTTTTTTAGGGTCTCTGACATTTCAGGACATCACTGCCTTTATTACCAAAGTGTTGAAACAGCTATTCCATTATAAATGCATATGTCTGTTCCATTTCTTTAATAGCTGTGCTGTCACTTGTTCTTGCAGAAAAAACCAGGTCTGCTGTCCAGATTTCTCAGGATCATGCAGTCCTTGAATATGCAAAACTTCAGATAACTTCAGTGGGAGATGTGGGAATGCAAGGGCTGCAAGATCAGGCCCTGAAATACTAGTCACTGCAGAATTTCTTTGATTCCAAGTATACTTGAAGAAAAGTCCCCTACTGTATCTATATTTTTCTTACAGATCCCATGGAGGAAGACATTCTACAGGTTGTGAAGTACTGTACTGATCTGATAGAAGAAAAGGATTTGGAAAAGTTAGATCTGGTCATCAAATACATGAAAAGGTAGCTTAATTTCATAGATGAGACGCGATATATCGATCCCCGAGAATTTTTATATATATAAAAAAAACTTTAATAGTTTGTGCTAAAGTTGATGTACTAGATATGTTAATGCAAGGGCATAAACTTAACAGTCATGGCATTTATTAATATGATTTTAAAAGAAAAATAAAATCGGACTATATGTAAAAGAACTTTCCTAATTTTTGGAAAGTTGAGCAAGTGAAAATAGCTGCAGCAATTTTGCAACCTGAATAGTAGCATTAGCTAAAAAGTGGAATGCTTTTCGGACAAAGGATGGACTTCTTTCTGAGTGATTGCACATGTCCATTCCACTTCAGAGGTGTGCGTGCCCAGTGCATCGGAGTCAGAGACTTTTTCCTTAGTGGTATCTGTCAGGTCACAGGTGCGCCCTCTGCTGCCTCATGCTGTTGCTTGTTAGTATAAAGGGTGGAGCCATCCCTGATCCTCCTCAGTTCCTTCTTATCACCCTCAGTTTGTAGTCAGTGTATTAGCTTTGCTTCTGCAAGTATTGTCCTTTTCAGTGTATGTAGTTTGGTACTCTTGTATATAGTTTGGTACTTCGTTCATACTTAGGCTACGTCTATACTACCCGCCGTATCGGTGGGTAGCAATCGATTTCTCGGGGATCTAGACGCGATATATCGATCCCGAACGCGCTCATGTCGACTCCATAACTCCACCAACGCGAACAGCGGTAATGGAGTCGACCTGGGGAGCCGCGGACGTCTATCCCGCGCCGTGAGGACGGTAAGTAATTCAATATCAGATACTTCAACTTCACGTAGCTGAAGTTGCGTATCTTATATCGATTTTCCCCCATAGTGTAGACCTGCCCTTAGGTTAGTGTATGTTACATTTCTTAGTTGTTTTGTACTTTGGTGAACTGTTGCTTCCTGATTCTTCTGGATGCTGATGCCTGGTACCAGGAAATGCCTCGGTCTCTGAGCTTTAAGCCTTGCACCGACATGCTGGTGAGTGACCGTCCTTCTCAGAGTTTAAAGTTCCATGACAAGGGTCATGTCTGGTCGGGTGCCAGATCTTCAGGGACTTAAGACCCAAAAAGAATAGGGTAGTGAAGCTCTGTCACTTTCTAATAAAGGCTGCCCTGCGTCTATCATCAGAGCCTTACCAAACATATCTACTTCTGTCAGAAGTGCCCCTCTGGACATTGCAGAGTCTTGGCACATTTGTCCTTCCTTGGTACTGAGAAAGAAATATTGCCATGGCGCTGCAAAGGACTCATCCTCCAAGAGATCAAGGTTCCCAGCACCGTCAACCAGTAAACAAGCTGGGAAGCAGAGTAGAGTGCTGGAGAGGAGGCACTCACCTGTGCCAGTAGCATCTAAATTGGGATCATCAGCACTGGTGTCTGTGCCATTATGATTGACTGATGCTGTGATACCAACCTCTTCAATGCAACAGCAGCAACATAAAGAGAACCTAAAGAGGCATATGCAGCAGCATGCGATCTCCTGTCTCTCTTGGTACTGGCCTCTCCAGTAATATAGGAGACATCTTGCCAAGTACCAATAAACCCTTAGACTGCATCATACTTACTTGTGGGTATAGGTCAGCTTTCAGGACCGTTGACTGCTTCAGATCCTTCTGCACACCATTGTCCAATGCTATCCAGAAGTGAGCCCAGTATGCTTCTCTCAGTACTGTCATCTCTGGAATCTTGCCAGTGCTCCTCTGCACCTGGATGGGTGACTCAGGCTCATTTTCGGAATTGGAAGTTGGCTAATGTGTGTCTATCTCGAGATAGGAGGTATCACTCTCCATCATCAGTGTTTTCTAGCAGAGGTTCCATGTTGGTTGAGAGACATGGATCCTTGCTCTGAAAGAGACTGGGGTCCAGTGCCCTACCAGTGGCCATATTGGAACCTGCGAAGATTTCCTCCCACAACTGGATCCTCCCTGCAAACCCTTCTTTCTCCAGATCTCCAACTAGATGCCGGGATAGTTCACACGAGGAGGCTCACGAAGTTACCCTGGGTGCCAAGTTGGGTGCCGAGCAAGAGTAAACTGCCCCAGCAAGACCTCTGTTGGAGGAGTTCAAGAAAGCTTCACTGCAGCTTGCTTTGTGTTCCTCCTCCTCATCACCTGATGAGTTGATGCTATCTGGTATGTCCACTCTTCATTAGGTTGAATAAGGTCCTATCAGGACCTGTTGAAGAGGGTGTCTTCCTCCCTGGACACACAGTGGAGGTAGTTCAGAAGCGCTCACATAGGTTGGCGGAATTTTGGTGTTCAGCCGGGCCCTCCTGAGTAGCTCTGCCTATAAATGAGGCTATTCTAGAGCTCGGAAGGATTTGGTGGCAAAAACCATCTTCTCTGCCACCAACAGCCAAAAGGACTGAACAGAGATGTTTGTGGCTTCAGTCATCAGGTCTTCCATAGGTGGTCCAACAGACTATGCAGGATCTCCCTTTTGAGGTTCCGACACTCTTTTCCCAAGAATGTTAAGTTCCACAGTCTGAAGAACTCCAGAGCTACATTGAAGTCTTTTGAGGATTTATACTCCACTCCACATGAAAAAAGCAATTCTGCCCTGAGTCATTCCACTGTTATCATTCCTTTATATTTAGGCTACTTGACCAGTGCAGGAGGAAAGGGAAGAATCATATGATGAGACCACCCCCTAATCAGTTTTTGTCCGCAGTGAGCTCATCTAGAGACAACCTGGGTATACCAAGCAGTCCGTTTGACTGCCCTGTTGAGGATACCTTACCATTTTGCCTTACGCCAGCTTCTCCTATCCCTGTTTTTTTTCTGACAGGCTATCCCACACTTCCCATGTGCTTGGACCCATATTACCTTAGAGCAGTGGGTCCTAAGCATTGTGGAACTGGGATAAAGTGACGGTTGTGTTTCTACTCTTCCTCCCCTCCCTTCCCAGCCCCTCTTCAGGGACCACTCTCACAAAGTGGTCCTCCTTCTGGAGGTCCAGTCTCATGTTGGGAGCTGTAGAAGAGATTCCTACTTTCTACAGAGGGAAAGGGTTTTATTCATGTTACTTCTTAATTCCAAAGGCAAAATCTTTACCGCGTGTTAGCTGAAACCCCGTTATATCGGGTTGGGGCGGCAGGGCTCCAGCGGTGATTTAAAGAGCTCCAGGCTCCAGCTGCTGCGGGGAGCCCCAGGCCCTTTAAATCGCTGGTGGAGCCCCATTGCCACAGCCCCGGGGTAGGGGCAGCAGGGCTCCAGCAGTGATTTAAAGGGCCCGGGGCTCCCCGCAGCAGCCGGAGCCCTGAGCCCTTTAAATCACCAGCGAGCCCTGCTGCCGCAGCCCTGAGATAGTGGCGGCAGGGCTCCGGCGGTGATTTAAAGAGCTCTGGGCTCCAGCCGCTGCAGGGAGCCCGGGCCCTTTAAATCGCTGGCGAGCCCTGCTGCCGCAGCCCCAGGATAGCGGCGGCAGGGCTCCAGCAGTTATTTAAAGAGCTCTGGGCTCCCCGCAGCAGCCGTAGCCCTGGATCCTTTAAAGCGCCGCCAGAGCCCCGCTGGTACTGCGCTATACACGAACCCGTGTTATATCAGGTTGCGTTATAGCAGGGTAGAGGTGTATTTCCATACCTGGACAATTGGTTGGTGAGAGGTCAGTCCAAGAGCCAGGTAGAATTTAGTGTTGCCATGACCTAGTCCTTTAGAGTTCTGGGGCAGCTAATCAACAAAGACAAGTCAGCACTTCCCCCTGATTAGAAGATATTAGTGGTCCTGGACTCTACAGTAGTCAGGGCTTTCTTCTCACAAACCAGATTTCAGACTGGCAGCCATTTCCTTAGACTTAAAGGCCCATCCAACTGTGATATGTCTCAGGCCACATGTACGTGTGTGGTTTGGCATGCCAGATTTCATCTCGGGAAGCTTTAGATCTGGGTGAGCTTGGTGTACTCTCTGATTTGTCACCCACTGGACATTCTAGTTCAAGAGCCCAGAGGAGTCCTAGCCATTTTGGACTGGTGAATGGACCCAGCCAACATATGTATGGGAGTTCCCTTTGTCCCTCCACAACCCATATTGACTCTGGTCACAGATGCTTCTCTAGGTTCACCTGGGAAATCCATGACTCAAGGTTTCTGGTCTGTCCAAGATTTAGCTCTCCACATAAATGTGAGAGAGTTGAGACAATGCATCTAGCTTGTCAGGCTTTCCTCCCTGACGCTGGGGTAAGATTTCACTAGTGCTTATGGACAATACTTACTCCTGGGGGAATTCTGTGCCCCTGCACATGCACAGAATTCATGTCCCATGCAGAATTTTTTTTCTCTGAAGAAAATACATTCTGCTGGAGAAGTGCTGCAGTTACGCCTTTCACCCTTCCCCACCAGGGGCTGCTGTGGCACCAGAACAGAGAGCATCTGTTCCTGGGCGGGAGCAGCCCCAACTGCTGATAGGTAAGTGAATAGACTGTGTTCCTCACAGTGCCCTGCCTGTTGGGCCTGGTCAGGATGCACGGGATATGTGGGGATGGACAGTGTGGGGTACATGGGTTGCTGTGGAGGTCACAGATGGTTCAGAAGGGCTAGTGGAGGGGACAGACTGACATGGGGGCTGAATGGCAGTGGGGGTGCAGGAATACAGGAGTAGGAGGGTGCAGAGACACATGGGGGAAGGGGGCTGGCTGAGTGGGGGTGCAGGGTCACATGGGGATGGAGGAGAGTACAGGGACACATGAGGACAGGGGCAAATGTGCCTGACTCAGAGAGGCTAATGATCAGCCAGGGTCTGCATGGGAGAGGGTCCCTAATAATCCCCCCTCCCACCCACCTCCAAAAAACCCTGTTCCATACTTCTCCCACCCACACCCAACAGCCCTCCAAATTCAGACCCAGGGTCCTTCCCAGTGATTACTTCCCTATTCCTCAGCTCCTTCTTTATCCCTGATCCCCACCCCCAAGCCTTTGCACTGCTTCTGAGGGGTACAGGAAATACATATCCATACATAATCACAGGACCATGGACATCTCCTTCATCCCAGCCTGGATGCTCTTCATCTTACTGCCTGGATGCTCAATGGTTAACACCTGAGGAGGAGGTCTGTTCAAAGGATTTACAAAACATCCTCATGAATAGCAGAAAACCACCTTCTAGGTACCCATACCTGTTGAAGTGGAAATGGTTCTCCTTGTGGTCTCAGCAAAAAGGTGTTTCGCTGATCCAGGCATCTACGCAACAAGTTCTGGATTATTTATTCTTCTTCGAGTGATTGCTCCTATGCATTCCAGTTAGGTGTGCGCGCCGCGCGTGCACGGCTCTTCAGAAGATTTTTACCCTAGCAACTCCGGCGGGCCGGCTGGGCGCCCCCTGGAATGGCGCCGCTATAGCGCAGGATATATACCCCAGCCGGCCCGTCTGCTCCTCAGTTCCTTCTTTCCGCCCGTGACGGCCGTTGGAACAGTGGAGCACAGCTCAGCTGACCTCCACTTCCCTAGCTACTCGTAGTTTTCTCTCATTCTGTTTATAGTTGTAGTTAACTCTGTTTGTTTGTAGAATAGTATAGTGTATTTATTTTACAGGGGTTGGGGTTTATCCCCTTCCCCTCACCCGGGGCCGGGTCCGATGCCCGGTCCACAGGGTTTTCTAATGCTCGGCCGGCCACAAGCCGCTGCCGACAAGAGATCTTCTCCTAAGTGCCTCGAGGGATCTTACCTCACAGATAAGTGCCGCATTTGTGAGGCCCTTAATCCGTGAACAAAGGGGAGCGGGGCTTTCGTTTTAAACAGCTCCTGAGGGAGGCAGCTCTTGCTCCTCCGCTCTCGGCGCCGAGCGCTAGTTAGTTTTCACGGCGCGCTCCCTCGGCACCGGACCGCCGGTGCCGTCAAGGCCTCCTGGCACCACCGTCGCTGACTCCGACGTACCCTCGGCATGGACCCCTCTCCTGGAGGATGAAGAGTTACTCCGGCCAGGCAAGAGCCGTCGAGTCCGGTGCTGGAAAGCTCCCCGGTACGCACCGTGGTCGAGCTCGCCCGGAAGCTGCGTCCGAGCCGCCTGCTCCGCAGCCGAGCGCTATGCTCCGTCGGATCGCCCGGCACCGATGTCTGCCGCGGCACCGACAATATCCGCACCTTTCACTCCAGCCAGGCAAGAGCCGTCGAGTCCGGTGCTGGAAAGCTCCCCGGTATGGACTGTGGTCGAGCTCGCTATGAAGCTGCGTCCGAGCCACCTGCTCCGCAGCCGAGCGCTATGCTCCGTCGGATCGCCCGGCACCAATGTCTGCCGCGGCACCGACAATATCCGCACCGTTAACTCCGGCCAGGCAAGAGCCGTCGAGTCAGGTGCCGGAAAGCTCCCCGGTACACACCGTGGTCGAGCTCGCTCGGAAGCTGCGCCCGAGCCGCCTGCTCCGCAGTCGAGCGCGATGTTCAGCCGGATTGCCCGGCACCAATGTCTGCCGCGGCACCGACAGTATCCACACCGTTAGCTCCGGCCAGGCAAGAGCCGTCGAGTCCGGTGCCGGAAAGCTCCCCGGTACGGACCGTGGTCGAGCTCGCCCTGAAGCTGCGTCTGAGCCGCCTGCTCCGCAGCCGAGCGCTATGCTCCGTCGGATCGCCCGGCACCGATGTCTACCGCGGCACCGACAATGCCCGCACCATTAACTCCGGCCAGGCAAAAGCCGTCGAGTCCGGTGCTGGAACACTCCCCGGTACAGACCGTAGTCGAACTCGCTATGAAGCTGCATCCGGGGTGCCAGCTATGGTCGAGCTCACTATTCCCTCCACGCCGGAGACAGTGTCCACGGCGAGGGGGCTGATTGCAACGACAGCATCTACGCTGCCTTAACCCCCGGCACCGCCGGTGGGGGTTACATAGTCGATGGGCAAGCCTGCCTTGATCAGACCACCCTACCTCGGCACCGCACAGCGGCACCGTTCAGAGTCGCGGTCCCGCAGATGTTCTCGGTCCCGTCACCGATCTAGGTCTCGGCACCGTTCTCCATGTTGGTACCAGTAGTGCTCGCGGCACCGGTCAGCATCCCGTTCGCCGGTCCGGGACACTCAGCTCCGATCAAGCCCCAGGCACCGGGATGCTCGTAGCCACTCCTGATCATCGAGCCTCGCACCCTCGGTCGACCGCCCGGCACAACTTCGGGGGCAGGTCCCGTTCTCGGTACCGGTCTGTCTACCGGTACCGATCCCCGGTGCCGCATCGAGCGACGTCAGTTACAGACGGAGACTCTACCAAGAGCTTTCAGCTCCTCCAGGGCCATCCAGCCACGCATCAGTGTCGTCCCGTGCGGACACTTCATATGCGTAGCACTCTGTTTTCCGATGTGCCCTCCAGAGTCTTCCAGGAGACCTATCAGTGGGCATTCTGGACACCGTGGGTGTACTACCACGCCAGAGGCGTACCGGTGATCCCATCTTGCTCCGTTCCCTCCGAGCTCTGGGTGCCAGAGGTGACAATTAGTCGTCCCCGTCCGACCGGTACAGAGCAACCCCCGGTTCGGCACCGGGCTCCCAGATCCCACCGGATCAGGAGGTCGTCCAGGAGCTCGAGCCCACACAGGAGCCGCTTGTCCCGGGCCTTTCTTCTTCCTCCTCCCCAGATGAGGCGAGGGCAGGAACATACCCCTCCGGCCCTCCTCTAATCGAAATGCGACCAGCCCCTAAATCCAAAGAGGCTGGGCGTGTGGTCTTACTGGGCCATAAGATGTACCCGGAGGGGGCCCTGCAACTTCGTGTAGCGAACCAGCAAGCCCTGCTTATCCGCTACTGTGGGTGGCGGTGGGCAAATTTACAGAGTCGGTTCTTCGGAACTCCCATCAAGAGTTCGATGCCCTCCTGCAGCAAAGGACGGAGCTGGAGAGAGCTTCCCTCCAGGCCTCGTTGGACGCAGCTGACTCCGCTGCCATGACTCTGGCCTCGGGTGTTGCCACGCGGCGCGTTTCAGGGCTCCATTTATCGAGCCTTCCCTCGCAGCTGCGGCACGCTATACAGATCTTGCCCTTCAGTGGCACAGGCCTGTTCTCTGACAACACTGGCCCTAGGCTGCAGAACCTAAAGGGCAGCAGGGTCACTTTGCTCTCTCTCTCTCTCTCTCGGCATACACATGCCGGTAATTCAGCGCCGACGTTTCCGTCCCCAACCTCCACTCTTACCCTGCGCCTTGACAAGGTCAGGACATGGCCAGCGGGCGTGGCTTACACGGTCGTGGCCATCAATCCGCACCCCAAAGGAGCCAGAATTAGGGTCCTTCTGACCACCAATGGGGCAAAAGCCTACCCATCCTCGCCCTTCCTAAGGACCCCTCTCACGAGCGATTCCTCTGGCAAGAGGTGCGGACGCTCCTCCTCATCAGAGCTATACAGGAGGTACCTAAGGGCGAAGCCTATTCCCCTAAGCGAAGGGAGGTCTCAGACCTATCCTAGGCCTGCAGGAACTCAACAAGTCACGATGCAGATGAGTTCCGCATGGTACCCAGGGCGACCGTCATCCCATCCTGGGATCCCGGAGACTGGTACGCCGCCCTTGATATGAAGGGCGCGTGTTTTTCACGTTGCCATTTCTCTTCCACACAGAAGGTACCCTCGGTTTGGGGCCTACCATCGTTATTCCCAGTATACGGCCCTCCCGGTTGGCCTCTATACAGCCCAGGGGTATTCAAGGTGCATGGCTGTAGTCGCCGCCTTTCTTCGCCACCGTCTGATACACGTTCTCCGTGTCTAGACGAGTGGCTCATTCGAAGAACCCCCGGGCCCAAAGTACCAGTCATGTGGGCATCGACACGAACCTATTCCTGTGTCTAGGCCTGATGATCAATAGTAAAATCCACTCTGATTCCCATATAGGGAAGGGAATTCATTGGGGCCGTCCTGGACTCCAGACTCGCCAGAGCCTGCTTTCCTCAGCCTTGGTTTCAGGCGAGGATAACAATTGTACAAGGTCTACGGTCCTTCCCGCCAACTTGGGCTCGCTCTTGCCTCGGTTTCCTGAGTCACATGGCTGTCTACACGTTTGCAACTAAACATACCAGGCTTTGCCTCTGTTCACTCCAATCGTGGCTCACCTGGGGGTGCCACCCGGGCAGAGATGGCATACTCGTGGTCGTCTCATTTCCCCCGAGCAGCCTAGGCTCCCTCGACCGGGAGTCGGCGTCCTCCCCGGTGTATCCGGGGATGCTGTTTCATTCACCCCTCGGGGTCCCTCATGACAGACAGCCCATCTCTCGGCTGGGTGCGCACCTGGTGTAGTTTCGCACTCACGGCCTTCGGTCAGCGCAAGAGCTGGCCTTACACATCAATGTCCGAGAGCTGAGAGCAGTCTGCCTTGTGTACCAGGCGATTCAGCTGGCGGATCGTCTCAGCAGATCCTTCCTGTCTCACAAGTGGTGGTTTCCTCCCGTCTTTATCTATTCCGTTTTCCAGAAGTGGGTCTTTCCCCGCATAGCCCTCCTCGCTTTCGCGAGAACGGAAAGAGAGAGAGAAATTCTCCTCGTTCCAAGGCCTCTCCCCAGGCTCGGTCTTGGAGGATTTTCCTGAGGCCATGGATCAGCCATCTGCCGTACGCTGTCCACTGTCCCCGCTGGTTCACAAGGTCCTGCTCAAACTCCGCAGGGACAGAGCGCCCCTGATCGGGTTCGCTCCAGTGTAACCTGGGCAGCACTGGCACACCATGTTGCTACACCTGTCAGTAGCAACCCTCTTGGCACAGATCCCATGACGCGGAATCACGACAACCTTCACCACCCGGTCTTGTAATCCCTGCACCTCACAGCAGGACTCCTGCGTGGCTAAACCGATCCGAGTTACGTTGTTCGGCCTCGGTTCTACGGGATTCTCCGGGGTGGTAGAAAATCGTCCATTCGGTTAAAGTATCTGGCCGAGTGGAAGCGTTTCTCATGCTGCTCTGAAACGCGCAATGTTTCTCCCGCCGAGATCCCGCTCCATTCCATCTGGTTCCTCAGGGCTTGGAGCGTTTATACACCCCCCCCCAGTGGGGCCCCGCCATAAACCTGGCTCTTCAATCTGGTTCTACCCAGTTTTATGACTGCCCTATTCGAGCCAATGTCAACATGCTCATTGATATAACTGTCCTGCAAGGCAGTTTCCTGTAGTCTTTCCTGCGGCCACACGAGTCTCCGAGCTTCAGACTCTCACAATAGGCCCAAGGTATACTGTGTTCCTCAAGGACAAGGGCAGTTATTACCACGTCCGACCTGCCTCCCTAAGGAGGTGTCGGCCTTTTATATCCACCAGGATATCTTCCTTCCGGTCTTCTTTCCGAAGCCACTCTCTGTGCAAGGAGAGCAACGGTTGCCCTCCTTCGACATCTGCAGGGCGTCCGCAATCTATATCTAGCGGACTGAGCCCTCTCGTAACACCCCCAAAACCTTCATCGTACCGGCATACCGGACGAAGGGCATACCTGTCTCCTCCTAGAGGATTTCATCTTCAATGACGTTGTGCATCTGCACCTCTTCTGTTTCGGCCCATGTGCCATAGAGCCACCTTGCTGCACATTCCGCCAGGGCTCACGCTTTTCAGCTGCCTTCCTGGCTCGCATTCCCTTTCGGGGGATGTGTTGTACACCTATCTGGTCCTAGGTCCACACCTTTGCCTCATTGGTCCGGGAGTCCAGAGCTCTTGCAGCCTCTGGCTTAGCGGTTGCGTTCTGCAACATCTAACTCCGACCCCACCGCCTACGTAAGGCTTGGGAATCACCTAACTGGAATGCATAGGAGCAATCACTCGAAGAAGAAAAGACGGTTACTCACCGTAGTAACTGTTGTTCTTCGAGATGTGTTGCTCCTATCCATTCCAGACCCGCCCTCCTTCCCCACTGTCGGAGTAGCCAGCAAGAAGGAACTGAGGAGCGGACGGGCCGGCTGGAGTATATATCCTGCGCTATAGCGGCGCCACTCCAGGGGGCGCCCAGCCGGCCCGCCGGAGTTGCTAGGGTAAAAATCTTCCGAAGAGCCGTGCACGCACGGCGCGCACACCTAACTGGAATGGATAGGAGCAACACATCTCGAAGAACAACAGTTACTACGGTGAGTAACCGTCTTTTCCACCTGAAACAGCAAGGATTTTCCATTAGTTCCATCAGGGTTCAGCTAGTGGCTGTTTCTGCTTTCCACCTTCTAGTTGCTAGTCACTCAGTTTTCTCCAATCTGATGTCACTCAGGTTCTTGAAAGATCTGGACAGTGTGACAAAGTTCCTCCTCTACCTTGGTGGGTCCTGCGCTTATTGGCGGATTTTGCTAGCCTCAGAGATCTTGCTGTGTTGGATCAGGAGTTGGGAGGTTTTGGGGGGAACCTGGGCCCGCCCTCTATCCCGGGTTCCAGCCCAGGGCCCTGTGGACTGCAGCTGCCTAGAGTGCCTTCTGGAACAGCTACACGACAGCTACAATTCCCTGGGCTACTTCCCCATGGTCTCCTCCCAACACCTTCTTTATCCTCACCACAGGACCTTCCTCCTGATGTCTGTTAATGCTTGTACTCCTCAGTCCTCCAGCAGCACATCCTCTCAGCTCCTTGCGCCTCTTGCTCCCAGCGTCTCACATGCGCACCACAAACTGAAGTGAGCTCCTTTTTAAACCCAGGTGCCCTGATTAGCCTGCCTTAATTGATTCTAGCAGCTTCTTGATTGGCTGCAGGTGTTCTAATCAGCCTGTCTGCCTTAATTGTTTCAAGAAAGTTCCTGGTTGTTCTGGAATCTTCCCTGTTACCTTACCCAGGGAAAGGGGACCTTCTTAACCTGGGGCTAATATATCTGCCTTCTATCAGGGTATGTCTACACTATGGGATTATTCCAATTTTACAGAAACCTTTTTTTTAAAACAGATTGTATAAAGTCAAGTGTATGCGGCCACACTAAGCACATTAATTCGGCGGTGTGCATCCATGTACCGAGGCTAGCGTCGATTTCTGGAGCGTTGCACTGTGGGTAGCTATCCCATAGTTCCCGCAGTCTCCCCTGCCCATTGGAATTCTGGGTTGAGATCCCAATGCATGATGGGGCAAAAACAGTGTCGCGGGTGATTCTGGGAAAATGTCATCACTCAATCCTTCCTCCATGAAAGCAACAGCAGACAGTCGTTTCGCGCCCTTTTTCCCTGGATTGCCCTGGCAGACGCCATAGCATGGCAACCATGGAGTCTGTTTTGCCTTTTGTCATGTCACCGTATGTGTACTGGAAGCTGCTGACAGAGGCGGTACTGCAGTGCTACACAGCAGCATTCATTTGCCTTTGCAAGGTAGCAGAGACGTTTACCATCCCTATTGCACCATCTGCCATTGTAAATTGGCGATGAGATGATGGTTATCAGTCATTTTGCACCGTTTGCATTTGGAAATTGGCGATGACTGTTATCAGTCCTTTTGTACTGTCTGCTGCTGTCATGGGTGCTCCTGGCTGGCCTTGCTGAGGTCGGCCGGGGGCGCATGGACAAAAATGGGAATGATTCCCCGGGTCATTCCCTTCTTTATGTTTTGTCTAAAAATAGTCCTGCCTAGAATATGGGGCAAGTGTACTAGAGAACCAGAGAGCACAGCTGCTCCGGGTCAGAGCCCCAGAGATCCCGCAGAAATGATGAGCTGCATGCCATTCTAGGGGGTGTCCCTGCAACAACCCCACCCGTTGCTTCCCTCCTTCCCCAACCCTCCTGGGCTACCGTGGCAATGTCCCCCCATTTGTGTGATGCAGGAATAAGAAACACTGAGTTTTTAGTGAGATAAAATGAGGGGGAGGCAGCTTCCAGCTGCTATGATAGTCCAGGCAGGACATTAAAGGGTGGGGGGCTGATGGAGTTCAGCCTCCAGCTGCTATGATGAGGACGGTTACCAAGCCTTCTGTACCGTCTGCCGGGAATGACCAGGAGTCATTCCCATTTTTACCCAGGTGCCCCCGGCCGACCTCACCGAGGCCAGCCAGGAGCACTCACGGGCTGATGATGACGATGGATACCAGTCATTTTGCACCGTCTGCCACCGGGAAGGGGATGCTGGTGTTCAGCGCTGCAGCACCCCATCTACCAGCAGCATGCAGTAGACATAGGGTGACATTGAAAAAAGGCAAGAAACGATTTTTTTCCCTTTTCTTTCGGTGGGGGGAGGGGGAAGGGTGTAAATTGAATACATACACCCAGGAAAATGTTTTTGACCCTTCAGGCATTGGGAGCTCAGCCAAGAATGCAAATGCTTTTCGGAGACTGCGGGGACTGTGGGATAGCTGGAGTCCTCAGTACCCCCTCCCTCCCTCCATGAGCGTCCATTTGATTCTTTGGCTTTCCATTACGCTTGTCACGCAGCACTGTGCTGAGTCTCTGCTGTGGACTCTGTCTATCATAGCCTGGAGATTTTTTTCAAATGCTTTGTCATTTCGTCGTCTGTAACGGAGCTCTGATAGAACAGATTTGTCTCCCCATACAGCAATCAGATCCAGTATCTCCCATACAGTCCATGCTGGAGCTCTTTTTGGATTTGGGACTGCATCGCCAGCCGTGCTGATCGGCGCTCCATGCTGGGCAAACAGAAAATGAAGTTCAAAAGTTCGCGGGGCTTTTCCTGTCTACCTGGCCAGTGCATCTGAGTTCAGATTGCTTTCCAGAGTGGTCACAATGGTGCACTGTGGGATACCACCCGGCGGCCAATACCGTCGAATTGCAGCCACACTAACCCTAATCCGACATAGCAATACCGATTTCAGCGCTACTTCCCTCATCGGGGAGGAGTACAGAAATCGGTTGAAAGAGCCCTTTATATCGATATAAAGGGCTTCATTGTGTGGAAGGGGGCAGGGTTAAATCGATTTAAAGCTGCTAAATTCGGTTTAAACGCTTAGTGTAGACCAGGCCTCACTCTCCTGTAGCCATCTGGCCTGACCCTGTCACAACAGGTTATATCCCTAAGTAAAGGAACCTGTCCCCCTTGAGGATTAAATCTGATGTTAACTAACAAGGTTGGTGAGTCCCCACTTTGAACTGCTGGCTACCTGTTCGTTGCTTCATCTTTTGATGAAAGTAGCCTTTTTAGTGGTGATTATCTCTGTGAGGAGAGTTGGAGAATTGCGAGACCTGGTAGCTGTCCCATCTTATACAGTCTTTTATAAGTACTAAGTATACTTACAATCACATCCAAAATTTCTGACTAAAGTGTCTCATTTCCACATCAATCAGGCAATATACTTACAAACTTTCTTTCCCAAGCCTGATGCTTGTAAGGATGAAGTGAGCTTCCGTATGTTGTATGTTCAGAGAGAGTCTTATCTTTTTAGTTGAACAGGACTAAACCGTTAAGGTCATTGTCACAACTGTTTGTGATCGTTACGGACAGGATGAAGGATCTTCTAGTCTCAATTCAGAATCTCGCCATGCATTTCCTCCTGGATATGTTTATACCACGACATTGCCAATGTGTCTCCACTAAGCCAAGTGGTATCACAGTTGAGGAGACTGCAGGTGGCTTCTGCAGCTTTTTCTAGCTCAAGTGCCTGCCCAGAGCTGCAAGTTTGGTCATCGGTATATGTCTTTGCACCTCATTATGCCATATCTCAACATTCTAGAGATAGTGCCAGGTTCAGATGTGATGTTCTTGAATCTTTTTTCAGGTAAACTCTAATCCACCTCTGGATTGAACTGCTTGAGAGTCACCTGAAGTGGATTTCCCACTGATTAACTCTGTGATTTGAGCAAGTCACTTAATAGTGCCTCAGCTTTTCCACTTGTAAATTGAAATAGTACCTACCTTACAAAGTTGAGATCATCAGATAGGCACAAAGAAATGCAAAATATTATTCAGTTATGCCTGTGTGTTGTTGTATGTCATTGGGCCTTTGTAAATAAATTAGTCATACTGTGAAATTAAGAGAGCAGATGGGTATTTTATATAAAATTCTTAACAAAACTGGTGCAAAATCCCATAAGTTTAAGGAAAAACAGCTAGTGACATTCTCACCCCCACTCTGGCCCTCTGTACATCAAGTAAAGGAGACAGAGCAGGATAAAGAGCCCTGATTCTGACCTGGGGGAATTTCATCTGCAGAGGAGCTAAGGAAGACAGGTTCAGGATGTCCTAAAGGACTTCTTTGCAAATCCTGACATAGGGAGTATACCAGAGTGTGAGGGAGTGGGGAAAGCATGGGATAGAACTGCAGCTTGCCCACATACAGCCAATTACAGGCTGTTGTAATTTAGGCAGACCTCCAGGGCTATCTGAGTTGCACTGAAAGCCACTTTACCCCTGTAGCAGTCTAGAATCAGAAAGTTTTAGTCACTTTTGGGCTGCTCCCTTCTCTAGGCTCTGAGTTCTTTGCAGCACCTCTTACAGATGCAGCACAGAATCTCACTGTTTGATTTTTGGGCAGCTTTCTGCATCCTAACCTTTATTTTACTCCTTTCTTCCTGGATTTTAAATACTAGAGGCAGCTTGTACTAGTCCATGGATCTCCAGGGTTTGGTCATGACTCTTCTGCCCTTGCACTGATGTTTCAGCCTCCAGCCAAGCACCCAATGCAACATGCCAGAGCTCTGTGTAAATGTTGAATTGCATTCTTGTAGGAAGAAAGATGCAGCGCAAATGTCTTGGTGTGAGGGAAGTGTCAGAATCCAGAAATTTATCATTTAAATCCCTTCATTATTGGGGGTAAGGTTGTGAGAGGAACAGGTTAACTGGTGACTGTCTATAAATTGTAATCCTAATGGTAAAAATGCTGAAAATTGTAAAAGTTGCTGGGAAGTTCTTTATATTTGGAGAAATACAGTCCTCTGAACTTCAGAACAGCCTGAGCATTACCTAAGGTTTTATTGATTATAGACTGAACTAGTGACACCCCTGTTATTAAGGTTGCCTGACACTTCCCATTATAAGACCCTGTTTTCAGTTGCTTATAACTTTGACAGACTTACCATTCAGGCTGAAATTTTCCATTCTGTCCCAGGCTGAATTTTTTTGGAAAATTTCAGCCAAAACAGTTCATCTGTTTCCAAGACCAAGGGCTAGGGGAAAATGTTTTTCTTCAGTGTTGAAAATATTCTGGCAACTTTTTTTTTTTTAACTCTAGTCTGCTTAAATCTGCCCAAACATGGACAAGTTATAAGCCTTTGAAAAAGCAGAGTTCACAGGTGCTCAGTAGAGACTTGCTAGAGATTAGCTAAATTCTCTGGGTCTTCCGTCCTCACTGAGCATGCTTGAGCCTCTCACAGCTTCTGTGTATGATCAGAATGTGCATATGTTGCCCCACAGCGCAACTGAGCAAGCCCTCTCCAGACTCGGGACACTCCAAAACTGGACTTTCCCCATAATGGCTGCTTTGGGCCAGAGTGGGCACTAGAACTGAGAGCAGGGAGACTCAGTTCTGGGCATTCTGTGAGCCCCTGTTGGCAAAAGGGAGGAGGAAGCCATCTGATTCATCATAGAATCATAGAATCTCAGGGTTGGAAGGGACCTCAGGAGGTCATCTAGTCCAACCCCCTGCTCAAAGCAGGACCAAACCCAACTAAATCATCCCAGCCAGGGCTTTGTCAAGCCTGACCTTAAAAACCTCTAAGGAAGGAGATTCCACTACCTCCCTAGGTAACCCATTCCAGTTCTTCACCACCCTACTAGTGAAAAAGTTTTTCCTAATGTCCAACCTAAACCTCCCCCTCTGCAACTTGAGACCATTACTCCTTGTTCTGTCATCTTCTACCACTGAACAGTCTAGATCCATCCTCTTTGGAACCCCCTTTCAGATAGTTGAAAGCAGCTATCAAATCCCCCCTCATTCTTCTCTTCTGCAGACTAAACAATCCCAGTTCCCTCTGCCTCTCCTCATAAGTCATGTGCTCCAGACCCCTAATCATTTTTGGTGCCCTCCGCTGGACTCTCTCCAATTTATCCACATCCTTCTTGTAGTGTGGGGCCCAAAACTGGACACAGTACTCCAAATGAGGCCTCACCAAAGCTGAGTAGAGGGGAATGATCACATCCCTCGATCTGCTGGAAATGCCCCTACTTATACAACCCAAAATGCCATTAGCCTTCTTGGCAACAAGGGCACACTGTTGACTCATATTCAGCTTTTCGTCCACCGTAACCCCTAGGTCCTTTTCTGCAGAACTGCTGCCCAGCCATTCGGTCCCTAGTCTGTAGCAGTGCATGGGATTCTTCCGTCCTAAGTGCAGGACTCTGCACTTGTCCTTGTTGAACCTCCTCATATTTCTTTTGGCCCAATCCTCTAATTTGTCTAGGTCCCTCTGTATCCTATCCCTACCCTCCAGCGTATCAACCACTCCTCCCAGTTTAGTGTCATCTGCAAACTTGCTAAGGGTGCAGTCCACACCATCCTCCAGATCGTTAATGAAGATATTGAATAAAACCGGCCCCAGCACCGACCCTTGGGGCACTCCACTTGATTCCGGCTGCCAACTAGACATGGAACCATTGATCACTACCCGTTGAGCCCGACCATCTAGCCAGTTTTCTATCCACCTTACCGTCCATTCATCCAGCCCATACTTCTTTAACTTGCTGGCAAGAATACTGTGGGAGACTGTATCAAAAGCTTTGCTAAAGTCCAGAAATAGCACATCCACTGCTTTCCCCTCATCCACAGAGCCGGTTATCTCATCATAGAAGGCAATTAGGTTAGTCAGGCATGACTTGCCCTTGGTGAATCCATGCTGACTGTTCCCGATCACTTTCCCCTCCTTTAAGTGGTTCAGGATTGATTCCTTGAGGACCTGCTCCATGATTTTTCCAGGGACTGAGGTGAGACTGACTGGCCTGTAGTTCCCTGGATCTTCCTTCTTCCCTTTTTTTAAAGATGGGCACTACATTAGCTTTTTTCCAGTCGTCCGGGACCTCCCCCGATCGCCATGATTTTTCAAAGATAATGGCCAATGGCTCTGCAATCTCATCGGCCAACTCCTTTAGCACCCTCGGCTGCAGCGCATCCGGCCCCATGGACTTGTGCTCATCCAGCTTTCCTAAATAGTCCCGAACTACTTCTTTCTCCACAGAGAGCTGGTCACCTCCTCTCCATACCATGCTGCAGAGTGCAGCTGTCTGGGAGCTGACCTTGTCTGTGAAGACAGAGGCAAAAAAAGCATTGAGTACACTAGCTTTCTCCACATCCTCCGTCACTAGGTTCCCTCCCTCATTCAGCAAGGGGCCCACACTTTCCTTGACTTTCTTCCTGTTGCTAACATACCTAAAGAAACCCTTCTTGTTACTCCTAACATCTCCGGCTAGCTGCAACTCCAAGTGTGATTTGGCCTTCCTAATTTCACACCTGCATGCCTGAGCAATACTTTTATACTCCTCCCTGGTTATTTGTCCAATCTTCCACTTCTTGTAAGCTGTTTTTTTGTGTTTAAGACTAGCAAGGATTTCACTGTTAAGCCAAGCTGGTCGCCTGCCATATTTACTTTTCTTCGTACACATCGGGATGGTTTGTTCCTGCAACCTCTATAAGGTTTCTTTAAAATACAGCCAGCTTTCCTCGACTCCTTTCCCCGTCATGTTATTCTCCCAGGGGACCTTGCCCATCAGTTCCCTGAGGGAGTCTGTCAGAGTCTACCCTCACTTGAAACTGGGCGGTTTCAAAGTGAGGACCCGCATGTCTTCCCCCACCCCAAAATCCTAGGGTAGGTCTCCCCTTCGGCTGCCACCACCCGGTCAATTCCGTGGGCCGGGACACCCCTGTTTCCCCCCTTGGGAACACAGATCAATTCACAGAGGAGGAACCTTCCCCCTCCCCCCTGATTCAACTCCTTGAATCTCACACACACAGGGAAGCAGCCCACTTCCCCCTCCCCTTCCCCTGAATTTCCCCAAGGGAAGGAATTAACCAAGTCCAAGGAAAAGAAAAGAATTTATTAAGAGAACAAAAGAAAATACAGAATCTCTATGAGCCCAAGCTGGACACTCATAGGGTATAACCTTATCAATCTCTGGAGAGAATCCCCTCTCCCCCTTTTCTCAGTAAAAGCAATATCAGCAAACAGGAATAAAGCATTTCCTTTAGCAAACACACAATTGCAAATATAGAAATCAAATCATAAGACTAATTTGCCTTTCTAATTAATACTCACTATTAATTAGTAGAAACTACTCCAGGAGAACTTGGAGACATGACTGTCCTCTGTTAGATTCAAGAACAGTTCTCCCTCAGACAAAGGCTTCCCTCCACAGAGATTTGAAAAAATCTTATCTCTGATTGGTCCTCTGGTCAGGTGGTCACCAGGTACTACATGTTAACCCCTTACAGGTAAACCAGACTTTAACCCTTAACTATCTGTTTATGACACGCCCCCCAAATCGCCAACAGTGGGAACTACTGGTGGTGATTTCCTCCTAGCACTGTAACATAAACAGATAAACAAAACACATGCACTATTACATATACTACTAAGTATGTAAACAACAAGATATTTGACACTGAAGAACACTTTGTATGCATTTGAGCGGACATACTTGGTAACGTCCTTGCCCATCCCCTCCCAGTGGAAGGAATGTTTTTAACCTGTTTTTGCTTTGTTGACCCCAGAATGCCCACTGGGATGTCAGGGCCCAAGCTTAAGAGCTTGTCCCAGTACTTAGTTGGAACTACCAACTGTCTTTGAGGATGCTGGCCTTCCTGGTGTCCACCAGAAAGAATGTCCTTATATAAAAGTCCTTGTTTTACAACAAACTGGAATTGGGTAGAAGAGCTGAGAGGCGGTGGGTTGCTTCGTGCCGCCGCCCAAAGCTTTGTTAAGGCTGTCATCGGCTTCCTGCTCTGTGTGGAACTGTTCCCTTGAGGCGGGAGACACCAGTTCCTCTGGGAGCGATGTAGGTGATGAGGTTGTTTTTATGGACTGTGGACCGCTGTCCGCTGGTGCACAGGGTGATATTTTAGGCTCTGGCTGAGCCTCTTGGGTAGAGTTGTCTGCTGCTTCTGCCAGTTTAGGCCCGTTGGCGCCCCCTGGCGGTGGAGTTGCAAGCGCTGGCGTCAGTGCTGGCGCTGGTTCTGCCGCTGGTTGCTCTTCCAGTTCCGGTCCTGGGACTGGATGTACTATGGCTGCTGTAGTTGTTGGCATGGGATCCGGTTCCACCACCTCTGTCTGGGTCTCTGGTAACACAGACAGGGTCCTGGTGGATGGCTCAGGAACAGGGATGGGAGTGCCTGCTTGTTTGGCCTGGCCGCGGGTGACCACTCCCCCCCTCTTGGCCAGCTGCACATGGTTGGCCAAGTCTTCCCCCAGTAGCATGGGGATGGAATAATTGTAATAGACAGCAAAAGTCCTTTTTCCTGACCAGTCCTTGTACTGGTCTTCAGGGATGCTGTACCCATGGCAGGTCCTTTTAACCTTTTTGAAGAAGGCCTCGGTGTCCTCACCTGCCATGTAGGTGGGAAATTTCTTGGGATGGGGAACAGTGCCTTCTGGTGCTGGCCACACCCCTCTGCAGTCAGTGAATTTTATGTGTGGCTTGCTGGTGTTGCTTTTTGGTGCTGGCCACACCCCTCTGCAGTCAGTGAATTTTATGTGTGGCTTGCTGGTGTTGCTTTTTGGTGCTGGCCACATCCCTTTGCAGTCAGGGAATTGGTTTCCCCAATTCCTAACCCTCTCTATTTCCGAGAGACTGAATAGAAAAGAAACAAAACCTTTTCATTTGCAAATGTGTAGTTGCTGTTTGCTGATATACTGAGAAGACCAAAAAAAACAAAACTGGTTTGTCCTGTTTCTAGCACTTGCTAAGTACCTCACAGTGGGGGTCCTTTCTAACAAGCCTCCTAGAAAAACTTGCACCTCTTTCCTAGCTGTTTTTAAGCAGACAGAAAGAAAAAAAAAGGAGAAAAAAGAAAAGAAGAAGGAAAAAAATCCTTTTCTAACACAGCCTGTTAGAAACCTTATGCCTCAGCTAAACCCAGCTGAAAAACTGTTTCCAAAAAAACAATCTTCCTAATAAGCCCAGCTGACCGGCTGGTGCTACTTAGTACCTGCAGAAAAGTGTAGTAAATCCTCTCAGAGATTTGTATTCCCTGGCTCCAGAGGATTTGAAAAGACACAGGGAAAAAAAATCTGGCTGGAGGGTTTCTGTCTCCCCCCCCCAAACCTGTTTTCCCTGTTGGATGGGAATGTACTTTGTCGAGCACTTCCCCCCACCTTAGGAATCCTGAGTGATACCTGATATCACAAAGGAAGGACACACCTCTAGGGAAGAGTTTTTCCTCAGCATAGCCAGCAGAGAAAAAAACTCCTCCTAACCCTGAAAACTGCTTGAAACTTGCCTTTTCCTCAAGCTGCCTGTCCAAGCAACAAGAACGAAAATATGCTTCCAACAAAGCCTGCTGGAAAACTAAATTGCCTCCAGCCAACCTGGCTGAAACTGTAAACTGCCTCTGCTCTGAGTTGCTGTACTCAGCAGCCCAGCTGAAAGGCTGCTGCTAACAATACCCCTGAGAAAAATCTGGTCTATTCCTTAGGGATTTGTGTTCTCCTGTCTTCTGATCCTTTCAAAAGACACAGGGAGAAAAAAAAACCCTGGCTGGAGGGTTTCTCTCTCCAACCCCCAAACCTGCTTTTCCTGTTGGATGGGAATGTACTTTGGCGAGCACTTCCCCCCCCAAACCTGTTTTTCCTGTTGGATGGGAATGTACTTTGGCGAGCACTTCCCCCCACCTCAGGAATCCTGAGTGGTACCTCGTATCACAATGGATGCTAGTCCCGCTCCACAGGAGGGCTTTGTAACAGAAAGCCCTGCAAAAACTGAAAATACTTCTAACCCTGAAACTGCCTCAGAGTGCCTCTGGTAGAAAAGCCTTGCCTCTCTCTCTGGGTCCGAAACACCACTGCCACCATGTCAGAGTCTACCCTCACTTGAAACTGGGCGGTTTCAAAGTGAGGACCCGCATGTCTTCCCCCACCCCAAAATCCTAGGGTAGGTCTCCCCTTCGGCTGCCACCACCCGGTCAATTCCGTGGGCCGGGACACCCCTGTTTCCCCCCTTGGGAACACAGATCAATTCACAGAGGAGGAACCTTCCCCCTCCCCCCTGATTCAACTCCTTGAATCTCACACACACAGGGAAGCAGCCCACTTCCCCCTCCCCTTCCCCTGAATTTCCCCAAGGGAAGGAATTAACCAAGTCCAAGGAAAAGAAAAGAATTTATTAAGAGAACAAAAGAAAATACAGAATCTCTATGAGCCCAAGCTGGACACTCATAGGGTATAACCTTATCAATCTCTGGAGAGAATCCCCTCTCCCCCTTTTCTCAGTAAAAGCAATATCAGCAAACAGGAATAAAGCATTTCCTTTAGCAAACACACAATTGCAAATATAGAAATCAAATCATAAGACTAATTTGCCTTTCTAATTAATACTCACTATTAATTAGTAGAAACTACTCCAGGAGAACTTGGAGACATGACTGTCCTCTGTTAGATTCAAGAACAGTTCTCCCTCAGACAAAGGCTTCCCTCCACAGAGATTTGAAAAAATCTTATCTCTGATTGGTCCTCTGGTCAGGTGGTCACCAGGTACTACATGTTAACCCCTTACAGGTAAACCAGACTTTAACCCTTAACTATCTGTTTATGACAGAGTCAAAGTCTGCTTTTCTGAAGTCCAGGGTCTCTGTTCTACTGCTCTCCTTTCTTCCTTGTGTCAGGATTCAAATGCAGAGGGGAAAAGAGATGGATATCTGGCATTGCGGGGGAGGTTTGGGGAATAAATTGAGACAGATGGGGAGTGGAGACCGGGATTGGAAGCTAGCAAAGGGGACTGGCTAGGCAAGGAAGCTAGGGCTGAGGACGAGAATTGGTGAGAAGACTGGATGGTGGCAAAACTGAGCTTGGATGAGGAATCTGGAGCTGGAGGCCAGTGAGGCAGGTTGAAGGAGGTGGGCAGAAGGGAGACAAATCTGACAAGGAGCTGGGACACAGGAAGAGAACTGAGACTGACTGGGCAAAGACACTGGGCCAAGGAGCAGAGGAAGGTGAGGACAGTGAGATTGAATGAGAAGGCTGGGGATGGAGACTAGGCTGCATAATGGGGAGGGGGGGAGGGACATCAGGAAGTGGAGGCTGGGTGGTGTGGTGGGGGGGGACTAGAATTTACTGGGCAAGGAGACTGGATCAGAAACTTGGGGAGTGGAGATTGGGACTAACTAGGTGAGGAGAATGGAATGGGATGAGTCAGTGATGGGATAGAGGCAGGTTGGACGGGATGGTGCAGAAGATGTCAGGCTTGGGGTAAATGGGCAGAAGAGTCTGTCCATTAGAGTGTACACTCCACTCTAGAGTTTGGAATGGAACACAAGATCCCTCAATCAGTGTTACCATTCCTCTGTCTCAGCACATATTTGTGAATCCCATTAGCAAGGTGTCTCATTCTCCTTCTTGCTGGTCCTCATAAAGGATAAGCAGCAAAGAATCCTGTGGCACCTTATAGACTAACAGATGTTTTTGCAGCATGAGCTTTCGTGGGTGAATACCCACTTCTTCGGATGCAAGTCATAAAGGATAGCAACCTACCACTGCTATCAGTTATCCAGTTAGCTCAGTGGCAGAGGTCTATGTGAATCTAAAAGTTTCAATGCTGCTGATGAGCCACAGGGGTATGTCAGTATGATGCCACATCATGGAATTTCGGGGGTTGGTTTTGCTTTTTTTAAAACATAGCAAATTACACACACAAAAACTACATTAAGAGAACATTATTAAGGTAGTAAACTCCAAAGTTAGAAAATGCCAGAATTAAGATCTTTTGCAACTTTAATTCAGCAATCATGTAATTAAAGAATATTTTGTAATGAATATGCATAAAGAGGCCAAATAAAGTTGTACTGGCATAATTCTGGCATAATTAATTCTTAATAATGATCTTTTAACATAGTTTTTTGTGTGTTGTTTTACTAAAAACTAATCTAAACACTGTTTATACTGAACTGCTGTGATTCATTTTTAGTGGGATTTTTTCTCTTTGGCTATTGGAAACAAACTCTTCCCAAAGCATCCTGTACTGTAATACACATCGACCTGGGAAGGATGACTGTTGTATTGTTCTAAGCATGGCTACCTTTTTTTCCCCTCCTCCAGGTTAATGCAGCAGTCTGTGGAATCAGTTTGGAATATGGCATTTGACTTCATTCTTGACAATGTTCAGGTGGTTTTACAACAAACTTATGGAAGCACATTAAAAGTTATCTGAACTTAACTTGTAATAAAGAGCTTGGTGGGAGCCTGGAGCTCTCTGCTAGCTGTGCCATAAGTGCTTGTGAGGTATTTGCAAAGTGCATGATAGTAAGGCTCTGAGTTTTTATAATTTTCAATTTCTTTTTAAACAAAGTGTTTTGTACATTTCTTTTCAAAAAGTGCCAAATTTGTCAGTATTGCATGTAAATAATTGTGTTAAAATTCTTTTATTGTAGTATAGAATCTATTTGCAAAATGTTTGTTTATAAAGTTTTATGGATTTTTACAGTGAAGTGTTTACAGTTGTTTAATAAAGAACTGTATGTATATTTTTGTACTGATTCCATTTTGTCAATGCTTCAGTTTGAATATAGCTAACCCTTTATTAAAGCTGTAGCTTTGAGTCATTTTACTAAGCTCTGCAGTGGTAAGCGCTTATTTAGTTTTCTCAAAATTCTGTGAGAAAAATCCATGAATCATTGTACCTGTTTATATAAAGTAGTCTAGAATACGTGAGTGTGACATCTTAAAATCACAGGCAGTGCTTTGGGTTGAATAATTTATCTATCTTGCCTTTGGGATTATAAAGCCAATACCCATTGAACTAATGCATAAACTGTGTTCTGTACATTTGTAGGTCCACAAAGTATGAAAGCCTAAGTTCCATAGACTCTGTAGCACACTCTTAACTACACTGCACATAAAACTGCTGTGATTTCTGTGGCCCCATTCAGAAAACCTTTGTTACCGTAGTGATGGGTGTTCACAAAGTTTTAAATTACTTGCATGTATGTTTTTCCTTTAACATTTCACATTGTTACCTCTCTTGCAGAATCCAGGGTTGGCGTACTGGGCACCTTGCTGCTCACTTCTTTCCCCATGATGGAGAATGATCAGAGTGAGGCATGCATGGGTAGCTCAGAAAAAAACTGGAAGGGCACAGAGAGAGCTCCTGGCAAGCTCAGCTCAGCTCCCACTCTAATCACTTCTCAGGTTTTTCATTAGATGGGAAGTGCCCACTGTGGGGTTTCAGTAAATGGAGATGTTGTGGCTTATGTTACCTTAAAACAGCTATAGGGGATGATTCCATTGTTTGGGGAGTGAAAGTCATGCAGTGAGCACAAAATGGTAGTTGACTGCAACAATGAACACATGTTTTATCCAGAACCTGACCCAAATAACAAAATCTATGGCTATTGAATGAATTTGCCTATTTAAATGTGAAGAATGTCAGCATTAGTTTTCAGCCCTGAATTGCAATCAGATGATGAATTTTGCTTAGTAAATATTTACTATTGTTGTTGCTCAGTTGCTGCAGCATAGTTTCATAGATTATGAAGGGACCATTATGATCACCTAGTCTGACCACCTGCAGTAACACAGGCCAAAGAACCTAACTCAGTCATTCCAAAGCCAGAAGGGACCATTGTGATGATGTAGTCTGGCCTCATGTATTACAGAAGTCCTAGAACTTCCCCAAAATAGTTCCTAGAGCATCTCTTTTAGAAGATCTTTGCATCCATAATTTTTGTTGGAGATGTATATAACTTTCTAAAAGCTATGCTGCTAGCAGAGATTTTTTTCTGTCAGGTCTCTGCATGTGCCCTTTGCTGTGCAATAATGTAAAGGGCAGAACAGCCCTTCACATGCCCTGTCAGGGCGATGCTCTGGAACAACTCCATACAAAGCGAGTCTGGACTCTGGGAGAGCCTCCACTCTCTGACCATAGTATCTCCAGGGCAAGCAGCTTACACAGCTTCTACCTTCCTGGCTGTCCTTAGAGCATTCAGTATCCCCTTCCACACCGTGCGCTTCCCTCAGCGAATCTGCCCAGGTGGGGCTCCTGGGGAAGCCAGAGGGTCCTGCATCCCAACTCTGCAGTCAGACATGATTCTCAGCCAGCCGGTAAAACAGAAGGTTTATTAGTCGACAGGAACACAGTGTAAAACAGAACTTGGCAGAAAGTCACTGATTTCTGTGCTAACAAGTCTATCTTGAGAGTCCTGGGCCAGATGCCCGAGACTCCTCATCTGGGCTCTGGTGTTTGTGGTGAAGTTGACTTTCATTGTGGATTTCCTTTTGTATAGCTGTGTGTGCTACTACTCCATAGCCAATTTCACTCTGCTGACCAAGCTGTTAGTGCACTTTTTAAAAAATCACAGCTGCTGCAGCCTTTCTACCTCAAGCACCTATACCAGACAGTTGTAGGGAGAACCACTGGACTGAGGGGTAGATATCTTTAATTTTACCAAACTCAGACCATAATGAAATGTAGCCCTTTCCAGAAGTGAGCTTGAAAGTCCTGATGGTCTTTTTTTTATTGGTGGTGTTGCACCTTTTAATTATTAAAAAGTGCTTGCTTCTGGGTCCACTGATGAAGAATGCATTTTTGTTCAAGCCACCATAGTCCAAAATAATGTGTTAGGGAACAGAGTAGTTAAACGAAGATGCCCTGTAATGGGAGCTCCTCCAACCCTTAAAAAAAAAAAAAGGGGAGGGGGCAGGGGGGAAGAGAGGGGAGAAGGGCAATCCAGCCAGAGCTCACTATTTTCAAAAGATAGCTCCACTAGCAAAAATGTGAGTGCCTTATAATACTGAGATCAGAAATCATAGTTAAAAGCAGAAGATGGCTTTGAACTACATTACTGCCACCAAAAATTGTTTATGCAGGTTAACAGTTGGTTACATAGCAGCTTTCCTCTGAACAATGAATTTCAAACAGGAATGTGGGATTCCATATTTCAAGTTAGTTTTAGGAATGTGCTGACAATATGGGTGTACAAGTCACATTCTCATATTCACATTGTGCCAGAAACACTCAGCTAAAATGTTATAAACAACAGCTGAAAAAATTCTAGCTGATCTAGGCTAGATCTAACACTTAGTTGAATGTCCTTTTCAAGGGGAACAAAATCAAGGCTACCCACAATACAGACTTATTTCCATCTACAGTCAAAATTAGCAGGTGCATTTTAGACTCATAGGTGTCAAGGTCTGATCTCCTGCACAATGCAGGCCACAGAATCTCACCCACCCACCCACTCCTGTAATGAACCCCATGTCTGAGTTATTGAAGACCTCAAGCTGCAGAGAATCCTCCAGCAAGTGACCTGTGCCCCATGCTGCAGAGGAAGGAGAAAAACCTCCAGGGCCTCTGCCAATCTGCCCTGGAGGAAAATTCCTTCCCAACCCCAAATATGGTGATCAGTTAAACCCTGAGCATGTGGGCAAGACTCACCAGCCAGCACCCAGGAAAATTCTCTGTAGTAACTCAGATCCCGCCCCATCTAACATCCCATTGCAGACCACTGGGCATACGTACCTGCTGATAAGCAAAGATCAGTTGCCAAAATCAGGCTATCCCATCATACCACCCGCTTCATAAACTTATCAAGCTTAGTCTTGAAGCCAGATATGTCTTTTACCCCCACTACTCCCCTTGGAAGGCTGTTCCAGAATTTCACTCCTCTAATGGTTAGAACCCTTCATCTAATTTCAAGTCTAAACTTCCTAGTGTCCAAGTTTATATCCATTTGTTCTTGTGTCCACACTGGTACTAAGCTTAAATAAGTCCTCTCCCTCCCTGATATTTATCCCTCTGATATAAAGAGCAATCACATCTCCCCTCAGCCTTCTTTTGGTTAGGCTAAACAAGCCAAGCTCTTTTGACTCTCCTTTCATAAGACAGGTTTTTCCATTCCTTGGATCATCCTAGTAGCCCTTCTCCATACCTGTTCCAGTTTGAATTCAGCCTTCTTAAACATGGGAGACCAGAACTGCACACAGTATTCCAAATGAGGTCTCACCAGTGCCTTTTATAAAGGTACTAACACCTCCTTATCTTTGCTGGAAATACCTCACCTGATGCATCCTAAAACCGCATTAGCTTTTTTCATGGCCATCTCACATTGGCAGCGCATAGTCATCCTGTGATCAACCAATACTCTGAGGTCCTTCTCCTCCTCTGTTACGTCCAACTGATGCATCCCCAATTTATAACTAAAATTCTTGTTATTAATCCCTAAATGCATGACCTTACACTTTTCACTATTAAATTTCATCCTATTACTCCAGTTTACAAGGTCATCCAGATCTTCCTGTATGATATCCCGGTCCTTCTCTGTATTGGCAATATCTCCCAGCTTTGTGTCATCCACAAACTTTATTAGCACAGTCCCACTTTTTGTGGGAAAGTCAGTAATAAAAAGATTAAATAAGATTGGTCCCAAAACTGATCCTTGAGGAACTCCACTAGTAACCTCCCTCCAGCCTGACAAGTCACCTTTCAGTACTACCCATTGTAGTCTCCTCTTTAACCAGTTCCTTATCCACCTTTCAGTTTTCATATTGAGCCCCATCTTTTCCAATTTAACTAATAATTCCCATGTGAAACTGTATCAAATGACTTATTGAAATCGAGGTAAATTAGTGCATTTCCTTTATCTAAAAAATCTGTTACCTTTTCAAAGAAGGAGATCAGGTTGGTTTGGCACAATCTACCTTTTGTAAAACCATGTTGTATTTTATCCCAATTACCATTGACCTCAATGTCCTTAACTACTTTCTCTTTCAAACATTTTTCCAAGACTTTACATACTACAGCTGTCAAACTAACAGGCCTATAGTTACTCAGATCACTCTTTTTCTCTTTCTTAATAGGAATTGTTAGCAATTCTCCAGGCATACAGTACAAGCCGAGTTTACTGATTTATTAAAAATTCTTGCTAATGGGCTTTCAATTTCATGTGCCAGTTCCTTTAATATTCTTGGATGAAGATTATCTGGGCCCCTTGATTTTGTCCCATTAAGCTGTTCGAGTTTGGCTTCCACCTCAGATGTGGTAATATCTACCTCCATATCCTCATTCCCATTTGTCATCCTATCATTATACCTAAGCTCCTCATTAAAGACTGAGGCAAAGTATTTGTTTAAATATTGGGCCATGCCTAGATTATCCTTAACCTCCACTCCATCCTCAATGTTTAGCGGTCCCACTTCTTTCTTTGTTTTCTTCTTATTTATATGGCTATACAACTTTTACTACTGGTTCTAATTCTCTTTGCAAGGTCCAATTCTACATGGCTTTTGGCCTTTCTCACTTTATCCCTACATGTTCTGACCTCAATAAGTTAGGAGGGATTAGCAAGGAAAGCTTTCTGCTTTTTCTTAATCACCTCTGAGATGCTTGCTCATCCAGCTTGGTCTACAACTCCTGCCTATGAATTTTTTCCCCTTTCTTGGGATGCAGGCTTCTGATAGTTTGTGCAACTTTGACTTGAAGTAATTCCAGGCCTCCTCTGCCTTTATATCCACAAGTTCTTCCATCCAATTGACTTCCCCAACTAATTTCCTTAATTCTTTAAAGTTAGCCCTTTTGAAATGAAAAACCCTAGTCCCAGATCTATTTTTGTTTATCCTTCCATCTAGTTTGAACTGAATTAGCTCATGATCACTTGAACCAAGGTTGTCCCCTACAACCATTTCTTCTATGAGGTCCTCACTACTCACCAAAACCAAATCTAAAATGGTATCCCCTCTTGTTGGGTCTTCACTGAGTGAATCTGCCATCAAGTCCCCAGCTGTTGAACCAGTCAGTCAATAACTTTGCTGCAACACCTAAAAGTTTGGCTCAGCCACTGGAGATAAAGCACACATTTGCTTTGTCTGCCTATCAGGACATGCTGTTATGCCTGCTTAGCAAATTCTGAATAATGGCAAGAAAACAGAATTTCTAACCAAAGTTATTTCTATCAGAGCTCCTCTGGCATTACAGCACATGGTGTGGGGCTGTTAATACCAGATTTCCAAACCTAAACCAGGAACATTTTATTTAACCGCAATTTTTCTTCTTTGTGGGTGGGGGCTGGCAGCACCACAGGAGAGATATTTGGTGGTTTCCTTCTTTAAAATGATGGACCTGTAAAATTCTGTTACCTTATCTGTTGGTACAACAGATATAAACTTCACTTTTACAGAACAGCCCATCAACAGATGCTTTATTTATTGAAACAAATTCTAACAAAAGGGCTAATGTGTCCATTTCCTTTATTTGTGGCTCTGCTTTGTAATGATTACAGATTAAGTTGACTTTCATGAACTGTACAAGCAATTAAAGGTGGCCAACTATGCTTTACATCATTGTTTCACACAAAGCAAATACAGAAATATCTGATTACCTAATTTTCTATTTTAAAAAATTCCTATAGGCACAAAGCAGAAGAATGGGGGCGGGGGGAAATCAAGGAGAGCGAGGTATGCATAAATAAAGAAGTATTTCTTACATCAAACATGTCTGAGAACCAAAGTCTGCAAAAGCTTGGTTAATCAAATACTGCAGTACTGATATCAATATAAAAGTGAAAGTTTTAGTTCTGTAATAAAAATTCAATTTTTATTTATTTGTTGATTAGGGGGGTGGGAAAGGGCAAACTTTAAAACAGCAGCCACTAAAAGGGAAGGGCCATGGGAGAGGTGAACAGGCACAGTGGAACCGTGGGGACATGTAAATTGACCACTGTCAAACCAGTGTAAGTTTCTTGGTTTCTCATGGAAAACATTTTATCCACATATTTTCCTCCCAAACTAAGTCCAACAGTCTCTTCAATACTCTGACTTTGTTGGCGGTTTTTAGAACAGGAATAGTGAGTAATATTCCAGCCTGCCCATTGCTTTTTAAAAAAAACAAAAAACCTAAATTATTTCAAACACTTTCTTCAGTTCTACAATAAGCTGCCAGTCAGACTTCTGCATTTCATCTCTGAACCAGTTCTTCAGGGCATCAATGGACTGGCGACTAATCTGCAAGTATACAACATATGAATATTAGAAACACAAGTGTTTTATTCCCCAAAATATTTAAGGTAGTGTGGTCTAGACGACAGGGCACCAGGCTAGGTGTGAGGAAATCAGGGTTCTAATACCAACTTTGCCCCAACCTGCTGTCTACGTGGGCAATCCACTTTGCCTCAGTTTCCCCTCCCCATCCTTTGCCTATCTTGTCTAGATTGTAAGCTTGTCGGGGCAAAGACTTTCACTATGTTTGCATAGTGCCTAAAACAATGGGACGTCAGACTTACTGTAATACCAATAAAGTAGTTTTAAAAATCTGAGCTCAGCGTCAATGAATTCAGTGTTTATACGTTGCCCCCCACAACAAACTTCAGCAGCTGGTATTGAACATCCTGGCAGTTCTGCCCAGAGCACTAACTGGGCAAAGCTGCACATAGAAAGCGACACACTACAGAATGCTGTATGCGTTCATTCACCACACTGAACAAATGGGCCTCTCCTCTACCATCCTTTGCCCTTGGCTAACTTATTTCCTCGGTCTCGGAAGGATGATGCAAGATCTATTTAGTGTTTCATTCCTTTGGTGATGCAAATTTGCATTCTTAATAGCAGTACTGCACGAGTCACTGTCATTGCCACTAATGTCAGTCAGGAAATCCAGATTTCTGCGAGAAGCTGAGCCGTACTACACGTGCCATGCAATCGGTCAGTTAGTGTGCCCCACTAGCATGGGGGTCCAGTGCTGAGAATTTTAGAATTCCTCAGGCTTTCACTTCACTTCCAACCTCCACTTCAAGCCAAGTTACCAACACGCCACCAGCCTTAAAAAAAGTGCAAGTCTCAGCTAGGAAATTTTTACCTTACTGACTAGGATATCTGTTGCTTCAAAGTGTCGTCCATACATTTTAGGCGATTCACCAGGAATAGGTTCTATTTTCACACAGACTTCTTGGCCCTTTTTTGCAACATCCACTTGTTTGTGGTTCACCTCAATACTTGTAACTATTCCAATTTCAACAAACTGTAACACAACGTAGAAGCTGTTACACATCCCAAAGGAACTTCAGTCCACACGGCTTTCCCCGAATCCCACCACCATTCTGGGGCTTCTCACGGATGCATAGAATACAGAAAATTTACTTTCAAGACTGCTACTGTAATATGTCCCTCCAGTAGCTATCTCAGCATTTTACTACAATGAGAGAGCAACACACATGCATTTACATTCACCTCTAGAACTCCTGAAGTATCAAAAACCTGATTTTAAAACTGATTTGGAATATGTAACTTAGTTACCTTTTAAAAAAAAAAAAAAAAAGTGAGTTTACTTCCTCCTGCTGCTAGCTGGCAAGAACTCAGTTTTGATCACTACAATGTAGTGCTGCACCACAGGAACTGTGCTGGGGGAGGACTCTAGTAATGCAGCCTCTCTCTTATCTCTGCTACAACCCAAGGTTACATCATCCAGCACAGGCACATATGTTCACTCCAGGCCATGCTCCAACACTGGCCTATCCTTAGAAAGGAGGTTCATTTTAGGGGAGAGAGCAGCTCCTACAGAGATTCTGTCCTTTTGGGATGCATATGTAGCAGCTTTTGAGGGAACTGAATGTTGTCCTGCCAACTTCATCAGGCCAAAACTCTTATTATGCTCATAGTAGAAAGATGAGAACGCTTACTTACATTTTTGCTCGGTACACACATGAGAGTCCCCTGCTTCACCTGGCCTGCTTCCACCACTACACCCATCACTATTGGGTCACGAGAGTTGAAAATAAACTGGGGGAGTATTTTCATCTTGCAAGGAAATACTGCTATATGCCTAAGAAATGACAGGGAAGAGGCATTTTGAAATAATGTATATAATGCTGTTACGTTTGGACCTTCTCCCACACATACACACTTAAGACATTTATAATTATTTCAGAGGAGAATATTCATTGGACTTTGAACAAATTCTGAACCATTCTAGTCGAAGCAGATCATTTAGGAGAGTAGCTTGTGCAAGCTTTATTTTGACTAGCTTCCACAACCAATTAAGAACAAATGTAAGTAATTGTAAGGATACTGATTAAAATGCAGTTCTCCAAAAAAAAAAAAAAAAGGTAGAAATAACATTGCAAGGGTCTCATGTTTGTCAGAATGACCCCCAGAAATTTGCTCATTACACAAATAAAAATATCCATCTTTTTAACTGCTAGCCCTGCAAACTCGATTTGAGAGGCAAGTTGGATTCTTGCTTGTTTGCACAACACCAGCAATATGGATTCTGCAGGTCAAATGCTGCCCTCAGTTCACCTCTACAAGCTTTGAATGGGGCCGTATTTGTTTAACCAAGATCAGAAATAGTCACAAACTGGAACTTGGTTAACAAGTGTATAAAATGTGCAAGAAGCAATAAAACCCAGCTCACCTGGGGTAATCCTGACTTTAAGGGTCAAAGCATAGCCTAGGTTATGTGAAAAAGTTGAGAATGTTTGGGAGATTTGTTCTGTGAGAGGAGGTGCAGAATGGTTGAGGGGGAGATTGGCGGGCATATCATGAGCTCTAACAGATAGGGGTACCAGGTTTACCTCAGCCAAGTAGGAGCAATCAAAATCATGAGGGCTCTGCTCCTTTTTATTTTCAGCTTCACCTTCACCTTCAACAGTAGGGGAAACAGAGGGAAGGTGTCCCATGGGAGGAGAGCCCATGCACACTAACTAGCCTTGTGGTGCAGCATGAGGAGAGACAGCACACGTGCGGGCCTAATGGACACTGCTACCAAAGTTCACCGATCAGCAGCTCAGAGAGGCAAGCACGCCTACAATGGAGCACCCATAGGGACACTACTCCAAGAAGCAGCTCCACTTTATACATTCACTTCAGACTAGATTTTATTATGATGGGTTTGTAACTGGAAGAGTCCTAGTAAATCTGCTTCCGAGTGAAAAAGAAGTTTCATTGCTCTGTACTGGGACTGTAGAATTCTTGAGGTTCCAATAAAAAATAAATTAAAAACCCCACTAGAACTTCACGAGAAGAACTCCCTGCTTAACAGAAATATGCATTCAATGTATGCTTTTCATTTCATTAGCGATTACACAAGTTTGAAAGCCTCCAAATAAGGACAACTCTCACTTACTTGAACTCTTCCTGCTTCTGTTTTTTGTAGTCTTGCCTGTATTTTGTAAAGGCATCAAATAAGTGATAAATTATTTCTGCACTAAAAATTCGAACTCCTAAACTATCGGCCATTTCCTGGGCATCTCGTTCAATCCTCACATCAAATGCCAGAATTACTGCATACCTGCAAGTTTAAATAAATAAATAAATAAAAATCAGCTGTGACGTGGCCTACAGAACAAGTAACAGTTGGAAATTTTACCATACGCTGCAATGAGCACAGCAGCATAAGAAAACGTTACTTACTGAGGATCATGTTCCAGCATAACTGATGCCTTCATAACATCCTTTTTATGGACAGGTCCTATGTTAATTCCAGCATACTGTGGGGGGAAAGCAATAAATGACTATCCTGCTCTTCAGTGAGATGAACACAGAGTATTTCAGACCAGAACTTCCTAATATTTTCGTCGTAGCAAGTACTTACTGGCACTTCTGAGGTCTTAAGAAATTCAAGTAGCGCCTCCAAAGAGCCTAATGTCGAGGCCTGGACATAAACACCTTTCTCTTCCAGCTTGATAGCGTTCAGCGTTTGCTTCAGTTCATGTATTAACTCATCCTTTACAAAGAAAAAGCAAGTTTTAGCAATCATACCAAACTACAATAACCTGCTAAGCTTCAAAACTCCTCTATCCATCCACGGCCTTACAATGCACCCAACAATATGGTATCTCGACACCATGTGCCAACTTATATCATTGGCCCTCTGCTCCACCACTCCACGGCTAAAGTAACTGATGTTTCTGTCAGTATACGGAGAAGTTTCTTCTCCCCCTCCAATATAGCTAGAAGAATCTCTGGACCGTGAAGTCCTACCAAATCACTTGAAGATTTTGCAAAAAGGTGGGTTTTGCATTATTATTGAAAGAGCTTCTCTTCTTCAGGTGTTTGCAGACATGTATTCCACTCAGGTGTGTGCACACCCAGCGCACCAAAGCTAGAAAATTTTGCCTTACGGGCAGTGCTTGCTTCCCTCCCCTCACAAGCCCTCCCATGACTAGATGAGGGCAACACTGCCCCGTCAGTTCCTTTTCACCACCCACAGCTGGAGTCTGAACCCTTAGTGTGCTCTTTCCTTCACTGCGTTTTGCATCATCTTTGTATATAGTTATAGTTAGTACCCTTAATTAGTCAGTAATAGTAAGCAGGTAGGTAGTATCTCCCTGTGGGATGCCCTCATCAGGGTTTAAATATTGCCCTTTGCATGGGGCAGCTATCTCCAATAATGATCCCCACACCAGAAGTGTATTGTGCCTTGGGGAAGGGCATTTAAAAGAAAGATGCTCTATATGCAAGTCCTTTAAAAAGAGGACACAGGTACCTAGAGACTTAGGATTAAAACAGCACTTTCTCAAGCAGGCAATGAGGCCTGCCTCAGTGTGGGACTGCTGCAGCCAGTATGGACTGGTGCTTCTAGACTGAGCTTGCAGTACTCACCCATGGGAAAAAAACAAAAACAACCAGAGACTGCTCCCCTTCATCAGGACCCCTGAGAAAAAGAAACCACAAAACAGAGTGTGGTTGTTTCAGAGGTCAGGGAGATCATCTGCTTCACCTAAGAGAAGTACCAACTGGCACCAGGAGTCTCCCGGTATGCAGGACTGAGCAGGACCCAATCTCCAGTACCGAGGTGGGATCAGGAAGAATCTGTACCATTGACTCCAGTACCACCTCAGGGGCGCCCTTTGAGACTGGTACCCTTGGCAGAGATGACAGCACTGTCAGTTTCCACTCTGACTGCCTATCAGGCAGCAGATCCACTGTGCCTGCCTGTCTCCGTTTCACTGCTTATTTAGGGTAATACAGCTGCAGTGGCATCATCTGCTGAGTCCTCAGCTCTCCTGGGTTTGGTGGCAGTTTCCTGCTGAAACTGACGTATCGTTGACATGGACTGAATCCTTGGTACTGATACAGACTATGACGCAGTCTGCATCTGCTGGTCTGGGACCAGCTTCATTTTGATACCGATGCCTCTTTTGAGGCCCAGTATTAGTTCAGAGCTGGTCCCAGTAATCAAAAAGCCATCAACTGTTCCTTTCATACTGATGCCACTGTGGGGTTGGGCCATGGATAGTGCAGGACACTTGGTATCTTGGTCAGGAGTGGCCACAGGAGGGCTCTGGCTGGGGATGCAAGCTCTGGAGTGGGGCTGGGGGATCAGGGTTGAGGTAGGGGCTTGGGGCACGGGAGGGGGATCAGGGGTTCAGGCTCCAGACAGTGTTTACCTCAAGCATCTCCCAGAAGCAGCAGCAGCATATCCCCCCCACCAGCTCCTACGCAGAGGCACGGCCAGGCAGCTCTGCGCGCTGACCCGTCCGCAGGTACCACCCCTGCAGCTTCCGGAAGCAGTGGCATGTCCCCCTACCAGCTCCTACGCGGAGGCACGGCCAGGCAGCTCTACGCGCTGCCGTCCCCAGGCACCGCCCCTGCACCTTCCATTGGCCGCAGTTCCCAGCCAATGGGAGCTGCGAGGGTGGTGCTTGGGGCAGGGGCAGCATGTGGAGCCCTCTGACTGCCCCTATGTGTAGGAGACAGAGGGGACATGCCGCTGCTTTCGGGAACCGTGTGGAGCCATGGGATGCGCAGAGCAGGTCAAACCCCTGACCCCACTACCTGGCTGGAGCGCCGGAGCAGAGCAAGCCCAAGACCATGCTCCCCAGCAGGAGCTCAAGGGCCAGATTAAAATGTCTGACGGGCCAGACGCGGCTCGTAGTTTGCCCACCCCTGCTCTAGAATGACAACACCTGTACCTCCAGTAGGTTCCCCACTGAAACCACCTGTCCTGCAGTCCCTCTGCATGACGACATCCTGAACCTTTGGAACAGTCGGATGTTATTCCACAAAGGATTCCACTGGTGCCAGCTACCTCGTCCTCTTCAGCACGGATGACGAAGGGGGTACCTCAGTCCTTGTCTCCAGTACCAGAGGACTACAGATCACATCAGGATCTGTTCAGATGCATGCCATCGGTCTGAGGTATTCAGGTCAAGTTTGTGCAGGAAAATACCCATACGTTGGTGGATATCCTCCAGCCACTGGCTTCTGGGAGAGCTGCTCTCCCAATAAACGAAGCAACATTACAGCCTGCTAAATCTTACAGAGTACCCTGGCTTTGTTAATGCCCTCAGCAAAGTGCACTGATAAGAGATATTATGTCCCAGTGCAGGACTTGAAATCCTATTTCACCCATCCAGCTCCCAATTCTCTGGTTGTTACAGCAGCAAATGAGTGAGTGAGACAGTGAAAAAATACATTCATGTCTCAAGAGTTCAAAAGGCTAGATTTGATGGGGAGAAAGCTATTTGACTTCCTCCTTGCAGATGCATATTGCAAACCAACAGACTTATCAAAATATGATTTTATGAACTGGACACCATGTCCAAATTTGTAGACACGTTACCAGAATCCTCCGAGGAGAAGTTCAAGGCCTTTCTTATGGAAGGTCATTTAGTGGCCAAAACATCTTTACAAATCAGTCCTGATATAGCAGATGATTCATCCAGGCTCATGGCCTTGGCTGTAACTATGAGAAGAATCTCATGGTTACAAAACTCTGGCATAGCGCCTAAGATCCAGCAAAGCATATAGTGGACTTGCCATTTAATGGTCACTTCCTACCCTCGGAGAAAACGGATGAGACATTACATTCTTTCAAAGACTCTTGGGAACCCTATGCTCGTTGGGAATTTATACCCAGCCACATGAACATCATTTTGGGAACCAACAGCAATATCATTCTGAGCAATTTTTCCATCAGCCTTCCTACCCTGCAAGGCAGCAAGATTTCCCCTGAAAGGGGCATAAGTCACTGAGGAGGAAACCTTTTTGGTCTACATTTAGTCAAATGGCCTTCTTCAGCCAGACAGTCTGTTTGACCACTGTTTTGAGAGCAGCACCTCAGTTCTCAGTGTCATACCTATGCCCCAGATATATGGGGACAGGCTGTCTCACTTCTACAGTGCTTGGGAGATGACAATTATGGACCGATGAGTTCTAAGCACTGTGGAACTGGGTTATGTCATTCAGTTGAGAGCCATTCTCCCCTCCCATCCCTCTACCCCATCCTCCAGGGACCCCTCTCAGCAGTGTTTTGTGTTACAGCAGGTACAAATCTTGCGCACTCTAGGGCAGCTGTTCTCAAACATATTTTTCCCTCCCGTAAAAGCTTCTCACACCTCACCCCTCTTCTCAGCACTCTCATGCTCTCTATCTTCAGGACATTTATTTTCAAATGACAACCTTCCCAGGCCACAGGAAGTTCCTCAGATTCCTTGTCACTGGCCATCACTACCAGGGCCTGGCTCTCCCCTCTGGATTGTTCCAAGCGAATAACTGTGCATTACCACAGCTTATGAAGAGGCTCAGATGATGCCTCCACAGTCACTGCAGGCTCATTCAATAAGAGCTCAGGTGACAGGGCTGCATTTCTTAGCAATGTCTCAGTAGTAGATACCTGCAGGGCTACGATGTGGTCTTCTGTGCATACTTTTGCTAGACATGCTGTTATCACCATGGCATTGAGATCTGATGCAAACTTTGGGAATGCACTTCTGCACTCACTATTTAAATAGACTCCAAGCTCATCTCCTGCTGGAACTGCTTGTGAATCACCTGAGCGGAATACATGCCTGCAACCATTCAAAGAAGAAGAGACAGTTACTTATCTGTATTGCAATGTCTGCTCTTCGAGATGTGAGTGCAGACATGTATTCCACGACCCATGCTCCACCCTTCTGCATCGGAGTCTCCAGCTGGGGATTTTGGTGCAAAGTAACTGAGAGGAGTTGGGGTGGTGCCTTTATATAACCATGAGGGGGAGGAGAGTGAGCACTGCCCATACGGGTACTGATAGGCAAAAAATTGTCCAGTTTTTGTGCACTGTGCACATGCACCCGAGTGGAATACATGTCTGCCCTCATAACTCGAAGAACTACAGTTACGATACAGGCAAGTAACTCTTTTCTTCAACCCACTGCTCTCTCCTTCCTAATACAGTAATAGTCACTACTGTTGAGATTGATGATCAGGCAATATAGGCAGAATGTGATTGTCAGCTACCTATAGCATCTTCACTAGTGTAAGAAAACAAAGCTACTCCTTTCTGATCAGCCACAAAAGCAGAGACCCCTAAAATCTTGGTCAGCAGATATTTTTAAATACCCTTTGTGGTACAATATACTGAGCAAACAAATTACATATTACATAAAACAGACAGGAAAAGACCAGCATAAAGACCTCATTAAATTCAGAGCAAAATACCGACTCCTGCCCAGGCTTCCTGCAATACTAAACATGCAGTCCAGTTCCTTGATAGACACAAATCTTTCTGTCCCCTTAATTCTGGGGAGTGCTCAGATGGTCACTGTATGGAAGATTTTCTATATACACATACGCCAGTCAGAATTTTATGATTTTATGGAATATGAATTTAACATTTGTTTTTAAATTAATATTAAAGTGGACAGTTCTGGAAGTTGTGTGATTAAATCACTGAGGCAGTCCATTTATACCATTTGATGGGACGAAGTTTTTGAAAAGTGAATTTTTGATCCAGACAACTAAAAGCAGCTCATCCAGAACTATAGTACAGCTATATTAGCACAAGGACACGAAACAATTAAACATGCATAGGAAATGTCCTCACTAAGTTTCTCTTGTGTAGTACTTCCTAACACAGGGGTCGGCAACCTTTCAGAAGTGCTGTGCCGAGTCTTCATTTATTCACTCTAATTTAAGGTTTCGTGTGCCAGTAATACATTTTAATGTTTTTAGAAGGTCTCTTTCTATAAGTCTATAATATATAACTAAACTATTGTTGTATGTAAAGTAAATAAGGTTTCTAAAATGTTTAAGAAGCTTCATTTAAAATTAAATTAATTAAAATGCAGAGCCCCCTGGACCGGTGGCCAGGACCCGGGTAGCATGAGTGCCACTGAAAATCAGCTCGCATGCCTCCTTCGGCACTCGTGCCATAGGTTGCCTACCCCTGTCCTAACATATGCTGACGTCAGTTCTGTAAATTCAAGTATTCTGATCTCACTAATGTAAAGAACAAATTTGTATTTTGGGTAATCACTAATTTTAATAAAATAGATCCAGATTACTACAGGTCCCAAAACAATAATTATACATACAAACTGGATAGTTTGGTTTTTAATAACTTAATCTCAGAATCAGACTCCAGTAAGCTAATTTTCTACCTGGTAATAAATGTGTCATGGAAACACTAACAAATTCCAATGTGTTACAGGTTATAGTGTTAACACAAAACTATCATACATTACGAAATTGTTTTAGATACAACCAAAATGGCTACGTTTCCTGCATGCTGAAGTTTCAACATTTTAACAGATTAAAAATTCCTGTTGAAAAGATTTTCATTCTGTTACTTTTAATCAGTCAATGGATTTCATGTTACCTGGCATTCCAGTATAGATCCTACTGGAATTGTATATGTTCAGCAATGCCTCACCTTAAGAACTGGGATCTCATCCTCTTTATGAGCCACAAGCAGGGGCAAACCAGCCAATGTTTTCTCCAAGTCTTTCCCAAGAATCTTTACACCCTGGGCTGCAATAACTTCTTTGTGTTTTTCATACTGGTTCTGAAGAAGAAAGAAAAATATTAAATTTACGAGTTCACATGGATGTTCTTTAGCAGCACACAGCAGGGGTTTAGCTACTCAGCAGATCATCTGGTCATATGTCTCTCTTTTCCCATGCTACCAATAAAGAGAGTCAAAGATGCCTAATTTTATGGCTGCACAAGCAAACAAGGAGGCACAGACTGACAATCAAGCCCTATAGCACAAAGGTGGCTCAGGTCTGTTCCCACTTCTTCCATATTTTCTTTGCCTCCAATTCCCTGAAGTGGGGAGCGTGTGCCTCAGTCTGCATGCCCAGCTGCTCTCTCCTTACTTCTTCCTCTTGCCTCTCTTAAGCCCAGAACTAAAGAAAAGGCTCAAGAGAGAAGGAAAAGGAATCCCAGAAAAGAGCAGACAAAAAACAGAGCAGCATAGGCTCTCTCTATCAGCAAGTCCCCTGCTTCTGGCATAGATTTAGTTTTTTGTTTTGTTTTTTGGTGGGGGGAGAGGAGGGAGGCACACCAGACAGCCCTCTACAAAGAGTCTACAAGGGCTCTGAGGCTGGACTGCCTCTGCCCCCCGACCCCCACATACTCAGCATGACTGGAGAGTAGGTGGTCTTCGATGAGGAAAGTAGGCAGCCCTTGCTAACGGCCTCTTTCCTGATAGCAATACACTGGTATCTCCCTGAAGCTCCAGCACTGTTCCTCCACAGCCTAAGGGAATCTTGCAGATCCCTCTCCTACCCAGACCCTCCCTACAGCAAGGCATTTCACAGTCTCAGCTTGAAGAGACCACCAAGTCAGTGTCGGGATCCATTACCTCTGTAAGGTCTCCACCTTCCCTGGCGATTCCAGTACAGCTCCCTAACCCCACAAACACCCCACCCTTTCAAGCTCTCTGGAGGCACCCAAACTCATCTCCTGTCTCAAGGCTGATGAAGTTTCTCTAGGTGACCCTAACCTGCTAGAGACCCCATTTCCCACTGGACCCCTCACGAAGTGATAAGAGCTAAGGAGCCCAGACTCTCAGTAAGATTCAAGCTCTTAAGTGCACTCTGAAAATGGGTCAGAGGCAAAATTTTACCCTTGATTTTAAACACAAGGGAGCATGTGCCCAGATGTGCCTTCAGTTCACACACCCCCAGTAAGCAGATATCCAGCAACTGCAGATGAATCAAACAGGACCTTGCCCTGAGAATGACATAGAGGCGCCTTAGTAACCAGTCTAGCCCTTACAGGCCAACTGCAGTACCACTGGACACCAAGGACAGGAAAGCTGACCTAGCACTTCATAGGGCCCCCAAGAGAATTGTTGTAGCCATCTGCATTGCTACTCAATCTGCGCGGGTGTCCAGGTGAACCTGGACAAGGTGCCTGATCTCCCTACTACAACTAGACCCAAAAGGCCCTATTAGTGTTGTCAGATTCCACTCAGACCTCTTCCTTCCTCTGCAACACCATTTTCAATGCAGCCAGGATTGTGTGGTCACCGCAGTGGGGCATCATCATGCAAGACTGAAAATGGAATGCCAAGGTGGGTGCTAAAATCCAGATTTACCAGCTTGTCCTATTATAGTGTCCAACTCTATGAAGCCCCCAGGATCACAGAGCCCTGCAAGGACATACTTCTCCAGCAAAAGAAAAGATGGTCCTACTGTTAAGCTTCTGGACTGGGACTCAAGATCTGGATTTTAATCTGAGAAATGTTTATGATCTGTGTTATGCAAAAGGGAAGACTAGTGAGTCATAATGATTCCTCTGGCCTTATGTCTATGAAATTCTCCAGACCCTTACTGCCATCATTTCAGGTAGAGTAACAGAGAAAAGCTCTTCTGCGCCTCATCAGGTTCTAGCTTTTCCTCTTCCTCCTCTCACTTCTGTGGCTCTCCTCCTCCTCCTCTCAGAATGATCCAGAAGCCAAGATTCTAACCTCCCTGTCTTCTCCCTAGCTACACAATCCTAGTGAGATCAGGCTGGCCCAGTTTCCTATCCCTCCTGAAGCCTGCTGCAGCACTAGGCAAGGGTTTCATTCATCTCGTCTCAGGACACCTGGCACCAAACACCATAAATTACTGATTCACTGGTTCAGTAATTTCACTCTATATTTGAATGTTGTTGTTTTTTGAAGAAGTCTTTCTATGGGTTTTGTATGCATTTCCACATCTATGCATTATGCATAAACCTTGATGCTTGTTAATATACATTTGTGTGGTTACTCTTTGATCCTTGTCCTGAACCACTTCCACAATTAGACACATCTATGGGAGTATGGATGCACTGTAACCTGCAACTTCTTCCATTTATTCCCCCTCCTCACTTTAATTTGATCATCTTTGGACACTTTTTACTATGATGTATCGTGTATTGAACACTTCTCTGGGTTTCCCCCTTATTCTAATCTTTTGTTCTAATTCTTAAGACTTCCCTAAAATGCCACCTGCACATGCTGTTCCCATACCTTAACTCGTAGCTCCTTCATAGGAGGAGGCAGCAGAAGACCTCGAATCTGAGTTACTATAGGACCTTCTACTCCAGGGACAATAATGGTATCACCCTCCTTCAGACGTCCATTAATCAAAATTACATCTATGGTAGTTCCCATGCCTGGAAGTGCTTTGACCTAAGAGATGGGAAAGAGAGAGAGGGAAAAAAGTTAAACACTTGCATTTCAACTCAGTTTAATCAGCCACAAAAAGGAAAAAAAGTTTGCTAGACAAATATTCTAAAGCATAGATACTGACTTACCTCCATAACCTGAGCTCTCAGTTCCTCACATTGGGCCAGTCTCTTGTTCAGCATGGTTTGCGTCAAATCAACAAGAAGGGCTATCAGACTCCCCATGCCATCCCCAGTGTGAGCAGAGGTAGGTACCAGAGAAACAAAAGTGCGGGGATCCTTATTCTCATAGAACAAAGCAGCATTCAAGCCCTAGAACCAGGAACAGTACAGTTGCATGGAAAATTACCACATCAACAGTAATAGCATGTAACAAGAGACCAAATGGTTCTACCACATTTTTCAAATCCTGAATTCAAGTCATAGCTTCATTTCAGCAACATCTTAATAATGCAATCTCTAATTTCACACTTTAAAGCACAAAAGAAGGCAACAGACACTCAAAATATGAGTAAATCCTATAAAGCTAGTTACTGTATTTTAACTTATAGGCAGTTTCTGTGTGACCAGTGAGCGGCTATGAAAATTAAGTATTGCTGGAACACAATCACACTAGTCTGAAGAAAAAAGGGAGGAGATATAGTTTCTCTCAGGTGATTCAAATGAGGGGAGAGTGTGTAGAAAATCCACTCTGTTCTTGCTGGCCCTGCATTCTCAACAAAGTGTCCCAGGACTGGAATGGGGGTAGAGAAAGCGGTCTCTAATCAAAATAAAACACAGGTTTTCTACTTTAGTTTCAATTTATATAAATGATTAACACACTGATAAAGGGTCAGAAAATACAGTGTGATATTCATACCATAAGAAATCTTTCTTTGGCTTGCTTTGAGAGTCAGGCTTTCAGAAGTTGTCCACCTATTTTCACTTCTGTTAACAGAAAAATATTTAATAATCCAACCTACCTGTTGTGCAAATTCCACTATGATAGCTTTTGCACGTTCCTCAAATTCATCTTTTGTGTTTTTCTTCTGTTTCTTTAACGTGGTAGCTACATCTGTATCAGGGCTTTTTTTCCAGTCATATAACCTATCAATCTTGAAAATACAATTTTAATACAGTTATGTCATGTCTTGCAATGTTCAGAAGTGCATTCCTGGGTTATGCCTACAGAAGTCAACTGTCATTTATGACCTGCCTTCCATATGAATAACTTATGAAAATACTTATAAGAAATATTTAAGTTAAATGACCATAGTATCTAGATGCCAATTTATCCTAGTAACCATGTGTATGTTTCAAATATAAAAAAGATTTCTAACATACACGTATCCAGTATTGTAATGGAAAAACAAACAGTACTAGAGAATATTTCCTGAGTGTAATATAATTCAGTTTTTTTTCAAACCTCAGACTGTTAAACTTGGACTTTTGATACATGTGCAAAGTGTTTTTATAATGAAAAGGTAGTTTAATTACATGTATTGCATTAAGTTTAAGACAAAACAAGTGGGAAAAGATTTTAGTCTTCCAGCTTCCCAAGAACATGACTCTCTTAAGTCATGACTTTTTTTTTTTAAAATGAAAGAATGTTCTTGGTGTTTAGATATAGTAAAGAAAGGATATCCTTTAGGCCAGGGCTTTGTGTATTTAACTGTTTCTAAAAACGTATTTTAAAAGCTTTTTGTTGAAGTTGGAACTCCTTTCCTGCAACAGCACAACAGAAATTAAGTCAATATCAACAGCAATTTGTTTTTTTTTGTTTGGTTGGTTTTTTTTGTTTTTTTTAAAAGATGATGGGTTCAGAACAGGCATCAAAAACAATAAAAAGACATTACAGAATTTAGGGTAATTCCCAAAGTAAGTTTTAAAGTAGGTCATGTTTAGTGCAAGGCATTATGGTCATTTCATTCAAATCCCTACTTAAGATTTGTTTCTTCCACAATGCTCATAAAAGGTATGTAAATTAAGACCTTTTTAACTGGGCCATAAAGTAGTACACATACCTACACTGAGTAACATGATTCTATTGCTGTGACTATCTTCATCACTCTTTACCTTTTTTAACCCTTGCACATTACATCACATCTAAAAGTTAGACTATAGAGCTTGTCGAGACAAGGACCATGTCCCTAGGCACTTTACAGAACAGACACAACATGGAAGTGTTTTAAAAAAAAAAAAAAAGTAAGATTTGAGGGCCTCCATAATTAAGATTTAAGACACTTTCAAGGTCAAACCTCTCCCACCGCCACCTCCCAACCAGTAGACAAGAGTCCTTTCAGTAATTGCACAAAGGTTTCTCAACTCCCTGCCACCCTTAATTCTTAATATTTACTTAATACTTTGAAATCGTAATACAGTTCTTTTGCAATATGCATTAACACCCATTAAAAAAAAAAAAAAAGAAGACTGCCGGTGTGTCGCATAATAGATGGCAAAGCGATCTGAACAACTTAGTTTTCTTAGCACCATCTACATAACCAACTTTAATATGTACATGCCAGCTGTAACAGGGTTTCTGTAGTGTCTTAGTTTTTCTTTTCTATACAAATATTTAATTGAAACTTATATAGTAAAGTGGTTTTTATCTTTATTTTGTAAAAGATATCAAAATGTCTATCAGCATACCTGAAAATGCTGGCCAACTATTCAATTTTAAAGACAAACTAATTACATTAACATATTTTTCCTCTACACTTTGTCACCTAATGCTGTAGTACAGTGAAACCCCGCTATAACGCGATATTTGGGGTCCAAAAACTTCCATTGCGCTAAATGCGGGGTCGCGGTATAGCGGGGTTTCAAACCAGTCGGTTTGTCAGTGGTCCCCAACGCGGTGCATTGATGTGCGCCGCCTACTGCCCCGCAGGGGAGAGGTGCCGCGCCCCCCCACCTGCCGGGGACAGAGAACTCAGGTGCCTGCAGCCCCGGAGTTCTCTGTCCCTGGCAGGCGGGGAGCCGCGGCTCCTCTTGAAGCCGGAGAGAAGCCATGGCCCCGCACCTGCCGGGGACAGAGCACCGGCGCCTGCAGCCCCGGAGTTCTCTGTCCCTGGCAGGCGGGGAGCCGCGGCTCCTCTTGAAGCCGGAGAGAAGCCATGGCCCCGCGCCTGCCGGGGACAGAGCACCGGCGCCTGCAGCCCCGGAGTTCTCTGTCCCTGGCAGGCGGGGAGCCGCGGCTCCTCTTGAAGCCGGAGAGAAGCCATGGCCCCGCGCCTGCCGGGGACAGAGCACCGGCGCCCGCAGCCTCGGAGTTCTCTGTCCCCGGCAGGTGCGGGGCTGCAACTTCTCTCCCCTGCCATGGTGCTGGGGACCACTGGTACAGTACTGTATTATGCCTTAAAGGGGAGCCAACCTATGATCACATTATATGCGAGGTTTGACTGTACTTGAAACCAGTCCTTACAATGTATTTAAAATTGCTCAGTGTTCTGCTGTGACACTGAAATCTGTTTCAAACAACTAACTTCTGTTGTTAGTTTAGAACACTCACCTCAGAAGATGCCATCGCTTGGCTAGCACAGTATGTATTTGATACTGAATTTTCTAAATAAATCTTTGAAAGGCCATCTTACCTTGTTGAGCGCTACGATAAAGGGACATTTCTTGGATTTCAGCAGGTTTATAGATTCAATTGTCTGGGGCTCCAAACCATGCATGATATCAACTACTAGAATAGCAATATCACAAAGTGAGCTTCCTCGATTTCTTAGGTTGCTGTGGCATTGGGAAAGAAAGAATGTCATTCATACAGTAATCAGAATGTTCCATAATTTTTTTTTATTAGAAATGATTTTTTTTTTAAAACATCAGGATCAACTGATGTTTACCCAACAAAAGGTGAAAATCTTGTGATTTTCATTAAGACACTGCCACGTTACTCACTCTTCCCAAGAACTAGGAAGACTGATTAAATGACACACCAGCTATATGCCATTAATAAAGGATCACTTCCAAAACGTATTATACAGTGTTTCTATAAGTCCAAGTCCAATAACAAAAGAACACATTTGTGGAAGAATTTGTAGGCAAACCTATTGGGAGATGTAATACTCAATCAGCAAACAATATTAGCTATCACACTGTTTCTAACTCATCCTTTTTGAGCAAGATTATTAAAAAGGTGATTGAAAATTGCTCTAAAGGTCCTAAATCAGATCACTGTAATTCAGTTTTGAATTGAAGTATGGGCAGAGACTGCACTGATCGTATTCTTTAATACCCTAGCAATAAACGAAGTTCAGGTAATCCATGCAGGTTTGTTATATCTTCAGTCTCTAACCATGTTAGCCAAGAGGTCAATTCCTCCTACTTCCCTCAGAAAGTTAACACACTGCACAATTAACTTATTCACATGTCGATGCTGACTGTTTACTCATGTTGCTGAGCTTATAACTGAGGTTATGTACACCGTGTTAAGTGTAGTATGTTATTTATCTGTTGGAGCAGAAGGAAATTTGCTATGAAGATGCTGAGTTCGTGATCATCTACAGGAATGGGCTGTGTAGGTATTGGAGTACAGCTAAAAGGTGTTCTATAACCTGGCGTTTCATAGCCTGTAAGGGTGTTGTTGGAGGATGTCACGATTAACCAACCGTAATCCCGTTTATGTTACGTTTTCATTAGGGATTCATGAGGATCCTGAATTAATAAGTAAAATATATAGGAGACTTTTTAAGAAAGTTAGTTTTCCATTATCTCCAATGTCCAGACTCATTTAGGCTCTATAACAAACCAAAATTTAGGTCACTGACTACTTATCTAGAGACTAAGATGGGAAAAAGTCTTTTCCCTAAGCACTTAAGTTACATTTCACAGATAAGCACTGTTTTCTCCCAGTTAAGTTTTTATATTCACTATTCAAAGATAAAGATTGCCTTTACATGCTCTTCTAAATAGAACAGTTTGACCACAGATGGGAAAATTATATACACGTTTCATCCACAAGTGATTAGCTAGAAACAAAATGCAAATGTAAATCAAGACATATCCCTTGTCAGATACAAAAATGAATTTTTTTTAGAAGTAGCAGATTCATCCTAAATTCTATAATTCAGTTAAGTACCTATACCTATATTAACAGTTAAGTCTTATGATCAGTTATTAACAAGACCCTTCACATCATAACAATAAAAAGAGTTACCTGAAAGACTCATGTCCTGGAGTATCAATTATCAGCATTCCTGGAATTTTTACGTTCTCTCTGTCAAACTAACATTTTCAAATATTAGCCATCTTGAGAAAATTATGTAAGAAAATAAACTTAATTTAGAGCCTCAGCAGTAGTCATAAATTTCAAATATCCAACTAAGTGTTTTAAGAAGAGCCAACACCCTTACCCTAACAACAGTTCTTAAGAATGCCATCATATCATGATAAAAGCAAAGCCAGTTGGGTAAAGGACACTCAAAATGAAGACATCATATAAGAAGAGGTTACTTGCCTTGTACAGTAACTAGAGGTCTTTGAGATGTGTCCTACTCTGTGTGCCTAATTCAGAATGTGTGCGCACCATGCACTCTTATCAGAGATTTTGTCAGCAGTGTCCATGCCTGTGCCCTAGATAGCCTCATGCTCTGGTACAAGGGTATATGGTGGGGAAAGGGGGGCAGATCCGCTGCCACTCCAATTCCTTCTGAACCACAAAAGCTCAGCGAGAAGACTATGGCAGAGGGGAAGGAGGGTGGCTAGTGGTTAAGATACATCTTGAAACCCATTTGGACAGTCTTTGGGTAGAGATTAGGGGCCCTTTCATGAATTCCACAACAGAGATGAAGACCCTAGGAGAAGTCCTAAAGGACTTAGTTCTGTCAAGGTAAAAGGTGACAGCCCTTCTTACATTCAGTCTATCTATGGAGGCTCGCTTCATCTCTTGAAGAGCGAGGCTTGGGCTAAAACACTGGTAGATGAATCTCCTGATTAAATGTGGAATTCTGAAGAAACATTAGACAAGAAGTGTGGATGTGAACAGAGTGTCACTTTATCATGATAGAACATCATGTACAGTGGGTTAGCCATCAGGGTTCCTACCCTTCTGGCTGAGATGAAGACAAGGAACAAGGTCTGAGGGACAAATGGAGGAGGGAACAATGCCCCATATGTTCAAATGGAGGCTAAGTTGAGGTCCCATGGTGGAGCTGGCTCCTTGTCAGGAGGGAAAAGATTGAACAGGCCTATAATAAACCTTGTAGTGGAAGGGTGAGTGAAGACTGAAAACCCCTCAATGGGGGACAATGAAAATCAGTGATGGCAACTTGGTGAACCTCAATTAAACTCAGCAACAATTCCAGTGGTTTTTAAATTCAACAGGCAATCAAGAATGCATGCCAGGCAAAACTCAAAAGTAGGTATAGAAAGTGGCTGTACCAAGCTGGGAAGTGTTTCCACTTCTGCAAGTAAGTTTTCCTTCTTGAGGGTTTTAAGCTATGAAGTAGTACTCTTTATATCACTGAAGAGCGGTCTTGTTCTATACCAGAGAGCCATCTAGGAGGATGCTCTTGAGATGAAGTGCCAAGAGGTTGGAAGGGGTGATGGATCTTGACTCCTCAGTGAAGAGATCTGCTGATACCAGAAGATGGAGAAGCAGCTGTCAAGACATGCACACATTCTCTGGTAACCACACCTCTCTCTGCCACAGCAGTGCTATGAGGATGGCTACTAATTTCTCCTGTTTCAATTGGTTTAGGACCTTGAGCAGTAATGGCCTTGAGGGATAAGCCTATAGCAAAATTCGAGGCCAAGGAATGACTAGAACATCTCCTGTTGAGTTGCAGCTGTGCCCTCCTCTCAAACAGAATCATCTGCACTTTGTATTGGATGGTGTCGCAGAGACAGCCATCGCCAGATCAACCCAGGTAAAACACATCCTTCAGAATATGTTGCTGTTCAGCTCCCACTCAGAACTGAGATGGAAGTGCCAGCTGAGGGAGTTCGCCACTGCGTTCTGCAGTCCTGGTAGATAAACCTCTGAGATCTGTTTGTGGTGTGATATGCAGCAGTTTTATTCTGATGGGGCAGTCCCTGGTGTGGGTCAGGAAGTGCTGGCAAGCATAACAAACCACTCTGAGCTTGATAAGATGAAGGATCACTTCCTTAGGAGCCCATTTGTCCTGAGCTGTGAAGTTCTGAAAGTGCACATCATTGGGAGGCATCTGTAGTGATGATCCTCATGGGATGAGGATGCAAGAACATAACTCCCACACACACACCTTTTATGGATCCTTCCACCAATTTAGAGAATCGAGGACCCTTCGAGGTACGGACGCCCATTTGGACAGAGTGTGCATGGTGTAGACCATTCTCAGCCAGGTTCAAAGACACCAGGAGTGTAGTCCTGCTAAGAGTGCCACAAACGTACAGACTGCCATATGGCTCAGGAGTTAGAGGCAAACCCTTGCTGTGGTTTGTGGGCTCAGTTGTATTTAATCCAGTGTTGTGTTTAAACTGAATTGTTTGGTAACGCCAATTAAAGGAGTAAACTGTAGTATATACTGACCCCTTACAGGGTCAATTGACCTCTAATACCTGAACTGTCCAGTAGAGTGCTGGCCAGTGCAGAACACATATTTTTGAGGAAAATCTGGGATTGGGAGTGCGTTGGGGTCACCCTGCAAGTGGCAAGCAAGGCTGGTGGAAGCCAGTGTGTTGACTGGAGCGTGCTGGCAGCTAAACACAGACATTCACCTTGTTACCAGCATGCTGTTTGGCTGTTGGTGAGGAGCCCAAGTTGGGAGTTACAGCAGCAAAGCATTAGGCACACCAGGTTACAGAGCAGGTGGTGACAACCCCAGAATCTGACAGAAGCATAACAGTCTTATCCAGCAGGGAGGAAAGTGGTGCTGCTTCTTCTCTTCATGGCTCCTGTTCATCTGCAAGTTCCCCCTGTGGAACAGGATCCTAGGACAGCAGTTGTTGCTTTTGACATGTCCTCTTACATGATGGGACCCTCTAGAGCTGGTTGCTTTATAGGACCAATAAGCCCATTGAAAAGCGACATAAAGGAAGGGGACAGGATCCCAGGCTTGTTCTTGCCAGGCTTGCTGGGTATATGTCCGGCAGGGAGTATCTTCATCAGGCTGCACTGCAATGAGGAAGGCTGAAATGGGAAAATAGAAGGGCCTTGTATAGACACCTCAATCAGATGAGTTGTCATCTACCACATTCGTTGGAAGGGAAAGTGGTGCTGGTACCAGTGGTCGACTGGGTATGGGCAACCAGAGGGGATCGAATAACCACACAGGAACTGGAGGTTGAATCTGGTTGGTAGTGAGACGGTACCAGAGAACATGTCAATCAGAAATGCCTCTCAGTAACCGCAATGGGTTTGTGTGGAATCAGTGACTGCATTGATACCAGATGGTAGGTCAAGTCAGTACATGAGAAGGTCTCTCTTGATACCCTTGAGCAACGGTGACTCACGTTCTTCCAGGATCCAAAGATCCTTGTGGAAAAGGAGCCTGGACAGCACTGGGTACTCCAGATAAGGACCTCAAGCACATCGGGTGATACTGGAGATGGTACTAAAGTGCAATCTGTGTGCTCTTCTCTGCTGGCTAGGGAAGGTGGGGTACTGATGACATTTTTGGCTTAACCTTAGAGTCACTGTGCTTCAGAAGCACTGGGTGCAGTGCTGACTTCAGTGCCACTGCAGTTTAACAGACAGCTTCTCGGTATATGGCATGGTTTTCTAGTTGATGATTGTAAGCCGGGGCGTCCTTCGCTACCGCCGCCGGGGGGGGGTCCGTGGCATGCCCCTCAGGCAGGGGCGTCGGGGGGAGCCTCCCGTGGGCCCCTCTCGTAGGGGAACGCTGGCAAGTGTCCACGGCGCGCCCTCAGGCAGGGGAACGCCGGTAGCAGCCCCTGGCGTGCCCCTCAGGCAGGGGGACGCTGGCAAGCGTCCACGGCGCGCCCCTCAGGCAGGGGGACGCTGGCAAGCGTCCACGGCGCGCCCCTCAGGCAGGGGGACGCTGGCAAGCGTCCACGGCGCGCCCCTCAGGCAGGGGGACGCTGGCAAGCGTCCACGGCGCGCCCCTCAGGCAGGGGGACGCTGGCAAGCGTCCACGGCGCGCCCCTCAGGCAGGGGGACGCTGGCAAGCGTCCACGGCGCGCCCCTCAGGCAGGGGGACGCTGGCAAGCGTCCACGGCGCGCCCCTCAGGCAGGGGGACGCTGGCAAGCGTCCACGGCGCGCCCCTCAGGCAGGGGGACGCTGGCAAACGTCGACGGCGCGCCCCTCAGGCAGGGGAGGGCTGGCAAACGTCGACGGCGCGCCCCTCAGGCAGGGGAGGGCTGGCAAACATCCACGGCGCGCCCCTCAGGCAGGGGAACGCCGGTAGCAGCCCCTGGCGTGCCCCTCTAGCAGGGGAACGCTGGCAAGCGTCCACAGCGCGCCCCTCAGGCAGGGGGACGCTGGCAAACGTCGACGGCACGCCCCTCAGGCAGGGGAGGGCTGGCAAACGTCCACGGCACGCCCCTCAGGCAGGGGAGGGCTGGCAAACGTCCACAGCGCGCCCCTCAGGCAGGGGGACGGCTGGCAAACGTCCACAGTGCGCCCCTCAGGCAGGGGAGGGCTGGCAAACGTCCACAGCGCGCCCCTCAGGCAGGGGAGGGCTGTCAAACGTCCACAGCGCGCCCCTCAGGCAGGGGAGGGCTGTCAAACGTCCACAGCGCGCCCCTCAGGCAGGGGGACGCTGGTAGCGGTCTCTAGCGTGCCCCTCTAGCAGGGGAACGCTGGTAAATGTCCAGATCCACGAACCTCCGGGTCGGTCGGATAGACCGCGGCGGGCAGCTCCGGCTCCGCGGGGGTTGCCGGGTCCTCCGCCTCCCCGGAGTTGGCAGCTAGGTCGGGCGGAAGCGGCTCAGCGTCAGCGTTTGTCTCCGTCCGGGATGCCGCACCCCCCCCGGAGCAAAGGGCCCTGCCCTTTGTACTCCCCGCTCTGCCCCTCCCATAGCTGGGGACGAGGCAAGTGCGCCCTGGCCCCGCCCCCTCCGGCGGAGAACGCGGCGCGTCCCGGTCCGCCCTTCCCAGCGCCGGGGTCGGAGCGAACACGCCCTGGCCCCGCCCTCTCGGGCGGAGAGCGCGGCGCGTCCTGGTCCGGCTCGGTAGGGGGCCACCCCGGCTCCCTACATAGATGAATCAGGGGACTTGTCAGGACACAAGGTCTCCCAAGATCCAGACCGAAAGGGTAACTTTCCCCTTCTATTATCCTATTCCTCAGAACAGAGTCTCTTTTTTTAAAAGTCTGGGTGCTTCTTATAGCTCCCTTGGGTCTTTGCTTACCACAGCAGCAGTGATTCAGTTGCAGGGGCTCTCTGAGCAATTGAATCCAATTTACAGGGAGGTGACTTCAACCCCCTAGGTCTCAGGGAACACTCCATCAACAGGAGTTTTACCTTGTCCCCTTTTCAGATGTACTTTTAAAAATTTTAAGTGGATTTCTTGGGGGGTGGGGGGGGGAAGCTCAAGTGTCCATCACTGTTGGGGAAAAAGACTTGTGACAGGTCTGACAGGGATGGAAGCCCAGGATTTTGGGCATAATCCCTTACTTGAAGCTTTGGTTTAAGGTCTTCGTTAAAAAGGCCCAGACTGGGAAAACAAAACAAAAAAAGAGAAAGGGTAACCCCCACTCCCCAAAAAGCACAAAGTGTGCTAAATAACAGAAAAAGAAATAAAAGAACTGTCTAAAATAATAAGAAAAATAAGCAAAAGAGGTGGCAAACTACGTAGCTAGCTAAGGGACACTGATGTTCCATCTCGAGCCACAGGTGGCTGAGAAGGAGTTGTGGTGGGTCTGCCCTTCCCCCACATATGCTCATATCAGAGAATGAGGATTTCTAGGGCACAGAAAAGGACTCTGCTGATGCAAACTCCAATCATGAAGTGGAGGGCACATAAGGACACAACTTGAAGGAAAACTAAACTTTCAGAAACTATATTTGATGTAGCAAATCTTCCAGCTTTTTAGAAACCAGGATATTGCTTTGACAAGACAGATGAAGTTAGGATTTCTACTGCATTAAACCCAGCTAAAGGGAACAAACTGACGGCTTTTGCCATCTCAACCATCTAGTACTTCCTACGTCAGAGAAACAAAGTTCCAGTAGATTGTTTAAATGCTTTCAAGAATATTTTTGTATAAAACAACTTTTCTAAAAGTGATTTAATTTGCTGTTGGAGATTTCAAGAACAGCTCTCCTGCAACTTATGATTGTTCTTCATATTGGATAAAATGTACTAGGAGTGCATTTTTTAATATTAAAAAAACAGGTAGGTGAGTGATTTCTAGATAAAATCAAACTGCAAATATTTAATTTATGGGGAAAACTAATGTCCCTTGGAAAGTTACCTTCAATGGCAACATCAGTTTTCTAATATTGTGAATTTAAAAGTAAAGCTTGTTGCCTGTTAAACTTAGCGTGTGAGTGCATGCACTGAAATTAAGTAGAAACCATTTTAAAGCTCATTGAAGGAATGTAATAAAATATCTGAGTATATTTTAACTTCCAAGAGTATTCCCAATTTCTACCCAAATGTCAGATTTTTGTCAATATAGTCAACATATACATGCATAAATGCACTTTCTAGAATGAAGTAGATGACAGGAGGAGTTTTTTAAAAAAGATGGTAATTATAAATTGTATGGCAATGTTGTTATTCTAATTTCTGAATTAGAGTATCTCTTTAAAAAACAGTGAGAAGAATAAATTCAACCCAAATAACTAATATGTCAACTAGGTTTTTACATACACAAAAGCAGAAAAAATTGTTAGAAAATATCCCACCACAACATTTAGTAAGTAAGCAGATTGCTTTATGAACTTTTGGACCTCAATCTAAGGTCTCTGAAGTGTTGGTACTTACATTTTTCACCATCTTAGCTTGTTCATTAATGGCTTCCAGGGGAACATTAGTTGCTCCAATCTGCTGAGTGATACCACCTGCTTCACCATCTTGTACATGAGTATGACGGAGCTATAAAACCAAAGCAATAAAGGGAGTACCAAATGCACAGAGAAAACAATAGAAATAGGAACCTGCTTATAGAAGGGAATTTAAAATCATATCTTGGAAGTGTCATTAATTATTTCCTATTTATTTTGGGGAGGGGGGAAAGAGAGAGAGAGAGTGAGTGTGTTTAAACTATGTCTTTATTTAGGAAGCTGTAACACGTGTAAGAAAATAAGGATGGCCATACCGAGTCAGACATATGGTCCATCTAGCCCAGTATCTTGACTTCTGACAGTGGCCAGTGCCAGATGCTTCAGAGGGAATGAACAAAATAGGAAATCATCAAGTGATCCATCCTCTCATCCACTCCCAGATTCTGGCTATCAGAGGCTTAGGGACACCCAGACCATGAGGTTGCATCTCTGACCATCTTGGCTAATAGCCATTGACGGACCTATCCTCCATGAACTTATCTAATTCTTTTCTTTTTTTTTGGCCTTCACAAACAAGTTCCATGTGCTGACTGTGAAGAAGGACTTCTGTATGTTTGTTTTAAACCTAATGTCTATTCATTTCATCGCATGCCCCCTGGTTCTTACGTGATGTAAATAAGAAATTATTTCCCTCTTCACTTTTTCCACACCATTCATGTTTTTATAGACTATCATTCTTCCCTCAGACATCTCTTTTCTAAACTGAACAGTCGGTCTTTTTAATTTCTCCTCATATGGCAGCTGTTCCATACCTCTAATCATTTTTGTTGCCCTTCTCTGTACCTTTTCCAATCCTAATATATCTTTTTTGAAATGGGGCTCCCACAACTGAAGGTGTGGTGGTACCATGGATTTATATAGGGGCATGATTATATTCTGTCTTATTACCTATCCCTTTCCTAACGGTTCCTAACATTGTTTGCTTTTTTTTAAAATGCCACTGCACATTGAAATGATGTTTTCAGAAACCTATTCATGATTACCCCAAAATCTTTCTCTTTAGCGGTAACAGCTAATTCAGAACACATTATTTAGCATGTATAGTTGGGATTATTTTTTCCAATGTGCATTGTTTTGCACTTATCAGCATTGAATTTCATTTGCCATTTTGTTGTCCAATCACCCAGTTTTGTGAGATCCCTTTGTAACTCTTCACAGTCTGCTTTGGACTTAACTATCTTGAGTAATTTTGCATCTCGTCTGCAAATTCTGCGACCTCACTATTTACCTCCTTTTCCAGATCATTTATGAATACGCTGAACAGCACAGGTCGCAGTACAGATCCTTGGAGGACCTGCTATTTACATCTCTCCATTGTGAAAAATGATCACTTATTCCTACTCTGTTTCCTGTCTTTTAACAAGTTACTGATCCATGAGAGGATCTTCCCTCTTAGCCCATGACTGCTTACTTTGTTTAAGAGCCTTTGGTGTGGGACCTTTTCAAAGGCTTTCTGGAAGTCCAAGTACACCTCTACCCTGATATAATGCTGTCCTTGGGAGCCAAAGTCTTACCGTGTTATAGGTGAAACCGCGTTATATCAAACTTGCTCTGATCTGCCAGAGTGCATAGCCCTCCCGGAGCACTGCTTTACCGCGTTATATCCGAATTTGTGTTATATCGGGTCGCGTTATATCGGGGTAGTGGTGTACACTATATCCACTGGATCACCCTTGTCCACATGCTTGTTGATCCCCTTACAGATTTCTAATAAGATTGGTGAGGCATGATTCCCCTTTACAAAAAGCTGTGTTGACTCTTCCCCAACATACTGTGTTCATCTTTGTGTCTGATAATTCTGTTCTTCACTATAGTTTCAACCAATTTGCCTGGTACTGAAGTTAGGCTTACTGGCCTGCAAGTGCCAGGATCACCTCTGGAGCCTTAAAAAAAAACAACCCACCACCAACAAAAAACCAACAACATTACATTAGCTACTCTCCAAGAAATCTGGTACAGAGGCTGATTAAAGCAATAGGTTACATAGCACAGTTCTGCAGTTTCATATGTGAGATTCTTCAGAACTTTTGGGTGAATACCATCGGGAGTCTGGTGACTTAATACTGTTTGGCAATTTGTTATTCCAAAACCTCCTCTATTGACACCTCAATCTGGGACAATGCCTCAGATTTGTGACATAAAAATAATGGCTCACACATGGGAATCTCCCTCATATCTCCTGCAGTGAAGACCAATGCAAAGAATTCATTTAGCTTCTCTGCAATGGCTTTGTCTTCTCTGAATGCACCTTTAGCACAATGATCATCTAGTGGCCCTACTAGTGTTCGGCAGGGTTCCTACTTCTGATGTACTTAATAAATTGCTGCTAGTCTTTGTGACTTTTGCTAGTTGCTCTTCAAATTTTCTTGCCCTGCCTAATTATATTTTCACACTTGACTTGCCAAAGTTTATGCTCCTTTATTTTCTACAGTAGGATTTGACTTTACATTTTTAAAGGATGCCTTCTTGCGGCTGTTATTTAGCCATAGTGGCATTTTTTGAGTTCTCATACTGGTTTTTTTATTAATTATTTTATTTGGGGGTATGCATTTAGATTGAGCCTTTATTATGGTGTTTTTAAATTGTTTCCCATACAGCTTTCAGGCATTTCACTCTTGACTGTTCATTTCCCTTTAACTAGTTCCCTCATTTTTGTGAAGTGCCCCTTTTTGAAGTTAAATGCTACTGTGCGTGGTTTCTTTGACATTTCCCCCTGCAAGGATGCCAAACGTAATTACATTATGATCACTATTACTGAGCGGTTCAGATACATACACCTCTTGGATCAGAGCCTAACCACGTAATGATTATTGTATAGTCTCTGAAATTTACAACAGTAAGTTTTTGTTTAGAGGAACATTATTCAGCAATATAATCCCGGGCTCCCTATTTAATAGGGTTTACCATATTATAGAATGAGTACACTTACAATAATCATGACAGGTCATTTCTTGTGATTTTATTAAACTGAGTGGAATCTCTGATTACACATTTAACAAACCAGGCATGTCCATCAAATGCTAATATTAAAAAAAAATCGACTGGTGTGGTGATTTTTTTGCAGGTGAAAGTACTCTATTAAATAAATAGCAGACAAATAGATATTTGGTTACCATCTGTTTTACTGGGTACATTAATTTTCCCATAACCACCAACCTCCCTCCTGAGTTGGGCTACTTTTCTTTTTCCAACGGAAGGCTATCAGAAGCCTAGCTGCTAACTAGCAGACGACAGATTAATTCCTCACTTTGTTTTGTGTGACCATTTCTGCTAGAAAGCCCAAGCAAGATTCCAAAAGGATCATCTGACAATAAATATCAAATAATTTGTGATATTTGGTTATGAATTACAGCATCCCAGTACTCTTTAATGACTGGACATAAAGGCATAAAATCTCCTCTTCACCACAATTTTTCCAACATTTATCTCCATACATTTTCTATTTTTCATCCTGACTGGTGTAAGGTACCACTGAAACATTATCTTAAATAAGTTTTCCCTTTATTGTGCTCTATATTGAGGTTGCTGGTACTCTTCCAGAGCAAACCCTATTCCTCTGGGGTAATCTGTCTATACAAGTCCCTTTCCCAGCATGTCATATATGGACTTTTTTGGTTAGGAAAGTTATCTTGCATTGCATATTTATAAGCATTATAGGATTACTACACATTATTTCAAGCAGTAGCAGTTACATTACACTATTGAGAAATCAACTATTACAGAAACTTGACAATGAAGATCCATCACACACTGCATCTTACCTTATCTAGGATTTTGGTCTTTCCTGTGTCTACGTGCCCAAGTACACAGATAACCGGTGCTCTTAGCTTTTCAGTGTTTACATTTTTGTTATTTTCAATACGTCGTTTCTAATAGGAGAATAAAATAAGACACATTCAAAACTAGAGATTAATATTTAAAGTATTACAAAAAACAAGTGGAGAATTACCTAATGTTTCCAGCAGCACCTTAAGAAAAAGCTGGCAGGGTTTTTGCCCTCCCTCTCCAAGGCTTACTAAATACAATACTTCCATTACAATTCAATCTCCAGGGAGGGTTGGGCAGGTTATGCAGACTATGTGGACAGAATTTTTTCTAGTCCAAGTACAATTTGCATTACTGGACTCAATACATGTTGGGCTAGGTTGTTTATCTCCAAGCAGAACATTTGAGGTCCTGAGACTTGCAGTAAGGCTAGCCTGGCCTTTTGCCCAGCTTTTTGGCGCAGTTTAAAGATCAGAATTAAAGGTTAGCATTTTGGGAATCCAGGTCTAATTAAATTGACACAAATTGTTTCAGTTAGATGGCTTTCATCAGATTGTTGCTTTTAAAATTGCGAACTGAGAATGTTATCAGTTTCAAGTTATCCTACTAGTTATTCTTACTTTTTTCATCTGCTAAAGAATGGGTTTGTTAGGGATGTATAGCGAAGGTGTGCTTTGGGACAGGTAATAGGGCTTGTAGTGTGTTTTACTATGCATACATTTCAAATTGTCTTTACCAGTTGACACCAATTCCTAGGCATGCATAAATGAAAGTTAGAGTTTCTAAATCTATTGTGCAGTATGCCGAAGAAGGGAAAAAAGAGCCAACGCAAAATGTCAGTAATTGAAAAAAAAAACTAATAGCACAGAAATGCTTCACTGAAATACTAATAGCATTTACAAAGGATGGAGTGGACAGTGATGCCACATACTTCCACCCTTCAAGGAAGCTTTCCTCTGAAAAAAGGATACTTTTGAGCCTTATAGAAGGAAGTTCTACTCCTTGCAGTTAGCTCATACAACCCCTATACTGTGGTTTTAAGTCAAGATAGATCTAAGTGTCTAAATGCATTCATAAAAAAGAAGCTGTATTAAGTACTGTTGAAAATCTTAACTTTTTGCATAAAAATTATTTGTAAGTCTGTAGAGCACTGACAATCAGTTCATTGCAGACAGCTATGGACACATGCACTAATATATTGTTTGCAGTGTTGTTGTAGCCATGTCTGTCTCAGGATATTAGAGAGACAAGATGGGTTAGGTAATGTTTTTTATAGGACCAACTTCTGTTGGTGAAAGAGACAAGCTTTCGCGCTTATACAGACCTGAAAAAGAGCTCTGTGTAAGCTCAAAAGCTTGTCTGGTTCACCAACAGAAGCGATCCTATAAAAGATATTACTATGCCCACTCATAGATTAGCAGTTATGACAGTATTATTTTTAAAGTAATTTAGACAAGTATGGTTGAACGTCCACTAAAATCCCCAAGATTTTCATGCCACACAGATAAGCTTCTCAAGACAAAGCTGTGTCTATATACCTCAATTCTCCGCTTCGCTTTGTCATAAAGAAGCTCTTCTTTTGTACGATCATCATCAGAATCACATTCTGAATCGGAGCTTATTTCTTTGCTTGGCTTTTTCTCTAGCGATTGTTTTCCAACAGCTTGAGACTCTGTTTCTCTCTCATCTGAAGTCTTTTCATCTTCATCTTCACTCCCCTCACTTTCTCCATCTTCAGACTCTTCACTCTCTTCCTCCTCATCATCATCATCCTCTTCCTCATCTTCCTCTTCCACTTCATTGTGTTCCTTGACTTCAATGTGGACAGGTTTTACCTCTGGCAAGAGGAGAGAAAACTGAAGTAAAATACTCTGTCAAGATCACATCCCCAAAAACCACCATAAGGAGTAGCAGTAACTGAGATCAGGTTTCATTGTATAAACAGAACATGGATTAATTCTGGTTTATTTATGTGAAGGAATAATTCAGCTGCATTAAGTATGGGAATAAACTTCTAAATTTAGAGCCAGTCAAAGCAGCATACGTGAAAAATCAAAACAAAGCACTGCAATACAGTCAGTGCACCCACCAAGAATGATCCCTGCTGACCTAACGAGCCCTTTTCCAAATACCTGGAGTAATAAGATGTCTCAATTCAATTACACACCATGCACTTCACTTATAAATTCACATACAGTCAGTGCAGGCAAGAACTACTCCTGGGGGAATTCTGCACCACTGCACACGTGTAGAATTTATGTCCCCCACAGATTTCTTTGCTTTTCTGTGGAAAAATGACTGACGGGGAAGCCACGGGAAGCCACAAGAGTGCTCACGCGATCCTCCCCAGCAGTATGTTTTGGGTGCCTAGCGCAGCTGGCAGAGAGGTAAGTCACTGAGGGGCAGGGAGTGGGACTGGAGAATACCAGTGGCTCCTACCCTGTGTTGGGCTCAGCTGCTAGTTCTGTCTGGGCAAGATGTGACTTCCTCTTCCCCTGCATGGTATCTGGGTCAGACCCACCCCCAGATTTCTCCTCCCAGCTGCAGGAAGCTCTGCAAACTGCCCCCTTCCCCGCTTCCTGCACCCATTGTTCCTCAGATGCAGGGGGAGGGATCCCTGTAGAGGGAGATGCTCCCTCATCCACCCAACCCCCATGCATCCAGACCCCCTCATACTCAGAGCCACCCTCTCGCATTCAAAACAACACCCCTCCCTCCCCCCAGATCAGCCCCAACCCCATCAAGCCTCCTGTACCCAGATCCCCACCACACCAAGCCCCAACCAGCTGCACTTGAATCTACACCCCATTGAGCCCCTCTCCCCCAGCATCTGGACTCCCCACTGAGCCCCCCCCCATACCCAGCTCTATTCCCCGCCACACATACCCCCGCTGAGCCCCAACCACCTTCACCTGGATCCTTCTGCAGAGTGCCATTACCGTTACACCCAGAATCCCCTAACAAGCCCCTGTGCAGCCAGATCCCTCCTGCACCCAGATCCCCCACTGAGACACCCGCACCCAGACTGCCCCACACAGAACCCTCTCAACTCACACCTGGATCCCCCCACACTAGAATCCTTCCTTGCTGAGCTTGCCTGTCCACACCTGGTGCACCTGGCACAGAGGAGCAGGGCCCTGGAGTGTTTCTGGAGCAGGCCTGGTCCTTGCGCTGTGTCAGGGTTGGGTGCAGAATGACAGCTGAGTCTGTGTCCTGGGTCGGAGCTGCACAGTGATCTCCCACCTCTGTGCAGCCAGTGGCCTGTGCTCCCCAATGCCATGCTGGAGTCGCCACATTTATTTGACAAATTTTCCAGAATCTTAAAATACTGTGTGCAGAATTTTTAATTTTTTAGTGCAGAATGCCCTAAGGAGTAAAGAACTAACACTCCAAATCTAGCAAGTTCAATTTGGAGTCAATTTTTCATTAGAAAGATGCTTTTGAAAGTTTCTAGAACTCAAGGAATTTGTAATTAGTGTAGAAGTGACTAAATATTTACAAACATTGTCAAGACTGTAAAACATTTTAAAGATCGTTTAAAGAAAATGTACATTTTCGAGTAGAATGCCCCAGTAAAGGGAGGTTTCTTACCAGTTACAATTTCTTTAAAAGACGCCTATGTGTATTCATACTTGTGGAATACGACACTCCCCCTTGGAGATGAACTACAGAGCTCTCTTCAAAGCTGTGTCTGCTGGAGGGGTGTGCAAGTGCACTCTTGTGACACTGACATTTGAAGTCTGAGGCTGTATAAGGGAGTGCACCCCCAACCCTCTTAGTGCCTTCTCTTAACCAGAGTCCTAAGTACATAAAGAAATCTCAGATAGAGGAGGTGGTAGGCAGGAAGTGTGGATATATAGAGGAGACTTAGAGCAGCTGTTACTAGCAAGCAACCTCTTTTTTCAGGGTCCTATGAGCTTTCTTGCTCATGGGAGATTAGCTAATAGTACTTCCCAGGAGGAATCTGGGTGAGGAGTTTATCCCAAGCTATGCATTGTTGAACCATTCTCCCAAACAGACCACTGGATCATGATGTAAGTATAAAGAGCAGTGCCTGGAAGTGGGACACACCTAACTTCACATTGCTCTATGTAACTCCACTAGTGAGTTGTGCTTAACATATTCCACACAAGCTGCAGTGTCTCTACTCAAGTAAGAGCTTAGCTACACTTGCGAGTTACAGAGCAATAAAGGAACTCCCAGCGCACTAGCTCACTACCCGTCCACACTGGCAAGGAACATAGAGCGGTCTGACTCCGTGGCTACAGCGCTGCTGGTGCTCCACCTCGGCGAGTGGAGCTGGAGCGCCCCAGCATCAGTGTGAACGAGGTGTTGCATTACTGCACTCTGATCAGCCTCCAGAAATGTCCCATAATCCCCTTAAATCAAGTGGCCACTCGTCATTGTTTTGAACTCGCTGTAGGAATGTGGATATGCCCTTTCAAAGCCCATTTCTGAGAGCCAGTTGCTTATCTGCTCCAGGACAAAGGAATGCTGCTTGCTTTGAGTGAGAGAGAGAGAGGCGGGGGGGGGGGGAGGAAGAGGTGGTCTGCTGCTGTCTGAACTTACCAGACAGCATGCTGACCCACTCTCATCAGCCCCCCAAAAACCCACTCTCTCCCCCTCCACATACATACATACAACATGCTCTATCATACTCCACTCCACCCCCCACATTTGAAAAGCACGCTGCAGCCACTTGCATGCTGGGATAACTACCACAAGGCACGGCTCTCTGTGGTGTTGCAAGAGCTGCTAATGTGGCCATGCCAGTGCGCTTCCAGCTGAGAGTGTAAACACTCGGCAGCGTTTTCCCTGCTGTGGTGTCCGAAGGTTGGTTTAACTCCCAACGCTCTACAACTGCAAGTGTAGCCATGCCCTAAGTCCTCAACCCTGTAAGATACTGGTCCTTCGAGTTTTATACAGAACTCAGATAATCTGTGTAGAGACCAGCTCTCCCTGACAGCTTTACCCGCATGCCTGTCTAATGGGTTTTGTTTACCTGAAGTAAAAACAAAGGGCTCTTTTTTCTTATAAAGTATGACAATTTATTTGGCCTGGGTGGGCATACGGTCGTCTCATGAGTCACAAATAACTCTTTAATGTGTCTCCTGTGGCTCTTGGCAGCACATGATATTAAACCACTGTGATTTAACTATTAACCAGACTATGTTATTAACCAATCAAGATGCTTTTACTATGTCATTAGCCAACTGTAGTTGATAAAATAGTAATACTTGGTCAGTCATTTTGCAAACCTAAATATTTTCCTTGTCATTCTGTTTAAATATGAATATATATTACTATAGTAAATGAAACAATGAATTCACACTACTGTGGCTCTTTTGGATAATGCTGATTGCTAATTTAGCTCCTGAACCTCTGAGGTCTGATTTCAGAGTAGCAGCCATGTTAGTCTGTATCCGCAAAAAGAACAGGAATACTTGTGGCACCTTAAAGACTAACAAATTTATTGTAGCATGAGCTTTCGTCCGAAGAAGTGAGCTGTAGCTCACAAAAGCTCATGCTACAATAAATTTGTTAGTCTTTAAGGTGCCACAAGTACTCCTGTTCTTTCTGAGGTCTGAGTATCACTGGTCTAAGAACACAAGAGGAAAATATACTGGCTAAGGTGGAAGCCAGATACCACTTAAGATAGGAAGCTATTGTGAGGTCTAATCACCACTTTCTTTGGGCACTACTGCACAGGGAGGAGTAATCACTAGACTCACAGCTCATCAACTCTTCTCACTGATGTGGTTGCTCTAAAGAATGCTGTTTTCAAAGATAGGTTTTCTAAGGGAACATCCCTGACAGATTCAAAGGGAGACCTCCCCCTAAACTTGGTGAGCACTAAATTTAAATCCAAGGAATGTGAATGTTTCTCTTGCTGGGGAAATGTAAATCCTTTAAAAAATCTGGCAACTGTAGGATGGGAATATATTTTTCCTGCCACTGGCTGGTGACTGGCTAAGAAAGCAGTAAAGTGGACTTTCAGAGAGACTAACGAGACCTTGGGACTGGAGGTGCAACAAACAGTCCAGTACCACAAAGATGCCTGCCTTGATGGGGTACGACTCTTACTGCTAGACCACATCTTTAGGGGCTAAACCTAAGGATTTCGGTATCACGGCTGAGAGGCAGAGGCTCCCCTTCTGCTCTCTGCAGTGACAGAACTGAGATGGCTGGGGCTATGCTCCCTTTGTGCCTTCAGATGGTAAATATCAACATCACAAACGGGCACAAACACCCCAGCCTACCCCACCCACAACAGATGTGGCTTTGAAGAGGGTCCCACAGCTTGTTGCCAAGGGGTGCCACATCCCCCAAGAGAAAACAAGAATTAACAGTCATGGTTTGACTAGGACTGCTTTGGATGCTGGGAACTGTTCCCAAGTATTTAAGCTCTGCCAATATCCCAAGGACTGGGCAGCTGAAGGCAACTCCATCATTGCTGCATACATCACCTCTCCAGCTGCTCAGGCAATATGTGAACAGCTTGTTGCTATCCTGCTGACTGCCCACAAATATGCCAGTTCAAAGCACCAAGCCAGCCACTTCATAGCTATTCTCAGTGGGAGCTCAAGACAGCTACTTCCATTGAAGCACAGAGGCCCAATGTAGGTTCCAGGGAATATGTACTCTACACTCGTGAAAAGGTAGCCAAGTGGGGAGAATTCTGTATTTGGCAGAATCCTTCCTTCTAGATGGGAAACAAGAGAGCAATGCTACAGGGCTGAGCAACACAGACATGATTCTTTCATTATTTCTCTACAGCGGAACAGCTTTAATAGGAGAGTGAGGGAGCCCCGCATCAGAATCCCATAGCTCATTGGTAAGGGCACTCACTCACCTGAGAAGTGTTAGATACCAGCTCAAATCCCTGCTCCTGTTCAGGCAGAAGGGGAGCTTGAACTGAGGGTGTCTCATGCCCCAGGTGAGCACACTAGCCACTAGCTAGAAGTTCTGAAGGAGGTCATCCTCCTCCTCTCCCATTCCTGGCCTTCTTGCAAAAAATAGTGTAAGTGCCTAACAACAAGAGAGGGTTTGCAGCTGAAAATCCCAAGCAAAGGGAGGCATCTCCCTGAAGCCTGGACTTCGGACCCTATCTCTGAGAGGGGGCAAGGCTTAGTATACACCCCTAAGCTTGGCATCTCCCATTGGGTACCTCAGGCAAGGAGCCACCAAGCTTTTGTGAATCCCATTGTGAAGTACCTGTCTCTCCCCATTCATTGTACAGGGAGCCTAGGCCACAAACTCACTTAGCGTTTGTGAATCGCAGTTATTTCCCAGGCGCAAAGACAATCAGTGTCCCCACATCTAAATCATGTTGTGAATCTAAACCTAAATCCCCTCACCACCACCACAGCAAACACACACACACACCAACAAAGACACTCACTGGACAGGATTTTGAATAATTTCTAAAAGTTGTCAATCATGATAAAAATCTTAAACTCACACTATCACAGTTGCTTTATCGTTCTCCTCTTTTTCTCCGGGGGGGGGGGGAGGGAGAGGAGGGGTTGAGACAATTCTCTAACTAGAGATAGGTAGATGGATCTGATGTGGTCATAATAATCAGCACATACCGTTAACTAACGATGTTAAACTTGTCCTGGATATCAAAATACTACTAGACCTCTATTTACTCTCTCACACACCCACCTTTTTCTCTCTCTTCATCACTGACCATCGCTTCCCAGTCATCCAAACCCGCATCTGCCATTTCTTCTTCCTCCTTTTCTTCTGAAACTGAAAGAATGCCATATATGAATAAGTCTTCACTAGGATTACAATATCCATGTTATATAAAGTGCAAGAAATACCAGCAGATGACCAAAATGATGAGGAAAAGAAAGAATACTTCAAAGTGAAAGAGGCTTTTGATGCCCATTTCATGGGCAGACAATAGAATATATGAAAGGGCCAAATTTAATAAGAGGTGCCAGGAAGAAGGGTGGAAAACAGCTGAGATTTATTACTGCAGTTCATAGTCTTGCTCCAGTGGAAAAGGAAGCTCTAGCAGCCACTTGGGCCAGTGAACAGCTCAGTCCATATCCGTTTGGCTTGAATTTTAACATGGAAACAGCCCACAAGCCCTTAGAGGTATTATTGGGTTCAAAACCAACAGGATTAACATCCCCTCTCTGATTCACAGATTTCTACTACAGCTGATGAGATTTGTTTCCCCAACACTGACCACATACCAGGGAAAGCGCTGCAGCACATGCTCTGTCTAGAGCCCAAACTGAGCAGTGTAATCTTTTGTAACCTTTATGCTGAAATGTTCCCAATATTAAGCTGTTAAAGATAATGGTGCAATAAAACTCAATTTAGTTTTGAGGTTCAAGCTTCCAAGTCAGTTACAGAAAATGTATTCAGTAAAGGACCACTAAATGTCACTTTGAATGATACAATCAAACTTTATTAAAAGAAAAAATGATTAGTTAAGCAAATATGTAAGTAATACCTGCATGCCTAATACCACAATTATACTTAATTTCAAAGATGAAGTGTATCAATGGAGTTATCAATCTATTGATAAGAGTGATGTACAGCCTTACAATCCTGGAAACTAATGGGACCTTTTTAAAACAATATAAATTGGAGCTTTCCTGCAATTTAGCAACACTGCTATTTTTATATTCCATTACACTACTAATTAACATTAAACTGCCTTTTAGCATAATTGTATTTCTACCACCTTCTTACTGGCTCTTTACACATTAAGCCAGCTATAACCAAAACATAACAGTAATATAACCCTGGGTCATGTCCTTACTAACTCTTATTTTCCCATAACTTCTCACACTAACAACTTCAATTTCTCATACTCTCCTAACAATGATGTTTAGGTTAATTTAGGCCCCAACTTCTTATTTCTTAACTTGAACCATCCTATAGGCTTCAGCAACCACCAAGAAGAAGAAGAAGAAACAGCTTTAGGAGAAAGATGTCAAAGTCTACATAGACCTTGTTCTGGCAGCAATTCCAGCATCTGCCAGCCAACTTTAGCAAACAGAGATGAACAATTAAAGGATTAGACTTGCCAAAGAGGGTGGGAGGGGTTGAAGGAGTCAACTTCCAACAGACCTACCACCACATTGGCAGGATGTAAATGACCTTCACACATGGCCAATGGCCTGCTTCTGAAAGGACAGAGTATTCTTAGCACTATGGTACTTCAGAAATGGATGCTCTCCAAAATCCATGGGGGAGAGCAAGGTATAAACAAGTGCAGGACACAAGCAAAACAATCTGTATAGAGACCTGGTCTGAATAGGCAAATTCAGATCTTTGTAGATGGCTGCGAGATACATAAAAAGGGGAAAATGAAAAAACACCCCACGCCAGAACCATTTCTCTCTACTAAGACATATGACAGACCATGGCAGCGGGTAGCCACAGATTTCTTTTTCAGGAAAGAGACATACATACGTGTTTGTAGTCAATTCCTTCTCCAGATATATTGATTTGGCTATACTTGTACAGACCTCATTCAGCACAGATCATCCAAAAACTAAAATCAGTATCTGCAAGACATGGAGTTCCTGAAGTCCTCATGTCTGATAATGGGCCTCAATTTACCTCTGAAACCTTCCTAGCATAAGGACTCTGATTTTGATTATCATACAAGTAGTCCACATTACCCTCCAGAGTAACAGGGGGATGGAGAAAGCAGTTAAAACAACTTCTTCAAAAATCAGTGGACCCATATAAAGCACTCCTGGCTGGTCAACAAAACTTGCATCTGGACTTTCTCCCTTAGAACTTCTGATGGGAAGATGACTAAGGACACCTTTACCTGTTGTACCAATGCAGGTTAAACTTAAGTGGCCCAACCTGAAGGAATTTTGAAAATGGGATGCTGAAATTTAAGTTTTGTTACTGCTGAATTTTTATGATTGGCACAGAAAAGAACTACCTGAACTGAGACCAGGGAACAAAGTTTGGCTCAAAAACTCCCTGATTTTTGGAATTGTCCACAACGTGTAAGAAACTCTCAGATCCTAAAGGGTGAAGATTCCAAAAAGGACTTCTCCAGAGGTATTGGATTCATCTTCAACATTTCCCAACACAACAAAGAGGATCTGGGACCTGCAGTTACTCTGTCAGGATGTGTCTCGCCTCCATAGGAGGACTCCATGCACAAACTCAAAAGATGACAGAACGTGGTCTGGAAGACTGATCAGACTCTTTCAAACACTTGGATCTTTAGAATACTCCTCAGGACTACTAAAATGCAATTCATAAGTGGACACAGTAATATAAATAGTTTTAAGGAATTTGAATTTTTTTTGTGAATTGTCTGTATATACACACATATTGAATTATAATTTCAATTTTAAACTTTTTTATTATAAAAAAAGGAGCTATTGAGTGGTTATAAGATTCCTGGTCCTCCATAGTAAGGACTATGGACCAGGATGTGCTACAGCAGCAAGTTTAAAAAACGTAGCAAGCTGCTTAGAGCATGGCTCTTTATTGTCCTCACTCTATTACTCATCAAAAACATTAAGGTGGATCACTTAGTAAAGGACAAGCATGAGTTTAATACTTCCCATTACAAAGGCCACATCTTAAAAGCATTGTTTTCTGCACACCAGTGGAGTATATTTCTGCCCTACACCTGTTTAGTTTCTCAAGCCAAACCATACAAACTGCTCAGCATTTGTGAAAACAAATCCTTTGGAATCTAGTCCTCCTGACAATGAGAGGACCAATAAAAACCCCAAAAACCTCTCTGGCTCCAACTCTCCCAGTAGTGCAGGTGAGAGGTTTCTGAAATTTCTAATTGAGAATATTTTAAATTACTATGCCAGGCAACATATGCTTTATTAATGGTTTTAGTTGATTGTTTAATATTACTACCAACCTGGTTCAGAAAGAGCAATCTCTTCTTGTACTGGTGTAACTGGTTCGACAACTTCTTCCGTTGGAGAGGTCACCTCCATGGTTTCTGAGATTGCAAGGAAATAAACAAAATCACTGCTATATTGCCTCTGAGAATAAATGCCTAGAGGGATACTATCAAGTTGGTTAGATACATTTTACCACTGGATACCATTTTAAAGCCAAACTATTACCAAGAAAACAGAATCACCACTATATTTTAGGAAGATCTAACCAAAATGCATAAACTTGTTGATCTAAAACAGAAGGTTAAACAAACAGCTCCCAAAGCTATGAATTCTCAAACAACATAAACAGGCTTGAAAGTGGACAAATGTTGGGTCAATTATTGGCTAAACAGGATTACCACCCATTCAAAAAAATCAAGATTCATCTCAGAGTTCCCTACACTGTCAGAAACATACAATAAGATGTGATAATACAAATAAGTTATCAGACCTCTCTCCATTCCCCAACCAAAAAAGGAGAAAATAAATTACTAAAAAGTAATTTAAATTGATGATTACTTTCTTAATTATCAAAGCACTATCCTTCTCACAAAGGAAAAATAGCTAGTTAGAGTTCAGCATGATTAAAAAAAGACAAAAAACAAAAGAATGTTTTAAGATGTTAAAGGTGTGTCCGTATTTCACTTAAAACTCTTTTTTGGCATATAATTGATATTATGCTGAAAAATCTGTAACAATCGTAACCACAGGAGAACTGTCAAGCAGGAATGTCAACCACTTAGCTACATGCAATCCATTAGATATCTATATTCAGCTGCTCTGACAGACTCCAATGTTTCAGAATGTGAGCACCCACCCTCATTATATTTATTTTATGGAAGATGAAAATTTCTAGCAATGAGCCGGAAAGATTGTGTTAAAAAAGAAAAAGTACAACTGATACAGCATTGTCTTTGAAAAAGCTCACAGAAGGCATCAATCCCCTTTTACCTTCAATAGGGTGTTCTCCCTTAAACCTAATGATACGAATCAGATTTACAGACTATTTAAGTACACAACTGTGTCCATAATCTGCAAACACAATTATTGTAATTGTGCTTGAAAATCATAAGGTGCAACCTGCATGTGGAAATGGCAAAGAGTGCTGGTCCTAACCAAGAACTGCATCATTTTCTCCCACAGGACAGTAGTTTTATTAACTGAAGATTATACGGTTATACAGGGGGGGAGGGGAGTTTTGTTGGTTTGTTTTGTTTTTTTAAAGCCACGTGCTATCCTCAATCTTCGTGCAAATCTTCCATGGTCATCAGTGGACGATCATTAGGGATCAAAGGAAGTGCACGGCAATAACTTTGCAGCCCCATCCATGGACCACAATGAAAGTGCCATTTTGAGCAGAGTGCCAAAGGAGTGACGCATGCTACAGAGCACACGCTAACTCCCATTATTCAAGGAAAACATTTTTCAAGTTTGTACTGAAAAAGTTATGTTTTATGTGCTCCAAAGTTCTAATAATTATACAAATAACTAGATCTAAGACAGGTTTTAAAAAAGTTAGTATTTGCCAGTTTTCAGAATGCAAAAAAGATTTTCTTCTGAATCAGTAACCTGGCACACTTTACAGGTTCATTGATAAAAGGCACAAAAATAAATCAAATGGTCTCTTATTTCTTTAGGATAAAGCTTTACTGCTTTTTCACTTCAGAAATATCAGTAAGTTTAGAACACTATAATCCCTCATGTTACTGATCCTTCATGATGTATATAGTCTCATAGACTAAGGTCAGAAGAGTCCAATATGATCGTATAGTCCGACCTCCTGCACAACACAGGCCGCAGAATCTCACCCACCCATTCCAGCAAAAAAAAAAAAAAAACCCTAACCTATATCTGAGCCACTGAAGTCCTCAAATCATGGTTTAAAGACTTCAAGGTGCAGAGAATCCTTCAGCAAGTGACCCCATGCTGCAGAGGAAGGCGAAAAACTCCCAGGGCCTCTGCCAACCTGCCCTGGAGGAAAATTCCTTCCTGGCCCCAAATAAGGCGATCAGCTAAACCCTGAGCATGTGGGCAAGACTCACCAGCCAGACACCGAGGAAAGAATTCTCTGTAGTAACTCAGATCCCAACCCATCTAACATCCCATCACAGGCCATTGGGCATATTTACCTCTAATAGTCAAAGATAATTGCCAAAGTTAGGCTATCCCATCATACCAACCCCTCCATAAACTTATCAAGCTTAGTCTTGAAGCCAGATATGTCTTTTGCCCCCACTACTCCCCTTGGAAGGCCATTCCAGAACTTCACTCCTCTGATGGTTAGAAACCTTCCTCTAGTTTCAAGTCTAAACTTCCTAGTGTCCAGTTTATAACCATTTGTTCTTGTGTCCATATTGGTACTAAGCTTAAATAATTCCTCTCCCTCCCTGGTATTTATCCCTCTGATATATTTATAAAGAGCAATCATATCTCCCCTCAGCCTTCTTTTGGTTAGGCTAAACAAGCCAAACTCTTTGAATCTCCTTTCATAAGAGAAGTTTTCCATTCCTCGGATCATCCTAGTAGCCCTTCTCTGTACCTGTTCCAGTTTGAATTCATCCTTCTTAAACATGGGAGACCAGAACTGCACACAGTATTCCAGATGAGGTCTCACCAGTGCCTTGTATAACGGTACTAACATCTCCTTACTGGAAATACCTCACCTGATGCATCCCAAGACAGCATTAGCTTTTTTCATGGCCATATCACATTGGCAGCTCATAGTCATCCTATGATCAACCAATACTCTGAGGTCCTTCTCCTCCTCTGTTACTTCTAACTGATGAATCCCCAGCTTATAACAAAAATTCTTGTTATTAATCCCTAAATGCATGACCTTGCACTTTTCACTATTAAATTTCATCCTATTACTATTATTCCAGTTTACAAGGTCATCCAGATCTTCCTATATGATATCCCGGTCCTTCTCTGTGTTGGCAATACCTCTCAGCTTTGTGTCATCTGCAAACTTTATTAGCACACTCCCACTTTTTGTGCCAAGATCAGTAATAAAAAGATTAAATAAGATCGGAGGACAAAAGCCTTTTTTGGCTTTGCAATACACCTTTTTGTTACCAATATTGTTAGTGAACAAGAAAATGAAGCCGTATTAGAGTCAAGGATTAAGAGCACTGTTTCCCAAACTTGGGACGCCGCTTGTGTAGGGAAAGCCCCTAGTGGGCTGGGCCAGTTTGTTTACCTGCCTTGTCTGCAGGTCCAGCCAATCGCGGCTCCCGCTGGCCTCAGTTCGCTGCTCCAGGCCAATGGGAGCTGCTGGAAGCAGCGGCCAGTACATCCCTCGGCCTGCACCACTTCCAGCAGCTCCCATTGGCCTGGAGCAGTGAACCATGGCCAGTGGGAGCCACGATTGGCCAGATCTGTGGACAGGGCAGGTAAACAAACCTGCCTGGCCCACCAGGGGCTTTCCCTACACAAGTGGCGTCCCAAGTTTGGGAAACAATGATCAAGAGTAATAGCAAAAAATAAATTGTGAAAAGAAAAAGTGAAAATCAGTTTAGTCTATCATATGAAGAATTTTTTGCTGAAGTAAGATACACTCACCTTCTTTGTTTTCCTGTTGCTGCTGTTGCTTCTTTTTCTTCTTGTCTTCATAAATTGGCCTCTTCTTTGGCATAGAATCTTTTGATGGCACTTCAACACCTGCAAAATGAGAATTAGAACAGTTCAAAGACTACAATGAATAGGACTAACCTGTAGATTAGTGACCAAGTTGGAAAACTAAAATAAAGGTAAGTTTTGGTTTAAATTAAAGACCAAAATTTTCCAAACCTGCCCAAACTTAGGCTAACTGTATATTTAGACAGTTGAGTGGCCTGATTTGCAAGAAAGTGCCAATGACATGCATCTTCATGTGGCATTTGCGGGCAGTGATGAGCTGCCAAAATATTAACAACCAGTTCCCTCCTCCTCAACTCATGAGGGGGTCATGCCCCCCCCCGGGGGTCGTGCCCCATCCAACCCCCCCATCTTCCTTGACACCCCCCCCCCCCCGGAACCCCTGACCCATCCCCCCCTTCCCTGTCCCCTGACTGCGCCCTTGCAGCCCCATCCAACCCCTCCTCATTCTTGATGCCCCCCGGGACCTCTGCCCCATCCAACCACCCCTTCTCTCTGTCCCTGACTGCCCCCACCGCCTCATCCAACCCCTGCTCCTTCCTGATTGCCCCCCGGGACCCTTGCCCCCATTCAATCTCCCTGTTCCCTGCCCTCTGACCGCCCTGACCCCTAACCACCCCCCCACAACCCACTGAACACCCCCTCCCTGCCCCCTTACCACACTGTCTGGGGCCGACGCCGCGGGGCCCCGACTCCCCGGGCCGGGCCGGCGCCACTCGGCAGGCACCGGGGCCGGAGCCACGGGTCCCAAGCTGGGCCGGGTCGGAGCCGCTCAGCCGGGACCAGCCCGAGCCGGTGGTGCTTGGCTGGGGCGCTCGGCCAGGGCCAGGGGGAGCCGCTCAGGTGGAGCCAGACTGGACCGCGCGTGCCGTCTCGCCCTCCCCCCCGCGCTCAGCTTACCTGCCTGCTGCTTGTTTCAGGCTTCCCGCAAACATTTGATTCGCAGGAAGCAGGGGAAGGGGAGGAGAAGGAGGGCGGAGCGTTCAGGGGAGAGGGGAAGGGGAGCTGGGGCCCGGGGCTGGGTGGACAGCTGCCCGAGCCTTTGTTAAATTTAAAAGCCTTTTAGAACCGGTTGTCCTGGAACATCCGGTTCTAAAAAGGCTTTTAAATTTAACAACCGGTTCTTGCGAACCGGTGCAAACCGGCTGGAGCTCACCACTGTTTGCGGGTGCTCATAACCTCTGGATAAAAAGGGTCAGGTCACTTATGCTTAGGAGTCTAACATTAGGTACCAGATTTGAAACTTTTGACTGAGGTTTACATTTGGTCCCACAAACATATACATTTCAAATTTAGCAGTGATAAGGCATCATCAGTAAAGGATCCTCTATTCTGGAATTCACTTCCAACTGGCCTAACAAACAAACCTTGTTTTAGGGCCTTTAGGCTTCTTACCTGCCATCTCTCTTTTCTTAAGCTTTTAAAGAAGGCTAAGTAGGTAGTATTTTGCCTGTTGGTATAAGTATTATGCTTCTGAAGTTACATAATTGTGTGCCAAGACACAAGCAAAAAAAGTGAAGATCAGTACCTTCATTTTCTACCTCATCAGAAAGATGGGAGCTCCAGTGGCACTCTTCTCTCATTTGCTTTAAATTAACTTTCAGCATGAGAGCAGAAAGTTGACCTAGTGCAAGAGGGAAGGATTGCCACTCAAGTACCACAAGTATTTGCTGCAACAACCTAGGTTCCTCTTAAATACCTTCCACTCAGTTATTACCTAGACCAAACCCTGCAAAGTTTGAGATCTGACAAGATTACACAGAAGTGTGTAATTTTGCAATGAGACAGCAGGATTCCAGAGAAAGCTAGTTATAAACTACAGCAGTAAATGTACAGAAATCCTGGGCCTTAATGAGCTTTTTTTTTATTTAAAAAAATCCCAACAACTCTTTCCAGAGTCCCTAAATGGTTTGGATCCTGAATACCTGAGAGCGCTTCTCTTTCAGCAAGATAGCATGTAGTTATGATCAGTGGAGGTACTCAAGCTAGTTTCCTCCAGATTTAAAGGCAAGAGATCTCGCCTCTGGAATTCACTTCCTCCCTTAGTCTGCCATGAACCAAAATTACTTACTTTCAATACATGCTGCAGGACTCATCTAATTTTTCTGGCCTTTGAGATTGGGATGGCCAAGAAAGTGATACTTCATAGGCATTTATTTTTGGCTGTAATTGATACATAGATTAAAGGTGGCAAATATAATATATTAGCCAATTTTCCCTTCTGGTTTTATGGTTATATTTAATATCTGTACAAGCACGGAGAGCTACTGGGATAACTATTGTTAAGGATACAATTCTTTCACAGAGGTCATGGATTCCATGAATTTCCAGGACCTCCATGACTTCTTTCGGGAACACTGCCTTCCGCGGCCCGCCCCGGGGAGCAGTGACCAGGGGAGATGAAGGGCCACCCAAACAACTGGCCCACAGCCAGCCCCGGGCCTGCTGGAGCAGCAGCCAGGGTTGGGTCAGCCCTTCCAGGGCTGGAGCAGCAGCAGTCAGTCTCTGCCACAGGAGCAGTGGAGGAGCTGGAGCAGCTGCAAGCCCTGGCAGCGCTGTTTGTGGTCCCAGCACCCCAGGGTATTTTTAGTAAAAGTCAGGGAAGGATTGCAGGCTTACGTGAATTTTTGTTTATTGCCCACAACCTGTCCCTGACTTTTACTAAAAATACCTGTGACAGAATCTTAACTTTAAATATTGTTAATAAATCTGAAATAAAAATATTGCTTTCCTTGGCCACAGAAACACAGTTTTACACATGGCATTTCTGGGTATATTCTGCTTGAAGCAACATGGGACCTAGACAGCAGAAAAATCTGCAAAGTTTTCCTTGAGCAATAAGTGCACAAAAAGAGTTTTGATTTTACAAGACTACTTACCCTGAGCTTGGAGTAGTTTAAGAGTAGCCTCTGCTCTGGCTCTAGCTTCTCGCTGGGATTTAGTTAAAAGTTTTCCCTCCTTTTTCAAACGCTCTTTTCTCTCTTTCTCTTTTTGTTTCTTCCTTTCTTTTCTTTCTTGTTCCAATCGTTCCTATGAAAGTAAACAGTGATATGGAAAAATATCACTATGCATTTTTATGATTTATGGAGTTAGTTATCAAACTACAAGGATTTATTACAATTTATAGCCGGCAAGAAGGGGGATCTTCCACTACTTTCAGTGACAAGTATCAGAGGGGTAGCCGTGTTAGTCTGGATCTGTAAAAGCAACAAAGAATCCTGTGGCACCTTATAGACTAACAGACGTTTTGCAGCATGAGCTTTCGTGGGTGAATACCCACTTCTTCAGATGCAAGTCAGTGAGTTTTCACTTTCAGTGAGTTTTCACTGTATACATAGTAAGGGCCTAATCCTGCAACAGACTAAGTGGGGGTGCACCACTTCCCTACCCCTCACCCATTCCCATCTGAACACATGCAGTACCTCCTCTTTACGCTTAGCTTCTAGTTCCTCAAGTCGTTTTAAGCGCTCTTCCTCCTCTCTCTTTGCCCTTTCTTCCTCCTCTTTCATCTTAGCCAAGGCTTCTTGCATAGCCTTAACTGTAGCTTTACTGGGCCCTTTTTTCTTTTCTTTCTCTTCTTTCTCAACTTTCTTTTTCTTCTTGTCTTTTTTCTTTTTGTCCCCCTCATTATCATCAGCTACATAAGAAAAAGACAGATATTCAGAGGTGTCACAAATTCAATTTTAAAGGACTCCAGATAGTTAAGTAGTGTTTTAAATAATGATGTTTTCACTCCTCAGCCACGAGGCCAAGAAGCGATTGCTTAATTCCAGATCTGAGAAACATTGATGATTCTGATTTCATACTGAAAAAGAAAAAAATTGACTCTTAAATCATAGCGATAAGACTCTAATGTGTTCATATAATAGATGTCTAAGAATGATCAACGGGTGAAAAATTATGTTTGCACAACAAGAGCTATAAATATATAACACGGTGAGAATTCACCATGTGACATTTGCTTTCTATGTACCTGGACAATATACAGGCCAGGAAAAATGCCCGTGGGTGAACCACATACAAAAAAAATAATATATATATAGCTACTAAGTATCTTTAGTATTATTGACTTAGGAAAAAGCTGCAATCACAATCATTGGTTTGCCAGTGGTTTGGCTCACTAATCATTAAAGGGAAAAGGTCTAATTGCATCAAATATTACTCTCCTAAAATTACCAACCTTCTGCTGCTGTTGGAGCCTCTCCCTTTTCCCCTGCAGCACCAGCTGGAATAGCTTCAGGAGAAGCTGCCTCTTCAACTCTCTTTGGAACCTCCTTCGGTTTTACCTGTTCTTTACCAGCTTCCAACTCTTCCTTTTCCTTCTGTTTTCTCAGTTTGGCTTTTTCCTCCTCACGTTTTTTTCTCTCACGCTCTTTTTTTTCTGCCTTCTTCTGAGCCACTGTTTTTATTTTGAATGAAGGCTCCTCTTCCTCATCCCCACTTTCAGCATTAGGAGCGGGCTTTCCCTTTTGATTTTTCTTTTGACCCTTTTTAGATTGGGAGAAATCGTCCGATTCATCAGCACTGTCACCCGAGGACACTGCTCGTGTACTCTCTTTACTTTTCTTAGCTTCATCCTCTTCTGAAAGATCCAGCTTTTTATTTGATTTTTGAGTTCTTCCTTTGCCTTTCTTAAGCAATATCTCACAATCATCATCATCACTGCCAGAGTGAGTTTCAGTTTTTGGTTTCTGAGTCTTTTTAGACTTTGTATCCTTACCCTCCATTTCTTCACTGTCATCATCGTCAAAACTGATTTTTTTATTCTTCCCTCTCTTTTTTTTGTCCTGTTTTGAGAAGCTGATTTCTTCGTCGTCATTCTCTACTGTCTGGTAATCAAACAAATTTTTCATTTTTTTTCATGAAAAATGTAATGTTTTCAAATGCAAAATTCAGAGATTATATAGGACTCCTCTTATATAGGATAGAGTTTGAGCAGTAGTAAAAGGATACCTGAACTAACTAAAGGCAGCCCACAATAAAGAACGCTCTACTTAATCAGTCACATTTTTCTAATGCTTATCTGTGTGCAAATGTGGTATAAGCTAAAAGTTATCATTGTTTGCATCAATGCAGAAGAGTAGTTAAAAGCAATCGTTACTTTAAAATAGTAGTCAGTCTTCATGTAGGTCCTCCTACTATACAGCAGCACCAAAATTTATGTAATCTGCGAGTAAAGTTTAAACTACCCAAAAACTGCCCCTTTCAAAACGCTTTCTATTTGTCAATAACCCCTCAACTTTCACCTTTGCTGAAGAAGGTTCTCGGTCAACCTTCCCTCCTTGTGCCTCTACAGACAGTTCTTCCAGTTCCTTTAGGATATCATCTTCACTAAAGAAAGAAGTTAAAATCATGTAAGTATTTGTTTATTTGTAACTGAATACAATAATGAAAGAGACAAAATTATTTACTCAAATTCTTGTTTCTTCTTTTCTTTTTTCTTTTTGCCTTTAGATTTTTGTGGTTCCTGCTCCTTGGCAGCACCTGCTCCCTCTATTTCAGCAGCAAGAGCATCAAGGTCAATATCCTCTTTGGCACTAAACAGAAAGATAGAAGAGTTTTATTAAAAGCTCAAATTAAAAAGGAAGTCACCTAAAGGAGTTTGAGTCACCAAGATGAGTATGTGTAACCATTTCCACAGGGATTTCAGAATGAAATGTAAATTTTATATATTTTTCATCTTACAGTAGATTTAAAATAAGACATTTAGACTCCCATCCATCTTAAAATTAATGATATGGGAACAGCTTTTGTAGTGCAGTTCCACAAGCCAATTAAAATTTCCCTAAATGTACATATCAGGCTGTGCTGCAATGCAAAGTCACTGCATCCCAACCAATATCACTGTGCACTGCCAAAATGTGAAGATTGAGTTTAGCAATCCCAAACCATAGTAACTTCAATTCTCTTCTCCCCTCCTGAGGAGATATAAACACACACCCAGAATATCAGAGAGGAAAAAAAAATCTGTATCACGCATGTTGCAACACTTATCAATTCTTAACAAGGAGAAGGGAGGAGAAATTAAGCGAAGGAATAGTGTGTGCCTGTGCCTACTCTGATACCATGCCAGCACACCAGCGGTTTTTCATGTCTCTACTTAACCCTTACATATCCCAACAATAATTTCTAACAAATTCAAAAGAAAGCCTACCGAAAGCTATAGACACTATTTACCATGAAGGAAAAATAAAAAACAAAATTGTTTGTAGAATGCAAATACTATTGGTAAAGTTTCTCCTTTAGCATTTACATCACCAAAGCATAACAGTGGTTCTCAAACTTATTTGATCGTGCCCCCATTGTGTCCCCCAGTTCTGAATGCAGCGTCACTACCAGCCAAGTAGTAAGGGTGACAATACCATACCATGTCACCCTTACTTCTCCGCTTCTGCCAGTGGTGGCACTCCCTTCAGACTCAGAGCTGTGCATCCAGCCAGCAGCCGCTGCTGCTCTTCAGCCACCCAGCAAGTTTTTTTTTTTTTTTAACCCCCTAAAGCTTTTCATGCCCTCCGGAATACATTCCGTGACCCCTTGGTGGGAGGCTCCTCCCAGTTTGAGAATCTCTGACATAACATGGATTTCCTTCAAGATATGTACAGTAACTCCTCACTTAAAGTCGTCCCGGTTAACGTTGTTACCTTGCTGATCAATAAGGGAACATGCTCGTTTAAAGTTGTGCAATGCTCCGTCGTCGTTTGGCAGCCACCTGCTTTGTCCACTGCTTGCAGGAAGAGCAGCCCGTTGTAGCTAGCTGGTGGGGGCTTGGAACCAGGATGGACCAGCAGCCCCCCTACCAGCTCCCCCCTCCCCTAGGTTCCCTGTGCTGCAGCCACCCAGCAGGCTATCAATTACTGGCAGTTCAGCTGTCCCTCCCCCACTGCCATGTGCTGCTCCTGCCCTCTGCCTTGTAGCTGCTCCCAGAGACTCCCGCTTGCTGTGCAGGGGAGGGAAAAGGGGGGAGTGGCCGCACTAATGTCAAGGTGTCCCCTCCCCCCACTCCTGCATCCCGCTTACTCCTCCTCCATATAGAGCAGGCAGGGGACACAGAGAGACAGACAGAGAGAGCTTGGGGGCAGCAAGTGCTGTCTCAACTTCCAGATCCACTTAAAAAGACAATGCACTTAAGAGTGAGTCAGCTTACTTAATGGGGCAGTGTGCATCTTTCTCTCCCCCCCACACACACAAAGTGTGTGTCTGTCTGCTGTGCTGTCTCCCCTCCCTCCTGTTCGTGCTGCCTTGATGAGAGGCTACATTAACAACGTGTTAACCCTTGAGGGCTCAGACAAGTGCTAGTTCATCATCATTTAGCAGCAAGGCATTCCCTGGGAAATATCCCTCCCTCTTCCACCCTCTAACTTCACCACCTCAACCAAGCTTCACAATCATCATAGCTGTGAACAGTATTAAATTGCTTGTTTAAAATGTATACTGTGTGTATATCTATATAATAAAGTTTTTTGTCTGGTGAAAAAAAAATTTCCCCGGAACCTAACACACACACACACCGCCCCACATTTACATTAATTCTTATGAGGAAATTGGATTCGCTTATCATCATTTCACTTAAACTCGCATTTTTCAGGAACGTCAACGTCAAGCAAGGAGTTACTGTACACAGGTTCATCCTTAATCACAGAAGTCACAGAAAGAAAAGGCCCTTTAAATCATATAGCCCATCTCTCGGCCAGTGCCAAGCAGTTCCCTATACCATATTCCATAGTGTTTTGCTCAGTCTAATTTTGGGAGTCCCAAGCACAGAGGTTTCCAACACTTTCTTTAGAATTACTCGCACTCTAACAAATCATACTGTCATGAATTTTTTCTTGATACGTATCTTAAATTTCCTCCTAATCCAATCCCTAATTACCTCTTGTGCCACTCTAAATAATTCCTCTTCATTCTGGGTACCCTTCTGTAACCATAAAATTTCGTTCTTTTAGCCTTTCAACTCCATCCCTCCAGCCGCAATAATTCTTTTTGTTCATTTCTTCTATTGACAAATTTGAGGGAGACCTTTCTAAAAAGGTATCATGTCCAGAAATGAATGTTCTATGTGCAGTTACTCCAGCACCTCAGAGAGGGGAAATACTTTTACCTTAATTTCCCGCTCCATGACATGAAGCATTTGGATACTCAACTCAAAAATCTCTTAGCTTACCATTTTCTTTTTTTGGCAATGTATTACTTTGCAAGTTCATGTCTAATTTGCTACTCATGCCTCTTCTAGCAGTCAGAAACTTTATCTGAAGAGGCAGGATTTGCCATCAGTACCACAGACATCTCCCTCACATATCAGTTCCAAATGCAACCATCTCACCATTACATTCTGAAATGTCTCCCTGCTATTTGATGGATTCATGAATACTGCTGAAATCTGATCCAAAGTGTCTGACTCCCTATATCTAAAGAAATATCACAAAAGGAAATGCACTTCCTTGAAATCCAGATTTTCCAAGACAGCAGCAAATGCGTGAATTAACAATTGCCAAGTATTAATATTGCTAAGTTCAATCATAAAAAAAAAAAATCAAATCCCAAGAGTCAGGACCCATCAAATTATGAGATTTTAAAAATACAGTCTGAGTCCTTTTTGTTTGCCATTGGGTGTTTTAGCCAAGTTTTCAGGCTTTTCTATGAAATCATGAGGACAAGAATTTTTTTAGAAAAGTAGATCAGATTCTCACAAAACTGCTTGACTCCAGCAACTGGGGCTTTCAGAAAAACACCAAAAGTTGTCACACTTGTAATAAAGCAGAGCTGGCAACATTTAACTTTTGAAAATTCAAAATCTTGCTACTCTTGTCTTTTCTTAATAATGACTGCCTGCTTTACGTAGAGGGTTATTTGTTGTTGTTTTTTTGTAATTGGTGAAACCAGGTAGCATTCTGGAATGGGATGGAGGCAGTTTTCACTTCTGCTTTTCCATTTCTGTGATGGACATAAAGGAGGGCAAGGAAGGGCCCCCATATTTTAAGATTTTATCATCATCAGTAAAGATTAGACTACGATATTGCTAAAAATAAGCACCAGCAAATACTGCTAAACAAGCAAGACCCCCAGGAATGTGCGTATGTAAGGTAAACGATTTGGTGGAGAAGAGATGTTTTTAGTATTCTGAAGAGTTAACATATATAACTAACTTCAAAAGTCGTAAGCTTCTTTTAGAGGAGTAAATTACTGTAAAATTTTACAGACTCTTTTTAAGATTTTTGAACGATGACTTGTTCTCGCTACTCAAAGTTTGCTAACACATTAAGACAATGGGAAAAAAAACCTAACTATAAGGAAAATCTAAGTAGTTATTCATAACACAGTAGAAACAGTAGGGCCAGTGTTTAACAGTATTTCAGAGAACCTCAAAACAAGGCCTTGTCTAAAGTAGGGAATTATAACCAGAAAGTTCCCTAGTGTTACCAATAGTTCAGATGCACAGGGGGAAGTTTGTTTTGTTTTTTTTTAAATAAAAGCTAGTTATGACACCGCATTTATTCACAAAGATTTGCACTTTTTTTTTTTCTTTAGTTTGGTTTGATGCTAGAATTTTGTCCCTTCTCACACCGCGTAGGTAATGACATAACATGAGCCCTACAGGACATAGCAGTGTACATAAACACATTGGGACAGAGTTCTCTAAGCCACACATGTTCAGTCACAGCAATGAGAATGATCTGCAGTGGTAAATGATACACGGCTGGGAGTTGCCACTGTGGGGTGGAGCATGAACCTGGCCAAAGTGCCCCACAATTTGCTCACGAATGCTACATGGATTGCTGGAGATTTGTCTACAGTAGTCTATTTAGTGTAACTGATGCAATGGTAGAACCAGTTGGAATATTTTGTTACAGTTCTCTAATGTAGATAAACCCTATACACAAGAACATGAAATCCCTAAACTGAGACCTTATGACACATTCAGCATTTCACTTTAAATGGTTGTGATGGGATCCCCCGGATGCAACCTAGACTGTGGGACCACTGAGCTCTCTCCCGCACTAACCTGGGCTCCCTCTCACACTGTGATGCTGTGTCAAGCTGCAAACTACTGGCAGGTACTGCGCTTACACACACACACACACACACACACCTCCACAGGCAGGGACACACCCAACAAGTTACATGAATGATTTCCCAGGTACTCATGGGCCATGAATAGGGAGGTTCCAATCAATTCCCCCAGGTCCCCAGTGTTGCACCCCAGAACTGTACCATATTGCACTGGTCAGAAGCCAGGCCAGTGTAAGTTCATTACCCAGTCTGCCCCTCCCTCAGTGTGGAAAGGACACACACTAGCCTTTGTAAACTGAGCTGAGATTTCCCAAACACTTCAAAAACATACTGTTTTAGGTAAAATATAAAACAGGTTTATTAACTACATAAAGATAGATTTTAAGTGATTATAAGCAGCAAGTGCAGAGATCAAAGTTAGTTACTTAAGAAATAAAAATAAATTTGCAGTCTGAGTTCTACACACGAAACAGAATTTGAATCAAGCAGCGTCTCACCCTGACAGATGGTATAGTTCCTCAATACACAGGCTAGGACTCTTTTCCAGCCTGGGACCTCCTTCCCCTGTTCAAAGTCTTTGTCTTCCAGATGTTTCTCCAGGTGTTAAGTTGGGGGGGGAGGAGGGAGAAGGACAAGAGAGGTCAAGTGATGATGTCACTTCCCCTCTCTTATATTTTCTTTCAGCTTGCTGGAAAGATCTTTTGCTGTGACATGGGGATCAGGCAAGTGGCGCTGGAATGGAGGGGTCCAAGGCCCTCCCACTTTTTGCTGGCCATAAGGGCAAGTAATGAGGGGCGGGGCCTCAGGGAGAATGGGTGGTGTGAGGGCGGGGCCACAGTTCAGGTGCCTGTGGGACATCCTCCCCCCACACACACACACACTTTTGGGGAGCTTCTGCCACTCCTGGATCAGGCAGTCCTCATTGGTCAAGCAGTCTCCATTGTATACATGCTCTCATCCAGAAGTTTCTGGGATGGCCATTATGAGAGTGATTTCCTTGTAATGGGCCATCAGCACACCTGGATGGTCCTTTGCTGGACCTCACCTCCCGACCGACGGCAGACCCCGCGGATCAGCGCCTTCCCCCTCCTCCGCCCGCCTCCTGCCCACGGCAATCAGCTGGCTTGCAGTGTTCAGAAGGGAGGGGAGGGGGGGAGCGAGGACGCAGCATGCGAAGTAAAGGGGGTGGAGGTAGGGGGGAGAAGAGGCGGGTCAAGGGTGGGGGCTTGGGGGAAGGGGTGGAGTGGATGGGCCGAGGGTTGAGCCCCCTGCTCCCAGAAAAGTCAGTGCCTCTGCTTGCAAGAACAACAAGAAGAGCAGCCGGACAATCCATCCTCTTCCACTCTCTGATTCCACCACCTCCACCAAGCTTCATACTCAGCAGCGATGACTGTAGTATTAAATTGTTTCTTTAAAATTGTTTAAAACTTATATCTGTATTAAATTGAATGTTTAAAATGTATATAATGCCTAGGAAAAAAAATTCCTGGAACCTAACCCCCCCATTTACATTAATTCTTATGGGGAAATTGGATTTGCTTAACATCGTTTCACTTAAAGTCACATTTTTCAGGAACATAACTACAACGTTAAGTGAGGAGTTACTGTATTAACTGGATTCAGGCAAATGTTCTTTGGGGATATTTTTTGCCAGGGAAAAACTCAGGCATATAAAGAAAAAAAAAACCACCTCAGTTACACAAACCAAACTATGAAGCAGTTACTATTACTCGACAATCAGCTTGCAAAGATTTAATGTTATATCTCAGTTAGAAAGTCATTTTTGTTAGTAGTTAGTGCATTCTGAAATAAAAATAGCAAATTGTTAGTCCAGTTAGTTTCAAAAAGCTAAGTGATATAATTCTCAAAGGCTTCCCACTCAAAACTCCCACTTAGTATAATGTATTAAAATAGAAACTGCAACACAGAATGTTCCAAAATTATGTATGTTATAGCCATTTACTGAAGTGTAATGTGTTTATTAATTTCCCCAAAACCTTGCATATATGAATCAAAGCATTACTCACCATTCTGGGAAGTATTTCAAGTTGAAAGTAAGTAAGTAAAGATACAGCACCTATCTCTGCTCAATCAGCTATACAAGAGCTATCCAATAGCTCTTCTACTTATAAGATTCCAAGTAGTTGCAAGCTATTGAGTCAGAAAAGTGGAAAATCCCTAGTGATATGCATGTGACCTGAGGAAACCTATCCCAGCAGCTTGTCTTGTTAGGGAGAGCAGGAGATAAATTGGTTTAAAAATTAAGTATTGGTATGAACTCAGTTCCACAAACAACAACAAAAAAAAAAAGCACACTTTATGAGCAAATTCCTTTTCTGATGCAACATCTTGCAACAACTGGAATCTTGAAGTTCCATGTTAAAGTCATTAAGAAACCACAGTTCAGATTCAAGAAATCCATAAATGATGTTCAAGCATATTATCTCAGTTTTAATGGGATTTCATATAATATTTTGGCTGCACACACGACAGCACTGCAGCAGTTTTATGCTTTGTTGATGCTTGGAAGGTTGTATCTTTGTAAAAAGCTAGAAAGTTTGGGGGAGGGAGGTTGTTTTGTTTTTTAAATAGAAGTCTAGGATTCTGCAGAGGCTGATAGCTATAGAGCTCCACCGGGAAAAGAAAAGTTTGTCTCTTTTTTTAAACAAACAGTACACTTAAAATTCAAAAGTGACAAGGTAAAAAGCATAACGTGTTTTCCTAGCCGAAAATGTTGTGAAATAATTTCATGCTCATTTCTCCTTTTTTTTTTTAAAAAAACCAATTGAAATCAAATATTTTTGGATGTTATTCTACATTTTCTAATGTTTTGATTTTAATTGCAACACAGAATACAAAGTGTACGGTGCTCATATGGGGGGGGGGGGATAGTTCAGTGGTTTGAGCATTGGCCTGCTAAACCCAGGGTTGTGAGTTCAAACCTTGAGGGGGCCACTTAGGGATCTGGGGCAAAAATCAGTACTTGGTCCTGCTAGTGAAGGCAGGGGGCTGCATTCAATGACCTTTCAAGGTCCCTTTTAGTTCTAGGAGATATATATAATTGGAGATATACCTATTATATATAAAAAATATTTGCATTGTAAAAATGATAAACAAAAGAAATAGTGACAGGTTTCAGAGTAGCGGCCATGTTAGTCTGTATCCGCAAAAAGAACAGGAGTACTTGTGGCACCTTAGAGACTAACCAATTTATTTCAGCATAAGTTTTCGTGGGCTACAGGTCACTTCTTCAGATGCATAGAACTTCTGTCTGTGTGTTCCATTCTATGCATCCGAAGAAGTGGGCTGTAGCCCACGAAAGCTTATGCTGAAATAAATTGGTTACTCTCTAAGGTGCCACAAGTACTCCTGTTCTTTTTAAGAAGAAATAGTATTTTTCAATTCACCTCATACACTACCGTAAATCACTCTTTATAGTGAAAGTGCAACTAACAAATGTAGATTTTTTTTTTAGTGTAACTGCACTCAAAAACCAAACAATGTAAACCTTTAGAGCCTACAAGTCCACTCAGTCCTACTGCTTGTTCAACCAATCGCTAGGACAAACAAGTTTGTTTACTTTTTCAGGAGATAATACTGCCCGCTTCTTGTTTACAATGTCACCTGAAAGCGAGAACAGGCGTTCACATGGCACTGTTGTAGCTTGCCAGATATTTATGTGCCAGATGCGTTAAAAGATTAATAAGTCCCTTCATGGTTCAACCAACAATCCAGAGGACGTGTCCATGCTGTTGAGGGGTTCTGCTCAATAACAATCCAAAGCTGTGCGGACTGACGCATGTTTGCTTTCATCCTCTGAGTCAGATGCCACCAGCACAAGGTTGATTTTCTTTTTTGGTAGTTTGGGTTCTGTAGTTTCCACACCAGAGTGTTTCTCTTCTAAGACATCTGAAAGCATGCTCCACACCTCATCTCTCTCAGATTTTGGAAGGCATTTCAGATTCTTAAACCTCGGGTCAGGTGCTGTAGCTATCTTTAGAAATCTCACATTGGTACCTTCTTCGCGTTTTGTCAAATCTGCAGTGAAACTGTTCTTAAAATAAACATGTGCTGAGTCATCATCCGAGAATGCTATAACATGAAATTATGGCAGAATGCAGGTAAAACAGAGCAGGGGACACATAATTCCCCCACAAGGAGTTCAGTCACAAATTTAATTAATGTATTATTTTTTAACAAGCGTCATCAGCATGGAAGCATGAAGGGGCATATGAATGTTTAGCATATCTGGCACGTAAAAACCTTTCAATGCCAGCTACAACAGTGCCATGTGAACACCTGTTCTCACTTTCAGGTGACACTGTAAATAAGAAGTGGGCAGCATTATACCCTGAAAAAATAAATATTTGTAATAAAAATATGAAGTGAGCACAGTACATTGTGTTCTGTGTTGTAACTAAAATAAATATATTTGAAAATGTAGAAAATATCCAAAAATATTTAAATAAATGGCATTTTATTATTAACAGTGCAATTAATTATGTCGTCTAGACCTGAAGACTGAAGCTCAGATTATGCAACAGATTTGTTCTCTTGGTCAGCAAATATTAAATTAAATAGAGAAAAGAAAAAGCTATTCAGCCATGCATGAACTGAGCAACTGGAGCAGTGGGGTTTATAAGTAGTGAATGGAAGAGGGGCCAAGTTCTCCTCAGTTACTCAGTTCAGCTCCATTAAAGTTAATTAATGGAATTAATGGCATAACATACTTTTTCAAATCCCGCATCCCAAGACAGGGATACAATTCCAATTTCTACATCGATAAGCAGAGTCAACAGGAAACATTATCCATCACCCAGTGAAACTAAAGCAAAGACTTACAAGGTAACAAAGACAAGCATAGGTTCAAGATGACAAGTGTTTTCTGCATCAACCAGTCATTCACCGAGAGTCTGGGAAATACAAACATGACCATTGAAGTGTGCCTTCTGCTTTAAAGGTGCTATAGGTAACAAGCTATACATTTGACTACAGACAAATGAACAGTTCTTGCGCAAAGGACTTTCTAGTTTAAAAAGATAAAAATGACTCACTGTGTAAAATGACAGCAACTTTAAAAAGCCTTCCAGTTTTTAGAAGAGTACAATAAACCAACAGAACAAAAAAGTTGCATCGCTACAACATTCACTGCTCATGTTCCTAAAAGGAAGTGTTTATGAGATTAATTTTGCTGAAGCAACTCTCATATGTCATAATTTCAGTTTCACCAGCACAGCTCCAAGTGAATTAAAGGGACACCAGCAACTTAGGTCACCTCTATTTTTTTGGACATGCCATTTTTACCTTTAATATCCCAATTACTACAAATGAAAGTTTTCCAGAAACACTCAGAAAGAAGAAAAACAATGTACTTCATGTATTTGACTTCATTTTGAATCTAGTCACCTTCACCATTTTCCTGTATAGTAAGTATCCCTCATTTGTTTTGGGGGGTCTTTACACCCAGAACACGGGAAGAGAAAAGCATTTAAAAATAGTAAGCTAATTGCAAGACTATTGAAATTGACAAGAGTGCATGTATTACCTGAGACTACTTTAAGCTCTTTAAAACAGATAAGATTTCAAGTTGATGGTATCTCCTCAAGGAACTAACCATAGAATAACTAATTTACTGATACATAGCATATGAACGCTTTTGTCCATACGAAGTTTGAAATTAATCAAACTTTTTAGAGAGTGTGCTGATTGCACATCAGTTTCTTGTTTCATGCCATCTTTAAGTAGGGTTTTAAAGGGAAAATGCCTGTGTTGTGACTAAATGAGACTTACTAGCTAGCTCTGGAATGCCATTCAAGACATTCAGATGCTGTCCTTGGTCCAGGTCTCTTTCTACTCAAATAGACAAGGGCTAGAAACACTAAGGAAACATTACTTTGTTTCCAGAGTAAGAAGCATAAGAAAGCTATTTTCAACACTAATGCAACCCCTTCCTGCAACATTAAATGTAATCTGAAAAAATATGGCTGTTACATTCTGTGTGTGGCTATATAAATATCGCCTAGGTGGTCTTTTCCTTCTTATTTCTCATATTGGAAATCCAGGCCTTTTTCAGTTTATCCTGGAAAACCATGGTTGACAGGAGGAGCTAGGAAGTTATGATATCTAACAAGGAAGTAAAACCTGATTGAGAAAGGATGAAAATTTTGTTCAAGTTCTTTACAAAGGTATTTCATTTGTGCTCAGACTCATTTGACAAGCATTTAACAGCTGGAAGAACAGGTCCAGCTACAGCACCAACACTTCTATCCCTTCAATTTAAGGATCAGAGAGCTCCTAATGTTCTGTAGATTGTATAAGCAAAAGCTGATGAAAAATGAGTAAAATAAGAACTTGTATTCGAGCACTGTGGGTTTTTTTTCATCTTTTTAAAAGCGGGAAGTCTTTCTGTGACATCCTACAACAAAGATGCACAAGCCTTCCCTCCCTCTTCCCCCCCGCCCCCCATTCTTTCACATTTAAAAGAATGATAGTGCAAAAGTTCTAGCCAGGCAAAGTTAAAAATGAAACCACTGACAGAAAAACTAGATACCAAGCAACAACAATTCAAACTCTCCTTTAAACAGTTACAATGGACAGAGGATAGAGCTGCCAAAGCATCTGACTGCATGTTAGGAATGTCAACTGTAATAAGTCTTAATTTGTTACAAGCAGGATGAATAAAAACCAATGTGGTTTTTTTTAATGGAGTTTATTTAAAATTATACTTAAATTATACTTATATTATTATATTTAAAATATTTAAATAATAAATATGCTGCATCCATGAGTCCCTAACAAAAACTCTAAGTTAAAGGCAGCTTTTCTATATAAAGAATCAGGGGAGAACATCTAATTTTTGAGGTTAAGCTTTAGAAATGTAGCATAATAGGTCACGTGCTGTATTAAGGGCTTGTTCTGTTTAATAAAAATACATTTTATATGCTAGTTTGTATGTTTAATTAAATTCCAGTTACCATCTCAATGCAGCTGGGCACAAATCATGACCAAAAAGGTTAATTATTTAGCAACATAGTCACCATTTCCTTAAAGTGTGCAATTATTTAATAAGAATCTGAAAATATTAAGTGATGTAATTACTTAAAATGTATAGAGTTATAGCGTACTCACCTAGGTAGCAAAAATACGTACCTAATCTAAGAACATAAGAATGGCCATACTGGGTCAGACCAAAGGTCCATCAAGCCCAGTGTCCTGTCCTCTGACAGTGGCCAATAGCAGGTGCCCCAAAGGAAATGGACAGACAGGTTATCACCAAGTGTCACCCAATGTCCCTCTGCCATTTACACTGGCCAAACCGGACAGTCTCTACGTAAAAGAATAAATGGACACAAATCTGAAGTCAAGAATTATAACATTCAAAAACCAGTCGGAGAACACTTCAATCTCCCTGGTCACTCGATTACAGACCTAAAAGTCGCAATATTACAACAAAAAAACTTCAAAAACAGACTAAAATGAGAGACTGCTGAATTGGAATTAATTTGCATAATGGACACCATTAAATTAGGCTTGAATAAAGACTGGAAGTGGATGGGTCATTGCACAAAGTAAAACTATTTCTCCATGTTTAATTCCCCCCGCCCTCCCTGCCACTGTTCCTCACACCTTCTTGTCAACTGCTGCAAATGGATCATTTTGATTACCACTACAAAAAGTTTCTCTCCCTCCTGCTGGTAATAGCTAACCTTAACTGATCACTCTCGTTAGAGTGTGTATGGTAACACCCACTGTTTCATGTTCTGTGTGTGTATGTATATATATATATATATATATATATATATATATATATATATATATATATCTTCCTACTGTATTTTCCATTGCATGCATCCGACAAAGTGGGCTGTAGCCCACGAAAGGTTATGCTCAAATAAATTTGTTAGTCTCTAAGGTGCCACAAGTACTCCTGTTCTTTTAGATAGGATTATGATTTTCCAATGTGCATTACTTTGCATTTATCAACATTAAATTTCATCTGCCATTTTGTTGCCCAGTCACACAGTTTTGTGAGATCCTTTTGTGGCTCTTCGCAGTCTCCTTGGGACTTAACTATCTTGAGTAGTTTTGTATCATCTGCAAATTTTGCCACCTCACTGTTTACCCCTTTCTCCAGATCATTTATGAATATGTTGAATAGGACTGGGCCCAGTACAGATCCTTGGGAGACACCACTATTTATTCTGAAAACTGACCATTTATTCCTACCCTTTGTTTTCTATCTTTTAACCAGTTACTAATCCATGAGAGAACCTTCCCTCTTACCCCATGACAGCTTATTTTACTTAAGAGCCTTTGGTGAGGGACTTTGTCAAAGGCTTTCTGAAACTCTAAGTACACTATATCCACTGGATCTCCTTTGTATGCATGCTTGTTGACCCCCCTCAAAGAATTCTAGTAGATTGGTGAGGCATGATTTCCCTTTACAAAAACCATGTTGACTATTTCCCAACAAATTATGTTCATCTATCGTTTCAACCAATTTGCCCGGTATTGAAGTGAGGCTTACTAGCCTGTAGTTGCCAGGGTCACCTCTGGAGCCCTTTTTAAAAATTGGCATCACATTAGCTGTCCTCCAGTCATTTGATACAGAAACTGATTTAAATGATAGGTTATAGATGACAGTTAGTGGTCCTGCAATTTCACATTTGAGTTCCTTCAGAACTCTTGGGTGAATACCATCAGGTCCTGGAGACTTATTACAATTTAGTTTATCAATTTGTTCCAAAACCACCTCTAATGACACCTCAATTTGGGCCAGTTCTTCAGATCTGTCACCCAAATAGAATGGCTCAGGTTTGGGAATCTCCCTCACATCCTCAACAGTGAAGACCGATGCAAAGAATTCATTTAGTTGCTCCACAATGACCTTATTTTTGAGTCCTCCTTTAGCATCTCGATCGTCCAGTGGTTGTTTAGCAGGCTTCCTGCTTTTGATATTTTTTTTTTTTAATTGCTAATACTTTTGGAGTCTTTGGCTTTAAAATCTAAAGGCTCTATTTAGGTGTAAATCAACAAGTTTTAATATTTAATATTTATATCAACCAATAAGAATGCACTTGTCTTTAGAAAATAACTGAAGTACAAATGGAAAAGTTGATTAATATTGAAGATTTAAGTCACTCCACCCTGATTGCAAGCCTTTTCATTTTGGTTCACAATTTTCAAGAATGTTCTGAAGACTAGAGGAATAGTGTTTCCATTCTCTGCTGCCATGCCATGAACTGTTTCCACAACTGTGACAATTAGTAAAGTAAAAAAAGCCTACCTATACCTCAGGTAACACACAGGAACAGATAAGATTTCAACTTCAAGAGAAAACCCACCACTTAAGTTAGTCTATAAATAAAAGCAATACAGCTATTAGTACAAATATCTGAAGACCAATCATAGTAGCCAGGCAGAACTAGTCTTTCCAATCCACAGATGGCACTGTTATTTCTTTAAAAGGATCCACCAAACCACCCACAAAAGGTAATTTTTATGTCACTAGGAAAGAAAAATGATGCATTTACAGCAAAGGCAGCCCTGTTTACCTCAGACTATGTCAATAACTCTTATGAACAAAGCCTATTAATAGCACAATTAATCTCTACTTTAGAGTTCTGTACTAGCAGGAACCACTAATATCCAGGTGCCTCCCACATTAGATTTCCAAAAACAAAGTGTTCAGTGGACTTCAGGCAGCCTTCAGCTCTTCTCCCTGCTGCAGTTATAAGAATCTCTGCTTGGGTTATTATTTTTGGGGGGGAAGAGGTGGATGAGGCAGTTGCTGTAAATATCATATTGGTAACACAGAATGTTTGCTAACTAAAAGGAAAGACTTGCAGCATAATCTATAGGTGATAGTATGCTTCAAATTATTATAAATGTCACAGTGGGTTTTCTGCTGCATCGGAAAGACTGACGCTACAAAAAGAAGCACAAGAGGAAAAGCTAGTTAGTACATGACACTAACAATTTAGCTTGCAGAAAAACAAGCAATACACAGAACTACAGTATGTTAGTTGACTATAACTCTTAATTTATCTAGTGTTCATTCTTGGCTGCAGAATCACCCTTTTGGCACTTATGACTTCTAAAGCAATATGCATGAATGATCACAGCAATATGCCTATGCAACAGACTGCAATGCCAAAGGGCACCAAAATATGAGTGAGAATAAATACAGCCAAAGATTAAATACTTGGAAGTAAAAAGAATTGGCAAGGAAGGAAGAACATAAGAAAAAGAAAGACTTACAAGGAGAAAGATAGAAAATACAGAAGGCCCAGGACACCTGAGGGAGAGAATGAGAACCAAGATGGGAAACAGTTTTGTAACATAATACCACATGCCTATATGGAAGTCTGCAGCAACAGTGTGGGGTGTGAATTCAATGCAAAATGGCAAAGAGCCCTATGTTTTCCCACTACCACCCCTCTCCCCACTCAAACTTTCCATGCAAGAAAATCCTGCAGAATAGGTTCATACCTGTGCTGCTAGAGTTCTATCCCATAGCCAAGGCCCTCTGTATCCTACAGCCAGCTGGAACTAAATTCTGTATCAAGGCGTTTCTGTTGCACTTTCATGCAGGAGACTGAAATTTTTGAGGTAGCTTCCATTTACATTTGTAAAGAAAAGGAGTTCTCTTATTGAAAGAGAGTATCAGTACAACACAACTACTAAAACTTCAGGAAGTCACTAGTTAAGGCAGCCTTCACATGCCTTAATACCCAAATATCATATCTGAACCACTCACTCTTCACCTCCACAAACTCAATTGATCACAATGCATACACAGTTCTTCTACATCAATCTTACCTCCAACCAAATTGGATAAATATATTCTCTATAGACGTTTTCACAGGAAAAAAAATCTATAATCAGCTGTTTGTATGTGGAAGTATGGTGCTCAGAATTAAGATTTATGGGTAAGTGTGATGCAGAGGAATTTGATGTATTCACTGGTTATACGGTGAAAGTAAATCTATATATAAAATCAATGTTGAAAAGAATGCTTATGAGATGTGGACAAATTGGAGAGAATCCAGAGAAGAGCAACAATATAAGATGGAAAGATTAAAAAAACTGGGCATGTTTAGTCTTGAGAAAAGAGGACTGATGGGGGACCTGATAACCTCTTCAAATATGTTAAGAGCTGTTCTAAAGAGGATGATGGTCAATTGTTCTCTGAAGGTAGGACAAGTAGTAATGGGCTTAATCTACAGCAAAGGAGATTTACGTTACATATTAGGAAAAACTTGCTAACTATAAAGGACAGTTAAACACTGGAATAGCCTTCCAAGGAAGACTGTGGCATGCTCATGAATTCTCAAGAGCTGGCTAAACAAAACACGACAGGGATAGTCTAGGTTTACTTGGTACTGCCTCTGTGCAATGGACTCGTCTTGAAGACTTTTCGAGATCTCTTCCAGTCCTACATTTCTATGATTCTATTATTGTTATCCACACAAATAACTTAATTTTGATATTATTACCCTTCCTAGGTCTTCTTGCAGAGCTTATATCTATATTAAAAAAATAGGCATTTCTTTCTGTCCTACTTCTGCCACCTCAGATATCTCCAACCCTTGCTCAAGCCCCACATTCCCTTCATGTTCCCCCTCATTGCCGTTTATGCCCCTCAGCCTCTGCATGAAGTGGAGGAGCAGCCAAGAAGGGATAAACCAGGATGGGAGAGGGTATGGGGAAAAGAGGGGGCAAGTGCAGATCTATGTAGAGGGCATGGGAGAAAAAAGGATTGAGAGTGGTGAAGAATTGAATGTTTGTGGGAAACCCACAGTTAGGAAAACAGTGCTTCTGCATAAAGTCACTCCCCTCTCATCATAACGGGGGACAAGGAGGAAAAAGAGAGGAAACTTGAAACTACTACCTCCATTCCTGAGACTCCTCCTCTCTCTGATAAGACTGAGATTTGCAAGAAGGGACACTCAGTCTGATAGACTTGAGCAGGTCACACTGGGGAGGTACAGCTGTGGAGAGTATTTTTATTCTTCTTCCTTGTTAACCCTCCTGTGACCACTCAAGCCCCTTGCCCAGTCATCCTCAAAAACAGGAAAAGATGAGCAAGGATATGAAGCAGAACAGAAGAAAACCCGGTACCTCTCTACAGGCTTCGCACTCCAGCAACTCTGCCATCATTGGTGCTTCAGCTCCCCAGCCCACATCACTGTGAGGACCCAGTTCTTTGCACACCAAGACTTCAGCTTTTGAGGGGCTCTATGCAGTATTGCTGTCTGCTACACTAAGAAGTCACAGCAGTAGCACCAAGCCCCACTTCTTTCCCTGCCTCCACAGTGAACAGTCCCAACCAACCCTCTGTTCCATCTCAAAGCCCCATCTGACTCCCATTACCCCAATAGCCCTATCCAGCCTGCCTCCCTAGTATGTTTTTGACTAGCACAGCTGGTGAGTCAGGCTGCCAATAACAGATACTACAAAGCAGCATATATGGTGCTTCCTACTCTTCCATGGTGAGCAATAGTTACACTATAAAGATTTTCATTAAAAGCCAACTCCCTACCCAGAAGGGGAAGTCAGATTACAAACTAGTTTTGCTCTAGCTGATTCTTCAGCATGTCCTTCTTTACCCGATGTCAAAATAGACATTGGGATACAGCAGTGTTATGTATCTTATTCCTACGTTCAGATGCCTTTGATGTATGATCTGTTTTTGAATGAAATCAGCTGTAAATTGCTAGTAATTTAAAAAAAATCTGAATTTTACTGGATTTCATCCTCTACTTTTAAGCATTTATTGGTAAAAAGGTATGCTGTATCCTAAATGCTATGGAAAATGTTAGTGATTTAAGGCAAAATGAAACAAATGTGCGCTCATGTATTTTTATTTCCTTTTGGTTTGTACTGTGGGAGAAAATACTTGTTTATCTCCTGCCAGCACTAATTATGCAGGGCCTATGATCAATTAAAGTAGAATTAGGTCGTGGTTTTGTTAAGGAGTATAAGAAATATACCTATTCTGGATGAAAGGAATAAAGCATGCTGCACACAACCGTGATCTTTCTGGTAGATTTAACAGCTTTCATGGGAGTCCATTCATTCTCCAAAAAGATGTTGACTGGCATGCAGCATTCAAGATGGCATGAACAAGGCAGACAGTCAGAGGATCCTCAGGATCCTAATATTTTGTGACCATGGAATCATATCACATGTACAAAGCATGGAAGTGTTCTGTATGGAGCCATCAAGATAATTTAGAACATCTTTAAGGTTTAAAATTGAAGCAAAAAAGGGACTGTCAACACAGCTGAAGTCTGTGCTTGCGCATGTCATCCAGCCATTCATTATAGCTAGCAGCATAAATACAGATGTTTGGAAATAGGACTACGGTTGAGAAAAGATAATTAAAAATTAACATGATTATCTCTTCACCAACCACTTAAGCACTTTGAAGTGACAAAAATCCTCCTTTCCTACCTTTATAACTACAACCTAACTTCTACTTTACTGGAGTATGTTCAACACCTCGTTTGTGATGAGCCCAAAGAGCCTTTCACCTACAGACATTTTTTCCCACTTAGTACTACGAAATCCAAGGCAAATAACGTTTCAGCTAAACACCACAAACGTGTGTGGGATCTGCATATGCCGCATATATCGGAAGCTATTTATCCACATGTATCTGGGTGACTAGTGAAGCTTTAGGGATGCAGCATGCAAGTGTTGATCTCTCCATAGATTTCCACGTCCACTCTGGCTCCAGTGCTCTGCTGCGCTTACAGACACGGCTCCTGGATCTGGGAGGCTGACGTCCCGCCCAGAATAAAGCCGGGGGAGAAGACAACACCCACACGCGCCCGGGCTGAGACGCCAGCATTAGTTACTCACAACGCTCAGCTGCCCCGGGAAGGAACTGGCAGGGGGAGGCGGCGGCGGCACCTGGAAGGCAGCGCCAGCTACACAGCGCTGGGCCGGTCGCCCCGCCGCCCCTCCCAGCCGTGGGGACCAAGACGCCGCGTCCGAGGGTCGGGGCGGGGGGGCTGGTGTCCGAGGGGCGCGGAGCTGCCGCGACTCGCCCCCACCAGCGCTCGCTGCCCGCGGGAGCCGGGTCCCCCTCGCAGCCGGGGGGGGGGGTGGCAGGGCCCCGCGGCCGAGCCCGCCCCGCGCTGTCACTCCCCGGCCCCGAGCCCGGCCCGCTACCTGTCCTCGCTCTTGTTCTTCTGCTTCTTGCCCATGGCGGCGCTGGCGGGGCCGCCCGGTCACCGCTCGCCTGCGTCCGCCTCCGCCTCAGCAGGGTCCGGCCGGCCACATCCACTCGCACCTGGGTGCATATGGTGAGAGGCCGCAGTGCGCAAGCGCCTTCACCCCGGGACCCAGCGCCACGGCGGCCTGCGGGGAGGGCGCGAGACAAGGGCGCAGGAGGGACCCGCCGGCGCTGAGCGAGGCGCTCACTGCAGCTGCCAGCGCCCCCCCTGGCCGGAGGGCGAACAGCGGCAACAGGCGCACGCTCCCCGCTCCCTGCCAGGCCCAGCCCCAGCCCGCCCCTTTACTGCCCCCTGCTGCCCAGCTCCAGGCTGCCCCTCCTTATTGCCCAGCCCTAGGCTCGCCCCCTCACTGCACCCTGCTGCCAAGGCCAGAGGAGGAAATTTCTCACCCCCTCCCTCCTCAGACACGGGGGTGAGCGCTGTACACAACAGAAAACAAGGGACGCTCTGATTCACTGGTGTGGCCCCGTGAACAGGGAGTCAGACTATGGAATTCACAGACCTGACACCTGACTTAGGTAAATAGTTTTCCCTCACTGCGCCTCGCCTCCCCCTCTGTAAAACAGGCACAACCGCAGCATCATACGTCCCAGGGGTGTTGAGAGAATTCATATTTGTAAAGCACTTTGAGATTACTGGACAGCTAACAGCAAGCACCAGATCTTCTTCTTAGCAGGGGAGGCTCCAGGCCCCAGCACGCCAAGCGCGTGCTTGGGGCGGCAAGCCGCAGGGTGTGCTCTGCCGGCGCCGCGAGGGCGGCAGGCAGGCTGCCTCCTGTGATTTTCCTGCAGAGGGTCCGCTGGTCCCGCGGCATCGGTGGACCTCCCGCAGGCATGCCTGCGGAGGGCCCGCTGGTCCCGCAGCTTTGGTGGATCTCGCCGAAGCCACGGGACCAGCGGACCCTCCGCAGGCAAATGGCCGGAGGCAGCCTGCCTGCCGTGCTTGGGGCAGCAAAATCCCTAGAGCCGCCCCTGCTTCTTAGGTACCCACAGTGTGTGCAGGGCCAATATAAACAATGAAGAAGACACAGCCCATAAAGCTTACCCTCTAAATCAGACACAGAACACACAGAGCAGACATTTATCATACATTTGAGAGAGGTTTTGGGGGTGTTTTTGAATCATCACTGAAAAGCTTTTGGAGAGAAGCACGTTTTAAAAGGATAGTCAATCAGATAATTAAAAAATAAGTATTACAAATAGTTTCAGGTGTGATGCCAGTCCCCAAATTTTCCTGTCAATTTTTGTGGTGTTACAATAATGTTTTCTAAAATTATCAAAAAAAAACACTCCCTTTCTGCTCTGTGAACAACTCAAACAACAGCAGAAACTGAATAACTAAAGTCCCTATCTTGCTGTGTACTCTGTGCAAGCAACCCCATGTCCACACAGGGCTCTAATGTTTCCTAGGGCTTTGCAGCAGTGCAAGAGTCAACCCTCATAGAGCTCATTGTAGGATCACAGTTTAACAGACGGTTCTGTACCTACAGGGTAAAGACTGAAACTCGCTCTACACAAGGTGGCGATAAATGCACAGAGTAAACTGAAAATTTCCCCCCAATAATCTTTTATTAATAGTAATCTTAGATTTAAAAAAATACAATTTTAAGTTGCAATGTTCCTTTAAAGCAGAATATAAAGAAATGTCACATAGTGTAAAACGAAAGGGAAGACGTTTCAAGAATAAAAGAAAGTACATTGTTACCAAAAGGAAAGACAGTGGAGGGGCATTTTAATACCTGGGATTGAGGAACCATATATAGAGGCTTTATCCTGGATTGTGCAGGGTAGTTATGGAAGCTTGGGAAATGTGGGGAGTTTAGGTTGGAATCACTTGTCAGTGGAAGGGTTTGGCACATGAAAGTGCTTTCAGGGTAGGCACTTGCTCTCAGGAAGGTACAGAAGAAGGTGGGTGCTAGCTGAACAATCTGATATGAGGTACTTGCTATTGGACACATTTGCTAGATCTTCACCTCATCCTCCTACCCTCAATTCTTCTTTCCCTTTGTATTGCATCTCTGTCCTTTCCTTTGCAATGGCATCTCTGAATGTACAATATTACCTTGCAGTTAAGCTGTAGATGATAGAGTCCAAATTCCAATATTGTGTAATTTGGCCCCAGACTACACTGCATGTCAGATAAAGCATAATTCAAAGGGAAGGGACTGTGCTAGGGATCAGCACAAAGGCAGCTGACCCACAGCTCAGCTTTAAAGAGATAAACAGAAATGGCAGCACCAACTGGTGCGGAAAAAAGGTATGTTTGCCTGCCAGCTGGCCTATGATACTGAAACTGCTTACAATACTATAGTAAATCAGGAAGTTTGATCAGTGTAGGCAGTACAAGAGCACTGTGGAACTGCTGAAATATTGCTCAGCTCTTGGAAAACGTACGTAAGTTCCACTCTGTGTTAGCTTCATTCAAGGAATTAGGGAGGGTTTAAAGAAGGAAAAGACAAAGGTTATCAAGAAAATTTCTTAGCAAAAGTATAGGAAAAAGGTCTGTGGTTCTGGCAGCATATACTTGTGTACCCAGTAACACCAATCGAATGACAAACATACACTAGTAGGATTGATCAAGTCTTTTCTTCATTATACAGAAATGTAAAAGAATGCAAATCCTAGATGGTACCAGAATTTAAATCAAACTCTGAAGCTCTTTTTAGTAGCACTCACATTTAAACAGCAACTAGTAGCTGAAAGCCTCTTCTGGCATATAGGTGTAATTTGTCATGTGTGTAAATAAGGCAAAATGGCTGAGAACTTAAAAGTTGGATGGTAAGAGACCACAAATCGCAATGATGATTGAACCTGCTGATATGCTGAACAAAAAAAGTTCTCAGCCATGCTTGCAGTTCTTTCCATTGCTTCACACACAACAGATATTCTAGGCTTCAGAGTGATGTTTGGGGTTATTATGTGTTCTGGTTGTGTTCATTTATGTCTGTGGGGTTTGTGTTGTGGGATTCTGTACTGATTTGTGAAGGTGGCAAATGAGGGGTGTGTGCTGCTGTGAAGGGCTGTATGTGTTTGGGGTTATTATATACCGGAGTTGGCAACCTCTGGCACGCGGATCGCCAGGGTAAGCAGCCTGGTGGTCTGGGCCAGTTGGTTTACCTGCCGCCAGGCCAGTGCAACCCATTAGGCCATCTAGGTGGTCACCTAGAGCACTAGCATTTGGGAGGTGGCATTTCGGGTCCTTCAGCGGCGACCATGGCGGCCGGATGTTTGGCCACCCCAGCCGTCATCGGCATTTAGGCAGAGGGTCCTGGGGCAGGGGGGCGCAGGGAGGGCCGCCTGCAGCAAGTAAGGGGGGGCGCGGCACACAGGGGATCCGCTCCCTACCCCAGCTCACCTCTGCTCCGCCTCCTTCCCTGAGCACACTGCCTCGCTCAGCTTCTCTCCCTCCCAGGCTTGCGGCATCAAACAGCTGGGGGGGGAGGAGCTGCCACGGGGGGGTGCCTTAGGGTGGACGGGGGCAGAGACCTGCCACAGGGCTCGGGGGGGGTGTGTGCAGGTGGAGGTTTCGCCTAGGGCGCGAAATATCCTTGCACCGACCCTGCCTGCCGCATCGGCAGGTTTGGCCAACCGCGGCTCCCACCGGCCACGGTTCGCAGTCCCAGGCCAATGGGGGTGGCGGGAAGCGGTGCAGGCAAGGGATGTGCTAGCTGCGGCTTCCCGCCACCCCCATTGGCCTGGGACGGCAAATCGCGACCACTGAGAGTCGCGATCAGCCGAACCTGCCAACGGGGCAGGTAAACAAACTGGACTGGCCTGCCACGGTGCTTACCCTGGTGAGCCAAGTGCCAGAGGTTGCCAACCCCTGTTATATACAGTGACTGTGTCGTGTGGGTGGCTGTGCTGATTTGCATCTTGGTAGTTGTGCTAAGAGAGTAGCGTGGATTTGTGCAGATGGTGAATGAGGGGTGCATGCTGCAGTGTGGCAGTTGGGCGCCTGGGTGTGACAGTTGGGCCAAGTAATCCATCATTGTACATTATCCCTTAAATTACCAATAAAATTGTTGCCTGCAAATTAGCTATAGAATGAGGGTGGTGATTGGTTGAGTTACCTCTGACCTCGGAACTGCCTAGGACTCTTGGCATGGCATATCCATGATGGAATGACTGTAGCTGTACATCACACAGGTATAATTAATTAAGTCAAAATGGCTGAGAACTTAAAAACTGGATGGTAATAAACTGTGAAACCCAGTGATGATTCATTCTGGTGGTATTCTGAACAAAGAGAGCTCTCAACACGCTTGTACCGCTTCTGTCACTTCACACTGACTGTACAGACATAATAAGCTTCAGACTGACTCCCACAGTGTGACATTCCTGGAATCTTATTATATAGTGTCAGTATTTAAGAACTACAGGCACTATTCCTGCTGATTGCCCTAGCCATTACTATCATTACCCTGTGTCAAAAATATTACCACTGTGATTAAAGAAAAGAATTAAAGGATCGTTTCAGATGTAACATTTGGAGTCACAAAAATACAACAGACAGACACTAACCAATGGGCAGGTTATGGTGATATGGTTCACAATTCCCAATCAGCCTCCTCCTGGCTACCATAATGGGACAATGTCTGTCTGTAGATAAGTGCGATAGAGCAGTAAAATGGTGGTCTATTGGAAGGATCACACAACAGGAAGTTGTAAAATATGTCTGAATGAATGCTATATGTTTAACATTTCCAATTCACGATAAAAAAAATCTAGATGACAGAATAGAGCAATTACTATATATATCTTTTATATAACTTGCTCCTTCACATTTAGAAAAACATCCCATTTTGATTTTAGATAGTCAGTGAGGTACTGAAGTCATGTGATAGAAGCAATGATCTTTTGTGACTACTCCACTCACCTGAAAGCATCGCTGAACATGCTGCACCCACTTTCCCCTGGATTTTACAAACAGCCTAGTGTGACCCTTATTGGGTAGAAGGTTTTTGCCTATGCATCATACACTGATGCCTGAGGAAAGACTTGGCCCCATGTCTGACGTCAAGAGATGCCCATTACGACAAAGGCCTAATGAACGGCCTAAAGAGCCAGGAACAGCTCCTCCTGACACCAGCAGCCCAAGGCCACAGAGCTGCACTCCCACCCTCCCACCAAATGAGGCCCCGGGTGGATGCATCACCCGGCTATGGGGAACCCCACTCTAGCTGGAGTCCCTGCACACCCAGTGCTTCACACCCATCCCCCAGCCCAGACGGGAGCTCCTGCCACATTCCTCAGGGTGGCTCCCCAGCCCCACCCCCACCCTGAAGGAAAAGAGCAGAGCCCCACAGCCCCCACAGACAGCAGGCCACGGTCCCCGGCAGGCATCGCACGGCACACTGTTCTGCTCTGCACCTGCGTGTGTCTCGTGAGGGTGGAGGGGAGAGATTCTCCTTGGCTGTCCAGTAATCTCAAAGTGCTTTACAAACAACACCCCTGGGACGTAGGGTGCCGCTGTTGTGCCTGTTTCAGTGGGGAGGTTAGGTGCAGTGAGGGAAAACGATTTGCCCAAGGCAGGTAGCAGTTCAGTGGCAGGGCTGTGAATCCCATAGTCTGACTCCCTGTTCTGTGCTCTAACCACGGGGCCACCCCAGTGAATCAGAGCGTCCCTTGTTTTCTGTTGTGTACAGCGCTCACCCCCATGCCTGAGGAGGGAGGGGGTGGGAAATTTCCTCCTCTGGCCTTGGCAGCAGGGTGCAGTGAGGGGGCGAGCCTAGGCCTGGGCAATAAGGAGGGGCAGCCTGGAGCTGGGCAGCAGGGGGCAGTAAAGGGGCGGGCTGGGGCTGCCCTGGCAGGGAGCGTGCGCCCGTTGCCGCTGTTCGCCCTCCGGCCAGAGGGGGCGCTGGCAGCAGCAGTGCGCGCCTCGCTCAGCGGGTCCCTCCTGCGCCCTTGTCTCGCGCCCTCTCCGTAGGCCGCCGTGGCGCTGGGTCCTGCCTGGCGTGAAGGCGCTTGCGCACTGCGGCCTCTCACGTCACCACCGTCCTCCCCGGTGCGAGGCGAGTCAACGATCATCGGATTCGCCAGGCACGAGCTGAGGCCGCGAGACCGGCACGCGCGGACAGGGTGAGGGGGCGCCGGCGCCGGGCCTGCGGGGCGGGGACTGTGGGCGGCGCGTCCTGTCCGGCAGCGTTTCCCTTGTGGGCCCAGGGGCCCGGCTGCGGGCTCCTTTCGCGCGCTGGGATCGCCAGGGGCGGTTTGTCCGGGGCGGGAGCGTTGGAGCCGGTGAAAGCAGCTGTTGCAGCTGGCGCGAGCCGCGCGTGCGCAATGCGTTGTGTTTAGCTGCTGCCGGGCTCGGGGCCCTGTCGCCCTATAGCTGGTGGAACCTCCCCCCCCCCCCCCCGCACTAGGCAGGAGCTGCAGGGGGTAACAGCTGGGGGGCGGGGGTGCCCATAGCACGTCAGACAGCCCCGCCCCCGCCTCACCTCCCCTGGTGGGAAGTGGGGCTGATGCCCGTTTTCTGGAACTGGCTCTCGAACCTCCGCCCCGTCCAACCCCCCCTGCTCCCTGTCCCTGGTACCATGTGTGTCTGAAATTCTACACAAGGAGGATCTCCACAGAGAAAGGTTGAGCCTGTGCTGTTGCCCAGAGCAATCAGTTTCTCAGGGTATGTCTGCAGTACGGGATTATTCTGATTTTACAGAAACTGTTTTTTTAAAACAGATTGTATAAAGTCGAGTGCGCGCGGCCACACTAAGCACAGTAAGTCGGTGGTGTGCGTCCAGGTACCGAGGCTGGCGTCGATTTCTGGTGCGTTGCACTGTGGGTAGCTATTCCGTAGCTATCCCATAGTTCCCGCAGCCTCCCCCGCCCCTTGGAATTCTGGGTTGAGATCCCAGTGCCTGATGGGGCAAAAAACATTGTTGCGGGTGGTTCTGGGTACAGCCTCACCCCTCCCGCCGTGAAAGCGGCAGACAACCGTTTCGCGCCTCTTTTCCTGGGTGAACTGTGCAGACGCCATAGCACAGCAACCATGGACCCTGCTCAGCTCAAGACAGCAATCATGGACGTTGTAAACACCTCGCGCATTATCGTGCAGTCTAAACCAGGACCTGCAAAACCAGGCGAGGAGGAGGCGGCTATGGCAGCGCGGCGACAAGAGTGATGAGGACATGGACACAGAATTCTCTCAAACCGCGGGCCCCTGCGCTTTGGAGATCCTGATGGTAATGAGGCAGGTTCTAGCCGTTGAACGCCGATTTTGGGCCCGGAAAACAAGCACAGACTGGTGGGACCGCATAGTTTTGCAGGTTTGAGACAATTCCCAGTGGCTGCGAAACTTTCGCATGCGTAAGGGCACTTTCATGGAACTTTGTGACTTGCTTGCCCCTGCCCTGAAATGCCATAATACCAAGATGAGAGCAGCTCTCACAGTAGAGAAGCGAGTGGTGATAGCCCTCTGGAAGCTTGCAACGCCAGACAGCTACCAGTCAGTCGGGAATCAATTTGGAGTGGGAAAATCTACTGTGGGGGCTGCTGTGATGTAAGTAGCCAAAGCAATCACTAAGCTGCTGCTACGAAAGGTAGTGACTCTGGGAAATGTGCAGGTCATAGTGGATGGCTTTGCTGCAATGGGATTCCCTAACTGTGGTGGGGCGATCGATGGAACCCATATCCCTATCTTGGCACCAGGGCACCCAGTACATAAGCCGCAAGGGGTACTTTTCAATGGTGCTGCAAGCACTGATGGATCACAAAGGACGTTTCACCAACATCTACGTGGGATGGCCGGGAAGGGTTCATGACGCTCGCGTCTTCAGGAACACTACTCTGTTTAAACGGCTGCAGCAAGGGAATTACTTCCCAGACCAGAAAATAACAGTTGGGGATGTTGAAATGCCTGTAGTTATCCTGGGGGACCCAGCCTACCCCTTGATGCCATGGCTCATGAAGCCATACACAGGCAGCCTGGACAGTAGTCAGGAGTTGTTCAACTACAGGCTGAGCAAGTGCAGAATGGTGGTAGAATGTGCATTTGGCTGTTTAAAGGCGCGCTGGCGCACATTACTGACTCGCTCAGACCTCAGCCAAACCAATGTCCCCTTTGTTATTGCTGCTTGCTGTGTGCTCCACAATCTCTGTGAGAGTAAGGGGGAGACCTTTATGGCGGGGTGGGAGGCTGAGGCAAATCACCTGGCTGCTGATTACGCGCAGCCAGACACCAGGGCGATTAGAAGAGCATACCAGGAAGCGGTGTGCATCAGAGAAGCTTTGAAAATGAGTTTCATCACAGGCCAGGGTACGGTGTGACTGCTGTGTTTGTTTCCCCTTGATGAACTCCTCCCCCCCCCCCCCGATTGACTCATTCCCTGTAAGCAACCCACCCTCCCCCTTCGATTACAGCTTGCTTAAGGAAATAAAGTCACTATCATTTAAAAATCATGTATTCTTTATTAATTCATTATAAAAAGAGGGAGAGAACTGACAAGGTACCGTATTTTTCCGTGTATAAGACGCCCCCATGTATAAGACGCCCCCCACTTTTCTAACCCAAAATTCAGAAATCAATATATTTTAAACATAGAACACATTTTTATTTAGTAATTAGGCAACATTTACATACCAGTACTATGATATTATGCATCACACTTAGCTTTGAGCAAATCACTTTATTCAGCCTCTATTGCATCATTGCTTCTTCTTCATCACTATTAGTTTCGAACATATCAGTTTCTTCAACTTCTATTGCATCACTGCTGTCTACTGAGTCACTGTCTATATATATGAGATCATCCTCAGTTCCGTCCATGGCATTGCTGATTCCACATTTCTTGAAGGACTTCACAATCACCTTTTTTTGATGCCATACCGTGAGTTTAGAACCCAATTGCTAACCTCAGTAATGGTTGGTTTTTTCACTCTTCCTGTGGGTGTCAAGTTACCACCTGCTTTTTGAATCCATCTACTCCATTCTTCTCTCATCAGGGCTTTAAATGGCTTGTTGATTGAAACATCTGGTGGCTGTAGCTGACCTGTAAGTCCACCAGGAATAACTGCTAGCTGTGTTCGCAAATCCGGTGCAACCCTTTTTGTCTTTTCTGTTAAATGTGCTCGGAACTGATCAAAGACAAGTAGAGCTGGCCTCTTTAAGAGCCCTCCAGGTCTTCTGGACCAAACCTTTGCAAACCAAATGGCCATAATGTCTTCATGAGAAGGGATGGATGAATGAACTTGCACAATAATGCCAGGTGGTATGGTCTCTTTAGGATATGTCTTCCTCTTAAAAATAAGCATAGGAGGCAGTTTAGTACCATCTGCACAGCATGAAAGCACAGCAGTATAGTGTGTCTTTTCATGGCCACTTGTTTTGATTGCCACTGTTTTGATTCCTTTCACATCAACAGTTCTGTTGGAAGGCACATCAAAATTGAGAGGCACCTCATCCATGTTTGCAATCTGACTTGGTTCAAAATCATATTTTTTCTGAAGTTGTATGACATAGGAGTGAAACTGTTGGATTTTATCCTCATAAACTGGTGGCATTTTCTGTGCTAACTTTGTTCGTGCTCTCATGGCCAACCCTTCTCTCCTCATGAAATTGAAGCACCATTTTGCCTTTCCTGTAAAATCAACAATCTTCATTTTGCTTGCAAACATTCTTGCCTTATATTGAATAAGCTTGGTTGACACACATAAGCCACTCTGGCGCTGCTCCATAATCCAAGTCTTAAGCCTCTGCTCCAAGTTTGGCCATTTTGCTGGTTTTCCTCTTAAGGCCTTTTTTGGCATCTTAAGGAGATGTTCTTCCTGTTTTCTCCACTGTCTGATCATAGACTCAGTGGGAGGAGGTCCAAACTGTCTCTCTGCAGCTCTATTTCCATGCTCTTTTGCATAACTGATTACATTCAGTTTGAATTTTGTAGAGTAAGACATTCACTTATTTATTTTTTTATTTTCCGACATCTTTATGGGCTCAGAACACTCCGACAATACCGGTCCCTGTCGCATCTGCGCACTGCCTACGCGCTCTCCACCTCCAACGGGATGTGTTCCAATTGGTTTGTTCAGCATCAGCTGACGTCAGTTACATAAGGCTCCTGATTGGAGGAAGCCTGTTTGCAGAGACAAGCTACCAGTTTCCCTCCTGATTGGAGGTTAGTGATTAGCAGGGCCAGCTCCAGGCACCAGCTGAGCCAGCTCCAGGCACCAGCTGAGCAAGCTGGTGCTTGGGGCGGCATATTCTATGGGGTGGCATTCCACCCAATCCTAGGGCAGCACGGCCATTTTTTTGTTTTTGGTTTGCCGCTCCGGCCGTGCTGCAGGTGTCCCCCCCCTGACTTTGCCACTCAGGCCCAGGAAGAGGACACCGAGGTAGGGGTAGAGGGAACGAGGAGGGCCCGGCGCCCCGGTTGGTCTCCGGCCCCGGCCCTGCCCGGCTCCTGCCGCGTCCGGCCCCAGCGGCCCAGCTCCGGCCCCGCGTCCCTGCTGCCCGACCCCGCGACTCCTGCCCTGCGTCCCCGGCCGCCCGGCCCGGCCCCGCGTCCCCGGCCCCGGCCGCCCGGCTCCGGGTCCCCGGCCCCGCGTCCCCGGCCGCCCGGCTCCAGCCCCGGCCCCGCGTCCCTGGCTCCGGTAGTGCGGGTCCGGGCACTGCGGCGGCCGCGACCCCACCTACCCGGATGCCCGGCTCCAGACACTGCCTGGCCCCGTGGCTCCAGCCGCCTGGCTCCTGCTCTTTTGCCACGCGGCCGGGCTCCGGCAGTGCAGGTCCGGGTGCGGCGGCAGCCCCGGCTGCCCGGCTCCAGCTCCGGCTGCGTGGCTCTGGCCACCCGGCTCCCGCCACGTCCTCCAGCTCCGGCCCCGCGACTCCTGCCCCGGCCCCGCGTCCCGGGCTCCCAGCTCCAGCTGTGGCTGGACTGTAGCGCCGCCAGCCACGTCCAGGAAGCGCGGTAAGGGAGCAGGGAGGGGGTGTTCGAGAGAGGGCAGGGGAGTTTGGGGGTGGAGGGGTGGATAGGGGCTTACTTCCGTGTATAAGACGACCCTCAATTTTTAGTCTAATGATTTTAGGAAAAAGTATAGTCTTATACACGGAAAAATACGGTAGCCTGGGTGTGGTTTGGGAGGAGGATAGGAGGGAAGGAAAAGGCCACTAAAAAAATTTCAAAATAATGACAGCCTTTTGGTTGGGTTGTCCACGGGGGTGGAGTGGGCGGGTGCACGGAGCCTCCCCCACGCGTTCTTACACCTCTGGGTGAGGAGGATATGGAACATGGTGTGGGGTGAGGGTGGTTACACAGGGGCTGCAGCGGCACTCTGTGATCCTGCTGCTGTTCCTGAAGCTCCACCAGATGCCAGAGCATGTCAGTTTGATCACGCAGAAGCCCCAGTGTTGCATCATGCCTCCTCTGATCTTCCTGCCGCCACCTCTCATCTCGAGCATCCCTCCTGTCCTCACGTTCACTGGCATCTTTCCTGTAATTTGATGATACGTCCTTCCACTCATTCAGATGAGCTCTTTCATTGCGGTTCATTTCCATGATTTCTGAGAACATTTCGTCTCACGTCTTTTTTTTTCCGCTGCCTTATCTGAGATAGCCTTCGGGATGGAGTAGGGAGGCTTGAAAAATTTGCAGCTGCATGAAGGAGGGAAAAAAGGGAGAGAAGTTCTGTAAAATGTATCTTTTTAAACACAATGGTTATACTCTTTAACGGTGAACAACACTATTCACCTTACATAGCACATGTGATTTCACTACAAGGTCGCATTTTGCATCTTAATATTGAGTGCCTGCAGCTTTGGTGTTAGAGATCTCACAGACGCAGGTCCGGGCAGCAGAATTCGGCTTGCATGCGGCCATGGTAAGCCATTGTCTTTCGGCTTCTGCAGCCTTCATATACACAGTGCCCTCCTTTCCCAAATATCAAGCAAAAGCCCATTCAGTGCTGCTTCTTTCCTGTTAACATGCAGCAGCAGAACCCCCCCCCCTCCAATTCGCTGGGATGGTCGCTTTACCCCTCCCCCCACCGCGTGGCTGGTAGCAAGGAAGATCCCTGCTAGCCAAACGCGATAAAGCTCAGCGCCAATCACCCCCCCCCCTTCCCCCTGCTTGGCTACCTGCAAGGAAGGATTTCTTTTAAGCAACAGGCAAACAGCCCAGTAGGAATGGCCATCTCTGTCCCCTTAATTAAATTCCTGAATTTCAACCAGGTTACCATGAACGATATCACTCTCCTGAGGATAACACAGCGAGATGAAGAACGGATGTTGCTTGAATGCCAGCAAACACCTGGACCATACGCAGCTAGGCTTTTTGTCATGCAATGATACCAGATTACTTGCTACATGCATGGCGTGGTCAAGTGTCCTACCATGGAGGACGGAATAAGGCTGCCCTGCCCAGAAACCTTCTGCAAAGGCTTTTGGAGTACCTCCAGGAGAGCTTCATGGAGATGTCCCTGGAAGATTTCCGCTCCATCCCCAGACATGTTAACAGACTTTTCCAAAAATTGTACTGGCCGCGAATGCATCCTAAGTCCTTAGGGCAAATTAATAATTAAAAAACGCTTGCTTTTAAACCATGTTTTATATTTACAAAGGTACACTCACCAGAGGTCCCTTCCATGGCTTCATTGTGTGGGATAGTGGCTTTGGAGGGCTGGGAGGGTAATTCCATCAGGGTGAGAAAAAGCTCCTGGCTGTTGGGGAGAATGGAGTGCTGTGTGCTCTCTGCAAGCTCATCCTCCTCTTCCTCCTCCTCATCTTCCCCGTCCGCAGAATCCTCAGCCATGGCTGAAATTATCACCCCCACCTCGGAATCCACGGACAGGGGTGGGGTACTGGTGGCGGACCCCCTCCTAGAATTGCATGCAGCTCAGCGTAGAAGCGGCATGTTTTCGGCCCTGCCCCAGACCTTCTGTTTGCTGCTTTGGTTTTCTGGTAGGCTTGTCTGAGCTCCTTAACTTTCACACGGCACTGTACTGAATCCTTGGATTGGCCTCTCTGCATCATGGCCTTGGAAATTTTTTCAAATGTTTTTTCATTTCGTCTTTTGGAACGGAGTTCTGCTAGCACGGAATCCTCTCCCCATACAGTGATCAGATCCAGTACCTCCCGTGCGGTCCATGCTGGAGCTCTTTTTCAATTCTCAGGAGACTGCATTGTTACCTGTGCTGATGAGCTCTGCATGGTCACCTGTGCTGGTGAGCTCTCCACGCTGGCCAAACAGGAAATGAAATTCAAAAGTTCGCGGGGCTTTTCTTGTCTATCTGGCCAGTGCATCCGAGTTCAGATTGCTTTCCAGAGCGGTCACAATGGTGCACTGTGGGATACCGCCCGGAGGCCAATACCGTCGATTTGTGGCCACACTAACCCTAATCCAACATGGCAATACCGATTTCAGCGCTACTCCTCTCATCGGGGAGGAGTACAGAAATCGGTTTAAAGAGCCCTTTATATCGATATAAAGGGCCTCGTGTGGACGGGTGCAGGGTTAAATCGGTTTAACGCTGCTAAATTCGGTTTAAACACGTAGTGTAGACCAGGCCTCACTCACCTGACAGGTGGCAGATCCCTGTTCAGATCCCTCCTCATAGGGTCTCATCTTGGGTGAGTATCCTAAACACTCTGCTAAAGATTATAAGAGAGATCCACCTCCCACTCTTCCCCAGGCTGTTTTGTGTGGCATTAGGCAGCCTCTGCAAACACTTACCAGTTCAGGACCTACGTGTGATTTAGGCAGAGGAGAGCCTTTCTCCCCTGGTTTGTGGATTGAGCTGGGCCTTAGGCATGAGAGAGGTATCCAGACACCTACAGGGAGGCAGCAGTGCACATGGCCACAGGCAGAAACATAGGTAGGGAACTTCTACACTGAAAACTTAGGTACTGGATGAGTTTAGGCACCTACAGAGTTAGGCGGAAGCCAGGCATTCGTGTTGTGGATCATAGTGGTGCCTAAAACGGAGACTGAAGTGCCCTTTGTGAATCTGGGCTTCCCTCTCCAAGAAGCTGAATGTGCTATTTTAGCAGCTGGCCTAGGGAGTCAGAGAATGGGATCTGACTGGAATCTTTGTTCTCTTGCGTGTGTACGGTGTAAGTATTGTCTACAGAGTTGTAAATCCCCTTGAAGAAAACAACTGTCTGCATATTAGTTCCTAATAGGATAGGTACTGTCTCTCTTTTCTCCACCCCCAGTTTTGCTACACAGCACTCTATAGATAAGAGACTGGCTTGATCAGGATATGAAGTAAAGGCTTAAAATAGGTATTGTTTTATGGTATTAATCTCTACTTTCATGTTTTATGTTTTGCAGCTACAAGGAGTGTATTGAATATCCAGAAGAATGGCTGCTGATACTTCTGTTGAAATGTTTTCAAAAGTTCTGGAAAACCAAATGCTTCAGACTACTAAAGTAGTGGAAGAACAGCTGGATGCTGAGATTCAGAAATTGGACCAGATGGATGAAGATGAATTGGAACGCCTTAAAGAAAGGAGGCTTGAAGCACTAAAGAAATCCCAGCAGCAGAAACAAGTAATTTTCTGGCAGCATTTTAGATTCTGAACTTCAAAGAATGGGATCAGATGCTTTATGCACTATAGCAAAGACTACCGTCGTTGATTCTGTTTGTGTTTGATAGAAAATCTTGGGGGAGGGTAGGTGTTGAATATCAGTACACTTGCTTTGGGCTGAAATTTGGCATAGAATCGTAGAATACAACATGTCTAACACATTTGAATGTTTGGCCTTGATTTAGAACAATTTGGTAACATCAAAATTATACAAAAGTGTATTTAAAAAAAATCTGGATTAAGAGAAGGGTAAACAAATAAACTGATATTTGGATTTGATTATGTTAATATTCAGGTGATTGAGACCTCAAATATTATTGACTGAAAACACCAGTAATGCACACATGCCAGCAGACCTTAGGGATCCCTCTCCTCCAAACTTCTAAACATTTGAACTCTTCTTGTGGTAGTATGCAAGTCCCTCCCTCTCTATGTTTTGAGGCATTTTACAAAAGGAATGATGCATTGCCTCTCCCAGCTCTTTAGAGGGCTGGTCGCCTATCCTCATTCTGCAAAGGGGCTTCTCACAATCCAGTAAGACTTTGGGATGTATGTGAAGAAAACTTACTTGCTCATGTCTTTTTGCAGGGGCAGGAAATGATCCTACCTTGCTGTTGCAACCATCTCATTAAGCTATTGATCTTGATGTTTCCCAAAAATCTTTTGCAACATAGTTTGGGTTTTCTTAGCAACCGGTGTGGAACTTGAGCTGCAAATAGGGAATTCCGTTGGGTTTCCCTGCCTAGTATGGTCAAGCCTCAGAAACTATGAAACTGGGCAGTGATAGGAGGTGGAAAGAGGGCATTCCAGTTGTGAAGGGAATGGTAGAGGCCTATACCAGGCTTTGAGATGTGGATGCAGCTGAATATCTGTCATTGTTAGGCTGGAATGCTGAGGGATATGGAATCTTAATAGTTCTGACTCAAGGTAGACCTGAAGATATTTTTTTGATATGTAACATGTCTGTCTCTATTGCTGATTTTCCTTGAAGAACAGTTTGGTTTGTTGTTGACTCTCTTTCTATTTCTTCTTCTTTGTAGTCTCTTGATTAAAAAAATCAAAATAATTAGGCTATACTAGCATGGACAACATTCAGGATATTTATGACCTCCTTTTAATTCACTTCACTCCTTTTTAGGGTAACACTTTTTTTTTTTTGCACTGGCATCTTGTTAAAACTGCTTTGTTTTAACTTTAAAAAATAGGCAACTTGAGATTTAGCTTTGAAAAAGCAAGTACTGCTTGTAAACATCTAGCTTACTCAATCCTTCTCCAATGAGTGCAAAGTAATTTTTATTATAAAGGGCTAGACTTTCAAAATTGCAGGCACACATCTGCACACCTAATCATGCAATTACTGCAATTTACATGTCCCTTTATAACTTTTCCCTTGTGAAATTGTAACTGTGCATTCAGTAACTGTAAACAAGCATGCATTTTTGTGTGTATAATTGCGTGCATGTTGTTCTGGAAAACATGCTTACGTTGGGGTATTTGGATTGAACCTAGATGTTTGAGGACTTTTTGTTTGTATACAATTGTCGTTTTTAAAGATTATCTAAATACTTAATGTATCTGTTGTAAAGCCACCTCTGGTGACCTTTATAATGTTGAGATGCTAATGCATGTTTCAGAAGTTTTAAAAATACAGTATTGATCTGCATTTTCTATATAGGGACAACTGAAAGTAAATCAGTTTTAAAGTGTGCTGTGCCATGCTTTCTGTGTGTGTGTGTGTGTGTGTGTGTGTGGTGGTGGTGGGGGGGGTTTGGTGATAGATGTCATTCTTTGGTGAATTTTTTTCAGTATACAATTACTTTCTGAAGAGGGCAGTCCGCATTGCAACTTTGAGGCTCCCAAAATTGAAAGAACTTTGGGGTTTATATCCTCTCTTGAATCCTGGTGGTTTAATCTATTCTTCGTAGGAGGTTATACTATGGAAGCATATCGTATTCTGTATAAGGACTGCAGCTCTCAACAAAGCAATGACTCCTCCTCCTCTTCTACCCCACCAAAAAAAAAAATATGGGCAGATTAACGCAGCAGCCATGTTCAAACCAGTGGGTTTTCATCCACTGTGCAGGGGAAGAAGGGGTGAAGAGGGAAAAGTAGTTTGACTTCAAATGTTTCCCAGTAAAAATCTCCTGCCCCTTCCCCTCTTTAAAAAAAAAAAAAAGAAAGAAAGAAAAAAGAGAGAGAGAGGATTTTAAGCTTTCAGGTGGCACTTTTTTTTTTATTGAATATAAATATATTTTTATAACATGTCAGGGAGTTCTCTAAAAGTAATATTGCTCTCAGAATAGATTAAATACAATTAAGAACCATAGTACTAACTTTTTGCTTTCTCATCATTAGGAATGGCTCTCAAAAGGACATGGAGAATATAGAGAAATCCCAAGTGAGAGAGACTTTTTTCAAGAAGTCAAAGGGAGTAAAAATGTGGTTTGCCATTTCTATAAAGATACAACCTTCAGGTACAGTAAATACCTTATTTTAAAGAGACTCTTGTGATGCTAAGAATGTGTAAAAGTAAATAAACTATTCTAAAAGCAACAAGTGAAACTGAATATAGAGGTTTTAAAATCAACAGATCTGTCAAATCTCATAGAGCGGGGGGCCTGCAATCAGTCATGTTTCTACTAAAACTAAATAAGCATCTAAACATTTAACATGGGGCATATCTTATAACATCAAATGATTATGTTGACCAGCTTAGTAAATTGATATCTGAAAATATTCACAACAGTCTGTAGACAGGATTTCTAGGGGAGCATTTTGCTTCACATCATCATTGTTGCTTAGCTTTGAGGCAGGCAGTTCATTAATATTAAAGCTGAACAGCCATGCCAGGAAAGGGGCTAGGGTAAGGGAACTAGGTAAAATTCATTTTGAAATAGTGAGTTTATCCCCAGAAAAAGGTCATTGGAAAACTTGGTAGCAGAGGAAAAAAATTGGGGGTGATTGTTAATCACTGAACAAATCTCACTAGATTGCTTCTTAAATACTTGGGCCTGATCTTGTTCCTGTTGAAGTTCAATAACAAAATTCCCAAGTACTTCAGTGTGAGCAAGAACATGCCCTAATGAAAGATGAGAACATTTCCTATGAACTGCTAGCAGCCAGAGGCTTCAAGGAAGGAACGTGTTATCCCAATTTCCCCAACCACAATTCCAAGTCACTTATTTTGATAACCTTGAAATCCAGATAATGCAAGTTGAAGCTCTTGAATATTAGTAAACTGATTGGAATATTTTATTTTTCCCTAAAAGTAAAACCAAAAGTAACAAGTTATGTCTGTAATGTTGATTCTTTAAATATGACCTTAATAATAAGAATTCAGCACTGAAGTAGACTGAAATGATTTCTGGCCTTTGTGATACATAACTCATAAGTATTTGAATTATTTTTTTTTCACAGATGCCTGATAATAGACAAGCATTTGGCAGCACTTTCAAAAAAACACATTGAAACAAAATTCCTGAAATTAAATGCTGAGAAATCTCCATTCCTGTGCGAGAGATTGGGCATCAAAGTAATTCCCACTCTAGCACTAGTAAAAGATGGAAAAACGCAAGATTTTATTGTTGGCTTTACTGATCTTGGTAATACGGATGACTTTACCACAGAAACCCTAGAATGGAGATTAGGCTGTTCAGACATAATTAATTACAGGTAATGAATATATTTGGTTTTTAAAGTTAATGTGTGAGGGGTATATTTACAGATTCATTTTTTGCATGAAGACTCTGTTGATCATGTTGATGTTTAGTGTGCCCAAGACCAAAGTGAGCTAATAATCCAGCTGTTACAGCAATACACCTTTGGCAAGGAAAACAAAAGGAAGTGCCTCTCAGGAAACTCCTGAGAAAAGGAAGTTTTCCCAATACTCTGGCTTTGGGCTTTAGGATAACCAGTTCCCACCCACTCTCTTTACAGCTGCTGCTTAATAAGTCAGCTGAAGGCCCAGCCTTTCCTCCCAAACCAATTCAGTCTTTACGTGATATCTTCACACTTGCACTGTTCAGCTGGGGATGGGGCATGTGCCTGTCCAAGGTGATAGCAAAATGTAGGTTAAATATCATTTGATTTTAAAAAGTCTCTTACTGAAAAAAGTGCAAATGATTTCTATTACGTTGCATTTGCAAAGAACTGTCACATAGCCTTGTGTCTTGTGATCATTAATGGAAAGACATCGATAGTAAAAACCAGGGGTAGAATTAAGGTATTGTGGGATCTGCAATCTGAATTTACTGATTAATGTGATATCAAGGTTGACCTTTTAATCACATAAATGTACCTTCTTTGGCTTTTAATATTCTTGGCTTTTTTAAAGCTAAGTTATTAAAAATAGGGAAAGTTTTTCCATTAAACTCATCTGCATGTATTTGAATGTTAAATCTCCAAATTGTAGAATGTATTCTCCTTCTACTTTAAAAAGAAGCCCACTGTTTGGAATGGGAACAGTACTGTAGTCTCATCGGAGCTAAGCTATAGTTAACACACTCCTAGTCTTAAGTATTGTATTATTTCAGTGCCTTTCTAGAACTCTGTTTTCGTTCGGGCACTTCATTAATCTGTAACTGTGTCTGGGGGAATGTCCGCTTCCTCTTTCCTTTTCCCTTTTTTCCACAACAGTAGCAAGCAAACAGAGAGGAGGTGGCCAAAGAGAATATATTAATAGGATTCAACAAATGAGGAACAAATGGACTTGCTGGATTGTAATTTATATGAAAAAAACCTGTTCTGTGAATGCTATAGTGTCTTGAATCTAGTAAATATTGATGAGATGGCTCATTCCTCACGTGATAAAACTTAGAGGAAGGGATGAGGTGGGAGGGAAACCTGTATTAGGTTCTCCTTACAGAGTTTCTCCCATGTAGGAGCAAAATGAGCCACAAACCCTGCAGATCACCAGGGATCCACTGTAGGCTACAGCCATCTGTGTGAAGGCTTTGTATGTCCACACTACTCTGGAATCCTAGTCTCATATGTCCTGCTCTCTGGGCCCCTGACTAGCTCTCCTCAGGAACCTTGCTTAAGAGGAGGCAGCTTCATAAGAAAGAGAGTACAACCTTGCTGTCTTAAGGCCTGGCTACACTTGTAGATGTAGAGCGCCAGGAGTTAAACCAGCCCTTGGAGACAGCAGCAGGGAAAGCGCTGCCGTTTGTTTACACTGTCAGCTGCAAGCGCAGTGGCGTGGCCACATTAGCAGCTCTTGCAGTGCCACAGAGAGCAGTGCCTTGTGGTAGCTATCCCAGTGTGCACATAGCTGCAGCGTGCTTTTCAAATGGGGTGAGGGTGGAGTGTGACAGGGAGTATGTTGTGAATATGTGGGGGGATAGACAGTGTTTTGGGGGGCAGAGAGTGTCAGCATTCTATCTTGTAATGATAGAATTCTATCTTCAGACAGCAGCAGGGGGAAACCCTGACATCAGCCCCCCACACGCACAAACGCCTGACTGGGCAGCAGCAGCATTCCACAGTTATGGTTTGCTTTGTCCCGGAGCAGATAAGCAGTTGGCTGTCAGAAATGGAGCGTTGAAAGGGGATATCCACATGCCTGCAGCCGAGTTCAAAACAATGACCAGAGTGGCCACTTGACTTCCAGGGATTATGGGATGTTTCCGGACGCCAGTCACAGCACAGTAATGCAACACGTTGTCCATACTGACATCCAGGAATTTCAGCCAGGGCGCAGCAAGCTCTATGTTTCTCTTGGAGGTAGATTACCAGGAGCACTCCTGCTGCAGAGTCCAGGCGCTCTTAGTGCCTTGCCAGCGTGGACACCTCAGGAGTTAGGGCGCCCGGGGCTGATTTAATGCACTCTAACTTGCAAGTGTAGCAAAGACCTTAGTCTTACTTTCTCTGGCAATCTCTGGTTTTAGTGGTGGGGGGTGGGGATTAAGGGTATAGAAAGAACATGCTCCTCCTACCCACTGTTGATCCCAACCCCTCTTTCTTTAAACAGATTTGTCCAACTAGCTGCTTCTCTGGGTCTGTGCTGCTGTCTGTTAATATATTTTTACCTTTTCGCTTTAAACAGCAACATTTTATTTCTTTCTAGTGGAAACTTGATGGACCCACCTTTTCAGAGCCAAAAGAAATCTGGAACCATTGTCACAAAGCTGGATAAGAAAACTATCAGAGGAAAGAAATATGATTCAGATTCTGATGACGACTAAAAGTTCAGCTATAAATATTTGCATATCATTTTTTGTTTAAGCCTGGTACATTTCTAGGAATGTTTTTATAAAGTCTATTGATTTCGGTATGTTTGCACATAATACTCCATTTTTCTGTACAACTTTATAAACTCATTCACATTTGAAGAAATTCCAACTATTTGTCTTTGGAAGTAAGTTGAAAATCTGAGCCCCTTTGAACCAGGTATCATCTGGGAACTGACCATAAATTTAATCTGTTATTTCAAAACATTTCCAAAATTTGCATCTCAGTATTTTATACCATTTATCATATTTTCAATAAAGGAAATGTAAAGATGTAAGAATTGCAAATAACTATTTCCGGAGTAGTGCATCTTAAAGCATTGCTTATCTTATAGTGCCATAGTGTAGCATTGACTAACTTAACTACATTGGACTATAAATTGTAAAACAGTCTTAACTTTTGTAAATTTTCAAGTAAATTGGCAAAAGAATTTCCCATTTACCAAGTACGTATAGCACATGTTGATGTGTGCTATTACCTTCTGGTTCAGCTGCAACAAGTGTACTGAAACCACCTTGCTTGCAGGGTTATGTAATATAAATTCTGTGGTTGTGAATTTTAGAGCAGATGCTTGTACAAAAGATGAGGTAGGATAAGAACATCAGGAGGGACAGTGTTTGTTTTTAATTTGATGCAGTGCAATATATTTTACTGCGCTGTTGCTCTTCAGTAATATATAAGGCCTTACCTGAATCGCAAGATGATCTTCAAATAATTGTGGCCTAGTTACAGATAAGACATGGAAAATTGCAGAAAAGTAATAATGGACCTTTTTTAATAGCAGTAATTTGGAAAAGCCACAGTAGACCTACAATATAAACAACTCAACTATTATATTATGACTGCAAATTTTGCACCTATATTACATTCATTTAAAAAAAAAAAGTAATCGGTACAATATAAAATTCAGAAAACTAAGTCTTAACACAACTGCTGTAGAAATCAAGTTGTCACTTTAGCCATTTACGTATTACAGGCATTGACTGTTAGTGCAGTATGCCCTGCTACAGTGGTCTCCTTCATGCCCTGTCTGCTTTGTCAAGACTTGTCCATACTGAGATACTGTATGCTCAGCATCCACAGAATTAGGCAAGATCAGTAGTGATTTCTTTGCTGTCTCTGCTAACTCTGGAAAATACTGTAGAACTGAAGATAATTTAATATATTAATGGGGAAAATGTGTGTTGTAAACCTCAACTGTATGCAAAATTGTGGACTGTGCAAAGAAACTAAAACAAAATTGCGGTGGAAACCTAATATTCGAAAGCTGCAATTTCCACAATAGCACAAGTGAAGTAGGATTTTAGTATAATAGATGTATTTTTTTCAGAAGAGGTCTCTCTCTCTCTCTCTCATCTCTCTCTCAGCTCTGAGGCTAGCATGGAGTTTAGTTTATCTAGCTGAAGAATGGATGGGTTTCTTCTTCAGTGTTCATAAACACTAGTTCTTAATTGCAGAGCAATGCAAGTCCTCTTGAAGAATAAGCATCTGTGGCACTTCCAGCTCCTTTTTGGCCCAGCAAGCAAGGTGAAGACTGGAAATCTAATCATTCTCACTGCTTAGTAGTGAAGAACACTTGCCAATGGGCCAGCCCAGCAATATATTTCTCTTAAGTCTGTAAATCTCAATTATATTTTGTTTCAGTTCATGTACATTGAAATAAAGTTATTTGAATTCGGATGCTGCTGGTTGTTGTTCCTTCTAAAAGAGTTTAGCATGACTGTGATGTTTTTTACCCATAGAGCTGTCAGCAAGTCGCACATTTTAAGTTTATTGACTTCTTAACAGAGCAGATGCTAGTTAAAATTTTAGCTTAACAGCAGGGGAACAGTTATCTTGTTGAAAGAACAATAAATCCACTCCACCAATGCAAGTACTAGATATTCATGTCTCTGTTGTGGGGAATCATAGAATCTCAGGGTTGGAAGGGTCCTCAGGAGGTCATCTAGTCCAACCCCCTGCTCAAAGCAGGACCAAACCCAACTAAATCATCCCAGCCAGGGCTTTGTCAAGCCTGACCTTAAAAACCTCTAAAGAAGGAGATTCCACCACCTCCCTAGGTAACCCATTCCAGTTCTTCACCACCCTCCTAGTGAAAAAGTTTTTCCTAATGTCCAACCTAAACCTCCCCCTCTGCAACTTGAGACCATTACTCCTTGTTCTGTCATCTTCTACCACTGAGAACAGTCTAGATCCATCCTCTTTGGAACCTCCTTTTAGGTAGTTGAAAGCAGCTATCAAATCCCCCCCTCATTCTTCTCTTCTGCAGACTAAACAATCTCAGTTCCCTCAGTCTCTCCTCATAAGTCATGTGCTCCAGCCCTCTAATCATTTTTGTTGCCCTCCGCTGGACTCTCTCCAATTTATCCACATCCTTCTTGTAGTGTGGGGCCCAAAACTGGACACAGTACTCCAAATGAGGCCTCACCAGTGCTGAATAGAGGGGAATGATCACGTCCCTCGATCTGCTGGAAATGCCCCTACTTATACAACCCAAAATGCCATTAGCCTTCTTGGCAACAAGGGCACACTGTTGACTCATATTCAGCTTTTCGTCCACCGTAACCCCTAGGTCCTTTTCTGCAGAACTGCTGCCCAGCCATTCGGTCCCTAGTCTGTAGCAGTGCATGGGATTCTTCCGTCCTAAGTGCAGGACTCTGCACTTGTCCTTGTTGAACCTCATATTTCTTTTGGCCCAATCCTCTAATTTGTCTAGGTCCCTCTGTATCCTATCCCTACCCTCCAGCGTATCAACCACTCCTCCCAGTTTAGTGTCATCTGCAAACTTGCTAAGGGTGCAGTCCACACCATCCTCCAGATCGTTAATGAAGATATTGAACAAAACCGACCCCAGCACCGACCCTTGGGGCACTCCACTTGATACCGGCTGCCAACTAGACATGGAACCATTGATCACTACCCGTTGAGCCCGACCATCTAGCCAGTTTTCTATCCACCTTACCGTCCATTCATCCAGCCCATACTTCTTTAACTTGCTGGCAAGAATACTGTGGGAGACTGTATCAAAAGCTTTGCTAAAGTCAAGAAATAGCACATCCACTGCTTTCCTCTCATCCACAGAGCCGGTTATCTCATCATAGAAGGCAATTAGGTTAGTCAGGCATGACTTGCCCTTGGTGAATCCATGCTGACTGTTCCTGATCACTTTCCCCTCCTTTAAGTGGTTCAGAATTGATTCCTTGAGGACCTGCTCCATGATTTTTCCAGGGACTGAGGTGAGACTGACTGGCCTGTAGTTCCCTGGATCTTCCTTCTTCCCTTTTTTAAAAATGGGCACTACATTAGCTTTTTTCCAGTCATTCGGGACCTCCCCCGATCGCCATGATTTTTCAAAGATAATGGCCAATGGCTCTGCAATCTCATCGGCCAACTCCTTTAGCACCCTCGGATGCAGCGCATCCGGCCCCATGGACTTGTGCTCGTCCAGCTTTTCTAAATAGTCCCGAACTACTTCTTTCTCCACAGAGAGCTGGTCACCTCCTCCCCATACCGTGCTGCAGAGTGCAGCTGTCTGGGAGCTGACCTTGTCTGTGAAGACAGAGGCAAAAAAAGCATTGAGTACGCTAGCTTTCTCCACATCCTCTGTCACTAGGTTCCCTCCCTCATTCAGCAAGGGGCCCACACTTTCCTTGACTTTCTTCTTGTTGCTAACATACCTGAAGAAACCCTTCTTGTTACTCCTAACATCTCCGACTGGCTGCAACTCCAAGTGTGATTTGGCCTTCCTAATTTCACTCATGCATGCCTGAGCAATACTTTTATACTCCTCCCTGGTTATTTGTCCAATCTTCCACTTCTTGTAAGCTGTTTTTTTGTGTTTAAGACGAGCAAGGATTTCACTATTAAGCCAAGCTGGTCGCCTGCCATATTTACTTTTCTTACTACACAGCGGGATGGTTTGTTCCTGCAACCTCAATAAGGATTCTTTAAAATACAGCCACCTTTCCTCGACTCCTTTCCCTGTCATGTTATTCTCCCAGGGGACCTTGCCCATCAGTTCCCTGAGGGAGTCGAAGTCTGCTTTTCTGAAGTCCAGGGTCTCTGTTCTACTGCTCTCCTTTCTTCCTTGTGTCAGGATCCTGAACTCGACCATCTCATGGTCACTGCCTCCCAGGTTCCCATCCACTATTGCTTCCTCTACTATTTCTTCCCTGTTTGTGAGCAGCAGGTCAAGAAGAGCTTTTCCCCTAGTTGGTTCCTCCAGCACTTGCACCAGGAAATTGTCCCCTACACTTTTCAGAAACTTCCTGGATTGTCTGTCCACTGCTGTATTGCTCTCCCAGCAGATATCGGGGTGATTAAAGTCACCCATGAGAACCAGGGCCTGTGATCTAGCAACTTCTGTTAGTTGCTGGAAGAAAGCCTCGTCCACCTCATCTCCCTGGTCTGTAGCAAACTCCCACCATGACATTACCCTTGTTGTTCATACTTCTAAATTTAATCCAGAGACTCTCAGGTTTTTCTGCAGTTTCATACTGGAGCTCTGAGCAGTCATACTGCTCTCTTACATACAACGCAACTCCCCCACCTTTTCTGCCCTGCCAAAGTGCCAAAACAGATAAGTGCCAAAACAGGTTTTTCCGTGCATTAAAATCTCATGTGTTATGAGTGTTATAACAAAAGCGAGTTCTACTTGCTTTGACTGGGAAAACATGTAACTATTAGCCATCACCCCAAACACTACACCCTCTACAGGCCCTAGGAAAAGTAAAACTATTGCTGTTGCTGAAATCTTGGCATTTATGGTTATTTATTCAGTTTGTCTCACTTTCAGAATATCTATCATAGTCTCCTTACAATATGCACATTAGTTTGAATCTGATACGCAATTATGTATTTCAGGTGGATACTTGCAGGACTGCTTCCAGTATATTCCTTCTTAAAATATAGGCTAAAACTGGTAAACAGAACCAAAAGTAGGCTATCCCATTTTGTAAGATGCATGTGATTTCATCCCCTTAAAGAAGTACTCCAAGTAAATATAGAATTTAAGGTCTGTTTCAAACAATGGTGTTAGGGGGCTTATTCCTTCACATTCCCCCTTCCCTGGTCCTTCTTGCGTGAACAAAGCAACATACCTGAAGTCCATTGATGTTTATTGGGGTGAACTTCCAGCAAGCTTAAATCCAAGTTCCTTTTTCCTTATTTTCGAATCCCAACTTACTTCCTCAGACTGTCACAGTGAGAGAAGGCCCTTACACAGGCAGACAGTGATTTTGATTCTTTCATACCTCTATAAGTAGCTAAATGATAAACATATACCTAAATTCTTAAAGTATAGGCCTTTACAGACAGGACTGACTATCTATGTCCTAACACTGCACCCCTTTTTTTTCTTTTTCCTTTTGGGGTCCTGCTGCCCAGGTATCCCTGGAAAAGCATAGGACATATGGCGACACACTTCCTGATAGGGCCAGGCATCAAGGTGGAAGGTGTCGATATTCAATCTGTCCCACTGCCCTTTGTGTAGTACCATGCCCTGCACCTTCTCTTGTACGGGCATACCACACCTATTCCAGTTAGTGTTCCAGACTTCCCATCATAGAGGGCACAAGAAGATTGGGTCTGGGTTCTTTAGTACACGGGGGGGGGAGGGCTTACTACATTACTTATAGGTTATAATTAGTGGCTGTTCTCTAGGGGTTGTGCCATATGCAACGTAACACAAATACATTTAAAAATACACCAGCTGCTATGATAATCCACAGCAACACCAAGAGTCCTGACCACTGCAGTATGGTCCAACATCCTGGCCACCACCAAAAACACTGCTTCTCCTCCTTTGATAGGGTTAAAATTTTGTCAGTGCCATCCTGTAGTGTGTATTGTGTGTCCAGCTGTTGGTGCTTGCAGCAAGTTGCTCTTGTAATCTTTGTGTACTCTTATCTGTATTGTGTCCATTGAATATCCACATTGTAATTTGGTATTGTCTAAACCAATTCAACTACTTGATACGGCATGGGGTAGTAGGTGCTGGTTCGATTGTTTACAACAATTAAGTCCACTGATCCATTGGTGCGCCACAGTCCAGGTGGCAGTGTATAGAAGTTCATAATTTGGTCATATACCGGAAGGATTTTGCTGCCTAGTGTTATATTGCAGGACTGCATCCATTGCCAACAGAATACACCATACCCCATATACATTACCCCTAAATGCCCCCCCCTTTGCAATAGGCCATTGATCCTGCTCCTCCATAGTCATAGGAGGGGCACATCCATATTCCTCCTCTAGATATACAACTGTTTAATGTGATGACAGTCCAATTTAACCCCATTCCACTCCCCCACCTATTTCCTAGTGGCTCCCAACGAACTCTCCCTTCCCTAGTTACTCCCATAGGGCTCAAGGGGACCACCTTATTTGCATTTCCTTCCTATGGTATCAGTAACAATTACACAAGAACTGTCCCCACAGGTTGGGGATGTTATTTTCCAGGTAGATGGGTATGTTTTTGCAATTGTGGATAAATATGGGCTAGCCTCCCGATTTAATACTGAAGGCCAATGTTCTGACCAAGCATCTCTTATAATATCCATTAACATTATTAACTGAGTATTTTGAATATCTACACACACTTCTCCCCATGTTAATCTTCTGAAGCCATCCCCCACCCATGTCATGAGGTCCCCTGCCCAATGAGTTAACTGCAACTTTACCTCTACTGCTGTGCTCCACCCTGTAGCAACTGCCGATAGTTGCTATGTCATTAAATCATTAATTTGTTGTTGAAATCTCACATTTTGGCTTACTAATTGTTTGGTTACCCACTCGTCCCCCAGATCCATGTACCCAGCATCATGTTCCCCGCTGCCCACAAACCCCTTTTCGACGACGATTCCAGGTGTGTCCCCTCACCCACCAATTGAATTGCTGTTTCAATCCTTTTATGTACATACTACAATTAGGATTAATTTGGTCCACCCACCATTCCTCGGGGCATACCACCCATGTAATAGAGTGAAAGGACACATTAAAAAGTGCTGCTGCACCCGCTCACACAATGGCTTCCCTACATTTGTTCGTCGGGGAATATTCTTGGCTCCAGGCTGTGGCCACTTTAAATTTGGATTCTTCTAACTTGGCATCCATATCACCTGTAGGGTTACATTCTATAAAATGGTTAACTCATCATACACCCAGTTTCCAAAAGGGGATTTTACACCCAATGTAATATGTACATAACAATCACACCTTCAGGGATTATCTTCCATGGAAGTACTATTGTGGTTATATATGGTAATATCACACCCTAAATGTGGGGCTGTATTTTCCCAAGAGGGTTTCATTTGCTGCAGGAGACCAGAGGGTTATATTCTTTGGACCCTCTGTAACAAACCACATAGCTGGATAACTGTGTTTTCCACTATCATTAATCCTGGCTGCACCCAGGGAGTACCATGCAATATTTCCTGATAAATTTGATATTCTCCACTGGGTTGTGATTCCCGCATCTAATCTATAAATCATAGACCGACACTGCCAAATTCCTGTTGGAGTATTAGTGGGACATCTTTCTATGGGGAGCTTTTCACAGTCTTCATTAGCTTTATTACCACAAGTTGCATGTGTAGCCATTCATGGGTTTCCTCCTTTTGACACTTCACATCGTGAGAGATGAATAGAATTTGTAAATGTGACAATTGTGATTAGCACTAATAATTGTTCCATTCAGGGCCAAGGAATTTTCATCATTTTCTCCTTTTTGAATTAGCCTGAAATACACACATAACAAAATTTACACATCCCCTTTCCAATACCCTGTTTGTACCTTTTTATTTGTGTGCAGTGAATCCACTCCCATCCTCCATTCTCTGTACCCAATAATAGCAGACTGAGCCCTAATTGGTCAAGGACAAGAGATGGACCCTTCCATTTAGAAGCTGGGAATGGATGGTGGTGACCTGGAATCCTGTACATCACTAGATCTCCCACTGTGGGTAGATCACGCTCCCCGGGCAGGTCATACCCTGCTTTGACTCTCCTTGCTGCTCCTTGCTTGTCTCAGCAGGCCACTGCTTGCTGTACCTGTTTTACATGGTCGATTAGAGTTAAAATCCATTCTTGTGTTAAGCCGTGTGTAGGGACTTCCCCAGGTACTGGGGTAAATAGATTTTCCAACCGTTCCATGGGCCTTCCCATGAGAGCCTCATATGGAAAAAAATCCTGTGCCCTTTGATTCTCAGGCCCTTATTCTCATTAAGACAAAGGGCAGTAACTGTGACCAGTTTTTCCCTCCCATTTCCACTCCCTTTCTTAGCTCATTTTTAATGGTGAGGTTCATGCGTTCCACCTGCCCCGCAGCCTGTGGGTGATAAGCAATATGGAACAATTGTGTGACTCCAGTGAGGGCTGATAGCATCCCTAACAGATCTGACCAGAAAGCAGCTCCTTGGTCTGAATCAATCACCTTTGGGACCCCCCCAGCGAATGAATACCTCATTTACCAGTATTTCAGCAGTTACCCGGACAGTTTGATACTTTGTGGGGAAAGCTTCCACCCACCTGCTGAAAGCATCCACTACCACCACCATGAATCAGTTTTTTCTGTGATCTGGTGGTAGGGGTCCTGTGTAGTCAATTTGTATTCTTTCCCAAAGTCCCCTTGGGGCTTGTCTCATTAATTCTCCCCTTAGCACCGTGTGAGGTGGGCTGTGCCTGGTCAGGGCCGGCTCCAGAGCCCAGCGGGGCAAGCACCCGCCTGGGGCGGCCCTTTCCGGGGGGGCGGCAGGCTGGGCCGGCGGACCTGCCGCAGTCATGTCTGCGGGAGGTCCACCGGAGCCCCGGGAGCAGCGGACCTGCCGCAGGCATGACTGCGGAGGGGACGCTCGGCCGGCGGCTCCAGTGGACCTCCCGCAGGCATGACTGCGGACGGTTCGCTGGTCCCGCGGCTCGGCTGGACCTCCCGCAGGCATGACTGCGGCAGCTCAACCGGAGCTGCCGGACCTGCGAACCGCCCGCAGCTGCGGGAGGTCCAGCCGAGCCGCGCGACCAGCGAACCGTCGGCAGTCATGCCCGCGGGAGGTCCGCTGCTCCCGCGGCTCAGGGGCGCCTCCCGGGCATGACTGCTTGGGGCGGCGGAATTTGTAGAGCCGCCCCTGTGCCTGGTACAGTCCAAACAACGTTCCAGATGTGATATTAAATCAGCTGTCATTCCTAACCACCAGAACAACCTTTTTAAAGTTCCCAGTGCCTCCTCAAACCCGGGGTGTCCCCCTGCCACGCTCCCACGCACCCAGATTAAGAAAGCTGTCCAGCTTCCCTGAGGGCACACCCTTACTCAGGGCCGTCCATAGCTATTCTGGGGCCCTCCGCAACCCCTCCGTGAGGGTGGGGGGTGGGGCCCCAGGCTCCACGGGGGCAGGGGCGCTGGCTTCAGGCGTAGGGAGGAACCACCCCCCAGCACTCACCGGCGGCACGGCTGGGGCCGGGTCCCTTCACTTCCTGCTGCTAATGAGTGCAGGCCCGGCCTTGCTGCAGTCCTCAGGGGCAGGAAGGGGCAGGGCTGGGGGTGAAGCAGGAGCGGGAAGAGGCAGGGCGGGGGCAGAGCAGTACACAGCTGCGCAGGGCACCAGGGAATTTGGTGCCTCAAGTTTCCTGGTGCCCTACGCAGCTGCGTACTTTGCATATGGGTAAGGACAGCCCTGGCCTTACTGGTCCCTCAGCTGTTAAGACAAACCAAATCCCTTCCATTAGTTCCACCTTTGGCACATGCCTGTCCCCAAGTTCCATGATGCCTGCCAGTCCTGGGTCAGATTCTTCCAACTCTCAAATTCATCCTCCCCGATCTGTATCCACCCCACTTCTTGTTATCACCGCTACAAGCATGCTGTTCTCTGGCTCCCAGGACCAGCGGGGTACCTCTGTTGCAGCCTGCTTGGCTTCTGCATCAGCCTGATTATTCCCTTTGCTTAGGGGTCCTGTTTTCTTGTGTGCCTTTACCACATTGAGCCATGTAAAACAGCTTCTCCACTCGCTTCCACCAGTTAGCATGCTTGATTGTGGAGCCGTCTGTTGCCCTGAAATTATTATCTGCCCACCATCTCAGCATTAATGTGGCCCCACGAAATACATAATCTGAATCTACCACCACCCAACATTCTGGCTTAAGTTTGGCATCCACTCCATTTAAAGCTGTTAGCAAGGCTGCCAGTTCTGCTTTCTGAGCTGACCTTGCTTCTAGTGAGAAACCAATGGTGCTGACTGTCTCATTTCCTTTGATTCCCACAACAGCTAAGCCTGCAGTTTTCTGTCCCCCCTGGTACCTACAACTTCCATCTAAAAACCATACCAGTGTCCCCTCCTTTACCTGATTGGGGTTTTACCTGGCCTGGCTTCACGTTGGTGTGGGGTGCCAGCCAGATGTAATCTGGCTACCCAGACTATGGGTCCTTTAATACTTCTGCTTTAATGTTTTCTGCTTGTAGAGCCAGCAACCATTTGGCAATATGCTGCCCGCTCACTTGTCCCTGTAAGACAGTATGCATGTTTAGCAGCCGCAGGAGGTCATGATGAGATCGGACTATTACTTTCTGCATTCCCGTGAGGTATTTGAATTTCCCTATCCCCCAATAGGTGTACAACACCTTTTCACACCATCCATACTTCAGTTCCACAGCACTCAAAAGTCGAGAGGCAAAGGCCACAGGTTGGTTCTCTGCTCCATACTCCTGTGTTAATGCACAACCAATGATGGTGTCAGATACCAAAGGGTACAGATAAAAGAGTTTCTCCCCATCTAGGGAGGCCAGCACTGGAGCACTGGCCAGGTTTTCCTTTAGTACTCTCACTTCCTCAGTACACTCTTCTGACCACGCCCAAGTTGAGGCTCAGGTTAGGTCATATAGAAGCTGGGCTATTTCTGCATAATTGGCCAGAAAATCCCTGCAAAATCCAGTTAGACCCAGAAAACTTTGCAAGCTTTTAACATCCATAGGCAGTGGCAGGGACTGGATCAATTGCAACCATCCCTTATTGATTTCCCTTCCCATCTGGGACACTTCCACTCCTAAGAAGGTCACTCTTGTCTGTCCCATCTGAGCCTTTGCCCACTGACCTTCAACCCTGCTCTTGCCAAAACTTTCAGGACCTGCTCGGTTAGTTCCCTGTCTTCCTCCTCTGTCTCTGACATTAGCAACTGGTCATGTACATATTGTATGCACCTTGCTGAATCCACCCCCTCCAGAGCCTGTCTCATGTATCTGGGAAAAATTGCAGGGGAGTCCCGATATCCCTGGGGTAAGACTGTCCAGCAGAATTGTCCTCCCTCCCATGTGAATGCAGTTTTATACTGACACAAGGTAACTAGTGTCAGAGACCAAAACCCATTTGCTAGGTCCAAAACAGTGAAAATTCATTTGGGGTCCAATACAGGCTAGCATTTCAGGGTACGCTGCCACTACTGAGGCTGGTGAATTGGCCAGAGCATTTAGTGCCCTGTAATCCACAGTGAGGTGCCAGGTACCGTTTGGCTTTCTCATTGGCCACACAGCAGCATTACAAGGGGATGCAACTGCTTTAATCAATCCCCTCTGTTCCAATTCCCAAATAGTTGCCCTCACTTCTGCCAATGCCTCCGGAGGAATAGGATATTGTTTCTGTGTGGGAGGGTCCCCTCCTTCTAGCAGTATCTCCATGCTGCCCCTACCACAATCCAGGTTATCCTTAGCCCACAGAGGAATGACAGCAAAGAGTCCTGTGGCACCTTATAGACTAACAGACATATTGGAGCATGAGCTTTCGTGGGTGAATACCCACTTGGTCAGATGCACTCATGAAACCTCATGCTCCAATACGTCTGTTAGTCTATAAGGTGCCACAGGACTCTTTGCTGCTTTTACAGATCCAGACTAACACAGCTACTCCTCTGATACTTGACACCACAGAGAAATGTGTTCCCACCCTGCCTGGGGTGGTGGGAGGGCATGTGCCACTTTAATGGTCATAGTGGCTATCCCCATAGGAATGGTATAGCCCTGTCCATCCCGCGTCTGCCCCAGTAAACACACTCAATTGGCTAAATCCTAGTTTGTGTGAATCTCCTGCCCCCAACAGATTAAGCATATCATTACAACCCCACATAATCTCCCCTTCCCTCTAGATTCCTTTGATCTGTCCCTGCCTCAGGGTTAACTGTGTCTCCCCAGCCATTGCCCCTACGATTGCCAGAGTTCCTTCTGAGGGTCTCCCCTGCCTCCATGTGGTTAAGCTGATGGCTGCTCCAGTGTGTATCAAAAAATCTCTCATGGGACTCCCTTTGATTGCCCCCAGAGCATGGGGCGACCAGATGCGTCATGTCCTAAACTGAGACCATGGACAGGACACCTCCCAGGGTGCCCCTAAGTCGCAGCACTCACCTCTGTCCCTCCCACTGGTTCGCAGGGGGGCCAGGAGTCCTGGCACCGAACACATTCTTGTCTCCAAGCAAAATTGTGTGCCTGGCATTTCAGGCAGTCCCAGGCCCCAGACCTCTGGGGCCACTTTCCCCCAACCTGATCCTGGGTAGTCAGTTTAGCCTTCAGTCTCTGGATCTGTTGCTCTATAGCTTCCCACTGTCCCTGACTGACCCCCCACCCAAGCCACGACCTCTCCTTCTACATCCTCCCCTCTGGACTGAACAACTCCTTTCCACCATGTACTGATCCTCCGCAGTAATAACATGGACTGGCTCTCCCCGTGATGCATCTGCCTCCACACATCTGCCTGTTCCAGAAACTGAGGTAGCTGATTGGGAGCAAGTTCAGGGTGCCTCAACCTTAAATGCCCCACTAACTGCGGATCACTCGGCTCCAACCATTTCTCCAGCAATTCTACATCCCTATCCTGCTCCACACCCCGACCAGGTCCTGGTGCCCCTGTCTGGGGTATCACCCATGGACCGTCCAAGGGATGCACCCAGCACCGTGCCCATGCCTGTACGCAATTAAGTGTATCCCGCCCTGTTTTCCAGGGATTCACTTCATCTTAGTCATCCCCGCAGTACGAGAGTACACCCCAAACAACTGTTTTGCCACGTGTCCGGGGATTAGAAATGGGTGTGCGAGTCCTGCCACATTGATTCCCAAGGTGCCCCATCCCAAAAGACTATGCCATATGATCACCTGGTCCTCACGAGTTAGACCCTCCATCTTCCTGCCCACCTCCACTAGCCACAGCACAAACTGATCCCAATCATCCCAGGGTACCTTTCCCAAATGGCCCAATACTTCTTCCCAGTCCTTCAGGGACAAGAGGCAGATTTCTGCCTGTTCTACTACTTGTGGGGCATGGTCCCCCCACCCTGCCACTGGGGCCACTATTTCTGCCTCCTGCAGTTCCTCCCGAGTAGCCTCTCTTGCAGGGGTTGTAACTGTGGATCGCTGGCTTACAATGCCCATTGGCAGTGGTGGGTACAGTGTATTTTCAGGGTAAGGTGGTGGAGGTGTCTCCTTCAGTTCCAATAGTGGAGCAGATGGTTTGGGGTCCCCAAGTTCATTGCCCCCATGTTTACATTGATACAATTCCTCCTCTAAGTCTCCTACTCTCCCCAGCAGTTCATCCCTCTCTCGCCAGATTGCCTCATAAGACTTCTCTGACCATGCAGCATCCCGTGCCTTCAAATCCACTACCTCTACCACTAACACAGATTCTTCTGTTAAAATCTGTTGCTGATCCACAGTCCTCTCCAAATCCTTAATGTGTTGGAGGAGGTCGGCTTCCCTTTTTGCCCAGTATGCCATCCCAGCGCACAAACCTTGTAATACCATTCCCTTTTTCCTACACTCCCAAAACCTCCCCCATCTCCTTCTCAATCTCATCCCAGGTGGACCCCTGCACCTGGTATGGGCCCTGATTATTCCTTATCCATTTGTTCAAAAAATCCGTTACCCCAGCTTGCCAGAACCCGCAACTACCATCACGAGAGGTCACCATACCCCCTCCAAGCAGCTGTGCAGACTGTTGGGGGGAAAGGGGGGTATTTACAGACTGCCACTCACCTATCCGATGCGATGTATCCAAGTCAGCAGTAGAAATGCCTACATCATAGAAAGCTCAAATGAAAATATACTCTCACAGGGGAGGATTTATAAATTTAAAAAACCCAAATGAATGGGATAAATACATTTTGAAAAGATTTAAACAATTTTATATCTTTAAAATAACTTGAGAGAATACAAAATTAGCAAGGAACCAAAAATAACCCACTTTGTCTCAAATGGTATTGGAAATACACAAGGAAACTTTCTCTATCCCTCCCTTGGAAAAGTTCCTTCTCACAATTTTCCCTACAGGTAGGAATGAAGGTTGGGGTTGGCGGATGGAAGAGAAAAAGTCATTACTGACACTTTCAATTTTCCTCTACACCTGTAAGTATGGCAGTCATGAAAGTTGATGGAGAAAAACAGTCTTCAGAGCAATATAACCTGCACTAAGCTCTGGCTCCTCCGAGGAACTGGGAGGAACTACAATTCTGTATTATTGCATATTCAAATAGTGTGTAACAGTGACTACATAGGTGTGAGAATTTTTTTAAGATGAACATTATTCTGAACTCAGATATACATCTGCTTATTCTGTTCTTTCACCAGACAAGTCTGGCAGGCCTCTCTCCTTTCCAGGGTCTATTGTGCTTGCTTTGAGGTAAAGTGGTGCTGCTCTATCTTTGTTATGAGCCCTGTCGTTTAAAGAAAGCTTCTCTAGGGATTCAGGATTATTATTAGGAGGTTTCAGATCTTTCCCACTTCTGAAGGTTTCTCCACCTGCCCCAGTGGAAATGTTATCCAGAGCGCCCACTCTTAAAAGGTAAACTAAACTAAAAAAGATGAGGAGGCTAGCATAGCTCAGTCAAATGTGGCTGCTGCTGCTTCTTTACAGGCATGTCCCAACTAACTGCCTTTTGCATCTATGAACGTCTTCACCTGCCCAGCAGAAAAAATGAGATTAGGGAAATGAGGATTTCATATGCCCTAGCCTGAAGGAATATTTGAACATCCAAATTTTTCTCCAGAGCAGCATTCTGATACCATCTCAGATCCTACCTTGTTCTTTAAGAGGCTTTTTTATTTTTTCGTTGGATGTGGGTGGGCTAATGAAATATCCATTTAGCTGAGAGCCTATCCCAGGATACTGTTATAGTCTAATGAACTCCAATTTCTGCAACAGTCTGGAATTATCTGCAGATTCACTTTCATTAATTTATCTCAGCTCTGGAGCTGATAACAAAAGGTTACAGCAACAAATATAACCTAAATAGAGCTGGCCAGAATATACCTTCAAAGAAGCACTCTGCTTCGGTTGGGTGGATTTTATTGCAAGCATGCCAACATTTATAGATGTCCAAGATTAGGCTGGTAAAGGTGAGACAGCCAGTAAAGCTATTGCTTTGAAAGAGCTCACACAGAGCAACCTCTAGGTGGTACTATGGTTGCAGGACTCTACTCCTGAGACTTTCTACCCTGAATTATGATTGCTGCTAACTGACTTTTCTCAGGTGTTTTTTGAGAATGTTTTAACTAAGCTATTTCACGGCCCGATGGCTTGCAATAAATAGGTGCTTTCCCTAGAACTACATGTGCATGAAAATCAGATTCTTGTAAAACACACAAGACAAATAAACTCCCTCCCAGTCTTTCCTCCTTATTAATTACATGTTAATTATATAGTGTGCTGCCCTAGAAAAAAATTGAGATTATTTCCTTTATGCGGTTTCCAAAGTGTGGACAATCTTTTAAATGTAACTTTTATAATAATGCTTTGTATCTTTCATCTAAGCATGACAAAGTTCTTAGACATACCATTAATTAATAATATAACCTTGCAGTGACATAGGCTGCAGTTCTGTCATTTAAAACACAATATAAGGTCATTTGGTAATTATATGTTTGCTAATGCCAAACTATTACTTGCTACAGCTGCAACACATGCTCTATAATATAATTCAGGGCATATTACTTAGTAAACTGATGATTTGTAAATGGGTGTTTCCTCTTTGGCCATATAACTGCAGAAATAGTAAATTCAAAAACACAATCTGAGCAACGTGCTACAAAAACATTAATATTTTCTTGACTGTTTTTAAATATAGAAACTAGTACATGAAGCAAAGCATTTTCTGGCCTATTTTATTGCTTATATTGATTTTTTCACATGAATACATAAAATTATAGCACATGATTCAATGTTGTCTTTCATTAGGAACAGAACACTCGGCATATGTAAAAACAAAGATACTGTGTGCCCAGTGGCCTTCAAATCTGTGAATCTGAGTATGCAGCACGAGTTGCTTAACCAGGTCTGTACACACTCAGATTCTCACTTGTCTCTAGGAGCTAGGCCCTGGTTGACACTTGACCTTAAAAAACCTCTCTAGTGACTGTTCCACTCCATGTCTAGACATCATAGTATTCTTTCTATCACATGAGCTGATAAAATTTTTATGCTCACCTGGTGGCATGACCAGTCTACTCTCACTAGACTGTTTACCAAAATTAGATGCTCCCAGTCTTAAAAGAGCCACAAATGGCAGTTCCTTGAAAGGAAGATCACACCTGGGGGCTCCCCTTACATTGTGCTCTCTTTACAGAGGCCTAGTTGCTCACAGCCCCACCCCCTCATTGTTTTTGAGGATGTCCCCATCTCCAGATGCCAGACTGCTCTCCCCACACCTATTCTAAGGGAAGGCAGGGTCGCAAGCAGCAGCAGCACTGCAAGAAAAGCTCCTGCTTCCTTTGTTGCTATCACTGGGCTGTGCCTTCCGTTAGTCGGGGACCTGACATACACTAATAAATATTAGATTTGCAAATTTTATTAGCAGTGATTCTATATTTGCTTCCAGATCACTGATAGAGATAATAAATAGTCCTGGGCCCAGAACTGATCTCGGTGGAACCCCATAGACACACCTCTATTTGATGATGATTCCCCATTGACAACTACTTTTTTAGACCTATTAGTGAGCTCGTTTTTAATCACTGTAACATATACTTTGTTGATATTGAATGGTGCTAGATTTTTAATCACGATATCATGCAGTACTAAGTCAAATGTCTTCCAAAAGTCTAAGTTTATTACACCTACGGAGCAAAGAGTCCTGTGGCACCTTATAGACTAACAGACGTATTGGAGCATGAGCTTTCGTGGGTGAATACCCACAGTTACCTTTATCAACCAAACTTGTAATTTCCTTGCAGAATGAAATCAAGTTTGTTTGACAAGAGCTATTTTCCATAAAACCATGTTTATTGGTATTAATTATATTTCTATTCTTTAATTTCTTGTTAATTGGATCCTGTATCAGCTTTTCCATTTTTTTTTCCTGGGACTGATGTCAGGCTAACTGATATGTAATTAGCCAGGTCATCCCACTTGCCCTTTCTGAATTTTGACACAACATTAGCACTCTTCCAGTCTTCTGGAATTTCCCCCAGTGTTCCAAGATTTATTGAAAAGTAACATCAGTGGGCCAGAGACCTTCTTAGCTGTTTGGTCTAGGGATGTGCAGCAGGAAAATAATAGCATTCTGATTTAATTGTGGCCTCTCCTACTGACTCACTGCTATACTTTGTGCAAGTCACTTATTGTGCATCAGCTGTGTAAAAAGGATATAATATTATGTACCTCACTGGCTTATTCTGGGGCTTAATAAAATAATGAAGGGCAGTGTTTTGAGAGCCTTGGATGAAAGGCATTATATGAGTTCAAAGCATTACTATTATTATAGTTTTTAAACTTTACAGGAAATGTCATCACGCTAGGTAGAACTCAACATTCCCAAAGCCAGAGGGTGGGGCACCTTAGTATATATAAAGCTCTTTAAGTGATCGGTCTTGCAGGACAAGGCAGACTGAAGACAGGTGAGTATGAACTCATTCATATTGTACTCCCTTGGAGCAGGAGGAATCCTCAATTTTATTCATAGTGACATTCTATTTGTAGTAATCTAGTCATTGTGTGTCTGTTTAAGGATAATGAAGCAATTGATGGACTTTAAAATGATTTCTATAAAAGGAATCTTTGAGGAAAAAAATAAGATATGTTAAAATGTGACTATATGACCAGTTCCTGTTCATGGAAAAAACAGATATGTACCAAAGAGTCTGCTCACTATTGGTCTGATCTATGAAAATGTTTGCTACTGATTTAATGGGTACAGGGACAGACTATAATGGTCTGATCCTTCAAATACTATCAAGTACAGGGTGTATTATGCTGAAGTCCATGTGATAGTAAGTCCCGACCTAAGTAGTAAGTGTGTGCTAGACTAGGTAAAAAGTCAATGAGCCTGTCTTTGGATGTGGTTTGAGTAAAATTTGCCATTTGTGTGGGTGAACTTTTTCTTAGTAACATTGGAAACTTTCTTGAATTCCTCATGTTTGCAGAGTTCGATTAATTTTCAGACTGTCTTGGGTGCCTGAGAAGAACCATCCCCATGCTACTAACACTGATGTTTCTGGGCCTTGCTGCCCTTGTTGGTGAGTTTGGGGGTTATTTCTATTTCACTAGTCAAAAGCAACACTGGCAAGAGATTATCGTAGGGCTGGGGGAATGCAATCAGATCTGAGTTCTTCTATTATATAGAGCTGTAAAATCTACCATATGGGTAACTCTTCTTTTGGGTCTGAGGTTTCTTGCCTTCCACATAAGCCTATTAAACTATAAATGCTAAAGTATAGGTTAGACAGCAGAATAGGATCACAAAAACAACTTATGTTAATTCTTAGCTAAGGTCATAAATGCCCTTGGTTGGCTGATGGGTTCAGTTAATTCCCCTCTTTCTAGAAAGTAGAACAATTTGGCAAGGCCCAAGCTAGCGAATCATTGTTTTTCCTTCAAAACATCACTATGTCACAGATGGACACAGGATCCATTGCCAATAGGAGATGGGTAGTCTTCCAGTCTCACTGGAGATAAATTCTCAGAGGATGTATGGCATGCTTGTAGGAGTTTGATAGAAGAAGTTCACTGAAATAAGTTCATGCGTTGGGACATTTGCTCAGGTATAGAGACATGAAGGGATGTATAAGTAACAGTCAGCATGGATTTGTCAAGAACAAATCATGTCAAACCAACCTGATAGCTTTCTTTGACAGGGTAATAAGCCTTGTGGATGGGGGGGTGGGGAGCGGTAGATGTGGTATACCTTGACTTTAGTAAAGCTTTTGATACTATCTCGCATGACCTTCTCATAAACAAACTAGGGAAATGCAACCTAGATGGAGCTACTATAAGGTGGGTGCAAAACTGGGTGGAAAACTGTTCCCAGAGAGTAGTTGTCAGTGGTTCACAGTCATGCTGGAAGGGCATAATGATTGGAGTACCGCAGGGATCAGTTCTGGGTCTGGTTCTGTTCAATATCTTAATCAATGATTTAGATAATGGTATAGTGAGTACACTTATAAAGTTTGCAGATGACACCAAGCTGGGTTGCAAGTACTTTGGAGGATAGGGTTAAAATTCAAAATGATCTGGACAAACTGGAGAAATGGTCTGAAGTAAATAGGATGAAATTCAATAAGGACAAATGCAAAGTGCTCCACTTAGGAAGGAAAAATCAGTTGCACACATACAAAATGGGAAATGACTGCCTAGGAAGGAGTACTGTGGAAAGGGATCTGAGGGTCATGGTGGACCACAAGCTAAATATGAGTCAACAATATAACACTGTTGCAAAAAATACGAACATAATTCTGGGACATATTAGCAGGAGTGTTGTAAGCAAGACATGAGAAGTAATTCTTCCGCTCTACTCCACGCTGATTAGGCCTCAACTGGAGTATTGTGTCCAGTTCTGGGCACCACATTTCAGGAAAGATGTGGACAAATTGGAGAAAGTCCAGAGAAGAGCAACAAAAATGATTAAAGGTCTAGAAAACATGACCTATGAGGGAAGATTGAAAAAATTGGATTTGTTTAGTCTGGAATAGAGAAGACTGAGGGGGGACATGATAACAGTTTTCAAGTATGTAAAAGGTTGTTACAAGGAGGAAGGAGAAGAATTTTTTTTTCTTAACCTCTGAGGATAGGACAAGAAGCAATGGGTTTAAATTGGAGCAAGGGAGGTTTAGGTTGGACATTAGGAAAAACTTCCTAACTGTCAGTGTGGTTAAGCATTGGAATAAATTGCCTAGGGACATTGTGGAATCTCCATCATTGGAGATTTTTAAGAGCAAGTTAGATAAACATCTGTCAGGGATAGTCTAGATAATACTTAGTCCTGCCATGAGTGCTGGGGACTGGACTAGATGACTTCTCAAGGTCCCTTCCAGTCCTATGATTCTTTGATCCTCAGCTGATAAAAATTGTCCTGGCTTTACTGACTTCAATATGTAATATTAGAAAAAGGCAATTAATGGGTATTAGATTTTGTTGAAGGTGCCATTGATGCTGATGCTGCTAATAGTGCTATTAATATAAATTAGTATAATACAACAGAAATGTCAGTGTGGAGGTGTTCTTTCTGCATAAGTTTAATTCATGCTTGCAACAGTCTGAGCAATACAGTCTTAAGATCTTATTTTTAATATCTCCCTTTAACTTTTTAGCTCCTTCTGTAAGTTATGGATGTTATGGTGATTTACGTACTATGGAAACCCCGGTGATTTCCTGCGGAGCTGTACAAACCCCAACTTGTGGTAGGTATCATTCACTGCTTGATTGGCGGTACTTCAGTGCAGACACTTCTGTTTGTGCTCAGAAATACAGAGCTAATTGGAGGGTAGACAGTGATACTGAGTCTGTAAAACAAGGTGAGGGGAAGTGCCAAGTGTTAAGGCCTACTGTTTTCAAATGGCAGCCTTTCTTAGCTCTGTCTTCTGTATCTGTCTCTGAGGAACCCCCTTTAAGGTCCCACATTTATAGCAATCAGCCTCTGAACAAAGAGAAGCAGACATGATCCCTTTCCAGTCAATACTGCTCCTTAATCAGCTAGGCTTTTAGTGGCATTATCTCCACACAGGTGCTGAGCACGCACTTTCCTCCGCTCTCCCAGACCCCTCCTCGACTGGGAAACAAGACACCTGGAATCAAACTTGAGTCTTGACATGCTGAACAAACTGGCCAGTTGTGGCATGCCAAATACATATTTTATAGGCCCAAATCAAAGGAGGGTGACCCTGGAGCTGTGGCGATCCTACTCCTCCTTTGAGTGCCCCATTTTGAGAATTCTCTCCCAATTTCCTTTACATTTTTTTGAGGAGATTAAGTTTTGTGGATAAGAAATCTTTTCACTTGCACTCCTGTTTGAAAAAGAAGATGTGTTAGAGAAGGAAAAGGAAATATCAGCATTTTATTGCAACATGTAGAAAACATCCAATATTTTGCTATGGGTGAAATCCTAGCTCCACTGAGAGTCAATGGCAAAAGTCCCATTGACTTCAATGGAGCCAATATTTCTCCTTATATAATATCTTGAAGATCTGAAGATAAACTTGGAAGATTAAGACTGAAGTGCATTGGGTGGTGGGCCCTGTTAAAAGCCAGTCAGGTTTCAAGGGGGAGGTTCCCACTCTTTGCTTTCATTCCATTTCTCATTCATGATCTAACTATACTACCATCAGGCTGGGTAGATAGCACTTTTCCTTCAGAGTCAGTAATGATCCAGTGATCCAGAGTGTATTAAGAGGCTGGAGGTAACTTTGGGGGGATGAGATGTAAAACGGAGTTCCCTTCCACATTTAGTCATGAGAGATCCCAGAGAACTTTTGTATGAAGAGGGCTGCTAAGCCCCTTGTCTTGATCAAACTCCAAATTGGATAAATCCATTTTGTATACCTAAGTTCCCCTTTGCCATTTTGATTGGATACAGTATTCTCCACTTTCTGTCCTGTGTTGTTACCTTATGCTCTTAAACAATTGCTTCACTTCTGAGCAGAGGTGGCTGTATTTTACTGATGTGTTAAGTGATTCCTATATGTAGTGTAAATTCATAAAACTTTTGGGGCTGAAAACTGCTACATAGTGTAAGTTATGTTAAATACATATGTTATCAACTGTTTTAAAATTTGCTTGCTTGGGGATTTAAGTGTTAATGTAGCTTGCTGTGTTGCTTTTTTAAAATACAAATCATTTAACATATTTATCTTCATGGTGTTTCTCTTTCTTATAAATTTATGGATAGTTTTTCAAAAGTACTCTAGTACCGGTGACCCGTGGGTGCTTAGCATCTCTGAAAATCAGGGTTGTCAAATTTTTATTGAAAGGAAAGTCTGAAAAAAGACTGGATCAGGAAAATGTTAAGGAGGAAAGAGATATCAAAGGCTTCCTAAGAATTGCAGGGGCTCCCCCCAACCCTTTTGTTACTGATTCAGAGAGATATAAAGATATATAGTTATTGCTTTCTGGATTTCAAAAACTATCAACCATATTCAGAAATCAATAGGATTGCACTGGCTTTTCAAATATGTTGATCCACATTAAATGGCTGCATTTTTCTAATCAGCAAATGATTGCTTTGGAATTTATCTGTAAAGTGATTATTTTTAAGATTACATGCAGAAACCACATTCACCTTTGCATTTGCTACAGGGGTTCATGCTGCAGAAAAGTTTGCTGAAATAGACATAGTACGTCTACAGAGATACAAAGTCCCTATTATGAGAGTTGCCAGAAATCTGTGCATAGATCCAGCACTCATTGCTGCAATCATGTCCGTGGAGAGTCGTGTTGGAGCTACTCTAGTCGATGGCTGGAACCGTGAAAGAACCCAATATGGCTTGATGCAGGTACAGAAGGAAGACCAGGAAAAATAAAAATCCCAAGTACTGAAATAGAAATATTATACACTAAGGCTTTACTTTAGCAAATTACTTTATACGTTCGGGACAGCACTTATGTACATACTTAAGTCTATTCCTGTTCAGGAAAAGACCAGCACATGTTCTTGAATGTCGTCCTGAATAAGGATACGTCCTTGAATTGGGGGCTAAAAATATAAAGAACAGAAAACAAAAGTGGTGTTTTTGTTTCTAAGGAGACTGAATTTTTTGTCTGAATCTTCTAGGTTCATACACAATACAATTCGATTCCTGGAGCTTGGGATAGTGAAGATCATATAACTCAAGGTGCAACTATTCTAGTTAATGGAATTAAGGCATTACAGACAAAGTACCCTACCTGGTCATCGCAACAATATCTCAGAGGTACAGTATGTGCTGTAAAGTTAAAGGGACACTATCAAGATAAAACATTATATATTAAAAAGTCGCTTTCACTACATTATTAAGATTTTAATAGCTGAGATTTTTAAAGCTGAAATTAATGTAACAGTCGGATTTACTTTTCACTGTGCTTTTTTGTTGACAGTTTTGTTTTGGGCTATATTTTCTGGTTCTCATGCACTGTACAATGCTATTGTGCTGGGGCTCCCAAGGCTGTAGTAGACTGTTTAAATGGAAACAAACATTTCCTTTTTATTGCCATTTAAATCTCAAGAACATTTCTATTCATATTTAATCATAACACCCTTTCCTTAAAAATATGATTTATTATTTGTATTACAGTCCTGCATGGAGGCCTCAGTCAAGAAAGGGGCCCCACTGTGCCAGGCACAGCACAAAAACAACCCCAACGAGCTTACAATCTAAAAAGACAAGCCAGAAGAGGGGAAGGAGGGAAAAGAGAGGCACAGAGCAGTGAAGTAACTTGCCCAGTGTCTCAGAGCAGGCCGGTGACAAAGCCAGCAAAAGAACTTGACTCTCAGTGCAGTGCCCTCGCCAGTGGAGCACAGAGCCTCCACCAAAATCCATAACCTACATTTGGATCCTAAAATACTTGACAGCTTTCCTGTAGCACAGCTGAGTGGGAAACTAGAACACTTTGGGGGCTTATTAGCTGATCCTGGGATTCTGGCATTCTGCCATGGCATGGCACGTTGGCTTGGGGAGGACAGAGAAAGTTATGCATGACTAACCCATTTCAGGGTTGGATGAAGAGTACCAGCTAGGGGTTTGATCTAGCTTCCACTGAACTCAATGACAATAATCCACTGACTTCTGTGGATGAAGGATCAGGCCTTAGCTGACTATGGTATGGCTGCACTTCAAAGAAAAAGTCACATCACTGAGTCTCAGAGCCCAGGTCAATTGACTTGGGCTTGCGAAATTCAGGGTGTGGGTCTAAAACCAGCAGATGTTCCTACTCGGACTGTAGCCCGGCCTCCAAGACTCTCCCCACCTCGCTGGTTTTCAGAGACCAGGCTCCAGCCTGAGCCAGAGTGTCTACACTGCTATTTTTTGCTCTGTAGAGCAAGCCCCATGAGCCCCAATCAGTTGACCCAGGCTCTGAGGCTTGCTGCTCGGGTTGTTATTGTTTTTTTGTTTGTTTGTTTGTTTGTTTTGCTGTGTAGACATACCCACTGGATCTGATACAAGGCAGTGGAAAAACCTCTCAATTGAGTTCAGAGGAACTGAATCAGGATTTAAGTCTCTCCTCATCTGGGAGGAGTGGTAGATACGCTGGAGGGTAGGGATAGGATACAGAGGGACCTAGACAAATTAGAGGATTGGGCCAAAAGAAACCTGATGAGGTTCAACAAGGACAAGTGCAGAGTCCTGTACTTAGGACGTAAAAATCCCATTCACTGTTACAGACTAGGGACCAAATGGCTAGGCAGCAGTTCTGCAGAAAAGGAACTAGGGGTTACAGTGGATGAGAAGCTGGGTATGAGTCAACAGTGTGCCCTTGTTGCCAAGAAGGCTAACAGCATTTTGGGCTGTATAAGTAGGGGCATTGCCAGCAGATCGAGGGACGTGATCATTCCCCTCTATTTGACATCGGTGAGGCCTCATCTGAGTACTGTGTCCAGTTTTAGGCCCCACACTACAAGAAGGCTGTGGAAAAATTGGAAAGAGTCCAGCAGAGGACAACAAAAATGATTAGGGTGCTGGAGCACATGACTTATGAGGAGAGGCTGAGGGAACTGGGATTGTTTAGTCTGCAGAAGAGAAGAATGAGGGGGGATTTGATAGCTGCTTTCAATTACCTGAAAGGGGGTTCCAAAGAGGATGGATCTAGACTGTTCTCAGTGGTACCAGATGACAGAACAAGGAGTAATGGTCTCAAGTTGCAGTGGGGGAGGTTTAGGTTGGATATTAGGAAAAACTTTTTCACTAGGAGGGTGGTGAAGCACTGGAATGGGTTACCTAGGGAGATGGTGGAATCTCCTTCCTTAGAGGTTTTTAAGGTCAGGCTTGACAAAGTCCTGGCTGGGATGATTTAGTTGGGAATTGGTCCTGCTTTGAGCAGGGGGTTGGACTAGATGACCTCCTGAGGTCCCTTCCAACCCTGAGATTCTAAGATTCTGTGATTCTATCTGTCTGCCTTGGAAGTGAACTGGTTGTTAAGTGGATTGGAGGGGTCATATGTTGGTGGGTAAGGGTCCTGGAACTGAAACAGGCTCAGATCCTTTTTCTGGCTTGTCTTTCTAGATTGTAGACTCGTTGGGGCTGTTTTTGTGCTGTGCCTGGCACAGTGGGGCCCCTTTCTTGATTGAGGCCTCCAAGAGGGAGTGTAATACAAATAATAAATCATATTTTTAAGGCAAGGGTTTTACATGATTAAATATGAAGAGAAATGTTCTTGTGATATTTAAATGTCAATAAAAAGGAAAGGTGGTAGGGAGGTAGGAGACGTAGTTAAATTGTGAACACGAGACTGGTAGTGGGGGAGCTTGTAATGAACAAGTATGTCATCACGCTGGTTACTCCAGGTGTATGCTGCATCTTTTTACTTTATCCTTCACCTGTCCTTGCCTTTTTAGACTATAAATTTTTAAAGGCAAAGGCCATGTTCCCATCTGCATTCAGAGAGCATCTAGCACATTTTGGATGCTATTGCAATATAAATAATAAATAAACAAATAATAAGTTGTTTGCAAACTCCCTGTTACGAATCAAGTACTCTGTAAATGCAGCTACACAACAGCACGATGCAATATTTTCCAAAAGACTTTATAGGTTCAATTAGATGGATTTTTGCTGAAGCCACAGCTTCTGGCTGACATTTATTTGTTTTTAATTCTGTATTAACTACTTTGTGTCTCGTTGCAGGTGGGATCTGTGCCTATCATGACACGGTTAGGAATATCCAGGTCTATGACAGAATGGACAATTGCAATTCGAGCAATGATTATGTTAATAATGTTATTATTCGAGCCAAATATCTGAAGAATAATGGATTCAGCATTTTAGCATAATACTGGCTTCAGCCTCTTTTCAGATAAATCATAATTCTCATTATTATCAACCTGATCGTGAGAGATGCTATACATCTGGAGAAAACAAATGTTTAATATAGTAATCATACAGTGATTGTAAACACAAAATAAATTGTTCTGGGGTTTTTCCCAACAATAGTGAAGCTGAAAACATCTGTAAATTAATTCCTCCTACCACTCCATCCAAGCACCTATTATCAGTTTCAACTTTTCCACTTGCTAGGGCTGCATGAACAGTAAGTGTTACTATAGATCTAGGAGTTAATTAATCCCTTCTCTGGGATTCCAGTGGGTTGTGTGTGGGAGGAATGCAAGACCTCATTGCCTTTATTGTGAAACAAAAACAATAAAGGCCTGCAAAGTCTTTACCTGTTGAGTGGGGAGGCCTCTTCCACATTCTCTTGTATAGAGATGAGTTTGGGGCTGCTCATGTAACATCTAGAGATGGGAGAACATGTGTGGGTCTCCCTCTGTATCTACTCCAGTACTTTCTTCATCCTAACGCCTCCCCTTCTCCAATAGGAAGAAAGAATTCTTCCTCTCCATGGGCTCCTTCCCTTTAGCTTATACCTGCTATTCTGTAAACACACTCAAGGGACTTTGCTCTGGGTTCTCAGCCCATGTTGATGTCTTTGGTCGCTGACTGATCAATAGGCCAGTGAAGAATCCAACGTGGCTTGGATACTGGAGGACACACTGAGCACGCTCAGCATATCCTCTGCGTTCATTCTCATGAGCCAGACTCCTTCCAGTGACAGGTTTAGTTAGCTATGTACGGTCAAAATGAGCCTTACATGGCCCTGTCCAAAGGGGAATCTCTCTGGGTAGTCCAGGAGTCATGCACAACCTCTCTGGGTCACACAAGCCCAAAGCAAGAGCCTCCCATTTAGTTAATTTCTTGTGAACTACGTGACAGTGACACTGCTTAGTAGTACAATGCTAACATCTTTTTGGACTTAACATTGTTGCAGTTCAGTTGGTGCCTTCCAACTTTTAAACATGTGGCTGTTTCAATATCTGCCTCACTATCATGAAAACAAAACCAAAGAAAAACTCTAGTAACCCCTATTTTTAATTGGAAAGTTCAAAGCTGTTGGTTTATGATTATTCTGTTTGAAAGTTTATTTTTCATTGTGGCTAGATTTGGATATGTAAATTGACTGACCAAACAAATAAAGGGAAATGGCATATTAAAATGTTTTTGGCAAATGAAACAAGACTCCAAAGAGGTCATCTTTTCAGGTTCATGAGCAAAGGTGGACAGTAAAAAATGATTTCAATTACCTAGCAATGGTATAGAAATTCATTTCAAAATATTTTTATGGTGGATACAACTCCCGACGTTTCTCTGAATTCAGGAGGCTTAGTATCCCCCATTAAACGTAAAGGATGTACAACCCTGCAGTGGAAATTATAGTGCTCTGTGGCTTGTCTGCACATTAGAACATGAAATGATATAGGGCTCCAACAAGTTGTTTTTTTCTTCTTATGCTTCAATAAGAAGAGGCAGAGATCCTTGTCCATAAATTACACCAATCACTCTTCATGTGTGTGAGCATAAGTTCTTAAACAAGGGTCCTTTAAGGTCTCCATACAAGCAACATATCTTGATTTCCCCTCTAATAATAATAGCAATAATACAACAACAACAATTATAATATTCCCCTTTACTAAATGGTAGCAGATTTCAAAGCTGAACTGGTCCCTGAAAGGAAATCCTATGTTTCCTACTATCCTGTGCATCCACAACAGCAGCAGTTCTCAAACTGTGGGTCAGGATCCCAAAATGGGTCACAACCCCGTTTTAATGGTGTCGCCAGGGCTGGCGTTAGACTTGCTGGCTGAAGCTGAAGCCCAAGGTGCCCCGCTATGATCTATGCATGAAAGTGCTACATGGGAGCTAAGGATTATGAGTATTATTTTGATTGCTTAGTAACAAGTTATAATCTCTAGTACAATGTAGCATTGGAAGGCTGGAGAACAGGCTGTGTGTTGCAGTTGGATAGCTCAGGTCTTTGATGTGTCCATTGGACGGAGGTAGTAATGTTGGACTGAAAATCAGTGCGAGGGACTTAGAAGTGTTAGTGGGGTTGAGTATTGGGATTGTAATGGGCTAATGCTTAGAAATTGGAATTTGGTTGGGTGCAAAATGTCCCTTTAACAGGATTTCCTTGTTTTTAGTGTTTGTGTGCAGAGTTGGATTGGCCCACGGGAGTAATGGAAAATCTCTCAGGAGGCCGCTACCCCCCAGCAAAAGTCTGAGGGAATAATACAAAGTTCTCTTCTGTGTATTTACTGAGAGATCTATCTGTCAGCCCTCTCCTTTCCCCAGGATCCTCTACACCTGCTTCTTTGCCTGAAAGCAGTAGCTGCCACCTCCTTCTCATTTTGCCAACACCATAGCATTCCACAATGTGTTGTAGGTGCTAGTACCAAGGAAGAGTTATCAGTATTTGAGTTATTCCTCTTATGTTGGCTGAACTTAAGTGAGAGCAGCCACAATGCAAAATACGCAAATTACTGTATCCATCCTGGTGCTGCGCTCACTCAAGTGAGGCACTAACAGGGTATACTGGCCCTTTAAGCATAGAAGGGGCCAGAAGACCTCGCTCCAGGAACATTGGTACAAACAAAGACTCAGGAGATGGCTGAAGCCTGAACAGAGGAAGAGGTTCCAGGGAATTAATAGTTGGATGGGAAAAACTCAGGACACCATCCCTTTAAATGCTCGGGATCAGGAGTCTAGTAATGTAGAGTAGGGCAGGGCCCCTCTCTCTCCCAGCCAAATGGGAGGAGCTCTCCGTAGGAGGGCAATATGTATGATGCCTTCGCCCTTAGAACAGGGAGAGACTGACAGGAGAAAGAAGCCAGACCTAGAATGCTGAGCTCCCACTAGGAAGAGCAAGGAGTGGCAGCTTGTAAAGTTTCGAGGTTCAACCCAGACTAGTAAGGGGTTGTGTCACAACCTGCCCTAGAACTCTGGGTACTTTAAATGCTATGCTGCTCTAGCTCACCGCCCTGACACCAACAGCCTGCCTGCAAGCATGCCGGTCACACCCTGGTTTCCACCACCTGGGTACTGTTTGCAGAGTGACCCCAAAACCCCTGTCCAATCCCATATTTGTTCAAAACCATTCCCTGCAGTGTCCAGCCCTCTCCCGGCACACTCACAGAAGTTGTTATGGTCGCTGCTCCTTTAAAGAGACAGAAACAGCAGCTCGTTATCTTGACTGGAGTTAACAATCGCTTCAATTCACACCAAAGCACTGGGTTGTTTTAGATCAAAAGTAAAACAAGTTTATTTAGTCAAAAAGAGAGCGGTTTTAGGTGAATTCAAGTGTCAGGGAGAATGATAGAAAGGGTTATAAACAAACAAAAATAAAAATATGCTTTCTAATGGCTAGGACCTAACTAAGCAAGCTACAGTCTTTGTTCAAGCAGAACGAACTGCATTCCTTTATCAAAAAAATAAAAAAACCTAACTGCCCCTAGCATGCCTGGTTTAAACACATTTTAGTCATAATTCCAGCACATCTGTATAATCCTTTGTGGGTTAACTGTGCATACATCACACCAGAATATTATTGATCAGTGAGCTATTAGTCTTCCAATGATACATCACATGACACTTTTTAGATGCAGATTACAGTAGAACCTCAAAGATTTGAACACCAGAGTTACAGACTGACCAGTCAACTGGACACCATGTGGAACGGGAATTAAGCAATCAGGCAGCAGTGGAGAAAAGGAAGAAGTAAATTCTGTATTGTGCCTCACCATGCAGGGGGCAGCCACTTACAGGTCGGAGGCAAAGACGCTGAGGTTTGCGGCACAGCTGTGAGTCCCTGCTGCCAGCCCAAGACAGCCCGATGAGGCAGAGCAGGAGCAGCGCTGGGGTCTGAGCCGCTTTCCTGTAAGCCGTGGGTGCTGTTTTCAACACCTCTCTCCGCCTTCACCCCCGTCCTTCTTCAGCCAGGATGGGGACAAACTTGCCAGCTCAGTTTGAGCCCAGGAAAGAAGCTGGCACAGCCTGAGCTGCTGATGCTGCAAGGAAGGTGCTGGTGCTGGAGACGGAGCTGCTGCTCTTGTGGCTGGAGCCTGGCCTGGAGTGTGAACTGCCGGAGCTGGAGCCAGAACTGGAGCTGCTGCCAGCACGCTGCGCTCTGGAGGAGCATCTCTGTTTTAAAGGGCCACAGCCTGCACCATGTACCCACTAACGTGGCCCAAGCTTTGCCCATGGCTGTGCTCCTGGGTCCTGCCAGCACTTCTGGAAGTGCAGGAGCAGGATTTTATAATTGTAATATGAGAATTAATGTATGATTTGATTTCATCCTACCAGCCACCCTTTTTGAATAGCAGAAAGGAATGACCCTCTGTGACATTGGTAGAAATGCATCTAACAGACTGCCAGTGTCTGTATTGATGTTAAGGCAGGGACAGACCAGAACAATCTTTCTGACTGATTATGGTCACCCTTTTGTTCGAAGAAGTGCTTGATTGACTACCTTTTTTGCAGAATAACGCATAGAACTTCTTCCAAGTCTCTGGATCTCCAATGGAAAATCTTTCCATGATTCAAACTTTTACTTATCATTTAATCCTTGATGTAACACTAATCTATACAGACCTGACATATGACTCTGTAAGAACATAAGAAAGGCCATACTGGGTCAGACCAAACATCCATCTAGCCCAGTATTCTGTCTTCCGACAGTGGCCAATGCCAGGGAGGGCTGGCTCCAGTGTTTTTGCCACCCCAAGCAGCGGGAAAAAAAAGAAAAGAAAAAAAGCTGCAATCGGTGGCACTTTGGAGGCAGCTCTACCACTGCCACTTCATTCTTTGGTGGCAATTCGGCAGCAGGTCCTTCCCTCCGAGAGGAACTGAGGGACCAGCCACCGAATTGCCACCGAAGAGCCTGACGTGCTGCCCCTTTCCGTTGGCTGCTCCAAGCACCTGCTTGCTGCGCTGGTGCCTGGAGCCGGCCCTGATGCCAGGTACTTCAGAGGGAATGAACAGAACAGGTAATCATCAAGTGATCTATCCCTGTCACCCATTCCCACCATCCCTGCCCATCTTGGCCAATAGCCATAGATGGACGTATCCCCCATGAACTTATCTAGTTCTTTTTTGAACCCTCTTATAGTCTTGGCATTCAAAACATCCTTAGGTGAAGAGCTCCACAGGTTGACTGTGAGTTGTGTGAAGCTATACTTCTTTTTGTTTGTTTTAAACCTGGGGCCAATTAATTTCATTTGGTGACTGTGGTGATGTATGCACACCTCATCCTCTTTCGGGTGGATCTTGGGTGTGGTGACACTGAAGTTACAGCCTACCAGACTGTCCTGGGACTCCAGACAGTGCAGCTCAATGGCCAGAGTCAAAGTGGCTATCCTTGGGTTCTGGGCTGCGTGGCCTAATGGCCTGAGACAATATGGCCTCCCTCGAGTGCAGGGCTGCGTGGCCTAGTGGCCAGAGTCAATATAGCCTCCTTTAGGTTCCGGGCAGCGCTGCCTAATGGCCAAATTAGGGGGCTGCCACCTCAGGAAGGTGGTGGCTAGGGTAGGGGGACCTGGGCCCATCTGACTCCACCAGGTCCCAGCACAGGGTCCTAACAGTGGCAGGGCAGTCCACCATGGGGTCAGCAGGGAATCCAGCCGCAACACATTGACCTTACACAAGTGGGAGATACCACTCACTCCACCTCCCTGGGCTACTTCCTACCGTGCTTCCTGAAGGTGTAATCCATATCAAGTCACGGTCTCCGGGTTCCTCAGCACAGGTAACTTCTTGGGATTCTGACTCCGGCCAGTCATCAATAGGAAACAGGTCCCTGGTCTCTGCTCCAGCAGGCAAGGGCTGTAATGGCTCCTGGGATGGAGACTCCACCAAGCGTCTTTCCTCCATGGCAGTCAGCCCAGACTGAGCTGGGCTGTGCTCCTTTATACTAGCACAGCAGTTGGAGCAGACCCAGGATGGTCTGAGGGGCAGGACTTCCTCTGTCCAAAGTGTGGGATTAAGCTTTTCCTGCCTAGTGAGGGGTATGTATACTCCATCACAATGATCCCTAGTTTTTGTGTTATGAGGAGTAAATAACATTTCCTTATTTATTTTCTCCACACCAGTAATGATTTATTAGACCTCCATATCCTCTCTTAGTCGTCACCAAACTGAAAAGTCCCAATCTTATTAATCTCTCTTCCTATGGAAACTGTTCCATACCCCTAATAATTTTTGTTGCCCTTTTCTGGATCTTTTCTATACCTTTTCCAATTCCAATATATTTTTTGAGATGGAGTGACCAGATCTGCACACAATATTCAAGAGTGGGCGTACCATGGATTTATATAGAGGCGATATGGTATTTTCTGTCTTATTATCTACCCCTTTCCTAAGGATTCCCAACATTAGCTTTTCTTACTGCAACTGCACATTGAGTGGATATCTGCAGAGACTATCCACAATGACTCCAAGATCTCTTTCTTGAGGGGGTAACAGCTAATTTAGACTCCATCATTTTATATGTATAGTTGGGATTATGCTTTCCAATGTGCATTACTTTGCATTTATCAGCATTGAATTTCATCTGCCATTTTATTACCCAGTCACCCATTTTTGTGAAATCCCATTGTAACTCTTTGCAGTCTGCTTTGGAGTTAACTGTCTTGAATAGTTTTGTGTCATCTGCAAATTTTGCCACCTCTCAGTTTACCTGGTTTTCCAGATAATTTATGAATATGTTGAATAGTACTAGTCCCAGTACAGACCCCTGGGGGACTTCATATCTTTCCATTCTGAAAAATGTCCATTTATTCCTACTTTTTGTTTCCTATCTTTTAACCAGTTACTGATCCATGAGAGGACCTTCCCTCTTATCCCATGTGTTAGGTTCTAGGAAGGCCTCTGGCCTGCCTATGGTGCTCTGCAAGAACGAGGCCGACTCCAACACTGTGAGTAATTGGCTTTAATGAAGGATACAGTGACACACCCGCAACGGGGACTCCAAGTGTTGCCGTCACAGAGGCGGGGAACCCAGCGCCCTGCAGCTCGGCCTGATGCGGAGTCCGAAAGCTAGCACAAAGCAGGCCCATATTTATCCCACTAGCAGCACAGCAGCTCATGCATAATGCAGCAGGGACTTTCCACCCTCTGGGACCGCCCGGGGCCGCCTCCCATGGCCCACAGCCAGGGGCTTTCCACAGAGCGGTTTCAACCGGTCGCGGTCGGTTGGGGCTAGTGCGCCGTGACCTATAATAACCGGTGCTGAGAAAGCGAAATTGCCTAGCTAGGTCGTAACAACGTCTTCCGCGAGTCCCTGCTCTCCTACACCATGACAGCTTACTTTGCTTAAAAGCCTTTGGTGAGGGACCTTGTGAAAGGCTTTCTGAAAATCTAAGTACACAATATCCACTGGATCACCCTTGTACACATTTTTGTTGACCCCTTCAAAGAATTCTAGTAGATTGGTGAGGCATGATTTCCCTTTACAAAAACCATATTGACTCTTCCCCAGCAAATTGTGTTCATCTGTGTGTCTGATAATTCTGTTCTTTACTATAGTTTCAACCAATTTGCCTGGTACTGAAGTTAGGTTTACTGGCCTGTAATTGCCAGGATCGCCTCTGGAGCCTTTTTAAAAAATTGGCATCACATTAGCTATGCTCCAGTCATCTGGTACAGAAGCTGATATAAATGATAGGTTACATACCACAGGTAGTAGTTCTGCAATTTCACATTTGAATTCCTTCAGAACTCTTGAGTTGATACCATCTGGTCCTGGTGACTTATTACTGTTTAATTTATCAATTTGTTCTAAAACCTCCTCTAATGACATCTGAATCTGGGACAGATCCTCAGATTTGTCACCTAAAAAGAATGGCTCATGTGTGGAATTTCCCTCACATCCTCAGCTGTGAAGACCGATGCAAAGAATTCATTTAGTTTCTCCACAATGGCCTTTTCCTCCTTGAGTGCTCCATTAGCATCTTGACCATCCAGTGGCCCCACTGGCTTCTGATGTACTTTAAAAAAAAATTGCTGTTACTTTTTGAGTCTTTGGCTAGCTGTTCTTCAAACTCTTTTTGGCCTTTGTAATTATATTTTTACACTTCTCTTGCCAAAGTTTATGCTCCTTTCTATTTTCCTCAATAGGATTTAACTTCCACTTTTTAAAGGATGTCTCTTTGCTTCTAACTGCTTTTTTTACTTTGTTGGTTAGCTAAAGTGGCACTTTTTTTGTCCTCTTACTATGTGCAAGGGCGGATACGTGTATTCTCCTCATGTTCCCTATTTGCAGCACCTACTGGTCACAACATAGCTGTGACCTTGTTACTTGTGAACATTGCCAATACCTTGGGTGTCCTGATGACAAAGGGGATGATTCTGGATTTTTATGATTAATTATGGTAATTGATACCCGAGTATCGATAATAAATAGAAAATGGCAGCCCTTTACCATTGCTGATATTATGAGTCAGCCATTTGCATCTCTACCCAAAGAGATAACAACTCAGCATGGGGCCTCTTAGCATCATGCTATCTGTTCTTGTGAGTAAACATTCCTCCCCCCATTCCTGGCTTTCATACTCCATAAGGGGAGTTGAAGTCCAGGATAATGCTTCAGCAGCTCCTGCAATGGGTTCAGTTGGAGTTGGCTGACAACCTAAAACTATAGAAAGAACAGGAGTACTTGTAGCACCTTAGAGACTAACAAATTTATTTCAGCATAAGCTTTCATGGGCTATAGCTCACTTCTTCGGATGCACAGAATGGAACACACAGACAGAAGATATTTATATATACAGAGAACATGAAAAGGTGGAAGTACGCATACCAACTGTAAGAGTCCAATCAACTGAGATGAGCTATCATCAACAGGAGAAAAAAAACCTTTGAAGTGATAATTGAGATGACTCATAGAAGGTGTGAGGAGAACTTAACATGGGGAAATAGATTCAATTAGTGTAATGACCCAACCATTCCCAGTCTCTGTTTAAACCTAAGTTAATTGTATCTAATTTGCGTATTAATTCGAGTTCAGCAGTCTCTCTTTGGAGTCTGTTTTTGAAGTTTTTTTGTTGTAAAATTGCCACCTTCAAGTCTGTCACTGAGTGGTTAGAGAGGTTGAAGTGTTCTCCCATTGGTTTTTGAATGTTATGATTCCTGATGTCAGATTTGTGTCCATTTATTCTTTTGCGTAGAGACTGTCCGGTTTGGCCAATGTACATGGCAGAGGGGCATTGCTGGCACATGATGGCATATATCACGTTGGTAGATGTGCAGGTGAATGAGCCCCTGATGGTGTGGCTGATGTGATTAGGTCCTATGATGGTGTCACTTGAATAGATATGTGGACAGAGCTGGCAACGGGCTTTGTTGCAAGGATAGGTTCCTGGGTTAGTGTTTATGTTGTATGGTGTGCAGTTGCTGGTGAGTATTTGCTTCAGGTTGGGAGGCTGTCTGTAAGCGAGGACTGGCCTGTCTCCCAAGATCTGTGAGAGTGAGGGATCACCTTTCAGGATAGGCTGTAGATCTCTGATGATGCGCTGGAGAGGTTTTAGTTGGGGACTAAAATGTTAAGTTCTCCTGTCTGTGTGTTCCATTCTATGCATCCAAAGAAGTGAGCTGTAGCCCATGAAAGCTTATGCTGAAATAAATCTGTTAGTCTCTAAGGTGCCACAAGTACTCCTGTTCTTTCTGCGGCTACAGACTAACACGGCTGCTACTCTAAAACTATAGAGCTCATTTGCTGCTACATTTTCTGTACGTCACATTTCTGAGCTTCTAGAGTTGTCCCTATCTGGCAAAGTTCTTTAATAATCATGTCCCATTTAGGACTAGGGGGTTGATAGGCTGGGCTTTTTGAGCTGGGGCGATAAAGATTAGTATCAGGTATAAATTGTCTCCTGACTGTAGTTAGTGAAGATGGTAAACAAAAAACAAAAATAAGTGGAGACATACCAAGGAAGGGACCTTGAAAGGTCATCAAGTCCAGCCCCCTGCCTTCACTAGCAGGACCAATTTTTGCCCCAGATCCCTAAGTGGCCCCCTCAAGGATTGAACTCACAACCCTGGCTTTAGCAGGCCAATGCTCAAACCACTGAGCTATTCCTCCCAGTGCAACCATAGTCCTTCATTTATGTTTCTTTGATAGTTACATCATGGCATTTGGGTTTGGAGGTGCTGGGATATGGCACCCTTTGGATCTGATCAACTTCTATTATTACCTGACCGTCTTGAGTTAGTTGTCTGGCCTTGTGCCATACCCCGTGGGCCATCTGCCTTGACTATCGGTTTTCATGAAGCTCCTTGAACAGTTTCTATGGGAGGATTAATTCACTTGGAACTTCTCTGTTGGGTTTGACAATAACTATAAGCTTTAGACAATAAGTCCAAAACTTCTGGAAGAGTGCTTTTGGGATGCACATGTAACATAACCTTTCCTCCCGCTGCCTCGTGTTGGCTACCAGGATAGCCCTTGCCTGTCCTGGATGAATATTTCACTCTAACATATGTACAATGTCCTTAAATGATCTTTCCCCTTCTCGAAAATCTGGTGGTAATGTGTTCCACAAAGTTCTATCCACAGTTAACTGTAAAATCCTAACCAAATCCTCATAATCTAACTGAAACAATGTTACTATTGTTTACAAATATACTGCATGTGCTACAATTGGATCTCTTCTTTTTCATTGGGTCTACCATCTTTGCAATAGCATCTAGTGTTTTTACATTTGTTACCACTGCTATTGGAGAAGCCTTACTACTTGAGTCTAACAGTTCCAATTTAGAAGTTCATACTTTTTCTTGTTCTGAAAATTACAAATTTTCCTTTTACAGTTACAATGGAGATATCCTGTTCTTGCTTTTTCAAAGGAACTGGTATTTATCACATTTGGACAGCTTCTGCAATGGATAATTTAAGTGGGGAGTTTTGCTTTAACCCTTTACACTTTCTCTTGGCTGGGGTAGGTGCCTGCACCTTGTGAAGATATGGCATTGTCAGGTTTTCTTGTGGGAATTCTGCTTTTGGCCAAGCCGCTTGGTGTAAAGTGTCAAGTATCAGAGGGGTAGCCGTGTTAGTCTGGATCTGTAAAAGCAGCAAAGAATCCTGTGGCACCTTATAGACTAACAGACGTTTTGGAGCATGAGCTTTCGTGGGTGAATACCCACTTCTTCGGATGCAAGTGGTGGAAATTTCCAGGGGCAGGTTTATATATGCAGGCAAGAAGCAAGCTAGAGATAACGAGGTTAGTTCAATCAGGGAGGATGAGGCCCTGTTCTAGCAGTTGAGTGAAAACCAAGAGAGGAGAAACTGGTTCTGTAGTTGGCAAGCCATTCACAGTCTTTGTTTAATCCTGAGCTGATGGTGTCAAATTTGCAGATGAACTGGAGCTCAGCAGTTTCTCTTTGAAGTCTGGTCCTGAAGTTTTTTTGCTGCAGGACGGCCACCTTAAGATCTGCAAATTTGACACCATCAGCTCAGGATTAAACAAAGACTGTGAATGGCTTGCCAACTACAGAACCAGTTTCTCCTCTCTTGGTTTTCACTCAACTGCTAGAACAGGGCCTCATCCTCCCTGATTGAACTAACCTCGTTATCTCTAGCTTGCTTCTTGCTTGCATATATAAACCTGCCCCTGGAAATTTCCACCACTTGCATCTGAAGAAGTGGGTATTCACCCACGAAAGCTCATGCTGCAAAACGTCTGTTAGTCTATAAGGTGCCACAGGATTCTTTGCTGCTTTTGGTGTAAAGTGGGCCTATGGGAATAAAAATGGAGTATGCCACTTGTTTCTCTTCATTATTGTTTCTGGCTCAAATTTCTTAAAGATATTAGAATTATTGGTTGGGATTACCGGCTGCAAATACTTTAGTCTTTCGTGGGAGGCATCAATACTCAAGACTGCCTCTTTGCATGTACCTACAGCAAGTTCTATATTTCCCTGAGTTTCTTGTAAAAAGCAGGACAATCTTGGATGGGCCTGAAGCATGTTCTGACTTGTTCTTTCCTTATTTTTTCTAATTGCTGTTTGTTCCATCTCCTGTTCCAACCATTCAGCATTTAATTCCTCATTCACCAAATGCTGCCTGTCTGACTTCCATCTTTCTTTACAACTGACAGCTTCTTCCAATCCCCCTTGTGCTCCCCCCCAAATCTTCTGTGTCTGGCACTTCCTCTTTTTCTAACTCTCCAAAAAGTTTATTCTGTTCCTCCTCCTGACAGCTTGTAGCCCTCGACCTGGTAAGTAGGGTGAGATTTTCTGTTCTACTGCTACTAGCTGTTCTGTCCCAGGTCCCACCATGGCTACCTGGATATGTGAAGGTGAGTTATCTGGTATTCTATTAACAACATATACAGGCGGCAGCTGCATCTCTGTACACACATTCTCTTCATTTCCTACCTCTGGGATATCTTGAGTTTTGTTCTCAGGCTCATCTTCGACATTTGCTACCTAACAATATATATCCTCCAGAATATTTAAAAAAAATTGTTCTAATGCCTCTGTTCTTTGAGCTAATTCTGCTGTTTTCATGTCTTGGCCATATGACTGTTCCTGATCCATTATTGCTCACTCTTTCCACATCATAACTTCATAAACATCTTTTTGTAACTGCTGTTTACAGGAAGCCTGTTCTCCTGCAAGACTACCTCTCTGATAGAGGAGCCTGGAATTTACTTCCCGTGTCTGACTAAGCTGTTCTCTTGGGGCTTGTCTACACCACAAAATGAAGTTAACTTAACTTAAGTAGAAGTACAGCCACTGCAGTAAATAAAGCAGTGGTTCACGTCCCCACTACGCTCCTTCTGTCAGCAGAGCATGTCCCCAGCTGAAGTGGGGCATTGTAGGGCACTGACAGCTGGCGCCCCATTGCCTCAGGGCTGAAGCCTGAGCTATGAGCTGGGCAGAGGGGAGGTAGCTGCGAGCCCCATGCCCGTCTGACAGCTCAGGCTGTAAGTGCTGGAGAAGAGGGGGGAGTTCCATCTGTCAGCCCCATGCTGGGCTTACAGCCAACAGGCAATGTAAGTAATGCATTCTCTACAGACATTGCGTTACCCTAACTGTATCCTAATGCTACATGTCTCGTGGAGGTAGCGTTATTAAGTCGATGTAGTGGGCAACTTATATCAGTGGAAAAATCACTGTAGTGTAGATACTTACATAGTTAGGTAACCACAAGCTGCCTTTTGTCAACCTAACTCTATAGTGTAGACCAGGCCATAGTGTAGCATTTATCCCTTGCTCCTGGAATAAATCTTGTCTTGCCTCATCCAACTGTTCTATTTTTTTCTTCAAATTTCTCAGTGCATTACATGCAGTATATACACAATCCATGGCTATTTCTTTTACCTCTTGAGGTTTTTTTCTTTAACTTTTCTTCCTCAAGGAGGGAACATATTAAGTTCCATGGATCTTGATGTTCCAAGAAGATTTGATTACTTTGTTTTTTTGCTAACCCTCCCCCCTGGGTTTTAATATAATCGCATACAAGGTGTGTCTGTGGGGCCATTGGGGCAAATGCCTGAATTGACACCTGACTCTGTTCCACAATGCATTTAGTAGTTCCTGCTTCAGAAGACATCACATCCTTGCTCCCTATGCCACAAAATATCACATGGGGATTTTCCCTACTGAGGAGTCCTTGTGGTGCTTACTTCCCCTTCAGCTGTTAACAGCTGGAGTACACTGAGAGGAAGGGCATTGACCTAGGTTATCCAATAAATTTTTCTTTGATCCTCTGTTGGTAATGCAGTCCAGAGGAGTCCAAAGTTTGGGGAGCTTATTAAGAGAGTTTTGGGGAGCATATTAATGACATCTAACCGTCTGACTCACTCTGCCACACCTGACAAGGTCTCTACCCATACGGTTCCCTCACACACAAGTGCTATTATCTATTTGGAACTACTTTGATAATTTCCACTTTCAATATTTCCTGAGCTAAGTTTTTACAACATTACATAAACAGACAAGCAAAACCGCACTGATGCCTCTCCAACACCAAACCCCCAGTCTCAGGATCAACACGCACATACCCCAAACCTGCCAGACTCAGAAAAAACATCTCTTCTTACCTGATATCTACTGTCACCAAGTTCAGAAAAAAATCCCTCAAAAAGCTCAAAAATCCCCCCACCCCACTTCCTCCTCACTGGGCCTAGAGAAGCAGGAGCAGCGGCAGCATGGAAAGACAGTGGGAGCAAGGAGCCCTATACTCTGCCTCTATATGGCTGCTCTGAACTAGCACCACAGAAGCTTGTGTGCGCTGCTTTGTGCCTCCTCCCATTCCTAGCTGAAGTCTATGGGCACTAGAGATTCCGGCCATATTTGTGGCAGCAAAATTCACTGCAGCTTCCAGGGGCTGAAACAAGAGTCCCCTGTCCACAGCAGGTGGTACTGTTACCTGCAGTACAGCCACACTACACAGTGTCCACAGTATGGCTGATAACTGTGGCCTATTTGATGGGGCTTTGGCCATGTAAAGGCTATTGAAGCGAATGCCGTGATGCCCTACACCAGGTGTCAGCAACCTTTCAGCAGTGCTGTGCCGAGTCTTCATTTATTCACTCTGATTTAAGGTTTTGCGTGCCGGTAATACATTTTAATGTTTTTAGAAGGTCTCTTTCTATAAGTCTATAATATATAACTAAACAATTGTTCTATGTAAAGTAAGCAAGGTTTTAAAAATGTTTAAGAAGCATCATTTAAAATTAAGTTAAAATGCAGAGCCCCCCGGACTGATGACCAGGACCCAGACAGTGTGAGTGCCACTGAAAATCAGCTCGCGTGCCGCCTTTGGTATGCATGCCATAGGTTGCCTACCTCTGCTCTAGACTCATCTTGACGGCATGTTTCTGGATGTAATGTGATAACTTTTGAGCACCACATCTGATCACCTCCAAAATTCCAGGGAATGTCCTAGGCATCAATTGGCAGAGCTAGGGATGTAACATTTACAGAAATTTTGAAGGCATGGGAAAAAAACACCCTTTTCCCCTAGGAAAGTGGAAATTCTAGAAAAAATTGAAATATCTGCAGTAGGTACTTGCTTATCAAAGCTAAACTTTATTTACTTCTTAATAATCAGAAATGTATTCTGTATAATTTAGCTAGCACATAAAGAAAGTACTGTTTGGAATATTAATGAGATAGATAAGTACAGATTCTTTAGTTTTAATCTGAATAATAATGACGAAGATAGCTAGTGTTAGGGCTGGAGCTGCAGTTTCACATTAAGGTATTTAAGTGCTTCTTTTTAACCTCTTGGCATATAGGAAATAAATATAAAATGTTGAAAATAGAAAGCACCACTATTGTTATAAACTAAAAGGAAGGTTATATCCTTTGGGCTCAGAATTAGTCAATAGACCTGACATGACATTGTCATGCAGATATAAAAAAACCGTCATATTTCTAGAGAAGCATTCATTTTGCATACTTATTAATTATTACAAAGCATTTTGAAGGGCTGATGAGCAGCAGTAACAATATAATTTTAAACATTCCTCTAGAATGTTTTCACTGTTCATTCTGAGAGAAAATATTTCATAGAACAGTTTCTTTTCAATTTTCCCTCAAATTTCCAATGTCTCCATACTGGGCCTCAGGAAAAAAAAATTCCCACAAGTTCCAATTTTTCTTCTGGATCCTCACATCTGCAGAGCCCTATTGATTTTGGTAAAAATCAGAAAACTAGAAAATCCATTTGCCCTTACCGTTGCCCCTTACTCTCTCTTCTGAAACTTACCTATCAGTTCTGGGGTGGATGCTGAGGGAGTCAGAGGTACAGGAGAGACAAGGAGACTTCTTCGTTCCTTCCAAGCATGTTGCCTCACCAAACCTGCTTTATGGTTAGGAAAAGAAAGAGAAGTAGAGAAGATACCAGCCGTACACCTGTCCCTTTCCATCCAGGGACATTGATGAAATTAAGCCTCCTTCACTGAAGGCTGAGGGTAGTGAAAATGGGGGACACATGGCATGAAGGGAAGAGGAGAATGTGGGGCCAAATACAGAGGGAGTTTGCAAGGAGCCCCTAAAATAGAGAGAGATGGGAGGGTGCATATCTGGTGAGTGTGTACTACAGGACCACCGCTGTGCCCAATAAGTAGAGGATACATGTAACAGTCACCAGGTCCAGTGTTGGTTCTTTAGCTCAAGCTGTGGTAGCTTATGCTTTTAGCTCTTGAAGTTCCCAGTTCAGCCCCTGGTGTGTCAGCCAAGAAGGCGGCCATCTCACACCCAGCTTGTGGGGCAAACGGAGGAGCTTCTGGTATGTGCAATGAGCTTAGACAACAGCAGCAATGAAGTGCGCCATCCTCTAGTGATTAGTTGCCCCTGCCTGGGAGGGGAAATGCTTTTTGTTTGTTTGTTGCCACAGTCTCGCCTGAAAGGGTCTGAGACACCTAGGGGTGGCTTCAGGCACCAGCACACCAAGTGCATGCTTGGGGCGGCAAGCCACGGGGGTGCTCTGTGGGTCGCCGCAAGGGCAGCAGGCAGGCTGCGTTCGGTGGCAGCCTGCGGAGGGTCCGCTGGTCCCACAGCTTTGGCGGACCTCCCGCAGGCTGCCGCGGAATTCGCGGGACCGGGGACCTCCCGCAGGCAAGCCGCCGAAGGCAACCTGCCTGCCATGCTTGGGGCAGCAAAATGCCTAGAGTTGCCCCTGGTGACACCACAACAAGATTGGGCCAGGGTTGCCCAGAGGATTCAGGGGGCCTGGGGCAAAGCAATTTTGGGGCCCCCCCACCTAAAAAAAAGGTGCAATACTATATTCTCGTGGGGGCCCCTGCATCTCAGCACAAACCCAGTTTTGAGAAAACTTCTTTACAAGGTATCACTGATTCTCAGCATCAGCTAGTGCTAAAAGGCACTAAAGCTCGTTAAAAGGGTTGGACAAATATTTTCCATCAAAACTTTTTCTGGATCGAAAACTAGGGGTTTTTAAAAAGCAGAAAAAAAATCACGGACAATGTCTGCTTTCCTTCAAAATTTGTTGTGTTTTTTTTTAATTGAAAATCTGAAATTAGTCTGCCATAACCTGAATATGGTTTGGGGTTTCAGAAGTGTGTGGCCAAATATTTGCTGCTTGCTGTGTTTGATTGTTTAAAGAAACAATAAAAAAATTCTGCTTAAAAAATATCCAAAACTTTTGAATCTCCTCAGCTTGTGACTAAACGCCTGAGCCCATCCAGTCAGAGAATTTTCCAGGTTTTTTATACCCTGCTGGCTTCCTTGACTCATATCTGTCTCCATAACTTTGGGTTCATTTAGGTTAGAACATAAGACCAGCCATACTTAAGTTGGGGGGCGATATCTCAGTGGTTTGAGCATTAGCCTGTTAAATTCAGGGTTATAAGTTCAATTCAACCCCCACCCTACTATCCCCACTTCGCCTCAGTAGTGGCTACTGCCCAGTCTCTATCTAGCCCCCGTTCGCTGGGGCAGACTGCAGTAGCCAGCACTCATCATCGGCAAAGGGGGTTTGGACCTGCTGCCTTGGCCTACCCCTAGGTTGCCCCCTGCATCCCCCAGTACCTTTTGCCCTATGCTAGGCCGCAGCCTGGGGCTTTCTAGGCTGGAGCTTCCCCAGCTCCTCAGCCTTTCCCCAGCCTTGCTTCACCCTAGGTACCTTGTCTCAGTTCCCTGCAGCCAGGCCCATCTCTCTCTAGAAAGAGAGAGAGACTGAGTGGGCTCCTGGCTCATAGCCTTTTATAGGGGCCAGCTGTGGCCTGATTGGGGTGTGGCCCAGCTGCAGCTACTTCCCCAATCAGCCCAGCTTTGAGAGCAGCAGCTCTCAAGCCCTGCCAAGCCGCTTTTAAAGCCCTTCAAACCAGGAGCAGGGATCCACCCTGCTATACCATCCTGCTCCTCGTCCCCTCACCATCCCCCAAAGACCCCCACCCCAAACCACCACCCTGGGACCCCACCCCTGCTCCCTGTCCCCTGACTGCCCCGACCCCTATCACCCCCCGCTGAGTCCTGACAGACCCTGGAACGTCCACAATCCAACCCCCCCGTTCCCTGTCCCCTGACCACCCCCCCAACCTCTGCCCCATCCCTATTCCCTCCCTATCCCCAGGACTCCCTGCCCCTTAGCCAACCCCCCGGGCCCTGGCCCCTTACCCCCGGCTCCCCCCTCACCCGGAGCCTCAGCACATCCAGGAGCTTCGCTCCACAACGGCAGTGTGACTCCGGCGGGGCCTGAGCCCTGCCCCGCTCAGAGCCGCATGGTCAGGGGGCGGGGCAAAGCTCCCTGGATGCGCTGAGGGTTCGGGAGAGGGGCGGGCCGGGGCCTCAGGCATTCTCGTGGTGGCCGCTGTGGAGCCCGGGGCAAATTGCCCCACTTGCCCCACCCCCCCTGGGCAGCCCTGGATTGGGCAATACATTCCTGGGGAGAGGATGAATGCCTCATCTTTGCTTTGGATTTTGTCACAGACTGTAGGGAGAGAAAGCTAATGAAAAGTAGAACCCATAGGAAGGGGAATTTGTTTCTTTCGAAATCTGAATCTTGCCACATAGTGGAACTGAAGTTATATCTTCCCACAGACCAACTCTCATAATGACAGACGCTGGTTTGTTTTAATTATAACCTTGAAACTTGAATCACATCTGATATGGTTGTTTTGAATAAAGAGAGAAGGAACCTTCTAGTGTATATAAAGCTCTTCAAAACAACCATCTTCTAGGAGAAAAGAAACTGAAGACAGGTGAGTGAATTATCAAGCTATTCATAGTGGAACTAGTCTCAATTCTGCTCATTAGTAAAATCCTGTGGGTGGTAATGGAAGGGCAATTCCTTATTCATTGAATTCAATGAAAGCTCTGCTTGAGAAAAAACTCCAAAATTTGCTCTTTAGTGGTTGTTACTGTGTCTCTGCAGTACAGTGACTTCAAGATAAGAGGCATCTGCTTATTATTCAGATTACTTTAGAAAAAACTAGAGTCGTAGAGCAGCTACAAGGAGGTTTGGGGTTATAATCCCGTGCCCTGCTCAAAGAAATAATGAATTTAGTAAACATCTGCACAGAGTGTGTAGGGTACCTTGGCATAGAATAAAAGTACTTACACCTCTACCTCGATATAACGCTGTTCTCAGGAGCCAAAAAATGGTACCGTGTTATAGGTGAAACCACGTAATATCAAACTTGATTTAATCTGCAGGAGCGCACGGCCCCGCCCCCACCCAGCACTGCTTTACCAGTTATATCCGAATTTGTGTTATATCGGGTGGCGTTATAACTGGGTAGAGGTGTATATAGCAGCAGTAGAACATACTAAACACTATTAATAATATGAAGTCCAGATCAAATATTATTAGGGTTTGTATTTGGAAATAAGCTATTAAGATATTTCATGAAAGACAAAATATGAATGTCAACAAAACTGCATTATTATAGCTTGATTCTGAATCTCAGTATTTGCGCATTCAGTAAAGAACAGTGCCCCGTCATTTTAAAAATATTTTCTTTGTACTCTAGCCCACAGGGCTAGCTTGTCTTTATTATAGTCACTGCCTTGTTTTTATCATATCCTCCTTTCATTATATTCAGCTGTAACACAAAAAACCTACAGGCCTGGATCCTGTAACACATTTGGCTGAAGTGAGTTAGCATAAGTATAGTCAAGTGTAACAGGCTGCAACCTTTGGCGTAGATAAATGGCCTAAGGGTTACCTTTAGAATTTGGAAACTAAGGAGAGGTTGCTCAATGGTAGAGTTAGAATTTACCAGTAAATGCTACCACAAGGAACATAGAAATAATAACCACAAATCCACTTAAGGAAGGGGTGATGGGTAGGATGGCAGTTACATGGATCAATATGTTAATCTACAGAATAAGTACACCTCAGTATTATGTGGGTGAAAAGGATAAATTTGGGCACGGAGGACTGAGCATGAGCAGGTGATGCTCAGGCCCTATAACAGGGCAGCCACCATGTGGCTGAGAGTTCTTTCTGGGCTTCTTCTGTCACTTTCTGCTTTCTACCACTTGACCCTTCAGCTCATTGAGGAACTTGGTCCATCGGACACTGTGGCATGCTACAGACAGAGCTGGTCTTTTGTCTCTTACCACCAGGTCCTTAAGGAACGGTGTGAGTATGCACTTCTAAGGGCTTATGTAAAATGATACCACAGATAGAGATAATAGAGTATTGGGGCTATCTTTTCATGTGATTGGGATCTTTTCTGGCTTTGTTCCTTATAATAATAAAGGTATCAAAGGCTTTACTTGGACCTCAGTGTGGGTGTCCCTGCCTTCTACCCTGAGGCTCCCCGCAAGATATGAAACTCCATAGTTTTAGTTCTGTAGCCGGATTCTGGGGAAAATAACCTTATTGCAGTTAGATCAATTGGCCATCATTACAATCATTAGTAACCTCTAAAAGGTCAGACAACAGTACTTCTTCACAGTAGCACTGTACATTTAGATACTTTCATTCCTTTGCAGACTTTATTTCCGACTCTCTTGGGTGCTTGAGAAGAACCATCCCCATGCTACTAACACTGATGATTATGGGCCTTGCTACCCTCATTGGTGAGTCTGGGGTCTATTTCTATTTCACTTAGCTCACTGCCAAAGCAAGAATGTAAAAATATATTTGTGGGGATGGGGTGTGTGATAGGTTTTACCCCCTTGGCATCCCCTGGGGATGAGGGGAGCCCCTCTCTCATCCTGGACATCCTTCTCTCGACAGCAGCTTGACTGTGGCCTTGGCTGCAGACTTGGGGTACAGCCCTCTGGCAATGCCTCTTCTACCCTCTGGCATGTGGGGTTAAAGTAGTCCAAAAGAAAAAAGGCAAAATACCTCTATGGCCAACCAAAGAACCAGTTCCCCACAGTATAATATAGGGCAAAGGCCATAGACCTCGGGAGGAAAGGTTGGGCTTCTTATCTCTTGTGTGTCTAAACAACTGAGGATGAGTCCCAGGACTCCAAAAATAAAAACTGTTCCTGCCTTTCCTCAGGGGACTCAGACAGCTGCTGTATGTGGAAGAATGAGTTTGGTTTTTGGTTCAAGAGCAACAAGATAAACTATTTCAGACTAATTTGGCTCCTAGGATCAAGGATGACTCTTGCAAGAAGTGGCAATAGGGTGGTCTCAGTGAGGGGCACTTGATATAGAGGACAAGAGGTTTTCATGTGTTGCCTCTTTTAGAGCCAAATTAAAATATAGACCAGTTTTCATAGGACTTTCCTTCACAGAGGCAATGACTTCTGGCTAGCAAGTCCTCCTGTCCAAGAGAAATAAAAAAAAATAATAATAAATTACCCCTTCCAAAAAAACCTATGAAATGGAACCCATCTGAGAGTGGAGCTGAGTCTGGTTCATGACTTTGAATTCTTTTAGTTTTACTTATATTCACAAAAGGTTCTTAATGTAAAATCTCTCCATTTAATTGGTCAGGTACTTCTGAGAGTCAGACTGGATGCTATGGTGACATAAATAAGGTTGATACCACTGGGGCTTCCTGTAGAACTGCAAGAGCAGAACGCTTATCCTACTGTGGTGAGTATAATTCTGCCGTTCTGTTGCTATATTTCATCACAATGATCCATAGTACTTTACACCTTCAAAGTACTTTACAAGCATTAATTGATTAGCCAATAGGACTGTTATGAGGTTTAAATACTATTGTCCTCATTTCACAGATGAGGAAACTAAAACAGAGAGGAGGATTTAATAAAATTTTGGTGTAACTCCACTGGCTTCAGTGCAGTTATACTACAAATGATTTTGGCCCAGAAAGGTGACAGCCAATTTTTTCGCAAGTGGCTTCTGATTTTTTTAGGTGCCCAACTTCAGACATTTAGGGTCTGATTTCCAGAAGTGCTCACACAAGCATCTCTAATTAAAGTTATCAGGATCTGCGAGTACTCCAAACCCTCAAAAAAAAGACCTCCGTTGTCTCTGTTTGGAACACCCAAACTGAACAGTCACTTATTAAAATTTGGCCCAACTGAATCTCTCAAGGCTGCTCAACAAGTCAATGGCAAAGCTGGGATTAGTACTTAGGAATTCCTGACTCCCAGATTCTAGTTTAGTACTCACTATTTTATACCAGCTATAGGCACATCAGATCAACATCAACATCGAAGGAGCTTCTTATTCTTTTATTCTACAAACAAAATTGGACTTAATGCCTCCCACGTTGAGTAGGATTGAGATTCCCTCCTAATGTAGCATGAAATGGTGCTGAGACTCCAAAAGAAACTGAGAGGAAAATGCAACTATTGGGAACTCTCTCAAATTACAGCTTCCCATTCCCATTAAGTCTTCTGCATCTGTCCCTAAGAATCCCACCATTTTGAATCCCCTTCTCAACTTCAGATATTACAGTCCTGTCCTTCTGGCCATAGAGGGGTAAATGTGACTCCTCTTAGCTCCTGTCAACATCACTCCTGCATAATTCAGAGAGCAACGGGTTGCAGCTGACTTCTCTTCAGAGTCTAAGCACTCTCCCCCAGGGCCGCCCAGAGGATTCCGGGGGCCCGGGGGCCCGGGGCACCCGCCCCCCGCCGCCGCCGAATTACCGCCGAAGCGGGACCCGCCGCTGAAGTGCGGCCCCGCCGCGGGTCTTTGGGGCACTTCGGCGGCGGGTCCCGGAACGGAAGGCCCCCCCGCCGCCGAAGACCCCGGGCTGCGATTCGGCGGCGGGTCCCGCTTCCCCCCCGCCCCGGCCTCAGCCTCTTACCCCCGGCTCCCTCCTCACCCGCAGTCTCAGCGCCTCGCCGGAACAGCCGCAGCGTGTGGCCGGCGGGGCCTGAGCTCCGTCCCGCTCAGAGCCGCGTGGGGAGGGGGCGGGGCTGGGAGCTCCGGGCCCAGCGGAGGGAGCTGAGCTCAGCCCGGAGCTCCCAGCCCCGCCCCCTCCCCACGCGGTTCGGAGCGGGGCTCAGGGGCCCCGCCGGAGACACGCCGCTTGATGCGCTGAGGCTCCAGGAGCGGGACGGAGGCGGGAGCCTCCGCTGTTCTCTTGGGGGCCCCTGCGGAGCCCGGGGCCCGGGGCAAATTGCCCCCTTTGCCCCCCCCTCTGGGCAGCCCTGCTCTCCCCCTCCACCTCCTCAGCAAGCCCATTTCCCTTCATCTTGGGGCCTACGAAGTAAATCCAGATTTTACACATTATTTCAAGGCACATTTTTTATTTTATTTTTTGCCTTGGCACATTGTTAAAATTCATAATGCAAAATTCACAATGCACATAACTCACAGAAGGGCTATCAGATGGCAGAGCAGAGCTCTGTGCTTAGGAAATCTCTTGTTGATATTAAAATTATTAAGAAAACATCTCTACTTTTCCACTTACTACAGGAGTTCGTGCTTCAACAACAATTGCAGAGAGAGACTTAGGTACTATGAACAATTATAAAACCATCATTAAGAACGCTGGAAGAAAAAAATGTGTGGATCCAGCTGTGATTGCTGGTATCATCTCTCGAGAGTCACATGCTGGAAAGGCTCTAAAGGATGGCTGGGGTGATCGTGGAAATGGATTTGGTTTGATGCAGGTCAGTAATTATCAATAAACTAAGAATAAGTAGATAGCTGAGTGTTTAGCAGGGAGCCAACTGCATTTCTCAGTAGTGCAGCTCAGGCTGAAATTGATAGTTGGCACACCACTAGGAAACGAACTATTGCTGAGGCAGCAGCACATTGCACTGGCACATGTCAGACGTGGCAGTATAGAGGCTGCTTCTTATGCTGCAGTTTGAACATCAGTTAACTCCATTGGTTTAAAAGAAGTCCCTAAAGAGGCCAACCATTTTACCCTTCCACCTAGAAACTCCATGTCTTGTTTTTAATATTTATTTATTTAGGAAGTATTAACAGGTTTACAAATCGCTGCTGTGTAAATATCAGAAACAAAACAACAGTCCTTAAAGTCGCAAGCTTCTGTTTAAAGAGACATTATGCAGTAATACAGTCATCAGATCTCTCGATTTTTTTACCACATTGCCTCTTTACACCTATGATGTAATTTTTAGTGATTTTATTAAACTGAATGGAATCTCTGATTGCATGTATTGAACAGACCAGGAATGCCTATCAAATTGTAATATTCAAAAAACTTTGGACAGCTGTGCTGCTTTTGTTTCAGGTACCGTAAATGTACTGTGAGTGTTGAATATATGGTAACTAAACATCTGAGTATCTATTTGTCCTCAGTTTCTTTGGCTGGGTACATAACAGATGCATTATATTTGCACAACAACCTCCCATATTTTTGAACCATTCCTTGAGAACGGCACTGTTTTTTTTCTCCACTAAGAGGTATCAGTAACTCAGCATCTACTAGCAGATGAGAGATTAATTTTCATTTCCTTTTGTGTAACTAGTTCTGCTAGGAAGGCCCAGGAGGGTTCCCAAAGGATCATTTGGAAATAAATATAGAACCAGTCGTGATATTTGGTTACAAATTGTATCTCAATACTATCTAATGACCATATGTGTATAAAATCTCTTTTACCACAGTTTCTCCAATGCTTATCCTCTATCTATAAAAATCTCCTCTTTCAATCTGTTTCTCCAACACTTCTCTGTCTCTCAGTCTCTCTAACCCCATTCCTCTGGGGTTATTTGTCTATACAGATCCTTTCCCCCTGTGTCATATACAGGTGGGGTTTTTTTGTCAAGAAAGTTGGGTACGAAGATCGATATTGATTAGTTATAATTTTTTGTTTTATAATTGACAAGTTGTGATTGCTTCTATTAGAGTTATCTTGCTGTATAAAACAGCTTCTTAGAAAGCTGAAAACATAATGCCTAACTTGAATGTACTGGTACCATGGGAGAATGGGCCTGTTAATGCTAGTTTTGATCTCTAAATAGGTTAGTAAAAGTCTCTTTACTGAATAGCTGCCCAACCATATGTATCCCATGGCTCTCCCAATCTTTAAAGCTCATTGGTTTGTGAGTTGGATTACGATCTGGATTATTCACAAGGGGTGTTTTGGTGAGGGAAAATAATTTACCTTATTTCTAGTACCATCCCAAAGGCATAGAGTAGCCTTTAATCAAGCATATGTATAATTTCTGGAGGGTGTGGGGTTTTTTTTGTTTTTTTTGTTAATCTGTGGTGACCTAGCGATGTTTACACTGCCACAATTTTCTTGCCCAATAAAGACCCAATGTTTGGCAGGGTTAGTGCACCCTCCAGTCCACTACTGCTTTGAGTTGTCTGGCTTGATAGTATCAGACTATTTGGAACAGCTCGTCCACCCTGTTCAGTGGGTCTGTACAAAGTATCTGCCCTTATTCTTGATCTTTTCTCATTCCATATAAAGTGCAACAACATCCTCTGTTTTCCTGCTAGGGTTTTATCTGGGATGATCACAGAAAGATTTTGAAACAGGAAAGCTATCCTTAGCAAAATGTTCATTTTGAGTGTGGCTGTTCTTCCCAACCAAGAAATTGCATACTTCCCCCAGCATTTCACATCTTTTTTCATTTGCTGAAGTGATGGCTTGACATTTACATCATAGAGCTCTTATGGGTTGTTTGATATTTGAATTCCCAGGTATCTTATAGAATTTATTGCCCATTTGTACCCAAATGTTTTCTGAAAGAATGACTTATCAGAGTCCGGCAAATTTACAGCTAGTAAATTTCAGATTTGGCATAATTTACTGTAAATCCAGATGTTTTCCCAAAGTCATAGATTTCTTTAGAAACTAAGTATAGGGAAATCTTTGGTTTAGATAAAATTAACATTACATCGACTGCATACATCACTTGTTTCCGATGGGTTTCTGCAAGTTCTATTCCTGTGACAGATTCACTGATCCTTTTCCTTTGTGCAAAAAGCTCCATGGCCAGTGCAAAAAATAAAGGAGACAATGGACATCCCCACCTAGTCCCTCTGTGTAATTCACATGAGGGACATTTAACCTCATTAATTCACAGAGCTGCTTTCGGGCTCGTATAAAGAGCCATTATCTGATTAATGAACTGGGAACCAATGTCCACACAGGATAGGAATTGCAACGTTCTATTCTGTCGAAAGCTTTCTCTGTGTCAAGTGATCTTTTGCTGATCTGTCATTATAGATGATTCCAAGGACTCTCAGGGTACGTCTTCACTACCCGCCATATCGGCGGGTAGCAATCGATTTCTCGGAGTTCGATATATCGCGTCTCATCTAGACGCGATATATCGAACTCCGAACGCGCTCCCATCGACTCCGGAACTCCACCACCGCGAACGGCGGTGGCGGAGTCAACGGGGGAGCCACGGACTTCGATCCCGCGCCATGAGGACGGGTAAGTACTTCGAACTAAGGTACTTCGACTTCAGCTGATGCCCACTTCACCAGATGCATGCAGTGGAAAATACAGTAGGAAGATATACAGAGAACATGAAAAAATGGGTGTTGCCCAACCAACTCTAACGAGACTAATCGAATAAGGTGGGCTATTAGCAGGAGACAAATACTGTTCAAAAGGAGAACAAATCCAAGCAGCTAAAGGAAAACTGCACAAAATTTTTAGGAAATCATAACTCCAAACAAGTATAGATTGTGTCATTACCCACCAGTTCTTACCCGCCAGGTCAGTGGGAGGAGAGAGCTTGTCTGACTGTACAAAGTAGTGGGATTCGAGGTTGCACTACAGAAAGGTAGAGACGTCTCCTGCCCAGCTACCTCTCCAGCAGGCTGTTCCCATCTGCCTGAGACTCTGCCCCCGCCCTAAGCAGTGTAGCTGGCTGGAGAGGAGGGGTGCACATTTTTTTGGGTCATAAATTACAAGGCCAGAAGCGGATTGTGAGCATGTGGTCTGACCTCCTGCCCTTCGACCCCACACTTAGTTCACGTTTGTGTCTCCCCTCCCACCGTGCAGGAAAATGAAAGGAACAAGCAGCTGTTGCCACTGAGCTACCCACGCCCTGCCCTGCTCCACACAGGCTGCACCATTCCTGTTCTGGGTTTGCAAGGGGAGTAGCCTCTCTCTGCAGGAGCCAGCAAGCCCTGCAGCAGCAGCCTCTGTTGGAGACAGCAGTCCAATCCTAGTAGCTGACACTACCAACCGTAGTATTTAGTGGCAGATGCAGCATCAGCATGAACCATGCATTCTGCATACAAGGTCATGCTGGCAAGGGCAGGACCATGTGCTCTTTAAAATGGCCTTCCCTCATGAGATGTGACCTCACACACATCATGAAGGCACAGGCGGGGTCACGCAAGGAGGAGCAGGCTCACACCACTCCCAGAAGTGCCGAAATGGCCAGTATACCAGGAATGTGTGGATGGCCACCTGGCAGATATGTCATGGAAAAATTGCAGCTTGAGGCCTTTGAGTGCGAGTTCTGAATACTCTCTGCTGATAATGCTAAAATTTAATTGTAAAATCTCTGTGTCTATTACTATTAGTCCCAGATTGGGGGGAGCAGTGTCCTACGGGCTCTCTCCACTTTCATCTCTTCCAGAGAGCTCAGATTTCACAACTGCACAATTAAAGTGTTTACATGCAGGATTGGGCGTCCTCCTTCAGCATTTCCAGGCACCCTCTTAATTCTGATGTTCCTTCATGCTCTGTTTTCTGTATCATCTCTCTCTCTCTCTGTTCCATCAGTGCCATGTGGCTCTGCAGCTCTGTTTCTCTCTCACTTGCTTCTCTTAGGCCAGTCTCTAGGACAGTGACTTGATCTTCCAGGGCAGTAACTTCCTTCTGTACTGCTAGAAGTTTGGTTGTCGGATCATCTCTCATGGTATTAATCTCAGAGATCAACTCCCAAATGTCCACGTTGGTGGCCATTTGATTTTCTTTAGCCCTTGGCATTTCTTCCTGATTTGGTTGCCATGTGCTCATTTGGAATCTGAGAGGTTTCTCCACACTGTGAGCCAGAAACACTCTTACTGAGGTATTCTTTTACATTTTCAGGGTGAATCCACCTTCTGCAACGCTATGCTCCATATTTCGGGCTGAGTTTAGGAGGTCTAGGGGTTGATGGAGGCAGATTAGTTTGCTAGCCCCTCAGAGCTCAGACTTCAGGTAGCCATTTTAGTCCATCCCCCTGCTGATCTCCAGAAATTCAATTTCTTAGCAGCAGCAGCTGCTTGGGGAAAAGCCTCAGGCAAGAGACTAGGTGAAAACTGGCGGGCCCACAATGACAGGATGGACTTTATCCACAATGTAATGCCACAGAGACCTGAGTGGCAACTATAGATATTCAAAATATTCACCAAACACCTTAAAGCACAGCCTGCTTCTGCCAAGCCTGTCAGTGATAATCCAGCAATCACTTAAGTGTGCTGGGAGTTTTCTTTTTGAACTTTTGTAGTACTTTGCATACTAGTGGTATACTGTAGAGGACTAAAACTTTTAAGGATGAGACACAGAGCTTTGCTGGATTGTGCCCTTATAGTATAAGCTTCTTGGAGCAGGAAGAGTGGGGGCAGGGCAGATATACTGCAGCACCAGGCATTGCAGCAGTGCTAGCCAAATAATATCATTAATAACTACAACTTGAAATGGAAAAGGAGCATTTTAAGATAAACCCCTTTTCATTATCACAGTCCAATGTAGAATACCTCAGTGTTTGCGCTGGGACTACATCAAGTGCAGTGAAGATGAAAAACTGATTAATTTCTCAATCACAGATTGAGACAAAGTCGTGAAGAGTATGCTGAGAGGGAAGAACAGCATAAACACATCATCTTTTTTGAGAAGTAATGTTCTTTCTGGCTCTTCTAGGTTGATAAACGCTACCATAAATTGGTTGGAAAATGGAATAGTGAGGCACATGTCCTTCAGGGGACAGGCATCCTTGTTAATATGATTAAGGGAATCCAGAAAAAGTTCCCCAGATGGACAAAGGAACAACAGCTGAAAGGTACAGTATAGACGGCATTCAGTTCAGGAGCTAAGGGAAACTCTAGGAGAAAAATCATGTTAAAAGTTTCTTATGGTACTGATATTTTTAAATGCTTAATATTCTAAGTATCTGAATTTTTAACCATTGGTGATGTTTGTCTACTTTTAATTTCCCATAGTTTGGGCAGTGAAACTAGATTAGTCGGTTTCAGTATTTTGTCCCATTCTTTACCACAATGTTGTGTGCTGGGTTTCCAACACTACATTTATATAGGAGAATATTTATAAATCCCTCCTCCCCCCGCAATCTAGTTTATATTGACATTTGGGCCTCTACCACTTCACCATGAGTGAAATCCTGGTGCCTTTGAAGTCAATGAGAATTTTTCAGCATCTTTGAATGAGTCCCAGAGTTCACCTTATAGCTTTACACTTGTGTGGGTGGGAGGTGCATTTATAGGAACTAGACAGATCTTCAGGGGACTGCAAAATTGTGCAGTACAACATGGAGCAGAGATTCAGAAAGGGGAGAAGAACAGAGTGTGAGGTCATGTTTTAATTTTCTCCCATGCAGTTCTTTGCAGGACTGAACAAAAAGTAACATGGTAACTGGGTCTTATATTTTATTAAGAACAGGCCTAGTTCAAAGATTGAGAGCTTCTGTTTGAATGTGGTCAGTCAAATGCATACTGAAGGTTCACCACCCTACTAACATTTATTTATGTCAAAATCCAAAAGTCCTCTGATTGTGATTGGATTCATGTATTCATGCAAACTGTTCACACAACCTCCTTTTCATAGAATATAAGGGTTGAAAGTGACCTTGAGGTCATTTAGTCCAACCCCCTGCTTAAAGCAGGACCAATCCCTGGACAGATTTTTGCCCCAGATCCCTAAATGGCTCCCTCAAGGATTGAACTCACAACCCTGGGTTTAGCAAACCAATGCTCAAACCATTGAGCTATCCCTCCCCCCTTTTAATCAGTTACACTGTAATAAAGCAAATCATTCACTACCAAATGTCTAATTTTTTTAACACACTAGAAAAAAACCAAGCCAGGTCTGGCTGGATTTGTTGTTTATTTTTTCTTCTAAGTCTGTTTTTAAAAATGTCCCTTTTTTTGTTTCAGGAGGGATTTCTGCCTACAATGCAGGACTACAAAATGTCCAAACCTATGATAAAATGGACATTGGCACAACCGGCAATGACTATGCCAATGATGTCGTTGCACGAGCCAAGTTTTATAAGAGAAATGGATACAATAATTAGTGAGGTGTTCAGGAGTGACACTATATCTGGGGAGATAAGAAGCTGGAACCTGCAAAACCTTACTGATGTAAATAAACCCATTGTGGGAAGTCTTGCTTAAATAAGGATTTGCAGTCTCAGGTACCAGATTTTTAAATTGTGTAATCAGTAAAACATTGGTCATATCAAAAGAAATAGTTATGAGAGCATTAATAAGATCCTACCCCATCTGATTATTTCTCTGTTAAAGCTGCTCAGTCTAGCTATTGTTAATCATCTGCCTTCCAAATTTCACGCCTATTTCAATATCTGCTGCTGTGTTAAAAATAAAAGAGGAAAGTAATCTCTTGGGATGGGGGAAGGAAGCCTGTATTTTCAATCTTTTTGTGATTTAGTTTGACAATTTATTTTTCATTGCAGCCGGACATGTGCCTGTAAACAGATAGTATGTGGGGATTTTATCTGTATATATATTAATTTTGCATAGAAATGCCTAGAGACTGGGATAGATGCTTTTAATCAAATGGAAATTGAATAAGAATATTATTAGCAAGTGAAGGAAGATTCAAAGACTCATCTTTTCAGTTGCAATGTTAGCAAAGGTTGGATAATGACAGCAATACATTTAAAAGCAGATAAGTAAACTTAAAATCATCTGGCACTGGCCCCTGTCGGAAGACAGGATACTGGGCTGGATGGACTGTTGGTCTGGTCCAGTATGGCTGTTCTTATGTTCATAATAGCAATAGACTCGACAGGCTCAACATGAACATTTCCTGACGTACCTTGAGAATTGGACCCAGGAACTCAGGTGGTTTTCAGAGAAGTGAATCTAGCAGATCAGTACTGGGCCTGTCAAAATTGGGTGTTTGTGTGTGCCTTTCAGAAGGTAGCAGCCACAAGAAGGTGGATTGAATCCTCTTGGACAGCTCACGTGGCCCTATTCCTTTCAGGAAAAGCTCAGTCATCCTGTCACCTTTGTCTGATGAGCAGGTGCTGTCCTACACAAATGGGAGAATAGCACATTCTAGGTAGACTAGGGCTGACCCCAGAAGCACACTGCCTCTGGGATAATACACTCTAGTCAGGGCTGTAGCAACAAAGAATGTGGCTCCCTCCAAACATATGTCCGGGGCCCCTTACAATGCAGAAACTGGAATGCGGTATTTATTTTATACAATATACAGGGTTCATATTATGTATACATACGCCTATAGTGTACATGTATTCCGTATTTACGCAAAGCGCTTCTTTCGAGCCTTGTTCTCCGCAAATTGGTTAATCAATGCGTCATAGTCCAGAGATCTGGCAATCTTGTTTTCGATTGAGATAACTGCAAGCGCAGAAAGCCTGTCATCTGTCATGGTTGAGCGCAGGATATTCTTGATCAGTTTCATTCTGCTGAAGCTCCTTTCAGCACCGGCGACAGTAACTGGTGTGGTCAGAAGAATTCTGATGCAAATGCAAAGATTCGGATATATCTCCTGAAGGCTGTTCTTGTATATGTACGTTAAAAAATTGTTTGCCGTGACAAGCCCTCTCTCTTTCTCGATGACATAAATAAAATGATTCAATTCCATTATGAGTTCGTTGGCATCAATGTCTCCCATTTTTCATTCAAAATTTTTGCTGTGATTCTCCAGTTCATTTTCTCTGTGACACTGCTTCAGGCTGTTAGCGTTGTACAGAAATCCAAACAACTTATACCACTCCACGAGTTGGTCAAATCGCGACGAAACAGAAGATATGGCCTGATCAGTGAGAAAGTATATTGTACCACGTGTACACAGTCAGAACAAAAGGCCATGTAGTAACATGGTCTAAAAGCGCACCGGCTTCTGTTGCTGTATTGCCATCTCTTTTTGAGCGCATATTCTCGCAAAGATGACAAAGCATTGCACAATTCTTCAAGGTGATAACGCAATGGCTTCACAGCATCAATTCTCGACTCCCAACGAGTGTCCGATAACCCTTTAACAGATATTGGCATATGTTCTTGAAGTATATCCCAACGTGAAGGTGACGAAGAAAAGATAGCATATATTCTGTTAATCAGACCGAAAAAGTCAACGGCATATTTCGATGACTTTGCCGCGTCTGAGATCACAAGATTCCAAGTGTGAGCTCCACATGGTGCATACAAGGCACGGTCATTTATTTCTAGCATGCGGGCTTGAACTCCTTTATTCTTTCCTCTCATATTTGCGCCGTTATCATAAGCTTGGCCTCTCATGTCAGCAATGTCTATTCCTAAGTTGTTTGCCTTTTCAAGAAAGGCTTCCAATAAGCCCTCGCCAGTTGTATCATGAACATTAAGAAAACCAACAAACGCTTCACGAATATTGACACCATCTTCACCGTTGCATTCAACAAAGCGTAACACCACAGACATCTGTTCTTCATGTGACACGTCGGGAGTACAGTCCAAAATAACTGAATAATATTTTGCTTTTTTAAGCTGCGCTATGTTGGCCTCTTGAATGTTACTGGCAACAAGTTGAATCAGCTCGTTTTGGATCTGTGGACTGAGGTACTGAATATGTGTCTCTGCCTTCTTAATCCTCTGTAAAAGTTTGCTGAGGACAGTATCATACTTTGCAAGCAATTCAAACAGTCCCAAAAAGTTGCCATTTGAAGGATCGCTGAGCTTTTCATTACTTCCTCGAAATGCCAAGTTTCTTTCGGACAAGAAAATAACGACATCAACCATGCGTTTGACAACATTTCTCCAGAAATCTCTTTCTTTCAGAAAAGCCTGCAATTCGAGTTGGTCAATAGATGTACGGTTTACTATGCCTGACCGAAGGTCAAACCATTTCACCATACAGTCTTGATGACCTTTGCCTGTTTCATGCTGCTGAAGTCTTTTTGACAGTGCTTTCCAAGCAGATGTTCCACAACGTAGCGGTATGTCGCCAGTGCCAAATAATTTACAACAAAAAAAAAAGGGCATCTTTCTGAACTGAGTACATTAACCATGAACGTCTTATTTTCTCGCCATTTGCCATGGTTCGATAGAAATGAGTACTTGTGAACCTCCGTCTTTCCTCGTTAAATGGAAATTCGTAACTTTCATTCTGCTGCGGTGGGCCACGTGCAACAATGTCACACACTTGCCTGTCCGATATTATAGACGGCCAATCTCCTGGATCATCAGTCAGTGGTTCAGATTCAGATACTTCTTTCCCGGCAGCAGCTGGAATATCTGTCACAGTTTGTTTGGTAGAAGTCTCTAGTTGGATGCTATTGGTTTCAGAGACCAGGCTCCAGCCTGAGCCAGAGTGTCTACACAGCTATTTTTTTCTCCATAGAGCAAGCCCCATGATCCCCCATCAGTTGACCCAGGCTCTGAGGCTTGCTGCTGCGGGTTATTGTTTTTTGTTTGTTTTGCTGTGTAGACATACCCACTGGATCTGATACAAGGCAGTGGAAAAACCTCTCAATTGAGTTCAGAGGAACTGAATCAGGATTTAAGTCTCTCCTCATCTGGGAGGAGTGGTAGATACGCTGGAGGGTAGGGATAGGATACAGAGGGACTTAGACAAATTAGAGGATTGGGCCAAAAGAAACCTGATGAGGTTCAACAAGGACAAGTACAGAGTCCTGTACTTAGTACGTAAAAATCCCATTCACTGTTACAGACTAGGGACCAAATGGCTAGGCAGCAGTTCTGCAAAAAAGGACCTAGGGGTTACAGTGGATGAGAAGCTGGGTATGAGTCAACAGTTGTTATACCAATATAATAAAAACCAGCAGGATCTTATTAAGAGGGATAAGGCAAAGATGCCACATTTATTGTAAATACCATAACAAAACAAAAGACAGCAAAAGACAAAAGCAAACAACGTTGTTTTACTACTTATTTTTATCACTACTTATTCCTTATATATATATATACACACACACACACACACACACACACACACACACACATTCATTCACACAATCATTCATTCAGGTTCTGTATAGATGTTATAGTTACCAGCCTAGATGTTGCTCATGCCAAGTTACTGGCCAGGTATCTTGGTCATGAGGATGGAGCCGAGTCTGTGTCAGATGCATCTGATGCTCCTGGAGGCTGGCAGCAGAACCATAGACTCAAAGTCCTCAGTCTTTAGAGTCCAGTTTTATAGGAATTTATTCCTATGTCAGTTCATGAGAGTTGCTTCATTTTGCTGTTGCTAAATCAATCAGCAGGTGGCTGGATCCATGTTGTCAGATGCTTGTTTTTCCTTCCTTTGAGGGGGTGGGGGTCATCTGGTTGATCCCACTTGACACCTTCTTCAGCCGACACTGAATTCTTCAGGCAGGTAACTCCCTAACCATTTATTCACATACATTCTTTATCTTAATCACATTTAGTTTACTGTCTCTTTACCTTTTGGGGTGTTACGAATTTATGTGAGACTCCCTGTCTTTTAACAAGCAAAGATAAAGTGAGATGAAAACTTACAGAGGGTGGGGGCCTCTATCTATACACTATAACAGCTACTGTTTTGGCTTACTTAGAGTTAATTAATGTTTAGCAAGTTTTATACAAAGTATTTCTTTGAGCTTAACAAGTTTTATACCAAGTATCTCTTTGAGCAGGCTTCACACAGACACAGCTGGTGGCTTGCAGGTTAGAGGCTAAATGTTGGGAATCACAAATTTACTTCTAACATAAACCTTAAGTTATAAAGTATCAATTAACAATAAATCAATAAATCATTTCTCATCTAAACCATGTTTAATATAAACCTTCTTTAATATCCCTACATAATGAGCCCTTGTTGCCAAGAAGGCTAATGGCATTTTGGGCTGTAGGGGCATTGACAGCAGATCAAGGGACGTGATCATTCCCCTCTATTTGACATCGGTGAGGCCTCATCTGAGTACTGTGTCCAGTTTTAGGCCCCACACTACAAGAAGGCTGTAGAAAAATTGGAAAGAGTCCAGTAGAGGACAACAAAAATGATTAGGGTGCTGGAGCACATGACTTATGAGGAGAGGCTGCGGGAACTGGGATTGTTTAGTCTGCAGAAGAGAAGAATGAGGGGGGATTTGATAGCTGCTTTCAACTACCTGAAAGGGGGTTCCAAAGAGAATGGATCTAGACTGTTCTCAGTGGTAGAAGATGACAGAACAAGGAGTAATGGTCTCAAGTTGCAGTGGGGGAGGTTTAGGTTGGATATTAGGAAAAACTTTTTCACTAGGGGGGTGGTGAAGCACTGGAATGGGTTACCTAGGGAGGTGGTGGAATCTCCTTCCTTAGAGGTTTTTAAGGTCAGGCTTGACAAAGCCCTGGCTGGGATGATTTAGTTGGGAATTGGTCCTGCTTTGAGCAGGGGGTTGGACTAGATGACCCCGTGAGGTCCTTTCCAACCCTGATATTCTAAGATTCTGTGATTCTATCTGTCTGCCTTGGAAGTGAACTGGTTGTTAAGTGGATTGGAGGGGTCATATGTTGGTGGGTAAGGGTCCTGGAACTGAAACAGGCTCAGATTCTTTTTCTGGCTTGTCTTTTTAGATTGTAGATTCGTTGGGGCTGTTTTTGTGCTGTGCCTGGCACAGTGGGGCCCCTTTCTTGATTGAGGCCTCCAAGAGGGAGTGTAATACAAATAATAAATCATATTTTTAAGGCAAGGGTTTTACATGATTAAATATGAAGAGAAATGTTCTTGTGATATTTAAATGTCAATAAAAAGGAAAGGTGGTAGGGAGGTAGGAGACATAGTTAAATTGTGAACACGAGACTGGTAGTGGGGGAGCTAATTAACAAGTATGTCATCACTCTGGTTACTCCAGGTGTATGTTGCATCTTTTTACTTTATCCTTCACCTGTCCTTGCCTTTTTAGACTATAAATTTTTACAGGCAAAGACCATGTTCCCATCTGCATTCAGAGAGCATCTAGCACATTTTGGATGCTATTGCAACCTGCCTGCCATGCTTGGGGCGGCAAAATGCCTAGAGCCGCTCCTGGTGACACCACAACAAGATTGGGCCAGGGTCGCCCAGAGGATTCAGGGGGCCTGGGGCAAAGCAATTTTGGGGGCCCCCATCTAAAAAAAGTGCAATACTATACAATACTATATTCTCGTGGGGGCCCCTGCATCTCAGCACAAACCCAGTTTTGAGAAAACTTCTTTACAAGGTATCACTGATTCTCAGCATCAGCTAGTGCTAAAAGGCACTAAAGCTCGTTAAAAGGGTTGGACAAATATTTTCCATCAAAACTTTTTCTGGATCGAAAACTAGGGGTTTTTAAAAAGCAGAAAAAAATCATGGACAATGTCTGCTTTCCTTCAAAATTTGTTGTGTTTTTTTTAATTGAAAATCTGAAATTAGTCTGCCAAAACCTGAATATGGTTTGGGGTTTCAGAAGTGTGTGGCCAAATATCTGCTGCTTGCTGTGTTTGATTGTTTAAAGAAACGATAAAAAAATTCTGCTTAAAAAAACCCAAAACTTTTGAACCACCTCAGCTTGTGACTAAATGCCTGAGCCCATCCAGTCAGAGAATTTTCCAGGTTTTTGATACTCTGCTGGCTTCCTTGACTCATATCTGTCTCCATAACTTTGGGTTCATTTAGGTTAGAACATAACAGCAGCCATACTTGGGTAGGGGGGAAAGATAGCTCAAGTGGTTTGAGCATTAGCCTGCTAAACCCAGGGTTATGAGTTCAATTTGATAGGGAAAATCAGCCCCCCCATTTATAGGCCCAGAATTACAAGTGCACTCTAGCCCCTGCCTCACAGACCCAAGGCCTGTAGCTAGCCCAATTGCTGTATAAGGGTGTAACTGGGTCCTTTCCTCAGCCCCACCCCTGCTGGGCTTTTTCTCTCTCAATAAAGCACTGTGAGGCTTTTCTTGCTGCAGCACCCATGGCTTTTATTTACACACAGTTCCCACCACCAGCGATACTATTTACAAACTCACAGGTCTTCCTGTCTCCTCTTTTACAGGGAGTCACCCTTCAGTCTGGAGACTGCCCCTTCCCTGGCCATCCTCCCTTGCACTGGCTGCCAGCCAGCCTTTATAGCTCTTCTACTAGCAGGCCCACAGGTGCAGCCAGTTCCAGAGGCCAGGCACCAGACTTCTCCCCAGCCCCAATCTATTTCTCCTGATTGGGGCTGGCTGAGCAGGGGCTAATTAGGTGCCTTTGCACTAGCACCCTGCTACAAAGGGCAAAGGTTTGAACTTCTGCTAAATTTGTTTATCTGTATAAGGGTCACTGGAGAAGCAAGAAACCAGGGAAAGGGGAACTAGAAGAGAGGGACAAAAGGAGGGCCCATGTGTGCCAGCTCAGCTTGTGACAATTAGAATGTGGCAAGGGCCTTTGCACAATGTAACCATAAGGTAGGGGTCGTTAAGACAGTCAGACCACCAACTTGACTGCCAATGTTTAGGAAAAACCTAAAATGGAAAATAGTGAGGTGGCTTGCTTCTTTGCAAAATATTAATTCCAAATAAGGCAATGTATCGAATTATAGTTTGTGGTTTTAGCCTTTAAAAGCTTGGAAAAATCTGTAACAGGCAGAGCAGCGTGGGGCCATGCTGACTCTCCCTGCATATATGCTTGTATAAAATAAAGGTGCCTCGGGCTGTCTGATCTAAAATCAACCGTGTGTTTAATTTTCCACAAAAAATTCTTGAGGGGCCACTTAAGGATCTGGGGCAAAAATTGGTCCTGCTAGGCAGTGGGCTGGATTCAATGACCTTTCAAGGTCTCTTCCAGTTCTAGGAGATTGGTATATCTCCAATTATTTATTATTATTATTATTCAAATACTGGGTCAAACCAAAGGTCCATCCAGCCCAGTATCCTGTCTACCAACAATGGCCAATGCCAAGTGCCCCAGAGGGAGTAAACCTAACAGGTAATGATCAAATGATCTCTCTCCTGCCAGCATCTCTACCCTCTGACAAACAGAGGCTAGGGACACCATTCCTTACCCATCCTGGCTAATAGCCATTAATGGACTTAACCTCCATGCATTCATCTGTTTCCTAGAGACTGGCTTCATGGGGTCCCTCAAACTGAAGACGGTTACTGTGCATTTGTCTTTAGTATAGCTTATGTACATACTCCACAAACTGAGCATTTGAGCTTGTTCCAGAATTTGGGATGAGCCTATGTTGTAAAAACTGAAATGCTCAAAATAGCACATGCATGTGAATGGACACAGGGTGCTAAAATTAAATTAACCCAGGGGTTCTCAAACTGGGGGTCAGGACCCCTCAGGGAGTCACGAGGTTATTACTGGGGGTTGTGAGCTATCAGCCTCCACCTCAAACCCCGCTTTGCCTCCAGCATTTATAATAGTGTTAAATATATAAAAAAGTGTTTTTAATGTATAAGGGGTGTGTGTCCCACTCAGAGGTTTGCTATGTGAAAGGGGTCACCAGTACAAAAGTTAGAGAACTACTGAATTAACCCCTCTGAAGCCTCAGGGAATGCAGTGGAGGGGGGGGGTCTCCCTTGGTAGGGTTGGGAAGGATATTGCTCTTCTCATGTGATCCCTCTCCCAGTGGCTAATTTTAAATGAAGCCACCCTCCCCTGACATGAATCTCCCTATGGCACTGAAATTAAATATAGACTATAACTTGGCATTTGAGAAGTGAAAGGGATGGTAGCCCTAATGGAAAAGCTAACAGCTTGGCTCTTCTGCAAGCCTCAGACTGCTGAATGAGCTTTAGGGTAGGGAAGGCTGTGCCTCCCAAACAGCCTAGCCCTGCCCCCTATCCGACCCCCCCACTTCCTGCCCCTCAATTGCCCGTCCCCCTCAGAATCCCTGACCCATCCTGCTCCTTGTCCCCTCACCGTCCCCTAGAGATCCCCCCCAACCACCACCCCAGGACCCCACCCCTGTTCCCTGTCCCCTGACTGCCCCGCCCCCTATGCACCTCCCGCTGAGTCCTGACAGACCCCCGGAATGCCCACGATCCAACCCCCCCGTTCCCTGTCCCCTGACCACCCCCCCAACCTCTGCCCCATCCCTATTCCCTCCCTATCCCCAGAACTCCCTGCCCCTTAGCCAACTCCCCCCCGGCCCTTTACCCCCAGCTCCCCCCTCACCCGGAGCCTCAGGACATCCAGGAGCTTCACTCCACAACGGCAGCGTGACTCCGGCAGCGCCTGAGCCCTGCTCCGCTGAGAACCGCGTGATAAGGGGGCAGGGCAAAGCTCCCTGGATGCGCTGAGGGTTCAGGAGAGGGGCGGGCCGGGGCCTCGAGCATTCTTGTGGGGGCCCCTGCGGAGCCCGGGGCCTGGGGCAAATTGCCCTACTTGCCCCCCACCCGGGCGGCCCTGGATTGGGCAATACGTTCCTGGGGAGAGGATGAATGCCTCATCTTTGCTTTGGATTTTGTCACAGACTGTAGGGAGAGAAAGCTAATGAAAAGTAGAACCCATAGGAAGCGGAATTTGTTTCTTTCAAAATCTGAATCTTGCCACATAGTGGAACTGAGGTTATACCTTCCCACAGACCAACTCTCATAATGACAGACGCTGGTTTGTTTTAATTATAACCTTGAAACTTGAATCACATCTGATATGGTTGTTTTGAATAAAGAGGGAAGGAAGTGTATATAAAGTGTATATAAAGCTCTTCAATACAACCATCTTCTAGGAGAAGAGAAACTGAAGACAAGCTATTCATAGTGGAACTAGTCTCAATTCTGCTCATTAGTAAAATCCTGTGGGTGGTAATGGAAGGGCAATTCCTTATTCATTGAATTCAATGGAAGCTCTGCTTGAGAAAAAACTCCAAAATTTGCTCTTTAGTGGTTGTTACTGTGTCTCTGCTGTACAGTGACTTCAAGATAAGAGGCATCTGCTTATTATTCAGATTACTTTAGAAAAAACTAGAGTCGTAGAGCAGCTACAAGGGGGTTTGCTCAAAGAAATAATGAATTTAGTAAACATCTGCACAGAGTGTGTAGGGTACCTTGGCATAGAATAAAAGTACTTACACCTATACCTCGATATAACACTGTTCTCAGGAGCCAAAAAATCTTACCATGTTATAGGTGAAACCACGTAATATCAAACTTGATTTGATCTGCCAGAGCCCCCCGCCCCGAGCACTGCTTTATCGGTTATATCCAAATTTGTGTTATATCGGGTGGCATTATAACGGGGTAGAGGTGCCTCTTCTACCCTCTGGCATGTGGGGTTAAAGTAGTCCAAAAGAAAAAAGGCAAAATACCTCTATGGCCAACCAAAGGACCAGTTCCCCACAGTATAATATAGGGTAAAGGCCATAGACCTCGGGAGGAAAGGTTGGGCTTCTTATCTCTTGTGTGTCTAAACAATTGAGGATGAGTCCCAGGACTCCAAAAATAAAAACTGTTCCTGCCTTTCCTCAGGGGACTCAGACAGCTGCTGTATGTGGAAGAATGAGTTTGGTTTTTGGTTCAAGAGCAACAAGATAAACTATTTCAGACTAATTTGGCTCCTAGGATCAAGGATGACTCTTCCAAGAAGTGGCAATAGAGTGGTCTCAGTGAGGGGCACTTGATAAGTTAAAGAAGTATGGGCTGGATGAATGGACGGTAAGGTGGATAGAAAACTGGCTAGATGGTTGGGCTCAACGGGTAGTGATCAATGGTTCCATGTCTAGTTGGCAGCCGGTATCAAGTGGAGTGCCCCAACGGTCGGTGCTGGGGCCGGTTTTATTCAATATCTTCATTAACGATCTGGAGGATGGTGTGGACTGCACCCTTAGCAAGTTTGCAGATGACACTAAACTGGGAGGAGTGGTTGATACGCTGGAGGGTAGGGATAGGATACAGAGGGACCTAGACAAATTAGAGGATTGGGCCAAAAGAAATATGATGAGGTTCAACAAGGACAAGTGCAGAGTCCTGCACTTAGGACAGAAGAATCCCATGCACTGCTACAGACTAGGGACCGAATGGCTGGGCAGCAGTTCTGCAGAAAAGGACCTAGGGGTTACGGTGGACGAAAAGCTGAATATGAGTCAACAGTGTGCCCTTGTTGCCAAGAAGGCTAATGGCATTTTGGGTTGTATAAGTAGGGGCATTTCCAGGAGATCGAGGGATGTGATCATTTCCCTCTACTCAGCACTGGTGAGGCCTCATTTGGAGTACTGTGTCCAGTTTTGGGCCCCACACTACAAGAAGGATGTGGACAAATTGGAGAGAGTCCAGCGGAGGGCAACAAAAATGGCTAGGGGGCTGGAGCACATGACTTATGAGGAGAGGCTGAGGGAACTGGGATTGTTTAGTCTGCAGAAGAGAAGAATGAGGGGGGATTTGATAGCAGCCTTCAACTACCTGAAAGGGGGTTCCAAAGAGGATGGATCTAGACTGTTCTCAGTGGTAGAAGATGACAGAACAAGGAGTAATGGTCTCAAGTTGCAGAGGGGGAGGTTTAGGTTGGAAATTAGGAAAAACTTTTTCACTAGTAGGGTGGTGAAGAACTGGAATGGGTTACCTAGGGAGGTAGTGGAATCTCCTTCCTTAGAGGTTTTTAAGGTCAGGCTTGACAAAGCCCTGGCTGGGATGGTTTAGTTGGGTTTGGTCCTGCTTTGAGCAGGGGGTTGGACTAGATGACCTCCTGAGGTCCCTTCCAACCCTGAGATTCTATGATTCTATGATATAGAGGACAAGAGGTTTTCATGTGTTGCCTCATTTAGAGCCAGATTAAAATATAGATCAGTTTTCATAGGACTTTTCTTCACAGAGGCAATGACTTCTGGCTAGCAAGTCCTCCTGTCCAAGAGAAATAAAAAAAATAAAAATAAATTACCCCTTCCAAAAAAACCTATGAAATGGAACCCATCTGAGAGTGGAGCTGAGTCTGGTTCATGACTTTGAATTCTTTTAGTTTTACTTATATTCACAAAAGGTTCTTAATCTCTCCATTTAATTGGTCAGGTACTTCTGAGAGTCAGACTGGATGCTATGGTGACATAAACAAGGTTGATACCACTGGGGCTTCCTGTACAACTGCAAAAGCAGAACGCTTACCCTACTGTGGTGAGTATAACTCTGCCGTTCTGTTGCTGTATTTCATCACAATGATCCATAGTACTTTACACCTTCAAAATACTTTACAAGCATTAATTGATTAAACCTCATAACAGTCCTATTGGCTAAATACTATTGTCCTCATTTCACAGATGAGGAAACTAAGACAGAGAGGAGGATTTAATAAAATTTTGGTGTAACTCCACTGGCTTCAGTGCAGTTATACTACAAATGATTTTGGTCCAGAAAGGTGACAGCCAATTTTTTCGCAAGAGGCTTCTGATTTTTTTAGGTGCCCAACTTCAGACATTTAGGGTCTGATTTCCAGAAGTGCTCACACAAGCATCTCTAATTAAAGTTATCAGGATCTGCGAGTACTCCGAACCCTCAAAAAAAAGACCCCCGTTGTCTCTGTTTGGAACACCCAAACCAAACAGTCACTTATTAAAATTTGGCCCAACTGAATCTCTCAAGGCTGCTCAACAAGTCAATGGCAAAGCTGGGATTAGTATTTAGGAATTCCTGACTCCCAGATTCTAGTTTAGTACTCACTATTTTATACCAGCTATAGGCACATCAGATCAACATCAACATCGAAGGAGCTTCTTATTCTTTTATTCTACAAACAAAATTGGACTTAATGCCTCCCATGTTGAGTAGGATTGAGATTCCCTCCTAATGTAGCATGAAATGGTGCTGAGACTCCAAAAGAAACTGAGAGGAAAATGCAACTATTGGGAACTCTCTCAAATTACAGCTTCCCATTCCCATTAAGTCTTCTGCATCTGTCCCTAAGAATCCCACCATTTTGAATCCCCCTCTCAACTTCAAATATTACAGTCCTGTCCTTCTGGCCATAGATGGGTAAATGTGACTCCTCTTAGCTCCTGTCAACATCACTCCTGCATAATTCAGAGAGCAACGGGTTGCAGCTGACTTCTCTTCAGAGTCTAAGCACTCTCCCCCTCCACCTCCTCAGCAAGCCCATTCACCTTCATCTTGGGGCCTACGAAGTAAATCCAGATTTTACACATTATTTCAAGGCACATTTTTTATTTTATTTTTTGCCTTGACACATTGTTAAAATTCATAATGCAAAATTCACAATGCACATAACTCACAGAAGGGCTATCAGATGGCAGAGCAGAGCTCTGTGCTTAGGAAATCTCTTGTTGATATTAAAATTATTAAGAAAACATCTCTACTTTTCCACTTACTACAGGAGTTCGTGCTTCAACAACAATTGCGGAGAAAGACTTACATACTATGAACAATTATAAAACCATCATTAAGAACGCTGGAAGAAAAAAATGTGTGGATCCAGCTGTGATTGCTGGTATCATCTCTCGAGAGTCACATGCTGGAACGGCTCTAAGGGGTGGCTGGGGTGATCGTGGAAATGGATTTGGTTTGATGCAGGTCAGTAATTATCAATAAACTAAGAATAAGTAGATAGCTGAGTGTTTAGCAGGGAGCCAACTGCATTTCTCAGTAGTGCAGCTCAGGCTGAAATTGATAGTTGGCACATCACTAGAAAACGAACTATTGCTGAGGCAGCAGCACATTGCACTGGCACATGTCAGACCTGGCAGTATAGAGGCTGCTTCTTACGCTGCAGTTTGAACATCAGTTAATTCCATTGGTTTAATGGAAGTCCCTAAAGAGGCCAACCATTTTACCCTTCCACCTAGAAACTCCATGTCTTGTTTTCAATATTTATTTATTTATTTAGGAAGTATTAACAGGTTTACAAATCGCTGCTGTGTAAATATCAGAAACAAAACAACAGTCCTTAAAGTCGCAAGCTTTTGTTTAAAGAGACATTATGCAGTAATACAGTCATCAGATCTCTCGATTTTTTTACCACATTGCCTCTTTACACCTATGATGTAATTTTTAGTGATTTTATTAAACTAAATGGAATCTCTGATTGCATGTATTGAACAGACCAGGAATTCCTATCAAATTGTAATATTCAAAAAACTTTGGACAGCTGTGCTGCTTTTGTTTCAGGTAAATGTACTGTGAGTGTTGAATATATGGTAACTAAACATCTGAGTATCTATTTATCCTCAGTTTCTTTGGCTGGGTACATAATAGATGCATTATATTTGCACAACAACCTCCCATATTTTTGAACCATTCCTTGAGAATGGCACTGTTTTTTTCTCCACTAAGAGGTATCAGTAACTCAGCATCTACTATCAGATGAGAGATTAATTTTTCATTTCCTTTTGTGTAACTAGTTCTGCTAGGAAGGCCCAGGAAGGTTCCCAAAGGATCATTTGGAAATAAATATAGAACCAGTCGTGATATTTGGTTACAAATTGTATCTCAATACTATCTAATGACCATATGTGTATAAAATCTCTTTTACCACAGTTTCTCCAATGCTTATCCTCTATCTATAAAAATCTCCTCTTTCACTCTGTTTCTCCAACACTTCTCTGTCTCTCAGTCTCTCTAACCCCATTCCTCTGGGGTTATTTGTCTATACAGATCCTTTCCCCCTGTGTCATATACAGGTGGGGTTTTTTTGTTAAGAAAGTTGGGTATGAAGATTGATATTGATTAGTTATAATTTTTAGTTTTATAATTGACAAGTTGTGATTGCTTCTATTAGAGTTATCTTGCTGTGTAAATCAGCTTTCTTAGAAAGTTGAAAACATAATGCCTAACTTGAAGGTACTGGTACCATGGGAGAATGGGCCTGTTAATGCTAGTTTTGATCTCTAAATAGGTTAGTAAAAGTCTCTTTACTGAATAGCTGCCCAACCATATGTATCCCATGGCTCTCCCAATCTTTAAAGCTCATTGGTTTGTGAGTTGGATTACGATATGGATTATTCGCAAGGGGTGTTTTGGTGAGGGAAAATAATTTACCTTATTTCTAGTACTATCCCAAAGGCATAGAGTAGCTTTTACTCAAGCATATGTATAATTTCTGGAGGGTGTGGGGGTTTTTGTTTTTTTTTTGTTAATCTGTGGTGACCTAGCGATGTTTACACTGCCACAATTTTCTTGCCCAATAAAGACCCAATGTTTGGCAGGGTTAGTGCACCCTCCAGTCCACTACTGCTTTGAGTTGTCTGGCTTGATAGTATCAGACTATTTGGAACAGCTCGTCCACCCTGTTCAATGGGTCTGTACAAAGTATCTGCCCTTATTCTTGATCTTTTCTTATTCCATATAAAGTGCAACAACATCCTCTGTATTCCTGCTAGGGTTTTATCTGGGATGATCACAGAAAGATTTTGAAACAGGAAAGCTATCCTTAGCAAAATGTTCATTTTGAGTGTGGCTGTTCTTCCCAACCAAGAAATTGCATACTTCCCCCAGCACTTCACATCTTTTTTCATTTGCTGAAGTGATGGCTTGACATTTCCATCATAGAGCTCTTATGGGTTGTTGGATATTTGAATTCCCAGGTATCTTATAGAATTTATTGCCCATTTGTATCCAAATGTTTTCTGAAAGAATGACTTATCAGAGTCTGGCAAATTTACAGCTAGTAAATTTCAGATTTGGCATAATTTACTGTAAATCCAGATGTTTTCCCAAAGTCATAGATTTCTTTAGAAACTAAGTATAGGGAAATCTTTGGTTTAGATAAAATTAACATTACATCGACTGCATACACCACTTGTTTCCGATGAGTTCCTGCAAGTTCTATTCCTGTGACAGATTCACTGATCCTTTTCCTTTGTGCAAAAAATAAAGGAGACAATGGGCATCCCCACCTAGTCCCTCTGTGTAATTCAAACGGGGGACATTTAACCTCATTAATTCACAGAGCTGCTTTCGGGCTCGTATAAAGAGCCATTATCTGATTAAGGAACTTGGAACCAATGTCCACACAGGATATGACTTACAACATTCTATACTGTCGAAAGCTTTCTCTGTGTCAAGTGATCTTTTGCTGAGCTGTCATTATGGATGATTCCAAGGACTCTCAGAATATTGCTTGACATTTGTCTGGTGTTAACCAATCCACTTTGATCTGGATTTATATAAGATGAGAGCATGGACTGCAATAGGCTAGCTAGTATTTTTGCTACAATGGTTATGCCATGATTTGGTAGTGATGAAGGCCTATAATAAGGCCTACATACAGTCAGGTCTTTTCCAACTTTAGAGAGAACAACAGCAGTAGCTTCTTTCATAGGTTATGTAAGTTCTTTCCCTAACAGAATAGCGTTGATGTTTCTCTCAAAGGACTCATTAATACCTCCTTAAATTCCTTATAAAACTCATCTGGAAAGCTATCAGCTCCTGGAGTTTAATTGCTTTTCGTATTTTCTATTGCCTCTAAATTTCTTCTTCTGTTATTTCTTTATCGAAGGTTTCTTTGTCAATTTAAAAAGAACAGGAGTACTTGTGGCACCTTAGAGACTAACAAATTTATTTGAGCACAAGCTTTCGTGGGCTGATGCCCACTTCACCGGATGCGTGCAGTGGAAAATACAGTAGGAAGATATATATATATACAGAGAACATGAAAAAATGGGTGTTGCCCAACCAACTCTAACGAGACTAATCAAATAAGGTGGGCTATTAGCAGGAGACAAATTCTGTTCAAAAGGAGAACAAATCCAAGCAGCTAAAGGAAAACTGCACAAACTTTTTAGGAAATCATAACTCCAAACAAGTATAGATTGTGTCATTACCCACCAGTTCTTACCCGCCAGGTCAGTGGGAGGAGAGAGCTTGTCTGACTGTACAAAGTAGTAGGATTCGAGGTTGCACTACAGAAAGGTAGAGACGTCTCCTGCCCAGCTACCTCTCCAGCAGGCTGTTCCCATCTGCCTGAGACTCTGCCCCTGCCTAAGCAGTGCAGCTGGCTGGAGAGGAGGGGCACACATTCTTTTGGGTCATAAATTACAAGGCCAGAAGCGGATTGTGAGCATGTGGTCTGACCTCCTGCCCTTCGACCCCACACTTAGTTCACTTTTGTGTCTCCCCTCCCACCTTGCAGGAAAATGAAAGGAACAAGCCGCTGTTGCCACTGAGCTACCCATGCCCTGCCCTGCTCCACACAGGCTGCACCATTCCTGTTCTGGGTTTGCAAGAGGAGTAGCCTCTCTCTGCAGGAGCCAGCAAGCCCTGCAGCAGCAGCCTCTGTTGGAGACAGCAATCCAGTCCTAGTAGCTGAGGCTACCAACCGTAGTATTTAGTGGCAGATGCAGCATCAGCATGAACCTTGCATTCTGCATACAAAGTCATGCTGGCAAGGGCAGGACCATGTGCTCTTTAAAATGGCCTTCCCTCATGAGATGTGACCTCACACACATCATGCAGGCACAGGCGCGGTCACGCAAGGAGGAGCTGGCTCACACCACTCCCAGAAGTGCCAAAATGTCCAGTATATCAGGAATGTGTGGATGGCCACCTGGCAGAGATGTCATGGAAAAACTGCAGCTTGAGGCCTTTGAGTGTGAGTTCTGAATACTCTCTGCTGATAATGCTAAAATTTAATTGTAAAATCTCTGTGGCTATTACTATTAGTCCCAGATTGGGGGGAGCAGTGCCCTACGGGCTCTCTCCACTTTCATCTCTTCCAGAGAGCTCAGATTTCACAACTGCGCAATTAAAGTGTTTACATGCAGGATTGGGCTTCCTCCTTCAGCATTTCCAGGCACCCTCTTAATTCTGATGTTCCTTCATGCTCCTTCATGCTCTGTTTTCTGTCATCTCTCTCTCTCTCTCTGTTCCATCAGTGCCATGTGGCTCTGCAGCTCTGTTTCTCTCTCACTTGCTTCTCTTAGGCCAGTCTCTAGGACAGTGACTTGATCTTCCAGGGCAGTAACTTCCTTCTGTACTGCTAAAAGCTTGGTTGTCGGATCATCTCTCATGGCATTAATCTCAGAGATCAACTCCCAAATGTCCACCTTGGTGGCCATTTGATTTTCTTCAGCCCTTGGCTTTTCTTCCTGATTTGGTTGCCATGTGCTCATTTGGAGTCTGAGAGGTTTCTCCACACTGTGAGCCAGAAACACTCTTACTGAGGTATTATTTTACATTTTCAGGGTGAATCCACCTTCTGCAATGCTATGCTCCATATTTCGGGCTGAGTTTAGGAGGTCTAGGGGTTGATGGAGGCAGATTAGTTTGGTAGCCCCTCAGAGCTCAGACTTCAGGTAGCCATTTTAGTCCATCCCCCTGCTGATCTCCAGAAATTCAATTTCTTAGCAGCAGCAGCTGCTTGGGGAAAAGCCTCAGGCAAGAGACTAGGTGAAAACTGGCGGGCCCACAATGACAGGATGGACTTTATCCACAATGTAATGCCACAGAGACCTGAGTGACAACTATAGATATTCAAAATATTCACCTAACACCTTAAAGCACAGCCTGCTTCTGCCAAGCCTGTCAGTGATAATCCAGCAATCACTTAAGTGTGCTGCATTTAAGTGTGCTGGGAGTTTTCTTTTTGAACTTTTGTAGTACTTTGCATACTAGTGGTATACTGTAGAGGACTACAACTTTTAAGGATGAGACATAGAGCTTTGCTGGATTGTGCCCTTATAGCAGGCCTGCACAACATGCGGCCCGCGGAGCCTCACTGTGTGGCCCGCGGGGGGATTCTAAATCCCCCGCACACGGCGCTCTGGGGCAGTCCAGAGCCCTTTGAATCCCAGCCGCGGCAGGGAATCAAAGGGCTCTGGGTTGCCTGCAGGGGCAGGGAGCCCAGAGCCCTTTAAATCCCAGCCGCGGCCGGGAGTCAGAGGGCTCTGGGCTGCCGGCAGCCGCGGGGAGCCCAGAGCCCTTTAAATCCCAGCCACAGCTGAGATTTAAAGGGCTCTGGGCTCCCTGGGGCTGCGGGCAGCCCAGAGCCCTCTGATTCCCGGCCGCGGCTGGGATTTAAAGGGCTCTGGGCTGCCGGCAGAGATTCCCAGCCGCGGCTGGGATTTAAAGGGCTCAGGGCTCCCCACGGCTGCCGGCAACCCAGAACCCTTTGAATCCCAGCCCGCGGCCGCTGATTGCCCCCTCCCCGGACCCCTGCCCCAACTGCCCCCCAAGACCCCCACCCCCTCTCTAAGCACCGCTGGTCCTTGTCCCCCGATTACTCCCTCCCAAGACCCCTGCCCCTAACTGCCCCTTGGGACCCCAGCCCCTATCTAAGCCTCCCTTCTCCTTGTCCCCAACTGCCCCCTCCTGAGACCCCACCCAACTTCCCCCCAGGATCCCACCCCCTACCTGTCCCCTGATAAGCCTCTGGGACTCCCATGCCTATCCAATTGCTGCCTGTCCCCTGACTGCCCCTCCGAACCTCTGCCCCATCCAACCCCCCTGCTCCCTGTCCCTTGACTGCCCCCCCAGAACCCCCTACCCCTTCTCCAACCCCCAGCCTGCTTACTGTGCCACTCAGACCAGCGTGTCTGGCTCCCTGCAGCTCCAGACAGTTGCTGCCATGCTCCCCCATCGAGCCCACAGCCCTCTTTCCCCGCCCCCCCCAGCAGCACTTGCCTTCCAGATTTGAACACCTCAAAATTCAGGAGTGCTCAAGATCAGTTTGGGCAGCTTTTACTTCATTCACCCAAATCAAATATACTGATCCACTGTAACTTGCTGTAGAAAAAGTAGGATAAAATTGAGCAAGAAATGCTTATTAGCACTGGAATTGCTATTTTCATCAGCCATTGCCTTTTTGTTTGTTTGAAAGGAAGACAGTGATATTGCATTGACAAATTCCCCATAGAAAGAAAGAGTGGAACAAAAGAATAATAAAGGCACCTCAGCTTTTCCTCATTTATGGAGGACAGTCTTATAATATGCATCCAGATATCCTCCAATCACACAAGCTGAAAATTGTTCCACTTTACTGCAGCTCTGTAACCATATGGGAACCAATCCTGTCTGTGTTTTGTGCACATCCAAAATTCCTGCTGAATGACCCACCCTGGGAGCGAGTTACCTGTGACCCAGGGCTGGGGCGGCAGGAGGTGTGGTGGGGGCACTGGTGGGGGGAGCCCAGGGGTGGGGCAGCAGCGGGGTGGGGGGAGGGCACTGGTGGGGAGGAAAGGGGGAAGCCCAGCGCTGGGGCGGCAGGGGGTGTGTGTGGGTGGAGGGAGAGCCCAGGACTGGGGCAGCAGGAGGGTACAGGGGGGAGCCCAGGGCTGGGAAGGGGAGCAGCCAAATTATTTTTTGCTTGGGGCAGCAAAAAAACCTAGAGCCGGCCCTGCCAGGTTCCCCCAGCCGCCGGAGCCCCGGGCCCTTTAATTTGACCCTGAGGGCTCCCAGCCATCTCTTTAGCTGGGAGCCCCTGGTTGATTTAAAATAAAGTATCACCTCCCCACCCCCAACCTTCCTTTTTGGCCCACAGCTGTTTTGGTGGGGCGGCGCTGGGGAAGGAGGGTTTGTTTCCGCAGGGCTGGGCGGCCCTGGGGCGGGGTGTTTCCGCGGGGCCGGGAGGTTTCGGCCCTCAGCTGTTTTCTTTGGAGGAATGTGGCCCTCGCCGCTTTACGAGTTGTGCAGGCCTGCCTTATAGTATAAGCTTCTTGGAGCAGGAAGAGTGGGGGCGGGGCAGATATACTGCAGCACCAGGCATTGCAGCAGTGCTAGCCAAATAATATCATTAATAACTACAACTTGAAATGGAAAAGAAGCATTTTAAGATAAACCCCTTTTCATTATCACAGTCCAATGTAGAATACCCCAGTGTTTGCGCTGGGACTACATCAAGTGCAGTGAGGATGAAAAACTGATTAATTTCTCAACCACAGATTGAGACAAAGTCATGAAGAGTATGCTGAGAGGGAAGAACAGCATAAACACATCATCTTTTTTGACAAGTAATGTTCTTTCTGGCTCTTCTAGGTTGATAAACGCTACCATAAATTGTTTGGACAATGGAATAGTGAGGCACATGTCCTTCAGGGGACAGGCATCCTTGTTGATATGATTAAGGGAATCCAGAAAAAGTTCCCCAGATGGACAAAGGAACAACAGCTGAAAGGTACAGTATAGACGGCATTCAGTCCAGGAGCTAAGGGAAACTCTAGGAGAAAAATCATGTTAAAAGTTTCTTATGTTACTGATATTTTTAAATGCTTAATATTCTAAGTATCTTAATTTTTAACCATTGGTGCTGTTTGTCTACTTTTGATTTCCCATAGTTTGGGCAGTGAAACTAGATTAGTCGGTTTCAGTATTTTGTCCCATTCTTTACCACAATGTTGTGTGCTGGGTTTCCAACACTACATTTATATAGGGGAATATTTATAAATCCCTCCCCCCCCCAATCTAGTTTATATTGACATTTGGGCCTCTACCACTTCACCATGAGTGAAATCCTGGTGCCTTTGAAGTCAATGAGAATTTTTCAGCATCTTTGAATGAGTCCCAGAGTTCACCTTATAGCTTTACACTTGTGTGAGCGGGAGGTGCATTTATAGGAACTAGACAGATCTTCAGGGGACTGCAAAATTGTGCAGTACAATGTGGAGCAGAGATTCAGAAAGGGGAGAAGAACAGAGTGTGAGGTCATGTTTTAATTTTCTCCCATGCAGTTCTTTGCAGGACTGAACAAAAAGTAACATGGTAACTGGGTCTTATATTTTATTAAGAACAGGCCTAGTTCAAAGATTGAGAGCTTCTGTTTGAATGTGGTCAGCCAAATGCATACTGAAGGTTCACCACCCTACTAACATTTATTTATGTCAAAATCCAAAAGCCCTCTGATTGTGATTGGATTCATGAATTCATGCAAACTGTTCACACAACCTCCTTTTCATAGAATATAAGGGTTGAAAGTGACCTTGAGGTCATTTAGTCCAACCCCCTGCTTAAAGCAGGACCAATCCCTGGACAGATTTTTGCCCCAGATCCCTAAATGGCTCCCTAAAGGATTGAACTCACAATGCTGGGTTTAGCAGACCAATGCTCAAACCATTGAGCTATCCCTCCCCCCTTTTAATCAGTTACACTGTAATAAAGCAAATCATTCACTACCAAATGTCTAATTTTTTTAACACACTAGAAAAAAAACAAGCCAGGTCTGGCTGGATTTGTTGTTTATTTTTTCTTTTAAGTCTGTTTTTAAAAATGTTCCTTTTTTGTTTCAGGAGGGATTTCTGCCTACAATGCAGGACTACAAAATGTCCAAACCTATGATAAAATGGACATTGGCACAACCGGCAATGACTATGCCAATGATGTCGTTGCACGAGCCAAGTTTTATAAGAGAAATGGATACAATAATTAGTGAGGTGTTCAGGAGTGACACTATATCTGGGGAGATAAGAAGCTGGAACCTGCAAAACCTTACTGATGTAAATAAACCCATTGTGGGAAGTCTTGCTTAAATAAGGATTTGCAGTCTCAGGTACCAGATTTTTAAATTGTGTAATCAGTAAAACATTGGTCAGATCAAAGGAAATAGTTATGAGAGTATTAATAAGATCCTACCCCATCTGATTATTTCTCTGTTATTAAAGCTGCTCAGTCTAGCTATTGTTAATCATCTGCCTTCCAAATTTCACGCCTATTTCAATATCTGCTGCTGTCTTAAAAATAAAAGAGGAAAGTAATCTCTTGGGGGGGGAGGGAAGGAAGCCTGTATTTTCAATCTTTTTGTGATTTAGTTTGACAATTTATTTTTCATTGCAGCTGGACATGTGCCTGTAAACAGATAGTATGTGGGGATTTTATCTGTATATATATAAATTTTGCATAGAAATGCCTAGAGACTGGGATAGATGCTTTTAATCAAATGGAAATTGAATAAGAATATTATTAGCAAGTGAAGGAAGATTCAAAGACTCATCTTTTCAGTTGCAATGTTAGCAAAGGTTGGATAATGACAGCAATACATTTAAAAGCAGATAAATAAACTTAAAATCATCTGGCATTGGCCCCTGTCGGAAGACAGGATACTGGGCTAGATGGACTGTTGGTCTGGTCCAGTATGGCTGTTCTTATGTTCATAATAGCAATAGACTCGACAGGCTCAACATGAACATTTCCTGACGTACCTTGAGAATTGGACCCAGGAACTCAGGTGGTTTTCAGAGAAGTGAATCTAGCAGATCAGTACTGGGCCTGTCAAAACTGGGTGTTTTTGTGTGCCTTCGAGAAGGTAGCAGCCACAACAAGGTGGATTGAATCCTCTTGGACAGCTCATGTGACCCCATTCGTTTCAGGAAGAGCTCAGTCATCCTACCACCTTTGTCTGATGAGCAGGTGCTGTCCTACACAAATGGGAGAATAGGCCATTCTAGGTAGACTGGGGCTGACCCCAGAAGCACACTGCCTCTGTCACAGATTGAAGTGTCACTAGAGGAGGTTTTGGAATTAATTGATAAACTCAAGATTAACAAGTCACCGGGACCAGATGGCATTCACCCAAGAGTTCTGAAAGAACTCAAATGCAAAGTTGCGGAACTATTAACTAAGGTTTGTAACCTGTCCTTTAAATCGGCTTCGGTACCTAATGACTGGAAGTTAGCTAATGTAACGCCAATATTTAAAAAGGGCTCTAGGGGTGATCCCGGCAATTACAGACCGGTAAGTCTAACGTTGGTACCGGGCAAATCAGTTGAAACTATAGTAAAGAACAGAATTATCAGACACACAGATGAACACAATTTGCTGGGGAAGAGTCAATATGGTTTTTGTAAAGGGAAATCATGCCTCACCAATCTACTAGAATTCTTTGAAGGGGTCAACAAACATGTGGACAAGGGGGATCCGGTGGACATTGTGTACTTAGATTTCCAGAAAGCCTTTGACAAGGTCCCTCACCAAAGGCTCTTACGTAAATTAAACTGTCATGGGATAAAAGGGAAGGTCCTTTCATAGATTGAGAACTGGTTAAAGGACAGGGAACAAAGGGTAGGAATTAATGGTAAATTCTCAGAATGGAGAGGGGTAACTAGTGGTGTTCCCCAAGGGTCAGTCCTAGGACCAATCCTATTCAATTTATTCATAAATGATCTGGAGAAAGGGGTAAACAGTGAGGTGGCAAAGTTTGCAGATGATACTAAGCTACTCAAGATAGTTAAGACCAAAGCAGATTGTGAAGAACTTCAAAAAGATCTCACAAAACTAAGTGATTGGGCAACAAAATGGCAAATGAAATTTAATGTGGATAAATGTAAAGTAATGCACATTGGAAGAAATAACCCCAACTATACATACAACATGATGGGGGCTAATTTAGCTACAACGAGTCAGGAAAAAGATCTTGGCGTCATCGTGGATAGTTCTCTAAAGATGTCCACGCAGTGTGCAGAGGCGGTCAAAAAAGCAAACAGGATGTTAGGAATCATTAAAAAGGGGATAGAGAATAAGACTGAGAATATATTATTGCCCTTATATAAATCCATGGTACGCCCACATCTCAAATACTGTGTACAGATGTGGTCTCCTCACCTCAAAAAAGATATTCTGGCACTAGAAAAGGTTCAGAAAAGGGCAACTAAAATGATTAGGGGTTTGGAGAGGGTCCCATATGAGGAAAGATTAAAGAGGCTAGGACTCTTCAGCTTGGAAAAGAGGAGACTAAGGGGGATATGATAGAGGTATATAAAATCATGAGTGATGTTGAGAAAGTGGATAAGGAGAAGTTATTTACTTATTCCCATAATACGAGAACTAGGGGTCACCAAATGAAATTAATAGGCAGCAGGTTTAAAACAAATAAAAGGAAGTTCTTCTTCACGCAGCGCACAGTCAACTTGTGGAACTCCTTACCTGAGGATGTTGTGAAGGCTAGGACTATAACAATGTTTAAAAGGGGACTGGATAAATTCATGGTGGCTAAGTCCATAAATGGCTATTAGCCAGGATGGGTAAGAATGGTGTCTCTAGCCTCTGTTCGTCAGAGGATGGAGATGGATGGCAGGAGAGTGATCACTTGATCATTGCCTGTTAGGTTCACGCCCTCTGGGGCACCTGGCATTGGCCACTGTCGGTAGACAGATACTGGGCTAGATGGACCTTTGGTCTGACCCGGTACGGCCTTTCTTATGTTCTTATGTTCTTATGTTCTGGGAGAATACACTCTAGTTTGGTGGCACTATGGCTATGATACATGGCAACATAATTGGTTGCAGCCCGACATAAATTCATTGGATAAGGCAGTGGACCTTATAGTCCTGGAATAATTTCTAAGGGTCTTGACTGATGGAGTCCAAAGCTGGGTCCAGGGGTATCAGTCGACTTCTACCAATGAAGCAGTATTGAGAACATAGGCCTGTATGGAATTCAGTGATACCAAATCACCCAAACAAGGGATTAGATCAAAGAGACCATAATGAGGTAAACAAGATGACAGAGAATTCCAACCCTGTGGCGGCAAAGTGGACACAAAGAGAGAGAAATTATTGGACAGTTCTATATCTAGGAACCCACAGGAAGTATTGATGCCTCAGGCACCCAGGAGATAAGTGGACTAGGTTATATGTTTTCTATGTGGCCAACTGGGTCAAATAAGAAAGGACTGCCCGCTCACAGAGTGCAGCTATTTGTACTGCTACTACAGTCAAGTGTATGGCTTGGGACACACTCCACTTTATCTGGACCCATTAAGTTAGCCAGATGTGAAGTGAGAGGCTTTATCGACTTGGGGCACAGCAGAAGCTAGTTCAAGGAAACAGCCTCTGTGCAATAAGAATAGATCAACATTTGCCAGTGTAAGTAGAGTTTGAATAAGCTCTCCCCTGACATCTAGTGATGCACTGGGGGAAAAGATCTCAGGAGCAGACCATATTTGCACATGTCCACTCTGCCTAAGTGAGTAGCAGACAGACCTGCTTTGCCAGGGTGATCAATCTTGGCTGGTTTCGGGTTATAGTTCACTTTAGTATTGAATACAGGGGTAATTAAATGTTGCTATCCTGACTGTATGAGTAAAGGGCAGCAGAACAGGACTTAACATGCAGTGACTCAGGTGGTTACTCTAAACTGAACCTCACTTGTTAAGCGGGAGGTAGGGATATCAAATCCCACTGAAAATGAGAGGAGATAGGAACAGGTATTCCTAGCTGGTGGTGTGAACTCTTCCTAAAGAATCCTAGACACCCTTTGATCTTCCCCTCTCTAGTGGTTAAAGACAGAGCTGATTAGATTCAATGGAGAGTCCTTGTTTCTGTTTAGTGATTACTAGAGCTGAAATCACTGATGAGCAGATCTAGGGGCTAAGCCTTAGACCTCATGTGTGGACATTGGTTCAGGAAATGACAACATAGAGACTGTCCTGGGAGGTGGGGTTTCAAGCCAGTTCAGTTTTGTATTGTTAACAGGAACCCCTATATATTGAACCCAGCCCTTGTTGCTGCAGACTCCAATTCTTCACCACAACTTAATTCCAAGTCATCACAGGGAGCAGTTTCTCGCTGTCAATCTGTAGGCATGGTAGAGGCACCTCTGAGCCCTCCCCAAGAGTTGCCTCCCCCAGGATTCTCCCACCCACATCCAGCACGGGTATTTGAATGTTGTGTAGGAACAAGTGTGTACTATTAATACCCCAGGAATTTCTATGATTCCCTCAGATGAAATCGACTCGTAATACAAGAGCACTAGAAATATTGGGCCCCACAACAAAAATCCGTTTAGAATGAAGAGACCCCAATTTCAGTGGGAACAGGCTATCTCCTGTTGTCTGCAGTGGTTGATGATTAATAGTCAACTATTTAACTCCTACAATAAATCTTCTTCATGGATCAGACTTATTTCAGATCCTGAGTCCAAAAACATTGTGATTTTCCAGCCATTGATGTCACCAGATACAGACTAACAGGTATCTGAGCAGCTCATCACATGGGCCTTTTAAGAGTTGCTGATGGTGACTCTACTGCAGCATCAAATTCTCATTTCCTTTGATGTGGCTTCCTTCTACTTGGGCAACTCCATCTCCATTGTCTGTTGCCTCTGCATTGTCTGCAAATGTCATCTGGGCTGAATGACAGGGCCTAGCTGTGGTAAAAAAAAGCCAACAAGAAATTAAGATGCAAAACGAAAAGGATGGAAAGTAACACTGGAAATTTTATAATGCCTTTATATAAATCAATGGCATGGGCCCATCTGGAAAGCAGCGCACAGTGCTGGTCACCTCATCTCAGAAAGGATATTGCAGATGAAGGTTCAGAGAACAGTGATACTAGTGTGATCGGCCTGGAAGAATTCTCATGTGAAGAAAGAGTGGAATTGTTCACCTTAGACAGTAGTCAGATAAGAAGGAATATGATATGTCTATAAAACAATTAATGGTATAGAGAAAGTGGAGCAGGCACTCCTGTTCTCCCTGACTCAGAACACAAGAACAAGGGGACATTCAATGAAATTAAAAGGCAGGGAAGTCAAAACCAATAAAAGGAAATACCTTTTTATGCAGCGTGTAATTAGTCTATAGAACTCGCTGAACAGAAAGTCCATGAGGCCAAGGACTTAACATGATTCAAAGGGGGATTTATATGAATGTCAAGAATATCTGGAGTTATCATAATGAGAACAAGAATTTTGGAAGGGAAAATAAACCTTATGCTCCACAGCTTAAGCCAGTCTCTTACTAGTAAAAACCTGGATCAAACATATGTAGGACTAGCCTCTTACATTTCCCTCTTGCACATTAGGTTCTGGCCACTGTCAGAAACTGGACAGTGAACTACATAAACCTTGGTTGTAATCCAGTGTGGCAATTCATATGTACTGTAGTCTAAATTTTATGCAAAAAATCAGTAGTTTCTTTGCAGAGATGTTGTGAAACTATATGGAGGCACAATACTGTATGCATGTATTGAGTTAATTCAAAGCAGAATTGTCAGTAAATGCATCCAGGAAGAGGGAAATGAATCCAGATATATCCCCCACAACAAACATTTCAGACACTCTGGCTTTACCCCTGACAGAGCTCAGAAAACTGGTGTTGGGCAGAAGATCCAAGCATGTGAGCTGAGAGAATGAAGAAATTTGCCAGGGTTTAAAAAAGTCAATCCCTCATGGAAAGGGTAAGTTAAGGTGAACAAACTGACCCCTCCCCAGACCCCCAAAGGTTAGAGACCTGAGATAAGATAGGCCTGCCTAGGGCTCTAGGGAAGGTAAACATAGGTATAGACATTCTATTCTTGTAAACCTCACTCTCTCTCTCTGGCCCAATTAATATTTAACTATTCAATTAATGTGGAACAAATTGAACAAGAGATACTCACTCTCCCTCCCCCATCAGATGATTTCATAGCCTGCTGCTGAGGGCACTCACCAGAAGATTAGGATGACCAGATGTCCTGATTTTATAGGGACAGTCCTGATTTTTGGGTCTTTTTCTTATGTAGGCTCCTATTACCCCCCAACCTCTGTCCTGATTTTTCACATTTGTTGTCTGGTCACCCTATAGAAGATCCTTGTTTGAATCCCTTCCATCAGACAGAGGGGGAACTTGAACCAGGAGTCTCCCATATCCTAGCTGAGTACCCAATCTACTGGGCTAAAGGGAGGCCTCCCCTTGCCATTTTGTCTGGAGTTGGACAGGCACCTAATTTTGACTCACAAAGATCAGTTTAGGTGCTTAAATCACCAGATTCCCGGAGAGTGGTTCCTGGCTTTGAATTGTGAGCAGACATAGGTGCCTCCCTCCAGCCCAGAGTTTAGGCCCTGAACTCCAAGACAGGGGGAAGTTTAAGGGTATGTCTACAGTATGAAATTAGGTTGATTTAATAGAAGTCGATTTTTTAGAAATCGATTTGATACAGTCGTGTGTGTGTCTCCCCACTAAGCGCATTAAGTAGGTGGAGTGAGCCCACAGTACCGAGGCTAGCGTTGACTTTCAGAGTGTTGCACTGTGGTAGCTATCCCACAGTTCCCGCAGTCTCTGCCGCCCATTGGAATTCTGGGTTAAGCTCCCAGTGCCTGATGGGGCAAAAACATTGTCGCGGGTGGTTCTGGCTACATGTCAGCAAGCCCCCTTCCTTCCTCCCTTCGTGAAAGCAACAGCAAAAAATCGTTTCTCGACATTTTTCCTGAGTTACCCATGCAGACGGCATACCAGGGCAAGCATGGAGCCCGCTCAGCTCACTGGCACCATATGTTTCCTGGGTACTGGTGGCAGACACAGTACTGCAGTGCTACACAGCAGCATCCCCTTGCCTTGCAGACAGCAGACAGTACAATACAACTGCTAGCCATCATCATCATCCCGTTGGTGCTCCTGGCCGGCCTTGGTGAGGTTGGTCGGGGGCGCCTGGACAAAAATGGGAATGACTCCAGGTCATTCTCTTCTTTAAGTTTCGTCTACGGGAGATTCAGTCCTGCCTGGAATATCATGCCAGCTGGAGGCTTCTACCTTAGGCTGCTCTCCCAGTTGGCAGCACTGCACGGTCGCACCTACCCCAGCCTACCCCTTGCTCCCATGGCTCATGAAGCCTGGACAGTAGTAAGGAGCAATTCAACTATAGGCTGAGCAAGTGCAGAATGCTGGTAGAATGTGCCTTTGGACATTTAAAAGCTCGCTGGCACAGTTTACTGACTCGGTTAGACCTCAGCAAAACCAATATTCCCATTGTTATTACTGCTTGCTGTGTGCTCCACAATATCTGTGAGAGTAAGGGGGAGACGTTTATGGCAGGTTGAGCTGCGCTGGCCAAACAGGAAATGAAATTCAAAAGTTCGCAGGGCTTTTCCTGTCTACCTGGTCAGTACATCTGAGTTGAGAGTGCTGTCCAGAGCGGTCACAATGGAGCACTCTGGGATAGCTCCCAGAGGCCAATACCCCAGCAGGGTCGATTTCAGCGCTAATCCCCTCATCAGGGAGGAGTACAAAAATTGATTTTAAGAGCCCTTTTAGTTGACAAAAATGGCTTCATCTTGTGGACAGGTGCAGGGTTAAATCGATCTAATGCTGCTAAATTTCACCTAAACTCGTAGTGTAGACCAGGGCTAAGATACACCCCTCTTCTCAGCATCACCCACTGAGCAGCTTAGGCAGCTCCCTACCTAGTGTGCTGGCTTCTGTGGATTGCATTGTAAAGCTCCCCGCCTGGCCAAGGGCATGTGGAGGTTGAGGGTCCATGCGCTTGCTCCCCCACAGCTACCCACATGGCTCTTACCCCAACCTGGCTCCAGCCGAGGGGCAGGGCCTTGGAGTCAGAGCTGCAGCCCGGTCATGGTAAGACCTGTGGGGAGCCATGGCAGACCCTCCACCTGACACGGTGCGGGGGTGGGGTGGGTGAGAGAAGCCCCCTCCCAATGTCCCTGCCCCCCGGGCTCCCTGCCCAAGGCAGGTGGAGGGTCCGCACCACGGCTCCCCACAGCTGCCCACACAGTTCTTGCCATAGCTGGGCTGTGGCTCCAAGGGCCTGCCCCCTGGCCAGAGCCAGGTATGGGTAAGAGCCACTGTTAGGGCTGCTGTGGGGAGCCTGGGTCCCTCCACCTGTCCTGGGTGGGAAGCCCGGGGGGCAGGGATGTGGGGAGTGGGCTTCTTTCGGTCCTCCCAACCCACCCCGGGCTCCAGCTTTGGGCTTGGCCAGGGGTGGGGTCTCCAAGGGAAGAGGCAGGGCCTTGGGGAAAGAGGCAGGGTGGGACCTCAGGGGGCAGGAGCTCCAGCCCCCCCTCCCACTTTCAGGAAGGCTCTGCTGCCCCTGTGCTCTCCCTGCTGACGGCTGCCTGAAAGTTCCAGGGCAGATACTGAGCCAGCTGAGAAGACAGAGAAATGGCAGCTTCATCCCGTCCTCCCTCCTGGTGTGCTGCCTCCCCAAAGTCTGCTGCATGGTGTGGGAGAGAAAGAAAGGGAGCTCCAGCCATGTGCCCATCCCTTCTAATCTCAGAGGCAGGAAAGTACTTTGGTGGAGAGATAGAAATAGGACAGACACATACATTGCCTGGTACACGGTGTAATGGGGTACTCACTTCTGTGGTGCCTCCTCGTGGCTGGGTCTGGGGATCATCTCTTACCCAGTCTAGTGCCTTCTTCTGTCACTTGCTCACCCTGCAGCCCCTCTTGCTCTCCAGGACTCAGGGTGCTCTCTCATTTTGACTCAGCCCTCTGGCCAGGTCACTGTATAGTCCTCCCCTTCTGAGGTATCACAGTCTCGCAGGACTGGCTGTCCAGATATCACTCCCAGCAGCCCTCCAGTTCAAGGCTACGCCACCTCATCAGTGGCTGGTAAGGGAAAATGGGCTCGCCCACTACTCCAGCCTAGGAACTCTAAAATCAGCAGCCAGGATCTCTGGCTGCTATTTCACTGGACTGCTTCCTACTCTGTCTCTATCATACTTCTTTATCTACCACCCTTCTGGGTATGCCCGTCTTAGGATCCCAAGGCTTCTACTCTCCCCCAGGTAGGGTTACCAGATAGCAACTGTGAAAAAACAGAACAGGGGGTGGGGGGTAATAGGCACCTATATAAGAAAAAGTCCCAAAAAACAGGACTGTCCCTTTAAAAATGGGACATCTGATCACCTACCCCCAGGGTTTCTCCTTCTTTTCTCTCTAAGACCAGAGAGTGACTGCAGGCTTCCACACAGCAGTCCCTTCCTGGTGAAAATGTCCTGACTCTACACTAGCCAGGCCTGCTCCTGTTCAACTGGGCTCCATCCTCAATCAGCGCTTTCCTCTCGAGCCTAACTCTCCCTCAGGGGATGCCTGTCAGGTTAATAGTACAAGTAACTATGTACAGTTATGTTTAATGTATAGTCCAGGGGTAGGCAACCTAAGGCACGGGTGCCGAAGGCGGCACACAAGCTGATTTTCAGTGGCACTCACACTGCCTGGGTCCTGGCCACCGGTCCGGGGGGCTCTGCATTTTAATTTAATTTTAAATGAAGCTTCTTAAACATTTTAAAGACCTTATTTGCTTTACATACAAGAATAGTTTAGTTATACATTATAGACTTATAGAAAGAGACCTTCTAAAAACATTAAAATGTCTTACGGGCACACGGAACCTTAACTGAGAGTGAATAAATGAAGACTCGGCACACCACTTCTGAAAGGTTGCCGACCCCTGGTATAGTCAGTATCTTTGGTGCCTGGTTAGTGTAAACTCTGCCTAGCACATAAAGGTACATAATTAAAATTGTCTCAGTCCTCAGCATTTCATGGATAAAAACTAAGAGGAAGTATAGCAGCTTTGCAATATGCACAGCTGGGCTAAGAGAATCAAGCTGCAGAGACGGGAGCCGGTGACCAGAAGCCACCTTTCTAGAGGCTATAGAGTCTTAACCATGAGGCTCCCACCCTTTTATTTGTGGGTGGTTTGATAACTTTAACAGAAGTATTTTATATAAGTTGCAACACTTTTTGATCTAGAAATCTAGGAGAGGCTCAGTGTCATAATGTAAATCACTAAAATCCATGAATCACAGAAATGCCTATGGTGCCTGCGTTGTACACTCAAATATAGATGCCTGCAATTTTCTACCCATTGCTCCTGAGAGATGTGCTGAAATAAACCTTTCTGCATTATTCCAGAAATGGGATGTAGTCTTGTTGCATGGCAGAAATTACTATTTCCCGTCTTCAGGATTAAAAAAAACCCCAAGTAGCCAAAAATAAATGAGTATTGCAAAGCCAATGTCAATAGAACAGATTGCACCAGCTGGAGTCAACTGGTGTTTTCACTCCCTCACACAAGTTAGGTAATAAAAGAGCAGGGCAAAAATAACTCCTCAGTCCGCTATTTCAGCTAAACTTAAAATATTTGTTTTGTTGCCTTAGGCAAGATATTCATCATTAATAATTGACCCTGCACTCAACTCAATGTTATTTCTCTGTCTGTCGGGATATAACATGATAACTTTTGAACATCACATCTGATCATGTCCAATATCTCAGGGAACATGCTAGTCATCAATGGACAGAGCTCTGCTGATTTTTGGGAAAAGCAGAAAAGCCATTTACACTTAAAAAGTTGCTCCTTGCTCTCCCTTCTGTGAATTGCCTACCACCTGTGGGGTGGATGCTCAGCCAACAGGGGAAGCCAGAGGCAGAAGAGAGAGGAGGAATCTTCTTCCATTCCTCCCGCCTGGCGCACTGCCTCCCCAAAGCCTGCTCCATAGTGGGGGAGAGCGCAAGAGTGCCCAATCTGGGAAACATTGAAGGAAGGAAGCTTCATACACTGGAGGCTGGGGGGAAATGAGGGACTCCCAGAGCTCCAGGTGTGAAAGGAAGGGGAAATCAGGGGACTATATGCAGTCCCTGATTGTTAGGAGGGAGGGTTGCACCGAGTCTCTGCAATAGAGAGAGGTGTGAGGATGCAAATGTACCCCTCTGATGAGAGTGTTCCAGGTCCCCCTCTGTGCCCAGTAAACAGAGGAGATGAGTTGCAAAAGTCACCAAATACAACACTTTAGCTCAATCTGTAGCAGCTGATGCTTTTAGCTCTAGAGTTTCCCAGTTCAACCTCCAGTGTGTTAGCCAAGAAGGTGGACATCCCACTAGATAACTTGTAAGGTTTGTGGGGAATGGAGGAATGCAAGGAACCATTGATGTGTGCAGTGAGGTCCCACCCTCTAGTAACTAGTTGTTCCTGCCAGGGAGGAAAAATGTTTTTAGTTTGTTCCCACAGAATCTCCTGAGAAGGATCTGTGATACCAGAACCAGACTGGGGAAAAACATTCCCAGGGAGGGTGAATGCTTTGTCATTGCTTTGGACTTTGCCACAGAACATTTAGGGAGGAGGTTGTGAAATCAAAGAAAGATGAAGAGGGAGAGGGGAGAACTGCTGGGTAGAGGAATTTTTTTGTTTGTTTTGAAATTTGAATCATGCCAAATAGTGGAAGATTACATCTGCCCTCATGCCAACTCCCACAAGGGCACACACTGGAGTTTGTTTTCATTACGAAACTTGACAGTAAATTTGATCACATCTGATACCAGAAGAACATGCTGAGTAAACAGGGAAGTACTGTCTAGTGTATATAAAGCTCCTCAAAACATCCATCTTCTAGGAGAAGGGAAGCTGAAGACAGGTGAGTAAAACATTAAGCTAATTCAGAGTGGGAGCTATTCTGAATTCTGTTCATTAGAAAATCCTCTGGGTAGTAATGAAAGACCAAATATGTTTACTCTACTTGAGTAAAGACTCCAGGATTTGTCCTTTAGGTAACGTCTACACTATGAGCTAGGAGTGTGAGTCTCAGCTCACATAGATATAATCCCTCACTCTTTTCGCTCTAGGGCACTAAAATCAGTTGTGTAGTCATGGGAACATGGACAGTGGCAAGCAGCCACATGGGCTAGCTGTGCCGAGTAAAAACTTGCCTGAACTCCATGGGTATGTACTTAGCACAGCTAGCCCATACCGCCACTCGCCGCTGACTGTGCTCCTGCAGCTACATCATTATGTTGAGAGCATTTACGTGATGAGACCTAGCAAGAGAATGTCTATGCAAGCTGGGAATCACACCCCTAGCTCATAGTGTAGATATACCCTTAGTGGTTATTACTGTGTCCCTGCTGTACAGTGAATAGAAGAGATGAGGCGTGTGTTGGTTATAGATTACTTTAGAGAAAACCAGAGCCCTGGAGCTGCTAAAAACGTTGGAGGTGATAATCTCCTGTGCTCTGCTCGTAGAAATAACAATAACAATTAGCAATCAACTGCACAGTGGGTGTAGGGGACCCTGGCATAGAATAAAGGTGCATTTGTAGCAGCAACAGGTCACCTTAAACACTATGAATGTTACTAATTCCAGATCAAATATTATTGGGGTTTGTATTTTGAAGTAAGCTAGTAAGATGCTACAGAGGCACATTATGATCAAAATTAAATTATTACAACTTGCTGTGTTGATTCTCTCAGATTTTTTTCTACACTGAAAGGACCTTATTTGTGTGCTATGTCAAAGAGAGGCAGAGTTATTATTGTGCCCTCAGTCCCAGTATTTCTACACTAATACACAAAATTCCCTTCTATCTCAGTATTTGCACATTCAGTGAAGAAAGTCCCCATCATTTCTTTGTATTTCTTCACAGTGGTACTGTACATTTAGATATTTTGGTTTCTCTGCAGACCTGGATTTATTTTCCGACTCTCTTGGGTGCTTGAGAAGAACCGTCCCCATGCAACTAACGCTGATGATTCTGGGCCTTGCTGCCCTTTTTGGTGAGTTTGAGGTCCATGTCTATTTCACTAAGCTCACTGCCAAAGCAACAGTGTAAAGAGATGATTGTAGGGATGGGGAGATATAAGAGACTAAGGCATTTTTCTGACTACTCCTACAAAACCTAATTATGGACATGGAAGGATGAGTTTGGTGCAATAGCAAATGAAATATACATAAACTATATTCGACAATGCAGCTTTCAGTACCAAGGATGACTCTTGCAAGGAGTGAGAATCAGGTGTTCTCAGTGAGGAGCACTGGGGTATAGCGATCAGGACACTTTCATGTCTGGCCTCTTTTAGAGACCAGTGAAAGAGACATCTCTGCACAGGCCTTCCTCCTCAACTGAGGCAGTGTCTTCTGGCAAGCAAGTCCTCCTCTCCACAAGATCTTTTTCCAAAACAACCCACAATGGAATGTACCCCATCTCAAAGTGGACCAGAGTCTGGTTGATGACTTCAAATTCTCTTAGCTTTACTTATGTTCACAATAGGTGCTTACTGTAAAATATCTGCATTTAATTTTTCAGGTACTTCTGAGAGTCAGACTGGATGCTTTGGTAACATAAACAACATTGATACCACTGGGGCTTCCTGTAAAACTGCAGGACAAGAAGGTTTAGATTACTGTGGTGAGTATAATTCTGCTGCTTTGTTGCTGTATTTCAGATTCATCACAATGATCCATAGTACTTTACACCTTCAAAGGACTTTACAAGCATTAATTGATTAAGCATCACAACAACATTCTGATTGGCTAGTATTATTCTCCTCATTTCACTACGAAACTAAGACAGAGAGGAAGACTTAATAAAACCTTGGGATGATATGGTCCAGAAATTAAAAAATCAATGTTTACACATGTGGCTTGATTCTTTAGGTGTCCAGCTTCAGACATTTAGGGCCTAATTATCAGAAGTGTTCACACAAGCACCTCTAATTAAACTTATCAGGAGCTGTGAATGTTCAGATTCTCTGAAAATCAGGCCCAAGGTATCTCTGATTAAAGTATCCAAAATTAACAGTCACTTTTTAAAGTTTGACCCAAGTGACTTTCCCAAGGCTATTGAGCAAATCAGTGGCAGAGCTGAGAGTGGTACTGATAAATTCCTGATCCCATTCTCTTGGTTAGTCCTCATTATGCCACACCAGCTACTTGCACATCAGATCAACAGTTTATCTGGTACTGTCGGGAAAATCAAAGGCGCTCCCTATTCTTTTACTCTACAAATAAAATTGGACTTAATGCCAAACTCTTCTATTGTGGGTAGGATTTAGATTCCCTCCTCATGTAACATGAAATGGTGCTGAGACTCCAAAAGAAAATAAGGCGAAAGTGCAACTATTGGGAACGACTGTCTCAAATTGCAGTTGTCCCCTTCTACATAAGTCTGTCCCTAAGAATCCCATCATTTTGAATCCCCCTCTCAACTTTGAAGCCCCATATTACAGTCCTGTTCTTCTGGCCACAGAGGGGTAGATGTGACTCCTCTCAGCTCCTCTTAACATCACTCCTGCATCGTCCAGACACCGACAGGTTGCTGTCAGTTTGGGTACGTCTACACTACGGGACTATTCCGAATTTGCATAAACCGGTTTTGTAAAACAGATTTTATTAAATCGAGTGCGCGCGGCCACACTAAACACATTAAATCGGTGGTGTGCGTCCATGGTTCGAGGCTAGTGTCGATTTCTGGAGCGTTGCACTGTGGGTAGCTATTCCGTAGCTATCCCATAGTTCCCGCAGCCTCTCCCGCCCCTTGGAACTTCCGGGTTGAGATCCCAGTGCCTGATGGGGCAAAAATCATTGTCGCGGGTGGTTCTGGGTAAATGTCGTCAGTCACTCCTTCCTCTGGGAAAGCAACGGCAGACAAGCATTTCGCGGCTTTTTTCCCTGGATTGCCCTGGCAGATGCCATATCATGGCAATCATTGAGCCTGTTTTGCCTTTTGTGACTGTCACCGTATGTGTAATAGATGCCGCTCACAGAGGCGATTCAGCAGCGCTACACAGAAGCATGCTTTTGCTTTTGCATGATAGCAGAGATGGTTACTAGCCATACTGCACCATCTACCATACCATAAATTGGTAATAAGATGGTCATGGTTACCAGTCCTTTTGCACTGTGCCATTTGCTGCTGTCATAAGTGGCCCTGGCCGATCAGCCAGGGGCGCAAAAGCCAAAATTGGGAATGACTCCCTGAGTCAATCCCTCCTTTTTGGTATCTAAAAATAGAATCAGTCCTGCCTAGAATATGGGCAAGTGTACTAGAGAACCACTGTATCATAGAGCCAGAGAGCACAGCTGCTCTGTGTCAGATCCCACAGAAATTATGAGCTGTATGCTATTCACAGGGGGTGCTCCTGCAACAACCCCACCTGTTGATTCCGTTCTTCCCCCAGCCTTCCTGGGCTACCATAGCATTGCACCCCCACTTGTGTGATGAATTAATAAAGAATGCAGGAATAAGACACAGTGACTTGTTAGTGAGAAATGAGTGGAAGGCAGCTTCCAGCTGCTATGATAGTCCAGACAGGACAGTAAGGAGTGTGGAGAAGAGGAGCCCAGCATCCCTCTGCTAGTCCAGGGGCAATTGAATCTTTTCTTTACAATGAAGGGTGGGGGCTGATGGAGCTCAGCCCCCTGTTGCTATTATGAGGATGGTTACCAGCCATACTGCACCATCTACAAGGAAAAATTAGGGCCAGGCGCCCTTGATTGACCTCACTGATGCTAGTCGGCATGGTTACCAGCCCTTTTGCACTGCCCCATGTGCCAATAGACTGATGACGAGGACGGGTATCAGTCGTATTGCACCATCAGCCACCCATGGCGGGGGGGGGAGTGAGGATGTTAGTGTTGACGGCTGCAGCATCGCGTTTATCTGCAGCATTCAGTAAAGATAGGGTGACATGTAAAAGAGTCAAGAGAGGATTGTTTTCCCTTTCACTTCTGGGGGTGGGTGGGGGGGTGCGTAAATTGCCGAGCTATGCCCTGACCCACCGCGGACACGGTGTTTGACCCTAGAAGCATTTGGAGCTCAGCCAAGAATGCAAATGCTTTTCGGAGACTGCAGGAACTGTGGGATAGCTTGAGTCCTCCAGTCCATTAGCGTCCATTTGATTCTTTGGCTTTCCGTTATGCTTGTCACGCAGCAGTGCGCTGAGCCCCTGCTATGGCGTCTGTCTGGAGATTTTAAAAAAATGATTTTGAATTTCGTCTTCTGTAACGGAGCGCTGATAGAACAGATTTGCCTGCCCTTACAGTGATCACGTCCGCATGGTCCATGCGGGGGCTCCTTCTTTATTTTGATTTTTAACTGCATCGCCACACGTGCTGATTGGAGCTCCATGCTGGGCAAACAGGAAATATTCAAAAGTTCGCGGGGCTTTTCCTGTCTACCTGGCCACTGCATCCGAGTTCAGATTGCTGTCCAGAGCGGTCAGTGGTGCACTGTGGGATACCGCCCGGAGGCCAATACCGTCGATCAGCGGCCACACTAACCCTAATCCGATATGGTAATACCGATACTAGCGCTAATCCTCTCGTTAGGGACGAGTACAGAAACCGGTTTAAAGAGCCATTAAAATCGATATAAGGTGCCTCCTAGTGTGGACGGTTGTGGCGTTAAATCGGTTTTACGCTCCTAAAACCGATTTAAACGCCTAGTGTAGACCAGGCTTTTCTCTTCAGAGGCTGAGCATGCTCCCCACTCCAACTCCTCCCAAGCCCATTCACCTTCATTTTAGGACCTAAAGAAATAGGAATTAAACCACCTTTTACACATTAATTACACAAGGCAAAAAATAATTTTGCTTTGCTTTCACAACGCACACAACTCTCACAAAGGCTCTCAGATGGCAGAACAGAGCTCTCAGCTTTTGAAATCTCACATTGACTTAATAATCTTAAAGAAAACATCTTTACTTTTACATTTATTACAGGACGTCCTGCGTCAGAAAAGATTGCTGAGAGGGACTTAAATAATATGAACAAATATAAAGCCATCATTAAGAGCACTGGCAAAAAAAAATGTGTAGATCCAGCAGTGATCGCTGGTATTATCTCTCGAGAGTCACATGCTGGAACTCTCCTAAAGGCTGGCTGGGGTGATAACGGCAATGCATTTGGTTTGATGCAGGTCAGTAATGATCAATAAACTAGGAATAAAATACTATTGTATATCCATTTGTTTCAACAGAGAGAGCCCGCTTCATTTCTCACTAGTGCAGCTCAGGCTGAGATTGATACTCGGCACACTATTATATAGGATGATCAGATGTCCCAATTTTATAGGGACAGTCCCGATTTTGGGGTCTTTTTCTTATATAGGCTCCTATTACCCCCCCACCCCATCACGATTTTTCACACTTGCTGTCTGGTCACCCTACTATTAGAAAACAAACTATTGCTGAGGCAGCAACACATTGCACTGGCATATGTCAGACCTGGGGTTATAGAGGCTGATTCTTGTGCTTCAGTTTGAACATCAGTTAATTCTGTGGGTTAATGGAGCCCCTGAAGAGGCTGTGCATTTTACCCTTCTATACAAGAAAAGTGAAGTACTTAGTGGCAGCAGGAAGTTTGAGAGAGAGCATCAGACAAAAAGACAGGTGAAAACTGGCAGGCTCAGAATGACAGGGCAGGCTTTATCCACAGTCTTATGCCACTGAGTCCTTAGTGATAATAATAGATTTTAAATTTAAATATGCACTTGGCTAACACCATAATGTACATACTTCTTCTGATAAGACTGTCAGTGATAATCCAACAACAAAAGAACAGAGTGTAATTTTATGGTTCATTTTGAACTTTTGCATTTCTTTGAATTTAGCCAGGCCCCTGTCCTCTGTGGCATTCTATGTTTGTAATGAAGTCAGTGAGACTACTCAGAAGGACTACAACCTTTAAGGATGAGAAGTAAAGATTTTATGGATAAAGCCCCTAATTTCCTCCGTGGGTCAGGAAGCGTGGCCCACATACTGCAGCACCAGACACTAGACCAGTGGTAGCCAAATGCACAACTACAACTTGAAATGGAAAAGAAGCAGCATTTTAAGATACGTTTTTTTCATTAGCACAGTCCAACATTCTATCCCTCGGTGTCTGTGCTCAGGGCACAACAGAAAGTGCAGTGAAGGTCATTAATGACCAAAACTGATTTATCAAACAAAATTTGACAACTAAAATACGTAGAGAATATTGAGAGGGAAATAAACTGCATAAACATATCCTCTTTCCCTCTGGCTCTTTTAGGTTGATAAAAATCACCATAGTATTGTTGGACAGTGGAATGGTGAAGATCATCTCCTTGATGCTACACAAATCCTTATCGATATGATTAAGGGAATCCAGAAAAAATTCCCCAGATGGACAAAGGAACAACAGCTGAAAGGTATAGTGTAGAGTTGTATAGGAACTAAGGGAAAATCTCTGGCAAAAATCATGTTTAAAAGTTTCTTTGTTACTGACACTCTAGAATAATAAGCATTTAAAAGAATCTCACATAATTTTTCACCACTGATGCTGTTTGTCTGCTTCTTGATTTCACCTAGTTTGAGTGGTGTCCCATTCTTTAGCACAGTGTTGTATGATGGGTTTATAAACACTGCATGGGGAATATTTATAATCCTCACCCCCACCCAAAAAAACCCACAAAAAACCAACCCAGTTTATATTGACCGTGTTAGCTACTCTGATGTTTCATTTCAGGTGGGATTTCTGCCTACAATGGAGGACTAGGAAATGTCCGAAGTTATGTAAATATGGATAGGGGCACGCCCGGCGATGATTATGGCAATGATGTCGTTGAACGAGCCAAGTTTTATAAGAGAAATGGATATTGAATCTGGGAATTCTCTTCTTTCAGATAAATTGTAGTGCATATGATTATCAGTCTGATGTACATTAGAGATACTGTATGTTTGGGGGAAGATTAAAACCTGTATCCTGAAAATCCTTATTGATGCATATAGGCCCACTGACTGCAGTGGGAAGAATTGCTTCAATAAGGGTTTACAGTCTCAGGCACCAGATTTTTAAATTCTACAATCAGTAAACATTAGTTATATGGTAAATTTAAAACATTTGGTCTCTATCTAACCAAGGAAACATTAACCAGAGTATTGATAATATCCTATCCTATTCTGATTATTTCTCTGATTTATTAAAGCTGCTCTGTCTAGCTATTGTTAGTCTTCTACCTTCCCATTTTTAATCATATATATATTTCAATATCTGCTGTTGTCTTAAGAAATAAAAAGGGAAAAGTAATCTCTTTGGGGAAGGAAAAATGTATTTTCAATCTTTTTGTGATTTAGTTCGACAATTTATTTTTTGTTGTTTAGCAAATGAAGCAAGACTCCAATGCTCATCTTTTCAGTTGCATTAACAAACATTTGATAAAGACAAGAATACATTTAAAGCAGATAAATTTCAAAGGGAATCAAATGAAAGAAATTTGTGCTACCTGAGATTATGGCTTTTTTGCTGCTTTCAAAGGCCTTAACGTCTCATTCAATGAAAAGAAGTGATAACCTACTTGAGAAAACATTAGTACTATCCAGTACAGCATGTCTTACAGTCTTTTGACTTTAAGATTGAGCACTTTTTCTGGAATGCATTTAGAATCCACTTGTTCCCAATGTACATGGGAGCTACAGGATAAGAAGCATTTTTGAAAAGCTGGTCAATTCATTTAGGACCCTAAGAGCCTGAACCAATGTCCATTGAATCAATGGAAAGACTGCTGTACTATAAACAGAAGAGAAACAATTCATGTTGGCATATAGACCCTCATCAATCTCTCTGCCAAGATGGAAAACTTGTCAAATTCCATATTCCTGAAAACTCAGGTGATCATTCTGGCTTCATGGACATATGTTATACAAACAAACAATCTAAAAGGTAACATTACTGATAAATATTCAACTAATAATACAACTCATAGCTTGTTAGATTCCACTTGTCCAGTCAAACATGATAATTTATCATACCAGTAGTCTCCATTATTAATATTTTCAACTAAGTTAACCATGAGCATGTGTCTATCTTCAGAGTCATAGAAGCATGTGTAACCATGTTTCCTGGTGGAATACCTGACAAAAAACACCAACAAAAATCTGTATTTCTTTTTCCTAAATGGAAAACCATCTTCATCAGTGCATTTAGTATGCGCCGAAATACTAAATGGCTTAATAAGTATTTTCACTTGCGTCCTCTTAATCTATATGTAAAGATTCTAGCAAACAACAGCCTGCAGTAGAACCACCCCGTAAGCACTCCAGATCACAGATGTAGCCCATGATTTGTTTGTCTCTGCAATGGGGTGTATTCAACCTTTGCAGTGCCGTTCTGATGGCCCTGCAGTCCTACTGCACCCCGCTCCAAGAAGGGGCAAGCTGGAAGGACAAGAGCAGTGGAGTTGGATGCTCCAAGCTTGCCTAGAGATATATGTCTAGGGTGGTCATTTTGGAAGTGTAGCAGGGTGCTGGTGCAAAGGCACCTAATTAGCCCCTGCTCAGCCAGCCCCAATCAGAAGAAATAGATTAGGGCTGGGGAGAAGTCTGGTGCCTGGCCTCTGGAACTGGCTGCACCTGTGGGCCTGCTAGTAGAAGAGCTATAAAGGCTGGCTGGCAGCCAGTGCAGGGAAGGATGGCCAGGGAAGGGGCAGTCTCTAGGCTGAAGGGAGACCTGTGAGTTTGTAAATAGTATTGCTGGTGATGGGAACTGTGTGTAAATAAAAGCCATGGGTGCTGCAGCAAGAAAAGCCTCACAGTGCTTTATTGAGAGAGCAAAGAGCTCAGCGGGGGGCAAACCAGGAAAAGACCCGGGGGGCTTGTTTCCGATCCTTAGTCCGTTCACGTCTCCGGGCGGAGTTCCTCTGGGCGGTGTCCGCTGGCTCCCTTGACGCCTTCGAGGAGCAGTGGGCGCTGTCCGGGGTTCTCTGCTCGGTGTCCCCGTCAGGCTCCCTTCTTATGACCCTTTGACCGCACTCCTGTCCCTGTTCTTTTATTAGTTGTCCCCTGCAATTAGTGGGTTTCTGAGGCTCTGTGGCACCTCCCCTTAGGCTGGGGGGGGTTCCGTTAGCATGGGGCGGGCTTTGCCCGCCCCATTTCCTGGAAACCCAATAGATACAGGAAGCCATAGAGTCCTAGTCCTCTATGGGTTAGAAGGGCTAGCAACAGCCAATGTGGGCCCTGCTGGCCCAGATAAAAACAGCTGCCTGGCCTTAGCAGTTCAGTGCCTGACTGGGACCAGAGGGGCAAGGAAGCATGCTCCTCTCTGGCCAAAGGAACTGGAGGGATAGACAGGTTTGTTTTCTGGCTGTATTTTGCATAGCTGGGTTTGCAGGGAGAGAGAGGACCTAAGAACTTTAACCCTGAGATAAGGGTGAAGCTAAAAGGGCTAGGTAGGAAGAGGCTCAGAAAGAAGCAGCAACAGACTAAGTTGAGAAATATGTGACTGCTGTTTATAGTGGGCAGCCCTGCATGCTCCTGTTGGCCACAGGTAAAGTGGCATAAATCCCAAGAAGGGGATAGAACTTCTTTGGCAGCCTGAATGAAGGGCTTAATTTAAAGGGCTCAGAGCTGTGGCTGAAGACCCTAGTGAAGGCAGATAGACCATTTATTTATTGGCCTCTTTAATACCCTAGAAGGGGCCCAGTTGGACTTTGTGACTTGACTGGAGGGTCAGAGAGCCAGCAAAGACCCAGGTGAGAAAAGGACTGATACTGCACCCGACTGCTCGGAGGTGAGGGCCCCATTACAACTTGGTACTCGAAGTGGGTTCTTGAGGGTTGGCCACTGAAACAAGGGTAGGGGAAAAATTTAAAAATTGAAGAATTGATGAGACTTCTATCCCAGCAGCAGCACAGCTCTGCTGAAAATCAGCAGCTACTATCTGAAAGTCAACAAAAGGCCCAGCAGGCTGCCAGCAACATCAGGCTGTGCTCCTGGAGGTGCTGCAGCTGCATTAGCAGCAGAAACAGGAACAGTGATTTCAGGAGTCACAGTTACAGTGGCTAACTAGCTCAGCCCCTCCAAATTTGTTGAACCCCAGTCCAGGGATACACCTGGCGGGCCCCATGACAACCCACAGGCCTACCTGGTCACATCTGAGCACGTGGCCATAACCACATCCTGGAGTAGAGAAACTTGGGCCCTTTCCTTTCCAAGGAAGTCCAGGTGACCTGCCATGCTCTAGATGAGGAAACAGCTAGAGATTATAATGCACTGAAAGCTGTCATGCTTGACCAGTTGATCAAGAAACATAGTGGTGTAGATTCCAGTCCAAGCCTTTTGCCTCAGGGGCTTATATGCAGACTGTAGTCCAATGTCTTAAGGACTGGGCCACCTAATGGCTCCATCCAGGGACCCACATGACTGCGGAGATTATAGATGCTATAATATTAGAGGAGAATTTAGATATATTGCCAAGAGCAATTAAAACGAGCTCAATGGCAATAGCCCCAACTTGCTTGCCACCATAGTCCATCTTATCAAAGATTATTTACTGGCCACCTGGCCCAGCCAGATCCTTTGGTTGAGGTCAGACAGCTGGAAGACCCAGTTTCAGAGGAAGGAGACCCTGGATCTCTGAAAAAATTAGAGGGAAGCTTCTCTGGACTTCGCCTGGTCCCTAAAGCCTCTGTCATGGTGGTCACTGACTATCTCGCCATGGACCCAGTCCAGAAATACCAAAGAGAAGGAGTCAGACGAAACCTACTAACAACCAGTGAGATGCTTCTGCTGTGGAAATCCAGGACATCTCAGTCAGTCATGGAGTGTCACTTCCTAGATTGGGGGGATTTGGAATAGTAGTGATGGCCTTGACTTTGACCAGTGTCATAAGGCAGGTGTAGCACAAGTTGATGGAGGGAGGTGCACTGTGTGAATTCAGGGTGCTCCCAAACTTTAATTCCAGAGTCTTGTTCAATCCTAATGCACTTCAATATAACTACCCCGTGAAGATGACCAGTGGACATAGAGAGGTCCACTCCTATCCCACAGTGTGGGTGCAGCTGAAGGTCAGCAACCACAAAGCAAGAATTCAGGTCAGCGTAATGAAGAGGCTTCCTTAGAATATTTTAATCATGAGAGACTGGTAACAGTTCCCCTTATTGCTATCAACTCAGTCAGGTTCTGCACTCAAGCTGTTCTGGCTGAAACAGCCCTCCCAGCAGTTGGAAGATATTTTTTTGACATTGAAATCCAGCCTTTGGGAGGAGCCTGCTCAACCTGGGAAACATAAAAAGACTAGAAGACAATGCCAGGAGGAAGGGAAAGCCTGGTTACAGGGGAGATGGAACTGAGGGAGCCCACTCAATGGGGGAATGATATCCAGCCAAAAGGTGGAGACATCTTCTGATCAGGAAGAACCCCTACTAGAGAACCACCCATCTGACTTAGAGCTATCCTGTTTAATGCAGGCCCATGATTTCATGGGCAGAAGGAAAACACCACCTTGAGAGAGGGAATGGTTATCGCGGGTCAAGGGACTTACTGGCCGCCGCTTCCAGCAGCCCCCATTGGCCTGCAGCGGCGAACCGTGGCCAGTGGGAGCCGTGATTGGCTGGACCTGCAGACGGGGCAGATAAACAAACCAGCCTGGCCCGCCAAGGGCTTTCCCTACACAAACGCCAACCCCAGTTAAGAAACAGTGGATTAGATAGTGTATCATATTTTGCTCAGGAGAATCTGGGGCAGGCTTAACAAACCCAGGCCTGTCATCATCATAAAGGAGTGTGACGTTGCACTCTATATGATTTTATGAAAATATGCTGATGAGTGTGAATATAATGCAACTGGAATATGTTTCATGCAAAAGGTCTCTTATAAGGTATCGTTACAAAGCTTATAATCTACTGAGTGTGGTCATCCTATTTGTATGTATGTATCATTCTTGTATCTGAAACTAGAAATATGAAATATAACTCTGAGGGCCTATTGTAATTATGCATAGTGTGGGCCATTAATGGTGGTTTGGAATCTCGATGGCTCCCATCAACCAGGACAATTGACTTAGATGGCTCTATTTGCTTGCAGGCCTTCCTGTGAGTCAGGCTGGGAGGAATGAAGTCTTGGAGTCTTACAGTGACATGTGATCATGTCACTTGAACTGGAATCCATCTGTAAGCTGGTGCTTTTCCATTGAGAAGGAGGGGTGGGAACCCAGAGAGGGACAAAGGATTCCTGCCTTATGCAAAAGATATATAAGTGGGTGGAACAGAACAAAGGGAGCTGCAATCATGAGAGATCCCCTAGCTACCACCTGAGCTAGAACAAGGCCTGTACCGGGGAAAGGACTGGGCCAAGACTGGAAGGCATCCAGTCTGTGATAGAAGCTTATTGAAACATCTGAGGGCGAGGTTTTATCTGTATTCAATTTTCTTACTGTAGTAGGCTTAGATTTGTGTGTGTTATTTTATTTTTCCTTGGTAATTCACTTTGTTCTGTCTGTTATTACTTGGAATCACTTAAATCCTACTTTTTGTATTTAATCACTTTTTACTTATTAATTAACCCAGAGTATGTATTAATACCTGGGGGTGGGGAAACAGCTGTGCATATCTCTCTATCAGTATTATAGAGGCTGAACAATTTATGAGTTTATCCTTTATAAGCTTTATACAGGGTAAAAGGGATTTATTTGGGGTTTGGACCCCATTGGGAGCTGGGCATCTGAGTTTTGGAGACGGGAACACTTCTTAAGCTGTTTTCAGTTAAGCCTGCAGCTTTTGGGGACATGGTTCAGACCTGGGTCTGGGTTTGTAGCAGGCTAGCATGTGTGGCTCAAACCAGGGAGGGCACTGAAGTCCTAAGTTGGCAGGGAAAACAGACTCAGAGGTAGTCAAAGCACATCAGGTGGCAGTCGCAAAGGGTTTTCTGTGATCCAACCCATCACAGCAGCACTGTGACAAGTTGGATCACAGAAAACCACTTGGGAACTGCCAACTGATGTTCTGAGACTATCTCTGAGCCCGCACTTACGCGACAGCCATTGGCAGTCAGTGGCACGGGGGCTGTAGGAGACATGTCCAGGAGAAAAGGGGGCATGGTTACCACTAGCAGCTGCACTTTTAGTTGTAAGAAGCGAATATTGTGCTACAGACATAGCTTAGAGCAGCCCCTTGTCTGGTCCTAATTTAAGAGCAGCCTGTAGATGTCACACAATGTTATGAGAGTTTGTTGGTTGGCTTTCAGTATATCGGATCTCTCTGGTGCCCTTAAACATGTTAGACATCCAGCAATACAACAGAAAATAATATGGCCCTACATGATTTATCCCGATGTGGTTGTGTGTTAGCAATGAAGCCTTTAAGAGTTTACTTTTCACCCCATGGCACCCTTTCAGAAAGAAGTGATGTCATTGCCGATTACTGACTTCAGCTAGAAACCAATTTGAGACAATTCACCCTTATTTCCAGTCTCAATCCAGATAAAATTTACAGCTTCCTTTCTTCTCAAAGCCTTTCCTTTCTTATCTTCTCCCCGACTTCCGGTTTACCACTAGAACAGTGGGAAGGTTTGGGCTTGTTTATTTTAAGACAGTTTTTCTTTGTCTTGTTACTGCAGCTCTTTATTTTATTAGTTTCTTTTGGAACCATACATCCTTCCCATACTACAACTAATACTGCTTATTTGCACAGCTTCTTTTACTTGCTGATTGAGGCCTACTTTACAATGCGCACACACACACATATACCAAACGTGAGCTAACTTTAATTCTTTACCTTTTTACTTATCCTACAGGTAGAAAGGGACTTTGGGAGATCATCAAGCACACTCCCCTGCTCTGAAGCAGGACCAAGACTAAGGTAGATTATCACTGACAGGTTTTGTGCAACCTGTTCTTAAAAACCTTCAACGACAGGGATTCCACAACCTCTCTTGGAAGCCTGTTCCAGACTGTAACTACCCTTATAGTTAGAAAGTGTTTCCTAATATGTAACCTAAATCTCCCCTGATGCAGATTAGGCCCATTAGTGCTTGTCCTACCTTCAGTGGACAACAATTTATGACAAAGACAACCCATTATGACTTTGTGCTTTGAGTGTTTGCTATGAGCCTTTTAGTACAAACACAAATTTAACCATTAAAGATGCCCAAGATCTGCTGAAAGACAAATTAATCAAAAGTCTACAACTGGGGGATTAAAGGGTGCCTGTGTTTACACTACCAACCAAACTTAAAACTAAGCAAAAGAAGTGATGAAGGATTGTCAGTAGGTGTTATGATTTTAAAAGACTGTCTTTCATAAATCCTCTTTAAACTTACTATATGTATAAAAAAGGCTAAAGACATTTAGCTATAGACTATCTATGCCAAGAACCAGAACGGAAGTTTTATGAGAATTTGCCACCTGTACAAATTTATTTGGGGTGAGCATTTTTCCACTTACAGTTTCAGTGAAGATGAAGCGCACACCTCCCTAGGGTTTGTGGTTGGATTAAGGTATCCGGAGTTGTCACTTCTCTATTGGCTCATCTCCTTGGTGGGCTGCTCTGCTGTTCCAACCCATCAAGGAGATGAGCCAATGGAGAAGGGACAAGTCCCAAAACCTGAATCCTAGCAAACCTCTAAGAGGTGTGTTCTCCACCTTCATTGAAACTCTAAGTGAATAAAAAGTCCACCCCAAAGGAATTCACTGCAATAGAAATACACGTTCAGCTTCAGAACCTCCTGCATGGATTCCTCAAGCTTCAACTGGTGAGATCACGTCTTACATAACCTAACCCTTTGCCTTGTACTGACATTAATTTTAATTCTATATTGAAATGCTATTGTAACTAACAGTTTTTAACAGCTTCTCCCAGTAAACCATTAATAGGTGAATTATTTTTTCTTTAGACTTTCAGGTCCTACCTAACCTAGAAAACTCTGACTGGAGAACTAGTGAAATGAAGACATGACCGCAGCCAAAAGAATGAAAATTAAGCAATTGAGAGGGGAATGGTTTTCTAGTCACTTGTTAATCTCTTGGTTTCATAGGCACTGACTCCGTGGGTGCTCCGGGGCTGGGACACACATGGAAAAAAAATAGTGGGTGCTCAGCATCCAATGGCAGCCCCACCGATCAGCTCACCCCCTTCCTCCCACAGTGCCTCCCACTCACCAGTGACCAGCAGCTCAGCAGTGTGGAGGAGGCGCTGCAGGGGAAGGGGTGGAAGAGGGTGGGAAGAGGCGGGGCAGAGTGGAGGCAGGAAGAGGCGAGGTGGGGTGAAGCGGAGGGGGGCTGAGGGAAGGGTTGAGTGGGGGCAGGGCCTGGGGCAGAGTGACTGTCGTGCATCCCCCAGGAACTCAGGAAGTTGGGGCCTCTGCTTGGTTTCTGCCAAGCCCTCTTTAGTAACTAACATTTTGGAGCAAAACACCTTGTTAAAAATTGAACACTGCATTAAGGTGTGAAAGCTCACCCAACAGGTTATCTAGCAAAACCTAGGAAGACCAGAGCTGATTTTCCTGGTATTTCTAAGGTAAAAAACAAGCAGTTGGGAAAAAATACCATAAAAAACCCCCAACCAAATAAAAGACAGCCCCCCACTTTCCAGTCTTCATTACCTATCATAAAGAAGCAAAACAGGGCATGAACAGAAGCCTGGCTGGCTTGTTCTTATCACACCATATGCATCTCTAGCCTATTAGAAATTTGTGAGTGTATTCAATAAGAGAGTAGATGAAGGAGAACTGGTTGACATAATTTATTGGAACTTTCAAAAAGCCATTGACAAAATCTCTCCCATAGGCGGTGTGCAAACCCCCTGTTTGGGAAGCCTGGCCCCCGGACCCGCCTCTTCTGACTGAGACTCCGCCCCATCCCAACCCTCCGCCTGAGACCTTTCCCCACTCTGTCGTTGCCTCCCCTTCCTCCTTCCCTCCCTCCACTCTTTCCCACTGGAGCCAGAGGAGCCCCTCATCCCTCACTGTGGTTGGAGGAGCCTTGGCCGGCCTGGCTGAGCCACCTTGAACCCTGGCCTGCCCACTGGAGCCACCCCAAGCCCTGGCTGGCCAGAGGAGCTCCAAGCCCCGCCGCAGCCCAGCCCCGGGGCCATGGCAAAGAGCATTAGCAGAAGTTTGGGGAGGCTTATTCCTCCCAGATGGCAATTTAAGAACCAAAAAGCCTGACGTGTCCAGGAAAATACGGATGTATGTTACCTCTACCTAAAGTTCTTTTTTAAAAAGATGGGCCTGAACTAGAAATGAGCTCCTTTTCACATGTGTGGGTCCCCGCCACTCCCTGGGGGTGTGCTAGTATGACCAGATGTCCCGATTTTATAGAGACAGTCCTGATTTTTGGGTCTTTTTCTTATATAGGATCCTATTACCCCCCCACTCCCTGTCCCGATTTTTCACACTTGCTGTCTGGTCACCCTAAGGTGTGCACATGTGTGGGTCCCAGCTGCTCCCTGCCCCCACTCATTGAAGCAGGTGTGCAGGGTTACTGCCTGGGAACTGCAGGGCACCAGTGGACATGGGGCTGTCTGGACGCAGGGCAGGGGCTGACTGGAGGTAGGATCTGGCTGCAGGCAGGGCAAGGGGTGAGGGGCTGGCTGGAGACAGGGGTGTGTGGTGTGGGCTAGCTGGCTTCAGGCAGGGCCGCAGGGGGGTGCGGCCGGGGTGGCAGGGCTGGAGACAGAGGACTGCGGGACTGGCTGGCTTCAGACAGGAGGGGTGCGGCAGGGGTTGGCTGGAGACAGGGCAGAGGGTGCGGGGATGGTGCAGGCAGGGCAGGGGCTGCAGGCAGGGCCGGCTCCAGACCCCAGCGCGCCAAGCGCGCACTTGGGGCGGTGTCCCGCGGGAGGGCGGCAGGCGGCTCCAGTGGACCTCCCGCAGGTAGGACCAGCGGACCCTCCGCAGGCACATCTGCAGGAGGAAGCAGCAAAGAATCCTGTGGCACCTTATAGACTAACAGACGTTTTGCAGCATGAGCTTTCGTGGGTGAATACCCACTTCTTCGGATGCATCTGTTAGTCTATAAGGTGCCACAGGATTCTTTGCTGCTTCTACAGAACCAGACTAACACGGCTACCCCTCTGATATCTGCAGGAGGATCACTGGAGCCGCGGGACCGGCGACCGCCAGAGCGCCCCCCGCGGTGTGCCGCCCTGCTTGGGGCAGCGCAAATCCTAGAGCTGTCCCTGGCTGCAGGGTGGCTGCGGGCGGGGCAGGGGGTGTGGCAGGGGCTGGCTGGAGATGGGCTGGCTGCTGGCAGGGGATGCGGGGCTGGCTGGAGACAGAGGCTGGCTGCCAGCAGGGGGTGTGGGGCTGGCTGCTGGCAGGGGCTGGTGCAGGCAGGACAGGAGGTGCGGGGCTGGTGCGGGCAGGGGTGCGGGTACAGGGGGTACAGCCCACCCTGTATGGTGAGTGCCCCCTCCTCCTCCCTCCCCCACCGGGGTAGCAGCAGCAGCCCGGGGCTCCCCTGCTTCCACCACCCCAGCCCTGTAAATAGCCAAGGGAGCCCTGGGGAAGCGGTGGGGCTCTGGCGGCCATTTAAAGGACCGGGGCGGCAGAGGTAGCTGGAGCCCTGGCCCTTTAAATAGCCCCCAGAGCCCCCCGCTACCACAGGGCTCTGGGGGCTATTTAAAGGGACCGGGGCTCCCCTGCTTCTACTGTCCTGGCCCTTTAAATAGCCCCCAGAGCCCTGGGGAAGCGGTGGGGCTTCGTCGGCTATTTAAAGGGCCGGGGCGGTAGAAGTAGCGGGAGTACTGGACTTTTTAAATAGCCTCCAGAGCCCCACAGCCCTACCCCAGGGCTCTAGCAGTGGGGCTCTGGTGGCAATTTAAAGGGCCTGGGGCTCCAGCCCCTGCTGGGAGCCCAAGGCCCTTTAAATTGCCCCCTGGGGAAGCCGGGCCACCCCGGTACAGCGCACCGGCTCTTGCCAGTATGCCGTACCAGGGCTTGGGCACGGGACCCTCTTAGGGGCGGGGCCCGATTCAGGGGAATTGGTTGAATTGGCCTAAAGCTGGCCCTGCTAGTGGCACCCCTCCCACCCAGTCTGGCGCAGGCACCTGAGGCAGCCGCCTCAGTTCACCTCATGGTAAGGCCAGCCTTGAGAGCAGTCCCTGGGTCATCTTCTGGTCCAAGCTACACCAGGCCCTGAGCCAAGTGGTGTCACCATTACTGTGTTGCCAGATGTGGCTCGGCCTAACCGTTTCTGTATCCACTCACGTTGTTTGGAGTAGGCCTCTTGCCATCTCTGTTGTATAGCAAACGGGGCCTCCTGCTGTTTCTGTTGATTTTCCATCAATTGCTTAAGATGGATCCTGAGTCTGTTGTTGCTAATCTTGCTGCTGCTGCATTGCAGCCAGCTGCTGCTGCTCTGCTGCCGCTAACAGGTGGATTACCTCCACCATCCTTCTCCTTGTTCTAGGGGCAGGCCAGAACCCCACTTCTGGTACCACATGTGACTGAGCCAGTTTTCTCTTTCTCCCCAAATACACAGTCTCTTGCAAAGACGTTGATTTTCTTAACAGGAGCCAGCAAACCAACAGAAAAATACTCTTTTAACTCAGTCCTTTCAGATTTCAGCTCTACCCCCAGGAGCCTCTGGTAGCTTCCCAGTTCTGCTCCTTCTCTGGGGCAGTAGCCTCAGGCCTGTTTCTCTGAGCAATTACCCCATTTCTCCAGGGACCGACCACTGGAGTTAGCTCAGCTCCACTCCACTCTAGCTTCCTTCCCCAGGCACAACATGTCTCCATCAACCTCCTCCAACTGCCCACTAGCAACCCTTTATAGGCCCAGGTATAGCCCAGCCCTCTTTAATTGGCTGGACTGGACTCACCTTCTCTGGGCCAGCAGAGATGGGCTCTGTCTATCCATGGGGACCAGCCACCCTGTGTCAGAGTTTCATTTATTCTGTGAAAATCTGGAAAAGAGGGAGAATCGTGAGGTGCAAAAAAAATGGCAGATGACAGAAAATTATTAAGTTAGTTATGACAAGAAAATACTGTGAGGAACTTCAGGGAGACTTAACATATTGACAAAAACAAGTTAGAAGGAATCATTCGAAATACTTCTACACATTGCTGTGTTCTAAATCCATTGTAGCCAATGCAGAAATGACATGGGGATTGTTGTGAACTGTTGCTCAATGAAAATAACTATTCAAAGTGAAGCAGTGACTAAAAAGCAAATAAAATGTGAAGAAATGAAGAGTGGAATGTTTTTTCAATATTATTTGCTATAATACTATTATGTAAATCAATATTATGGCCTTACCTGGATTACTGTGTTCAGTTCTGGTTATCATATTTCAAAAGAGAATATAACTAAAATAGAAAGGGGGTCAGAGAAGAGAAATCAAAATGATTAGATGCATGGGGCATGGAGTGACATCCTTAATGAGAGAGACTGAAGAGATCGCAACTAAATTTAGAGAGACGACAAGTAAGAGGGAATATGGTACAAATAAACAGAATAATGAACGTTATAAGGAAGGTAAATCAGGTTTTCCTAACTACTTTCTTAGAATACTGAACAAGGGGATCTTAACTGAAATTGAAGCAATACATTTAAAAATAATAAAAAGACATTTTTTACATGGTATATAATTCGCTTGTGGAACTCATTGCCACAAGATATCTTTGGGGCCAAGAACTTAACATAAATAAGGATCAGAGACTATATATAAACTTTTATGCTTCTTGGCATGAATCAATCACTAATAGATTGGGATTAGGAAGAAACTTCCCCATGAGCAGGTTATTCAATAATTTCTCCGCTTGTGCATTTCTCGGACCTTCCTTTAAAGGGATGAACAAAATCTTGTATCCAGTTCATTCAGAGTGGGAGCTATTCTGAATTATGCTCATTAATAAAATCCTATGGGTGCTTATGGAAGGCCAATTCCTTACACATTGACTTCAAAAAGAGCTCTCCTTGCGTAAAAACTCCAGCATTTGTCCTTTAATGGTTGTTACTGTGTCTCTGTTTTACAATGATTTTTAAACTATGAGGCATCTGCTCATTATTCAGATTACTTTGTAGAAAACCAGAGTAATGGAGCAGCTACAAAGGGTGGTTGGAGGTCTTAATCTCCTCTGTCCTGTTCACAGAAATAACAAATTTAGCAAATACCTGCACAGCATGTTTAAGGAAACCGTCCACATATAAAGATGCATGTATAGCAGCAGCCGGTCATGCTGACCACTATGAATGTATTAATTCCAGCTCATATATCAGTGGGGGGTTTATTTAGAAATAAGCTATTACTATATTTCATGAGAGACAAACGATCAATGTCAACAAAACTAATTTATTACAGCTTGATTCTGAGTTTATTCTCTCGATTCTCATCTACGGTGTAACAACCTTATTTGTGTGCTGTGTCAGAGAGTCAAAGACATTCTTCTGGTCCCAGTATTTATATATTAATAGAATAGAATTCCTTTCTGTCTCAGTGTTTGCATATTTAAAAAATGGGGTCTTTGTACTTCTTCACAGTAGCATTGCACATTTAGATATTGTCATTTCTCTGCAGACTTGGATTCATTTTCCAACTCTCTTGGGTGCTTGAGAAGAACCCTCCCCATGCTACTAACACTGATGATTCTGGGCCTTGCTGCCCTTTTTGGTGAGTTTGGGGTCTATTTCTATTTCACTAAGCTCACTGCCAAAGCAACCATGGAAGAAGATCTTTGTGGGGATAGGGAGTGTTGTATTTATTTAGATAGAATATATGGGTTGCAAAGAGTCAAAGGTGTTAACCTACCCAGTCACTGCCCAACAGTGTTAAACAAGGTTTGGCATACAGAGACCTCAGCCTGATTAATACCATGGCACTCACACCATTAAACATCAGTTTAACCTTGTATTAAAGATATCAGAAAGAAGGAAAAACAGTTAAAGCAATTGAAATGTAAACTATTAAGTATTTTAACAACATCCCTTGTTCCCTTTCCCTTTAGCCAGAGGGAATTTTTCAGAGGAAAATACCCCTTGTTCGACAGTAGTGTAGATGATATCAAGGATGGTAATTAAGGTCCTCTTTGGGGAAAAGAGAAGAAGTTAGTTGAGATGAGCTGAAGATGTCATTGTTCCTGTTGTTGATAAAGTCCAATTCCATTTCCTAAGAAGAGCAGACAAGACAAAACACTCACAGAGAGGGGGAAGAAATGAACAGCAAAAACAGAAAATGTAGCTTTTATCTCTGGTGCTGACTCTCATTTGCAATCTCATTGCTGGAGAAACACAGGCATTTGCTGAGAGTGACCTCTTATGGACGTTCACTCCCTTTTAGCAGTTGAGCTCACAACTGGAGTAAATTTGTCGGCCCAATTATCACAACAGGAGTGTGATTGGCATGCTGTTGAACTGACAGGAGCACCTCTCTCATCCTGGATATCCTTCTCTGCACAGTAATTTGACTGTACCCTTGGTTCCAGACTTGGATACAGCCTCTTGGAGTCTGCTCCCTTCTGGGGAGAGATGAGGTGGGGTTAATGTAGTCCTAAAAGAAAAGACAAAATACCTCCACTGCCAACAAAAAGAGCCAGTTCCCCACAGTCTCACACAGGGCTTCTTATCCCGTGTGTGCCCAAACTCCTGACGCTGAATCCCAGGACTCCAAAAATAATAGCTAGTCATGCTGTTTCCTCAGAGGCCTCAGTCAGCTGTTTGCCAAGTAGACACTCCGCGTTTCCTGGGGCCAAGGAGATCTATGTACTAGCTCTATTTGCTCATGAATACTGCCCAGCCTGAGCTAGGATCCTCCCTTTTAAGGACTGACAATTCTTATGGCATGTTGAGGTTGATTAATCCCAGAGAAACTCTTAAACCCTTCTTGACTGCAAGGGAGAGCTACCCCCTCTCACAGGAGAGATAAGAGACTTAACACATCATAGGATTGCCTCACCATTCCTACAAAACCTAATTATGTACATGGAAGAATGAGTTTGGTTCAACAGTAAATGGACTATAAATAAACTACCTCAGTCAATGGCACACACAGTACCAAAGATGATTCTTGCAAGAGATGGGGATCGGATGCTGTCAGACAGGAGCACCTGGGTCTAGAGGTCAGGATGTTCCTGTCTTGCCTCTTGTAGATCCCAAATGAAAGACACATCTCTTTGCACAGCCCTTCTCCGTCAACAAAGGCATTAAGTTCTGTGGAGCAACTCCTCCTTCCCAACAGATCTCTTTCAAACATAAAAAGACACCTATGGAATGCGCTCCATCACCTGAGTGGAGCAGAGTCGGGTTCGTGACTTTGAATTATTTTAGCTTTACTTATGTTCGCAAATGGTCCTTAATGTAAAATCTCTCCATGTCATTTTTCAGGTACTTCTGAGAGTCAGACTGGATGCTATGGTAACATAAACAACATTGATACCACTGGGGCTTCCTGTGCAACTGCATCACCAGAAGGCTTAAGTTACTGTGGTGAGTATAACTCTGCTGTTTTGTTGCTGTATTTCATCACATAGAGTCGTCACAATGATCCATAGTACTTTGCAAACGCTATGTTGGTGGGAGAGCTGCTCTTGCAGACATAGCTTCTGCCACTCGCGGAGGTGATTTTTTTATGCCCGCGGAACAGCTCTCTCCCCTCAGCATAAAGTGTCTTCACCAGATGCACTGCAGCGTTACAGCTGCGCCACTGCAGCTCAGTACATAGAGACATCCCCTAAGACAGAGAGGAAGACTTAATAAACCCTTGGTGTTACTCCGCTGGCTTCTAGCCCAGGAGGATTTTAGCCCAGAAAGGTAATAGCCAATATTTACACAAGCAGCTTCTACCATTTGAGGTCCCCAACTTGAGACACTTAGGGTCAATTCCCAGAAGAGCTCACACAAGCACTTCTAGTTAAAGTTATCAGGAGCTGTGAGTACTCCAAACTTCTGAAAACCAAGTCCAAAGTGCTTTGACTGAAACACCCAAAATTAATGGTGACTTATCAAAATTTGGCCCAAGTGACTTTCTGAAGGCTACACAGAAAGTCATTGAGAGAGCTGGGATTAGTACTGAGGAATTCCTGATCCTAGTCTCTGGTTTAGTTCTCGCTGTTTTATACCTGCTACATGCACATCAGATCAACAGTTTGTCTGGTATTGCTGGTAAAAATCAAAGGAGCTCCCTATTTTTTTACTCTACAAATAAAATTGGACTTAATGCCAAACCCTCCCATGCTGAGTAGGATTGAGATTCCCTCATAACGTGGGATGAAATGGTGCTAAGACTCCAAAAGAAACTGAGAGGAAAGTGCAAACATTGGGAACTAATGTGTCAAATTGCAGCCTCCCAGCCATGCCCCTAGATAAGTCTTTTACGTCTGTCCCAAAGAATCCTACCAGTTCTTCTATTTTGAATTCCCCTCTCAACTTTGAAGCCCCATAGTACAGCCCTATTCTTCTGGCCACAGAGGGGTAGATGAGGCTCCTCTCAGTTCCTGTCAACATCACTCCTGCATCATCTAGAGCAAGGGTGGGCAAACTTTTTGGGCTGAGGCTGAGGGCCACATCTGGGTGGGGAAATTGTATGCAGGGCAGGGGGTTGCGGTGCGGGAGGGAGTGTGGGGTGTGGGAGGGGGCGCAGTGTGCAGGAAGGGGCTCAGGGCAAGGGACTGGGGCAAAGGAGGAAAGTGGGGTGTAAGGGGGCTCAGGGAAAAGGGTTGGGGTGCAGGAGGGGTGTGGAGTGAAGGAGGGGGCTCAGGGCAGGGGTGCAGGAGTGGTGCAGGGTGCGGCAGGGGGCTCAGGGCAGGGGGTTGGGGTGCGGGGGGGCGGGTACAAGGGGGCTCAGGGCAGGGAGTTGGAGTGCAGGAGGGGTGTGAGGTGCAGGCAGGGGGCTTAGAGCAGAGAGTTGGGAAGCGGGGTGCAGGTGGGGTTTGCTTACCTAAAGCGGCTCCAGGGTGGCAGCAGCGTGTACCGGGGCCAGGGCTGGCTCCCTGCATGCCTGCCCTGTCCCCGGCCCCGTGCCACTCTAGGAAGCGCTGCGGCCCCGAGGGCGGCGAGGGGGCGGGAGGGGTCCGCGTGCACTGCCCTTGCCGTACCTCCCCAAAAGTTCCCATTGGCTGCAGTTCCCTGTTCTTGGCCAATGAGAGCTGCAGGGGGTGGTGCCTGGAGGCAAGGGCAACGCACGGAGCCCTCTGCCCCCTCGCCCGGGGGCTGCAGGGAAGTGGTGCCAGCGGCTTCTGAGAGTGGCGCGGGGCCCACAGGGGGCAATCCCATGGGCCAGATCCAAAGCCCTGAGGGGCTGGATCCAGCCCGCGGGCCATAGTTTGCCCACCCTGATCTAGAGGGTGACAGGTTGCTGTTGATTTCTCTTCAGAGGCTAAGCACATTCTCCTGCCATCTCCCCACCAAGGCCATTCACCTTCATCTTGGGGCCAAAAGACATGGGAATTAAACCTAGCTTTTCCATATTATTACAAGGCCCTAGTTTGTTTGGTTTTTTTTGGCTTTGACACATTGTCAAAATTCATTCTGTGACAGGCACTATGCACATTACTCTCACAAGGATTATCGATGGCACAACAGAGCTCTTTGCTTTTGAAATCTCTTGTTGACATTAAAATGATTAACAAAACACCTTTACCTGTATTTTTACTACAGGGGTTGCTGCATCAGAGAAGATTGCTGAGAGGGACTTATATAATATGAACAAATATAAAACCATCATTAAGAGTGCTGGTGCCAAAAAATGTGTGGATCCAGCTGTGATCGCAGCTATCATCTCTCGAGAGTCACATGCTGGAACTATCTTATTGAATGGCTGGGGTGATTATGGATATGGATTTGGTTTGATGCAGGTCAGTAACTATCAATAAACTAAGAATAAGTGTATAGCCGAGTGTTACAACAGGGAGCCTCCTGCATTTCTCAATAGTGCAGCTCAGGCTGATACGTGGCACATTCCTACAAAACGAACTATTGCTGAGGCAGCAGCACATTGCACTGGCATATGTCAGATCTGGGATTATAGAGGCTGCTTCTGGAGCTGCAATGTCAACATCCATTAATTCCATGGGGTTCATATAATTCCCTGAAGAGGCCGAACATTGTACTCTTCCACTCAGAAATTCCATTTCTTGTTATTACTATTTACTTTTTCAGGAAGTATTTACAAGTTTACAAATCCTTGCCACATAAATACCAGATACAGACCAATAATCATTACAACACTGAGCTTTGTTTAAAGACATTATACAGCAGTACAGTCATTCCATCTCATAATCTCTGATTGCATATTTTGAACAGACCAAGCATGTCTATCAAATCGTAATATTCAATAAAAATTGGATAGGTGTGCTATTTTTGTTGCAGGTGAATCTATTTATTCTGATAATTGAATAATGGATTACTAAATAGCTACGTATCTATTTGCCCTCCATCTATTTTTCTGGGTACATAACTGATGCACTAGTTTTCCCATTACCAACTCCCATATTTTTTGAACCATTCCCTGAAAGTTGAACTATTTTTCTTTCTCCATTGAGAGGCTATCAGTAACCAAGCAGCTAGTCGTAGGTGAAAGATTAATTCTTCATTTCCTTTTATGTGACCATTTTTGCTAGGAAGGCCCAAGAGGATTCCCAAAGGATCATTTGGTAATAAATATCCAACAGTTTGTGATATTTGGTTACAAATTGCATCCAGTTACTCTCCAATGACTGGACATGTCCACCATATATTTATCAAATATCCTCTTTCACCACCATTTCTCCAAAACTTATCCTACCGATCTATCAAACCCCATTCCTCTAGGGTAATTTGTCTATAGTACAGATCCTTTTCCCAGACTATCATATATGACATTTTTTTTAGGAAACTTATCTACAAAGATTGATATCACTTACTTATAATTTTTTGTTTCATAATTGACAAGACACCATTGCTTCTATTAGAGTAATCTTGCTGTGTACAACAGCTTTTGTAGAAAGTTGAAAACATAATGCGTAACTTGAAAGTACTGGTACCATGGAGAATAGGCCTGTTAATGTTATTTTGATCTCTAAATAGGTTAGAAAAGTTTCTTTACTGAACAGCTGGCCAACTGTATGCATGCCATGGCTTTCCCTGTCTTTAAAGCTCACTGGTTCGTGATCTGGATTACGATCTGGATTATTTCAAAGGGGTGTTGTTGGCGAGGGAAAATAATTTATCTTATTTCTAAATCTGTCCCAAATCCATAGAGTAGCCTCAAATTCAAGCATGTGTATACATTTCTGGAGAGTGATTTTTTTATTTATTTATTAATCAACGATAACCTAGAGATGTTTACTCCACTGACTCCACTACTGCTTTTAGCTGACTGGCTTGATAGTACCAGAGACTATCTGGAACAGCTGAATAACCCGGTTCAACGGGTCTCTCCAAAGTATTACTTCTGGGGGAATTCTGCACCAAAAAATTAAAAATTCTGCACACAATATTTTAAAATTCTGCAACATTCTGCATATTTTATTTGTCAAAATAATGCAATATAATCATTCTGGTTTCAATTATTTAGGTAATTTATTTAAACTACAATACAATGGATGGAGATTGGGAGTGGGGACCATTGGAGGAAACCTCCAATCCCCTTGCCTAATAGTAATGTAGCTAGTAATTAGTTATTAGTCAACAAATATATGCAGCCATATGCTCAGTGTTACATCACAGGCAACTGAAGAGCAAGTGAGGGCTGGGGAATCAAACTCACAATTTATATTGGCTACTGATCATCTCCAGAAAGGTCAATAGCAAACAGTTCATGGAGCACATTTTGATAAGAATTTTTTTCAGTCCAAAAATTTAGACCGGTTCTAACCATTAAAGCACCATAAGCATTTATAAGGCCATATTGTCCTTTACACCACTCTGCCATGTAAAGGAGCCTTAAAACTTATACACCTGTTTTATACTCTTGAGGTAATTCACAAAGACAATGGGAACAATTCACTAAGCAGGCAGGCGGCTACATTTTGCTTTGCCTGAGGGGACAGCCTGCACCATGCCTACTTCCTCAAACACACCCTGAAGCCCTCCCCCTCCATGCCGAGCATGCTGCAATAGTGAGCAAGAGGGACAGAGTGTGTCTGTCTCTCACACACAACTGCCCACCCCTTCACACACCCCCGGTGGTGATTTATGTCTCTGTTGGCTGCTCCAGGCTCCTGAACCGACCTGCCTGTGCTGCCAGGGAGGGACACATGACTGCTCTTGTGGCTTCCCTTTGCTCCCCTGTCAGAAGTCATTTTTCTATGGGGAAACAAAGAAATATGAGGGGGACATGAATTCTGTGCATGTGCAGTGACACAGAATTCCCCCAGGAGTAAAGTATCTGGATTTATTCTTGGTCTTTTCTTATTCCATAGAAATTCTAACAACATCCTCTGTATTCCAGCTAGGGTTTAAGATAAGATGATCACAGAAAGATTTTGAAACAAGATATCCTTGGCAAAATTTTCATTTTGAATGGGACTATTCTTTCCAACCAAGAAATTGCATTCTTACCCCAGCACTTCAGATCATTTTTCATTTGCTGAAGTAGTGACTTGGCATTTACATCATAGACCTCTTCTGGGTTGTTTGATATTTGAATTCCCAGGTATCATAGAATTTGTTGCCCATCTGCCCCCAAATATTTTTGGAAGCAATTACTTCTCAGAGTCTTTCAGACTTACAACTAGCATTTCAGATTTGGCATAATTTACTATAAATCCAGATATTATCCCAAAGTCAAAGATTTATTTATAAACTAATTTTAGCGACATTTTGGTTTGGATAAAAATAACATTACATCAGCTGCATGAAGCGCTCATATCTGATGGGTTCCTGCAAGTTTTATTCCTGTGGCAAATTCGCTGATACTTATCCTTTGTGCAAAAGGCTCCATGGCCAGTGCAAAAGTAAAGGAAACAATGGACATCTCTGCCTAGTCCCTCTGTGTAATTCAAACAGGGGACATTTAACCTCATTAAGTCACAGAGCTGCTTTCAGGCAGGTGTAAAGAGCAGTTATCCGATTAAGGAACTGGGAACCAATGTCCCTATGGAACAGGACAGGAAACAGAAAGTTCCAGTCTATTCTGTTGAAAGTTCTCTCTGTGTCAAGTGATCTTTTCCTGGTCTGGCATTATGGATGATTCCAAGTACTCTCATAATATTGCTTGATGTTTCTCTGGTGTTAACGAATCCAGTCTGATCTGGATTTATATAAGATGAGAGCATGGACTGCAATCGGCTAGCTAGTATTTTGGCTAAAATCTTTGTCATCATACAACAGTGATATGGGCCTATAAGAGCTGCACAAGGTCAGATATTTTCCAACTTTAGGCGGGGGGAAACAGCATTAGATTTTTTCACAGGCTGTGTAAGTTCCTTTTCTAACAGAATATCAGTGAAGGTTAAGAATTTATGAGCAGTCATACTGGGTCAGACCAATGGTCTATCTAGCTCAGTATCCTGTCTTCCAACAGTGGCCAATGCCAGACGTTTCAAAGGAAATTAGCAGAACAAGGCAATCATCAATTGATCCATCCCCTATCATTCAATCTCAGCATCTGGCAGTCAGAGGGTTATGAACATCCAGACCATGGGGTTGCAACCCTGACCATCTTGCCTAATAGTCATTGATGGACCTTTCCTTTGTCAACTTATCCACTTCTTTTTTGAACCCGGTTATAGTTTTGGCCTTCACAGCATCCCGTGGCAATGAGTTCCACAGGTTGAGTGTGCATTGTGTGAAGAAGTACTTCCTTTTGTTTCTTTTAAGCCTGCTGCCTATTAATTTCATTGGGTGACCCCTGGTTCTTGTCATATGTGAAGGAGTAAATAATTCTTCCTTATTCACTTTCTCCACACCATTCTTGATTTTATCATAGACCTTTATCATATCTCCCTTTAGTTGTCTCTTTTCCAAGATGAATAGACCTAGTCTTTTTAAACTCTCCTCACATGCAAGTGGTTTCAGCCTCTTAATCATTTTTGTTGCCCTTTTCTGTACCTTTGCCATTTCTAATAAATCTATGTTGAGATGGGTGTGACAGGATCACCTGGGTACAACCTGGAAGTGGGGTACCGCTATGCCCCTTAATTCTCTAGCCTGGGCTGTCTCTCACAATGCTTTGCCAGTAACAAGCAGCAAACCCCTCCAGGTGCTGCTATCACTCAGCACAACAGCATGTGGAGCCACATACCCATATAGATTGCATGAATGCCCCTAGAATCACACAGATAAAGGCACCAGCCAGTTCCCCCCAGCTCCCCAGCCTTGCACCCCAGAGCAGTACCATCCTGCCCTGGTCAGAAGCCTGACCAGTGTAAGTTTATAATCCAGTCTGCCCCTCCCTCAATGTGGAGAGAACATGCACAAACCCCTATAAACTAAGCTGAGGTTTCCCAAGCACTTTAAGCAAAATACACTGTTTTAGGTAAAATATAAAACAGATTTATTAATTACAGAAAGATAGATTTTAAGTGATTGTAAGTGGTAGGCATAAAAGGTCAGAGACAGTTATCGCAGAAAACAAAAGATAAACATACAATCTAAATCTTAAACCTTATTACACTAGGTAGTATTTAGATCAAGCAATTTTCTCACCCCACTGTATGTTATAGTTCTTAGTACACAGGCTTCTCCCTTAAGCCTGGACCAGTCTGCTCAGATGAAGTCTCTGTCTTCTCAGCATTCTTATTGCTTCTAATGTAGGTGGGGGAGAAGAAAGGCAAAGGCATGCTGCCACTGTTCCCTATTTTATATCCTTAGTCCGTGTGCCTAGAAGACACTTACCCAGACATGTCCTGGTGGGCTTTGCTGAGTAACCGGCTTGGGCAATCCCCCTGACATAGTCTTGTGCAACAGAGTCATGGGGTCGAGCAGTCCCCATTGTATGCTGCTTGGGCAACTGTTATTGAATTGTAAATCCCTTGATTGCAACTCACCTGTTGATTAATGGTCATTGGACAGCCTCCTGGGTGGGGATCTTTTGTATATCACGAGCAAATTTACAGCATATTTCAATAACAACCATACAGCAAAATCTCATAACTTCATCCATACTAATGATATACATATTTGGACAGAACAACAGATTTCAGCAGATTATGACCTTTCATATGATGTCTTACATGGCATGCTTTGTATGAAATATCACAATTACATGACAGTGGTGAATATAGGGGTTCCAGGGTGCTGCTTTGAAGTACAGAGTGCCACAAGGGGGTAACCAGAACTGCATGCAGTACTTAAAATGTGGGCATACCATGGATTTATATATGTAGTGACATGATGATATTTACTGTCTTATTATTAATCCCTTTACTAATGGTTCCTAAAATTCTATCTTTTTTGACTGCCACTGCACATGGAGTGGATGTTTTCAGAGAACTATCCACATTGACTCTAAAATCTCCACTAATACTTCCTTAAATTCTTCGTAAAACTCAGCCAGAAAGCCCTCAGGTGCCAGAGTCTTACCACTTTTCATACTTTCTATTGCTTCTATTGTTTCTTATGTTATTTCTTTATCTAAAGTCTCTTTGTCAATTTTGTTTCCATTTGGCAAGCCTGCTACTTCTGGATATTTCTGAATAACTTCATAGCTTGGAGTATCTGAGGTAAACGGATTTTTAGAATAAGCAGCAAAAGTAGCACATATTTTATTACAGTGTGCAACTCTCTTCTGCTGATTAAATATAATGGAGGAATAATACATTGCTCTTAAATCCTTTTAAGCCAAGAGTTTCAAACATTTTCAGAGGGAGTGTCCTTAACTGAAAGAAAAAAATGTGTGTGCCTCCCCAGAGTTTATTAAGACACTATAAAGAACTGAAAATCCTATACTTTACACAAAGACGAGTGATAGAGTAGAAGGGCTTTGAGCGTGAAGGGGTGCATGAAGTGGGGGGGGAAGGTCGGGTCCTGCACCTGGAGTGTGTAACACAGAGGGGCAGTCAGGTCCTGTCCCCAAGGGTGTGACACAGCGGGGTTGCATCCTGCCCTTGACCATGGAAAATCCAGTGAGAGCAGGTTAGAGAGCAAGTCCCATGGTTCCTGTCCCACATGCATAGGCACAGCGCCCCACTTTGCCTCTTTGGCTCTCACCACAGCATCACATGATGCATCCAGATGTGTGTGGGCAAGGCGATGCCCCGTCTCCTTCCTGGTGCTGCTGGATCGCCTGCCATGAGCTGAGTGGTGGCTGCTCAAATACAGTGATCTGGTCAGCTGGATGAAGCCCCTGGGCCACCAGTTGCCCATCCCCGATGTGCTTGCTTAAAAGTGGTCAGGCCATGGCCTCAGCGACCCCTTCGGCTCCATGGCCCATGAGCCCAACTATCAAATATTACTTCCAATGATGCATGACCTGACCGTGTAATGGTGCCAATTTCTGCAGATTTGGGCTGCTTCATTAAGGATTTAGAGATTAACCTGTAATTCATCTATAACCGAAGAGAGTCTGAATAAAACGTTTAATCTCTTTCCCCTGCGTGCAATTCTCTCCAGCAATCTGAGAGGTTGAATTGTTGGCACAGAGAAGTCAGTGCTGTATTGAAGAACAAAAATTGATTAATTTATCAAACAAACTTTGAGAAATAAAATCATGTAGTGAATGTTGAGAGGGAAGAACTACAAAAACACGTCATCTTTTCGAGAAGTAATGTTCTCTCTGGCTCTTCTAGGTTGATAGACGCTACCATACAGTGGTTGGAGCATGGAATAGCGAGGAACATGTTCTTCAGGGGACCAGCATCCTTGTTAGTATGATTCAAGGAGTCCAGAAAAAGTTCCCCGGTTGGACAAAGGACCAACAGCTGAAAGGTACAGTATAGACGGCATTCAGTCCAGGAGCTGAGGGAAACTCTAGGACAAAAATCCTATTAAAACTTTATTGTCTTACTGACACTCTAGAATAGTAAAAGCAACAAAGAATCCTGTGGCACCTTATAGACTAACAGACGTTTTGCAGCATGAGCTTTCGTGGGTGAATACCCACTTCTTCGGATGCATCCGAAGCATTCACCCACGAAAGCTCATGCTGCAAAACGTCTGTTAGTCTATAAGGTGCCACAGGATTCTTTGTTGCTTTTACAGATCCAGACTAACATGGCTACCCCTCTGATTCTAGAATAGTAAGCATTTAAAAGAATCTCATATAATTTTTCACCACTGATGGTGCAGGTCTACTTTTTGATTTCCCATAGCTTGAGCCGTGAAACTAGATTAGTCAGTTTCATACAGTTTGTCCCATTTTTTTAGCACAATGTTGTGTGCTGGGTTTCCAACGCTACCTGAGGAATGTTTATAAAGCCTGCCAAAATACTAGTTAATATTGACATTTGGGCCTCTACTATTTTATCATGAGTGAAATCCTGGTGCCTCTGAAGTCAATGACAGTTTTGCAGTTTATTTGAATGAGTCCAGAAGTGCACCCTATATTTTTATAGGTGTGTAGGAGGGAGGTGCATTTTTGGGAACTGGACAGTTCGTCAGGGGATTGCAAAATTGTGCAGTACCATATTGAGCCGAGAAGGGGAGAAGAATGGAGTGTAAGGTCATGTTTTAACTTTCTTCCTTGCAGTCATTTTCAGGACTGATTGAAAAGTAAACAAGGCAATTGGATTTTTATAATCTATTAAGAACAGACCTAGTTCAAAGATTAAAGTCTTCTGTTTGAATGTGGTTAGCCAAATGCATACTGAAGGTTCACCAGCAAGCTACAGTCATTTGTTTATGTAAAATCCCATAAAAATCATCTGATTTTGGGTGATTTCAGGAATTTATTAAAACTGTTCACACACCGGTAGTTAAGTCTGCACACTGTAATAAGGCAATTCACTCACTCCCAATTTTTTTGTTTTAAACACACTAGATAAAAACGAGACAGCTCTGTCTGGAATGGTGGTTTGTTTTTCTTTTAAGTCTTATTAGCTATTTTGATGTTTCCTTCCAGGTGGGATTTCTGCCTATAATGCAGGACTAGGAAATGTCCAGACCTATCCAAACATGGATATTGGCACAACCCACAATGACTATGCCAATGATGTTGTTGCACGAGCCAAGTATTATAAGAGAAACGGATACTGAATCTGGGAATTCTCTGCTTTTCAGATACATTGTGGCTCTTATAATAATAATTCAGGTGTTCAGGAGAGATACTATATATTTGGGGGAGATTAGAAGCTGAAACCTGCAAAACCTTAATGATGCAAATAGGCCCATTGTCAGTAGTGGGAAGACTTGCTTAAATAAGGCTTTGCAGGCTCAGGCACCAGATTTTTAAATTCTACAGGTAGTTAAACATTGTATCATACCAAAAGAAATAGTGATGGGAATATTAATAATATTCTACCACATCTGATTATTTCTCTGAGTTATTAAAGCTGCTCTGTCTAACTATTTTTAGTCTTCTGCCTTCCAAATTTTAAACATCTGCAAATTTCAATATCTGTCATTGTCTTAAGAAATAAAAAGTAGTCTCTTCAAAGAAGAAGCCTGTATTTCCAATCTGTGTGATTTGGTTTGACAATTTATTTTTTCAGTACAGCACAACAAGCATCTATCAATTTGTTGTATAAGGGTGTTTTAATCTGCATGTACTGTCATAGAATATCAGGGCTGGAAGGGACCTCATCTAGTCTAACCTACTGCTGAAAGCAGGACCAATCCCCAGACAGATTTTTGCCCCAGATCCCTAAATGGCCCCTTTGAGGATTGAACTCACAACCCTAGGGTCAACAAGCCAATGCTCAAACCACTGAGCTATCCCGCCTTGCCATTAACCAGAAAAATGCATAGAGCCTGTGATTAATGATTTCAAGCAAAACGGAACTATTCAAATGGAAATAGAATTAAAAAATCTCATTGGGAACATAAGACTGGCCATAGTGGGTCAGACCAAAGGTCTATCTAGCCCAGTATCCTGTCTTCTGACAGTGGCAAATGCCAGGTGCTTCAGCAGGAATGAGCAAAACATGTAATTATCAAGTGATCCATCCCCTGTTGCCCATTCCCATCTTCATGGCCACCAAAGACTAGGAACTGAAGCAAGATAAAAATAATCAGCATCTTTTCAATTGCACCTTAGCAAATGACTGTGACAGAGTGCTAGGCAAGAACAGCTGAGCCAGCGCTCTGGCCAGGGCAGCTCCAATCAAACAAAGCAGAATGGAGCTGTTTAAACAGGGCTCTGCCTAATTTGTGAAGGTAGGAGAGCTGGAAGACTAATTAAGCCAATAGAGGCTACAAATAGGCACAGGAAGGAAGTGGGGTGGGGGGAAGGAGATAATTCTTTTCTGCTTGTTATAGGAGCTGGTGGGTGTCTCAGGGTTGTTGGAGCAGAGCTGTATAGAGTATGAAAGTGGTGGGAACTCATATTGTAAAGAAACTATACAAGCTGTTTGACAGCAGAAGGGACTCTGAGCAGTTTGTGCCTGGAACAGAGGCAGGAGCTGTGGGTCCTGTCACAAGGAGAACAATATATTTAAAGCAGATCAACAGACTTCTAAGGGAATTCAATGAAAACAAATTGTGCTACATGAGATATGGCTTTTTCTCTGCTGTCAAAGGCCTTAATGTATCATGAAATGAAAAGGAGTGATAAACTACGTGAGAAAACCTTAGTTCTATCTAGTACAGCATGTCTCACACTCTTGATTTCAATATCTGCAGTTGAGCACTTTTTCTGGAGTGCATTCAGAATCCACTAGCTCCCAGTGTTCAGGGGAGTGAATGGATAAGGAGCACTTTTGAAAATCTGGTCAGTTAATTTAGGAGCACAAGGGCCTGAATCAATGTCCATTGACATCAGTGGAAAGACTACCAATAGAAAAGAAACAATTCATGTTGACATATAGACCCTCCTCAATCTCACTGTCATGCTGGAAAACTCACAGGATTCCATGTTCCTGAAAACCCAAGTGATCATTCTGGGCTTCATGAACATATGTTACAAAAATAACCTAAAAGATAACATTACTGATCATTATTAAACTCAGAATATAGCCTGTTAGATTCCATCTGTCCAATCACACATGATTTTCTCATACCACTAGCCTCCATTGTCAAAACTTTCATCTAAAGTTAAACATGAGTATTTGTGTCTATTTTCAGATTCACAGAAGTATGTGTAATGATGTTTCCTAGTGGTCTTGCAAGAAATACCTGAAAAATATCCATATTTCTTTTTTCCTACTCCCCAAGCCATTTTCATCTGTGCATTTACCATGAGCAGAAAGATCAAATGGCTTACCTTTTTTCAGTAGTGTCCTCTGACTTTCATGTAAAGATTCTTGCAAATAACAGTCTGCAGTAGACTCACCTTGTAAGCACTCCAGATCACAGGGGTAACCCAGATTTGTTTGGCCCAAATGAAGGGTGTTGTGACAGTCTATATCCTTATGCTTACCATTTTTTCAAGACCTGTGGGATAAATCTGTAGCAGAAATGGCTATACTGGCTGATGCCTTTGAGCAAGCCCAGATGTCCAATGAACACAGAATGAGGGGCAGAAATCCAGTATAAAGGGGGAATTCCATTTCACCTGTGGGGGAAAAACGGGCAGTGTGATGCCTAAGAACTCACTACTACAAAATTATTCATCTCCTGGCAATCTCCACCACAAAGCTCATGTGAAGGAGGAGGGCCCAAAGAGGTGTTACCGGAGTAACTCCACTGTGCAGCTGAGGAATCTGTGCCCTAAGCTGAAAAAAATTAAGCCCCATCCAGTCCATGTGAATGTAGCTGTCATTAGTACAGAAACCCCAGAAACACCTACAGTTTGCATGACAAGTTTTGTGGGGACTAGCCCTGCAGAGCCAGATAGGGAACATATTAAGGTTGTCAGGATCAGTGATAGGGAGTGCATAGGATGGAGAGATTCCAGCGCACAGATTTCTCTGGTTAAGCAGAATGTGGTCCAAGAGACTGATATGTTACCTGGTCAAATGGCAGAGCTTATATTAATTGGAAGATCTAGGATTCCTGTGCCTTTAGCTAAAGTGCATGTGGAATGAGAAGATTTAGAAAGTGATTTGACTGTGGGGGCGGTGGACAAGAGTCTGCTGAAATGCTTGTTGGGAATGATTTTTTCAAGTGGCTAAGGCTGTTAATTTGGTAACTTGCAGCAAAAGGGGCTATTGTGCTGGGATCCCAGAGGAGAGTGGTAAAATCCCCAAAACCGCTGAGGGAAATAGAGAAGGTCTCGACTCTTCTGCAGCAGAAAGAAAAAGTGTCTTCAGGTGTGTGGGAGGCGGTGGGGGGGGGGGCTGAGGCTAACTCCTGCACGGTGGATAAAGGCAATACGACCTCAGGAGCAGGGACAGGGGAGGTGATGCCTGTAACTGAAGAAGCTTTTCCAATTGTCATCTCTCAGCATTTTTCAGATGAGCAAAGAGAAGATCCCACTCTAAAGAGCATAAGGAAGTGTGTCCAAGAGGGGGTCCCAGGAAAGGAAAATGGAGAGAGCTTTTTTGAAGAAGATGGGAAATTGCTTAGGGAGGCCCCTTTGGGAAAGAACAAAAGCCCTGGGCAGCCCTATAAGCAATCGATTGTGCCCACTCAGCATCATTGACAGTTAATATTGTTAGCACATGACTGTCCTTTTGCTGGTCACTTGAGGGTACAGAGACCTTATTACAGGTAGAAGAAATATTTCTATTGGCCAGGAATACAGAATGATGTATGGGACTATTGCAGGGCTTGTGAATTGTCAGAAAAGGAAGAGGCCTACAGGAACCCAGACAGTTCTTTTACATCCCTTGCCTGTAATACAGGAGACATGTCTAAGGTTATCAATGGACATTGTGTCCCTAGGCCATGTCCTACCCACTGAGGTAATAAGTATATCTTGGCAGTGGTGGATTTTGCCACTAGATTTCCAGAAGCAGTAGCTCTGTCTAACATTGAAGCAGAAACTGTAGCAAGAGCCCTTCTCACTATCTTTAGCAGAACTGGTTTTCCCAAAGAGGATTTTATTGTATCATGGATCAAATCTCATGTCACAGCTATTCAGCGAGCTATGGAAGTTTTGTGGGAGGAAACAACTTAAAACTGCCCCATACCACCCAGAAACCAAAGGCTTGGTAGAAAGAGTCAACGGGACCCTAAAATCCATGCTGGGAATGTATGCAAATAAAAGGGGTTAGAATTAGGTCAAATTGTTACCATTCCTGCTCTTTGCTTACAGGGAGGTATCCCATCCGTCTGTGGCCTTGTGTAAATGTTTAGCATAAAAAGATCTAGAAATGGTTTACAGAACTGATGATGCTGAAGAGGAAACAAAGCATTTAGTGGATAACAACTGTGGGGGCTCAAAAGCCTATAAAAAAATCAAGTCACATTTTCTATAACCGTATAAATAGGCCTAACCACTAGACACTAGATAGGATGGGATCTGAGTTACTACAGAGAATTCTTTCCTATGTGTCTGCCTGGTGAGTCTTGCCCACATGCTCAGGGTTTAGTTGATCACCATATTTGGGGTTGGGAAGGAATTTTCCTCCGGGGCGGATTGGCAGAGGCCCTGGGGGGTTTTCGCCTTTCTCTGCAGCGTGGTGCACGGGTCACTTGCTGGAGGATTCTCTGCACCCTGAAGTCTTTAAACCACAAGTTAAGGACTTCAGTCGCTCAGACTTAGGTCAGGGGTTTGTTACAGGAGTGGGTGGATGAGATTCTGTGGCCTACATTGTGCAGGAGGTCAGACTAGAAGATCATAATGGTCCCTTCTGACCTTAAAGTCTATGAGTCTATCCCAAGAATCAATGGGGTTCTCCCCATTTGCTTTCCTATATGGAAGGAAAGTGAGGGGACCTCTAGATCTCATTGGAGACTCCTGGGAAGGGAACACTGAAGTAAAGGAAGAGCCAGTGACTGAATATGTGCAGAAGTTTCAGAAAAAGTTTAAAGACATGATGGGTATTGTTCAAACTAACCTCAAAGACAGTCAATCTAAACAAAATGTGTGGTATGACAAAAATACTTGTAAATGCTCTTTTGTAATAGGAGACTTGGTATTGGTGTTAAGCCCTGTGAAAAGGAACAAAATGTAAAATACTTGGGAAGGATGCTTTGAGGTGATAGAAGTAGTAAATGAAGATACATATCATGTTAAACAACCTGATAGTAATAGTGTTTCAGAACTAGTTCAGGTAAACAGACTTAACACCTATCACAGCAGGGAAGCCATGGTAAACATGACCTGCTGTGTAGAAGGGAAAACTGAGGCACATCACCCCATTGGTTTGATGGCTGAATATCAAAGTGACTCAACTCTGGAAAGCATTGATTTATGCAGTGAGTTAACACCAGTTTAAAAGGCAGAGGTGTTATGATTGATGCAAAAATACAAAGAGGTGTTTTCTAACAAGCCAGGGAAGACACACTTGCTAACTCATAAGGTCATTACAAAAGGTCAACAGCCACCTCCCAGCAGACCTTACAGGGACACTGGCAAGGTACAAGAACAAATTTGTGCAGAAATATAAAGCATGTTAGACCTGGGAGTAATTAGAGTCCTGGGCATCACCTGTGGTCTTGGTCTCTAAGAAAGACCACCCTATAAGGTTTTATGTTGAGTATAGAAAACTCAATTCTGTTACAGTACCAGATGTATATCCTCTGCCTAGAAATGATGATATGCTTGACATTTTAGGCAAAGCTAAATATCTCATTTCTTTTGATTTAACTTGAGGTTATCGGCAGATTCCTTTGGATGAGGATGCACAGAAAAAATTCGCTTTCATCACTGATAAAGGACTCTGTGAATTCACAATGTTACTGTTCAGTTTAATTAATGCTGGGGAAACCTTCCAGAGGCTGGTCACCTGGTGTTAAATGGTTTACAGAACTGTGCAAGAGCATATATGCATGACATTGCAGTGTTCAGCAGCACCTGGGCTGATCACAAAGAACACTTGGAAATTGTGCTGTCAGAACTCAAGGAGGCAGGCCTAGATATAAAAGCCTCACATTAATCACTTTTCAGAGAGACGCGTGTGTGGCTGCAACAGTAGAATTTTGCCCTATGTAAGTAAAACAGATTAGGTGCCATGCTGCCAATGGATGGGGACCAAGTCAGGGCTTCAACAGTCTCTCTTCTATAGACTAAAAAAAAGACTGGAACAAAAGGATGAATGGAAGAAAGTATGGAAGCAGTAGATGAGAAGCACATAACACTCAGAGAGGTGTGGACCTCTGATAGCTTTACAGATAAGTCAGAATTAAATAGAGGTAGGAAAGAAAGCAGGATCACTGAATTTTTCCTGGCAATTTTAAATTCCAAATCTGGCAGTGTGTTTCCTGGGACCCTGCCATGGGCAACTTTTTAAAAAATGAATGCAGCTTTGAGGCATTTTAAAGGTGACTATGAAGAATTTGTAAGAAAAAATTAGGCTCGTACCATTCTTCATGACATATAAAGAGAGCCTGAAAGAATTTGTTTTACAGACTTAAGTTTTTCGCTTCTGATATAATTATTAATCATTATTATTATACCTTAGAAGTATCAGGAATGCCGTTTGCCATTTGAGCTTCCCCAACTTTAATTGGAGGACTTCTAGGAAGTCTTAAGGATGCTTATCATGAGCTCTAAGACATACCTTTATTGGAGAGGTAAAAGTGTTCAATCTTTAAGAAAGACTTCCCTTATCTAAAATGTTCATTAAGCATTGAAGGTATATAGGTGCTTTAGAGAATAATAAAAATAAAAACTCAAAGTTTTAAAACATCTGTCTAAAAATTATTTCAAGCCTCAACTGCTCAGCTTTCACTCTCTGCTCTTGCAGGTCACCATTTCACTAGTTCTCCAGTTATCATAAAATCTTCCAGGCGAGGCAGGATCTGAATTTCTTATGTAAAAAAATCCTCCCCAAAAAAACCAAAAAAACCCCACAACTTTAGAAATATGTTGAGCCTTCTTTATAATCATAAAGTAGCAAAAATTGGGCACAAACCTGTTTTTCTTCTTTGCTGTTCATCTTTAACACAAAAAGTAACATGACACTCTTTCAGTTTCCCTCTTCTTCTCCTTTGTCTTTTATTCAATTTTTTTTTCAGTTTCTCTGTCTCAGATCAGGAGATTTAATATTCCCCTATCACTCCTGCACTTTTAGAAGCCTAAAATGGCTCTTATTTAAGCTGTGTTTCTATAAAGCAGCCGATATTCCATTGAGCATTGAGAGACTACTTATTGCAATTCCCTTAATTAATGTGCAGATCTACTCGGAAAAATCATTCTGTAAAAATGCCACTGTGTGATTCCATGTTTATTGTCCCCATTTCTATATCAACTATTGTCAATTTACAAGTAAACAGATGTTTTGTCTAGTTCCTAGCTCCTGAGACTGAACCTAGCTCTGAGGCTATGTCTACACGCCAGAGCTTACAGCGGCACGGCTGCACTGCTGTAAGGTCTACCAGGTAGCTGCTCCATGCCGGTGGGAGAGAACTCTCCCGCCATCAAAATTAAACCACCCCTAACGAGCGTTGGTAGCTATGTTGACAGAGAAGCATCTCCCACCGACACTGAGCTGTCCACACCGGCACTGTTGTTGGTGAAACATTTGTTGGTCAGGGTTGTGGGTTTTTTCACACCCCTAAGAAACAAAAGTTTTACCAACAAAAATGCCAGTGTAGACATAGCCTGAATCAAGCTCCCTCACTCTCTTTCTTTTACTGTCTTACCATCAATGATAGATGATCTGCAGCCAAATTAGCCTTCAGTTATATCTGTGCATTTTCATTATTTACTTGTGTATTAATATAGATCAAAGTGATTGTTAAATGTATAAGAATGTCTTTGGTGTTTAAACTTCGTGAAAATTAATGGGATTTACATGCATTGTTTTCATTTACCTGTATCCTGTTATAATGTCATAGCAAACATTTACATTGTATATAACCCTGTAACTAAATAAACCCATCAAACAAGAAAGAAGTCTTGTGTAATGCAAATGAAGAACTTTAGCAGAAAGTGCTAATTCTTACACCAGTGAAGGCAAGTGGTCATTATGTGTGACCATTGGAGATCAAAGATGCCAAATGTGTTCCTCTCTCTCCACCAGTCAAAGAAAGAGCCAATGTGGGTGATGACCCTGTCAGCTTGTTTTCTGTCAGAATAAACTATAAGCATGTTTTATGGTTTGAGCATTGGCCTGCTAAACCCAGGGTTGTGAGCTCAACCCTGAAGGGGGCCATTTAGGGATCTGGGGCAAAATCAGTACTTGGTCCTGCTAGTGAAGGCAGGGGACTGGACTCAGCTCAATGACCTTTCAAGGTCCCTTCCAGTTCTAGGAGATAGGTATATCTCCAATTATAAAACAAATAATAATTATAGAACATACCACCAGTTTGAGGTGTCAGCCCTGCTTGTGACAATCCACCATGAGGTAGACACTCACAGCCCTGAGCCACTCTAGACAGCATGACAGTGGTCACACAGAAATAACTGATTAAAATTCAGCAAACAATTTTATTGATGATGCATCAGAAGGCAGTGTTAGCTCTGCATGCTAACAGAAGTTAAGAGCACTGAATTATCGTATTTATCACTGAAGTCAATAAATGTGATTGAATACACAGAAAGCAGTTCTGTTGAATAAGGTGGTATTTTTACAGTCATTTTCAAGACAGAACCACACTTTAAAATCTGTACCATTTATTAAAGACGAATAGGGGAAAAAAAGTTAAAATTAGTGAACTGTAAAATTATGTCCAGTTGAATGCCTCAAGGAAGAGCAGCTAAAAGAGGCAATTCAGAATGAAGGCTTTTTTGGCTTTGTTTTTATTTTTTATTTTAAGAATCCAAAGCTGTGGTAGGACAATACCTGCTCCATTCTTACATACCAGCATGAATTATAATGTGATATCAGAGCTCACATGCAATTGCACTGGAGTATCAAGCCAGCCTCTAGAGTGGATAATAAACAGTGTTTAAGTCTATGAAGACATTTTGAAAATATATTTATTTAACTTATGTTTTAAGTGTGCAGGTTCAATCTTGCAAGACTAAGATCTAAAACCAAGACTCAGGAGGCCCTCATCCAACACCTCCTCTTCGCTAATGATGCAGCACTGACAACCCATACAAAAACCCATCTCCAAAACTTCATGGATAGTTTTTCAAACCTGCCAAGAATCTGGACTTACCATAAGACTAAAGAAGATTAACATAATGTGCCAAAGAGTTGAAGAAGCACTTTACATCAAGATCAACAACTGTGAACTTGAAGTGGTGAACATGTTCACATATCTGGGGTCCACTATGGTAGTCAATCTCTCACTTGAAATGGAACTCAACATCTGCATCAGAAAAGCCACCACAACAATATCTAGAGGGTATGGCACAACAACAAACTGAGTGAACACACAAAGATCTGTGTGGATTGGGCATGTGTTATCAGCACGCTTTTGTACGGGAGCGAGACATGGACCCTATACTCTCATCAGGAAAAGAGGCTCAACAGCTTTCATATGTGTTGCATTCATCAAATCTTTGGAATCTCCTGGAGGGTCCAAGTTACCAACACTGAGGTGCTCAAGCAGGCCAGCATGCAAACACTCCTCAAATAGAGATGCCTTCTCTGGCTTGGGCATATGTGCCGAATGAATGATGGGCACATCCCAAAGGGCATCCTCTATGGCAAATTGGTATATGAAAAACAACCCAAAGGATGCCCAAAATTACATTTCAAGGATGTGTACAAGCGAGACCTCAAAGATATGGATATGGATGTGGACAACAGGGAAGATCATACACAGGCCTGCAGCCTTTGGAAACAAGAGCTCAACAAAAGTCTCTGGAGTTACGAGAGGAAGCAGTCCAGCTTAGCAGAGAAGAAAAGAGCTCGCAGAAAGCAGAGCCCAAAGGGTTGAAACATCACCTCTAAATGTGACGGATGTGGCAGAGATTCTCTCTCTTGAGTGGGTCTTCTCAGCCACAGCTTCCATAAAACCAATTGGGTAAATTTTTTACCTCTCAGATTGGTCTCTCGAGATTGAAGGTTGCCTACTACTACTACTAAGTGTGCAGGTGTTACTTATTCAATAAACAAGAGATTGATATCCCTATTGAAATAGTACAAAGGGCATCAACAAGGTCATTATTGTTTCTTATATTTTCCAAGTGACCACCTGGGCTTTAGTCCACTGTTCCCCAAACCAGTGATCGGACTGTCTGATTTGAACAGCAATCTGTTCAATATCTTGCATTTCTCATACTAGGGCTTTCTCTTCTGAGCCACATATTTCCTTGCTACTAGTGTTATTATTCTGAATATATATGTTTCTTTGCTGATTTGTAGATTTAGGGGGAGTGTCTCTGAGAACATAAGTGGGTTTTCTTAAGTATATGTTGGATGCTTTCTGTAAGCCTGTGAGTGTAACCAAAGGTCTGCATCTGTGCATGATCCCAGAACATGTGTGAAGGGAGCCAATCAAGAACCACTTAAGCCAACAATGAACTTGAAGATGCCAATCCACATCTGAGCTTTCCCAGGAATGTGTCTTGGCTGGCAAAAACTGAGTCATGCATGGACATGTGACTTGCTCATGTGACTCCAAAACTCCATCTTGGAGCTGGACTTTGCATAGGAAAGAGGAGGGGGTCTCCACCCACAAGAGAAGTCTATTTAAACCCGAGAGACCCCTCCATTTGGTCTTCAGCTGGCTAAAGAGATAGCCTCTCCACCCCCAAGAAACCTGAAAGAAACTGGAACAAAGGACAGTAACTACAGGGGGTGTGAGTGATTACTGGACCCAGACTAGCAGGAGACTAGTGTGTAAAAGGAAGCTTACTGGAACTGGTGAGGTTTTATCTGTATTCAGTTTTCTTAGATATAGACTTGCATGTTCTATTTTATTGTACTTGGTAATTCACTTTGTTCTGTCTGTTACTACTTGGAACCACTTCAATCTTACTTTCTGTATTTAATAAAATCACTTTTTACTTATTAATTAACCTGGAGTATGTATTAATACCTGGGGGAGGAGGGTGGTGTAAACAGCTGAGCATCTCTCTCTATCAGTGTACTGGGGGTGAACAATTTATGAGTTTATCCTCTATAAGCTTTATATAGGGTAAAATGGATTTATTTGGGGTTTAGACCCCATTGGGAGTTGGGCATCTGAGTGTTAAAGACAGGAACACTTCTGTAAGTTGCTTTCAGTTAAGTCTGCAGTTTTGAGGTGCATTTGTGTTGCGGGGGCTTTAGTTTTATTTCTTAAAAAATAAAAGTTTCTCTTAAGTATATCTATTTTTTCATTTCAGGTGCAATTTCTGCATATAATGCAGGATCTAAAAAGCAATGACAGAATGGATATTGGCACAACAAATAATGACTACGGCAATGATGTTATTGCAAGAGCTCAGTTTTTGGAGAGAAAGGGATTTGGAAACTAGCACTTGTATAGAGAACAGTTTCTAAAAGTAGTGTGGTCAAAGAGTGATTTAAAAAATACTACTTTTCCTATATAAATCTTGGAAATAGAAAAATAAGTTAAGAACTCCAAGAGGCTTAGTTTAGGTTAGAAATAATTTCTAAAAATGAAAAAATACATATTAATTATACTAGATTAGGTTAGATTATATTAGGTTATTAAAATTGGAAGTCTTAACTCTAATAACCAAATTATTAGAACCTACCAAATGCAAAACTGTTGCAGTAAATGTTTACTGATATATACATACACACACACACTCGTAGAATGATCAATACATAATTTTTAGTAAGAACATATAGTTAGCATTTTTTAAATGACATAAAATGTATAAGCATTGAATATAAGTGTCCCCTTTTGTTTAAAGCAGGCACAATAAACTTTAAAAACAATTACCAGATTATCTATGCTTTTTGGGATGTTTTGGCTGAAACAGCCCAAGAGACTCTGGGTTATGTAGTGGAGTCATAGTAGAGAAAAGTTGGTGGCTTGGGGGCGGGGTCAAAGGCAAGAGTGTATGGTTTGGGGGTTTAAGTTGAAAAAGGTTCAGAACAGCTCTCTGAGAGCTTTGCACTAAAGCACCTCTTGTGTAGTCAACATTATTATTCTTTACCTGCTCTGTGTTCAGTTAAAGAATCCACATAGTTTAATAGTAGAACTTTATCAAAGGCTGCAAACACCATGGGATCTAACTTCCAGACAGTATGGTGGTAGTAAGCGTACCCAAAAAGGAGCACAGAAATAGGACTTTCATTTCTTCTTAAAGGTAAATATAAGTTTGTGTTCCCATATGTAGTCAGTCATTTTTCAGGTATCTTGATAAAGCTCTGTTTAAACAAAATTTGGGTTTATCTAAATTGGCTTATTGCTCTTTAACTCAGCTTTTATTGTAGGGTATGGCTACCAGCTGCACCCCCAAAAAATCCACAATGGACATGGTGAAATGACTCCAGCCCAATAATTAATCTTGAGAAGGGATGGTGGCTCAGCTCCACAAAGGAATTTAGGTGCCTAAATCCCAAATGTGGGTACCACTGAAATCCACAAAGCCCCCACTGAGCTGCCAACTAACTCTGTAGGTGCCTAAACTCACTCACTGAGTAAATTTTCATTTGAAAAGTTCCCTAGGGACCTCATTTTTGCCTCTGGGCCTGCATACTGATGCCTATCTCACATCTAAGCCCCAGTGCGATTGTCAAATCAGAAGACAGATGGGGGAACAGCATCAGGGCCTGATGGGGTAGGCATTTTCTAAGCATGACTTACTCCACACAAAACAGAGGAGGACAACTCCCATTAACCTTGATCCCAGTGGTTAGGGTACTCAGCTGGGCTAGGGAATCCCCAGTTCAATTCTGCCCTCTGCCTAATGAGGAAAAGGGATTTGACAGGAGTTTCCCACCTTTCAAGTGAGCACCCTAACCACCAGGACATATTCTGATGTGGGTCTCTTGTTGTGGTCATTCTATGTCGTATTAAATATTAATGGGACCAGAGAGCGAATGAGACTATAGTCCAATGGTTAGAGCTCTCACCTGAGGTTGGAATCCTGTTCAAATCCCTTCTCTTTGTCAGGCGGAGTGGGGAACTGAACCAGTTTCCCACATTCTGGGTGAGTGCTCTGACACTAGGACAAAGGACAGCACCTGCCATCTCCTCCTCTAACCCCCCACCCCCAACACACCTTTGTGGGAGTCATGCAGGTGCTTAACTTCTGTTCTCTCAAGCAACAGCTTAGGCATCTAAGGTGCCTGACTCCAGAAAAGGCACTCCCAGCTGTAGATTGCAAGGACAGATAGATGCCTCCCTGTATCCCACACTCAGGCCATGTCTACACAAGTTATGTTAGTATACAGCTGCTGAAGTTTGCATATCACTCATGCGCTTGCATATTTGGCTGCTTGTGTCTGCGCTGCACATATTTTCCAGGAGTTCTTTTTTTGATGCAAAGTGCTGTACATAGTGGGTAGGCATCCCAGTGTGCCATTTGCTGCCTTCTGGCAAAATGCTTTTTGGGAAATGTTCACAATGTGTTCTGGGAAGTAGTTGTTTCAAGGTCTTATCTCAAAACTTTTATCGTGAGACAGTAAGCAGTGCTACTCATGGACAGGCTGGGTTCCACTTTAATCATTTATTAATACAACTCCCAATTTATCAGTTAAATAATTTATTTTGTAAAAGTGAGATTAGTCAGCGCATACTATGACTTAATTGCTTTTTGTTCCACGGGTTTCAGATGCCGCCGAATTACTAATTCTCCTGTGCTCTTAAGTAAGGTATCTGACATTTCCTCTTCTGTTGGAATTCCATGAGGTAGTTTCAGGGGCTGTATTCTACAGACAAGAGAATTTGTTTAAAACATGGACTATGCTAACAAGTTATTTTAATTGTTGCTGGTTAAAGGAAGAGTTAACAAACCTTATTAGGTGCTTTATGACTTTCAGTTTTCCATTCACAGATGGGATATTTTTGTGCACTCTGGGCAGATTTGCCTATAAACAATGCAGAATAAATGTTACAAACTCACTTCGAAAAGGCACTTTATGTCTCTGAAAACTGATGTATTCACATATCAATAAAAGAAAAACATAGGTACACAAATTAAACTACTTTGGGAAATTCACACTTACTGAGAATAAGTTTAATACATTAAACTTTTGGGATTCTCTAACATCTTCATTAATACACCCAGACTGTCTAAATACTCACAAGCACTGATTAACATGACCTAATAATTAAGAGTGAACTAATGAGCAGTCAAAAATATGTATATATAGCTTTATTAAAGACTAGCGGGCAAAGTTCTTCTCTTCTATGCACAGCAGTCTCAATGCTGGTGTTCTGCTTTCCTTACAAATGTATATTTCCTATTAATATCCATGGGAGATCCATACATCTAGGCTCCAATCATGCAAATACCTACCTATTTGCTCAACTTTACTATTGTGAGTAGTCCTTTTGATTTCAGTGGAATTTCTCACTGTAGTACAGTTAAGGACATGCATAAATGTTTGCAGAGTCAGGGTCCCACAAGACAAAAAATATCAAAGCAGTGTACTATGGTGAAGATCTGAGAAGAATTTTGCCCTAAATTTTTAGGCTAATTACTTTACTGATGTGCATGATAAACATGAAATAAAGTAATTTAGAAAGTATACTTTATCCAGTCCAAGATCATGTATTATCTTCTTTTCCCAGTATGGACGACCTATTCCACTTTTGATTCTAGTGACAAGATGAAGTTTGTGAGGCTGCTCAGGATCACCTCCATATTTTTCATGATCTGAAGGCCGTGGCTGAAATACCTACAAGTAAGTAGTTCACAAAAGGCATGTTTTTGTTTATTTTTAAACATTTCAACAGTTACTGAATTCAAGAATGTCTTGCTGTAAAAATATTCCCCTAAGATATATTTTGGCCTTTCACTAGAAAGAAAATGTGGAAACCCCCCCTAAATTTCTAATAAGCTTCCCTTCCAGAAAAGCAAAGCAGCAACATATGACCATAGTATTAAAAAAGCTAATCTCCAAATAACCTCAAATTATTTCAAAGTGTTTCCTCATGACAGTTTGCAGAAAGATACAGTAAGTTTGGGGTCATGATCCTCCAATCATATATAGCCTAGCTTTGGGGGCATGATTCTTCAACCATATATATGAACACATAAAAGCAGAGGTCTGCGCAGACTGGTCTGGTTGTAGAACTGGGACCTAAATTTGTAAGATGATTGTGACAGGCTTATTCCTCAAGACTGCCCTATTTCAGAAATAAAATGGACTACACTCAGACACTGTTTTTTCATACAAGAATCTGAGTGCATATCTCTCTGGTTTAACAATGGTATTGCTCAGTACTGTTACAAATTAGTCTTACTAAAAAAATTAAAGGTATAAACAAACCCAAAATGTGCTTTCAAATCTTTAAATATTGTGCTTACTGAAGCTGGAATTCTTGACTTAGTAAATTTATGGCGAATCCATCCTGTCCATGTCAGTGATTCCACGCTGCTTTTTGCCAGAGTCTAAAAAAAGTTATGGCATGATTTGTCAAATTTATTCAAGGAGAAAATTATTAACATCTGTATTGTACATAAACCTGTGTAATGACTGAATTAGGATCAGGGTCCCATTGTGCAACCAAAATAACCGATACTGTGCCCTCATTTCATCAGTGGGTGCTTTGACACCAAGAAATTTAGCATATTCTTGCTTAAGGAAACCAAATACTTTTGAAACCTTTTAAAGCCTGTGTTTCTGCTCCGGGTGTTCTAGTGAAATGAGGACACGACCCCGGGTTTCACTAGCACGGAGGCTGCAGAACGGCAGGGGTGTGTGGGGCCCTTCACAAGAGGAAAAGCTCGGAGAGGCGGGACGCGCCCTCTGAGAGCGATCAGGCAGCGCAGCTCACTGGGGCTGACCCGGTCTTGAGGGACGCTCCTAGGGGAATCGGGCTGCAGCCCGCACTAGTCCGGCCCAGGATAGCTCGGAGGGGGAAGAGTCCCGGTCCCGCGACCCTTTCACCGGGGGCTCGAGGGACCAGGGAAGCGGAGCGCAGCAGCCCGGGCAGCGGGCGGCGAGGGGCTGCAGCTCCGGGTCCCACGCTCCCGCCGCCGCCGCCCTTCCTGCCCTTGGAGAAACTGGCCCCAACAATCCCACTGCGACCAGCGCAGGGAGCCCCCGGCCCTGCGCCCCACTCACTCTCCAGGCGGCCGGGTGTTTCTGAGCGACGCGGCTCAGCGCCGCCGCCGCCGCCGCCGCCATCTGGGCCCCGGGCGCCGTTCCCGGATTCCGACAGCCACTAAAATCCGTGCCCAGAAGCCGCCGCACTTTGGTTCCGAGGCGCAGCGCGCGCCCCGGCTACTTCCGGCGACGGGGAGGGGAGGGAATAAAGTGCGGCACCGGCGGCCGCCAAGGATTCTTCTCGGGCCTGAAAATCACGTGACCGCCTCCCCCCGCCCCTTCTGGCTCCTGGAAGCGGCGGCTGCTGCTGGCGCGCGCGGGCTTGGTCCAGCTGGGGGTTCGATGCCCGCCGAGTGCCGCTTCCCGCCCGCCCCCATGTCCCAGGCCGGTCCGGGCGCCGTGGCCGCGCTGGAGCCCCCGGCGGTGGCGACGCTGAAGCGGGCGGTGGAGCTGGACTCGGCGTCCCGCTTCCAGGAGTCGCTGGTGTGTTACCAGGAGGGGATCGACTTGCTGCTGCGGGTGCTGAAAGGTACCGACGGGCTGGACCCTACCTCCCCTGCAGCGCTGCAAGCCACCCCCGGAGCTGGCTTCCTGTCCGCCCCGCCCCGCCAGGAAAGGTCGGGAGCCGCAGCGCCAATGCAACCCCCTGGCAGAGTTCACGCTGCCCCCTCCTGAGCTTGCAAACGTTTGAGGCTGGGGGCTGTCATTTTCTCCGGGATTGCAGAGGGTGCGTGGAGGTTAGGAGACCAGCTCTGGCTGTCCTGCAGGTGCTGCCTTTTTAAGGCCTGGTCTATACTAGAAAATTACGTTGTCTTAACTATGTTGGTCAGAGGTATGAAAAATCTATAACCCTACTTGATGTAGTTAAGCTCATCTAAATCAGCGCCACTACTGCCTCTGGGGGAGGTGGAGAACCCCTCCCGTTGGCATAGGAAGTGTCTAAGCTGAAGCAGCACAGCTGTGCCACTGAAGTGTTTTAAGTGTAGACTAGCCCTAATAACATTCATGTATATGCTGAACCCTTAGAGAGGTGGTGATGGGCATGTTACAGTTATATATGCCTGTGTTGGGCTTCACTGTTCATAAATGACTAAAGCCTGGTCTACACTAGGAAATTAGGTCAGTGTAACTAAATCACTGGGGGGTATAAAAAATCCACACCCCTGGACAATGCAGTTAAACCAATGTAACCCCCTGCTGTAAATAGCATAAAGTCCATGAGAGATTACCTACACTGGGGAGAACCTGGCCTGTCAGTGTAGATCACTGTAGCATTTTAAGTGTAGACTGGTCCTAGGAAAAACAACATTCTTGGAAACTTAGTAAAATCAAAAGTCTGGTTGGCTGCTGTGTTTGAGTGGCTCACACTTACTTTTTTTTTAAATACATCTTGTGTCTAGTAGACAGCTATTACATTCCTCTCTCTCTGTCTAGAAACTTATCCTGGGTCATATGTAGGCTTGGAAGGTTTAGATTTTTATTGATAAATGTTGGTAAGGGTTGATTTTGCCAGAAACATGTAAAATATGTGTACTAACAAAGTATTTCCATGAATAATAATCAAAACTTACAGTAATTTAAAAAAAAATTTGCTTGAGAACTTGTTTCACTTAAGAATATTTAATTAGTATATTTTGACATGTGATGTTGATAATATGTTTTAACCGTTAAAAAGCTTTAACTTGTGAATCTCAAAACCTACTGTCATTAAATAATTGTCTCATCACCCACCCATAATTTTCTGGGACTGTGAAAATTTTAAGTGTTTAAAATTTTAAACATTGATATTATCAGTCAAAATTATATTTTAAAAATCAAATTCTGCCAAGCCTAGGTACACACAATGAAAAATATTGAGAATTAACCAGTAAAGGGACTGGTTAGTTGGACATGAATGTAAGTCCAGTAAAGGATTTCTCTCCTCTCCTATAGACTGTTGAATGAAAAAAAAAAATCAGAGGACTTTTTATCCTGGGGAATAATTACCAGATGTAGTTATCCTCCTTTTCTGAGATAATCTGAATATTTTTGATTCACAGCTACAAAAGATGAAACAAAAAAAGCTCACTACAGACAAAAAATATCTGACTACATGGAGAGAGCTGAAGCAATTAAAAAACATATTGAAAAAGAAAGAGAAGGTATGAAGTTGTACTGTACATTTTAAAAAATGTTCATGAAATGATGCACTTGTACATCTGAAGTTACAATACAGTTACCTAGGATTTATAGAATGCATATGTATGATTTCACTGTCTTGTTTAGTGAGGGATGCTTCTTTTTTAGATGGTAAATACCACCAGCAAATTAAAATTGAAGAAAATGCAACTGGTTTCAGCTATGAGAAGGTTTTCCAAGACTACCTTAATGAGACTGTTACAGAAGTTTGGGTAGAGGACCCATACATTAGACATGTTCACCAGGCAAGTGGATCTTGAAAGTAGCTTACATATAAAACTATAACAATTTTTTTCAGTTATTAAATAATCAAACTAACTCTTACAGTTCTACAACTTCTTACGATTCTGTGAGATGCTTGTTAAGGGGCCCTGCAAAGTGAAAACTATCCACCTTCTCACTTCCTATGATGAAGTAAGTATCTAGACTTCACGTATAACATCTGTTGTTCATGTTTACCAATATTTGTCAGACTGAGGCCCTCCCTCCTTCAACAGGAGATGCAAGCAGATCAGGAGGATTTAACATAAACACTGAATAGTGTAATTCTACTTATGTGGAATTCTAAGTGGAAGTGACCCTGGAAGAAATACGTTTATATTGTCCTAGTTGACTGTCTATTGTAAGAAACACCATTTAAATCAATTCTGCTGGGAGACTCTTTATAATAAGGAAGGCCTGGATAAATTTTGATATTTTGGGATTATGACAAGTATAAACCCTCTTGTTGTCATTGTACTCATTCTAGCCCAAATCTTAGTCTGGACAGATAATTCAGTGTACTGGGGAGGCAGCATATCTAGTGGTTAGAGCATGGGACCAGGAGGGAGAACTGAGTCCTTGTCCATAATCTGTCTTTGGCTTGCTATGTGATTTTGGCCACTGCAGTCAATGTGCCTCAGTCATCCCATCTGCAAAAATGAGTATAACTTATCTGCCTTCATAAAGCATTTTGAGACTTGGATAAAAAGTATAAGAACAAAGTGGTGTTAGTGAATTGAAGAAGATAAATGGACACAATTGGAACATGCATGATGAAGAAGCAACTTTTACTCTTAACAGGGCAGTGGAAAGAGTCAGCAGACAAGTAGTCTAGAAGAAATAAAGCAATCACTAAAGAACTATGGAGTGACACTGAATGTCTCATTTTCATCTTCAATTCATGATCGAGAAATAAGGTCAGTGATGCAGAAAACCAATTATTTTCAAATTATTTAATCCTGACAAATTATCTATAACCATGGTTACAAATATCATTCAAAGCAGAAGGCAGTTACTTTATTCAGTAAAATAAGTTCTTCATAGTTTTATACTGTGTTCAACATTGGGACTGCTGGGATCTAGTTTTTAAAACAAGACATTGATGTACAGTAACTCCTCGCTTAACGTTGTAGTTACGTTCCTGAAAAATGCGACTTTAAGCAAAACGTTGTTAAGTGAATCCAATTTTGCCATAAGAATTAATGTCAATGGCGGGGGTTAGGTTCCAGGAAATTTTTTTCACCCGACAAAAAACTATATATTATATAGATATACACACAGTATACGTTTTAAACAATTTAATACTGTTCACAGCTATGATGATTGTGAAGCTTGGTTGAGGTGTTGAAGTTAAGAGGGTGGAAGAGGAAGGGATATTTCAGAGGGAATGCCTTGCTGATAAATGATGAACCTAGCACTCCACTGAGCCCTCAAGGTTTAACACATTGTTGTTAATGTAGCCTCTCATCAAGAAAGCATGAACAGGAGGGAGGGGAGACAGCATAGTGGACAAAGACAGACACCCACTTTGTGTGTGGGAGAGAGATGCACGCTGCCCCTTTAAGTAAGCTGACCCACTCTTAAGTGCATTGTCTTTTTAAGTGGATCAGAAAGTTGAGACAGCAGCTGCTGCCCCAAGCTCTGTCTCTCTCAGTCTGTGTCCCCTCCCTGCTCTATATGGAGAAGCGGTGAGCATGGGGGAGGGGGACACCCTGACATTAGCCCCTCTCCTTCCTCCCCTGCACAGCAAGCAGGAGTCTCTGGGAGCAGCTCCAAGGCAGAGGGCAGGAGCAGCAGGTGGCAGTGCGGGGAGGAACAGCTGAACGATTGATAGCCTGCTGGGCGGTTGCAGCACAGAGAACTTAGGGGAGCAGGGAGCTGATAAGGGGGGCTGGTGCTGGTCCATCCTGGTTCCAAGCCCCCACCAGCTAGCTGCAACGGGCTGCTCTTCCTGCAAGCAGTGGACAAAGCATGTGACTGTCAAATGACATTAGAAGGGAGCATTACACAACTTTAATTGAGCATGTTCCCTAATTGATCAGCAACATAGCATGACTTTAAGTGAGAAGTTACTGTATTATACAGTTGACATCTACTCTAGCTAGAAATTGTGATTGAAATGGTAGGAGCAATTTGCATAACTTGTAGATATGATTAAGGTCTTTTTTCCTAATTATGTTAAATGTACCTACAGTTTGTAAACTTGTGAAGATGGAATAACATTGTGAATTTTTTAATAGATTCAACAATGGATGGATGATTAAGATTGGAAGAGGGCTTGATTATTTTAAGAAACCACAGGTATGTGTGTCTTTTTCTTTTGAATGAATTTGAACTACCAAGTGGCTTATTCTAAAATTGTGTTCCTTTCTGTAGGGTCGTTTTTGCCTTGGATACTGTGATTTTGATTTGAGACCATGTCATGAAACAACAGTGGATGTCTTTCATACTAAACATACAAAGAAAACATGACCGAATATTCGTTATTTAATTACTGCTCTTACAAGCTTTAAATGCCTGCTTTTAATTTCTCTCAATTACATGTAGTGTACATTTTTTTATGGAATAAACTATATATTTTTTATATTTTTGATTACTTGCAGTTTGAATTGATAGAATTTCTAAACTAAATGGTGTAACACTTTAAAGCAAGGTACAGAAGAAACTTAGAGTTATGAACACCAGAGTTCCAAACTTACTGGTCAACCACACTCCTCATTTGGAACCGGAAGTACGCAATCGGGCAGCAGCAGAGACGACAAAACAAAAAAGCAAGTACAGTACTGTGTTAAATGTAAACTACTAAAAAAAAAAAAATTGCCAAGGTAAGGAAACTGTTTCTGTTCTTGTTTCATTTAAATTAAGATGGTTAAAATTAGCTTTTTTTTTTTTCCTGCATAGTAAAGTTTCAAAGCTGTATTAAGCCAATGTTCAATTCTAAACTTTTGAAAGAACAACCATAACATGTCCAGAGTTACGGACATTTCAGAGTTACAAATGACCTCTATTTCCAGGGTGGTTGTAAACTCTGAGGTTCTACTCCATCAAATATGATGAATTAGCAGTGCTGAAAGTTCACAAGTTCTTAGGAGACTAGTTAAGTTTCTGTAAACTGTACACACTCCACAAACTTAAATGTTTTTGATCCAACACAGAAAATCCAAATATACAGAAGTTAGATAGGCAACTGTCTTTAGTATTATACTTTAAAGAAAAAAACAATTGAATTGAAGAAAAACACCATGTTAAACTGTAGCTTAGTTAACTAGATAATTAAGGCCAATTGTTTCCTTCTAAAACAAGGTGGAGAGCTGTAAAATCAGTGAATATTTGTGCAGAGTCCTCTGTGAAATACCAATTGGCAGTCACACTACAATTTAACAGCCTTCAAAAGCCTTCTGTTTCAGTGATTTAACTTATTTGATTACTAATGGCAGTACATGTATTGAGGGGCCCACATACCAATAAATGGAACAGGATGTGCCATACTTGATCAGACTATCTAAATGTATGGTTCTGCTTTGTGGCCATTATCCTTCTAGTTAAGTCATAGAACCATCCCAGAGAGCAAGACACAGGAATCAAAACGCAGTTCTCCTGCATGGTATCTGAGCTGGTCGCAAATCCATGGCCTATTATTTACTGATACTGATTTTTTTCATGATGTTAACATGCAAACTTTACTATTTTTAAGTTAGACCGTAAGATGAAAGTCTAGAATAAAATTCAATTTAGAGCCTAACATGTAGACAAAGCAGATACTCCATGTATACATTTTACTTTAAGCTCTCAGAAGTTACCAAAATGTATCAAAATACCTCATATTAGACTAGTGGCTTTACAGTCTTTTTAAAATGAACTGTCATTCTGTCCAAATCCAGTATAACTTTCCAGTAAGTCACTGCCTCTGAGATGTGAACTCCTAGCATATAGATCTGGTCTGAAGTATCTTCATGTATTTGGGTGACTATGTACATGTTCAATCTTCAGTAATTGAGAAATTGTTTCATGTTGACAGTGCTGACAACATGAAATTTAGTTTTATGATCAGTCTAATTAGTAGATTAATTACACAATCAGTCATGAACTAAAGCAAGAACTTTAGTGGATAAATGAAGAGAAAGTTACTTCAGTAGTAGCTTACTCCTGTAAAATCAACCTGCACAACATACTGAAAATAACCAGATTTTATTTTACAATTTTTGTTAATCATGCACTAGTTAATGTCAAAGATGTGACTTACACTTTCATTATGAAAATCACATTAGTGTCATCACATTCTCACATAAGAGACTCCACTTGCTGTGCAACTCATAGTTTTGTGGACATATTCTAAGCAGAGTGCTTGCTAATGCTGTGGTTTCACTGGGGCAAAACTTACTGCCAATTAGGTTTTTCTCTAGTTCATTGCACATTGCTGGTGGCAGCCACTGCTCTGGCAAAACTATGTTGCAAACTTCAATTCTCCCATGCTTTACATGAATATCCACTTTAACTTCAAGGAGAGACTGTTCATACACCATGTTAAAGCAAGTGCTAATACTAAATTTTGGTGTCTTGCCATATATCCATTCCCAGGTTTGTAGTTCTTTGGTTTTATTATTAATTCCAGGAAACACTGTCTCATCAGCTGGGTTTATTAGAGTAATATGATGGTCAATTTGATGGCATCTTGCATATTCTGCAGCAACAGCATCCATAACCATCTCACATGTTAAAGTAGGATCCTCTTCAAAGAGATTTTTCACTAAAGCAGGCATGCTAGGAGTGGCATTGCTTTTTATCACCTTGTAAGGACTCTTCAGTACAGAAGATAGGTTTATTTTATCTGCACTGCATAGTAAAGTGCAGTGATGATAAGCAACTGTCCTTCCTAGCTTTGCAGCAGTACCTGAGATTTTAAAATTCCCATCTAGCAAGAGATCATATCTGTCAGTGGCACACACATCTAACTGGGGTTGCAAGCCTTTTAGAGCCCTAACAACTAACTTTAGGTTTTCCATTCTCTCGTATTTTTTCTTGGATGTGAAGAAAGTAAAATTGATATTGCCCAGATCATGGTAAACAGTTCCACCTCCACTTCTCCTTCGAGACAGTTTTATGTTCTTCTTCCTCATTATCTTGAGGTTACACTCCTGCCAGGGATTCTGGTGTCTCCCAATCACCACAGTGGGAGAATTTCTCCAAAGGAAAAGAACCTGTCTGTTCTCTAAATTCATGTTGTCATGAATCCAATCTTCCATAGCCAAATTCTGGTAAACATCACTAGAAACGGACTGTAAAATAAGTCCTCTGTTTGCTGTGTACTTGAAGCCAGCTGCTGAAATCTTGAGGACATAAAATAACTGAAAACAGTTCTTCAGGGATGATAGGATTACCATGGTTTTAATAAAATTATCAGATAAGGTGTGAAAGAAGAGGCAGGTCTGTCAAAGTTCTGTATGAGATGTTCATAGTCTGCACTCCTCTCGTACAAACACATTACTAAAGGCAATCATGCTGTACTCACTTTCTTCCCAGGATACCAAAATAGTGATGCTACCCTAATGAATGTGTTTACAAGGTAGATTTCCTTCTTCCAAATATGATGATGGCATTTCACTACTGGTGCATGGTCAATATCTAAGATGGTGCTACAGAAGGCTGTTTCCACTTGCTGCATATTACTAGAAGCCTGCAAGAGGGAGGGCAGGAAGCATAGTATCTGATTGTATTTGTTTTTCCCCCTACAATGTAATTTTACAGTACTGTCATTAATACTGCTCCTGGGGGAATTCTGTGCCACTGCACCTGAGCAGAATTCATGGTCCCCTTCACTCCAGATTTCTTTGCTTCTCTACAGAAAAATGACTTGCTGCTGGGGAAGCAAAGGAAAGCTACAAGAGCGGTCACACACCCCACCATTCTGAGGCCCAACCAGCTGCACCCAACCCCACTCTGAACCCCCTTGCCCTCCCTGCTGAGCCCCAACCACCTTCCCCTGGACCCCACTACAGAGTCCCAGTGCCCCTGCACCCAGAACCTCCCAACCAGCCCCTGTTCATCCAGATTCCCCCCCGCCCCAGCTGTATCCAAGCTACCACTAGCCAGGTTGCCCTACACCAAACCCTCTCACCCGGCACTTGGATCCTCCCCACACTAGGAGCCTGCTGGGGTGAGCCAGCCTTGCTCACATCTGGTGTGCCTGGCATGGAGGGGCAGGGTCAACCCTTGCACTGTGCCAGTGTCAGGTGCAGCCTCACCTCTGTCTCTGAGGAGGAGCTACAGAGGGATCTCCCACCTCTGTGCAGCCAGTGGCCTGTGCTCCCCAATGCCCTGCTGGAGCCTCCACATCTATTTATTTACAAATACAAGTTGCAGAATTGTGCAAAATTTTAAAATCTGTGCGAATTTTTCATTTCTTTGGCATGGAATTCCCTCAGGAGCAGTAAAAGTATATAACAATCGAGTCTACCATAAGTATGCAGGTTAACTTGTTAAGAAGTCGGTAAAGTGGTCCAGCAGCTAATAAGTGCGGGATTTAAACGGCCCTTGACGCTAAAACGCGGCACCTTGTGCCTGTGCCCCCACCCTGCTTCGGGGATCGCACCAGAGAGGCGCGGGCGCGGGTCCGTGACGTGCCCAATCCTGCCGGTACCATTAGCCGCGTGAGGGCGGGGCCCCGCCCGAGGCTATTTGAGCTTTGCGGGGTGAGAGCGGCCCCGGGGATGGGGGGGGGGGACGGACGGACGGGACGTGCCCTTCTGTAACGCGACCGCAGGGGGCGGGAGCGGCAGGGAGGGGCCGGGCCCGGCTCTGCCAGCAGAGCGAGAAACCCCGAGCGCCGGTGCCTGGGGCGGGGACAGGTCGCTACTCACAGGAGAGGGTGGCGGAGACTCCAGCCGCCTCCGGTTCAGGCGCGGCCCGTTATATCGAGCGTCTGTCCTGGGTGCGCTTCCCAAACCCTTCCGGCCCCGCGCCGCAGCTGGGGCCTGACGTTCCCCCAGCGAATTGCCCGGTATCACGGGGGAAGGGAGAAAAGAGACACCACGTCCCTCCCACGCCCGAGGGGGGCGGGGCTTGCCAGGCGACTTTTGTAGGTCACGTGAGCTGGCGGGGCCTTTGGCGGGACAAAACAGGGCTCTGCTGCGCTGCCCTGGGTTCTGCGGGCGCCGCGTGAGGGGCGCGCTGGGGCGCGGGGCCGAGGCAGACCAGGCTGCGCAGGGCAGGGCAGGGGCAGGAGGGGATTTTGCTCTGTGTGTGTCCTGTGAGCGAGGCAGGGTTGGGCTGAGAGCGTCTGTTCTGTGGGACCAACTTCTGCTGCGGTCAGAGACCTTTGTAGTCTGTCTAAAAAAATAAAATAAAAGCCAGAAACTCCCTATCCACCATGGGTGAATACTTCTCACAAAGCGATCTGACGTCAAGAGCACACCCCAAGGCAGTGACTAGCCTCTCCTTTTCTTTCCCCTTGTTTAGGGCAGAGGGACATGCAGCCCTGAGAGGGGCTCTGGCCATTGCTCTCCATCTGTGCCCTCTAGCTGGACCTAAGCACCAGTGATAGGGACTGGAATAATTAGACTCAGAAAGGAACCCAGGAGTGAATTCAACTGCCACAGGGGACAGTGAGCTTGCCCAAGAGTGGGGGCTCCAAGGACAAGAGATGTAAAGAGGTGACAGCTGAGCCCAGGCTGAGAGCCAGCTGACTACATGTAGTGAAGGATGCAGGCATGATGCTCTGTGCCTGATACAATGTCTTGAGAGAGAAACAGGTTTTGTGCTAGTCCTTGGAGAGGGGGCATCAGTTGAGATGGATCCTGAGCGCTAGATGGTGGAATGGCAACAGAAGCAGGCAATCCAGCATCAACAATGCCAGCAGCAGATGTTGCAGCTGTGGATGGCCCAATCAGTACAGCAGCAGTTGCTGAAAGTGATTGTGACCTACCAGCAAGAACTGCCCACAGACTTTTTGCCACAGTTAAAAACCCCAGCCCCTGCACAGGGAGGCCTGGTAGGGCCCAATACACCAGGAGGAACTCTCTCACCTATGTCAGAAGTTAACTAAGGTGGGCCCTGACAGTGTTCTGGAGGCATTCTTCACCACCGTTGAGAGGGCAGCATTGGCATCTCAATAACATCTGGAAATTCAGGCATTAGTTTTAGCTCCCTCCCTAATGAGACAGGCACAGTTGGCCCACTGTAACCTTGGCTCAGAGCAGGCTAGAGACTGCAACTGGGTGAAATTTCTATTTTAAAGTATCTGGATATTACCAAATAGACACATTGGCAGAACTTTAGGGCAAGGTTTAAAAGAGCATTGCTGGCATTGGCTTCCCCTCAAGGAGTTTTCCAGGACTCAAGTTATGGAATTGGTCCTCGTCGAGCAGCTCATGCCCATACTTTCAGAGAGGGGCTGGGAGTGGGTTCTCTGGCATTGCCCTGAGTCATTGTCAGACATGAAGCAGCTGATGGATAATTTTCTTGCAGTCAAAAGGGTCCATGGCCGAGCTCAGATGAAGTATCACCCAGATAACTGACCAGTGACACAAACAACTGGGCTGGAATCTTAGCTCAGACAAAGGTCTCTCTCATAGTCTAAATATGTCCCCTGTCAGAAAGGAGCCTGCAGACACAAGCTTAGTAACCTGCTACTCCTGTGGGCAGGGGCACATGCCCCCCGAATAATTGGCAGGGGCACAGCGCTCCTCTGGCCCTGGGGCAGGAGCTGACAGCTCCTCTGGCCCCGGGGCAAGGGCAGGGGCACAGAACCCGTCCCTCCAAAAGCGGTCACATTTTTATTCCTGTGCACACCCCTGCCTGTGGGCAGCCCAGGCACATGAGGAAAGAGTGCCCATTGATGGAGTGCAACTACACAGGGGATTGTATGGCAAAAGAGAGTCCCTAGGCGGACTCCCCCGAAGTTGACCAACCTTCTGTTGGTCCAAGGGAAGGAGGTACTGGGGCTCAGTGGGCACAGTGTAACTAAACTGTGATACAGGCTCCCCTAGTGGGTGAGACAATTGACACAGAGGGGACAATTTGCCTACAGTGCATATGTGGAGACAAAGCCCTGTCTCAGTGGGGGTCCACACTGACTTAACTACAGAAGTGCTAGCAGAGAAATTAGAATACCCAGTGATTATAGGCTGAGATTGGTCAGCCTTTTCACAAATTATTAATGATCTTATCCATGCCACAACTGAGCCCCAGGGCAGGCCTGACCTGTGCACCCCATCAACCTAGTAGGCCTGGGGTACTCTGAAGACCCTCAGGAAGGGACGTTCTTGGGACCAGAGACAGCCAGAGAGACACAGGGATGGCCGGCACTGGCTGTGGACCTTGAGACCTTACTACAAAGGGGGAAGCTTCGTCCAAGAGCAGCATGATAACACAATGCTGAGCCATGCCTACAAACAGGTGATGTCTGTAGATGGGAAGGCAGCAGACTCCCAGTGCCTGGGACAGTACTCCTACTTTGTGCTGGAGAAAGAGAGGCTCTGTCACATGGAATGATACCTGCAATCAGTGGCACTAAGAGCTCAACTACTGGTACTGTAAGTGGCTGTAATCCAGCTGGCACACAATATTCCCTGCATGGATATCTAGGATGTGAGAAGACCCTGGACCAGGTTCTGAGTCACTTTTTCAGGCCAGGGGTGTACCATGAGGTAAGGGAGTATTCCTTTTCCTGTCCTGAGTGTCAGTATGTGGTAGCTAAAACTGTCCCAAAGGCACCTTTGGTCTCAATGTCCTTAGTGGAAACCCCATTTGTGAGAATAGGAATGGTTATGGTGAGGCATTCAGAGAAGAGCTCCTCAGGAAGTCAGCATATACTTGGACTGTGCCACTCACTACCCTGAAGCCATACCCTCACATTCAGCTAAGGTGACAGTGATTGTTCCTGAGCTTATGAGCTTATGCCTGGCTCAGCTTCTCGTGGGAAATATTGATTGACCAGGTGTTGGAATTATTAATAATTGAAATTATTAATATGGGAAATCACCAAACACCAATTTAACCATAAGTTCCTTTGTTAAATCTGAAGGCTAATTGGTACTTACACAATTGCTCTAAACATGCTGAAAAATCCTAAATAATAAACAATTTACTACATCCAAACAGTGACACATTTATAAGCATTTGGTCAAGATACTTACAAATGGGCTAAACCCAGGAGCTTAGACCCATTTTAGTCAGCTTCAGCATGATCAGGCAGGTATTAGCAATGAACCCTTTAAGAGTTTACTTTTTATACCCTTTAACAAACAAGTGATGTCATTGCTGGTTATTTACTTCAGCTAAAAACCAATTAGAGACAGTTCACTCTTATTTCTAGTCTTAATCCAGATAAAATTTACAACCTCTTTTCTTCACAAGGCCTTTCCTCCCCTCCATCTTGCTATCCAACAGTTTTCCCATTACACCTGGGTTCACACAGGTTGTAACACTGGTGTGTGGGTTGGGGAAAGGCCGTTTTGGTTAATTTTAAGACAGACTCTTTGTTTGATTTTAAAACATCTGCAGTCACACCTAGTGATCAGGGACCTTGTTTTCAGAAACTTCCCCTTAGCTCTTTAGTTATTCTTTGCATTAGACATCCTTCCTACTTTATTCCTTCTGTCCTTATTACTTATTATTTTCAAGGCCTTCCTTCTACTTGCTAATCAGGGCCTTTCTTTATAAAACATAACTTTAATGTTATACTTATCCTAAACCAAGGCTTTAACTTCACCTTGCAGGTGATGCATGAGCAATACTCCCGCCTTAAAATCAAGGCCCTGAGGACATCAGTGTACAATTCACAAACGGCCTGGTGGAAAGATTTAACAAGACGTTAAGAGATGTTGAAGTGGTTTGTTGGTGCTGAGGCTAGGCACTGGGACTAGCTCTTCCCACCACTGCTATTTGCCATGCAAAAGGTCAAGCCTCCATGAGTTTCTCACTCTTTGTACTATTCTACAGATGCAAGCCCCAGGGAATCTTGGATGTGTTGTGAGAAGCAAGATACAAACATCCTCAGAGCAAACCTAATACATCATCCAACTACAGGAACATCTTAAGAAGTTGAGCACTTTCACAAAGGAGAACCTTGTCTGACCTCCCACTTGTGGAGAATACATGTCGTACAACATCATGTGGAGACTGCACCGGAACAACTGATTAGAAAGAATCTGTGGCCCTTACTCAGGAGGATGTGAGACACTGTCCAAGTTGAGGTGCAGGCAGTGCTGAGAATGGGGGTCATCAAGGAATCCAAGAGCGATTGGTCCAATTCTGTATCGACTTTCATAAGGTCAATTCCATCACAAAGTTTGACACTCACCCAGTGCTGCACATGGATGAGTTATTAGAGTGGTTGGCCTAGCATGATACCTCAGCATGGTGGACTTTACAAAAAACAATTGGCAGATCTCCCTGTCTCCATCCTCTCACAAAAAGGCTGCGTTCTCAACCCCTTTTGGCTATTTCCCCTTTAAAATCATACCATTTTGGCTTGCAAGGGGTTGCAGTGTCTTTCCAGATTCTGATTAATCAAATCCTTCGAACCCACCATCAGTATGCTGTGACTTACCTTGAGGACATTGTAATCTATAGCCATACGTGAGAAGATCACTTCAGTCACCTAAGAGCAGTATTAACTTTCCTACAAGAGGCCAGTTTCACAGCTAAACCTGCCAAGTATAAGAAGTGACTTATTTAATGTATCAGGAAGAAGGAGGCCTTGTGAAACCATGAGAGATAAAGTCCATGTATTAAACTCCTGCCCTGCACACCGGACGAAAAGACACATATGCTACCTCCTGGGCTTGGCAGGATATTATCATTGGTTCATTCCCATCTTTGCATCGATCTCAGCACCCCAGACTGATTTGCTACAGGGCAAAGACACCAAAAAGGTCTGTTGAGACAATGTGATGAATATGGACACATCTGACACTGGCCTGGGATCAGTGCTCTCCCAGGACTTTTTCTGCTCTTCACCTTCTGTTGTTCCCCAGGGAGAAAGCATATTCTGTTAGGAAGCTCTGGCAATAAAGTGGACTGTGGACACCCTTATGTATTACCTGCTGGGTAGTCCTTTCTCCCTACTCACAGACTGTGCCCTTACACTGGCTACACTCTTTGAAGGACTCTAACCCCTGGATTATGTGCTGGTATCTGGCACTTCAGCCTTATAGCTAGCTTCCACATGCAGCACCGAGACAGGAAGGAGCATGCAAATGCAAATTTTTTTTTCCCCCTGAGAGATTGGGACTGGGTTGATGCTTGAATAAGAAACTTTTCTAGTCTTGAGAGGGACTGGAAGTGGAGGGGCAGAGGGAGGGTAGAATGCGATGGGACATGCCCCCATCCCACTGACAGTTAGCCTAATGAGCATCCCTGCACTCAGGCAGTGCAAATTAGGCATACCTGCAGAGCATGCCCTGTTTGGAGAAGGGGAGCTTAAAAAGTTGAAGGTGGCCTAAGAGGAGAGACTGCTAGTGAACTCAGTAGCCAGGGGAGTCCAGCCTAAGCCAGAGACTAGACTTCCCTCCCCCACTTCTTCAAGGCAGACAGACATGCAGCACTCCTCCCGTGGCCCGAACCCAGCCCCGGCCCGGACCTGCCAGGGGAGGGGCACCTATCCTGCAGCCCCAGCCCTGGTGCTGCCACGGCGGGGAGAGGCCGAGTGCTACTGTAGGGAGAGAGAGCTGGGGGAAGTCCTCTCTCCTCACCCTAGCCCTAGAGCACCCTCCTACACCCCAAACCCCTCATCCTTAGCCCTACTCCAGAGCCCACACCCCCAGCCGGAGCCCTCACACCCCTGCACCCCAACCCTCTGCCCCAGCCCTGAGCCCCCTCCGAGACTCCAAACCCTTCCCCCCCCGCACCACATGAATTTTGTTATGTGCACCAATATGAAGGTGATGTGTCACACATCACCTCCATATTGATGCACATAACAAAATTCATTCCGCACATGGGTGGGAAAAATTAGAGGCAACACTGCCTGCAGGGCAGCCGAGTTCAAAATAGTGAGCAGGGTGGGCATGGTGGGATACTGGGGGGGCCAGTTATTATGTCGATATAATGAGCACTGATGCTTTGTCGCTTTAACTTTGCCACAAAAAGCTTTATGTCTCTCATCAAGGTGATTTTATTTTGTCTGCAAAACAGCAAAGTTTTGCCGCCAAAAGTAGCTTTGTAGCATGTAAACTTACAGTGTTTGTCAGCAAAAGCCGCCTTTTGCTGACAAAACTATGTAGTATAGACAAGGCCTTAGTCTTCACAGGGAGGTACACTTGTCCAGGAGCCTTCAGAGTAGGTTTGGCTTCCTCCCTAGCCTCCCACTTCTGAACTGAGTTGCTCCCTTTTAAGTTTCCTCTTCTATTGGGGCATGCTTTGCAGGCTGGAGGGGAAGAGCTATTTGAACTCATTTAACACCTTCAGGCCCAATGTGCGGTTTGTGCATCCCATCATATTCCCAAAAATAAGAATATGCTCTAAGACGTTTGATTTGTGGTGGATGGGACGAGGGAACTTTCAACAATGGTAAAAATTACTCCAAAGATTGCCAAATAATAGATCTTGAAATCGAAAATATATTTGATTATGGTTATTTGACTCAGCTATTAAACATTATTTTGTTTTTATTTGTTATTTGGTAGACTAAATAGAATATTTTTATGCTATATTCATTTGTTCAGGTTGGATCAAGTCCTGAATTATCTCATCAAACCTCATTCCACATCTGTCATTTCTAAACCATCAGTTTCTTTAACATAAGTCATAGAGTGCAATGCATTATCAGAATAAGAGTCCGTGTGAGTTTCTGCATTATTTCTAATGCCATTTTCTGTTTTTTCAAACTTAATTTTTTCTGTATTTTGGAATAAGTGAGTCCTGACTTCAACATGGATTTCTTCACTATTTTGTCGCAAATAATCCTCTTCAACATTCCCCACTTTTGGATCATTCTGTAAGACGAATACTGGAGTATTGGATTTACTGAAGCAGAAGCCCATGGTGCACTTACAATGCAAATCATACGAACATGCAAGAAAGTCTCTTGAAGGTCAAAGAATTGGGTCAGTTAGGATGCTTTTATTCAGCTTGATTGTTGTAACAATCCTATGCAAAATATTAGAAAAAATATTAGAAAAAGATTAGGAAAAAATAGAATAAGAGGAGTGACTTAGTTAACACAAATTAAAACCTAATAAAGAAATCTGATTCTCAATTGATATTAATGTTATGATGTTGGAAATATGGATTCACTTATTTTCTTGCAAACACAGGGGTACAGATGTACAGCAAGTCGGAACTCATAATTGAGGTATGTGGAGTACCCACCTTACCTCTTGCCTATATTAAAAAATTGCCTCCTTTTAACTAACAGTGTATTTTTAGTTGATTTAGTTAAACTGTGGGACAACCCTGTGTGGACTCTTAAATTGATTTAAACCTGTCTTATATTTAGCTTACATCGCTAAAGGGATCAGTTTAAGGATTGGGTCTTGGCTTATATACTCCTCAGAGTAGGGTTGTATCTTCTTTCTGCTTTTGGAGGGGCCAGAACATACCTGGTTGCCAATAGATCTAATAATAATAATAATAATAATATTTTCCTCAGTGAGTGATCTGAGGGGTTTACTACTTTCTTAATTTGGAAAATCAGTAATATATATTATTTCAGTGCTGTTTTGAATCCAAGGACCTCATTCTTCTTTGACCCCATATGTAAGCTGGCACCTTTTCAATCTCTCCTACCACTAAATTTATCTGTTTATGTGTGAAGGTTCCTATTTATTTATATTTAAATAATATAATAATAAATATGCATAAATAAGGCTCTAGGTGCTCTAACACAACTAATACAACAACAAAATTCCAGCAGCTTTAAAATAATAATTCACCTCCAAAAAATTTTTTTTCCACTTCTTCATCATTCTGGGAAACATACCCTCAGTCCTTCCCAAACAGGCTCTCCAATAGATGTTGTTTGCAGTGTCTAGAAAAGTTGCCAAATTGGGGCTATTTTAGACCAATGTGGGGAGCAAACTTCCATCAAATGGCATCTAAGAATGCCTTCCAAAATGATAAAGTGCACACATAAAGAGGTATTTAGCTATCTCTTTTCTCCAGTCAATGGGGACTAGACTTTGTATGAATCTCTCTCTCTCTCAGTCTCGCTCACTCTTAATACAATCTTCATATGTGAAGGCTAGGTCAAAGCCACCACTATGTTCCCTATCCTCTGTGAACAAAAGCATCTCCCCTAACTGATAACCTATCTAAACGCAGTTTTAACTTCCTACTTCTCAACTATAGCCCTCACAGATCACAATTAATCACACCATCTCCACTATGTCTTTCCCTCTCTTTCATAAGTGCTGCTGTCACCTCTTCCCCTTCTGAAAACACCGTTGTGTATAGTCTCCAGTCTCCATTTCCTCTCAGCTGAAAATCCCTTCTTTTAACAGCATTATTCCTTTAAGAGATATTCATTTAACAAGATTTCACTTAGAGGAAAAAAATAAAAAATACAAGAATAAAGCTCCAACAAAAGATATATTTTCCCCCTACAATTAATTTTTCATAGTGAAGAATTTGGGGAAGGATATGAAATCCTGTCCTGTAATTCCATCTCGATTTCAGAGACGAGACAATGTTAGATAATGCAGATTTTCTTTTCTGACAATTTCTGCTACAGCTGACAGAGATGAAAAGCAGTGATGATGCCTGACCTGTCAGAAACAAAAACAGTGAAAGGAAGGCTCTTCCTGGTGCTGGTGTAGGCTTCTTGAGGTTTAGTTGCTCTGGCTTCCCCCGTGCTCTGTGGGTGGAGAAGTGTTTCAAAGGTGCTGCTAGCTCCTAATCCCCAGAAGGGAGTGATCTCTGTCTAAATATAGGTATGTGTTTGTACAGTGGTGGCTGGTGGCAGACAGTTTGCCAAGCAGGGTTTCCTGGATACAAACTCCTGTGCTAAAACCTGCTGGAGGTGGAGATGGGGGAGGCATGTCTTTTCCATTCTCCATCAGCCCAGCTTTTGGAATCTCCAAAGAACTCTCTGTCAGGAACTCCGCCTTCACACCTTTTCTGGACAATGACAGGCATTAATGGTGCAACAGGTCCCAGGGAATGACAAATCTTCTTGTCCCTTAACACTTGTGATGGTAGGGGGCAGGGCTCAACAGCCCTAGTGGCCTGGGACTCACTTCCAGTTTGTGTCTTATGTTCCTAAAAGCATGCTTCAGGGTTTCAGCTGGCCACCCTGCAGGGGACTGGAAGGGATTTTTCCCTCAGTGTATTCGGGGTGGGTTCTTTTAATTTCCTTCCTCTGAAACATCAGAGATTGCCAGAGTTAGAGATGGGACATTGGGTGGGGAGGGTCAGGGCCTTAAGGTGGCACTGAGCATTCTCTCTCTCAGCTGCTTGTCTGGCTGGTTCTTGCTCACATGCTCAGAGTCTAACTGATCGCCATATGTGAGATCGAGAAGGAATTTTCTCCCAGGTCAGACCAGGGGCGTAGCTAGGACAGGAAAACTGGGTGGGCCTCAACTTTTGGGGAGGTGGGCAATGATGGGAGTGGGAGGAGGGAAGGCAGGAGGGAGGGGGACCCGCCTCCCCCACCCCCTCCAACTGGCCTTACTGCTCAGCAGGAACCCGAAGATGAGGCTGCCCAGGGCACAAAGGCTGCAGGGCACACCCATGGGATGGAGGGGGGCCCTGCCAGGGCTCTACCTCTGCCCAGCCCTCCCAACCCGGCTCAGTGTCCGTCTGACCAGCTGCGTCCCTTTCCTGCCGCCACCATGTGCTGCTGCCCCAGTCTCCGGCCCCAGCACTAGTCCCACCCAGACCTGCCCCCACAAGGCACATCCCAGGCACTGGGGCTGGAGATCACGGCAGCAACGCTCAACACTGGCAGGTGAGGGACGCAGCTGGGCAGACACCGGACAGACACTGAACTAGGGTTGGGGTCCCAACCTCTGGATTCGGGGGACTCCAGCTCTGATTTGAGTGTCCCTGGATGCTAAGTGGGTTGACCTGTGTCCCACACAGGCCCATCCATGCTATGCCCCTGGGTCAGACTGGCAGTAACCTTGGGGTTTGTTTAACTGCCTCTTAAGCAAGTGGATGCAGGTCACTTGCTGGGGTTATCCAGGTGTATCTCAATCATTTCCCTGCCATTGCAGGGACCTTGGACACTGGTGCACTTCAGTCCCTCCTGTTCTTTCCTGTGGCACATAACAGTCTAATCTCCTGTCGGGTCAGGGACAGCACCCTGATTATCCATCACTGAGAGAGAAAAATGGATGGAGCTTTTTGCTTCCATGAATGGTGGATCCCAGCCATGTGGGTTGGTGATGCTGGAAGAAAAGGATTAGAGGAGAAACCACTTTAGGCAAGGATTGTAATCTGTTAAAGTTAAACTTTAGCATCTAAAAAGTGTGTTATACATTTGTTTTATATTAAACCATTCTACTTCCAATATTCTTATTCAGTACTCATTTGAATCTTTGAATCTCTGTTCTTTGTTAATAAACTTATTCTTGTTTTTATTATAAATACATCTCATTGCTGTGGTATTAAGCAAAGTTTGAATCCTCAGCTGAATCAAACAAGCTGATGTGTACACTTTTCCCTTTGGGGACAGCAAACCTGGTAATTTCTGTGAGTGTGTAGTGAGAAGGGCTGGAGCCAGCAGGAAACACTTTTAGAGGGAGTTCGGGGGCTAGGGTGTATCTATAGATTCCTCAAGGTGAAGGAAGGTCTGGCAGAGCCCAAAAGACAGTGCTTGAGTGGCTGAAGGGTTGGCAATGTCAGGGAGCTGACACCCAGCTACCACAAGAAAGATTCCCTCTTGCCAGAGGCCAGTGGTACCAAGGTGACTCACAGTCCTGGGGATCTTGAGAAAGCATTACAGTCCCCCTGATCCTGGTACAGATATGGGAGGGGAGAATGCGGGGTTGACAGGCCCCCCACCCCTAAACTCCTCACTTCCCTTACCACCAACCTTATGTCCTCATTCCCATCTCAATTTATCCCTTCCACATTGCAGACCCAACCCCCTCTCCTATTCCCCCCAAACTCCTCTGCCCCCTGATCCCCCCACTCTCCTAATGCCAATGCTCCCATGCATTGTCTCTCTCACACATACACCCTCCACTGCTCTGATCTCCCTGCCCCTGTCTCCTTGTCTCTGCACCAAAAGTTGTAAGAATCTGCATATAAGACACGTAATTTATTATTTTTCAGAAAATAGTTACAGCCCCTTCTAACTGATCTGCACAAGCAGCAGCGCACATTTTCCAAAATGAAAAAACAAAACAAACAAATAACTCATCAAATGCAGTTAATAGCAACATGCCTAGAGATCATTCTCAGATTTCTCCCATGGGGATAGCTCAGGTTCAAGGGCCACAGATGTCTCCTTGAGCCATTAAATTACTAACACAGGCTGTCTGTAGATATAAGAACAGAGAAATGGCCACGCTGGGTCAGACCAATAGTCCATCTAGCCTAGTATCCTGTATTCCAACAGTGGCCAATGCCAGATGCACTAGCCACTGTCCCTCTTATCTAGTCTCGCTGTATGTGCACATTTCTATCCCTTTGGACTTTGAGTGATTTCCACGTACTTTTTAAACATTGTTCCTCCAAAGGGGCAGTGAGTACTATGCCCTATCTAAGCCTCAGGTGTGCATTAACCCCCCCCCCCAAACACGCTATAACGGTCTGTTGATTTTGTAAAATGCTGGAGGTTTTTTGCGGGTGGGGGCTGCCTCTCAGGAGCCCCTTGCTCAAATGACCCCATATCTGGACCACTAATAGTCCACCATCACTCCCCGCAACCTCACTGACAGCAAATTAAAAAAATATGAGCATGCGTGTGGATTTCACAGCACTTAGGAGTAGTCCTTGAACAGGGCCGGTTCCAGACCCCAGCGCGCCAAGCGCGCGCTTGGGGCGGCCTCCCAGGGGAGGGCGGCAGGTGGCACGCCTGCGGGAGGTCCACCGGAGCCGCGGGACCCGCGACCACCAGAGCGTCCCCCGCGGCGTGCCGCCATGCGTGGGGCGCCAGAAATCCTAGAGCCGCCCCTGTCCTTGAAACGGAAAACGCGTCTCAGTCCGAACCAGTCTACAGCAGCGCGGGTACTGGGCTGGGCGCAGTGAGAAGGGGATTAATGCTGCGGTGGAAACTCCCTCGGCAATTCAGTGCTGCCCCAAGCCGGCAGGTGCAATTGTGAGGGGGGCATTCAGGTGCCGGGGGGGGCATTCAGGTTGCGGGGGGGGGCATTCAGGCTGGGGTTTTTGGCACATGGTTTAACACGGCCGCTGGCTGCGCTCGCTCCGAGCCAGGTGGGTGCCTAATAAGCCTGGTCGCCCCGGGTATTAACGGGCTGCCGCGCGCTCCCTGGCTCTGGACAGGGGGGTTATCAATGGACACCCGGCAGCGCGGCTCCTAGGCTGCTCTGCGCTGCCCGGTGCGCGCGTGCAGGCAGGTGAGTGAAGGTGGGCTCGGCTGGGGGGGGCAGAAGGGCACGCGACGAGCGCGCGCTTCACCGCCCGCTGTGTGCGCGAGCGACGGTTGGGGGGATGGAGCGCGGGGCTCGGAACGGGGCGGGGGAGGGGCCGGGAGAGGCGCGCAGGGGAGCGAGGGGGTTAATGCAGCAGGTAACGGGAGACGCGCAGGGGGTGGGGGGGCGGCTGGAGGGAGCCCGGGGGCAGTGAGCGGTGGGTGACCGGGAGGAGAGACCTCCTCCCGCCCTGCCCAGCAGGGGGAGCCGGCGCCGGGTCTCTGATTGGGCTGCGGGGCTGGAGCGGGAGAAGCGGGCGCCACGGCGGGTAAGTGCGAGGGGGCGGCGGCGGAGTCCGGCCAGAGCCGGGGGAGCCGCCGCCATGAGCGCCAGAAAGTCCCCGGGGCGCAGGAGGAGGAAAGCGGCGTGTCCCCCGCAGGTACAGACACCCCCCCCCCTCGGGGCAGCTGGGGCGGCGGCCCCGTCCGGTGGGAGCCGGGGACCCCTCTGCTCCCTGCCCTGCCGGCGGGCGCGTGAGGCCTGGGGCTGGGCTCGCGCAGCCTGCGCTGGGAAGACCCCTCCCCCCCCCCCCGGGTAAGACCCGGCGCGAGGCGCGGGTTCCCCGACTGCGGGGGGGCACAAGAGCGGCCCTTGCCGCGGGGCCGCCGGAGCAGGCTGGGGCACCGTGACACGGGCTGGCCCCGCAGTCACCATGGTGACGGCTTGACTCCGGCTGACAGGCAGGGCCACGGCGAGACGTTGGGCTTCGGGTGAGACCAAGTGCCCTTAGCGTCTGCGGCGCTTGCTTTAGTTTTAGAAAGCGGCAACCTAGGGGTGTTTCGTGTACTGCCTACTTCCCTGCAGACAGTGTCGTTTACTTTACTTTAAAAAGAAAAAAGCCGTGATTAAATCTGCACCGGTTTTGCAGACTATCAGAATTTCCTAGCCCAGGCGCAAAAGCTGCTTGCCCACCGGCACCATTACAACTATCAGGATGGAAAAACGTTATTTTATGTACTGGTTAACCTCCCCCCCCCCTCTTCCCAAGCACCCACCACTGCCCAGGCAAAGGTAATTCTGAAAGGTTATTGCATAAAGGTAGACAGTGGGTAGCAGGTTTCCCACAACAAGTAAGTTAGCAAGTTTCAGTAAGGGGTTGTCAAAGCTTCACTGGTTTGTTTTTTTAATGTCAAATAGATCTGACATAGTAGACTTATAAAAAAAATAGGTAAAGACATATATATTCAGACTCTGTTATATACCAGATTTGTTAGTTTTCAAAGATACCTTTAAGTTTAAAAAAAAAAAGAGCAAGGCTAGTTTTGCTTTTTTCAGGGCTGGATCCAGTGATTTTTCTGTTGATTTTTATAGCAACAGACTCTAACCCTTATGCAGTATTTTGCATCTAATATCTTTCATTGTAATCTGTGATAAAATACTATTATTTTACATTCAGTTCACCGATTTTTATTTTGTTATGTGTCCATTACTAGGAGATCAGGGTGCATGTTGTCTGTGATCTACAGTACAGGTTTCCTTCCACAGCATGACCACTTTTTTTTTTATCTGAACCAATTTGTCCCACCCATATTTGTGGCCCAATCCTGTTTCTTTGAAATCCCTGGGAAAACTCATATTAACTTTAATGAGAGCAGGATAGGACCCTTAATTACTAGTATTTGTCCTATTTTTTTCTTTGTTTGTCTAAAAACTGTTTGAACATTACTCCTGAGAGCATTCTGCACCAAAAAATTAAAAATTCTGCACACAATATTTTAAAATTCTGCAAGTTTTATTTGTCAATAAATAAATGCAGAGGCTCCAGCATGGCAGTGGGGAGCACAGGCCACTGGCTGCACAAAGGTGGGAGAGCACCCTCCAGCCCCACCCCCCCACCTGCAGGACATGGACTCAGCGGTGAGGCTGCACCCATCCCTGACATAGCACAAGGCCTGGACCTGCCCCAGAAATATCTTGGGGCCATGCCCCTCTGTGCCAGATGCACCAGATGTGGGGCAGGTAGGCTCAACCAGCAGGATCCAAGTATGGAGGAGCTCAGTGTGGGGGGATCCAGGTATGGGGCAAGAGGATTCTGTGTGGGGCAATCTGGGTGCAGCCAGCTCAGTGGGGGAATATGGATGGACAAAGGTTCATTGTGGGGGTTCCAGGTGCAGGGGCAATGGGACTCTGCAGAGAATTCCAGGTGAATTTTTTAAATTGTTTTTTAAAATGAAATATAGAAAAATTTATCTTTAGCTTCTCTTGTGTATGTATCCATGAACAGTGTTATCTCAGGATGTTCTCTCAGTGTACAGCGTTAAGTACTGTAAGGGGAAATATTGTTATGAAATATCTTCAGGAGTATGTCTTCTCCCATTTTCAAAGTTCACACTTCATGACTGCATGCAGAAATTCATTCCACAGAAGTACTTCTTATACTGTTTTCCATTCCCCCAAAAGGTAACAACAAGAGAAGACCATTTTAATATAAGGGATCCAGTGTCTGACAGTGAGAAACCTTTTAAATTGGAAGGAAAGGCTAAGAACAAAGACAAAGTCATCCATAAATTGAATTTAAAGGTTGTTTTATTTTTCTACTTTTTGTTTTTTGCTTTGGTGGCAGTTTGTAAGGAACAAGAATTCTGATAATTTTATATAATGAAATGATAACTCAGCAATAACATCTGTTCTTTAATTAAGTGTCACCGTCCGTAGAGCTGGCAAGCCTTTTCTTACTGAATAGAATTGCAGAACCAAATCAATTATGGCATGATATGTTGCATCATTTACGTCATAGCATTTTGTCAGCATGTGATGATGTTATGTCAGCGTGACTTAACGTCCTTAAATATTGATGGAACTTCGCAAAACAAAAAACATCATAGTTTAGTTAATGACTTTGTGTCTATTCATTTGAGGTCAACTACTGTCATTCCTTCATCTCTCTGTTATTGGGAGAGAGGGGAGTCTTCCTAGGACTAATGGCCAGATTAGAAGGAAATGATGGTTATCCACCCAAGACTTGTTCACAGTCCCAAATATCTAAATGTTTTAGCTGAAATCATTAGCAGTGAAGTAGTTATCAATGTTGCATTTAGACTGATATAATTGGGCTGTAGAGTTAATACTTTTTTTTTTGTCTATAGAGTTGCAGGCACTTTCCCAAATTTAATGCACACAGTTAGTCATTAATTTATCATTACACATTTTCCAGTTAATATGCTCTCCCACAAAAACCAAAGACATCCTAAACCATGCTCAGTCTCCAGCCCCTCTACTTAAGTGCCTATGAGAAAAAAGGGGTTTTGTAGCATGTCTGGATGCTAACGAATTCATGGTCAGGTTAGCAAGATGGTATGCTAATTCTAGAGTCGAGGCTACTCTTCCAAGAATTCCTTATTTATGTTGAGGAAGCTCCAGCTCAGGTGTAGGGTTGCCAACTTTCTAATTTCACAAAACCGAACATCCTAGCCCTGCTCCTTCCCTGAGGCCCCGCCCCCCACTCACTACATTTCCCCCCTCCCTCGGTGGCTCACTCCCCCCCCATCACTTTCACTGGGGTGGGGCAGGGGATTGGGGTGAGGGCTGTAGCTGGGGGTGTGGGCAGGGGATTGGGGTGAGGGCTGTAGCTGGGGGTGTGGGCTCTGGGATGGAGTCAATGGGTTCAGGGTGTGGGAGGGGGCTCTGGGCTGGGAGTTGGAGTGCAGGAGGGGGTATAGGCCCTGGGTTGGGGGTGTGGGCTCTGAGGTGGGGCCAGGGATGAGAGGTTTGGGGTGCAGGAGGGGGATCCAGGCTGGGGCCAAGGGATTTGGAGTGCGAGGGCGGGCTGCAGGTTGGGGCATGGAGTTGGGGTGCTGCAGGGGGTGTGAGCTTTGGGCTGGGAGTGTGGGCTCTGGGATGGGGCCAGGGATGAGGGGTTTGGACCAGGGATGAGGGGCTTGGGGTGCAGGAGGGGACTCTGGATTGGGGGGCGCTCAGGGCTGGGGCAGGAGGTTGGGGCTTGGGGTTGGGGTGTGGGCTTACCTCGGTCAGCTCCCGGTCAGCAGTGCAGTGGGGCTAAGGCAGGCTCCCTGCCTATCCTGGCTCTGCGCTGTGCCCCAAAAGCTGCCAGGAACAGGTCTGGCTCCTAGGCGGGGGGGGAGGGAGGAGGCTCCACACAGCTGCTCTCACCCACAGGCGCCGCTTCCCCAGCTCCCGTTGGCCGTAATTCCTGGCCAATGGCAGTGTGGAGACGGTACTCGGGGCAGGGGCAGTGCATGGAGCCCCGTGGCCTCCCCCCACATAGGAGTGGGACCTGCTGGCCACTTCTGGGGCACAGCGCAGTGCCAGGACAGGTAGGGACTAGCCTGCCTTAGCCCTGCAACACCGCTGAGTGGACTTCTAAAGATCCAGTTGGCGGTGCTCACTGGAGCCTCCAGGGTCCCTTTTCGACTAGGCATTCTGTTTGAAAACTGGACACCTGGCAACCCTACTTAGGTGCCATTGCGGATCTTAACTGTGGTATGGGGAGGGAGATGGTCACTCCGTTAACTAGGCCCTGAAACAAGTAGGGCTTTACATGTTAAAAGCAGCCCTTTGTACTCTATTCAGAAATTTAATGGAAGCCACCAACTGTGAATGTTGTTGTAAGAGCACTATGTGACACATCTCTAAATATGCAAGCAGTGGCATTTTGCTCTAGCTCAAGCTTCCAAATGGTTCCAGTATGCAGCCTCTTGTACAGTGCATTTTAGTAGTCTAGTGGCTGATGGTAGCAAGGTCAACACTGGAAAGGTTACTCTCTTTTAGCAGGCACAGGTGAAAGAACTTTTTTAATTACAAGTACTATTCTATCTTCCAGAAACAGCCCAGGTGCTAATATGATTCCAAGATTGTTAATTTGAATCATAAGTAATTTGAATCACAAATGGTATTTTGAGAACACAAAGACTAAGTGTTCTCTTGCTGAGTTTAGGTCAGTAACAATCACTGAGGCACTTAGGTTGACCAGATAGCAAGTGTCAAAAATCAGGACAGGAGGTGGCGGGTAATAGGTGCCTATTTGAGAAAAAGACCCCCAAATCGGGACTGTCCCTATAAAATTGGGACACCTGGTCACCCTAGAGACACTAGAAGATTTGGGACCCCACAACCTGTCTTTGGAACTTGTCCTACCTGGCTGGGAAAGCTAAGAGAGAAAACTAGATCCATTGCTGGTGGATATTGTCAAATGAGAGAGTGTAGAATGCCAGCATCTCTTAAGAAAGCTGTTGCTTGGCTTTTTCTCAAGAAACCAGCATTTGATGCAACAATCTGGCTCCTGTTTAGTAGCTAATCTTCTGTCTTTTGTTAAAATTAGATAGAATGTTATAGTGAGACAACCATCAGAATACCTAGAGTCTTCTTGACCCTTGTCAATTTAGATATGTACCTTGGTGCAAGACAGAAGCTGCCGTGGTAGTAGTGGTGGATAATCTGAGATCTCCATACTGATATTGTTAGGTCTATCGGCTGTTTTTCTATACTGTTGATCACAGAGTAGTAGTAACTTATCTGCAGACTAATGGAAATGGACAAGCAGTTCCTCAGATGATACTATCTTTTCCTTATTTAGTGTTCTCTGATAGTTGTGAAGGGCAATAGCCCTTCAACCCTTAGGGCGATGTCATTTGGAGTTTCACAATTGGTTCCATCTTGTGTTCCTTTTTATTCAATGTATATTGGAGCTGGGAGGAGGTAAGGGCAGCAGAACTGATATGTTGATAATATCCAGCATCATATCTCTGTTTCACTTGATCCAGCAGCCGGTGCTGTTGAACTCCTGGCTCAGTGCTTGGGTTGAATTGGAGCACGGAGGAAAGTTTGCTGGCTGAGGTTCAAATTGGACAAGGCTGAAGTGATGCTGGTTGGTTGGGAGAAGAAATCAGAAGATATTGTGTATATTATATCTGTCCCTCATATTTAGCATGTGTGCCTGCCATTTGTTTCTAGAGTTCATAATCTACAGGTTCTTTTGAACTCCTGGCTGCTGCTGAATTATCCTATAGTAATATTGCCCAGGAATGTTTTTCTCCATCCTCCTACGGCTAGGAGACTGCTACCATTTTTGTGCCTTTGTCATCTCAAGATTGTTATAGCATGGTCTACATGAGGTTGTACCTCAGTCAACGTGGAAAATGAAGCTGGCGCAGAATGCAAAATTTTGGTAGGAGCATGTGACATTTGTGCTCAGTGATCTGTGCTATCTGCCTTTTGGTTTTTGGGTAGAATGTAAGGTGTTACTTTTTATCTGAAAAACCCTAAATGGTTTCGATCCTGTGTACTTGAAAAACTGCCTCTTTCACCTTCTCACAGTTGCTCAAATTACAATCCTGTTGATATAAAGGAGAGGGAGATGCCAGCAGGGTGTTCTCTTTTAGGGCCCTCAGCTTTGGAGAACATTTCTTTCCTTCATGGCCCAAAACAGCCTGAATATGGTGACCTTTTGAGCATGCTTCAAGGCCTGTCTATTTAGCCAGGGTTTGGGGGATAGAGAGGATGATATAGGTTGTTTGTGTGGGGTAAGGGAAATTTTGTTACTGTGGTTATTATTTCAGGTATGAAGGTGTCGAGCAGCTGCTGGCTTCACCTCTGTTATTTTTGTAATTTTAAAAGTTGGTCATGTTATAGTTAAAACTTGAAAGACATTAAAAAAATAATGTATTCCCTCAACCAAGTGTGCAGATATCGCCCTTGCTGACAACACTTTGGTTTTATCTGGTTTAAGACTCAACCACTTTACCTTTATCCATTCTCCAGTTCATAACTGCATTGGGTTATTCATTCTATTACACCAAGTGTAATGGTGTAGGGAGGGATAGCTCAGTGGTTTGAACATTGGCCTGCTAAACCCAGGGTTGTGAGTTCAATCCTTGAGGGGGCCACTTAGGGATCTGGGGCAAAAATCAGTACTTGGCCCTGCTTAGTGAAGGCAGGGGGCTGGACTCGATGACCTTTCAAGGTCCCGTCCAGTTCTAGGAAATAGGTATATCTCCAATTATAAAACTGGATCAGTTGTGGGGGAAATATGAAGCTGATATCAGTTGTTGCGACTAATATTTCCATGTTAACTCTGTTAATATTGTATATGAGTTCAATAAAAGGGGTGACAAAATTAGCCCTGGCAAAATCCCAATTTTGACAGAACCCTTCAGAAGGAACAAACTTCTGTCCCAAACCACTCTTTGGGACCTCCCTGATCAGAATGATTCAAGGGCAGGTCTGTTGACTGCTATTCATGCCTGCAGATATCCCAATAAAACGTTGTGGTGATTGGTGTTAATTGCAGCTAACAGATCCAATAATATCAGCATGGACACTTAATCCTTATAAATTACTATGAAATCATTCACCAGTGCAACCAGTGCAGTTTTTATATCATACCAGGTCTAAAGACTGATTGACTGCGATCTCTGAAATCTTTGGACTTAAGAGATTGCCTGGGTGTCTGCCACAACTTTCTCAGGGACCTTCCCCAAAAGTGAGCAGGTCAGAGCAGGTTAATAGGTGGCAAGATCATTGACATGTCGTTTCTTAAGCAGTTTCCTTAAGAACATCAGGTACCCTGTCCTCCTCCACTTTAGGGGGATATTAACAGTCTTCACCAATAATGAACCTAGTACATCCCTGCTGGCTTTTAGCACACAGGAAGCACATAGACCCCATATGCAGGTGGTAGAAAAGATACTTGCAAAGCCTTCGTGAGCAAGACTAATTGAAATTCAGGCAGAGCTTGAGAACCATTTCTTCTCCCAGCGTTATCAGAGGAATTCTTCTGTAGCAGCTCAGTTTGTGGGGGTGGTCAAGGGGATACTGGGAGTTACATATCACACTGGGAGACCAACAAATGGTGTACACATCACATGGAGAGGACAGCCAAAGAATCTGTGGAGCTGCTGATGAAAGGAAAACAACTAGGATGGATAAGAGAAATAAACAGAAGCAGATTGCTTAATTTTAGGGTGGAAATTAGGGGCCTGTTTCTTCACTGCCTTTCACCTTGGATAGTCATTTATGTCTCTACAAAATGCTACTAGTGTAAATTAATGAAAATTTTGGGCTTGTCACTGTCTTACTAAACTGAGTGCAAAATGTAAATAAATATTTCTGCTGTGAAATGTCTCCAGTTTATACCTTTTAAGATTAAGAAAAGTAAAATGTCTTTGTTCTTCCTGGTCCTAGTAGATTGACGATCTGAAGAAGAAAAACCATGATTTAAAGCAACATGTTATGCAATTGCTTGATAGTAAGCAGGTGGTGGAGAGTCAGGTGGACAGTTTGACCAATAAGAATGAGTATCTGTGTAAAGAACTTGCTGTAGTTGACAAACTAGCTGAACAGCTGGAAAAAGAAAAAGAATTAGTCTTGGATACTGCTGACCAGGAACTTGAGGAAGCAAAGGTATTAAATGCTGAACAGAATACATATATTATAGGGGGAGCCAATAAGTTTGATAAAATTTAACCTTTTGGGATGAAACTTTATAGCCATGGTCTCTGCCTGAATGTAAATGATTTTTGTTTATTTTTTCATGTAAAATCTTACTCATTTTAAAACTTAAAAATGAATAAAGGAAAGAGGGAGTAATGGGTAATGAAGATTGAAACACTCCAACCTGATAAGTCTTGAAAAGGGCTCCTAGTGTAATGGGTTAAACCAGGGGTCGGCAACGTACGGCATGTGTGCCAAAGGTGGCACGCGAGCCGATTTTTGATGGCACGCGGGGCGGGCTGAGCTGCTCGGCACGCGGGGCGGGCTGAGCCGCTCGGCACGCGGGGCGGGCTGAGCCGCTCGGCTCGCGGGGCGGGCTGAGCCGCTCGGCACGCTGCCGCTCTGGGGTTCCTGCTGCTGGCCCCTTGCCAGCCGGTGTCCCACCGCCGGTCCCACTCAGCGCCCGCTGCTGGCCTGGGGTTCCTTTCCCCAGGCTGGCAGTGGATCTGAGACCCCAGCTGGCAGGAGCCAGCGGTGGAAACCCCAGAGCGGCGGCGGGCTGAGCTGCTCAGCCTGCTACCACTCTGGAGTTCCCGCTGCTGGCCCCTTGCCGGTTGGAGTCCCACTCAGCACCCGCTGCTGGCCTGGGGGAAGGAACCCCAGGCTGGCAGCGGGCTGAGACCCTGGCTGGCAGGAGCCAGTGGCTGAAACCCCAGAGCGGGGCAGGCTGAGTGGCTCAGCCCGCCGCTGCTCTGGGGTTCCCACTGCTGGCCCCTTGCCAGCCGTGGTCCCACCACTGGTCCCACTCAGCGCCCGCTGCTGGTCTGGGTGAAGGAACCCCAGGCTGGCAGCGGGCTGAGACCCTGGCTGGCAGGAGCCGGTGGCCTAAACCCCAGAGTGGGGCAGGCTGAGCCTCTCAGCCCGCTGCTGCTCTGGGGTTCCCGCTGCTGGCCCCTTGCCAGAGGGGCCCCGCCGCCGGTCCCATTCAGCGCCCGCTGCTGGCCTGGGTGAAGGAACCCCAGGCTGACAGCAGACTGAGACCCCGGCTGGCAGAAACCCCAGAGCGGGGGCGGGCGGAAACGCTTAGCCCACCGCTGAAACCCCAGAGCTGGGAAGGTAGGCTGAGCTATGCATGTGTGGTTAACGTATCTACATGCTTATCTTCTTAGTCCTTGGAATACTCAAACTCGTCCGATTTCCAAAATTTTATTGGCAATGCAGATCTGGTAAAAGGGGATCCTGCACTTTTTTTTGCTCACCCGGACAGACACTTCTCCTTTTTTGTCCTGATCCTGTACAGTTTATCCAGGCAAAATCCTAATTGACTGCACATTTGTGTTCTAGTTAATTCTTAAAGATTCAACTTCTTAAATATCGTGTCCCCAGTCCAACCAACCTGGAAGAGAGTTCCAATTAGATGCTTCAAAAGAATAAGAAAGTGGGGCAAAAAATGCTGTATTTTCAGTTTACTACCTGTAAATAAATAAATGTAATCTGTATTACTTTTTATTCTAGACTCAAATTAGATGCCAGCAAAACAATATTAGAAAGTTGGAGCACACAATCAAAATACTTAGATCTGTAAGTTAAATATGTATTCTTAGTATTTTTGCAGCTATGTATTTATGTAGGTTATTACTTTCAAAGAGCAATTAATACTAGTATATGTACATTTAATTGTCTTTTGGTTTTTACTGGTTCAATAAAATAGAAAGATTATAGAGAATATTTCCATTTCGGTTTACACTGGTAATTCTCATTCTTTAAATAGACTATAATATATCCTTTATCTTTCAACTCACTTGAATGTTTTTGTTTTTGAGAGTCTCATTAACTTTTCTACAAAATCCAAAATGATTGCTCTGAATACTCCTAAAACAAAATTCTGCATATATGTGAAATACACACAGCCAGTATTTTAATCCTTTAGATATTTATTTTAATATTCTGTGTTCCCCAAATGTTGATAACCATAACATTGAACAATGACATTTGGAAATATACACAAACTTGTATAGAAGTCTAATAAACAATTTATCAGCAAGAAAAACTTCTGGGTTACAAAATGGATGTATATTATTTGCTTCAAGATTAAATTGGTATAATTAATAGACTCCTTCATTTAACTGGGAAGTAATTTTTTTGATTTATCAAGATCACATAGACCTCTTACCATACTACAATATTAAGCTTTTTCCACAAATTTCCATGCCTACAGTATAAGGCTTTTGGTAATTACATTTGCTTCTTAGACCCCAGTCGTTTAATGAATTTCCTGTGGAAGGACCCCTCTGCAGACCTCACTACCAGATTAGGGTCTTAGTGGCTTTGATCTTGTGAGTAGGAATTGTGGGAATTAAGAGCCCTGTAGAATCGGGCCCCATCAAAGATTTTCCTATGATCCTGTCATTGAACATTGCCAAGCAAAATAGCCTTTTTGTATTGTTATAGTTATGCTAAATTGAGATGTATTGATAGCACATGTATCTACTTGTGTGATAAAATGAACTCGTATTGAAATGGGATTTTTCTCAGCCAAAACACAGAAACGGTGTACAGATTTTATTTCATGAATGTTCAACAATTTTTAAAGGTGACTTGTAAAACTAAACATTTGGTTTATCATCCAACAGCAATGAGTGCATATTTTAAAAACCCTTTCAGGCCTTCTTCCCTGCTTTATTTCTATTCCATTAGAAAATCAGGTTTTTTCTATCCTTTTTTCCTGAAAGATTCTGTAGATGTCTGGAGAACTTGATGTAATATAAACCTATTAGGACTCTAATCAGGTCAAATTTGAGTGAAAGAGAAAGTGATTCTTGTTCAGTTTAACATCTATTTAAATTTAAATAAATTAGAAATACTTGGGAGAAAAGATATCATTGTTAAAGACTCAGCACCTGCCTGCTCAAATAAAGGCTTGATACCCTCCCCATCTCTCCCGCAGTCCACATCTGAGACCTCCAAAGAGTTTCCTCTCAATACTAAGGAAGATGTGGAAGATGTTACTTGACATTCTTGGCATTTTTAAAGTAAAAAAAAAAGCAGAAAAATATGGGTAGATCCTGTTTACACATCATAAAAAAACAAAAAACCCACACCATTTTTTTTTCTTTGCAGATGACCTTTAATTAACATAGTTACCTACCCTCCAGTTTACTATCATCCTCAAAATTCACCATCCATTACCAACACCAGACATGACAACCTCATGTTTTTCCTAGTAGTAGTAGAAGTAGTAATAATTAGAGCTGTTGATTAATTACAGTTAACATGTGCGATTAACTCAAAAAATTAATTGTGATTAATCGTAGTTTTAATCGCACTGTTAAACAATAGAATACCAATTGAAATGTATTAAATATTTTTGGATGTCTTTCTACATTTTCAAATATATTGATTTATATTACCACACAGAATACAAAGTGTACACTGATCACTTTATATTATTTTTTATTACAAATATTTGCACTGTAAAAATGATAAAAGAAATAGTATTTTTTAATTTACCTCATACAAATACTGTAGTGCAATCGCTTTGTCGTGAAAGCGCAACTTACAAATGTTGATTTTTTTGTTTGTTTGTTAGATAACTGCATTCAAAACAAAACAAAGCAAAACTTTAGAGCCTGCAAGTCCGCTCAGTCCTAAGTCTTGTTCAGCTAATCGCTAAGGCAAACAAGTTTGGTTACATTTATGGAAGATAATGCTACCCGCTTCTTATTTACAATGTCACCAGAAAGTGAGAACAAGCGTTTACATTTTGTAGCTGACATTGCAAGGTATTTACATGCCAGATATGCTAAACATTTGTATGCCCCTTCATATTTTGGCTACCATTCCAGAGGACATGCTTCCATGCTGATGATGCTAGTTTTTAAAAAAAAAGTGTTAATTAAATATGTGCCTGAACTCCTTGGGGAAGAACTGTATGTCTCCGGCTCTGTTTTACCCACATTATGCCATATATTTCATGTTGTAGTAGTCTCGGATGATGACTCAGCACATGTTTGTTTTAAGAACACTTTCACGGCAGATTTGACAAAACGCAAAGAAGGTACCAATGTGAGATTTCTAACTGACCCAAGGTTTAAGAATCTGAAGTGCCTTCCAAAATTTGAGAGGGATGAAGTGTGGAGCATGCTTTCAGAAGTCTTAAAAGATCAACACTCCGGATGTGGAAACTACAGAACCCAAACCACCAAAAAAGAAAATCAACCTTCTGCTGGTGGCATCTGACTCAGAGGATCAAAATGAACATGCATCGGTCCGCACTGCTTTGGATTGCTATCGAACAGAACCTGTCATCGGCATGGACACGTCCTCTGGAATGATGATTGAAACATGAAGGAACATATGAATCTTTAGTGCATCTGGCATGTAATATCTTGAGACGCCGGCTAGAAGAATGCCATGCAAATACCTGTTCTCACTTTCAGGTGACATTGTAAACAAGAAGCAGGCAGCATTATTTCCTGCAAATGTAAACAAACTTCTGAGAGGTAGCCGTGTTAGTCTGGTTCTGTAAAAGCAGCAAAGAATCCTGTGGCACCTTATAGACTAACAGACGTTTTGCAGCAAGAGTTGCATCCGACGAAGTGGGCATTCACCCACGAAAGCTCATGCTGCAAAACGTCTGTTAGTCTAAACAAACTTGTTTGTCTGAGCGATTGGCTGAACGAGATATAGGACTGAGTGGACTTGTAGGCGCTAAAGTTTTACATTGTTTTATTTTTGAATGAAGTTATTTTTTGTACATAATTCTACATTTGTAAGTTCAACTTTCATGATAGAGATTGCACTACAGTACTTGTATTAGGTGAATTGAAAAATATGTTTTTTTGTTTTTTACAGTGCAAATATTTGTAATCAGAAATAAACATAAAGTGAGCACTATATACTTCGTATTCTGTGTTGCAAATGAAATCAATATATTTGAAAATGTAGAAAACATCCAAAATATTTAAATAAACGGTATTCTATTGTTTAATTGTATTTTTTTTAATCGCATGATTAATTGCAATTCATTTTTTTAATCCCTCGACAGCCCTAGTTATAATATAATAATTAGACACTGTTATATAAGTCAGTAGTTTAATGGTGCTTCCTGTTAACTTGGTGGTAATGTATCAAGGGTTAATCATCACTTCCCCATTTTGTCTTGGAGTTTATTTAGCTCAGGATACCTTTTAAGCAGGAAGCATTCTCAAGTTGCCGTCTAAGTATACAATCTTTGTTATATTTAAGATGCTGAAAGTTTCAAGGAGAACTCTTGTAAAAGGAAAAGTAGTTAAGAGAAAAGATGGAAGAAACTGAATAACTGAACATCCTATTAGATCAACTGTAGAATTACCTACTTGTAGTTGGGAAAATGTTTCAAAATGTGAAACAAGTAGTTACTTCACTTTAATATTTTGAAAAGTATGTTTATCCACTTTGTGTTGAAATATAAGTGCATTACATTTTAAAATGTTATATTTCAATGAACACATTTTTCGTTTTGGTACTTAAAAGGTTATTTTAGAAACAGAATCTGAAAAAACACTAGGGAAGTCTCCTTCAAGACTTGATACCTTTATCAAGACATTGGAGGAGGACAGAGATTATTATAAAAGTGAAGCTGAGAATTTGAAGAAGATGTTTCGAAACACATCTTCAAGTCCTAAGCACAGCCCCACTCGTAGCAGCATTTCAAAACATTCTTCACCTATCCAGGTAAGCTTGGAATACATTATAGAATAGCAGTCATGCATTTATTTTGTACTGAAATCCCTAACACAGGACGTGGCTCCAAATCCATGTTCAGTAATAAGATAGTCTATTAGTTATGAAAATGGATGGCAACCTCAGGCAATTCACACATAGCTAAGCACTGCCTTGTTCTAGATTTACATCTCCTTAAGGCTTACTGTGATGACATTTAAATACTTCATAAGGTGTTTAATAAAAATAGTTTTGTGATAGGCAATTACTAGCCCCAAAAAAGGTGAACCAAACCCTTTAGTTTCATGATATAAAGTGAGTAGAGAATACTGAATCAGATTGAGAAGACTGAGTTTTTGCACATGAAAGAGATTTCCAATCTCCATTTAGTGTTTTTATTTAGTATATAACATTGATAAAAATGCATATGCATCTAGTTTTGATTGTGTTGAATCTGTTCAGGGCTGGGCTTTCTATTTTGTGTGTGTATAGTAGTAATTTCAAAACCTAAAGTACTAGGAAATGTGTACAAATTTGTTTCTCATCATTAAACTTTTTTGACATTCTTTAAGGGAATGAGTTCAGATCCAGAAGTTATGAAAATATTCAGAGAACGTGAAGAACTTAAGTCAATGCTGGAAAAATATGAGCGCCACATGGCAGAAATTCAGGGTAACATCAAGGTTCTAACAGCGGAGAGAGACAAAATCATCATTCTTTATGATCGGGTAATTGTATTCACAGGAGCAAGAAAACTAGTGGAAAAATAATAATTGCAGCACTTTAAAAGAAAAAATATTTTAGTCTTGTACTTGCATTAGAAATTCAGGTCTCATCTACTCTGGAAGATTCTATGGTTGAAGTTTATCCCGATTCGGGATGGCACTTAGGCAGGTGTTTAAGTCCCCTTGACTTCAATTTAAGCTCATTCATAAATGTTGTCCTGAATAGGGATGCTTTCCTGAATCAAAGAATACATACATGAGTCATTGCATTCAGACTTTGACCTCATTACCCACAACGTTGCTGAGGTGCACTTATATCACTAGTCACATGTCTTGTGATTAAAGTTGGTCAGAATTTTTTTTTTTTTTAGACGTTGACTTTTTGAAAAATCCAAAACTGAAAAATTTCTGCCAATAATGTAAATAGTTTGATTTGGACATGCCACTGCAGCATCTTATGGGAGTTGTAGTTTTGGTGCCTCGTGTTTCTATTCGTTTCTATAGGCCAAACTTCCTGTTCAGACTATATCTACCATGATGCACCATAGTCTTTCTTGATACCAGCACGTGATGCAGCATTGGAATGTCAGGTGCTTAGTTTTTCAATGAAAAAATCTCAATTTTTGCAGAAAGCAGACTTTTTTTGCAAAAACATTCAGTGACAAATCCAATTTTCTGTTAAAGTTTTGATGGAAAATTTTTGACCAGCCTTATTTGTAAAATATTTAGTCCATAATACATTACATTATCTGTTTCACATTTCACATGTGTTTAAAAATAACAGGCACAGGAAGAAATATCCCGACTTCGCCGAGATGTTATCAAATCCCCCAAGATTCCTAAAACGACTGTGACAGCACAGGCGATCTTAAGGCGTGTGGAGACAGAAAGGGATGCGGCTGTTTCTGACTTCCGAAGGATGACCACAGAACGAGATAGCCTCAGGGAGAGGTTAAAGGTTTGATTTTTATCCCAGCTTGTTATAGCATCATAGTATAGTTAAGTTTGCAATGTGGTATCCAATGTGTGGTTAAACTAAATGTATGCAATGAACTTTAAAAGTAACGTTTTGTATGTATTTTTTGTTGTTGTTTGAAACAGATTGCCCAGGAGACTGCATTTAATGAGAAGGCTCACTTGGAACAGAGAGTTGAAGAGCTGGAATCAACAGTTCAAGATGTAAGGAAAATATGTCTTGTTTACATATCGAATTGTTATTAATGTCATAAAGGTGACATTCGTGGTTAAAGATCTGCGGGTATAGTTTTAGGGCCTGCTTTTCTAAATGCACATATGAGTAACTGTACGTGCCTGAATTGTCCCATTTAAGTCAATTTGATTGTTCAGATGAGTAAAGTGTTGGCTGGAGTCCTTAATTTATAAAAGAAAAACATTAATAAAGAAAATGTACATATTAAATATATTGTTTCAGAGATTATAGTGTTTTGAAGTAAAAACTTGAGTTCATCCACATCGAAAAATGTAATGGAAGCTTGTATTGCTCTCAAAGTGAGATTCTAATATACCAGTAACTGAACATTTACTTACAAGCAGGGCTTAAATTCATCCAGAGCCCACCGGAGCGGGGCTCTGGTAAATATTTTCAAATCTACAGGAGCCTTGTGGCTCAGGGCTTCAGATCCATGGGACCCCTGGTGGTGTGGGAGGGGGCTTGAGAAAATAATTGTTGAGAATTTAAGCCTTGATTTACAAGTTTAAATAGTTGTTCTGTACTCTGCATTCTCTTGGGAATCCCCTTGATTAATGGAGCAAAGAATCCTGTGGCACCTTATAGACTAACAGACGTTTTGCAGCATGAGCTTTCATGGGTGAATACCCACTTCTTCGGATGCAAGAGTCTTGCATCCGAAGAAGTGGGTATTCACCCATGAAAGCTCATGCTGCAAAACGTCTGTTAGTCTATAAGGTGCCACAGGATTCTTTGCTGCTTTTACAGAACCAGACTAACACGGCTACCCCTCTGATCCTTGATTAATGAACACTCTTTTCTTTCTGCAACTCACTTGATAAATATGGAGGCTGGTACTTCAATGTTCGGGTCTTGTGATTTTAATGTTGAGAAAGTTGCTGAATGTACAGGAGTCCTATTGATTTGCTCTCAGATGGTTTGACCATTGATTAGAGCAGGGTTTCTCAAACAGGGGTCACTGCTTCTGTAAGGAACATCCCTGGAGGGCTGGGCCGGTGTGTTTACCTGCCTTGTCCTCAGGTCCAGCCAATAGTGGCTCCCACTGGCCATGGATCGCTGCTCCCATTGGCCTGGAGCAGCGATCTGCAGCCAGTGAGAGCCGCGATCGGCCAGACCTGCATACGGGGCACGTAAACACACCGGCCCGCGCCCAGTGCACCACGGGCTTTCCCTGCAGAAGCGGCGACCCCTGTTTGAGAAACCCTGGATTAGAGTAAAGTAGTGAATCAGTAAACTAGGAGAGAGAAGAAGGTGGAGAATTTGTATAGGTTTTTTTTCTTAGTGTTAAATCTTTAAATAGATTAGAGCAAGTGATTTCTTTGAATATTAAGCTGAAACCTTTTACTAATCAAGCTTTTACCTTTTTGAAGTGATCTGATTTTAATGTTGGTTTGCAGGAAATCCAAATTGAGATTCTGGAATTATTCTTTGTTTCTGGACTACAGAATTAAGGGCAGTACAGGGATAGCTTAATAAGACTTAAATTGGAGCCTTATGCTCTACAGCAGGGGTCAGCAACCTTTCAGAAGTGGTGTGCCAAGTCTTCGTTTATTCACTGTAATTTAAGGTTTCGCATGCCGGTAATACATTTTATTGTTTTTAGAAGGGCTCTTTCTATAAGTCTATAATATATAACTAAACTATTGTTGTATGCAAAGTAAATAAGGTTTTAAAAATGTTTTAAGAAGCTTCATTTAAAATTAAATTAAAATGCAGAGCCCCCCAGACTGGTGGCCTGGACCCGGGCAGTGTGAGTGCCACTGACAATCAGCTCGCGTGCTGCCTTCGGCACACGTGCCATAGGTTGCCTACCTCTGCTCTACAGTAATCTATCTGGGTGTCTTTGCTCAGGAGAGAGCTATGTCTTATATTTTTGATGCAGTGATTTTACAGCACTGTGATTCTTTCACTCATTAGCATCATCATTTTGTTCAATATCTTCATTAATGATCTGGAGGATGGCGTGGACTGCACTCTCAGCAAGTTTGCAGATGACGCTATACTGGGAGGAGTGGTAGATACGCTGGCGGGTAGGGATAGGATTCAGAGGGACCTAGACAAATTAGAGGATTGGGCCAAAAGAAACCTGATGAGGTTCAACAAGGACAAGTGCAGAGTCCTGCACTTAGTACGGAAGAATCCCATTCACTGTTACAGACTAGCGACCGAATGGCTAGGAGGGAGTTCTGCAGAAAAGGACCTAGGGGTTACAGTGGACGAGAAGCTGGATATGAGTCAACAGTGTGCCCTTGTTGCCAAGAAGGCTAACAGCATTTTGGGCTGTATAAGTAGGGACATTGCCAGCAGATCGAGGGACATGATCATTCCCCTCCATTCGACATTGGCGAGGCCTCATCTGGAGTACTGTGTCCAGTTTTGGGCCCCACACTACAAGAACGATGTGGACAAATTGGAAAGAGTCCAGCGGAGGGCAACAAAAATGATTAGAGGGCTGGATCACATGACTTATGAGGAGAGGCTGAGGGAACTGGGATTGTTTAGTCTGCAGAAGAGAAGAATGAGGGGGAATTTGATAGCTGCTTTCAACTCACTGAAAGGGGGTTCCAAAGAGGATGGATCTAGACTGTTCTCAGTGGTAGCAGATGACAGAACAAGGAGTAATGGTCTCAAGTTGCAGTGGGGGAGGCTTAGGTTGGATATTAGGAAAAACTTTTTCACTAGGAGGGTGGTGAAGCACTGGAATGAGTTACCTAGGGAGGCGGTGGAATCTCCTTCCTTAGAGGTTTTTAAGGTCAGGCTTGACAAAGCCCTGGCTTGGATGATTTAGTTGGGAATTGGTCCTGCTTTGAGCAGGGGGTTGGACTAGATGACCACCTGAGGTCCCTTCCAACCCTGATATTCTATGATCATCATCATGTTACAATACCTTGTGCTATATCATCCAACTCTGTGATTTTTAATTCTTTTAGGCACCATATGAGTTTTATGGTTGGGCATAAGCACCAAACCAAGATTTCCACTAGCGGGGCAACCTACTACTAGAGCTGAAAGATATGACCCAGTAACTCACACTTTCTTTCTATGATCTGTCTCAGGCAAATAGTATAGTTTTGCCAGTGCTGCTCTATGTCGGATACATAGATATACTACAAGAAAGATGAGAGACACACTCCAATTTCTTTCCATTAATCGGTGGGCTTTCAATCAGGCCCTGAGCTCAGAAGATGCTATGGAGATCTGCCTTTCAAATAAAAGATTTACAGTACAAATCAGAGTATAATTTGAACTAGCAGAAAAAATATTCTATATAAGACATACTCTTCTTTGAGTGATTGCTAATGTCAATTCCAATTAGGTGTGTGCGTGCTGCGTGCACGACAGCCTGAAGATTTTTCCCCTAGCAGTATCAGTAGGGTCGGCCTGGACACCTCCTGGAGTTGCTCCTTCTTGGCATTGGATATAGGGCCCTGCCAACCCGCCACCCCATCAGTTCCTTCTTGCTGCCAGTGATGGCTAGCTGGAACGTCCCGTAGCTTTTGCCTCGGCAAGCACGTTTTCTTGGCAGTGTCCTTTCTCTCCATTTTATATAGTTGTAGTTAGTTATTAGTAGTTAGTGGTAATTTCTTAAGTTTCCTTTGGGGGTTCTCCCCACACACACACACAGTGATCCCCCAGCACCGGGGCATGCCTCGGTCCCCAGGCTTCAAGGCATGTATAGACTGCTGCAGGTCTGCCCAGAAGCGATCCGCACACTTAGTGCTTGACGTGTCTCGGCGAGGGTTATCTCGGAGCGCTGCAAAATTTGCAGAGGGTTCTGTCTTAGGACCGCTCCCGTCTAAAAAACTGGGATCAGCACTTATGTATTTTACTCATGGAGGCAGCTCTTTGACCCCAGTCAGACCCCAGCACGCTGGAGCCAGCCCCAAGAACCTCCTCTTTGGTGTGCAGGGCGCCGGCACCCTCGACCTGCAAGCTGGTGCCGAGGAAGGACTCTTCCAGAGACCCTCAGCACCACCATAGCTCCATGCACAGAGCCATGCCACAGACCTCCGTGAGGCACTGATCGCAATCCCCAGCACCTCAGAAGAAGAAACCTGACAGAGGTCATTCTCCAGGTAGGCCTAACGACCAGGCGGCTCAACCGCCATGGGTTTTGTCGACCCCTGCCCCAACGGGAGTTCAGTCATGTCTGGACCCCCATCACTTGCCAGCCTGCCAGAATGAAGACATGCAGCTCCCCTCCACACTGGACGCGTTTGAAGCTGTGTCAGGTCTCTTGGCACTTATGGCGCCAACCTCCCCTCCAAGGTGGGAGAGATCGCTGGCACTGGTTCGGGCCCTGGTGATGATGGGTCCCTGGTGCACTGCCCTTCAGCACCTGCAGCTCATGTGGAGAAGCCACACTGGTCCCACAGCTCGTGGTATCGATCCCCAGCACCAAGGGGTTTTGCACCTCCGTGGTTGTCCCAGTTGGAGACTTTGGAGTCGGAAGCGGAGTCATTATGCTCCAGTAGGAGCAGGAGGTCCCTGTCCTGCAGAGACCATCAGCCTTACCCGGCACCATGGCCGAATCAGTGGCAAGCCCTACCCTAGTGTCCCTTCTGGACACCCTGGGCCTATCACCAGAGCCAGGAGCAGAGCCAGGGATCCAGGTCAGTGTTGGTAGTCTCAGCATCCTTTGGCTGCCGCAGACACCTTCAGCACCAGGGACATCAACAGTAACACAGCCGATCACAATACCAGTGTTGACGGTTCCAGCACTGATACCATCTGAGCCACCGGCACTGACACTCTCCGCTCCAGGAACCTTCCCGTAGGCTTCAGCACCAGAGATCTTCGCCCTTTGGGACCCCAGAGGGGCTAAGGGCAGAGAGCAGGCTCTGTCTCTAGTCAGTCTCTCGTACTCTTCCTCCCCGGACAAGGTGGGGGTAGGCACATCGACTGCTCTGGCCTTGAAGGACAGCAGGGTTCTACAACAGCTGCTGAGACAGGTGGCCCAGAACCTTAACATCAATACAGAGGAAGCGGTGGAGGATGCCAACCCTATGGTGGATATCCTTTCCCCTCCTGGACCATCCCATATTGTGCTGCCACTGATAAAGACTATCAGTGAAGTCATTAAGACCCTGTCGCAGACCCCGGCCTCTTTGCCTCCTATTGCTAAAAGATATGAGCGGAGATATTATTTTGTCCCCTCCAAGGGGTTTTAACATCTTTATACGCACCCCCCACCGGATTCCCTGATAGTGGATATGGCCAACCAGTGCGAGCACCAGGGATACCAGGGGCTCTCCCCAAAAAATTGAGAGGCCAAAAAATTGGACCTTTTTGGGAGGAAGGTGTATTCTCACTCCTGCCATGCACCAGAAACATTTTTAGGCCCCAGCTGCCGCAGAATAGGCAGGAGAGCTCACAGAGGACAAATAGGAACTCCAAGAAGAGACCTCACCCCTTGTCTGGTCAGGGCTCTGGCCAGTTGAAACCTTCATCAGGCCAGAAGCAGGCCCTTTGAAGGTGCAAACGAGAACGGCGCACCAGTACAAAGACTGGATCCCCCTCCTGCCTTACCTTTTCGTCCCATGCGACACAACAGGAAGTGCCAGCAGTTTTGCTCCTTCCTGAATCGCAGCCCGGGCTCCATCATGGATGCATTCCACCTTCCTTGGGGGGACCACTTCCTCTACGCATTTCCTCCCTTCCCTCTCGTTCACAAGGTGCTCCTCAAAGTTCAGAGGGACGAGGCCTCAGTGATATTGATAGACCCAGCCTGGCCCCATCAACATTGGTACACATCTCTCCTGTAAATGTCCATGGAAGCCCTAATCACGTTGCCCCTCTTCCCAGACTTGATAACTCAGGATCATGGCTGTCTCCAGCACCCGAACCTCAAGTCATTGCACCTCACGGTGTGGTAGCTCCATGGCTTGAACCCGATGGAGCTCTTCTGTTCGGACCTGGGCATAGAAATCCTCCTTGGCAATAGGAAACCCTCCACCAGGGCTACCTCCCTGGCCAAATGGAAGAGATTTTCAGTCTGGTTAGTGCAACACCATCTGACTCCGACGCTCAAGTCTATTTCCCTTATACCAGTCTACCTTCTCCATCTTAAGCAGCAGGGGCTCTCCATGTTGTCAATAAAGGTTCACTTGGCCTCCATCTCTGCCTTCCATCCAGGTGGAAAGGGCTGGTCGGTCTTTGCCAACCCTATGGTCAACTGTTTTCTGAAAGGTCTCGACAGGCTATATCCGCATGTCCGACAGCCAGTCCCGTCCTGGAACCTCAATCTGGTGCCACCCTTAGAACCGCTGGCAACATGTTGTCTGCTCTACCTCTCGTACAAGGTGGTGTTTCTGGTAGTTATAACCTCAGTCAGGAGAGCTCAAGGCCTTACCATCAGAGCCTCTTTACACTGGGGTCTGCAAGGACATGGTTCAGCTCAGATCCCAGCCAGCATTCCTCCCTAGGGTTGTCTCCCAGTTTCAAGTCAACCAGGACATTTGTCTCCCAGTTTTCTACCCTAAGCTGCACACAAGCAGCAGGGAACAAAGACTTCACTTGCTAGATGTTCGCCGGGCATTAGCCTTTTACATTGAGAGAACCAAATCATTCCGGAAGTCCATTCAGTTGTTCATCGCGGTAACGGACAGAATGAAAGGGCTTCCAGTCTCCTCCCAAAGGATTTTGTCATGGATCATGTCCTGCATCTGGGAATGCCATGGCCTGGTGAAGGTACTGCGCCTCCGCTCACAGCACACTCCACCAGGGCACAGACTTCATCAGCAGTGTTCGTGGCACACGTTCCAACCCAGGAAATATGCAGAGCGGTGATGTGATCCTCCGTTCATACATTCATATCACATTATGCCATTACCTAGCAGGCCAGAGATGATGCAGCCTTTGGTAAGGAGTGCATTTGGTAAGCATTTAAGCTCCAAATTTAGGCTTGGGAATCACCTAATTGAAATTGACATGAGCAGTCACTCGAAGAAGAAAAAACAGTTACCTACTCCTAACAGTTCTTTGAGATGTGTTGCTCATGTCCATTCCAATATCCACCTTCCTACCCCTCTGTCAGAGTAGCAGGCAAGAAGGAACTGAGAGGGTGGCAGGTTGGCAGGGCCCTATGTCAAGTGCCATGAAGGCACAACCCCAGGGGGTGTCCAGGCTAACCCTATGGATAGTATTAGCAGGAAAATCTTCTGTCTGTCATGCACACGTGCGCACACACACCTACTTGGAATGGACAGGAGCAACACATCTCAAAGAATGACAGTTACAAGAAGGTTAGTAACTGGTTGTTTTTTTCTGCCGTTCTTAATGTCTAGTCATTTTACTCCTATAGCTTGACAGTGAACGTTTGGAACAAATATCAAAGATAGCACTGATGAAAGAGACCATAGATTCTGTGGAAATGGAGATGAAAATATTGGCAAGAAGGGCACTGGATTCAGAAAGTGAGCTCAGCAGACAAAAAGCAGAATGTGCTTCACTAAGGTAAATAAAAGCATATACATAAAAACGACTGCAATTATAAAATAAGCATATATCCACTGTTTTGTCAAAGCTTTTCTGTTTATTTGAAGGAGAAGGAGCTTGTAACAGACTGTTCTCATGAGGGGCCCTCAGATTTGTAATCAACTCTCCTTCCTTCCCCAGCCTTCACCTTGGTCTGATATAGCCTAGGTTTGTTGACCTTCAGAGCATGCTGCAAGACATATCTATTTTCACTGGCTTTTGCAAAAGGTGAAATTTGATGAGGATTGAGGTTTATGTGGGGTTAGGGATTTTTCTAGGAGTGTTTAAGGGTTACATTTTGTTGGATATTGTCAGCAGCTAATTTTATATTTAAGTTTTGTAACTCCTTTAAGACCCTTCTTTACTTCTATAAATTGAAGTAAATACTGTAACAAACATACATTTCATGTAATAGCCAGGTTTCAGCCTCCTCAAGCTGCCCTCTCTCTGTACTTGAGAGAGGCTCCAAGAGGAGGAAATGATATTGGAGCTTCTTTCAAGGATTGGAGCTACCAGCCTGACTGAAACTTCTAGCCATTACTAAGAGCCACTAGTGAGACAAGAGCCATGAGCCACCCTCAGGAGAGGACTACAGGGACGAAGGCACGTTAGGCAGCATGTGCAGGAGGGAAGAGGGGAACCAGGTGGCAAAGGAGAAAGATCAACAAAAAGGAAGCATGTGCAGAGAACTGGGGAAGAAGAGGACAAGGTGGCACAGAAGTATGTACAGGAGAGAGGGGAACACATTGGAAGGAAAGATATTGTGATTCTTTTCCAAGATGGTAAAAAAATCTACTCCCCTTAAACGTGCTTCAGATACATGTCTTCTGTTACTTACAAGTAATTGCTGTAGTTGCCATGTGAATGTTGCACTGTTACGAATAGATCTGTGATGGACAGGAGAGCTGCTCCACAGAATTGTGAATGTGAGTGGGGCTGGCCCATGATACACTCTTTCTCTTTTAAGATGTGTCCAGTATTATGAAAACATCTGAGAAACTCTGCTCTAAAGTTACTGCTACTTCCTGTTAGTCTCTCAGCTTCATGAGCACCATCAAAAAAAATCTGTGTTCTTTATCTTAATTTCAATTATTTTTAAGATTGTTCTTGTTATACCTTCAAAGTAGCACTAATAGCTCTTTCCAGTTCCAAAGCACAGTATGAGCAGGTATAAGCTTCACTATCTAGCTCTATCAGTGCACCTCAGTCATGATTTATAAGTTTGTAACTTTGCCCATCCCAGTCTTAGGCATCTTCTAATCAGAGCTTATAGTTGATTAAAAGTTTTTTTTTATCTTATTCTAATCCTTTGAGCTGTCCAGTCTCTCAAAACACCTCTAATTCTGTGGGATTCATCACAGGAATAGACCAGTTTAATTAAAGATAGACTAAGATAAATGTTGTTGCAATATCCAAGATTACTTGAAATATCTCAAGAAATGCTGAGATATTTAACTTTGGCAGTTGTGGTGACATTAGAGAATGTGAGAAAAGCCATATTAATATACAATGTTTGCATTAAAGCTGTCACTCTTAATACTTCCACAGCTTATTAAATGAAAAGACAGAACAGAGTCTTTCAGAGACGCAGCGACATCTTGCTAAAAAAAAATATGAATTACAACTTACCCAGGAGAAAATTATGGTTTTGGATGAAAAAATTGGTGAGTTAGATATTTAGTTAAAATTAGTGGCAGTATTGCGTTCTCTTTCTCAGTTCTTCCACGTTATATAAAAAGTAATGTTTAATCAACTGTTTTATTTTATACTATTTTAAGTGTTCCAGTAGTACAAAGGCAAAACAATTAATTCGTCAACAGAAATTCAAAATTAAAATAGTTTTATATTTTATGGCTAGAGGAAAGCATATGGATACATCAAAAAACTTTTTTTTCTTACTTTCATCGACAAAAAGCAAATAACTTATTTTCTGTTTTTAGAAGGAGTTTTCTCCCTCTCAGACTAGCATAATTAAGCTGGTTATCAATAAAGTTATTCCTGATAAACTGCTCATACTATTAGTTGAACAATAAGTTTTGTTACCCATTTGATTTGTTTGGGCTCATCAGTAATATTTGCTTAATAAACGGTAGCTCCCAATTCTGCAAGGTGCTGAGATAGTACTTCTTGGGACTTTTCTTTTAATAAAGGATGTAAGAAGTCAGAATAAATTTTCAAATGCAGTACAGAGCAATATGCTCAAGACAGGAGTAAAAGAGATGGGTGCAGGAATGGTGAGGCATTTTGAGTACCATTGACTAAACTAGAGCCCAGTTATATAGCACTGGATAACTACTTTATAGATCACAGTCAACATCATCTGCACTCACCAAAGTAAAATGCAGCAGTTTGCAAAAAGAAAATGAAATGGATTATAGGTGGCAAAACCTACAGTTAAAATGGCCCAACGTTTTCTGTTATATGAGATTTTGTTTTCAGTTGCTTATGTGTACCTGTTGTGGTTGCTGGGAGATAGGGGACCTAACCCCTCCCAAAGCTAAAAACCCTCAACCAAGAGGGATTCAGGCCACAAGTAAATTCTGGGGACAACAAATGGGGAAAAAACAGGGACAGGAGTGAAGGTCAAAGGCTTAAAATTAGGGAACTGGAAGGGGAGACAGCTCAGAAAACACCTGACAGCTCAGAGAACTCCTGACAGCACTCACTGCTTCTCAGAGGCATCTTAAGGAGTCAGTGGACAGGGGAACTCTGTTCGGAGGCATGACTTAACATTGGATTTGAAATAGGCCCCATAGTTGCAGAGTACCCCTTGGAAGGTGTATACTATTTGTACCACTGGGGCAGGCAGCTGTAGGCCCACCCATAATTAAAGGCCCACTCCTTCAATTGAGGAGGAGGAACCACTAATTCCAGGGTACAAGAAAGTAGTTGGGGCAACAAATGAAAAAAACAGGAGCAGGAGTGAGGTGAGAGGTAAAGAATGAGGGATTCAGAGGGGGACATTGAGCAGAGAATCCCTGACAGTGCCCACTGCTCCTCAGAGGCATCCAGGGATAAACTAATGACTGATTGAGGGTGGATTTGTTCTGATGACTTACAGGTGAAAGCCTGAATTATGTATAATTATCATGCTGCCCCAAAGCCATTTGGTTCCCTCCTCTTGGAAGTTGTGGATGAATGAGGTTGGGAGTTGGAGAAAGGGTGGTCTCATGGTTAAGGCAGCTGAATGCTGGCAGGGGAATTGGATTATATCCCTGCCTCTGCCACACAGTTCCTGTGTGATGCTAGGAAACGCAATAGGAAAGTCATCTTTTTAAAATGGTCACTAATTGTTTGTTCCTCATTTTCTGGGTGCCAAACTTGAGACCCTGGGGCCTGATTCGCAGAATTGATGAGCATTCATAGCTGCAATGGAATTCAATTCAAGTTGTTCTTTGAATATATAAAGTGCTATATAATGCTGCATACAGATTCTAGGTGTCTCAGATTAGTCACCCTAAATTAGTGGATACTTTTGACCTTAATCTCTTTTTGTACCTCAGTTCCTTGTCAGTTAAATGGGGATGATAATGCCCTGTCATCTCACAGAGGTGTTGTAAAAATAAATTAATGTTTGAAGCACTCGAATACTGTAGTGATGAGCACCATAGAAAAACTCAGGAGGAAATTAATAACAATTTCTTCACAGCAGAGCATGAATAGTATGCAGTAATTCAGTCTTGGGAGCATGTGTTGTTCAATAAGGAGAAAACAAATACTGAATAGCAGCTCACTGAGTGAGCACCCTTTATTCTGTACAATGAGTGAGGCAGGGGAAAAACTGTAATAATATAACTAAATGATGTATGATAATATATATGCATAAGGAGACTGAACTAAAGTAGCACAGGCAACCTTAATTCTGGTCTGTCATAACTTCTGAGTTACTTCTGGGGGAATTCTGTGCCTTGCAGGGGTGCAGAATTCATACTTCCCGCAGATTTTTTGGCTCCCTTGCAGAAAAACGGGACAGCAAAGAAAGCTGTGGGGAACACACACCCGTTCCGCAGCAGCCCAGGCGCATCTGCTGGGAGCAGCTGGCAGCAGAGAGCAGATCACCGCAGGGGAGAGAAGGGATGCTGGGCAGGTGTCCATGGAAAGCCATTAAGGGAGTGGGGCTGGGCACCTGTCTGCATGCGGATGAGTGTGAGAGACTCACTCTGTCCCTCTCATCGCTGCTGCTGCATCCTGGGTTTGGAGGCATAGGGCTGTGTGAAGCAGGCTCTGTCCCTGAGGCAGAGCAAAAATGTAACAACTAAACAGGCAGGCTGCTAATCAGGGGTGAAAGTAACTTAAAGGACTTACCAGTACTCTGGAGTCCTGAGCAGGGGCATGGCCTCAACCAGAAGAGGTGGGGCCTTTAAATACCCAAGGGTCCCCACAGCAGCCAGAGCCCCGGGCCCTTTAAATCACTGCCGGAGCCCTGCTGCCACTAACCCAGGGCTCCAGCAGTCGGGCTCAGGAGGCGATTTAAAGGGCCCGGGGCTCCAGCCACTGCAAGGAGCCCCGGGCTCTTTAAATCACCAGTCTGGGGAAGCTGGTCCGGCACGGCGTACTGGCTCTTGCCGGTACGCCATACCAGACCGGACCGTCTTACTTTCTCCTCTGCTGCTACTGTTCCCATTGTTCCCATTCTTAGTCAATTAAGGCTCCTTTACCTTACCAGAGTGGTGTAAAGGAGATTTATTTTAAATGACAGTAATGTAATTCTCAGCTAGGAAGGTCAGAGTGCTTTCTTGCTTTTTTTCCTTTGCCAGAGAGGCACAGCAGAGTTAGATTACAGCTCAGGATCTATTTTACTTATCCATATAAAAAAATGCAGGACAATGATTAGCAAAACTGTACAACTTTCTTGTGTGAAAGTCTGAGCAATTTAAAGTGACATTCTACTTTTCAGAACACCAAAATAAAAGTAATGTAATTTAAATGAAAATCCAGGATTATAACTGGAATTCAGGGTCTTGGTTACCAAGTATTTGTAACTTAACTTTCATGTGTTTAGGAAATGCTGAACAGTTATTGTGATTTTTTTTCTGTATGGTAATTTAAATAAATAACCAAAATAAGTGGAACTGATGTGATTATATTGCATTATTTTGACAAATAAAATGTGTAGAATTTTGCATTTTTTTTGGTGCAGAATTTTGCATTTTTGACGCAGAATTCCCCCAGGAGTATTGAGTGTTTGACTTTGCAGCCTCAATACTTTTCTTTTTAATTTAGTTGCCTTGTGTGTAATACATATGCATGTAGGCATTCATTGTGTCAAAAGCATTTAATTAGTTATTAACTACTAAAACTTTTGATAATTTCTCACAAGTTATAGATAGAGCATGATCTTTGTTTGCTTTACATAGAGTATGTATATATGTGTGTAGCTGCACTGCAGCTATGAGCGTGCTTCCCAGCACTAATAGAGAGAGACATGCTAGCTCTGCTCTAGTTAGCATGCTAAAAATAGTAGTGTGGACACAGTAGCACAGGAGGTAGTTTGGGCTAGCCACCTGAGTACATACCCAGGGGGTCTGGTGTGATTGTATTTGGGCAGCTAGCCCATGCTTCCGTGGCCACACTGCTATTTTTAGAGACTAACTTGAGTAGCATTTGTCTATCTGCTGGGACGCATGCTCCCATCTGCAGTGTAGACTTACCCTTAGTGTCGTATAATTCAGTTACAGCCTGCTAAAAGTGTCTTGCAGTATTTACATGACATTTTTGTTATGAATTTGTTAATTTTCTTTAGTTACTCATTCTGAATACTCTTCTGTGGACTACTCAGTGTCCTTTTTTGGTTTATAATTAGCATTTATAGATCTTTCTGTCTTAAGTTAACGTCTTTCTCTTAACATAACAGAGAAGACCAATGTTTTGCGCATGGACAAGAGTTTAATAATACCCAGCTTTATATATTGTAATTTGCACTCCACTTTGCTCTGTTGTTTTAAACCTATTTCCTAGGCACTTCAATTTACATTATTGAGTTATTATAATTATTGTCTTAATATTTGCAATTAAAAAAACACCCTAAAAAGCATCGAGTCTTTAGTAGCTTAGGCCCTGATCCAGCAAAGCACTCAAGCACAGGCTTTAAGCATGCAAATAGTCCCATTGACATTAGTGGGACTATTTCTGTCCCTGTCATCATGCTTCAGTGCTTTGCTGGTTCTTGGCCTTAGTTGTGTTTTCTTGTGGTTTAGAAGTGTATCAAGCTATGTGAAATGGAAAATAATTATTTTAAATTGAGTTAATAAAAATGAGCCCTTTATGATTATACGTGCAGATAACTTTTCAAAACAAAATCTTGCACAACAAGGAGAAATCCATATTCTCAAAGAAACTATTGCTGAGCTGGATACAGAAAAAGACTCCTTACAAGAATGTGTGGATGAAAAAACTGAGAAAATTTCTTCCTTTCAAGAAACCCTGGCAATGAAAGTATGTTCTTGCATCTAAATTTCTATATAATTTATTATTGATTCATTAGTTCTAAAACATTTTTCATAATAGTTATCTATGCAAAGGACCCTTTAGGACCATCCACCTTATCATTGGGATCCTCAAAAGTGCTCAGTGTTAGCTAAATTCTGCTCCCATTAAAGTCCATAAAAAATTCCCATTGACTTCAATAGCAACTGAGTTAGGCCAGTGTTGAGCTCCCCATTCTTAGTGTTTTGTACAGTGTAATTTAAAAAATGCCAAGAGATGGGATTTTCACCACTTTCCTTGGGTGAAGCAGACTAAATTAACAGGCTAAGAAGTTTCACATTCAGAAACTTTTTCTTGAAATTCAGACTTAATTTTCTCTTCTAGGGCCCATTTATGTAACAAATACAACCAAATGGGTGATGTAGTTACAACTTCGTTATCCCTTGAAATGGTTACAGTATATTTCCAGTTTGTAGTACAAATGGGCCCTTCACAGGGCTCAAGCATTCAACATCTCCCCTTTGGGTGTGTCTTTACTGCAGTCCAAGGTGTGATTGCAACCCAGGTAGATATACCCATGCTAGCATTGCTAAAAGTAGCAGCGTAGATGTGTCAGCAATGCAAGTAGGTACCCAGAATTCTTCTTCGAGTGGAGTCCCTGTTGGTGCTCAACTTTAGGTGATTGTGCACCCTGCAACTCTAGTCAGAGAATTTCGACAGCACTACCTGGCTGGGCCACAGGTACTCTCCCCGCCTCACACCTGCAGCGGCAATTAACTAGTGATGTGTGGCTCCTCCCCTGCCCCCGTTCCTTCTCAATCTCCCATGGTCTGAGTCGGAGCTCCAGCAGTGTGTGCACTCGCTTTACGTCAGATTTAGCTTAGTCCAGTAGTTTAGTGCAGTTAGGTTAGTTGGTTAAGAACCTTTTATTTCTTTTTCTCCCCATTTAAAAAAAAATCAACAACTTTTTTTCCTTTCATCCCCTTGAAGCACATTAATTTTCCTCAGGATGCCAGGGTCACTTGGCTTTAAATGCTGCCTCTCCTGTTGTGAGGCAATTCTGGTTTCTGACAGACGCTTGCAATGTGTTCGGTGCCTGGGGGAAACTCATGTGCCCCAGAAGTCCACCCATTGCCAGTCCACAATCTTAAGACCATGGACTAGGAAAGTGAGGGCCTTAAACTGAAATTTATCCTATTGGAGAAGTCACTCAGGCCCGAGCTAGCAAACTTCTCCTGCCGCCCTATCACCATAGGCGGCTTCCGACAGACCCCTCTCCTCCACACCACAAGAAAGAGACCTGTCTCCTAAAGTACTTGGAAAGAGGAGAACTAACACAAACCCTACCAAGACCACATCAAAGAAGGAACGTTCCCTGCTTCTGTCCACTAGATCGGTACCAACCACCCCGTAGCTTAGTACCTTTGAGTCAGCAGGGACCTCCGGTACCCAGGGCCACCCGGGGTGGGGGCAAGTGGGGCAATTTGCCCCAGGCCCCACAGGGGCCCTGCGAGCCGCTCCAGGTTTTCGGCGGCACTTCCACGGCGGGGCCTTCACTCGCTCCAGGTCTTCGGCGGCCGGTCCTTTAGTGCAGCGGAAGACTCGGAGCAAGTGAAGGACCCGCCGCTGAAGTGCTGCCGAAGCCTCAGCGCACCGCCCAGTGAGTACAAGCGCCGCAAGTGGTGGTGGGGGGGGAGAGCCGAGATCGGTGGCACTTAGGCTGCTCTACCGCCACCATTTCATTCTTTGGCAGCAATTCGGTGGCGGGTCCTTCCCTCCAAGATGGACCCGCTGCTGAATTGCCGCCGAAGACCCGGCCCTGCCCCAGGCCCCCTGAATCCTCTGGGTGGCCCTCCCGGTACCGGTGGTACTGTCATAGCTGCAGACCCTAAGCGAGCAGGCTCTAAGAAGAAGGGCAGGAAGAAGACCGCCTCCTCCACCTCAGCAACAGCATCACTGAAGTGCTCGGTATGGAGCGACTCTGCAGTATAAAAGGCAACAGCACCACCTGCTGGCCATATGTTGAATAGCACAGACACTGCACCACACATTGCCACACCATCCTTGGCACGTTGTCTGTCAGCTCCTTTCCTACTGGCACCACAAGGTCCCCTAGTACCAAGGCAATTCTCTGTACCACCTTTAACACAGGTACCTCAAATGGTACCACAGCCTCAACAGTTTCTTGCTCTGAAGGACCTGAAAATTGCCCCGGTACCGGAATCACCTCTCCTCAGTTCCGATACTGCTTCGGTACTTTCACTACTGCTCACTCTGCCAACTAGAGCTGCTTCTCCTTTCTCTAGTGAGGAGGATGAAGACGAGGAAGGGGAGGCTTTCTCCTCCCAACACTCTTCACCTATGCAAGGCAGAGTTCAGTCTGCACATCAGGAGTGTCCTAAGCCTCCACCAGGGTCTGAATTGCAAGGGTTGTATGGTCACCCCTTGAGGCCCCCACCTATGCCCTTACCACCTCAATGGGCATTCTGGGACCCGGGGGGCAGCTTATAGACAGTGTTACCCCAAACCCCTAAGGTGGCACTGCAGAGGTACATAGGCACTCTTCACCAAGATCCACAGTGCCACCAGCTGCCCCTCCCGAACAGAGCCTTGAGGAGACAGAAGAAGTTTTAGCTCAGGAGGCAGCTCCTGCCACCTGCACTTCATTCTCACCAGATGAGACTGTTATGCCCCTTATGCCTATTGCTGGAGATGATTTCAGGAATTTCCAGGAGCTCTTCAAAAGAATAGCGATGATGCTCCAGATAACCCTAGAGGAGGTCTCAGAGTCACATCATGAGCTCTTGGACATACTCCACATGTCCACCTCCTCCAAGATTGCCCTTTTGATTAACTCAGCAATCATGGACCCCACCACAAATATCTGGCAGACTGTTGCTACCATCCCGGCCACATGTAAGAGCATGGACAAAAAATATTGCATCCCTTTTAAAGGGATCTAGTCATCTATTCATACACCCTCAGACAAATTCATTGGCAATCGATGCAGTTAATAAATGGGGCAAAGAGCATTACTCTAGAACCACCCCTTATGATAAAGAGTGGAAAAGTCTGGACTTACTTGGTCACAAGGCGTATTCATCAGCGACACCACTTCTGGATTGCCAATTATGAAGCCCTATGGCAAAGTATATAAACTATTCCAAATTTTCTGAATTTATTGACTACATACTAGACGACAAAAGAGAGTAGTTTACGTCGTTCATTTCTGAGAGCCACTTCTTAGCTAGAACTGCCCTCCAAGCCTCTTTTGGACTCTGCTGACACAGCAGCAAGGACCATTGCCACCACCAAAGTAATGCACCAAGCCTCTTGACTTCATCTGTCAGGCTTCCCTAGGAAGGTCCAAGCCACTGTAGAGAACCTTCTGTTCGAGGGTCCAAAACTGTTCGCCGCCAAGACCGACAAGTTGCTCCATTCGTTGAAAGATTTGAGGGCCACGATCAGGTCTCTTGGCATCTGTACACCTGCAACAAAACACAAATGAGGCAGGTATTATACATCACAGTGCCCCAGACAGGGCCCATACACACAGCAAACGAGACAATACGATAACCAGAGGCACAGACAGAGACCACCCAGATGCAGACTAAGCTTCTCCCAAACCACCACAGATTAACAATCAACCTCTAAACAGCAGATCTGAAGGTTTGGTCAAGGGCTTGCCAGACCTCCCCCAACTTTTGCTGCCAACGCTACCTTCCACCAACGATCCCTTTATCAATTGTTTAACACCGTTCTATTCAAACTGGTGAACCATCACCTCCAACAGATGTGTACGGGAAATCATCAAGACTGGCTATGCCATCCAGTTCCTCTTCATCTCTTCTACCCACCCTGCCTCCCCGTCCTTCTTCAGGGACCCCTATTATGAGCCTCTCCTGAGACAGGAAGTGGAGCATCTCCTACAAATGGGCGTGGTAGAGCCAGTTCCGGTACATCACTGAGGGAAGGGCTTCTATTCCCATTATTTTTTAACCTGAAAGAAGTCTGGAGGATGGAGACCCATCGTCAACCTCAGGAAGCTAAATAAATTAGTCAGAACGCAACGATTCAGGATGGTTATGTTAGCTACAATCATTCCAGCACTGGAGCAAGGGGATTGGTTTGCAGCCCCCGACCTGCAAGATGCATATTTTTACATTACTATACGCTCTACACACAGGAAATTTCTTCGGTTTGTACTGGGACAGGACCATTTCCAATATACAGTACTATCCTTTGGCCTCTCCATGGCTCCCTGGGCATTTTCCAAAGTCCTTGCTGTGGCAGCAACTCACCTTCGCAAGCACAGGGTCATGATATACCCCTACTTAGATGACTGTCTAATCAAGGCTCACACTTGGGCAGAAGCCATTGCAGCCACGCACCAGACAATGTTGCTCTTCACCAGTCTCGGTCTACAAATAAATATCCAAAAGTCCACATTAATGCCAGTCCAGAAACTGGACTTTTCATTGTGCACCTAAATTCTCTAGAAACACCTGCATCATTACCTTTTCAGAGATTCACCACTCTAACGAACCTCATCAATACCTCGGTGCACAGCCCAAGGATATTGGCCAGGACCGGTCTTCAGCTACTAGGTCACATGGTGGCGACCACATACGTGGTGAAACGTGCCAGGCTGCACATGCACTGCTTGCAGAGTTGGCTCAAGACAGTGTTCACAGCACACAAACACAATTTGAATAAAATTCTGAGTATGCCAGTGAAGGTCAAGGACTCGCTACAATGGTGGACTCACCCACATAACATCTACACAGATGTCCCTTTTCTTCAGCCTCCTCTCGAATTGATAATCACAACAGATGCCTCTCTACTGAGGTAGGGGTGCCCACCTACACAAGCTCTCAGTACAGAGAAGATGGTCTCCTTCCAAATCAACAGTCCACATCAATGTACTGGAACAAAACGCAGTTCACAATGCCTGTGCACACTCCATGCCTCTGATCAAAGACAAAAACAGACAGATCATGACAGACATGTAACTTGCATGTTCCACATAAACGGGGAGGAGGGAGATCCCACCTCCTATGTACGGAGGCCATAAAATTCTGGACATGGTGCATACAACACAATGTCACCATATCAACAACCTCCCTGCCTTGGTCTCAGAATATCATGGCCGACACAATAAGTTGAAGGTTCTCGAATGACCACAAGTGGGAAATCAACACCTGCATGATCCAGTCATATTTTAACTATGGGAGTTCCCCGCAATAGACCTATTTGCCACAAAAAAACCAACCACCAATGTCCAGCTTTTTCCTCCAGAGTGGGACTGGAATCAGGATCCAGCAGCAACGCATTTTTCATTTCATGGGACGCACCTCTCCTGTATGCTTTTCCTCTCGCCCCATTGCTGTCCAGGGTCCTGTACAAGATCAGAATCAATCAAGCCAAAGTCATCCTGATAACACCAGCATGGCTCAGACAAACCTGGTACCCATACCTGAAACAGATGTCATCATGCCCCACCCCCCACGTCTCTTTCTGCTTCTTCCAAATGTCCTCTCTCAGGACACGGGTCAGACTCTGCATCCAAACCTGGGGTCACTCCATCTCAAAGCCTGGCTTCTCAATGATTTCAAGGCGAGGAGATAACTTGTTCTGAGGACGTTAAAGACAACCTGCTAAACAGCAGAAGGCCCACTACACAGGCTGCATACCTCCACAAACAGAAGAGATTCCACATGTGGTGCCTAAATAAACAAATCAGCACCACCACCTCTACCATACCAGTGTTCCTGGACTACATGCTCTACCTTAAGAAAGCCGGCCTTTTAATGATTTCACTGCAGGTGCATCTGGCAGCCATTACAACATTCCATGACAAAGTGGACGGCATTTCAGTTTTTGCTCACCCAATTACCAAAAGATTCCTCCAGGGAGTATGCAACCACTACCCAGAGCCCCAGTGTCCCCACAGGACCTGACTTTAGTGCTTTGATCTCTCACAATTGCCCCATTCGAACCTTTGGCCATGCATTCTCTTCTACATCTTTCCTTGAAGGTGGCCTTCCTAGTCGCCATCATGTCTGCGAGATGTGGGAGAAATTGGTGCTCTTATGTATGGACCCCCTATATAGTTTTTTCCAAAAACAAGGTCAATGGCCTCAACCCAAATTTATGCTGAAAGTCCCTTCTTCTTTCCACATCAATCAACCTATCCATCTTCCCACGTTCTTCCCCAAACCTCACAACGACAGGCAAGAAGCAATTTTCCACGCCCTGGACATCAGAAGGGCGCTAGTCCTTTATCTTGAATGGATCAAATTGTTCAGGAAAACTCCTAGATTGTTCATCTCCACCGTGGACCACTCCAAAGGCAA